>NC_092658.1:7527500-12327500 GCF_032118995.1 Asterias amurensis | reverse complement strand
CACAAACTACATCATTTCATGTATAGCCACACAGGGATGCTTTTATAATGATAATACCCTTTAAAGATTCCCTCTTCAAAATGAACTTGAATAAAACTGAATCCGAGTTGGTGTTTTTGCATTCCCTCTCAAACTATAGTCAACAAAACTAACCAATGTGTGCGACAAAAGTTTGTATCCAAGTTTGGTTGTGTACTTTGTCCCCGAAGAAAAATCAACTCTCAAAAAAGAAACACAATTCTGATAACAGTATTTGACTTCGAAAACGTTTTTCCTTTGTACAAATTTGATTCTTTAATTTGAACAAACATACAAACTGGGTCATTACCTAGGTCAACTAATATTAATGTCATGTGACTTACACACATACTGGGGTAGGTTTCTTTTTGGGACAATAAATCCGAAATGTGCAGGATACCAGTCACAAAATGATACATGCCTCATGGTATTTTGCTAACCTTATTCTCAAGTGCTTAGCTATTGTGTTAGCAAGCGAGTGTACTAAATTAGGGTAAGATTGTTTATGTACTTTCAAAAGTTGCATGGGTTTTTATTTTGAATGAGGAATAACATGAGTCGCAGGAGATTTCATCGGCGTCATCCCGATGCAATTGTGTCCGCCGTGTAATACTGTCCGCTCCGGACACTTTTGCATATGCAATCGTGTCCGGGGCTATGCAAAAACCGTCCGGTGGACATGTACATGACTGTTACATGTATGTGCGCGCGCACTGAACCTACGTATATGCAGCATGAATATTCACGTTTTTTATGATTGCAGCGAATACCCAACGGCCGAACATTTCCCATGTCAATCATGACATGCACTATTAAAGTAGCTTGTAAAAAAATGGCGAACGTGTTCCGTCGACCAAGGGCGTTTTAAATTTACTGCAATGGTTTTGCACGGGGGCGGACAACTGCATATGCAAATGTGTCCGGGCGGACACCATTGCATTATGCAGCAGCGTCCGGGCGGACACGATTGCATCCGGCGGACATTATTGCATATGCAATAATGTTCTCCGGAGAGTATTGCATAGAGGACATAATTGCATGCGACACCGGTGTGGCAGGAGATTCTGTCCCCATGGCGAACTATGCAAAACCTACTTCTGATAGTGCCCTCTGAATCACCCTACTTCAGCCAAGTTAACGTAAATTTTCCATATGATGAAAACAATCTCAGGCGGGGATTTCTCTGGGACAAAAATCCTGACTCAAAAGGCCCATATTTAATAATTGGCCGAACAATAGAATGGTCCTAAATCAGTTAACAGAATAAGTTTAACCCCTTGCAGTTTTTTAAACAAAAAATCCTGGTTCGAAAAGGCCTATTATTAAAAATTGGCCGAAAAAAAAAATAGTTCAAAATCAGTCAATTGACAAGTTTAACCCCTTGCAGTAAAAAAAAAAAAAAAAAAAAAAATGGTTCAAGTAGGCCCATTTAAAAAAATTGCCCTAAAAAAACGTCCCAAATCCTTCCAAAGAACAAGTTCAATCAACCCCTTGAAAAAGATGAAAAATCTTGGCTGTCTCATTTTTTAAAAATGGCCGAAAAATAAAACGGTCCCAAATCATTCTAAAGAACCAGTTTAACACCTTGCAGTTTTTTAAACGAAAAATCCTGGCTCAAAAAGGCCCATTTAAAAAAATGACCAAAAAACAAAATGGTCCCAAATCATTCCAAAGAATAAGTTTAACCCCTTGCAGTTTTTTGAACGAAAAATCCTGGCTCAAAAAGGCCCATTTTTAAAAATTGGCCGAAAAATAAAATGGTCCCAAATCATTCCTAAGAACAAGTTTAACCCCTTGCAGTTTTTTAAACGAAAAATTCTGGCTCAAAAATGCCCATTTTGAATAATTTAACGAAAACTAATATTCTTTATGTCTCTGTGGGCATGCTGGACTTCGTCGTTCATAAAACACCTTCAATTTACTTCTTACCCTTTTCAAAAGTTGTTCATGCAAAGGAACACTTACAGTGGTGTGTTGTCCCACTTGAATATTAAAGGAGCAGTAGATTTCTTTGAATTGCTCCATTATTAAAGGAGCAGTTGATTTATTTTCACTATCCTCAGTGGATATTATAGGAGTTGCTTTCTTTGAACTTTCCACTTTGGATATTAAAGGAGCAGTTGATATCTTTGAACTGTCCACAGTAGATATTAAAGGAGCAGTTTAATTATTTCAGTTCATTCCTCATAGTCATGACTATCCACATTGTAAATTTAAGGAGCAGTTGACATCTTTAAGTTTTCCACACGGTAGGGAGCCTATATTCAAGGACAAGTTGATTTCTTTGAACTTTCCACATTGGATTTTAAAGGAGCAGTTGATATCTTTGAACTTTCCACACTGGATATTAAAGGAGGGGTTGATTTCTTTGAACTTTTCGCATTTGATATTATAGGAGCAGTTGATATGTTTGAACTGTCCACAGTGGATATTAAAGGAGCAGTTGAATTGTTTTCCACTGTCCACTTTGAAGATACATTTTTCCGTTATTAACCACTGAAGAGAAGCTCAAAGAATAGTCAAATGGAAATTGGCAAATTGACATACATTTGGGCATGCATATCCGTGGAGGGGCACAGGTATTCATGTTTCCTGGAAGTATTTATGCCAAGCAAAATATTGGGGGGGGGGGGGGCAAACAAAATCAGGGTGACCTCTCACCCTTAAGTGTTGTTTTAAAATGTAACATAACTAAATGAATACATGAAACAAACGTAAATGCATCCACATAAACAAGTTAAAATGGGTAGAGAGAAACTTATTTTAAACAAGAGTGTAATTATTAAAGGACAACACACGCCCCCAATGTTGATTTTTCTGCGAATATCAGTGACTGTTTTTAATATCCTCTTGGTTTTACACCAACAGTCCTCCATTTGCACAAGATACCAATATATTAAACAAACAAAAAAGTTGGCAGTCAGAGATGCATTTAAAAACCCTTCGCACCGCTGAATGCACTTGGCTCACTCTCACTATGATAACAGCCCGTCTGAAACAAGTGGATTAGGCTAAGGGCTTAACACTTTAGACTGGTGCCCTGCACGCTTTCTCATTCCATGAGAATGCAATGGCTACGGGTGCCACTCACAAGTCATAGCCAAAGTGAAATCCATTTCAAATGGTTTGTTCGGCTTTGGCTTGCGAATGGTATCTTGACTTATACTTTTGTGTATTCAATATGAACATGGATAGGCACCAGTCTGAAGCGTTTGAAATTGGCCTGTGGGTCCTCTTGATTCAGACTTGACTATGTCTTACGATAATTAAGGAAGAAGACAAAAATGTATGAATGCCTCATCTTGTGTTATAAGAAGTTAAACGGCTCAGCTGAGTTCAATACCTGATAACCAGGAAAAAAAAGGTATCATAATGCCACCATCTTGGTCATGTTTCCTGTATCCAAAACACAGTAATGGATGGTAACGGTCATCGAAAAAATCCAGACTATTTCTCCTTTGAGCCTCAGTTTGGCTACATTGATTTAATTGGTAGAAAATCAAGATGGCCGCACAGTGATAAAGGTATATTGGGGCGAGGCCTATTTGGAGTTCTTCCTAAGTAACCTGTAAAGTTACATGCCCTTACTTTTAAACTTGGCTAAAAACTGCTTTGAAACAGTGTCCTGGTATTTCTTTGTTTCAGATACAAAGACTTGATAAAAAAACATGCATTCCCTGCTGGACCACGAATTGTATATAACCATTCATTTTCATCATTTTCATGATATTACGTTATTGAATATAATTAATGGTAGTGAGAAAAAGTTCATATTGTGACTGGTGGACAAGACTAGCTTTTTCCTATTTTCAAACTCCAGAAAATATTGCTTCTATAAAATGATCGTAGTTTACAAGCAAAAAATGCCATAACATTCCCATCTGGGCCCAATTTCATAGAACTGTTTAATGGCTGGCAACCATATTCTGGTAAGCAAAATTGTTTCATGCTAAGCAACTATTGTTCATAACCCTTTAGAGACCATAGCGGCCACAAACTGCTTGAACCAAAAGCTGCTTAAGCACAAAAGGTAGCTAAGCACAAAAAAATCATGCCTACTAGAATAGGTTACCAGCCAATATACAATGTCTCATGTACAATTTGTGACTGATATCCTGCTTAATTCTGCTGAGCAGAATATTGTTTAGCAATATTTACTGCATAAGCAGCTCTATGAAAGTGCACCCCGGAGGTAAACCTCTATGAAGTTTTGTAGTCTTTTAAAGTGTGCAGTAATCAGACTGAGTTGTGATTGTCAGAAGTCCCAGGCACTTTTTACAAAATAAATTTGGCATAAATATATTGTATGTAATCTATTTTCCAGCATTTCAAATTGAAAAAGGAAAAAATACATAATGGTTAAATAGTTTTGTCCAAGACTATTGCAATGTTTCGAGTTCATCTTAGCACAAAGCTACAGTAACAGGGATGTACATTGCATGTTTTTTCCCCTTTCACAAAAATGTGGCCCAAGCGTACCTGTTTCTCTTAAAATGGCTTAGGTATTCTAACATACAGGCCTTTTTGAAACGACGGCTTTGGCTCCAGATTCGGCTCGAGCTAGCTTGGCGCCTACGGTTGTTTTGACATTTGAGCGTGCTTTGCGTACATGCTCCGGGCTTCACACGGGAGGACTGAGCCTAAAGCCGAATCCAAAGCCGGGGATTAAAAAAGGGCCAGAGATGGTACCCGAGGACAACCCTGGAGTCAGCCATCTTAAGTTCCCAGAATACAGGAGGTTTTGTACATGTTTACACCTATTACAGTAACCAGACTGTTTTTCATGTTTACACAGGTAACCCTTGCTTTGAAATGTCCGTAATACTAGGACAAAGCTACATCCATTTTTGTAGTCTTGATAGGCGGCGTTAATTTTTGTTAACAAGAGTTGCCGATATCGCAACTCAAATTAAAGGAGAAGAGATAATGCTATCAAACAAACATATGTGATAAAGATACGCAGACTTGCCAAGTCCCTCCAAGACTCTGATATTGGAGAAGAGATATTGGTATCAAACAAACATTTTTTGATCCAGATTCATAGACTTGTCAAGTCTCTCCAAGTGTTAATGTTGCACCCTCTATTGTCAACTAATACAAAAACTAAAATTGCAAATCAAGACTACAATTTTTGTTGTCAGGAATAACATTTTTGACAAGTGTGCGTTCCGGTACATGTCAGAACCACATGGTATCTTTTGCTTTTACCACAACCAATATTAACTCTTAAACAGGGTCCAATTTCATAGAGCTGCTTAAGCAGAAAATAATGCTTAAGAAATCCCTGCTTAGCAATAATGAGCAGGACATCAATCACAAATTGTACATGTGACATGGTATTTTGGCTGGTACCCTTATTCTGGTTAGCATTAGTTTGTTTTGCTTAGCTTATTTAAGAAATTGGGCCAAGCACTATCTGTAGCATAAGTGAAACCCAATATTCACCCCTAAATAACCAAAAATCCTGTTTGTATTGGTCCAATTTAACATCATTCATTGAAATACCGTGTGTCTCAAAAAAAACTATACATTACACTTTTGAAATGGCTGCCAAATAATAAGTATATGATTCTGGGGGAAAAGGTTTACATGTATGGATAGGTTATGGACTCAACTTTTATATGACACCAACAAGTCTGAAAATAGTTCATGATTGGGTGAGCACTGCTCAATTTTGTAATGGGTATGAAATAAGGCTGTGCAGGAATTAGCCGTCCAATTTGTGAGAGGTATTGTCCTTTGGAGATTACCAAAATTGAAGGTGTTATGATAAATTCATGATCGATTGCGACCAGGTTGGGTTTGCTGGGTGATTTGTCATGGTTTAGTAAACCAATCATGAACTATTTTCAGACTTGTTGGTGTCATATAAAAGTCGAGTCCATAACCTATCCATACATATAAACCTTTCCCCCCAGAATCATATACTTATTATTTGGCAGCCATTTCAAAAGTGTATAGTTTTTTTTGAGACACACGGTAGTGTACATATTACCAACATAAAATACAACTCTGATGATGTGCTGCAACCATTCAAAAACTGGGCATTTTGATATGAACGACGTGACAAATAATGGTGCGAACCACTAGTACAATGTGTATCAAATCAAAACAGGACAATAAAATACCAGTACAGTACAGTACTGCCCTTCCATTGGCAAAACAGTCCAACTCAAAATGCTTTAGTTTTTATACAAGATCATTACTGGGTAAATTATGGGCACTTTCAAAGTTTCAAAGGCATGTACTACCTTGTCCCTTTTTACACTTTTTGTGATGGTAAAACAATTTATCTTATTACTTGCTTTTCTCAAAAATTCAGTTTTTGAGCGGGGATGATTTTGCCATGGAAGGATTGTATGGATGAACTGGAAAACATATTAACCCAAAGGGAAGGTAAGTTTCACCAAAAATACCTTAAAACTTTCATTGAAGTCGAGTGTCCCATAATGAAGTAACACCTGTTTCAGATAGGCGCGCCAGAGTTGCGCCAAACCAAATAGATTAAGTTGACCTAAATACATTTTGGGTTCAGACGGGCGACCTTAACATAACATTTACATTGGCTTGGCTCATGACAGGCTCATGAGAAGGTCTGAAAATAAGGTGCTCCAGAATCATTCCGAACGACTGCAACCAAACGACTGTTACTTCTAGCGCGTCCAGTCGCTCCCAACTGTTTCAGACTTAAAACTTGTTTATGTACTCAATACAGAATGAGTTTGGTGCTACTCTGGAGCGCCCAGCTAAAACGGATGACATTTGCCCGATTTCAACTGATTGAAGTGCGTTCACTTTGCACATGTGAAACTATTTTACCAATATTCAGAATGGACTTGTTTTGGGATACAATGAAAGTAAGGCCACATAAGATTTATCAACACAAGGGACATTGAGCACCAATAAAAAAAACATCAACCAGCTTTTGTTTCAGCAATTTCTCTGCTCACATGATTAATAAGTAAATCACCAAGAGACCATTTATAAATGAAACCTTGCCACTAGAGGGCGCTGCATAATCTCCAATGAACTGAGATATTTGGCTGTGGCCTAGAGGTGGATTAATGCATGTCCACACTGTCAGCTTACTGATTGACATGGACACCAGTTACAGCCAAAGTAAAATATTCCATTCAGAAATATAGGGTGCTGTAAAATCATCATTGAACGGAAATATTTCCTACGGCTGGAGTAAGATTTCTGAATTACATGTATGTGAACACTCATGTCAGAGACACAAGCTTTCATCCTCAGCTTGGCCACAGCTCTCTTTGCTTAAAGGGTCTGGCTACTTTTTGCAGGACACAAAACAAAGGTCCACAACATTAAAGTTACAGGTTTGAAGTCAATCAGAAAGCATCCCTTAAAATACAACTTACGTGCTGTAGTTTTTGAGAAATTAGTAAAACAAATCACAAAAATCATTTTTGTCTCAGGACTCAGGAGAACAAAATTATTTTAGCATGTAAAACCGATTTTCGTTATATTGTTTTACTCATTTCTCAAAAACAACAGCACCTCAGCAAGTAATATTTTAAGGTAAGCTTTCTACTATCATTTTCTTCAAACAGTGTTAGTGTAATGTTAATCTGTGGACATTAAGCGTTGCGTCTTACAAAAAGTACCCAGACCCTTTAGCCCAGTGGCAAAAACTCCAAATTGGAAAAGGCCTCTAAAACCATAAAGTTATTTCAGTTTAATTTGGGGTATAGGTACATTTGCATAAATACATAGCACCACTTCAAAGTCACTCAGCTGTATCAACCAAATACTACAGTATCACTACCCCCTATCTGAAAGAAACATAAACTCTGAATGTTCCATTCATATTCCATTCAAACCAAATCAATTTGGGAAAACTTTACCTTTAAAGGCAGTGGACACTATTGGTAATTACTCAAAATAATTATTAGCATAAAACATCACTTGGTAAGAGTAATGGGGGGCTGTTGATAGTATTATACACTGTGAGAAACGACTCCCTCTGAAGTAACGTAGTTTTTGAGAAAGAAGTAATTTTCCGCGAATTTGATTTCGAGACCTCAGGCTTAGAATTTGAGGTCTCGAAATCAAGCATCTGAAAGCACACAACTTCGTGTGACACTGGTGTTTTTTCTTTCATTGTTATCTAGCAACTTCGACGACCGATTGAGCTCAAATTTTCGGAGGTTTGTTATTTTATGTATGTTGAGATACACCAAGTGAGAAGAATGGTCTTTGACAATAACCAATAGTGTCCAGTGTCTTTAAACAGTGGGGATTTTAATCATATATTAGGGTTTCTTGTTGATGTGGAAGTTTTCCAGGCAATTCAAAATGTTAAACCAAACAGAAGGTTATCTGATATTATGTAATTATTTCATATCTTCATTAGCAAATGAAAAACAAACAATAATGGCTCATGGTAAAATATCAAATTTCCCATACGATTTCAATACTGTTACCTTTCGACAAATTTCAGACAACTTATGAATGTCTCGTGTTTCATAAATAAAAATTTTAAACATAAAAAAAAAAAAATAGTTCTGAATAACCCCTGGTTTAATGTTGGAAAGCATTAAGTTTATCATAAAAAGTTTTTTTAACAAAATGCTATACACACTATACAAGTTAGACAAATAGGGCAAAATATCAACACAATTTACAAACAATAGAAATACTTATTAAAAGCTACTTTTACTGGGAATTTGTCCTGGAAAAAAAAAAAAAAAAAAAAAAAGAATGAAGAAAGTTTGAAGATAGAAAAAAAAGGTGAATACTGATCTATATTTGAATGATTGCAGCACTGAACGTCAATTCAAACAAACATGTTGCGATGATTTATTGGTTGTACTCACACACTTTAAGGATCATTAACGAGAGGATTTCTTGCGCATTTTTGTGGTGACCACTGCCAACAGAGGGCTCCCTTCATGCAGTTGGTGCAGAGATGTATATTGAGAGTTGCAATATGAAGGAACCACTTTTTAGGGGGATCAAGATGATGCCATATCGGTCCAAACCATAGAGTTATGTTATAAGAACTAGATGCGCACTAGCCTAGTTACCCGGCCTGGTGTGCAGCCATTTTGTAAGTTGAAAACAAAATTGAATAAAAAGTGTGTGTTTATCCTACACATACCTACGTGTACTTCATAATCAGCGCAAATACAACGTTCAACTTACAAAATGGCTCACGTGTCTCCTTGCGGTCCTGTTGCGTTTGACACGCAGAATCACCAGTGAACCTTGAAGTTCTTACAACTCTATGGTCCCAATGCAGCACAACCCAAATGTCTAGTCAGGCACCCTGTCTGCCCACCAGCTTTTTTTTAACTGAAAATGGCACTAAATTGCAAGTTGTCGCAACTACCTCAATACACAGCTCGGAGTTGGTGACCGTTTATTATTGGACTGTCTGATAAACACTGGATTATTTCTCATTCAGTTCATGTCCCATTTTTCACTTGAAACCGTGACCAATTTCACAAAGCGGATTAGCAGAAAATATTGCCTTAGCAAACTACTTTTGTTGAGCGAAAATTAAGTTGGGAACCAGTGGCAACAATGTCAACGTCATGAAATTTTGGCTGATAACCTGTTCCGGCTTAGCAATATTTTTCTGTGCTTAGCAAGTTTTTGTGTTTACAGGTTATATCCTTTTTTATTAACAAGTCATCACTTGCTGCACAATTTAAGCATTCAGTGTGCTATGCAAAATCGCTGGACGAATTCGTTCCCTGCGAGTTCACAGCTCTTTTTAGCTTAGCAAACAATTGACCAGCTAGGCTCAATATAACAAAACTATTGAGCCCAAAATGTTCTTGGGAAACTTCTGTCAAGAAAAAATAAGCAGAAACCATACACATTACAAAGAATTTGAGCTGGTAACCTACTCCTGCTAAGCAAGTTTTTTTTTCAATGGTGAGCATTTTTGTGCTTTGCAGATGATGAAATTGGGTATACGGCAACATTTCCTAGATCTGCTCAAGTGTAAAAATAGGTTTTCAAAACAGTTGTGTTTATCAAAATAGGGCTACCAGCAAAAAATATATTTAAAAAAAATCATGTGTGTTGTCTGCTTATATCCTGGTATCCTGCTTATTTTTGCTTAGCAGAAAATTATAAGGCATTGCTTCATCAACTCTATGAAATTGGACCCGGTGGAAGAAGGACCTATATAGCCAATCTCAAAGTAAATATTACTCTTTCAAAAAACACGACTTACTTCCGTAAGTTTGTTACAAACTGTGTCCACTTTTTTTGAAATGAAATTGTTTACAGTGCAAGAACCTTTTCAACCCAAGGTTTTGTTGGCTGACGAGGTGTCATCAACGCTTTGAGCACATCAACTTTAAGGGGTCAATTCAACTCTTGACATGAATTGAAAGACATTTACAAACTAATGCTGTGCCTTCACGATCAAGTCGTGATTTGGTATATCGCTGACAAGTTACACCAAAGTCTGATATTGGTAATTGATATTCAACTAAGTACCACACACGTTGCAGCGTGGATTGATAACACCATATGGTATTACTTTCCAACTGACGTCTCTGACAGACACAAACCACATAAAGAAATCTTTGGGTAGATGTGTTTTTAAATTTGTAATCTTTTTCAGGACTTAGTACAGTCGCTTGTTTTTAGAAAAGGCAGTCAGGCAAACGCTTAGGTCAGGCAAAACTTCATAATCAGGTTTTTAAATGGCATGGTGTTCGGTTAATTATAATGAGCATGACATTATTTCAAGAAATATCGGGTTGTCTTAGCCAAGCCTTTTAATTTTTTAAAACCCCATGTCAATGGCAAAAACAGGAGGCATTCTTCCTTTGCAAGAATTTCCAACAACACTCTTGCAACACCCACCCTCAACACAAGGCAACAATATCAAGTTAACAAAAAAAACTATGGTCAAATATATATCTGTTTAAATCAACATTGCTTTCTGTGATGAGTCAAGTCTTTTTTCCTCCTTCATTCTATAACAATAATTATCACTCGTCCCAACGGACCTGACATTACCTGATTTTTTCCTCTTTTTACAGAAGTATCGGGCAAAAAACACTTCCCTGCTTTAAAACTTTTTAGTTTTTTTATAATTTTTTTTGTTTTAAATAGAAAAACTGGTATTTTTCTGTAAAATTATGCCAAGATAAAAGGTACCTACACTCGGAGATCTGATCGCTCTCTGTATACATAGTCATAGTGGCCATCATCACAAGTTTAAAGGTGACGTAAGAGTGAGGAGAGTCTTCCATATCTGTGATGGGTTATCGTTTGCTATAATTCCCGGTCTTCTAAGTAGCGATATTCGAACGTAAAGCCTTCCTTCTTCCGCTGGCCCCACTTTTCATAGTCAAAGTAGATGTATGTTCCCTTTAAGGTAAAGAGTGGAAAAGAAAAATTAAGTGATCTTGTCTGCAAATCAAATCAGTAACTGTTTCATACACTGAACTGTTGCTAGCAACTGGTTTAAATCCATTCAGTAAAATAGTTCTAGAATGAAAAATACATATTGCACAGCCACAGCTTTCAGAATGAAAAATTTGTTAAAGACACTGGACAATATTGGTAATTGTCAAAGATCAGTCTTCTCACTTGGTGTATCTCACATATGCATAAAATAACAAACCTGTGAAAATTTGAGCTCGATCGGTCGTCGAAGTTGCGAGATAATAATGAAAGAAAAAACACCAGTGTCACACGAAGTTGTGTGCTTTCAGATGCTTGATTTCGAGACCTCAAATTCTAAATCTAAAGTCTCGAAACCAAATTCGTGGAAAATTACTTCTTTCCTCAAAAACTCTGTTACTTCAGAGGGAGCCGTTTCTCACAATGATTTATAGTATCAACAGCTCCCCAAGTAAGGTTTTATGCTTATAATTATTTTTTACTAATTACCAAAACTGTCCACTGCCTTTAAGGGGGTGCTATTTTGACCTATTTTGGGGGTCGCTATTTGAAGAAAACAAACAAATTAACAATTAAGGTGTCCATAATGATCAATTTATCAATAAAAAAGATTGTGGTTGAAAGGGTAAATTGGCTTAGAATCTTAAAGATATTTAAGTAGACAGTTCCAGAGGCAAGGGCAATGTTAGAAAAGGCATTATCGATTCAAGTGGCAAGGCGAGTTCGGGGAAGGAACAGAATGCTCCCCAATGACCTCAGAGAACAGTTCATTGGTGGAAACACTACTTCAATTGCACTGTTTGTCAGTCTAATCATCCGAACAAATAATTTGTCCAAGAGAGAAGTTTATAAATTGTATACTAAAGTGGATCCCCATTATCTAATTATTAACAGTACGTCAACACCAATGACCAGCAGTGACCCCTACTGAAGCTTGGCTCAAGACAAATTTAGAGAGCAACAAGTCTTCACAAAAGATCCTCTATTAATTAGTAAGAATTTAGGAGAAAAAACTGTTTGTTACAATGTGACTTGACCATCAAGCATAAAAACCCTTGATTGTCGTACATCATCACAGAGTGTTTTCTGTTTGCAGGAAAGGGAAGCCAGAGCAGATACAGAGGGGAGTTCTGCGCTGGGGCATGCCTGCAACTGTGTACAGAACTAACAGTGTATTATGTACTGTGTGTATGCATTCACTTACCAGCTCATACTCATCTGTGATCGTCTTGGGTTCTTCATGCCGTTGAAACCACATCATATACTTGGTGTGGAATCTCCACGATTGCCTCTTCAATGCTTTTGCAGCAAGATATTGAGCTTTTGTTCCCTGTAAAAAAAAATGAAAAATTGTAATAGTTATTGCACATTTCTGAATGAAAGCAAGTATGTGTTGTATAAGTGAACTTAATCACTGTAGCTCGCAAGCTTGAGGAAACCTGTAAACAAGGGTCGCAAGCTTGAGGAAACCCGTAAACAAGGGTGCTTGCGTGTGAACCAGAAACACCAGCGTTAGTCCCTTATCTTTCACAATAAGTGTTCTAGGTTCACAAAACTGTTTGTTACAATGTGACTTGACCATCAAGCATGAAAAGCCTTGATTGTTGTACATCATCACAGAGTGTTTTCTGTCTGCAGGAAAGGGAAGCCAGAGCAGATACAGAGGGGAGTTCTGCGCTGGGGCATGCCTGCAGCCTACAATAATCTAAACAAAACGAAATTTAAACAAGTTCTTCACTTCTACATACCTCTTGATAATAGAAGATGAAGAAAAGCGCTTCCGTTGACAACCTCTGGAATAAATCTAAGGAGTCCATGTGAGATGGCATGACTTGACTGTGGTATGGCGGTGTTGGACATTGGTTGCGTGGAAGGTAATTCCTGTTCAGAGTAAAATAGCACAGAATGTGTGACTACCGGTATTAACCCCTTTAGTGACCATTCATCTCTGTATAATGATCACAAAACGCCCTGATATTACTTCTAATTAGGCCTACTACTAACATTTATTTCTTTAATCAAATACTGTCAGAAAAATTTAAACAGAAATAACAAAAAACAAATGACTAAGCTTTGTGTTTAGAAATTGAGATACTATGTTAACAAACAACATTGTTCACTTGAAAAACACATGTACAGTAAAAACTAAGAAGGCCAAATCACTACAAGAAACAAGGAAAAACTAAAGCAAAATCTCTAAGCATGTAGGCCTTAATATTAATACTAGAAACATAATAATACAAACTCAGCCAATAGACAATTGGCTATAAAATAAAAGAGGTAAGGGAAATAAATAAGTGAGGGGAGAGGTTACTAGCATAATACACCCTTTGGCCAACAATCCTCAGAGTCTGGCCATTATAACAAACAAATAAACAAACAAACAACTGGCTGTAAGCAAACAACTGCAATATCATACAAACAGTAGAATACAATATGGAGATATATATTAGCAAAAATATGAAAAATCTTTGGATTAAGAATGCCTTTAGCCGCATTTAAAAACACCCAAAGCTTCAAGCCAGTCAGCTGGATTACATTTGAGTGTTAACAATTCAGCAGGCCTGATACTTCACGGAGGCAACGAAGGCGATTGCCTCCGTTGCCCCTGGTCATTGCCTTGGTGCCCTTGAAATGCTCCAGTAGAAATTTACAATTTACTCATAGGGTGCCCTTTACTAAAGGAGAAAATGCCTTGGTGCCCTTGGCCTTTCAAAAACGAAGCATACAGGCCTGATTCAGCACATCAATGAAGAAAAGATCAACAAAATACATCAACAAGATGTCAACATTGGCTAGAATAAAGCAAGACAATAAATGAAATTGAAAGTTTAATTTATAAATTTGGACATGGTATGGTTGTTGAAAACAGAGAAAATTCTGCCAGTGGTGGATGGAGAATCCCAAGTTCCGGGTTGGTCTTCCGGCAGCAACCACTGTGGGCAGAACCCTGAAAGAATATAACTATAGTCATAAAAGTAAAGCCCTCGGCACAATTTCATAAAGCATTTAAAGATAAAAGCTTGCTAAGCCCAGAAAGAAAAAAAATGAGAAACAGAAAATGGTTACCAGCCACGTTTACAATGTTGCAACAGGTGCCCACTCATTTTTTGCTAGGCAAAGAAATTTGCTCAGCAGTGTTTTCTGCTCAACAGCTTTATGACATTGGGCCCAGAGTTAATTAGGTCAGGGGAATGGTCCAATGTGTATACATGTAGGTCTGCTCAGCCCAACATCTTGGCATGGGGCGCAGGGACTTAGCAAATTCAAATGTGTGATTGAAAGTCTGGTTGACCTTACCGTAATCTCTCTGAGTCTGATGGATGAGGCAGATGGTGAAATGCAGATTCCATCATTGTCTGTTGGTACAGATGGTCCTTGGTCATTATAGCGGGGCCGAGGGGCGCTACACCCAGTGATGGGGGTATGATAGCCTCTTGCAGTAAGGGCGAAGAGCTGGGCTCTGTCTGCGAAGTACTTTCGTAAATTACTGCAAGGAATAAGAAGCAACAAATAGTATTACTACAAATGTAAACCCCTCTCGAATTGAAACATTTGGGGGAGGTTTTGTTCCCAAATTCTTGGGTTTTTAAATTCTGGTCCCGATTTTATATGTTTATATTTCTTTCCAAGCTGTGTAAGCGAAGAATACCTCGTAACATGGAGTGCACAGGCGCACAAGCGAAAATGTGCTCACCTGAGAAATATATTTAAGCAAAGAACTCCCTGCTTTCGTAAGCACCAATTCTTTGATTACGGTAAGCAACTTTGGAAAGAGCGGGGTGGGGCGGGGGGCGTTGATGGGAGCTAGCAGGGGCTACATGGAGTAAGCAACTTTGGAAAGAGCGGGGTGGGGCGGTGGGTGTCGATGGGAGCTAGCAGGGGCTACATGGAGTGGCCAATGATTCTTACCTCTGTTTTCAACCGTGAAATCCTTCAAGTCCTTTTCTTCTTCATTCTTGATTGTTTCCTGAGCAAGATCAAGTTTACAAATATTAAATTATTGTAAACTAGGTAGGGTTTCAAACTTGACAGTTTTAGTGTTGAACAAAGATAAAGTGACTAGAGCGGAACTTGAACCTGTGACCTGTGAATTAATGTGCCGACACTATACGAATTTCAGGAGCTATCTAGCAGCAATGCTGTGTTTGAAAAGAGTACACCAGAGGAAGTAGGTCAAATTAGGAGGGCATTTTGGTACAGGCCACTTGTGGATGCCTCAGACTCTGCACAGTTTAGCAGCTCTGTAAAGTTGGCACCAAAGCATTAGGCCTGGAATTTCATATTTTAGAGGACAAGGCCATTTTCAATTTGCAAAATCACTTCCATTGGACAATCTTTTTGTCTATGGCAGGCCCGATACTTCACGGAGGCATTGAAGGCGATTGCCTCCATGCCCCCTGATCATTGCTTTGGTGCCCTTGAAATGCTACAGTAGAAATTTACAATTTCCCCATTGCAGCACCCTTTACCAAGGAGAAAATGCCTTGGGGCCCTTGCCCAATCAAATACAAAGTATACAGGCCTCTATTGGAAAATGATTGCACCACAAAACTCAATTTGATTTTGCTGCTTTGTTTGAACTATTCCTTCAGATTTACACATAGAAAGGGTTAAAACTAGGAGGGTTATTCTTGTGGAAAAGTGCAATTGTGAGAATAGAAAGTGAGAAGTAAGGACTACGTACATGAGGTACCCCGGCACAAGGTATTAGCCGTTGGGGGACTGAGGACAAGTCTAAGTGACACACTCTTGGGAGTTCACACTGAGAGACCTGAGGACCAACGGAAGAAATAGCACAACAATAAAACAGGTCCCAATTACATAGAGCTGACAAATTTTGCTCACATAAGTATGTGCTTAGCAAAAAATAAGCAGGAACCAGTCAGAAATTGTGCATGGATTTGGTGTTTTAACTGGTAACCTTATTCTGGTAAGTACAAATTTGTTGTGCTTTTTTGTGCTTAAGCAGCTCTACGAAAAAGGGCCCTGGTCAGAATCCACCTCTAATCAACACAAAATAATCCAGAATAGACTGTGCAAGTCTCACATGCATCAAAAATGAGAAAAACAACTGGTACGAAAACTAATTTTTGAATGAAATCAAATGATCTTTTGAAATTCTTTTTATACAAAAATTGTGAACATATAAATAGCTATTTGATGTAAATCAAATGTCAATTTTTAGATTATAAAGTTTAACAAAATTTAAACTTGGGACAGGGCAACTTGCTCCCAAATTTGTTTGACCAATGTAGCTTCACATGAACATGAACATTAATTGGGCATTTTTTTTCCACAAGTAACTAGAAAGGGAGGTCAAGTTTTTCCGGGTTTTCATTTTTGATATGTTATAAATCATTTCACTTCATCTGTTTCACTGCTAAAATGACTTTTTTTTAACACTATGATATGATTTTTTTTAGAGCAAAATACTACTTCAAGAAAACTCCTTACGGTTGAGACCAACAGGGAAGTTAGAACAGGCACGAGATTTGCACAGTATATGATTCAGTAAGTGTAGAAATAAGAGCAGAAAAGTTACACATAAAATGTATAAAAGGGAGGACAGCATACACCGAAACAAACAAATTATCCACAATACATTACTTTAAACGTCAGTTCACAATATCACATAACATGCACAAATAAATGATAGAAATGACCCCCACACCCTCTAAATCACAATGTAGTGGCACGAAAAAGCAAGCGAAATAAATGAAATAACTTGACATTACCCCCCCCCCCCTCAACAAAATCCATCACGAAACAACATAAAAATGTAGTTAAAAAAAAACCCACCAGTAAACAAACAACAAAAACACAAGCAAGTGGCAGGGGTTTGTGATCATAATACATGCAATACTTGTACAACAAATGCCAAGTCTCAAGATTTCGGAAAAATAATATGGCTGAAACAGGTTTAGACAAGCCGGATAATGTTAGCACTAGTGACTACAAGTTTGAGCAGCTTAATGCCTCTTGATCCAGGCCTAGAATTTTATCTTTGAAAGGGCAAGGCCATTTTCATTTTGCAAAGGGCACTTCTATTGGAAAATCTTAAAGTCAATGGGACTACTCAGCGCCTTGAGTACCTTGTTTGGTAGATACGTGATCTTTTGAAGGGGCACCCAGGCCAAGACAGGGGGCAACGAAGGTCCGTGGCCTGCGTCTAATTCCAGGCCTCTTGATCCATCCTCAAATATGATTTCTTAACAACTGACACCTCTTGTTAATGTGTGATGTCACAATTAAATAACGGTAAAGTTATATAATCAGTCTAACATCGTCACATTGTTTTCTGTCTGCAGGGTAAGGAAGCCAGGGCAGACACAGTGGGGAGTTCTGCCCTGGGGCAAGTCTGCACTTGAGGTAACAATCGGCCAAAACATAGTCTGACAAAACTTTAAGGCACTGGACACTATTGGTAATTACTCAAAACATATTATCCAAAAAAATTACTTGGTAAGAGCAATGGAGAGCTGTTGAAAACAGAAAACATTGTGAGAAACAGCTCCCTCTGAAGTAACAAAGTTTTTGAGAAAAAGTTAATTTCTCTTTTTAAAGTTTTTTTTTAGGCATCTGAAAGCACACAAAATTGTGCAACAGTAGAGGTGCTTTTCCTTCCATTATTTTCTTGCAAACTGGACGACCAATTGAGCCTAAATTTTCACAGGTTTGTTATTTAATGCATATGTCAGGTTACGCCAAGTGAGAATACTGGTCATTGACAATCACCAAAGGTATCCAGTGCCTTTAAACCAGAATGAATACACTGGTAACGTGACATTGGGCATGCATAAACTGATTAAACAATCAACGCCTTTGATTTGCAGTGATGATAAATGTAAGTAGTAGTAGTAAGTTGTGCTTAAAACATTAAAAGAGTTTCCAAGTCTAATTTGTGTTTTCTAGGAACAAATAATTTCAAATGACAAGGATCTAAGCGAGAGTTATACAAAACTAACATTGAATGCATTTCGTTCAGGCATTTATGCAGAAAACAATCACCCAGTGAAATTTGGTTATTCCATTTCTACTTGGCTTCGCCTTGTCAATTAAAAAGTCCAGATTTCACCAAGTTGCTTTCATTGATGAAGTATGGTTTTGAAGCCAAGGACTCTCAGAAAAGCGAACTTAATCACCGTATAAGCCAAGAACCCAATTGAGAGAAGACAAGGATTATGTGTGACTATGTTCTGCAACAACGCATTAACAAAATGCGTTCAATATTTGTATTATATCTGACTCAAACAGTGATGCAGACATCAGGGCCCAATTTCATAGAGGTGCTAAGCACGAAAATTTGCTTAGCATGAAATTTCTTCCTTGATAAAAACAGGATTACCAACCAAATTTCCATTTGTTACGTGTTGCTTGTTATTGGTATTCAGCTGTTGTTTGCTTATCCTGAAAATCACGTGGAAATTTGGTTGGTAATCCCGTTTTACCATGGCAAAACATTTCATGCTAAGCAAATTTTTGTGCTTAGCAGCGCTATGAAATTGGGCCCTATATTAAGCTGTTGCTGGAATCAAGACCAATGTACACTTACCTCTTTATTAACTTTTGGACTAAGTGGACCATTTGTCATAGGTTCCGATGGATTGGGTGTCGGTACGTTCGGTGCTGGTTGTGACGTTGGCACTCTTTCTACGGGCTCGGAGACGGGTGTTTGCAATGGTTTCTGCGGCTGCACTTGTTGCTGCTGCTGAAGTTGTTGCTGCTGCTGTTGTTGTTGTTGCTGCTGTTGTTGTTGCTGCTGTTGCTGCTGTTGTTGTTGTTGTTGTTGTTGTTGTTGTTGCGTGACCTGGACAGGCGTTGGGGCTGTTGAGAGTGTGGAAGCGGCTACCGTTGGAGCAGCTTGGCTTGGGATGCTATTGGAGGCGAGGGTTTGCTCTATGTGTTCGATGGAGTTTTCCAGAGATGACATGTTAAATGCTGAAAGACAACAACAAACTTATTTGTTTAGCCATAACCAAAATGAAACTACAAGAGCACCGGACTCATGCTCTTGTGTTTCTGATCAGCCGAGTGTGGGTTCGAGTCCCGTTCATGACAGTTTCATCCTTGAGCAAGATGCTTTAGTAAGATTGCTATGTCCTTAGAATGTGACATTAAGCTGTAGGTACTGTGTGCACAAAATTGATCGTGCACGTAAAAGATTCTGGAGCACTTATCATGGAGGACTAGATCGTACGAGATATTTTGCTTTTCATACAAATTTGAAACTTTACACTGAGAAAATCATCTTCAAGATGTCATGAAACATTTGTTTGTTTGTTACAATGCGACTTGACCATCAAACATGAAAACCCTTGATTGTCATACATCATCACAGAGTGTTTTCTGTTTGCAGGAAAGGGAAGCCAGAGCAGATACAAGTGGGAGTTCTGCGCTGGGGCATGCCTGCACCCTACAATAATACTGAGATTTGAAAAAAAAAAACCTATTGAGAATCTCTTGAATGGTGGACAGAGTTTGACAATACCTGGAAGGGGCCCGTTGAGGTCTGGTCTCGGCTGCTGGGTGTTGTTGTTTTGAAGCTGTGTTGTAGGCTGTGTGTGGGACGGCTGATGTACCGGCGGCTGAGAGATAATTCTTACTTGCCCTGTTGAACCTTCATGTCAAAGAATTTCAGAAAACAAAATTTAAAATAAATTCACTGAAGATAACAAAACTTCATCTTAGCTGCTTTTACCCTCCTACTCTTGGTGACATTATCCAGCGAGTAGACCCATCATTTGTAACCATACAATTGCACAGGTTTTGTATAGTGGCACGACAATGAACAAAACTAACTGTTTACTTGTGTGTGCTGTTTCAATGCACTCGACTGGCATTTATGACCAATTAGCCAAAACCATGCCTTTGATGCTCTCTATGTCCACCAAGGAAGGGTATAAAAGGCAGTTCAGCATTGACCATGTTCATAATGCTGAAGAAGCTTCTACCTTAGGAGTGAAACCTTACTAAAAAAAGAAGAAAAAAAAAAAGAAATGAGATTTTGAAAATGAGCCTCTTATGATTCTCAACAATCCAGAAGAACTTATTAAATGATAGACTGGCATAGTTTATCTATCATCCAAAACCAAATTGGCTGCTGTAAACTGGCCAGACAGTAGGAGGTTTAATCTCATAATGTGGGCCTAGTGGGCAACAAATCATATATATTGGTAGATGAAATTTAGTGGAAGTAAATCAAGCCAGGAATTGTGTGTATTTACATGAAAGAACTTCAATCCAGTTTCTTTGCCTTGCACCTTCTTGTTACAATGTGACTTGACCATCAAGCATGAAAACCCTTGATTGTCGTACAACGTCACGGAGTGTTTTCTGTTTGCAGGAAAGGGAAGCCAGAGCAGATACAGTGGGGAGTTCTGCGCTGGGGCATGCCTGCAACTTACCATGTATCTCCTTGTAGTTTTGTAAAAACATTTTCATTATAATGAAAACATCCCAACATCGGAAAATTTTTCAACCTTTATGATGGCGGTTTGATGACACCAATAAAGGGGCACCAAGGCAAATACCAGGGACAACAGAGGCCATGGGATAAAATATAAAGAGGCGTTTTGTGTTACCTTGTGAGCTGTTGGAATTCTGTTGTGCCCCTGCTGCTACTGCATACGCAGGACCTGACGGCGGTTGTGCTATTGCATGTTGTGTTGACGACACCGGTAAGCTGTGGAAAATATCGTTTACCCGAATCCCTGGGTCAGCACTGGAAAATATACAGCACTCAAAACATCAAAAATCTACAATGTCTGCTACATTTTGAGTGTTTTGCCTCCTAGATGGAAGGGAACAATCATGTAGCCTGGAATTTCAGTTAGTCAATGGTGGTTTGACAGAGGAAGTCTTTAGCCCGGTTCATACTTCCTGAGAATGTGAAACGAATTTTGACGTCACAAACTTGCAACGACTAATTTGTACAGTTGAACTGTGTTCAGCTCCTGCGAAACAGCCAGGTGACGTCAAAATTCGCTTTGCATTCACAGGAAGTACATGTATGAGTCAGGATTCTTCAAATTACTTTTCTACCTTCTTGTTACAATGTGACTTGACTTGTAAATATTGGAAAATGAAATCTAATGGAAACAAATCAAGCCAGGAATTGTGTGTATTCACACTCAATGAAGGAACTTCAATCCACATTCTTTGCCTTCAACCTTCTTGTTACGATGTGAGTTGACCATCAAGCATAAAAACCCTTGATTGTCGTACATCATCACAGAGTGTTTTCTGTCTGCAGGAAAGGGAAGCCAGAGCAGATGCAGTTGGAAGTTCTGCGCTGGGGCATGCCTGCAACCCAAAATGGTTTTTTCCTTTGGGGTTTGTAATAATAGTGTAATGTTTTTATTTATCTAGGTACTACCGGACTGAAAACAAATTCATCCATTGAAAAATAACACAAAACATATTTTAAAAAACTTTCAAAAAAAAAAAAAAAAAAAAAAAAAAAAAGTAAATAATTTGACTATATTATATAGTCAAGTTTTTTTAAAAGTAAATAAAGATAAAATGACAAAAAAGTATTGGCAGTAGCCGACTGCTACTTTTTAAATTCATCATGAAATAAAACAGTATCATATTTACTCAAATGAGACTATTACTTTCGGAACAAATGAGTAAAAAGTGGCAGTCGGATACAGACATTTTTCCTGCAAAAAAAGAAGTAATTTTCAACCTTTTCCAAAATAATAAATGTTATTACGTCTCTCCAAACAACCCTACAATAATAAGTTTGTATACAATTGCATTGATTACCTTCATTATTCAAATCAGTTCTTCCCCATGGTGTTTTTTGAACTCATGCAACTAAATGTTGCATCCTAAACACAGTGCATCATTCAAGTCATAACCCCAGACTCCCTAATACCAATTGCACTAACTAAATACAGTCAGAGAACCAGACTATTAATGGAAGTGAGCCCTCTATTGGCCACCACAGGCTCAACTTAGTTAAAGGTGATAGTTATTTTTTTAAAGGAAAATAAAATACACTTCGAAAATTTGCCAAATAATTTTTTTTTTTAAAGAAAAATTTGACCTTTGTTTAAAATTTGCAATAAATGAAAAGTTGTAGAAAAAATTACTGCAGTCAAGGCAACAAGTTCAAAGCTGACTTCCAAAACCTCTTTTTTTCACAATTTGAACTTTCACAAATTACTTCATATTAAAATCAGGGCCCAATTTCATAGCTCTGCTTACCATAATTAAAGAATCTGCGCATATGGAAGCAGGGAATTCCGCACTTACACATATTTCACAGTTTAGCAGGGAATTTTTGATTGTGGGCATGCGTACTCTACGTTAATAGCCATTCTTTGATAACAAAGCTAGCGCAGAAATTCTGTGCTTGCACAGTAAGCTGAGAATGGTGATCCTACATGTACACCCAGAATTCAGCTGTAAGCAGGGCCATGAAATTGGGCTCAAGCTTGAAGTGAATTCTTTAACATAACCACCCATTGGAGTTATGTCAACACTGGTAGTAAAAGTCATATTTCATTGTCTTCTACGAACAAACTTTGCAGACAGAGGCCAGCTCTTCGCCCTTATTGCAAGAGGCTATTAGACTAAATAAGGAAGGGAGCCCTCCACATCCATTGGCCACTAGAGGCTCAACTCAGTTGAAGGTGAAAGTTACTTTTTTTAAGGAAAATATAAAACGGTGAACATTTGCCAAGAAGACGCTAATGGAATGTTCCATTGGGTAAAGCAATGTAACATTTGTTGTCTTATTCCTTGCAGTAATTTACAAAAGTACTTTGCAGACAGAGCCCAGCTCGTCGCCCTTACTGCAGGAGGCAATCATACCCCCCATCGCTGGGTGTATCGGGTGGTGTATTGTAATATAGTTAAATAGTGAACCAGAATTTTACATCAAACGTTCCAACTCACCTGTTTGTTTTACTGAGACTACTCTTGTTCGTGACGGACTGATTTATTGTCGTAACCCCTGATGGCACACTGACGTTGGTTGCACTCGTTGGTGTCGATGCTGCTCTGACTATTATCGGCCGATTCGACGACTGCGATGATGATGAAGATGTTGACGTTGCACTTTTGCCCCCCTTCCTTGGTGATGACGATGACTGTGGGTAAAAGGAAAGATCAAAATAACATTTAGGGTGTCATGGCCGAGTGGTTAAGAGCATCGAGTTCAAGTTCTGGTGGCTAGGTTAAAGTCATCATATTTTGGGTTAGAATCCCGGTCATGAAACTCCTGTCCTTCTGCAAGGTGCTTTACCATAATTGCTTCTCTTCACCAAGGGGTATAAATGTGTACCTGCAAGGGAAGAGGTTGATATGTATGAAAGCACCGAGGCATTTCCTCTATGAGGACACTGTTCCTCAACACCTTGTACATGGCGCTATGTTTACAGACTCTTCACACTTCAAATAGAAATCAAGAGTTTTAGTCTACAGTCTTTCTAATACCTGAAATAGGATAGACCTTTATCATGGTGCGGCCACCTTAACCAAACAGAGGCTGGAAGGAAAAATAGTCGGGTTCCTACAATAAATATATTAGCATTCATTACTGTCATTGGATACAGGAAACATGACCAAGATGGAGGAAGCATGATGGGGCCCAATTTCCTAAAGCTGTTTACAAGAAAATTCTGCTTGACACATTTCTGTGCTAAGCAAAAAATGAGTGGAACACCACTCATGACAATGTAAACTTGATGTAGTTTTTACTTGTAACCTGTTAATGTTAAGCAATTCTTTTCCGTGCTTAGCAATTTTTTTGTGATCACAGCACTATAAGAACAAAAGAGGACTACTCACTTCACTATCCGTGGATCTCGTTCTCTTCTTGACTTCATCATCGATCTTATCTTTGGAATGGTTTGAGCCTGGGCTTGGTAATAACGTCGGTGAGATACTGACGGGCGTGTCCCCAGAGGTATTGGTCATTACATCATCATCTGGTGAGGTGGCCAATAACTGACTACTCACTGTCAAAGAAAAATGAAACAAATGATATTAATAATAATAAAATTAATAATTAAGAACAACTTACAAACATAAAGAAATAGCAGAAAGACCCTACCTCAAGGTACTGGATAAGTGACAAAACAAAAGTCTGGACTAAACAAATTTATATAAAGCAAGGTATCACACTGACACAGTAAAAATAGTTAAAGAAACTAGATAATACAGAAAACTGACAAAAAGTTACAATGTTAAACAACCTGTTTAAAAAGATGAGACTTGAAAAAAGTTGAAAGCAATGTAAAAAATACTATATGGAAAGGTTTGTGGTAACACCATGTAATGACTATCTCTAAATGAGTTGGGGTGGTTCTGAAAAGAACTGTTGGTTTCAACTCGACGCTTCGATCAGTATGCTCTAATTGTCTTCTTTTTTTTCTCTAGAAGAAGATCAGAGCATACTAATCAAAACGTCGAGTTGAAACCAACAGTTCTTTTCAGAATCACCCAAACTCATTTAGAGTAATTTCCTTAATAACTTACATTCATCTTCGATGTCAAGGTCATCATAGACAAACTCATTCTCTTCAAAGTCTGGTTCTTGCGACGAGTCGATGTAATACTCTACATCATCCTTAATCTTTTTGATCTAGGAGACAGGATACCAGATCGACATGTTTTTAAGCATCTCTTGATCATGAACAGGGTTGTAGCTTGACCAATATTTAAATGCAATAAATCCAAGTCCATCAAGGGCGAGCGGATTAACAAAATGATTTATGTCTAATTAAGGGGCCATTATTGCTGAAGTGGGGCCAGGTTTCCAAACTGTTCTTGTTATGTGGTCTTGCAAAAAGTTAAATGGCCTTTTGGCCGTGTTCATTCTCTGTGACATATGATACTCCTTATCAATAGCTGTGTCTCAGATCAATGCGCAGTGGACAATATTTTCAAATCTGTGCTTGGCGGGCACAATGTATTTTGTTCAGAGTGCTGGGCAAAAATTGTGAGTCCTGGGCAGGCCTGCCCAGCACTGCCCACTGCGGCTACAACACTGATCATGAATGGTACGTATGTTTCCAAGTGGTAACAAAAAGCAACTAAAAGAGCACTTGTCCAATATACTGAAAACAATTCCATCCACTTCTCTACAGAAACTACATGAAGGTACTAAATGTATTATACAGGATTAGAAGAGCTAACAAAATAATTGCAGACAGTGTAATAATAATAAACCTGTGACTTGTGCAAGTCAGGAGAAAATATTGAAAAAACCATGCCTGATTTTCAGCATGTTAACACATTGTCCTTAATTTTGGATGTAACAACCGAAATCAGCTGTTGCTTTTTTTTGTTTAGGTTTTCAGAAACAGTTTCCCTGAATATGATTTCATTTCAGAGGGATATTTTTCACAGAAGAAAATAGATTTGGTATTTGCTTCCTTATCAATAAGCTCTTAGACTGTAAGTACACAATTTTGTTTATCCTCACATCAATCCTGGATAGTACCGATTACAGAGTAAAATCCAGCCAAATATCCACAATTCCACAATAAAAACCCGGAACTACATATTGGATTTGGTCAAGTTACTAGGATAGAAAATTTCCTTGGCTGTTCGCACTGGACTTAAAAATGGTAAAGTTTTCAATTTGCTCAAGTACTTTACCCCCCCCCAGATAGTCCAATGTGAACGGGCCTAAAAGGTACATGTATGTCTTAAGCACTCATAGATGCCTTACAAGATAGTGAGGTCCACTGACCTGATCAATTTCTATCGTACTGTTATCCAGCATCCTCATTAGCGTTTCTAGCTTGTTGATGTGAAACCTGTGTTTTTCTAACCACATTTGAAGCTCCTCTACTCTGTCTTGCTTCTGAAAAGAGGAAATATGAAACCCACAAATACGTCAACAAATATCTACAAGATCTAACTTGGTTCAAAACATCAATCATCAATCAATCGTAACGTTTATATGGCGCCATATTCCAACCATCATTGCCCATGGCGCGATACAGTAAGCTCCGTTAACAGGTGAGATTTGAGTGATGTCTTAAAAAAATGTATTGTACACGATTGTCTGATGTTGTTAAGAAGACTGTTCCATATCTTGTGAGACGAAACAGAAAAAGGCGCGGTCATCCCAACTAGTAACTGTGTTTGCTTCTAGGAATGAACAATGCAGATAAAGCAGTCATGCTCTGAGGTCTGCAGGATCTCACTTGTTGGTAGAACCCAGAAAAAAAAAAAACAATTCGGAGACTGGCTTTTACCATTGCTGTTCAAATAAGCTTCTCATCACACATAGTTAAAGCCATTGGACCCTTTCGGTAAACAGTATTGTCCAAGGCCCACACTGCGTGTATCACAACTTATATATCAAATAACAAACCTGTGAAAATTTGGGCTTAATCGGTCATCGGAGTCGGGAAAAAATAACGGGAAAACCCACCCTTGTATCCGCGCGTTTCGCCGTGTCATGACATGTGTTTAAAATAAATCCGTAATTCTCGTTAACGAGAATTGATATTGTTTTACTGTTTTCTCAAAAAGTAAAGCATTTCATGGAATAATATTTTAAGAGAAGTATTTCACCACTACCTTCTGTAACCCCTGTAAGTTATTTGTAAATCTGTGAACTTTTTTTTTTTTTTCTGTACCGAAAGGGTCCAATGGCTTTAAATTCCATTAACATCCATCTTATTCACTTTTTATATTTTTTTCTTCTTAATGTAGGCGAATGAAATCTAACAGAAACAGATCAAGCCAGGAATTGCATCTATTTACACTCAACGAAAGAACTTCAATCCAGATTCAGTGCCTTCTACCTTCTTGTTACAATGTGACTTGACCATCAAGCATGAGAACCCTTGATTGTCGAACATCATCACATAGTGTTTTCTGTCTGCAGGAAAGGGAAGCCAGAGCAGATACAGAGGGGAGTTCTGCACTGGGGCATGCCTGCAACTGTGCACAGAACAAACTGTGTATGTATACTGTGTGGATGCATTCACCGCACGATATCAGGCCTGATGCTTCGTTTTAAAAATGCAGAGAAAAAATGATTTTGACTTACATCTGCTGGGACTTTCCTTTTCTTGGAGTTGGACAAGATGCTTTCAAGTTCACTTTCAAATTGATCCACTTGGATATTGAGCATCTCGATGCAGTGCGCTAACCACATTGTGATGTCATCTTTCTCTTTCTGGGCGGGGTCAATCTTCGTGGCTAACCCAAGCCCCTCCTTAGAGTACGCTTTTGTTTTCGTCTCCCGCTCCACAACTTTGAATCTTTCCATTTGCTGCACAGAGTACAAGAGATATAAATAAGTTGTCATCATGATAGTAATAATAACAACTAGTTCTTATATAGCGCATTTTACAAAGACCGTATCAATGCGCTTTACACTAACAACAACAGTCCCGTGGTTACACTGTAGAACTTGCAAGTACAAGGTTGTGGGATCGAATCCCCCAAGCTAACTGCTAATATAACAATGACTGGAACAAGTATTTTCATCTAGTTGCTGATGTTAAATGATCAAACGGTAGGTGGGTTTCTCTCACTTTTGTGGGCAAGTGGGTATAACAATTGTTTTTATTGCAAAAAATAGTTGATGGCCGATGGTTGTTGCATTGTCATTTAGTCTTTGAGAATGACTTTGCTAGGGTCGAAACGTCAGGCCATAAACTTTTGTTTGCATTTATACCATATATCCTTTTAGTTGGTAAATTGTTTTCAATAGCTAATTCTGTTTCCTCAATTGTTTTTATTGGTAAATCACATCTTACAAATCATTTTACACTCAACAAACCAACTTCAATCCACATTCTTTGCCTTCTATCTTCTTGTTACAATATGACTTGACCATCAAGCATGAAAACCCTTGATTGTTGTACATCATCACAGAGTGTTTTCTGTCTGCAGGAAAGGGAAGCCAGAGCAGATACAGTGGGGAGTTCTGCGCTGGGGCATGCCTGCAACTGCACAGAACTAACTGTGTATATATATATTCACTGCCTGGTATCATGCCTAATGCTTTATCTAGTTACTGAGTCACATTTTGTTAACTTGTGCTATTCCTAATCATAGAGGTTGAACCAATGTTGTGCGAGAGAAATTGTTTTGTGCCGTCTTGGCGTTTATATGCCCTTGTGGGAGTTTGCAGCGGTTCCCTTGACAGGGGGATCATCCAAATAAACAATTGGAAAAACAAGCAAACAAACAACCAAGCAAACCTATTAGGTGCCACAGATTGACCGTTTCAATGGACCGTTCCGGCTTTCCACTAAGCTCCGCCCACCGCGCACGTGAGCAAGACACGTGTACAAGCACTCCCAATGACATTCTTCACGATTCTGCCGCGCGTGCCAAATATACGCGCACGCATGACCGAGTTTGTCCGACCACAATCATTGCTGTGATTGGTCAAAATGGGTGAACGCGCCCAATTTGATTGACAGGCCGGATCGGTCCATTCAGCATGCATACATGGCAAAGGCTGAACTTCCAACTGTTTTGTCCAGAATAGAACCCAGTTTTTAAAAAACATGGGGAGAACCTCGACTGTAATATAGCATTACTAATTGTTTTGAAATGCTGATTTTTGCTTTTCAGATCAACTTACCGTCTCTATGAGTTTCCTGTTTTCTAGCAGCGTTCTCTTGTCTTTAATTTCATTTGATGCAGCCCATGTTTTAATCTGGTCTCGTAGCCGCTGTTAAAACAATAATTAATGCATATAATAAACACCTTAGCATCTTGAAACTAATGGATGCAAATAACGCTAAATATCATGTTGCAGGTTGGCATAGTTGTATCTACCATTGAAAAAGCCACAGAAGCTGATGTTAAATGATCAAACGAAGGAAACTTCAATCCAGATTCGTTGCTTTCTACCTTCTTGTTACAATGTGACTTGACCATCAAGCATGAGAACCCTTGATTATCGTACGTCACTGAGTGTTTTTTGTTTGCAGGAAAGGGAAGCCAGAGCAGATACAGTGGGTAGTTCTACGCTGGGGCATGCCTGCAACTGTGCACAGAACAAACTGTGTATTATGTACTGTGGGATATGCATTCACTGCATGATATCAGGTCTGAAACTTGGTTTTGGGGCACAATTGTCATGACTGTGAGTCGGAACTACACTCTGCTGCTGACATAACCAGCCGTCGATTTCACAAAGAGTTAGGACTCGCCTTATCTCGAGTAAGGACGAGTAACTCGTCCTAACTTAGGATTAATCTTAAGGTCTGCATGCTACAGTGCAGGGTTGGGACTCGTCCTAAGTTATAAGATTAATCCGAAGTTAGGAAGAGTTTTGTGAAATCGACGGCTGAGCTTAGTCCATTGAACTAAAAGAAAGTAAGAAATAAATTTTCCAAGTCTCTTACCTGTAGTTTCTTGATCTCCTTCTTGAGATCCGCCTCATACTTCTCCTTCTGATTACTGTTGGTTGCATTATGAACCTGCACATACACAAACAAATTATTGCAAGGAGTGCACGTAAGAATCAATGTTTTAAATGACTTTCAATGAATTCTTGCCTTGGTAAGACATGTAAATCAACTTGTCTTTGCATTCTACCTTCTTGTTACAATGTGACTTGACCATCAAGCATGAAAACCCTTGATTGCTGTACATCGTCACAGGTTGTTTTCTGTTTGCAGGAAAGGGAAGCCAGAGCAGATACAGTGGGGAGTTCTGCGCTGGGGCATGCCTGCAACTGCACAGAACTAACTGTGTATGTTGTATACGGTGTGGATGCATTCATCGTCGATATTAGGCATGATGCTTCGTTTCTGAAAGGGCAATCACCCTTGTTGCCTCAGTGAAGTGTTCAGCCCGAATTAATGGATTCCCATAAACTGGTCATGAAGTACGTAACCAACTTAATAAAAACATGTTTTTTCCTGAACAGACTCGATGTACAGGCCTTATGACTCAATTTTGAAATGGCAAGGGCACCAAGGTGGCCTCTCCTTGAACAAGGGCACCTCTAGAAGGAAACTGTAAATTTCAATCGGAATATTACAAAGAGTACTTATGAGACAATGACCTGGGGCGCAAAGGAGGCATTTGCCTCTGCTACATATATCAGCCTGGATGTACATGCCCCTCCCCCCCCCCCCCGAGTTAAATTTATTTGAACCTGAAGAAAAAGGCTCACCTTTTGCCAAATGTCTTCAAAAGTCTCCACTCCTTCAGTCACCTTCTTCAAGCACCTTTCAATTTCACCTGATCAACACAAAAAAAACATCATTGCAAGATTAATAAAACAAAATTAGAATTTAAAACTTGGAAAACCTTGTAAGTGTTTGGGAAACTTTTGAAGGTCATTATGACCTCCATGTAATTCAAGGTCTGTTTCTACATTACCAAACACAAAACCAATACACAAGTTTTGTCTACTATTGCTGGATGAACATGTTCCCTATTTTTGTCTAACTACACTGTACCTGCAATTGAATGTGCACCTTTATTCATCATATTTTTCATAAACCCAAAAAATATTTTCTAAACAATGACTTCCTCAAACCTTCAGATAACAAAGATGGATAACACCTAAATCCGAAGAGCAGGCATGTGAGTAACTATCCATGAAAAAAAAAAGGAAAAGAGAAAACTGGACAAGAAAAAAGCGGAAAAGATACTATTCCTATACTTTTGTGCACAGAAAGTGAAGAAAAAAAGAGGAAAGTCAAAACCAAAAAAAAGAGGAAATCAGCTGAAAAGAGGAAGTCTCACATGCCTGGAAGAGGGATACAGTATTTAAAAGATCAAAATCAGATTACTGCTAATGGTTTTACACATGTCAAATATTGCTTGCCTCTTGTAAAGTTGGTTGACTTTATGTACAACATGACATTATCAGCGGAGAGCATGCTCAAGTGTAGGGGATGCTATATTAATTTCTGTCCAATGAGGGCCGAGAGTTAACGACATGGCAGGAAAGAGGAAACATTAATTACCGTTGATGATGTTCAGCTGCAAGTGCAAAACACTGGCATGATATATTTAGACACCACTGTTTACTTGGGGAGGCAGAAATGTTTCGTCTATGAAATTAAAGGCAGGGCGTTTCGTGGCCGAGCGGTCACGCACACTCAGGCTCTCCTGTTTCTGTTCAGCAGAGTCTGGGTTTGAGTTCTGGTCTTGAAACTTGCGTCCTTTAAAAGCCAGACACTAAAACCAATATTACTTCGGGTGGGATGTACATTTGTAAAGTGGTAGGGCCTACATGTAGGTCATGTGTGTTGTTAAATAAATACCCAGTACAATCGTGAAGAGAAAGGGTTAGCACCTGTGTTTCTGGTATGGTCAGCAATTCCATGCCTACAACTGACCCTACTGCCCATGTGACCATGAGAAGGGGGTGTTGGTGCAGTATCCATCAAGACAAGACATTACAACTATGGCACATGTAGTTTCTTGACTCGGGTTTTGAGCAGTTTACTTTCATTGCTACCTTGTTCAGCTCGAAGCATGCCAATGCATCTAAAAACTTTAGTTTAATTCATTGTTGAAATACAATGTATCATTAGGTTTTGCTTTTTGCAAGACTTTGTGCCCAGCTAAATAGCTGTAATTCACAAATATAGTGTTACATCAAGATAGCCTGGCATCATGGTCAAATAAAAATCAATTGTAAAAATTGGCCTATTGTCCTATTGTGAGTTTTTAAAGTCACAATGTCGCCTGCCGCTTAGTCCAAATGCAAGGTGGCACACCCAACAGACTTGCATAGCAAATTCTAATTGTTTACGTAGTTCTGAGCTGAGAACAATGGATTACCAGTCTGCTGTCACCTAGTTTACCAAAAGTCTCACACATCACTACTGCAGTCAACCCATTCACTTCCTAATCCATCATCCGCGTCGGTAAACATCATGGAGCCATCGATGCTTATCAAGTGCTTGTCAGATCCATAAGTTTTCATAAAATGATAAAAAAAACGACCACCAAATTCTCAAGTTAATATGCTATCCACAAATCAGAGCCCTCCGGTAAGTGCAAGAAGGGGGGGGGGGGGGGGTATTGTAGAATTATTTCACCTCATTGGGAGACGTAGTGCCAAGAAATAGAGGGAGTCAAGCGTATTGGAACTACCTATGGGGCTAGAGAAGTTCTGCTTTGTTCTTCAATCTTACAAGTTACAAACAACAGACAATATTTCTTTATTATAACCAGTGAATGAGTTCACTTCCTACACGAACAGAAATGTGTGTACTTTTAATGTCAAGTAAGGGTTTTAACTTCCTGGGATACTATTATGATATAGTAAATATTATTTATTAACTAACATAAGGGATGTCAGACAACTTGTCCGTCTGATAACTCAACAATTCGGACAACTCGATGGTTGAGACAGCTCAACTGTTCGGACAACTCGACGGTTCAGACAACTCGACTTTGACTTGAGACCACTCGACGGATGGCCAAGACAAGTCGACGGTTGGACCTCCATTACCGACATGTTAACACAAATTTCCTGTAATTTCTCACCCTAACCCAACCCTTACCTTACCCTACCCTAAATCTCTTTTAGCAAGTAAAAATAAATTTAATTTTGAAAAGTAAATAAAATTTGCAGTGAGGAAAAACTGACAAAAAAAGAGCTCAACAATTCAGTTTTTTAAAACAATTTTGCACATTTTAAATTATACACCTCCTACCTATACAATTTAAACATCATTTAACTCAGGTCCTACAGGTAAATGCAATTTTAATAAGTAAAAAACAAAACACAATTTTCATATTTAATAAATCACATTCACAGTCACAACAGAGACCCGCAGTGCGCCCTCTTCCTTTAATTTTGTTCACGAACGTTGACGAATATTTTTCAATTTGACCAATTTTAAACCCCACTATCAGCAAATATTCTCACCTTGTAACTTCCTTTTATCACCCATTGTGTTACACCAGCCTCAGTGTGACAGTTCTGGCCATTAATGTGGTATTCTGGGCGCAGGTTGAGGTCTTTCAATGAAGTTTATATGTCTGTTTTTCTGCGGTTTTACATCGGGGGTTCATTACAGCAAAGATGGCGGCGGACCGTATCACTCACGATTTCAATCAAATTTACATCAAAAAAGTAGTTCTAAATAACAAGATGTACTCTAAGTATAATATAAACTGCTCTTTAAGGCTCGAATTAGTACACATCTTATTCTTAAATTTGTAATAATTTACATTTGTCTATGTTTGCATTCCTTATTCCCTTATTAAAAATGCAATTTTGTTAACGCGTATGGATATACTAACCCGTGCATAATGCATGCTTTATGTGGGAATCCCAGGATGGTCACTGCACTTTTATTTTTAATAATGAAATGAAAGAAATTTAGAGACCTGTAAAAACAATCTCTCTCAACAAAGAATTTACAAAATAATACATCTCACTCATTTGTTTCATGACAACATTGTATCACCTTAATTTATTAAATGTCAGACGTATGTAAACTTGGAGCATTTTTTGAGGTCACGATCAGCAGAGACAAGTGCGTTTATTGACGCAAGGGCTGATGGGATATATTTTGGTTACCTCCGTTCGAAGTTCAGCGAGCTGCTAATAAAAAATGGACATGCCATTGGATTGTGCAGTAAGACGAAAGCAAAACATTTAAGATTTTCTGTTTTTGCATCGATGCGTGTCAACGATGGCAATGTAAATTAATCAACTGGAATCAGAATCGGCGTGTCCTCGTGGAGTCATCTTCAGATCAGAAATCGGGCCTTGAAATGTAAGAAAATCCGACATTATAAAATAATTTTAAAATATTTGTTTTGATTTTGAAATTAAAAACATTGTTTTGTTTATAAATCAATCATGCATGAACTGAGAGAAAAATATGATGTCTATCGCATCGGTACTGTTTCCACTGGATATACTTTTATATTCATAATTAGGCCTTTCTTTTAACTTATTAAAGTTAAAGTTACCATGTTTATTGCTATCCAATCAAGGGATGTGGGGATCTCTCTTGTTGTGTGTGTGTGTCTTGGCCTAGTAGTTTTCGGGTTAGGCTTACCAATTCCTATTGGTAGGGGAGGGCCTATGCTATGGTAGAAACAAATAACAAGGTTCATTTCGCTATCAATCGTCTCCACGGTAGAAACAATAGGTTATCATGTGAAAATTCTATTCTTTGATTGAGTCAATTTGAAACAATTTAGTGGAACGGGACCTAGAAATTCTACTTTAGTAGAACATAGTTCTACCTAGGATCTAGCATGTCTAGGACTCCTCAACAAATTTAATTCTAAAAAGTAGGTGGAATAGTGTGTTGATCAACCCAATCCATACTTCTCCCTTCTTCCTTGATAACCCTGGTTTGTTTACCTGAATGAGAAATTGTAAAAAACTTTTTGTAAAAATGAGTGAAAAAGTGGTGGCGCCATACGGAAAGTTATCCTTCTGAAATCACCATTGTAATAACCTTTTTAAATGTTATTATTGAAGATATTGTGTTTATTAACTGTGAATTGGTGTTCTTATTTCACTGTCAGTGTTAGTGCTAAAACAGAGTTACCAAAATGGACCTTAGCCTGACTGGATCCCAGATTTCCTCGATCAAAAGACCCAGCTCAGCAGGAAGCAGACCAGGGTCAAGCAGTGGAGGCCGCCAGGGTACCAGTGGAGGTCGTACCACACCAAAGACATCCAATCAGGTGCGGACCAGCAGTAGCCAGAGCAGCGTGGTTACCGGTGGGAGTCATGGGTCATCGGCAAGGAAACCCAGCCCAGGGAGAAGCCGACCAGAAAGGACAAACTCAACAAGTGTAAGGTTTTGTCTGGGAGACAAAGGTCAAGGTTGAAGGAGGGACATCAATGATTTCCCCATAACCACCATTAGAGCCCAATTTTATGGCTTCGCTAACCACTAAATTCAGGGCCCAGTTTCATAAAGGTTTTAAGCACAACAATGCGCTAAACACAGAAAATCAGGCTTAGCAGCAGAAACAGGATATCTGGAAAAAATTCCATGAAGTTTACATTGTTGCATCTGGTGCCCCACTAAGATTTTGCTTAATACAAAGAAGTTTGCTAAGCAGTATTTTGGGCAGATTATTGTGAATTGTTTTTTTAAGTGCTTTCTAATTTCTCACATAGACAAACATGTTTTTCATATTTTGTTTTGTTTATTTAATATTGTAGGGAGTAACCAACGGGCTTGCAATAAACTCCTCATCTTTGTCAAATGGACGACACAAAAGAGGTAAGTAAAATTGAAAAACCATCCTCTATGAAATCCTGTTGTGAATGCATCTGCACCGTACACTGGTATTACTATTCATTCTGTGCACAATTGCAGGCATATACCAGCGCAGAACTCCACTCTGTATCTGCTCTGGCTTCCCTTTGTTGCTAACAGAAAACGCTCCGTGACTATGTACGACAATCAAGGGTTTTATGCTTGATGGTCAAGTCACATTGTAAAGAAGGTACAATAGATGACAAATCTGGATTGTGTTGAGTGTAAATAAATGCAATTCATGGTAATTTTTTCTCTCTTTTCTCTTAGATTTGGTTCAACAACAAAAACATTTGTTGTACCAATTTGCCCCCCCCCCCAAAAAAAAGGGAACTGAATAACCCTCCTACTATCTGATCAATTAACATCATACAATGTGGTTTTGATTGATATAGGTGGACTATGCAAATCTGCAATAAAATCATAGCACTCTCTGGATACACAATACACACAAACTAGTTCTCTGCACCATGGGTGTCACCTTACACAACCCAATCAGTTGAGTGGTTTTAAATGGTTGGTTAACTCACTGGTTCATATAAATGTTACTTTAGGGACCTATTAGACGAATACGCTTTTTGAAATTGTGCGTGAGTGGATCAAAGAAATAACTGCGAAACACAATTCGGTTTAAAGTTAAAATAATGAAGCAAACATTTTAAAACATTGATTACTATGATTTGAATGGCCCTTAAAAATGTGATCCATCAAATGTATTGGGTACTGAAACAGTATATGATATGCTTTGTGTTAATTAGCCTCGAGTCATAACGCTGAGTTGAGTCATCGCAGTAATGCTAGTGAAGACAGTAGTAGAGCGTCAGCACGTAGCAGGGAAGCTCCAAGGTAAAGCGGCTATTAGGGTCTGCTGTCAATTTCACTATACTCTTCCTAACTTAGGATTAATCTTAGGACTTAGGACGAGTTAAGTTCTGTATCCATATACGTTAGGACTCATTGAACCCATCCTAAGTTCCTTACTCGAGATAAGATTAATCCTAGCTTCGTGAAATTGGCTGCAGTGCAGGTCACACAAGGGAATTTAAAGGCAACCAGTTCCAGGGAATCTCAGAAATGGCGTTCTCATTTGAATTTTAACATATTTTTCTTGGGGATCGTAAAACATCGTTTAAAAAATTTCCCATGTGTTACCAAATTGTCCAGTAGCTAGCACTGCAGTTGGTTGCCTCTAAGTTGCCTGTAAAAGTGTGCTTTAGAATCACCCATAGGTTTTAAGCTCGGTTCATACTTCCTGCAAATTTGCAACGAAATTCTCACTGAGTTGAGTTGTTCTCAACTCTCTTGCGAATATCGCAGCGAAAGAGGAGTTGTGACGTCAAATTCACATCAAATTCGAGTCGCATTCGCAGGAAGTATGAACCTGGCTTTAGTCTCAATTCTAGCTGCCACCATTTTATGCCCTGATCATTGCAAGATGTTTTGAAGGGTTTTTAATTCTAATCTTCTCCTGCAAAATTCTCTCCAGGAACTGTCTGACTTTGTAGGATATTTATTTCACATAATGGGAAAGCTCCATCAGAGAATTTCTGAGTTGGGCCACAAAATGATGAGCAATTAATCTGACTGGGGCAATCCTACTGGTTTGTGCATGATCCAATTAAATCCACTGTTTGGAAAAGGAATTACATGGAGATAACAGGTGTGAGTTGCCAGAGGAGAATGATGTTTTAGTCTGGCCTCTTTCTTTAATGAAGCTTTCTTGTAATGTGCTTCATCTGTTAATTCTTGCTGAGAAGCCATGGATTCTCAGAAAAACCAACTTATTCAATGTACTAGCCAAGTACCTAATGGAGGTAAGACAAAGAAGGAAGTTTTAGGGTTACATGGGGATGAAAAACCCTAGATAATTATATCAGGGATCACCCACACAATCAGGTAGGGAGTGCAAACCCAATCCAAGTAGTGGGATTCGAATAGGGATCTAAGAGGAGGAAGACGAGGAACGAAACCACTCTGCCAACCCGACTGAGCAGTTTAAAACCAATTTTCCTCCTAAAAGATATTTTCTTTTTTGTCCATGCAGTAGTAGCGCGACAGATTTCCTGGCCCTATTTGACAGCGGCCATCAGCCCGTCATCAAAAACCGATCCAGTAAACCCAAGAAGGCGTCAACTCGTAATCACTGGACTGAACCGGTGAGTTCTTTATCTTTCAAATAATTTGAATTTGTATTCTTCATGCTTTGCCCAAATACTTTCCCCCGTTTTTTCCTGAATATTGGAGGGCAGTTGCCCCGCCCTAGAGCTGTGTATTGAAAGAGCTGTGTAATAAAAGGGACCACTTTTCTTTGGTTCAAGTAGTTGCTGGGCACCATTTTAGGTCCAAATGCAGCACATCCCAATAGTCTGGCATCCTGTTTGCCCATACGTTTTTTTCATAATACAAAATGGCTTCATTTTGCAAGTTGTTGGACAACTCTCTCATTATACGACTGTGCCCTGCCCCCCTGGGTCGTACGCCGTTAACAATCACGTCTTCTGATCCAGTCCTTCCCCAAGATTTGATTTCTCTTGTACCTGATCATTTGAATCTTTAGGAAGTTTTTCGGATGTTGAGGTGGCTGCATTTGTATGGAATTTTGGTCTGTTTTTTTTGTATAATTTTTATTGTTTGCTATTTGTTGAAATTTAATGGAGTGTACATGTATGTGTAATTTGTGCCTACGAACATCCTTATATGGAGATGACGCACAAGAAATTCAATAAATTGTTTTTATTATTAATTATAAATTCTTTTTCATTTTACAGCCATCAGGAAGAGCCTTTGCTATCCCTTCAAGTGCAAGGAGCAGCAGCACCATCGACTCTTACACTCTCAACAGTGGACGGCATGACACTTCCCGAGAAACACCCCGGGGCGCCCCCGCTCTACAACTCAACGCACACACCACGCTCCTGTCCAAACAGGAAAACCAAAAAACCTCTCCCCAGTCTGTGGACGCAATGCACTTGCTGAAAAACTCCATGAATACCAACAATACAAATTTAGACTCTACTCCGCCGGCAGCGGCCGGGGATGCCCAGCTGGTCAGCAGCTCCGAGAAGAATTTCAGAGCCTCCAGCCCTCGGAAAACAAGTAACACCACGAGTAAGCGGTTAGCACTTTCAACCCCCCGAGAAAATGACTCGAGAAACAGTGCTAGGTCTCCAAGACGAGACCAGGTTCTGCTCTCGCCAACGCATCCTGTTGCTGAGACTTATATAGAATCCGTTAACGAAGCAGCGGGTAAAATCCAGAGGTGGTATCGGACAAATGTTTCAAAGAGGCAGAGGGACGGCGAGGAGGAGATCAGGAAGATCTTAAATCAGAAGAGACGAGAGAGGGAGGAGCTGCTCCAACAGCAGCAGAAGGAGGAGGAAGCCGAGGTACGGCGAGAGGGGGATAAGAAGAGGAGTAGAGAGGAGAAGGCGAGGTTGGCGAGACATGCTGCGATAGAGGTGGGTTTATGAAGAGATAGGCCTACTCTCCTGTGGTGTGTCCTGGCCGAGCGGATAAGAACACTGGCCTCAAGCTCTGGTGTTACTGATCAGCAGAGTGTGGGTTTGAGTCCCGGTCGTGACACTTACCTTAAGAAAGGCAGTTAACCATTATTGGTGTGACCTTTGAATAGGACATAAAGCCTTTGGTCCCGTCTGTTGTGTAACCCAGTGCACTTATTAAGTAGAGAAGGGGTCTGCCTCAATGTTCTGGGTTTGATTGGCTGCATATTGCAGCACAGCACCTGCTATAAAGGAAGAGACCTCATACTTCAAAACAGAGCTCAACATTCTTGACAGAAAAAATACTGAGCGCTTTGATGCGCCCATTGGGATGTGATAAAGCGCTAAAGGCCTATAAGAACCAAGTATTATTATAATTAAAGTTATTATTAGTTTGATTCCACTGGTTTGGCCAATGCTTGTAACAGAAGCTCATATCGACATACTTCTCAGAAAAGACCAGCAAGAGTTTGGGAAAAATTATAATGCAGGTCTTCGTTATCTTTACAGGAGCTTCAGAGGAAACGAGAGGAGAAGGCGAAAGACATCCGTGAGAAAGCAGAAGAGGAGATCCGATACCTTCAAGCTAGCGGCAAGGTCTCCAAGAAGCCTGCTCCAAAGCCTAGACCACGAAGCTCTAGCAACTCCAGCAAGAAACAGCGAGGGGAATCTGTGAAGCCTCCTCCTGAGCAGGAGACAAGCAGTAGGACTCCAGATGAAATGATGGGGGCTGTTGGAGGAAGTGTTCCACGACCGGCCACTGCTAGTAGTGTTGGCAGAAAGGTGGATGAAATATTTGATGTGAGTTTGGTTGAATTTTGAATATTAAATTTTTATATTAAATTTTCATTTTTAGTGTTTGGTACTCGTATTCTGTGTACTGCTGGAATAGATGTTTGTTTTTCTTATCACCTGGAATATCTAGTGAACTTAGGTTTCTAGAAATAGTTGACGCTTTGGAACTATTTTTCGGGGCAAGATCAACAACCAAAATTAATCTAGAAATACAAAAGCTAACCCTGTGTGGGAAACTTGTTGGAAAGTTATTAAAAGATTTAATAGATGTTAAGTTTGCAATTGAGATCAGGAATATAAATTGTCGTTACTCTTACACAGATACATGTGTATAAAACCTGCTCCTGACTTTCCGGAGTTCTGTGAAAAAGAAAAAACTCAGGAAAATCACTTGGTCTATCAAGCACAGTGTAACTGGTACTTCCCCAGAGTTCAATTAAAAAAAAAAATGGCAAATCACTCGATTGGGATTCAAATCCTGATTAAAAGATGTCAATAAACAGCAAATCCGAAAGTTTTTTCTTTATAACCTTCATCCAATAGGAAATGTCAACACATAGAACCCAACAAACTGAGGATGAACCATCAGGAACACCAAGTGTAGCTGCCACTAAGACCACCCTTACTGATCTCTTAGATACTCTAAAGCTACTTGAAGAACCGGTCAAAGTCCCTAGCCCTTCGGATAACAAGAAGAAAGGACCAGCATGGTGTAAGAGTTTTATTTTTATTTTGACTGCTTAATATTTTAGCTGATTTCTTAAAACAAGCATTTTTCAAGCAGTATGAATAAGGGGGAAGAAACCTAATCCTTGATGAATTCCAAAATTTGAATTCAGTTTCAGTTCAAGTCAACATTTATTTCATACTAATCTTCTCAAAATATAACATTACATACAATCCTAGTGGACATTGTGCAGTTTCCCAGATACATCACATTATAAAGAAGAACCTCTGAAGTTTTGTGGATATTTGTGTCGGTATTCCTCACAGGCAGTGACACCCTAAGCCACATGTTCACGCCTCATTAACTTTTGATCAGATAAGAAGGATCTGTTCATTCCCGAATCAATGAGTAACAACCCAGCCGAGTTGTCATAATATGCATGCTCTGGTCTGCTCCTAATGAGTGATTCACGTAATGTGACAGTGTGGAAGTACACTGTAAAATCAACCGATGGCAGCAAATGAAATGGCTGTTAAATGTGCCCATTCCTGGCCAAACATTTGAAAGAGTAGATAATGGACTCGAAAGAAGAAACTGTACAATCATACCACTGACTTGTATACCTTTTACCTCCTCCTTGACTTCTAGTGGACATCCTTGATGACAGAGAAGAAGATGATGATGAAGATGCTCCAGCTCTGTCACATCGTCTGGCTGCAGAGAGACGGGAGGTGTACCTCTCGGCAGAGAACATCCAACAGATCTCTGCCAAACCCAAACCGAAACCAGCCGGACCGAAACCATCAGAGGGTGGACCTAAAGTTGGGTCCCAGCACGCTCTATTGACTGAGGATAAACTCATGTAAGATTGAAGGCAAAATTTAGTTCTTTTGAGTTATAGCAAATAAAAAAGCAAGTGAATTCTGTGGTTCTGTTTGGAAGACAATAATATTGTAGCTTCAGTGCAAAAACTTATTAGATTTTGCAAAATTTTGAATCCTGACAAAGATTCTCCTTGTAAAAATGTTGTACATCGGTGCGTGTTTTGATGCAACATTTTGACAATTTTAAGCCAAAATAAAGATCCCTCAAGCACTACTAAAGCAGCATCACCACCAGCAGACAAACTTTCTCCTGAAGACGAGCAAAGTATACCGAACTAGCACTTTTCAGAGCCAACACTCCCACAATAGATTTAATACATGGATGTACCCAAAAGTTTACTCATTAGTCATAGTTGATTCTTATTTTGAAATTTCAGGAGCATCATGTCATTCCTTGATGAGGTGGACCAAGCAGATAAGGAGGAGATTGTCAGCCAAGTCATGCAGGTCAGTCAAACAGTCAAGTCCGTTTCTTCGGAAATTGTCTTGTCTAGATGTGGGCAGAGTGCGGGTTCCAGTCTCGGTCTTGACACTTGTGTCCATTATCGCTTTGTCCTTTGGATGGGATGTTTTGTAAGCCATGTAAAAGAACCCAGTGCACTTTATAGCGTTGAGAGAAGGGGTACGCCCTGGTGTGTAGGCGACGCGACGTTTACTTGTAAAACCTATTGCCCACCAAAGTGGTGAGCATGGCACAGTCACAGTCACCGCGTGTGACGTGAGTGCAAGGGGTCAATAAGAACCTAGTATTATCATGATTATTATTACTATTTATCAGTTTCAAGATCCTGAAGCCTCAGTCGTCGGTCAGTCCGTTCTGAACGTACCCTCAGCGGCTGAGCTACAGAAACTTGAGCAGGCATCAGCAGCAGCTTCTGAAGTAACGAACACCGTCTTGTCTCAACGGTTACAGCTGGATGAGAAAGACCGATCTGTCAAGATGCTACAGAAAGCGTTGGTAAGTGTGGATGACCAGGGCCCAAGTTTATAGAGCTGCTTAAGTGCAAAAAGTAGCTAAACACAACATCATGTTTACCAGAATAAGTTACCAGTTTAACTATAATGTTACATGTACAATTTGTGACTGGTATCCTGCTCATTTTTGCTTAGCAGACAATTGTTGAGCTATATTGTTTGCTTAATACGTGCGCTATATAAGATTATTAAAATTAACCTGTGAGGGTGTCTTTGTTTCTGTTGCAGAATCAGCAGCGTGAGTTGACTGTCCGTCACGCTAAGGAGCAAGAGAAAGAAATGAAGAAGAGACTAGGATTACAGAAAGAGGAATATGAGAACACTGTCAAGAGACATCTCTCATTTATTGATCAGGTGGGTATAGTTATTGATAAGATGGGTATAGTTATTGATTAGATGGTATAGTCATTGATAAGATAGGTATAGTTATTGATTAGATGGGTATAGTTATTGATAAGATGGGTATATAGTTATTGATAAGATGGGTATATAGTTATTGATAAGATGGGTATGTTTATTGATAAGATGGGTATATTTATTGATAAGATGGGTATAGTTATTGATCACATGGGTATAGTTATTGACCAAGTGGGTATCATTTTTGATTAATTGGGTATATTTTTATTATTTATTTTAAATCTAGTTAGTAGTATGGAACTAACAAATGTTACTTTGTGTTTTTGATTGATGACAAAAGCTGATTGACGACAAGAAATCACTCAGTGAGAAATATGACACAGTGGTTCGGGACTTGAAGCAAGTGGACAAGAAATATTCTACAAAAATCAAAACAATGGAAGATACGTAAGTATTGACACTCAGGCTGGTATGCTTCATTCTTAAAAGGGCAAAGGGCATCAAGGAATTTTTGCTTTGGTAAGGGGCATAACCCCCAAACCCAGAATCATATGATTCAGACTTTGCTTCGAGCCCAACTCTTTTATTTTGACTTTGAGTCGATTCTCAATGGCAAATGTCCCAAACTTTGACTCGCCAGTATGGACATGGACTCCATGTGTCTGACTCATGACTCGAAATTTGACTTGACCCAAAGAGTCAGACTCAACATTGAGAACTCAGACTTGAATCTGAGGATTGAGGAATTAAATGCAAGTCTGCCCAAGACTACCCTCTGTCTATGACACTTTGACAGTAAACGTGTTTGTGTTTTTTGGCAGACATAACTCAGAGTTGCAGAAAGTGAAAGACGTCCAAGCAGCTGCAGAGAAGATAAGGCGGGAAAAATGGATTGATGAGAAGACTAAGAAAATCAAGGTAAAAAAGTCACAAAAAGCATCTCTGGATGTTGTGATAGTTCTGAAAAGAACCAGCTGTATTTGGTTGAACAAAGATAAATTGACTCGAGGGGGGACTTGAACCTGCAACATGCTTGGGCTACCAACTGGGCAATTTGTCATTAAAAAATGAATGAATAAAATAAACACTGGTCTTTGAAAAATTACCAATGTTGGCTGTGTGATGTAATGATTTGGTTTGTAATTTGTTGTTACTCTTACATACACCGACAAGTTTAAAGCACTGTTCAGTACTTTCTCAAGTTCTGTGAAGAAAAAAAAACACAGAAAAATCACTCGGGGTGGGATTCGAACCAATGACCTTTGCATTGCTAGAGCAGATGTCTTACCACTAGACCACCTAGCTAGCTTGGTGGTAAAAGATGTGTGTTAGCAGCGGGTACCGCCGTGATTTAATAGTTGTATTTTTCATTATTTTGGGACCATTTGGTTGTTTTGCATTAACAGCCAGCCTTTAGGAAGGAGAAGTAAATAGATTTGTCTCCTCTGCCGTTTCAGGAAATTACGGTCAAGGGTCTAGAGCCTGAGATTCAGCGGCTTATTGCCAGCCACAAGGGTGAGATTAAGAAGATCAAAGCCATCCATGAGGCTGAGTTACTACAGTCAGAGGAGAGGGCTGGAGGGAAGTATGTACGACACATTGAGGAGCTAAGAGATCAGCTGGCTGAAGAGAAAGAAGCGGCCTGTGCACGGGAACGAGATCTTGCAAAGACAAGGTGGGAAAGAAATACTAAAATGCTATATTCAATACCAAGAAATATTTGAGGCACTTGAAATGCATTTCAAAAATAGGGGTGAGAGTAAATGTTGACATAAAAAGGCTGAAACTGGAATCCAGATCTAAGGAGGTATGTTTAAATGATGCATAAATCATGGAGTTATAGATTCCAAGGAGCAACTGGGAACAGTATTCAAAGATTGAACACAGGTGTGCATAAGTAATATTATTACAAAAAATGTCAAGCCCCGCAAGGTTTAATGAGATAGAATTAAAAGAAGATGGAGTTTTGAGGAAATTTGTAAAGTTTGTGAAATTCATGTCTCTATCTTGCAGATATGAGAAGCAACTTGAGCAGGAGGAGGCAGCTTATCAGCAGCAGAGGAGACGACTCTATGCAGACATACAAGAGGAGAAAGAAAGACTGGCTGATCAGGCCAAGAGACAACGGCAAGAGATGGATAGGCTGACACTACAGATGGAAGATAATAACCGCAAAGGACTGGGAGCCATGAAGGAAGAGTTTGAACAGGCTAGGGATGAGCAAGAACGAAGACACAGGGTGGGTACATGAACAAAGGCAAAGGGTGTATGTAGGAACAAAGGCAAAGGGTGGGTACAGAAACGAAGGCACTTGGTGGGTGGGTACAGGGGGGAAGGCACAGGATGGGTACATGAATGAAGGCACAGGGTTGGTGCTGGAACAAAGGCACAGGGTGGGTACAGAAATGAGAGTACTGGTTGGGTGGGTACAGGAATTAAGGCACAGGGTGGGTACAGAAACGAAGGTACTGGATACGTGGGTACAGGAACAAAGGCATAGGATGGGTACAGGAACAAAGGCACAGGGTGGGTACAGGAACAAAGGCACAGGGTGGGTACAGGGGGAAGCCAGTGAAGGTGATCAGTGAAGGAATTATTTTTGAACTGACCAAGACAGAGAAAGAATACTGGTGACTTTCATGCCTTATACATTAGCCCTTTACTTGTTTGTATTTTCAGGCTGAGGTTCGAGAGCTCGAGGAGAGACTGAAGATTGAAAAAGAAGCCTGGGAAGAAAATTACATGAAGAAACAGGTACACATTTATTAATAACAAGTTTGCAAGCCAGCAAATAAATTGCTTAAAAGCAGCATTGGGCCCAGCACTTGAGAAAGACGATCAGAGCATACTGATCGAAACGTCGAGTTGAAACCAACAGTTCTTTTCAGAACCACCCCAACTCATATGGTGTTACTGCAAATCTTTCCATATGGTATTTCCACCATGCAAAGTTTCAAATCCTACTTGTCATTACTCGTTTTCTCTTATGCCAGGAAACCTGGCTGTTGTCCAAGGAGCGTGAGTTGAAGGAACACGTCCGTAAGGACCGAGATAAGGAGATTGAGCTGGTGATTACCAGACTTGAAGATGATGCGGCTACGGCTAGAGAAGAATGCGAGAGAGCTGCAGAAAACAGGGTCAAGTAAGTTCTAGAGAGTTCTTGCAGCCGATTCATGAAACGCTGAGATTAATCGAGTTAGGACAAGTAACTAGTCCTAACTTAGGATTAGTCTTAAGGTTTATATGTTACAGTGCAAGGCTGGAACTCGTCCTAAGTCCTAAGATTAATTCTTAGTTAGGAAGAGTTGGGTGAAATCGACGTTGGATTGTTCTTTGGGTCAAAATATAACTTCTCAATATTTAATTGTTTGTTACAGTGACACGAGGGTAGTTAGTGAAGTTGTGTTATATGCTTTACAAATGTCTGTATTATTGTTATTATTATAAAGGAGGATACGTGATAAATACGAGGCTGAGCTGAGAGAGATTGAACTCTCGGAGAGAAACACTCAAGACAGATATAATGATATGAAGGCAAGACTCGCTGACGTTGAAGGAGAGACCATCAGACTGAAGGGACTGATGAAACAGAAAGAGCAAGAAGTGCAAGACGTCAAGAAGGTTAGAGTTACTCAAAGTCTGACCCTCAGGTCTCGAGATTATAACAGATGTGCGTAAATAATACAGGCCTCCAAATAACCCACGGCACCCACAGCAGTTGCCATGGTGCCATGTGATTTTGCTGTGTACCCTTTGCAAAGTTCCAACACAAATTAACATTTCCTCATAGTGTGCCCCTTACCACTAAGGAAATTGCTGTTCCCGTTCAAGGCCTGAATAATAATACCAATAGTAATTTTCTTGTAATAAATATAGCGCTTTATGACACCCGAGTGCACCTGAAAGTGCTACAAGGTATGCAGAGCTAGGTTTGAAATATAAGACATACATGTATGCAGCAAGCACCTTGTCTTAAAACTGTTAGTGTACTGGGTTCTTTTACATGCATTGCACAAAACACAGGACCTGTCTGTCCAAGCTGTCTGTCCAATCTGAAGGAGGAAGAAATATTGGTTGTGAGTCTTGATTAAGTGTCATGACCAGGTCTAAAAACAGACTACATATGTGGGCTTTACTTCACATCAATTGTTACCAAACTCAAAAACCCTTTCAAAAGGAACATGTATAAGCAACAACAAACAGGGGAACTGGTCTGAAGCGGGATTCAAACTGGGTCCACAGAGGTCAAAGACAGATATAATGATATGAAGGCAAGACTCGCTGATGTAGAAGGAGAGACCATCAGGCTGAAGGGACTGATGAAACAGAAAGAACTGGGTCCACAGAGGTTAACGGCAGGGCAGAAACTGCTAAGCTTACCTAAACCCCCATACTGACAATTCATCATGCAATGACTTTTGTATCTTTGTGAAAAAGAGCTCAGGGTGTCACATATTCCACTTAACAAACTCATGGCTCACCAAAAATGGAACAATTTCAAAAATTTGTTTGCAGATATGTGACCGTCTAACCAATGAGCGCAACAATGTTCAGGACGTGATTAGGCAGGAGTTTGCCGATCGACTCGTAGCGACCGAAGAAGAAAACAAGAGGTTGAAGAATGAGATGTCGGAGATGAGGGCGCGCCATAAACTGGAGCTGTCTCGTATCAAAGAGAGCAAGGATGAAGAAATGGAAGAAGTGCATAAGAGGTGAGAAATAAGGGCTGATTCAGGCATTTAATAAGAGATGAGAGAAACTTAAAGAAGTAGCTTCAAAAAGTAACCAAAAAAAGAAACTGGAAAGAATAATCAGAAAAAGTAACTGCAAAAAGTAAACAAGTTTAAAGTTTACAAAAGGAAAAAAGGTAGTGTGAAAAAAAGAAAGTAATTAAGAGCGTTAGGGGGGTATGGGGTTGTCCTTACATGTACTTAGGACTGGTCCTTCCGAGTAATTAAAAGTAAAGGCTAGTCCTAGGTTAGAATGAGCAACTCTTCCTAACTCGAGATGAGATTAGTCTTATTATCTCTCTGTGTAATCATGGACCCACTGGAGAAGTCAACCCTCCTACTGTTTGACCATTCCATATCATGCACCATGGTTTTGAGTGATGGATAAACTATGCCAGCATGCAAAATTATATCATAGGTTTGTTAATATTCCATGTATATGGTTGATAACAAAACATGAGAACTTGGACTATTTGTCAGCTCTATCAATAACGTCTGCACAGTGAAAAAAAATCTACGCCATAACATTGTTCTGGTGATTTCTAACAGAGTCAAGCAAGCCATCGTCAAGAAGGAAGAAACAGTGAGCCAGTTGAAGCAACAACATGCAGCTGCCGTTAAGAGAGCAGACCATCTAGAGTCACTACTAGAACAGCAACGGAAACAGCTCATTAAGAAATGATCCAACAAGGCACAACACGCCAACCAAGGCATGTTTGACTCAACCAGGAACGCACAAGTGGATCACGATGCTAAATAAGCTTTGTGAAACATTCAACCAGGGAAATACATTTTTGCCAAAACGTATGCTGCCATATTGAAAAAGGTGTTTGATAGCATAAGTGTCTACGTCACAGAATAATCGTCGCTGCTCAATCATGGGTGATTTGTGTATGAACACTGTTTTGTTGGGTGATGCTTGTTCCACGACATTTGCACAATCTCATTTATAGTGACTCGAGTGTTAGTTTTCTGCTTGATCCTGACAGTTCTGTCGCAGCGCAAGCAAAACGCAGGTCGACCTGAGGTCCGCTTTAAATATTTTGAAAGGAGGTTTTTACTTTCTTAAGATCAGGTTTTGTTTTTCGGCTAAGGGGGACCCCGAATCCTCCCACAAGTCTTTCATTTGTCAAGTGCCGTCCGATGCATTGTTTATTACAAAACACAATACCATTTACCGCCCCTCAAATTCTCCATCTTGCCATGGGGAGTTGAGGACAAATACTTACCTATCCTCGCCTAATTAAATTTATACTATCGGTAATAATAAATGCTCAAAGCAGTGCAATTGGTAATATATAAACCTTAGCTACTTAATCTTATTTACAAAGTTCTGTTGCTACATTATTATGGAAGTAAGCAGGACTAGAGTCACAGGTGGCATGAGCATGGTGAGCCTGGTCACATATGGTATACGAGAGATGCTTTTTGGGATGGTAACCTTATTCTGTGCTAAATCTTGCATGTACTTACAGCTGTACAAGGGTCCGTCTTTTTTGTGCGAAAGACTTATTATAAGTTTGTGTTCACAACTTTGAAACCTAAAAAAGCTGGGCATTTTAGGTCGATAATTAAGACTGGTACACAACTCATGCTAAGCACTACATAATATCAGAAAAAACAAACAGGATTTTGATTGATTTAGGTAAGCACTATGATAGCATACATGTACCACAAAGTGGAAGGAATACCATCAGACTACATTTGTGGGATCAGTGCTTGAAGAAATAAAATGTGTTTTAAAAGTTTTTATATATTTATTCCATATACTTGTTCTTTGGTTTTTGTTTATGTCCCAATAGTCCACTAGAAAATGTCCCTTCATTTAGATTATAGAGTTAGTAACAGTGATGCCAAAATCAGATGTAATTAAATCACACTGTCATTTAATAAGTCCCAAAGTTTATCCGAAAGAACAAATATTTTAACTGTAACTATTTCACTGTCCAAACTGCTGCTGTTTTAATTGTATTATTGATCCGGTCTTTTTGCTTAATTTTCGTCTTTGATGCAATACTTGTTATTTATGGGCAGCCTGTTTATGGGAATGGTTAAATATGGGATTCTGAAAAATTATCACAAGCTTAGGTAGTTTTAACAGTTTGTGTAGACCTTATACATTGACAAAAATGAGCGAAGTACCAGTCACCAGTAGTTTACGTGACTTGGCTGGTAACCTGTTCTTGCTAAGCAGCTTTGTGGGAAAGGTAATATCTAAGTCCAGAAATATACAGGGAGGGACTAGTATGCAAGTTTATTTTTTGTTGTGTAACATTATTTTTACTTTATAGTACGACACATTTTATGTGGATACGGTGTGTGCATAGTGTCTATAATGCTGTGGTTATTGTACAGTATTCTTATATTTGTTAATTCACATGAGCTGATTAAAGTGTGTTGCATTAAGTCTTTGACACAACGTTTTTTTAAATTATCCATTTATACCCTTGGTAAAGAGAAGCAATTTTAGTAATGTATCTTGCTCAAGGACACAAGTGCCACGACTGGGATTTGAACCCACATCCTGATAACTTAATCACCAGAACTTGAATTCGAAGCTCTTAACCACTTAGCCATACACCCTAACAAACCACTCAAAAAGTCGAACAGTGGAAATGAACAATCAATGCGTATTCACTGAGCTATGCCCGTGCGCTTCATAGATGTACGTCACCATGATGATAATAAGAGCACTGGTCAAAATTTTGTTTATTTGTAAATATATTTAAATACGGATCCTTATCAGCTGTAAATATGAAAAGGTGTTTGTAGAATGGTAAACGGTAAATAACTTATAATTTGTAAATATCAGAGGTTGTGTTTCTGTCTGCAATAAAAGTTAAAAAACGAAACGCTGAAGTTGTCCTGTCAACATTTACTAGATTCTAAGACTTTGTATTTGTGATTTTTATTGATTGTTTTTTTTATTTTTTATATTTACTTCGGACAAATCTGAAGTGAAACAATTTCCAAAGCCGACTTTCTTAATTTTCAACGGACTTTTATTGCTGAACCACTGTTTACATTACTATGGTTATCACATAGCCACTATGTGGTATGGGAAAAAAGCGTGACCCTGCTGCGCTGCCGTCGAAGACAAAAATAAAAGCACAGCAGGGTGAGCTTAACTACTTATAGGCTTTAGCAATGCGTTCTTTCTATTGTTTCAAAAGGTCTTGACACAAGAACCTGATACCTCCGCTCTGAGACGTACATGTGAACGAGTCTTCTGAGACCTGGACTCGGCCGAGATCCATCCGAGGCCATGGGTCCCTACTGTGAGCAATACACATAATTGCTTCTCTACACCCATCAGTAAATAAGTACCTGCGGGGGAAAATGGTTCTTGTGATAGTGTTAGTTTGGTGTGCTACATACATGTACCTGGCAGCACAGGCTGTATACTCTCAAGGGAGCAAATATGGAACAAATGGCCAAGTGACCAACTCGATTTCACCAAACTCTTCCTGACTTAGGATTAATCTTAGGACTTAGGACAAGTTAAATTCCGTATCCGAAGACGTTATAGCACGCATTAAACCCATCCTAAGTTAGGACGGGTTGCGTACTCATCCTAACTTGAGATAGTTGGCTGCAGGGGTAATAATGTTCATGTGCAATGAACATCAACATTGGCAGATGTGTAACATGTGTATGTAAGCGTCCATTATTACTGTTTGGACACAAATCTCACTCTGTAAAGGAAGGGTATACATGTACCTTTGAGTATCACCCCAAAAAAGTAATGACCACAAAAAATTACTTGATAAGAAGCACTGGAGAGTACAGATGTTGATTTTGAGAAACGTCACAGAGAGGAATTGGAAAATATTCTGAGAAACGTTTCTTCTGCATTATTCTTCCTCTGCGTGGAAACCGCTCCAGAGTTTCAGGTGATATCTAAAAACGTACCACCTAATTAAAAAAAATGTTTACCGTATACACACACATGTATATCTATTGTGTATAGGATTAAAACGACGAAACGGTTCCATAAACCAAAGGTATACTTCGTCTTTAAAGCAACTTCCATGCAAATGTTAAAAATCAACCTCACACAGAAGACGCAGAATCTGTTGCAAGTTTTTAATTACCATTTACTGACCAACATATTATATACATATTCCACAAACTGTGCTGCTTTGGCCAATCACTGATTAAAAATATCTGCAGGCTTGGATGCATTTTTACACTTGTATCCAATAACGGTTTCAGTTATTAACCACACAAGAGTTTCAGTCAAGCTGTTGTCAAACCATTACTATGGGGCCCAATTGCACAGAGCTGCTTAGGAACAAAAAGGAAGAAAATCATGCTTACCAGAATGAGGTCACCATGCACTTGTACACTTTGTGACTGGTATACTGCTAATTTCTGCTAAGCAGGAAATTGCTTAGCAATATCTTCTGCATTTGCAGCTCTATGAAATTGAGTCCTGGTTACAATGTAAAAATGCCCAACATTCAAATATACATGTGCTTAAAAGCTAAAGTCATTTTAACATTTAATTATATGTTAATATATGCAGCCAGGTAAAGCCAAAACCTTCTTTGGTTGTTTCTTATTATTCCTTATTTTTTACAGCTTATAACAGAAGTTTTTTTTTATCAGTAATCTACCTGCAGTTTCAAGGGTTGGTACAAGTTTATACTAATAGAATAATTCCAACTTATTTGGACTTATTTTGACACAAGGCGGCAGCAGACCCTGGTACAATGACCTCGGCCCAATTTCAAAAAATCCGTTAGCACAAAAAACTTGCTTAGCACAAAAAATTTGGCTTAACAAAAATAGATCACAAGTCAGAACACAATACAGTTACCATTGCTGCAACTGGTACTCCGGTCATTTCTTACTAATAGCCAAGATTTTCTGCTTTAAGAAATTGGGCACTGATTAGTCAAAAGTTACTGCTTAAATTTGAATTCGAATAATAAACCAGAAGGTAAATTGACTAGGTGAATTTTAAATGATTTGGGCGTGAACAAAGAACAATTCACTTGAGCAGGATTGGAACCACCAACCTTCGGATTGATGTGCCAGTGTTTACAAACTGATCAATCAAACCCTATGTTGGCAGAAACCCCGAACAAAGATACAGACAAAATAGGGAGACTGCCTATATAGGAAAAGATAGCTCAGTTGGTAGAGCACCAGCACATTAATCCGTAAGCCATAGGTTCAAAGCCTGCTCTAGTCATTTTTTCCTACAATAATAACAACAATTGTGGCTTCTTATATAGCGCACATGTCCGTCACTCAATGACGCTCCTGGCGCTGTAACACACCTACCTGCAAGATTTGAGCCTGTGCTTTTGAATTTTGAGACCTAATCATGATAGCACCATGTAATGTTTTTACAAGGTGCTTTGGCGCAATATGCTGCCGAATTCCTCAGAAATTTGAATTCCTCAGAATGTATGTGTTTTTCAGTTTTCTACGGCACCGTTTTGAAAAGAAACAGAAAATCAGTCACATGCATGCTATGATAACTTCTGCCGAATTCAATCAAACTGAAGCATGAACTTCTGACTAAGTAAGTCCTTGTTCCAAACACTATTTAAATCTAACTCTAAAATTGGTTTATTGATTAGAATCAATGATCCTAAATCAATTAAAACTTGCATTTATTTTAGGGGAACTATCCCCCGAGATTGTGCAGACATTCTCCTCTCAAAGTGAACAATTGTATCAGCCCTTTTTTTCATATTTCCATAATGCTCTTTTTAAAGTTTATTTGTGGAACATCACCCAAAAAGTACAGTATACCGTCTTTACAACAGGAATGTTGAAAATATAATCTTCTTCTACCAACACTTACCCCTACCCTCTATTCCAGACTAAATATTTCTTAAATCTTAACAAATGTATTAATACTTTTTCTTTGCATTAAGTGCAAATGAATATATTCATAAAATATTTAACAAACAATAAATAAGAATTAAAATAAGCTCGAGACAAAAAAGAAAGAAATAAAGAAACCTAACTACACTCTACTATGCAAACGTAAACCTGTATACAGAAAACTATATTCATAAGAAAAACATGATATTTAATTGCCTCAAAATTACTGTAACTTGAAAATGTATAACACCCCCCCCCCCCAAATATCGGTTGAATAGCACTCTGCATTAGAGCAAAAAAATACCGATGCTCAGTACCCAGATCTCAGACTAATGTCAAATTTCACTAATTTATTTACCTGTAAAAGTCCAATCCCACTCATGTAAATTTTACTTTTTTTAACCCCAAACCAAGAAATTTTAGAAGAAATTTGTGAAAGCAAAAGGAGCATACTTTAGAGGGCAAAGCATTGCCAAGTACCCTGTTTTAAAAACAACAACAAACGCTGATGATTAGTATAAACTCACACATTTTTTGATGTGCGCAAAAAGCTACTCGGTGCATATTTCTTCTAAGTGCGTGATGAATTTCATTTGAAGTTTTTAGCACAGATATAAGAAATCTCCGGATTTTGTTTTTAAATCTGACCTTTTTCTGCCAGTTAAACAGACACAATGGTTCCACACTCTTCCACGAAGCTGTTGACATACTGTGATGAAATCAGAGTACTAAGGACTATATTAATGGCATTGAATTATGAAGATGACCTTGTTTTTAGGAAAAAAAAAACACTACTTTGTATTGTTCGTCACCAAAGTTTGTTTCGTGTTCACTTTTGCATGAAGTATAAACCAGGGCTATACAAAGTCTTGTGGTGTTAAGTCCGATTCATACTTCCAGTGAATGCGAATGCTTTGAAAATTTTGACGTTAAAAACAAGAGTCGAGTACATCTCAACTTTTACAAAACATTTGCAGCGCAAACAGAGCAGTGATGCCAAATTTGTTTCGCTCGAAGCTTTCACAGGAAGTGTGAACTGGGCTTTACTTTATAGAGATAAATACATAATACCAGCAATAAGAGTAACATCAGGGTTCAATTACCGCGGAATTCTGTGCTTGCAGCGCCCTGTATTAAAAGCACACAGGCTATAGGCACAGAATTTCGCAGAAAGCAGAGCCATGAAATTAGTCCCTGGACCCAGTAGCTTATATATACATGAACAATTCACTGCATTAATATTTTGCAAGAAGCACAGCAGAGATTCACAGCAAATGGGAGCGGCAAAACCAGATACAGTTACAGGTGGATGGCTTACATAGCGTCTTCATAACTTATACATCTATTATGCAATCAACACCACAGCCTTGGCCAGGTTCTGTTTGCCTGTTTGAAGCCCAGCACCAAAAGCGCCCACTTACAAAACGTCTGCCAGAGCTGAGGCCAGAGGCAAAACTGAATTTGTGGTTTCAAGAGATGGCCAAAGAATCATACACTTTACCAGTTAATTAGTTATTGCACAATAAATTGATTTGTACAAAGCCAATATTCAAGACTTTTTATACTACTTTCTTTGAAGACACCAACAAAACTTCTTTTTTAAATTTGAAAATAAAAGAAATCCTATTCCCCATTTGTTTCCTTCAGTTTAGACCAAAATTGCATCATGACGCCTTTCAAGCCACCATAAAGAATTGTTCATACTTTCCTGAGAATGCAAACACCAAAGTTCGCCATCACAACAATAGAACAATAGCACAACTGAAAACATCAGCATCACATAACGTTACTTTGCATTTACATTCAAGTTCATGTGAAATACAAACAGCATTGGAATTAAATACGGAGGGGGGCGGGGCCATGCATACATACAGCATTGTACAGACTACAATTTACAAAGCAGTATTTTACAACCGGGTTTACCACTAAATATACAGGACCTGTCAGCAAGTACCATACTCAAACAAAACATATTTTAGAAATTTGCAAGGAAACCTAGTCTAAAAAATAATTATCAAAAGTTTATTTTTTTGTCATTTTATAAATTTGCCCGGTTTCTAACTTCTTTTCGCCTTAATCAGAAATGTATCATAAAACTTCCAAATACTGTACTTCAATCAATGAACAATTTTTGAGAGGTAAATAATTGAACAAAATTCAAGTAAGAAAAGTCAGCATTTTTTGGCAGAAATCCTCTTGTTTTTACACAATTAAAACTGCATTTCAATGGTTTTGTTTTTTCTGGGACTGGGAGTTTTAATTTTTTTTATGAAAAACAAGGAAAATTGAATCCAAGTAGGGGATACATTTCATTTTCTTCCGCCCTTTTAAAGTTGTTTTGTATCTTTAGACCCCCTTGCATTGGCCGCTATCTTTTAAGAAAAGTGCTCCCAAGACAAGCTGTGTTGGCTGATAGTCAAGCGTAGCAACCCTAACTTGCATGCACATTTTGATTTTTTTGTCATAAAAAATGGCGGTCAATGAAGTCATGTGCAGTCCATCTATTCTAAATAAACAAGACTGTGCTGGAAATAATCTACATTTAATTTTTTTCTTGGTGGGTTCAACAACAAATCATGCTGTTCACAACGTCACATAAATCTACTCTTAAAAAGCACATTTACAAAATGGCTGTCATGACACTACATGTCATGATTGTAATATGCAAATGAGGTTGTGACCTCATTAGCACAGGTTTGTTTGTAATAGGACAAAATATTTTAAGTTTTTCCCGTTCTTTCTGGATCCTTCCCTTAATCCTTCTCGCCTCTCTTTTTCTATAAATGGATATGTATTTGTTTGTACTTGTTTTATGCCTCTGAAGAAGGTCCAGTTTGGATCGAAAGCCACTGCCATCTACCCTACTGATACTATTTTAATTTATAATATTGTTGTAAGGGTATCAGCCATCACATGACAATGGCCATTCAAGGTGGGGCTACAAGAAAAAGGGGGCAGGCAACAGCCAAAAAAAAAAATTCACAAAATTAGGTTGTTGGTATTGCAGGTTTTGCAAATGGACACAATAAAAAAAGTGCACGGACCCACAAAAGTGCATCCATGTCGTTCCTTCACAACTTCCAGATACTGACCCAACAGTTTTGAAACCTTCAAGTTCGACCCCTATGGTTTGTATAATCAATCTAACCAATGAAACTGAGGCCTGTCTCACAAGGAACCGGGTATTCTTTTTACAGAGTAAGGACGCCCTCACTTCGCTTTTGTGTAAAAAAACAAAAGGGGCGTCCAATCCTTCAATTAACCAGGTCAATAAACATACATGCTTGAACTATCTACATGTACATATACCAAGTATAGCGAGACAATACAGTGCATTGTGGGTCATGGGAAGGGGAACACTTCTTACACACAATACACAAAGCAGAATAGCGTACACTTAGGGAGGGAAGCGGGCAATACAGAATCCTACATACAAATAAATTAATAAATGAATTACTTAACAAGCTCAAACTCGCTGGATCTCAAAGAGATGCACGTCAGTATCATACCATATCGGTGGGTCCAGATTCCTTTAGAGTAAGCGGCAGCAGGAGTGGTGAGAAGTAATTTCAAGAGTTTTAAAAATTGAACAAATTTCTCCTAATGAAGGATAGAAATTAGTTCATCCACAAGATTATGATTATTAATAAACACAATATTTACTGGTAGTAAAGACAGACATTTGGCCCAACAAACCTGTGCCCAATTTCATAGAGCTGCTTCAGCACAAAAAGCAGCTAAGCACAACAAAAAATATACTTACAAGAATAAGGTTACCAGCCAAACTACCATGTCACATGTACAACTTGTGGCTGGTGTCCTGTTTATTTCTCCTTAGCAGACAATTGTTAAGCGTTTTTTCTACTTAAGCAGCTCTATGAAATTGGGCCCTGTAGCTTCAGGCAGGTTTTCCAAGCAGGGCCCAATTTCATAAAGCTGCGTAAGCAGAAAATATTGCTTCACAATTGCCTGCTAAGCAGAAATTAACAGGATACCAGTCACAAACTGTACTTGTGACATGACAATTGAGGCTGGTAACATTATTCTGGTAAGCATAATTTTGTTGAGCTTAGCTACTTTTTGTGCTTCAGCAGCTCTTTGAAATTGGATCCCAGACCAAATTTTAAAGAACTGCTTAAGCAGTAAACATTGCTTTGACATTTGTTTTGCTCGGCAAAAAGACACAGGATACCAGTCATAAAGGTATGTGTGGAATGCTATTTTAGCTGGTAAACTCACTCTGCTTAAGCAGCTCTATGAAATTGGGCTGAAATTATTATAAAAGAAAACTGCTGTAACACCTTGTTTAGAATGTCCAATACAATATACAAACAAACAAATAAATAAAATAATATTAATACACTTAAGTTATTAAAAAAAATCATCCAATATTGAAGAACACTCTGAAAATCTGTTATCAGAAAGCTATTTATATCTTTCTTGTCAAATATTTTCCACTGCCCAATTCCACACTAAATTATTAAAATATCATTAATTATTAGAATGTTTCATTTGCCACGCTCATTCAGTACTACTCTCTACTATTGGCAAACAAAATTGTGACAAAAGATTTCTGGTCAAATAATGATTTTTTTGTTTTACAACAACAAACAAATTAGTTTTGTTCCCCAAATTGCAGCTGTTAAACCCGCAGAAGTACGACCAAAATGATGGGGATTTGATATGATACTTATTTGCATTCACATGTCAATTTTTTTTATTTTTTTTTAACACAAATGAGTGAAGCTCCAAGAAATTGCACTCGGGATAGAAACTCAAAGACAAAAACAAAATTTGCTCTTAAAAGCACCTTCAGAATAAAAAATGCACCAATCTCCAAATCCACATTGGAACACCTTTAATTTGGAAAATAAAAACCCACTGAAGGTAAATCAGTGGTTTTTTTCAGACAACTTCAGACAGGAGGCAACCGTTGAAAAAAAAATATCAACACTAGTTTTTTTGTCATAGCTTTTCAGGAAAATTTAATTTTGTTTTCTCAAGGTCTCACTTTAATAATTTTTCTTCTGAAAATTTTGTGAGGCTTTAAATATAATGAAAAATGTTGGCTGAATTTCACCTGTGTCCATTCCATCGCCATTATCATTTATGAAGTTTGTCTTTAAAGGGATAGGGCCTATTTATTCTGTATACCAGTGATACATACAGGCTGCAGAACAGCCAGTGTCCAGTTTATTCTTCAAACCTCCTACTTTCAGACCATTCACTCTCATCCACTATTATGGGTTTGAAAGATGGTAAGTTATGCCGTCTTGCAATACAATATTATACAATATCACAGTCAACCCTTCTACAATCATCCAATTCAAGTTTTGAGTGATAGCTTAACCATGCCATCCTGCAATATGATACCATGGTGAATGCATCACAGTATCACAGTCCACAGTTAAAGGAACATGTTGCCTTGTATCGGTCGAGTTAGTCTTTGAAAGGCGTTTGTAACCGCTTGTTATAAAATTCATATGGTTATAAAGATGTTGTAAGTGGAAGAATACAATGATCTACACAAATATACCTCAAAATTGCCTGGTTTTCCTTTTACCTCGTCGACTTACATGGTCGGCCATCCCATACTCCCGGACTACGACCGTGTTGTAGTTTGCAAAGTTAAAGGAAAACCAGGCAGTTTCGAGGTAAACTTGTGTGGATTATTGTATTCTACTTTTACAACATCTTACCAACCATATGCATTTTATAACAAACGGTTACAAAAGCTTTTTATAGACCAACTCGTCTGATCCAAGGCAACGTGTTCCTTTAACCCTCCTACTATCTGACCATGCATGCGTACACAGTGATGTCTGTGTACAACTGTTACATGATTCAAAATGACCAGTCACTCTGCTGGAAATATTACCAAGTGTAACATTTCACAGTCAACCCTCCTACTGTCCGACCATTCAATATACTCCACTGTGGTTTTGAATGATACTATGCCAGCCAGCAATATGATAATTATCATGTGGTGAATGCAGCTAAGTCCACAGTCAACCCTCCTACTACCTGACCATGCGTACAGAGTAACTTATGTAAACAAGTGGGTCCAAATACACCACACTGGAAAACGTTACCCAGTGTAGTTTGATTTACTATAAACTAAACCAAAAATTGTTTGCACTTTTTGAATGTTGAGATAGATTTTATTTAGGTTGTTGTTGTCCATCAAAGTCGAGAGCAACTAATACTATATGTGATTATGGTCACAAGTTGAGAAAAATAAATAGCGGTGTGAGATTTCTGTTCTAGCTGTCCTTTATCCGTTGGACCTCAAAGAGCTTGACGCCAGTGTCATACCAAATAGGTGGCTCCACATTCCTAAAGGTTACAATCAGTCAAATAAAAATAAAACAAACAATATCACAACACAGTTTCGGTTTAAAATAAAATAAAAAACAAACAAACAAAAACAAACAAACAGACAACAACATGCCGTGAATATCTTCAAGGGGTTAGAATGTATCTCAAGAACTGACAAAAAATACAAACATTTTTACTGGCTTTACTGGGGCTTTACTGGGGATCCACACGACCACATGGCCTGTGGCCCATCATTTTTACCGCACACTGCATGACTATTATATTGTTTTACAAAACAAGTTTCCAAAACTCGACATTATTATTTTTGTTCTTCTAGATTCTGTATACATGTTTCTATTGTACTGTATTGTATTGTAACATAATAACAGTTTTTATTTTCGCATAAAGGCTCTTGCATTGCGGTCTTGTGTTATTGTTATTAATATTATGTGAACAAGCACTAAGACAAACTTTATCTATTTTGTATGATTGCAAGCTAAATATCAGATTCTAAGCCAACACGATTTGTTTTTATTCATGATAGTAAACGGCAGGGCATTGATATTTGATTGAAAAAATACATTACAACATTGACAATTTGTCCGGTCGTGAGTTTACTGACGCAAAGCTTAAATCACTGGCCTGGGAACGGTGGTTCAGCGTAAATTGTTTGCCTAGATTGGGCAAAAAAGATGCTTCTGCTGCCTCTATTAAGTTTAAGATCTGCCAGGAGAACTATTATTTCACATAGGGGCACAAGGACGAGTTTGATGAGAGGGTATGTTGAAAGAAACGGATCAAAAGATTGTCGTCTGTCGTCCTTCTATAGTCTGTAAAGAAATTACAATGTTAAAGGGACTGGACACTATTGGCAACAATAATAATAATTGTGGCTTCTGATATAGCGCACATGTCTGTCACCCAGTGAAGCTCCTGGTGCTGTAACATACAGTATTGCCTGCCAGATGTTGGACTATGTTTGAATTATGAGACCTAATTCTGATAGCACCATGTAATGTTTTGACAAGGTGCTGTGGCGCAATTTGCTGCCGATCGAAAACTAAAAACACTTGGTAATGAGCAATGGAGGGTTGCTGATAGTATAAAAAAAACTGAGAAACGGCTCCCTCTGAAGTAACTTAGTTTTTGAAAAAGAAGTTATTTCTCACTAAAATATTTGAATTGAATTCGACATGGATGTTTTTTTTTCCATTATTCCCTCGCAACTTCGACGACCATTTGAGATCAAATTTTCACAGGTACATTTTGTACACCAAGTGATTACACTGGTCTTTGTCCAGTGCCTTTAAACTCTAAACATTGAGATTTTTTTTAGATACCAAAAATTTCTGATATGCCGTGTTGACCAAATTCACCCGACGCCATCAGCTAGGATAATTCTTAGTCATTTTGAAACTAGTATTTGACCAGCGACTACTAAATCAGAATTCATAAACCTAATAGACCCCTTGCCTAAGGGTCACACTCTCAAGAAGGGCCCACACTGAGGCTAAAAAGCGCTCACTCACAGACCAAAAAGCGGCCAAAGAAGGCAAATCATTGGACTCGGCTGTTCTGACCTCCGCAACCCTGTTGCATGATGCATAATGTCTATTGCTCGTTTTGATGTAATTAGTTTCCCTTCAGAAACAGCTGAAAGGTAATCAACACATAAAAAGACAATCCAACCAACATGGAGCATTAAGAGGAAGCTCAATTAAAGAAGTCCGAAGTTTGGCCACAAACACTTTCAAAGTATACATCCTTTTCGGTGAGTTGGTGTGTTTACATTGATGTACTTGAGTCATTAAATTTAATAGAAGAGCAGTTAATCTGCCTGGGGCAGTCAGCAACCCTACCGCTTGAGACCACTGTTTGGAAAAAAAGGAATTACACGGACTTAACAGGTGTGAATTGCAAAAGGAAAAGGATGTGTTATTTTGGCCTCTTTCTTTAATAGAGCATTCCCGTAATGAGAAATGAGTGAATAAAAGTTCATACCTGAGGTAGATGACACCCCACATGTAGGTACGGAACCATAGAGTGGTACCACTGTTAGCCTGGTACTTTCGGATCAGTATAGGGTGAGGAACTGGCAGGAGACCGACTAAGGTACCATGCTGAAGGAACTTTAAGATCTCTGTCTCATCGGTCAAACCCCTGAAAACATACACAAAGATGGCATCACTTGAATGATGTCCCTCCTAACAACTGACATGGTTTGGTTGTATAGTCATTTGTTAAGGTGGTGAAAAAGTATTTGATCAAAGACAAATAGTCTTGTTCACAGCATGCACAGCTTTATACAGTGCTTGACACAAACTTGTGAACGGGTAAAAACAGTAGTACATGCCTCGAAATAACCAAAAGCACCCACAGCAACTGCTGCGGTGCCCTGTGCTTTTGCTGTGGTGCCCTTTGCAAAGTTCCAATACAAATTTAAATTGTCCTCATAGAGTGCCCTCATAGAACCGTTAAGCACAGAATAAAATGGGCCATAAGCGCAGAATTCCATGGTAAGTACATCCATGAGGTTGGGCTGGGATGTCTTAACTACTAAAAGTTTTAGCAATTTTTAACAAAAAAATTCCATGGGGAAGACCCATGCAATCAGATAGGAACTGAAAACCCAACCCATATGGTGACCCTGGTGGGTTTAAAACCGGGGTCCAAGAGTTGGAAAGCAAGGAAACATACCACTGCACCAACCGGAATGCCCATCGAGACGGCCATTATGAATCCCATAATTAGTGGATGCTACAAACAATTTAAATGCCGAGTCATGTTAATATAAAGAGTTAATGAAAAAACCAAGATACTGAGAAGGGACTTACTTGTCGATGCAGATCTTCTCAACTTGTGGAACCAAAACCTGAAGAAGACGCATGATGGTCTGTAAAGGTAACTTCTGCTTCCAGGATTGAACCTAAAAAGTCACAGATAAAACACTCCATTGAATGATTTATGTTTATGTTTTGACTAACTTCGTTCATCACAGATCCCCTGTAATATACCTGTGTCTTTAAGTAAGACACTTAACCATGATGCTTGGTCCTTTGGACTGGACAAAAAACGTGTGGTCCCGTGTGTTGTGTAACGCACGTAAAAGAAACCAGTGCACTTATCAAAAATTGAAGAAGTTCGCCCTGGTGTTCCTGGTTTGATTAGGAGCATAATGCGCTACAACACCTTTTAAAACATAACATGGTGCCACATGTATGTAAAAGGAGTAGGTCTCATTAGTCAAATGTAACGTAGTACCACATACCTTGCAGGAACGTACTGAATGTTCACGCGGCTTTTGACGGAACCAACTATTATTATTATTATTATTATTATTATTATTATTATTATTATTATTATTATTATTATTATTATTATTATTATTATTATTACCCATTCAGAGGAAGGCCTCCAGTCTCCACTAGTGCTGCTTGGTGTATTGCTAGACACTGAGGATGTCCTCTGCATTGCAATCATTCTGTGCTCAGTGGCTTCAGGCTGCGACCCTAGAGGTACCGCCTGAGAACCAATCAGACCACTGTCAACTACTTTCTTATCTTCAGGAACGATGCTCTCAGTATCACTGGTTCCTTGGGATGTTGCCTGCGGGAGGAAGAAGATAAAAGTGTTCTTATTTCTTGAAGACTAATGCAATCCAATTTGAATAGTTAACCCATCTCTTTTCCTTTATCCAACTTTGCTGGTTTGGCCACATAGTGATAATGAATACAACAGAAAGTGCATCCTACTCGAAACAGTGACTGGAAAAGTTTGTCAATAACAGTTGTAGTTACTGGTGTAACTTTATTTCTCATATCACGCGACCACCAAAAACTCAAAGTAGTCATTTTCACTCACTGCAGAGGGTCCAGCAGCACTTTCTGATTTTTCAGCAGCGTCTGCAGCAGCTTGGGCCAGCACTTCACCAGATGGTGTGACTTTAGATGTCTCGGTCATTGTACCCAATCCTGTAGAAAATAGACAGGTCACAATAGAGAGGTCACCACAAAATATCATTGCAATGCATACAACTGTATTGAGAGGGCCTACCCGTGTGTATTAACTTTGTTTTCACACAAACGATTACACTTAATGTTATATCCTCAAGTAGTTTCTTGGACGATCCATTTCGTTCGAGGAAACTTTCCATGCGGAAACAACAGCGAAACTGATAATGATACTGTAAGGAATCTTATGTACCTGGAGTAGCAAGAAGAGAGGCTTTGAGAGTCCCTGGCTCTGCATCAACTGGAGGTAATGCCCCCTCCATGGTGGTAGGCACAGCGTCGTCTGTGGGTGGTGCTGGGGTTGTCTTGCGCCCTCGCTTGGCCAGAGCTTTGGTGATGGAGGCCTGGTCGCAGGGTAAGTTGGCCAACTGGTGGAATACATTGCGTTTACGGATGATAGTGTAAACGAGATTGGAGTTTCCTGATAACAGAAGGACAGAAAGATTACCTCACACATAAAGGAAAGAATTATCATCTGCGACTGTTAAACAAAGTAGACATCAAATTCATATATCAATGTTTCATCACAATGACTTGGAAAAATAAAGAAGGGATTTCTTTAAAGGCAAAGTATGCCTGTGGTGTTTTGAGCCATTCAATTCTTATAATCCTATATAAATGTTGCTGTATACAATAAAACTAATATGTAAAAACGTTCATTTTAAAAGGTGGTCGTGTTTTTGAGATACAAAAAATATTGCCTCAAAATCCCTAGCGAATATGTCCAGGCATGGAAGAATAATCTGTAATAACGATAATACTCTGTTCTAATAGCGCTTTATCACACCCCTAGGGACATAACAAAGCGCTCAGTTTTAGTTCCTGCAAGGTATGTGGAGCTCTACGTATTGAAGTATGAGACCTATTCCTTTATAGCACCAATGTTTACAAGGTGCTGTGGCGCAATATGCAGCCGATCATCAGACCAGGAACACGAGGGCAAACCGCTTCTCTTTACGATAAGTGCACTGGGTTCTTTAACATGCATTTCACAAAACACGAGACCAATGGCCGAGAGGAATATACAATCTGAGAATCATTACCTCTCAGACTCAAATTGTGGGGGATAAAAACTAATACCTTTTTACATAACCGCATTACTTTGAAGTAAAATGTTTCTTGAATTGCTTTATAATATCGAAAGCTGCTCTAGGCTGTTAACCATCTAGTTTCTTATGTTTGTAACTCCCTCTCCTGACGATGACTAGAGGAAGCTAGTGGAAACGTTGAGACCAATTTAAGAACTGACTCAGCAGTAGTACAGTTAATCACGTTCCTATAAGCTAAAGTAGTAGTCCCAGCCTATTTGCTATACCATCCGCCCGGGTAATAGTTAAAAAGCAGGACAGTTCTTTTCAGAACTGCGAAGTCTCCTGAACCCCCGAACATCTACTCCGGGGTAGTAGAATAAAGCAAGACAGTTCTCTAAGAACAAACTCTACCTGGCAAGTACATACACACATGGTGTTACCGCAAACCAAATATACATTGATACCTCACCATGCAATGCCTCAAACCCTATATCCCTCTGCGAAGTTTCTTCTTACCATCAAACTGATACTGGATGATGTTGTTAAAGACCTCCAGAAGGAAGAAGACGAGGTGATGGTTTGCCGGATTAGAGAAGAGGAACCAAGGTGTTGAGAAGGCTTCCAGGAGATGAAGAAGCTTGTTAGATGAAACCATCGACAGACTCTTCAGGTATGGAGATACTGTGGAGAAAAAAAAGAGATAACGATTTGTTATTAATAAATACTTCGGACAGATATGTCACGTGGCAATGTCATATCGTTAAAAAATATCACAGGGAACAATTTAGTCCAGCGATTTTGGGTATACAGCAAAATATTTAGACCAAACATTTGTTTGTGTGTACACTGAATGCTGATATTGAGTGGCAAATGGTGATTATTGAGTTGCAACCAGAACACTTTATGAAGCATTTTACCTAGTCAAAAGAGGGGGCTATCAGATGATTGCACGGAGCGTGCAAATTTTACAGGCCAATTTAAGTTGTGATATTGCATTTTTGGCTTGCTGCACAAATTTACAGTTTGCATGCGACAGTTTGAATTTAACTGTGAAAGTTTGAAACACATGGATTTACCTGGCAAGTCTGCTGCCTCCATGTGTCCTTCGAAAGGCTCACATAAAATATGTATTACATTCAATAGTGAAGCACAATGCACAGTAAAAAAAAAAAATTCCCGGATTATCTTACCATTGACAACTATCGTGAGTAGGCAGTCATACAGGGGAGCCAGTCTCTGGTGCCCAGAAGTGATTATTTTATGGAATACCTGAAATTTAAACAAATATGATTAAGAAATGGTATCCTTGGTAGAACCATAAAAATTACTTGTTAAGAAGCATGGGTCATCCTAGTACACAGGACATACAGCTTAATGTCCCATCCAAAGAACAATGCAATTATGAAGGAACGATGAAGGCTGCGCTCACCATATGACTGTGAGAAAACCCAAGGTTGGACGATGAGGTTATAATAATATTAATAATAAAAAAACATTTAGATAGCGCCAAATCCATTAAAAATGCTCCCAGGCGCTTCACAACAAGAACATTTTAACCACAAAAACAAAATAATTAAAAGGTCCAAAATTCAGATCCATAAAATATGATCATAAAACAATAAAGATACATGTACAAGTAAATAGATGAATATATAATCAATCAAACACATAAACATGACAGACATGCCAACCTCTGGGATCACAAAAATGTATTCTGAAACCCCCAAACCTGTATTTTTTGTTAACAAATATTTGTGTCAATAAAATAAAATTGAGTTAAAAAAAGGGCACGACGGCCAACGAGGAGAAAATTGTACTTTTGCGGTGGCGATGCTCAAAACCATTTTTTTTTTGCAAACCCGTAACTGCGTATTTTTTTTTACAAAAACCTGTACGAAATACGGGAAAAATATACTAGTTGGCATGTCTGTTATGGGTAGCTGACCTTAGTTGTTGGAAATCAATGAAAAGACAGATACTCACTATAATGAGAAAGTCAGCATGGGTACCAGTGAACACAGGAATGTCCATGGGTACTCTAACGCTGTATGGTTTGTTGAGTCGTACACCAAAGTTCCGCTCACCGCTCAGAAGTAGAAGAATAAAGACTCCGATGTGCATTAAACCGACTCGAGCTGAAGAGGTAATGACATCAAGAATTAATTTAATAACAATTAGAATCGTGTTTTTTTTCTATAGCGCTGAATACACCAGAGGGGCGTCTCAAAGCGCTTCCAACATACAAACCCCTGGTCAGTATGCCATTTAATTCATTCCTTACCCCATTTTACATGTAGCTCCCTGAGGAGTATACAGCCTGTGCTGCCAAATAGGAAGCGCACTAAGCTAAATTAATCACAAGTACTATCTCTGCCCTCACAGGTACCCATTTGGAGAGAAGGAATTAAGTGTCTTGCTCAGGGACACAAGTGTCACGATCGGGACTCGGACCCATACTCTGCTGAACAGAAACACCAGAACTTGAGTTTGGTGCTCTTATCCGCTTGGCCACGACCATGGTTTATTTTAAGCCATACAATTTGTTTCCACCTTACACCAATGTGTATTATACACTGTATACTCAGTACTTTCCCCCAAGCTCTGTCAATATAACTCCACAGGCAAATCACTTGGTTGGGACTCAAACCCAACACCTTTGCATCAGGATCAAGAATTTATTAAATCGTATTAAATACGTGTCTAGCTCAAGGACACAAGTTTCATGACCAGGACTCAAACCCACTCTCTGCTGAACAGAAACACCAGAGCTTGACTTCAGTGCTCTTATCCGCTCGGCCATGACACCCCAAGAAAACTTACACTGGTCTGCCCTGGCGTCGTTCAGATGGTAGAGAATTGGAACGAGAACCTCTAGGACGTCACTGCTCTTTAAGACATAGAAGAGAAACTTCTTGTTGTGGTCGCACATCTTCCAGAAGAGAACAAATAGCTCCTGGTGGAAGGCTATCTTCTTGGTGGATCCAGGCAGGTATGTCTAGAAATAGAAAGATACATTAAAGGAGATTATATCATTTGGATATTAAACAGTCCGTTTCATTCGAATGAGTTGATTCTTTTGATTCAAGAGATTTATGTGATTCATCTGATTTGATTGTGTTATTTATGTGGTTCATATGATCTGCATTGATTCATGTGATTCAAATGATTTCTGTTACTCAAGTGATTCATCTGATTTGTGTTGATTTATGTCACTAAGGTGATTCATCCCATTCAAGTGATTTATGTGATTTATCTGATTAAGTGATTGTTTGATTCTTGTTAATTCAAATGATTTATTTTGTTAATCTGATTCATGTTGATTCATGTTGATTCAGATGATTCTTAACTATAAATGATTTGGTGCATGATACATGCTAAGGTATCCCTACAGGTTGAATTCCATCAAATTTTCATGAAATCTGGTTTAAACCAGTTTGAAAAACAACAAAGATTGTGAAGCCTTTCATACAAAAACGACTGCATGTGATCAATATACAATAGTTTGATGTCTACTGAGTGTTGTGTCAAAGCAGGCCTGATACTCCACAGGGGCAATGAAGGTGATTGCCTCCCATGCCCCCTGGTGCCCCGGTGCCCTTGAAATACTCCAGTAGAAATTAAAATTTCTTCATAGGGTTCCCTTTACCAAGGAGAAAATGCCTTGGTGAACTTGCCCTTTCCAAAACAAAGCATACAGGACTGTTAATGGTTTTTTGAAGATGGTTTACCTGAATCAGTGGATTGTTGAGTAGCCTCGTCAGTCCCTTCAGAATGAAATGGAAATCTTCTTCTCGATGAACACGGGAAAGATAATTCACAAACAGATTCTCTACAACTCCTCCCTAGAAAACAAACAATTTAAACTCTCAATGTACAAAAGTGTTTGCAAATTTCAAGTTTTTAATCACAAAGCTGCATACGTAAAAAAGGCTTTAGGCCTGAAGTCTTTTATCAGATGCAAATATTTGAGTGAAAAATTACCTCGTTCTCAGAAACTATGTTACTTCGGAGGAAGCCGTTTCTCACAGAGAACTATCAACAGTTCTCTGTTGCTTGTTTTTTATGCTAAAAATTACCAATAGTGTCTGTCCAGTGCCTTAAAACAATTTATCAATCATCATATTTAATACTTGTTTGATTCCTTACCTCATTCCCTTCATCTGCAGCATCAACCGTTGGAGGCACCTGACTATGGACTGTATCATGGTCAAGGGTCACGACGAGGATCTGAGAGGCTACCTCGACGACCGGCTCCCGATGATCGGCAAACATGAGGTGATTGTATGGGACACCAAAGCCCACTGGATCATAGGCACATACCACATTCAGTAGAGAAGTGAAGAGGGGTAAGGCATGCCTGTAAGATATAGAATATTAAACATTGTGTAAATTGCATATTGAGTGTGAGTTTGAGTCTCAGTTGTGACACTTGTGTCCTTAAGCAAGACACTTTAACCATTGTTTCGTCCTTCGAATGGGACGTTAAGTGTTGTAAAAGAACCCACAGCATTTATCTAAGAGAAGGGGTTTGCCCTGGTGTTCCTGGCTGTGGTTGCTGAATGCACCGTAGCACCTTGTAAACCCTTATAAGGTGCTCTATAACTGGGTCTCAGATATCATAACTTCAATAAACTATCTTTCTGTAAAAATTAATATATACCAGGCGCCTTGAGTACCTTGTTTGCAACAGAGTTCTCCCTTAACATAGCCATGGCTTCAGTGACTCTTTAACCATTGCAAAAGTATATCATTATAGGTCTACAAAAAAATACTTTCTTGATTTCTTATTGCAGGTGGCCAAAACTAAAATGGAGGATGACTGTAGCAGCTTATTACCTGTTTTCAGATGAGCAAAAGTAACTGATCCACTGGTTGGGTTGTGAATGGGCATCACCTGAAATAAAACAAAACAATTGTCATATTTTGGGGTATTTTTCAATATTGAAAGCATAGCTACATGTAGCTTCTGCATGGGGAAAACCCTAGGTGAATTCAGTTTAATAATAATTATACTAACAATAATAAAAAATTCTCATATATAGCGCATTTCACAATAACCGTCTAAATGCGCTTTACTTTAGTGCCATGGTCATTGAGCCAAAAACATTCCTTTTATCTTCTTCAGCTCCCTGAGGAGTAAATAGCCTCTACCCTCACATGAACCCATTTATAAACCTGGGTGAAGAGAAGCATTTTTAGTAAAGCATCTTGCTCAAGGACAACACTTTGTATATCACAACTTATATATAAAATAACAAACCTGTGAAAATTTAGGCTCAATCGGTCATCGAGTCGTGAGAAAATAATGGGAAAACCCACCCTTGTTTTCGCACGTTTCGCCGTGTCATGACATGTGTTTAAAATAAATCCGTAATTCTCGATATCGAGAATTGATATTGTTTTAATATTAAAAAGTAAAGCATTTCATGGACTAATATTTCAAGAGAAGTCTTTCACCATTACCTTCTGTAAACCCTGTAAGTTATTTGTAAATCTGTGAACTTTTAATTTTGTTTCTGTTCTGAAAGTGTCCAATGGCTTTAACTACTCAGCCATGACAATCTATAATGGTAGCATTCCTGGGTTAAGAGGTACTTACTAACTGGAGGGAGGTACATAGTTTCTGAGAAGCATGTCAGCAGCAGTTTGAGTAACTCAGTCCTGTTCTGGTCTAGGAGAGCTGACTGGGGTGGGGAGTTAGCGAAGCCTACTCCAGCCTCCCAGATATATTCACAGCTGTCAATGGACTGAGGATCCTCGTGGCTTTCCTAAATGAGTAGTGGAGAAACGATAAACAATGTAACTTTTTTTTTAGTAAAAGCCAATTGAGAAGAGTTTACATGATTTGGGGAGACTGCTAACATACATGTAGGGCTAGATAGCTACATGTACATGTATGTTGTTGGAGAACCAGCTTGTTTATATGGAGTTTATTTTGTTTTCTGGGGTGCCACCCATTCAACCTGTATCTGCTCAGGGATCAGGCCCAAGCTTGCTATACAACCTGAGAAGTAGCAGCAGAGGAATCACTGTAAGATTGGACTTTTTATTTCAAATGTCAAATCATAAACTACAACGGAAAGTGACTGGGTTAAGCTATACCTATGGGCATAATAAAATGACCATGATGCAAAATGCACGCACATAAAATGGGCTCACAAATCATTCAAGTACCATCTTTGGCATTCGCTGGGTTCTGTTTCTAAAATAAAGGTACTATGTGTCAAAACAAAATAGCAGGATCTTACTGGGCCTGGTTTCTTGGTATTTGGAGCCACAGTGAAGTCTGGACAGAATAAGAGATCTGCAACAGCATTAAGGAGTGACTGAGCCAAGGGTAAAGATTCTTCATCACTCTGCAGGAAGATAATCACAATTCAAGTTATTATAACATGGCTGGCGATTAACAAATATAAATCTTACAAATCTTCTTGTTTGTCTATTAATGTTATTTCTTACAAACTTGTAACTGTTCTTATACACAGAGAAAACAAATTTCATGCATTTTATCATGACAATAAATATTTTGAATTTTGAATCTTTAATTTAATAAGGCCTCACTCTTGATGGCCACATCAGTTTCAAGAGATCTCAAGGTAAGGGGCACCCAGACTTGTTTATGACCGAAGACCAGTTGAAAAATGCCTAATTGTTTTTTTTGCTAAAAATGTAAATGGCGTTTATATTTGGGCAGGGAAAAGAGATATTTGGGTTGTGCCTTTGATGATGTACAACTTCAAGCGATAAATTTGGCACGATGAGTTTGTAATGGAAGAGATTTTTGTTTGTTGACCCCTTACAAAAAACATGAAGGGCACCTACACAAGCCTATTACTGACCACCATTTCGGGAGTAAAAATGCAAATAAAGAAATTAACTCCCAAAATGTTGGCTGAGTGGTTGGATTTGCAGATTTGTCTTTTGAAAAAAGGTAGGTACATGTAGGTAGATTAACATGCAACTTTTAAAACTTTCAATTGGGCTGCAGTTGTTTATTATTCTATCTTTTCATTGGACAAATCTGCGAAGGTCAGATAGCAAAGTATCTTTCTCATGACATGCTCTGACTGTGTGCCAAATTCCTTGCATGTATCATCAAAGGTACAATCCCATCACTTATATTGTACCTGCCGTATAGATTATAGGTAAATATGCAGATCTCGTAACATTACCTCAAACTAAGTAGACGTGTTAATATTTTGAGTCGATTCTATGTAATAATGATGAATTCCCCAGCATAAATGGCCAGATTGAAAGTTTTAGTCATGTTAGTTGCAGAGTGTGCATCCATGGGTACTTAACAAACACAGACCTGGAACAACTCTGGAGTTCTATCTATCATAATAGTAAAAACAACAATGCACATTCATACCCATGACAGTTTATTCTGATTGGTCCAGAGGAGTGTTTAAATATATGCATGGCGTGTGAGGTTAACGCGAATGCTAATTTACCTACATGTAGGCTACCATGTTTACACGTATTTACACATGCTGGTTCTAGGGTCTTCAAATCAACATATAATACATTTCTGTGTACGCATCATCAATTGGGGGGGGGGGGGTAAAACAAGCAGGTAAAAAGTAAAAAAAACAACAAAAAAACTAACAGCAATCAACCGAGAATGTTAAAAGTAATTTATAACAGGTTTTTAAGAACAAATTTTGTTGGTCTGCTTTTTTTTGTTTTGTCTTTGCAGGCTGAATTATTATTATCATTATTACATGGGAAGCTACCACAAACCTCACTGCAAATCAATCCCCATCATTTTGAAAATCCCTTCATGTACATGTAAAACCCCAGTTTTTTTTTCTAAAAACCCATTCCTTGAAGCCCATTTTTTTTTTACCCCAACTTAAATGGGATCCAATACAAAATCTAACATCTATCAAAATGCAATAACCCCCCCCCCCCAAAAAAAGAAAAAACTACTGAAGTTCACTTCAACACACATTATATTTGTTCACACCCCTGTGTGCCGTCTTTTGTTCTTTCCTTTGTCCTTGTACTACAAAAATTACTTTACATCCTCCCATATATTTTGAACACAAAATCCTTTTGGAGCACCCCAGTCTTGAGAACTCCCCTGAAGACCTTTTGTTTCCCCATTTTGTTTTTAATCGTCTTTCTCTATTTAAGGTACAGTACAGTACACTACAACAAGCACTAAGTTATTAGAACATAGAAAAATGTAATTTCTCTATTGTCTATGGTTAGACATGTTAGAATAAACAACACACACACAAATGGCAGTCAACACAATCAAGCATGCAACCTGGTAACCATGAAGACAGGGTAGCTCCTCGGGACGCTTGTTTTAGAAATAAAAGAAACAAAATGAATGAAAAAGCTGGGGATTTCATGCAATGATGTTTTGAATGATATAATGTAATATTAATGGTATGAGAGTGACAAAGTTAATGTTATAGTGAAATATGGTGGTGATACATTTGTGTACATTGCTTTGTTTTGTGTAGCAAAAAAAATAAACATGGAGTGAAAATTATCTATAAGTTGTTTTTCTTCTTCACCAAAAAATTATCTGTACCTATAATTTTAACGGCACTGGGCACTTTTAGTAATTGCCAAAGACCAGTTTCCTCACTTGGTGTATCTCAACAAACATGTATAATTTTGAACTAAATTACTCGTCTAAGTGCGAGAGAATAATGGAAGAAAAAATACCCTTGATGCACAAGTTTTGTGCTCTCAGATGCTTGAATTCGAGACCAGCACAATCTTATTTTCTCACAAGCCAACACTGATTGTTTCTTTTTGTGTAAACGGAGGGCAAGGATTGTTACCTAAGCAAATTTGCAGGCACACCCTGGGTAAATCTGTCTTCCTTAATCCACAAGCCTGGGGGATTTTCTTCTTATGCACACAAGAAATGTTTGAAACTTTCTATGGCTAACATACAGGATTGGTGAAGCTGACAATAGTCGCAAACAGTGATCATGTCTCGTGTAATCAAACAATATGTGCAATGACAAACCTGTTTGATGTTATCCTTTGTTAGAGTCAGGAGTAAATATTGAAAAACCATGCAAAATTGCCTAGCAAGTAAACTCATTTTCATTCATTTTGGTTGTAACAACCAAAATCAGTGGATTGTGCTTTTTAATAGGTTTTCCGACACAATTTTCATAAATATGATTTCATTTCAGAGGGAATTATATCACAGAAAAAAATGTTTGGAGTATGACCTTCGTAATTAGTTTTAAGCTTACAGATTAAAATGCCCCTGAATGCAGTGTTGTGTCATGGACTTGATGCCAATCAACAAGACAATGGAAAATACGTAGCAACAAAGATTTACAAACTTCATCCATTCTGTGTTGCTATGTCACAACACAGACTAGTTTTATGCTGGTTTTCACTTTACATTTAATATTATAATAATAAAGAATTGCAATGCGCACACATGTATCCACCCTGCTGAGTGTTCAAGGCGCAGAATTTCTAGGTATTTTTAAGGGAACCATGCAGCCAACAGCAGTTTTAGTAAAAGAAATTGAAATATTAGGGCTATTTTTATCAATCAAATTTCAATAAATTAACAGGGAGGAAAACTTTACACTCATGACCAAATAATAACTAAACACAAAACCAACAAGGATTTATTAGTTTTTCATGTAGTAGTTTGAGTGATTTCGTTCAAGTCGATCTTTAAAGGTGTGTTAAGGTTTTGCAAGCACTTGAAATATCAATGTCCCTGTGGTAATACTGTAGATAACTGTGCACAATGTGTGGAGCTGTTCACAGCCAAGTAATTGAATAAAAATGAATGCCCCTCAGACATTGACTGTAGTTGAACTTAAAGCCTATATGTGTAATGTGAATGTGTTAACATATGGAACCATTTAACCATGAGTAAGTTGTATATTGAGTATGATAAAATTGCACTGAGGAAATAAAGTAAGTGAGCCACAGTGTGGGAAGGAAATCGTTCAGAAAATGTAAAGGAAGGGGTATACTTCCTCTTTTAGAAAAAGAGGTAATTTTTCATCCAACAAAAAGCTTCAGGCGTGAAGCTTCAAGCCTCAAGCCTCCAAGCATCTGAAAAGTACACAAATCTATGCAATAAGGCTGTTCTTTCATTGTGTTCTTGTAATTGTGTTGACCAATTGAACCCAGTTTGTTAGGCCTATGTGTTGAGAAACACAAAGTGAGGACACTGGTCTTTGACAATTACCCTACGTAAGTATACCCTGCCTTTAACAGAACAAATCTAGAATCACACTTGATGTGTACAAATTCTTCATAAATAGCCACAGGGATTTGGTGGTAAACAGTTCAGAGTGAGTTAAGAGTGGTTGAAGCCCGGAAGGCTGTACTAAGCACAAATATTTAAATGAGTTAGAAACACAAAATGAGAACAACACAAATGCACAACGAATGCACTGAAAATTTCATTGTCAAGGGCTGGTTTAAAAAAATTAGCGAATTGAACAAAATTGTGTTCTATGCACGTTTAATTTAATTTGAAATGTCATTTGTGCAATATGTGTATCATTAACAAGTCCATGTAAAACCATTAGTTTTTAAGATCTTTTACTGCAAATAATGTAGGTACTTTCAATCAGACGCTGAAATCAATATAAGGATGTGTCCACATTGGCAGCTACGGCTAGGGTTTTTCCCAGCAAACATTAAAGGGACATGTTGCTTTGGATCAGTCCAGTTGGTCCATGAAAAGTGCTATGAAACCGTTTGCTATGAAATCGATATAGTTAAAAAGAAAGTTTTTTTTTAAAGTAGATTAATTATAATGATCCACACACATATGCCTTGAAGTAGAAATTGCATGGTTTTTCTGTTACTTTGCCCACCGAAGCGGTCAGCCATTTTATAGAGTCAAAAACTTGACTCCACAAAATGGCAAGCCATGTTAGTTCATGGGAAAAACATAAAACCATTACATTCTACTTTTAAAACATCTTTTTAACCGTATATAACAAACAGTTTAAACGCTTTTTATTGACCAAACAGTTTTCCAAAACTTATCATAAGATAGACTTTCTGATCGATGTTCCTTAAAGTAGATTAGACCAGGAGCGATACAATGCAGTGCAATAAATCAGTTCTGAAAGCTGTGTGCATGTGTACAGTAGGCCTACTAAACCATCAATGGGAAAACCTTAAGGTTTGAAAAGGAAGCTAACATTTGGTAGCACTGGTTGAAAGTTCAAACAATTTACTTCAAATCCGTGTGAGCATAGAGATTTGGCTCTGACTAGGATTTGCCTGTATTTAATTGTTGTTTTTCAGCATCACACTTATTTATTGAACCAGTGTCACCACAAGCTTGTGGCTTCTTGTAGCTTTTTTGTCAGTCAGTGTTAAGACTTGTTTTGAAAAATAAGGAGAAATGCAATTGATGTGTACCGATCATTAATCTTCCTTTTAAATCCTCAATCAAAACAAAATCAAATATAGATTGGAAAACTCACAATGTCATCCATTCCCTCGATACCATACTGCAGTGATGATAGAATAACAGGAAAGAATCGGGAAAAAATAGGAAAAGATAGTAGCTGAAAACCTGGAAAAATCAAGGCATGCATCGGAAAATGCGAACTTACCAAGCCCAATTTCATGGCTGTGCTTACCGTCAGCAAAGAATCAGCGCTTACGGGAGCAGGGGAATTCTGCGCTTACATCAAGCACATTTAGAAAACAGCAGGGATTTTGTGCTCGTGTATATGCATGCTTCAAATTAAGCCCAGTTAATACTTCCTGGGAATGCTGGAAATGCCCAAAATGCACAGCAAATTTGACATCACAACTCAAGTTTTCACGCCAAATGTTTTGCTAGAGTTGAGCAAAAAGGTTGTGAATTGCTAATTTCAAAAGTGTGACGTCAAATGCAATACCTGCTAAGAAAATTGGCATTCGTAGGAAGTATGACCCGGGCTAAACTAGGTATTCTTTGCTTACAAAGCTTCCACAGAAAACATTGTCGCTTAACTGTAAGCAAAAAATGGTGATTGCAAGCGTGGAGTTAAGCGGTAAGCAGAGCCGTGAAATTGGGATCAGATAAAATGTTGGAAATCAAATTAACATGAAACCATGCGAAGTGCTACCTCAACCCTCCACCACAGAAAAACATACACAAAGAGACAAAATCTGGAGATTAATGAATTATGCACAATGCAAGAAATTTATCAGGGCAAAATTTGAAGAAATAAGACCTTTCTTAGAATTTCATGCTAAATGAGTTGAGACGTGTACAATTTATTTTTGCATTGCTAATCAGTGAGTAGCCCTGTATAACAAATTCATATTCACTTTTAATATGCAAAAAATAGTTAATGACCTGACATTTCAACCCTAGCAGAGTCTTTCTGGTTTGCAATTTATGTTAAAGCAATGTGTGAGGGATCTCGTGGTCCAGCCCCAAAAATAAAAGAGTAGGCGCAAGACTCTGAAAAAGACCCTAAAGGCCCGGTCACACAGGCCCCGATAACGAGACAATAACGAGAACGATAAAAATGCACGCCCTCGATTGGTTGAAATGCTCCACGAAGAATATGCCCACGCTCATTCAACCAATCGAGGGCGTGCATTTTTATCGTTCTCGTTTTCGTTCTCGTTATCGGGGCCTGTGTGACCGGGCCTTTATCCTTTAAAAAGTTTTCTATACAGTTTAATACTTAGAGCAGAACTTACAGACTGTCCCGGTAGCGTGGACCAGAAGAACCCACGCCAATCTGGATCCTCAAAAATGTATGGCAGAATGCGTGTGAGGAGACGCACTGAGTTCAGGACCATCTGTTGATCTTTGGCTGCAGAGCATCCACTTTCTGATGCAGACACAAGTTTTTCCACTGCCTGCAAAAAAAAATAATCAACAGGATTCAATGAGAAGTTATGCCAAGTTATGATAATTTGTTGAATTTGAGTCTGATAAACAACTTTCACATCTAATGAGTTATGAATGTGCATACCAATCCCATGAACACAAATGAGTTAAATCTTCTCTTATAGGCCTACCATGTATACAGTACATGTGTATGTCTTAATGCTTGTTCAACGAAAAACAGCATGCCGTTTAACCGTTCTGGTCTTGTTACAACAAATCTGGGGGAGTAAACATTTTGAGCAACAAGCCGAAGCCTAAACAGGATGCAGGCGAGATGATCAATGGTTCATTATTTTGCCTCAATTGAAGTCTTTCTAGATGAACGCAAGAGATATTGAAACTGACTCTGGATTATTACCTTGTAGCATAATGTAGCTAAGTTTGAGGGTGATTCTTCCCTCAGTGCTCTGATTTCAGCTGCAGGTATCAAAGCAAACACATCGCTCACGCTGGTCACTGTGTCAGCCCAAAACTGGTCCCAGAATGCATCATCACCTGCCTCAACTGGCTAAAAGACAAAGAGAGAAAAATAAAAACCCAGTCAACATTTATACTTATTTAAAAGCAAGAGTGAGGACAAAAAACAAAACAGGCTGCAAATTTATACAATGTATGTTTGTGACTAGGCCTGGGTGACTAGTGCGACTAGTGTCATAGTCGCGACTATTAATTCATTAGGCAAGTCGCGACTACGTTTTTGTTTTCAACTACTAGGTTAATCGTGCCGCCGTGACTACCTGTTTGGTGAACCAATTGTGCACGACAACATAATTTACTTACAAAACACAATCAGACATCAGTGACACAATCCTTCAATCCTTTCAGCTTGAAATTTACTGTATTGTGCTTGCGGCAAACATTGTCACAATACATCTTATCATACGAATGAAAAATTTGTCGCAACTAGTGTTGTACGTATTTGGACTATTTGAGGCGCGACCAGTCGAGTACTAAATTTCACAAATTGCCCAGGCCTAGTAGTTCGTTGTGACTCAGTGATGTTTGAAGCTGGCATGGGTGTGGATCATTCATGTGGTAATCATGCAGGTCATCCATGTATGAAACTTTTGGGAGAAGCAAGTGTTGTCTCTGGGAAGAACTGGTGTGGTCTTGACATGTTGATACTCTGATCGTCTTCACGAGATAAAAGCAACAGAACAAAACCTCCTGACGGCAATCAGAGTGTACTGATGGAAATGTCGAGAACACACTGGTTCTTCTTTGAAGTAAGGAGAAGAGCAAACACAAGTTAACTACATACTACAAAAGCCATCCATTTCACTTCTGGTTGTGAATAAACAATAAAGAAATGTGTTTTCTACTTATACCAGAACTTTCTTTTATGGCCTTGAGCTTATTGGGGCTCAATTGTTCAGCCTTGGCTTGTTCTGCCTGTCCAAACTGAACAATAATTAACAATACCATAGCTGTGTTAAATAGTGAGGCCAATATGAAAATAAATTGTTCTAATAAAAATAATAAATTGTTCTAATAAAAGGTTGTGTCTGAATCCAGCATGCCCAGTGACTTCCTCTAGCACTATGGCTGCTTTACTTAGTGTTTGCTGCAGCGAAACTTAAAAAGTAGGGGACCATTATTGTAGTTGCGATACTGTAACCCTCATCCCGACGGCCGCCAGGCCGGAGGGTTACGAGATTCTTTCGATCGGCAAATGACAATTAGGTCCAACACGTTCAATTTCGACAGCTAGTTACCAGATTTGCCCCATTTTTACCATTTTTACAATCATGACACAAATTCTAAGAGCACAAACTTAATCCTCAATGTCTAATGAACACTCGAAACACAATTGAGAAATCATTTTTGAAGAAAAAGGAGAAAAACTTACCACATCCCGGAGCAAAGTCCCAGGTTTTAATTATTAATACTATATTATATGTGTTGGACAAGATTGTCATTTGCCGATCGAAAGAATCTCGTAACCCTCCGGCCTGGCGGCCGTCGGGAGGAGGGTTACGTTATCGCAACTACCATTATTGCAACTACATCATTCCCAACCAAAAATGAGCCAAAACTGATTTATAAATGACAAATAATAGGCGTAATTTAATCAATTTTACAAACTGTTACGTCATTTTTCTCTTTTTCCTGGATGTATATATATGCGGTAAACCTTCTTCTCAGGTAAGAAACAAATTCAGTGGTTTTGGAGTTAATTAAGGGCGGATAAATTGGTGGCGACGTGCGGAATATTATCATTTTGTTATCAAATTGTACCAAAATGTACGTTTCTAATTTAACGAATCTTCTTTTACAATAAAACAAATAAGACAAGACATTGTTGAAAATTGCTCATCCAAAAAGAAGTCTGTCACTGTGTCATATGGGAGGAAAACCTTCGTAAAGCAAAGACAGACTTCTCATGAAATAATCATCCCCTCCCCCACCTAACCCCGCCCACCTTCCCTTTCCAAAAAGGTAGAAAAAAATTCCACGAATTTGATTTGATCATTCCACCGTAAACAGTAACATGTCTTTAACTAACTAAAGCAAGCACAACCTAGCTAATCAGACTTAAATAGTGGGAGGCTACCATCGTTAGTCACTGCACAAAAAGGAAAAATATTGCAAACGCAAGTTGAAGTTGCCTTCACAACAGTACCACTTTTTTATTTTTTACTTGGAGTTGGAAATGAACTCACTCAATTTAGTATTCTAACGCTCAAAATTACCTGTGTTTTTGTTGTCAGCTGCACGACTGCCTTCCGAAAATTAAGCTTCGAATCTGTTCCTCCCATTCTCGTATATCTTTCAGTACTACGGCATCAATGAAAACAATTGTCAGAGTCAAATTTTCCGCAACATACAGACAATTTTTTTACTCTTATCCACGTATCCCGTGTGTGTCTCTGTGCTGTGTAAAATGTCAACATATCGTTCACATATCCCACAATGCTTTTCGAAATACAATTTGACGTCACATCATCGTGTCTGGTAATTGTCCACGAACACACGCTATTCATTGAGCCGTGTAGCAGACTATTATTTTGTACACAGCGGGTATGCCATTACATGTAGGAATGTGCTTGCTGCCCATTCTTATGATTTTGTGTTCATTTTCATTCATTGACAAGTTTACTCTTTTTTTCATGGCCTAAATGGTTTCATAAACTTGGTCTCGGTTTTTGCCGGAACAATTTTCATCATGGTGCAGCCATCTTGATGGTCTACCATTATTACCATTCAAACCAATGTAACCAAACTGAGGCTGGAAGGAAAATAGTATGATCGCTTTTGATATTGGTTATTCAAACTATCAGTCTGTGTCAATCCGAGACATGGAATATGACCAAGATGGCTGCAGTGTGGTACAGTTCTATGCTATGGTTGTTCTGTGCTTTTTTTCTGAACTACGGCTAGGGCTTTATTTGATGGAAACGTGTGTACTTTAGAGACCGATAAAGCCATAATATAGCCCTTTGCAAACTACCAATTCGAAAACTTATCTATAATTTGTATTTTGAGGAAAGGATAGCGAAAACAGGCTGGGTCCGTTTTCCTTACATTAAACTTGACCTAACCAAGCACAGGGTCAAGTTGACCTCCAATGTGGCCTATTTTCTTTAAGGGGCTATCTAGAGGGTTTGACACTACCCCAATTGATATCCTTGGCCCTCATGCCCCAACCTCCACATATGAAATCTAGACTTTTTCAGATAAAAAATTACCCAAGTTACTGCAACATGCAGAAAATACATGGTTTCTTAACTCCAGCAGATTAATTTAATTAGCAAGCTTATCCCCCCCCCCCCTATACACCCCCTTGTGCACCCTTAAATTTTGCCTTAGTTTCGGTGCGGCCTACTTTCCTTTCGTCCCCAGTCAAGTCAACTGAAAGCCGAGTTCACCTTTGTTTTTTAGGTGGGTGCGGGGGGGGGGGGGGGGGGGCGACACGTACATGTAGAGTTATAATTGTTTGAAGCAATTATTTCAGTCACATCATTAGGAGGGGGGGGGGGCTCCCACTTCCTGGATGGGTATGCCATCACTTGTTATAGAGAAAATCATCTTTTGAAGAGTGTAAAGTAAAAAACAAACAAGCATTACAACAATATAAACTAGACACAATAGAAAGATAAACAGAAACAAGATATTGGATTTTCTTTTTATTGACTTTTTCAGTTGCACGCCTGCTTTGAGGCAACCACTATCTAATTGAAAGCAATTCAGTTGAAGGGCTTGTAAGCTGGATGGATTTTACATAAATGACTTGCTTTAAAACACTCAAAAGTTACTCAAGGAATTGTGTTTCTTTATGGAACTAACAAGTGTATAATCATATCTATAATTTTATCTTCAGAGAGTCATGTTGCATTTTTTTGTTCACCATTTTGATGTAGCTTTTTAAAATAGGACGCATTTGTTTGTTGCAAATTCAGTTAAATAAGTACTGCTGGCTAAAGGATTCAACTGCAGAATCCTCAGTACGACTTGTTGCTTTAGCTGCTTATGCCACTGTCTCAGCCATCTCTTGCAGCGCATCATGCGTACATCTTGCAGCGTATCCCGCGTACATCTTGCAGCGTATCTAGCGTGCCTTGTGCAGCGTATACCGCATGCCTTGTGCAGCAGATCATGCGAGCCTATTGCAAGTGATCCCGCGTGCCTTGTGCAGCGTATCCTGCTTGCCTTGTGCAAGTGATCCCGCTTGCCTTGTGCAGCGTATCCTGCTTGCCTTGTGCAAGTGATCCCGCTTGCCTTGTGCAGCTTACCATGCAAGCCTCGTGCAGCCGACCATGAGTGCCTCTTGCAGCGAACCATTCTTGCCTCTTATAGCATACTTGACAGTGCACAGCAACCTCAACAAACAAGCCTGTACATCAGAGACTTTAATTGTATTCTCTAGTAAGTAGCACATTTTTTATCAGTTTTTACGCATCAACGAAATAGGATATTTCTCAAACCAATGCAGCCAATGGGCCTTCTTTCATTAAAAAAAAGTGTAGGAGGAGAACAGTCCGGGTTTGTGAAAATTTTTAGATATAATTATGATATAAAATGAAAACAGCAGGCAGGCTTCCTCAACCTAACTGCAGTCATAGTGGCCTGGGACGTCTTGTCCCGAAAAACTAGGCCGTAGCGCTAGACCAGGGAACATCGTCGCCTGGGTTTAGAATGCTTGCTGTGGAGCCGCAGCTGGCTGCACAGGCTTGTAGGTCTTTGACAAGTGATCAGTGAACTCTTGGAACGGTGACTTGACGAAGACAGTCTCCTTCCACATGTCTGGTGTCAGGTAGCTGTAAGTCTTCGATACCGCTTGGAATGTTGCCTTTGCTGCATTGGAAAAAACATATATGATATTTGATCAGCAAATTCCAAACATAAAAACAAGCAACCGAGAACAATTTTGAGAAAATTCTTTTTTAAAAGATGATTAACTTTAACTCAAATTAACCAGTTTTGAGTAATCAGTGATCTGTATTATACAGAGCATTTCTACCATCTTTCTTCTTACCGAAGTTTCCAAGGGTTGACGTTGAGCCGCAGGCACTGGTATAACAGTCCTCTATACCAGCCATATGAAGCAGTTTCTTGGGCACCGGTGCACTGACGATACCGGTCCCACGGGGCGCAGGGATCAACCGCACCAGGACACTACCACACTTTCCTGTCACCTGATTAGAGCAATTCAAATAGAATATAGACATTAGAGAGATTGATTCAAAATGAAAATGACAGTTGCCCCTAGTTGAAATTCCAGGCCTGGCACTTCTCTACACAACAAAAACATTGATAAATGTAGAGCCTTTCTTTAAAACTAGACATTGGTTATCGGCAAACAGGGTCCTCATGCTGGCTGAAAGAAATACATACAATCCAACAATAGACCTTCACCATTTATATGTGTACCTAACATACAACATTGACAGTGTCATTTATAATTACCAATCAGTAACCAGACTATCTTTCTCTCCAGCCTCAGTTTGGTTACACACAAGTTTGCCTTCTTTTAAACCAATATATCCACCTTGAATAGTTTTCTTTGTGTATATTGCAACTTTAAAAAAAATCATCAATACATGACCAAGACCTAGTGAGCTGGGCTATGAAGGAATTCACTAACCTTGCAGGGTACGGTGTGGGGCTTGCCGATCTTGTTTCCCCAATAGCCTCTTCGTACTGGGATGACCGACAACTTGGCCAAGATAATGGCCCCTCGGATGGCCGTAGCCACCTCTTTAGAACACTTCACACCAAGACCTATATGTCCGTTGTGATCTCCGATCGCAACGAATGCCTGTTAAATGAAAAAGAAAAATATGAATTTAATTTGTTTTTGTACAATACACATTTATTTCACTTCTAAAAAAAAACAAGTGGTTGAAGAAATAACCAATAACCTATACAAGAATGAAAAATGCTTGCATAAGTAAAAGGTAAGCAGTGCATTGGCAAAAATCTCTTTGTCACATCCAAACCATGCAGGCCTGTATGCTTCGTTTTTGAAAGGGCAAGGGCACCAAGGCATTTTCTCCTTGGTAAAGGGCACCCTATGAGGAAATTGTAAATTTGTACTGTAGCATTTCAAGGGCACCAAGGCAATGACCAGGGGCCACAGAGGCAATCGCCTTCATTGCCTCCGTGAAGTATCAGGCCTGCCATGCCTTAACCACACTACCCCATTTTCAGAATACAATACACACAGTGCATATTGGACAAATGCGTTTATGGAAAAGCTTACTGCATTGAACATTGCATACACATTTAGGTACATGTACATTTTTACTGCTGATAAAACTATATTGATTTAATTTGGTATAAAAATCAGTTGACAAATCTTGTTCCTTGCAACCGGACTTCACAGAGCATAGACAAATTATTTGAAAAATGCTTTGAACAACTACACCTAAAATAAACAGCTTTTAAAAGGTCCAAGAGGAAAATGTGAGCACCAAGAAAATTTGGATTGGATGAAGACAATAATAACCTTGAATCGGGTTCGCTGTCCAGCTCGGGTCTGTTTCTGTACGGGCATAATCTTGAGTACCTCATCCTTCAAGGCAGTTCCAAGGAAGAAATCGATGATTTCAGCTTCCTGTATGAGGTAAAGAAAGAAACAAACATAAGATAAGATCAAGAACAAAAAACCTGCAACTTCTCACATTTTTTATAAATTACTTAACATCTTTAACACAAGTGTCATCGAATCAAAGGGTTCACCCTTTCAATTTGTTTGTATCACACAGAAATAGTTGACACTACAAACACTACCAGTGTTGTAGCAAGGCAATTTTTCTTTTTTTCTTTTCTAAATCCAGATCAACATAAGTATTCATGTTAAGATATGGAGCCATCATTGTCAAAGTGCAATCCGGGAACCTGTGCTCTGGGCATCAGTGTTTTGCTGAAAGTGCTGGGTGAAAATTGTCAGTTCAATCCCACCATGGCTACAACACTGACCACTACCTAGCCCCCAAAAATAATAGTTTAGTTAGGGTTCTTATTGAAAAATTCTATTATTATTCAACGACTTTACCTTAATTGGCAGTGAGAACAAGTAGATCTCCTCAAGAGACTTTATCTTGAGGTCCTTGACAAGTCTGCCCAGTTTCGTTACTGGAACCCATTCCTTGTCGTCGGGCTTTCCACGGCCCCTACCACGCCCACGGCCGCGACCACGACCGCGGCCCCTGCCACGCCCTCCTGACCCGAAGCCACCGCGAAAACCGCCACGATCACCGGCTGGTGCTTGGTCCGCCATTGCTGGAAATTAAAATAAAAAAAAGAGTAGAAATTGTTTTAGACATGTTAGATAGCTCCACTCACAATCACCAGTGTTTTTTCTGTAGGTTGAAGAGCTAGCACAATTTGTGTACTGTAGTGCGACTGCGAGTAGTGTGTGACTGTGAACATCAAAGTACAGGGCAGGAAGGATGAAAGTTGTGGGGCTTTTTCCTCCATAAAACTCTCTTTTTATATACACCTGCACCTACAATATTTACTTACTGAAGTTCATACATTTCTGTTGAAGAATAAAACGCAATTCAGCCAAAGAAACAAAACTCAAAATGATATATACAATGTAAATTATTCAATGACGTGGTTCTGTCACATGACCTACCTAGATCTGTGTCTATTGTACACATTTATTTGTTTCTTTCGCTGTATGTATGGTATTGCGTTTATTCTTTACAATAGAAATGTATGAACTTTTAAGTAAATAATGTAGGTGAAAGTTAAGTGCATAAATAGAGAGTTTTATGGAGAAAACCAGTACCTTATTTGTTCTTCATTTTATTAACTTTAAGTGACTCTTGATAAGTCACTGTCACTTGTCACTATGTCAGTCAATGTCGATTAACATTGTTTCATTCACCGACTCTTCTGATTAGCCATACAAAACTTTAAAAGCAGCAAAAGGCCATTATTTATTGGGCATTGACAATCTAAATTTTAACATTTGTTTATTTTCTTTGTAATGTTGCTGTCTGTGAATTAAATTAAAGAAACTTGAAAGGGAAAACAAACTTTTATCCAAAGCCAAAGCTCTAATTTTACCATTCCTGGTTGTTTCTTGATTGTGATACTTTTTAACCTATCAATCATCATACTTCATGCGAACAAATGCGAAATTGGCTTTTCTCCTCACTTCCCAATCAAATGTTGGCCATTCGCATGAAATAATTTTAATATTATAAATGTAAAACCAAATGGCTTTTCCCTCAGCCCAGTGTACCAGACCCAGCGGCAGCACTCAGCATGCTCAGTCATCAAACCAAACACACAAATGTAGTTAGTAGGGCGAAAATTTTTTCATCAATTGCCTTTTTTTATTACTCAGTAAAACCTTACTGATTACTCCATGGAAAAACAGTGACTAACAAAACAAAGCATATCTCATCTTGGCAAGTACAATTTTATCTCACAAACCAGTAGTACAAAAGAAGAAGTCTAATACGGAAATTATTTGACCATTCACATTATGAAAAGGCTGGTACCACAGCGCACACAACCATTCACAATCTATTTGAAGAAAGCGCACCAGCGGAACAGCCGCTCCCAAATTTGTACATTGTCACAATATTATTATAATTGACGGCAATATTAACCACCAAAACCACCCAAAATAACAATTCAATCTATAATAAAATAAGCACCAAATAAAGCACACATTTAAAGTGTATGAGAATATGTAAAAAATATAATTTAACATGAACGGATTGCACAGATTTTTGATGATTTTTAAAGAGTAATTCCAAGTATAGACTTCTACTTACGTGATGATAAAGAAGAAGGATTTCTGGGTAAAAATTACGTCACATGTAGACTAACGCCCCCAAGTGTTCACAAAACGTAACAGTAAATAAAGTGTCGTCTGCTAGCTGTTAATTCACTTGTTTTAAAACTTCAAAGGAATTGCTCTTTTAGATAGTCAGCTAGTTCTCTTTCATGGCAATTCCTGGGCTGCTGTTTGTTTTTTTGCTTATATTCATGTTTTTCGTAAGGACCGAATGGAAATAAGTCTGAGTTATTGGCTTTTTGGGGTTATCCTTGGATAATTTTGTGCAGTTTTTTTTTTGCGATCTTTTTTGGTTTATCTTATTTCATTGTTTTTCTCCTGTTGTGTATGTCTTTTTGACATGTTCTTGCTGTATTTGTTTCAATTAATCAATCAATCAAACAATCAGTCAAACAATCAATCAATCAATCAATCAATCAATCAATCAATCAATCAATCAGTCAATCAACCAATCAACTCTTGGTCAATTTTTTGTTTCTAAGTCTTCTCTGTTGATTGTGTATTGAATTTGTATTTTTTTTAAAAGCCTGAATTAGGGACAGACCTTGTGCATTGACATTTCCCAACTGCCATCTTAGGTAAAACAACGATGAAACAATCAAAACACACAGATTTGAACGCGTGGCGCACAGGTTTGGCCAATGAACAACCGCTTTTTTACTTTTGGGTGAGGGTGCCCCACTGATATGACAACATGTGAAAAAAAGGTCTATTCCAAACAGATTTTCAAAGGTGAACACTTAAAAAAGAAACCAAAAAACCAATCACACATTAAACAAAGGAATACAACAGTCTTTAAAATGTTGGATAATTTATTTCCAAAATAGCTGACTAATAACCATCATTAAGTGCTCTTATTCATTACATATAACTATTGAAATTCTTTTATAATTTGTGCACAGAAAAGATCATGATTAAAATTGAATGAAAACACACAATGTTGTACATAGACAATTCTATCGTTACTTTACGTTAGATTGAACACATCAGGCATAATATTGTGCTCTTTGAAAAAGGGAACATAACATTAAGTTATTCTTCAGAGAGGTTCCGTTCAGAATGGATGCATGTCAAATTTTATTCTGCAAACATAGAGTAATGTGTCAGTCAGGCCTTAGCCTTTTGTCCAGGCCTTCGTGGCGTAAACAAAGGAGCGACTTGAAGGGGAGACGACGTAGGCGAGTCGAGTGGCGATTTGCCACTTGCGAGCGTGGTCTACCATTCCAGTTACTTGGGATCGCAGCTCTCCAAGACACAAAGGCCTTGACAAAAGGCTAGCCATCACTAGGCCAAAGTACAGATTAATATTGGCATAGCTTTTGCAAGCAAGACAAATCCCATCTTTATGTTACATCAGAGAATTTGATTGATTAGTGCTTTTGTTTGTTTTTTCGGACTCACATGTTAAATGTGTGTAAAGTTTGAAAGTTTCCAGCACGCACGGAAAACAGTGTAGGGAAAACCAAGAATGGATTTTTTTTTTAATTACACAGGAGTCATGGAGACCATGGCCTCCGTGGACACTTGTTCTGTCCTATGTCCACCTATCAACAGTTTCCCATAGACTTTTCCAATGCGATCTTTGCAAAATAGAAATAGCCTTGCCCTCTCGAAGATGAAATTATAGACTTACAATGAGTGGAAAAACACCAACATAGAAACATTGGCCAGGGAAAACATAGATTAGTTGTAACGAGGAAAACATTGAAAGGGAAAAACTGACAGGGAAAACAAATTGACTGGAAATTTAACAACGACTGAGTGGAAAAGCACTAGGAACAACAATAAATAAAAAGAAGTATGAAAAGGGTTTTCCTCAAATACTTGTTTGAATTAAGTTACATACCTATATGGGTTAAAGTGAATAATATGGTTAACGTATCCCCATTGTTCCCAAATACCAAATAAGTTATTGTGTTAATTTCTGAAAACTACTAAATTTTCTTCTTGAGAGCCTGAGTATTGAGAGAGTTGCAACATGAAGGGATTAGTTTTAGTGTCCGAATTGGCGACTTTGGCTACAGCTACGGCTAGATCAGCGCGTCTGTCAGTGTTGAAGAATAGCAGACGCGCACGCCCTAGCCGTAGCTGTAGCCGAAGTCACCAAATCGGACACGGCCTAATGTACAGTCTAGTCTGGTACCCGGTATGCGCAAATTCATTTTTGGGCTGATTCTAATCTCAAGTTATTGCAACTCTCTCAAAACACGGCTCTGAACTGGTCCCATGCTTAATTCAAATCAAAGAAATTATATTTAACCAAATTAGAGGCCACCACTTTGCGAACATACTTCCACCACCTGACCCATGTTGTCTTTTTCTATTAACGTTAATTTTGGTTTTACCCTTGTTTTACCCCTTACACAGATAATAATAATAATAATAATAATGGAAATTTATATAGCGCCTATCCATGTAAACATGCTCCTGGGCGCTGAACAATTAATAGAAAACATATTGAAATCCATACAATTAAAACACCCATTAGAAAATACAGTAAACATATACATGCAGAAAACAATAAATGCAGAATTTGTGTTAGCACTGTATACTCTGTACTTTCCCAAGCTCTGTGAAAAACATCACAGGCTTTTCACTAGGTTGGGATTGGATTCTGCGACCTTTGCAATTCTACCAGTGTCTTACCAACTATATAAAATCTTTACGAAAATGAGTGCATCATAGGGTCTGTACACGTAATAACTGAAAATTAATCAAAAACCTACATGGTAAGAAGTACAGCAGCTTTAGGTTGTAAAATGCATTTTGAGAAACATTTCACTTTCAAGTACTGTGGTTATGGAAAAGATATCACTTTTTATTGTGCCAAAAACTTGAATATAAGATGATTTAATTCAACTGATTTTTCATTAATTTATTTATTTATTTTCCTGTACTAAATATTTTTGTAAGCGCTGTGATTTAGTTTTCTAAGTAGAGCGTATTTTAAATGCCGTTTATTATTATTATTATTATTATTATTACTATTATTATTATTATTATTATTATTATTATTATTATTATTATTATTATTATTATTATTATTATTATTATTATTATTATTATTATTATTATTATTATTATTATTATTATTATTATTATTATTATTATTATTATTATATTCTTCCTGCGTTGACATATTCACCCTGGATTTTCAGTGAAATCTTAAAAACATGACGATTGCAAATTTTATTGTATACAACTAAATTTATATAGGATTAAAACAATCAAACGGTTAAAAAAAAAAAAAAAGGTATACCCTATACAATGCCTTTAATGAAAGCCTGGAACAGGCAGGCCATGGAGGCCATGGCTTGTTTTGCCCCTGGAGTTGGCCTTGGTGCTCCTTCAAAAGTTTCCCATTGAGTTTTTTTCAAGGAAGTGCCCTTTGCAAGATGAAAAAGGCCTTGTCCTTTCAAAGATGAAATTCCAGGCCTATAATGTGATGACAGGCAAAGACGTTTTTGTATTCAGTCTGGATTATACTAACTATTCACTAACTAATCATGTTATAATGTCAATCGATCAACAAAACTTTCTATTTTGTCCTTCTCCATCAGGCCGATAAACTCGCCAGCGACCTTGCCCTCTTTAAACATAATAACCTTAGGGATAGAGCTAACGTCATACTCCATGGCTAGGTCTCCGTGCTCATCAACGTCTATTTTAGCCAGCTGAACCCGCCCTGGTCTCTCTGATATAACCTCTTGAAGACGAGGGGCAAGTGCATGGCATGGTTTGCACCAACTGGAAAGAGAGCAGAAGCAGGGAAAAAAGAAAATGTTTTTAAAGGCAGTGGACACTATTGGTAATAATTGTTAGCATAAAATCTTAGCACAAAACATTGTGAGAAACGGCTCACTCTGAAGTAAGATAGTTTTTGAGAAAGAGGTAATTTCTCACCCAAATAATTAAAGAATTCACACCTATTATGCATCTGAAAGCACAGAAAATTGTGCAACAAGAGTGTTTTTTCTTTCTTATTTCTCTTGCAAACTAGACGACGAATTGAGCCTAAATTTTTTCATAGGTTTGTTACTTTAATATGTTGGGATACACCAAGTGTGAATACTGGAAGATGTAAGTTTAGTTTTCTCCTGGATGAGAGGCCGATTTCACAAAGCACTAAGATTCATCTCCAGATGAGTTGTCAGTGTAGAATACATCATTATTTCAAAAATAGTAGGATCACTAACAGTTGATTCTAAAACACTAAGGAAATGTAATGTTCAACCTACTGATCAATACAAAGATAGATTTTTGTCTTCCCCATACTCATCTAGTGAGTTTTCCGCTTACCTTGCATGGAAGTCAACCATGATTGGAACTGGGCTTTTTAAAACCCTCTCATTGAAATCGTCTTTATCCTGGACGTTGAACTCTTCATATGAGGGTGGTTCTGCAGTTGATAACTTTCTAGGAAGAAAATACAATTTCTAGATAGTGACGCACAGACTCAAAATCAAATTTAACATCCAGTCCGTATTTCAAATAATAATTTACCACATCCTCCATTTTCCTCAATGTGTACTGAGCCAATCAAATCATGACGTCATTAGCCTTCCAGGCTGTGGGCGGAGTGAGGATGCAAACATTTTTATGGTTGTTTTTTTGTATCCACTCAGCCCACATTAAGCTGGTTTAAACCACTGACGCCCGTTAAAAAAGCACCTTAAATTTGTTATCGATAAGCTTTTAAAAGACAAAATATGTCCCGACATGTGGCCAAGGATTGGATTGGCATTGGCAACCCAAGTGGGCCTACCCTTTACCAGGCGTGGCTTTTAGCCTTCGGCAAGCTTGACTTCAGGCCTGAAGCCTTTTTATTACGCAGATCAAAGCACACAAATTTGTGCAATATAAGGGGTTTTTTTCTTTCATTATTCTCTTGTAACTTGAGCGATTGAGTAAAAGTTGTTATTTTATACATATGTTGGGATACACTAAGTGACAATACTGGTCTCAAATTACCAAAGGTGTCCTTTGCTTTTAATTAAACCTTTACCTGCTTTGTTCTGATACAGCACTATTCAAGATCCGAGTGGCAGCGGGTGTACCTCTAGTCTGGTACTGCCTTAGCGATGATAGAGAAGTTAGGAGTACTTTCAGACGAAGAGCCATCGTTGCAGTTGCTCTTATCAGTTATGTAATGCTGCAAGACACGAAAACACAACAGGTTAATGTTGTTAAATTTGCTTTGGGGATAAAGAATATCAAAAATATCACAAGCATACTTGGGTGGGATTCGAAACCCACAACCTTTTGCAATTCTAGAGTGAGTGTAACCACTGCAAAAATATAGGATTAGAACTGCCTCTTGCTATGGCATGGGGCTACTTCTAGAAACTATAAGGCTACCCTGTGAGCCTTATAGGGGTCTAATATTTTAGGCCTCCTTAATGCTATACTTTTTTCAAATCAGCATTGATAGGTGAAAGTTTTACGACCGTCAGCCGGCAATAACTAAAGTTTCTTTTGTACTACACTACCAAAACTTTCCCCACATACTCATATACATTCATAATGCTTTTTCCTTTTTGTTGAGTGAAATATAAAAACATCGTCAAATCGCTGATTTGAAAAACGTATAGCATTAAGGAGGCCTAAAATATTAGACCCCTATAAGGCTCACAGGGGAGCCTTATAGTTTCTAGAAGTAGCATGGGGCAATCTCAGTGGTCACTTGTGTAGCTAGTAGGTAAGACCTTCCTCCATGGTAAGACACGGCTCTATAAAGTATAATTGAAAATAAAAGGTCGTGGGTTTGAATCCCACGCGAGTAATATGCCTGTGATGTTTGAACTTCGGTAATTGCCGAGTACATAATGCTCATATAGCATAAAGGTACATAAAGTCTAAAAATGCATCAACAAATCCCTCTTACGAAAGTGTTTTAACAAAATATTAACCCTTTATTCACTCATTCACTGTGGCCAAGTCAGAAGTGCAGTTTTATCAACAGAGGGCGCTATATCAATATGGTGGTGGTGTGTGTGAGTGAGTTTTAGAAATTCATCTGGAAAACCATCAAGCAAGGATGGGAAAACCACATGAAATAGACTGCCGTGATTCCAATTCAAATTTCATTCCTTCATTCCTTCTTAATATGAGGCACAAGTTGTGTACAGTCATTTTGCGTTCATTTTAGATTATTAACCTTACCCTCCTATTGAAGAGTCTTGTCACCGTGTCGTGGATTCTTTTTGATGGGCAAACGCGTGCAATAAATGGTTGGCCGATCACCTGCACACCCCAATACAAATACATACGATAAAGAATCACAGCTAAACAGAACCATACTGTTTTTTCTTATGCACACTGTGATAAAACACTGTATTAAATAATAAAAACCATCTTAATTGACTTTTTGAAACTATGTAATATTGAATGCAATAATATTTGTTTTGAAATAAATTAATTAAATATTTATTTAATACAAAAATATGATCGAAACTAATTGAAAGAGGATGGGAATTCCCTTAGCAACACCTTAGCAACAGGCACACTGGGAGGAAATCCCCATCGTGTGTACGTTGACGTGTATTCGCGAGAAAAACACAGGACATGAATCCGGTGACATGTCACGAACGAAGATTTTGGTCAAAAATTTAACGAGAAATAATTAAAGAAGAACGGTAAGGTTTATTAAAAATGAGATTACGGCGGCATGCGTGGCACATCATAGGAAACAATTAATCCATCACTATTTGTTTTTCAAATTCAACTTGCACTTTTCTTGAATCTTGCTTGCTTGCTGTTGTTTTTGTTGATGATTTTATTTTTACTTGTTTGTTTGGTTGGTAAATTAAATTGATCATATTGTTTTTGGTTCGTTCAGTCATTCTTTCACTTTCTCAGCTGCAAATGACAAATGCACATCTTAAAAAGTAGGATTTTAAACTTTGCATGGTGGGACTGGGATTGGGAGTGCAAAGAAGTGTGAATGAAACATTGTTTGAATGGATAGTTCTTTTATTAGGGTGCGTTCGTTTAGCTTCCCTGGGTCGACCCCGGTGTGACGTTTTTTTTTCCCAGGACGAACGTGTGCAGATAATTACCCACGTTCGTCCTGGAAAAAAAAAACAACCACACACCGGGGTCGACCCAGGGAAGCTAAACGAACGCACCCATAGAATAAGGTCATGAAGGTAGAACTTGGATTTTTGGAATCGGTGGTATGATAATGATAATGATGATGAGTATATTTAACAAATCAACAATTCGACTATTTATTTATTTGCGCAATTCTCCTGAAGATGATCAGGGCATATACTGATCGAAAAAGTTGAGTTGTCGCAACCCTTTTACTGATCCTTGCTAACTAGTTACACCTAAGGAGTAATAGTTGCTATATTAAACATAACCCTCCTCCCGACGACAGTCGAGAGGCCGGAGTTGGCTGTCGGGAGGAGGGTTACATTATCGCAACTAGGAGCAATAATGCTTTGTGTTGCTGTTAAATATAATATTAAAAAAGTCATTAAATACACAATGTCATTATCCTGTTTTTTTTTTATATAAATACATGTATAATATTCTATGTTTATTTTAGACAGAAGCAACTTGATCAAAGAATATGGCAGCGTCAGTGATGGATCTGAGATCTAAGCGTACCAAAGCAGTTCCCCCTCGCAGCCTCTTTGGAACAATTGTCGAGATCAAAGATGAACAGGCCCTTGCTGAAACCGGACAGGCCGAAGCCTTGCCAACGCCAGCAAAACCAGACAAATTGGCGTCTTACAGGGATCCTAAGGCGGACACAATTATCAAAGCCAATGAAGTAGAACTACAAAAACAGGCTCACAAAGTCAAACATGCTAGTGGGAATCTAGAAGAGATGCGCCACTATGCCATCCACTTCAATCCAGATCCAGACACGATCAAACCTCAAATTCCAGTCGGAGCTCTCACATTCAGTCCAAAGAGGAACTATAGCCCCTATCAGAATGACGTCAAACACAACCCACGAGATATTGCGCTCGGGGAGCAGTTCAATAGGCTTGGCTTAGACCAAAGAATGGACTACAATTACGAGAGATTTCGCCAACCGGCAAAGAACTCCAAGTACCAGCATGCTGGGAATGCTCTTGGTAAAGGTGGCATGTTTTCCTACAAAGGAAAAAAATACGCAACTGTCCAGGGTAGAGGTTCGAAATCAAGATCTGGTACTGGCCTTGCCCCAGTTGAGTTCCCAAACAAAGTGAAATCTGATGACATTTTCTACATCCCCGCAAATATCAGGCACACTCACGGGCAGGACTTATGTAACACTTTACTGAAAAACCCAGAAGAGTTCCGCCAATCCATGGAAGCGAAAGAGCCGGCCAGACGCAGAATGGTTGTGAAGTCATCACCATCTGACCATATTGCATTGACCTCAGAGCCTTTATACGATGCACTCGGCAATGCTCTTAGACAAGATATCTTCAATGGTGTGGCCCACAGTCATATCAAAAGCTTAAATACAAGCTCCTACACTGACGAAGTGGCATCTAAGTCAACTGAAAGTTACCCTCCAAAGTTTGGTGTGCAAAGAAATGCAGATAGTAAGTACAGGGTATAGTGTTGAATATGATCTGAAATTTTGTATGATGGGCTTATAATTAGGTGAGGTTTGCGGTGAACACCATGTGAAAATCTCTTTTGAGTTGTATTGGTTCTAAAAGGAACCTGTGACAACTCAACGTTTCAATCAGTATGCTCTGATAGTCTTCAGGAGATAGCTGGACTCTGTTGTTAGATGTCCAGCGAAGACGATCAGAGCATACTGATCGAAACGTTGAGTGGTTAACCACCAGTTCCTTTCCGAACCAACATTACTCAAGAGATTTTCACACATGTCACTGTGTTACTGAAAACCTCATCTAATTATTGTATTGAAGTGTCAGGGAAGACTTTGGATGAATACGGAAACACCCGACAACCCATAGGGCCTATCTCACTGAAATGTTGAGCTGAGGTGGTGGCTGACTAGTTGTCTTTTGGTCACCCTAATGTATCTGCTATTTGTACTATGAGTGAGTAACTTTTATAACTTATTTCAAATCCCTGCTAAGACATAGACTTACCTCCCACTTTGAAGCAAACCTTCAAACTAGAATATCAGTGCCCAATTTCATAAACTTAAAACTGTTTTAAGCTGAAAATACGTTCTAGCAGGTTTCTTTGCTTAGCAAAAATATAGTGAGACACCAGTTGCAGCGAAGGGAACCTTTGGGATTTTGTCTGGGCCCAATTTCATTAAACTTGTAAGTCCAAAAAACTTGTTTCAGTTTAGTACTGCTTAGCAGATTCAGATAACCAGCCGAAATTACATGTTTGCATAGTTGTGGCTGGTGCTCGACTCAATTTTTGCTTAGCAAAGAAAAATTACGTCAAGCAGTATTTTCTAGTTAACAGCTTTACGATATTGGGCCATGGTAACCAGTTTCTGTTATTTTTAAGCAATATTTTGCCGTGTTTGGCAGGTTTTTATGCTTCAGGCAGTCTGAAATTTGGCCCAGGGAACGATTTCACAAAGAATTAGGACTAGTCCTAGGAGAACTCAAGGTTACTCCTACATGTGGACTGTAAGTTAGGACGAGTAACTCGTCCTTACTCTAGATAAGACTAGAATCTATTGCAATCTACAGCCAAATTTATTTACATGTATACTTTATTAAGACCATTTTAAATTTGTTTTTCCAGGTAAATGGAATGAGGATAATGTTCTGAGACAGCGCATGAAGAAACAGTGGGACAACATGCTGCAAGGTGGGAAGAAGGACTAAAGATTGTTCTTGAAGAAAGCCAATGTACAGCATACTGGCCTGGAATTTCATCTATGAGAGGGCAAGGCCATTTTCATTTTGCAAAGGGCACTTGAATTATAAAATCTTACAGTCTATTGAAACTTTATAAAGTGGGACCAGTGGCCAATAGATAGGGCAACAGAGACCATGCCTGATACTTTACGGAGGCATCCATGCCCCCTACCCTGGTCATTGCCTTGGTGCCCTAGGAATGCTCCAGTAGAACTTAGAGTTACAACTTTAAAGGGTGCCCTTTACCGAGGAGTAAATGCCTAGGTGCCCTTGTCCTTTCAAAACAAAGCATACAGGCCTGAGAGTCCTAATTCTGTGTAATTCCAGGCCTGTCATATTAAAGTAACAATCAGTACCACCAGGGATATATAAATATTTATCAATGGCAGAGCTGCTACACTCTCCCTGATTCTGCAGAAAGTTCCCTGCAATAAACGAAGCGCCCCATGTTCTGATGATCACATTTGAAAGTCTTCCTGATTATTGAAAATTTTCCCCATTATGTTGAACATATTTTCTAAGTATCTCCCTATTTGTTGGAAAAAATCTCCTTGACTGTTGATTGCAAGATGTAAATGTTGACAGCTCTGTCAACATGATCGCCAGACCTGGGGGCCTTTCTCAAACCGCGGCTTGGGCTCAGGCTTATTAGGATCCGCATACTCAGTGGAAATGCAGCTTAATTGGCCTTTAACCTGCATTTTATGAGCAGCGCGTATTGCAGGCAGTGATTCGAAAGTATACCCTGCCTTTTACTTGGGTTTGTTAGTAAGAGCACAGATCAAATAAATCACATTCAACAATAATGTAAAATAATCTTGTACAAAAAATTGTTTTTAATTCAAAGCAATTTTATAACTGGCTCATCATGTATAGAAAATGTTTCTAAAATATATGTAAATAGGGTATTATTTTATATTAAAATCAATATCAACAATTTGTAATCTCTACTCTACAACGTACTTAATAACCATAATAAACGGTTACTTAAAAAGATTGTTTGTACTATACTACAAAATCTACATGTCTTTATTTCACTTATTAAACCTTAAATCCAGAGCCCAATAATTATCAACTGCTATGCAAACAAAAGCAGGATACCAGTCACAGATTATACATGTGACATACTATTTTGGCTGGTAATCCTATTCTGGTAAGCAAATTTTTGTTGTGCTTACCTCCTTTTTGTGTTTATGAAGCTCTGTGAAATGGCCCAGAAACCCAAGCTTTTTCATCAGAAAGTGCTAGGCACAACAAGAATTTGTGTTGCGTTTTTTCAACTCTCCAATTCAACCAAAAACAAGGTGAGAAGCTGAGTTGCATCTTTTCGGCATCATTCAAATTATTTTAATCTCAACACGATTCTTAGAAAATTATTGCACATTTTATCTTTCACTTCACAGTTGTCATTGTTGATAATTTCAGAAAGTCCTACATGTGGTGTATTGGTAACTACTCAAAATAATTATTGGCAGAAAAACTTGTTAACAAGCACAAGAGAGCTGTTGACAGTATGACACATTGTGAAAAAACAGCTCCACCTGAAGTAACGTAGTTTTTGAGAAAGACGTAATATCTCATTCAAATAATAAAAGACTTCAGGCCTGAAGTCTTTGTTAGGCATCTAAAGAAAGATTGTGCAACAAGAGTGTTTTTTTCTGTTATTACTCTCTTGCAACCTCAGTGACCAATTGAGCCAAAATGTTCACAGTTGTCATTTTATGAATTTTTGGGATACACTAAGTAAGAAAACTGGTCTTTGACAATGGACCCCTTCCATGAAATATGCTAATAACATTCACGCATGCGTACAGACCCTGTTGGTTGGCAAACGCCATAGAGTTGTGCACCAGCAGATGCGCAATCGCGTCTGCGTCACGCACCTATTAGCCATGTACAAAACAGTGCGATACTCCCTCATTTTGCCAACCAAAACGTTAGTGCGTGCGCGGCGCTATGTGCAATTTACATATTTCATGGGAAGGGTCTATTACCAGAGGTTTCCTGTCCCTTCGAGGAAAATCCTTGGAATAAGACAGGGGACCATTCTACAGTCCGACCCATACTGCTACTCAGGGTGGCTGAGCTTGTATAGTTCCTGCCCCACTGTCTCCAACCTGGCCCTATACTCCAATTTCTAAAAAAAAAAACAGAAATGGGAAACAAAAATAGTTAGTGGCCTGTTATTTCGACCCTAACAGAGTCTTTCTCAAAGGCTTAAAGGCAGTGGACACTATGGTAATTACTCAAAATAATTTTTAGAATAAAACCTATACTTGGGAAATAAGTTATAGGGAGACGTTGATAGTATAAAACATCGTGAGAAACAGCTCCCTCTAAATTGATGTAGTTTTTGAGAAAGAAGTAATTTTCCTCAAATTTGATTTTGAGACCTCAAGTTTAGAATTTGAGGTCTCGAAATCAAGCATAAGAAAGCACACAACTTTGTGTGACAAGGATGTTTTTTCTTTCATTATTGTTTGCAACTTTGATGACCAATTGAGCTAAAATTTTCACAGGTTTGTTATTTCATGCATATGATGAGATACAGTGAGAAAACTGGTCTTTGACAATTACCAAAAGTGTCCACTGTCTTTAATGACAACACAAAATACACAGGTGGGGACAACAGCACACTGGTGTAATGGCAGTCAAGGACCAGTTTCATTAAAGTGGTTAAAGCAGAAATAACTGCTCGGCAAATTTCTTTGCTAAGCCAAAATGAATGGGGCACCAGTTGTAACAATGAAACCCTTATGGAATTTCAGTTGGTTACCAGCAAGAGATTGAGAGAGGCAAAAAGCTCTATGGATGAACAATGAAGAGGGTGACAAAGGGGGTATATTAAATATTATTCCATAAAATGCTTTACTTTTTGAGAAAACATTAAAACAATTATCAATTCTCGACATCGAGAATTACGAATTATATTAAACACATGTCATGACATGGCGAAACGTGCGGAAACAAGGGTGGGTTTTCCCGTTATTTTCTCCCGACTCTGATGACCGATTGAGCCTAAATTTTCACAGGTTTGTTATTTTATATATAAGTTGTGATACACGAAGTGTGAGCCTTTGGATAATACTGTTTACCGAAAGTGTCCAATGGCTTTAAGCAAAAATAAGGAGAACAGTCCCAGTTTCTACATTTGATATTTTATTTTATTTAGCAAGTGAACTTGTTCTGGCAAGCATAATTGTTAGCATGTCCCCACCTTGTAATGCTTGAGAGGGACATCCTTCATCCCATAAAGAGCTCCCCACCAACATGCCCCTATGGCACCGGTAGAATCGTTATCCCCACCATGTAGAATGCCACGTAGGCAGAACTCTGTCCAAGAGTCACCAGCTCCCAGCAGTGCATCATAGCTGTGTAACAATCAGAAGGATCAACTGACTGGGGCCCCCATTTCATAGAGCTGCTTAAGCAGCAAATATTGCTTGATACATTTCTGCTAAGCAGAATTGAAGCAGGATACCATTCACACATTGTTCAATTGTTCATGGCTGGTAACCTTATCACGACATGTCTGATAAGCATAGTTTGGTAGTGCTTAGCTGATTTTTGTGCTTAAGCAGCTCTCTATGAAATTGGGTCCTGTTGGCTTTAACAGAAGCTAAGGACCAAAGGATAATAGCACAACAAGTAGGAAGGTAGGAAATTGGCCAGGACTTTTCTTTTGCTTAGTGGATCGATGGGACTTCTCACTTAATAAACTTAACTGCCACAGAGTGAGTTGTAATTAATAATAATAAAAATATCTTTTTATTTCGCACATTTTACAATAGCGATATCAATGCCCTTTACACTAGTCATTGGGCCAATTCCTTTAATCTTGCTCAGCTCCCTGGCCGGGGAGTATACAACCTGGGCAACCGTAGCGCTCCAAAGGCTTTTTCATACACAATATCAACCTCTACCCTTGAAGGTACCAATTTATGTCCCAGCAGAGAAGCTATTTTAGTAAAGCATCTTGCTCAACCTGGCGACTGATCTGTAACTCATGACACACACAGGTTAACCAGAATCCAAGTTAATAATTATATTTTGTTTGCGGTATCACCATGTGTGTATCTACTTGGCAGGTAGAGTTTGTTCTTAGAGAACTGTCTTTCCTTAATCTACTACCGCGAAGTAGATTTATCAGATGTTCGGGAGAAATCTCAGTTCTGAAAAGAAGTGTCCTGCTTTTTAACTACTACCTGGGCCGAAGGTATAGAAAACTGGCGAGACTACTACTTTAGCTTATGGATCGTAATTAACTACACTACCGCTGAGTCAGTTCTTGAATTGGTCTCAACATTTCGACTAGCTTGCTCTAGTCATCGTCAGGAGACTGAAGAGATAAGAGAGAAGTGGGCCTGTTTATATCAAACTCTACCTGGCAAGTAGATACACACATGGTGTTACCGCAAACCAAATACATATTGATACCTCACCATGCAATGCCTCAAATCCTATACAAGTTGAAAAAGTTTTCATACTCACGCAATCATCGGGGCATCATGGCCGCTTGCACCACCCCAGCCGGAGAAGCTAACCGACTTGTAAAACTCATCCCTCTCTTTGATGCCGTACACTTCAGGGAACTTGGGGCCACTTGTTCCGTCAGAGATGCCGCGTAGATCCAAGTAGCTTTTCCATTTTTCTTCAAAGTAATTCCTAGAGAGAAAGTAAAATGTGGTTTTTTTATACAAAATTTGAAACAACTCTACCTGAGTGACCTACAAAAATTATCATCTACAGACAATGAAAATAACAAGAACAATCTGTAAAACTAGAAGTTGTCAATGATCTTTTTAAAAAGGAATTGGTTTAAATGAAACCAAGGATGCCTCATAAGTGAACTTAATAAGGGAATCAATGTGTGGTGAAGAGGTTTTCAACTAGTGGTTTAATCCCAACGAGGCCTGGTTCTTGATAAATTATAAAGAACCAGGCCTTGGCGGGTTTAAACCACTAGTTGAAAACCGATTTCGGTCAAAAACATCACTTTTTGGTCAAAAAGTAAAATAAATGCAAAAATTATAATTGTTAATGATTTCTTTCAACACAACACCCCTCCAGCTATGAATGGTAAAGCCCTCCGCTGCCCTCGGGTAAACAACTTCTTAAAACGGGAATGCTGTGCGCGTCGCGCATATTGCGTGATGTGGCACAACTGTTTCAGCCGTTGCTCTCGACCAATAGGAATGAAGAAACTGTCTTATAAGAACAGGTGCAAGGTCGTGTCACGCCCAAGAATTAACACTTTTTACCGGTCATAAACAAAGGTTTATACACACCCACGTGACGTGCTCTCCACCAATAGGAATAGCGAAATTGTCTGAGGTATTTATGAATCAATAATCACTGTAGCTCACAAACCTGAGGCAACTTGTGAACAAGGGTGCTTGCTATGTGAACCAGAAACAGAGATGTTAACCCAAAATTTGCTCTAGGTTCTTTTACATGCACTACCAATCATAGTGCTTGAACCCACACTCTGCTGATCAGAAACACCAGGGCCCAATTTTATAGAGCTACTTTGAGCAGAAAATATTTTGTCACAGGACTCGGGAATGTACTGAGTAAACAGTGCTAACACACATCAGTGTATGGGTAAAAACCAAAATTAATATTCTACCCAGATGCAAATTTAACATCTATTACAGAAAATATTACTTAATAGTTATTTGAAATTGTTAAGTAATAAGCGGGATAGCAGTCACAAATTGGCAGTTAATTAGCTGGTAAACCTTGTTCTGGTGAAATTGGGCCCAGAGGTTAAGTTCGATGTTCTTAACCACTCCGCCATGGCATGCCACCAATGTCTCAATAAAGAAGAAATTAAAAAGGAAATTTTGAGCAACAACTCACCACTTGGACTCATTTTGTTCCACATCTCTACCAACGGACTTGATGTATTCCATGACTTTAGGCAGTGTACTCATCAGTGCTGCTCCCCACTGATAGACTGTTTCAACAACAGACAAGTAATTTATGTAGATGGAAACAGTCAATAACATCCTACATGGGTTGTGGCTATCAATGTTGTAGCCACAGTTGGCGGTGCTGGGTGAGCCTCGCCAGAACTCGTAGTTTTTGCCCAGCACTCTGAGCAAAAATACATTGTGCCGCCCATCACAGATTTGTCCCCAGATTAATTTTAAAAACAATTCTGAGACACAGCTATTATGACAATATAAGGAGTATCAAATGTCACAGAGAAAGAACACAGTCAAAAGAATTGATAGTATAACACATTGTGAGAAACGTTACCCTCCAAATAAGATTTTTGAGAAAGAGGTAATTTCTCACTAAAATATCTAAATCTGAGAAAGACTTTAGGCCTGAAGCCTTTCTCAGGTATCTGGAAGCACACAAGTTTGTGTAACAAGGGTGTTTTTTCTTACAACTTCATTGACCAATTGCGCCCAAATTCTCAGACTGTTCTTGTATGCAAATGTTGGGATACACCAAGTGAGAATAACAGTCTTTGACAATTACCCAACAGGTCCAGTGCATTTAAATATAGTTCCATTGCTCCAATAACACAAGGAGGTACAACTTGACATACCTGGTTTGCCTTGCACAGCAAAAGCAGTGAAAAGAGCACTCGCTAAGCTCCCAAGGAATCCGGTTGGATGGTTATGTGTCATCCGACCACTCTCTACACTCACAGCTATAAGGTCTTCTAGTTGCTCTGGTCTGTTATATCTCAGACCTATACACATGGCTCGCATTGCGGCCCCACATCCACCTCCTCTGTATCAGAAATTTCAAAGAATCTTTAAAATTTACCGTCAGTTTCCCTTGTGGTTACTTGATATGCATTTTTTTGCCCAGCATATTCAAAACAATATGATTCTATTGCAACCTAGTGACACAAAAGCCTCCCCCTTGCAAAAACTCCTATGCTGGCTATACTTTATTGAGCAAGTACGTGTGCACACATTTAGTCAACTACTGACTGCGCAATGAAACACTGAATGTGCGCAATGAAACACTCACTCGACAGACTCACTTGGAAGCCTAGTCAAGCGCATTTCACAATAACCGTATCAATGTGCTTTACATTAGTGCCCTGGTCATAGGGCCAGTAACATCCCTTCTTAAATGTTTCTCAGCACCCTTTGGAGTATACAGCCCTGAGCTGCCTGTAAGGCGCTTGTGGCTTTTCATACACAATATCAACCTCTACCCTCGCAGGTACCCATTTATACCCCTGGGTGACACTGGTTCCTCTCTATGATTTACACTTGTTAGAATGGAACAGGCTATCGGGACCAGCAAAGAAACCATGGTCATGAGGCTGGATCAAAATGGTCGACCACAGCAGTTAACCGATGATCCACTAGTAGTCTGGGTTTGAGTCAAGATAGTCAACTTTAAGTTAACCATGGTGCACACTTGAACTTGCTCTTGATACTGGTGGCATTGGCAGTACTCCAAAGCCTTGAAGCTGTTGTCAAAAAGAAGCAATTCATTCAATGTTCTTTTTTGTCCAACGGACGTTGGCACTGCTACTATACCAGGTAAATAAGAACCACAATTACAAGAGACCAACCCAAGACTGACTCCGCGGTAGTACAGTTAATTACGATCCTATAAGCTAAAGTAGTAGTCCCAGCCTATTTCTATACCATCCGCCCAGGTAATAGTTGATGGTTCACACACCATTATGACTTCAAGCTTGCTTCCCATAAAAGAAGCTGTTAGCCATGTTCTAACTGTCTGCCTTCTAAATTAAAATGACAGGTGCGTGGTAGAAGGAAATGAAAATTACTTGAGAAAGCAAAATTGTGTTGAAAGACAACTGAGTGTGATATTTTAATTGGTTTTTCTGACATTCATTAGTCACCATAGGAAGGTTAACTTCTGCATTGGAATGAGGACACATGTCGTCTCCACAACAAAAATGTAACAGTAGTGCTACATTTGTTTTGTCGGGAGCCATTTAAGTAAGCCCTTCTTCCAGGCACACAACTGAATATTTTTGAAACCTCTGACTACTGTCAACCTCTCTTGCTTGTTCTCAAACTGAGCAAAGTTTTAAACTCTAAACTTTTAAACACATACCTATTGTTAAATGGAATGATGTATCCCTTCGGAGACATTGGCATTAATTGATAGAGTGCATTCATTGTTGTTGCACCTACATGGTGTGAAGAAAACAAAAAACAGGACATCAAGTGTTTGTAAAACATGCATATGTATTCAGTTCAGTTTTAATCTTATGTTATGAGATTATACAAACTAACCTGTGAACATTTCATTTCAAAAGGTGGTAGCTATTTTTAGATACCGCTGGCTGAAAATCTGAAGTGATTATGTCCACAATAATTTATTGCTGTGCTAAGTGTAATAAGATAAAAATAAATATAAGCAAGGAACCTTGCTATGGCAATATAATTACTCTCATGCACAGAGCATATAAGAAAGTGTTCAGGTATAATGAACAAGCATCAAGCATTAATCCCCCAGCCCTACCCCCCCCCCCCCCCAAAAAAAAATATATATATATATAAAAAAAAAATAATAATAAGTTCGAAGAATTTTTTATTTTTTTACAGTTTGTGTTTTAAGAAGCTTGTTAAACGAATGCGACCCAAATCGAACAAAGTAACAGACAACCGTATCCAAATAACTGAGGACCCTTGTTACTGGTGCTCATGTGAAAGGGCCTTTTGCACACAATCAATCTATGAAGAGTAAGCAATAAGCATACATTACCTGGGGCCCTTCCTTTCATGTCTTCGGTGCCTCCTTTTTTGTAGTGAAAAGCGATCTCTGCAAATAGGCCATCACCAACTGGTTTATTGGTTGCTAGAGCTATAATGGGAGAAAAGACAGATCAAGGTTTAAGGTTTAAAGTTCATTCGTTTTCCAGTCAGCATCAAAAAGACAAAAAGGCATCAATAGTAGGCCCTAAGTCATTATGAAATGCAAAGTACATGTTTCAAAACGTAGGTTGGTAAGAACTATGCAAACAAATGTGACACTGCAGAAGGATCGTATATGAAGCAAAGCTAATATAGAAAATGGTCCCTTTTAGGCGTTACGACATTATGCAGAGATTTAAAAGGTTTGGCTACTATTTGGATGACACAAAACACATACTTCCGGCACAGATTCACACTCAACTTTCATGGTTTAATTAAACTTTACAGATAATGATCATGGCAAAAATCTTGGGAACCCTCAAAATATTACTTGCTTGGGTGCTATAGTTTTTGAGAAATTAGCAAACAAAATAAATTTTCATCTCAGTGAGATGACAATTATTTTAGCAAAATGAGGAAAACAATACAAACATTTTGTTTATGTAGGCTAAACATCAAAATATTTAATACCTTCTGCTGTGGCTAGATGTAAAACTGTATCATCGCTGACTTGCCAGTCAGGCACTAAAACAAAAGAGAAGAAGGAAGTTATATTTGTGGAGACGATAGCAGAACCAACCTCATAGTTCTACTAGTAGTAGTACTACTCTTGAACCATGTCATAAATAATGTAAACAAAACAGCCTAAACATTGGTAGGCTTGCCAGCTACAATGATTTAACAAGCTTAATTTTTTGTTATGAAAAAAAGAAAGAAAAAAAAGAGAGAGATGGGCAGGGTTTACTCTACTCCTAGAATTATGCGGTTTCGTTCCGCTATCGCCTCACGGGAGGCCAAAATCGGACCGAAACGGCATAGTTCTAGGAGTAGGTTTACTCCAGTCCTGAGATGAGGTTCGTTCTGCTATCGCCTCCACGTGGAGACGATAGTGGAACGAAACATCATTCATAGTTATTTTTCTAGGAGGTAGGTAGGGCTGTGGTAATCACCACCACACAAACTTAGCAATCCGATACTTTTGTTATGATCATCAAAACTAAACTTACGCTTTATTTTAAGAGCTTTAAGCCCACCGAGTTTCCTCAACTCGAGGTGGATGTCTTGGCCGACGAAGTTGAATTCCCAGTCGCCACTCTTGTATCCCATAGCATCCCCTACTCCGCTAAGAACCATTGCTGCCTGGTAGCGAGAAAGCATCTTGCTCAATGCTGGCATAAACATTAATAAATAAATTCTTTAGTAGTGCAGTGTGTCATCGGCAAAATCAGATCAGAGTTCCTGTCCGGACCCCACTAAAAATAAACAGACAGATGGATGAATCAAAAGATGGCGCTATCACTATCAGTATATACTTATCAGACAATAGTTAATGTTTACTTCAATTTAATACTTTCGTTCTATTCTGTATTACTTTACCTTTAGATTGTTAAGAAATAAACGAGTTGACCTGCTGAGCTGTAGCTGTTTTTCATAGTTCAGTGATTATTTTTTGTTTACTTTTTTTTAACACTTGAGGGCGCTGTTACTGTTGACCGATGAAAATAGATTCATGAAATGAAAGTCGTCTGCAAAACAGTTGCGCTCTCCCTGTGAGGTGAATTTCACTTTTCTCCATTTAATGTTTGTCTTTTTAAATGATATTGTAAATCCTGGATAAAGTGTTAAACTATATAATGTTCCAACTGTCCTTCGTATTATCGAAGTGTGACCGTCCGTAGAATTTGATTTTTTTATCATTCTTCTTGCTATCTGCGTACAGCTAACGCTAGCTTAGTAATTAGTTAGTACATTTAGCAATGAGTGCATATGCAGGGAATGCACCAGAGTCGAGTGTACACTACCCATGTTACGTGGACATGTGGATTGGGTGTTCATCAGTCTATACTATAATATTATTATGAGGATTTTCCTTTGAATAAGGCTCTTGGATTTTCTTTTCCTCCCACTTAAAACTGAAACTTCTTTTCAATTCTTACGATTGTTTTCTTTCCATTATTATTGCATTGGGCTTGGCTTTGATTTAAATTAAAGACTAAGTTTGTTTATTTTATTTTGTTAGATTAGAAGGCTTGGCTTTTAAGTTTTATAACCAGAATAGTATTAATATAGAATGTAGTGAAATGAAATGAAATTGAAAAGTTTGTTTTTATGAATATGAATATTCTATAATTCAAGCACAATATTTTTAAGTAAAGGTCACAAAGCATTGAATTATACCATAAAAGGAGAATTACATTTTCATTTATCAAAACCTGCATCAATTTATTGGAAACCTTTTAATTTACTTTTTTTTCATGATTTCTTTTCAGGGCCGACAAATAAAAAATGGCAGATTTTCTGACATTGATAATTGCGTACATGGTTTTTTTCCTGTTGGCAAGCTATGTCATTTTATTGGGAGACAGTGAATATCATCGCCATGGTATTATTGGAAAGATTCGCCAAGCAACAGTACAGGTTTGTTTTTTGCTTTAGAGCTGAAATGGCCGACCGTGTTAATTTGTAAAGTAAGAGTAAAACCAACAATTTTGAGGCATATTTGTGTTGATTATTATATTTTACTTTTAAAATATCTGTCTCTTAGAACAAACATTATTTTAAACAAACATTTTCAAACGCTTTTTATTTACCAACTTGCCTGATCTTAGGCAACGTGTCACTTTAACAGCGATTTAATTTACTTGATTTGAAGAGAATGAACTCACTTCATCAAGCAGTCTTGTTGACAGCAACTCCAAAGCTGTACCTTACCTTGATTCATAGAGAGTACCGAGGTCACTGAAGAATTGACAATTTGCTTCAGTGCAAATAACACCCAGTTGCTACAATTTGATAAGTTGTTCGTTGGAAACTCATTTTGCTGCACACAATGACTTTATGATTATTCTTATACAAGGCGAGTCAACAAGAATTTGACTGTGATTGGTGATATATTTTCAAAACAAACAAATGCCACTCAAAAGTTCAGTAAAGCATAACAGACACTCTCACCTGCTTATTAGAAATAAAACAAATGAAAGAAATTGGTAATTCCTAAGAGGATGCCTATTTTAATTAAGGTACTCATTTTGCAAGCTGTCATTTTACAATACTTGACAAAACAAATGTAAAGTAAGCAAATTAAACCCTTTGCCACTTTTGTTGTGATTCAGTCAAGCATACCAGTAACATTCCATGGACAGCTACAAACATGAGTTCTTTCAGTAAAACAGGCATTATACTTCTCTTTGAAGTCAACTTGTTTCATTCTTTTTTTTTCAGATAAGCAGAAATGAATGCTTGTTTATGTGGTTCACTTGGGTTTTGAGTGTCAGTTGTCGTTTTGTTTTTAAATCAAAAATCTTGGTCAACTTCGTTTTGACTCGCCCTGTATTGTTGTTCACTTCAATTTCTAGACAGCAGTGGTCATACTTCGGATCTGTCTGCCACGTCAAGTGCAGCATCGCCTGAGCAATCTCATCACTCATGTATTTTTCACAAGGTAAACCTACATTCCATTTTGCACTGGGCAGAACAGTATTTTTAACCCTTTCACGCACCATTTATTTTAGTGATTAACTGATCATATGGAAATTTTGCAAATGGCATGGCAACCCCCTCAAAACAGGTCACACAGCACCCTCAAAGTCCTCTTTCCCATACTAAAAACTGTTTGGTCCTGCAATCTTTCTTTTTTGTTTTACCTCTTTTTTTTCTGAAGGTCGCAAGTGGTCAGTCGGCGCATGAAAAAGTAGAAAGATTGTATTTAGTTGCTCTATGACTTGATGCCTCTTGATCACACATTATCGATGTACAATTATGTCTCTGACACAGAATGGATTAACCACAGGACTATTAAGATATCCAAAATATTTGGATATTTTAAAGTCACGCGTTGATGGGAGCGCCAGGACTTTTCTTTCTTGTCAGTGGGGGGTATGCTTTTACTTTGTAAGGGGTATGCTGCAGGGGGGGGGGGGGCAACCATTCTCTTATGACATTTTGTTTCTGAGGTAGAGATTGAGATTGTTCTTTACATTTTGTAATTAGACAAAAACACAACTTGTTCGTTTTAGTTAAATTCCAAAGAATACTTGGGCGCCTTGGGTGGTGTGTGCTCACTGAATTGTGTCAGTAGGAACAAGCACAGAGGATAGTGAGGGTGTGGGGCCTAGGGGACTGAGGGTATAGCAGACCCAAAGCAGTCTAAATAAAATAAATAATGGAGTGGGGGCCTAGGTGACTGAGGGTATAGATGACCCAAAGCAGTCTAAGTAGTGGGGGGGCTAAAGAATACTGTGTTTTTCTATCAAAGATGTATTGTCTCTACATGGTTTGATTGTTTGTACTTTCAAGTCGTTGTAAGTAATCTTATCCAATCAACCATATTCAGTTTCAGTATAGGGGTTTCAACCACTGAAACCCAGTATTTAATATTTCAATATTTCCTCTTTCTTGGAGGCCATCCAAACCAATGTGGTTTCTCATCTTTCATTGACTTTCCAACAGGAACCACTACATACAAGCTGTGTATGTCATCATATTGTCTGGAATATTTGTAGTATTTTCGAGAGAAATCTACCCCAGGGCTAAGGAATACAATCTGTCGATGATCCATGTTATATCTCCCTTCATTGGCATAGTGATGAACGGCCTGATTTTTTCAACCTGCTGCTGGAGTGACCCAGGTGTTATCGATAGGAAGAACTATGAGGAATGTAGCAATGTGTTTCCGTATGATGGCGTTATGTATCAAGAAGGGGTACGTTGCAGCACCTGTGAGTTTGTCAAACCTGCACGTTCAAAGCATTGTGGTGAGCAGTTTACTTCTAGGCATTTTATGCAACATCTTTTAACTAACAATACATTCCCAAGTTCCCTAAACAAAATCGCAGGCACTTTACTCGGGTTGGATTCGAACCCACGAAGCTCAGGAAAGTACCGAGTATAATAATAACCGTATTTATAATGCGCCTTTTGCCAAAGGATACAAAGCGCCAGGTATTATTACTGCAAGGAGTGGGGTGAATTTTGAGATATAAGACCTAATCCTTAAGTACCATGTAATGGTTTCCAAGATGCTGTGGCGCAATATGCTGCCAATCCAGCCAGGAACACTGGAGCGAACCCCTTCTCTTTTCGATAAGTGCACTGGGTTCTTTTACATGCGTTTACACAACACATGGGACCAACGGCTTTAGGTCCCATCCGAAGGACGTCGCAATGGTTATGTGTCTTGCTTAAGGACACAAGTGTCACGGCTGGGGATTCGAACCCACACTCTGCTGATCAGAAACACCAGAGTTTGAATTCGGTGCTCTTAACTGCTCGGCCACGACACTCCCACAAGCACATAGGATGTATGGGTAAAACCTATTTCCATCTACATCAGTACATGTATTAACAATACATTGACAAACATTCGAGTCCAAGTCCAAAGTTCTGTGGGGCCCAATTGCATTAAGTCTGTGAGCACAAAAACTTGCTAAGAATAGAATACTCTTGCTTAGTAAAATTAGATTACCTGTCAAAACACTGTACTTTTACCATTGATGTGACTGGTACCCAACTCATTTCTTGCTAAGCAAAGGAATTTTCTGCTGCACAGCTTTTTAAAATTCTTTATAAAACAGCTTTTTAAAATGTTCTTGTAATACAAGAACAAGCATCACCAATCAAGACTAAATATATACATGCTTTCGCCCTACAAATCAGTGATTTCTTTGCATGCACAAATTTTTTTATCTTTGGTGCGTTCATTTGTTTTTTCTCCTTCTTCCTGATCCAGCATATTGTAACCACTGTGTCTACCGCTTTGATCACCATTGCTCGTGGATAAACAACTGTATTGGAGGCAGAAATGTCCGCTACTTTCTCCTGCTTCTATTCAGTATAGCAACTCTAACTTCTCACATGTCCTACATCTCGGGTTGTGTCTTGCGGGAAGTTGCAAGAGAATCTGGAATTTGGAAAGCTGGTTACTACGGGACGGACGGTCAGTTCCACCAGGTCACCTCACTAATCGTTTTTCAGGTGAGTTTAAAAGAAAAACTTGAATTTTGGATTGAACACAGACAAATTAACTAGAGTGGGGCTTGAACCTGCAACCTCCAGATTATTGTGCTGATGCTCTACCAACTGATGAGCTATTGAGCCCTATGTTTGCGGTCTCCCTATTTTGTCAACATCTTTGTTTGGGGGTGCCAATCATGGCCATTAGCTGTAATTGATGTACAGCCATAGACAGGCCTGTATGCTTTGTTTTTGAAAAGGTAAGGGCACCAAGGCATTGTTTTCCTGTGTCAAGGGATTGCAAACTTCTACTAGAGCATTGCAAGGGCACCATGGCAAAGAGGGGGCATGGATGCAATTGCCTTTGTTGCCTCAGCGAACACCCAAGTTTACGACACACCCTCGGAAGCGGCTGCAGAGGGATCATAGATAATGCAACTTTTTATTTCAAGCATCAAGTAATAAGCAACAAGGGAAATAAAGATATTGACAAAACAGGGAGACCACCAACATACATACATGTAGAGGACTAACAAGCTCAGTTGGTAGAGCACCGGCTAACACTTTTATCTGGAGGTCGCAGGTTAAAGCCCCGCGCTAGTCGACTTTTCTTTGTTCAGCATAATGTTACTTATTTAAAATAATCACTCTAATTAGGAATAACAACCACTTGGTAAACATGCAGTAATACGTGTAACACGTTGAAACCTGAGTGTATAAAGGGCTGGTAGATGAATTTACCATGACAGTTTTATTGGATTATATATCCTTCGAAGACAGGGTATACTTTTGGTGATTGTTAAAGACCAGTATCCTCACTTATTGCATCCCAACAATACCAAACCTTGTTTCAATACCAAACTGTGAAAATTTCGGCTCAATTGTCCATTGAAGTTGCAAGAAAGTAATGAAAGAAAAAAACACTGTTGTTGCATAAAACATTTCAGATGCCTGAGAAAGGCTTTATATCTGAAGCCTTATACAGATTCAAATTTCTGGGTAAAAAAATCACCTATTTCTCCATCATTCAAAACTAACAATGTTTTTTGACAGTGTTTTTAATAGCTCTCCACCTCTCTTACCAAGTAAAGTTTTTATGGTCATTAACTTGTAGAGTTATTACCAAAAGTACATCCTGCCTTTGATATCCTGTATGCACACAGATCTGATTATAGTAAAAAATGATTTTCACTTGTTCCTCTTACATTGATACAAATTTTTACAATGACGATAACGATCACTTAATTACATCCTGGTTCAGATCTAAATGTTGCGTCATAATCCGTCATAGGCCTTAACAACAAAATCTTTTTGGCTCTATATTATGAGCTCAGTACTGAATGCACCCAAAGATAAGCAAAGTACAATGTGTTTTTTTAGGCCCAGTATGCTGCAAACAAAAACATTCAAATTCAGCATTTACTAATACTACATTACTGCTACAAGACTTTTCTCTTTGCTGTTCCTGTTATAATATTATTAATAGTAAAGACTTGTAAGGCTCACATATTCTGAAGTCATGCGCATATCCCAACTTTTGGGAACCGTCTTAAAGTATATATATATGAGTTTGTCTCATTCGCGTGTTAGGGGGTGCATTCGATTAGCTTCCCTGGGTCGACCCCGATGTGGCGTATTTTATTTTTTTCCAGGACGAACGTGGGCACATAAATTATCCCAGGTTCATCCTGGAAAAGTGGCCTATTTTGTTTTCCAGTACGAACGTGTGCAGATGTTTACCCACGCTCCACCTGGAAAAAAAACAGACACATCATCACGTGAGCCTTCTCGTTGTGACGTCAGTGCATCTCGGGTCAGCCCCAAGTGACCCTATCCACAAGCCGGGCTCTTGGGGCTGGCCTGAGGTGCACTGATGTCACCACGGGAAGGCTCACGTGATGATGTGTCTGTTTTTTTTCCAGGTTGAGCGTGGGTAAACTCCTGCACACATTCGTCTTGGAAAACGAAATAGGCGACTTTTCCAGGACGAACGTGGGGTAAATATGTGCCCACATTTGTCATGGAAAAAAAAAAAAAAAATGCGCCACATCGGGGTCGACCCAGGGAAGCTAATCGAATGCACCCATATATTATTAATAGACTTGTAATGTGCACATATCCACAAGGGTGTTCAAGGCACAGTAAACCAAAAACAAAACAAAAGAAAACAAACACAACAAAATTAGTCGTGAAAACCTGTGACATAAACTAGTACGGGAAAGTTTCAGAACTTTCTTGAAGAAAAACTACTTTCCTTTTCAAACTAAGATAATAAAAATTAATCCCATAAATCCTCATAGAAAGACAGTTCTGAAGAATGAAGAATAGAAAATGAAGGTAAACTATGTTTACATAGCTTTGCTTGCGTATTGTTTCTGGTATGATACGTGAAACTTATAGCGGCTATTGTTACAATTAAAAACTTGTATTGTACTTTGCAAGGTTAGATGCATATTTTCTGCCCATCACTCAGTAAAGCAATGTACATTGAACCAGACGTTCCTAAATATTTGCATTAGAAGACTACTCCTCTAGCATGCTCAGTTTAAAGACAGTGGACACTATTGGTAATTGTCAAAGACCAGTCTTCTCACTTGGTGTATCTCAATATATACATAAAATAACAAACCTGTGAACATTTGAGCTCAATCGATCATCGAAGTTGCGAGATAATAGTGAAAGGAAAAAACCCTTGTCACATGAAGTTGTGTGCTTTCAGATGCTTGATTTCGATACCTCAAATTCTAAACTTGAGGTCTCGAAATCAAATTCGTGGAAAATTACTTCTTTCTCGATTACTACGTCACTTCAGAGGGAGCCGTTTCTCACAATGTTTTATACCATCAACCTCTCCCCATAACTCGTTACCAAATAAGGTTTTATGCCAATAATTATTTTGAGTAATTACCAAGTGTCCACTGCCTTTAAGCATTTTTCAACTGCTCTTTCTGATTAGTTGCTCTTTTACTGTACAAATAAGCTACATGTCCAAAAGATGGTATTTCCTCCAAAAGATGGTATTTAGTGCCATAAAGTAAAGGTATGTGATTAATACACCATCTGTTTTTTTAAAAAATGAGTTCGCCCGCCTAACATCACAAGACTTGGTGGTCACTAGGTGAGGGTTACAGGTAACTGATTTGGGCTGTTGACCCAAATTATCTGTTACCGTGGGCACGTTGCCATCTACTCTAGGGGCTGAAAAAGTGGTACCCCTTTACAGTCCACTAGGAGCTTGGCTGGTAGAGCAGAACACTACCTCCCAACCTTTTATGAAGCAATTATGGTTAGTGCCTTGCTCAAGGGCACAGTGTAACGACTGGGATTTAAACCCACACTCTGCTGTTGACAACACCAAAGCCTGGGCTTGACGAGCTATAGACCGCTCAACCAAGACACGCGCCACAAACACCTCGGGATGTTATTTGACGCAAGGCAATATTGGGAAATAGCGGTTACTTTTACCTCATGTCTGTGAAGTTTGTACCTGAAGGTACATGTACACTACAGGTGTTCATCCGATAGTTGTCTTCTATATCAAGTTCACATTGGTCAGGTTTTCAGATTTCGCACCCCAATAATCAATATTCTGGTCTGCAAATTTTAAACCGAGAATGAGTCCTAAAGCAGAAAACATCAAAGTTGGCACCTTCACTTTACGCATCGGTGACTGCTCCTGACAGAAAACCATGATTCTATCCCAGAAGTCTTCATTCGGCACGGTCCTCATCTGACTAATACCTCGCTTCAGCTGAATCCACAACCTGTTCAAATTTATCCCACCAACTGCCACAAGAGGAAGAGCCAGAAACATAAAATCCTCCGACCAGATCAAGAAATCAAGATGGTTCTGAATCCTACTCTGACGAGGTGAGGTGGAACCAGTAGTATTGCTCATCCTTAAGTAGTTCCAACTTATCTGCGTTGTGAAGCCCCAAGTAGACACTGCAACAATGAATATGATCCAGATGAACACCAGCATGGACATGCTGCCAAGTTCACCTGCATACAAGGTCAGGCGACGTCTGCATACATCAAGCGATCCCTCATGCCGCCGGAGGAAAGCCAACTCTAGATGAAGCTGCTTCTGAAATGAGATCCTCAGGAGTAGCATCAGATAACAGAAGGCACCAAACACCAGCATACACACCAAGCCGACATCAAGAGAGATTTGTGTATGAACCCCGTCCGATGTGGATTGGACGATGTCATAGAAAATCACCATTCGGAACACTCCATTCAAACAAGGCCAAAGCAAACACACAGCAATGAAGAGCTTGTGTGGTAAGCCATGCTCCACCAGTTCCAAATACTGTAGGCGTTTGACAATGTATCTTATATTGAGTACACTAGACCAACAGAAATTTCTCTGCCTACCTCGCATCATATTGTAAATACTAGTGAAGACGCTCAAGAGCGGAGTCGAAACAGTGAAGAGTAAGAATGTTGAGTAGCTGATGAGGCGTATTATCTGCTCTCGCTTCCCCCAGTAGTTTTTCAAGTAGAAGCTAAAGTCATAAATGACAAGAGCAAGCAGGGTCAATGGCCAGATGATTGAGAGTATGGTGCTTCCACGATGGTTCCAATTATCAACACCTACAAATAGCAGAATAGGGGATAGCAATCATGTGAAAAAAACTGAGGCATGTAATACTCGGGTGGGATCGAATCCACGACCGTTGCAATTTAGAGCAGTGTCATACCAGCTGAACCCGGTGTCGCATGCAATTATGTCCTCTGTGCAATACTATGCGGAGGACATATGCAATAATGTCCGCCGGACGGTTTTGCATATGCAATCGTGTCCGCCCGGACGCTGCTGCATAATTCAATTGTGTCCGCCCGAACACATTTGCATATGCAGTTGTGTCCGCCCCTGGCAAAACCGTCCTTGAACGCCCTTGGTCAACGGAACACGTCCGCAAAGTGTATGCCATGAATGACATGGGAAATGTTCGTCCGTTGGGTATTAGCTGCAATCATAAAATACGCGAGTATTCATGCTGCATATTATATACGTAGGTTCAGTGCATATACGCTCGCTTACGCGCGCACATACATGTACAGTCATGTACATGTCCGCCGGACGTTTTTTGCATAGCCCCGGACACGATTGCATATGCAAAAGTGTCCGGAGCGGACAGTATTGCATGGCGGACACAATTACATCTGACACCGGCACCGAAATTCCCCGGTAGCTGGAGGCAGTTAAAATCGTATGTTTTACCAGCGGGTACTGCAGCTATTTAACATCCGGGACAAAGAATGATTAGCTCAGCTGTTAAAATAAATTTCAAATGGAAATGGGTCATCTTATTCGATGAATTTTCTGAAGCTCACCAGCTAAAATAAAACAAACGGAAATAGAAACGGACGTGCTGGAACTATTTAAAACATTCTCAGTCATTAGATATTTCTGGGCTGGATATTCACCCTCCTATTTGGATCATCTCATCTCAAATTACTACACATTGATGACACAGAAATGCACCTTGAGATAAAACTTACCGATATCAGTCTCTGTGTAAGGCCGGAACCTCCCCCTGCCGTCAAACCATTCGCCCCGGCACACCACACAGGCGTCACTACGCATCAAGCTGGCCAGGTCCAATGGTTCATCTTCGTTACTCTCCAGCTCACCCGGGTAAAGGAGCCCCTCATCACTACCCAGTTCCTTCTCTTTAAGAGCTGAGAGGAGGCATGAAGGACACTTACTCCTCCTCACAATGCATTGGCTGTTGTTGAAAAGCCCAATGAACTTCAGCAGGAACCAGACGAACCACGGCCAACGTTTAACTCTGCAATTTTCTCCATCAACAATAACAGCCTGGTAGTTTTGCGGAGGGGCTGGGATCATGTGGACTGGATCGCTAGGGCCCCTTGCGAGCAAAGGGATGTACTCACTTGTAGGTCTGCCTTCCGCCATCTTCATTGGAACTATGAAATGAAAGGAACTTGCACTCTGTGGCTGAAGCTATTCGTTTCATCCAGGTCACGCCTTATTACAATGCGAGCGCAACTTAGCCAATCAGCACGAGCGGAAATCTGGTCACTGATATGAGAGTTTATGTACTGTAGTTTTTAGAACCTCACTTTTGTTTCGACAGTTGGTTTCCTGTGTATGAATAAGCTTAGCACAACCAAATAATGCCCAAATATACCAGCCAAACACCCGTGGCGATCGTACAACCTGAGACTGGTATCCTGCTCATACCTGCTAAAGCAGAAATTTGTTAAGCAATATTTTGTGCTTAAGCAGCTTTAAGAAATTTGGCCCTCGTCTCAAAGGTGAAACAAAAATCCAACATGACCTTTTGTGAACGGTTTGAAATGACACTGTTTCATACTCTTCAAGTGCAGTATTTGTCCAAATCAGAACATATTCGGTGACGTCACATTTCGTGTGTGCATATTATGTGTTCATAACTTTTTAATACAATCCTGAATGTTTATGATATTGAAAATGACAATCGACGTAATGCCTCTTGTCATATTTGCTATATACAATAATACAGATTAATACTCAATACGCATGATAGCTATAGTTTTTTTTAAGAAGAGGGTCAAATAGTTATGTTATTTACACGCTAAGAATTAAAAAAAACTCGGAAACGTACCGAGTATACAGTGCTTTTTACACATCGTTGATGTAAGATTAAAAACAAAGTTATATTCTCTATCCCCGATCCATCTTTCAATAATAAATATTTGCTACACAAAATATTACCCAACAGCTTATTACAATATTAATATCGGTGAAAAAAAGACGAAATGATTACAGAAAAAGATTTTCCCACGACCTTCCCCGTTACTTTTATCCCATCCACACAAAACTTACAAAACCAAAACGTACACAAAAACCGAAAACGGAAGTTCCTCTGAAAATGTATACATAAAAGCAACCACACATGATGTTTAATGAGTTGTGCTTTATACGAAATCATTTGTATAATTGCAACAATCGGGGTGTTAAAGGCGGTGGACACTTTTGGTAATTGTCAAAGACTAGCCTTCACAGTTGGGGTATCTCAACATATGCATAAAATAACAAACCTGAGAAAATTTGAGCTCAATCGGTCGTCGAAGTTGCGAGATATTAATGAAAGAAGAAAAAAAAAACCTTGTCACACTAAGTTGTGTGCGTTTAGATGCTTGATTTCGAGACCTCAAATTCTAAACTTGAGGTCTCGAAATCAAATTTGTGGAAAATTACTTCTTTCTCGAAAACTACGTTACTTCAGAGGGAGCCGTTTCTCACAATGTTTTATTCTATCAACCTCTCCCCATTACTCGTTACCAAGTGAAGTTTTATGCTGATAATTATTTTGCGTAATTACCAATAGTGTTCACTGCCTTTAAAGTCGAAGAGAGAATCAACATTTACAACATAGGGTGTTATATTTCTGTCAACACAAACACATTGGTGTTGCTTTAACACCATATGATGTAAAATGTGATTCTATCTTCGGTATCTATGTGTGACAACACTCAGAGTCTCAAGTTTAACACCCCAGTTTTTGCATTGTAACCTAGTTTTAAGGGGAAACCCCATTAAAAATAACTGAAATCAGCATGTGCTCTATGTTGGCAAACGTAAACAAACAGCTTTGTGTTTTGTGTACGACTATTTCTCATTAAAACTGCCTTGTCATAAAATCGATATCCAGATTTACCCTCATGTATGACAATGTCAGTATCAGTTCCTCTCTACACGTGCTATAGTAATATTCAGTTCAATTTTATAGAACATTTGTTTCCACGTTTGCACATGAAGTCATCATCCTAATAAAAACCGAGGCTTGTGATGGATGTGCCCATTACAACAATACAATATTATGTAAGTTAAAAACATACATTTTCCATATATAATAATAACATAGGCCTTACCCCCACCCCCACCCCCCCCCCCCCCCACCATTTATATACATTTTGAGTGATTATCAGTTAAAACCAGCATTATTATACCTTTAAAAATAGCATTATATAACTTTACATCACTAAAAGGGAAGCAAATTGAAGGTATATAGGCCTACGTTTGGTAACCACACTCAAAATAAATTGCATTAAAAACTGTTGGTATAAAGAAGCCTACAGCTTTCGATAGTATGAAACATTTTGACGAACATTTAAATTCAATATAATGTACTTATGTAAAAAGATATCTTTTTGTATGTATACACCAAAATTTGAATTTGAGAAGTGTTACTTTCAGTAACGTTTCTCAGATTGTGTATTCCTATAGGGGTTATTTTTCCTGCGTGGACAAATTCGCTCCGGATTTTCAGCAACATCTATAAAAAAGAGACCCATTTGTAATGAAATTGTCACATGTTAGTTTTATTTTGCACATCTACATCATTTTATTCAAACAAATGAACTGTTCCAAAAACCAAAAGCTTGGTTAAAGCGTGAATCTGGAAATGTACAATAACGAAATAATAAAAAGGCTTGCGTGCAGGAAATGATTTCTGATGAAAAACTTCCTTTCATTTTGCAAAAGGGTTCACAACCTTTAAGAGGGTTTTAAATATTGACACTAGTCCTAAGCCCTGAATAGATCATTGTTTCCGTTTGAGGTCTTTATTTGTACATTAAAATGTACAAATTTATTATTGTATTACAGCGAACGTATTTTCCATGCTTTGGTGTCTTATAACGCCAATGCGTGGAAGGACGTTAAAGGCACTGGACACTATCAAAATAATTGTAAGCATAACAACTTACTTGAAAGCGAGCAAAGGGGAGCTGTTGAAAGATATTTTTCTTTCATTGTATTCGTGCATCTTCGATGACCAGATCAGCCCAAATTTTTACAAAGAATTTTTTTTTTTAATACTAAGCGTATATTAAGATACACCAAGTCAAAATACTGGTCTTTTACAATTTCCAATATGTTCAGTGCTTTTAAACAGTAACTATTTTAAGTTTTATTGTACATATCATATATTTAAAATAAGAAACAGTTTCCCGAAGAGGGCGAACTTCAAGCGGTAGAACAGTTTGACTTTAAAATGTCTTTAAACATGAAAATGTTCAGTTTTGAAACATCGTAACCATCCTTTCACCCCAAATACACAGTTTAATGGATATCATCAGGCAGTTTTTCAACCAACCGAACTTGTATTATAGGGGATACTCGGAAAGAGTACTACTGGTTTGTGGATATGGGACCAGAACGCAATGTTTTGATTGGTGAGTTTCAACCCAAGGAAGAGCCCCAAAGCAGAGAACATCAGCGTGACGGCCTTGACTCGGGTGACGGGACTTTGTTCTTCACAGAACTCAATAATCTTATCCCAAAAGTGACCGTACTCCTCGCTTCTCAACTTACTGATACTGCGTGTGTACTGCACCCATATTCGGTTCAGATCTATCCCACCTACCGCCACGATGGGTAGGAGTATAAACATGGTATGCTCTGACCATATAAGTGTCTTGAGGATGATCATGATCTTGACGTCTCTTTGAGAGGGAGTAGAAGCTTTGCCTTTCGGGGCATAGTCCCAGCATACTTGGGTTGTGATTGCCCATGTGGAGACAGCAAGCATGAATAGGATCCACACCGAGACGAGCCTGAATATGCTACCGAGCTCCGCTGCGTAGGATACCACGCTTCGCCTACAGACATCGACAGCTCCAACATGGCACCTTAAGAAAGCTAACTTGTGTCGAATCTGCTTCTGGAATGAAAGCCTAAGGAGGAGCATGAGATAACAAAAGGCTCCAAACACCATCATTCCAAGCATACAGACATGCAGACTAATGAGAACATGAACCTCATCTTGAAAGTTCCGTTTGACTATGGCGAAGTAAAGCACAATACGAAATATCCCGTTTACACTTGGCCAGACTAAACACAGCCCAAGGAATGCTTTATACGGAAGGCCACTCTCGCCCAACTGCAAGTGCTGAAGGCGTCTGACAATATACCGTATACTTAGGGCGTGGTACCAGGTAAAACCAAGATCCTGGCTCAGTCTGGGGTTCGTGTAGTTCATCACGATGTTACAGACATTTGCTGTAAGACTCAAAACTGGTGTGACTATGATCGAGAGTAAAAAGACGGAATAGCTGATGAGGCGAATGATTTGGTCCTCTTTTCCCCAGTAGTTGATCATGTACCAAAGGAAGTCGTACGTGATGAGGATGATTAGTATGAAGTGCCAGACTATAGAGAGTATGGTGCTTCCACGATGGTTCCACTTAGCCACACCTGTAACAGTAAGCAATACGAAGACGATTAGAGCATCTGATCGAAACGTCGAGTCTTTAAAGGAACACGTTGCCTTGGATCGGACGAGTTGGTATATAAAAAGCGTTTGTAACCGTGTTTTATAAAATACACATATGGATTGAAAGATCTTTTAAAAGTAGAATACAATGATCCACACAAATTTGCCTCGAAATTGCGTGGTTTTCCTTTTACTCTGCGAACTAATACGGTCGGCCATTTATGCGAGTCAAAAATTGGACTCCCATAAAATATTGCCGACCGTGTTAGTCGACGAGGTAAAAGGAAAACCGTGCATTTTCGAGGCATGTTTGTGTGGATCATTGTTTTCTACTTTTACAACACCTTTCTACCCATATGCATTTTAAAACAAACGCTTACAAACGCTTTTCGAAGACCGACTCGACCGATCCAAGGCATCGTGTTCCTTTAACCATAGGTTGTTTAACAAGGTTGTTTAACAAGGTTCTTTTCAGAACCACGGACGGGGGCAACGAATGGCTCTTGGTCTTAGAGCCCCTTCAAAAGTTCCCCATAGACTTAAAGTGTTCAATTTTAAGTGCACTGTACAAAATGGAAAACGGCCCTATCAAAGATGGAATTCCAGTGCTGTTTATGGGTTTATTTTATACATATTATAAGTTTTTAACATTACAGTTATTTACCTCTCTGTTTTGGGGGTTGGAGTGCAGGGTGGATTGTCGCCTCGTGAGTTTGAAACTTGTGTATTTTAGAACGTTTAAAGGCACTAGGCACCTTTGGTAATAGACTGTGCAAGTCTCGCGCGGATTTGAACTTCCGGGACCATTGTGGTCCCAACCTAATGGAGATTTACGTTGGGGAGATTTTGTTTCGTCCATTACTTTAGTTTAATGTAGTTTATGACCATAAAAATGACATATGTTGTTAAAAATGTAATACTAATTAAGATCATACATAAAAGTAAAAATAAAGTCAACATAATAACGATGAAAAACCGATATTTAAACTTGACCTCAGGTCAGGTTACTTGGTAAAAATTAAGAATTTGTGCCCATCTCCGATCACGAAACTTACGCAGACGCTTGTTTTGGCCGCGCCGGGTGGAAAGCCTTTTCATTGGTCGCTTAGGCGTCGGCTTCCTCTTTAAAATGCGTCACGCGTTTATCTAACGCCATTGCGACCATCGTGCGTCCGCGTATAAACCAGCTTTGAGTAGTTTCACATTCGGGCGTAGATTTACAAAAGGGGTTTCAGATCAAACAAACATCCTTGTCCCAGAGTTTTACTTTTGTCTATACATAGACTTTAACCGATAATTGTGTACTTGGTTAAAAAGCTAAACTAATTTAAACAAGCTCTTATGAATATTTTTGTTGTTCAGATTCGGCATTAAAAAAAATTAAAGCGAAGATTTGATTCATAAAAAAATAAAGTTCTTCAGTTGTCGTGTTTTCTCGCTCCGGTGCGCGCGAGACTTGCACAGTCTATTGTCAAAGACCAGTATTCTCACTAGATGTATCCCAAACAATTGGTCTCAATTTGTTATTTGTCAAGAGATTAATGAAAGAAAAACACTCTAGCTACATTATTTCAGTGATAATTTACCTGTTTCTAAAAACATCCACGTTACTTGAGAGAGAACCGTTTCTCACAATGTTTTAAACCATCAACAGCTCCCCAGTGCTCGTACAAAGTAAGTTTTTATGCAAAAACCCCCAACTATTTTGAGTAAGTAGCAACTGTGCCCAGTGCTTTTAAGATGTTCCAGACAAGCTTTTGATTTCGACAACTTACCAATATCAGTCTCCGAGTAAGGTCGGTATCTTTCGCTGCCGTTGCTCCACTCACTTCGACAAACCGCACATCCACTTCGAAAATCAGGGTCGCTATTGACTGCCAGGTTTCGGCACACGTCGCTCTCCGAACATCCCTCTTCCAAATCTGCGGTCAGACGGCAGATATGACACCGTCTAGTCGCCACAATATGCCGGCTGTTAAACAGACCGATGAACCTCAGCAGAAACCAGACAAACCACGGCCAATGTTTGTATGCCCGTGGTTCTCTGTAAGTCATATAGGTCGGGTTTCTTCCATACCCGTTCCCTGTGTCTTGGTGAAGCAAAGGTCGGTACTCACTTCTAGAAGTTTCAGAATCAGCCATTATCGAAGTGGAGAGCGGTTGGTGGCAAAACAAAGTATGGGATTTCTGTGCAGGACTTTCAGTTTTAAGCAATATTCTAAGCCAAATGATTCATAATCAGTGTAGTTGTCATTTTCCCATCGTGCAGAAAGGCGGCGTTACACCTTTATTTTCGATATGTAGGCGGACTTTCTGTTGACTTTCATTTTGAAAGCAGTTGGTTCACTTTCATTTTGTCCTGGTGTTTTACAATCGATGAAATTTTTTGATATTCACCGTCTTTACCTTGCGTTTCCGTATCAAAAGATTGTCGTGTCATTTAGGGAAAATGTATTCCTATCTGGAAGCCGCTGATACGCGTCACGTGAACACAAAAAGTGCTGACGTATCCGTATCCATATATCAGGAGACTTGCCAAACCTCTCTAAATATGGTCCGGTATTATGCCATATTATAAATATGTACACTATCACTGGACATCTGAAAGCTACCACTTAGTTTAAACATTTGAATAATTTATAAACTGAAGTACCTTTAACATAGCACAGCATTTGGATTTTGCGTAGTTGGGATTTCAATCACAATATAACGACAGGGCCGCTAGAGATGCTAACGCAGAAAAAAAGTGCTTATTTTTTTCTGCTGAGCATATATAAACAGGACAGTTTTTACACGTGACTTTTTCTTTTTAATATGAGCTATTGGGAGACTTTGGCACGGTAGGTATTTTAATTGGAGCCATTGGGAGACTTTGGCATCATGGTAGGTCTGTTAAAGAAACACGTTGCCTTGGATCGGTCGAGTTGGTCTTTGAAAAGCGTTTGTAACCGTTTTTTATAAAATGCATATGGGTAGAAAGATGTTGTAAAAGTAGAATACAATGATCCACACAAACATGCCTCGAAATTGCGTGGTTTTCCTTTTACCTCGTCGACTAACACGTCGGCCATTTATGGGGGTCAAAATTTTGACTCCCATAAATGGCCGACCATGTTAGTTCGCACAGTAGAGGGAAAACCACGCAATTTCGAGGCAAACTTGTGTGGATCATTGTATTCTACTTGTAAAACATCTTTCCAACCATATGCATTTTATAAAAAACGGTTACAAACGCTTTTGTTTTCACCAACTCGTCCCATCCAAGGCAACGTGTTCCTTTAAATGTACACAATCAATAAGATAGCTGCTCTTTTGCTAAACGACGGTAAACCTATCGGCACTAATAATAATGAGTTATTTGGTAGAGTTATGTATAATGTTTTCATTGGACCAGTATGCATTATTCTGTTCCGGGAATTCCAAACCAAAGAAGAGCCCCAAAGCAGAGAACGTCAACGTTAGTGCCTTGACTTGCGTCACGGGAGACTGCTCCTCGTTGAAGGAAATGATCCTATCCCAAAATGCTTGGTGGTCCACACTAACCAACTGCCTGATGCTACGCTTGTACTGCATCCACAAAGGTTTCAGATCGATCCCACGTATGGCAATGACAGGTAACAGTACAAACATGCTGTTCACAGACCATATCAGTGCTTTGACGGTGTGCATGATAACAATTTCTTGGTGAGTAGGAGACTCGGTGGCTTTAGTCAGGACGTAGTAGTCTAGGCATATCTGAGCGGTGAATCCCCACGTGGAAACAGCTATGATAATATTGAACCACACGGATACAAGCCTGCAGATACTTGCGAACCCCTCCGCGAATAACGCCAGACGCCGTCTGCATAAATCAACATCTCCCACGTGCTTTCGGAGGAACTCTATCTCCAGGAGAAACTGCTTCTGCAGTGAGAGCCTTAGGAGCATCATCAGGTAACAGAAGGCGGCAAACACCAGCATTCCAACCATACCTACATTGGACGTGATCTGAACATGGACTTCTTCCTCGTCTGCGACACCAACTAAACCATAAATAATCCCAAAACGGTATGCACCGTTTACACATGGCCAGATTAAACACAGTCCCAGGAATGCTTTATGCGGAAGGCCTCTCTCACCCAGATCCAAGTGCTGAAGTCCTTTAACAATATACCGTACACTGAGAGCACGGTACCAACCGAAACCGGAGTCAAGGACCAATTTCGGATGTTTTTGATTCATGATAACATTAATGACATTCGCCGTGAGAATTAAGACCGGTGTCAACGATATAAAGGACAAGAAGACAGCTTTGCTGATAATTGGCATGGAACTAGTATCTCCATCAGTATCCTCCAAGAGCATTTTGATGTACCCATACACGTCGAACATGACAAAAGCTATAATGACGATAGGCCAAACGAAGGAGAGTATTAGGCTCCCACAGTGGTTCCACCTACTGACGCCTGTAACATGAAAACAGTCATAAAGAATCATTAAATATACTGGTTCAAGTTTTGGCACTTTTTTAGGGTGCCCTCTAGAAGTATGCCTTGGTGCCCTTGCCCTTTCAAAAACGAAGGATACAGACTTGTCCTTGGTTGATAGCAGGACATTCATCTAATTTAATCTGAATTTTTTTTTTTTTTTACCTATACACGATGTGTTATAGCACTGTTTACTCAGTACTTTCCCGAGTCCTGTGTTGTGAGATTCGAAACCCACAACCCATGCAATTCTAGAGCAGTGTCTTACCAACTAGACTACCGAGATTATAACATCTATTATAATTTAATATGATTCAAAGCAGCTGGCAAAGGATTTTTGTACTTAAAGATGATAGTATATCTACATTCTATAAAAGTGAACTTTAAACAAAATGGCAATAACAAAAGGTCAGGGGTGAAGCAGCAGCTTCTGTTCCCCAGCCTATATGGACGGGCGGGAAAAAATGACATGTACATACATGAAAAGACAGGACACAAATAGGTGTAAGACAGAAAATAAGGCCGTTGTTATATTCCCATTATTATTATACAACACTACTTACCTATCTCGTTCTCCGTGTATGGTCGGTACTTCCCCTCACCGTCAAACCACTCAGTTTGGCAAACAACACATTCAGCCTCAACCATAAGGGGTCCATGGTCGTCCCCTTCTGATTTCTCCAGGTCGTCGTGTGAAAGGCGACCCCAGTAGCTACTCACATTTTCACCCTCGATGTATGGCCGTCTGAAAGCGGCAGCCAAACGGCACCTGTGACACCGTCTGACTGTCACAATATTGCGGCTGTTGTAAAGCCCGATTAACTTTAGTAGGAACCAGACGAACCACGGCCAGCGTTTATTCTCACGCAGTTCTTTGGAAGCGTGGATTTCCAGGTTGAGCAACGGGATAGAATCATGTGAAGTGCTCGCTTTGCAATCGGCCATTTTGAGTTGGTCCTTTTTAAAAGCAATTAATATTAAAAGTCATAACAACTCTAACGTATCGTGGTTTTAGGATACAACCATGACCATTGTTCTATTGTTCACATCACAAAGTGTAAGGTAACTAATTGTTACCACTATCAACAACTATGTGGCGTTTAATATTTGGAATGTAAAATTCTCGTTCAACAATGCACCGTGTTTTATTTCAAAAAGTGCTTATTTAAGAAAGGTTAAATCTACTTTTGTTCATGATTTGAATTACTTTGTTTCGTGACACTTTGTGTTTCGATGTTGATGTAGGCCCACACCATACTTGCTTGCAAGGCTTAGGTACACACGAGTCAATGTTTTGAGTGCTCGTTTTCGTTTTCGTAAAATAATACTCTTGTATGAACACGTTCTTATAAAAATGATTGACATATCAAAACACGAAACCGTTGGATTTATTCCATATAGATTTCCCTCTTGCGTGTTACTCAAGTGAGAGCGAAAGCTTTATACACGTGCTATGGCGGTCCAATAGACCCTTCCCATGAAATATGTAAATTGCACATAGCGCGTGCGCACTAACGTTTTGGTTGGCAAAATGAGGGAAAATTGCGCTGTTTTGTACACGGCTAATGGGTGCGTGACGCACACGCGATTGCGCGTCTGCTCAGTGCACAACTCTTTGGTGTATGCCAACCAACAGGGTCTGTACGCATGCGTGAATGTAATTAGCATATTTCATGGGAAGGGTCCATTCCATTGATCTCCATTATACTGATAATGGAGATCAATGGTCCATTCCCAATATTGAAGAGCCTGTGCGTGTAACCTATACGCATGCGCGTAATGGTACAATTACTTTTCAGCTTTTTCAGTAGAGGCATTAACATGGCTTATTATCGTCTATTTTGATGATCAAAATAAGACAATTGTATCTAGATCTTCATAGTTTCTGTCTCCTTTTGACTCAGAGAGTTGAGAGGGTGACGTAATTATACAAGGGGGTCTGTTATGTAGCTTGACCTGGCAATTTTTTTTAGTGCTTTTCTCTTGGAAAATTGTTTTCTTCTTAATCTGGAAAAATCTTTGAGGATGATGACAATTCTATACTTGCCATTCATTGTTTTATCTGTTGTTTTTCTTTTTCAATCCCATCATATTTGTCAGCATCTGTTTATGCAGCTACCGGCGGTAGTTTTCTTGATGACGTCACTAAGTCTTCTGAGCATCTTGATCACCATCTTTCTCTTCTATCACCTCTATCTGCTCCTCACAAACCAAACGACCAATGAGAGATACAAGAGGTCAAGGGTTATTGGTGACGTCAAGATGTCAAGTTCTCAACGATCGACTAAGAGGAGGAGCCGCCACGGAGGGGGCGGGGCTTCGTGGAATTCTGTTGATGTTAGCTATAACAAAGGATTAGTGCGGAACATTTGGGAAGTTTTATATCCTCCAATATGAAGCCTAATTGTATACAGAGCAACACTAAGTACAGGGCTTGAATCTTACACTGGACCACAAGCTAATGGCCAGTAGTTTCAGTGTCAGGCCTGTAAAACGATTGACTGGACAAGTTATTGTGTTTTTCAATTGAATAATAAAACCTCTCACTGTGTAATATTATTTTAAACAAACAAAAAAACTAGTCATTGTTCAAATGTTAACTTTGAGTTTGATAAACACCTTTCAATTCTATTTAATAATGAAGTATGTATACTCATAAAGACAAATGAGATAAATCTTCTTTTATACTGTTTGTCATGTGCTTGTTCAAATCAAAGAGCAAAAGTTCCTTGCTCTATTAAAGAAAATAGGAGAATGCATGTTAAACTGTCCTGTTCTTGTAAGAGAGAAATTCTGGGCATGTAAACATTTTGGACAACTAGTCCCTTCGTCTTGTGAATTTTCCCCAAAATTCCAAGTAAAGTGATAATAAACTTTTATTTATGCACATCCACCACACAGAAATGTCTCATGTTTTTTATTTTAAATTTTGGGTTGAATTAGCGGGATTTGAACCAACATACGACCGTTAACTGCCGTGTGGCAAGGTGGATCACACCCAAGTTTACCACACAACCTGGGAAGCGGCATGCGTATAAACCCAAAGAACTTATTGGCAAGTTTCTCCATTTCACTCATCCTGCTCCCATGCAAACTTCTACGTCCTCGACCTTTTGCTATCCTGCTAATTTTCTGAGCAGAATAATGATAACGTTTTCAAAGCACAACATTCTGCCTAAACAACTCTATGAAATCGGGCACAGATGTTGCTGGTGACGTCACGTTTTAACCAGACACCACTCAGTCGAGACTGGAAGAAAGGCGGTAATGCCATTTGTAAAGAAAGGGGCCTCTACACACAATTGTCACTAAGTTTCGAGTCAGTACATCATTGTAGTAAGGAGTTTAAGACAATTTAAGGTTTTTGTTGTTTCAGCTCATTGAACTGGAACCAGTGACAGAGAGTTTGATTTTTGTTTAAACAAACAAACAAACAAACAAACAATTTAAAACTTTTAATTTGAGTTTGGTATAATCCACATGTCAATGTTTGAGCCTGAAAATTATTTAACAATTTTTTTATTCCAAAAACTTTAACATTATTGGAAAACAGCTGGAAATTAATGACCATAACAACTAACCTAGTGAGACTATCCAGACTTAGAACTCAGGCAATGGAATTTTTACAATTTGCATTTGTTTGTGTGTATGAACGAAAACAGGAAAGGCGTGGATGTGCATTAGCCCCTATTGTCATGATATTGTTGGGTGGCAAAGTGGGGCTAGATGTGCATAAATGACACGGCAGCTTGTATCAAATACGGGCGCTACATTCTAGTCAAATTCTTGATAAGAAAATCCTTTCTATCATCATTATCACAATCAAAAAAGTTAACTCACCATTACACTTGTGAGGTTCTTGTACCATATCATTGGAAATCCCATTAAAACTCCAACTTGTTGGACACTAATGAACACAACTCGAAACATGTTGACGGCGTCCGTTTTGTCTTTGAAACTGTGAGTCTCAAGCACACCGGTGAAGTCACGTGGTCATCCAACGGCTTTACAAACAGTTGTTTTCATTGGTCAATCTTAATGAAATGGTCATAAACAACTTCGGGTTTTTTTCGATTCGGAAGCTACACTTCCCCAATAAAAACTATAATTACGTATTACATTAATACCTAATACATTAACACAACAGGGTCTGAAAACTGCTCACTATGTATAATAAAATGCTGCTCGAAGCACGTGATCATGCAACTCCCGGGCTTGCTAACTTGCATACAACACAAAGTCCTCAGCTCATTGGATAAAAATCATCAGAAATTTTTGTTGTCTTTTCTCAATTCAAATATTTCAAGAATTTAAAAGTGAAACTATATCATTGTTTTATTTGATCAGAGGTATGCAGAATTGGAAGGTGTCACATGGATTGCAATAGGCCCTACTAATTTATTTTGGTCTTAAAGTTTGAAATTGCATGACCCGATTTTTGCAAAAAGGCAACCTATTTTGAAATGCAAACAAGTTTATATAGTACATGACTGATGGACGTGTATTATGTCAGGATCGGACAATAATGTTTATACATTTTTCTTGTATTTACAATATACTATCATGCAGAGAATTGCCGTCTTATTTGAATATGGGCTCATACCAAAATTCAAAATAAATTAGAGTCTTTAATACAACTACATGTATGTTGTTTTACCTAAAATCATTTTCTTGGGTTTTGACCAATGTTTGTGTGGTTGTTGTCATTCTATATAAACTATTAGAACTTGCGTTTTTTTTATTAGTAAGCAACTACTATTGTTCCTCTATTGAAAACGTACTAACTGCTGCGCATGCCAACATAGGATGTAACTAACCTTCGCAGAACATCGTCAACAACATTATGAGAGACAGAGGGCTACTAAGACATAAAACTCATCCACTCATTTACATCTTTAAATAACTCAATCTAATTCTTCTCTTTTACAACAATGGAACAAATTTAAAAGTACAGAAAGTTGTACACAAGTTACATCATTATAAAAATGAAATACGTTTGTTTAAACATTACATAACAATGTACATGGATAAGCAGGTGGCAGTTGCTGAAATTAATCTTTTTTAAATTTCATTTCACTTCTTTTTGCAAAAAACATTAATAAATAATATCATAAAAGGGATGGGATTTCTGATTGGGTTTCAATATAAAGATACAAAATAACGAAGTAAAAGTAGTAAAAAAAAAGGTTTTTAACAATTTCGTGGTCATACAAGAAGTAATAGCAGGGTCAGAGACCAACTATGACTTAGGTGTATTAAATGTTGATTTTAATAATGTGCATCACTTTTGAATGAACAAAGTTGATAAGTACTACTTTTGGGAGGGGGCTTCAGAAGTACTACACTATCTAGTGCCAGTGCAAGCATGTACATGTATCTAGAAAAATACCCTTAACATGGCCCACAAATTTGAGTATTTCATTTCTATGATGATCCCAGATACAGCACTCTATGGTGTGGCTATACAATGTTTATGCAAAGAGCCTTTTTCTTCACACAATATATGATGTTATTATACAACTGAGATGTGATGTTTCTGCACTGACAAGACGAAAGCTTCAAAAAGTTGCGATTCTGATAGATGTTGTGGTATTAGGAGTTAAAATGCACTTGTAAAACCAAGTTAAGGTTTTAATAATGCCCACAAAATAACCCTGTATACTGAACAACTTCAAAAGTAGTTTTTGTTCACACTAGCAGTCAACCTTTTGAAATAGAAAGCTATTTTAACTTTCGCAAGGACCGAAAGCTGTAATGCTTTTGAGTAAACATAAATGATTTGAACCATGTCCACACTGGAGCAGCTAAATTCTTGTTTAAAAACAGTGGACACTATTGGTAATTGTCAAAGACTAGTCTTGACAGTTGGTGAATCTCAACATATACATAAAATAATAAACCTGTGAAAATTTGAGCTCAATCGGTCGTCCAAGTTGCGAGATAGTAATGAAAGAAAAAACACCCTTGTCACACGAAGTTGTGTGCTTTCTGATGCTTGATTTCGAGACCTCAAGTTCTAAACTCGAGGTCTCGAAATCAAATTCGTGGAAAATTACTTCTTTCTCGAAAACTATGTTACTTCAGTGGGAGCTGTTTCTCACAATGTTTTATACTATCAACCTCTCCCCATTACTCGTAATCGAGAAAGGTTTTATGATGATAATTATTTTGAGTAATTACCACTGCCTTTAAGATGGTTGCAAAGTTTGTTTTCACAAGTCAAAGGCTTCCTTGTGCCACCATTGCCAAATTCAAACAACAGGGCACTTTTGAGACGATGTGGCCGTCCCTCGAAATGGTCCCTTTTTAACGTTCTAGCACCGAGAACAAGACAAACGGACTTTCAGGTGTGACACCAGCTAATGTTTTGTTTCATACATTTTTCATTAAAATATGCACTTATGAAAGCAAACATCTCTCAGCTCATGACAGGTAATTCGTTGAATTTGGTGAGAGCATTGTTTGAACCTGTGATGCAATACTATGCAAGAATCTACTGATTTTATTTTTAGACTGAAATCTATGCAGCATACACTTATGGCTATGTAGTCTGTGCCTTGTTGGTGATATATGAGAGCTAGGTTTTGTTGAAATTCAAACTCATTGGACCTTGATAAACTTTAAAAATCTTGAATTTCTTCATAAAAATGTTTTATTGTCTTGAACAGTGGAGTGAAAAATTTGATGCCATCTTTTGGATATGTTTTTGAGAATTCTTAATTTCTTTTTGTAGTTTGGCTTATCAAGCAGATACTGTCTTCTTGCAAAACAAAAACTGGCATTCCACTTCATAACTGAAAATAGGAACAACCTTGGGCAACTCTTCCTTCAAAAAGTCAGAACTCTTAATCCACATGAGTTCTATAAATTTCCTTTTAGAAAACAGATACAAATTAAACTTAATGATTATGAATATCTAAATCACTAGTTACATAGACAAAAACACATAGGAAAAAAAATCATAAATTATATAGTACATATAATTATTATTTACAGGCACACAATAAAAGCTTGTCCATTATGGAGACACATGTAGCAGATTCTATGTTTGGTCGTTTTATCTTTTTTAGAAATGATTTTTCAAACCATGACAAAAATAAATACAAAAATCAAACCAAACTAGCACTCATGCCAACGCTTAAAATAGAAGGTGGCGCGAGGCAAATATCTAAATCTCAGAGAAAAACATCAATAGCATGGTTACTTGCATGAATTGTACTACTGCAGTCTGGCGCCAAAATGTGGTGATTGCATGAGTGAATAAAAGATTGCCTTACATCCCCAAATTTTGAGCTAAAGTTGCTGCAAGTAAATATCTTTGGATTCACTGAGAGGTTAAGCTTGAATTAAAACTCCGTAAAACAAGAGTAACTCCGGTTATATTTTGGCTGACAAATTTAAAACTTAATACAGTAAGGTAGTCATAAAAATTTGAACTGATGGAACAACCAATTGGTTTCATATCATTGCAAAGACAGCGAATTCAGAAATACACCAAATTTATAATGACGTTTTGTTCATGACAAAAAAAATTCAGCAGTACGATAACTATGAAATCTGGATTTAATTTTCATCTTATAGTTGACAAAGAACTATACTTAGACATTCTTTCAAACACACACACCAACCACACATGCACAAGTACAAAAGGTTATCAAACGAGCATTCAGCTCTGGAAATTGTTTCTCTGAAAATTCCTTTCAGTTTCGTGGTAGATTTATACTTGAGGGCTCACTGAAGGGACCACTTTGGCCCTGAATATCCACAGCACAAACAGCGAAATGGTAGACACTTCCTGCTTGGAACTGTGTCAGTGTACAAGCCATTGGGAGAGGCAGCGCCCTGACCTCTCCAATCTTCTTCCAGAGGGTTGTGGTGGCAGGGGCTTCTGATTCCTGATAGGCATAGAGATGGTAGACATCGATCTGTGAATCATACCCATCCAGGGTCATATTCCAGGAGAGTACAATTCCTGTTTCTACCTTAGTGATGTTGAGTTCAGGCTTGGGAGGTCCCTTTGATGTCGATGGCTGCAGTGCGGGCAGGGGAGCAGGGTGACTTGGAGGTCCTAATTTGGTGGCAGCATTGGGATTGGCATTCATGGCAGTGTTATTTATACTAGCCATCAGCCGCTCGTATGTCTGCTGATGTTGTTGATGCAAGCTGGCATTCTTGTTTATTTCACCCTGCAATTGTTGTTTTTGACTCTGAAACAGTAAAAAAGAATACAAGTTATATTGAGACATGAGACTTGTTGAATTTATATTGATTTGTGAAAAGTTGCTGCTGCCCCAATAATGAGTTCGAAATAAATTAACTTCTTGAATGTGTATTCTTTTTATCATGGCTAGTGACCATTTGATGAAATGAATAAGATTTAACTAGTAAACACTGGAAGATGTATATAAAATATGCTAAATCCAATTTTTTTTTAAAGAAATGGAGATAAAAGGTGTGACAGTGAGTAGCCAGAGGAAAAAGATGTTTTTATTCTGGCCTTTTCTTTAATGGAATTTTTCTGTGATGTAAGGTTTCACATAAGGGGGGCAGGGACACACCATGCCACATATCAAGTACCAAACAATGCTTCCAAAGAAAAATAGCAAGTTCTCACATCCAAGTGTCGTAATTGCATCTCAAGGTCTCGTTGGCGGAAAGTCATGTTCTCCTTGTTCTGTAGCTTGGCTTGGACAGTCAAGAAATCCTTATTCACAAGGTCAAGCTTCTTCTGTTGAGTTGAGGGGTGGGGTGGGTGGAGAAAGAATGATGATGAGAAAATGATAGAATAAATGAAACTCTTCTACTTAAGGATATGAGAAGTTTAAACCGACTTGGTTTATATACCAGGTGTTTTGAAGATTGCCACACCTATTTAGCTTTTAAAAACTATACATATTCCATTGTGGCATAACATTCAATTGATAAGACTTAATTGAGAATTTTTGTTTTAATTTAAAAAAAATTCAACCCTATTTTTGAACTTAGTGTAAAGTTGTCACAACCTGTGTATCGATTTTGGTTTTGCTTGGATGGGGCTCTAGCTTTCCATACTCAGTTGGCGAAAATTTATCCTGTGACGATGTAATAGAAAGGTTTATGTGATCCATCCCATTAACTAATGTACCGGATTGAAGGATCAGAACATAATATGAGTGATAAAAATTGTGAACTCATGTTAATTTAATTTGAAACACAACGACCTTGACAGTGTGTTTAAAAAAAATGGGCCTGTACATTCTACACGTTTAATTGAATATCATGGAAAATCAGTAAGAAATAGCAAGCTCACAGGATGTTCCGACCCTTATTTGAAATGTGACACCAATGACATGATAAGAAAACTTAAAGCGTACCAATCACAATGGTATTTGCACGCCAAAGGACAGTTCGAATTTGAATGATGCAAACAATGATTATAAATGCACTGTTTTCCGAATGTGGTGCAGAAAAGGTTGCTTTTTTCTATCACAGTTCACCTGAAGTATGAACCGGAGGCTAAGTGTAAGGTAAGAGACTTGTTATAATGGGAGACCTTCCCCCCGATTTCACGAAGCACTGCAACGCGTCGCAAGTGCAAGTTGCGACTGGTTACACGTCGTAAGTTGCGATGCGTATGAAATCGATTTCATCAAAGTTACGATGCGTTGGATACGTCGCAAGTTCCTTGACGAGGAAGAACACGTCGTAAGTTATGGGTCGTCGTAAGAATGCTATGTTTCATTCGGTTACGCACAAAATGCATGAAAGGACATAACAATTACCACACATAACTTCCGTGAACCAATCGGGAAGACACTAGACAACAAATGGAAATTTACCCCCCCCCCCCCAATAAAATAAAAAAAGGGACGGGTAAAAGAAAAGAAAACAAACACACGCATAACAAACGAACACACACAAACTAAAACAACTAAATAAATAAATAAATATAAAAAATAAAAAAAAAATACCTAAACACTAGTCCGAAACGGTTGAGTGTCTGCCATCTTGAATGAACTATAATACACGACTGTTTCATGACCAAGTTGTACACAACATAAAACAGCCGCAGAACTTTAGCAGTTCATCCTCGTCCAAAGGGTTGTTTTTATTAAGAGTGAAAATAGTTTGTATTGTGACTCGTCGCGCTTACGACGTGTTTGGTGAAATGGATTGTGGAACTCGTCGCAGCCGCGACGTGTCTTAGGTCTGTGATGCATTGCAAACCCTATGATGCGTCGCTACTTGCGATGAGTTTCTTGAAATCGGGGGCTGATCAGAAGGACCGATGGGTGAATGAGCTCGAGGTCGATACTCACAAAAACGTTAATACGAAACCCTGAAAAACCCAATGAGACTACGCTACTTGTGAGCTATTTGTGAGTTAGTCTGGTACAATGACTTGCTTAATCACAAAGCACCGCTTACATTTAAATTCCTCAGACTTCAGAGACAGTTGCTTTGTCAAATGGTTTGAGGCTAGCCTTTGCATAGCAACCTCCATAATTGAGTATGGGTGAATGCCCTGAATTATTTAACATAGCAACTGTCCGATAGTCCGAGGAATTCAAATTTAAGTGGTAATTTGTGATCAAACAAGACATTATACCAGACAATATTCAAATCTAACACGAAAATGGCTTTTTGCTTAGCAGCAGCTATCTCTCCTACGCTCATGGTAGCAGGGTTTGAGTGAAATAATTGCAGTAGGCAATGATAATGAGGTTTCTCACCTTTAGCTCCAGATTGGCACTGTGTACCTTCTGTACAGTCTGTTGGATAAGAGCACGCTGTTGCTGCAACTGCTGATTCTGTAGCTTTTGGACATGCTGGTGAGCCTGTAAAGACATAAACATCAATTTTAGTTTACAGGTAATAAAAATGTTAAGTTCAAATCAAAATAAAGTACGATTGTAAAGATCATGTGATTTGATATGGTTTGATGAAATTTGAGAGGCTAATCATCCTTCCTGGCAGCTGAGAAGCTGAATTTCGAGGGTAACGTCAAAAGCATGATTGAGCCGCAGGCTTTGGCAGCAAGCCACATGGCCCATTTATGACCAAGAAGCACAGCCAGAGATCGAGACGATTCGAGGCGATTGAGTAGGAAGTCGGAGGATTCCGAGAAAAAACATTGTTGCATAGGAGAGAACCAATGCAAATCTCTACTCAAACATGGCCTAAGCTGGGAATTGAATACATGAGCCCAATATTGATTATTAAGGACGCTTTGAAGCGATTGTTTGCAGCCTAATTTCCAATTTAAGGTTGTGTCACAGCGGAAAAAAATGGTGTCTACATGACTCATACATGTTGTTTAGAAGGGAGTTTTCAAAATTGTCAAGGTGTTGGGTAGATGAGTTTTCATATCATTTATTGTTTATTGTGAATTTGTTATTAAATAACAAGGATGTATGTGAGTGATATAAAAATAAAAAACTTGAATGCAATTTGTTTGTGCATCGTCTCAGGAAAATAATCCCCTAGAGAAACCTGTTATTTTGCCTTATGAAATGGATAAGTCTAGATTTCAACTCATGACTGTATCTTCTGCGAAAATACAATCAAAGGTATTGCATATATTTATCTATCTATTAATATTTACCTGAAGTTGTTGATGTTTAGCTTGGGTGACCTGTTGATGCTGTAACTGCAGTTGCAGCTTCTGTTGCTGGCTTGCCTGCTGTCGTTGCTCCTCTGCAGCTCTGGCTTTCTGCTGATGCTGCTGTAGCTTCTGCTGCATCATCTGCTGTTGAATCTGATGCTGCTGCTGGGCTTGCTGCTGCTGGGCTTGCTGCTGCTGGACTTGCTGCTGCTGGGCATGTTGCTTCTGGGCTTGTTGCTGCTGGGCTTGCTGTTGCTGTGCTTGCTGTGCTTGCTGTTGATGGGCTTGTTGCTGCTGTGCCTGCTGCTGTGCTTGCTGTTGTTGGGCCTGCTGTTGCTGGGCTTGATGTTTCTGGAGAAGCTGCTGCTGGGCTAGCATCTGCATGTGTTGCATTTGTTGTTGTTGCTGTTGCTGCTGCAGTTGTGTGACAACCTGAGTTGCTGATATGGTATTCTGAGGTGTCCTTACTACTCCCTGTAAGACAAATTTGAAGGGGCGGTAATTGAATAACACCGTTTTTTTTTATCAAAAATTGCTCAAAGAAGTTAAAATCTGTAATTATCAGCACCACCACTACAGGCTGTATTCATTCACTGTTTTTCCTTTAAACCTTTGTACAATTTTTTGGTTGAAAAATAAAATTTGAATAGAAGGAGACATGAACCTGCGTACTCCAGATTAACCTGCCGGAGCTCTACCAACTGAGCTACCTAGCCCAAATGTTGGCTTTCTCCGTATGGAAGTGTCGTGGCCGAGCGCTTAAGAGCACCAAATTCAAACTCTGGTGTTTCTGATCAGCAGAGTGTGGTTTTGAATCCCCAGCCGTGACACTTGTGTCCTTAGGCAAGACACTTACCATTGCTTCGCCTTTGGATGGGACGTAAAGTTGTTGGTCACATGTGTTATGTAACGTATGTAAAAAGAACCCAGTGCACCCATTGAAAAGAGAAGGGGTTTACCCGGTGTTCCTGGCTGTGGCTGCTGTATGCGCCAAAGTACCTTGTAAAATCATTATAAGGTGCGCAATAATTGGGTCTCAGAATTCATCATTGTAATAACCCATCTTTCTGAAAGTTTGTATATGCACAGCGTCTTGAGATACGTTCCCTATATAAGACTTCGATATTATTATAATTTTGTCACTGAAACTACTGTAAAGCCAGGGATCACACCCACTATTCTTATTCAACTTGGGAAGTGGCAGCAAAGGGATCACCTTCAAGGGGATGTGAGTTTGTATTTCAAGTTACAAGTAATAAACCACAAGGGAAACTGACTGGGTACAATCTTGGCAATAAAATAATATGACAAGAATGTTTCCTTACCTGTACTTGTTGAGGTAATCTTCCAGCAGGAATTCCAGCCTGGACTGCCGATGGGAAGAACACATTATTGAGGGCCTGAGTCACAATGGGGACTGACATCCCCTGTAGAATCGGAGCAACACTTCGTATCTGCTGTGCTGACATGGGGTATGCAGTGACTGCTGCTATAGGGGCATGTTGAGCTACAGCAGTCGATGTGTTAGTGTTGGCGAAGGAGTGGTTCAAGGCCATGGAGACATTTGCCATTAAGGCTGGGTTTATATAGCGTACGGGTGTAGATGCTGAGGACACTTGAGAAGTATTTAGCGTTGAGTGTGCAGTAGCCTGGGGAACTGACACTGCAGATACCATTGAATTGACCTGAGGTAACCTGGGGGTATTTTGTCTTGGGTGTACTGATGGCATGCGATACTGTACCGTTCCGACAGTTCGGTTTGGTGGAGCAACGGTGAAATGCCTCGGGGACACAACTTGCGGGCGTGGCTGCTGGGCATTTGGTCTCACCATCTGCGTGGCAGGTTTGTGAGGAGATTGCGCTTCCTGTTGCTGTCCTGTCCTCCTTGTGATCGATCCCTGAGTATTGCTTGGTGCAATCTGGCCCGTTGAAGTTTGATGATAACCATATGACGGAGGTGTCCTCTTAGAGGCCGTGCTTTGAGGCTGTTGCATCAATGATGCAACTGTCGTTGTCGCCTGTGGGGTCTTGACAGCCGGTTGTTTGGCGACAGAACCGCTGGGCTCTTCCATATCATCAGTCAAATCTATGAGTACATGCTCCGACGTGGTATTTCGATTTGCTTGTGGGGTTGCTGCAGTTTTTTGAGAAGCTGTCACTAATGGGGTTTGCAGTTTGGTGACCGGTGTTGTGACCTTCTGTGGTCTTGCAGATTTTGCAGAAACTGTAACATTGGGTACTATTGATACATTTATTGCTCCAGTCGTTCTTGCATGTTGGGAAGTTATAGGAATCAACCCCCTTGGAGGAGTTTGTGCAGCAGGAGACCCAGACTTCAGTGTTTGAGGCGATTGAGATTGTCTCACTCTAGGCGAAGGTACAACTTGCTTCCCAGGAGTACTGCGAGGTGGAAGCTCAATTTCTTGGATTTCTGGTGTCAGGGCTTTCCTAGGAAGAGCAGCATTATTATTGGTCACAACTGCTGTTGTATCAGGGGATGCTGTTTGTACTATCAGTGCGCCCGGACTTGCTGTTGCTTGCACGGAAGTTACTCTACTACAAACACCTTGAATGGTATGTTGTGCTAATTTTGGGGGCAAAACTGAAGTTCCATTATTCGGTTTCTCAAGGCAGATCATCGTAGGTGGCGCCTGTGGTTGAGATGATACCAAAGCCGGTTCTAAAGATGCAATCCGAGTTTCCTTGGAAGCCTCTGCATTAGGAGTGACAGAAGGCCCAGCAGACACAGCTGGAATGGATTCCTGCAAATGTGATGCAAAAGAACCAAATATATATCACATACCAAAATTTATTTATCTTTATAATAATGAAGATCAAAACACCTTTACAGAAGAATTTTGGATTGAACAAAGACTAAGCTCCTCCGTATTAAAAGTTTCTGTCATTTTAATTGCCTTTGAATACTGAAATGGGTGATTTTTTTGTTTAACTTAAAGCGGCAAATATGAAGTACACAGCAGATACACTTGCATGTGAAGAAGTGACTTACTGACAAATTTGCCTTGTAAGTAAAAACACATATATTGGCTTGTCCATACCGGAGTGGTTGTCTGTGGCTGAACTGCTGAGTGCGGCACTAGTGGTGGGACAAACAGGGGATTTTCTTTAGCATCAGCTGATGACAGAACTGTGGCATTTGCCACATTTGGGGCTTCTGCTACTTTCATGGAAGCTTCTTCGTTTAAGGAAGAGGATGTCGACTTGTTCCCAGATTCCAGTAGGTTTGGGCGAGGATCAGAAATAACAATGGGATTTGAAACAGGCAGCGTTTCAGATGATTCCATCTCAACAAGGACTTTGTCCATAACCTCAGTGAAGTCATCACAGTCATACTGAGTTGCATTTGATGCAGTGTTGACTTCAATACCCTAAGCAATAAAATAAACACAGAACAATCTAAAACTTCAACCTGTTTTGTACTCTTTCAACAATTTGCATCAGCAGAGTGTAGGTGGGTACCCAGTACAGTTAAGATAAGGGGTTCAGTCGGTGTTTCTGGCAATGGCTGCTGAATGCACTGCAGCACCTACTTAACCCTCATGAAATGCTTCATAAATTGGTCTCATAAAATCATAAAAACTTGTTTCATGGAGTGTCTCTCTTTGATCAAGCGCGTTGAGCACCTTTTTGGTTGAAACATAGACTATACAGGACTACATTATTGTCAAGTCAAAATTTTATCGTGGCAAAGGAAAACGATTACTTGAGAAGTTTGATAAAGTTCCAGGGAAAAATATACCCATGGTGGGCACAATAAAAAAAAGAATTCCATAGCCTACCTTTTCATGAAGTTTCTTCGTCAAATTCTCCTTACAATTATATAGTTCCGCTATTTTGGATTTCATGCTGTCCCCTTCCTCTTTGACTTTAGAGAGCTCTCCTTGCACAATCTCGAGTTGTTTCTGGGTTTCCTGACAACGTGTCTCCCACATCCGCTCACCTTTGCTGGATATCTCCAGCTGCCTACGGAGGAGCTTCAGGTGGGCTTGAAGTGATGCCTGAGCATGCTTCTCAATCATAAGCCTAAGGTCCTGTGGGTTAATTCAGACAGCAAATAAGTTTCATTTTGTTGCGTTCACAAAAAGCTTGGGACAGAATTATTCAACTGTTTGACCATAAACAACAAATGTTGAAATCGTTTCCAAATTTCCTGAACGTTAAAATGAAGCCAAAAAGAAGAGGGTCTTCCATTTTTATAAATAAATTAGCGTCATAAGCTTTATCAGGATGGATTTGCACCCCATGAGCCTGTTTTTTTTCCACAGGACTCAAGAAAGTACTGAGTATACAGTTTTTGAAATGTTATTGATTCGGCATCGCTAGAAGACAACCAATTGGGAACTTTTTTATTGAGGCAAGTGCCTTGAGCAGTTTTTGTGGATACAGGAGCTATAGAAAACGCCAAAATCATTACTATTAAAATGAATTTTCCAGTTAGTACAACCTTTGTGGTCATTTGTTTTGATTTGCCAGTCCGTCGAGCTGGAGGAGCTCCAGATTGGGAGGGTGCCTGAGAGAGTGGCGGGGTTGCCGACGACTTCCTTGGCACTGCATCAGGCTTCGTAGGCTCTGCCGTCTCTACTTGGTTTGACTGGGAAGCCACTGGCTCTGAGGATGTAACAGCTGTTTTCACTTGTTGTGGGGAAGCCACTGGCTCCGGGGTTTTCTTAACTGTATTCACTGGCTCAGAGGAATTCACAACTGTTTTCGGGGAAGTAACTGGCTCTGAGGTTTTCACAACTGTTTTCACTGGCTCCGAGGAATTCACAACTGTTTTCACTGGTCGTGGGGAAGCCACATGTTTTGAGGATGTAACAGCTGTTTTCAAAGGTTGTGGGGCCACCACTGACTCCATGGATTTCACATCTGTTGTCACTGGTTGTGGGGAAGCTACTTGCTCCAAGGATTTCAGGACTGTTTTCACTGTTTGAGGGGAAGCCACTGGCTCTCCGGATTTTACAACTTTTTTCACTGGTTGGAGGGAATCCACTGGCTCCGAGGAATTCACAACAGTTTCCACTAGTTGTGGGGAAGCCAATGGTGACGAGGATGTAGCAGCTTTTTTCACTGGGTGCATGCTTTCCGGGGGATCTTTGAGGTCGTCTTTAGCAACACGTTGGTCCCCTTGGGAAAAACGGGTAAAAAAAAATCAAAATTCCACCATATCGAAATCAAGCATCTGAAAGCACACAACTTCGTGTGACAAGGGTGTTTTTTCTTTCATTATTATCTCGCAACTTCAACGACCAATTGAGCTCAAATTTTCACAGGTTTGTTATTTTATGCATATGTTGAGATACACCAAGTGAGAAGACTGGCTTTTGACAATTACCAATAGTGTCAACTGCCTTTAAACCATTAAGTGAAGGCTTAAAACACTACACCATGGCAAATGTTACTTATTTTACTGCTTTTTCCACCATGCAAAGCCTGGGGAGTCAAGTACTTGATATCCTAGACTGGACTATTCCACATAGCTAAGTGGGGTCAGAGTATTTGTTGAGGGGCTGAAAATTTGCTTCACTCATATTTACTCTGTGCAGACATAAAGACGTACCCAAATCTGAACCGTGATAAGTGGAGCCATCTGTTTTTTTGTGTAGCAGGCTTCTACATGTAGATATCTTGTCAGTAGCCAAAGCTAGATTCTGTGGTTTCCAACACCCCTACCACCTGCCAGTCAAACATTTCGGCATCCTTGGGTGCGAGTAACTAGTGAAACCTTCCCTCATTGTGTTATTCCTGGGGTAACTCCCTGAAAGTCTTAAGCCTTACCTTTTACTCTCTCTAATGAGTCATCCAATTTTGATTTTTTGTTGCTGTTTCTTTCCTCTCCATCAGACGCTGTTTCCTCTAAGGATGGACTACGTGCCCGCTTGCCAGTTTCCAGACTTGAAATCTTCCCTGGTTTAACAGCCTCAATGCATCGCCCAGAGTCTCCAGCAGCTTCCCCTTCTTTTGCATCCATGCTAGAAGGTTCTTCTGGTACCTTGCGACCTGCAGTCGTTGTCGCAGCATCAACCTCTTGGACGGCCAGTGAAGTCTTGTCTAGGCCTGCAGACAACCCAGTCTCCTGATTCACTGACAAGGACGTGTCTGTTGGATGCTTGTCAATGCCTGGTGCAGAAGTCATATTCACAGGGTTCAGCTTCATCTCAACCCTTTCCTTAATTTCAGTTGGTTTTAAGGACATTTCGTTGGAGATCACCAGATTTATAAGCGAAGCGACAGTCGTCTTCTCGTGGTTATCATTTTGAGAATCCATCTCCTTCTCCTCTTGTAGCTTTGTAATAGACTTTTCCAATGAAAGTAGTTCCTAAAGTAAAACAAAGCAAGGTTTAACCCAAAACACATTTGAGGAAATATTAACCAAGACTGCAAACTAGCTATTGCATTTTAAAGTTACACTCAAAATTTGTGAGTGTGAAGGGGTCCTGTAAATGGTTGAAATAGAATTCAACTGCAGAATGGTGAAAAAGAAGATTTGATTGTCTTTGAATAAAACAGGACGACTAACATAAACCCAAGTAAGTGAAACAAATTCACAACTGTTCCCATGCAGTAGTATCTAAAAATAAACCCTTGTTTGATCATTAACAAAAAAGTATGTGAAATTGAATGCGTTTTTTTGCACTTTTATTGATTGCTGTTGAAATTGACCAGGAAAACCGATGATAATAGTTTTAAGGTAGCGTTCTTTTTAAAAAGAATAACACGCCCAGAGCTCTTTAGGGTATGAATGCAAAAGCTGTTGATTAAATAACGCCCTTGGGCATTGCAGGGATAGCCAGCACAATGCAAACACTCATAGTGTTATGCTTCATTTGCTCCCCAAAAAGGACAAAAGGTACTGAAATTCAAGCTTGAAATCTCCCTGTTACTAAGGATAGTTGTGTAATCCCAAATAATAAACAAACCAGGGCTAGAAAAATAAATCATTTTTTCATTGAGTGTTGGTAAATCATGGATTATTATTTGTTTCACCCGACTCCAAATAGATGTTGATGTTTCTTGCACATTATTTCAGGTAGAGGGTGTTGTAGATGGGTTTAGATAAATGTTGTGGAGCTTGTATTTGTATGCCCGTCAAGTTTGTTAAGACCAAACACTGAATACATTTGATTCGTGCATTGTCATGGAATAGTGATGATTTCACTTTGTGACTATATTCTGCGACAATGCTTGGAAGCATCCAATATTTGTAAAGTGTATAATTTGCTCTTGAAAACTAACAATATGCATTACGTTTTTATTCAGTGCTGTTGTCCCTGACGATACTCCATGTTCTTCCAGTGGGGGTGAATCAACTTCCATTGACTGGACCTCAGACGGCATTGGAGATTCTCTTGCTTCTGATTCTTGGTCTGTTTCCATCAGAGAAGGCTCCTGGCTCGCATCTGGATCAAGAGTCCTAGGTTTACCAATTTGTTCAGAGTTTGATTGATCAGAGCTGCCATCAGTTATGTTAGTCCTGTCATCAAGACATTCTTTTAAGTTGGGCAGTGAAGTGGTTTGTGCAGCTTGTTCACAATCTTTGCTCAGGCTAGTTGAAAGGCTTCCAGATGATTGAGGACACAATCCATACTCTTTTTTACCAGCAATATCTGCTAGTTTATCAGTTGACTTCTCAACAGGCTTTGGTCTACCGTATCCATCTTTGTTGGAAGTAGTTTTCGTACATACATCCTTGATTCCCTCCACGGCCAGTTCACTTGCTTTGCCAAAATGCTCTTTTAGTTGGGTAGGATACTCTGTTGTCTCCGTGGAATTCTGGCATACAGGCAAGATGTAAACATCCTTTAAAGATGATATGTTCACTACAGCAGCTGAGGGTTCCTCCAACTGATCATGTCCAGAAGGAATACCAGTTGCAGTAACTTCATTGTTCTTCATCTGAAGACATTTTGTTGAGTTTTTGCATTTCGGATTCTTAGAATCTACTTCAATGTCTTCACCAGAGGTCTTCGGAGAAGCTGGCAGGCTTTTAGACAGGAAGTTACTTTCATCTTTGGTAACACTTGAGGCGTTTGCTTTTGGAAACACTTTATCCACAATGGACTTGAGCTTAAGTCTGAAAGAGCTGATTGGGCCTTCGTTCGCATCCACCTTGGTCAGAGGGGATGGAAGTTCCTGGAGTTTGGTTCTAGTCGGTGCAGGTATATCAACAGTGCTGTTTTGGGTCGGGTTTTTGCTTACTTCCTTATTTGTTGTTTCTCTTGCGGACACGTCTGGCCTTGCTGGTGAAGAATTACATGTATCTGGTGTCTCAAGATCTAATGGATCAACAGTTTTATCATTTTCCTGGATGAGTGAGGGTTCCTTCAAGTTTGTTTTCCTTTCTCCAGGAGCCACTGCCTTGAGACTCACATCTTTAAAACTGTCTTCAGGATTTGCTGAGGTGATATGGGGGGATCCTGTTACTGAAGACAATGTGTTGAGCTTAGCTTTTTCAAGAACACGTCGATCAGAACTAACTGTGACCTCTTTGCTTGCACTTTCATTAGTTATGGAAGGCATAACTTTAGACAGTGTAACTTGTTCCTTATTGCTTGCATTTAGACTGGATACATTTACACTGTCCAGCTGGTGGTTTGAATCAGAGGATCCATTTGCAGAAAGAGCTAGTGAGTCTTCAAAACCATGCGACTTGGAGATATGTTCCAACTCACGCTGTGCATCCTTAGTTGCACTTGGGATATGGTTCTTTTCACTTGATTGTGAGGGAATAGGTGAATTAACACCGTTTGTCTCAGCAATGGTTTTAGAACTTCTGTCTGTATCTGGTCCAGATTGTGCATTTGAAGTGGAAGTTTTAGAAACTGCACCAGTTACTAAAGAAGTGCTTTTACTGTTCTTTACATCTGATGGTTTTGGAGTTAAACTTTTCTTGTCCTTTATACTATCACTAATTGAATTTGTCAACTTTGAACCAGGTGCTTTGTTACTTTGATCTGTGTTAGTGGCAGAAGTGGGATCTCCTTGGTTTCCACAATCCCTGTCTTTTTCTTTTGCTTTCCTGAATGCAGGTTGACTTGGTGTTTTAGAACTGCTTGTACTGCTCTTAATCTTTGCTTCGGGATAGGTATCTCTTGAGGTGCTTTTAGTATTACCGGAGGGACTGGAATTTCTTGACCTTGTTGCAGGCTTTTCATTGACATCGTCACCATGTCTGCCATATCGTGTTTTTCCACGGTTACTGAGTGTTCCATCTCTCCAAGGAGGGACCCGTTCTTGACTTCGTTCTCTGCTGGAAAACTCACGCCTTGTATGTCTTCCAGGTCTACCACTATTGTCTGAGTAGGAATACTCAAAATGATCATTGTGATAAGATCTCGTAGACTGGTAACTTCTGTCCCTTTCCTCACTGCGTCTCCGACCATCATGCCAGTTGTCGCTAGGGGAATATTCACGGTAGCTGTTTCTTTGGGATCTGGGTTCGTCATGGTACTGCTCACGGTGGTTGACGGAATTTGTATGGCAATAGTTTCTGTCCCTGGACCACGACCTTTCCTCACCGTTGGCAAGTGCTTGATCTCTATCGATATCATATGCAGCTCCGTATGTTTCGGAACGGGGGCGGTAGCTCTCAGTTGAGTCCCGCTTCCGCTTTCCAGGCATGACCTCACCATCCCAGCCAGAGTTTGACCTATTGAGGTTGAAGTTCCTGGCCAGTTGTGTTGTGGACTTCTTGGCACATTGTTTCCTAGGTACAGGATATTGAGAAAATTGTCTCTCCTCCCTTGAGCCTTGGTATGCAGATGAGGACCCTGTGTTGTTTTGTGAATCACCATGGTATTTGTTCATATTACAGAGCTCTGGAAAAGAAAAGAAAAACCAGAAAGTATTAGTTGAACTCCATTCACAAAAAGGGAAAAAAGGGCCTCAGTCTTAATCGGCCCTTTAAAACCCACAGGGTCGTGGTCATGCCATTCGGCGAGGTCCTTTATAAGACAGCCACGACCCCGCAAGGTTTTAAAAGGCCAATTAAAGGGACACGTTGCCTTAGATCAGTCGAGTTGGTCTACAAAAAGCGTTTGAAACCGTTTGCTATGAAATGCATACAGTTGAAAGATGTTTTAAAAGTGGAATATGCCTAGAAATTGCATGGAATTTCCTTTTACTTGGGAACTAACACGGTCGGCCATTTTATGAAGTAAACAAATTTTCTCCACAAAATGGCACACCGAGTTAGTTCACAACATATAAGGAAAACCATGCAATTTTGTGTGGATCATTATAATCTTTTTTTAAAACATCTGTCCAACCATATGCCTTTTCTAGCAAACAGTTTTCAAACGCTTTTCACAGACTCACCAGATCCAAAGCAATGCGTCCTAACAAAACAGTTGCTAGCAGTGTAAGCACTTTATGTAATCCAACATATACATAAACTGACAAACCTGTAGAAGTTTGAGATGAGATCGATCGGCCAGAAAATAGTGAAAAACTGATTACACTGAGCGATAAACTCCAAATGCAAAGTTACATTATTTATTTCTCATCAAATATGGCTTTTTCAGGCAGAAATAATTCAAGGGAGGTTTTCTACTATCATCATCATTAGACCATGTAAGTTTGCTATAAATCTGTGATCTTCACAATTTTGTTTTCTTACCAGTTCTGTAACGTTCTTTTAAGATTGAGTCACTAACTCTTTTATTCCCATTCATATGTGCAATTTTGTCCAAAAAGCCTAATAAAATTGGGGGAAAAGGACAATGTATGACTGCGGCTCATAAGTTGTGCATGGTTTGTTATTATTTTGTCCTGACTTTTCTCCTGACACATCACATGTTATTTCATGTGGTTTGGTTGATCGCAAATAATATGAACACTGGCTTAGACTGTTTTGTCAGCTCTACTAATCTATTTTAAATACTTTTAATATATGCTAGAGCAAACGTTGATCAAAGTCCATAATATGACTAAGTCCACCAGTGTCTTGTTTTTTATCTGAAATATCCACTATGACATCTAGATTTTTGCGAAGTTTCACCACGTTCTTTTGAGTTTTTTGATGAGTTATTTAAGATTTGTAAATGGGCAATTCCACGGTAACGGAAGAACGTTTTGACTCATTAAACAACATTTAAATCGTGGATATCATTAACAGTTTAATTAGTTTCATCAAGCAAATGTCGCAGTTTCTTTTATTAATGACTGCCTTCAAAATGGCCTCCTCTTTTTGGCTGAATCCACTATTTAAATGTTGTTTAATGAGTCAAAACGTCCTTCCGTTACCGTGGAATTGCCCAAATGTGGAGAAAAAGACAAATAGCAGTACACCAATAAAGCAAGGAGCAGGTTTAGCATTGATAAGCAAATGAATTAAGTTTCCAATTGATGATGAAAAATAGCAAGAAAGATGATTTAACGATTATTTTGTTATCGAGGTGTGTTTATAGCACTGTTTACTCAGTACTTTCCTGAGCTCTGCGAAAATCACAGGCAAATTTTGTTGGGATTTTTTTATACAGAGCTCGGAAAAGTACTGGATATACAGTGTTAACACACATCAATACATATGAGTAAAACCAAAATTAATATTCTTTATCCCTGATGCAAATTTCCACCTATTAAAAAGGAAAATCTTATCCCAGCAGTGGTAATTTTCATTTTGCAAAACGCACTCCCAATAGAAAATCTTAAAATCTAAAAGAAACTTTTAAAGGGGCAACATGTCGTTAGTGGCCTCCGTGTAGTTCCAGGCTGGGAACAACTGTTTTGCTGACAACAGCCAGCATTTGTTCAGGTAGACATACGACACAGAAAATACAAAAGATGTGAAACAACCTACTTCTCTTTCGTCCTCTCTGCGAAGACTTCCTGAAAACGTAGCTATTGGCAGAGATCTTGTACAGAAAGCTTTTGCTGAAGTAGAAAATAAAACAAAGCATCAGGCCCTTGATTTCAGTCACTGGTATTAGACAATGATAATATCAATAATACAAAGCATTTGTTAGCGCTCTAACTAACCAGAGAAAGTATCTCTGTCGGTATTATTTTGTTTTGATAGCGCAAAACAAATAACAAGCAAAAGGATTATTCAGAATGAGCAAAAAACATGAGTGATTAATTAAACAAGTGAGTTCCAGAGGCAAGGTGAAATGTTACAAAGGCCCTATCCCCAAAGCTGGATAAAGGGGTCAAAGGAACATAGAGTCTGCTGCCCTTAAGCATGCTCTATAGGTTGGTAGGAGCTAGTCCATGGAGAGCCTTGAAGGATGATCTTATATTGTATTCTGAAATGAATGGGTAACCAGTGGAGTTTGTGTACAATGGGAGAGATGTGTGAGGACATTTTGCTACCTCAGTAATGTTGCTGTGATGCGGCAGATTTTTGACAGATTGTACAGGATGAAGTGTGTTACAAGTATGTGAAAGCCCAGCCAGGAGACTATTGTAGAAGTCAAGCCTAGTAGTGATGAAAATTGTTCTAGTGTTTTGGGGCAGCAGCATGGGCAGTGACAGTACAGGTTTTGGGCACGACGAGTAACTTTGTTGTAACTTGTGTATCTGTAGATGACCATTTCCAATGACAATGACTGCCTGAAATCCAAAATCCATCTCAACTCAACAATGGATTTTGGACACTGATTTCACAAATAGCCGTGACAATCTTGCGATGACACATTCGTGGCAGCAAAATTTCCTGACAATTTTTATTGCAAATGTATGACGTATTGAACCATTTTGTCTTTAGATTTTATAACAGGTGTTTGACTTAAATGCAGCTTGTTCATGAGTTAAAGAAACTTGCAGTCGATTTTAAGAAACTTTACGCAACTGCTTAAGTCCACTTGCGCAACGTTTATGGCACAACATTGCACAAGTGGACTTACGCAGTTGAGTAAAGTTTTGTGAAATCGGCAGCTGGTGGGTTTATGTCAAAGGTCACCACTTTTAGCCTCAATTTTTTACTTTATGTAGAGCTGTTATTAGTGCAAAGGCCATTCAGAATAGTCAAGGTTTAAGAGAAGAAAAAACAATTGTTTTGAGACCAACCAACCACCCACCAAAAATGTTGATTTATTTAATTCATTGAATGACTGCATTCTGTAATCCATCAATAAACAAAAAGCCTCAAATGAACAGGGTATTTCAGCATTGTAGTTTAGTCAGGAATGATAACAATCTTGCCAGCTTGGCCAGCCTGTTATTTTGTCTTCTTCTTTTGTTTAATATTATATTAATTTTTCAATAAGAAATGAAATTTGATTTCAATTGGTTGTTTGGACCCCCCAAAAAAAATTAATAATAATAATTTTAGTGAAAGAAAAAAAAGAGAGAAAACATTGATTATTATAATCCACTAATACGCTAGTCTGAAATTTAACCACACACTTACTTTGTTGGTTTGTAGGTAAGCACAGCTGCCTGTATGTCAATGTTTAACAGTGTGACAGAGCAACTCTTTAGTTCTTCCTTGAACTTTTCCAAGATATCCCGGTATACGTTGTTTCCTTCTTGAAGATCACTTCTTACTTTTGCAACCTTTCCCTTCACGTTTAGTTTCTCCTTTTGAAGCTCTGCTAGATCGGAAAAATAATTTTTTTGTTTATAACTTTGTTGATTTTGAATTCAAATTCAGCTCTTTGGAGTATGCAACCTGAGCTTCCAAATTTGTAATGGACCAAGCTAAATCAATCACTAGAACCATCTCTGCACTCAAAGGTACCAAATAACCCATGGGTGAAAAGAAGCAATTATAGATTAGTGTCTTGCTCAAGGACAAGTATCATGACCAGGATTGAACCCACGCCCTGATGAATCAACCACCAATCCACAAAACAGCTTGATCATAACAAAGTCCGTGATTTTTAAACACACAAATCACTAAAGCTGTTTACAAATTTGCTTCCCTATGGAGAATTCTATTACTCTGTCCCTTCTTCTTGTACTTAAAAGCCCTGACTATTTCCCATCAGGAGGAAATACCGCACACACTTTTATAGACCATATCTGCCGGAAACGGCTTGTACCAAAAGCCCATAGAGGTCGGAACATCTGCAAGATCTCACCTTCTTCCTATCAACCAAAAAAAGGTCAGAGCAAAGGTCATGACCTAAATTGATATGTTCTTTTAAACAAAACCAACTTTCTGTTTCATATTATTTTTACAGACACTTCCACAAGAACACTCAACAATAATAGCCATGTCTTGGGATATGGTTCGTTTATACAGAAACAAATGATATCTAAACTACAAATTAACACTAATCTAATACAGAACCAAATAGTTGATTAAATTTACCTTTTTTAACAATTTGCTTACGGGTACCAGTCCTTCGCCTCCTGTGAAGAAATAAACAGAAAGTAAATGTTTAAGTCTGATGGTTAAGACAACTATTAGTTACACATCTATAAATGACATTTATGAAGAGTCATGGCTGAGCGCTTGTAAAAGTACTGACTCAAGCTTGTTTAAAGTTTTCCTTAGGCTTACGAGCTACAGTGATTAGGTTCATTTATACGGCATCCTTAAGCATGTTTCACATACATAACAAACATTTGTGGAACACAACTACATCAAGAATACAGCACATTAGGTTGGGTACAGATAATGTTTGATACACTTCTTGAATGTTCGTAGAGATTCAGATTCCCTGATTGAGGTGGTGAGTATATTCCTGGTGTGTGGAGCAAAATGTGAGAATGTTCAGAGGAGCGCTGATAACCAACGCTGCCAACTGTCTGGCCCCACGAACAGTTGCTATTTCACAATTGTGTTTCACATGCGCCTGAACTAACGACCCTTGTTATTGTATTGGCTTGTGTACCTTCGCTGGTAGGCCGCGCGAAACTATTTAACTGGCTGGCGATTGCTCTCAGTTCCAGCATGCAACCAGTGATTTTCCCGCATTGTTGAAAATGGGCTTAATATAATAACTCTACATTTGCTGCCACCCTTGTGTATTGGTGTGACCATACCAACCACTCAGCCATCAGGGGAAAAGTCTGCAATTAGTGGCTCTTAATAAGAAGTAAGAGGGCCTTGTGTTTTTCAATTTGCAGATAATAAGGACAATGAAAGACACCTGAGCCAAGAAATCATGTCTCAAGGTAATAACAGAGAAAAAATGGGCCCCTAGCAGAGACTTTTTAATTGCATACCCCCTAGTAGGCCAACAAAATTACACTGGGCAGCAGGCCACAGGTCAGTGATTTAAATTTAACAACAGTTGAATTGAGAGCGAGATATGGTCTTTCCAAACAACAAACATGCACAAATCATGCATAAGCCAAAGGCAACGCACAAAATACATACAACATGGAAAATTGTATGTACACATGTACATGTATGTACATGGCTGATGGGCGTGAGATTACGTCAGAATTAAAATCAGTTTAAGATTTAGTTTTAAGGGATGTTATTGGTCCAATGAACAGCCGTCGCTTTCAGGAAACTCTTCCTAACTTAGGATTAATCTTAAGACTTAGGACGAGTTAAGTTCCGCCACCTTAGACGTTAGGACGCAATAAACTCATCCTAAGTTAGAGCAAGTTACTCGTCCTAATTTGAGATAGGATGAATCCTAGCGTTTTGTGAAACCGGCTGCTGGGCACTTACTTATGCATTGAAACGTTTATTGTGAAATGCGCTTTACACTGTAAAAGAATTTGTTTTTATTATTGTTATGTACAACAGATTTATGCGACTCTCCTAAAAACATTACTCTTGTGATTTTTCACTTTTTTTTTCTCTTCAAAATATGATGACTAAGCTGAAACTTCAACAGGTAAATATTTATACATCTTCTATTACAGCAAATAGGAATTCATGTCATGGCCAATAACATGATCTACACAAGGTTTCAAAGCCCTTTAACGCCACAATAAAAAACATATTCAATGAATAATTGTAGAGAACACTGCTGCAGCTGTGAGACCTTAGTTTCTCTGCAAGAGGTGATCAGTAGACTCGGCAAACAGCTATGACGTCAAAAGTATTTGTTTGAACGCGATGTAGATGATTATTTTTCATGCCTGCATTTACACTCAGTGCATGCAGTGCTCGATGACGAAGCCCCAGGCAGTGACTCATCTCATCACGGAGCTCAATGATCTCATCAACCAACTGCAGCTTGTGACTGGCAGGTTATTTCCTGAACATGAGACAAACTCATCTATATGCAGATGCTCTGTATGATCCATAGCATGCACCAAGGGAAGCATTCAGAGCATCAAGGCAGTATCTGAATTAAACTGGCATCTGGCAACAGAAGCTCTGCCAGAGATCTGCTTTTGAGCCCACACACATAATCACCTTTGACCTTGCATAATTTCACATTGCCTTCATGGTTCTGGAAATTTGCAGTTAAATTTGACCTTCATGTGTATACATACAAAGCCAACAACTGTGTTTATGCTGTAGATATGGACAGGGGACCAGTGTAAGCTACTGTATAGCCCACATACATAATAAAATTGACCTAAAATAATTTCACACGGCCTTCATGGTTCTGGAGATTCACAGTTAAGTTAGATGTACATGCATAACATATCAAGCCAAAACATGTTCTTATCCTTTGAAGGGGAAGTCTAAATCAAAATTGGCACCTCTCTGTGCCTACGGCTACTTAAATGCTAAGGGTAGCCTATGCTTCAATGCATGTCAACTTGGAAATCTAGCAAGAGCCAAATATTCATTCAGGAATGGTCTAAGCCAAGAGGCATCTACATGTACATGTGTACATGTTGCAGTTCTGTGTTATATTGACAGTTTATAAAACACCCGTTTCACTTTTCAACAGCCCCTTGCACTAAAAATAGAAGCTCAGTACTCGAATTTCAAACAACAAGTACAAATTTACCCGCGTCTGTTTACGCCTACATGTCCTGTTTACATAGGAACATGTATTGACAGTGACTGTACTACTGCAGTCTGGCACGTCACAGAGCAAGGGGCACGCCAACAAAGTGATCCCTTGAGAGCTGGGAAGTGAAAATGTTTGTTTGACATTTAGTTCTTTTGAGCAAAACTGAAGTCATTAGTGCGTGTGGAGTGCTATTTTGACTTCCTGATTCATGGGTCAACTGCCCAAGCACAAGGATCCACTTGGCCCATATGCGCCTGACTGGTCACACAGTACACAAAAAATGTTCCTGCCCATGTAGCGTCTGTTGCTGCATTACAATAATTTACAGGGTATGGCCTGAAATGCCCTGAAAAACACTTGGTGTATTTCCTTGATAACAATTTGTGCATTTCCTTGGCAACACTTTCTGTCATTTCCTTGATAACACTTAGTGTATTTCCTTGAAGTGTTTTTTCTTGATAACACTTTGTGTATTTCCTTGATAACACTTCATGTCATTTCCTTGAGAACACTTTGTGTATCTCCTTGATAACACTTCATGTCATTTCCTTGAGAACACTTTGTGTATCTCCTTGATAACACTTCATGTCATTTCCTTGAGAACACTTTGTGTATCTCCTTGAAGCGTTTTTCCTTGATAACACTTTGTGTATTACCTTGAAAACACTTAGTATTTTCTTGTAGTGTTTTTTCTTGTAAACAGTTTGTGTATTTGCTTGAAAACACTTTGCGTATTTTCTTGAGAACACTTTGCGTATTCTTGAAAATACTTTGTGTATTTCCTTGAAAACACTTTGTGTATTTGCTTTGATAAAACTTTGTGTATTTCCTTGATAACACTTCCTGTAATTTCTTGATAACACTTCATGTATTTCCTTCTAAACATTCTACATATTTCCTTTATAACACTTCCTACATTTCCTTGATAACACTTTGTGCTACCAACCAGGCATGCTACCAACAATGATAAATGCTGTGCTGCAGTAACATGGACGACAAAATACCTAGTATGTAAACAAACTACAACCATCACTAAGACAATGGAGTAAAGAAGGCTATAAATATCCATCTGCGACAAAGTTAGATAAAGTGATATGACAAAAAAAACATAAGTCAGGGACACCATTGTAAAAATCAGGGAGGAAAACGAAAAAAAAAGAGGGAAAAAGAAGAAAACAAACCTTAGTTCAGATAAAAGTCTGATCACCGTCGATAAATCTTTCATTGTCAAGTCAGTGAGCGATTTCCCTTGTAGAGCAGAGCACACTACTACACGGACTTTGTGATGCTCTACTCAATATGAACATTCAGTCTGCCGAAAACAAGTTCAGGCTAAAATTGTTTGCTGTTCGAAATTGCTCGCCAGCATCATTCCAGCAAGATTAACCAAGGTTCCAGTTAAATCTTTGTTATAAAGTACTGCCTGACCTTTGTAGCAGACTACACAATAAAGGCAGGTGACCTAGTTCAGTTGGAGCTAGAACAACTCAAGCATGAAGCATATTTTCTTTACATAACAGCTCAGATGTTCAGTGTTAAATTTTACAAATTCTATAACAACGTGGCCAGTTTCATTTCAAAGGAAAACAAATTATGCAAAATTTCTTGCTAACTAAAATTGCTGATTGATAACAAAATCAAAGCTACCAGACAACACGGCAAGTAAAACTGTTTGTTTCCTCTTGGGGGGGGGGGGGGGGGCAGCATGGACTTTCTCTTTTGTATTACCTATTAAAATGATTAAAAAACCTCTAAATGTCAATCGATACATCAGCAAACAAAAAAATCAGTCAGAAGTAAGGCTAGTGCCGGTGGCACTATTAAAAACAGATCAACTGTTGAAGCACTAATGACCTCACTGCTGGACTGCACTTAATACCTTCCTATATGTACTACAGGCAACCTCATCCTACAATATCACTCACAAAAAGCACTCGAGCCTGATACCATTGGTTTGTCCACTGTTCAACATCCAATAGGAAAGAAACATGTCAGACAAACAGTGAACATAGTTACGATTTGTTTGATTTAACATTGTGGTGAAAAGCTACCTGTGGGGTTCTCTCAAACTACATGTATAATTACTTGAAAGGGGTAGTTCTATCTATGGTTTAAGTCAACATCCCTCCAGTTGTCCTTACCAAGAAGTTTGTTATGGTCATATGTACATGTTAAAGGTGTACCCTTCCTCTAAAACAGCTGCTTTGAGAAGCCTGGTTTTCATTTTGAATATCTGACTAGAATAGATTGCATCCAGGTGGCCTGTATATTAATTATTGCCACATTTGTGACATGTACCAGCAGCCATTTGGTTTTTCCCACACTGCAGCATGTATGAATAAACACATATGGCCTGATTTTTGTATGCATATCCCTACTACATTAGTAAACTGTACTTTATCCAAAACCTGTTTGTCAAAAATGTGTCTGGACTACATTGTTGACAGTTCATACATACAAGATAGACCTAGTAGTTACAAGAAGGTCTGCTTGAGTATTAAACAGCCACTGCAACAGCATAACTCAAGTTGCAGACCAACATCCAAGTAAATACTTCAATCCTTGGCACTCTGCCATGAAATGCACTCAACAGAGTTACTTATAAGGAATGTGGGTGGAGCTTAGAATCACCTCATGCTGTGGCAGCTAATCAAAAGCCTCGGGTCACTGATAACATGCAGTCGCTGCATGCACAGACTTTTTCTGTCAACAGGAAATGTAGAACCTGTTTTTGCTGCATAGGGTATCAGGGCCAGGTTGCTGTATATCCCTGAAGCTGGTTGCAAATAATGTTGAGACTGTCCCTGAATATGTCCTTGAGTGAGATTAATCCTAGTGGCTATCTGACAGCTCTGTGCTGATGGCAGGTTCAATGATGCTGTAAATGTGGTGAAGGCATTGTGAAAGACATTCTGAGGAACACTTTCACTCTGATGTCTCATATGGGAAAATGCTTTTGCATTCAAGGATGTTGCGGATGTTCATAAATTTATTAGAGAAGCCAACATTAGCATCTTGCACTTAGGGAGGTTTTGTCCAAGAATCAGGGAGATATTTAGAATTACATTCTACATAATAGAGAGCTAATCATGTGGGTTTTCCAATTTGGTTTATTTTCAGGGAACTTTACAGCAAAATCAGGGAGAGTTTGCAATTCTGACATCTTCATCTGAAAGTAGCCGTTGTAAGAAATATCTTCTTCTTTTTCCTGGGAAACTCGAGCAAACAACCATGATTTTTTTATTTTGTTTATTAGTAATGGTGACCAGAATGGCAGCTGGTTTGTTCTTGACGTATGAGTACTGTGAACTCTGCTCTTCTACCTAGAGAAAACTGTCACAAATTAGGCCTACATCGTTACAAAGTACAATTAAGTCGTTACAAAGTACAAAGAACAATTTTTCATCAAGTTCAACGGCTGACTGTATATTATGTACACAGGCTGTATGCTGTAATTGACTTTTACATTCACCGTACTCCACTTACTGTGCAAGAGCTGAATTTCTGCTCTAGTTGTGTAAGCGAAGTAGGTCTAGTAAAGTAGAGTACGCACGCACACAAGCCAAAATATACCCTGCTAAACTCACGAAATTCAATGCTTACGTAAGCGCTGATTCTTTGCTTATGCTAAGCAGAGCAATGAAATTGGGCCCTGGCAGTGTTCACTGGTAAAGCAAGATAGATGTGCCTCAATGTTTGGTGGTGCTGGAACCATGCACTATCAGTAATTATTGATGTCTATCTACGTGTACATGTAGCTGTTTTTTTTAAATAAAATATAAACATCAAAATTATAATATACATAGTGAGTAATACATTATTAAGTTGTATGCACTGTTGTTGTGTACAGTTAATACTATCTGTGATTCAAATTGTAAAGAACAAATTACGTGTATACCAAGAATGATAATTTTCTCAGGGTAGATACCTCCTAGAGACACTTAAAGGTTGTTGACCTTGGTTAAAAAGGCACCACCTCTTTGAGGGTCAAAGCATACAAAGCATTTACTGAACCATTTCAAAAGATATCTTCAGATGCATAAAAAATTTGCCTTCATCCTCTCAGGCCTGCATTTCAAGCTTGTACCAACTATATTCATGCAAAACAAGAAGAATTGCTGCAAAGCTCTGCAGGTGGTTTTAACAAAGAAAAGAGACACAGACTACAGGGAAGGCTCACTGCAGTGTATGGATCAGAGCTTCTAGTTTCTCACAAAAAGTTTTCATCCTAGTTCATGAACGCACTCATTTCAAGGTTCTTCTCCACATCTGTCATTCAATACATGGTACATCTCAAAGCATTACATTCATGTACAGCAAAGTGCTTCTACAAGACAGCCTTGCTCTACAAACACCATGCTCCTCATCATCCCTCATTCTAAACACAATTGGGGAAACCATTCTTTTACACATGCTGGACAATCTCTTTGGGATGCTCTCCCACTGAATCTTAGACTAGTTTAGACTCTCTCCAGCTTCAGGACCAACTTGAAAACTCATTTGTTCAGTTCAAGCTTCAAGTACGGCATAAAGTAGATTTATTTTTTTATGCCAGGAGTGTCTTCCGGACAGATATGGCGCACAACAAATGACAATTATTATCTTTACCATTATTATCCATTTGTGAACTTGTGTAGTACATACACCACATAAGGAACATTTGGTGTCAGAAGTGGGATTTCTTATTTAAGGCAGCTTGATATGTTTTAAGATTTAAATGACAAAGGAAAAGAGCTTTATTCAGTAAAGGCGGCAATTCAATGTGGTCATTTCTGGTTTTGCTAGGAATAGCTGAGTTTTTCTTGCGTGTTTTAGGCCTGGGCAAATTATTTGAATATCCGGTTAATGGTGAATAGGTTTTCCTATCCGTAACCGCGAATGCCTTTTTTTTCTTAACCGGATATCCGCTTAGGGCGCGAATACCTATTTATAAACCGGATAGTTCTGTAATTACAACCAAGTAACCAGATATTCTTTTAATATCCGAATATCCGCGGACGTCGGGCGACAACTGATAGGAATGTTTTGTCTGAATCCTTATGAAACTTCTATTAAGACAGCATAAAACAGCATAAATTAAAGGAACACGTTGCCTTGGATCGGTCGAGTTGGTCTTTGAAAAGCGTTTGTAACCGTTTTTATAAAATACATATGGGTAGAAAGATGTTGTAAAAGTAAAATACAATGATCCACACAAACATGCCTCAAAATTGCGTGGTTTTCCAAAATTCTTCCTTTTACCTCGTAGACTAACACGTCGGCCATTTATGGGGGTCAAAATTTTGACCCCCATAAATGGCCGACCATGTTAGATCGCACAGTAGAAGGAAAACCACGCAATTTCGAGGCAAACTTGTGTGGATCATTGTATTCTACTTTTAAAACATCTTTCCAACCATATGCATTTTATAAAAACGGTTACAAACGCTTTTGTTTTGACCAACTCGTCCGATCCAAGGCAACGTGTTCCTTTAAGTATTTAACTATGCTCACCTCCGTGAAGAGTTAAACAATGACATTTCTGACGTAATTTGTTCAAAGATTACGAAAGTTTTCCTTCACGTAGAGTCAATCACGATCAAAAGAAAAAGCAAATCGCCATCTTTAAACTAGATCCGGTTATTTTTATGAATGAACCGAGTGACACTGTCTAAAACTAATATCAATCCGCCCATACGATCTCATTCACAAACGAACTTTTTTTTTTTTTAATATTGCCTCTAGCGGCAAAAAAAAAACTATTCGAATATCCAGTTAATTTCGGATAGTTGGCCAGCGGTATCCGAATATCAAAATTTCACTTCTCGCCTAGCACTAGTGTTTATGTGCCTGCTATGATCGAAAACAGGATCAGAGCTGAATCAAGCACTGTGTAAATGCTCCACAAGATCTTGATCTGTGGTCGTGATTAAACTGCCGGGTCTCAATGCACCTTTCGGGATTGATGTGACAAGACAATTGGCTAAAAATGAATATTCTTCAATGTTGTTGCTGCAGCCACTGGTCGTAGCCACAGCAGAATTTGGTCCATTAGGATGCAGTCAAACACCAAGAGTTTTTAATAAAGTACTGCAATATTGCTGCTTGTAAATCAAAAATATTTTGTAAAAAAAAAAAAAAAAAAAATGAAGTTGGGACTTATCTTACAAGGTAAATACAAGATAGAGAGGACCAATATTTATTTTTTAAACCTGCTTAACATTTTAGGTACTTTTTTTTTGTTAATAAAAATGAAATTCATAATTACCTCGGACGTGTGATGTAATACCTGGGGGCTGCAATAAAAGAGAGAAAAAACAGAAAGACAAAAATTAAATCTTGTATCATTTCAACAGAGAAAACAAATTCAGTTAGAAGATAAATGGAAAAGGGGGCTGTTATTTAACAAAATTTCGTCCTTGCTTCCAACCTCATGAAGTCAAACCAGCCCCTTCCCTCTACGCCTTTCGTCGTCTCCTTATTGATTGTACTACGTGTACCTTGCCTTTTCTTAGCGCCTTCTACCTACCCCTCTTTCACTAAATTCATGTGGTTTCACTTGACTGCTTCTGTTGCGTAATAATGTTCATGTGTTGTCTTGTTATTTAGCCTTGGAGACTCTGCTAGGGTTAAAAGACTCGAAACATATGGCCATTTGCTACTTTTTGTGTGTAAAAGCACACAGTTTTTTCAACACCTTCTTGTAGTTGTGGGGACTTGCCAATGTTGTTTTTGTACTCTCTTTTCTAAAGAATTCGTTGAACTTGCAACCCGGTTGAGCAAAGAAAAAGTTGTATGGATCATTGTTCAATTGTATTAACGTTCCCACAATGGTGTCTATTTTGATCTTGCAAAACTTAATATAAATGCAACAACAAAATGCTTCCATTCTTAATTTGATGTAAATGCAGTTTCTGGCGTCACAAAGTCTCTTTAAATGTTAGGCAGGAGTTGAACAATACCAACTTGAGCAAATATTTTGTTATGAAGTTGCGTTGCCAAATAGCACTTTGCATATAGTTTTGCACAAAGTATAAAAGGTGCTTCACAGTTCAGAGCCTTTGCTCTAGTGGTAACAAAGCATTTTCAAAACTCTAAAACGGTCTAAAAGGATTTGTGGTGTTATGTGTTCAAGAGAGCTTACACAGACCGTTCCATTAGACAATTACAAGGTTCTGTTTGAATATTCAGAATGCTTTAAATTCAGAATGCTTTATTCCTTTACGTAAAATCGTTCCAGTAGTTCAGCACAAAGTCACGCTCCAGCAGAAAACTAGCCATTGGATTCAAGGTGATGCCCGCTGGAGTATTTCTAAATAAAAACCTTGAAGACATTCCCTAAAGGACCAAGCTAGTTTGTCTTAGTAAAAGGCAATTCTATGAAGGAACTACTTCTGGTAATTATTTTAAATGGCACCAAGGCAATGGAGACAACAATGGCCAGGGGCATTGAGACAAATATCTACCCGGACAATCAGGTCTCATCGACTGATTCACACAACACAATAACAGTGGTCCACTGGCCAAATGCCAGTTAAAACACCCGAGGCCTAGTCAAAATTCACTCCAAGTGGTTCGGCTGGCTGGTTCGGTATTGAAAAGCATCCCTGTTTCTTGAATTACAGATTAGTGATGGACTAATGAAGTGACAAGCTTAGGTCCAGAATGTCATCTTCGAGAGGGCAAGGCCATTTACATTTTGAAAGGGCACTTCCGTTGGAAAATCTTAAAGTCTATGGGAAACAAGGCCAAGGGTCACCAAGGCTAGGACCAGGGCAAAGGTGGCCATGGCCCCAAGCCTTTGTGTAATTCCAGGCATGCAAGCTCACTGGTCCTCCTGGGGAGTTACTAAAAAGGTAAATCCAGTGTACACTTATCCAAAAAACATCAGGTTCAAATGCAAGTTTGCAGCACACAGTCAAGAGGCAAAAGCTTCAACTTCATTACTGAACACTTTGAATCCTTCAGCCCTAATAGCAATGTAAGTCAACAGTTACCCTGCTGAAGCCCCTATGGTGACTTTAGTGGACCAACATAACAATCAAATGGCAGTCTACCCTTAAACACAATTGTCATTTGTAAAAAAGCTGTAGCTTTTTCTGTATTTATCCTGCATATCCAAGCTTACCGCTTGAGTGGTCAAACAGTGTAGGTGGGCGCCAATGATTCTGATGGAATGGAGCAGCCAATGAGCAGTTACTGACATGTGGGTTAACATTAAACCTTTTTATGGTAGTAACTCAATTAGGAGCAGCTTAGACAACTATCACAAAGGATAGCACTCCTAGTCAACCAGCAATCTTCATTGTCATACACTCTTTTGTCCATGAAGAATTATAGGATGTCTGAATGTAAAATTGCTTCTCTTCATCTTTTTCAAACGATTTTTAAATTTGGACTGACTTGGTGCTGCACCTCACTACCAAACAAGGAAACATAAAACAATTGAAGTCAATGCTTGATGAAAATTGACTGAAATTCTTAACCTCTGTATGGGTAGGTCCATTTGCATACTGCTTCTGGTTATTGGAAATAGTTTAAGCTGGAGGTGACGAGGCTTAATCAGCTAAGAATAAAAACATGACATCATCAATTTGGTTATGCCGTGCGGTTACAGCCAGCAGGCAGTGCGTTGTGGCTATATATATATATATATATATATATATTTTTTTCCATTGTTCGGCATATTAGTAGCTAGGTGAAGTTGCTTGATTCCAAAAGCAACATCTCCAAGTCACGTGAGAGTTGGTGTTGGTAGTTGCGTATAAATGATCCTCCTCTACGACAGTTTTTTTGTATAGGTATGGTCTTCTTGTCTAGGAGTATTGCGAGAGGAGTGTCTTGCCTAGTTGCGTGTTTGGTTAGTTGTATTGGTAACTTGTGACGTGTTGAAAATGAATGGAATTATGAAAAAAATAATGTATGCAGGATGTAGCCGTGTCCCAGATGGGAATACAAACTAATGAGGTTTGAAATTACACTATGTAACAAATCTCTCTTTTGAGATATGCATGTGTAAAAACTCCCTCAAAATGCTTCTCCAACGAGTTGTACAAACAATCACAGACCTGTGGGAGCCTCCACTAGTCATGAGGAGTAACACTTTTAGCCAAACTTCTACAACCCCTTCCTCATTACTTTTCTTTTTTACCTCTTGGGAAACAGAGTAGGCTATAAATGGTAATGTGGAATGAAATATTAATCAAGCTACCAAGATGTTTACATTTAGTTATACCAGGTTTATCTGAACTAACCACTCAAAGGTGCTGGTCGCCAGCAAATCACACTCCAGTGATTCAAATAAAATGTTCAAAAAATGTTTCTTTAGATGACGCTTCAACAAAGACAGATCAGTTGTGTCCATTAAAGTCACCTGGAAGTGGTATTTTTTTAAAATAAAGCTTTTGTCACTAAAATATGTGTTTTTACGAGAGGAATGTGAATAAAAAGTTAACTAAGGTTTAAAAATATTAGTTTTGATTGTATTTACAAATTTACGAGTAGGCCCCGACCCGAGAGGGCGCTGTTCGTGACGTAATTCAAGGCGCGATATTTGAAGAGAAAATTTGTAGTCAGGCCCCCGTACATTACGCCTTTCAGATACCTTCTTCGATTTCCCACTAGCTGAAAAAATTGTTGGGACGGCGTCGTGTTTAAGAATGGCTCTTCTCGTCATGTCAAATGAGTGGTGTATCCCGGATTCGAAGCACGACGGCTCAAAGTGTTCGATGCATAGTGCTGAAAAAGACGTCGGACCGGACCACTTAGCTCTAGTTAATCTGACTTTCGCAGCCCACAACCGCCTATACTTGGGATCTGCAGGAAATAGATGAAGACTGACCCCATCTTTAGTTGTTTTGCTGCATCCAGCAGCACTACACCTGGTCGGCATTGCCGGAAAAATGCCAGAAAAAAACCTTTTTCGCAGCGTACAAACTCACGTCTTAGAATTACATGTACTTTTGCACGTGTGATTATCTACGCATCGAGGCAAAGTCTTCCTTTTCCTACGTCACAAAGGGGTAGGCGGAGTCAACCCCCCAAAGCACTTAATTAATTTTTTTAACATATAAATCGTGACAAACAATTACTCAAAAAATTGTTTTATTGTTAATAAACATATACTCTTATGTTTAAAAGAAAAAAAATCCTATTTCCAGGTGCCTTTAACTCATCTGGCAAGGAATTCCAGAGAAAAGGCCTAATATACGGAGCTTGCAAGGCGAGTTATGGGAACAAGTCATATCTGTGATGAAGAAATCATGAGGCCTTGTCCATGACATATTTTAACACCTTCTTGAAGTGGTGGGAAGGCAGGCAGATGCAATTTTGACTTGCTGAGGTGGTCCACATTGCTGAGGCGTTCATTGAGACATGTATGCATGTTGGGTTTTGGTCTGCTCTTTGCATAATGGATGTATATTAAGATAGGTTTGCTGTGACACCTTACATGTATTAATTAAATCTCTCAGTGAGAGTGTGTTTTTAGAAGAACCAGTGATTAACTCCCTGTTTTAATCAACTATACTTTGTCCATCATTAGGATGTTGCAGTGAATCCAACTGGAAGTTCAGCTGAAGAAGGATGATACAGGTGTCTAGAATAGGGATTAGCTTCATGAAGCATACAGTTCTGAACACAGGTCGGCAATATTTAGGTCTGGAAACATGGTGGAAGCTGGATAGTGTTAATGGTCATACATACATGGAGCTGCACTAGGGTCTGGTGGGAAGTTGGTACCTGGTACCTGCGGAAGGGTGTAAATTTGGAAGCAGGGTAGCAAACCCAGGGTGGCAAACCCAGGGCGGCAATCCCATGGTGATCAAGGAGGTTGCAGAGTTGTAGAGATATGGGTTGATTTCTTTAGAAAAACTTGAATTGTAAAGGAGATCACAGTCAAATAAACATGATCTGTGCACGTGATACAGCTAACTGCTTAAAGGAGTGTAAATTGTAGCTAACAAAATCGATCTAGTACCTGGTGCCCTTGAAATTCTCAATAAAAAATGTCCTCATATAGTACTCTTTTCTATAAAGAGAAAATGCCGTGGTGCCCTAGCCCTATCAAAAAAACAGGCCTGACCTCCCTCTTTGGAGAAAAACGGAAAAGTCAGCATGATGCTAGTCTTATTTTCCAAGTCCTGCGGAAACTCAGATCAGAGACAACTGATTAGCAGTCCGCTCATTAGAGAATGGATTACAGAGAGGATGATTCACTTTTGCTTTAGACATTATCCCAAGTATAAGATTATCGGAGTGAAATTATTAGCCAGCGACTGACAGCTAAATAGCGTCACCCACAGAAGAACAAATCAAATCCTACCATCTTTAGACCAGCTTTAGAACTAGAGTCTAAAGAGCAACATCGACCAAAAACCTGTATAATTCCTCCCATCTATGAAGGAAATTTTGACGACCAGATCCGGACAACCTGATTAGCAGCTGACTCTGACAGGCCCTTGGGTCAAGGAAGCATAATTAACTCTTGATTGTACACCTGCAGGTCAGAAAAAGGCGATCTGATCAGCTAGATTAGAACTAGGGTCTAAAGAGTAACATGCTTATGAACTGTCCTTCTAGGAAGTGTTGACGACAAGATCAGGACCATCTGATAAGCATCCGACTCTCTGACAGGGCTTAGGGTCTAGGAAGCATGATTCACTCTTGATGGTTCCTGAAGGTCACCCCAATGCCATCTGGTCAGCTAGATAAACAAAAGAGTCTAAAGAGCAACACAAACCAAAGAACTGTATAATTCCTCCCATCTATGTTGGAAATTTTGATGACCAGATCATGGGTCAAGGAAGCATAATTAACTCCAATGATGGTACACCTACAGGTCAGAAAAAAGAGATTTGATCAGCAAGATTAGAACTAGAGTCTAAATGCACACCTGCTAAGAACACTACTGATTCCTCCCATGTAGGAAGTCCTGATTACCAGATCACTATCACCTGATTAGCAGCTGACTCTGACAGGTCCTATGGTCTAGGAAGCATGATTCACTCTGTTTGTTTTCCTGAAGGTTATCTCAATGCCATCTGGTCAGCTAAATTAGAACTAGAGTCTAAAGAGCAACACCAGCCATAGAAGGGTATGAATCCTCCAATCAACCAGATCAGAATCACCCGATTAGCAGCCGACTCTGACAGGGCTTAGGGTCTAGAAAGCATGATTCACTCTTGATGGTTTTCCTGAAGGTCATCTCAAGGCCATTTATCTGGTCAGCTAAATTAGAACTAGAGTCTAAAGAGCAACACCGGCCATAGAAGGGTATGAATCCTCCCTTCAGGAAGTATTGACGACCGGATCAGGACCACCTGATAAGCAACCAACTCTGGCGGCATTAGGGGTCTAGGAAGCATGATTCACTCTTGATGGTTTTCCTGGAGGTCGTCCCAATGCCATCTGGTCAGCTAGATAAACAAAAGAGTCTAAAGTGCAACACCAGCCCCAGCAGGGTATGAATATAGGAAGTCTTGACGACACCCTCAGATCCACCTGATGAGCAGCCAACTCTTACAGGTCCTAGGGTCTACAGAGCTTGATTGGTTTTCCTGAAGGTCAAACCAATGCCATCTGGTTAGCGAGATAAGAACTAGAGTCTAAAGAGTAACACCAACCCAAGAAGGGTATGAATCCTCCCTCTAGGAAGTCTTGACAACACACTCAGAATCACCTGATAAGCAGCCAACTCTGACAGGTCCTAGTGTTAAGGAAGCATGACTCACTCTTGATAGTTTTCCAGAAAGCCACCCCAATGTGATCTGATGAGCAGCTAGATGAAACCTTAAGTTTATATTTACTTATTTATTTATTCATTTCTAGGCAAACAGCACAAACAAATAATAAGCAATAAAAATAAGACTACACAGAGAACAAGCCTGCGGATAACCCAAAGAGCGAAAATAATCACTATCTAAAGGCGATCCAGACAAAAACAATAACAAAGGCACAAAAGGGCACAAGGACAAAAACTATAGAGTAACACCTGCCTTAGAAAGGTACAACTCCTCCCTTCCAGGAGGTCATGATGACCAGATCAGGACCACATGATTTGCAGCTGACTGACTCTGACGGTTATAAGGGTCTCAGAAGCATTATTTACTCTTGATTGTATTGTACTCATAAAGGTCACATCAAAACGATCTGATCAGCAAGATTAGAACCAGAACCAGAGTCTTAAGCACAACACTGGCTTTGAACAGTATGGTTCCTCCCATCTAGGAAGTTCTGATATTAAAAGATCGCAATCATCTGATTAGCAGCTAACAACTCTGACAGGTCCTGGGTCTTAAAGCATAATTCACTCTCGGCATGGCCAAAGAAATCTACATGTTAACAAGTACAAAGGAGTCACATAGATTACTTTTTTGTCCTTCCACATGCCCTTGTTGTAATTGCCTCAATTAAAAAAGAAACATTTGTAAAACAGGCTACAATGACACAATCATAGCATCATGTTTCATTTCAATCATTGCATCCAAGGGTATAATTTTATTTGCTTGTAATATCTGTGGCTGAATATAATTGTTTCTTGTCTAAAAAGGATTGAGATTTTCTAGAGAGAAGTATAATAACAATAACTAGAGATACTGCTTTTGCTTTTTACTAGGTTGCGAGTAAGCCTGTAACGGTTAAACGTTTTAAAACACAAACAAATCACTGGAAGATGGCCTGGAAGATATCACAATATTATCGTCACGATACGATATAAAAACATTATCGTCAATATTGATGTTGGTTTTGAAATTATCAAAATATCGTGACAGAGATGATATTCTTTTTTCAAAGAAGATATATTCCAGAACACGTTATTTTAAAACCGCCTTCAAATTCTTTTGCTAAGGATTTCTAACAACTTCAAAGAATAATCCAATTAGTTTAGGCTGATGCCGTCAAATCCGAAGTTCTCCGACTACCAACCTGTGTACGTCTTCACATCTAATAACCATGGTGGTCTCTATTTAGGCTAGGTATCATCGAGGCAGGCAAACAATCTTGAAACGTTTATGGGCTAACGGGCTAATTGGCCGATTTCCGATATGCCGAAACTTTATCGATCCGAGTGATTATGACATAAGCCTAATGTTTCATACAGCTGTAAAGCAATGCCATCACATAGTGGTATCCATCACCTAAAACCCACGAAATCCTAACACTTTCTTATTAGGGGACGAATGAACTGCTAGTTGCCGTGGTTGCAAAGCTGTATGGGAAACTCCCTTAACCAGAAATTACCACGTTGTTGGGAACTCACCGTCAACACCTCCAATAACACATTTTATAATCCACAAAAGAAGTATAGAACTGTAGATATTAGCCATAGAGAATTTTCACAAGTTTTAGGTTCCATTTCGGTTTTAAAAACTGAATGTTTATTCTCAAAAAAAATAAAATCTCTAAGCAGCAAAGCCATCGCGGCCATCTTGCTTTGTCACAGAGCTCGTACAACATGGTTAACTGAGGGCGCTTTCCTGCATATAAAATTATTCTCGGCTCAAGACGTCAATGATCGGTGTAGTGTTTTATGTACGGTGCTTCGATGCCATGGCTGATGACCAACGGCAGACGCACAGTGTTCGTTGAAACAGAAAGGGGTCATTCCGTGTCAAATCACCCAATGGGTTAAACCCTACCCTCTTCAAATTTGCTCAAATTTTTTTTATGGGGTAATAATGGCTCAACAAGCTAAAATTTCATTTTTCAGCTCTATCCAATAAACGGTTTTCGCGCTACGACATGCTCTTTCTCGTTGATTTCGGTCAAAATGCGCCTGACCTCTGACATTCAAATGACCATAAATCGGTAATCTTTGGGTCAAATTGGTTGAAATTGGTGTCTTTGAAAAGGAAATTGTGTAAGCTTTCCAAATATGTCTTAATTTTTTTTGTAGGAACATGTTTAAGTATGATAACCTTTTGACCTCTACTTTGACCTTGAATTTGACCTTGTGGATCACGTGATCTGGAGATGAACTTCGGTGAAAATTTACCCCCATATGTTTTCTCCACAATATCAACAAATTAGAGATATAATATTTTTGGCTTGCCTTCAAGCTCCGCTCAAAGTGGCCCTAGTGGCCTATTCCTACGCAAAGTACATGTACATAACATACATGTCCATACGTATGTATATCAAGTGAGACTAGTGGACCTCTAGCAACATCATGATATACATATGTACGGACATGTATGTAATGTACATGTACTTTGAATAGGAATAGGCAAGTAGGGCAACTTTGAGCGGAGCCTGAAAGCAAGCGAAAAATATTATATCTCTAATTTTTTTATATTGTTGAGAAAACATATGGGAGTAAATTTTCACTGAAGTTCATTTCCAGATCACGTGATCCACAAGGTCAAATCCAAGGTCAAAGTAAAGGTCAAAAGGTTACTAAACCTAAACATGTTCCTACAAAAAAAGTAATGGCATATTTGGAAAGCTTATGCAATTTCCTTTCAAAAGACACCAATTTCAACAAATTTGACCCAATGGTTACCGATTTATGGGAGTTTGAATGTCAGAGGTCAGGCGCATTTTGACCGAAATCAACGAGAAAGTGCATGCCGTAGCACGAAAACCGTTTATCGGATAGAGCTGAAAATTGAAATTTGAACTTGTTGAGCCATTAGTACCCCATAAAAAAAATTTGAGCAAATTTAAAGAGGGTAGGGTTTAAAATTGTCTTTTTTTTGGGTGATTTGACACGGAATGACCCAAAAGTTATATAAATGTCCAAATCATAGAAGAAAAAGATTTACTGTTTTTACTTACTTTTTAGCATAGTTACCGTGCTGGTCTAGTATACCTGAGAAATAAACACAGAACACATTTACTTAAGTTATTAGGGCCTACATATCATGGCAGAAAATAATTTGTAAGTGGGCAACTGCACTCTTCTGCACTGCAGTTGTACATGTACTTGTCTGAGGAATGAAACAATTTCAGTATGGATTTAAACAATTTGGGATTGCCATTTACCAAATCCAAATCCTAATATCCAGCCTACATTAAAAAAGTCCTATTTAATTCCATGACCGCTAAAAAACTTTCAGTTTTTAGACTTTTACATTGTAAGAAAAACCTCAACAGTTTAAAAGCAGTAAAAATCATTTGTGCATTGACGGGGACATTTGCCCTTAAATGTTTGCCTTTAATTGTTTGCGCAACAAACTCAATGAATCTTGGAGGTTTGAGTTTGGAAAACATGCTAAAAATCCATCTTTGTTTACTATCGGTCATACTTTTTTGCCCCAGCACATCCATGCCACAAAATTCTACAGAAGACTGTAGAGACACACTGTCGAGACAGTGCACGGGGACTGGACCTGTAGGCAATAGGGTTCCATGGTAAACAGCCATGCAACTGCATTCAATACTACGGTCATGAAGTTTCAATGAACTGTGCTTTGTGGCAGCCTGTGGGTACCAGTGTGTGTTAGTTTTAATTTATCTTAAAATGTAAACAAACATGCAGTGCAGACACGTCGGACAACCAATTATCAGTTGTTCCAAATTAATATTTAAACAAATTGCTAACATTGAACTAGGCTAGCTACAGGTGTTCCTTTTTACAAGGAATGCCAATAAAAAGGAACGCCAGCGCTAATGAACTTCTTCGCAAAAATTATTCGATTACAAAAATATTGATTCTTTTTGTATTAAATCGACACAGAAATTACGTACTGAGTTTGATTATGTGAACAACTATAATTCCCCATCTAATCTTGCCTACAGTACGCGCATGGTGAAGCGTACGAGTTACAGTGACTTACTGTGTACGTGCTTCAAGAACCATTTTACTGTTTTGTGCAAACCATCACATTTGTAAAATTAGGTTTTACAAATGTAATTTCACTGGTCTTTACAAAACTGAATACATTGTCGTGAATTTGAATCACAGACTCACCTCTGCAATCAATATCACGCGTAAAATGTTTAAAAAAATAACGAAGTACATTACATAGACTGGGCTGAATCTTTTGACTATTTTGTGTTCTAGTTCTTATCAATCCCAACTACATGTTATGTAAGTCTGATTGCATCCCGTACTACATAATATGGGCTCGCAGCAGGTTGGGGTGGTAACTACCACTGGTAGTTTGATGATTCCACTCAACGACAGATATTCTCGTACTCGAACTCGTAGTCCTAGCTAGAATAGTACTAGCATAATGTACAACTACGTACGCAGTGACCAACATGTAATAAATGTACGTGGTACAAGCAACCTGCAATGCATGACAATCGCAGACTATGTAGCAGTCCTATTCATGACATAATATAGGATGGCTATGTGTTTTTGTTTTTTTGCCGTACGTGGCCCATCTCTAAATCATGAATTATTGTGTTTTTTATTTTTTTTTGGCTAGTTACAAAGCACAGTATTTATAGTGTTTTTAAACACTAAACTATGATTGTAACACTCAGTTACACGAATGACAGACATGACAGACGGTCGATGACAAACCACACAATCTACAAACATGGAATAATTTTTTGTAACACAACCAGACATGAACTGCGATACACTGTCAGTGTCACCAGACTAGCCAGTCAAAACCATCTATCTATAATCTAGGCATAGTCAACTACACTATCGTTTGACCTGTAAGTGTAACTTGTAAGTGTTTGCACTATTCATCGATAAACCGTAACATTTACAAAATATTCACAACTATCTTTTAAACAAAACAACAACGATTATCATGTTTATTAACAACATGACATATTTTTGACAAACCGTCATGACCATACGCCGAGATCGGTACGACCATAGAGTCTGTCCTTACTCTAATGGTACGACTACCGCTGAACAATTAATTTCACGAATAACATACTACAAATAAAAACTAAACTCACGTGAACAGTTGAACACGGCACAGTTTTTTATTACGAGAACACGTTGTCCCGATGAAGAATTGTCTTTCTCACATTTCAGCTTTCCATCCATATCACGATTCTTTTTCATTCAGTAACTTCGTTCAGGCGATGACACGCTCGATAAACTCGGCATCCACTTTTCTTTTTGTTGACCCATGGAAATTCCATTACTTTTCCGTGACAACTTCCATGATGGCCGCCATACTTATCATGGAAGTCGTCCTACGGAACCCGCGAATTAAAGAGCCTTGTTTATGATAATCACAGAAATTCCACGCTAACGTACGTGGTGCATCGATTATTACATTGTCCACGAACGTCGGCGTAACGCCGGCTACCAACCGATCACCCAGACTGTATTACAGTTTGACCAATCAGCAACCAGAGTTTCTGATCACGCATCGTGTGCATGCTCTCTGAACCCAGCTTGATTGTTTATCCTGCACACCCACAAGTATTAAAGGCTCGGGTTACCGGTCATGCATGATTTCACAACTTCCACCACTACGATCCTCGATGGTAAAAGATCCCCTTGTCGTCAATATTAGAATGAGTTCGGAATGTGTGGTTATATGCATAAACACTACTGTTAATGAGCATCTGAGAGCTCTTTGTTACCATTCCACAGTTGTGTTTCTTATTATTAGATGCATGATAATAGGCCACGTCACTTCATAAAGAGTGACCTTGATTTGACAAAAATGGCCATTGCTTTCTCCGTTTGCACCCAAAATTCTGCGACATATTGTAAATATTGGTCTTAATTAGTTTTACTGCCGAGCAAATTAGTAGCTGGATCTGCCTGCAGCAGCACCATGCGTTTGTTGCGTGTACGTTTTTTAATGTGTTGTTGTTAATGTTTTTTTTTTTTTGTATTTTTGTCTTTTTTTCTTATAATGAATGAAACATGATGAGACACAGAACAAAGACGATGGTGATCCACCTGCAATATCTCCTAACCCGATCCCATTTTTTTTTTTTTTTTTCTTTTTTTTTTTTGGGGGGGGGGGGGCTGATGGTGGCTTGTTTTAAGGTTAGGCCGTGTCCGAATTGGCGACTTCGGCTACAGCTACGGCTAGGGCGCGCGCGTCTGCTATTCTTCAACACTGACAGACGCGCTGATCTAGCCGTAGCTGTAGCCAAAGTCGCCAATTCGGACACGGCCGGCCTTATAGTTAGTCGTTGTAGTTTCCCCTATCCCAATTTCACAGTACAGCTATTTTGTGACATCAGCCGCCACATGATCGTTAAAGGTGTAGCCAAAGATTTTTTTTTTTTTTTGCACATCACACACAAGCTCATAAACATTAATTTTAGTATTGTTTGTTGCCTATTCAGGTCAAAACTCCTTTGTGAAAAAGAACGTATTAAACAGGAACCATCTCCAAGCTATGTGTACATGCACGGTCCAGTTCGACATGGGCTTAAATCGTTGATATTTTTGAAATAATGGCAACATCGAAATCCATTTACGCCAAACTGTGCAACTGTCCCCATGTACATAGCCCTTTTACGTAAAATAATGTCGATGACCATCTATTTGTACCGCTCTCCGCCGTGCGCGCGCAGTGTGTGACCGTGACATGACCCGTAAGCCAGTGATGTTGAACCACATACACGCATTTATATACCGCCCTCAACGACGTTTGAAAGCAACATGGTGAACCTCCATCGCTTTGTTTTCTGGCTGTAAAGGGACACTGAAACACGTTATATGTATGCCCTCTTATTCACGCCTGGCGAAATCGTCAATTATTGCGTTTATAAAAGTTAACCATCAACTGCGCAAAGTAACTTTAGTTCATCACGGTAGCGAACAGCATCGCTGATTATTACGGTCACCCGGTTTGCCGCCCTCTTGCGTCAGCTAATAAACAATGATATTACCATGGAGCTGTTTTGACGCGCTCAGGGTCACTGTTGCTGGGCTTGGCTTGCCTTTGCTTGTTAAAACCAACAAACGTATATAAACTAACAAGAAACTCAGTCGAAAGCAGCCTACTTGTTTTACGACACTTGAAGTGGTCGCTCAGTTGCTGGGTTTGGTTTGTCTCTGCTTGTTAAAACCAACAAACGTATACACATATATGTAAACTATTAAGAAACTCAGTCGAAAGCAATAAAAATGACTAGAACATTGGTAACGATAGTGTATTATATGAAGTTGCTCAATTTAATAGAACAAGGCTTCTCGTTCACGTTGATTTCAACCTTGCCATGTTGTCTATTTTATTAATCCTGCTGACGCAACCTGTCGGCTCCAAAAAATGGATAATGATCATCACTGACTTCCTTTTTTTAACGAGTGTTTTCTTTTTTTAGTAAACTTCTTCAAAATAGATTAGTTTTAAGGTTAGAGTTAAGCTTGCAACTTGGAAGTAGTACAACTACGTCACGTTTGTTCAATTCCCCCCCCCCCCCCGCCTTTTACATCTTTGGAATCCAGTCCGTAGACCACTTTAATGTGTATTGGGTTTTTCAGTCCCTATACCTTATTCCATAGGTTACTCCCAATTAATGTTTGTGGCATTCATCCGATCTTACCGAACTTTCTTCTCGAAATCCGTTCACCAACCTGGTTGGCGCTTTTGTTGTATGAAATAAATAAATATACTTTATACCAAGTAACCGTAATGTGTTGATGTTTACTATTGCTCCTTTCAAAACCGTGTCAACAGTTCAAAACTCAATTTAAACACAAGTACAACAATGGAGAGGTCACTGTTCATTTCGAATCTCAGTGAAAGTATCCGTGTCCAAATCGGAGGCTACGACTACAGCTACATTCGGATACGGCCATCTGCGTATAAGGGTCCGACCATGTACTGTCGATGATTGAACGAGGCACTTAGCCATCAATTTCTCATCTCTTCCAGGGCAAAAAGGTCGCCATCATTAACACTTCAGAGTTTTATACGGAGTCTAGGCCTAGGTTGATTTTTTGTTTTAAAAGGGTTGGCATAATAATAATAATAATAATAATAATAATAACAACCGTATTTCTATAGCGTCTAACACCTCCAAAAGAAAGTCTCTAAGCGCTCAGAGGAAAACAAAAGAATAATTAAGCATATGAAGATTTAAATAGATATGTTTTGAGAAGAGTCTTGGAACTTGAGATCGTGGTGGCTTGTTTGATGTGTAGAGGGAGATTGTTCCATATGTGAGGAGCAGCAAAACTGATAACTACGTTGACCATATGCTTTGGTGGTAACTTTAGGAATAAAGTTACACGACGAAACCCATGCCAACCTGATATATTTTATTTAAATCCTTAAATATTGCTTGTCAATCGTGAACCGAAGTGGCAGGAGATTCTGTCCCCTGTGATTCGGTCCCCTACACGACGAAACGCATAGGCCTAAATTACTTCTTCTGATAGCACCCTCTTTTGAATCCTCCTCCTCGATCCAGCCAATGCTAATTTCCCAACGGGGACAGAATCTCCGGCGTGCAGAGTTCCGTGGGAAACTGGCACAATCACATCGTCACAGTAAAGTCTTCCTCAATGTTCGCCTGACGTCTTAGTTTCTTAAATAAAGTATTAATAATCCGCCTGTGGAAAGATATTTCCGGAACGGCCGGTGCGATGGCCATCAGGCCGACTTGGGATACCAGAGCAGAGACGCGATACCCGGCAGTGGCCCCGCCGTCTGTTGCCAGCGGCTCCCGTCTCCCATGACCTGCCTCGGTGTCTGTCAGAGATTTTTCCTCGAGATACACCTGTGGATATCATAAGAAATAGACCTTTAGCATGACGCTGCTGCCATTGATAATGTGGTCTGTATCCCATGGTTGCCAATATCCTCGGGCTAAAATGAACGAGACTCTTTCTCCTTCCAGCCTCGGTTTGGTTACATTGGTTTGAACGGGAGCAAATCTATATGGTCACACTATGAAGGTTTACGGGCCTGAAATAAACCCAAACGAATTCAATTCAAACGAAACCCAAACGAATGTTACAACTACTAATAGTCTTTTATTATAGACCAGCCAAAACGCAGAGGGAGAAAATGTAAAAGGTTTAACCAAACTTTTCTGCATTTTTACTTTTTTGTGCTGGCCTTTGACTTTACACGATTACATTTTAACAGTCGACTCCCGTTATTACAAGGTCGCTGGGGTACTTACCAAAGAAATAGGAATGTTGTAATGTTAATGAGAGCCAAAATTAACACAAAACAGAAATGCGAAGCAGGCACTAATAAACGTACTTTTTATAAGCATAACCTAAGCCATGATCCAAGCCGTGTAATTCAAAGCCTGCTAACATAATTACACAGCCCCACTTCGCTTCAGTTTAGGAGCAGGAACGAATCCAATACTCACCGACGAGATGTGCTTCCTTCTGGAACTCCTCCTATTGGAATTCCTTCTGTTGAGCTTATTCAACCCACCGGGACTTGATATAGATCTGGTCAGCTTGGCTAGAAGAGCTCCCTCACCGTCAGGATGCCTCTGCTGGAGGCATGAGTCGAGGAAACGTATGCAGGCACTGTGGCCCCTTCTTTCTGCTAGGTTACTGGAGCAGAAAAAAGGAATGAACTGTTAGCATAGCAGTATTTGTTACCACGTGAGGGCGTTAGTTAACAAAACCAAGCCATATCCAAAATGCATAACACAACCCTTCTCACTCATACATCCATCCTGAGCAACAGTCTGTACGAAGAACAGCCCATCCCAGCGGTCTTGAATTTTGTGCTGAGCAAAGCAGCGCAAAAGATAACCTGAAGCGTCTAACGTCACACTTCGAGGGTCATAAATTACGCCAGATATTATTATTATGCTGTTGAGCCCACGTCAATAATCACCTATGACCTCGCATCATGGTTCTGGAGATTCGCAGTTAATTCAAACGTACATAGTGTATACACTTTATTAAGCCAATACCTGCCCTTATCAGATAAGGATAGGCTGGTCGTATGGACAGGGAACATGGGGTCGATTTTCACAAATTAATAGTTAGGACTACAGTCCTAACCATGTCCTAACTTCGGACCAGTCCTATTAGAAACTTAAGGTTAGTCCTAAGAAAACTCATCCTAACTCGAGATAAGACAAGTCATAACTCTTATTACTTATTTTTTGTTTTCTATGCTGTTGGAGCCGCTGCATCAATAGATGTAATTAGCACAAATAAAAACTGTCAATAGAAAACCACAAAACAATTTATCTCAAGAACAATAATTTCTTCTTAATTTCTTCGCCATCATCATCACTCTCTGTGGAAACTAACCTAGGAGTTCGTCCAAGAAAATCTTTGACGTCCAGATGCACCCTGGAAAACTTGGAGAACGTTCTGAGTGCCGTGATGTGGCCCTCTTCGGCGGCGTAGTGTACAGGCGTGCGACCAAAGACGTCCAACTCATCGGCAAATGAAAGCTCTCGATTCAACGCCCACTGTAGAATAGGACAACGGCCTGTGGGTAGGGGAAACGAGATTGGGATCGAAAACAACTTAATATCCCACAAGCAAACTAAGGATACATCCCACGGGGTCGTGTAAATGCTCACCTGAATTAATGGGAATACCAAAACAAAAAAGCAAAACAAAATACAACATAATAGCCTATAATTGCCACATAACATGCTATATGTTTTGCAGGTATTGCATGACGAGGTATAAAATGTATATTCTTTGGTATATTCGGCTCTCTCCAAAAGGCTTTACAAATTTGTATTTAAACCCACGAGGAAATAACGTTAACATTTCCAATGTTTTGCAATCTTAAAACTTAACGTAACTTACTCTCTATAAAATTTTGTTGAGACTAAATGACATTAAATATTGAGATTACAAAATATTCTACTTTTAGAAAATGAATGTTAATTGTCCATATAGATTCTAACCACTTTATTGTAATGTAAGATCATTTTACCAATTCAAGACTAAGAAAACCTGCATAAGCTTTCGTAGAACTGTTCAGATGCAATGATGAACAGTAAACATGTCACACCGTTTCAAGTTACACTTCAAGAATTTTAAAGAACACCGTACATTTCCCAAGGTGTCAGTGACACTAGAATTTCCCCGACGGCATCAATCCATTATGTACTCAGCCCACACTCGTACCTTTCCCTGCTGCAAGATGCATCGCCGTGGCACCATCTTTCTTTCGGGTCTCGCTCAGGGAACATCTAGCCCGTCGGATCAGCCAGTGAGTGCAATTCAAATGCCCTGTCCGGAGAGACAAACACAAAAACAAAACACCACTCTCAATATATATATCCATGGAGATAGAGTAGGCCTGCTGTTTTTGACAAGTTAAAGAGGTGTTTTCGTCAAATTCGAAGCCTCACTGTTTAGGTTGTTGACAATCTTATTAGCTTCTCTATTATTTCTGTAACCTATCTTCGAATTTCACGCTGAAAATCTTGAGACTATTCTGTAACTTGTTTGGATTTTGTTTGATTCTTTTTATAACTCTAATGCGCAGGTAGGAGTAGGTCCCTGAAGTAAAGAGTTTAAAATGTCCAACAAAAACATTGTAACGGTTGCTATGATACAATATTTTAAACTTAAATGTAGTGTTTTTCCCCAAGAATGTTCAAGAAACCTTCAACGTTCAAGTATTGCAATTATCTTGCCTTGAAACGCGCGAACAACGAGTTGTCAACACAAGATTTCAACACTATAATTTCCTCAAGATTTATATCCATATCAAGATTTATTTGTTAAAATAACAATGTAATACCCATAGACGCTCTATCCCACATAATCCAAGTAGACAATAGTATGCCTATTGCACTTGACATTTTGCCCCGGTTTGACCTAGCAAGCACCAACGCGAAGGTTGACAGTTAATATGTCACACCCAGTGTCATGGCTCTTCATACTATAGTTAAGGAGCGAACAATTGGCGCTTAATTTTTTTTTAAGATGTTAACATTCCCCAGCTCTTAGTTAACTTAAAATGGTACGGTATGACCGTTTGCTTTGTGGGAAAAGGTACTCTCTCTGACCATGCACTCTACAAACTCTGGGTCAGAAATGATATGAGTTCCAAGTACCTTGGGGCTTGACTCATTATGGATCAGTATGACTTGAATCTTTGTCAAATTGACACAGAATGGTTAAAATCCCATTATCAACCAGTTTCCGGGTCAGGCTGACCCTAAAATGGGACCCGGTATTCGAGTAGAGTTTTTAGAATGTGCTACGGCCGAGTTGACGTGGCCGAGTTGTAGTTTACCTGCTAGTGCAGCATAATGTACAGGGGTCATGCCGTCATGGTCAGCACGTTGAGGGTCGACTTGGGCCTGATCAATAAGCTCTTCAAGACAGCCCACACTACCTGCCTGAGCGGCCAACGAAACTGTGAAAATACATAATGAACAAAAGATAACAAGACAATTAAAGTATATCGCTAAGTCGACATGATGAAACTAAAGATGTCGACTTGTCCTGATAACTGATCTCGCGAGTCTTTTCACAAGGATATCGGGTTTTTGAGATACTAATCCGTAATGCACCATTTCTCAGATTCAAATTTGAATCATTCTCACTAAAATATTGAATGAAAAGGCTTCCGCTGAAGCCTTTTTTATGCATCTGAAAGCACACAAAGTTTTGCAAAATTATGTTTTCCTTTCATTGTTTTCTTCAATGACCAATTATTATTGAGCCCAAATTTCCACAGTTTTTTTTATTTCATGAAATGTTGGGATTATTAAATACACCAAGGATACTGGTCTTTGAGAACTACCCAAAGTATACCATGCCTTTTATACACGGGCAGCGACTTTTTTGTCGATCGGATCACAATGCTCGTGTATAATCAAATTAGGACAGTAATCTCATAGATTCTGTCACGACGTATTTGCACAATGCATAATCGAAGGTACGAAGGTCGAGGGTAATCCATCGTTGATACATAAAGTTTAAAGAGATTTTGTCCTGTCCAAACCTTAGTTCAGTATTTGAATACATTCATCCAAAGGCTCATAGCGACACGGGATTATTTTAAAGATGTTAAGTTAACATCGGCGATATATTATTTGGTTCTACCCTTACACCACATACTCAGTACTTTCCCGATTTCTTTGGAAAAATAATGAAAAGCATAGTACTAGGGTGGGATTCGAGCCAACGACCTTTGCAAACCTAGAGCACATGTCTTACCAACCAGAGATGTTTATATAACATTGATTAATATATCACATAACATTAAATCTTGGAAGTGATGCTTTTATTCGAGACGCCGCACAAAAACAAAAAAAAACAACCAAAACCAAAACCCAAAACCGTTAACAATAACTACCTGTCTGTAGTTATTTAAAATAATAATACAGATGAGATATAATTGGTTTATTTCTGACTTTCAATGATGTTCAATTAAAATGGCATTGAATCACATTTTAGCAGCCGAAATGTTCCTTATTTGTTCTAGAAACCGGTGAAAAGTTAATTTCAAAATGCTCAGGTTATTATTAGATCTTGCTGAAAATCCGGAGCAGTTGTTAACGCATGAAGAATAACCCGTAATTAGAATACATAATCTGATAACGTATCTGAATGAACGTTTCTCATATTCAAATTTGAAGGGATGAAAAAAAATATTTTACACCAACCACATTACTATAGCGAAGTGAATTATTTTCTAAAAGTGCTTTGTACAATTGAAAGCTTCTGTGAAAGTAAGTTTGCATTGTCATTAATTTTAATAGTGATTACCAAACACACACTCCCTTTAAATACAATGGACCCTATTGTTAATTGTCAAAGACCAGTCTTCTCACTGTGGGTGTATCTCAACATACGCATAAAATAACAAACTTGTGAAAATTTGAGCTCAATCAGTCGTCGAAGTTGCGAGATGATAATGAAAGAAAAAACACCCTTTTCACACAAAGTTGTGTGCTTTCAAATGCTTGATTTCGAGACCTCAAATTCTAAGAGGTCTCGAAATCAAATTCGTATAAAATTACTTCTTTCTGGAAAACTACGTTACTTCAGAGGGAGCCGTTTCTCACAACGTTTTATACTATTAACCTCTCCCCATTACTCGTTACCAAGTAAGGTTTGATGCCAATAATTATTTTGAGTAACTACCAATAGTGTCCACTGCCTTTAAAGGATCACATAATAAATAATTGATTAAATTTTATATCAGGCATACGGGTCAGAACATCAGATTGCGGAATTTGGTACAAAACCAAAGCTTGGAATGATAAACACTCTATATTATTTTATCTGTACTGACAGGGAGCCAGGAAAAGTAAACATTTGCATTTATGAATGACAGGTAGCTAAATAATAGGCATAACTTTAAAGCCACTGGATACTATTGGTAATTACTTGAAATAATTGCGAGCATAAAAACACTTATTTGATAACGAGCAATGGAAAGCTGTTGATGGGATTAAACATTGTGAAAAACGGTACCCTCAAGTAATATAGTCTTTTAGAAAGGAATAATTTCTCACTCTAATAATAAGACTTCAGCTGAAGCCTTTTATTATGCATCTGAAAGCACACAGAGTAATTAAACAAGGGTGTTTTTTTCTTTCGTTTCTTCCAAATTTGAAGACAAATATTGTACACCAAAATTGTTCACAGGTTTGTTATTTATGCATCTGTTAGGATATACCAAGTGAGAAAACTGGTCTTTGACAACCAAACGTGTCCAGTGCCCTTAAACAATATCATACAGGAAACGTGAGTCTCTATGTGGGAATTCCCAAAATACGCAACTCCTGGTTATTTTGAAAAAAAGCCAATGTTTTTTCCTCCGGGATGTTTGAGAGTTTCCTGTATACTTCCTCGCTGGCGTGTAAGGATTTCGTTTCCATAAATAGACATGGGCTTAAGTAGGGAACGGCACTATGTGTATTAGGAAACTTGTCAATCAAAAGGTCGAGTTGGTTAATCGAAAGGTCGAGTTGGTTAATCGAAAGGTCGTATTGGTTAACCCTACAAGTTTAACCCCAGGCTTCTTTTACAACTGTTTAATGGGAACTTGCGAGAGTAGCTTTTATTTTGTTGATTGTTTGAACAAAGTAGACCCAGCTTCAGTTCGAATTTGGTGAACGTTTTATCTAATTAACCAGGAAGGACAGACTGGTCGCTTTGGCAAACAATTTCCCTGTTCTGTTTGTTTTGGCATCTTACAGTTACACAGTGGCAGCCAAGATTAAAAACGCACTCTGTAATGTTTATGTTATTTATTTGACGATTCAAACATCAAGTCTTGAAGCGTTTTGACGCTGTGTTTTATGCTACGCCGACCTGCCCCCACACCACCACAGCCTGCCGGCAAGACAAGCTTGCATCTTGTTCCCTGAACACCATTGCATAATTAATGTCCTACTCTTGAAATGACAGAGCTCAACAAAACCAGGTTCAAGATTTTTCTCATCCACTCACAGACCTTACTCATAAAAAAATTGGCGAGCTTTTGCGCATTTTTTTTACCATAAATAAATGTGAGGAGATATTCCACCATGGCAATTAGCATACCTACTTAATTTAACCACATTTCCTTTGATTAAAACACAACTCTGCACAGTTAATGTTATTTATTTGTCTAGTTTATTTCAAGCATTGCAAGCCTCGAAGCATCTTCCTCCGTGTGATCTTGTTTTCTGCTATAGGTATGCCGACCTGCCTCCACCGCGATAGACTGTATAGGCTCCGGTCGCACCGACCGCGTGTTGTTTGTCAATTTCGAAAATTAAAAGCACGTAGACAATGTCGGGTCAAAGTTATTTGCACTAAGGACCCTGCGCACATTACTTTAAATACCAATTAGTGAGAGAAATAATGAGTCAAGCAAACATCTGCCCGAAGACGTATTTATTAAAACATCTTGAAAATGTTTTAGCGATTGAGTGTTGAAGGCAGTATACTTTTAGAAACTGTCGAAGACCACCGTCCTCACTAAAGTGTGCCCCAACATATAAATAAGATAACAAACCTGTGTAAGTTTTTGCTAATTTTTGGTCATCGAAGTTGCAAGAGATCATGATGAATGGAAAACACCCTTGTTGCGTTAGAATTGTGTGCTTTCAGATGCCCAATGAAGCCTTTCTAAGATTCATATTTGTTGGAATACCCTTTAAATTTCTCTATGACATTTTATTGTATAATTAGTAGGGTCTGGTGTTGAGGGCAAGGCCAATAATCATGTCCCCAAAGGGCATGCTACCAGACAGTGCAAATACCTGAAGGGGCACCGAGGCCAAGCCATGGAGTGTCAATGACCTCCGTGTAAGTCCTCGCCTGAAAATAAAAGGATTTAAGCTTGATCCAGCAATGACGTTCATGCTCACGTAGCCCAGATAATATTACCACAGGCATAGTCTCTACCTTCACAAACTGAAGCCGTGTAGATAATAATGGAGCGCTAAACCACAACCACATGTGCAAGAATTGACGGTTTGCTGCAATGATGCAGCAGATATTATGCATGTTTGGATGCATTGCACGATTTGAGAGTCGTGTTTTTTTTTACAGTAGGCCTGATACTTCACGGAGACAACGAAGACGATTGCCTACCATGCCCCCTGGTCAATGCCTTGGTGCCCTTAAAATGTTCCAGATTTCCTCAGGGTGCCCTTTACCGTTGAGGAATGCCTTGGTGTCCTTAATTGCCCTTTTAACAACGAGGCAATACAGGCCTGATGTATTACAGTTAAATGGTTTTTAAAGAACCATAAGCCGACTTTCTGGTGAAGTAATCTGTTTAAAATTATTATGCAATTGTTCCTAAATGCACTAAAAAAAACTAGGTCAGAGTTAACCTAGTTGCCCGATTCGGAGTCTTGACCCATTAAGGATCAGACTGACCCCAAATGCGAGATTTTAACTTTGATTCTAGTCAATTTGGCCTTTTCGGGGTCAGGCTGACCCATTTCAGGATTAGACTGAACAGAAAACTGGTTCAGTTTAACGGGTCTTTTTAACACAGACTCCAGGATACACTGACCAGGAATGGGTCAACTCCCCTTGGACCCTGAAATGGTCTATTATGATCGGGGGCTTCTAGAGAGTACTTCTCAAATATTTGACAACATATAAGTTTCACCTGATGCATTTTAAAAGCGTTTTACACCTCGGGCGGTTATACACATAAATATAAACCGGACAATCTCGGTGCTCTAGTTGGTAAGACACTGCTCTAGAATTGCAAAGGTTGTGGGTTTGAATCCCACCTGGGTACATCGGGAAAGTACTTAGTATTGTGCTAACACACATCAGTGTAAGCCCAGCACTCTGAGCAAAATACACTGTGCTGCCCAGCTCAGATTTGCCCCAGGATGCACTTCAGAAGTGATGGCCCCATATCTCATCATGAATCATTTTGTTGAAACTAAGGGTACAACCAACATTTAAATAACTGATAAATTAAAAACCTCATAAGTATACCTGGCGTTCTACCGGTTTGGTTTAGCACCTCAGCATCCTCAACCTTCAGTAGTCTCCTCAAACACCTCACAGCACCTCCTGCCGCAGCATGATGAAGAGGCGTCCCCAGTGTCTGCGTGTCCTTCCAATATGCCTCCTCCATCGGCGTACAGGCTAATACCAGCTCCAAGCACCCAAGACGATCATGGTAAGCAGCGAGATGCACTGGCATCCTGCCTCGAGCATCTGTTGCTCGCAATACCTCATTGAGGCAACCACAATCTTTAAGAAACCTGAGAAATAAATGCACCACACCTTCATGTCCCCTCTCCACCGCTTCCAGAAGAGGGAATCCCTGATTTGAGGTGACCTCCCGGAAGAAGTTAAGGTGTTCCTTAAGGTCACTGACCTTGTCGAAGTTATTGATGATGCACTGTAAACACGGTGCGTGGCCGTTCCGAACGGCGTTCATCAACGCTGAGTCGACGTCCACATCCACGCATTCTATACACGCACCGGTCACGAAGCTTGTGTTGTCAACATGTACTTGTTTTGTTTCATCACCCATCCCAGAGTCATTATCTAATGAGCACTTTACGTAACTCTTGTCGTACTCTGTACTCCACATTTCATCAGGGTTCGGTTTAACCTCTCTACTGCACTCTACATCATTGTTTTTAACCAAAACATCTCCGGGTTTCACTGATGCACCATCATTACTTATCACTGCAACTGTCTCCTTGTCTTCCATTTGTCCGGTGACTTCATCCTGATCCTCCAGAAACACATCCAACTCATTGAGGATATTAAACACCCCAGCAACATCAGAGGATCTCCAGTTATGATTAAAAGTAGTGGGGAGTCCACCCTTTGCTATGTTGTTGGTCTCCATGTTGCTTCCAGCCCACAGGCGAAGCCGCATGGTCATGGAGTGCAGATCAGACACTGATAATGATCCCATAAACTGAATGTAGTTGGATCTGCCGGTAATACAAGCCAGGCAGAGACCCCTATAACACGGTCATAGCTCTCTGCAGTAGCTGTGATAACTTTACCAGATACGCAAGTCAGCCGGCTGTTGTCATAATTCGAATAATATATGCATCATATGGAGTTAGCATAGACAACGTCACAGCAGCTCGTGCAGTGACCATAATAACAAACCACAAATCATTCTACCATACGTTGACTCGTAGACTCCACACGTTCCTAAAAATGATTTATGCAAGTCGGAAACCGGAATGCATTTGTGGAGAGTTGATTGTTTTTGTTTCCCCTTTTTCGCCTCTTTCACGCGATGTTGTGGGCAGGAGGAGGCGGGGCACAGTCGTGCACTGGAACATCTGTGAAATATAATAAAGAGATTGTAACTTTTTTTATTTGCTGGAGCGTTAACAGCTTCAGTCATAAATGATTTTACCTCAACTGGAAAATTTAGTACAAACTATTTGTACATGCTTAGGTGATTTTTAACATTGACTTGTAACACACCGGTAAACCACTGGAGCAAGTAAATGAACCATTGTTGCATTTTTTAAAATGAAAAAGAAACTTATCTAACAAAACGATTCAACAGTCAATAACAACCAATAAATTAAACAGCGTTGTCCCTAACACTACAAACAAACAGCTAAAAAACTGACAAGCAGGCTGGTGGTGGTGGTTGGGGGGGGGGGTAGGGGGGGGGGGGCACACACCTATCACAACAAACTCACATTTTGCACAGACCCTTGCTCAATTAACAAATACATTCACTTTGCTGTTTGCCCTATAGACTGGGAGTAGGTCAGTGTGAGCAGACTTCGGATTGAGGAGACGACTCAGTGGAAAATAACTTTCTTGCTTTTACAAACTAAAGAACAGTGTTTTTGCAAAACTATGGTCCCCGAGTTTCGGCAGTAGAAAACAAAAAGCAAGACATAGCACAGCAAAGAAGATATGAACATGGTGTTGGAGCAAACCGAATACACTTTGATCACCATGCAATGTCTCCGACACTACATTAACTGACATTTACATAATTATCAATCAATTTTAAAAGTCGATTGAACTTTTATAAATAACGAAATAACAACAGAAGGCAATGGAGAAAAACAGGAAGCAATAAGGAAATTCAGCAAAGGGGAGATTTGAAGGTGAAAAAACAATTGACCAAGGATAATCGGAAACACAAGGCAACAATACGCAGTATTATACGCATTATCTCTCCAGACACAAAAACCAAAAATGAAATCACCCCATCACATCACGTTACCAAACGGGGCCCAATATCATGGAGCTGCTCAGAAAAAAATACTTGAAATATTGTGCTTATAAAAAATAAGCAAGATACCAGTCATATTAGTATTATACATAATATATTTTGGCTGGTATTCGTATTTTGGTAAGCATCATTTTGTTGTGTTTAGCTGTTTTTTGTGCTGAACATGAAGCTCTATGAAATCGAGCCCAGCTGGAGTTTCCTGCCTGACTGTTTACAGATCTCTATCCCATGCTACATGCAGTTAGGACTAGTTCCAATATGGGACGATTCCAAAGTTGGGATGGTGTTCTGTTGAACTTTACACCTAGCACCAAGCAACGTACAATTCATTTGATACTTTTGAAAACGGTGCAATCCCATTTAAAGCCACTGGACACTACTGGTTTTTGAGAAAGAACTCAATTATCAAAATAAACGACTTCAGGCCTGCAGCCTTTTTTATGCGTCTGAAAGCACAAAACTTTTTTCAACAAGGGTGTTAATTTCCACAGGTTTGTTATTTTATGCTTTGGATTCACCAAGTGAGAATACTGGTCTTTGACATTTCCAAACGTGCCCACAGTGCCTTTAATAATAATGTTACACGCAGCGGCTTTAACGAAGTAGAGGACACGCCATGAGATTTGGAGTTCCCGGTGGCAGTTATATTATCATTTTCACGTTCTCCAATTCAACAGTCCGTGACTGTGCACCGACTCCATGCAAGACGACCATGCCGCTCCGATTACCTTAAGGCCCCCGCAGTGATGTAGGAAATACAGCACACGACTTCATCATATGTATTAATTCAATAACCCAGTTCTCTCCCGGAGCGGGCATTAGGACATAACCAATGCCCTACTATTCATCACTAATGTCCCGCATTGGGGTCCACACTTCTGATAAATGCTTCCAATGATAATATACTAAACTCTCGTGATCTAATGATTATTTCTTCGAAACGTAGTTTTTAAATCTGAGTTTCTTATGATGGCTTTTATAGGGACATCGACCACTTCTTTTTATTTACGAAAATATTATGTAAATACTTGCGATTAGGGGGCCAAGTCTTGCATACGTAAATGTTTGTGATTTTGAGCCATTTTCACTTAGTGAGCGGGCATTATACATAACCAAAGCGCCTATACATATCCACACCTCTGATAACAGACTTCCAATGATACACACTTTTTTTTGCTTATAAACTGAGATCCATATGTTGCTGTTAATAATAAACGACATCGAACATTATATTTTATTTACGTAAATATTTACAAACATGAGCATGACAATCTTAAATCTCGCATAAATATTACCTTAAATATTCGCTACACAACCAAAATCGTGACTATGACGTAAATATTTATACGTGATTATTTTAAATCGCCAATATTTACGTAAATATTTACGTTAATGTTCATTGTTACTTCAGGAGAATAATCGTCTCAGTTAATGAAACCACGTCTTCCACAATTAGGTCAACCTTGAAAAAATACAATTCAGTCCAGAAATCTGTGTACTTAGTCCAGTCATTTTAATTATCCTTTAAACTATTTTATCCAGATTTGTGTGTCTTTCTCGTCTAAACATTTATTTCCAATTCCCAAATGACTGCTCCAAAGAACAATAATATCTTAAAGTTGTTGCATTCACACCCATACCCCCCCCCCCCCCCCCATTACAGCCAACCAGGCACAACAACGGCAGGCCTGCAACACTAACGTCCATTTTCGTTTTTTTTCCCCGTTCAAATCATATAAAAAGAAAAGAAAATAAATCCACAATATTTCTCGCACCAACCCAGTAAATCTTACATATCTTTTGCCTGCATGCTGTAAAAGGCTACATTATATTTAGCCTATAATCTAATACTGCACGCCGTATTGTGTTCGTAAACAAAACCCTCTCAAGGTCCCAATATGATAATGCATGTGGTTTCCGACTGGTGTTTTTGTTGCTGCATGGTGCAATATAAAAAAAAACACTTAACGAACTAATACGAACTTGTGCATTAAATGCAGTGCACACTTTTGGTAATATTGTCAAAGACCAGTCTTCACACTTGGTGTATCCGAACAAATGCATACAAAACAAACCTGTGAAATTTTGGACTCAATTGGTCATCGAATTTGCAAGAGAATAATGAAGACAAAAAAACACCCTTTTTGCATTACTTTCTAAGATGCATAAAAGGCTTCAGCTGAAGTATTTTTGTTTAATGAAAAATAACCTCTTTCTCAAAAACTATGTTGCTGTTTCCCACAATGTTCTGTCAACAGCTCTCCATTGCTCGTATTTACCAAGTAAGCTTTACGCTAAAAATATTTTGAGTAATTACCAACAGTGTCCAGTGCCTTTAATACCGCATTCACAGAGCTGTAGGGCATTGGTGTCACAAATGGCACCTCGACTCGGCAGAAATTTCCACACTTTCATACAACTGAATATTGAGCAATAGCACAGTGTGACCATTTTGTATTTGTTTCTATATTCAAAGTCACTGTGATCAAAGTGAGGCACAGAGGGAATAGAGAACCGTTTAATAAGGATTGTATTTATCAAATTATTAAGCACTATGGAAACTGACTGGGTATTTATGAAACTTATTATTCAGATTTTGGTTTTGTGATACTAACAAACAATTTGATAACGCCGAAGTGGTATTTTTTTACTTTATCCATATCAGTTGAGTGGAAACGTGAGATTATGTTTATATCAAAGTAGCTGGTAGCGCCACTTTAGCAATTGGTGTTTTAGCAGGCACTTTAAGCTTATTCCCACATGAAAATAAGGAATTGTGCACAATTGATTCACACATACAGACAAATACGTTCCAAGGACATTGGTAGGTTAATCATCAGAGGTGTTCGGCCCATGCCCAAAACGTATAACAACATGTTTTTAATACAGGATTGGTGTAGCTGACAAAATAGTAGCAGGCAGTGTTCATGTTTTGTGTAATCAACCATTACATGATGTAAAAAAAAACTGTGAAAATTTTGGCTTAATTCGTCGTATGAGTCATGAAAAAAAAACCCAATAAACATGCCTCGTTTTCAGCAGTTTGTGATGCTTCAACTGAAATCAGCTGTTGCGTTTTTTAAAGGTTTCCAGATAGGCTTACAGTTTTCTCAAATATGACTTAATTTCTCACGGAAATGTCTCACAGAAACTGAATAATATGAACTTAACAATCAGTAATCTTTCAAACTAACTATAGCTTTTTCTCCTTACCAACCCTGTATGAATATCTTTAAAAACACTGGACACCTAGGCATATAAGTGACTCAAAATAATTGTCAGCATAAACAATTATTTGGTAACGAGTAATATAAAGAGCTGTTGATATAAAGCACATAGTGCGAAATTGCTCCCTCTGAAGTAATGTTTTTTTTTTTGTTTTTTGGAAGAGGTAGGAAACTTTTCTCACTCATCAAAGACTGATGAAGGCCTGAATAACAACTAAGGCATCTAACTAAAAGCACGCACTTGTTCATCAAGGGTGTTTTGTCTTTCATCATTCTCTCGCAAGTTCGATGACCAAATTGAGCAAAAATTTTCACATTTGTTTTGTTATGCAAATGTTGTGATACACCAAGTGAGAATACTGGTCTTTGACAACAACCAAAAAGGGTCCAGTTCCTTGAGGCACAGATAAATCCTTACATTGTCTATACCTTTAAATGAGTTACGGCATACTAGTCCACATGATACAACATTACCTACAGCACTGAGTGAATATCACCGTGAACAATGGTACTTACAGATAAAATTTCAGATTTTATTTCCAATCCACTTCCCCCATTGCAGTCCAATGATTATTCTACTAATCCTAATCCCTTCAGATCGGATTTCACCTCACGGCTCTTTTCATATTGCATTAATTCTGATCCAACAATACCTTTGAACGCCCTACGGATTTTTAAACTGAAACTACCCGGACAGTATCCCATGAGGCGACAATATCTGACGGGAATATCGATTCATTGACATTAAAGGCACTGGAAACCTTTGGTTTAATATTGTCAAAGATATACTCACTTGTATCTCAACATATGCATAAAATAACAAGCATGTGTGAAAATGTGAACTCAATAGGTCGTCGAAGTTGTGAGAGAGTAATGTAAGAATAACGCCATTGTCGCACAAGTTGTTTGCTTTGAGATGCTTGAATTCGAGACCTTAGCTGAGGTCTAGAATTCAATTCAAATGTTTTTTTGTGTGTGAGAAATTACTTCTTTCTCAGAACTACGTTACTTCAGAGGGAGCCGTTTCTCACAATGTTTTATACTAACAGCTCTCCATTGCTTATTACAATATAAGTTTTTATGCTAACAAAATACAGATGTGATTGATTGATACACTGACCCAGAAATGGGTCAAGACCGGCCCACGTACGTGACCCAGATTAGTGTCAATTCTGACTCTGAGTTTTAAGACTATGAGTGGGCCTATGGTAATGGTCAAAAATAAAATGATCTGAAATCACTCCAAAATAAAAGTTGAACCCCTTGCAGTGTTTGTAACAAAACATTCTGGCTAAAACAAAAACCGTTTCTGCAATGTTGTCAACAATTATGATGACAACACGTTCTCAGTGTGGGTCAGAAGTTAGTCTACGGTTCAAAACGAAAGTGCAACATAATTTATAAGAACATACAAAATCAGAAAACATGCAAATCCATTCATGAATAAATAAATTGACATAATCACATACCAATGTTGCATAAGATGTTGTCCACGGTATTGAAGTTCATGCAGTTTTCTCTCTAGCAAATGTAATGATGCAAATGACATGAAACAACAGACAAGGTAACCCAACCCACCACTCAAAAAGCACACTGCAGAGTTCACTGGAGCTTGTTTATGGAATGCCAGAAAGAAATACAGATAAATGCACGTGCATATTCCCAGCTATAACTTGACAGCCTCCACACGAAACACAATCTTACTCATATTACCAAGTTCTAGTGCCACAAGCGGTGAAAATATTTGCAGCTCCTTTACAGTGTGACCATTCGTACAGTCCACCAGCAGTGTAAATGACAGATGTATCGTAGAGCCACGGTGAACTACGAATGGTATGGCAAGAATGAATGGTTGTAATACATTTGGTAAATATTTACCTTCCGTACAGTCCACTTCAGCACACATTGTTTAGAGACAGTAAATCCATATTTTGAGAGAGATTGGATAACATTGTTGCTTCTTCCAGGATAACACTGTAAGCTTTGTGGTTTATCAGGTTAAAGCAAGTGCTGTATTGCTGATTGCTGCAATGTTGATGTATTGTAGCTGTACATGTACGTGTACATGAAGAATGTACATACACAGGTACCGGCATACTACCGGTGAGGTATTACGCAATCGAAATGACTTTACAGGCGATCTGTTGCTAGGAATTAAAGGCGGGTTTATAGACAAGGATGATCTTACTGTACACAATGTACTTATGATGGGCTCACTTTAAATACAACTGTTAGTAGTGTCAACATGGAGGTACCTCCATACTGTCAAAGGCCATTGTTCCCACTTGGTGTATCCATGGAGGAAGAAAATTATCCCGACATGACACAAAATAACAAATCTGTGGAAATTGGAACTCAATGAGTTTGAATTGAATTGAATTGAGTTGAACAATTTGGTCTTAGAAGTTACAAGCATGAAAGAAAGAACGCACTATAGGCCTATATGTCTCTATATAGTCTTTAAGTGTCGTTTCTAGCAATGTTTTCTAGGCCATGGTATCAACAGCTCTATAGCTTTTGGTCATTAATCTTGTGGAGTAATTACCAAAAGTACCCGCCTGAAGAGGTGAATTAGCTGTCTTCAAAAATCCTTTTTTTTTTTGCATGATCTGGGCCCAATCATAAAAATCACGTGGAAATTTGGTTGGTTATCCTGGGTTTTTTTTTAATCAAGAAAGAAATGTCCTGCTCATCAACTTTTGTGTGTGTTTAGCAGCTATGAAATTGAGCCCTCTTTTAATACCAGCAAACAGGCAGCAAACACAGCGCAATGTAGGCCTCTCTACAATGAACGCGAGTGTAAAATTTGAGAACACTCCTATTTCAATTTGAATGATCTTTCTGAGGAACTATACAGCCTGCCACAGCACAGTTAATTCTAGATATAAGGTTAGTTATAACCGGATTATAGTTTTAAATATTCACAGGGATACGATGAAAAGCCACAAAGGTCACTTTTGGGGTAAAATACTGTGAAAAGCTGCTCTACTGCTTGACTCAATTTTGACATACTTGAGCGTGCGGTGTGGTGTCAAAATGTGACAATACGTCTAGATTTATACAAAGGTGAGCTTTTCAACTTTATCATCAATCAACCAAAAATCATGACACTGAATTTTTTTCTCGTCAATATCACTTTGGAATTCTGAACAAAAAAAGGGCCTTAGCGATGTGTGATGACAAATTAGGCCAACGTGTTTGTATAGAAGAATGAAATATTATTCGACAGAGATCAAAAGGTGTTGGTTACGCATTCCTTTATTCATTTTGGTTCAGGGAATTTGCCTTTTGAAATATTTATATGCAACGGATGACATAATATGCCTTCTAAATCCCTCTCTGGTTCTGGAACCGCAAAAGAGATGTGTTTATTGTGTTTCTCAAAGAAAATGCTGAATGTAGAACAGACTGGTATAAGTCAAGGACAGCTACACGGCCGCGCGTGCACCACACCACGGCAATGAATTTTCACAGATGTGCAACATTTTTAAAGGAGAAGTGTACCTTTGGTTTTGGTTGAACAGTTCGAAAGTTTGTTCCTACAGATAATAATGGATGTAGACCCACACAATAAAACTAACATCTGCAAACTTCACTTTAATTTCAAAAGGTTGCGTTTTCGTCGCGTTTTTGAGACGTCGCCGAAAATTCGAAACGAATGCCCAATATGCCAGGAGAAAAACAAAACAATCCTTACACAAAGAATAGACAATCTGAGAAACGTACACCGTTGTTTTGGGTATAAAAAGTGATTTTCCATTAAAATAACCCGCAGTACTTCGAAATTAAATGCATTGTGCTATCCACAGCTGATATACTTCTTACCAATAAGAGTCACGCGTATACTCCTCCTGAAGACGATCAAAGGATATCGATCGAAACGTAGAATCGTTAACCACCGGTTCTTCTCAGAACTAACCACTCACGGAGAAAGTTTACATGGTGCTACCGCAAACGAACGTAAACGGGACCTTTAAAAATGATTGCCGTCGAGTTTTGAGTATCACACCGTGAAATGTTACATGTGATTGCCGTAGCAAGGCTGCACGGTTCACTTAGAGCCATGCTTCGAGATGGCTAATGAAGAACCCATATTACAAACATGGGATTTGTAGTCATGGTCTCGATCTAATATTACACACTTGATGACGGAGTGCATTTCCAATAATAAGAAAGGCATGGATAACTTCGGGTTGAAAGAGTCAATTCTATTAAAGGCAAATATGTTTTGGAACTGTTTGAATGTTTCAATCCTTCAATGAGTTTCTAAACTCATACACATTTTATTTAAAAAGGTGGTCGCGTTTTTGAGATGTCGTCAGGAATCGGGATGTGAGTCTTATGCAGGAAGAACAACCCAAAAAATACTAACGCTTTTTCCACAATATTCACAATCTTCAGGGGGAAAAAAAAAAGTGATATCTACTTCCATAACTATAGTAGGCCTACTTCGAAGTGAAATGTTTCTCATCTAAAGATGCTGATGTACTTCTCACCAAAGTTAGTTGTTTTTATGGCAATTTATTGTCAGAGTCATGACCAAACGTGAAGTCTTAAAGACAGTGGACACTATTGGCAATTACTCAAATAATTATTAGCATAAAACCTTACTTGGTTAACGAGTAATGGAGAGAGGTTGATAATATAAAACATTGTGAGAAACGGCTCCCTCTGAAGTATTAGGTAGTTTTCGAGAAGTTGTTGTATGCATTTGTTGAGACATACACCGAGTGAGAAGACTGGTCTTTGACATTAGTGTCCAGTGTCTTTAAATAAACAAACCGTGCAAGTTATCCCCACGACATTTTGGTGGTGTATCAGGAGTGTGTGTGTGGGGGGGGGGGGGGGGGGAGGGGGGGGGGGTTGAGTGTAGATGGTGAGTGAGGGGCAAGATCATATGCCTGCCACTATACATAATACTTACAATATTCATAGGCTCGTCATCAACACAGAGAGAACTGCGTCCTCCTACCCTAAACAACTGCATGCCACTTTCCTGATCACTTCCACATTCATATCTGAGGAACTTGTCTCAGTGATGAACTATAGTCTAAAGAAGCGGGAACAATTTGTTTACGGTTCGTCATGGCAATATTGTACCCTTCAGAGAAACACGTTACTTTCCATACTAGCTGTCTCGTCTGGCTCTGCCTTTCAAATAAAGAGTAGGGAAAACACGTGGTTTTAGCCTCATTCAGAATACCAATATTATTTTTCCTCACACCAGACCGACAAAAATGTTGATGAAAGGCTGCCGTGACGTCGACCATGCACCGTGTAAATCGATCCGTCATTTGATAACAATAATTTGTACTCTAACACAATAATGCGTGCGTTGGGCATTCCTTTCCATATAATGATGACCGTCGAATATTTGACACGATTAGAATCTAGCCTTGACTGGTTAAAATGGCAGTGATGTTGGTGTAACCCGGTGGAGTATTTTCATCTATTGTTGAATACAATATAAATAGAATTTCTAGGTATTTTGTAATGCCGTTTAATAAATTCCACCTGAAATAAATATTCAACACCAATCTTCTGCTCTATAATGATGAGCAGAAGTTGCCACGAGAGGGCGCGAGACTAAAACTTCCTTTAAAAGGGGGGGGGGGTTGAGAAAACCCAAACCAAAAGGAAGCAACATCAAAAAGTACACCAAGGCCTGAATTTGCTTACTCCACACTCAAATAGAGAATGTTGCATTACACATTATTCAACTGTCGAACAATTAAAGTCGGCCAAAAAATGTCGCTATGACAAGGCTAGGTTTTTTACGGTGACGATTCAATTGTAAAGCGTTCTGCTTCGGGCTTAAAGTCACCTGGAAGTGGTATTTTTTCAAAATAAAGCTTTTGTCACTAATATATGTGTTTTGATGAGTGGAATGTGAATAAACAGTTAACTAAGGTTTTAAAAAAATCAGTTCTTATGTTATTTACAAATTTAAGAGTAGACCCCGACCCGAGAGGGCGCTGTTCGTGACGTCAATCGAGGCAGACTTTGCCTGTAATGCGTAGAGTAAACACAATTGCAAAGTACATGTACGGACCAAGTCGTGAGTTTGTACGTTTTAAAAAAATATTTTTTGTTTTTCCCGGCAATGCCGACCAGGTGTATTGCTGCTGAATGCAGAAAAACACATTTTGAAATGTACCAACTCACGACTTGGACGTACATGTACTTTGCACGTGTATTTACTATACGCATTGCAGGCAAAGTCTGCCTCGATTGACGTCACAAAAGGGGTAGGCGGAGCCAACCCCCAAACAACTTTATATATTTTTTCAACATATAAATCGTGACAAACAATTACTAAAAATGTTTTATTGTTCGTAAGCATATACTCTTATGTTTGAAAGAAAAAAATTCTATTCCCAGGTGACTTTAAAGCAATTCTGTGAACATTGGAACCATGCAACTAATTATACCCTCCCACCTCCATTTTATTTACAAGCAGTAGTACAGAACGTTTTATATTTTGATAACTTATGGTTGATTTTGTGTCCCACTCCAGTCTTTTCTGATAAATATTGGAAGATTTATTTGGTAAAAGTGAAAAACGTTCACAAATATAAAGATGTCCGTTGCTCTTGAAACTACCAATGAACAAGTCTAGGCAAATATTCTTGCAGAAACAAACCAAACAAACAAACAAGTTTTATTACTAAGTCGACAACACTGAAAAACAAAAGTACTCTCCAAACCAGGATATTAATTTTCAATGATAATTTTTATTTCTAAACCATTAAAAAAGAAGAATAGTACATTTAACAAACATAAATTTACAACTATTTATTTACAAAAATCATCTTTCCACTCAACTACCAATAGACGCGATGCGTTGACGATAAATATTGTATCTTTCTATTCAATTTGTTTCTGAAAAAGTCCGTCTATTATTATTTTGGCATCGGTTGGAATCTATCTCGAGGTAGTGGTGTACTTTGTGACGGCCTTGGTGCCCTCACTCACGGCGTGCTTGGCCAGCTCACCGGGCAGGAGGAGACGGACTGCGGTCTGGACTTCACGGCTGGTGATGGTGGACCGTTTGTTGTAGTGGGCGAGGCGGGAGGCCTCCCCGGCAATTCGCTCAAACACATCGTTTACGAAGCTGTTCATGATGCTGATGGCACGGCTGGAGATGCCGGTATCAGGGTGGACCTGGAAAAAAGAAAAAGAAGGAAAATGTTTAATACTGAAAGAATTTGAAATGCAAGAAGTGAAATGAACATGTGGTGCTAGGCTTGGGGAATGGTGCACCCCCAATGTTATCTTGTTTGTGTGCTTGAAAGGGTGGACTTGGTAAATAGAAAAACAAGCCAAGTATGAAACAATGACACAATTTGAAAAGGACGCTATGAACTGTATATTTGGTGCTCAATATTGGGGCAATGCTTCATGTGCTTTGAATCTCAAGAATTATTCAGAGGACTTGGGGGGGGGGGTACTTCTGTATATATCAGACGTGCGTGAAACACAGACTTATTCTTCAAAATGGTGGTGGGTGTAAAAAATGCACATAAAGTGAAGGGCCGAATTTCAGGGGGAATGTTGCAGTAAAAGAGGAGTGGTTTGAATATGGGTAATAAAACTGACCTGCTTCAAGACTTTGTAGATGTAGATGTTGTAGCTCTCCTTTCGCTTCTTCTTGCGCTTCATCTTCTTGTCTCCACCCATGGTTGCAGAAGGCGCCTTGGCTTTAATGGCTTTCTTCTCGCCCCCAGCAACGCTTCGGTTGGATGCCTTAGTCATGATGGACACTGAAAAAGAACGGGGAAAGATTAACATTCTCATTAATTGTCTGCAATTCAATCAACGTTCAGACCCAATACTTCATTGAGGCAACGAGGGCGATTGCTTCGATGCCCCCTGGTCCTTGCCTTGGCGCCCTTCAAACACACACGGAGATAATTCCTTGGTGCCTTTGCACTTTCAAAAACTAAGCATACATGCCTGAACATTTATAACCATTGGTGAAAAGAGAATAATAAACAAACAAAGTACAGTTATTCAAGCCAAAGACGGTAAAGAACAGGTCAAGACAAATAATTAATGAAAATAAACACGCTGAAAAAAATGTAATGTGATGTAAGCCAGCAGAAAGGCTCATTTTGAAATGGCAATACATCGAAGAACAAGGAACGATTTGAAATTGAAACATAGCGAATGCTGATAGAAAACCGTTAGATTATTCTACTCTGCAATAGTATAAAGCACGACAAGTTCTCAAAGGAACATACACCAAGTAAATACACACATGTGTCAGTGACATGCGTTACCAAAAGCCAAATACATCGATGCCTGGCCATGGATTGTTCCAATTCTGTTTAACTGTGGCAAATCAAGTACAAACTTCCACTCAACTTGCATGCACATTGTTGCTAAACTCCGAAAAACATTACCGCAAACCAAATACATTGATACCTCGCCATGCAATGCCTAAAAACCCAATAGACATCAGGATCGTTCTGTTTTGAAATGCACTTAGAAATGCATGCATATGTTGTCGCCAAACTCGGAACAAGTAAAGAACTCACCAGTAGACTTGCAGAAAAACACGAATAGTAGAAACAATCTTGTTTTGGCACACACAGCAAAGTGTCAGTGGTAGATGTAAGCAGCAGGCAAAGCAGACACGGAATGACGAGTGAGCAAGGTGCGTTGAGATGTTTTATACCCAACCAAATATTCCCGCTCTTTTGTAAACAGGGCTAAAGAATCATCACCTGTTTTGATTTATCGAACGAGCTTCATCATTGGTCAGTTTCACTGTAGCGCGTTAACAGGGACCAATAGCATAGCTCTTCTTATACCGGGGAATTCTGCGTTTAATGACCCATAGAATTTGGGGTTTTAGAGGGAGTGACATTACGTAAGTGGGAGTTTGAATTGGCGTCGATTTGAATAATTTAATTTGAATGCAATGCATTGGGTTCTGAATGTAAGGGGATTAAACGAAGGGGTGGGAAGAGTGGGGGGCTGGGTGTCGCCACGAGACTTCTTATATGTTAACTCGTATTTTTTTTTTAGAAGGCAATACAATTATTGGAAAGCAATTGACAAAAATGTCCTTTATTCAATGCAGTGTTTTTCAGCAACAGTGTTTGTGCAGTTAAAGAAACGACGATGTTTTGTTCACCCATCCCTTCAAGGCTCTCTGATGTATTAACCCCTGGTCCCACTATACTAACTATTTGACAAGTTTAAAAGATTTTATGAATTTATTTTCATGCACTATATTTACATTTATTTCAGAGGGGAAATGTTGCAACATTTTACAATACCCAACGATTTTTCCTAAAAGCATCTTTTACATTTCCAATCCTTTCACAAACGATGTGCAACCCATATCACAGTTTTATAGTTAGTTCGTTAAAGCCATAGGACACTTTCTGTAAACAGTATTGTCCAAGGCCCACACTTCGTGTACCACAACTTATAATATATAAAATAACAAACCTGTGAAAATTTATGCTCAATCGGTCATCGGAGTCGGGAGAAAAAAACACGTTTCGCCGTGTCATGATGACATGTGTTTAAAATAAATCCGTAACTCTCGCTATCGAGAATTAATATTGTTTTAATGTTTTCTCAAAAAGTAAAGCATTTCATGAAATAATATTTCAAGATATTAAGTCTTTCACCATTATACCCTTTGAGTTATTTGTAAATCTGTGAACTTTTAATGTTTTGTCTGTACCGAAAGTTTATAATGGCTTTAAGAAAAAAATAATGAAAGAAAAACAACTTTGTCAATCCTGCCTCGCTTTGGGATTACATTATTTTGCAAGCCAATGAACTACGGTGGGATAGCAATAACTTTATCGGTGTTGGGTGGGGGTGGTGTCACATGGGGACCGTTGCACGCTCTAACTAGTTGTCAGCATTCTTGCGACTTGTTTCGTGAGGCACCAGGGCCCAGTTTCATAGAGCTGCTTAACGGTATAGCAAATTTTGTTGCTTAATATAGCAAAAATAATTGCTCAATTCATTCTACCTCCATGCTATACGTACAAATATATTTCACGAGCTTAAGCACGTAAACAAACTGCGCGCGCAAGATTTTAGATCGTTTGCTCAAGCAAAAAAGAAGGTAGACCCCCCTACTGACAAATTGGCGGGTGATAGATGTAGAGTGGCGATAGAAAAAAATCATCGCCTTCTGTGTCTTACATGTACTATTTGTAATGGTATTTGCAATACTATCCGGAGAACCTTATTGCATATGCAATAAGGTCCGCCGGACGGTTTTATGCAATCGTGTCCGCCCGGACGATGCTGCATTATGCAATTATGTCCGCCCGGACACACATCGACCATTACGGCAGCTCTATGAAATTGGGACCTGCCCTTAAACAGGGTGCTTATGCAGAAATTGGGCTTTAAGGACCCTTTTTGGTTGAGTGCTTGCCGCTTTAAGCAAAAAGCATTGCTTAACTTGGGGGGGGGGGCACTGGAAATGGTGACCCGGGTTACGCCGTCGGTGAACACAAACTTTTGGACGGGTGAAATAATGTAGTGTTAACTCTAATATAAATTCCCACCAAAATCAGGTTTTATTCGCCTTTTGATCGCAACATCTCACATTGTTGGTAAATAATTTTAGTTTTTATAAATATCACATAACTATGTTATTATCTCACTACACAACAGACTACAGTCATAGTCACACATCGGTGTTTTGGTAAAACACAAATAATACAAAGTTATTTATCCCAATGTGAACTCAAAGGCACTGGACATGCACCTTTAGTAATTGTCAAAGACCAGTGTTCTCACTCTGTGTATCCCAATATAATTTTTATCTGAAAATATTTAGGCTCAATCGCCCGTCAAATTTAAAAAAGGAGAACGAAAGTTACTTTGTGTGCTTTCAGATGCATAATGAAAGTTTTCAGCTGAAATACGTTATTATTTGAGTTGAAAAATTATCTATCTAAAAAACTACTTCAGAGAGAGCCGTTTCTCACGTGTTTCACTGACAACGGCTCTCCATATCTCGAAGTAAGTTTTTATCCTAACAATTACTTTGAGTATTTGTCAACAGTGTCCAGTGCCTTTATTAACATCTATTAAAAACTACACAAATTTAACCGATTGATATGCTACACACTCGTTTAAAAGTCACGCTTGTACTCACGTTCAAAACTATACCTTGGTCCCAGTGACATTATGGCCAAGGGTTAGAAAGCTATCGACATTCGCAAGGTAGATGCACAATAGCTTCACACAAAATATCACACGACAGGGTTTCCCTGAAATTAAATATTACAAACATAAAAACACACACACACAATTTAAAATTTGTTGAACTAACGAGAAATTTAAACAACCTATTACACCGGGGTACCCCTCCCCCTCCCCCTCCAACAAAACCCCGTTAGCGTTTGGGAATGATCTTAATACTGAAACCCAATAGTTTAGTTTAATTTATTACTATTTTTTACACAAAGACAGTCACAAACGAACCTACACCCAAAATTCACCCCCCCCCCAAAAAAAAAAAAAAAAAAAAAAGGAGACAAATCAACCAATCACCGTTACACCCACACCGAAAAAAACCCAAACCTCCAATCAGCAAACACACAACAACCGGAAAGGCCTTCATGGCAGAGCGACTAGAAATGGAGACCACGCGCGCAAGCCACGGATGCCTTGACAATAGGCTCGAGGTGTGGGGCAGCAAAATCGAAATATATATTACAAGTTGGGCCCGAATAATCTAAAGACGACGTTTACAGTCAACACTCCATGGAGAACTTCCTTACTGGGATTTCCTGAAGAACTTACCAAAAACAAGACTTAAGACTTCCTTTAAAAGATTTCCCAAAGAACTTCCAAATACCGATTTCCTGGCATGAGACTTTAATTACCAACAAGGCTTTCCCGGGGAACTTCCCAATACCGATTTCCATGAGACTTTAATTCCTTACAAGGATTTCCCAAAGAACTTCCCAATACCGATTTCTATGAAAATCCCTTATAAGGATTTCCTGGAGAACTTCCCAACACCGATATCTAGAGAACTCCCTTACACATTTTAAAAGAACTTCCATCAAGCCCTTTAACAACGTAAATAATATTCAACCCGACAGGCCATATTGTCAAACCATCAAACTCTGTAAACATTACAAGAAGTTCCAGCTTCTTTCACAAACTACTAAATCTTTAAACTGATTGTTTACGCTTACTTCATAAAAACATTAATGACAATCGCCAGTCATTGATAAAAACTACAATTTAAAACATTTTTTGTATTCTTGATTTTCGACCAGTACCTACACGAAAAATACAGAAAACATCCTGCTTTTCCTTAAGCTTCACACAAGCTTCGACCAAGTGCCGTTTTCAGAGAAAACTGTGACCGTCAAATGCATACTTATTTAGTAGCAAGTATTCCGTAATTTAACTGAACGACACTCCTAAATTTTGTTCTGCCAAACGAACAAATAAACTAAGTAAGTCAATGATGCCAGTGTGGAAGGAAATTATGCGCCCCACCCCCATACGGCAAACTGTGTACAAACTTCTTCTGAAAGTGCCCTCTTTTGGGTAAACCTCTTTATAGCGGTATGGGTGGCGCGACAGAACCTCCGGCGGACAGATTGCCATGGGACACCGGGTACTACAATGGCCACTAGTCGGCAATTCAGGTTTTCGAACAAACCCAAAGTTGTCTATCCACAAAACAGCAAATAGCCGCGACGTCAGCGCTGCATATCATCAAGATTTTTAAGCACAAACAATTACTGAGAAAGGAAATTTTGCTTGACAGAAGCATGTTCCCAAACAAAGAATTATGTAACTTATAGCTTGTGACTGATACCATGCTATTTTCTCGGTAGAGTTGTTTTACTGAGAACAATGGAAAAGGACTGGGCCAAGTCTCATGGAGCTGCAAAGCACAACAACTAGCTAAGCACAACACAATTATGCTTACCAGAATAAGGTTACCGACCAAACTACCATGTCACATGATAACTTTTGACAGGCATCCTGCTCATTTCTGCTTAGCAGAAAAGTGTCAAGGAATAATTTTCTGCTAAAGAAATTGTTCCAGGTGAGTGGGATGCCCTCTAAAATATTGTCTCAAATCTCCAAACGTTTCTGTATAATCCAATTAGTTAAGTTTACTATTAATACAAAATTAATATTTTTTATTTACAACAATTTAACACTCGTCATAAAAACTGGCTTCACCCTTTGGCACAGGGTTTGGCAATACATGATTCATCACCTGCAGTATTAATTGAAAATTTTAGAATATGATCATAGTTTGCTTTGACGAATACTTTAAGGGTAAATTTCACAAAACTCTTCCTAACTTAGACGAGTCCCAGGTAATTATAACAGATAGGACTAGTCTTAAGTTAAGACCAGTTACTGGTCCAGATAAGACTAGTTAAACCTCTTTGTGAAATCTGGCCAAAGTCTTCTGTAGAAGCTGTTCCAACCCGCTTTATAATGTAGTAGACTTGACCGTGGTGTTTATGCGTCTTTTCATTTTGGCAAGAAAGAAACTCTGACATTTACCCCTTCAGGTACAAATTACCTGAATCTGAATAAATCTTCTCAACGCTCTAAATTAGAGCCAGACGAGAAGATGATGAAGAAATTTCAGTTTTAGATGTGGAAGGAAAGCCCCAGAGAAAAGGACAACCCACGCAGTCAAGTAGGGACTGAAAACCCAATCCACATAGTGCCTCAGGTGGGATTCGAACCGGGTCCGAGAAGTGGAAGGCAAGGCAAGACACACTACACACATTTCTTCATCACCTTTTCCACACATGTATCTTAAGTGTGAGTCACTTTTAAGTGCCCTTGGTTTTTTACCAGAAAGTTAAATTTAACAAAATGGAACAAATGGTACATGTGAAATTGAACCAAGATTTTCGCTCAGCAGAAAATATCACAAATCGAAATGCAACATAAGGCATATGTAGCTGTGACTCTGGCGTTTGCTAGGCATTTCGCCTGATAAAAGTTCGACCAAATTTGAGATTTTGGAACACTATGGGGCAGTAGGCGTAACCATGCAATTTCTATTGTGTACATCATTTTGAGCATATGCAAATTCTGAGAACATAACCTGGCAAGTCTGCTGCCACCTAGCGTTACCGAAAGTTCCCCCAATACTATTATTTTAGGTTTAGATTACAATACAATTATTTTAGATTTAGGTTTATTTTCAAAATGTATTACTTACATTATCAAAATGTACTTACTAACTCTCCACCAGGGAGAGTAGTTTAATACAAACATTCACAATTTTTTCTAAAGACCAACATGATACATAACTATCATGATTATATACAGCCTCTTTAGACAATACTTATTCCTAAAGTGTTTAGAGAACACTTTCTTCAATCAATCAAACTCCAGTTTTAAGGCAGTGTTTTCCAGCACTGGCAATATAAATACAGTCTAAAATGCTTTCTACTACACTATTCTCTGTATTTTCATATGATACAGACACTGTCACTTATTTCAGTGATAAACTCATACACCCTGAATAGGTCTTCATTGACCTCAGTGAGGGCGCTATTTGGATCTTGCACAGAGCAGACTGAGTTCATACTTAGTGGGCAAGAACTCCTTTTGACAACTTACTTCACAACAAATAGACCTTTCTTTTGTTTACAAACATTGACCAACATTTTGTTAGAGCGACCTTGAGTACAACTGCCTTGGCACAAAGTTGTCCTTTCTAATAAGCCTTGTTTCAAATTAAGAATGTTTATTGTTCGTTTTGGGTAGCACAATGATTTATCAGTGATAGTTCATTTCAGGCCTAATACTTCATGGAGGCAACGAAGGCGATTGCCTCCATGCCCCCGGTGCTCTCCAAATGCACCAGAAAGTTACAATCTCCCCATAGGGTGCCCTTTACCATGGAGAAAATGCCTTGGTGCACTTTCCCTTTCAAAATTGAAGCATACAGGCTGGGGGGGGATGTCGCTTCTAGATTGCATTATTTTATCACATTGTATTATCATAAAATGTTGAGTTTTGTGCAGCGAAGGTCGCCCCTACTGTTCGCAAGACTCTAGGCTATGACATCGCAAAGAAAGGTCAATAAAATTAACACCATCACAGCTCATACAGAAGCTTTGTTAAGTTTACACAGACCAAACTACATCACCCTGACGTCAGACTGATCTTGTTCCCCGTATTCAGATTTTCACTTGTATACAGACTTCTTTCCCTACTGGCCTCAGTCTGGTAACCTTTGAACGACTTCTCATAAAAATTGCTCCTCACATTCGAAAAGTTGTTTGCAACCAACTGCTTTTGAGCTTGCTCAAGTCTTGGAAATAGCTATGAAACAGGCTCTCTGATTGGTCCACAATATTAATCTGTCACTAAACAATAACATTACGCATATATGTAATACAGTAACTTTAGCACATGCAAATCAATCAAGTACAAAGACATGATCAACAAAAATATGAATATATTAATATATGTTAATCACAACCAGACATCTAGAAATTTTAAATTTTGTTTGTGACAAAACTCTTTGGGGTCAGTTCTAAAAAGCTGCAAACAAACCTGCCACTCATACACTAACAGTGTTTTATAAAAACCATCTAATTATTACAATAAAACTATTCCAGGGCCTCGATCAAACTGATCAGCACCTAAATCTTCTGGATAAACTCTTATAAATTACAAGTTTGTTTTAACAAACCCAAACCTTGGAAGCTTCGCCGCAGAAATAGTGACGCCATGACTGGATGCTATACTGGCTTGGCAGGATTGTAGAATATGTTCCAGAATATAACAAACATAACAAAGGCGATGTAGATGACTGTGATCACCCAAAGGGTCAACCTTTCATGTAATCTCTGGTCGTAGTTGCGGACAATGAAGAGACCGATCGTCAAACCGATTGCGATTCCCATGAGTGCGGCTATGAAGGAGGTAGCCGTTTTCAAACCGGAGTAGCGTCTGTAAACTGCCAGACCAAAGTCTAAACTCACTGGATGAAAAAACAAGGTTTGTATGATTTAATAAAGGGAGTGTACACCTTTGGAAAATTAATAAGGGAATCAATGTGTGGTGAAGATGTTTTCAACTAGTGGTTTAAACCCGCGCCGAGGCCTGGACTTGATAACTTTACCGAGACGAAGTTGAGGTAAATTATCAAGAACCAGGCCTCGGCGGGTTTAAACCATTAGTTGAAAACCGATTCAACACACTTTGATTCCCATTCATAAATACCTTTTCGGTCAAAAATCATCAACACTTTTTGATCAAAAGGTAAAATAAATGCACAAATCTTTACTATTCAATGATTTCTTTCAACACAACACCCCTCCAGCTATGAAATGGTTAGGCCCTCGGGTAAACAACTCCTTATAAGGAGATGCTGTGCGCGTCGCGCGTATTGCGTGATGTGGCACAACTGTTTCGGCCGTTGCTCTCGACCAATAGGAATGAAGAAACTGTCTTATTATCGTGTCACGCCCATGTTATAACACTTTTTACTGGTGTTATATCATCCGTTCAAACAACAACTCGTGATGCCCTCTCTACCAATCAGAATGAATAAACTGTCTTAGGTATTTATGAATGATCATTAAAACTTACTTGGTAAAGAGCACTGGAGAGCTGTTGATATTATAAAACACTGTTAGAAACGACACCCTTTGAAGTACTGCCAATCAGATTAGGAACACCAGGGTGAGCCCCTTCTCTTTTTCGATAATTGCACTGGGTTCTTTTACATGTTTTTACACAACACACGGGACCAATTGTTTCATGTACCATCCGAAAGGCGAAGCATCATTAAAGGAACACGTTGCCTTGGATCGGTCGAGTTTGTGTATGAAAAGCGTTTGTTATCTTATGCATATGGGTAGAAAGATGCTGTAAAAGTAGAATACAATGATCCACACAAACATGCCTCGAAATTGCACGGTTTTCCTTTTACCTCGTCGACTAACACGGTCGGCCATTTATGGGAGTCAAATTTTTGACTCCCATAAATGGCTGACCGTGTTAGTTCGCACAGTAAAAGGAAAACCACGCAATTTCGAGGCAAACTTGTGTAGACCATTGTATTCTACTTTTAAATTTTCTGTCCAAACATATGCATTTTATAACAAACGGTTACAAACGCCTTTTTATAGACCAACTCGTCCGATCCAAGGCAACGTGTTCCTTTAAGTGTCTTGCCTAAGGACACAGGTGTCATGACTGGGACTCGAACCATCACTCTGCTGATCAAAATCACAAGAGTTTGAATCCGGTGCTCTTAACCACTAGGCCATGACACGCCACATCATTCTATTTTTTAATCAGATTGTTGACACAGGATTACACTCACCTAAGGCTAAAATGAAACCGACTCGCAAGGCTCCTATCTTCATCTCAGCAAAATTCTACAAGACAAAAAAGAACAAAGAAGAAAACTCTATATAATTAATATGGTGTAATTCAGGGAAACACAAGCAGTATACTTAAATACACAACACAACGATTTTTATGTTTCAAAGGACAGAGAAATAATATTTAAGAAAGTGCCTGGGTTTAGGACGAGACTGTCAAGACTGGGACTCAAACCCATACTCTGCTTATTTACAGAGCTTGAGTCCAGTGTGCTTGAACAATCAGCCATGACATGCCATGTCCTATGATAAAGGAAAGGATTAATTGACGTCCAAAACTTACCAACAAAACATTGGCAAGGTGAGCAGTCAAGAGTGCATATGAGCCTGCTGAAGCACCACAAAGAAAACTAGTCCTGTCCAGAATAGACGAACCCATGGAACCTGTGGAGACACAACAAATCACATATTAATTTTAATTTTGGTTTTACCCTTGCACCAATGTGTGTTGGCACTGTATATTCAGTACTTTCCTGAGTTCTGTGAAAAAAATCACAGTCACATTACTTGGGTGGGATTCAAACCCATGACCTTTGCAATTCAATGCTCTGGAAAGTACCTAGTATCGGTGTACATGTATATGGGAAAACCAAAATAATTCATACATTATTTAGAACCCTGTATGCCAAAAGCATCATGACTAACGAAAGACCCTTTACCGAAAAGGAGTCTGACTATCGTTCACAAAAAAGTAGCTAAGCAAAACAAAATAATGCTTACCAGAATAAGGTAACCAGCCAAACTACCATGTCACATGTACAATTTGTGACTGGTACAACAAAACGTGTCTGCTAAGCAGACCATTGTTAAGCAAAATTGTCCTGCTTATAAAGCAGCTCTATGAAATAGACCGATCCACTAAGCTCCGCCCCGTTGCGTATTGACCAATCACAACGCAATGAAAGTCCGACAAATAAGGTCCAACATGCGTGCGCGTATCTTGGCGCGCACGGCAGAGTTGTGCAGAAAGGCATTGGAGAGCCACACGTGTTCTTTCTCACACGTGCGTCGTGGGCGGAGCCTACTGGATCGGTCTATTGGACCCTGATGATAAAGAACTTTGTATAGTCAGAAAACCTGAGTTAGAGTTGAGTCATCAGTATAAATAATGAATCATTTCATGCAGTGTCCAACTATGTCTGGCTCCAAGTGTATGCAATTAAAGTTGCCAAAATGACTGTCATACATGTAGACACAAATTAACCCAAGTTCAATCCAACGAAGGAAGTTTCAGTTTTTGATGTTGGAAGAAAATCTTGTGGGATTTATTTGTGGGAAACTCATGAAATCAAGTAAGGACTGAAACCTTATCCATAGAGTTCCCCTGGCGGGATTCAAACCAGGATCCTAGAGGCGGAAGGCGAGGAAAGAGACCACAACGCCAACCTGACCTAATTATGAAAATTTTCATAATTCGTTTTCAGTGTATCAGGAATGTTACAAAACATAAATTTTCCTAAATTATGTTTGTTCGTGTTGTCCAGTGCCTGTCATGTTGGCTCAGGTAGAAAGCTAGACTGCGAGGCAAACCCCTTGCTGCTAGGATTTGGATGTATCCTATTAAGTTTCAGCTAAAAAGGCTGTTGAAGAACAGGTAGGCATCCCTACAGTACATTATTTTGGCTTTCTGGGTACCACAGGGACCATGGAGCCAGTAATTGCTTCTGGGGTTTCCGCCTACATGTACATCTTGGTGGGTTTGTCCAAAGCCTGTCATGTTTGCCCAGGTACAAGGATGGTGTGAGGCAATCCCCTTATATATGTACCTGCTAATGTTCGTTATGCTGTGAATGTGTCCCTGATTCAGTTGCAACTAAGGCTGTTTGAAGGACATAATTATCTTGGGTTTCTTGGTACCAAAGGGATCTGGAACCAGTAATTGTTTCTATGTTTAAAGCTTACATCTTGTGGGTGTGCCCAGAGTTTGTTCAGGTAGACTAGAGATAGACTGAGGCAAACTTAGGCTTTGAATGTTTCCCTGATGGGTTGCAGCTTTAAAAGCTATTTGAAGGACGGGTACATGTATACTAGGCATCCCTAAAGTACATTATGTTATAATGTAGACTTTCTGGGAGCACTACAGGGACCTACATAGAGCCAGTAAATGCTTCTGGGTTTAAAGCCCACATCTTGTGGGTGTGCCAGAGTTTGCTCAGGTAGAGAAATAGACTGAGGCAAACCCCTTAGGCTTTGAAGGTTTTCCTGATGGGTTGCAGCTTAAAGCTGTTTAAAGGACAGGTATAGGCATCCCCAAAGTACATTATGTTATTATGTAGGCTTTCTGGGTACACTATAGGGACCTAGAGCCAGTAACTGCTTCTGTGTTTAAAGCCTACATCTTGTTAATGTGCCTAAAGCCAGTCATGTTGGCCCATGTACATGTACATGGATAGACTGAGGCAAACCCATAATACATACAAGCTACTACAAGTTTGTTATGCTTAGAATATACCCCTGATAATTGGTTTCGAAGAACAGGCTAGGCACCCCTACAGTACAGTATGTTGGCTTCTTGTCTGGAGCCAGTAATTGCTTCTTGATTTCAGCCTACATGTACATCTTGTGGGAGTGCCCAGAGCCAGGTAGAATGAGGCAAACCCCTTGGTTTAGGCATCTACCTCCATGGTTTAGGTAGCTAGCGGCTGTTGAAGTTAGGCATCATAAAGGCTTTATATATACAATAGGGACGCAGAGCCAGTAATTGCTTCGGGGGTTTAAAGCCTACATCTTTTGATGTCTAGAGTCAGCTAAATTTGCACAGTCAGTAGAAAGTAAGACTTGTGCAAACCCCTCGCCCCCGTAGCTTATACTTTGCCTGAAGTCCCTGTTGGGTTATACATTTTTATACATAGCCAGGAGTAATTGCTTCTGGGTTGAAAGTTAAAGTGTGTGGATTGTGTGCCAGTCTGCAACATTTTGTACATTTTGTAAATAATACGTCTAGTGCAAACTCTTCTCATAGCTACATGTGTACACCGTGCCACATATCAACCAAATTTTCCAAAGGTTATCAGACACTGAAAGGAGTCATAGATAAATTTAAATTAAAACTATAAAGTTTTAGGTTCCCCTTAAAAAACATTTAAAGACCTGCTTGAACGAAAATGTCAAGTCGTAAACAAGGCTGAATTCCATTTAAAATGTTTTCGATGAATAAGGAAATCGAGTCAAATGATTATAAATAGGTTTCAATAGTGTAAAAAAACAATAATTTTGTATGCCTTTATCCAGAGCTTTTCTGCGAGATTTGCGAAAAGCCCTGTTACTGGTCACTCTCAAAACGTCATAAGTAGATAAAGCCACTTTGTTGCAGCGTGGATGTATAACAAAGCAAACTCCCACAAATGACGTCAGCGGCATTGTCCTTTGACGTCCACTCTCAACGGCAGAAGTGTTTTTAGTTTTTCAAAAATCCTTTAGGTAGGGGCCTGATTTTTAATCGATAATTACGAAAAGTTCAGAAGTGTACACATATCAAAATTACATTAAAATGGTGAACAAGTGCATTATAAACAAGTAAAAATGCAATTTCTGTTGAAAACATTCCGCTCAGGTAGCTGTTTAAACAACTGGGGCCCAATTTATGGCTCTGCTTACCGCAAGCATAGCATCAGCGCCTACGACAAAAGGGAAGTTTATGCTTACATCACATGTATTTCACACCTTAGCAGGTAATTTCTGCCTGTGTATGTGTGTACTTGTAGTCCATCGCTACTAGGTAGGCATTCTTCTCTTGCACAGCAAGCACAGAATTTGGCGGTAGCGGAGCCATGAAACTTGGCCAATGATCATAACCCAAGCTTACCTGCAGCAACTGCTGATAGATAAAGACTCCCTATCCGCCTTGACCCATGCACCATCTCAAGGGCAACACCCAGTAACACTTGTACAGCTATGTTAAAAAGAAGATGCTCTAAACTGCAAAGAAAAGATAAATAACAAAGTGTGTTCATTATGTGCTTTTCTAACAAGCCAAGCGCCTTACATACCTTTTCTGTGCTTAGCATGTTTTTGTGCTTACATGTTTTATGATTGGGCCCTGGTATCGAGGCTATATGTAAAGGCCTAAAGTCACCTCCCTTGCAACTGCGTTAGTTTCCACTTGTCAAAAGTGTCCCATACACAATGCAATAAACGCCTCTCTTAATACTTATGCATGACGTCATAATTCCTACTCAAAATGAGGCTATGGGCGCACTTCCCCCATCACTTGCAGTGGCTGCGCCAATCGCCTCGTTTTGAGTTAGCATTGTGACGTACCTCATGCATAAATATTAAGAGAGGCGTATACAAGCCTATTCAGGATGCCATAAACAAGGATGTGAAACCAACATTTCAAGTGCTGTGCAACAAAATCACTTTCCAAACAATCTCTTCCGTATAAATTTGTATTGCTCCATTGCATTGCATCAGGGATAAAGAATTCATTTTGGTTTTACCCATATAGACCATGTGAACTTTGTTTACAATAAGTGTGACCTTGTACATTCTTTAAGAATTCTGGCAGGCAAGATACTACACTGGTCCTATGGGAAAGTCAACATTTTGTGTCATAAATTCCACATAAAAACCAAGAGTTATGAAAGTAAAACCTGGACAAGTTTTGAGATGTGCCCCCTTTCATCATATCAAAAGTTGATAAGAATTAGACAGTGCAATCTCCATAAAATATAAGATTTGATGTTTTCTTCCATTGAGCTGTGTACAAATCGTGCCTCCAGGAAGTCCAGGCTCTGTGGCTCTTTTGTAAACATGTAATGTCCAAGGTCACATATCGTCCATACACTGATGTGTGTTAGCACTGTATATTGTACTCGGTAATTTCCCTCAAATCTGTGAACGTTGGTATGACACTAGTTGCTCTAGAATTCCAAAGGTCTTGGGTTCAAATCCCACCCGAGTATTATGCCTGTGATTTTCTCACAGAACTCGGGAAAGTACAGAGTATACAGTGCTAACACACACATACATGTATGGATAAAACCAAAGTGAATATAGTCTTGCTCAACACACAAAAAAGGGAAACAGCGCCCTCTTTAAATGGTTAGTGACAACCCATTTGTACATTACATCAATGGTGAGCAAGCTCTCTGACTGCTTACATGTACATGCAGAGGTTAAGATTAGTGCATGACATTTATCAGTACACCACTTGTCGTTATTGGTTGGCATGTAGATAATTTTCTGAGGATTTAAAGATTTTATAATAAGTGCATCCTAATTGGATAGTCTAAGAGTTTAGTGCAGTATATTTTTTTATTAAAAGGCACTGGATATCTATTGGTAATTACTCTATTGGTAGTTACTCAAAATAATTGGTAGCATACACAATTTGGTAACAAGCAATGGAGAGCTGTTGTAGTATAAAGTAAAACATTGTGAGAAACAGTTCCCTCTAAAAAATGCAGTTTTTGAGAAAGAGGTAATTTCTCACTCAAATATTGGAAGACTTTTTTCTATAGGCATCTGAAACCACACAAATTTTGTGTAACAACGGTGTTTTTTCTTTCTTTATTCTCTTTCAAGTTAGATGAGCAATTGAGTCCGAATTTCCACAGATTTGCTATTTTATGCAAATGTTCGGATACACCAAGTGAAAATCTGGGGTTGATTTGACAAAGTGTTAGGAATGGTCATTATTTAGGACTTGTCCTAGGAGTACACTAGACTAGTACTAGGTTAGGACGAGTGCCTTTAATTGAAATACCAGTACCAAGTCTGTATGCTTCGCTTTTGAAAGAGCAAGGGAACCAAGGCATTTTCTTCTTGGTAAAGAGCAACCAATGAGGAAATTGTAAATTTCTACTGCCAGAGCATTTCAAGGGCACCAAGGCAATGGTCAGGGGCAACAGAAGCAATCGCCTTTGTTGCCTCATTGAAGTATCAGGCCTGCAGTACCTACCCTCCATGTATAAAAATATATGTAGCAAATCTCCAGAACTGAATCTTGTTCTCTGGGTCGAAGATGATCCAGCTGCTTTTGGGGACGGGTCCTGTCCAGAATTCCGCCAGGGTGGCGTTGATGTCCGACCGGGTCATGTTGACCCCAATGCCAATGTAGAAGCCAAGCTACTGAAGACAGGGAGAACAAGGGCATACATGGGTTCGTAAGAAAACATTAGAGGTACTGTACATACAGAATTGCTTTAGTGACTAGCTCAGTTGTATTAAGTAACTGCTTGCTTTTGAATAAAAACACAATTTCGAATTTGAGCTGTTTTTGGCACAAGCAGAGAAAAGATTCACATCATTTGTCTTATGGATATGATACTCAACAGAGTTAAAAGATACTTCATGCTACATGTTTTATTCAAAAACACAAGATCGCCAGACTTGTATGATCCGCCCATTGCTAAAATCACTGGCCTCGGGCATATGAAAAATGTCAAGCCCTGAACTTATCTAGTCCACACATAAAATATTCATTTGCCAAATATTTGTGAAATGTTTTTATAAAGTGTGGCCCCCCCTCCCAAATGAATCTGCTCCCAATTGATTTTTGCTGACCTGGAATGACCCCCAAATGGTTTGTGTCTACTGGATCGTTATTGCTGCTGGTGTCAACAAATTACACACAGCTTCCTAGCAGCAAAATCTCTGGGCAGAAAATGTTGTTTGCTTTAATCATCCTTGATAGCATTTAGTCATTAACAAGGACAACATAATCTTGACTGTGCAAACATGGAATAATTTCAGTTTGCCTTGGATCCGGTTGATTGAATTCCCGCGAGGGGTGAACGCATAACACCTCAGCCTCACACCGAGACGCACAACAAAAAGCTCAAATAGAGTACATTGAGAGAATTCAAAGTGTGTAAGTGTAATATTTAGCGACCCGTACGTAAGAAAATCATCTCACTCTTTTGTAGTGTTTTATTTTTAGAAGCTAAGACAAGTGTTACCCTTTGAAGAGACTCTTTCAAGATCAAAAAACTTAAATTACAAAAGCTTTGAACTCTTGAAAACTAGGTGAGTGGGTAAATATCTCCAAACAATAATGCTCCCTGACTAAGACAGACATTAGGTGTAATAAATACTTCAAATGCATGAAAAAAGTCTTTGCCTTTTCCATTTAAACAAAATTGCCAGAGAAAGAAAGCAATTTAAGAAAACCAATGCAATGACATGGAGGCAATCACCTTTGTTGCCTCCGTGAAGTATCAGGCCTGCAACAAAGTGAAGTTCCTTGCATAAATTGAAATAACAACTGGAAAGTTATTCCAAAAATGAACACACTGTGTTGTTCACAGACTGGCTGACACACTTTTGAAGGTTTTTCTGTACACAATTTTTTATGTGTGGAGGAATAGTGTCATCCTCAGTGCACTGACAAAGACTCCCTGTGGATTTGCAACGTCTTGCATATCACACCTGACGGTGCGAGCTTGTATCGTAATGTGTCAGTTTTACCTCACTATCTCACACATTGCTTCATGATGCAAAAGTTAACGGGGGGGGGCGATCATGCTCTAACAGAAAGTAAGAATGAAAAGAACCAGGCCTGAAATTACCCTCCTTTGCCCTAGTCTTGGCCTTGCTGCCCAGTGCCCAACAGCAAATCGAGAATGAAAAGAACCAGGCCTGAAATTACCCTTGCCCCCTTGTGTTGGCCTTGCTGCCCTTTCAAAAGTTCACATTGATTTTGGGATCGTGCTCTCACAACGATGTAAGAATTAAAAAGAACCAGGCCTGAAATTCCAGGGCCCAATTTAACAGAACTGCTTTTAAAAGTACAAAAAGTAGCTAGGCACAACAAAATGATGCTTACTAGAAAAAGGTTACCAGCCAAACTACCATGTCGTCGCATACAAGTTGTGACTGGTACCATGCTCATTTCTGCTAACTAGACAATTGTTTGCAATATTTTCTGCTTGAGCAGCACTCTAGAAACACAAATGTGTTCGAGCAGCAGGCATGCACAGGTGCTTTTGGCACATTTGACCCGTGACCATGGAGCACACAGCCAGAGATCAAAAGTGTCTGATTTTTCTGGAGGGAAGAAAACCCGAGGGGGGGGGGGAGCACAGAGAAAAACCCTTGCGGCATAGTATTGAATGAGGGATGTAATGTACATGAACATGCTTATTTGGAATGCAGCAAACGGAATCAGCATTGGCAATTTGGGGGGTATCTTTTTAGTTTTGATAATGAATCGTTTAAGTGCTTCTTCTTTGGATTTGAGAAAGTGAGCAATTAGACTGATCTCTGAAACATTGAAATTTTGGCCCAATTTCATAGAGCTGCTTATAAGCACAGAGAGCTGCTTTAAAACACAAAAAGTAGCTAAGCACAACAAAATTATGCTTACTACAATAAGGTTACCAGCCAAAATACCATCTCACAAGTACAGTCTGTGGCTGGTATACTGCATAATGTTGCTAAGCAGAACATTTTAAAGCAGTATTAACAGCTCAAGCAGCTCTATGAAATTGGGCCCTGTAGGGATCTTCTACAGTCTCAGCGACCCATTATATAAAAAAAATTATTGGACATTTGACATTAACACAACTGGAGGAAAAGGTTACTCAAAGGAGAGAGGAAGCAGAGGTGACGTACATGTAACCAGACACTTTCAGGAACTCCAGCCCCTTGCCCCCCTCCCCCCCTGTTGGCAAACCCCGAAAACTGCAGATATTTTCTGGGTGCACCACTGAACAACATTGCATAACTGTGACTGGCAGAAAGGAACCATGCTCAGTCCATAAAAAAAGGAATGCCAACGGGTGATAATGAGGTGACAAATGTAGGGCATACATAATTTTCTACTATTAATTCATTTCAAGCACACAAAAAACTGCTCGCTTGCTGAGGTACGTACTACATGCATTGGGTATTCTGTCCCTACTTAATTGCATGTGGAATAATTCTCCGGTGTTTTCCTACTACATGTACATCATCTACAAAGCCTTCCTTGTCTTCTCTCCATGAGGCTCATGGCTATAAAGATTACATCTAAGATCGTTTTTCTGAGAATCCTCCGCCTCACAACCAGACTGAATTACCCTCGTTCGAATCCCATCCGAGGGACTACATGTATTTGGATTGGGTATTTAGTCTCTACAGGCGTATACAAGCTTGTGTGCATGTGTTTGCAATAGAAATCAAACCAGGAACGCTGTGGCCTGCGCTACATCATGGCACTTTCATAGCAACAAATGGGTTATTCGATACAGTCTGTAGTAATTAAGATCGCTTTTCTGAGAATCTTTGGCTTCACAACCAGAATTCATGAAAAAAAAAATAATAATAGTAATAAAAAATGAGACAAATCTATTTTTCCTCACCTCAACGCAGCTGATTGACAGCATGACCAGCGGGGGAAGACACCAAAGGAAGTTACTGCGGAAGTTTCTCCTGTCCTCATCATTGGTCAGGACCTCATCTGCTACGAATGTGAGGAGTCGTTCCCTGTACGGAGGGGAGGGCGTGGTCAGCTGAAGGGTACTCTCAGCGCTGTAGTTCTCCCTGTGAGTTCGGACGGCTATGGAGAAACTCAGGGTTCGTTTGTCGCTCATCTGTTTAAAAATAATAATAATAATAATAACAAATAATAATATTTATAAAGCGCCTTTTACAAAGGGCAGGTCATTATCCATGAATAAACACAAAACAAATAAAAATTTGCTAAGCATATATAAGCAAATGAGTTATTATAACACTCATTTGCTTTTTTCTTAGCAATATGTATGTTAAATGTGTGACCCAATGGAATGTGAAGTATTGAACTCAAAATCAATATTTGAACATAATTTCTTTCTTTTCAAGATATGACACAGTAAGGTAAGGTAATGTTAATTTAACAGACAAAAAACCACCGGACTTGTCTTGTTATAAACTTGAGCCCTTTGACCAGTGACTGTAAAAGCTTTGAGCAACCTTTTAAAAGGGTAACATAACATTGTAAATGTTTAACAACATCAATAAAAAGAATACCACAAGTTTGTTTTTCACATCTTTCTGAAACTTGATCTCATCAAGACAGTCTGTTATTAAGAGTTGCAGACCGAAAGTACAAGACACTTGTCGGCAGTCGGCAAACAAGAAAGTTCACCATAATAAGGGCGTTGACTTTGGGTTAAATGAGTCTAGTAGATAAAGAGGAACTACATTTCAGACTGTCGGTGATCCTCTCTGATCATGATGCATGTGAATGTAGATGCATGTGAATGTATCTGATGGTACACACTACATAGTCAGAAGGAACTGATGGTAAGCTCATTAATACACCATCTGCACAGTGCATAAACCTTACAGGCTTTAAAGGCATTGGACGTGTTTGGTTGTTGTCAAAGACCAGTAATCTCACTTGGTGTATCCATGGAGGAAGGATGGTGTAACCCCCATATGATAGAATAACAATTGGTCATCGAATTTGCAAGAATGAATGAAATAACATGCATACAATAATTACAATCTGTGAAAATTTGAACTCAATTGGTCATTTAATTGCAAGAGAACGATGAAATAAAAAACACCCTTTGTTGCTTTTGTTTTATGCACTTTTTAGATGCATAATAAAAGGCCTGAGCTGAAGTCTTTTAATATTAATTGTGTGAAAAATTACCTCTTTCTCAAAAACTATGTTACTTTAGAGAGAGCCATTTCTCACAATGTTTTATACTATCAACAGCTCTCCATTGCTGGTTACTAAGTAAGTTTTTATGCTATCAAATGTTTTGAGTAATTACCAAACATGTCCAGTGCCTTTAAAGCCTGTAAAGGTCTATGCACTGTGCTGATTGCTCCCTCTGAAGTATTGAGTAAGAAGTAATTTTCCACTAAAATATTTGAAATTGATTTCGAGATCCCAGAATTAGATTTGAATGTCCTGAAATCAAAGCACACAGCTTCGTGTGACAAGGGTATTTTTTCTTCCATAACTATCTCGCAACTTCGACAACCAATTAAACTAAAATTTTCACAGGTTTGTTATTTTGTGCATATGTTGAGATACACCAAATGAGAAGACTGGTCTTCGATAACTACCAATACTGTCCAGTGTCTTTAACTATTATTACTATTGTTACTTGACTGAGTGAAACAACATTAATGACTTACAATATTGACAAACTCTTGGTAGCTTAGTCTTCCACATGTGTTATCCTCAATAGTGGCTTCCAGGACTTCCAGCTTGTGTGGATCTAACTCATCCTTCAATCCATGCTTGTAAAGGATCACTTGGAAAGCTTCCATGCTGATGTTACCCTTCCCTTCGACATCAAACTACAAAAAGATAAATTAAAGACAATATAAATGAACACAGCAATTATTGGTTGTTCAATATCGATCAATTTAAGGTTCGGGTATAATGAGTTAAACAATATCATGCATGTAGTAAAGAATCTACACAGGGTACACAGTCAATCCTCCTACTTCTGACCAATCAATACCACCCATCATGCTATTGAATGACAGATAATCTATGCCTGCAATGTAATATGTGGCAAAGGCATAAGAAGATCTACATGTATACACAACAGCCAACCCTCCTACTGTCAGTCCATTTAATATAATGCACTGTTTGTAAACGCCAGCCTGTAAATATGACATCAAGTAGAGAATACTACACTCGACTCTCCATGGCCTCTGTTTTCCCTTGTGTTGGCATTGGTGCCCCTCCAAAACTTTCCCATATACTTTAAAATTGTGCAATGGATCTGTGCCCTTTGCAAAAGTAAAAACGGCCTTGCCCTCTGAATAAAGATGCAATTTCGGGCCTGGAATTTAGCTGAACAGTTCATGTAGCCTCCTACAATGTACATGAACATGTATAGTATCGACTGATCCCTATTGCACCAACCCAGCCTGTAATATAATTTAGGAACCCATGTGGTAAATTCATATCCAAAGCAATCAATCAACCTTCCAAAACTGACAAATCATTCAGTAAAATCAGTCCTGTACATTTTTTTTTTTTTAGGTGCTCTTGTATGCAAGCTAACAAAATAGCATCGCATGGTTATTACATCTATGCGGTTAACACTAGTTCCAGTTTGTGCACATTTGCACATTAATTAAAAGAATGTGAGGTCCCATGTCAAGTAAGATATTTCTCAGGAACAATTAATAGGATTAAAAGTGAAGACAATCGAAGCAACACTTCAATTGACTGCAACATTGAACAAATATAATTATTGAGATGATTTATTAATACAAAATGAACGACATTCCTGTCTTGTAAAACATGTCATCTAGCCTTTCCTAAGCGCTCGTAAAACTTTTTTAATAGAACTTGATGATTAAAACTGTCATCAGTTAACATACACTAAGAAACTTATTCATTAAGCTGTGCACGAATGTACTGTTACATGTATTAAATCATCAGTATGTACAATATTCAATAAGAGGAATCTAATTGGGATTCATGATCTCTCTTTGAGAAAGTGACAAAGTAAATAATTAAACATACAAATGAATACTCAATAGAAAATAATGAAAGATGGATTTGTTAGGTGGACAAGACGGACCTGAGTTGAGTTTCAAATATATAAAAAAGTATATTTTATAGAGGAAAAGTAGAAGAAAAGATAAGAGGTGTTGTACAAAATCTGAGGGTGACTCAGGTGTGCACACAGGAAGTCAGTATGTAAATTATTTACATGAACAAATTTGTATGCCAATAATGTCATGAGACCAAAGACAAATCAAAACTTTAGTAATATGAAACTTTTATTAAAAGTGCATGCTTTCAATGTTTAGCATAAAGATGAAAAGGGTTACGTATTTGAATTAGAGCTATCATTTTGTGCTGAATTTATACATGGCCCACATAATCTCTTAACCTTCTGTTTTTCAAAATAAGACTTTGGTGTTTAAAAAAACTCACTGTTTTTCATACAACATGGTGTACACAATTGTTATGAATGTTTTTCAGCCCTAGGTAGGCCCTCTATGCTTCGTTTTTGAAAGGGTAAGGGCACCAAGGCATTTTCCCCTTGGTATAGGGCACCCTATGAGGCAATTGTAAATTTCTAACGGAGCATTTCAAGGGCACCAAGGTAATAACCAGAGGGCATGGAGGCAATCGCCTTTGTTCATGTTGTTGCCTACGTGGCCTGATAAAGGGAATCTGATAGCAAATCTGCGACCAAGATGCACATGTATACACTGTAGTTGACACAAACGGCTAACTACTGTTTTTGCTCCATTCATCACCTGATCCAGTGTACAACTTTCATGTTCTTCATATGATAAGACTTTGATTATGGATGGATGCTACGTAAGCATTCAATACAAACATTTCTCAGGTACAAATCCCGTAATTAATGTATCCTTCTGTTTCTAGCCTTTTTGAGATATGGCGGACACTATAGAGAAGAACACTGTTTGGTTTGGGTGTATACAAACAAAATTACCCAAACCAAGAAGTGTGATCGTGTTGTGTCCACCATTATCACAAAATGGATTTTGCATACCCTCCCCCCCCATTTCCCCAACCCAAAGTGATCTTGTGGATAGTATAGGCTACAGACTTCATAGTGATAGATTAACCATCAGCGGAGAGTCATCAATCATGAGTCAGGCTACACCACCCGTCTAGCTTTCCACACTAGCACCTTAGCTGATGAAGTTTGGTAACCCAATCGTGTCTTCCTCCGTCTGACCCACATCTTGAAACAGTATACAGTTCTTGAAAAAGAAGGAAGGGGGAGGGGGAGTGGGCGGGGGCTTGCTTCCACCCCACAGAAATCTTGTATGGAGGTTTTTTGCCGACCTTGAGTTTGCAGTTGGGCATGTGGAGGTGTGGTGGTGATTTAATGAGTCCAGTGAGCGGTTCATCAAAGATCCATGCATATTTAATGATGCAGAAACTTTAGCGGAATTCAGCTTAGCTGACTCATGGTTGAGAGAATTTTGAAAAGTACATGCATAAGCCTGCAGATGAAAAGGGTTTTACAGATTAGCGCAATCATTTTGTCTTTTCACTGCAAATCTGTAAGGAAGCTTTAAAGTTTAGCACTGAATGTTTTGACATTTTAATCATTCATTGTGCACATCCTGTACTAAACAAACTTTGGAAATTGGCATTTTTTGTTGTTGTCATCATCTCCTTGATGAGCACTAAGAACTAAACAGGGTGATGAACAGTACATACTACAATGTCCCGCTTCCCCCTGAAAAAGTGGAATTATACAGTCATACTTTGATTTACTGCTTACTTAATTATGCGGTCGAAGGTATTAATCAAATTTCTAGAAAATACCGAACTGTTCGCAGTTGACCCCTTGCAACAGTGGTCAAGCAAAAAGCTCATAAATAACACAAAATTTACACATTGTGTTGCTTTTGTACAGCAAAATCTTCACAGTAAGGTGGCAAAGATTGAGCGTGAGGTTGGCACTGGATGGAGTGAGGTGATGGGCCACCTCACGCTCGAATGAGCAGGGAGTCACTGCACAGTGTGCCACCAAAACAAACATCATATGAACAGTCAATATCCTGCAAGACTTTGTACATGTATAAAGTTTGAAGTAGTTGAACACAAAATTGCAAATACTTTTTTATCTTTAGGAGCGTGATTTGATGGATGTTTTCCCTTTGAGCATTTGAGTGACACTTTAAATAGATCGTTTATAAGGCTTAGAAATATCTCTTGGCATTCTCTTGGCACAAGGTAAAGTTTGAATTGGTTGAACACAAAACTTCCATTTACAGTATAATTATGCAAAGGTAATTTATCTTAAATAGAAGTTTGGTTTGAATGGAAGTTTTTTCTTTGAACATTTTGAGTGAGAAGCACATTTAAATGTTAGGCTTAGCCTTAAATTCCAGGCCTGGAATCACATCACGCAGGCCACTGAGGCCATGACCTGATCCATTGCTCAAAAGTTGCCAATTAACTTTAAGTTTTTACAATGGAAGTGCACTTTTCAAAATGAAAATGGCCTTGCCCTTTCAAAGATGAAAATCCAGGCCTGAAATTCTCTTGGCACAATATTGCCGCACTATATTGGAATCCTCAGTGAACTGAGGTGGTCAATAGAATAATTTGCAGAGCTCGTTGTCCACGTGGCAATTTTGACAGATGAAATATTGATGGAAATCATACCAAAAAACACAATCTCCACAAGAGCGTCATTTACATGCAGTGAGGTTTAAATTTAAAAACATTGTAACAAAGTCGATATTGAAGTTTTTAAATAAGACTGCTGCACACTACACCAAAAGAGGCAAAATAATAACTCAACACGATGGCATGACCAGAATAGAATGACCTGCCTATGGGGAAGAAATATGGAAATTGTTTTGAACTTCTGACGTTTCATGATGCCACGGGCAAGACTTTAACACGTTCTTAATGTCAACTAGTCCATTTAACCTTTGCCAGTCATCTAGTATTTAGGGAGAGACACTTCAAGAGAAAAAATGTCTATCTTAGATGACCTTTTTGAGATCAAGTTCTTACCCAAGAGGTGCTTTTTGATTGTGTTGTTGAAGCCCGATTACAAAACAACAACAACTTAAAATGTAGTTAATTAGGTAAAGATCCTTTCAAAAATAGTAAAATAGTTTGTCAAGAGTGTCAAGACCATGTCTCGACCGCCACTCTGCTGATCCGAAACTTGAGTCTCGTGTGACTGACCCCGCAGCCATGATACACCACAAGGTTTACTTAAAAATTTGAGTAAAAACCGAACAAACATACATGTAAAGGAACAGCTGTACACTTCGCTTCTGAAAGACAAGGTAACTTAGACATTTTCTCCCTATGAGGAAATTGCAAATTTCTACTTTTTTTCATTTCTAGGGCACCAAGGCAATTGAGGCTATCGTAAAGTATCAGGAGTATATCCTAATGATTAATTTTTGTGCAATTAATAATATTCATAATCTGGGAAATCTAACTACCTGAACTGCAAACTGCTTTACCAATCAAAAGAACCTTTGGTATCAATGTAAAATATACATTAATGTTGGGTGTTCTTGATGTTTATCTTGATGTAAAATGCAGGTTTTTCAAACTGCCCAGATGTTCACCTCCCCAAATACAACAAATAAACAATCAGAAAAACAGTTTAGGAAGAGTCTCAGGCCTGAAACTTCAATGGGGGCAACGAAGGCAAATGCCTCCATTGCCTCATGTCATTGCCTTAGTGCCCTTGAAATGTGTCAGTAAAAATGTACAAAGTCCTCATTTAATTCCCTTTACCAAGGAGAAAATGCCTTTATTACCCTGCCCTTTCAAAAACAAAGCATCAGGCCTGAATTTTCACATATGGCTTATGATATATTGGACGAAATTCAAATAAAAATATACAAAAATACAAGATTTAACAAAACATTTTGAAAACCGTGCTTGAAAATACTTTTAGTACTGTACATGTGCAATGTAATACATGAATGTACCTCAACAAGACGAATACGTTTTAAAGAAAAACAAGGAAGAAATAAAGCAAACAAACAAATTGAGGGATACAGTACTCCTAAAAGTTTTATGACTTATACTTACTTTCTCAAAGTAGGGTTTCCACTTCTGTAGTTCAGGTGCCATTTCAGCATGCACAGAGTTAGGAATCAGCAAACACAAGTTGGCAGAGTCAGGCATCGTGACGGCGTGGTCGGCAACCGGGAGAAAAATGACCAAGGAAAAAAAAGCGTGAGGACTCCTGACTAGTAATTACAGTGAGGCCACTCAATGGGGAATCGCAGAACTCTCCAGTGAGTAGACAAGCTGCATCTCATTAACAAAGCAATCAATGGTTAATCATCAATGGCAAGACAACCCGCCAACTTCTCTCCTTTATAGCTTTGTCTATCTTCCTTCCTAACCTAAACTAAAATGAGGGTCTATAACCCCACTCTTTGTCATGAAAACTCACAAATTATGGGTCTTTAATGAGAAAATGATTGTTGAAATTCCTGATTGTTGCATTTTGATGCACCCTGATTTATGCTGTGCCAGAATATACATTCTAATATTGATGGGTGTGTGGGGGCAGCGGAGTGCGACGGCATCAAAAACGATGACTCGCGGAGTCAAAGTGACAAAGTTTCATGTATTATCCAGCCAAGCCGCCGTGCATACTATGCATGATGAGACCGAATCTTTAAGTAGATTTATTTGCGCCTCGTGTCGATGCGGATATCATGATGGTGAATTATTGATGGGGTTCGACGGCGCAGGCATAATGCTTGGCGTGGTGGCGAAGGACAGGGTGTGACTATCAAGTATTATCAGAATCAAATTAAATCTGCCCCATGTTTGCTTCCTTTGTTGTTTTTTGACTTTCGGGTAGGTGGGTGTGTGTTGGGGAGGGGGAGGGTGCAGTGTGGGTTGTGCAAGATGACTCAAAGTAATAAACTTTGAAATAACACTGCAAGAAAGTGAAAAACTCAAAGATGGCAATACAATCTTGAAAGTGAATACAAACTTACCACCTTGCTAAACAGTTTTCAAACTTTGTAGCACTTTGAAAGGGAAATTAATGGGAAATTATTTTCTTCATACAAAACAAGCATATAGTAAATTGCTTTTTCAAAAATTAGAGTCTATCTGTAGATAATTAAGATATAGATCAAATGGTAACGATCATTTTGGTTGCTGTATTCTGTTTTTAAACAAGCTTTTAAAAAAACCTGAAATCCTAACTATTTAATTGGCAAAGTTTTATTTGTTTAAGAAACACATTTCTTGCACATCTAGGTAGTTTTCTTACTGGTTCATTTGAGTAATTTTTCTTTTAATTATCTGCTTTTGAAGTGGTAAGGTTGGTGGAGCAGTTTCTTTGTTTACCTTCCTGCTCTACCAGTAGTACAGGACCCTGGTTTGAATTCCACCAGAGCACTACATGTATATGGATTGCATTTCCAGTCCTTGCGCGAGTGCGTGGGTTGTCCCTCAAAAAATGTCTCTGGGGTTTCCTCCCACATCTGAAACTAAAACTTGTCTTTTCTCTGTGGGGATACTTGGCTAAATAGTGATTACATTCGCTTTTCTGAGAATCCTTCGCTACACAACCAGAATTTATTAATAAAATTTGAAATCCTGCAGAAAAAAAAATCCACAAGCTACTCGGCTGGGGATTTGAACACAAGACCCCTGCTATTCTAGACCAGGGCCCAATTTCACAGAGCTGCTTAAGCAGACAGTTGTCTGCTGAGCAGCAATGAACAGGATACCAACCACAAATTGTACACATGACGTGGTATTTAAGCTGGTAACCTTAATCTGGTTAGCAACATTTTTTAATGCTTAGCTTTTTGTTGTTGCTTTAAGCAGCTCTATGAAACTGGGCCCAGGACTTAAAAGCCCATGACCACCAAGCTTGCCCAATGATGAGAGGTGAGCCTGAATTCTGTGATACATGTAGGTACCACAAATGTTTTCATAAATGTTTGTTGTTGCCGACATTTTACCCCACTACAATCTAAATGAAGAGATTGGATAAATTTGAAAGGGCAAGCGCACCAAGGCATTTTGTACTTTCATAAAAGGGCACCCTGTGAGGAAATTGTTAACTTCTACTGGAGCATTTCAAAGGCACCAAGGCAATGACCCGGGGGCATAGAGGCAAATGCCTTTGTTGCCTCTGTACAGTATCAGGCCTGAATTTGATTTACAAAAACATTGGATGAACACTTTTACAGTACCTTTGAGTGTAGTGTCATTCATAACCCTGAAAAAAAAAAATCCACAAGATAAGAGACACTTGTCCAAAGCTATGCACCTCATCGGACTATTATAACAGCAATGATCCTTTACTACCATGCATCACCGAACACACCTCGTCCAGTCATCCCTTAAGTGGTTATCAAAATATCAAGTGTTTTCTTCTTCAATTTTTGTTGTTGGTTGGGATGACATATACCTGGTGTAGATGTGGCACATTTTGCGGTTAGGTCATCCTTTTCTAAGAACTACAGCGTAAAAAGTCATCCCAATTGAAATAAAAGCAATTATTATAGGATGTGAGATTTTGACTATACTAGTCTTGGCTCCAAGACCTTCGCTAGTTTTTTGGTGATAGTGAGCAATATGCCTACAGCAAATTGTTGAGTATAAACAATCGTATTGTCTTGAATCAAGACTAGGGAATAACTAGGACGTTGAAACAATTTCTCAGTCATCCCAATTGAAATAAGAGCAATTTTGTATGATGAGAGATTTTGACTTGACTTGGCTCCAAGACCTTCACTAGTTTTTTGGTGATAGTGAGCAATGTGCCTACAGCAAATTGTGGAGTATAAACAATCAGGATTGTCTTGAATCAAGACTAGGGAATAACTAGGATGTCAAAACAAATTCTCAGTCATCCCAATTGAAATAAGAGCAATTATTATAGGATGTGAGATTTTGACTAGTCTTGGCTCCAAGACCTTTGAACACTAGTTTTTTTGGTGATAGTGAGCAACATGCCTAAAGCAAATAGTGGAGTATAAACAATCAGGATTGTCTTGAATGAAGACTAGGGAATAACTAGTCATAACTAGGTCATTTTGTTGCTCTTTAAGTATTTGATAGTTTCAAGGACATTGAGGCAAATGGGTGTGAAAGCAATTATCTCTTGCTTTACTTCAGTGAGAATTAGTCAGGGCTTCAGTTAAGACACAGTGATTTAAAGGGATAAATAAGCAAGCCTGTATGCTTCGTTTCTTAAAAGGGCAAGGGCACCAAGACATTTCTCCTTAGTTTAAAAAGGGAACCATATGGGGAGGAAGTAGTAACTTTCTACTGGAGCATTCCAAGGGCCCCAAGGCAATGGCTAAAAGCCCGGTCACACAGGCCCCGATAACGATAAAAATGCACGCCCTCGATTGGTTGAATGAGCAAGGGTGTATTTTGCGGGGAGCATTTCAACCAATCGAGGGTGTGCATTTTTATCGTTCTCGTTATCGGGGCATGTGTGACTGGGCCTTAAGGGGGCAATCACCTTGGTTGCCTCTGTGAAGTACAAGGCCTGAACTAACCTTGGGGTTTGTTCATTCCAGTTTTCACAAGAAATTTTATCAAATTATCCTCTGAAAATTTCATTCATATAATCTTAGAGGGCTTACAGTTTTACTTACAAAAATTGTGTGCCCTTTGTTTAAATATTTTTAATATTATGTACAATATGCCTTCTCATTAAAGTTGGTTTATCTTTGAATTAAGTTAAGAAACAACCAAGATAACCTTGGAGAGCTGTACTCTTTTTGAATGAATATATGGTAGCGCTTTGGTAAATTAAGTAAAATTATAACAATCTTTTACTGAACAGAATGAAAATTCCGGGCCACTCAAAAAAATATTTGTTCTATGTACACCATGTACAGTGTATAATAAAATAATAACAAAACACAAAAATAATTGGAACCGTATTTGGTCATTAACACCAAAATCCAATTACATGTATGTGACCACAAATTGCCAAGTCTGGCACTCATCACTGTGGTTGTGATAGTTGTTGTGGCCTGCCTATAGAGTCAACTGTTCTAGTAAAATCACTAATTAAATTTCTGCTTGAATGACAACCACAATCCTGGGGCTTGGAAGCTTAGGATACAGTTATGTTATGTTTACAAGGCTTTGACTAGAAAATAGGGAATTTATGGTCCTTTCTCTATGCTTTGACCCCAGCCGTGTCAAAAAACACAATATATACACTGTACACTCGCAGAGTGAGGGTTGCTCTATGGCTGTCAAATAAATTTACTTGTTCTGCTGGAATGACCGATAAAACAAAGCAATTCATTCAGATCGGAATGTTGCATTTGTTTTGCTTTAAGTTTATTAGATATTCATGGGACTTGATGTCGAATGATCCCCTCCCTTTAGACTTGAGAGTAAAGAAAAGATCTGCATGCTATATCATGTTTCATGTCATTACAGAAGAAGGTCGCTTTCATGCTAAGTTACTGTTAAGTATTTTATCGGGGTTGAACAAACGGTACCTTTTACGGGTGTGTTCCAGAAAAGATATTGGGTAAAAGGGGTAGATTATTTTAAGCTGTGACACTTGAAATTTGTACTCAGTTTGATTTGAATTATAGGCTAATGGACAAACAGTAAGTAATGTAACAATTGTGTATTTAAGCCAACATTTTCTGCTTCATACATTGTAGCTCTTCCAAACTATAGAAGTACACTACAGTAAGAAGGAAAGTGGTAATGGCCATGGCTGTAAAAAATTACGTATTCCCTCGGAATAAAGGATCTTATCAATAAATTAATTCGGACAATTCTTCCCTGCTTGGAAAAAAAAACTGTGGCCATCAATGAGTAATTTTGAGCGAGTATCATCACCTTGTGACGATTTCAAGCTGACATTTCTACCGATGACACCCCCTCATAATGGATAAACCAGCAAGAGACCATCAGTCATCCTGTTTGAATAATACCGGCATGTATAACTCATCCTGCGGTGATGTAATGGGACTGAAAAGATCCTTAAACATCCCATTTTCTCTGAAGAGCACCAAAACCAACTACCCCCCCCCCCTGGCCTGTACTGTATGCTTTTCATTTTTGAAAGGGCAAGGCATTTTCTCCTTGGTTTTGGGCACCCTAAGTAAATTTCCACTGTGCGATTTCAAGGGCACCAATGCAATGACAAGGAGGCATGGAGGCAATCGCCTTTTTTGCCTCCTCGAAGTACACAGGCCTGCCCCTCCCCCTCCCCCAACCACACCCTCCACCCCCCCAAAAAAGAGGAGTCAGCACTTTTAATATTTATAACACACTGTCACGAATGCTGCCCCATCAAATTACAGGTTTTGTTAAAGGATCTTCAATGGTGGGTTGCGTTACATACAAACAATATGTATTCCAGTGGTACAAAATGTAGTAGAATAAAAGACAAGTTCTCAAAAGTACCCAGCAATTGTACAAATAAACACATGGTGGTACCACAAATCTATTGATACATGTACCTCACCATGCAATGCCTTAAATCAAATAAGTCCTTAATGTTTTGCAAGCAAAGTATTCATTACTTTTTAGGTGCAGATGAAGGGGGAATGCATGGGGATACAGTTTTATGGGTCAGCAGCTGAACTAAGGAATTCTGCGATCAACACTCTCCTCTTACACTTTACAGGGCAAGTGTCAACAATTTCTGCGCTAGTAAAGCTGTGTCAAGCAACAAAGATTCTTTGCTACTACATATGTATGTCAAATTACAGCAAAACAGAACAAAGCTGTGAAATTTGGCCCTATGAAACCTCCAACATATCAAGATAGATTTGGGTGGGGTAAGAATGTACATTTTGTACATTGTACAATGTACAGTAAGCATTATAAATGTTGATATTTATCTTAGTGACAAACATGCACTGTGTTGCCAAATGCATTGGTTATTTGATTAAACAATGACGGTGCTGTCCAATTCAGTGACACTCCAACACTGTTGACTTGATATTTACATAAAACTGTAAAACAACGTTTACAAGTTTTATGGGTAGGGTCTACATATACGTATGATAGGTCTGGTATTCGTAGTTTTGTCAGGTCAACAGAGGTACTGTAGTTGTTGTACATAAAGATGACCAGAAGAATCGGTTGACAAATGTGTCAGCAAATGGATTTTGAGGAGAGACTTTATGAAAGGATATTTTTTTCAGATCCTCTCTTTAGCGCACTTAGCTATGCCATACACAAGCACACCAATGACTAGGCTCTGAAAATTGCATTTAAAAACGATGAAAATCAATTGGGTATGACTAGTGGACCTTTTGTAATAGTTTCATAAACCACACGCACAAAAAGAACCTCATTAGGAATAAGCCTGTATAATTTGTCACTTTCACTGCATTTTGCGTCTTAGTTATACATAGCGGTACTGGAATGATTTTCTGAGGCTGCGTTATTCATTGGTTAATATAGTGTTGGGTGCGGAACAAGGTAAGGACCTATGTTATCACCTTTTCCACCAAGTGTACTTCAGTATTCTTGGAGCTCTTAGTCACTGCTGGGTGATCGTTGACATGTAACTGCTGTGCACTCTGGAAAATGTCCACACTTTTGATGGAGTGGTGCCCCCCCCCCCCCGAATAATATCATGGCACATTTCAATCAGCAACATAAGATCTGACTAAAGCTATTAACAAGCCTAGGGTGGATTTCACAAAGGTAGTCCTAACTTAGGACTAGTCCTAGGCAATGCTAAGAGATAGGACCAGTCCTAAGTGAGGATGAGTTACTGGTCCTAACTTAGGACCAGTCCTATCTCTTAGCATTGCCTAGGACTAGTCCTAAGCTAGGACTACCTTTGTGAAATCCACCCTGGCCTACTATATGGACAACTTGTCTTTAACTTCTAAAGGCATTGGACACTATTGATAATTACTCAAAATAATTGTTAGCATAAAAACTCACTTGGTAACGAGTAATGGAGAGCTGTTGGTAGTATTAAACATTGTGCGAAACGGCTCCCTCTGACTTGATGAAGCATGTGAGAAAGAGGTAATTTCTTACTCAAATTATTACGAGCTGCAGGCCCGAAGTCTTTTAAGCATCTGGAAGCACACAAATGTGAGCAACAAGGGTGTTTTTTCTTTCACCATTCTCTTGCAACTTCGATGACCAACAATTGAGTCAAAGTTTTCAAAGATTCGTTATTTGATGCATACTGGTTCACACCAAGTGAAAATACTGGTCTTTGACAACTACATTGTACCAAATGTGTCCATTGCCTGTAAGTACTTAGTAAACATGTACTTGAGTTTCCCAGAGCCACGGCTCCAATGAAAGATTTTCTTTAACTTACATCTTCCGGGATTGTTGGCAGAGGTTGCAAAAGTTTTTGTTGCTCCGCTGGCAGAACTAGTAGTGGTACTACTAGGTCTTCTGGCAGTCTGGACGGACCAGCCACACAGTTCGTGGTACATTCTACCTTGGCTTCACCGTCAGAGATCTTCGGTTCTGGTTCCGAGTTGGAGCAGGGGCTATACAGATGAGTGACTTGCATCATGACTGGTCGTATATGGAACAAAACATTAAAGTCTTTACTTTATTGTCACAATCAAGCCGCTCAAGAGAGGTTTGCAACACCATGGTAAACAATCTCTCCAGAAGATACTGATCGAAACATTGAGTCATTAACCACAATAGAGATATTCACATGGTGTTACCACAGACCTCTCTTACAGTAGCTGCACTTCCACAATGGAAAGTTTCAAAACCTCCTCAAGGTGATCACATTCTCATGTAAGAGGAATTTTAGGTACAATTTGAGGTTCGCATGGTGTTGGAAGTAAGAAAAATATAAAAACAATTCCAAGTGAGAACCAAAAAAATATGAATGGCATCATTGTCAACTGAAACCATTTTTCTCTTGCGGAATTTTAAAAGGTGTTTTAGCAGGTGTTTTGGTCAGAAAACAAGAAATTTTGTTTACTTTTTCAAATGGCCCTTGACATCCTAGTTTCAGCATAAAAGATGAGTTTTGTTCTTGATATTGATGGTTGAAACTTTGTTGGACTAAGGGCAAGGCAATATTACAGTAAAAGGCACCTCTATGAGGAAATGTTTCAAGACAATGACTAGGGCGTAGTAGAGTGCAATTTGCCTCGCTATTTACCTCTGTGAGGTACTGGGCCTGCTGTAACAGGTCTAAAGCTCAGGCCTGATACTTTACAGAGGCAACAAAGGTAATTGCATGCCCCCTCCTGGTCATTGCCTTGGTGCCCTTGAAATGCCCTTTACCTTTGTGCACATGCCCTTTAAAAAAAGAAGCTTACAGGTCTGTATAAAAGCTATAATCTCTGGAACTATACATATATAAACTATGAGAGTTGAGAGCCAAACAAATTATGAAGCAGATGAAGATAAACTATATTTTATAACAAAACTACATGCAAGTTATATGTGGCTCCAACTCAATACATGAATCAAGTTTTCATTAGTTTGAAATAATGGCAATAAAAAAAAACATTAAGAATTTTAACTTCTATATTTTGCCAAAAAAATGAACAAGCAAATGGCCCATCTCGGTCAAATGATGGATAACTCCCAACTGAGTTTGAATTAAAAAATTACCTATTCATACAGGTACATCGCATTAGACTAAAATGCACGCCTCCTGTCTTTTTGTAGTCGTTGAAGATTCAATAGATCCCTCTCCAGCACAACAGCTGATGAGTTCTGCAATAGCATATGGCAGACAGACCAAGGCTGTAACCACTCACCGCACGCATCTAGGTTGTGGAAACAAGAACAGATTTCAGTCACGCTGTATGCATCAGCTCTCAAAATAAGGCGACAAACTCAGCGGCAACATAAAATACCTCAAACTGATGTCTCCTCCAGAAGTTTTTCCAACACCGAATCTTATTTCACGGAGGCGGAAAACAAAGAAAGAAAAATTGAGGGCGAGTAAATATGCAAGCATCCAGGCCTGGCTGGTATATTTCACAGAATCAGCCACGGGATCAAAAAGCCACGCATCCTGTCGGGATGAGTTGGAAGATGCTTGCCTGCCAATTCTTATACGGCTTACAAAACATCCACACTGTACCTGTGGCAATTCTCAGGGCAGCTTGCTTGTGAAACAGAGCGTATCGTTTGAGGGGCCTGTGAGATGCTTTCCAGTGATCTTACTGCATTATGCTAACCGATCACTGTCTACTGCAATGATAATGTATTACACACCATTTTTCGTCAGAGCTCATCAAGCTTGGAAAAGCAATGAATATTTCAGAATATTTTCCTAAATAATTGACAGACAATTTTCCTCACTACAAATTACTAAGCACTACTTCTCATTATGTACTTAATCAAGGTTTTAGTTGGCAAACAGATTTTAAAGGATATTTTCAACCTTGACTTGTTAAAAAAGCAGCCAGCAAATTATAAAGAAACAATGTAACACTTAATATCACAACAAATCAAATAGTATTATAAGGAAATTTAAATGCGATTCTTTTCAAAACAAAAATGTGTGAATCTAATCACCTTGTGTCTAGCATGGTTAAGTAAAATTTGATATTAAAAAATATAACAAAAAAGAACCAAGAAAAAAAAGTGTCACTTTGTTAGCCTTCTTACAACTAAACCATGGCTTTAACACATTGTAGGCCTACATGTACGTATGCCTCGTGGTATCAGTTTACAAACACATTTGTCTGAGGCATTGTACCGAAAAATGCCAAATGACCTGCACAGAATAGCATTACAAGTATTGCAAACAAAATAAACAGCTTTGTGTACAACAAAAGCAATAGTAACAAAAGGAAGATGTACTCATTGTCTCCTTTTTCTTACAAGGCTAAAACTTGGTGCCTAGTTCTTTCACAACAAAGAGAAAACAGAAAGTGAATTGATTCACAGACAAAGGGAAAAAAGTTGGTGAATTCATTCACTAACAAGAGAAGAATGTCAGTTACTTCTTTTGATTTAAAGTCATTGACTTCTTCAGTAAGGCCTTAGGGAAGGTTAAGATTTCTTTCAAACACAATGTGATGGAACTCAGCAGGCATGCTGTTTCATAGTGCATAGGCAGCGGCAAGGCAACATACTGAACCACGGAGGTAGACTGAAACAACAAGTCTGTTTCTGTTGTGGTTTATGCATTGACCCTGTCCATACTTAATAAAATGAAAGATTGATTGGGGTTCAAGTCTGACATGAGAGACAAAGAGTGAGTGTCATTATTTTCTACCTTCATGGTCATGAGTAGTAGCTTGCTAGTTTCGGTTTCAGGTATTTCTTCACATAATTTTTTATATTTAAAGCAATTATTTTGGAACAATTATTCAAGCCTGATTCTTCATGGAGGCAACAAAGTTGATTGCCTCCGGTGAATACCTTGGTGCTCTTGCCCAAGGCATCCAATTGCTTGGGTGCCACTTACCAAGGAGAAAATGCTTTGGTTCCCGAGCAGAATGCTACTTCAAACTAACCTGTTTACTCTTTGGTATTCAATCATGATGCATTATATAATTTATTTTACCAAACCATACATTGTGATTATTATGGTTGAATGAATGGTTTGACATGAGGGTGAGCTATCCTGCATTATCAATGGATAACTTTCCGTATGGCGCTGCACCATTTTTTCGCAAATTTTTACCAAAAGAAACATTCTTATTGAGGTAAATTAGAATTAGATACTTTATTGTTTCATATCGATTGAAAAAGTGGTGGCGCCGTACGGAAACTTTTCCTTTTCGTCATTAAATAAAGTTTTAGTACTATGTTAACAATATTTAAATCTAATTTAAAAAATGTTTACTATATTGTGGGTGGGTGGGTGAATAGAATCTTTAGAAAGGTCAACCATGTCAACCAATCTTTAAAGACAATATGGACACTAATGTATGTCTATTGGTAATTGTCAAAGACCAGTCTTCTCACTTGGCGTATCTAAACATTTGCGTTTAATATAGCAAACCTGTCAAAATTTAATCTCAATTAGGCGTTGAGGTTGCGAGATAATATTGTGGCGAAAACTGCCTTGCGTTTTAGAATTAATTATAGAGTTGTTGAGACTACTTAAATGCTATCTCTTTATTTATAATGTCTTGCTAATTCACCATTATTGTAAGTTTATCTTCAGCTAAATTTAGTGTTCACACATTTGGTTGTGCGTATTGGGCTGTGCGTTCGCGTGCGCTTTACGCTTACAAACTGCTAGCGCGCACGCTACCAAAGGTGTTAACATTTTGTTTTCTTAACGCTTATAGTTAACCAATCGGTTCTCTGGCTTAGTGCAGCGCGTACGTCTGCTAGGCTATAAAAGGGGACGAAAACCAGAGATCGGGGCTCAGTCGCTTCCAGACTCGAGATCGCCACTCAAGACCTCAAGACCTCAGGACCTCAAGAACTCAAGACCTCAAGAACTCAAGACCATCCAAGACCTCAAGAACTCAAGACCATTCAAGAAACACACACACACGCAAAATGATGCTACTCACTTTATTCATGGGCGATTCTCATTAGATAGTTACTACACGAGCAGCCACGCTACCATGTACTGCTGCGTGCGAATAATGAACCAGCGAACTGATTGATTACTGAATACCTTAAGTTAATACCGTTTAAATCAAGAGAGGGCGCTATGTACATTTTGTGATTGAACATGATTGGGCGCTATGTACATTTTGTGATTGAACATGATTGAATAAAATACACACTGTGTAGTTCCTTGCGGTTAATGTCAACCCTCTGTTTGAAACACTGATTTATTTCAATGTGCCTCATCAGAAGAGTTTAAGGACAACCCCCCAATATTATATTTCATCCTTCCCCTGTGACTTCTTCAGATTCCAGAGTGGCGGCTTGGTTAAATTCATAAGAACCATACCCCACCCCGGAATCGTTACATTTTGGTGGCAGCGGTGTGGGATCTCAAGACTGGTGAATTAAAGAACTTCGAATCAAGAAAAGAGAATTAAAGAGTTTAAAAGTGACGAAAAGAGAAATTTATAAAGATGGAAAGTCCAGTACAACAAGAGATCCAGAACGAATCCTTTTTAGGTGAAGTTTCAGGGGAAGATGAAAGTAATATTTCCACGGCAAGTTCTAGGGATGAAATAAAGATTACAGAGAGCGGTGATTCAAGATTATCAGAGTCAACTTCAAGTGATAATTCTCCGGAAAAGAAAGTAATCAAACAGGGACAAGCAGTTCTAGACAAAATGAGGGCAGAATGTGAAATTCTTCAGAGAGAGTTGGATTGCGCAAATGAAGAAAGAGAACAATTAAAAGAATACAGAGCACAGTTGCAAGACCCAATCAAGAAAACAAGACCCGATCAAGAAACAAGGCCCAACCAAGAAAACATGAAAACAAGAAATCAAGAAAACAGAGGTTGTGGTGCAAAGATGAAGATAAAACCTACAAGCTACGACGGATCCAGTTGTTGGAACGACTATGCTGTTCAATTTGAAATGCTTTCTGAAATGAATGGCTGGAGTGACAAAGTAAAGGCTATGTATCTCGCAGCCAATTTAAGAGGTTCAGCACAGTGCGTTTTGGGTGACTTGGATGATGACAGTCGTCATGACTACACAGCTTTGGTAACCGCCTTGAACAACAGGTTCGGCTCAAATAACCAGAAAGAATTATTTAGAGTACAGTTAAAGAACAGACAACGAAAGAGGGAAGAAACATTGCCTGAGTTGGCTCAAGCAATTAGACGACTCACACGGCTTGCGTACCCATCAGCTACGTACGTTTTACAAGAAACTTTATCTCAAGAACATTTTATTGATGCTCTGACCGATGGTGAGATAAGATGGCGTGTTTTCCAATCTAAACCAGAAACTCTGGCTGATGCAGTCCGCATGGCAGTGGAACTAGAGGCTTTCCAGGCGGCTGATCGCCAGCGTGGGGTAACTCGGAAAATGGCAAGAGTTATCGTACCAGAACAAGACAAAGAATCGGAGCAAAGTAACGAAATGAAAGACATACAAGGCAAGATTCTCTCACTGTCTGATGAACTTGGCGCTCTAACCAAGGCTTTAAAGAACATGACCAGTGGGCATAAAGAGGGTGCTGGGTTTACCCAGACCGATAAAGTGACGTCATCACCGGCATATGATCAACGCAACCAAGCAAAGAACCAGTACAGGCAAGATGGACCGAACTGGAGGCACCATGAAAGAAACAATAGAGGACCCCCTGCATGTTGGAATTGCAATGAATTAGGCCATTTTGCACGTGAGTGTCCGCACCCAAGACAGAATTCTTACAGATACAACAATAATATGAGCCAACAAGCAATGCAGCAGGGAAACGAACAGCAGCCGATTTCGAGGTCCAACGGTCGGCTGGGAAACTAAGGACAGACGGACCAAAAGAAAGCAAACCCCCATCAGTAAAGCGTGCAGTAATTAATCAAGGCATAGAAGTAACAGTTCGAGTTGAAGGCGTTCAAGTAAACTTTCTAGTGGATACTGGGGCAAGCTTGACTATCATCCGCCCAGATATGTATTACAAGATTTCCGAAAGTTCAAGACCAAGACTAGATTCGACAAACGTAAAAGTAGCCATGGCCAATGGAGAACTCGCCCCTTGTTTGGGACAAGGACGACTCAAGCTAGAATTTCAAGTTAAAGAACAAAGTAAAGTAATAAGTCAAGACGTATACCTAGCTGACATTGAGCCTGAGGGAATTCTGGGCTACGACTTCCTTGAAACGTACGACTGTACACTGAATTTGGGAAGAGGCGAAATTCAGATTGGAGGACAGCAAGTAAAATGTCATGTTTACCGGGCGTCTGCTGAAAAGTGCACCCGAGTGATAGCCGACCGAACTATTACAATCAAAGCAGGAGAAGAGATATTGCTGCCTGGCAAGCTGAAACACAGAAATAGAAATTCGAAGTTTGGCATTGTTGAACCTGAGCCGAGATTCGTCAGAAATCACGAGGTCATGGTTGCCAAAACCTTGGTTGATGTCCAACAAGAGTTGGTACCGATCAGAGTTCTCAATCTTAAAGATGAAGCTATAATAATCTACCAGGGTGCAGTGTTGGCCACGTGTGAACCCGTAGAGAGTGGTGAAATCGTGCAAGAAAAAGAGGGACGTCGTGTAACTATATTACAAGAGAACAAGCAAGCGTCGGAACAAGAAATTCCAGAGCACTTGACCGAATTATTCAAGATCAGTAGTGAAAGGCTAAATCCAAGTCAAAAGATGCAATTATCAAGAGTCTTGACGACGTTTCAAGATGTTTTTGCAAAAGACTCAAGTGATCTGGGAAAGACTTCAATTGTCAAGCACGAGATAAATACTGGTGAGGCACGGCCGATCAGACAACCATCCAGGAGACTCCCAATACATCAAAGAGATGTAGCAAAAGAAGAAATCGACAAGATGTTAAAGCGAGGGGTGATTGAACCATCGTCAAGCCCCTGGGCTTCGCCCATCGTTTTAGTCAAGAAAAAAGATGGATCAACAAGATTTTGTGTGGACTACCGAAAACTAAATGCCTCAACCATCAAAGACTCATACCCTTTACCAAGAATCGACGACTCACTGGACACACTATCCGGGTCTCAGTGGTTCTCAACGCTGGATTTGGCAAGTGGGTACTGGCAAGTGGAGATGGCACAGAAAGATAAGGAGAAAACTGCTTTCATTACCAAAGAGGGGCTGTTCGAATTCAAGGTGATGCCCTTTGGTTTATGTAATGCGCCCGCAACCTTTGAACGCCTGATGGAACGAGTGCTCTCCGGACTTCAATGGCAGACCTGCTTACTCTACATTGATGACGTCATCGTTTATGGAAATCATTTTCAAGCAGCCCTTCAAAGATTACAAGAAGTACTGACGCGACTCAGGACAGCTGGCCTTAAGTTGAGTCCAAAGAAGTGTCATCTCTTTCAGGAGAGAGTGACATTTTTGGGACATGTCGTCTCAAGTCAAGGTATACAGACAGATCCGGTCAAGACAGAGGTAGTTGATAAATGGCCCACCCCCAGAACAGTGACTGAAGTTCGGAGCTTTCTAGGACTTTGCTCATATTACAGACGATTCGTCAGAAATTTTGCTGAAATTGCAAGACCTCTGCACCGCCTAACAGAGAAGACGCAAATTAATTTTGTGTGGACAAAGGAATGTGAAGATGCATTTCAACGACTCAAGAGGGATCTGACAACCACTCCAATACTGGTGTACCCTTCAAGTGACGAAACCTTCATCTTAGACACAGATGCAAGTAATCAAGGAGTAGGGGCAGTGTTATCACAAGTTCAAGATGGAAATGAGAAAGTCATCGCATTTTACAGCAGATCATTGGCTAAAGCAGAGAGACAATATTGTGTAACAAGAAAGGAATTACTCGCAGTGGTTGCGTCCACCAAACATTTTCATCACTACTTGTATGGCAGGAAATTTCTCATCCGGACAGATCACGGAGCACTTCGGTGGCTAATGAATTTCAAGAACCCGGAAGGACAGATGGCAAGATGGTTGGAACTTATGAGCGCCTATGATTTTGATATCCAACATCGTCCTGGTAAGCAACATGGGAACGCTGACGGTCTGTCAAGAAAACCTTGTGCCAATGAATGCAAACAATGTGACAAGACAGAGAAATACAGCACAGCACAAGAAATAAAGTACAGCATGAGAAAGCCCCGACAGCATAAAACAACAAGTGAAAGTACAAGACCAATTGTTGATGGCGCATCTGTAGAGATTGCTGATCAACCATTTTGTGGAATCGTCACGACAAATGCTCAAGAGCAAACAAGTGAAAGAAACAACGACGAGGAACAGTTTATAACGGAAGAAGAACTTAAAGACGCACAAAGAAAAGACAAGAGTGTATGCAAGATACTCCAATGGAAGGAAACTTCAGCCGAGCGACCACGGTGGGCTGATGTTTCACCTGAAAGTGCAGAAGTAAAGAGCTACTGGGCACAATGGGAAAGATTGCACATTCGAGACGGCGTCCTATGCCGACGATGGGAAACCGTGACTGGCGATATCATCAAGTGGCAGATTGTTCTTCCAAAGAGTTTAAGGAAGACTCTTGTAACAAGATTACATAGCGACAAAACATGTGGTCATCTTGGACAAAACAAGACAAGGGGCAGAGTCAGAAGCAGGTATTACTGGAACAGATGGCAACGAGATGTGAATCTCATCGTCTCAACATGCGACAAGTGTGCATCAAGAAAGTCTCCAAACAAGACCCGCCGAGGCCCAATGAAAACCTATAACGTAGGAGTACCCATGGAAAGAGTAGCTATGGATGTGTTGGGTCCACTACCCCAGACTGATCGAGACAACCGATATATTCTGGTTATAGGTGACTACTTCACCAAGTGGACCGAGGCCTATGCAATACCGAATCAAGAAGCCGCTACGATAGCAACAGTTTTTGTTGAACAGTTTGTCTGCAGATATGGCGTCCCGATGCAGCTCCATACAGATCAAGGGAGAAACTTTGAGTCTCACCTTTTCAAAGAAATATGTGAACTACTTGGCATTGATAAAACAAGAACATCGGCACTGCATCCTCAATCGGACGGGATGATAGAGAGGGCGAACAGAACTATTGAAGGGATGCTAGCCATGTTTGTAGACAATAACCAGAGAGACTGGGATATCTATTTGCCATATGTCATGATGGCTTATAGATCTGCTGATCACGAAACAACCGGCTACACACCCAATGAGATGATGATGGGAAGAGAGGCAACCTTGCCGGTCGATTTACTAATGGAGAGACCGAAAGATGACCAGCAAGAAAATCAAGTTGAATATGTTGCTCGTCGCCAGGAATGTATGGAGCAAGTCCATCAATACGCACGAGAACATCTTCAAATTGCAAGTGACAGACAGAAACGCAACTATGACCACAAAGCAGACCATGGGGGATACAGCAAAGGAGACATAGTATGGCTGTACAACTCAAAACGAAAACGAGGTCATTGCCCCAAGTTCCAATTACCGTGGGATGGACCATTTGTGGTAACAACGTGTATGAGTGACGTCACCTACCGAATTCAGAAAGGAGCGAAGGGAAAGCCAAGAATTGTACACTACAACAGACTGAAACCTTACACTGGAGAGAATGCGCCAACGTGGTATCAAGACACGGCAAGGGCACGAACTCCAGCAACGATGGATGGAGATGAAAATGGTACAGAACGACGGCAAGATACTCGTGACAATCGACATCAAGATAAAGAAACCATGGAGATGACGGAAAAGACTGATGAAAGTGAAAGTCTAAGTCAAGACAGAGAAACCATGGAGACGACGGCGAAGACAAATAAAGAGAAGCCTTGCCAGCAGAGAAACCAGTTGGACAACCTCGAGAAAGATGAGGGACTGGAACAAGACAATTGCGAGGCGCGTCGCAGTCACAGAGAAAGACGGCCACCGGCAAGATATGGAGACAGATAAAGAGAAAATACAAGGCCTTTGATGATGCAAAAGAAGTTTTTTTTTTTAAAGATGGAAAACACGTAAACAAAGAGAGATGAACTCAAGAATAAAGGGCTGGAGTGAAAAGAGCCCGCAGAGAATTAATCAAGACTATTGCAAAGATATGGACGACTGCAAAGGCAAAGGAGGAAACAGAGCACAAAGATGACGCCAAGACGGCTGATGCAGCAAGGATGATTAATAAGCGACAATAGACTTTGGGAGAAACAACTGATCACTGTTTCAAAAGCCCAAGAGGATATTTTGTTTTTAGCGGTTATCATCAAAAGCAAGCCTCTTCAAGACGTCAGTATGCCCAACACCTTCGACCTGAGTAGAGACCTAATCAAGTTATGCTGGATGTTGTATACTACTCGTGCTTGGATGCAACGCGCACGCACGGAGTGAGTGGATATTATGGAGGGCGCCCTCATACGTTTTTGCGGAGAGACCGCAAGTTATTGATCCAGTATAGTTGCAGTGTAAAATTGTAAAGAAAAAGCAGAGAAAACTAGCAACAGTAAAGAAAATGAGCAATAAGGAGTTGCTCGAGACAGTTCATCTACGAAATCAAGAAAAAAAAAAGAGAGGAGACATAGGAAGAGAATCTCCAAGAATATACCCACGTGTAAGGTGGATGTTTGCATCACCATCAGCTCAGCAGATTGACATTATTACTGGTGAAAGAATGGTAATAATCAAAGACTAAAGACAAGAAACTCCGGCGATGTCGACGACTTCACCCAAAGACGCCTCTACGTCAAGACGACCCCTCCCAAGTGACTTCATCCCCATGCAAGAGGAACCCAAGACGACTCCACGGCCAAGACGCCCTGGCAAGACGGTATCTCCTCTGAGGGAACCACAGGAACAGGAGTGAGGCATCAACGACGCGACCGCGGTGGAACCCCCCCCCCCCCTTTTCATTAAAGATTAAATTAATTTATTGAGGCAAAGGCACAGTTAAAGTGGAGTATTTAAAGGTAAATTAAGGTGTTTAAGAAGCAGAGTAATGGAATTTTGTGGTTTTAATGAAGGTCTAGATGGGCCAACATTAAAATAATTTATTATTTATTTAAAAGCGCGCTCTCTCTCCCTTTATTAGTTTAGAGTAATGGACCATGGAAATAAGATGGTCTGACGAAGTGGAATTTTATGGTTGCATTTGGATGCAATGATTTTAAAAATTAAGGAAGGATCAAGAAAGATAACTTCCATTTTAATTAAGCAAGAGCAATTTTTGCTAAGTGATGTAATGTTCCATTGATATTTAATAGAAAGTTAGTATTTAGCTAGTTTTGAAAGTTTCATAAAGTTGAGTTCCAGTTTTTCAGAGTAATGTACAAATTTTCTTGTTGCGGATACAATGCGAGGACGCATTCTTTTTTTTTTAGAAGGGGGTAGTGTGGCGAAAACTGCCTTGCGTTTTAGAATTAATTATAGAGTTGTTGAGACTACTTAAATGCTATCTCTTTATTTATAATGTCTTGCTAATTCACCATTATTGTAAGTTTATCTTCAGCTAAATTTAGTGTTCACACATTTGGTTGTGCGTATTGGGCTGTGCGTTCGCGTGCGCTTTACGCTTACAAACTGCTAGCGCGCACGCTACCAAAGGTGTTAACATTTTGTTTTCTTAACGCTTATAGTTAACCAATCGGTTCTCTGGCTTAGTGCAGCGCGTACGTCTGCTAGGCTATAAAAGGGGACGAAAACCAGAGATCGGGGCTCAGTCGCTTCCAGACTCGAGATCGCCACTCAAGACCTCAAGACCTCAGGACCTCAAGAACTCAAGACCTCAAGAACTCAAGACCATCCAAGACCTCAAGAACTCAAGACCATTCAAGAAACACACACACACGCAAAATGATGCTACTCACTTTATTCATGGGCGATTCTCATTAGATAGTTACTACACGAGCAGCCACGCTACCATGTACTGCTGCGTGCGAATAATGAACCAGCGAACTGATTGATTACTGAATACCTTAAGTTAATACCGTTTAAATCAAGAGAGGGCGCTATGTACATTTTGTGATTGAACATGATTGAATAAAATACACACTGTGTAGTTCCTTGCGGTTAATGTCAACCCTCTGTTTGAAACACTGATTTATTTCAATGTGCCTCATCAGAAGAGTTTAAGGACAACCCCCCAATATTATATTTCATCCTTCCCCTGTGACTTCTTCAGATTCCAGAGTGGCGGCTTGGTTAAATTCATAAGAACCATACCCCACCCCGGAATCGTTACAATATTATGAAAGAAAACACACTCTTGTCACACGAAGTTGTGTGCTTTTAGATGGTTGATATGTCTTAGTTTTACTAAGATAGTGGGATAACTTTCCGTATGGCGCCACCACTTTTTCACTCATTTTTACAGAAAGGGATATCTCATTGAGGTAAATAAGATACTATATTATTTCATATCGCATGAAAAAGTGGTGGCGTCATACGGAAACTTTTCCAGATAGTGCCTCAATTGTTGTGTGATGGTGCGACGACTATCACACGGTGTGCAGTACCCAGACGTCTTTTTACCCACCTTGAACCCAATCAGATGCGCAGGTGTGTATCTGAAACGAGCGTACGAAAGTTACGTGTACAAAGATGATAAATAGTCTTGGGGTGTTATAAAACAAATATTGACTGCTTTAACTTGTGCTATGGTACAAACTACGACTCCCTCGGAGTCGGTGATCACCAGACCGTTCCATTTTCTCTCGGCTGCGCCTCGGAAAAATAAAACGCTCCAGGGTGTCGTAGTTTTAACCATTGCACTCGAAGCAGTCAAAATTTGGGATAACTTTCCGTATGGCGCCACCACTTTTTCACTCATTTTTACAAAAGGGATATATATCAATCAGGTAAATTAGATACTATATTATTTTATTTCAAATGAAAAAGTGGTGGCGCCATACGGAAACTTTTCCAAAATTTGTATACTACAAACAACCTCTCCCCTGGCCTCATCACTAAAAAAGAATGGTTAATAGTAATAGTAATACTTTCTTAACAATGTCAATAATTTTTTCGAGTAATACCAATAATGCCACTGCCTTTAATTTAACGCAAGTAAAGTTATTTTTTAACTCCCTCTCATGTGGAACTTGGAAGTTGTTTTGTGTGGCAGATGAAAGAACGTATAATGGTATAGTATAAGCAATGTAAACGTCTGCATCAATCACTCGTCATAAACCAGTGTAATTTTACAGTGCAATGGTCTACTCTTACTCTTTTACTTAGGTAGGTGTCAACCAAGTTCATGTTCGGCGTTCACTAGTGTGAGTGTGTGTGTTGTTTCAAATAATACATTTTACATTAATATACGTTCACATACTTACATGTAAGGTCCACAACTCCCTGTTCCTTGTTTAATGTATGAAAATGGTGTTCAAACGTGTTTTATTCGGAGTCACTTTATTTGCAGTTTATTGACAAAAGTTTTACAGAAGAGAACTGCATGCAGCATGCGCAGAGAATAGCACTAGCCTCCATGTGTCGTTTATGCAGCAGCCAACTAGCAGACGATTATCCACAAATTTTGCAACACGAGTAGATCATACACACGCGCACAGATTAGACATCAACTGCACGTTTTGCTAAGTACTTTATGCTTGGGAATGTTGTATTTTGTTAAAGGGGGTAATATTTAGCACAATCTAAACTCGTCAAAACAAAATTGTTTATTTTATGTATTTTTAGACTAATGTAAGAAAATAGAGACATATAATACAAAATTAATGAATAAATTCAAATTTTCCAAGTTGATTTTAGAATGTTCAAACGTTTAAAAAAAAAGTAAAACAAATTAACCTCTTCAAATTATTGGTATCGTCAAATATTTGCATAAAGAATTCCACACTTTGAACCGGATGTTGATATATCACGGCACATTTGTCTCTCCACGTGCAACAACTTCGCGGGGCTCAGTAAAAAACGCTGTCAAAATTCCTCTCCGATATAAAGGATAAGAAGACGTAAGTGTTTATTTTGTAATGAAAATCATAGTCGACAATGTCCTGTGCTTATTATGTTTAAATGCCGTGAATTTCATTGTATGCAATGCAACTCAAACTTTATGTGTTTTTTTTTTATTATTATAGATTGTATGAAAACGCACAGACACAAATCTCAATGCTGTTGTATGGGGTGTCCACATACCGTTACTTCAGTATGGATGGGATCATGTACATGTACAAACATGTGATCAGTGTGCATGTAAATTGTTTGTATAAAAGCAAAATAGTGTTTTGTTGTTGGCAGTCATCTACATCTTGTCACAACCTTGTAGTTGAAGTCTTCTACCACCTATCCCCAATTATGTTGTTGTATTATAGATACATCATATAGGCCTAATTAATTATGATTAATTGATCATGTTGTTTATCTTTACCCACCACCATAAGCACGGTAAGATAAGTTCTGAAACAATGCCCTACCTGACACTAACAGCGTTCAAGACTATTTAGCTGACCCATGGATGGGTTCACAAAACACATGCTTGTGTAGTTGGTGCTTTTTCTTTTTAATAAGGAATAGAAAGTGCAATCCAGTGCCATACAAATTGATAAAGGCTTGACTTTTATGAAAAATCCATTAGGGCCTACATTTTTTTATTTTTTTATTAAAAAAATTGAATTTGCGTTTAATAATAAAATAAAGAGCGCAGGGTTTCTAAGTGCTGAAACAAAAAAATAGTAAATTACACTATACTATAAATGGTTTTGCTCAAACGTGACCACCAAAATGAAGAACCTTTTCAGTCTGGTTAATGATTGTTGTATTTAGGACAAATCTGGTCTTCTGAAAAAGATGATGTTCTTACCTAGCGACATTGTAACCATGGAGGAACCTTTTTCCATGCTCTAACTATATATAAAAAAAATTCCCATGTCGCCTCAAGTAGGCTTGTAGATTGATTTACTGGTTGTTTTTAAATTTATAACATTATACATACATGTACAATGTAGTACGCAGTAGAACATAGTGTGCACAATCATCCAAGTAGCTAGATCAAGGCGTTTTAACAATATTATCCCTGTCAAACATGCTTAGACCATCCTGAGGTACTTCAAACGTTCTTAGAGTCACCTGGAAATAGAATTTTTTTTTTTTTAAACATAAGAGTATATGCTTACAAACAATAAAACAATTTTTTTAGTAATTGTTTGTCACGATTTATATGTTTAAAAAAATATATCAAGTTGTTTGGGGGCTGACTCCGCCTACCCCTTTTGTGAAGTAAATCGAGGCAGACTTTGCCTGCAATGCGTATAGTAAACACACGTGCAAAGTACATGTACGTCCAAGTCGTGAGTTGGTACATTTCAAAAAGTGGTTTTTCTGCATTCAGCAGCAATACACCTGAAACGTACAAACTCACGACTTGGTCCGTACATGTACTTTGCAATTGTGTTTACTCTACGCATTACAGGCAAAGTCTGCCTCGATTGACGTCACGAACAGCGCCCTCTCGGGTCGGGGTCTTCTCTTAAATTTGTAAATAACATAAGAACTGATTTTTAAAAATCTTAGTTAACTGTTTATTCACATTCCACTCATCAAAACACATATTAGTGACAAAAGCTTTATTTTGAAAAAATACTACTTCCAGGTGACTTTAACTCCTTTATGGGAGCAAGTGACCTCAAGCTGCATACAGTGTGAGGGTTAATCAAACCCCTTATCTCAGCCCTAGTATGTTCCCATTTACACACCTACATTGTATGTGAAGAGAAGCAATTATGGTTATAAGTGTTTTGCCTATTGACAGTTGGACTCTTGTGTCATGTCTGAGAATTGAACCCATCATCAAATAATTCCGCTATCACAACTTGAGTGAGATTGTTAACGCCGGGACAAGACATGGCATGAAACAGTGTATTGTACATGCAAAGAAACACACATTTTTGTGTAAGGTGAATTTGGCTCATTTCAAATTTAATTGTACCATATATTTTTTGGGGAAAAAGTCTATGAACTGATATGCCTCACAGGCTTGTAGGCAAATCCTGTATGGAAGTATCAATATTTACAAAAGAGCATGATAATTTTGTTGTGTATTACAAGTTAGATCATTGTTTTATTATGTATGTTTGACAGCTACTCAAACTATGTGGTTGTAGTGGGCTATAATGCTCGCTGTCATTATTGGTATGATACTTTATTTGCTGCAACAGTGTTATGGAGTTGGATATCATTAAAAAAATATTATATACAATCATAAAGCATATTTTGTACTTTGCTATTTTCCCTATATTAAGAATTCTATATGAATACCACATTATCAGAAAAAAAAAATTACACAAAATATTGTGATGATTATGTTGAAGGGACACATCACTGCAGCGGTAGCAAATGATACACATTTTTTTAATGAGTAAGGGGTATACTTACAACCTATATACACATGGTCTGAAATGAGTTTGAAGACCTTCAGGGGAACTATACAACAAGCTCATCAAAATATTATTAGATACAGATCTTACACAATTTATAATGAGAGTAAATTGGGAAGATGTGAGAATACAACAAATTGATTGATTGATCTGATTACTGATGTAATACATGACATAAATGCTTTGATTTGAATTGACAACTGTTCAAAAATATTTCAGTTTGATATGAGATGAGCTGGAGTGGAGTCACAATGTCGTTTAAAACGTGACCTTGATATGATAAAATGAGGACTCTCATCGAGGGCTAACAAGATCAGATGGTACTCATTTAAATTTGAAACTTGACCAAGAGAAAGATCTGTTGACAAAAAGTGTTTGGCAAAGTATAAAATAACTAAAACAACATTCCTATTTTCCAAATAAAACTAAAACAAAGGTTTGGATGCGTGAAAATTTTCCGGTTTATGTATTTTGTGCTTATTAACACAAACAGACTGTAATGAAATTATAAGAATTAGTTGTTTGGTGAATAAACAGATTATTGAAAGTTAAAATCTTTGTTAAACCGATTTTATCTTTTATTGTTCAGACGTGTTTGTCATCACTCTGTGTTGGACGAACGCCAGAACGGATGAAACAAAGATGACAGGTAAGGACATCCATCAATGAAAGGGTCTTTACAACCAGAAACACTTAAAGCCAGGGGACACTATTAGTAATTGTCAAAGACCATGCTTCTCACTTGCTGTATCTCAACATATGCATACATTAATTAAAACCTGTGAAAATTTGAGCTTGATTGGTCGTCGGAGTTGCGAGATAACTATGAAAGAACAAAACACCCTTGTCACACAAAGTTGTGTGCTTTCAGATGCTTGATTTCGGGACCTCAAATTCTAAACTTGAGGTCTCGAAATCAAATTCGTGAAAAATTACTTCTTTCTCGAAAACTACTCCACTTCAGAGGGAGCCGTTTCTCACAATGTTTTATACCATCAACCTCTCCCCATTACTCGTTACCAAGTAAGGTTTTATGCTAATAATTATTTTGACTTATTACCAATAGTGTCCACTTTATTATCATACACTTACTAAACAAAAATGCTGAACATTCTGAAATGCTGAACATTAGTTTTTCCTTGTTTTCCCTGTTAGCACGCCTGCGCACTCGGACCCGCCCATGATGGTCCTGATTCATTATTTTTTCCTTGGGCAATTGTGGTTTAGGGTATACTGCTTGGTTGTGGGATACTGCAAATGTATGGATGAGATACCTGGTAATGAAATCTTACTGAAAATATTCCAGCTGTAAAGACCAGTCGTTATTTAAAAACTGCCGGGCCTAAAACGAGGCTGCACTCGAAATAAACCAAAAACACTATGACAAATGCCATGATCTCTATTGATGGATGGGACTCATCAGTTGACTTTGTACATTTGACCATGAACCGAGTTTAAATGTTGTTCGTAACTAAAAGAAAATAAATGAAAACGGTGAAGGGGGTCTGTTTGAAACCCGAGTAAATCAATTGCAAACAAAAATGTGCATTTTGTTGCCTCACAGAGGTTAACTCTAGTGAGCGATAACCAAATGGCCAATCCCGCTCGCTTATGAAAACCTTCTAAAAAACTAATCTTTGCAAAATAAACTTAAAAACGGCAGTCGTTTTAGGCAGAGCATGGCGTGAGAACAAAAAAAGAAAACATTTTAGACTTCTTTTGTATAATAAATTATATGTCATCAGTGTTTATAATGCGAATGATTGTCAAATAATACCAATAATATAAATCAACACCGATTGTTACAACACTGAGAATGAGACATCCCAGCAAGGGCAGGTTTTCAACTATAGCATTAGCAATCAAATTTGTGCATGCACGCACGAAGAAAAATGTATTATACAACAATAAACCCAGGCCTGTAAAATACTGATTACATTTTTTAGTAAATTAATAATTTAATCATCCTCTCGATGATGCAAAACTTTAATTATTGCTAAGTTTGAATTTTAATGACACACAGCAGGCCAAGGAGAGAGTGCCTATCACACCGACGCTGTTTTTTCAACGCCTCACCAAAGCGTAGCGTATTGGCTAGCAATAGCATTCAACTTGAAGGATTGGAAAATAAAGCTCAAATTCAATGTCGCCTAAGCTTGTGTGATCATACTCGACCGCTTTGATACACGTACATTAACCAACACAAATCATCTAAAACATATAATATGCAATTAACTTGATAATTCTCATTTATAGAGACCATACTATGACACATTAGTTTGTTTCCTAGGTTTACAATAAGTAATTTCACACTTTTTGCGGCAAAAATTTACCGCAGAATCAAATCTAAAGTCCGTGTTGGAAACTGACATGACATCTTTTTGTTCCAATACCAGCCGTAGAGGACGCTTAAGATGTAGATTGAAATCCCCGTTTTTCTCTATTTTACGGAGGTGTTTGAACTTGAATTTTAATACAAACCAATGCCTTAGACATTTATATACAACTTTGTATTGTAACTTTAATTTTTTTTTTGATTTTCAATAGTTATGCAATTTTAAGTGGTTAAATTATTTCCTTAGTGAAGAAAATTTTGCAGTCGCTCTGTCAAATGACGCCACAACTCAAAATAAGGTCAACACTCTGCACGCGAAAGAAACTGTTTGAAAATCTGCATTTTTAACCATTTTTTGTCGAGTAACTCGGTTTTTTTACGTACCTCACTAACTTTTGTTTCATATTTCTTAAATTATAGAAAGTCTAGGGCCATAAATCCGAAGAAAATCAGGGGAAATGAAAATTCCTGCAAAATTCAATGACTTAAAAAACATGGCGAAACTCCGTAATATGTGTTTATATCAAAACTTGGGTCGATTATTTTTTCATATTTTCCAGCAGTTTTCAGTCAAATCATTAAGTAAGGTTAAAATATGTTTATTTGGGATTACTTTGAGACTAATAATGGTTCCTTACGAAAAAAGGGGAAATAATGACACGTAATCGAATTCAGAAAATCAGTTTTGTAAACATTGCATTGTCCGTGTTTATGAACCAGTAAATTAACACTGAGTTCACCCAAACACCCAAAACAAAGGTATGTGATGTCTTAACTATCGCTTTACCTGGAATCATGAAGAATTGTGCCAGCAACTTTCCGTAAATAAGAAATAATTGGCATTTTTGTATATCAACAAGCACATTGTGTTCTGACTTCGCCATTTTTACGCACGTTGGCGAGTGTGTGAAAAGTGATTTCTGCAACGTCCGCATCGACAGTATTTAGAGGAGCGCGTCACCAGCGGTGGCATTTACATCAAAACACAAAGCGGTCAAACCGATACGAGCAGCTCATCATCACTGAAATTCTGCCCTCTGTCGAGCTGAAATTTGCCAATCAAAACAATCCTCACCATGGCTGATACTGTTGCTACTCCGAAGGCAAAGAAGCCAGCAACCCCAAAGAAGAGAACTGCACCCCAGCATCCACCGTACGAGTCGATGATCAACGAAGCTGTCAGGGCATTGGACGATAAGAAAGGTTCGTCACGCCAGGCGATCATCAAATACATCAAAAACGCTCACCGACTCGAACAAACCAACGTGGAGACCCGCATCAAGCTTGCTTTGAAGCGGATGGCTGCCAAGGGGGTGCTCACCCACACCAAAGGCAGTGGGGCTTCAGGAAGTTTCCGTGTCCCGGCCGACTCTTCTAAAGCAGCTGGAAAGGGAAAGAAAAAGACCACAAAGAAGACAACGCCCAAGAAAGTCAAGAAGCCTCCAGTGTCTGCCAAGCCCAGCAAGAAGGCCGCCAGCGTCAAAGCCAAGTCTCCAAAGACCAAGAAGCCAGCTGCAAAGACTGAAGCGAAAAAGAAGCCAGCTGCCACACCCAAGAAGTCCAAGAAAGCTGCAACCAAGAAGCCCAAGGCATCTCCCAAGAAATCGTCAACAAAACCGAAGAAGGCTCCAGCAACAGTCAAGCCCAAGAAAAGCGCCACGAAGAAAGTCAGCAAGAAGGGCGGAAAGAAAGGTGCAAAGAAATAGAGTGCCGGCACTCAAGAACAATGTACATTTTAACTTATAATGTAGGCAGCTAAAAACTTTGTTTATTCCCAACAACTCGCGCAAGAACAACACAACGCGAACTTTTTCTTAATGTTGTGCTTCATTGACTGGATTCTTGACCGAGTAAATCAAACTTTTGGACACACAATTTTGCAGTGGATCAACTCAAGCTAGACCTCTGAAGGAGAAGCGGTTTAATAACACAAACACTCAATTATTTTTTAACTCGGCGAACGGCATATTAGTTCTCTTTGATTGAACAGGAATCGTTGTGGATGATTCATTTGGAGTTAACTGTGATATAACTTTATTTTAACGGAGTTTGTGATAATATTTATCCTGAAATATAACGGTATTGTTATTAAATGTAGATATACTTGCCATAAGAAAAAATGCAACTGTGTCACCCGGGTGTTTTTTCGTTTACGTTTGAATTACTTATAGCAACATTGAGTAAAGGGGGGGGGGAGGGCAGCAGTTTGGTATCATTATTTGTAAAATTGGGTGGGTGGTGTGGAAACGGGAGGGGTCTTTGCGAAGTCATATTTTACTTTCTAAGTAGGTTGGGGGGGGGGGGAGGGGCCTTTGTGAAGTCGTCGCAAATGGGGCTTGACATTATTATATTAATGGTAGCAACATTCTTTCAATAGACAAGGTTTTTCACGTGGGGGGGGGGGGGGGACTCTTTACCCATAGTATGCTCTGCTGATAAACATAACATTGTGCAGACAAAATCTCATTTTCTGCTTGTTTTGTGTGCTGCCCTCTTATAATCAACGTTCCTTGTTATAAAGAGGTAGTTTAGACCAAAATGACCTTTATTCTAGTACGCAGCAAGAGTTTTAACAGAGGGCTTTTACAGCAAATTCGTTTTTTTTTTTTTTTTTTTTTTTTTTTTTGGGGGGGGGGGGTTGTTGCTCAGTTCGGCATCGGGTTTGCTAGAGAAAGTTTGTGGTTGAAACTAATAATTGCCAGTACTTACATTATGTATACTCACAGTTTCCAACAGAGGGCAGCAGACCAAAACTCGTAGGAGGTCTTTTGCTCATGACAGATAATATAATATAGGCCGTAGCGTATTTTCATTTTATTTTATTACAAAAAATATTGTACAATAATAAAATGTCATATGCCTACGCCATCACGCTTTATTGCTTACTTTTCATTGTTGCCAAGACTGTCATGGTTTTGGCGCGGGTCTTCATCGGGGGGGGGGGGGGGGGGGGGGCGGGGGGCTGACAGAGGAGTTCCGAGCATCTAATCGTTCAAGACAAACCAACCCATATTCCCCCCACACACAGCAAACAATGACAATACATGTATTATGTAGACAATTTAAAAGCAACCTTTGTTTCTTTATTTACACTAATTTAATAAATTATCTTTATAAATTTTAATTGCTGTCTTAAGGTTTTCGTAACTTTGTAAAAAATATTGTAAGTTATTTGATAGGTGTCAACCTTTTGGTTGTTTTTGATTAGTAAAAAAACATTAACAATAAGTTTCAACGTCTATGAAGTCTCATCTTGCCGCCTGGCTCAAACAAATGAATAGCGAGAAAGGGATAATTGTCTTACACCTTTCTTCAACACTCTACTCTCAACAGGAAAAGTCATTTTTCAACGAGAACATTACTGATGATCATGTCCAGCCTTTCCTAAGATTGTTGATGTACCTATGCCTATAGTTTAGATTAATTATGACTAAAAATATAAATACGTATTATAAAGTGCCTACGCCGCTCCTGTTATAAAGAGACATTTTTGTTATAAATTTTCAAAATTTTTCATAAAAACACATGCCATCAGATATTATGTTAAAGGCAGTGGACACTATTGGTAATTGTCAAAGACTAGCCTTCACAGTTGGTGTATCTCAACATAATGTCTAAGATAACAAACCTGTGAAAATTTGAGCTCAATCGGTCATCGAACTTGCGAGATAATAATGAAAGAAAAAATATCTTTGTCACACGAAGTTGTGTGCGTTTAGATAGTTGATTTCGAGACCTTAAGTTCTAAACTTGAGGTCTCGAAATCAAATTTGTGGAAAATTACTTCTTTCTCGAAAACTATGGCACTACAGAGGGAGCCGTTTCTCACAATGTTTTATACCATCAACCTCTCCCCATTACTCGTCACCAAGAAAGGTTTTACGCTAATAATTATTTTGAGTAATTACCAATAGTGTCCACTGCCTTTAATACATCTATAATGTACACAAAAAGGGAAATTAATCTGAAATGTCATATTATTCTGATTTACATCCAAGCAGTATCAAGTTTAATTTAACCCTTTAAAAGTTCTTGCAGTTGGTCGAATGCAGATGTTCCCTTTTGTGTTGTTTCACTCTCATCATCACTTCCTACCGATATGGGCTCCTGATCGTCACTGGAGAAAACCCCATCACAGTCACTAAACACTCCCTCTGAAAGGGACTTCAGGAGAGCCTGCAGCTCGTCCATGCCCCTTTCTTTTTTTGCCTCAGTGACTGTCTCGACTTCGTCTTCATCATCCAAAGTTTTCGTCTCGCGCTGGGGTTCGTTGAGGGAAAGAGACCCCGTGGTTTGAACGAGTGTGTCTATCTGATCTTGACATTCAGCGTCCGAATTGTCCGACGGTACTATCGTGTCGAAACACGGCTCGCTTTCTTTCCCTGCTTCGGTTATTGCCATGTTACCGTTCACTTCATCTCGTTTCACCCATACCGGATCAAGCCCTACTTGCTTATCGGGACAGGGCTTGGTACAAGGGGTGTTCTGTGAGTCGACTTGGCCGTCGGAAACGATCGAGTTGTCGGTTGTTTCCTTTGGTTTGCATTCAACACTGCTGCTGTCTTCTTGCTCAGGTCCGTCCATCAGATGCAAACCTTCAGCACGTTCTGTGATGGTGTCACTGTCCCTCTTTATCTCAGCAGACGTGCTAGATTGAGTTATCTGGTCGTTGAGTGCCGGGCCGACGTCTGCTTGTACGCCCACCTCAGACTGGGAAGGAGACGGTTCAGCAGTCGCTGGATGGACGTAGAACAGACTTTGAGTCTCGGTTTGTTGCGTCTCATCATCGAAAGACTTCCGGTTGAACGTGAACATGTGGGGCAAACCAAACTTCGATGCTGATATTTTTCTTTATGAAGGAATAAACAATGACACGAAATTGTTAGGGTTTAATTTTGTCAGGAAATATAAGACGGATTCCCAATTGATTTATTTACATAACACATATTTTATCTCACTCTGCGTACATTATTTTATCTCACTCTGCGTGTTTGCTTGTTTAATTATCAGATAAATACCGGCACTGTATACAGAAAACGTTAAACATTTTTACATGATGTCCGTAATACAATTTAATATTATTGTATGTTCTATAGGCAGATTTATTTGGAATTGTGGATGTACGACTTAAACTAGCTGAGGATGGTTCATTGAATGTAGACCCATTTTAAAACAGCCATTCTGGACTCACGGCGGCGTGTGAGCATTACAAACTGCTTAGTTTGGCCCAAACGCATGAACATCACCACTCCTGGCTGACCCAGTGGCGTCCCATCAGGGATATCTGTCCGCCTGAGATTCTGTTCCAATCCCCCCATATGGGAAATAACGTGGGCTGAAGGAGGATGTTTCAAAAGAGGGCGCTATCAAAAGTAGTTTGTACACAGTTCGATATATTATGGGGTGGGTGGGGGGGGGGGGGAGCATAATATCTCCGGGGGACATCACTCCCCAGGGAAATCTGTCCGCCTGAGATTTTGTCCCCATTATGGAAAATTAACGTTGGCTGATGAGGGAGGATGTTTCGAAAGAGGGCGCTATCAAAAGTAGTTTGTGTGACTCATAAATCCCCGTGGCCACATCGTTATCCCTTACCTGGCTGGGGACCTCTTCTCAGTTGGGGTTGACACTGACCGAGGTCTGTTGTCTTTAAGTGCCTCATAAATCGCCTTGATCCATTTCTTCTGATCCTCTTCACTAGATGCCACCTTGGGGGAAAAAAACCCAGAAACATTTGACAATATCACATTGCTGTTTATGTTGATTCACACGCGGTTCAACAACGAATTCTCAGTTTTACCGAATTGTTTTCCCCATCTTCCCTCTTGTTTCTATAGACATATAAATCGTCCATCATACAAAGGGTTTCCGATCCAATTATGAGCCTTGTTGTGCCCTATTATAGTTTAATGCCTATTATATAATTTTATTTTTGTTAACTGGTGCGAGTATAATGATCTTTCAGCGTGAATGCGTATAATGTTTATGTGCAAGTTAGTAATAGTATTGTCAACTATATAACCCAACCCTCGATGAATGTTGTTTGCTTATCCATTTACATCACTCTTTGTTTGGCAAATTTCGTATAACGGTTTTCGATTGAACAAAGGCGCATATATTTAAAATAAGGCAGTGAAACCGATTCTCTATTTAGTATTAAATTTCAATCTCCTCTTTGTTGGCCTATTGTTTTTAAAATATGCTAATTATTCACAATATTAAAAGGGTTCTTTTATACGGGTGAGAAGTTTGAATCTTTTTTTAATTCAATTTATACACACGCATGCATACATATTGAATTTGTTTCTACACACTTGCGTTAGGTTTCTCTTAAAGGCAGTGGTTGATACCAATTAACACATTATACCAACCAGTATGAACTTTTTCTGTTTAGTGACAACCTCTGCACCGTGCTTTTCACTGGCAATGCGGACCGTCTGAATATCATTCACCTGTACCACATCTTGGTACATCTCCGCCTGAAATTTTTTTTGAAACAAAATAGATCATTCTCATGAATATGTAAATTAATGGAACATCTTGCGTGCGCACTTGCACTCCTGGGTAGGCAAACAATTAGGGAGCATGAGTTTCTGATGTCGTTGAACAATCAAAACTAACACACAATAACAGGCCTTAACTTCATGATGTTTAAAATTAGTTTTGTTCGTATAGCCTGTTGTGAAAAATAATAATCAAAACACAACGACTGTTTACTCTTGCAGACGACTGTTTCAGTAAAGAAGTTGTGACTTTTGTCTTCAGTTTGTTAATGTATTATGTCAGCTGTAATAACATACCCTTCCGGACCTATGATACAAGTAGACTTCCGAATAGCATGTCATACTGCTTTTCATACACTCATCATAAAATAAAATAAAAGACAGTTTTATGTGACTTACGTTTCTTTTACAGGCATCTTCATTTTGATAACATCTCAGTTCCCCATCTTTCAGCAGGAACCATTTCTTTTTCATGGACTGCGTGGAGAGGAATGTTATGTGGTTAAATAAACAGTGTTATCTAGGTTACCTGTGTCCTATTAATATTCTATTATACAGTACAACAGGAAACAGAAATAAGGTTGGAATAACACATATGTACATAGCAAAGGTAATGGTATAATGTCAGGCCTGTATGCTTCGTTTTTGAAAGGTAAAGGATACCAACCGTTTACTCCTTGGTAAAGGGCCCCCTATTTCTGGGAAAATTGTAAATGTCTTCAGGGTCATTTTAAGGGCATCATTATCGCATTTGCTAAGGCGATCTAAAATCTCCCATGTCGTTGGGGGGGGGGGGTACAGAGTCGCCTGATAACGAGCATGATATACGCCTCTCTTAATATTTATGCATGTGGTACGTCACAATGCTAACTCAAAACGAGGCGATGGGCGCAGCCACTGCAAGTGATGGGGGAAGTGCGCCTATAGCCTCATTTTGGGTAAGAATTATGACGTCATGCATAAGTATTAAGAGAGGCGTATAGATAACAAAATGGTCATACCTTTACTATACCGGTCTGAAACCGCTTCTGAAGATAACCCTCCATGGAATTATTCTCTTCCATCATTCAATCTAAAACAAAAGAGCATTTAATCAACAAAAAGTATAAGAACTTTTCATTGTGGTCAATGTGGTCGATCTATCAGCATCAATCATCCATGTTAGTATAAAAAATGAGTAGATTGCGAGACAGGTTGGGTATAGAAATCCAACATGAACCAACCATTATCAGGAGCGTCTCGTTTTCAATCTTTTATCCAACCATCCAAACGGCACTTTTCATGAATACAGTGACTACATCTCCTTCTCCAGGACCATTTTGGGGTAATTTAAAGTGCGGTGTGGATCATGGGTTAATGGATTCGGCATTACAGTTTCCGTAGGGGGTACGCACAACAATATATTAGTGTTTACAGTCAGTCTGGAAAACTTTAAAGATACACATTTCTACTACGTTTTTATATACACCCATAGGCTGCACTGAATATACATGTACATGTAATCAACGACCTTCGTACTCCCTCACGATTTGATGTACTTTGTTCTTGACTACCGCCCCACCTACATTTAGTATAGAACGTGCTTATAAAAACACACCGTGCTGTTGCAAGCCATGGTGGCATAGCGTGCGTGTACAAATAAAAAAGTTACAACAAAACACTTTACACTCAGTTTACTGGTGCTCAAGTCAACCACGTAGAAAAGTAAAGAAAGCTTTACATTTAACACAAATATGTACTCACTTTGGTCCTGGTGATGAAAATCAAACTGGGCTGATTTCAGGCAATGCGACCCTTATGTGTACTGTGTATCATGGGAACACTGAACAGCACCATAGACCAAAATGTAGTCCTTTAGTCATGGGCGGCAAGGTTTCACACCTGTGTACCTGTTTCGCTCGAGTAGGCCTCTTATACACAGCAACGATGCATTCAACAATCTCGTATGCAAATTACAAAGGGAAATCCCCAACTCTGGCGTCACATGTCATTGACAAACAATTGGCCAATAGGTTTGGAAGCGTACAGTCTAGCTCTACAACAAGGAAGTTGTCAAACAAAAATACACCGCATCGATAAAATACAATACTGGGAAGCACAACCAGTTCTCATAATAAATCGTTTGGATTCTTTGTACATCTGATGGGGTCGATTTCGCAAAATACCTGTACTCTCAAATCGCCCGGGTCAAAAGTAAGTCGGAGATCCGGATCGCATGCAGTGTTATGCTGGTCCATTCCTGCTGTACTTTGTTTCTCAATGTTATCTAGGCCCCCAAAAACTTGCTAAGCACAGCAGAATCTTGCTTAACAGAAACTGTTTTTTTTGCATCTGGTGTCCCAGTATTTGTTTGTTTTTGCTTAGCAAAGAAATTCCCTAAGCAGTATTTTCTGTTACCAGCTTGAAATTGGGCCCTGTTCACTCTCCGTCCCATTTATGTGGGTCAGTGTGATGACCCACAATCTGTGTCAAGAAAATGACCCCAAAATGGGCCAAACTGACGCAGAAGCAAAGCTTTAATAACCAGGTCAATCTGACTCAGAAATGGGTCAAGCCTCCTCCTGAAATCAAACGTGAGAAATTCATTAATGATTGTCATTATCAAAGAACTGTTGTTGTCAATTCGTTATATACATAGTCACTTTGTGTTCAGAATCCGGTCTTTACAACCATGACCTTGAAACAATATAGACCCTTCTCTTTTTAAAGGGAAGGTACACGTTTGGTAGTTACTCAAAACAAATTATTAACTTAAAAACTGACTTGGTAACGAGCATTGGAGAACTGTTGATAGTATAAAACATTGTGGGAAACAACTCCTTCTGAAGTAACGTAGTTTTTTAGAAAGAGGTAATTTCTCACTAAAATAATAACAGACTTCTAGCTAGAAGTCTTTTATATGGTGGCCCCGAAGGGACATCGCATAACGCAAACGTGTGCGCACACGTATGCAATGTCGTGAAACATATCGCAAATATATGCGCACACGTATACAATATCGTGAAACAATTCGCGAATATGTGCGCACACGTATGCAATGTCGTGAAACAATTCGCGAATATGTGCGCACACGTATGCAATGTCGTGAAACAAATCGCGAATATGTGCGCACACATATGCAATCTCGTGAACCAAATCGTGAATATGTGCGCACACGTATGCAATTTCGTGAACCAAATCGTGAATATGTGCGCACACGAGTGCGATTTGTTTTGCAATGTCGTGAATTTTATTGCATACCATGTTGCATACCATTAGGATGATGTCATAGTTGTGGATAATTTGTTACCGATCTAGGGAGTACTGTGGCGCTACAGCAGGCTCCCTCTGTAAAGCATGTGTATACCCAGGAACTTGGCACCAGGCCAAGGACGACCACACGCCTCGCTTGCCTCACAACAAAGACTACTGCTGCAATGACTACCGCTTATCTCACTGTTGGAAAGAAACCCCCCAGATCATTAGACATTTTATTCAAAGGTATGCAACATGGTATGCAATAAAATTCACGACATCGCAAATAATATTCGCAGACGTGTGCGCACATATTCGCGAATTGTTTCACGACATTGCATACGTGTGCGCACATATTCGCGAATTGTTTCACGACATTGCATACGTGTGCGCACATATTTGCGAATTGTTTCACGACATTGCATACGTGTGTGCACATATTCGCGAATTGTTTCACGACATTGCATTCGTGTGCGCACATATTTGCGAATTGTTTCACGACATTGCATACGTATGCGCACACGTTTGCGATATGCGATGTCCCTTCAGGGCCACCATATGTTTCCCATGAATTTGATTTCGAGACCTCAAAATATAGATCCAATACACAATACTGTACTTTGTACTCATATTATCGCTCCAAATGTAATAGATAAAAGTCACGACGGTATCGCAGTTTAGCACATAGCTCATAATGTATGTAACAGCACAAGCTTATAATATGTAACAGCATTAATTATTGACTTGAAGGCACTGAACACTATTGTTAATTACTCAAAGTAATTGTTAGCGTAACAACTTATACTTGGTAACAAGCAAGGGATAGCTTATCTGAATTTGATTTTGAAACCTTAGAATTAGATTTTGAGGTCCCGAAATCATGCATCTGAAAGTACACACTAAACTTAGTGTGGCAATTGGTTGTTTTTTCTTCCATTATTATCTCGCAACTTCAACAACCAGTTGTTTTCAATTTTTCACAGGTTGTTATTAAATTGTGTATATGTTGAAATACACCAAGTGGGAAGACTGGTCTTTGACATTTACCAAAGGTGTCATTTGGCTTTAAACTATTTGGTTGTGATTTTATTTTTTATTATATTTTAATGGTTATTATTTCTCAAAAGAATACACATGTTAAATTTTGTTATACCTTTGCTTGAGTGATAAGCTGTTAAATTTCTTTCAAAAAAAAAAAAAAAACCTGCGAGAAATACTCCAATAATTATGTTATACTTCGGAAATGACACCGAAAAAACGTGTACATTCTAGCAGGAAGTTTACATAAAGATGGCAATGGTGGTAAGATAATCATTCTGTGAAATGATGGCGTCAAACACCCCGGAAAAATATAAATTCCAATGTCTGAATCTGAGAAACGATATCTGCATGAATCATGTCCTGGTCGCTAATTGTTTTTAAAGGATTTCTATTTTGTTATTGACTTTTGAAAAAAACTCATTTCTAATCGAAAAGCCCAATACAATAGTGGCAATTTCGTATTTTTTTTAGTCTTTGGCTAAGACTATAAACCCGGAAAGCGGTTTATTAAATTTTTACTATTTTAAATCCCGCTCGGATAAAACTCAGATTATGCATAATTTGACCCATTTTAGGGTCATTCTGACATATTATTCTATGTCAAATCTAACTAGGTCCCCTGGTACTCGGAATCCGGTTGAAGTCTGACCCTGATGTTTTCAAAGTGACTATATCACGCATTGTCGGAAATTAAATACTCAGTAGATAATCTTTGAGATGCCCATAAATAGCCATGACTTTGTAATAATAGTCATACAAAGCGTTATCTGCAAACCTATAACATGGCTTTCAACTTGAAATTTGGTTTATACACACCAGACGTCATGTTCCTTTCACAACTCGAAACAGGAACTTCTTTTTGTTTTTCATTCATTCAGACAAACGTTTAAATTGTAGTTTCGTAGTTAGCCCAAATACATTTTTACTTTCGTCTCCTAGAATACCATAGTGGCGAAAAATTAATAAGTTGTTTGGTTATTTAGGTTTATTCACAAGATTACGTTCAAATTCGACAAGGCTCAATTTCATAAAGCTGACAAAATCTGCTTAGCATATTTCTTGGCTAAGCAAGAAATAACCGGGGTTCCAGTCGCAGCATTGGCAACTATATTCTGGCTCGTAGTTTTATGTGATAAACAAGTTTTGTGCTTACAAGACTATGAAATTGGGCCTCGGAAAGTTCTGTATAATTGCTTTAGGTATTATGTAATTACGATTCATGTATACGATCTATCCCTATAATAGGACGCTTCATCTGTACACAGAATACTAAAACATAAGACCACCAGGGCTAGCATACGATGATGCATGCAACAATGCGAGTCAAAGAGGCAATGTATGTAAATATCAGTTATCATTATTGTGATAACCTATAAGTGATAACCAGTGAACTCTGATCTTTGTTTGGTTAAAGATAGACCTATTTGAAAAGAGAATAGTTTCAAAAGTGTGAACCACCCATTTTTATGTTGTTTTCTCCCCTCAACAGATATGGGATTGGCAGAAATATTTCGATACAATTTCACAAACAGCAATGCATTGGAACAAATGAAGTTAATCAACTGAAACGGTTATTTCGTACTAGAATTACATTAAAATAAATTTGGCACAGGACGAATAACGAAACTCGAAATTCTGCTTGTGACATTTGTTGAAGATGGATCACTCAAAAGAGTTCCAGTAGCAGTGACCTCTCTTGACCTTATAATTTATGACCCATTTACATCACCATCGAGGTCATACAAGCGAGTTTGCACTATTGGTTACCATTCCCGGCATTATGTTTGATTTGTGTGTTTGTCTTTATGCCATAACAAAATTATGTTACATTTGGTACACAAAATAAAAATAAGTTGTGACAGATAGAGGGCGCCATTTGTGGTACTACTGTTAACTGGCATTACTGTAAAATGGTTATACAGTAAAATGGAAATACTGAAATGGTAGAACTGTAAAATGGTTCAAAGTAAACGTTTCCCATTGGAATGTCCTCGTATAATTGTATACATTGGACCGAGAGTTTCGCATTACAGTTATGGTAATTATATAATCACTGCCTACGACGATCATTGGCGGTGTCAGATGCAATTGTGTCCGCCATACAATCCGCTTCGGACACTTTTGCATATGCAATCGTGTCCGGGGCTATGCAAAAAACCGTCCGGTGGGCATGTACATGACTGAACATTCATGTACTGCATACGTTTATGCAGCATGCATATTGACGTACATTATGATTGCAGTGAATACCCAAACGGCCGAACATTTCCCATGTCATGACATGCACTTAACTTGTAAAATGGCGCACGTGTTCCGTCGACCAAGGGCGTTTAATTTACTGCCAGAACGGTTTTTCACAGGGGTGGACACAACCGCATATGCAAATGTGTCCGGGCGGACACAATTGCATTATGCAGCAGCGTCCGGGTGGACACGATTGCATATGCAAAACCGTCCGGCAGACATTATTGCATGTGCAACAATGTCCTCCGGATAGAATTGCATTAAGGACATAATTGCATGCGACAGTGGCACTGTCTAAGAATAATGTTATCATTAGACATTTATGATGTAGCGCTTTTACCTCGGCAAAAACAATGAAATATTTAATAGAAAGTCCATTATCACTTCGTTTTCACCGACACATTTTTTGTGAATATTTTCTGATAAGACGAGTCAAGCCACCTCCCCTAGCCTAAAACCTAACACCTAACGCCATGTTTCGGCTATGGCAACGGTCAGATTGCTGATATGCCCATTGGCTAGATACATTGCCATCAGCCAAAGTCGCTAGCAACGTCGCGTACACGATGTCCATAGTCTGGGGCTGCTGATTAGTACAGCCCGGCTGAATTTGCGCATAAACGGCACCCAAGTGCGCATGCTGTTTGTCTCCATATGTTATTAGTAGTCGGTACAGGCAGGTTGGAAATCAAAAAGGGGCATTCGTAGGCAGCCTGCATCCATCATTGCTTAGCTCCCTCATCTCCATGCCAATGGTAAGTGCGTAGTGCCATTTGTATGAGATTATTCTCATGCTGTATTGTATTAAATGACACACTATCAGGATCTTGGTTAAATCTTGACACAAGCTTGAACAAAAGTAGCAAGGAAAGAAACAAACGTCCGATCCGTAGCCAGCCTAGGTTTCCTCGCTAAATCAGGAATGCGTTGATTGTCGGTTTTGAATTTCATGGAGTGCCATTCTTTACTGATACTGGTGACGCATGCTGAGATTTTTCTTCTGACACTGTTGTGTTATTGAATTGCGTCTTGTCTGCTGATAAAATTAAATTAATAATAATAATAATCCTGACGGTTGTGTGCAATCAGACGAGAGTTTAAGATTTCCAGCAGTCGGTCAAGGTGAATGATTAGTTGCTATGTGGTTTGATGATTCAAATACAAACATGTGCTGATGCGGCATTATGGCTGTCCGAAATCAACCTTATAATCGGAAACCATGTCATCCATTTAAATTATTTTAAAACAAAGAAAATCTCAACATTGATATTAAAGGCACATTTGGTATGTCAATTGGTGTATCCCAATATTATGAATAAAATAAAAAATCTGTGAAAGTTTTTTCATCAATTAGTCATCGAAGCTGCAAGAGAATATTGAATGGAAAATTACCATTGTTGCAAAAGTTATGTGCTTCAGGGCCCTTTGAAGTCATTTAATATTTGAGTGAGAAATTACTTCTTTCTCAAAAACTTAACGTTATTTCAGAGGGAGAGCTGTTTTTTCACAATGTTTTATAATACTCACCAACATACCTCCATTGCTCGTTTACCAAGTAAGTTTTTATGCTAACAGTTATTTCGAATAATTACCACTACTGTCCAGTGCTTTTAAAAACTTCATTTTTACATTCCGTCGAAGTCCTCGACATATTCATGTTCATTGTCTGTAGAAATCCCCAGGTTTTATTTTCGTCTAGCGTCAGACATCTTGATTATAAACCTTGAGGGATGCTGTGCGTGACTTTAACCTGTATTAGAGTTCCTGCTTGGATATACACTGGAAGTATAGAGTGCATGGATTGCCTTGCATTTCGCAATAGGGAAATCCAATTACAGTGTGAGATTTGGAATGTATCACTATTGAACTTGACCGCCCCACGCGTTGGAACTTATTTATTGTTCAGTCTAAATTAAAAAACTACCGAGCCTTATCATGCAAACTTTAATTAGAAATCATACTGACCCCGAAGGAGGCTCTATAACGGTTTGTGTAAGCATTGTTACTCAACCTGGACACTGTTGGTAATTGTCAAAGACCAGTCTTCTCACTTGGTGTATCTCAACATGTGCATAAAATAACAAACCTGTGAAATTTTGAGCTCAATTGGTCCTCTAAATCTGAGGTCTCGAAATCAAATTCATGGAAAACTTCTTTCTCGAAAACTATGGCACTTCAGAGTGAGCCGTTTCTCAAAATTTGTTATACCATCAACCTCTCCCCATTACTCGTCACCAAGTAAGGTTTTATGCTAGTAATTATTTTGAGTAATTACCAAGTGTCTACTGCCTTTAAGTCATTCTTGCACGGGTAGCTAATATCCGAACTCATCAGTTTCTCAGCGTATTTGTATAAAACAAAAGAAGCAAAACCACTATACATAAACAACATCAACAATAGCAGCATTGTGTAACAAAACAGCAACGATAATTATAGAGAACTGATTGGTTGGTAGTAACCTTGTATGATTCTCTTATAACAAAATCAAGGTAGTGTATATTCCAAGGAGCGTTGAACCAAGACTATTTAGCCATGTCACAATCTTATTTAGAGTATACCTTTCTGTGGGAAACGTCTTGAACCATTACTACTTTGATCCTGTGATAGTAACCTTACTATAGGGTCCTCTTTAAAAATGTGAAAGTTGTGTAATGTACCAAGTAACATTCTGAACTACTATAATCCATTCATGTTGCAATCTTATCATTTATAGCGACTTGTTAGAACTTGAAACTATGCTATGATGAGTAACGTCTTGAACTGAGTCTAATCATGTTTTGACTTTATCATAATATCGACAGTTTCTTGGAAAAAGACAGGATACTGTTATTTTTTCCCCTGAGTTTTGAGGTGGTCAGTATTTCGTCAGCAAATGAAACTCGTCCTATAATACGACATACAGCCACAGCTGTAATTTTCTTACATTTACGAAGACATGACTACGGGGGTTTCCACAAACATTAGCGCTTGCATATCGTATACACATTATGAATAAGGAGAGTGGATGAGAAATTCGTGAATGATGAACGAGCGGTAAAATATGCATTGAATCGGCGAATCTACACTTTAGTCTATTCTCTGACTTAAAGGAACACGTTGCCTTGGATCGGACGAGTTGGTCTATAAAAAGCGTTTGTAGTCGTTTTTTATAAAATGCATATGGTTGGAAAGATGTTTTAAAAGTAGAATACAATGATCGACACAAGTTTGCCTCGAGATTGCGTGGTTTTCCGTTTCCTGTGCGAACTTACACGGTCGGCCATTTATGGGAGTCAAAAATTTGACTCCCATAAATGGCCGACCGTGTTAGTCGACGAGGTAAAAGGAGAACCGTGCAATTTCGAAGCATGTTTGTGTCGATCATTGTATTCTACTTTTACAACATCTTTCTACCCATATGCATTTTATAAAAAACGGTTACAACTCGACCGATCCAAGGCAACGTGTTCCTTTAAACCTTGTATCCGTCTGGTCACGTTTTGATTTTTCAAAATTTACAAGCATATTTTGTAGTACTTGCATTATCGAGTACCATGTTTGTCAACGCAGGGCAAACTTCATAATGTAGAAAAATCGTTCTCACACAATATCTGAAGGAAAATTATTTCTTAAAGTTAATATTACTTTTTTGTCGGATTAATAAGGGCTCGGTTCCTTGTGCAACACCCCTTTGTAGGAATTCCGCGTGGAAACCTTTTTGTTCCTGATGACATCAAAGTTAGTTTGTTATTTGATAATGGACCTGCACATGGTGGTTTTTTACAACGAATATTAATGTTGCTTTAAAGATATTGTTGGACATTGGACATTCACATGTCTGTAATCCAATATCGAACTCTAACTGTGTCATTTTACTCCCTATGTTTCTGTCACCACACTTTATCGAAAATATGAACACGTAACAGTATTATTATCCTGCCATTCCCAATATTCATCTCAGATCGGCATGGCTCATAAACTCACATAAGGATGCATAATTTTCACTACAAGCCCAAGTTTTTGCATTTGTTTTATTTCAGCAATCAAACTTGAGGCCACCTTCTATGTATTATTTGTGGTTTATTATAAAGTATTATTTTATTAACGACCCTCCTTGCGGGAATGACGAATTGAATGCTATTAAAACAAACGATTGATGATGATGATTTTTTGGGGAAATATATAAAATATTAGGTGTATACGGAGGTCGTAATAAAGCAATAAAACATGTTTTTCACAATAGTTGGCTTTTTAATAGTTTTGTGTTATATGCCAAATCGTGATCCAACTTTGCGGCAGTTAAGATTCTGTAAAGTCTCCCACAATCCACTTTAAAAGCAAAACATAAATTGTACTTTTAGGTAATATAATATAAACAAGTAACAACAAGACTATCTCTGATCATGGTTGTTTCCTAGTTTTCTAATAGTAGTAGTTGGAAAAAAGTAGGGTATGATCTGTTAAGGAGAATGGACGAGAAAGTTAAGATTCATGAATGTACGAAATATTAGAGAATGTACGAAATATTTAAGTACGAATGTTAGAGAACATTGACTTAAACTATTCTCCAAAACTTTGTACTCTGTTCATGACGTTTGGTAACATATAACTGTTTTTTTGCAACATTTCAAAGCATATTAATTTGTAGTGCTTGCAACATTTCAAAGCATATTAATTTGTAGTGCTTGCAACATTTCAAAGCATATTAATTTGTAGTGCTTGCAACATTATCGGGTACAATAATATGACCGCATACCGAATGTACAAAATAATGTCACGCGCAACTTAAAAGATATAGGGATAAACAGCCGGCACGTTAGTCCAGAGGTCGTTGGTTAAAATCCAACTCTATTCAAATTGGATAGAGCGGGTAAATTTGAAGTGGGTAAACTTTAAGTGATTTTTGGTTGAACCAATCATTTTCCTTGGTTACCCATAGTCTTTGTGGTTTATTACGAATTATGTTGACGGAGTTTGTTGACTTATTTTGAAAAAAAAAGCAAACGCGCTTAACAAATTTATTGTCTCAGAAAAAAAAAAATGAACTATATGTACACGACTACATGTGACTAGTATTCTGCTTAATATTTTCTTGCTATAAGAAAAAATAAGAAATACTTGCTGTTTTAACAGCTCTGAGGAATCGTGCCTAGACCACTTATACCCTTTGGAGTGTATTTATAAATGTTTGATGAACATCTGTTCCGTTTTGGAAACAAACAAATACAAACAATGATCTCAGCAGGTGAATGATTTCATGGTCCAACTCACTCAATTAAAAAATGGATGGGTTTGAACCCCACTCTATCATGCTTAGATAGTCAATAATACTGATGCTCGTCTTGTGTTGATATATTGCCAGGGAAACAAACAAACATCACTCACTTATTAAACAAACTGAAAACGTTGTCATAAAACAGCGCAGGTGACGATGTAACATGATGAGTTAAAACGGAAGGCGTTTTTTCACCGTTTCATTATGTGGACTTAACGAAGTATAGGCCTATGATTATCAACGGAAGTTTGTACTTTAGGTTAAATACACCCCAGAGCAAAGTCAAGGGCCCAAAGCTGTTAAGCAGAAAATACTGCTTAGCAAATTCCTTAGGGCACCAGGATAGCTATGAAACTAAAAACTAAAGAGTTTCTGTGCTTACATGCTTTATAAAATTGGGCCCTGGTCCTAATAATGAGGTCACGCGCACGACGCTCGTTTTTACTCAATGAGGGCGTTGTTTAAAAGGGTAACGTCATATGCAAAGGGTCCGTTTTGTTCCATCGTCTTGTTTAGTGTTCCGTTTGCTTCCTAACCGTCCATTTCAAGTGCCCGTATTTTCATGGAAACCAAACAGTATAGAGCAAAGAAACATGATTTTGAATTGTATTATGGACTTTACCCTTGACATTTAATAGGGACTACCGGTATCTTGTCGTTTTATCAGCTCAACATACTATGTATAATGTTCCAGCTATACACTTAACCGACTGTGTACCTGTGAGTTTTACAGCTCCGTTGAAATTAACATACATTTTTTTCTTTAGCGGCTCGTCCGAGTGGGCAGTAAATGCAAACGGAGGCTGCTTATGGAAATAGCCTCAATGTCGAAATGGAATGCCTCGTTTTTGTGTTGTGTATTGTAGTAGGTCTCTATTATTAAATGGCCCGGGTCTGATTTGAACCGGATTCTGTATAGGTGAATCTGGGTCACAGGGATTCCGGATTTCTGACTCTACAAACTGACACAGAATCTCGTGTAAAATTCTCATTTTTAACACCGGATCAGCCTCACCCAGAAAAGGGTCAGCCTGACTCTGAGTTGGTCAGCCTATTAAACCCAGAAATAGGTCCCTTGGACCTGGAATCTGGATAAATTTTGATCTGGGCGTGTTTGGAGTTTTAAAACATTCGTGTTGTAGATATTTCATTTTATGATAACTAATTCTTGCCTTATAATTGTGACGATTAATTTTATAAAGAGAGATCATGATTCTGTTCCAAGAGAAATCGCCAAGTTAAAAGCATTAAAGCTGTCACTACTTCGTGTAGAGTTGGCTGAAGCCACATTCTTATCATGTAAGACTAATAAAGCGCATTTTCAAAGATACAAGACATAAGATTTTAAAGCATAAACTCTGACAGAGTAGACTGTGTCATCAGTATATTGATTGAGTGAGAAATTGTTTCTTTCTCTAAACAACATGTTACTTCAGATGGAGCAGTTTTTCACAATGTTTAATACTATATCTAATCAACAGCTCTCCATTGCTCGTTACGATGATAATTTTGTATGCTAACAATTGTTTTGAGTAGTTACCAATAATTGTTTAGTGCCTTTAAATTGCCGACGAAGGTTTCCATATACATTCCAAAAAAAAAAAATCGTAAAAATAAACACAACAAACAAAGCAAGCATGAAGTACATTAATCCTGTCTCAAGGGCGAAGACCAATAATCATTAAATTTAGAGAAAAAAATATGAAGCGCATTAGGCTAATGCATTTCCATCTCAAAACATCAATTCATTATAGTCTTGGTGGACCCTGGTGGTCGTGGTGGTTGTGCCTCTACGGTTCTTTGAGCGCACTTTGGTGCTTTTGGAGTCTATAAAAATATAGCTATGCAATTCGGTCTGTTTAGAGGGGGACAAATTCCCCTGGCGGATAGAAAACCCTATAGCCAGGGGGACGGAATCACCTTATAGGAGATTTTGTTCCCCGGACCGTCGCGTGCGGGGGGACAGACATCACTGTGCTAACGGCACTACTTCTATACATTGTTCCTTGGTACATTCTGGTTTGCATGTTCCCTTTATGATCTCTATTGCTATGGTAACCCAGCGTTGCGGTGAACATGAGGGGAAGTCCCTACCAAAAACCCGAATTATTCGGCAGGTGCACTCGTGTCAAAGGTCACATGACATAGGTTGTTTGTCTAAATATCTTCTTGTATAACAGACAGCGAAAACATTAAAGTTGTAAACATTTCAAATTTGTTGAGACAAAATATTGACAAAATGATGGCGTCTAAAAAGCAGCGATTTTGCTCAATTTAGTTTCATAAATTCTAACTATGGAGTTACGCAGAGGCTCTTTGAGCTCAATGGTATTTCCTTGCTCTATGAGTCCATGACTTTATCCAACCGTTTGTATGTTAAGGTTGCAAATAAAACTACTATTCTCTTCTTTCAGGTAACAATTTTATATCTCGCAACGATGCGTCAGAGTGACGGCTGTAAACGATTCTGCCAAACGTGACTTTTAAAGGGCTTGATTTAAAAACAACAACAACAGGTTTTTAAGAGTCTGGGAGAATTTTCTTTTACAGTCTCCCATTAAAAGGGGTTTGGGTTAATTTTTGTTGGACACAGAACTCCAATAGATTTACATTAAAACTACATGGTTTGAAGAAAATGATGGTAGAAAGCGTTTATTAAAATATTACTTGCTGGGGTGCTGTAGTTTTTGAGAAAATTAGTAAAACAATTTTGCTACAATTATTTTATCATGTACAACTTGTTTACCATTACGCGCTTGTACTGAAAACTTCGCTCTGTGATTTTCACTTTTTTTCTCTCTCAAAAACTTGACGACTATTAATGAAACTGAAACGTCTGTATGTAATATTACGTATACATTTTCATTCCAACGAGACAAGAGTCATGTCCTTGCAAAAAACTTGATCTGCAAAAGGTATCAAAACCCTTTAAGGTGATTTTGTACTGGTTTTGTTATCATTTGTTTTGATTTTTTCATCCGTTTTTGAAACCACCTGCTAAATCGACTTTGTGGACTAATGACATTTCAACCACATTGATTCTTATGCTTTAAAGGCACCGAACAAATGGGTTATTACTCAAAATAATTGTTAGAGTATAAACTTACTTGGTAACGAGCAACGGAGAACTGTTGATGGTATAAAACATCATGAGAAAAGGCTCCCTCTGAAGTGACGTAGTTTTTGGGAAATATTCTCGCTAAATATTCTGGGATATTCTCGCTAAAGTATTGGAATTGAATTTGAGACATCATCTTAAGCCTCGAATTAAAGCATCTGAGAGCACAGAAGTTGTGGGACAAGGGTGTTTTTACTTTAATTATTGTCTCGCAATTCAAGAACCAATTGAGTTCAACATTTCACAGGTTTGTGTGTTTATGCATGTTGAGTTACAATTGAGAAGACTGGTCAAAGGTGTTCAGTGCCTTTAATGGGTGATTCTGTACTGATTTTGTTATCCTTTGTTTTCCATCCATTTTTGAAACCACCTGCGCTAAATCGACGAATGAAATTCCAAACCGATCGCATCTTGTGCTTTAACATCATCCCGCCCCTTCCGGACACACTTATGTTGTTTTCTTTCCATTGCTAAGATACGGATTGAAAACAGCGCTCGGTTCCTTGAAATCAATACGTTTGCGTATTCAATTGTACATCACATCACCCCCTATATAGACTTGTGGACAAGTCGTTAAATCGGCCCCACGCGCTGAGATAGTGCTCTCGCGAGATCACTCCTCTCGCGCGAACTGATGGCTCCCCGATTTAACTTAATGAGGAGTCGAAATCGGGGAGCCATCAGTTCGCGCGAGAGCAGTGATCTCGCGAGAGCACTATACTCAGCGCGTGGGGCCGATTCAACGACTCGTCCACAAGTCTACCCCTATTGAGAATATAAGATATTGTGAAACTGTGGTTGTGTAAATCGGGTCACGCACTTGAACTTATCTCAAGATCAAAGTTGAATTGTTTTGCAATCTGCATGATTTAAACAGTCGAGTTTGATTCAGCACCCATTTCCACAGACTGTTAAATGGGTATATGGCCACCAAATCCTTCAAAACATTGCTGTTTGCAATTGCTTCATACTTGCTAAACGATGTAATGGGTATAGGGCCTATTAGTGATTAAAAATAAAATCAATCAATTTGCCTCTTGAAATAGTCTCTTGCTATAGTCTCAAGTTAAAAGATGATTTTAAACAATCTGCATAATAGTTTGATTTTGCACTAATTTACCCAGACTGTTAAAGTGGCACAGTGCCATAAAATCACTAACAAAAATTGTTGTTTGTAATTACTACATATTAACCCCTTATTACGAGTTGTTCATGCACAAAGACGTTAAGTGATTTGTAATTAGTGAGTTTAGTGATAATAGAAAGAATTTAAAAAACAACAACAACAACAACATAAATTTGCCTCTGGAAATACGTAGGCGTTCCTGTCGGCATTTTATGGAGAGTAACCCAGATGCTCTATCAATTTATGTGGATCATATTCACAATTTCAATTAAGCAAAGCCCTTTAAGCAAAGTGAGGTTGTCCTCTAACTCTTTTTGCAACTCCCATGTGTTACACTGGATACCTTCAATTTTATAAAAACAGGCCGGTATTCTCACTTGGTGCATAAATAACAATGGCCTGTGAAAATTTGGACTTGATTGGTCATAGAATTTGCAAGAGTCATAATGAAAGAGATGACTAAAAAGGGCTTCAGGCTTGAATGAGAAATGTTTGAATGAATGTTTGAATGAGGAATGAGCATTTACCTTCTTATTTCATCTATATAGGGAACCGTTTCTCATCCAATGTGTTTTACACTATTGACAACTCTCCATTGCTCGTTACTAAGTAATTTTTGGGGGCTAACAACAGTTGTTATGAGTTATTACCAATAGTGTCCAGTGCCTTTAAAGTTCTCGGTTTGATTGGGTATCATCCCCACAAACATTGTGAGCCCCCCCCCCCCCCCCCGCCCTCTCTCTCTTGCACCGGTCAAATCTTTAGTGTGATGCTGTTTCAGCCAGACGCAACCCTAATAATTTCGCCCTTCAGAGTCGATTGTTTTTATTGGTATGTACTTTGTCATTGCTCGGATCCAATTGTATATTAATTTGTTCATTAGAATGAGGGGATGATCAGCTATAATTTAGTAGGAATAAATTACATCTCTGGGTGATAGCCGTCGTGTACGGTATGATCCCTATTTAGGCCTCTCATTAACATTAATTTATGCATGAGTAACGTCACAATTGTAACAAAAAACGAGGCTATGGGCGTCGCCAATGCAAGCGGTGGCGGACGTTCGCCTATAGCCTCATTTTGGGTAAGAATGATGATGTCATGCATGAATATCAAGAGAGGCGTTTAGAGACAAATGCATTAAGATGAAGAACTCACACAGATAAACAGGCTGAACGAAGTTTCGTAAACAAGTGAAATTTGTACAGTTTGTTTGTGTTGGCATGATGAGGATAATGTATACAAACAAAATTGTAAATATCTGATGGCAAATAATATATAAGTTGTCATCTAATTGATTTTGAATGGCCTCCTGAAGCTAAGCTGCGTGTCTATACAAGGTCTGACTGACGTCATCTCTATTTTCTTTATTACCCCGTTCAAGGTTTTTACATGATGTAATTTCATTCATTAATAATTATTTATTAACAATATTCATAACTCACCTGTTTTGCGTCAGTAGTATGGCGCAAGAAATGTTATTAAATAACATGGCTCATTAACAATTCTGATGTCGTAGCCCTCTGACGCACATTCCTTATACATCGCCTGTTATTTCGTAAGAAATAAACAGAGACTGTTTATCGCGTTCTTACATGTAGAAACATTTCCACATATCATAGTTACTGATGGACACCTTTGGTATTGTCAAAGACCAGTATTCTCACTTGGTGTATCCAAACGATGGTAACCTGTGAAAATTGTGACTTATTTGTTCATCGCAAGTCGCAAGAGAATAATGATAGAATAAACACCCATGTTGTGCTGCACACATTTGTGCGCTTTCCGATTTTTAAAAAGGCCTCAGGTCTGAAGTATTTTATTTATTTTTATATTTGAGTGAGGAACTACCTCTTTCTCAAACACTGCGTTACTTCAGGGAGCCGTTTCTCACAAGTTTGTTTACTAGCAACAACTCTCCATTTGCTTGTTAGTAAGCAAGTTTTTATGCCAACAATTTTGTTAAATTACCAACAGTGTCCAGTGCTTTAAAAAAAAAAAAAACATAGCCTTGACTTTATGCAGGTACGGTTGGTAAACAGCTCATTTTAGGGAAATATTAAATATAAAAAAGCCAAAACCATTCAGTATTTCAATATAGTCTCAAACCGCGCCTCATGTCCATAACATTTTCTTGACAAGTATCCTGATTTTTGTGTTTACTCCCAGAACGTATTATTGTTTGTGTGTTGTACCAATACAAGACTCCATTATATTAATAGATATATATATATCAAATAATAAACCACAAGGGAAACTGACTGGGTACATTTTTAAATGATTTTTTAGGATTGTATATTTGTTTTTACTTGTTTATGCCTCTGAAAAGGGTCCACAGTTTGGATCGAAAGCATCTAGGACTAACCTACTCGTTTAATCTTTTTATTTCTGGTATATTTGTTATAAACACATTGAAAATTTAAAGAGCTGGCTCAAAAGAAACTAAATTGCATTAAAATAAAATGCAAAGTTACGATTACAACAAATACAACAAACAAACCCAAAAGCAAAGTGGCTACAGCACAATATAAACCAAGATTTTAAATAATTAGTGTTGTCATTTTGCTCAACCGATCCATGATCTTGTCGTTCAGCTAAAGTTTGAGCCTTATCATTTATCTCCATTGTTATTTTTGTTTATTTGTCAACAGTACCCGTTGACCAGGATGGTACGGAAACTGCTCTCTGGAACGGACCTTAAACTAGCCAGGACATCATGCCTAGCCATGTTTACTCTGACAGGTAGTTTTTATACTAATATGTTAAAGATTATTAGATATAATCAATCAGTTATTAGATATAATCAGTGTCAACATCCAAAACATTCGATGAAAACATTTTGGGAAAAACCGGAGATGTTTTGGCTCATATAGCTGACTTTTTAAGAGCAAAATTTGAAACATGACATTATTAGATTTCGACAACCAATGGATCTTAACACTCGAAATCAAGCATCTGAAAGCACACAACTTCATGTGACAATATATCTCCCAACTTCGACGACCAATTGAGTTCAAATTTTAACATGTTGGTTATTATGCATATGTTTAGAAACACCAAGTGAGATGACTGGTCTTTGACAATTACCAATAGTGTCCAGTGTCTTTAAAGGCACTTGACATTGTTTGGTAATTACTCAAAGTTGCTAGCCTCGGTACTTGGTAAAGAGCAGTGCAGAGTTGTTGATAGTTTGAGAAATGATGCTCAAGTGACGTAGTTTGGGAATAAGAGGTATTTTTTCACTCAAACTTTAAAAGACTGAAGCCTTTTGATAGGCATCTGAAAGCATACACATGTGTGCAACAAGGGTTTTTCTTTCATTATTCTCTTGCAAATTCGGCAACCAATAGAGCTCAAATTTTCACAGGTGTGTTATTTTATGCACTTTGTTGGGATGAAGTGAGAAAACTGGACTTTAACAATTAGCAAGGTGTCCAGTGCCTCTCTGAGAGTAATTAATAACAAAAACATCCTGAAAGACGATAGCTTTTCCATTTGAATCGCTGCTCTATTTTCATCCGTATTCGTCTTAATTATTGCCCGCAGTGTTATGTGGGACGACGGCGGCACAAACGACATCAGCCAGCACCACATTCCCAACAGCAGCCGCCACAGCAGCCGCCACAGCAGCCGCCACAATAGACATGACAGGTGAGGGCGCTATAACTGAACACAAGACAAGAAAAGACAAGATTGATAACCGTCTTTCCAAAATAAAAGATAACATTTTGTTAAAATACAGCTGAAAACATGTTAAACTCCAATTTTCAAAAACATTTTCCAAGTATAAAAAAAATTATTATTTCGCGTAAGTTCTTAAACTGACAAAAAAAATTTACCCGATAACATAGCAAGAAAGCATTTTATAGGCATGCTGATCAATATTTTGTACAAAAGTTATAAATGTGACCAAACTTCGTTTGTTTGACAAAGTTGAGCGAAATATTCGAGTCAGAGAGAATAGTAGTCTCTAAAAAGTGTAGATTCGTTTCAACAGTGTACTCCACGAATCTACTTTCTCCTCCATTCTCCTTATACAGGATACTGCATCAATATTATTTTAGGATATTGAGTTTACACAAACAGCATTGACAATCCCTAACTATCGGGCAATCTCGGTGATCTAGTTTGCAAAGGTCATGTGTTCGAATCCCACCGAAGTATGCCTGTTATTTTTTTTCTTTTCACAGAGCTTGGGGCAGAAATGAGTATACAGTGCTAACACACATCACATACGGGTTACCAAAATAAATATTATTTATCCCTGTGCAAATTTTACTTAGTATGCGGTACCAACTGCTAAAACAGGATTCGAGCTGCCTCTAGCTACGGTGGTCTAGTTGGTAAGACACTGCTCTAGAATTGCAAAGATCATGGATTCGAATCCCACCCAAGTAAATAATGCCTGTGGTTTGTCCATAGAGCTTGGAAAGTACTGATTATATACAGTGCTTACACACATCGGTGTATTGTTGCTTACCAAAATTAATATTCTCTGTCCCCGTCTTTATGCCCACCTATATTTTTTTTAATAATTCATCTATAGAAGCCGCCACCACTCCATACACCACTGAAGCGCCGGTAACAACCCAGGATTCGACCATGGCACCAACGACAACAGCTATGGGTAGCAACACGGGCACTTCGACTGCTGCGGTCACTTCGACTGCTGCGGTCACTTCGACTGCTGCGGTCACTTCGACTGCTGCGGTCACTTCGACTGCTGCGACAGGGGATTCAACGTCAATTGACGGCGAGGACACAAGGGCCACGATGACAGGAACTCCAGCCTTGGAGACTACTACTGACGACAACGAAGATTTCACGACCACCGTGGCCACTAACTCGGTTAGGTCCTTTACAATTTTTTTATTCCTTTAACTAAACTTTTGCTTGCAAATAATAATTGTTAGTTGTACTTTGTGAAATGGCCAAATAAATAGAAATAGTAATAACATCTCATTTGCACTCTTTAAGTATGGGTGCCCACACTTTCATTCCCCAAGCTGATTATTATAACGTGTAGGCTCTCAAAATATGTTAAATAAGCACGTTTGGGGGTCATGCATGCAATTAATAGTGCTTCAACTTTTGAGGGGATTTTATCAACTTTGGCTTTAGAGATAGTCGGCCTCCTGTTTTTAGCTTTGGAATGGAAGGGAAAGCCTCGTGGAAACTGGCAGTGAGTCAATTTGAAAAAAAAAAAAAAAAAAAAAAAAAATTCGTGGATGTTTTTTTCTAGGGTAATTAGCAAAAATTCCAAACGGCTGACCCACATACCAAAAATTAAAAAAGAAATCTGAAATTGAGTGTTCTTAAAACATATTGTATTAGTTTTCAAAAGGCTGAGAGACTTGGTGACCCTCTACATTCGGACAATAATTTTGCGATTTAACATGGTCTGTTAAGCAAAGTTCTTCTGAACTTGAGTGGAATGAAATAAGTTCAGATTTATTTTGGTAAACCCAGACGTTTTGGGTATGAATGGAATTCCTTAGAAATTCTTTATCAGTAGATGCTTTATTCAACAACGGAGAACAACAAATGATTGTGGTTGTGACTCACCAACACCCTGCTGTCTAAAATGCACTGACTCTTGCAGGAATCCCCATGCATGATTTGTAAGACACTGAAAGCAAAAGTTACAAAACAATGTTCCTGTTCTTGGTTCAGACACTAGAGGGCGCTATTGTGATGCTGCAGTGGTGCAGCCATGATATGCTTTCCACACTTCACAGGCTGATTTCCGATATGGTTGCCCATGTCAGAAATAGAAAAATTGTGATAGTAGGTCAGTCATGGTATTCAGTATTGTTACAAGGACTCTATCTGATACTGCCACCTTGGTATTAATGCTAAAAAAGAAAGAAAACCACACTCTTTGCCCTTTAAGCCTCGGTTTGGTTACATTGATTTGCATGGGAGAAAGTCGAGATGGTCGCACCATGATCAGGTCTATTGAGATGAGAGAGTTGCGACAACTTGTGATTATAGAAGCATCTTTCGGCCCCCTCCTAAAAATAAAAAATAAATAAAAAAATCTAAGACAAACTAAAAGCAGGAGCTCTCACAGGGTGCCAGACATAGACTGCTCATTGAGTTGTCTACAACAAAATGGTGTCCCTCATGTCACAACTTTGACTAGTGGCTTATTTGGCAAGTAAAGGTAGACTTTTCACAAACCCTTGTTCTTGTTTTCCCCCAGCCTGGTATCGACTGCTTTGTATGTGAAACCAACGACACTATGAGCCCATGCTATGGTCAACAGTCCGCCCCACAGCCAAATATGACGTGCAAAGCAGGAGAAAAATGTTGGGTGAGCTTTTACGTTGATTTAAAATCCTTTCAGGGTGGACGAATGTCTTATAGGCGTACTGGTAATTACTCAAAGTAATTGTTAGCATACAAAATTACTTGGTGACAAGCAATCGAGAGTTATTGATAGTATAAAACACTGTGAGAAACGTAGTAACGTAGTTTTTGAGAAATAAATAATTTTCCACTAAACATTTGAATTTGATTTCGAGATCTCAGAATTATTTGTTTGAGGTCCGGAAATCAAGCATCTGAAAGTACACAACTTCGTGTGACAAGAATGTGTTTTCTTCAATTATTTTCTCCCAACTTCGACGTCGAATTGAGTTCAAATTTTCACAGGTTTGTTATGTTGTGCATATTTGGAGATACACAAGTGAGAAGACTGGTCTCTGACAATTACCAAAGGTGTCCAGTGTGTTTAAAGAGTAATTACCTAAATTAAAGAGTACAGTTTAAATAAACTACAATCCCATATCCATTTCTGATTAAACAAATTTGAGTCTATAAATCAATGGGAGACTCGTGAACGCTAGCTGGCAGCAGACTTGCCAGGTAAATGTATATGTATGCGCATGCGCACATTTCCCAGAACAACGGATTTACCTATAAGTCTGCTTCCACCCAGCGTTCCAAAAGTCCCACATTGATTGTGTAGTGAGTTTCAGTTCCTGTAACTGCAAACTAAATGTTTTATTTAGAAAAGTTTCCGTATCCTGCCACAAGTTTTTCATTCATTATTATTGTTATGAAATAAAATAGCATATTAAATGAGATATTCGTTTTTAGTAAACAATTAGTGAAAAAGAGATGCAGGATACAGAAACTTTTCCATTTATCAAGAATGTTGATAATAATCTCTCTTTCCAGACAACTTGGTACGGGATGGGTTCCACGCTTTTCAACCTGACTCGTGGCTGTCACTCGGACCCCTGCACCAACATGCACCAAACCGATGCTTCCAAAAACTGCAATGAATTGCCCGACGTGCACAAATGCACTCAGTGCTGTGATCAAGACATGTGTAATGAACACATGAATGAAGGTATGAATGGTGGGGATGATGTATCAGGGTGTATGAGCACTCTAGTGTTGTCAGCTGTAGCCTTGATGATCATCCTGTAAACTTTATCCAGTGATTAACAGTGGATAGTTTCTTTTGCTGCGCTAGTTTCTTGTACAAAAAGGGTGTTACAGGCACTTAACACAATTGGTTACTACTCAAAATAATTGTTAGCATAAAAGCTTACTTGGTAACAAGCAATGGAGCTGTTGATAGTATACCAAATTGTGAAAAACGGCTCACTCTGAAGTAAAATAGTTTTTACCTATAGACCCCGGTTCCAGTTTTTTTGTGTGTCAGTGCCAGCTGACCAGGAAACTGCTTTTAACAATCTGGATTTTAGCTTTGATTATAAATCAATTTGTCAGAGAATCCGACAGAAATGGGTTAGCCCCTGCGGCCAAGAACCAGCCACCCCTAACCCAGGAGTGTTGAGATCATAATCAATAAATGCACACACATTATTTGTCATATTATTTGGTATATGTGTCTCTGCTTGAAGCTGAATGACAGTTTGCTGCAACTCAATGACCAACCCCATCTAATAAAACAATAAATGTACAATTCAAATTCAAACCATAAGAGAGAGAATAATAGTTTAGAATAGAATTGATACCACACTGTATTTAACTGTAGTGTTGAGAACATCAATGAAATCTATCCCTACTATATGTTTATTTATCTTTTGCCACCGTTTGCCATGACGTTGCTTTTTAATAGTCTGAAATATCATCTGAGTAATTTGTGATTAAGTCTTGCTTTGTTGTAAATGATTTTGGGTAGGATTAGAATAGAAGTTAAAGGGAAGGTACACGTTTGGTAATTCCTCAAAACAAATATTAACTTAAAAACTGACTTGGTAACGAGCATTTGGGAGCTGTTGGTAGTATAAAACATTGTAAGAAACGGCTCCGTCTGAAGTATCATAGACTTTGAGAAAGAGGTAATTGCTCACTAAAATAATTAAAGACTTCCAGCCAGAAGTCTTTTATTCCTATCTGAAAGCACACAAATTCGTTCAACAAGTGTGTTTTTCTCTCATCATTTTCTCGCAAATTCGATGAATAATTTAGCTGAAATGTTTATAGGATTGTTATTTTATGCTTATGTTGGGATACACCAAGTGAGAAGACTGGTCTTTGACAATTACCAAACGTGTACCTTCCCTTTAAACAGATTTTATTTTAAAAGTAATTAAATTCACATCCTTTATAGGTTTCAATTAGGTGATTATGCACGTTAACAACAACATGCTTATTTCGACCCCAGCAACCGTAACCAACACGTTTATTGGCCTTCAAGTGCCATGGACAATACTAGAGTTTAATATAAGACAGTAACTTTTTATCTTGATGATTTGTATATACCTACTATGAACTTCATTATCAGGCACCTTTAAGATTGAAGGATTTTTTTCCCCAAGAATATACTTTCTTGGTTGCCTCGTGGTTTTTTGTTTTTTGTTTGTTTGTATTATTCAATATGCAACAAAGAAGTACAAAGACAACAAATCACCGAATTTCTGTGATTGTTTGCCTCCCAGTTGCCTCATTGGGTGAGATAGACTACAAAAATGGCCCGTGTTTGATTTTACCAAACGGTGTGATAGCATATATAACAACATTAAATATTGTGGTTTTTAAGAACTTCACTAAAGATTGAGGTAAACTATTTTTAAAATGTATGTAGTTCAACTGCACCGTACTCAAAGTACTCACTTTATTTGTAGTCCTATTTTTGTGTTTCCTATTTAAAAAAAAAAAAAAACATTAAAAATGTTGCCAAATTATGCATAAATCGTAAGTTGTAAATAATAAAATGTGTGATGATCCATACAATAATAAATAGGCCTAATTCTAGTTTTTGACAAAATAGATTAATAATTAAATATTTGAGACGAAACAGGTGAACAGTGGCCTTACTAAAAGTTATGAATGTTGAATATGATTCGATCAAAACCACTATGAGTGTAAATATCGATGAAAATGATTAGTTTATACAGAATGAGCTAATAACAAAATGAAGTTTTGATTCTATTTTTCATTTCAATAGTAGTAAAGTGCCATGGTTGTAATAATATTTGAGATTTTTCACTTGTTGTTAGAATACACAGATGCAAATAAATTGTTGACTCTAGATTAAGATGTTATGTGACTTGTGTGACATTGGCTGTTAAATGGCGTCCGGCTCGTAAATTCAAATGACAAAGAAGGGGCGGGAACTAACAAAGAGAGGGAAGATCGGGGAAGGGTGAGAAGATGCTATGATTAAGGTGAAAAATCACACACCGCTCCCTACTTCTCACAGCCCTCTCCAAATGGAAATCGTTCGTGAAAAACAGACGGAGCCTTTATGTCTTAACACATCTCAGCAATCCATAATATTAGAACTCGATCTTCAAGGCAGGTTTACCAAAAGCAACTCTGTGAATCCGGGCATGTAATTGCAGTGCAAGCTTAAACAGTATTGATGACAGTATACTATCTCCCTTATGACTTTCCTATGGCAGCCATTTAGTCTAATGCTCAATAGACCTGTTAGAGTGACTGAAATCTGATAGAAGAGGGAGGCATATGCAACGACACACAAACACGCCAATATCCCGTTTTTCCGGGAGCAAACGAAACATTGATCTGTTGGGATATTAGGAAGTTAGTTATCATATAAATCATTAATAATGATTGAAGCGGGGCTATAATGACATGAAAGGATTGATTTCCTACACGAACAACCCAAGCTGAAAGCAACTGAATCAATAGTTTGACTTCGCTTAGTTTCATTCTCAAAGCTCAAGAATTATTTGATGTTTAAAGTTCTCTAGAGATATTATGTCATCATCTGCCTATGTTGGGAGACATTATTGAACCCCAACTACTGTTTACACGTTATTTCTATGTTGACAATCAAATAAGGAAGGACTGCTTACAAATATCCATTTCAACACGAATCAATGTTTGTTGTTTTCAAAATTCACTAAATTGCTGCTATTTAATTGTATGGTGAGTGAACAAGCTGCAGCGAGAGCAGTCGACAAACACAGAAAGATACCTACGGCACAAGGGCGCCACCAAGCTGATCTTGGCGCCAACTTGTGGTTATTTCAACCATGATTCAACTTAGCACATAGCTTTCTTGGGTTGATTTCGCTTACATGCACTTAGATTGTCGGGACGTTCTGACTGTGTAAACAGTGCTAATCAGCACGGCCTAAAGTCGATTGGTGTACAATATCAAATCGACTTTGTTTTTCCAGCAGGTTTGCGCACGAGTTGCTTCCTTGCCCTATTTCAATTAATACATCAGCCGTCGATTACACAAAACTCTTCCTAACTTGACACTAATCTTAGGAATTAGGACGAGTCCCAACCCTGCACTGTAGCATGCAGTTAGATTAATCCTAAGTTAGGACGAGTTACTCGGCCTAACTCGAGTTAAGACGAGTACCAACTCTTTGTGAAATCGACGGCATGCATGCTAATGGGGTCTGAAGTTGTTCTACTTGCCCTTTGTGACTTCACTACATCAAATTAGGTTTCAAATTGAGTAATTTGTGGTATTTAAGTTATGCACTTAAGGTGGTTGTATAGATCAAACACACGATTTGATGGTACCTCCATCCCAATTCAGAAAGAGCATCCAATTCTATTTTGCATGACTCAGAAAATCATTGTGTCGGCCCGGCCATTGTCACATTACAATGTCTGCAGGTATTTCTTACATGACAACGCATAAAACACACCACATATGCAACCATGCTGAGAGATTCGAGTTTACGTTGTTCATATAGCGTCACCTTTAAAAAACACACGCCCCGTTAATGCACTCATTAGCACGCTCTATCACAACCGCTCTGATGTTCATACGCCGAGCCGAAATAGTCCGCCATTCTTTAAAATAACTCTGAATACAATTAACAATTCGAATCGTTGATGTGGCTTTCAGTTCAATATTGTATTAACAGTTTTATTTTGCAATGATACCGGTAATGTAGTACGGTTTAATTGCTTAATTGGATGTTTTTTGCAATTATTGTTTTCCCTGCGTATGATATGTGAAGATGTGTGATAAGGCCCCAGAACAAGTCGGCCATGACAGTTGCTGTTTTTCTTTGTAAGCACTGAAAAGTTTTACATTTCCCGAGGAAAATATCCACATTTCTTGAGGTTGCAGTGCTCAAATGCTGCTAAGTTACTATAGGTCACACAGGGACGAATTTAGGTGAGTGTTGCACTTTATATTTCTGTGTTATTGGCTGCAACTTCGGTGCACAAATTTCAAAGTTGTATTTTTATGATAATGGCGATAGATGCGAAGTGCACCGCTTGTTTGATGGCGAGGTACGCTGAAAAGCATTATTATACATTGTTAATTATGTATACATGTACGTTGTGTTGTTGTCTGGTTGTCTGGTTGTATGATAGAAGAATGCCAGTATGTTAAATGTACAACACGAATTGTTGCAATTGTATTAGCTTTAGACTGGCCCATCATTATGAACCACCTGTTCACATAACGTAGGCCTACTACTAATGGTTTCTTACTTTGGCCTGGGATCTTTGAAGCTAAATCGACATATCGTTGAACGGTTAATTATGTATTTTAGTCAAAACCACAGGTTCTTTTCAGAACCAACACTACTAAAACGAGATACTAACATGGTTAGTTAAACCTCTCTTGTTAGATTTTGTGTTTATTATTAATTGTGAAACATGTTTGGGTGGGGAATGAGAAGGAAAAGTTTCCGTATGGCGCCACCACTTTTTCATTCGAAATAAATTAATATAGTATCTAATTTACCTGATTGATATATCCCTTTTTGTAAAAATGAGTGAAAAAGTGGTGGCGCCATACGGAAAGTTATCCAATGAGAACTAAAATGAATAATGAATATTATTAGTAAGCCTGTTTTTAACAGTGACGTGCCAGCTGGACCGGTCAGGTTGTAATTTTCACAAATCAACCTTCTTCACAGTTGTCCATCTTTCAAAGAAATAGGGATCGATGCTTTTCAACACTGAACCATCCTGCCGGATCGCAATTTTTGTTCTGTAATATCAAAATCCTCTCTGCTTAATAGCAGAAATTAGCATGATATCAGTCGTAAGTGTACCTGTGACATGGCTTATAATTATAACCCTGTTCTGGTCAGCATAATAAACTAGAGTTGAGCCTCTTTATGTGCAAATTGGGCCCAGGGTTTGAACTGGCATTTGGCTGATGCCCACTCAAATTGCTTAGCAAAGATACTTGTCGAGCAGTATTTTCTGCTTATAAAAGCAGTTTATCAAATTGGGCCCTGGGCCCAGATTCACAGAGCACAACAAATTGCTATGCCAAACAAACTTAAGCTTACCGCAGTTTATGGTCACAAGCACAACGTCCATGTATGAAATTTCAGACAATATTTTATACTTAAATATTTCTCTGTAGGGCGTGGTATACTATGGACTTTATATAGTCAGTGTGAGCTTGATGCAAATAATTTTAGGGAACGAGATAAAAGGTCCGAAAACATTCGAGTGAGAAACTTAAGCGCTATATAAGAAGCCCCTATTATTAGTTTTGAATATTATTTGTTGACATTTTAGTGGCTCGTCGAGTGTTATTCTAGTTGTCCTTAACCTATCAAACCCACGAGTAAACATAACCACACGGATATTGCTTCTTGCTTCGAGATCTTGAAATCATGATGAGTTTATGTTCACGCCTAAACTTCCTGTGAACGATCCGATGTTTAAATGTCGCCTCGATCAACTTACTGCACTTGGCAGTCTTGGTATCATTCTCATATTTATTCATTTTTTGTAAAATACAAAAACCTAGTATTCATGAATGATTCCATCTAATTGTCATTGAATTCATTTTTGAAGTCATTTCACTTGGTTAAGGGGTTAGACTTTTTGTAATAAAAACCGATTTCTTAGAAAGTAAAAGTAAAATAGGGATGCAGAAGTGTCATTATATTTATTCAGAATACGAGATAATAATTATATTTGGCTAAGTCGACTTCTTATCTTGAAAAGCGAACTTGTTTGGACATCTTGTCTAAACTTAACCTAGGAAGTCGACTTGTCTTCCTTGTTTCAGTGAGTCAACTTGGCGATTGGCGAGAATTTTTTTTAATGCAGTTATAATCGACATCTAACTTTCATTATGTATAGTCTTAACGAGGTAAATTATTTTGTGGAATTCGAAGGCTATGGCTGGATAAAATAATTAATTGGCTAGATGAATTATCATCTAGATTTCAGGTAGTCGACTCAGCGAAAAAAAACCCATTATTTTGCCGGCCGTCCAGATAAGTGGTATGGCACTATACTGAAGCCCGGTACCAAAGAACACCTCGACCCTCTACATTGAATCAAGGAGTATAACACATGTCAGTCGGTGTAGAAATTTCCCCTTTTGTGTCTTATATTATTTTCCTTTCCCAATACAATCTACCATGGGGTTTCGTCAATGTTAATCTGACATTGAGATACAAAGAAGTTGTCAATCATGGCTGTTGCGCTTGGGTATATCCAACCATATCATAACACTGCACCTGATTTAGGAATTCAATTCATTCCAGATGGAAATAACCTAGAGCATCATGTCTTTCAGTACAAAATTAGACATTTAGGGTTGATTGCAGTGTCTGAATAACCAACGTTTAATTAGGTTCGTGGTATAGCTCCATGTGACAATCGAACATAAGCTGACTCTCTATCTATTCCTCTAAGTTGTTAGTAGATGGGCATAGAGGAAACACTTGAATTGAAGTTAATCAATTAATAATTTTAATAAAAAAAAAAAATAAAAAAAATAAAAAAAAATCAAACTTATTGGCCTTTCTTGATCGTCTGTTCTGAGTGTTGTCGGTTAACCTTGTTTCAAAAACTGACGTCCATACCTGGGCCAAGTTTCATTAAGCCTGTAAGCACAACAACTCGCTAAGCAAAGAAAAATATTGCTAAACAGAAACAGATTAGGCCTACCTACAACCAAAATTATGGTGTGTTTTTTGTGACTGATGTCCAACTCAATTTTTGGCTTAGCAAAGAAGTTTGCAAAGCAGTAGTTTTTGCTGAACAGCTTTAATTTGGCAACACTTCCTCTTCTGTTTAAACAAAATAATAATTCATGTTTAAAGTCAGAAAAAAGTCATTGTAAACTACTGAGCTATGAGAGCATATTAAAGTCAATGTGAGCCCTTTGTAAAGGCGCACGAAGGCGAAGGGTCATTTGATGACTCTGAGTAAATCCAGGGCCAAATTTAATAGAGTTGCTAAAGCAGAAAATATTGCCTGCTTAGCAGAAATGAACATAATTCCAGCCACAAATTGTACACAAGCCTTTAATAAAGTACTTTAGCTGGTCACCTTCTTCTGGTAAGCAAGTTGTTGTGCTTAGCAACATATTCTGTTTTTTTAAGCAGCTCTACGGAATTGGGCCCAGTTCTGCGGGCAAAGTAATTACAAAGTAATTCGCAGATGTAAATGTTTTGAACAGATGGACGATAATTTGAGATTAAATTGAAAGCAAGTTTCAAGTCGTGGCGACCCAGAGGGGCAGTTCTTAAAAATTAAATCTTGCACTAATGACCAACTGTTAAATTAATTGTATCACGGCTTGATTAATTAATTCACGATGGGGACCGTGAGGTGAGATGATTATTTTTGTCCCATTCCAATATGTAATTTGTTTTCGCAAATTATGATTTCAAGCATAGCAATTTTAAACGACTTGTACGGAGAAATATCTTGCTACATTCAATTTGAAAGCTCACTGATCCAGAGTCGATAATATTTTTTATAAACCGTAAGATGAGATGATTTTGTCCCATTAAAGTATAAACTTTGTTTTCGCAAATTATTTTAAACATTTTAAACGACTCCTTTGAAATGTTTTACTACTTCCATTCTAAAAACTCACTAACTTTAAACTCCAGTCCGACTGTAGGCCTACTGTAAAGTCGAAACAAATCGTTTTCCTAAGACCCAAAGATTACAAGTGCCAATTTTGAGTCAGCATTTGAATTAAGAATAATATACTAAATTTGCACAGCATCCTCAACAATAAACCTTGTTTTCTGTGATTTTTCGCTAAAATGTGATGACTATAATTTGATGATTTTGGGAATCATGGGAATGGATAAATACTAATATATATATATATATATATATATATATTGTCACTCAATCACTGGTTACCTAATAAAATAATGGAACCCAGTTCGTTTGCCTCTTTCAAATCTTTAGATGCTCTTGTATGTTCGTCACTCCCTCCCCACAGGGAAAGACGGCCAAAATACACACATCGGCAAAGATTTGTATGAAAATCCCTCCCATTGCGGTGGGCAAGGCATTTTTGTTAAAGGGCAAGCCTGGGGTACTAAACACTAAGTTAAACTAAAGACAAGTTTTCTTTATCTTCTTTCACGTGTCACTCCTTCGGGCATTTAGTTGGAGGAATATTTAGTTTCATTAATAGAAACTTTACAAATAAAAGTCATCTTTGATGAAATTTCGGGAGGCCAAATTTTTGTTTTGCAAGGCAAGCTCGGCTGAGCGATTATGTGTGAACGCGGTAGGGGTTTTCCGTTAGAACGTGTCCTTCGCGGAATTGTTTTCCGGAGTTGGCATAAAATAGAGAAGCACTGCGGTAAAGGGCTCAAATGATATTTGTTTCTTCTATCTAAAACCATGCTGCAAACTAGTTATAATTGTGAGACCTAAAGTGACATGACCCCTGGTTCTCAGTCAGAGATATGATTTTTAATGTTCGCTATTCAGTCTTTTGAATGTCATTCGTTTTGCGACTGTCTATTATAGCCCATTATAACATGTGACCACATTATTTACTTCCTGCAGTCGTGATTTGTACACAGCTCATGGAAGAAAACATTAAAAAAAATATTGCACTGTATGAAGAAATTATTATTAATTATTTATTAAGTTGTAAAATCCACTTAAAGCCATTGGACACTTTCGGTTCAGAAAAAAAAAAAAAAAAAAGTTCACAGATTTACAAATAACTTACACGGTTTACAGAAGGCAATGGTGAAAGACTTCTCTTAAAATATAATTCCATGAAATGCTTTACTTTTTGAGAAAACAGCAAAACAATATAAATTCTCGTTAACGAGAATTACGGATTTATTTTAAACACATGTCATGATACGGCGGAACGCGCGGAAACAAGGGTGGGTTTTCCGTTGTTTTCTCCCGACTCCGATGACCGATTGAGCCTAAATTTTCACAGGTTTGTTATTTCATATAGAAGTTGTGGTACACAAATTGGGGCCTTGAAAAACACTGTTTACCGAAAGGGTCCAATGGCTTTAAACAGTTAATTAATTCTTTGCAAACTTCTTCCAAAGTATTCGTTACTTAAGCTACCATAATCAACATTAGTCTTCACTCAGTGTAATTAAAACTGAACTGTGCTAACCCAACCTCATCCAAATGAGATCAGAAATATCTATACTGGCAAACAACTAGTGTGAAAATCTCATAAGAAAAGCCAACATGCGTCGTCCCAGTGGTTAACTTCCCGCAAACACACCGAGTCTATCCTTAAACGGATAAATATTTACTTAAATAAGCCTTCAGGCTATGGCCCTCATCAAAAATTGATGTTTCAATTTGCCGGAAACCATGTTGTCATTCCTGGCCTTACCTCAGGCGCATTCATTAAAAGTGATATTTTGATTTGGATAGAAAGAGATGCATGTTTTAATTAAGACAATCTGCGCCTTTGTGTGCCTCACTGTAAAGATTTATTACTTTTGATAATAATAATAATAATTTTTTTATTGTTTATTATTTGAGTGCAAACTCCAGTTAGACCCACGAGCCAAACATGATAAAGCCAGCAGCTTCAACCTTGTACCATAAACTTGTCTTGAGCTAAACCTAGATTGGAGCTTGGACCAGAATCGGGCTAACGGGTTTACGGTTAGGACTTTTAGGTCTGGGTTTATTAAGGTATGTGTTGCGATGCTACATTGAGGTCTGGGTTACATTGGGTATTAAGTTTGGCTAAATCTGGATCCCAGCTATTACTTGAATTACAGATACTACTTTAGTTAAGGTTCACCCAATATTTGCATGTCGCAGCCGAACTGCATTGGACTCGGCTCTCGTGTTTCTGACGGGTTCTAGTGTGGGTTCGAGTCCCACTCTTGACTCTTCGATTTGGATGGAACGTAAAGCCATAAAGCTATTGTGTTGTGTACTGTACGTTGTTACACTTATCGTCAAGAGAAGGGTTTGTCCTGGTGTTTCTACTATAGTGGCTGCGCCGCAGCACCATGTAACCCCCTCAAGGTGCTGCATAAGTCGATGTCATATCTCCAAGTTTCAAAAGCCTTTCTTAAAATGTTTCTTTTTGTTCGAGCGCCCGAAGTGCTATAATATACGTGCGCAGTATCCCCGGTAATACTTTTCCAAAAGACCGTCCGTTAAGTTGACACATGGAGAGAGAGAGAGAGAGAGAGAGAGAGAGAGAGAGAGAGAGAGAGAAAAAAAAAGGCGAAACAGAACCTTTTGGCTGTCTCCTTTTACCAATTGACAACTCGTCAGTCTTAAAAGAACTACTATTAGACCCAATGCTTTCTTCGTGGAGCCACTACAATTTAGGAACAAATGGGCCAACATCTTAGGATGTGTTATATTTTATCCGGTTTAAAAATGCCTGCGGTGTTCGTGTTTTCAATTGGAAACAAGTTACAGTTGAAATGAAGATGGAATCACCTTACTCCATTTGTTTCACACTTTCATCAGTCGCTGAAGTATAACCACTTAGCCTAATGTTTGAAGCCACTAGGTACATCGATGATAAAATGCGAACCATTCAAATACTTTTCATTAGTGTGTGTCGAAGACATCCGATTTGAAAATGGTTCGATAGCAGTTTTTTTGACGTGATTGGTACAGTGTATTGGTGACTTGAGTGTTTTAGAAAGTGTTTTAAAGGATTCGTATGGAGAAAAACATGTTTTCTAATTTCGGTCTGGTTTTACTCATTAGGAAGTTCATGACGTAGCCAGTTTTGCTGTAAAATCTTCCTCTTAAGATGAGGTATAATATTAGAAAGAAGGTCGTATGAATACCTAAAAAGCAACTGAGTAGCTTGTTTTTACCCCTACATCGAGATTTGAGCACTCCATGTATATTCAGTACTTTCCCGATTTCTGCGACACAATCAACAAGCAAATTAATCGGGTGTGATTCGAACCCACGCCCTTTGCACTGCTCCAAATATCTTGCTACGATTAAGTCCCATTCTTGTTACACGCACAGCCCTATGCCAAACAAATCAAAGGGAAGCCGAACTAGCAAGCATGGGTCTTCAATGACACCCCTATACTGTTCATTCATTCATTCATTCATGCAGGTAGCGTCTTCACAAGTCATCAAGGTATCCCCGTCATGCATTAATCACAATCATTCCCGTCCAATCTGACACGAAGCATCAACCAGAAGGAAGTCCCACGGGGGACCAACGCGATAAGTCACCCCGTCACGACGGACTCCGGACTGCTACCTCGGGACGAGACACGGTAAGAGTAAATTAATTGACGAATTAATTGGTCATGGTCATCCATGCCAAATCAATAAACAATTGTTGGTCAGTGAGACAGGTATCGGTTTTGTATCATCTTTTGATTTGCGTACAATGCTGTTAATGTGTCGGGAAAGGGAAATTTTAGTCTCTTCAAATTATGACCGTCTATCTGTCATGAAATTCATGAAGCCTTCCTACTAATATAGCTGGCACAGTTAGAATACCAACCCAGTTGGAATGCCGGCACTTTAATTCTGAGGTCGTTGGGTCAAATCATACTCTTGTCAAGTTTGCTTTCTCCAACACCAAGTTACTTCTCATATAAGGAAAGCGTTCTGAAGGCCAACTTTAATTTTTTAAACACCATACGAATTCGTTTATTAAAAAAATAGACAGTAAAACAAAAATAATGTTAAAAATTTGTATGAACACGGAGTTTCTTATAAGTGTCTGTTCTTATTCGTAGTTGTTTTAATTTATTTGCACCTTTATGACGGTCTCGATTTGTTTTTAGTCTGTGACCGTTGCATCACAGCATTGTTTTGGTCAGTTACTTTTTCGTCCATGACCGTTGCATCAGCAGTATGTTGGTCAGTTACTTGTTCGTCTGTAACCATTGCATCAACACGATTTTGGTCAGTTACTTTGTCGTCTAAGACCTATGCATCAGCATTATTTTGGTCAGCTACTTTTTCGTTTATGAACATTGCATAAGCATTATTTCGGTCAGTTATTTTTTCGTCTAAGACATATGCATCAGCATAATTTTGGTCAGTTACTTTTTCGTGTATAAAATAATGTGAACTGTATTCCTTCTATTTCACTTGACTGCGTTCTCGGCTCAAACGCACTATTCAAGAGCCATTTCATATTCCATAGTCTGCAGTCTGAGTTTTTTTTTCCTTTCTGTGGACTGATTTGAAGCCTTGACCCCGCGTATCTTAATAACCGATCAATATTTTTGTGTACAGAGTGTTGCATATGAAGTGATAGGAACTAATTTTTGTTTGGTTCATTATGTATTTTAAATGCCTAGTTAGCGGTAGACATTTTTTCTTCTTCTAAATTTTTTTCTTCTATCTTTGTTCAAGTCACGCATTTATTCGTTTAGTCCTGCGATTTGTTGTCTTTCACACATGTGTGAGAGAGACACCAATGTTCCCAAAGCGTTGTATATATTGAATGGATGGGAACCTAAGGATGGTTCCACAGAAACAAATTAGTAAGTTTGAACCTAAGTTTGCTTCCTAGAAGTATTGTTTATTTAGGAGACAAAATGTTCAAAACAAATTCATGTGTAAAAGTCTTAAGTTGGTTCCCGAAAGCATTATGTGGGAAACGAAGGTTCAAAAAAAGATGTATATGGATCCCATGGTTGGTTCCCAAAAAGCAAGGGAACGAAATGTTACCAAAGCCTTGTCTTTGGGAACCCAATGTTCCAAATTCAATGGGAACCCAAGGTTTGTCGTTCCCAAAAGCATTTCGTTTGCGGGAACATGGTTCTTAAATCAATGCATTATGAACAAGCACCCCACTCAGTCTGCCCGCACCCCGTCCCCATTTATTCACCTTTCATTTTTAAGAGAGACCCTTTTTCACACGTTCAGATGCCTCAGTAAATCGATCAACCTGTTTATGATTAAGCTAAACTGCTAAGCCAAATCGAGATTTAAGCAGGTTTTTCTTGGTACGCTACTCTGAGATTTTTTGAGCTGTGTGTGATGGTCTGTGGAGGTGAACTCTTAAAGTACTTCAAACTCAATTAAGTTTTTCCCTTTGTCTTTAATAATACGTCATCTGCCAAGCATGCAGTTATAAGTCATCTTTGTTAATAATGTGACACTCCTGTATCAGTAAGAATAGGAAATTAACATTGCCCCGCAACGTGTACTCTGGAAGGGGAAATTAATGATTAAAAAACACGTTTTTTATTTTATTATAAATATTTTTGTAATTTATTGGGAACTATCTAGAGTGAGTAAGTTAACGACAAAATAATGTGTAGTACAATACAAAAGAAAACAAACTTTGTCCACGTTTGAAAAAGAGTTTTTAAGATCTGTCATGGAATGTAGCTCTGGTTTATATCTGGACATTTGTGAAGGAAATGTACATTCGGAAGAAGGCAATTAAATGTTTTGATTTATGAAGAAGTTGATATGCCTCCCTTGGATTGACTTGACCGAGTAAATTTCTCGACGCAACCGGCAAGCCACCCGTCGAAATTGATAAAAAAATTATTGTTCCGGGCGGGAGTGAGTTTTTTTTTAAGTCAACCGGGTACGGAATGACGAAAGCAAACATATGCTACGAAATCGAACACTGGGTATATATTGGCTCGTCCTGTGGGTTGGGGTTGAAGGCAAGCAAGGCTGTGGAGTCCTTGGCTGAGAAACTCATTGAATTTAATACCTTCCCCTGCCCTTCCACCATCCCTCTGCCCCTATTGGTTTGTTTAATATAAAAATATTTGATTTCTGCATGTCAGTTAATAATGTTTGTTTATAATTGAGAGTTGTGTGTGTGGGGGGGGGGGGGGGCTAGAGAAAAAGCAGAGACTGAGACATTGCATATGGAAACCTTGTTAAGTTTAACAGGGCCTAGCCTATTATCTGACGTCACACTTCCAGGCTCGTGGATTACGCCAGAGATCTGCCGTTGAGTCCTCGTCTATAATCACCTTTGACCTCGCACCATTTCACATGGCCTTCATGGTTCTGGAGATTCACAGTTAAATCAGACGTACAGGGTCACTTTTCCCAGGTATACTGCTTAGCATGCAATTATGCGCTTACGGCATCCTGTAAGTATATGATTCTCAGATAAGCGTTCAATTATGTGGTAAGCAGAAGCACGAAAGCAGTGGTGAGCAAGAGATTATATACAAACTCTGGCAAAATTTGTTGTTGCTTTTCTTTAATACTTTGTTGCTTATATTTTTAACTGTTTCAAGACTAATCGTTCTTTTTTTCACGGCGACCTTCCGGTATAGGGCTTGGAGTACCTTATTCAACCTTTTAGAAATTTCGCAAAACACATGTTTACAAGTAGTGATTATTTTAAGTGGGGCAAGTGTTGACTTCAACATTGATGTGTTGGTCCTTGGAGCATGTGTGTGTTGTTGGTAGAGAACATACTGACATCAATAGTGGTGATTGGTAAGTTAGGAACGCTCCAGTAATCTCAACAAAATGTATATGTGGTTTCCAAGTGTTGATTAAATCTCAAATTGATAAAAAAAAATCAAATAATTGAGGCGAGAAGTGTGTTCATTATAGTGAAAAACACATCTTGAATAGTTATTGTAGTATGTCTGGGCTGGAGCAGTGATATTAATGTATATCATACAATGGTTGGTGTACATGAAGCAATATGAAGGAATGTGTGAAGTCCATGGGACTCTTACTTTTTGCTGTACTCCAAAGTGAAAAGGCCGGCAGTTTTGAGTGAACCTTTACACGTATAGTTAAGACAATTTGTGATCAAGCCTACATCCATATGGACTGTAAAAGGGGCAACCCTGTTTCAGCCCCAGGAGTAGGTGGCAACGGCCTCTGAAAAAAAAGTAAAATTGTTCGCCCACATTGCAAATATTAGAACTTGGGTTTATAACTTATTCCAGGATAAAACCTAGCAATCATAATATGAATCTTGGCGACCTTCTCTAGTATTGTGTGTCGGCAGGTAAAGGTTGACGTGTATGTGAAGGCATGGTGCGGCGAGGCGAGATCGAAACCACTGGGAACGAGGTTGAACACAAGGGGACTATGAATTTCATAATGCCCCTGGCAAAATTCATCATCTTTTTTGTTTTTGGTTCTTTACTTACCGAGAAAAAAACATTGTCGAATGAAAATTCACAAGATGGATCTAGGTGACCCATCTCGTCCGTGTCCATCACAATGTGGTCACTTGAGTAACTCGCAGGAACCAATTTCTGGCTCAATTATGATTTGGAAAATGATCCCCACTTGAACCCCCGCAGGAAACAAATTCTTCGCTGTATGGTATTTTGATCACGTAGTATACAGTTCAAACACTTCTGGCCATAGCAAAGTCTTTACCTTGATCTGAACTGACCGCAGTCATTTTTGTATACGATATTATTGCGAGATGAATGTGTACGAACAAGAAAATAAAATTGGGTACATTTTGCAGTTTCAATGATATCAACTGATGACTGATACAATAAGACCTCGTCCTCAAAGTAAGCTTAATTGAACGGTTTTCCGACGTTTTTGTCACCCTGCTTAGAGATAGGCCTACTGTTCTTTAAAACAAAAGTATAAGGGGGGCCTATTTTGGTGAAATTATTTAACATTTAATTGTGTTCAAATAATTGAAACAAAAAATAAAAATGCAAGAAGAGGTGCACACACTGGCATCACGTTACGGGTGTATTTAAGCTTGATATCCCCTCAATAAATCCCACGAAACAAAATGAGATGCACAAACAAACAAAGGAAATGCAACAGTTTTCTCTGCCCTCGGCAGTGTTTTCATGTCATCGCTTCATTGAACTTTCCCCCTCTCGGTTTGAACAATTTTCATGGGTCGATCGACCGCTCACAGCGGCCGCCGGCGCGTGTGTAAGCCCCGGACCCTACCCCTCTCTGTCTTGGTGTTTCTTCCGCACCAGATCACTCTCCTCACCCCGATGGTTATGGGACATAAGATCAAAGCTAAATGTCTTAAAGTCACCTGGAAGTGGTATTTTTTCAGAATAAAGCTTTTGTCACTAATATATGTGTCTTGATGACTGGGATGTAAATAAACAGTTAACTAAGGTTTTAAAAAATCAGTTCTTATGTTATTTACAAATTTAAGAGTAGACCCCGACCCGAGAGGGCGCTGTTCGTGACGTCAATCGAGGCAGATTTTGCCTGTAATGCGTAGAGTAAACACAATTGCAAAATACATGTAAGGACCAAGTCGTGAGTTTGTACGTTTCAAAAAAAAAATGCAGAAAAACACATTTTGAAATGTACCAACTCACGACTTGGACGTACATGTACTTTGCACGTGTGTTTACTATACGCATTGCAGGCAAAGTCTGCCTCGATTGACGTCACAAAAGGGGTAGGCGGAGTCAGCCCCCCAAACAACTTTATATATTTTTTAAACATATAAATCGTGACAAACAATTACTCAAGAAATTGTTTTATTGTTCGTAAGCATATACTCTTATGTTTGAAAGAAAAAATATTCTATTTCCAGGTGACTTTAACTTCAGTGTGAGGATTATGTCTGTCTGTTTAGGACAAGGACGAGAGATCGGGAGAGAGGGCGATCCGTATTTAGGCCGAGATGTAATTGGCGGGTGTTTTAAATGTCAGAAAGCAGCATAATTTACCTTTAGCAAATCATCAACAGAAGCAAATTATTAACAGCAACTATCAAAAATTGATAGAAAATTATCAACAGAATAAATTCTGAAAGGTTAAGACTCCTGCAGAACTTATCCTGTATGTATATATAATACAATACAAAAATCCATTCATTTTAAAACCCGGATTGTAAAAAAAAAAGTGAAAAAGAATGCTCCGTTGAATCAGCATTCAATAGTGTTAAGGAGTAATTTAATTTCATCAGTTTAGCATTCACAGGTCAAATAAGATAATTCTATTTCATTAGGCCGCAACACTTATTAAATTTCGCAAAGCCAACAGCAACAGCTCCGACCAACCATTCAATTGCATCAAGTGTACATGGGGTAGTAGACATTCAACTTCAACTTCAACTTCAAAGTGAAGTCTTTGTTGCATATAAAGGAAGTAGAATGACTGAAACTTGCGAATATGAATGAGAAATACTGAATAAAATGCTCGAAAACGAAGTTGAATGCATTAAAAGCTAAGAAAGAAAGCATAGCTTGAGTGGATTAGGGGGAAATGCGCGAGGTTGAATGCGTGTTTATGAAATTGATTGAATCTTTGCTTAAACTTGGTGTGCTTTTATCACTTTTGTGCCCAAAATTTAAATCTGAGAAGCGTATTCGTGGTAACGTTTCTCATCAGATCGTGTATTCATAATAACGGGATTATTCTTCCTGCATGGAAATTTTTCGCTCTGTATTTTCGGCGATATCTCTAAAACGCGACCACATACAGTTTTTACTGTGAAGGTATGTGGGACCACGTCTGAATTACGAAACCTCCTCCTTTACATATAGAACCATTGTAATATTTTACAAGGTGATCTGGCGCAATATGCTGCCGGTCAAACTAGGAACACCGAGGCAAACCCCTTCGCTTTCCGATAAGTGCACTGGGTTATTTTACGTGCGTTACACAACACACGGGACAAAAGCTTTACGTCCCATCCGAAGGACGAAAATTAACTACATTATAGGATTAAAACAATCGAAAGTTTCGAAGAACCAAAGGTAAACTTTGCCTTTGGCCTAGCGGAAGCTTCTTATATAGCCTAGCGGCAGCTTCTTTAAAGCAGCACTATGAAATACGGCTCTGGCATTGACGTAATCGGACCAGAAAGCCGCCGATTTGTCTGCGGTCTTTACTCCCCAAAGACTTTCGGTCGTGTGCCTTGCTCGGTAAGCTCTTGTGATTACCGCACTATTTGATTTCAAAGAACCAGACGAATGAACATCAATATTTCGAAGAAGTACAAATATAATAAAAAATATTTGTTAAAAGCGCTAAATTGCCATACTGGCCTCAAAGCGCTAAATGCAAAGGTAAAAAGTAATTACCAAATTACAAGATAACAATACAAAGGCTTTCCAAAGAATACAAATTAAAAAGACATTTAACATTCAAGGAAGTTTATGAAAAATAAAAAATAAACATTACAATGTGTTTGTTTATGGAATTTGAGGCATTGCATGGTGAGGTATCAATACAATTGATTTGTGGTAACACCATGTGTTTCTATTTGCTGGGTAGATGTTCTTTTGAGAAAGGGACAGTTCTTTTCAGAACTGAGAAGACTGCAATAGTAAAAAAGTTAGAGAAACTTGGTCCGCTGAGTTTGCCAAGATGAGTTGAAGTAAATCAATCGTAAATTTTCTTGTTGAAATTAGAATAAAATAATATTAGACATACAGTGTGGACAATAAATAACAGGAAAGTGGGCCACCACACCCACGCCGCCATGTGACAATCGCTACTTAATGTACCTTTATTAATTAAAATCAACGATGAGTGATGTAAGGAAGTTAGGTACAATTGATTAAAATGAGTTCACCGTCAGTAATGCTTGTATTATCTACTTAAAGGTCGCATCAAAATAGTGTCAATTGCCGTACGATGTCAATGCCCGCCCCCGTCGTGAAGCGTTGCTAGCCCCCACCAGCTCGCTGTCTCGACATGCTCATCACGATCGTAATCGCTGCCTGTCAAGAGAAAGAAATGGGGCTGGTGAACCATATTTTTCTTAGATGGTTGTTTCTTTACTCACTAAAAACACCCGTACTTAATAATTGATTTGGTCATTTGACGCTATAAGTTATTCAAATACAATATTTAATTCAATGATGTGAAATATTGATCACGTTGTACCGAGTCAATGTGTGCTCTTGGTAATTGCAATCATTTCGTTCCACGGGTGTCTGTTTCCACATGCATTATTCATAAGCCACTGACTCCGCACTGAATCATTCATGAGTTGCTATCTACCAAACGACACGGCATCAAAATCGCCATGCGCAGCGCGCGTTGCCTGGAACTTCAACCGACCAATCACGTCTCTCCTCACGATAGACACATCTTCACTGATGATACAAACTCAAGCCCGGGCAAAGCACACACACACACACACGAACAATCCAATCCAATAGCATCCGATACATTTCCTGCAACGGGCCATTTGAGAGGGTAGCTGGAGCGACACAAAACGCAGTTGGGAGTCTCAAGGAACCAATACGCGTACACCACCACAGCCAGATACTCTATTATTTCGGTGCAATTTCTTAATTGGAAATCGTCAAGATTCACTGATTTCCGTGTGGGGAGAGACAGATAGATACAGGTATGTGTAGAGTGCTTTCAGATGCATGTCAATGTAATTACATTCTCGGATCAAGCGAGAAGTTATGAGATGATGAGGTTGATATTTTCGTTAACAAAGGTAATAGCGAAAACATTATGATATTACCACGTTGAGTTGCACACAGCGGTTTACAATCTCATCGCCGTGGTCAGCAAATAAAACACACTTGATCGAAATAAAATTTGCTTTAATCTACGTTTGCAATCCCCAATAATACCATACGTTACTATTATTCAAGTAAAGACAATCATTTTGAAACAAATCATCATTGAGCATTCTCTTTCGTTCCAGACAAAAATGGAGGAACGATTGATTTAAAACGATTTTGATCGCTGATTTTTCATCATCGCATTTAATACAACAGCAAGCGTTATCAAAAGTTGTTACTCTTCTCGCTCAACTTTTGAACGTTAACCTTTTATTGTCACTTTGTATAGTGTGCTGTGATAAATGTATGTGATGCACTTTAAACAGTAAGATTATATTATTAGATTGAGATCAAATTGTTTGATAATAAATTAAAACTGGAAATGAACTAGACTATACGAAGCACTCGGACTGTGGCTAACAAACAAAGACCCCCGACACTAGCGCTATAGGTGACTCAGTTGAGAACCAGCACCTAAATGCAACCGTCACGGGTTCAAATCCCCCTCTCGTAGTTAGTTTGTATTTGTAAAAACGGACACTCTCGGTACTCAAACTACTTGTTAGCATACAAACTTACTTGGTAACAAGCAAGGGGGAACTGTTGATAGTATAAAACATTGTGAGAAACAGCACTTTCTGAAGTAACGTATAGTTTTCGAAAAAGGTAATGTTTTACTCAAATAATAAACTACTTCGGCTGAACCCTTAATATTATAATGCATTTGAAAATACTCAAAGTAATGCACAAATTGTGTTTTTTTCTTTCATAATTCTTTTGCAACTTAGATGACCATTTGACCTAAATGTTCACAGACTAATATTTCATACATGGGATACACCAAGTGAGAACACTGGTCTTTCACATTTTCCAAACGTGTACAGTGCTTTTATAACTTTGTTCCACTCTATCGGTTTGTAAAATTGCGTCATCATTTTGACTCGTGACTGCCCATGTAATCCTGTGGATTTAACGAACGTCATTCCATTGGATTTAGCTGACTGCTCAAACTGTTAATACATCATAAGTTGAAGCTTTTCAAGCAGATATATACCATTTTGAATTATAAACTTTGGAATGATATTTAAAAAAAAAAAAAAAAACGCCGAAAAATAAAAAAACACACACACACGCACAAAACAACTTTTAAAATAGAAGGTAAACTATATAGACTTACGGAGACCAATTTATTAAATGGGGTAAACAAACTAAAACGAAAATTACAACAACAGGCAGTGAAAATTTGAATATTTAACAAATGCAAATGTTTGACAGTATATGGTTTCTTGTCGGAAATGATTCTAGGTTCGGTTTCCGGCTGAAATTATACGAACATTTAGGTCTTAGCTTCAACATTGCTATATAAAGATTTTGGAAATCATAAGCTTTCGTTTGAGGTATTGTTGTAAAACAAATCCGCAAAATGATATGTCGTATATATGTCGAAAACTGAAATATAGTTTTCGGACGTAATTTCACGTCTATTAGCTACGTTCCCATACAAACACTTTGGCATTATATATGGATATTGTGAATTGTCTGTGGCATTGCGAAACCTAATTGTATGTTTTTCGCTTCGTATCATCATCTTTCGGCAACATTCGTTAAGAGAAAAAAACCCTCATTCTATCAAATACGTTCGTCAAAATCAGGGCATGCAACCTAAAACAAAAAACACCGAATATTTCGGCTCGCGGCTGAATCGTCATTATTTGGAGCGAAATAAATGAAACAACATAATTGAATGAAATAAATCGGATTAAAGACCATAAGTAAAAACTAAATGGGAGAAGTGTCGGTTGAGACGAACCGCGGTTGAGATACATTTGACGTTTCGAATAGTTGTCTTCGTTTTCAATCCCCGCGTGCTCTGCCCATATTCTAGACTCCTGAAGACAATGAGGGCATACTGCACGAAACTTCGAGACTATAATATAATATTAAGCTAGGTTTTTCAACCAGAACCAACAATACAAAGAGCTTGTGTTCACCCTCAATCTATTCTTTGCTCTTTATCTGTCCAGTATCAATATAGTTGATTTTAATTTGGAGCAGTTCCATAAAATGTATCCAAACTATCTGCGGAAACTGTAAGTTTAGATGTAGTCAACAAATTATTGAATTAAAATCATTGACATGAGTATGTCAGAGCAATGGACACTTCGAACTAATTGAAGAGAAATTTGAGATTATTCATTATCTCGGAAGATAAGCCCTGAGGAAAATGTTGATTGCCATCAATTTAAAAATAGCAAACCTCAACCTGACAGGATTTCTACGTCTTTTGGGAAATTATAATTGATAGACATGAATATTTGTCATTTATAAATCACTCTATGATGATTTTTTTTAATTTCACAATAGAGCATGCAGGTTGGGGATGATATTGAGGTATGGATGATGATGACGGGTCCCTCCATAGTTTCATGAATGTCCATGCTTATTCTTTATTTAATTAATCATATCAAACAAGACTTGATTTTGACTGTGGTTTTGATACTGTGGAAACAAACTGACTGATTGGTACAAGCGGATAATTTTTCAGAGTATAACACAAGAAAATATTTGGGCAATAGGGCCATTTCAGATTTGTTCTTTGAAAAAAATATATAACTTGAGCAAACATTGGCAGCCATTTTAAAATTGCCTGCCAGTTTTTCTTCTTCAAAATTCATATTTTTCTTTGAGTTTTTAGCCACCATTTATCACTCCATACTCTGACAGTGTGCAAGATCTAGGCTTGTATCATCAAAGGCAGAATTACCCCAAATATTTCCTCTATCTGCCCCACAATTGTTAGTTTAGAATTAAACATTGCATCATTATTTACTGCTTGATTGGAACAGAATGTACAACTACTAATGGAAAGGCCATTAGTTGGTTTTCAATAACAACATTGATAAAGCCAACATATTCAGGAGTTAGTGACTTCAGAACCCAATACTGTGTGTCATGTTGCTCTCCCCTCAAAAGAACCTTCGTTGTATTATAAACACCGCTTAATAACACCCCTGTACACCTTTAAGCATATTAAAGGCAGTGGACACTATTGGTAATTACTCAAAATATTTATTAGCATAAAACCTTTCTTGGTGACGAGTAATGGGGAGAGGTTGATGGTATAAAACATTGTGAGAAACGGCTCCCTCTGAAGTGCCATAGTTTTCGAGAAAGAAGTAATTTTCCACGAATTTGATTTCGAGACCTCAGGTTTAGAACTTGAGGTCTCGAAATCAACCATCTAAACGCACACAACTTCGTGTGACAAGGGTGGTTTTTTCTTTCATTATTATCTCGCAAGTTCGATGACCGATTGAGCTCAAATTTTCACAGGTTTGTTATTTGATGCATATGTTGAGATACACAAACTGTGAAGGCTAGTCTTTGACAATTATCAATAGTGTCCACTACCTTTAAATGTATTAACCTTATGGACAAATTTAAAATGGGTTCTGAAATACAACAAAGTGAACGCGTTAATAATGCACAATTTAAAGTGCAGTATACGCCAAAATAACAGAACTGTCATTTCGGGTTCAAATATTAATATTTTTTGTCTCAAATATTTAAACATTCCCACAGAAATTCGTTATCCTTAAAAGTGCATATACATAATAAGATGAAAAATATATAATATATATTTTTTTACGGTGCATGAAGCTTGTTATGAAAAATATACACACGATGCGTGTAAGTTATTTTACATCGGGGTGTAAAGTGTTCTATCACATTGATAATATTAATATCAAAACACTAAAGGGACACGCACATATTAATTTAAACTATATTAGTGAGTAGATATGTATTTTGTGATTGTTGTTGTATTGGAGTGTGTTCGGTTTGTGAGGATCATTTATTTGTAGATTTTTTTTCTGGAAAATAACCCAGTTGTTACGAGTAGATCGAGTTTTAAGTTGAGACGGTTTTCAATCTTTAACTGTTGTAGGCCGACGTTTCTACTTTATGTTATCACTCAAGTTAAATATTTAAAATAATGTATGGGCCTTTTGAAGATTTTCGTCAAAATGAGAAGAAAACAAAAATATTGCAAACAAATACGTTTTCCCGTCTGTGCGGCCCCTAAGGCTCGGGCATCATTCAGGGGCTGCACACTCGTCAGTTTATGAAAAGAAAAAAACAATGGAAAAAACTTAATGGTTCAGCACTTTTTTTCCACAGATCATGCGTAGTAATACATGAGCTATACAAAACAATAACTTATTCATTTATAGAGCGCAAATTCCAATATAATTTTGCTCAAATATGCTGAAAAATAAATAACTAATGACAAATGTACACTTTAAAAATATATACCCATACGCACTATTACACATTAATAAAGGAAACAGCAATACAATTCGTTTACAGCCATATTAAAAACATAATAAGCCATATGGTTCACAATAAAAATGTATGAATTATTCATTTGCTACCATTCTATCGAAAACTACAATAGACCATATGATTTAAACGATAGTGCAGTTAAATACTATTGCTATTGAGAGTGTAAACGATCAAAGTCTTTGTTCACGAAATAATTTGCTCAACTTTATGACATAAAACGATATGTAGAACTAAACCTGTTCCTTAAAGAGATCTTAAAGCGGAATTACACTATCAAAACTCCCGGTCAGATCCGACTCTGAATTCGGGTCCCAGGGGATCTGAACCAATTTCTGAATCAGGCTGAACCGGAAACTAATGAAAATGGGTCAAGTTGACCGACTTTGGTGTAATTTTGGTACAGATTTTTAGTCACATTGACCCCAAAATGGGTTCACTGACCACTGAGTCCTGGAACTCTCACCCGTAAGTTTTTAGAGTTATTATCTCCATTTGAAACTGCAACTGCTTTCGGATAATAAAAGCATTCCTTTATACACCTGACATTATTAAATTAATATTCGTTGATTCTCTTGATGCATTTTCCAAGAAACGAATAACTTTATGAACAAATTGTCTTCTTGTTCTTCTCGACCTCGCTCCATAATAATAGACCTTATGCATTGACGTCATCCAGCGGCCATCTTAGTGGAAAAACGGTGACGAAACAATCGAAACGCACAGATTTGTACGCGCGGCGCACAGGATTGGCCAATGAACAACCTCCTTTTGACCTCTAGGTGAGGGCGCCCTAATGAAATGACGTCATGTGCATAGACCTTATCGCAAATACCAATGCGCAAGCGCAGACTGTTGAATGAGGTGCATTGTGGGATATATATGAATCAAATTTGTAATCAGCTAGACCACAATGCACCTAATTCCAAGCTTTACGCGCGCGCCCCAGTATTTGCGAAAAGGTCTATAGACCTTTTCACAAATACTGGGGCGCGCGCGTAAAGCTTGGAATTAGATGCATTGTGGTCTAGCTGGTAGCAAAATTTGATTCATATATATCCCACAATGCACCTCATTCAACAGTCTGCGCTTGCACATTGGTATTTGCGATAAGGTCTATAAGGTCTATAGCTTTGACGCACTATTCCAGTTGTGTGACGTCGAACGTGAATTCATGCAAAATAAATGACTTAATTTGACTCTCCTTTGTTTTCGTTTTTCACAAAATCGTTTTTCCTCTTTTTTTTCCGACTCAAACCTTCCTAATTTATCTGTTAGTTGTCATGTTAAGATTCTGTACCGATCCAACTGTCGGTGTTTTTATTCGTGTTTACTTCTTGGTCACTTCTTTGCAATAAAGATAATATTATAAAGGAAATTTTTGACTAATCATAACATCCACACAAAGTATAATCTGCGGTCTGAAACTGGTCAATACCAGTTCTAACTGAGAAGTTGAAAGTTTTGACAGTACCAACCTCCGTACCATCTTGCTATTAAATTTGATTTACTTCCTCTTTATTTTTACTTGGTGTGATAGAAAGAAGAGAGTTTGACGTGAACTGAATTAAAAAGTTGATTTACAAACGCAAATAAAGAGTTCCTGGTGCAATTGGTTGCCTTTTGACGACTTTGTCCCATTATCAATATGCATGGGGCATGTTCAGTACAGTCATGCTTCACGTCCGATCCATCCTCCCTGATGCGTGGCACATTATCATCATCCATCTATCCATCTATCTCAAAGAGCAAAAAAATAAAATTAAAGTTAACATCGTTCAGACTTGTCTTCCATTATACGTGAGTTCCCTGACATCACCCCTCTCTGTAAGAATGTTCCTATGTTGAAGGATCCATAACAATAACCATAACCACAACCAACAAAGGAACAATACCAAATTAAAGAATCATAACTATAACCATGAACGAAGAAGGAACCGTAATTGAAGGAACCATACCAATATTAAAGGAAGCATTGCCGTATTGAAGTTACCATAATCATAATGAAGTAACAATTACTATAGCCACAACCAAGGAATGAACCATAACCATATTGACGGAACTATAAGCATATTGAATGAACCACAACCATAATGAAGTAACCATATTGGTATCTTCCTTAACGCACAGATATCCTCCATTATGAACATCGATCTGAGATGTCTAGGCGTCGGCCTCTTCGCCTTGCTTGTTGTTGGTGTGGCCGCAGCCATACCAATGGACATGTACCAGACTGACCAGGACGACGATGCCTACGCGGCTAAGAGATTCTCTAACTCGTGGTACCAATCGCTCTACCCAAGGATCCCGCCCAGGGACGCACGAGCACGCAAGTGGAGAGCATCGCCCCAGTCTAGGCTTAGTCTCGTGGACGACAGTGTAAGAAAGTTCGACTCACAAAGATCGGTAGGTCCCAAACTCTTTGTCCCCTTTTTAATGTCTTAAGTAGTGACGTGTTCTGACACCATAATTTGTATGTCTTAAATTAGTGACGTGTTCTGATACCAGAATAAGAGTACAGAAGACTCACAAATAGTATCAGTAAGTCCCAAACGCTACGTCATATTTTGTGTTTCTGTTAGTGACGTGTTCTGGCACCAGTGACGTGTTCTGGCACCAGAATACGTAAGACTCACAAGCATCGAGAAGCCCCAAACTCTACGTCTCTTTTTTGTATTGGTTAGGTCATGACGCGCTTCTGTTACAATAGAAGCAACATGGTCGCACCAAAACTTGCTCTATGGTCGCACGAAGCAAATTTCATTGCACAGCACTTCCGGTTTGAGTTAAACGTCATACTTTATAAACGTACCGTGTCGAACCACACGAATGTGTTATCACAGTCATGAATGGAGCTTGTAAAACCTACGAGTCATTAGGCTAGTTCCTGGAACACCTCAATAAAACGACGGTGTGGTCATTTTATCCAATGCGGTACCCGACGAGGACGACCCATATGAAGGGAGGGATACTTTGTTTCTAAAATGTAACCCACCTACACTTAAAAATGTTGTTGGTATTTTTTTAGTTGACTATTGGAACCATTCAATTGCCTTTGTATTGGTTGGTGTGATACTGGTCATGGCTATATGTAGAAGTAATGTGTTAGTAAATTCACCACAATGCATTTTATGGTCAGATAGTAGGAGGGTTGACTGTGTACTGTGTAGATGCATTCACTGCAACATCATTGAAGAATTGAATAGTTTATCTCTCATTCAATACCACAGCGGATGATATTAAATGGTCACAGAGTAAGAGGGTTGACTGTGTACTGTGTCGATGAGTCGCTTCATGATATCATATTGCAGGCCAATATAGTTTACCGCAGTGAATGATATTGAATGGTCAGACAGTAGGAGGGTTTACTATATACTGTGATATGATATCATATTGCAGGCTGATAGTTTATCTATCATTCAAAACCAAAGTGGATGATGTTGAATGGTCAGATACGAGGAGGGCTGACTGTGTATGGTGTAGATGTAATCGCCACATGATACCACAATATGCAGGCTGACATAGTTTATCTATCATTCAAAACCATTCGGATGATATTGACATAATTATTGAGAACTTACGTTACATTTCCAAAGTATGATGGATATTTCGACAGGGTGGACCAGCACCTATGATAACCAGCATCGTGTAATCTCAGTAACACGTAACACTTCTTAATTTGTGACGGTAAAGTAGATCTTGAAGTAGAACTGGTGTCCGTCTTACTCCTTGATGGGAACATTTTTGTCTCTGCAATTTTAAGCCCTTTCCAAACGACAGTAATTAAGCAGGTGTCCCTTGCTTGATTCTAGCATGGTTATGAAGTTTTACAAATTGCATTTTTTGCACAGGAACATTTTTGGACTATCCAAGGTCCCTAATGACATCTCAAATTTCCCGTCATTTATAGACAGTTTTGACATGGGTGTTATTCCACACGAGGTGCTCTTTTGCAACCTTGCTAAAATTAAACAAGTGACCCTTGCTAAATTGCAGTCGTGTGAAAATGACTATAATATTATAGTGTTAGAATTCCAATCGTGAGAGCATACAGCAAATTGAGTGTGTCTGTCTTGTATCGAATGGTTATACAATAACCCTAAACCGTATTGCATATGTGTGCTTTGATTGGGCAGGTGTTTGAATGTCTGAGAGCCCGGTGTCACATCGTGCTGGCCAATTTTCTGAAACAATATTGAAAAACAGAAAGATCACACGGAGAGGCATTGGATACACAAATGTGGATTAAATATGATGAGTTATATCAACAATCACTCCTTGACACAATTCTATTTCCCTTGAAGCTGCTATTTTTTATGAACTGTGTCAATAAAGTCGACACGGAAATAGGGTATTTTTCATTTGTGACAATATCTTGGCATAGTTCTGAGGATCTTAACTTGCGGGGTCGAGGATGTTTTGGGTACCTAAAATTAAATACAACAATAGCAATCATGGATAAATGTACTACAAAAGGAAAATATTGACATAGGACAATAATTGACATAGATTTTAGTATAATTTGCAATATGTTTATTTGGATATTGCATAAAGAAGAGATTCTACGATGACTTGGTTGTCCTTGATTTCGCGGACAATTACGTTTAACCAAGCATTGTTAAACGTTTCAGCCATGTCATGCGCATATAACATTGACATTTTTTATTCGTTTGAAGATGTTTATTTCTACTATAGTAGAGTTCTACTGAGTAGATTTCAACTTGACATTTCGATCAGTATATTTTTCGATAAGTGTTCGATCAGTATGCTCTGATCGTCTTCAAATCCCACTTTTTTTTCTTTTTCTGTTGACTCCTTGCACTGACGTCACACGTTGCATACTGCTTGGTCCATGGTCTTCTTTGACCCTAGTGAGGGCGCTGTTTAAGCTGTTTTGTCAGGTTTTTGCTTAATGTGATTGCTGCAATTGAAATAAGAAACTGTTATCATCATCAGTCGGCTGCGTAGCAGGCGGACGCAAGATTCCCCAACACCCCTTGTTCTAGTCTCCGAATATCCAGCGTTAATACTTTTGCTGTATATTTAGTTTGCGATAACAGTGTGTGTATCTACTCGCCATGAAGATAATAATAATAATAAACATTTATATAGCGCCAAATCCGTTAAAAATGCTCCCAGGCGCTTTACAACAGCAACAATCTTAACCACAAAAACAAAAAAAATTAAAATCCATAAAGTATGTTGTTGTTCTTTTGAGAACTTGTCTTGTTATAATGTTCTACTACCGCTGAGTAGATTTTCAGATTTCGGGAGGCTTCACAGATCTGAAAAGAACTTTCCTGATTTTTAACTACCCGGGCTGAAGGTAGAAAATCGGCTGGGACTACCACTTTAGAGTATCGTTATCAACTTCACTACCGCAGAATGAGTTTTTAATTAATCCCAACGTTTCGACTTCTAACTTTCTGTAGTGCTGTAGTGCTGTAGTGCTGTAGTCATTGTATTGATACATACAGTAATGCAGACGAACCTTATTGCTCAGAAGGATTTGTTAATAATCAGTGTGCCTCCATAAACTAGTTTACCTGCGAAAATAACAGGGTTGTGTCTTCAGGCTGTAAGAAGTTATAATTGAAATAAAGTGATCCGGCAGAAATCCAGCTTAAACAACTTATGTCTTTGTGGAATATGAAAACATATAGAGCCGGGAGTAGTCTTTGATCTCTACACACAGTGCAAGAATAGCCTTGCGAGCCTATTGCAGCTGTCTCTCATTTGTCCGTCGTTCCTTGCTCATATACTGTCAAGAATTAGGGAGGGGAAAAAAGCGGGATTTACTGGATGTAGGAACTATGATAGTAAATATTGTCTTGCCGGCTGAAGACACAATCAATCCTTGCTAGGAAAAGCTGTCGTTTTTCACACCGTCTTGTCCGTGTTACAGAAACCTGTCAGCTGGATGTATTATAGAGACTGTCTTGTCTTTGTGATCACACCGCTCCTGAGATGGGTTTGGGTGGGGAAGGAGAGAGGGGGAGGATGAGGGGAGGGGGGGGGGAAACACCGTCATCATTGTACATCATCTTGTAAACCCTTCAAAATATGCTACATAAATGGGTCTCTACAGTTCTTTGTGATGAGTGCTTTGAGACGCTCGTCTACAAGACAACGCGCCTCAAAAGAACGCAACTGATGTATAATAATACTTGTTGGTGGAATTGTTCCTGCCTTTCATCTTCGTGGACTACGGTTACAGTCACGCCTCGGATCGGAGCCATGTATGTGTGGATTGGTTTCCAGTTCCTACCTGAATGCATGCCACCTCCCCCCCCCCCCCCCCCTCCCATTTCATCCAAAACTGATATTATATTTCGTCCAATCAACAAAACGTGAATCTCTGTGTTGCAATCACTCTGAGGGTACACACTTCCACCGGTGACACTTCAGGAAAATCCAAATTTTCAACACTGGTTTTTTAAAACACTGGCATGGACGTGTGTTAGTCCCTTGTTTCAAAACCCTCCCTTTTGTAGAGACCTCTTTTGTTCCCGGATTTCCCAGATTTCGTATGTAATGCTCACCCAGCTGTACCCAACTTTACCCAAAAAGTTATTTTGTTACTTTCTATAAACGGATGACATTCTAACACTAGATATACTGTAAGGAATGTGCGCTTAAAAAATCCAATTTATACGCGCCACGTCTTCTCTGTATTTTTGATGTAACACCGAGCTAAGAGACACAAATCTTGTTGAATAAATCAAAAGGTGATGATGGCACAGCATCTCCTGGATGATAAACAATCCAAAATAATGTAATGGATAGTGGTACGGAAGCCTGATGGGGCCATCCGCGTTTATTTGTTTCCAAGCTAAATTGCCAACGATATACGTCATACTTAAGACGTCTTTTAGACCAGAAAACATTTCATCATGATATATTATGATTCTAGTAATCATTAATTAAGATCAGTTTGGAAACAGCAGATTAGAAAGACTCAGAAACATGGGAATGTGGATGGTCACTTGCGGCTTTCATATATTGGTGTTCGAAGCCCACTTATAGCATGATTAAGCACAGAAAGTTTCTAACCACAGGCACATACCAGTAATTAGTTACAACCAAATATTATTTCACATACGGTTCAATATTTTTGACGGGTTTCCTGTTAAGTTTCGCTTAGCAGTTAGCATTGCTTTCTGCTGAAAAAACTCTGAAAATGACCCCCACATGCTGAACGTATAGTCATGATGCAGTATACCTCTTGATTCATATACATTGTTTTGTTTGAACAACACCAAGTCTTTATCGAATTGATTTGAATCAGGGAGGGACTTGGCACACGATTCCAGGGTCATGGGAATAGGGTCATGAGAATAATTGAGGTCCCAGGGCTGAGCCCTGTGGCACCCTTAAAACGAATTCATTGAGAGTTCTGTGTTTAGTTGGAAAAACCAATCTGTAAGCTGGATATTTATTAAGCAGTAGATTGGGTTGACAGCTTGTTTAAGGCCCACAATGTGGGTATGATATCAACTGCAGTTGGATTCGAACCCAGGTCCATAAAAGTGCCAGAAAGGGCAAGGACGCCACATTCATATCAATAAGGAACGAGCAGATGGTGCTTGTTTCAAACTTGAAGGCATTACTTTTAATGAAGTGCCCACATGAAAACTAGTAATTTATCATCGTAGTCTAACTGCAAGGCACGGGGAATAAATCACTCTGGGTCCCGGTGCGGTCAAGGTGGCGTAATCAGCCGTGCCGTACAAACGACTCTGACGGATTATAAATAATTTAAGAACCTGGGGATGCCCACTGGAGAGATCAACGATGTTAATAAGGAGATTGTCCTAAACCTGGGAAACCTTCGCATATTTCCCTGGGGATTGTTTTTTGAAGAGACCACTGAGGATGGTTGGTAATGGGAAAAGGCTGTAGTGTATGGGGAAACTGCGATTGATTATATTAATTTTACATACAAGTAATATAATAATCATTACGGGTCGGGGAAGTCCCTATTTTGTATTTTGCACTGGTAAGTCGTTGTCTTCATCTTCTTTTGATCAAGCATCCATGCATGTTGACTTGGTTTTCAATACCATCTATAAAACAACTGAAACTTCCTTTCCGATCTTCTCTCCAATTGGCTCTTGGCTAGTACAGTGATTAATTTCGAAAAAAATTCACAGTCCTTCGCTTCACAACCAGAATACATGAAATAAAATGAAATGAATAGCACCTAATTGCACTGTTTCCCACTTTCGGGTTTCCTCCCCACATCAACAACTTAACATTTCTATTCGTCATCGTGATCTTGCCATCTGCATTAGCGCTGTTTGATAAAATAAATTATCTATTTGCAATTTCAACATCATCACCATCATCGTAACATTATTCTTTGTATGGATTAACTAAAGTATGGTTCATCCTGTGATCATTTATGTCACCTTGATGAAACAGACCAGCGCCCAGTAGCTCTGGCTGTGAAAACAAAATAGCCTATTAGCTGCCCTGCTGTTTGACAGCATTTGTGGTGGTCTGAGGTGTTCATAATAATCCTATTAATAGCGCATTTTACAAACACATCTCAATGTGCTGTAGGTGTTAATGAACCCTCAACATTTCAATGCAATGTTTGGTTCACATTGAGTCTCGATTAGCAAACTATTTAGGTCAAATTTTTACAGGATGTTTTTCAGGGCAACGTTTGGATTTTCTTTAAATACATTCCTCCTGTTCAATCCAAGTCTTGGGTCGATCCTCAATAATGACCCTACGGGGTCGTTCATCAAGTATGACCCTACAGGGTCATTTGTCTCGTATCCTACGGGGTCATTCCTCAAGTATGACCCTACGGGGTCATTCCTCAAGCATGACCCTACAGGGTCATTTATCACGTACAACCCTACGGGGTCATTCCTCAATTATGACCCTACATGGTCAATATCACGTATTAACCTTCGGGGTCATTCCTCAAGTATGACCCAACGGGGTCATTCCTCAAGCATGACCCTACCTAAGTTAGGCTTATACTTCATAAATGTTTGCCCCCCCCCCTTCTTCTCTCTTAAACCAGTGGATCACATCGTTAAGCCTCTCGAGAACCAACTACACGTGATAATCCAAACTGTGACACTGCTAGTCAATACACGTTAATAGCGGCTTGTTTGCCACTGGTGGATTTCACAAAGGTAGTCCTAACTTAAGACTAGTCCTAGACAATGCTAAGAGATAGGACTGGTCCTAAGTTAGGACCAGTAACTCATCATAACTTAGGACTGGTCCTATCTCTTAGCATTGCCTAGGACTAGTCCTAAGTTAGGACTACCTTTGTGAAATCCACCCCCGGGCTATTACACGCCCACTCCTGGGTTGACGCAGAACGGACACTCCGTGTAATTTCCGAAGAGAGCATCTTAAAGACGAAGTTGAGTTTTAAGATTCTGAAACAAATGATACCTTTCGGGTCAGCCTAACCAAGAAGTTAGTGGGGGCCCACAGGGGACCCATGGTCCAGACAAATTATGACCAAGAACTGTTAAGAATGCAGTCTTATCACTATTTGCAGCAAAACTTAGTCGAACAGAACTAAGTCAACGTGACCGTTAGAGCGTCTGTTTGAATTTACTTTGCTACAACATTGTTCATTAATATAAGTCAACTGTTTTTGGTCATTGCACATGTATATGGAAACTCTGTTGCTTAAAAGGTTTGTGCAGAAACATGACTTTATTCTATGATTATTTTAACAGATTGCATGATTTAATAATAAACTGGTCACTCAATTATTGCTGTGACAGGTGAATCAAAAATTAATGATTCATTTTTTTACTGTTCACACGTCACAAACCATTGCCCACATGTTATTACGAGGACCACAGGACCGTGCAAAACATCGCTGTAACAGGCCAACTCGTCGTTATGCCAAACACTATTTCAACGTAAATATTTTAAATCGTGTTGATGAAATAAATGAGCGATAATCAGCAAGACGAGTAAAACTAGACAACTCGTCCCATAATATGAAGTTCAATAATGTTGGTATATATGGGCCATAACGTCTGCCAGTCATTTATCTTTATAAGACATTGTAGAAGCGTATTGTTGTTAATGAAGGATTATGAATCAACGTTACAACCTCCTTCCAACCGTATTGTATAGCCATTCATGCCTCTACATATATTTGCCATCAGTTTACCCGACCTGGGTTTTCCTAAGTGTTTAAGCGTAAAACCAGGATTTCTGCTTGTTATCACACATACACTCTCACTTTAAGATATAGAACCCATCAGCCCCCCCCCCCCCAAGTACTACATCTCTTTAGAACTCCTTGCCTGGTGCACGTTTTCCATCCATCATACAATCTAGACTGTTTTGGGAGGAATACCAATTCCTAACTCAACGCTGTATGGAGCCTTTGGCTTCTCTAACAAATATTTTGTTATTGTCATTAGGTTAAGAGTAATAACCAAACGTACAGACCTTTATCACGGTGTAGTCATCTCGATTTTACTCCATTCCAACGCTTTGTAACCAACTCAGGCTGGATGAAATAATAGTCTGGTGCCATATTTGCGCAATAAATGTAAGCATTCGTTACTGTTATGGAAACATGAAACATTGCTAAGATGGTGACAGCGTGATAAAGGTCTATACCATCCCTTTAAAGAAACATTGCGATTATAGAAGATCCGAGGAGATGGAGATATTCCTCATCACCTCCTACTGCGTTCATTGATGCATAAAGATGACGAGTTAAATACAGAGCAGCGATGGATCAAAGTTTCATTAAACCTCGTGCCTCCTCCATAATAAACTATACATTCATTAACATTTCATGAATTAACATCTGGTGGTAGAGATCTTCTTAATCTATAATAAATTAGTGTTAATCGACCTCTTCATCGCAGAAGATGAAATCAGGTTGACGATGAGGTTGCCTTTTAACCATTATAGTTATGCGACAAACCATTTTATCGAGAAGTAGTTTAGACTTCAGGACTTGTGATCACAAGGTTGTGGGTTCGAATCCTAACAAGCTAAACCGCTGATTTCACAATGATTACACTATAGAATAAATATTGTCTAGTTACTGAACCCCAATTTATTGATTTGTGCGATTTATAATCATAGACTTATAAACGCCACACTGGCAACATCCAATCTCTCTCACTCAAACAAACTTTGTTTGTTTGAGAGAGATTGGATGTTGCCAGGTGGCGTGTATATCCCCTTGTGTGAGCTTTGTTGAGATCCCTTTTTGGGAAGATCATTTAAAAAGAAAAAGAAAAAAAACCATCCAACACCTCAACAAACACCCCAATCAAAATAACAAAATCTACCCCATCTTGGACTTTTACTTTGCACATAAATTTTGTCACAAAGCATTTTTGTTACCGTCTTAAACATCAACCGTATATCTGTATACTTGATTTACATCTCTATGTTGGGTTCAGTTAGCCATACATTATAAGTTATAAATAATGATAATTGTAAACAAATAAAGAGAGTAAAACAGTAACATATCATCGATAAGGTTGACGAAATATTCAAGGGGATTCTATTATTATAATATATACTCCCTCATTAATTTCCCGTAATTGTATCCCTGGCCTCAGACTAACTAGGTCGAATCGCCAATTATTTTTTTTACCCCCCCCCCCCTCAATGAACCAATCTGGAACCTTACCACACAGGATGTGATAACAGACCCTGAAACATCCCCATAGGGGAAGGCAAATTGGACAGATGTAATAATTATTGCCAAGTGATAACTCAAAGCACACTTTCACATCAGGTCAAATTTCCTTCAAGAGAAGACTGATATTATTGAGGACAGTGTTTCCTGACTGCTTTATGCGGCTAACTTCTCCATGGAAATGTTAACACCTTTCTGTGATGATTTCCCATGAAGAGCATACGCTCTTAAAAACTCTCGAGTCAGATTTGACCGGGATTCCGGGTCCCAGCTTCTGACCCAGTTGTTGCTTAGGCTGACTATGAAAATAATTAAATAAGGAAACTGTAACTCACATTCTGCGTGATTTTGACCCATGTATGGATCCATGCCACAATTAATTGTTGGTTACCACAGACCCAGAAATGGGTATGATGATGTGACATACAATCTAAACATTCCAGGATCAGAATTGACCCGGATTCAGGATCCCAGGGGGCTTGAACCATTTATCGGGTCAGGTTTACCTGGAAAATTAGTTAGTGGATAAATAATGGAATGTTACACTTCCGATTCTGCATCAAATTGGATCCTTTTGATACCTTTTCTGGGTCACACTGACCCATAAATGGGTCATGCACCACTTGACCAGATCTGGGTCAGTTTTAAAGAGTAACAATTTCTCTAAGGGTGAAATCAAGTATTTTTCTACAGCAACCTTTTAATTAATAAGTAGACTTAATTTAATTCTGTAACGTAATATACTTGCATACTGTTGTATCATACGATGAAACACATTGTAGCTGTCTTAATACTGTAAAATTAGCTCCACCAGACCCAATTTAATACAAAAGCTTTGGGAAGTAATAGGGGCAGCCTCAACAAATATAACGTTAACAATCGTGTTTTATTGGTGTGAAGACGTACTGTGTTTTCCGTGGACGATTACTCAACCCACATGTTATCTCAACTTTCATGTAGCCATCCACTCGAAACGTCTACTGTGTCCGTGGGTGTGGTGAAGGGTCCATTTCAAAAAGCACTTGGATTCGATTTGAGCAATCGAGACTAATTGCCGAGAAAAATGTGCTGTCACGAGTCACTGTGGACCAAAGAGTAAACCCTAAGTACTTAAGAACTAAATTGTCAAAACACATACTCGTCTTTAAGATAACTTCAGCATAATCATTCGCCGTGACACTGGGAGATCTAGCTCTTGATAACGGGCTATTTGCAGCAACCGGTCATCGATTCGTCCGAAAACACGGCGAGGCTCAACTTTAGGGGGAAAATCCACTAGACCTTGGAGCTTGTTGGGCACAGAATTTAAACGACCAGCATTTCTTACAAGACCTGAACTGACGAGAGAGAATTTTGTACAATTTAAAATGTACATGATCGAGATGTATAAACAAGCACTTAGAAAATATATCATTAATTTGTCTCATGGTTTTAAGTATGCTTCAATATTCCACACAATTGAAATACATTTAAATAGAATTTCACAGTGAGGTATTTTTAATCTATAAAATATAAAACACATGAACTCATCCAGTTCTGAGTTGAATGGCCATTGGCCTAAATCACTGGCCTCGGGCCTGCGGTCCTCGGGCCTGCGGTTCATGCATGTCCCTGCATGGTGGTGTCGATGTCACTAAGTACGTCATTTGGCGGCAGCGTCATTTGGCGGCAGCGTCATTTGGCGGAAGTACTGCGGCCGAGCCCCCACAGTCCGAATCCCTGTGGTCCGGCCGGACCCAGATCCTATAAATAGTTATCAAAGCCGAGTTCGACCCCGATTCCTGTTCCGAATGCAAGTCTGATCCTCTTGTTCAACTCCGAGTCCCGAACACATACTTTAATCTCTGTTGTTTCAAGCCTAGTCGATCTAATATTAGTTGTACGTCCTAAAACAGTGTTTAGACTTTCAACACGTCCAAGCAGTTTTTTACCTACTTTTTTCACACTACAAGCTTAGTCGGCTATAAACTAGATTATTGTGTGTGATTGAATGCTACAAACCATATGAGCAGACTGGTATCAAAATCACAAGCATGTTTGTCAATAAACATGTTCAACAGTGGGTTCAGCCTATTATACGCATTTAAACGCGAAAAGTGTTTACAGTCTAACCCCTATAACTCTGCCGCTATATACTGTTAATGTCGTTATATCAGATCACTATATAAGACATAATCGCTATAACGAGTACACTACAAGGGCACTGTGCTTATGTATAGTGAAACGCTATAGAGCAATGAACTGCTGGTCTAGGGCTTGTGCCGCTATAACAACATTGCTGCTGTATACCATTTTTTTGCCACAAGGGCAACACTGTATGACGGTCCCTTAATTGCTTAAAAGAGAAGTTTCAATGCTATGAAGGTCATTGTACTATTAATGAGCACTGGATCGACAATTAAGAAAACTTAATCCCAATGGCAAAACACGAATATTTAAACACCCTATAGTTTTTATATAAAAGTGATAACTACATTTTACAAAATCTTATTTTTGTCCATTCATGATGATAACACAAATTTGAATTCGCAGCCAGTGTTTTTTCCGTTCTCCTTTTTCACACTGCTTAAACAGAACATGCAATCTGACATCCATATCGCATTAAATGTTATTTTGGGATTTTACACCCTCTTGTATTGTATTAAAAGACAATATTTCCATTCACGATAACAACACTATAGTTTTGAATTCACAGACAGTGTGTTTTTCCGTTCTTCTTTTTCACACCTAAGGAGAACTTGCAATGTGACATCCATATCGCTATAATTGTAAAGAATGTTATTTTGGACATTTTGTAAGATTTCCATTCACAGTAAAAAAAACAAAAAACAAACAAACAGCACTTCAATATTAATAAACACACACACACCATTTGAATTCACAGACAGTGTGTTTGTCTGTTCTTCTTTTTCACACCACTTAATCAAAACTTGCAATATGACATTCATATTGCTATAATCGAGTTTCGAAAGACGCTGCTAGATTTGCCGTGTCCGTATCCTGGCAGCTGTTAGCCATAGGGTCATCAGAGCTGTTTGATCAACTACCTTAGGATTTAATAAGCGTTCGACATACTTATATCTCATCGGAGAAAACCCCTAGGGTAAAGATTTCCTTTTTAGAAATCAGCATAAATCACCAATCTATATCCCCATTTCAATTGATGTGTTTGCTTGGATTTCTGTTTCTGTTTGCTTGGTAGTAATTGTGTATATCTATGGTAAACAATCAGCTATTCACTGCCAGGAATCACAATATATTAGTGCTTTTACATGTTGACTAGTTTCCGGTGAATTGAATGACTGAAATGTACAGTTGGGACGTGAATTGCAAAGTAATTTATTTACAGTCTTCTATAAACATCAATTTGTTATCGATGAGTAACTAGAATGTCTCCTCAGTTTCTTAGTATTGTATCGTAATCAGGATTGCAAAACTAAATCTCCACTCCTTATAGTTCACTGATTTACTTTTAAATGTGTGTTGTCGACCATTATGTCCGACACGACATGGGCCATTATGTGAACTTATGTAGTTGGATCATTCGATAAGCTGTCCAACCAAAATATGCATTCGATTATTAAAGCCATTATACACTTTCGGTAAACAGTATTGTCCAAGTCCCATACTTCGTGTTTCACAAAACAAACCTGTGAAAATTTAGGTTCAATCGGTCATCGGAGTCGGGAGAAAATAAAGGGAAAACCCATTATTGTTTCCGCGCGTTTCGCCGTGTCATGACATGTGTTTAAAATAAATCCGTTATTCTCGCTAACGAGAATTTATATTGATTTAATGTTTTCTCAAATAGTAAAACATTTCATGGAACAATATTTCAAGAGTAGTCTTTCACCATTACCTTCTGTAAACCATGTAAATTATTTGTAAATCTGTGAACTTGTTTTTTCTGTACCGAAAGTATATAATGGCTTTAAATCATTATGTCCGAGAGATCTTGTTAGACAACCCATTGTAACGTATAGAACTGTGTCCGCAAACCAATTTCATCCGACCATTTTGTGAAAACAAATTTTTTCCTGCCCTTTGCATTAACGAAAAAAATATTACGTCCGATCCTTTTGCCAAACAAACCATCAGACCAGTGTGTCCCACAATCTGTTACGTCTGACCATTATTGTGACCAAACACATTACGTATCCGACAAACCATATTGTCCGACCCAAACTGTCGAATAGCTTAGTCCGACTAATTGTTTCATACAAACCCTTATAGTTGATCCTTTATGACCGACAAAACTTCTCCACATTCACGCCAAGTCGGCTTAAAATCGGTGTCCCCTATAAAGCTCGTCCTCAACTCCAAAAGTATGTTTGCACGAATCACGCTGGCGATAAGCATTTGGAAATTGTATTTGAACAACGAGCATTGTATTTATTTTGAAAGCTTGTTCTCTTATCATAAGGAATGTTATTAAACAAAAATTGATGTCTTATTATACTTTTTGAAAGCTTTATCGCTTGTGACAAGGATATTTCTAATTTTGTCAATTGACCAACCTTTGCAAATGCAATCTCCATATGATATTAGTAATGACCAAGGGAATCCAATAATATCTTGATGGGCTGATGGACGCTTTCTTCAGGGCATTTATTCACTGATCTCACATTACTCAAGTGCAGTTAGGGAAATCAAATAGCCATATTGAATTATAAACAGTGCGTAATATAAGAATGTGTACAATGGAAATGAGTACACGATAGTGGGGAATTAAGCGTGTATCATTTACATGAAAACCGATCTAATGAACTAAGGTGTCACTTAAATTCAGTGTGTTTTGCCCTATCAGTTTGAATTTGTCAAAGTTATTGCCTCATTTACAAATCTAAGAATTAAGTTCAGATTAAAAGAATAAAATGTGCTCGCATGATAGTTACTTTGCAAAAGACCTTAAAGGGGCAAGTTGCATTGGAATGGCAATTTGAGGGGCTAAAAAAGCATTTGAAAGCGTTCGTTAAGGAGTGGATATGGTAAGCATGTTTTAAAGAGAACTATAATTATCCACACCACATGCCTCTCAGAACTGTGTTGTTTCCCTTTTACTTCGTGAACTAACACGGTCCGCCATGCTGTAGAACAAAATGTTCGACTCAACGTGTCCCTTCAATTGGCCGCGGCGGGCACGTGTGGCATTAAAAAGCGTTTGTTTCCAAAAAGGTATGTGATTTAAAAATTATTTTTTTAAACCAAAATAAAATGATTTATCCCTTGTAATTGTGCGGTACCATTGTGTGTGTATTGACAGAACACGGTCTGCTGTGTAGAACCAATGTTTTGTACTCGCTGGTCGTATGTTTTTTCTGTCTCGTTTCAATAGGCAAAAGGTGCTTTTAATCAACGCAGACTAATTGCAACAATTCGTTTTTGTGTATTATGAGCAACTCTTGAGCCAACCTTTGAGAGGCACCTCTCTCATTTAATTTGTCCAACGCGTGAAATAATCCCCTGGGCACTGCCATTTTTAGCGATATTCAAAACACTATGGCTGGTCTGGTCGTGAACTGGAGGGTAAATGCAAACATCACTGAAAAAAACACTTCACAGTAATGTTGTCGTCGTCAAAATCTGATAATTTAACTACTTGCTGTGTTTAAATTTGTGATGAAAATACAATCGTTATTAGCAGTTGTTGACGTAGTTTGAACTGTGGTGCGATTCTGAATTCATAGCCCAGCATAGCGTGGGAGGGGGGGGGGGGAGGGGGTGTAATGGAATACGTCATTGATGATGTACGGGCGAATGAACGTCAGAAGCAACGCTCAATGAACCCATCATGAGAATACACCTTTTATCCCCACAGGGTCAAATATGCAGCTACTTTGTGGGAGCAAAAATGAATTTAAAAAAACTTTGGAAAAACCCACAAACTTTTAATAAATCCATAACTAAATGCCAAATTGGATTCAATTTGACATAAGCGATGTCTTCTTTCAGGCACTAGGGTTTATTGACCCCTCAGTGAGTTTTTGTATCCGATACTTACGTGTGCATTTTGAATTCTCATGTTGCTAATTTTGTACATTTTAAATAAAATGCTTTCTCTCCAGAAAAGCTGTAATAGAGAGATTTATACAAATATTCCCAAAGAGGATTGGTAGAAAGGATACACGGTGGGTGGACAAAGACCAGGGCACTTTACACGGCTTGCCTGCACACCGGTCGAGCCCGTCTCATTTGAAGCTCACATCCGTTTCTTTTAAAGACGTCAAAGTCTCTCTCACTTTGACTCAAAGTGTTGTAAATGGCTTCCGAGTCCTGCCATCTGTCTAAGTTTACCATTTGAAGTCATGGGATAGTAAGTGAAGACCTAGTACTGGGAACATTTTTTATGTGTATGTGATCGAGGGACCTCAAACAGTGCCCTGCATTGTGACTTTTAGACCTGAGGAGGGATAACATTTCTCATAGAAATTGCACTTGACGTCATTGGACGCCATCTCTGGTGACAAACATGCTCTGCCAATGATATCTCCTCACGCATACGATAATGGATGTCAATGCAAGGGTTCTTAGTATCAGACAGGCTGGACTCGAGAACGTTGTCTTGACTTACAAAAAACATAGCTCGACTCAGACATGACTTTGGCTTGACTTACACAAGAGTTCGAGTTAGACTTGACATAAGTTGACTCACACAAAACTTAGCCTGACCCAGTCAAGACTTTGGCTTGACTTAAACTGGCTCAGGGTTGACTCAAACAAAATTTGGGCTTGTCTCAAACAACGCTTTAGCTTAACTCAAATAAGACTTTGGCTTGACTCAGATAAGACTTTGCCTTCACTCACACAAGACTTAGACTTTATTCACAAAATAATAGGCTTGGCTCACACGTTCTTTGGGATCAGTCCCAACTACCAACTAATAGATAGGACGATTGTCAAGTTGTCACGGAATAATGTAACATCCAGCGAACTACAGTAGTAAATCTGGGCAATAACTCCCAAACTTTCTTTAAAAAAACTGGTCAATACTTTACGTTAAGAACCACTCTGTCAACACTTACTCAATCTACTACTTATAACTCCCGCACTTTGGACCAAGTAAAACGTAAAATGCCAACTTCATTAGCAATTCAACCCGCACGATTACATTCTGCTCTAACTTTCCTACTTCACTTTGACACACTTCTTCACTATTGGCGGAAACCAAGCATCATAACTTCTATAACTTAAATATCGATTTAATTGCAGTCGGCACAAAATTTTCTTTACACCTCTCAACTCAACTCACTATACCAATAAAAAACCACCGACAAGCTGTGATTGTTAAAGTCTATAACAATCTATTGCTTCATGTTAACCGTTCTAAACAAAGTGTTATTTTAATGAATTCCAAGTGTGATCTTCATAAAACATCCAGTGAAGACTTGAAAAACCTGCGTTCCCATCACTTAAAGTCGAAAGGTTGACGAATACATCGTGATAAAGGTGGTTTAGGTTACACGGACTGACGATATTGTTAGTTTTAAATGACGTGCGTTCCAGCTTTACTGCGCTACAAACCACATCTAGCGTTTCTCAACGTACAGAAATCACTGAGAGAAACAAACAACCCCTGGGAGCTTTTTTAGGACGGCAACATCCCCCATGTGTTCATGTGATAAATTTACCACCCAATGGCAAGAAAATGTCCACTTGTCCCCACTTTGTAAAGGAGCGTGTCAAGCTCACGATTTGAACCCGTGAAACGAGGCTGTAGACGTTAGGATCGCGATCACCCCGGGCCGCTCCAAGATTGAAAGGTCATAATATTCTTATGAGAATTGGATTGAGACAGCTAATCGTACCCTTGAGACCAATTATTTGACAAACTTTGTCGTAAGGAAAAATTGTTACTTTGCTAAAAAGCTTTTTTATTTTTGGATATTGGGTTTTTGTTGGCCCATACATGTATTTTACATTACACTTAAGTTTTGGCTGTTGATAAGGAGATGTCATCAACATGTGGAAGTTGCTGTATCGCAAATAGTATTCGGAACTTTACTTCTCACGGAAACCTTAAGGAGTAGAACTATTTTTCCGAGATGAAGACGAACGCTTATGTTGACACATTTCACCTGATGTCATCACATAAGTATATTCGCCACTTTGAGAGTCGCTATTCATATGTATTAGGACTTGTCTAAATTAACGGATACAGCTACGGCTACGGCTAAACTTCCGGTTCAGTTTGTGTTGAAGTATAGGACGTCCTTTGCACAACTTTAGCAGTTGTCGACGCCGTAGGTGTAGCTTCCATTCCGGATACGACCCGAGACTATGCAACCAACTTTGTTCCCACTTGTGTACAAATGCGCCGCGCCATTTTCCCACAGGATGCCGTAGGTCGCGCTGCCCAAGGTCGCGATGTACACGTGGCGATTCGCACATATCTAAACATGCAATTCAACTACTAAGATGACAGACTTAGGTCAGACTGAATTCGGTACAATTTTATTCTAAAGCATAGAGAAGAGTTATAGATTTTTATTTTACATAAGATTAAAACAATCGAACGGTTCCGAAAACCAAAGGTATACTTTGCATCTAATGTCTGCTTCTGTTCGTTTGTTATAAAGCCTTTGATCTGTGCCTGGAAAAGAACCCACCGTCCTAATAATTGAAATTCGTCAACGACGAAGTGGTGCTCATTTGAATGTTTAATTATATACGTTGACTTGATCTGTGAATGCGATGTAAACATGCCTTCTGGCCCATCTTAAAGTCGGGAACTTAAAGTAACTGTACGTTGATTCGGTTAAAAGGCAAATACCAAGATTGGTTTCCATCATGAACAAAACGATAAGTTTATATGAAAGCTTGGCTGGCGTGATCCAATTTCTTGCACATGCTACTAAAACCCGAACGTGTGCCTGCATTGTAAATGCTATTTAGGAGTGCTAGCCACTTGCTAGCAATCACGTTCGATATACACGAGGAAATATTAAAAGCCCGAGGCAGAACGCAACGATATCAGTTATCTTATGATATCTTGTTCAGGAATCACCATCTCATAATATCAACCATGATTTATATCAGGAACAATCTACGTGGAGTATTTACAGATGATGAACTTGGGTTTGACAAATATTTCTGTATGAATTCCTTACAATCGTAAATGTATATATGGAACATTTCTTACAGTCACTGATTCAACTTGCCATTATGCATATTGAACCTATAATTAAGTTCAAATGAGTTTCGAGGTGTATCAGCGAGTATTATCACAACTTCATCTTTAAATGCGCTCTTATGGCTGATACAACCGGCGTATTATGGAAATGATGACACACCATCTGTTTCGAGAGTGTGTACATTAGTGTCCATTAAACATGTCCCTTTTTAAATCCACGTGCTCGGGTAGTTAAGGTTTAAGACTAGTAGAAGATGCTAAAAGCCAAGTCTAAAGCCGAAACCGTGTTTTCGAGAAGGCCAATGGTGAAAACTAGCCCGCCAAATGTTTTCGTTGAATCGTTGCAATAGTGCGATCTATTATTACCGGCAACCACAGCCAAAGCGGAACTACGTAATTACGTATATATTGTTTCCTGGTTTTATACTACTGATTCTCAATCTGCAAACCCGTGAATCCGTAATTACCCATAACAATGAATAGTGAGCCCGTACTTACGTATTGTGAGTTCGTAACGACGTATTGTGAATCCGTAATAACGTCTTGTGAATCCGTAATAACGTATTGTGAATCCGTAATAACGTAGTTGTGAATCCGTAATAACGTAATTTTGAACATGCAGTACAGAAGTATGAAACCACAATAACGGAGTCTGAATCCGTAATAACAGATTTTGAACCCATAACAACAAAATGTGAATCCGTAACGACGCATTGCGAATCCGTGAGTCGTAATAACTACCTTACAATCCGTATTTAACGGATTGTGTGATTTCGTATAAACGGATTGTCAATCTGTTAAAACAGAAGTGAACCCGTTTTGTGACTCGATGAGTTACGTGGAACTGTAACAACTTATTGTGATTCCGTTTTAACGGATTGTGACTTGAATTCGTCTTAACCGAGTGTGAATTACACATCCGCAATAGCGGACTGTGATCTGTATAACGGATTATGAATTCATAGTATTTTAGCTTTCCGTTGAAAACCAGATGAGGTCGGCAAGCGTATTTGGACCTTTCAGCAATTGATCCTTATAACATCAATAAGTGAAGTAGATATACGAGTATGGGCCAGTTCAAGCAAAATGCCTGTAAACGCTAACCTTACTCAAGTTGGGTAATTCATGGCGTTTCACGCACGGTACATTACTATTCAATCGCGAGACACCTTTACGGTTACATTTCATTCAAAGCCGTCGACAACTTGACACCATCAGTCAACGAACCAGCAACCACGTGGGAGATGTCGTTCGTAGCGTCCGTTCACTCGTACGTAATGGTTTGCTATTCCCCAGTCGTGGAGGCACTGCATGGGGAAGAGGAGGTAGTGCATTGGGGAGAAAACTCCGACGTGGTTGTGACAGCTTTGTATAGGGGAGCCTCACACTTTAAATCCCCTTTGTGTGTGGGTAATGCGAAGAACAAGTATACAAGTAGTGTAAAGCTCCAAAGTAAAATGCGAAATGTGACAGGTTTTCTATCCAGATTGTTTTTACCTCACGGAGGTTATATTGGGGCAATTGCAGCCAGTTGCCCGTAATCTTTGCCTCGATGCCCCTTGAAATGGTTCATCAATTTGCAATTTAGAAGCGTAATTCGGGAAAGGGGAAGGACACCAGATTACAATTCCGCCATGTCTTATCACGCAAACTGGCTCCAATATTATGCCAGCCACCCATATGGCTTCCATATGCCCCTGAAATGAAAGGCCCGTTTCCAATGTTTGTAAGTGGTTTCCTTCTTCAGTCAGACTAAATTGAAGTTGTGTTGCCTTTAAGATTGAGTGAAGATGTTGCCGTTTGCTGACGACGCGATGACTTAAAAGACGTACCGTCATTGTCTTTGCTCCGCGCATTTTCCTCGGGCAAAAACCACACGCCAGTTTCTAATTAACAATTAATGAAATTAATAAAAGAAACCGCTAACTAAGAAAAATGTGTCTAGCCGTCCAGCGAATTGAGAAAGCGTTACGGAGAGTCGCAGACGTCTAGAAAGACCCGTCATGTCGCGACATATCGACGTCATGCATGACGCGACGGGTCGTGACGCTTTTTGACGAATGTTAAAGGGTATGATAAATTATCGGTCATAATAGTTTTAGAACAACCGCCAACAGGTTTGGGAGTAACATTTACCGTTTCTTCTGTGTCTGATCCTTAACCAAACTTTTATCTCAATATCGCGTTACCTGGATGAATGAGCATACCCTACTGTAACGAATGTCGACGTGGCAATCCAACCTTAGTTGTAGCTTCGAACTCGGAAAAATGTTTGTTGCGGTCGGTGAAGTTGGAGTCTACCAATTTGCAGGTGTGGTGGTTGGGGAATTTAACCATCCGCGGCACCATATTGACCAAGACATGCGTAATTAACTTACAAAAACGTTGGCTACAACTTACAACGGTTGCCGAATCTCCCACAAATTTGGGAACGGGACCAAACACTCACCGGAAAACCACTCTACCCTACAACGTATAGCCGAGGTGACCGGCAAACACGCCCACTGATCTCTCGACAAACAACGAGGGTGTATGCCCACACATTCTCAAAAATTCATCCTTGTGCCCACATACATCCTTGCGGAGCATTCTTTTGTTTTCTTTCTTCCCTTCGCAGTTGCACATAGCCGTGGACTTTGTACACACAGTTTCTTGTGGAGCACCGAAGTTTTTAGGACTCCCTTATAAAGTGCCTTTGTTTTGCTTACTTTGTACACCGAAAATGAGCACATTTGGTTTTAAATTGCGAAAAGTATTTGTTTACGTAATGAAATATTCCTTATAAACCTTGAGGTTCGGAGTGCAATAATCATTCAATTAACAAATCTATTGCATCAGACAGTTATAAATCCCGTTTGTATGGATTAGAGAAGACTTCATGCTAATCCTAGTTTGAATTTACAAAGATCATCTCTCAAGCCAATAAATTAAGACGTAGACCAGCTTTTGGGGGAATTTATCCCTCTTTACAAAAAAATTACCCAAAAACCAAATTGACCCAAATAAAACACAGCATCTATTTCCATTCTTGACACCTCTTTAACACGTGGGCAACGTACGTGCTGAAGTTACTTTTGTATAACCCCGTCCCTTTGTTTGGGGATTACAGCGTACGGTGTCCCAGAAGAGACGCAGACTTTGAGTTTAATTACCAGAATCCACTCGCCGTACACGTTCAATCAGCAGCCGTGTGTTTGCTCTTCAAATACACCATGCAAAGGGTCACATAACCGTTAAGTGTAACTATAATGTAACGAATGTCGCCCTGTGGAAAAAAAATGCTCTATAAGCGACCAGACCACCGTATAATACTCTGCGCAAAACCTTTAGGGGAATGTAAATCTTCGTGGACATGCTCCGGATGTTTTAATTTCATTTTGCGGAATATTCATTGTTATTGTAGAGAAGACTCTTCTCCAAAAAGCGTTTTCAAGTCTCCGAAGTGGGATGTCAAAAAATAAGATCAATGGATATCGGTCAGAGAGGGATGGGCACCCATACTTCGGGTCAACTACTAGTGTTATTATTAGGCTTCGCCCCTTAAGGCGATGGTAAAAAAACAAAAAAATCAAACAAACGCCAATCACTTTGAAATTCCATTATGAAACTGTAAACAGGTTGTCATCGATTGCCAAGCCGCGTCTTGTGCGTGTAGTCAGGACTCGGCAAGACGCATGTGCTGATGAACGCGTTCCCGATGTCGCCTCTTACACTATTGCTCTGATGGGTGGGGCTTCATGAATCCATCTATTTCAAACAAGCCCAGTTTCATAGAGTTGGTTAGCATAAATCCACTTACCAATTAAAGAAAAGAACTGTTGGAGGAAGGACTGTGTGTCAGGCTCACTTTTGCTGAGTAGAAACCTGTAAAGCACAAACTTCTCTTTGAAAAGCATCTCTATGAATTTTGTATTATAGAGAAAAAACATAATGCTCATCCAAAAACTAATTTTCTTAGCGAAATTTGAGGGATTTGATGGGAATTAGGCTTCTGGCATGTTTTCCTTTCTCCATGGTCACTGCTAAGCAAGATTCCACTGTGCTAAATACATAGTTGTAATTATACTGCCTTGGATTGCTTACGGTCAATACTGTTGTCCCAAACATGCAGAATCTTGATCCCCGACGAGTCATTAACCATTCAAGGGACCTGGTGGTTGGTAAAGCATGCTTAAGTCGGATTAAGTGATGTTGACAATTTAAACAACATTCTATAAGTAATCATTCTGTGAACCCCACTGAGCAACCTCAAATAACCTCAGATTTGCTGAGGTCTGAATACTTCTCAGAAGATACCTTTGCGGGGGTGGGTGGGGCTTCGGGGTGTGGCTTTAGGGGACATTTCATCGTACGCAATGCAGGGGAAATAGTAAATGTGTGGTTTTGTATGCAAAAGTGGTTTGACGCTTTACGCAATAGTCGCTGCAGTAAATGCTATTTTGAAAAAGTTCGTTTCTTAGTTTTGAAAAGGCCAAATTTGCTTCGGTCAACTACTTTTCAACTCACACAAAACTGGTTATGAGCAAATGTCGAGGATAGGTTCTCTCTCTTATATTATTGAAGTTTATCCTCAAAATACAAGAAGGTTGCAGCCTCATATTCTACCAAACTTTGAGCGAGCATGGGTGAGCAACAAAGTTCATTGCAAACTGGAACACATTAATATTAGGGAATGTTGTTCACTTTCACTCATCAGCCATGGTTCCGTACTGCAATTCGAGATAGCGCATCACAAATCCTCAATTTAGAAACTCATCCGAACCCAATTAACCCTCCAGTCCCCCACAAACCTGCGGACTTTGAACGGCAGAGCGATCCACTCCACCGTGAAGACACTGTAGCGTGTCCAACTCTAAATGATGCAGCCATGCTTGGGGTTCGCTCGTACTCTAAACCTAGCACCGTGTCAGGGCTTGTTCAGTCACCGGGGAATGAGTCGCTGATGCCCCCGTGGTATCGCCCTTCAACCCAATCCCCATATCGTGCCCGCCGTTCATTCAAATATCAACCAGGGTTCAGATTTTAACCTCATGGGGAAACTAAGAAGGGAGTCACGTTCAGGTGGGATTTTTCTCGTCTGTTTCGCCAAGAGGACATTACTTTGTGTTTTATGTTATTTAGAGATAACATACGTTCCTGTACTATGGTCTTAAACTTACTCGCTTCTCATCAATTTCATTGTTTCGCCGTTGGTGTTTTCGTTTCATTGACTTTCTTGGTTTGTACCCATAGTGTATTAAATTGTATCCACACTTGGAGCCATTTGGAATCATGTGACACTAATTGAGGCACTGGATTTAAAATGATGTTTGTTTGGTAACAATTTAGTGTTGAGGTGTATACTGCTTGCCTCATGGATATGATTGTTCTAATAATTGGTTCTGAGGAATGAACAAAAAAGAACCATTCTTGATCTTGTTCTAGATCTGTTGGATGCATAAAGCGGTTTTACATTCTATGTAGAAAAATTTCGAGATGGCTACATTGAGCCGTTTGCTCCAAATACGTTATACAGCATCTTACTTGAAGTTAATTTTGACCGCCACTGACCCAATACACGTCAACCAAGAACATTACTATTCATTGACTTCGTCATATGATACCCTTCCATTGGTGCTTTCAGGGTGAACTATTATTGTGGATAACTGTGTGATCCACTTCAGTGAACGGTTTTGCATAACTTAACATTTCCCTTGAAATAAACGTTTATAAACACAAGCATAAAAACAACTGTAATAGGAAAACCACTCGTAGTCATTTATTGACCCGATTCCAGTTCCCGTTTGGCTTGACACAATGAGCAGTATGAAAGGCGTTCCCGTAAAAGACCTTCTTCCGGTGAGCAGAGTTTGGTTGTGCTTCGCTTGCTTTTGTGCTTAAGCAGCTCTATGAATTTTGACCCGGTTCAGTATTCCCATTAAATGTATCTACATTTTTTTTTTTTTTTTTCTTGGGAGGGGGGGGGGGGGGGTTAAAAATAAAGAAAAAACTCAAAGGCGGAGGTTAAAAGAACGGACTACACCCTTTAAAAGCAACCGCAAACGGGTCAAATTAATTGACCCAGATTCAACGTCCCTGGGTCAGTCTGACCCTGACCTACGGGATTTCAGTTCTTATTCTGCGCTAATACCCAGAATTTTCTGCTAGCAGATAATTGTTAGGCACCATTCTTTGCTTAAACAGCTCTTTGAAGTTGGGTACTGGGCTTCAGAAAAGAATTTGGTGTGGCCCCGTGTTCTGTTTACGGCTATCAGATCAGCGGGATCATTACTAATGCATTCAGTGAATCTGACCAACACGCGTAATTTGCGTATCAGTGATACCCCCTTCCGGTTCAAATTTGCTCCTGAGTGACAAGGAGACGTTTACAGGCTTGACTTCCTACATCAGTGGGTAGGAGGTTGACTACACCGATGAAGGACACACCATAATTTATGCCAAGGGCTGTGTGTACATAACTTCCATGCCATAAGCAACAACGCAGTGGCAACATTATCTTGAAGGGTTTGGTTCACTGCGTTCACACTTGATCTTGGTAGGAGGATCAAAGGAGGATTTGATCTCGAAAGGGCGATCAAAGGGAGATCACCGGCTAGTGTTAACGCGATCAGGAGCACATTAAAAGACTCCTCAAAAGATCGCAGTGACAATTACTCCAAACTGGTGTCCTGTCTACTTTAAACGGCAAGTCACGATCTGTGCAAGCCCGTTGACAGGTTTATAACTGTTCGTGTGCCATTTCACCTTTTTCACCAAGTGCAATGAATCGCTTGTCTGTCCTCTTTAGTCATTTGTTATGGAAAACCATCTTATCAAGTGTTCCATAATCATCTACAATGTTCTAATCTCTTATGATAAATTGGTATGTCAGTCTGGCTTGTACTGAAGTCTTTGCTCCTATTACATACAAGTTTGTGTTGGCTATTAATCATCAACATAGAACTATCACATGAAAGACCAATGGAGGATCCATCAAGTAATGCATGGTCGTACAGATACCGCGTTAAAACATGTCCATTCCTTGGATCAGTGGCGTGAAAACTAATACAAACATTCAACCCTTGGGAATTCTAACTCGTAACGCAACTTTAGTGGAACAAATCCCTCGTGACATCACGAGAAAACGCGTCAGTTCGACGACCGAGAAATGCATGAAGAAATTATGTGAAGGTTATTTGTTCAATTGTTTTTCTCTTGGAACGGAATCTATGGGGTTTGCCAGTGGTTGTAATACCCAAGTTGAACATGCAGTAGTCAGGGTACTATGCCGGAGCGAATTGGCAAGGCATACAGGATAATCCCCTGTAGGAATTCACTCACTGATAAGCGTTTCCGTGGTAACGCTTCTTATTTTCAAAATTGTTGGGATAAAAAATGATGTCGTTTTCCATTACCGTAGAACTTTAGATGTTATGTTTCTCAAAATGCATGTTTCTATCTGAATCTGGTGTACATCTTACCATGTAATCTTAAATTGCCCTTATTTTTCAGCGTCAAAGCCAAACACTATATAGCCCTTTAAACGGTTGTAGGCAGGCCTACCTGACAGAACATTTTCGTAATTGCCTGTCGAGTGTCAGTTTGATTATCTTTTGATAATTTGACCACATTTTGTATTAGCAGTGGAATGGGTCCCAGCTGTAAGATAATACATTTTGCCAAACACCGTCCCTGCGCTATCCCCCAGAGCTGACTTCTTTACCTTTCTTGACACCGACGAGGTGTCGATCAACAAGCTATTGACCTGGGACTCTTACCTCTCAAGTCCCTCTAGAAGTGTGACACCGGGGAGCAACTTGATTTCTTCGGAACAGATCTTTTCAATTTTAGAACTGTTACCTTCAGCTATATGACACGTCGGACGTGATCATTTTCTTCTATAAAAATGCAGTGAAAATATACTTGGGATAAAATTGACATACAGGAGCTTCGAGCGATCATTCGTTTTGCATTTGATGAGCGACGTTATCGTCGAAAGAATCCGCTAGTGATATAGGGAATCAACGTGCGCCCTCAGCGTTCAATAAGTGTTTGATCCAACTTTGTGATCATGACATCTTTACAATAAAGAAAGTTGTTGGTCTGCAACTTTGTAGCTGTTTATATGGGTTATTGTCCTGGGGCTACCTGTATTGTGAGCATTGTTTTATCTCATCTTTTGTATATGACAAAATGTAGTACTTGAGCATTTTTGTTAGCTTGTAATTTAAGCCTTCATTTTGAATTTTGCAATTTTCCCGCCTGTCAGTGTTTTAAAGTTTATTCGCTACTAAGCATGATGATCAATTCTGTTCTATTTAAAATTCGTTTCAAGAATATAAACCAACTGGACTCCGTCCTTTATATTTATACTAAAAACAATTCCAGTTGAAAACCTCATGCCAAACCCATTGAAATTCACTCTGACGTGAAATGGCAATTTGAAGTCCGTAAATTACTTTTGTTCTACATCATTTGACATTTGATTCATTGAGATTGTAATTGGTTGAAGTCGAGGAGATTGAAAATAGTGAATACTATTTTTAATGACTGCGTGGGCTTTTATAGCTTCTCAGTGCTTTAAACAGCCCGCGCATATGAAAGGGACCGTAACCAATCGAATAATTATTGATGCATATTAAGAGATAAGCCTCAGTTCTGTTATCCATCGCTTTAACTCCAATCATTAAATGATAAATATTTGAAGCTTACCATGGTTTTGATCAAAGGGAAAACGGAATGCTCTGTTCGTCTTATCTCATAGCAGAACAAAGTGAGAAATTTTTCGAAAAGTCAACTGATCTTCTTCAGCAGGAACTGTTCGAAACGTCTCAGGCCCAATAAAAACACTTCTCACAAGAGGTTTAACAAGCTTGTTTCAGCAAGTGTACTACTACGAAACACTGTAACAAACTTTGATATTAAAAATGGCACCATGGGTGTTTTCACAAATTAAATAACCAAAAGTGAATAAATGTTAACACCATCGGTATTGTGTTGGCATAAACTAGGGTTCTTTAAAAAACCCAGTGTAAGTTTTGGTTTTCTTTTGATATCTCTAATTGGTAACACCCATTGTGTATATTTTTTTGGTGATAGTTTCGGTACTTGTCTTGTAATTCAAGTGTGCAGCATTTGTTTTCTTACCTCGCATAGGGTGCAAGAATAACGTTTATTTGTCCTTCTTGGTGATTTTTACACTAGTCCCTATCAAGGAGTCGTGTGACCTTTTTTATGGAAATCTAAGCCCTTTTTCATTTAAACCATTTAGTTTGATTTACGCTCATTTAAACTGTGCATGTTGTTTAAAAGGAAATCTAAAATGCACAATGCAAATTTTAAGTAATTTGGGCTGGCAACCTGATTCTGCTAAGCAAGTGTTCCCTTAAAGCTGGAATTGGTACAATAATCCTTTTCAATTTAAAGTTCCTACATAAATTATCCCCATCTCAACTCAAAGTATTGCTCAATCATATAATCATTGGACGAATGGTTTATAGACACCTCATATTAAACACACAAGAAAGAGATTAACCCAATTCTCAGATTGCCAATTATGTATAAGGAAACCCTGAATTTTCGTAAGTGTTTGTGGCCACGAATCCTTGTGTTAATATTAATGAATGTGATGAAAGAATGTCCTTGTGGAAGCGACCGACTTCACTGCCTTCGGTAGATCTAAACAGTTGAGTCGTGAAGTTAATTAATCTTACGTAAATCATAAAGAGAAGTTTCTGAAATAGGAACGTCGAATGACATTTAACTCCTGTATAGCTAAGAAGGAGCTACAGCATGTACGCCATGTCCATAGTGGTTAAGAGCATCGGACTAAAACTCTGGTGTTTTTTTATCAGCAGAGTGTGGGTTCGAGACCCAGTCGTTTCGCCTGTGTCCTTGTTAAGCAAGACACTTAACAGTGATTCGTCCTTTGGATGGGACGTAAAGCCGTTGGACCAGTGTGTTGTATAACGCACAAGAATCCAGTGCACTCGCCCTGTGGTGTTCCTGGTTTGATTGGCAGCATAATGCGCCACATTAACCTGTTATTATTATAAACTTAAAAATAACGGTGCATAATTCAAACATAAGCCCACACACCTTGCAGGATAAAACTGAATTTGGAAGCGCCCTGTGCGTCAATGAGTGACGGATATGAGCGTTGTATATAAGAAGCCACGAGTATTATTATGATTATAAACAAAAACAAGAAACCGCCTGTCAAACAAATAGTTTAGAGTAACTTTATTAGGCACATACCTTTAAACTTTAAATGTATTGACAATCAATACCCACTTGCAAAGTTATAGTGTTCCTTCGTGCGTACAAATCTTCGCGTTCCCAATGTTCCATCACCGGTTTACCCAAAAGTATCATGGTACTTTGATGACGTAAATGCTTGGTTGGTTAAATAATATTGTGCACCAGAATACCACAAATGGTTCTATAAATAATAAATGGTTGACTTAAGTAGTGAATTTGATGTTTCAAAGTTTCTAATATTTCCAGAACAACCATTTTATGAGTGTCCCCGCTAGCCTTCAGGAACTCGTTTTATTGATTTTCAATAGGTGAAACAATTATTTCTATAAATTATAAATGGTTGACTTAAAAAGTGACAGTTTGACTTTGATGTTTCAGAGTTTTTAACCTTGCAGATAGAACAACCATCCCTTGTTGTTCCCGTCAGCCTTAACGCTTTTTTTATTGAGTTGAATTGGTAAAACAATTAGTTCTGTAAATTATAAATGGTTGACTTTAAAAAGTGACAGTAAAAACTCTTGATGTTCCAGAGTTTTTAACCTTGCAGATAGAACAACCATCCCTTGTTGTTCCCGATATAGCCTTCACAATTTTTTTATTGATTTGAAAAGGCAAAACAAGCACGTGGGCATATTGTGTGATGTTCGTTATTATATACACAAGGTTGTAAGAGGGAAGATTTAACGAACGGTTGCTGGAGGACGGGGTGGGATGGAAGGGGGGCCTGTGGCTCGACGTTACAACATTGTGTTTGACAAATTTGATCAATACTTCTTCGCCTGGTCGTAATTTGTGTCAATTTGCAGCAAATTTGGTTAGGGCCCGCAGGGTGTACCGTCCTCAGTCTCTGGCGTCACTGTCTTGTCTATCTGCAGCCAACGTTGTGCTAAATTTCTGCCTCTAGACCTACTCGCTTTGCAAGCATCGATCTGGTAGTGAGTCTGCTCTGTAAAGTCAAGCATCAAATTGACCACTGCTTGTAATTGTCACCAAATTACTGCCACTTTTATTTAAAGGCAGTGGACACTATTGGTAATTACTCAAAATATTCATTAGCATAAAACCTTACTTGGTAACGAGTAATGGAGAGAGGCTGGTATTATAAAACATTGTGAGAAATGGCTCCCTCTGAAGTGGAGTAGTTTTCGAGAAAGAAGTAATTTTCCACGAATTTAATTCCGATTTCGATTTAGAACTTGATGTCACGAAATCAAGCATCTAAACGCACACAACTTTTTTTTGCTTTCATTGTTATCTGAGAAAATAGAATTAGCTGTTGCAAACAACTTACCAACCAAATAGACCGAGAGTATAAATGCACAAAATAGTTAATGGCCTGACGTTTCGACCCTAAGCAGAGTCTTTCTCGAAGGCTAAATAGCCTTCGAGAAAGACTGCTAAGGTCGAAACGTCAGGCCATTAACTATTTTTTTCATTATTATCTCGCAACTTCGACGACTTGAGCTCAAATCTTCACAGGGTTGTTATTTTACGCATATGTTGAGATACACATTAATGAGAAGACTGGTCTTTGACAACTACCAAGTGTCCAACGTCTTTAATGACGTCATGTATAAAGCTGCATTTGAAAAGGGGAAGCATTTTTATCATTAAAGTGACGTTTGGTTCCAGATCTTAAAGTTAATGGCAAGACAAACTCACTTGGTTACAAGTACAAACAACAGCTTTCAATATTGTTTAAGTGTTTTGGAATGATTTAACTATTTAGTCACATGGTTATGGAAAAAGACAGTGGTTTTGTTCCCCAAAGTTGAATCTGAGAACTTTTGAGTTTAAAATGTTAAAATTGTGTATTCCACTTGCGGATTATTATTCCCGCGTGGACAAACCGCTCTGAAAACGGTGCCCAGCCTAAAACACAGAGTCCCCTCCTCTAAAGACTGCCCGATGACATCAGGGAAAGCCTTTTTTCCAAAAACATTGCAGCGACTGTTAATAATACTTTTGTTGTAATCCAGCTGTGTGTCACTTGGCCCTTCTAACGCCATGAAGGATGGGGTTTTGTAGGGTGTTGCACTGCAATGCAGTGGTGTTTTGCGACGGTTGTTGAGAAAGACAACTCGTGCAGGAAGACTTCTCGATAATAAGTTCATGAATAAGTGTTGCTCTAAAAGATGATGTATTGAAAACGGAACCAAAACTTAGAATCCATCAATCTTAATAACATCCTTCAAATATCAAGGCATCTTCAAAGGAGGTTGATTGCATTGAGGCTAGTGTCTTTAATAATTAAGAACGTGTTCTGCGATATCCGATGGTCAAATGCTCTGGATTGCCTTGGGCCGAAATGCCAGGGACGTAAACGCGTGATGATGTATGCCGGGGCTTTATACAATAAATTGTTAATTTATTAAACGGTATCAATAATTTCCCTTTCTGGCCTACTCTGTTCTGATTAATTAATCACGCGATGAAGGTTATCCTGAAAAGCAAAGTGGTTAGATTTTTTGTTTCAATGGGAAAAGTCAATATGGCTACACTCTAAATAAAATATTGTCCTGTTTTAGGAGAAACTTGGTTGGTGGTATTTTGGGGGGTATTGCTGTTTTTTTCATGATCAGAGTCGATCGAAACATCTTTTCAAAAGGATCGCACACCTCATCTTACCATGCCTTCTAGGTCAAGTTCATTTCTAAGTGCATGCAGTTTTTGTTCATTTCATAGGAATGATATAATAGTTTGATATTGGGCTTTTAAAAGAGGGTTTAAGAAAGGGTGCCAGTAAAAACATAAAATTTATTAGGGGCATTATTGAGGGTAGGTGAAAACACTAAGGTTCAACAAACGTTTTCACAACCACGGACGTTTTTGTAGAAGGGCGACTTTGTCTGGTCAACATTGTCGGGTCGACATTTTCGGGTCGACTTTGTCAGGGGTCGACTTTGTCAGGGGTCGACTTAATCAGGGGGCGACTTAATCAGGGGGCGACTTTATCAGGTGGTCGACTTAGTCACGGTCGTCTTTGTCAGGTGGCGACTTTTTCAGGGGCGACTGTGCCGGGGGCAAATTTGTCAGGGGTAGTGACCGGTGGTGGATTTAAATTTTGTAGGGTTTTAAAACAGTGAACGTGGATTCAGATATCCCTGATTGTTACCTGCATCTTAGGAGATTTTTTTCCTCATGTTTTCTTTAACAGTTTCTTTATGGGAAAACTCCTTGGTTTCTATGGTACCGTACTGAGATGAACGTTTTGGGACTAAGTTTATGATTACCCCGAGCCGAAGTAACTGAGCCAATAGGTGATCCTGCTCAAACGATAATATTTAAATGTTGATTCACGTTAACCGATAATACAAAACCAAACTGTTGAACTACCCCCCCCCCCCCCTTGAAAAACAAACACACACCACCCCATACGAACATCACTTGCAAATAAAACAGAAAGAGATAAGAAAACAAAAATATTTGTCGAAATATCATAGAAGCATTCACAATAACGGTTAATATAATAGTATTATACAAAATGTATATTGCAGTTAAAAAAGACCGGCCACTAACCTATAAGCCTATAACATATAAATCCATTCTTTAATAGAGTTTGGATCAAAACCGTAAATCCCACTAAGGTATTATTGGTATTATCAAGTTCTGGATAATACTATTTGGTTTTATTATACTAACTTAGCTATGATGCTATTTAGTTCATTACTGGCCCGTAATATCGACTGGTTTCAATTGATATCTGGCCGTCAATTTATTTTAGAACTGCCACTGTTTCAGTCCTTTTCAATATTTAAATGTTGTGTTTTTAAAACATATTGAACAAGGGGAATCTTTCAAAATTACATCTGGCAATATTTGGAGGATGGCATTTTTTTTTCTGGGTCGTTGTCGTCGTCGCAGTCATTGCTTCTGTCCAAAGATACATCAATTAGTGCTAGGGGATTTCCTTGCACTAGTTTCCCTATTCGGTTGGACGTGAAGAGAAACATTCACGACGAACATAACTTTCGTAACTGTGAAACAGTGACTGCTTCATTAAATCAAGAAATATTCACACATTGGTTTGATAGCGTCAGTACTGAGAGATAGTTCGTCACAATGAATGCACTCTCCCCGAATTCCAAAGAGGTATACCTTCAATTGACACGTCAATAAAAGGAATTTAATTCCATTATTTCTAGCAACACGCTCAATACCAAGGTGCCGGATCAATTACCACGAACAGACTACGCTGGAAGACTTTTGAATGCGTCCTTCAAGGTCCATCGGTCTCTGGTCCCCGGAGGAGGCGCTCTCCGGAGGCCCCGGTACCTGCGGCGTCTTTGGGTCGCTATGAACCTTTCGAATGTTGTATATTAAAGGAAAAAAAACAATAACAAACCAACACACAGCAAACAAACAAACAAATAATCACTTCAACACCCCTACTAACACCAATCACGGATCCACCCTTGACAATAATCAAACTAGTGAAAAAATAACCTCTTAGTCAAAATTGTCACCTCAAAAACGTCAACATGGATTAATTCAACTCCATCTTTAATCACATGATTAATCTAATCCCCAAGAGTAATCAATACGTAAATTTTCCCCTCTCGTCCTATTAATGCACAGTCGCTGATCCAATCCCCAGCTCATCCACTTTGACTACCAAATCTCCCGAGATTTACCAACATTGAGATGGAGACTAATTGGATCGCGAGTTTTCAAACGACTTCTCACGGGCTCCTTCTCGGGTGGGAATATTAAGTTTTTTAATAATGCGCCGGGAGAATTCGTTTGTGATATATATTTTTTTTTTGGCAGACTTATAAAGGTGTCGTTGACATGGGACATATCTATAAAAAAGAGTCTCTTCTCAATTGTTTGTCAGAAATTTCTCCGCATGATAAAAAAACATTGCTTGTTTTGTCTTTTCAAACTACCATGACCCAACATGTTGTCACACTGTGTTTTGTCTATCTTTTTGCACAAGTAACAAAGCTTGATGAAACATCAAGAAAACATAATATTAGCAAACTAAACAACCCACTGAACATCAGGAAGTCCATTTGTAAAGCAGAACTGCCTGACGTTAATACTCGTATCAGCCAATTATTACAAATCAGGTTAGACCAAAATAAGATAGAGGCAAAAACCCAAGCCCATTCTGATGAATTTGCTCAAAAAAATTAATAATTAAAAGCTACGTTTCTATTGAAGATACCACATCCTCGCGTATGGGCGATCCGCCTCCACTCTGTTCCGGTTTAAGCCAGTCAGTTCCGGTGTGCAGCTTTTTTGTTTATCTAATATTAGACGGTACAACTCGGATGAAAAGATGGCCATGTTTACACTGACGGTGAGAACAGCTCTCCTCGGCTCGGAGTCTGTTTTTTCCTTCCCACTCACTGTCTCTTCTTTCAACCGAAAATATCATTTGAAATGGTGAGGAGTGACGAAATTGGGGGACGATCAAGGCTAGGATAAGTCCAGGGGCGGGAGTGTTTAGAGAACACGGGCGCGGTAAATCAATTACATACGGAATCGATTGTTGACGGCTACGAACCATTCATTCAGCCTTGTCATTGAGACTACGAACTTGACTCGCAGCAAATTATTAATAGTGCACTTTTGTGGCACACCTTAAAATAAACAGCAAGAGATGCATCGAGATCAAAAAAAAATATTAATAAGGAATGAACGTGGATTATTGTGACAAGGTTTAAAGGGGGCGTATGGTGTGAGAAAAATGAGCAGCACTATAGAAAACTCCCAGGTGAGAATTGACCCCGATTGCGGATTCTGGGTATTATGGGGCCTGACCCTAGAGCTATATGGGTGCGTTCGTTTAGCTTCCCTTGGTCGACCCCGGAGTGTGGCGGGTTTTTTTTCCCAGGCCGAATGTGGGTAATGATATGCACACGTTCGTCCTCGAAAAAAAAAAAAAAAAAAAAAAAAAACCCGCCACACACCGGGGTCGACCCAAGGAAGCTAAACTCTAATTATGTAAAAGTTGAACCATTTCTGGGTCATTGTCACTCATTTCGGGTAAAGGTGCGAGTCAGATGCTGGATAACATCATGTACGGTTAACCCGGACTGACACCACATCAGGGGTCTGATTCATTTCCGGTCCAAGCTGATCCGTAAACCGTTTAAAAAAAATGTGAATTTAACTAGACTTTTGCACCAGTCTTGCCCCATTTTAGGGTTATATTGACCCAGAAATGGTTAAGCCCCACTGGTACCCAGATCAGGGTAATTTCTGCTCGGATTTTGGGACTATGATTCAGGGGCTGCACTTGTAGGTTTCTGGGGATGTCTGCTGGCAAAGACTGTAAATGCATAGTATTTAAAGGCACTGTACTCTATTGATAATTACTCAAACTAATTGTTAGCAAAAAAAAACTCACTTTGTAACGAGCAATGGGGAGCTGTTGATAGCATAAAACAGTATAAGAAACGGCTTCCTCCGAAGAACGTAGTTTTTGAGAAAAGTAATTTCTCACTCAAACTTTGAATTGAATTCTAGATCTCAGCTTAGGTCTCAACTTTATAAGCATCTCAAAGCACATAACATGTGAGACAAGGGTGTTTTGTCTTCCACTATCCTCGCGCATCTTCGACGACCAATCGAGCTGAAATTTTCACCGGTGTGTTATTGTATGCATATGTTGAGATAGGCTTCACCAAGTGGGAAGACTAGTCTTTGACAATTATTACCAAAAGTGTTCAGTGCCTTTAATGCTATAGTTTGACATTTTGCAAACAAGATAAAAAGGAAGACTGGTGTCCAGGTTACCGGACCAATTTTCATCTCCAATGAGCTTGGCATTTGTCACATTGAATCCAATCCCTCAGCCCTAATTGTACAGGATATTGTCTGTCCAAGATTGAAATAAATTGAGCATCACTTGGAGTGCATTGATTTGACGCAGTGGTGTGAGGAGTATAAATTAAAGAAAACGGGTAACAAAATGAGACCAAATCTTCACTTGATCTACGGATAATTATGACCGAATTAATTGGGCACCAATGATTAAAGAGACAGTGATTGATATACTTTGACCATAGAACCACGTGTGTTACCGGAATTTTGACTTCAATCCTCTCCTTTAACCTAGTCTCAAAGACCTTTATTTTGAGATTTTGATTGAACATTTTAATTAAAAATAGCAAAAGCTGTGTGAATAAGAGTATTTGGTGGTTTTCGGAAAACTGTCTTCGAGTTTTAATGAAATCGGGCGAGATGACCATTAATTACAAAGTCTTTAGGGCTCACAAAAGGATCACAACTCAATTATGCTTGGCTTTTTGTCTGCCTGTGGTCGGCTTTCCACTTTCGGTGCTGTATCACCGTCTCGAGGCACTCGTGCGTACCGTCAGAAAGCAGAAGCGAACGGCAGCAAGCGTACTCGTGTTTGCCACTATAGTTTCATATCTGGCTTAAAGGCACTGGATACGGTTGGTAATTACTCAAAAATTAACTGTTTGCATAAAAGTTTACTTGGTAAAAAGCACTGGAGAGTTGTTGATAGTACAAAACATTGTGAGAAACGGCTTCCTCTGAAGTGACGTAGTTTTTGAGAAAGAGGTAATTTCTCTCTCAAACAATAAAAAGACTTTGTATATGCATCTAAAATAGTAATAAAAAGCCATAAAATGTTTTTTCTTTTTCTTTTCACTATTCTCTACTGGCAAATTCGATGACCAATTGAGCAAAAATTTTCACAACTTGTTAGTTTATGCATATGTTGGGATACACCAACTGTCTTTGACAAATACCAAAGGTTTCCAGTGCCTTTAATCTTCCACTCTAATACAGAATCATAAACTCATGTTGCAGTATTTCTTTTTTTTGTGGTATAACGCCAGACGAAACACAATTTTCCCCCTGTGGATCCCTGTGATGTTGCTGTGCAATCAGTGCCCAATGTTAACAATTTTAATAACAAAACAGTTTCTGGCAGTGTAAGCACTTTACAGTGCTTACTTTAAAATGTAATCCACCATAAACTGACAAACCTGTAGAAGTTTGAGATCGATTGACCATCTGGGTCACAAATAAAGAAATAAAACCCTCAGTTTATACACATTGTTCGATACTATATAATAAATTAATAAAACGCTCACTGGGTGCGATAAAACGGTTGTAGTTATTTCTCAAAAAATATGAAGTTTCAAACAAATTTATTTTATGTAAATCTGTGATCTTCACGATTTTTTTTCGTTCAAATGTTTTCATGTTCATTCACTGCTTAACAAAATGTCTTCGCTTTGTAAAAATTGAGTTAGACACCAGTCCCAACAACGTCAACCTTTTGTAATTCTGGCTGAAAACCCGTTTCTGCCAAGCAATATTTTTCTGTGCTGAGTAAGTGCTTACGGGCTTTATGAAAATGGACCCAGTGTGACTGATTTCAGCTGCTTTGGAGATTACACTAAAGAGGGGGCGTGGATTGAGGGCTTTAAATGAGGGAGGTGAAACTGCCGGCACAAAAAGTGCAATGACAGTGCAAAGCCCTGTAGGTTTTACCGCAATCGGATAAAAACAACTACATTCGCGCTCTCTGGACCTGTCCTTCGACACCCGTCAGAAAGCCCGTGTGAAATTTAAGACTTATTAGTGGATTATTTTAGTGTGAGGCACCCTTGACGCTTGGTACTGACAAACTGACAGTAACATCACTAATGCTTTTTTGATGAAATTCAATCAGGGCACTCTTTGTCGTGGTGACTCATGTAGCTACTTGTTTGTAACTTGAACCACACAGGAAGGTAGAGTCCATAATGCCATGTAAACCTCGTAGTAGTTGATGATGGAATTATGACCTATTCAAATAATTTGTGAAAGGTATTGATAAGCTTCAGAGATGATGATGTGACTAATTAGGGACTTTGTTCTCTTCGTTTGTCTGCTGTATATTGAATTTTATTTTGTTTTCTGGTTAGGGTATACTTGATGGTTTTTGTTTTGTTTGGTGTAAGCTTTGCTCTAATGTTTTTAAGCACAAGATAATTATTTTTTAAATCATATCAAATTGGATGGGAACCTTATAGCGTAATAAAAACACTCAACACCAGACCCCGTAACTAGAGAGGGGCGGGGGGGGGGGGTGTTGAGTATCTGTCCTCCCCAAACCCCAAACGAAAGGGTTTCACATCTGAGGAATTAGTGTTTTTTGTTGTTGTAATACATCAGAAGACAATAACAGAATACAAAAAAAAATGGGATATTAGCAGTGCCTTCTGAACACACAATTTGACGATGTTATTTTCTGCTTGCTCTCAAAGCACTGTCATACAAACAAATGACAAATGACAATGCACGGTAGGCAAGAACAACAAATTAAACAGTAGGTTTTAACAGTGTTTTTACCCCCTGTTTATTTTCTCTATTTCCAGGTATGCCGCGGTGAGCAAGTTTGCAAACAGGCAGAAAAGAGCAGTTTTAGGTGCCGTTGTCCTGGCTTCACCCAGTGCGTGGCAGAGGGCAGACAATATGATGCTAGCTGCAAGTACAGCAATATAGGCGTCGTGTACCACCAGCCAAGGTATTGAGTCACAGAGGAACAGGTGAGTGTTTATCAATCGAATTCATGCTGTCGCCGTCCTGATCGTGTTCCCTGTATCCAACACCAGTAATTGATGCTAATATCCACCAAACAAAAAGGAACCAGACTATTTCACTTTCCAGCCTCGGTTTGGTTACATTGATTTGAATAGGAGGAAATCAAGATGGCCGCACCATGATATCTTAGCTGTCGTTGAATTCAAAAGTGTGTCTACCTGTTGTCGTCGGTGAATTTAAAAACGGGTAGTTATAAAGCTTGCGCGATACACTATTTCGGTCGCAAAATGAAAGTTATTAAACAGACGGTGTGATTGATATCAGTATGGAGAATCAAATAAAAGTCGAAATTTGACATTGAGAGTATGTTCGTTGTTTTTAAGCCAGTGGCAGCGGTATGTGCACTATCGACAAGAAATGATCTTCACTATTTTCAAAACAACTTGTGAGTTATAAAAATAATGTGAATTTATTCCCATAAAAAATAGCAGTCATGAGAATCGTTTGACACCTTGTAAAAAAATCCGTGGCATCATAGATATGAACTTTTGAAGCTTATATCGCGAACACCCACTTATAATTTGCAACTGAAAAGTACACGGGGCCTCTTAACGCAATAAGAGCGTAATATTTGATAAAGGGAAGCGGGAGGTTTCGTAACGGGGGGGGGGGGGTCACGTCGTGTGCCCGTTGAGCGGTAGGGGCAAACCTCCACAGGGTGAGGCTGATGCCTCAAACCCATGTTTGCCCCATCATAAAGATATACAAAAACATGTTCATTAATAACACACGGATGGTTTTCCCAACTGAACCAAAACGAATGAGAAAGAAAATGAAATTACTGACATCGCTCTGGAATCAAGGCAGCGGCCTTGGGTAAAGACACAAATGGGCAAAGCAATACAAAATAATCAACCGACATTAATACCGAGTCTGCTCAACACAAGACGAACCGACACAGATGACATTTTATTTTTTGAGAAAATTTTATTTTTATTAAATTTTATTAAATTTAATTTTTGAGATAAACAAGATGGTAAACGTAAACGTCCGATGTTTAAAAAGAGCAAAGTATAATACCAAAATATTATTCAGATAAATCTTCCGAATAATATGAATAAATTGTCTTATATAGGTCATGCCACGTTTCTGCTTGCGGTATGGATCTTCAATAGTACAATGAGTGCTCGTTATAGAACAACGTAAGAGTTTCATGTTGTTATACTTGGCATCTGACGATCCGAGTAGTTTAAACGCATGATACATTATTTTGGTGACGAAAGGAACAAAATAACACTGTGTCTCATGTAAAAAGTGTTTGCGTCATTAACTCGGCATCGGTGGTTATAGACTTGTGTAAGTCTCGCGCGTATGTTTACTTAGGTACCCATGTGCATGAGTGTATTTCCTTCAAGAGTTTATTAAGCAATGTACGTTGGGACCAAATTATCTTTCTTTGTTTAAAGGAACACGTTGCCTTGGATCGGACGAGTTGGTCAAAACAAAAGCGTTTGTAACCGTTTTTTATAAAATGCATATGGTTGGAAAGATGTTTTAAAAGTAGAATACAATGATCCACACAAGTTTGCCTCGAAATTGCGTGGTTTTCCTTCTACTGTGCGAACTAACATGGTCGGCCATTTATGGGAGTCAAAATTTTGACCCCCATAAATGGCCGACGTGTTAGTCGACGAGGTAAAAGGAAAACCACGCAATTTCGAGGCATGTTTGTGTGGATCATTGTATTCTACTTTTACAACATCTTTCTACCCATATGCATTGTATAAAAAACGGTTACAAACGCTTTTCAAAGACCAACTCGACCGATCCAAGGCAACGTGTTCCTTTAAGGGTTTTACCCTCTTGTCTTGTGCGAGTTTTTATGTTTTGATTATTACCTAAAAAGTTAATTGTTACGTTTTCCTGTTTTATAATGTTAAATATTTCCTCTTTTTTTTTACAACTCTTTGGAGCATTGGTACTCATTATCCATACTCATTATTGGTTCCACTGAATTCCAGTCAGTGTACTTTGTAAATATTCTGAAGGAAATGCCAATGCATCTCTTGCAAGTCTTGAGACAGGAGCTACGTCTATTCGAGTCATGTCAACAGCTATAACGAAGGTTTAAGTGCCAGACATCTCCATTGTTGATGCCCGGCTGCAAGCTCGGAGCTTAGGGGTTATTTGTTATTCATCAATGGCACTCCAACCATGCCTAATCAACAACATCATTCGTTTGTCATCATTTCACATCAGGAATACTGTTGAGATACGCAAGTACTTGGACAAGAGTGCCACTGAAAGGTCATTCGTGCATTTGTTACTTCTCGTCTTGTAAACGACAAATGCTCTTCTCTAAAGTCTTCCCAGTAACCAGATTTCTCGTCTTAAACGCCTCAAAAACACCGCAGACGGATCGTGACACTGTTTAGAAAATCCTTTTAGTTTCACTCCAATCCTGAAACAACTGTACTGGCACCAATCTCTCAACGAACCATCTTCAAGCTGATGCTCATTGTCCACAATAAAGGCACTTAACTGCAAGACTCTCCACTATATCTCTGAACTCTCTTAATTTAGTTTACACTCCGTTAAAGCCATTATACACTTTCGGTAAACAGTATTGTCCAAGTCCCACACTTCGTGTATCACAACTTTATATAAAATAACAATCCTGTGGAAATTAAGGCTCAATCGGACATCGGAGTTGGGAGAAAATAACGGGAAAACCCACTCCTGTTTTCGCGCGTTTCGCCGTGTCATGACATGTGTTTATAACAAACCCGTAATTCTCGTTAACGAGAATTTATATTGTTTTACCGTTTTCTCAAAAAGTAAAGCATTTCATGGACTAATATTTCAAGAGAAGTCTTTCACTATTACCTTCTGTAAACCCTATAAATTATTTGTAAATCTGTGAACTTTTTTTTTTTCTGTACCGAAAGGGTCCAATGGCTTTAAGGGATCTTTAATCCAGTTCCATGCTTCTCGTCAATCAACCCAAGCCTCGACACTCCTGACGAGACAGGTCTTTTTCTTCAGCTGCGCCACGTATCTGGAACTATCTACTCAGATCTTGTCTTTGTAACAAAAAATTCAAATCTCTTCTCAAATCTTATCTTATGTCACACGTTTTCAAGGACTATTTTAATGTGTCTCTGTTTTCTTTCGTTTTGTATTTGGTTTTACTGTTTCCTTGACCACCAAGCACGGTTGATAATGTGCGCATGTCCTTATTGTTACTTACTACTATTATTATTTGTCCAAGTCGATGTGTAATCCGACAGATTTCGATTTTTCTTTTCCTCTTTTCAGGATTCGGAGAGCGCCCTCTTTGGACACGTGAGAGACTGTATAGACAGACTAGTCTTGGCTATCTGCACAATGTAGTGTCATAATGTTTAGGAATAACTCTCAAACAGTCAGTGAACTTAGTTTTGGTTTTCATTTGCCAAATAACATAAACAAATATTCACCTACTTTGAAACTTCATCCCGAGTTCTTCACCAGGCTCGCTTTATTATGTACATAGGGAACTTGTGTATTTAATTTGTATAGTACGTTCTACTTTGATTCTTCGCTCGTCCCCAGCGCCTTGCTTTAACCAAAGGCGCTGGGATGGGCAAACCTATCATGCAAGCTCATTGTTTTAATAATGCGCAGCCCCATCATGCATCACACTCGCACTGCGCCATATTTCTATGCACTGTACGCATGACTTACTTCCTGAACTAGAATCTGTGCAAGCGATTAGCCCATCCCAGCGGTCCTGGATAGACTGGCCGCTGGGGCCGAGCGAACTTTGATTCTTGTTGTGTTTTACCGCTAGTAGGTACTTTTGAGTGTTGCCAAGTCTTTTAGTTATTAGTAAGTATTTTGGGGCTACCTATGATTTGGATTAAATTTTAAGCTATTACTACATTAAGGATAATATAAGATGTATTAACCATGTTCACTGTAGCATACATTCATTATTGAAAATAGCCTCTGGACACTTTTATGTACGCTAGGTGGCAGCAGACATACTAGAAAAAGCCATTGTTCGCGAAAGTACGCATGCTCAAAATTCCCTGAGCAAGTTAAAACTATCTGACCCTTACTCATGTCTTCGTTTACCTCAATGTTAACGCTTTCGGGGCACTTACATCATTTGAAAGTTTTGTAAGTGTAGAAAGTTGAGGTAAGCATTGCAAAGAAATGGCCAGGCTCTGCTGCCACCTAGCGTTACAAAGTCGCCAAATGGGGGAACTCCGTTTCGATTATTTGGATTGTTGCAATAGAATAGTGTATAATATTTAACTGTATAAATTACTAAAATCCTATAATTAATTGAAAACAATTTTATTATTGAGCAATTTCTGATTATGCGTAGGCCTAAACAGGTTGGTAACATTTGAATTCACAAATTGTTTTAACCTATGATCTCTGAATAATCAGGTCCCGTGCGTCCTTATTATAACTGCTGAACAACGGATACGTAGGACAGTTTGCTGGGCTGGGCAAGAGTTGCTATAGTGTGGAACTGTTGAACAACGGATACGTAGGACAGTTTGCTGGGCTGGGCAAGAGTTGCTATAGTGTGGAACTGACCAGCAATTTCGTTTATAATTTGTGTATGAACTAAGCGTTTTGGGATAAGTGATCAATTTGTCTGGGGGTTGGAAAAGGGAGTTCAAGTTTCAGATTTGTATTATGCATCCACTCATGCAGCAACTGGGTATTTATTGTGTGGTGTCTATGTTTCAAAGCGCTTGAGATATTATAGCGTGCAATGTGTAGTAAACTGCGCATGACGGTAGACCTCAATTTATTGCTCGAGATGGTAGGTTGTGTCCGGAGTTCGTCTCACTCACGAACGTCCGCAAGTAGTTTTATTTTATTATGTTGTTGTCAAGAGCAGTTTACACCCCCTGTCCCCCTGTCGCTACTGCATTACTTAAAGAGGCGGGGGTCTTTGTAATTATGAGTAGTTAGACCTACAATTAAAAAAGTGATTGTAGTTGAACTAAAGCAGAGAGCAAAATTGCAGTTCATCGGTAATCAAATTCCACTTTTCACATCTATTTTTAGTAATTACCATGACGGAGATTCAAACTTGAAATAATGGCGGTGTCAATTAATAAACGGTTGTACGATGTTAATTGGACGTTATCACTTGCGTCGTGTGACTTCTGTTGGTAGCTACAAATAAATTGGGTGTGCTATAATTGGACTGAAATGTAGATATGACGTCATAATTTCATTTGGATCATTCCACACGAGGTACTTTACAGACAATCAGCTCTAGTAAAATTCCACTTAGAATCATTAACAGTTTAGTGTTGTTCTCATTACTTTCTTGCTGATAATAAGTTACAACTTGAAATTTTGTTGCTTGTGTGCTGCTGAGGTGTTCCGTTTGCATTCAGTGCAAATGGTGCTTTCGAGTTACCTGCCAACAATACCCATTGAAACATGGGCCCTTGCATTTGAATGAATGGTTCAGTTAAAGGTATAACACAATTCTTGCCATTAGGGGAAATTATGTTATAAGTTGGGACGCCTTTAGCTTACTGGTGAAGACAACAGAATACTTTTGACTAAAGGCACTCAGAAAGTTTCGTAACAATGTTTTAAATATCATAAAGATGTTATTCAGTTAGGGCATTAAACGCTTTCTATAGATGTATGTTTTACCCAATATGGACAAATAAAACTAAGTGCTTAAGTTTAGTTTACAATTATATTTCAACGTGTCATTTTTTGTTTATATTAGTCCCCCAAAACAACAAAATGAACTTAGCCTGTTGCATGATCTGAATTAGTACTGGTGCTGAAAACCTTAACCCCCTTTTAATCCAAAATCCTTGGTCAAAAAGGAACATTTTTTTTTAGCTCAATCGATCATCAGGTTGCGAAATAATAATGAAAGAACAAACTCCCTTGTCACACGAAGTTGTGTGCTTTCAGATGCTTGATTTCGAGACCTCAAATTCTAAATCTGAGGTCTCGAATCGTTGAAAATTACTTCATTCTTGAACACTATGTTACTTCAGAGGGAGCTATTTCTAACAATGTTTTATACTATTTAAAAAGGCCCATTAAAACAAATATTTGCCTAAAAAATAAAATGGTCCCAAATCAGTCAACAGAACAAGTTTAACCCCTTGTTGTTTTTTAACCGAAAATCCTAGCTCAAAAAGGCAATTTTTTTTTTTAACGGACCGAAAAAAAATATGGTCCCAAATTAGTCAAAAGTACATGGTTTTTCCAGTTTTTTTAAGCAAAAAACCTGGCTCAAAAAGGTCCATTGTTGAAAATTTGCCAAAAAAAAAAATTGTCCCAAATCAGTCAACCCCTTGCAGTTTTCAAGCCAAAAGATGCTGGCTCAAAAAGACCCTTTTTTAAAAATTGGCCGAAAAATAAAATGGTCCCAAATCAGTCAAACGAACAGGTTTAACTAACCCCTAACAGTTTTTTTTAACAAAACATCCTGGCTCAAAAAAAGTCCATTATTGAATATTGGCCAAAAATTAAAATAGTCCCAAATTAGTTAAAGGTACAAGTTTAACCCCTTGTAGTTTTTTAACCAAAAATCATGGCTCAAAAATTTCCAGTTTTGAAAATTGGTCGAAAAAATAAAATTGTCCCAAATCAGCCAAAATAATAAGTTTAACCCCTTGCAGTTTTTAACCAAAAATCCTGGTTCAAAAAGGTCCACTGTTGAATATTGGCCGGAAAATAGAATAGTCCCAAATCAGTCAAAGGTACAAGTTTAACCCCTTGCAGTTTTTCAAACTACAAATGCTGGCTCAAAAAGGCCCATTTTTAAAAATTGGCTGACAAATCAAATTTTCCTTAATCAGTCACAATAAAAGTTTAACCCCTTGTAGTTTTTTTTATACCGAAAACCATGGTCGAGTTGACTTAAACATGGGTCTCAGTGCTAGAAGCTTTTGTCTCGCTCCGGCTGGGTACCGTCGTCAGTTTTTGAGCAATGTGTATTCGAATAGAATCCTACTTCAAGACCAATGAGAGCCAGACCCTATAAGCAAATGTTGAGCATTTCAAACGTAATTTATATGGGAGAACATGAAGGGCCCAATTTCATAGAGCTGCTTAAGCACATAAAGTAGCTAAGCATAACAAAAATATTCTTACCCGAAAAAGGTCACCAGCTAAACTACCATGTCACATGTACAATCAATTTGTATCCTGCTCATTACTGCTTAGCAGACAATTGTTCAGCAGTATTTTTTGCTTAAGTAGCTCTACACGAAATTGGGCCATGACCGAGAAGGGGGGGGGGGGGCAGTGCCGTACTAGGGACACACTATTTTTAGGAAGCAAAAGGTGGGGCATAATTCTCTGGAGAGGGGCACTACAAGCCAAGTGTCTGCCTGCCTTTTTTCTTTTTGATAAACAAGCCTCTTTCCAACGCCTTATTAAAGTACCTATTTCTAGCACATTATCTCTAAAAACAAATGTCAAAGCTATGTAACTTTGATCTGCAAGTTCCGGGTCCCTAAACTCCATAAGTTCAAATGGATGGGGGGGGGGGGGCATGGAAATCATTTTTGGGCAGGATCGACGAGCCCGAGTACATCAAGGACAATCTTTTTTTCCACTCTTCCCCAACCTTTTAAAAGCTCGATATTTATTCAAATCAGAAGTTTCTATAAAGATTAGATATTGTCTTGTATAGCAGAGGAATAGCAGAACAGAATGTTTGCCGTTTTATATTACAGAGAAAGAATCCAATCGGTCACTTGTAAAGCGCAGTGCACAGATAATCATGAATTTCCCAAAGGGTTTGAAATCTGCAAGATTGATCTTGTGTCATTAACCGTGGAATATTGGAGAGAAGGAAAAATACCTCAATGTCTTTATATGGAGACGTTCATTACAAGCTCTTCAAGCTACCCTTGATTGTTTCTTGATCCTTTGAAGATGTTTTATTAAATCGTCATTGAGTAAAATGAGAGTGGTGTGTATACAGATGCATCGCAACTAAAAAGGTAATACTAAACTTGAAGGTTTTTAGCTTGTGTTTGGAGAAACTAAAAAATGCAATTTGGATCTTTGAATTGGTTAGTTGCTTATACAATCAAACCTAGAATCATCTGATTATGTTCCCTACTGAAGACATACTCGAAAATGTTTGAGTGCACCCTGCAGTTTCCAGAGAATTGTACAATTCATATTTCACTCCGTCTTCAAGATCTCAAAATGAAACATTATAGGAACACGTTGCCTTGGATCGGACGATTTGGTCTATTCAAAGCGTTTGAAACCGTTTGTTATGAAATGCATATGGTTAGAAAGATGTTTTAAAAGTAGAATATGCTGATCCACACAAGTATCACTCAAAATTGCACGGTTTTCCTTTTATGTCGCTAACTATCACGGTCGGCTATTTATGGGAGTCAAAATTTTGACTCCCATAAATGGCCGACCGTGTTAGTCGACGAGGTTAAAAGAAATCCACGCAATTTCGAGGCATATTTGTGTAGATCATTGTATTCTACTTTTACAATATCTTTCTAACCATATGCATTTTATAACAAACGGTTACAGAACGCTTTTCAAAGACCAACTCGACCGATCTAAGGCAACGTGTTCCTTTAACACACTGTTTTTTCTCTTGAAGAAGATATATACCCCCTGAATCATTTAAAGAATTGCTGAGATTCCACGCACACAATGAAGACAAAACAGAGGTTTGGTGAGGGGGGGGGGGTACACCAGTGTCTCCAAATCGGACACTTTATTTACCTTGCCCGATATTGGGCAGAGCATACCCATATTTTGGTGAAGATTTCCGTACACGAGAAATATATTTTGTTTCAAAAGAATGAGACCCCCCCCCCCCCTTTGCAGTGAGAGATTACAATGGGCCCCCATTCCGCAAGCCACCACGCTTGACTCAGATCGGTGTCTCTTTTATGACCAGGGCTCAATTTCTTAAAGCAGAACATTTTGCCAAAAAATGTCAAAGACCAGTTTTCTCACTTGGTGTATCTCAACATATGCATTGTAAAAAAAACTGTGAAAATTTGAGCTCAACTGGTCGTCAAAGTTGCGAGAAAATTATGAAAGAAAAAAAAACACCCTTGTCACACGAAGTTGTGTGCTTTCAGATGCTTGATTTCGAGAACTCAAAATCTAATTCTGAGGTCTCGAAATCAAATAAGTTTTTACTATGCTGACAAAGCAGGTCTATGACATTGGGCCTAGAGTTTGGTCATGAATGGAAAGTGAAAAGGTTCGGCACCCACCACCCAATCATTTTGTCAAAGAAAAGATGTTTGCTCTTCTAAAAACAGACATCATTGCTTAGAGCAAGGAGCCAGTCGGCCACGCAATGAGCAATGACTTATGGGGTTCTTTCTATCAATCATTGCTCTATTACGGTTGTTTGTCTGCGTAGGCCTGGTGGCTCTGAGAAAAAGTTCACCGTTCTTGGAGTCCCATGGGCAAGGAACCTCATAAAAACCGATGGGGGCTTGGAACAATGAGCTTGTATTGTAGACACAGTGAGTTCAAACTTAGACTGGTCCCTTGTTTTGTATCCCTAAGAATAAAGACAGGTTTGGTTTTGAATTTTACATAAACCAGTGATTTCATTGGATACTTCATTGGATAACGTGCATTTACGTCAGCATTCTATATAATCTGTAATTTGAAAAAATCCGATGGAACGTTTAGCAGTGCGTTTTCGGTCGTCTGCATGATATTTATAGCAGCGTTCATGTTTTATTGTGTATACATGTTCGTATGATTTGACTGCGTATCTCCAAGTGAAACAATTACGTGGAGGGTCATTTTGGACGGGGATTGACGTATGGCTCGAGGCAAATCTCTGGCGTAATTCACCAGCCTCGATTGTGACGTTCAGGCTAGTAAAACTAGAAAGTTGTTGGTTTGAGTCTTCGGGCACTCGAGTTTTGTGAGCAGACGTTATTTGTACATGGTTCAGGTAGAGCCTCTAGTTGTACATCGGTTTGTTGTTGTAAGTGGTATATAAATAAACATGTAAATATCTGGTGTGTCTATTTGTTTTGGAACTAATAGTTCGTAAAGTATAAGGAAAACCACACTTTTAAAACATCTTTCACACCATAATTATTATGCATTAATTATTATACCAAACGGTTAAAACGCTGTTCATAGACCAACTCGCCCAACCCAAGGCGATGTGTACCTTTAAGGGTAAAATGTTACTTTTAGATCAGCGAATGATCCTGCCATAGAGTTTATATCACCCTTGAACATAATTTATATCAGAGTCAAGCATGATCCACTCCTGTGTGCAACAAGAATTAACTATTTATTTTGAAAGTGTCGTCTTGTCATTCAACGCGTTCAATTGTTTATAATTCCATTAATAACAATGACAAGAAAGTCCTAACTCGCGCATGTGGAACGCCATTTCTATCTTCGGTAGCTCACATGGCCAAATTTCATAGAGCTGCTTAAACAGAAAAAAAATGCAAAAATTATGCTCACCAGAATATGGTTACCAGGTAAACTACCATGTCGCATGTACATGTTGTGGCTGGTGTCCTTCTCATTTCTGCTTAGCAGACAATTGTTGAGCAATGTTTTCTGCTTTAAAAGCAGCTCTATAAAATTGGGCCTATATCGTTAGCGTTGATAATTTATAAGTTCTTTTTGCAATGTCATTAATTAGTTATGCTTTTTCACAATTCATTTCAGCAATTTCATCGGTGAGTGCATTCTGTCAGGCAATTTCATAGTCTAATTCGTCATGACGTGTTCACAGAGAGACGGGCATGTCGAAAGGACATTCCGAGATCATAATGCTTTTGAAAACAGAGTTAAATTAGAAACTGAAAACTGAAATATAACACAAAACCACACCATGTTCAAGGGGTATTTAGGGGAATCGTTAGCAAACCATATTCATTTTCATATCAGTTTATCATAGCAGAAAGTGCACAACCCAAGGCAAGGTGTCCTTTAAACTTTATTGTCAAAAACAAACATGGCCGGCCATCGCTTGGTTGATTTTGAATGTTAAGATTAAGCCAAGATTACATTGTGTTCAGTATTGACCCAAAATGTTCAAAATTCTACATCATATTATATAGTTGTGCACGTCATGAGGTTGTGTAAAGTCAGAAACCTGGGACAGAGGATTTGTTTAAGAATTTATGCCACCAGCGCTCAAAAGAGGGCGTTATCAGACGAAATTTCGACACGATGGTGGACAGACTCGTGGGGCGGGGGGTGGGAACTCCAGGGGTTACTATGACCAGCGATGTATCTTGACCAGAGCCCAATTTCATACAGATGTATATGCAAACAAATGTTTAGCAAGATTTTTTGCTTTGCGGAGTCGCAATGTAAACCCGAATGAATTTTGGTGTGTATCAAATTTCTGTTAAGCATTTTTATGTTTATGTGCTTAGCTAGTTTTCATGATTACAGGCTTCGAAAGTGGGCACTGGAAAGATGTGAACAATGTAAAATCGAAAGTTATTCTTATTACACTTCAAAACATTGGTAGACCTCGGTTGTGTACGCCACACTGTCGTTTGGTCCCCCTAGTGCATGCTCATGCGAGTCTACTTGATTGGTTGGCATCACTCATCACATCTCTCATTTCCGCGCTGTTGAACTACCGCCCTCGCTCGTCAGTTATAGATCACTCAAAGTCACTGATGTGGTGATATTTAGCGTAGGTGGCGCCGTGTATACTTTCGGTCAACCTGGAGAGTTTATGAGCAAAAGTTATCCTAATGCAGGTGTCACAGAGAAATAAACCAGCTGGAGGAGGATTCAAAAGAGGGCGCTATTAGAACAAGTTTGTAGGCAGTTCGCCATAGTATATTATATTATATTAATATATTATATTGGTGAACAGCATCTCCGCTCTTGCCACACCGACAGTGAAAGTTGACTAAAATTCACAATGGCATACAATAGGATATGATTGATCATAGGCGACCAGTGTCATTGTCGCGTGTCCTTTTTCCAAATGTAAATTTTATAGATACAGATTCATTCTTCTATAAAGAAACCAGATATATAGTTGCATTGATTCGAGGAGGGCTAGCTGGGTGACAGAATATCGACAGTGAGAATTATTATGATTTTTCTTCCTAGGGCTTGACACTTCTTTGCGGTACGCAAAATATGATTCAAAGAGAAAATAAAATCAATTGAATTATTTTTATTAATTGTGTTTTACTTAGTGTTGGTTTCGATGTTGATGTCATTTAATCAACGAAGTGGCCAATTGTAGATGGCCCTTTTATTATATAAAGTAAAAACGGTTTAAAAAACTAAAAAGAACAATATACAAAGGTATGTCTTGCCACTACCTGCAGGAATAGCAATGCAAGAGTATGCACCAGTGACCATGGAATGCGGGTTATAATTGCTACCCCAACGAGTGTGCATCGTTGGAGTGCAACGCCAAGGCTGGTACAGACTCATGCAACGCAGTGACAAAAATGTTAAGAATTGTCAGTCACATAACATGAAACTTTCAACATGGATTTGTGAGAGAGAATGGCAATTCTAAACTACAGGAAAACAAATGCTTATCGGATATACTGACAGTGATAGTTCGTATATTATAGCAGAAAGACTCGTTACATATCCAATCCGATTGGGTTAGAATAATAAATGGGAGGTGCAGGATGTGAACCTACGGTGACTGAAACGCCGTGCTATGAGTGCAGGCAGCAAGATCGTCTATGCTGTTTACGCACTTGCAAAGATCTAACTTCAAAATGGAAACTAGATGACAGTCCAGTATGTATTCGGTTAAGTAATTGAGAGGTAACGGATGTGAACCCAGGGCTTTGAGTATAAGTGTAAAAGCTCTTGGTTTTAACCTCTCCTTGGATTTAGCCACGGTTTGACTCCTCCTCCGTCGCACTGATGTCCTACCAGGGCTAGGTTGGATTCTAACTAATCGAGCTGAGGTACTCCAGGATTTGAACCCATGACATAAGCATTTCGCTAACAGTGCAAAAAGTGTACCCGCCCTTACAATGCGACTACACCCAACTCATAGGCTCTATCATCAGATGAAAGAATGTCATGGAGGTAAGCTTTTCCACCCTTTAGTACTGATTGTAATAAAAGTTCCAGTAGTTTGTCAACATGACATTTCAAGACATGATCCTAGGTCAGGAGCTTCTCTTGATACAGTTAAACCATTTTGAGATATGGTGGACTTATTGAAGTTGCACTATTTGATTTTGGCACATCTGTTTACACCCAAACGAAACAGTACACTCGATCCTATGTAGTCAACCATTGTTATCTCGAAAGGGCTGTACTGCACGGTTTAAGAGAGCTCTCAGAACTTGTTTCGGTCGGGGTTTTTTTCTTCACCGGAATTTTGTTTCTGCTTAGAGTTCCCCAAAACATTAGAGACTGTGATGGCCTCTGTTTAGTCATCAATGTCAAAGTATACATTTCGGTCAGGGAATACGTACAGCATGTATCATCAGCTTCATCACCAAAATAATATTACAGTCATGCAGCCAGCGGCATTCGAAAAATTAAGGATCACGTGGCTATTATGGAATCATTAGTTAATGGCTCTTCCCACGGGTTTAATGACAATTATCACATCAGGGCCACTTACCACAGACACTTGCTAATCGCTGCACTTTTAACGAATACCAGCGGCATTTCAGTTTTTGTCATTGGCAGACGACTGTTTCATGTACAGAATAGTTTCATCAGGACTATCAATTAATAATATTTTGCGTGTCGTACACATTGTGTTGCTGCATGTTTGATTCACAATTTCATTTGAAATGTAATGTAGGGATATTTCTTTGAACTATTTGAAGAAATTTAACATGAAGTGGTCGTAGACAAAATGTTTTAGACCGTTGAATGCAGCGATATTAAATTCAAGACGATGAGTTTAGACCCTTGGACCACCAACCACTAAGCAGTGGGAGGGATCGGGGCTTAGATCGTGTAAGCCACTGTACCTCTATCATGATGAGGAATTTACTGACACAAAAGTCACCAAGAACGGGGAATGTTTGGAATAGTGCATTTTTTATACACGAGGTTTCCCATTAAAGACACTGGAATGTGGACACCTTTGGTAATTGTCAAAATCCAGACTTCTCACTTGGTGTATCTCAACATCAGCATAAATGAACAAACCTGTACAAAATTATAATCTTGGTCGTCGAAGTTGCGAGAGAATAATAAAAGAAAAATACCCTTGCGCGCGAAGTTGTGTGCTTTCAGATGCTTAAATTCTAGACCTCAGCTGAGGTCTCGAAATCAATTCAAGTGTTTTAGTGAATAATTACTTCTTTTCTCAAAAACTACGTTACTTCAGAGTGAGCCGTTTCTCACTAAGATTTGTACCAAGAAAGTTGTTATGCTGATAATTATTTTGAGTATAATTACAATAATGTCCAGTGCATTTAAAGGGGTTACACTTTCAGTGGAAACCACCAATTTGATAAATTAGTACATTTTGACTATTTTTATTTTTTGCAAATTTTCGTGCGCTTTCGCGCTGTTGTAAGTCTTGAACATATTATTGTGGAAAAAATAATCAATATGTAAGTCTGAAGGAAGCAAAAACACCTTAGGAATATCATGCAAAAGGCCTACTAAAGTGGTTACACTCAGCAGCCGTACATTTTCTTGGGGGGGGGGGGGGGAGTGGGGGCTGGTGCGAGCGGGGGCAATAAGGGGCCCTAGATTTAATTTGGTAGTTTTTATACGGTGGTTCTTCTATATATCGTGTGTGTATTGCTTTTATCTTGAAATGAGAGTGTAATGTATTATTTTTTACCTCTTTCTAAGCAAGGTCTGGGAGGGCACATCATTCCTTTTATGACATTTGTTTTATTATACATTTGCCATTTCCTGGACGGCCTTTGTTTGTTTTAATTTTGTTTTCCGAGGAATACAAAAAAGAAGAACAAAAGAACAAAACAACGAATAACACCGGGAGAGGGAAATTTCGAATTGAACTATTCGTCTTGTGCATTTGGAAAATCTCAATTTGGGGAGCGAGAGGGTGCCATTGTGGAGAGGTACGGCCTTCCTGACCACCCCCCCCCCCTTTCCCGGTTACGCCACTGGTTAGAGCTCAAATTAGATGCAAAATTAATTGTTGTGTCATTACGAAAGGGGGTGCTCGCACAAACCCGAAATTCAAAGTTTAATTTTATTAATTGAAGCCAAAAACTATAAAAGTTTATTTATATTTGTTTAGTTCAAACATTTCTCGTACATGAGTCAACTGCCAGTCGATTGCATATTAATCTTTACCATTGCAATTGACATAATTCCTTTTTTTAAAGACTTGTATATCATTATCCTGGTTTACTCAAAATATAACAAGGTTGGTGATGTGATTTTCTTTGCAAAGTTTCAAGCTACCAATTCAAAGGGCGAGGCTCGTTCCCACGGAAGGTTGATACGCCGGTCCTCCGTCCCAAGAACTGATGGGGTCGAACGCTCCGATCACACGGTATAGGGTGTCAGAAGAAAACATCGCTCGGCCCTAAAATAAGACGGGTCTAAATTCTTGGATCTCGGATTTTCATTAAGGGGTGTCTTTCTTGGATTCCTGTAATTCTTTCTTGAAGCACTGACATTCCCCTCAACGTGGTGCAGTTATAACTTTAACATGACTTAATTGAGGCATATTGGTTGATTTTGGATGATATGATTGGGGCATGCAGTTAGCTATACCCTCCACAAACTCATTATGTTTGGTTATTTTATATAATTATATAATTATATAATAATTGGGATAAGGTAAGTCTTAATGCTAATAATTATTCTGAGTAATAAAAACCAAGTAAAGGCCAGTGCCTTTAATTGGCACAGGTGCATACCACTGAGTAAAACCACCTAAGTGGTTCAATCTCTTTGACTGATTATGAATGGTCGTTCGTGTCTACTTCAACCAAATCCCCCTCCCTCTATCTGGGTTTATTTCAAACTTTCCGGACTTATTTTTGCATGAAAGGCACACTCGTGCGCCAGAAATCAATATTAAACGAATTGGCTCTTCAATGGCGTCTGACTGGCGCCATCTATTGAAAGGGCCATCAAGCGAGAACACCCAAATCGGCTACGGCTGCAACCTCTGGCCACACCGACAACGTTGATAGATAGGACTCTTCGGCATTCTAGCCACAGCCATTGCCAAGGCCATTTAATCGGACACGGTCTAGTAGTGTCAAGTATTTCTATTCTTTTCACACAAAGTCCCCCCATTCTATATTGATTTCTTTATAGCTTTAAAAGCCCACGTTGGGGTCTGAAGGTCGTAATGGGTTATTCATAGCTTATCAGAGTCGTCAAAGATAAGAAACAAAAACGCGTGCAAGTGTCTGATGATGAACTGCATGAATGAAACTGTTTAATGGTGTCATTGGTTAATTTACTACTGTGTTTTTAGGTCTTTTGTCATTTTTCATAATTTGACACCACCCCGGCGATATTTGACAAATTGTATCAAATTACCTCATCAGTGAGATTTCAATAATGGGTAGAGGTAGTCTATTGTGACAGATTAAAAACCGTGCTCAATGACACCGTAAGCTGACAGGACATGAATTGATCTCTAAAATGAGTAATTAATTGTATAACCTAATTTCATTTTCGAATGCAAATTGGTTTACACCAATGCAAATAAACACAACAATTGTTTCTCTTGTCACATACACTTTGTTAAGCCGTGTGTTTGCCCAATAATTAGCTTTGATGCCACCGTAAGCTGATGGTGGCCCCTTGCAGCGTACCTCTGAAATGCAAGCAAGACAGCCCCCACCACACTGACAAGAGCTAGCCCCCACCCCCACACAGGCGCGTCCCCATACCCCACCCCCTTTACCCCGCACCCAACCCCAACCGAACAAGTCCCACAATGCAAAAACTGGTATGTTAAATTGATTCTTCCTGGTATAGGCTATGTGACAACACCAAGATGGTGTTATTTATCCCCATGATTTCATATGTCACTCGTAAAATTAACGCCGTGTTGGTGTTGTCACATTATAGATACCAAGAGAATCAATAACGGCGCCACAGTTTTTGTAGTGTAGCTACTTCGCTGGTCCATTGACAGGACACCGGGCTGGAAATCTATTGGGGCACCTTTGCATCTTTGTAAGGCCTTAACCATCTTTTTATTTACAAGAAGGTTGAGAAGTAACAGTGTAATGTGAGACAAATTGTCCCGAACCGAAAATGCAAATTCACAGAACAGAAAGTCTGTATTCTGAGTGTAAACTCCACATAAAAATACGGGGCAATTTATTCTATTTTAATGAAATACATTTCCTCTTCAAAACAATATTAAATAATAATTTAATTCATAAACATATATCTTCATCTATAGCTTCATCTTCATCTTGGTCCCGCCTCGTAAAACTGCATTCATTAAAAAGTTTTAACATCATTGTTTGCAGCACAAAGATGCAAAGAATGGTTTAACCAATCAGCGAAGCCCCAGAGAGTTTTCGTCAATATACGTCATTAAGACACGCCCCTAGCAACTCTGGAATCCGCCATCTTTGTGCAACTTCGTGAACTTCGACACATGGGCGGAGATTTGTGGAGGAAATTCCCGCTTTGTGTGACTGAATTTGAAAAGGGTAAGTTTCAGAATAAGTTGTTTATGTTGAGGAAGTACATGTAATGGAAAGCTGGGAGCACTGCGGGGAAGGGTTCGTGTAAACAGTTTTTTTGAGGGAATTTTCGTCGAACTTGTTCGCACAAAAATCAAAATTTTTCGTCGTGTGCATTGTCGTGCGTGAAATTGGACTGTGATTTACCATTGCAAGCACTGTAGTGTTTCACCTTCACTCGGTTCTTTCAGTTCAGTTCATTAATATTTGTCCACATACTTAGCAAATTACACAACATTATGCAAACATTCTGTCACCTTTTAAAGGTCAGATAGCCTGGGCTGGCTGGATAGCAATACCATTACCAATTGGTTAAATAAATTTATCCAAATATAGAAAAAATATGGTAGTCTAATAAATATTTAAATCACTAATAAATATATTATTTAGATTGGAGGCCCTCAAAAAGCATTGCTTGTCTGGTAACTTAGACCCTCATTCTATGTACCAGTGCATTTTAACGGTTGAATGCATTACAATAAGGTTTATCGCCAATAGCAAAATATCAAGAGAGGGCGCTGTTGAACCCACACAAAGGTATAGGCGTTGTGTGCGCGAGTCGTAGAAATTGCATAGAAACCGCCCCATATTCCTTCCCACAACCCATTGCGGTCGGGAATCGCGATAAACCTTATAATACAATGATAATGAGTATATGGTATGGTGTATGAAGGGGTAGGGCAAGGTTAGCTTGAACATGTATGTGATGAAGTCGTAGGCCCAGCACATTTGTAACCCTTCTGAAAGTTCTGCTGGTTTTGAAGAACCAATGTGAGCGTTTTGCACCAGTACTGCCTTGTGTTGTAGTACACTGACATAGAGCAAGGACCGTATAGTAAGCCTCGGCAACTAGTGCGATTAGTGTCAAAGTCCCGACTTGCTTAGTCGAGTCTCGCCTACCGTTATTCAACTACTCCAATAATCGTGCTGTAATGACTATTATGAAAATAGTCACTACTTCTTGCTTCTTCATTGTGCCACTCAAGACTATTCATGACATCATAGTTACTTACAAAACACAATCAGACACAGTGACACTGTCCTTCAGTCCTTTCAGCACAGATTTTCAATACATAACGCCTGCCGCAAACATTATGCCGCAACACATCTTGGCATGTGGTGTCGTGACTGTAGTGTCGTAGTCGCAGCAAATTCAGGCGTGACTAGTAGCAAATTTGACTAGTCGCCTAGGCCTAATTTTATACTACAAAATGAGGTAAACACCTTTTGGGGGAGGGATGGTCTGCTTGTTTCAAACTAAAGACAATGCTTGTCACTGTCTTCAAACCACGAAACAACAAAATGTAACTTCAAATAAATTTATTCCAGTGATTTATTTCTCTATTTCTCTAGTTCTTGGATAGCAATGGCATAAATCGAGTGCAGCATCATTTTGTATTTTGACAATTAGTACTTTAAGTCAAGTCCGAATACATTTTCACTTGCGTGTCGAGTCCATGTACATGAACTTGAGTATTGGTTATTTTTCAGTTAGGTATTGAGTAAGCCTGGGCAACTATAGTGCGACTTGTGTCTAAGTTGCAACTATTCATTGTCTAGTCGAGTCGCAACTACCGGTATTCAACCTACTCGATTAATCGTGCTGCCATGACGACTACAAAAGTAATCACAACTTCCTGATTGGTGAACCAATTGTGTCGCTCACAACTATTTACGACAACATAGTTTACTTAAGAAACACAATCAGACATCAGTGACACAATCCGTCAATCTGCAAATCAACATGGATTTACTGTAATGCCCCTGCAGCAAACACTATGCCGCAATGCATCTTGGAAATTAACAATTTGTCAACTCTAGTGTCAAAGTCGCAACTATTTTAGGCGCAACTAGTCGTTGTAGTAAATTTCACAAGTCACCCGGCTTAGTAATGAGTAGTATGGATGAGACTGAGTAATTTTTTAGCTGAGTACGAGTAGAAGTTTCATGGAAATGGTACTTGGTTATACCAGATACCAAGTTTAGGCTCCCTCAACCCCAACCCCCCCACCCCCTCACAAAAAAACAAAAAATGTACAAAGGTAAATGTTCACTTTTTAGTATGTATATTAATCTTAATTGGAGGGTGAAAGATCAGTTTTCAAGAGCAAGGTTTACTTGTACTCTGAGGTATTATACCTCCTTAGTGGATGGGTGTGTTTGTAGAGCACGGGCAGGGGTAGTCTTGGTCCAAATAAGACATAACTATGTAATACTCAAGCACAACATAACGTGGTAACCCGAAAGAGGGCGCGCTTTTCTTAATTTCGATTAACGACCGTGGCTGGAATTCGAACAAAGAATAGACTTGCGCAAAGCTGTTAGGCGATGATATGGCACGCTGGCCATTGTAGCAAAAATAGACTATACGCAAAGATAGTAGGCGATCTGGCGCACTGCACATGGCAGCGAGGCTGGGAAATTATATGTGCGAAGGTCTTGGAACCAAGACTAGGGCAGGGGAGTAGAGGGGGGGGGGGGGGGTGTTAAGTCTATCCCCATGCACTGTCAAATCATTGACCAAACCAAGTAAAAGTAGAGTGGCTTTGTAGCCATCTGCAAGTGACTTTTGTCAAATACATTGAACTCCATCAATTTAAGGATAGTACATGTACAGTAATTTCATGTACAGTAATTTACAATTGCTGTGCACAATCAACTTAATACTGAGGGACAAATAGAGGCAGCAGACATACATGTGTATCAGGTAAATTTCCATTTTAGGTATCTGCAAATTTGCAGATGTTCAGGTCCTACCTGTGCATGTAAAGTATTCCACCTTTACTACATTAACATCTCTGATTAAAAGCATTCTTATATCAAACATGTCATCTCTTTTTAAGATTTACTTATCGAAACGAATGGAGTTAACTTTAAACAAACACATCTTTTCAACTTTAAAGCTTCACAATGACATAAAAGAGTAAGACAATGCTCTTCATAAAGAGCTAGGTGAGATACTGTTTGTATGTTGTCTGTGGGTATTCTTTTGGTTGTAATGTATTTATAAACAGTACACTCTTTAGATGACAGGGGCCCATTGTTGTATCAAGTGGTACCCATGGATAATTTGTAATGTGTGTAAAGGCATATAGTATACTTGATCAGCTGCACCCAACAAATCAAATGAGAGGTTGGGGTGGCGGGGGGGGGGGGGGGGGGGGGGGCTCCCAAGTGACTGTCTCCCTCTTGAGAATCACCCATTTCCAGATACCTCTTGTATTTTTTTGTCATGGGAGCATTTTAAAAGTTTGCAAGATTTTTCTTGTTGAAAATGAAATACATAAAAAAGCTGCTAGGTAAATACATATCCAACAATATTAACAGGTTCAAAGCAATGAGCATTTTTTTTTTAAAGACATGCAGATTCAAAGCAATTGGCACCTCCGTTGTTCCTTTGTTTACTCGTCCAGAGTAAAAGTATTGAAGAATTTTGTTTTAGTCCAGGGGTAAAAGTATTAAAACATAATTGTTTTAGTAGGCCCTACTTTATCCATTCTGCCACACATGTTTTGGTTGTGTTCCTCAAATACAATAACATGAATAAATACAAGTATTCATTGTATACAAGAAGGAACCAGACTATTTCCCTTCTAGCCTCGGTTTGGTTACATTGGTTAGATGGATAATCACAGTGCATGGCTGCACCATGATATAATCATAGGTCATAATGAAATTATATCATTCGGTAGAAACCATTAAATCCATGAGCCATTTGTACATGATTCGACTCCAAACATCCTTAACAAGGTCAAAGTGCAAGTGGTCATAATTCAAAAACAAAAGATCTTTGATTTTGTTTCGTTTATGAACAAATAAGTCCTCAAAAGATGTTACCTCAAAATTTGCAGCTTTGACAAGGGTTTAATATTAATGTAGAGTGGTAAGAGAACAGATGAAGACATTCTCGTGTTATTATGAATAGCTTTCTGTACCAGGGAACCCTCAAAAGTGCCTTGACCTTGACTGAGATCCGTGGGTATGTGTACAAAAAGTTGAAAACCAATGAAAGTTTTTTTAGATAATTTTAATAGCCTTGAGTTCCAATGCATATTGCGATTTAAAGAGCAACATCTTTAAAACAACCGTATTCCATTAATAATTTTCACATTGTAATTTGTGTAATTTACACTCGAGTGTATAGCACTGGCATTCTGTGTGAACAAATTGGTTCAACAGCATAACGGAGTAATTCTACTTGTGACTTAGTCTCGTACTACACAGATTTATTTATACACCTATAAAACTTACAAGTTTTTAATTAGAAGCAAAAGTCTGTTCATTAAGACTTGCAAAACTAGAGTACATCGTCAGCGCCCAAATATGTATTCTAGTATGACCTGGCACTGAATGCATGAGGACAATGGACAGTTTGTGAGCGTTTATATTTTTAAGGGCATGTCAATTTGAAGTATTGCCCCATATAGACCATGTTTTGTAAATAGTGGCCGTAAACTAGGGCTAATTTGAAAGTGTCACGGGCCTTCTGACCATTTTGAAGTGGTTGAAGAGACCGGTTGAATATATGGGGTGAGCTGTGGTGCAGACACCCCAGTGTATGATGAAGTGGCGACGAGAGGCCGCCACGCGAACGGGAGATTTTTATCTTTTCTCCAGCTCCTGTCACCCACAGCACGTGCCGGGTACTCAGAGCGCTCACATGGCCGGAGCCTCTGTCGTTGAAGCTCACCAGGGCACAGCACAGAGCTAAAAGAAGAAGAAAACAAAATCACTTTTCCCGATTCAGTCGTCACAATGTTATCTTTTCGCCATCGGGTTCAGCAAATGGCGTTGGGGTTGACTGTTGTATAGGGACATCCCTAGCAACATCGGTACTGGATCGCAGGTGATATGGGCTCGTAGTCGCTTCCTGAGGCCCCCTTCAAAATTAGCCCTCTGCCCCAGCCACTTAACCCACATTTTATGATAAGTTTAGGTTAAACGTTTGGGTGTTTGTTTACCCTAATTTCACTCGTTTATTACCACCCATTATCAGACACCCTCGAGGTAGATAATGGGTCTGCAAAAAGTAGAATAACCTAGCTACATGAACCATCTCTGCTGCACTATTTGATGTTATGACTACGTCGTACGAAATTGAAACTGAACATAGGTTAAAAAACAAATGCCAAGCCGTGCTACTATTAATGCCAAATTCCGTAACCACTGGTTTTAAACACAACACGTCTAAAAGGTGTCTCCTTGGTGTCATCTACATACTCGCATTTTATTGGACAACGTAACTCAGCCCTACAACACTTACCCAGCTCTGATTGGTCAATGACACACTCCTTCTGGCACCCTCATTACGGAATATAACCATATCATAAATCAGTCAAAACATTCTACCAGATCTTAATGACCTTGTTTTCCGGGTGTTAAGACAAACGGCTCATCATAACGTCTCTTGGGATACGAACTTGCGCATCTTTTAAAAAAGAAACTCTGTGAGCTGAGAATTTTGTTCCGACTGATAGCCACATTTTTACGTGAAATTTCGCTGAAATGTTCCACTCAGTCACCATGCAGCAGCAGGGTTCGAAGAGCCTGGGGTTTAGCATTGAGAGTATACTCGGACTCGGCGATAGTAAACAACATCTAGACAAAACTACGAGACACGTGTGTGACACTCGAACTGGTAAGACTTCACTATTGTACTAATGTAATTAATTAAATAATTTTGATTTGAAAGTCAGCTTTAGTTTTTCTCAAGTCATTTTATCGTTGTATTGTAATAGGCCTTTGTTAAAATAAAAAATGGTTTGCTTTGAAATGAGTTCGACATAGACCAACCAATGTTATTAAAATGATATTAATCTAATAATATTCGAAAAATAAACCTCAATTCCTACTTTGTAAAGTTCATTAAATCTCCAAAGTTAGTTCTCGAGCTGAAATGTCATCATGGACACAACAATCTAAAACCCTTCTTTTTACTATTATTATTACTTTTTACAAAATAAAACCTCGGAGACTTGTTTTCCACAATGTTTATAAACTGAATGACCAATAATTCATTCCTTGAAAATACACATTTTGTGATTGTTTAAACAAAACAATCATCAATTAGACAAAAACAATCATCAATTAGACAACAAACAATTGAGTCGTATTATTGTTTCATTTCACTGGTTCCATCATTGATGCTTTTTTAACATTTCCAAAGAAGATTTGACAACGTGCCGGAAAAAACCCTCAATGAGCTCGTAAAAGTTTGCTTAAAAGCCTACACTAGCTTTCAGTAGTCATAGCATTTTTTGAAAATTTTCACTCCGAAGTGAAACTATATCAGCTTTTATCCCGCCCTAATTTGAATCTGGGTAACGTTAATGTCAGTAACGTTTCTCAGATTGTGTGTTCATGTGTAGGAATTAGTTTTCCTGCATGGACATTATTCGCTTCGGATTTTTCGGCGATATCTCAAAAACGCGACCAAGTTAGTTTTATTGAAAATTTTCACTCCGAAGTGAAACTATATCAGCTTTTATCCCGCCCTAATTTGAATCTGGGTAACGTTAATGTCAGTAACGTTTCTCAGATTGTGTGTTCATGTGTAGGAATTAGTTTTCCTGCATGGACATTATTCGCTTCGGATTTTTCGGCGATATCTCAAAAACGCGACCAAGTTAGTTTTATTGTAATAAGCTACATTATAAAGGATTAAAACAATCGAACTGTTTCAAAACCAAAGGCATACTTTTCAGTAGTCATAGCATTTTTTGAAAATTTTCACTCCGAAGTGAAACTATATCTCAAAAACGCGACCAAGTTAGTTTTATTGAAAATTTTCACTCCGAAGTGAAACTATATCAGCTTTTATCCCGCCCTAATTTGAATCTGGGTAACGTTAATGTCAGTAACGTTTCTCAGATTGTGTGTTCATGTGTAGGAATTAGTTTTCCTGCATGGACATTATTCGCTTCGGATTTTTCGGCGATATCTCAAAAACGCGACCAAGTTAGTTTTATTGTAATAAGCTACATTATAAAGGATTAAAACAATCGAACTGTTTCAAAACCAAAGGCATACTTTGCCTTTAAAGGCACTGGACACTATGGGTAAATACTCGAAATAATTGTTAGCATACAAACTTACTTGGAAACAAGCAATATAGAGCTGTTGGTAGTATAAAACATTGTGAGAAACTGCTCTCTTTCAGATTTAAATGACGTAGTTTTTTAGAAAGCCCTGAAACCGTTTTATAGGCATCTGAAAGCACACTATCATTTTTTCTCTTGCAACTTCGATGACCAATTTTCACAGATTTTGCATTTGTTGCATGGTGGGATACACCAATTGGGAATACTGGTCTTTGACACTCGCTAAATGTGTCCAGTGCCTTTAAAACAAAGTTAGAACGGACAGTCTGAACGATACCCTAATTGTAACGTCACTTACCACAGCAAATCTTAATCGTTCACACTCGTCTGGCGTGGAGTGGCTGTGGGATACCCAAAGAGCCCCAGGGCTGTTATGATAGTCATACGCTAATTGGTTGTGTAGAAATAGAGCTAAACCAAGTACTCCCACATTTCGCGGTGTCATCTGACAACATATTCATCCCATAGGAATGTTGGCAGGGTCGGGAAAGCCGTCTCTGATGACGGGATTCCCTTACAGGTACATTCACCTTCAGGAAAACTAGAGGTTTTGTTGATACGTCATCGTTCTCCATTTAGCAAAAGGGGGAGGGTGGGGTAGACAGGGAAGTACCTGGGTCGGTACTTTGTAAACATAGGTTAGTGTGAAAGGCGCACTATTGTTAAATACTCAAAATAATTGTTTGCATTAAAATTTACTTGGTAACGGGCACTGATGGAGAGCTCTTTTGAGAAACGGCTCCCTCTGAAGTAACAGTTCGTTAGAAAGAGGGAATTTCTCACTCTAAAAGACTTCAGCTGAAGCCTTTTTTATGCACCTGAAAGCACACAAATAATGCGACAAGGGTGTTTTTTCTTTCATTATTCTCTTGCAAATTCGATGACAAATTGAGCTAAAATTTTCAGAGATTTGTTATTTTATGCATAATTATGTTGGTTTGGGATTGACAATTACCAAAATGTACCCAGTGCCTTCAAAGTCTGATCAATGAACAATCATGTTTTTGACAAAGAATACTTCACATGTTTCTGTCCTCGGTGTTACCTGTATTTAGATATATTATCAATTGGTTGTCGTGTATCACAAAAATTGTTTGTCACAAAGAAAAAAATACAGTCTGGTTATTGATTACAAATTTAAATAAATGGGTATACATTTCTTTTTTCCATGTAAAGACACTATTTACAAAAACCAGAAGATCCATAATAAGTTGATTATTATACAGTAGGCTACATCACTGTTGGCACATTATGCCACACATGAACAAAAATGTCATGGCATGATGAATGTCACTTAACTGAAACCCACTTTGCCATTAATTTTAAAGTGTTTAATAAATCAAAATGTGACACATGTGCCTACAGTTTTGGCACCGTCAAATCTTTTGATTATCATCTGTGTCTTTGACCAACTAAATGACCATAAGTTAGTTTGTCTGCTGTAAGACACTCTTATCTAATGTATACATTAACACAACCTCCAAAATGACTAATGTGTTTAATTGTGCAGGAAATCACAGCGTCATCGATGAAAAGCGCAAGCCCAGGCGCATGCGTGTCAGGACGAATTTTAGTGGATGGCAGTTGGAGGAACTAGAGAGGGCATTTGAGACGACCCATTATCCTGATATATTCATGAGGGAGGCACTTGCAATGAGACTGGATCTTATGGAAGCCAGGGTCCAGGTACAAATCTATTCCCTTTTTCTCGCCCCTCCTGTGGAGCATGACCTATTTCTGGGTCAATTTGACATGGAAACTGGCTAAAAAAAATATATATATATCAGACTCTATGTCAATTTGAACCATTTCTTTGTCATTTTAAGCCATTTTTGGGTCAATCCCGCCCTGCTTGTCATTTCCCCCTTTATACCCTCTATCCTTCCCCACCCCTGTCTGTCATGTTCCCCATAAGTTTCCCTCTGCCCATCCCAATCCTTGCACACCATTTTCCAAGTGTCTAACCTCGGCCTATCCTCATCCCGCCCAGCCAGATACAGCGATCAAACTTACTCATTCTCTTAACCCTTTTTCCCTTCCAACTTGAACAACCAAGCTTCCACCAGGTGCATTGATACTCCTTACCAGTCCCCTGCCCCACTCCTACAGATGTATTATTTTAACTCATGCTCCCCTTTCCCCAACCCATAACCCCTGCTTGATCGCACGCCCGATTACCAGGTGCACCATGTGTAAACTGCAAAGTATACCTATAAAACTCGTTCTCCCCAACCCACACGGGTAATTGTGGTGGGTTGGGGTTCACTTTTGTCAGTAGGGGTAAACACCACCCCACACTGACTACACACACTCCTTTCCAACCTCTTCCAAAACCACTCCACATGGATTCTGATCAATTTGAATGTTTCTTCTAACCACAACTCCGACCACAACTTACACACCAAGTTTTGTTTGTTTTGTTTGTTTTGTTTGTTTTGTTTGTTTGTTTGTTTGTTTGTTTGTTTGTTTGTTTGTTTGTTTGTTTGTTTGTTTGTTGGTTTGTTGGTTTGTTGGTTTGTTGGTTTGTTGGTTTGTTTGTTTGTTCGTTTGTTTGTTTGTTTGTTTTAGTGTTTTTTATGTCCCTTTTGTTATCAGTGATTCATTTTTTGTCATTATTCGTTGAAAGCTTTTCAGAACAAACATAATAGGGAGAAAAGAACAACAACAACAAGACAAAAACAATAACCATGGTAAAAGCAAAATAAAGACACAAATTATTGTGTTTTTTAACCGGAAAGACGGCTTGGAAACGGATACACATACAGATGAACCTTACATCTTGACAAAATTGTGTGTTGTTATATTTGACACACGGCCGTCGGCTAGCCACGCTCCAGACCCGTGCCCACCATAAAAACCATCCCTTGAAACACGCACCAACTACTGCTTTATCGGCAGTCTCACCCTGAGCACACGCGCGGCTAAACCTTGGTACTTGTCCTGCTCAATAAACATCACAGGCAATTTGTTGTTTTATAGCTGGCAGTCGAAATTAACCAACACTTGAGGGTCCACTCTTGGGGCCCAATACGGCACGAGAGAGCTTAAATCAACCATACAAAATTAAATTAAGCTGCAATAAATTGCAGTAAAAACAAAAAATTACGACCCTCTTAAAATAGAAGCCGTTATTTTGAAATACAGTAAAGCGATAGAGGGCATAAACACTGGTTAATGAATAACCCACTAAGGAGCATTGCAGGTGGGTTCGGTAGTGTTGCTTCCCATCAGTAAAATACTGTTGGACACAATAATGCAATCAACGTATTGTAAAGAAGTCTACTTTAGGGGAAGGGTGCTTAGTGGATATAAAGTATAATAATATTAGACTCGTGTCTGTTAGACAGACAGAAAGGATGAGTAATTGTCGAAACTCTGAATCTTACTTTCTTAAGGGACCATTCAGAACTGTCATTGTTAAACATGTTTTGTTAATATTTCATTATTAAATACAAACTTAATTTCGCCTTTCAGTTATTTGTTTTGACCCAACCACCCACAATTTCGAAAATTTTAAACATTGACTATTGTAAATGACCTCTAAGAAATTACCAAATACTAAACTCTAAAGAAGAATTTGCGGATTATGAGATAAGTATTCAATTCCAGGCATCTTCTGAAAGAAGTTTTTTTAGACTAGATTTGTCTTTGTTGTATCTTCGTTGGTGACCGGTTCACGTCCTTAAATTCAAACGGGAGGAGTTTTCAGACACAAAGATTGAACTTGTACAGCATCGGTTCAAACTTCCAAGTGGACTTGAGAACTCAGAACGTCTCAAGATTCTGTTAACATCTTGTGTTCTCTGCTCCGCACTTTTCGTGTTTCGTCCAGGGATTCTCATTTGTCGTACACTGTCACGTCTCTTTTTAAAACGTACAAACATTATACATGCAACAGACACAAATACAAATTTTCATTATTAACGGTGAAAGCAGGTCACCCCTGGCCCGATATCAAGAAAGAGTCCCATATCTTATAAAATGGTTGACTTGGCATAAAGCCTGTATCACTGTTGCTTAAAACGACAAAATAATTCAGGGGTTTTAATATATAAAAAAATCCATTAAAATTAAAGTGACTTTCGGGGGAAAGTCAACACCATTGAATCGAATGGGTCGATACTACTTGTGTAAGTTAATAACGCGGTGTATGACAACAAACACATTACATTGTAAGACAAGCTACGACTAAATGGTTAGTTTGAGAGTGCAATTGATCCATAGATGGCCAAAATCCTAGCAACCGGTCCAAAGCGATCTAGTTAGACCGAGTTGTGTTATCGACTTTAGGAATTATTTACTGCAAGAAAAGTTTTACGAACTCAAAGACGCGGTTATCCAATTTCAAAAGTCAAGTTTTTTTTAAAGTACTAAACCCATGGACGGGAGAAAATTTTGAACAAAAATGCAGTACCAAACAAGCTTAAAGGCAGTGGACACTATTGGTAATTACTCAAATTAATTATTATCATAAAACCTTTCTTGGTGGCGAGTAATGGGGAGAGGTTGATGGTATAAAACACTGTGAGAAAAGGCTCCCTCTGAAGTGCCATAGTTTTCGAGAAAGAAGTAATTTCCACGAACTTGATTTCGAGACCTCAGATTTAGAGCTTGAGGTCTCGAAATCAATCATCTAAACGCACACAACTTTGTGTGACAATGTTGTTTTTTTCTTTCATTATTATCTCGCAACTTCGATGACCGATTGAGCTCAAATTTTCACAGGTTTGTTAATTTATGCATATGTTGAGATACACCAAGTGTGAAGGCTAGTCTTGGACAATTACCAATAGTGTCCACTGCCTTTAAGTGCGAACCAGGATTAAAAAAAACACCAAAATTTTCACAATTTTAAAAACTTATACTCTGTGTATGATTCCGTGTATGGATGTTGGTTGTTGGGGCAGCCCAAAATCACGCCTGATGTAAAAACTTTAGCACTTTCACACTATACAGTATATCTTATCCCGTTTTATTAGCAGCGAGCTAGTGGGGGGGGGGGTGGGCGGGGGGATACACAGACCGTATGAGAAACACTTTTACCTCTCCAAAAAGACTCAACGCGACTAAAGAATGTCTTTAGAATATATCATACCAAACCATTAAAGTCACCGCCGAGCACTAAGCGTTGATAAATGCTTCTTAATCGATGCTATTACTGCATTGAGATTGTCCTGTGCCCATACCACCTGCTTGTTCCTCAGCCCAGCTTCAACCGTCCGTAATTATTCCCCCACCCTTCTCTCCCACTAATGACATCATTTTCATGTATACGAGCTGAGTGTAATTCACTTAAGCGCATTAAGACTGGCATCTCAATTGTTTCTAAGATGTATCTATTACACAGACGATTACTGATCGATTGTCTTCGTTCTCATTTTCTCCCGCCTGTTTTCCGCCCCCTTTTTAATTTCGCGCCAATTTGCAAACAAACCCCGCAATGCGGTGAGCTCAGGTGCCGCATTACGGGGCTGCATTCCAGCCGCGTCCTTAGTGCCGTCGCTCTAAATGCAAACATCTTTTGCTTTTTCAGGTGTGGTTTCAGAATCGAAGGGCTAAGTGGAGAAAACAAGAAAAGAGCACAGGGACGCAGAAGAGAGACGGTCGAATATTCGGCGGAGGAAGCGTTGCCAAGCAGTCCACGAATCCATCAACTTCGTCTTGCGATGAGCCGTCTGTTGTTGGCAGGCATCCCGTCACCGCAAACTGTCACGCAGTGACGAGTTGTCTCCGAGGAAGTTCTTCAAAAGGTCTACCGTTCATCCACGTGGTTCCCCGCATCTTACCGCCCATGGCCGCAAGGGCATCACTGTCGGCAGTTCTGGGTGACTTTGTGATGGATAAGAGTCCAGAAACCAGACGAAGCACCAGCATTGCCGAACTTCGTGAGCGTGCAAAGGAGCATAAGGACAACCTTCGCCTAGTCGGGTTCTCTCCTGTGTTCTCGTCCAGTCCTCATTCTGAGTCCTGATAAACGGAGACCTCAAGATAAATACTTCTCTTATTGTAAATATCTACAAAAACAATGTTTCAGGTTGGTTATTAAGTGAAGGCGTTTTGGCAGAATGAGAGATGGTTTTAAACACAAAGTCTGAAGACGTGCAGAGTATCTGTTCGAAACATCGACACCACTACGGCTCTTTTCAGAGAAAACACTCCAACTAAAGAGATTTAAACATGGTTGCATTCAAGAATACACTTGAATAATAAGACTTGACCTCCGTTTCTGATTAATTGTAAATATTTAAACAATTTCAAAATGAATTATTCGAGTGTGATTAGCAAAAGGGATTTCTGGAAAACTTACAAGTATAACTTGTCCAAAGTGCCAATTTTGTTTTAATGTTAAATTTTTACCGAATCATTTGTAATATTAAAATTACAATAGTTTAATAACCAATTCTTATTTGTATTTTATATTTTCAAGAGTGTTGTATAAATACTATATAGAATTTTTCAAGGAAGAATTGATTTCGAAGAAGAAATTATGTCTCCTTGTTTTTGATACTCGAAACACTCGCACAAACACTGCTGATTCTTGAAGAACATTGTCAAAGTACACACATACATGCTCTCGTAGCAGGTTCTACTGAAGTGTTGTTTTATTGCGCAAAGTCAATGTAAAATATCAAACTTAAAGATGGACTATAATGGTACTCCTACATTAAAATCACTATCAGAACTTGTTTATGTTGTGTTCAGCTATCAATTCATTGTTGTGGTCATGTTTTTCTCCAAATAATTTTGCTACAATTTGACCGAAAAAATTTGACCTCGATTCTTCGATTTTGAAATTTCCCGCCCTGTACTGGTTCCCGGCTATTAAACCAACACTGAAATCCAAGCGGATTTGTAAACCAGCGGACGTCATGAACGCGGTCAAAAAATGGTGATGTCATACCCATGAAGCAACGAGAGTAAACAAAGATTACGCCATGTTACTCCATGTGTTGTGTATGCGTTTTCATCCACACTATAGGCGTGCGTGTGTGCTACGAAGCTTTTTGTTTCTAATGTATCAGCTATAAATACTGCCGATTATTTGGTTGTTTGTGGATGCACTAGAAGTTTCAAAGTTTGTGTAAGAAGCCTGGATCGATTCCGAAATTTAAACCTCTAAGCACTGAGAGAATTCAGGGGGATCTTCTACAACCAGGCCCCAGCCAGTGCTGCTTGTGCATGCTACGACGTCGGCGGGGTCCCTCTGCCGTGGCCCTGGTCGCAAGTGGCCGTGGAACAGCAAAAGAATCAAATGGCATTACAGAAAAGAGAGGGAGAAAAGCCTGGTAAGTACTTGTTAATAATTTTTACAAATCTACTACTGAGAAACTATCTCCATTATTAATTCAGGCCCAATACATGTACATGTAATTGTAATAAGAAAAATAGTAAACAATCTCTACCCTTTTCATGCAAGGAACAATCATCTTGTTGTCAAATGACACGATGTGCATGCTCAGAATCTGACCCGACTACCATAAAATAGCTACATAGTGTAGTGACTCTGTTGAGTGATGAATCCATGTAGCCATCCAAGTGCTTTAGGCATGTTTATGCCCTGGTTTACACTTTCTGGCATGTTCATGCTCAACCATGTGTGAACACTATATTAATCCATTTAAAAAGTTGATTGTTACAGTTAACAGTTTATTGGCCTCGCTGACATGTATTTATATTGTTCTATACTGGATTGCTGGACATTGTTTTTGCCAAAGCTGCCTAAGGATTTCTCCCTTTTTTTTTTAAGGCACAGCTCAAAAATATGTTCAAACTCCCATCCATATAATTGCCCATCCATGGTCATTCAGAATTTTTCTCTCCTAATTCAAGTTACCAATTCCAGAGAAGTTTAGTCTGAAGTTTTCCTATAGCTGTGTTTATTGGCTTGGCACGGTTAATTATGGAGTGGTTACTATATTTGCATTTGTAAAATAAGGCCAGTTCTTTTTCAGCACTAGTTTTTTTATTTATTTATTTATTTATTTTTTGTTTTTATTTTTTTTTGTACAGAAATAACTCGCAGCTCTACACTACAATGAGCATGCACGACGAAGACAATGCAGTACGGAGACATGCTAGCCAGAACTAGAAATGGAGACCTAAGATTCTCAATAGCACTTTAGGTAAGTAGTAGGCTTATGCATGCAAATTTTCAGAGGATCAGATGATTTCTCCATTTTTAGTTTTTCAGCTGCCCCTTTGAAAACTGTTCACGGTGGAGGGGGGGGGGGGGGAGGGGATGGGGTGTTAAATCGCAAGAACCCCCCCCCCCCCCCCACCCCGATCTGTACCTGAACAGTTTTGTACTAGGTGTAGATCTGGGGGAGGGGGGTGGTTGGAGGTCATGTTTTCTATCAGACATAAAGAAAACCTGCCCCCTTGGTTTTGTTGCATGTGGACTCCTTTTGTACTGGTTTTGCGTTAACTCCTGTAAAGTTCTTTTCAAAACTACGCCAACTCAAAGAGATTGTCAGTACATGGTGTTACGTCAAACCTTCCGAGATTGTATTTCTGCCTTGTAAATTTTCAAGAAATCCCACATAACGATTATTTGGTTTTGTTTTTTATTTTTCATTAAACAGATACGCAAAGAATGCATGCACAATGCACTGTTTCATTGTCAGCAGGGTGACAAGACATGAAAACAACTCCATCCCCATCCGCAGCTGATGTGTAACCCCCGTGTCATTGACATCAACCTTCACCAGCCGGAAAAGGATGGGGGGGGGGGTGGGGGTTCAAAGGTAGTGGGTTCAACTTTGTTTGAAGAAAGAATGACCTGTGTCCAGTTTCATGGATCTGTTCATCACCAAATTCTGCACTTATGATCACCGTTCTCTGCTTACGTCCAAACGCTAAATTTCTGAGCTTACTTTGTAAGCGTAGAATGCCTGGTATAAACCAACTATGCACCCATGACTGGCAAAAGCCAAAATTCGCTGGTAACCTGTGAAACGCGCTTGATGTAAGCACAGAATTCCCTGCTTCCGCAAGTGCCGATTCTTTGTTTACAGTATGCAGATCCATGAAACTGGGCCCTAGCTAGCCTGTACACATTGATTTTTTGGTGGTTTTTTTGGGTAGGGGGGGGGGGGGTCCATGGTAGTAGAATCAACTTTGTTTAAAGAAAGAATGACCTGTGCCCAATTTCATGGATCTGTTCACCACCAAAATGTGCGCTATGATCACGGTTCTCTGCTTACGTCCAAAGGCTAAATTTCTGCGCTTACTTTGTAAGCGTAGAATGCCTGGTATAAACCAAGAATGCACCCATGACCCGCAAAAGCCAAAATTTGCTGGTAACCTGTGAAACACGCTTGACGTAAGCGCAGAATTTCCTGCTTCCGCAAGTGTCGATTCTTTGTTTACAGTAAGCAGATCCATGAAATTGGGCCCTAGCTTGTACACATTGATGTGGGTTTTTATTTTATTTTTTATATATATATATTTTTTGTTTGGGGGGGGGGTAACCAGGGTAGTACAATCAACTTTGTTTAAAAACAGAATGACATGGTCTGTACACAATGATTTTATTATATTCTTTTAATGTACAACTTAATTTACAATTTACAAAGAGAACCACAGCTAACTAGGTACATAACATGGCTTAGGTTTTCTTTTTTGGGGGGAGGGGCGTTGACAGGGTTGTATAGTTAACTTTTTTTGATGACGGAATGTTCAGATGATTTCGCTATCACTAGGCAACCTTTTTTCAATTTTGATATTTTAAACTCAAAAATAAACTATTGTCGTTTGCAAATACATACAGTTTTAGTGTTGTCGTTATTATGGAGGTGTACATGGCTTCTGTTTTTTTGTTTTGTTTTTATATTTCTGCTAACCAAGTTGAATGTTGTTACCATGTTAATCATAGTGTATTGTTGACAACAGGGGACAAGTTTATTGCACATAAGTGCTAAATTAATCAATTTGAACCACACACCTAATTTTATAAGCCATAGTAATTTACATTTTGTGTCTTTCAGAAGGGTAGGTGGTTCAAATTAAATTAATCAATTTGAACCCCCCACCCATCTGAAAGAAACAAAATGAAATAATATACATGTACATTTATACGTAAATTATTATGGCTTATCAAATTATTTCTCACTCCCTCCGGATCATTATAACTTGGAAAATTGTTACGACTGAAGACAAATAAACCAAAGCAAAGCTGCCTAATCCGTTGGTGGATACGAAAATCCTTCCACTGTACTGTACACGAGGGTTTGGAAACGTCCTTCGTGTCGCTGCCATCAAACATGATGTCAGTGGCAGCGGTTGAACGGACAAAATAGTCCTAAGCTCACCACTTGCTGATAATCATCATTGCAGTGTTTTCTGTAAAACAAAACAAAAGAATTCATACAAAATTATTAACAAAAGAATTCATACAAAATTATTAGCAACAGATTTGTGGTTTGCATGGTGAAGTGTTAATATTGCATGTGTGTACCTGAATTGCTTTAAAACTATACCCATGCCAGAAGGCAATCATAATCCAAAGTAGCAGTTACATACATGTACATGAGATATTTGTGTAGATGCACATGTGTCAACCACCACGCAGTTACTTGGTGGAGAAAAACAACAACATAGGTTATCTACAATATAAGTTTAAATTGATAATGTATGAATTTTGCCAACAAAGTATAAAACGCAAGACAAAAATTACCCATCCCCTCACATTTCTACTGCCTAAGTCAGTGCATGTGTTGTTCACATACATGTATTATAACGTGAATGGAGGTAAACAATAAACCTTGTCCATCATGTTCGTTCATGTTTTAATTTAGTCAAGGATAGCCTTCAACTATTTTTGGGAGCAGAAATAAACTGATCAAACGAAGCATCATTCAGTATAATTCATGAAACGTTTTGTGGCCTTACCAGTCTGTCTTTAGCCGTCGATCATCAGGGTTTGGCTCATCTTCGGCCTGACGATCATCGTCACCGGGCTGGTTAACTACATGTACTCATAACACGTCTTCGGCTTCTCTCTCGTCCGGTGAGCTCCCCTTATCGCTAGAGCCCTCACTTTCCTCTGAAGTGCCTCCCTGAAATGCCTTTTCCTCATCTATACTGTGGTTTTTCCAAGACCCGCTGCCATCGGACATTTTCGCTGTTTTTTGTGTCAAAAAAATGCAGCCTATAGTGTCCGATGTTATTCTACATTCAATGTACATGTAAAATGCATGCACACGATCGACCTGACACACTGTGTACAGAGCTTCGGTACGTGGTGTGACGTCACACACTGTGTATGAATGGTTCGTGGGTCACCGGCTTTTGCCGAAACTGAGTTTTCTGGGTCGGAGTACGCCGCGCGAATTTGTGTTTTTTTTGCATGAAGGAAAAGGTTTTATTGAATACTACTTAAATATCAGTCCTTATTTTACATTTCTTGTACAAAAATAGTAATATTGGCTATATCAATAATCTGTTATAGTCCATCTTTAATTAATTGTTGTATGGTCTAAAACTCTCAAATTCGGACAATAAAATCACCCCGTTGACATTCTTGAATGTTCAATACAACGAGATGGCATACTGAGCAACCCGTTTGTTAAGCCTGGGGGAGGGGGATGTTGGATAACGATGATGAAAGCATTGAGGACACTCATGTTTTGTTGAAAGCTAACATAGAGGGCGTATATACATACACAGCCGACACTGGATATAGATCAAATAAATAGTTCCCAGTGGAATGGGTTGGTGCTCATTGTTAACGATGTTAATAATGGCGGCCCAATAGTAACGACATTACTTTTAATGTCCAGTGTCCATACTACCACTGAACTTTCATTTTCATTTTGCCCTGCTCATTTTCCTCCATCTTATAAACGTACGGCCTTACCTAGGCACCAACCTACTAACCTTTTCACACTACTCTATTCCCCCGGGTTGCCCCAGGGGAATAACGGCTGGCCTTATCACACTGTGATCGCTTTACCCCCGGTCTGGCCTCTGTCTAGCCACCCCCTCCTCTGGAGTGGGGGTTAGCGGTACAACCGCGGGGTATTCTTGAAACGCGCAGTCGGAACCGAGTGGAAAAGGGACACGGTGGGAAAGTGCACCGGGGTAACCATGGGGTGGAAAATTCCCGGGGCCTCCCCGGGGCTGTATTCCAAAGAGATAAGCGATACAGTTTAAAAGGGATATAGACTTGGCCCCTTTCGCAAGGATCACGAGCCCGAAGTGTGCCGTCAGATGTTCAGACTAGCATTAACACCACGTTCATTGTGTGTCCCGAACATTGGTAACGTTGGCGGCGCACAACTTGTTCCACCCGAAATTAATGTTTTTAAGTAAGAATTTCGAACGCTCGGTCGGCCAAGTGATAAGTACCCCTAGTTTTAACTCTGCAGTCTTCTCTCTAGCAAAACGACAGACCAAGGCAAACTATTATTATGCACCCTGTTGGAATTTATTTCGTATCACTGACGTAATTAATTAGGTGATGACATTGTGACGTTATTTTTGATCTTATAGATCTTTAATAGCCGTAAGAATTTATCGTCACTGCTCTGTCTGATGGTGCCCTGTGATAATGATTGGTCGTAATTACAGATTGAGGGCGCTGTAACCCCTTACCGTTCTGCAACCAAACGCTTCTCCCGGTTTTCCCCGTAAAAACGTAAAGACAGATGGCCCTGTACTATCGTAAGATGACAAAAGCTGTATGTACATAAAGTATTCCAAAGGGATAAGAGATACAGTGTAAAAAGGGTTACAGACTTGGCCCCTGTCTTTATCCACAAGGATCACGAGCCCGAAGTGTGCCGTCAGATGTTCATTGTGTGTCCCGAACATTGGCAACGTTGGCGGCGCACAACTTGTTCCACCAGAATTTAATGTTTGCAGGTAAGATTTGCGAACGCTCGGTCGGGCAAGTTGATAAGTACCCCTAGTTTTAACTCTGCAGTCTTCTCTCTAGCAAAACGACAGACCAAGGCAAACTATTATTATGCACCGTTGGAATTTATTTCGTATCACTGACGTAATTAATTAGGTGATGACATTGTGACGTTATTTTTGATCTTATAGATCTTTAATAGCCGTAAGAATTTATCGTCACTGCTCTGTCTGATGGTGCCCTGTGATAATGATTGGTCGTAATTACAGATTGAGGGCGCTGTAACCCCTTACCGTTCTGCAACCAAACGCTTCTCCCGGTTTTCCCCGTAAAAACGTAAAGACAGATGGCCCTGTACTATCGTAAGATGACAAAAGCTGTATGTACATAAAGTAGATTATCCATACATCAAGGTTGACGTAGAGCTCATCAGCGAGGGGTTAAATGGATTATCAAGAGTTCTACCAACGTGACAATAATGTATCAGACATCACGATAAAGTGAATGTGTAACTTTAATTATTATAAATACTATTTAGAGTTCGTGAGATTTCTTTGTAAAATTTAGGGACCCAGTAACTAAGAAACTCACTTTTAAAGAATTTAAACATTTGATTCAATTTATGTTGAATATCTGCAAACTTCTTACATAGCGTAAGAGTCAATCGACATGACATCACAACATTGTTTACATTTTTAGTAAACAGAATCTTTGACAAGCTACAGGAATACTGTAAACAACCCAGAAGCATTGTTTCATTTTTTTTTTGCAGAAAAACATTTGCCGAATAAATGGCGTGTCATGTCCTAGCGGATAATGGTTGTTCTTATCATCAGAGTGTGGGTTCGAGTCCCAGTCGTGACCCCCTGTTTCCTTAAGCAAGAAGACACCTGACCATGATGCTTCGTCCTTCGGTTGGGGGGGGGGGGGGGTAAAGCCGTTAGTTTAGTTTACTCTATCGAAAAGAGAAGTGGTTCGCTCTGGTGTTCCTTATTTGATTGGCAGAATATTGCACCACGCCACCTTGCAAACCATTCTACGTGCTAAGTTAAAAGGAGTAGGTCTCATAGTTCAAACCTATAGTCCCACGTACCTTACAGGAAAACATTGTATTAAAGCGCCTGAGCCTAGGTTGATATTGAAGTGGAATTATTTTAGTTAAGACAATGTCTCAGCAGTCAATATAAACGGTGTTTTTAAGTAACAACTATGTGTGATGTTGCAAGCTGTCTGTTTTGAAGTTGTTATTTTGGAAAGAAGAAGTGTTGGCTCTGACAAGAGGCATTGGTTTTGAGGTTTTTTTTTTTTCAATTGTGTGCCTGAAACGAACACCAACAATGTTATTTTCCCAATGAAAAGCATGATATTCCGGTCGTTTTCTATTGAGAAGAAAAAAAAAAACGAGAAATGTTACCCAAGACTAAACCTACAACTAGACTTGACAGAAACAAGTTTTCTTTAACAAATTTTAATTTGCAAGCCGAATGTTGGATGATGGCGGTCTATCTTCCTTCCATGTCAGCTTACCTGGAACTTGTCAACTGTAATTCAGATACGCACGGTTTGCCATTTGATTCGAAGAATGAAAGAAAACTGATTATAATATTTTGAGAGTACACGACAACTCGTTTCTATAGCAGCTATAATGCGCCTTAGAAGGTAGTTGGTGTATACACAAGCCGTGTACAGCAACATTAAATGCTGCCCTCTGTTGACAACAATAGTTTATCGGCGCACATACTACAGACAAACTTGTTTAATCGCCCTTCAAATCACTGAAAATATTGTTTGAAATAACTATCTTATTTCTATATCGCATTTGCATGTAATCGTTAACAACAAAAAACGGGGTGTGGGAAGCTTGGAGGCGTCTAAGCCTAATCGGTGTATGCTGCACGATCACTTGGATCAGTGGTAAGCCCCGCCCCGAGTAAGTCTAAACGAAGGGGGAGCATAGAAAAGTCCTCCAGGCTGGTCCACTAACATTCATTTTGTGTCTCTCTTGTTTGAGAGTAAACGGGTTGGTCATGGGGGTCATTATAATGTATGTGAAGAGGCAAACCAACTTTGCTTCCGAGTTGTGACCCTATGCATAAAGTGCTGAAAGAATCGTGATCCCTATTTAAGAAGATAACAAAAAAATCCACAAAATAATAGAAAAACTCAAAAAATAATTCCCCAAAGACCACTGGAAAAAGCCACACACCTGTGATAGAAATTAAAGCCAGTAATTCCATTGCCCAGTATCTATATATAAACTGCCTATTAAAAGTCATGCACTCTGACTTATTAAAAATATTACTTCACCCCGCCCGTAATTACATTGGGTTAACATTTTTGTGAGAAAAGTGCAAGTGCTCTTTGGTTCAAGGTTTGGCGGGCTTTGCTGTTTCTTGGACCGTCGTGTTTCCTTCTGGGATCGTGACTTTCTAAAGCAACGAGTTGTTTGTTTTATTGCTGTTGAACTCTTAGTGTACTCAGTGGTCGTGAATGGGTTGTAAAGAAGCAGAAACACTTGGGAAATGGCGCCAAGTAATAACTGGTGAATTCATTTTAGAGTAAACGATGCAATATTGTTATGCTCGATTCACTGCAAAAACAAGGATACAAAATTAACACGTGGGTGCTATTTAACTATGGGTGTTGTCACATTACAGATACCCCAACAGAAGAGCAAAATGTACACCAAAGAGTGTGAAAATGAAACTTATCTGTTCTAAAACAATTACAATTGCGTTATGTAAACGCCCTGAGACGTTAACTTTGATGTTGTCTTTAGTATCTATTATGTGACAAAAAAAGCAATACCAACGGTAAATGTTTACATCTCACAGTTTCAAATATATCTTTATGATAGCTAGAGATATATTTGTTATTTCAACTGCAAAAGATTCTACCAAAATTTAACCTTATTTTGTAAACGCATAAATTAAATCAAGTGAGTTTTAAGTTAAAAATGTTTCAATGTAGAGCCCACACCTTTTGTTTTCGAGACGATAAAAATACACAAACAAATATCTGAAACACCAAGTTTTAAACCAAACAGAATGCACAAAAGAGTAAGAAAAGATATTGGTCAAATTTGTAGAGTTGTATCCCTAGATATAACATTGCTTGTTGTTCAGCCTCACAACAATGAGTAGAGTTAGCAGCCACGAAGTGTTCAATATACATGGGCTTTGGCTGGTACTATCTTTTGTGGTGAGCAAAATAATTAGTGATTGGCTTATTTAATTTTGCACGGACAAAGCTCTTTGAAACGGAAACAAGATATTAGTTTCGAATCTTGCAGTATACTTGTGTGAATTTATTATCCATTTTTAGTTTCATTCTATGCATAATTTGTGTAATTATGTTAAAACTATTTGTGAATGCCTTGTTGGGCTTTCAGCACAAGTAAACATTAGAAGCAGAACAAAATACAATAAAAAAATCGCAGTACGAAGTATTCCTTACTTCAAATTATATGAAATTCCCTAACCTTCACAGTTATGCCACCTCTTTTTGATTTCTTGGAGCGCGACCTAAAACAACATCAACTCTGTTGCACTCTATTGATAACCGCCTTCTATTCAAGAATGATTGTTTTTCGGCAATCGTCTACTTGGGACAATAGCCCCTCATCCGCTGTCCGCAAGCGGCCTTCCCCCAGCCCAGGAGCACGGCGTAACGTCCGCGGTTTTTTTCTTTCTTCAGTTTCCTCAAATTGCACTATCATGACAAATTTAATGAACTCTGTCAAAACTACAAGGCTTTATTATGATGAATATTGTCATAACAAACGCTAACCATTATTGGTACAAGTGCAATTTCCTCCTTCCCTTCATAGGCGCACTCATTTTTAATTACCTTAGGTTTTAACCCAACAGCCATGCCCGTGCCGATTGTGCTGTAGTTAGCGTTCACCAGCAGTCAGTATGTTTGGATTACCTGTTGAAATAATTGAAGACAATACTACCACAAGTCCAATTTCATTAACAGACAGCAAGCGTCAGGGGCAGAGGTACAATTAGACATCATCAATATTTGGCCTCGGACTACCATGGCAACCGATCGCTTCATCGTCATCATCATCATTATCAACCAACCAATTTTGTTGTTTCACTATTGAGTGTGTCCCTCCTCTCTTTGTTTTTCTCACTCATTATGGAGACAATAAATTCGGATGAAATCATGGTATCCGGTTCTAGACCGGAAAGGAATACAGTTTTCTTCATTGTCCTACACTCCTTCACAGCCATGTGACCTTCTCATCCAACACCAAATTAATCATTTCGAGAACTCAACAATCTTCTAGAAATTGAAGTAATTAAAAATCAAGTTTGGCTTTGTACCTTTTTATCTATAATATGCCTCCAACACTTGGTTTCTCAAGCTGACTCCAGATGGAGACTGATCGAATCATAGATAACACTAGTTCTTGAAAGAAATAGTTCTATTTAATTTGCAGTAAACACATCCACATGTACTCTCTGTCAATGTAAAAGAGTGAAAAACACCACTCTTTGCATTTCGAGTTGTCCCTCATACGGATCTTTAAAACAAATGGGGGTTAAATAACTCTTTTATAGAGGGGGTTTCAGTCCAGGACAGAGTGAAAAATCACTCAAAAAAGATTGTCCCTATGGCTCTTCAAAGAGTGCTTTTTCACTCTTTTGCATTTAGAGAGTATTAAGATATCGATATGTTGATTTTGTTTTTGTTTTTATGAAATAAATTACCTTTAATAGATGTTTAATTTGCATCGGGGATAAAGAATATTCATTATGGCTTTACCCATTAACATCGATTTGTGTTGCACTTTATACTCGGTACTTTCCCCGAGTTCTGTGGGAAAAATGAAATCGCAGGAATAATACTCAGGTGGGATTCAAACCCACGACCTTTACAGTTGTAGAGTAGTCCCATATCAACTACAGAATGACTGATATTAAGTTATCGAACACTTGTTTAAGCATAACTTGAAACCTTAAGTACACTATTACACTATCTGTGGATACTCCCTTGACGTTAAGAAATTGACATTCGAACGAGTGACAGTTTTAAAAAAGACCAGTATTGTCAAAGACCAGTATTCTCACCTGGTGTATCCCCTTTGAACTCAATTGGTCGTCAAAGTTGCGAGAGAATTTATGGAAGAAAAACACCCTTGTTGCACAAGTTGTGTGCTTTCATGCTTGAATTCGCGACCTCAGTTGAAGTCTTGAATTCAATTAATTTTTTTTAGTGAGAAATGACTTCTTTCTCAAAAGTTCATTTCTCAAAATGTTGTATACCACCAACAGCTATCCATTGCTCTTTACCAAGTATAGTTGCTACAAATTATTTTGAGTATTTACCAGTCACTGTAGTGTCCGCTCCTTTGTGCTTTTTATTAAGGACTTATTTCAGACAATCGAAATCGATGCGTAAATAATACAGAAAAGATGCATTTTGCTCATTATGTGAAAACTTTGTATCTAGACGTAAAGTCCACACAAAGTTAGCTCCTACATAACCCGGGTTGAATTTCATAAAGCACTACAATTAAAGATTCATGTGAAGATGAGTTGTCAATACTGTCATGATAGTGATTTGTATTGTGCCATCACACTTTGCATAGCAATTAAGGATGATACACACTGAGTTTGTTTTCCCCAGACTGTGCCTCAGTTGAGTGTATAATATTATTTAAGAACATTCAGAGGCAATCTTTCAAAGTCCATCTTTATTGAGACAAACTCATCAGCTTGTTGATCTCATTAGGAACTTTAATTTGCTCATCAAACAAAATGGGAGAAGAAGATGATTCGTACTTTCGGGCTGCTAGACAATAATATAATTGCAGACTATACTTTGACAGGTTACCTGCGACATTGTGCTGTTAAGCAAAATACTTTTGTTAATACTGTTGTTCTAATTATCTTTTCCCAATGATTCCGGAGCCCGTCTGGTTGATACCTTCCATTATGGAGATTAGACACCCTCTGTATTTTCCTCTGATTGTATAAGCCACTCTAATTATGAAAATTACAGCTGCCAATCGTCCCCCTCCCCCTTCCCCCTGCCCCACACACCAACTAGCTCAGTGAAGCCGAGCATAGGAGATGCATTGTTTCCAAACAACAGTAGCTCTGGAATTGACTAGTGCCTCAGTGAATAGACATCTCAAATGAAATAGAGAGTCACAATAATATGATTGGATTATACCTGTTGCGCAAGTCAACACTTTAATTAGCCGAGGGGGGTACTTGATGATACCAAAAATGTGATTAATCTACTCAGCAAATTATGGACTGGGAATTGGGAGACGCACATAAAGCGGAATGGCCATTAGAGTCCAGTGCATCATAATGATGCCATTACTAATAATGACAAGTTCAAGTTAAAGGGGGCTACTGATGGGTTTTGTGTGTTGACGTTTCGTCACGCTGGTGTACAGCTGTAATCTGTCTAGCGATTATCAGTAGTAGGACCCGTGGGGATGGTTTTAATGATGCGAATCTCTAGTTTTGTTTTCATCAGAACACTACACCAGCACAAAGGGGAACACAAAATGTCACCAGCTGTATGACAAATTGGACTTTAATTTTGTGTACAGCTAACTCTGTACATCTCAGCTTTTTGCTTTTGAGGACACCCCCCCCCCTTCTCCTTGTTTCATACAACAAAGGGGAACATATGTCATTTGGGCAATATTGTGTATGAAACGTATGACAAATTGATCGTGCTCAATTAAAAATCTAAAAAAAATTAAGTATTGTGTATGAAGACACCACCCCCCCCCAACCCACCAACTTGTTCAATAAAAACACCTTGCAAAGCACAAAGGGAAAACAGAATAATCGGGGAAAAGGAAGTGTATGATTAATTGTTTGTATAGTTTGATTTTTGTTTTCAAGTTTTTTATTTTAACCTTTCCCACAGTCAAAGATTTTACTTAAATTATTTTTTAGAGTAAACATGCATGTGCCTTGGGACTTATTATATAATTTTGTTCTTGTATCTCGACCAAGAATATATCTGTTCACAGAATTGTAATAATTGGTCTTCGCCTCAATGCAAATGCATGTCTTTAGGAAACATTGCCTACAAGCTCTTCCTCTAAAATCCCTCTTGCGGTGTCATATTTATTTTCATCTTGATAGGCCTACCTATATATTTACTGTATTGTAATCTTTAAACTGCTCGCTCTTGTGTGATAATGTATTTTGTTGATACTGTGGACAATAAATTAACCTCTTGAATCAAATCAGTAGGTGCAATTATAATTGCACCTACCCTCCCCTCCCAACAACTTATTTTAGACAGTACGGTTACAACCTTCGCTCTAAAAATAAAACTTGCTTGAAGTGCGCCCTCTAGCGATGCTATTGTTTAGTCATCGAATCGTGCATGAACGCCTTGAATTGAGGTTATATTTCAACGCGCAAACAGACTGCTACCAATCATGTTAGATCTGTCAGAAAGTTTTAAAACAAGCTTATGGTAGTATACATGGTTTGCACTATTTAACTGCCCATTCTGAAATCAATCATTTCCTTTGATAACGACCACAGAATTGGGTCGGGTTTTATTTTTAAATTAGTTCTCATGCATCAAAGAAATGAGACAAATAATGTGGCTTGTGTTTAGTACAGTATGAATGTAGCTGGTGTTGCATGGCGCCAATTCCGAAAGGCCTTAACTCTTCACTGATAACTGTATTGTGCTGCTGACGTGTGAGGGCGCTCTACCACATACAGCTCAGCAAACACCTTTATCGTTGCCTCCGTGAAGAGTCAGGCTTGATTCAAGTATCATGGTTATAACATCTTGTGATGATAAACTACGCAATCGACTGTGATATGGAAAGAAGGCATATGTAACTTCTATGTATCAGAGTTCAATGTTGAGCTTGTACAAAACATTCTCCCGAAGACGATCAGGGGCCAATTTTATAGAGCTGCTTAAGCACAAAAATTTGCTTAAGCACGAAAATAGCTTGCTTATTTTACACATGTTACTGGCCAAAATGTCATGCAATAATACATTGCTTGTGACTGGTATTTAACTGTTGTTTACTTAGCATAATAATTGAGTGGAGTCTTGGCCGGTAATCTGATTTTACTAAGCAAGGATTTTTTTGCTTAAGCAAATTTTTGTGCTTAAGCAGCTCTACCTATGAAATTGGGCCCTGAGCATAGTGATCGAAACGTTGAGTCGTTAACCACCGGTTATTTCCAAAAAACCAACACCATTCAAACAAGATATTCACACGGTATTACCGCAAACCTCTCTTAAAGGCAGTGGACACTATTGGTAATTGTCAAAGACTAGCCTTCACAGTTGGTGTATCTCATCATATGCATAAAATAACAAACCCGTGCAAATTTGAGCTCAATCGGTCGTCGAACTTGCGAAATAATAATGAAAGAAAAAAACACCCATGTCACACGAAGTTGTGTGCGTTTAGATGGTTGATTTCGAGACCTCAAGTTCTAAATCTGAGGTCTCGAAATCAAGTTCGTGAAAAATTACTTCTTTCTCGAAAACTATGGCACTTCACAGGGAGCCGTTTCTCACAATGTTTTATACCATCAACCTCTCCCCATTACTCGTCACCAAGAAAGGTTTTATGCTAAAAAATTATTTTGAGTAATTACCAATAGTGTCCACTGCCTTTAAGTTACTTATACCTCCGCCATGCGAAGTTTCAAGTCCTACTTAAAAAAACAAAACAAATTAATTTATCAGACGGTTCCATTTCTGACTCGTTTACGTTTTGTTAAATGGAATAGTCCAGCTAATTACCTAGTGATGTGCGCATCCATCCAACCGACTCTAGGCACTAATTTGTTTTATATCACCTTAGAGTTGATTTATTTCCAATTGACCGTATGCGGGTGACGTCATTAATTGTTTAGGGCGCCCTCGGCTACAAGTAAAAATGAAGAGTGATTATTGTTTCACACGGTGTGATGACGTCATTGCTTGTTTATTAGATCAACACACGATAGTCCATACAAACTACATTGAAGGTAGTTAAAGTTATAACCATGATACTTGAAGCAATTCTGACTCTTCTGCGGAGGCAACGGAAGTAGTTGCATCCGTTGTCTCCGTTGTCCATGGATAAAAGCCTTGGTGCCATTTGAATTTGTACTACAATATTCTCATAAAGATGCCCTAAATAAACATAAAAACGTCATCATAAAATTGCACAGAGAAGTATACGCAGCTAAGCCTACGTATGCGATACACAGAACTGTTTTGAAGAAAGTTTTGTTTAGAGGCCATTTTCGCACCAATCCAAAAATAACCTTGTACGCACAAAGGGTCCCTGACTAGACTGCATATTATTTGGTTTTGCTACATTTGGACCTACAAATGTGTCCAAAGAAAACTGGCCCCTCCATATCGCAACTGTCTGAAACACAGCTCTGGTGGTAGCATACAGGTGGTTTTGCAGAACTTGTAGGTCCAGGTTTTTGTTTCACTACCCTTTTGGAAGATAGACCTGGTACATGACATTCTTTGTGCATGGTCGCACAATTACACCCAAAAACAAAAACATGTCACAACTTATAACTACATTGTACTTATGTTTTAAAGTTTTTTTTCTACTGTGACGAGTTGTAAAAGGTCGGACGGTATTTAGTGCTTTTTTTTCTTTCTTTTAACACACAAAAATACCTCCCTCTTCCCCCCCCCCCCCAAAAAAAAAAAAAAAACTTACAATTTTAATAAAACAAAACTCATTAATGTCAAAAAAAAAAGTACTAAATGTTTTATAAAAAGGATTAGGCTACATTTCTGCCAATACAGTTAAACATAAAAAATAAAATAAAAAAACAAAAAAACAAAACGCTCAGAGTTGACAAAAAAAAGTTATGCTGTATGCTTTGTACGATTGGCTTGATCCACCAATCAAAGCACATTGATCTGTGTACACAAGTGTTTATCTGGCCAGATTGGTTGAAAGTACATTGACAGACCATTAGAGGAGGATGCAACATACGGCAGTTTGCTAAGCGGTTCCAAATTAATGGTTGTTGTTTTTAAAGGCAGTGGACACTATTGGTAATTACTCAAAATAATTATTATCATAAAACCTTACTTGGTAACGAGTAATGGGGAGAGGTTGATGGTATAAAACATTGTGAGAAATGGCTCCCTCTGAAGTGACGTAATTTTCGAGAAAGAAGTATTTTTCCACGAATTTGATTTCGAGACGTCAAGTTTAGAATTTGAGGTCCGAAATCAAGCATATAAAAGCACACAACTTCGTGTGACAAGGTTGTTCTTTTTCTTTTTCATTATTATCTCGCAACTTCGACGACCGATTGAGCTCAAATTTTCACAGGTTGGTTATTTAAGGTATATGTTGAGATACACCAAGTGGGAAGACTGGTCTTTGACAATTACCAAAGGTGTCCGTTGTCTTTAACAGGTGCAGTTCTTCTTTTAGGGTCACATAAAATAATATACTTGGTATAACGTCAGACACAGCACCCATTTTATAGATTCCATTTGCAATCATTGGGGAAGATACGTTTCAAATATCTGCTGGAACAGAATTTAATAACGTTTTTTATTTTATTTAAACTTTTCAACAGGTAACCCAGGTAGTTCAAAAGTAAAACAACACTGGAAGAGTAAATTGCAAGACTCCATCTTGAAAAAGGATCCATGCTCGGAAAAAGTTATAACTCTTGCGAACAAGATATGGCAAACTTTCGAGAAAATAATAATATACCCCTAAAATGCATGCCGCATGGTGAAACGTAACGTCAAGAACCCAATCTGAAGAGCGTTGGAACAGCTCTCACCACCGGCTAGAAGCGTATACTCATATAAATGGAAGTTCGACTGAAATAACGGCCGTACTCACAAACTCGATAACCGACTGCAACATGTACTCTGAGGCTGATGGTAAGTACTCGTGGTCAAAGTACCACTTTCCTTTCCACATCTCTACTATTCGTTTATACAAGGAAAAGAAAACAACATGAAGTTGTCTTGTTTGAAAGATGGTTATAGTTGCAAGCACCATTGTCGTAAAAAAAATAAGACCCCCCCCCTCCAACAAAAAAACCAAATATGTATAAAATAAAAAATAATAATAAATACATCAACAAATAAAAAAATTGTAAGACTAAATGAACAAAATACAAACAAAATATGAATAACAAACACAACAACATACAGCAAATGTGTTTATACCTCATTTTAAAGTATTGTTTCACATTCGAATACTTGGAGATTCGAATACTTGGTACTCGGGTGTTTGACTCGGTACTCGGATGTCAGAATACTCGGTACTCAAATACTTGTATTCAAACTCAATGGCCTCAAAACTCGTAATCGTGTACTATTCGGCTACCCTAGAGCCCATCAGTACTTGATACTCAACTGAAAAGTATTGGTCTGTAACACGCTTACTACTAACATAAAGTAGTAAGCAGAAGTGTGTTTCATAAAGTATTCGAAGACTTGACTGCGCGTGTGCGTGTTCACAATGTAATATGCATTAGGGCGTCACTTTATCTGGCGTCAATTTCATAGAGCTGTTGAAGCAACAAATTACTGCTAAGCGAAAATGAGCAGGATAACAGTCATAAACTGTACGTGTGACGTGGAATTTTGGCTGGTAACCTTGCGTTTACGTTTACGCTGATTAATCGGCAGGAACCTTAAGTGAGAACGTTAGGCCGAGGGTGCTTGATTGTTGGTGCAGTGCAGATTGGACACATACGTGCTAGCAGAAAAACAAAACAAAGGAACTGAAGGTGCTGAAGACAAGACAACTGGTGCTTAATTGGTGCTAGACAGTGGAAGTAAAGACGTGGCTGCTGCTTTAATATGCTTAATGCAACTCCTCCCCTGAAGACCTCTAAGGTTGCGCGGCCAACCATAGCCTGGTATAAGCTTTATAGTCTGTTCCCCATTGCTTTTTGTAGCACAACAATATGATGCTTACCAGAATAAGGCTACCAGCCAAACTGCCGTATCACATGTGCAAAGTGTGACTCGTATCATGCTCATATCTGCTTAGCAAAAGAAGCAAATCTTTTCTGTTTAGGCATCTCTGTGAAAACGGCCCTGGTCACAGGAATCGCCGGCAGACTAACGTGTATGTTGCCTTGCTTGGTCAAGTTTGTCACTTTCTCCATTCTGACCCTTTGCTCAATGTGTCATCATTCTAAACTTTCAAGTTTAAAGCACTCTAGCTACCAGGGGCCAATTAATGATCAGCCTTTCACCACTACATTAAAATTTCATGCAAATGAAGTCTTGGTTAATTTACTTTAATTTCTATATCATTTTGACCGACTCGATTATCTGTTGGTGCTCATTTGTTATAATGAGGACTTGACTGACAGGAGCGGTAGTTCTTTAAAAACAAAAAGGGTCGCTTGAATTATTTCAAGTTCTATTACAGCGATACTTTATTTAATGAACTTTGGTTCCTGGAGACTATATACTATACCGTTAAGAGATCATTATATCCCCATTTGGCCAACCAGGATAAATAGATAATTGAGGCTAATGCCTCTTTTTCTTCAAGTGCCATTATGGGTTTTATTAATAACTTGTAATTCTCATTATCACCGACATCTTCTCGTCTACGTGTCACACATGGCTCGCCGAGCAGCGCGAAATCCATCCCGCACCACCCGACCGTGGTAAATTGCTTCAATACTCGGACTCACACACCGTGTCTTCCAATGCTGCCGTCAAGAGAACAGCATCTCTACTCAAATTAGAATAGAAAGAAGACGGGGGAAAAAGCTGAGTAGAGAAGATACATCAATCGGCAGCATTGGGTTGGGAGAGGTAGTGGCGTTTGCAAGGGGGGGGGGGGGGCTCGGCTGCCGGCATGACTGGTGATACGAAACCGATGAGTATAGGTTTTATTAAATGAGCATTATTTTTCGGCAAAGTGATTCAGTATGCTGCAAACATATGGATGCGTTGCGGGTCTGCCAGACGCATTACCTGAGACGAAACCCCATAATATAATAAGAGAATTTGGTTAGAGACGGTTTATACTTCGTCAGTTTTAGAGGCCGATAGTTAATAAGTTAATAACGGAAGGGGGGAAACTTGAGGATTGAGCCTGGCTGAAATCAATGTGGAGTAGGAATGATCTGTTTATGTCATTAGGGAATTCAAAGTCACGCGGGAGTTGAGTTAAGACCTTGTGTAATCACGAGGCGTTCGGGGACTGGCATAAATGAAAAAAAAAAGTTATCTATATACAACATTTGGGAATAAGCTTAACTGGTTTTATGTCAATTATTTTTGTTCGTGAAGATATATAATTAAACTTCTCGTGGTACCGTGACAAGTTGGACAGACTTCTTTATTACTTCTCGGTCAGGAACTTCGTCTTGATGGGTTCAAAGTGTTACATAGGGCCCAATTTCATAAAGCTGTTTTAGCAGAAAATAAACATTTGCTGAACTAATTCATTTGATAAGAAAAATATGAGTTGGGCACCATTAACAATAACGTAAACTTAATGGAATGTTGGCTGGTAACCTGCTTCAGGTAACAGTGAGTTGTGTACAAAATACAAGGAAAAGATCTGACCCAGATACACTTTAAGAAAAAAGGTTTGCCCTGTTGTTTCTGGCCGTGACTGCTGAGAGTGCACCACAGCACATTGTGAAGCATCAAAAGGTGCTGCTTTTTAACTTGGTATCATAAATATTAAAAACATTCTTAAAAATGGTTCTCTATAATGTGCAACCAATTTGGGTTTGGGTAGATACGCGCTGCAGTATTCATCACCAACTCTTCAGCACAGTGAAGGTGTCTTGCAACATTCATGTTACATAGATCCGGGAAAAGTGACAGGAGATAAACTCGAATTGAAAACTCGAGCCACTAAAAAAGAAAGAAAAGAATAGACAAATATCACTCCACTGAAAAAAATAATTGGTTTTCCCCCCACCAGGACGTGTGTAATTTAGTTTGCTTTAGTATCTTTTGGATGGCCTCAGACAGAATTAGGCAGTTGTTACAAAGTCCAGTTTGCAAAGTGACCTACAAACTGAAATGACCTAAATTAATCTTACCCTTTCCACTAAAATGGATTCACCTCAACAGCTAATACCCTTCAACTAAAAAATGTATTCACTTTTTGCACTTTTAGGATGCTGAACGTGTTTTTGGGTTAAATAATAAAGAGAGTCACTTTAATTATTTATTCAGCGCTTAAAAAGGGTAGGGACATTAATTTTTATAGAATCTTGACGTAGTGCTATTAGCCTGAAAACGATAATTATTTTAGGTTGTTCTCACTTAAAGGGTGAGTGGACTTCGTTTTTTTTTTTTTTTTTTTGAGTAAATTTTATTCAAATCTCATAATTTTTAGTAAAAACAACCCATTAACAGTCAGGCTGAAATAGTACTGTGTTGGATTTACCCGTAAGTGGCAATTTGAGCAGCTTGGGATTTGGTGTTCTTAAAGGAGGTGAGAGATTTAGAAGAAGTGTTTCAGAACGCCCGATGAACAAGCATAATACTGGAGAGCTCCTTAATCTAAATAGTTTCGTATGTGTGCCTATTCATAAAAGAACCAATTATTCTCATAAAAAAAAACACATTTAATTTCGTTATTATTGGTAATTACTCAAAATATTATTTTGTCACCATAAAAACTTACTAACAAGGAAGCGCTCTTGATAATATAAAACATTGTGAGAAACGGCGCCCTCTGAAGTGACGTAGTTTAGGAGAAAGAAGTAATTTCTCACTAAAATAATAAAATACTTCACTGAAGCCTTGTTTTATGCATCTCAACAAAGTAATGCAGCAAGGGTGTTTTGCTTTCATTTTCTCTTGCACTTTCGACTACTTTTGTTATTTTATCCTCATAATTATGTTGGGATACACCAAGTGAGAATATTGGTCTTTGGTAATTACCATATGTATCCAGTGCCTTTAAAGGGATGCTGCAGTGAACTCAAATAAAACAGTTAATTTTGCTGTCATTTATTTCTGATATATGTATTGAACATCAATAAAATGTGTTTTGTTTATTCCCGACATATCTGACTTGCGTAATTAGCGAATAAGTCATGCCCCCCCCTTTTGTAGATTGTTACCGCCCCTACCATCGACGTTACGTCGGGAATTCAAACATATTATCGTCGGCAAAAAGAGTCTGGTCCCTAACTACACGCGCCTAGGTACCAGCCACACAGTGCACACGTCTCTATATGCACACAACCAGGGGGCCCGACAGCTCCGGTTACCGATGACATCACGTTTATGCAAATGAAGGCTCCCTTTTAGGGGCGTGGTGGGTTCCCCTAATCTCTTGAAAACCATTTTTAAAATACTTGCGCATTTAGTAAAAAAAAAGTAAAACAATATTTCAGGTTTAAAAAATCATGTTTAATCGTTTAAATGAATATAAAAAAAACTGCAGCCACCCTTTAATTCAGCTTCTTTGATTCAGTAAATCGGCTTGGTGAGACGGCAACTTGGCTTGTTCGATACAAGAATATATCTTGATTGGGGTTTATGACCATGACCATTCGACCTGTTCTATAAAATACGTCACATTGACAAGATAAACCATCTCGGTATTCTGAAGCTTCGTGTACGTATGGCCAAATTTGTTCGTACCGTTTCACCAAGGAGGCATAGATTGTTTGTGTTGTATCCATATACAAAAGTAAGAAAAAATTATTGATTGACTTAAAAAACAAAACAGAAACAGCATACACCCTCTTTCCAGAATATAATGAAAAAGAAGAGAATGATTCTTACAGTTATCATTTTCTCGTTATGTGAAAAACCATTTTCAATTACTCACTGTCGTGTATGAGAGATATAGTCAATAAACCACGCTGGGCAGATTCTTTCAGGATAGTGAGTTTCAGTATCTCCAATCTCTAACTGAATATTAAGACCCAGAGTTAAACAAAATCTTCAATACACGGATATCTATTCTGCCCGTGGACCAAGCATCGCGCCCTGGGGTGACAGTTGTATCTGTTTTGCACCCGGCGCACAAACATGATTTTCTCGTCACCACCCTTGGCTGTGCACGTTTTAGTCGCAGCATCAGATAAAGAACTTTCTATGTGAAAGGAATAGAGAAAAAACTTCTCCCGTTGAAAATGTCTCATGGGATCTCCTCCGGGTTCTGACGATACGTTGTTTACTTTGCGATATCGTTCCCGTCTCACCACAGATCAATTTCATTTCCACCCCGCTATATTCCATTTTGGTACCCCCAAGTTGACTAAGGTATATGCTGTACGTGTCTCCCTGCAGCACTACACCCTAGTCATTTTCTTCACTTGAAGGCAAACACATCACCGGGTAAGTCCGAACAGGACAAATTCAATTATAAGACGTGTTCATCCCTGCAATTAAGGGGGGAATCAAAAGTGAGGATGGTACTTTAACGCGCGTGCAGGGAAGCTGCAGTCCTGGGTTGTCAATTTGTGGGATTGCTTTGGCTTGACTACGGATGAGGCATTGTGCAGTTCTTCATTCTGTATCTTGGGTATGGGAGCTCTTACATCAAGCCAGATCAGAGAAGGGGATGGGGGAAAAGGGGAGATAACAAGAGTCTACTTTCTCGAGCACAACGCACTCATCTCCTAGTCGAATTAAATTCTGTAATTTAATGTGTCCACCAAAGATCCTCTCCCATTATCAATCAATTTTCCCTGCTGAAGCCCAGCCCGGTATCAATATCGTAATGGACCGCTAGGGAGACTCGCCGTACCCGCGTTCTCATAGCTAGATTACTTTTGTCAACAGTCGCAAGGGGATTATAGTGTAAACATAAATGCCAAACAATACAAGAGGCGCGCTGCGGCTGCTTGTAATTGAAAAGCATGTTTTTTGGCGGGAGATACGGGGTGTTTTTGGCGGGAAGGGAGTTGCAGGGATGCAATTAGTGAGATTAGTACATCTCCAATGACAGCGACGTACAATAGCAACCCGCATCAGCTTCGCCCCTGCACTTTATGCTTGGCTCCATTTCGGTTAAGTTTAGCGAGAGAGCTGCCAAGCTCACTTTCTGAGTTGTTCCCGGCGCCACCCGCGCTGCACGAAGACCCGGGGAAATATCATCTCTCAAAATATTTATGCTAGTAATTTTTGTTCTTCTTCTTCAGCTTGCAATAATGGTGAGCGTCACGCGCGTGTTGGGCTGGTGTATATGTTCATGCGAGTTTCTAGTGGGGGCGAATTAGTTGGTCATTAGAGCACTATAATCGCAATTCGGGGACGGCTTAAATTATTTACCATGACAGGGGTAACATCGTCTTCTATCTGTATTTAGATGGTGATGCTAATGGATAAGTAATCAAATAAGTACGGTGTGTGGGAGAGACTGCCTGAGTGTGGGGCACTCCAAATTGGGCGGGAAAGAGATCAGCTATTTTGCGTGAATATGGAAGCTCACGTTTTACAATGCAGTATCGGTTCGGATGATCTGAAATTGGTTTGTAAGGTTGAGATAAAAATCTAATGAGGGTTACGTTGTGCTTGGTTCCGGAGTTTATTAAAATAGACGGTATTAAGGCATGCGGTGGGTTCGTTTTGAGTTGGATACATTGAATATGGTTCAAAACTCCTGGATGAAGTGTAATCCGTTTACTTAATCGAATCATTAAGAAATACAAACATGAACGATTTTCTATTCAGTTCAATTCACATCAAAAAACAACATGATATAATGCATATTAACTTGGTAATGGCGAACAGTGTAGTGTACAGTCAAATAAAGGAACAGTATGGAGGCCGACTAAATAAGCCAAGGCTTGTATAGGAGTCAGCTTGTGGACGGACAGAGACAAGACAAACAAAATATAATTTGTATTAGAACAATTAATGAAATACTAGCAATGTAGGCATCGGAAATAAAGCTTAGCTGAACAATGGGATTGTAAATGGTTACCCCTTTTTCCCGGGATAGGCGTAACCTTGCGGGGTTGGGTTTCAGTGTCGGTCAGAGTGCATTATTTCCACTAAGATTTAGGGTTTTCCTCCCACATCTTGAAGTGATGTTTGTGTGTATAATGAATATCATACATGGGCTTTAATTCCTGATTGCTGGTAATTTTTTTAGGTTTAAAATATCAAATAAAATTTCAAAAAAAAAATGAAATTAAAAATTGAAACAAATAACAAGAGAGGTAACTATGAAAAGATGGATGCCACATAATTTAACAATAAAATGTAAAGAAATTTAAATTCAAAAGATAAATTTAAATTAACACAAAATCATAATAAGGGATTTGCCTCCGTTACCCGTTAGAGCAATCTGCGTATGAAAGTGTGTTTGTTTATTTGTTGTTTTTGTCAGGTTAAGCTGTTTGGAGCCAGCCTCAAAACCCATTAACTGTCAAAATATAGTTCTAGCTTGACCAAAATGGCAGAAACAATGAAGCCTCGGCGAGCATGTCCGGCTTATCCGGTCAAAGTGGGCGCCTGGTTTTTAAGCTCCGCCTCGCACAAGTTAAAGGCACTGGACATGATTGATAATTGCCAAAGACCATGCAGTATTCTCACTTGGTGTATCCCAACATGCATGAATAACAAACCTGTGAACATTAATTTGGGCTCAGTTGGTCATCGAACTTGTTTTAAGCTATCAACAGCTCTCCATTGCTCATTATCGAGTAAGTTTCAATGCTAATAATTATTTTGAGTAATTACCAGTGCCTTTAATTGTTTTACAAAGGGGTAGTTTAGTTAGGGACCTGCTTAGGATTCTATACAAACTCAGAAGCCTAATCATTAACAAGTCTTATCGTGCACTGTTGGGTCCGAGAAAGTCTCGTCCCCAGGGTCCATGCACTCTGGGGGGACGAGGCCGACTCACAGCTCACAACAGCAAACACGGGCGCGCTATAATTAAAACTTGTGAAGCCTGGCGCTGTGGGTTTAAGGAATTATGATTATTTCGATATTAATAACTGTCGTCTCAGAGTTCCGAGGCCTTGACGACCTAATGATCAGAGATGTCATGGCTTAAAACAACAAGGCTAACTGGGTCGGGATGATTAATGAAAATTCCGTCTATGTCCGTGAACACTTAGTCAGTAATTAGGAACTGAGAGCCGCCGTGTATAAAGTGCATTAGCCATTACGTTTCGCCGTGTGTAACATACTTTCATGTGGCTGATATTATATTTCCAGGCACCATATTTTAACTGTGTTGTTTTGTGGTGCCACGTTGTTTGGGACGTACGCAACATGTAGCATTTTAGAACATTCACACGTGTGTAACATACTACCATGTGGCTGATATGTTATTTCCAAGCACCATGTTCTGATCAGCAGTGTGTGGGTTCGAGACCCAGACGCGACACTCTTGTGTCCTTAAGCAAGAAAATTTAATCATAGCTTCGTCCTTTGGATGGGACGTAAAACCGTTGGTCCCGTGTGTTGTGTAACGCACCTAAAATACCCCAATGATAAGTTTCCACTGATCTCAGGGCGCTGTTTGGGTATTTCGACGTCACTGGGTAACCCAAACACAATACGCTTAAAAGATCTATAACTGAAACGAATTTGAAAATTGGCCGCGTAATTCTTAAGATATGGTCCCACTTCCGGTTGACACGGAAGTAAAAGTCAACATGGCGTCACCATAACCAAAGTTCTATCTTCAATCTTCACTATATTGCAAAATTGCTGGACATTCCGTTAGTCTCATTGTTTTATTTCTGGCAATCAATCAATACATCAATTAAAAAGAGGAGTGTTACTCAACATGTTGTTCATTCGAGACAACATTCTTTAAGTGTCTATCTTGGTATGACACTGCTCTAGAATTGTAAAGGATCGTTGAATCGAATCCCACCTGAGTAATTTCCTTGTATTTTTCACAGAACTCGGGAAAGTACTGAGTATATACAGTGCTAATACTATGGGTATTCAAACCAAAATGATTGTTCTTCGAACATGAATAGACCCTATAGTATGTTCATCAAACATGTCGATCTAGCCACAATATTATTAGCTAAATTTCCCCATCTGCTACCGTTCAGATGATAGGCTCATCGGCTTAACACGTGCGTCGTCATGTGCCACACCATTGGTCAGTCCGTGACCCCGTGACCTTTATTTGTTTCCCGCCATGAACCGTTAAAGTCAGCTCTCAGTAGTGTCAAGACAGCCTCACCTGACGTGTCAGCGAGAATTAATTTCCAGCCAAATCCAATCTAAGGGAATCCTCGCGGCCTGTGGGGTCTCGCTTCACCGAGCCCGGGCCGGGTAGCAATCGTATCGCTCCAGTGCCCGGTAACCTCTCACCAATTCACCCGGGACTTCTAGCGCGGTGCCCGCCTCGCGGTATGTTGCACCATGGACACTGCTGATGACCAGTGATTTTGTTAGGGTTAGGGGTAGGGACGAGTCCCAGGCCGCAAGATGGAAATGCGGATGGGGTAAGGGTAAGGGTTAGTAGTTAGGGTCAGGGTTGGGGTAAGGGTTAGGGTTATGTATACTATTATTAGGGTTAGGGTCAAAGAACAAAATAATAATGTAAAGAACAAAATAATGCACAGACTGTGGGCTCGAGGTTGAAATCTCACGGGAGAAGTCAAGGTCCTTTTTTTTCTTCTCCTCGACAGTTCATTTTCCTAACACTGCTCATTTTTGTTTTATTGGTAGTTTGCGGGGGCCGCTCAAGCGAAACGCGCCCCATTCAATTATTAAGATGCGATGCTAATGATAATGAGATGAGTTTTCGTAATAACATCCATTCTTGGCTTGTTTATTGGTCGTTATTCGCGATTGTGTTGACAAATCTTGTGTTGAAATGTCTACCGAGGGCATGATACTTTAGGATCAATACTTTAAAGGTAATTCAATCCTGCGGGCTGGGCCCAATTTAATAGAGCTGCTTAAGCAGGAAATATTGCAGGATGAGGATAATAGTCACAACTTGCACTTCGTACGTAGTTTGGCTGGTTACCTTGTTTTGGTAAGCGTAAGTTTATTTATGCTTAGCTACTTTTTGTGCTAAAGCAATTCGTATGAAATTGGTCACTGCGCTTACCAGAACTCTTTATATAGGGGGTATCTCATTTTCAATGCATAATATATTCTTTCACAATATACCAGCGAAAAACTCTTTTTGCCGCGCTAATTTCGGTACAGATTTCCACACACGATAGAATCCATTGACTCAGACAGTAGGCAATTGCAACTTGACGCGGCGTCATCTTGAAACCATCGCTCCTAACGACACTGCACTCTTACTCCGACCAAAAAGTCGCTAATGCATCCATTATGCGCAACCCACACTTGGATTGGACGGACCTCAGACAAAAGATAGTTCCATACAACGCGCTTTATACAACGACCTTTTAAAGTATCCATTGTGTGCACTTCGATATCTGACAAACTTGAAGACAAATTAAAGTGGTAACTTGTTTTTGAGAAATATGGTAAGTTATAATCTAAAGGTCAATCAAATTAAAGTGCATGTTAACCTTCTAGAGAAATGTTTCCGCTTTTGTTTCCTTCCAGAGATATGTTTTTCAATTCAGGATTATTATGTTCAAATTTATTTACACTGGACCGCAGACCAGTGGAATTATTTACACTGGGTCGCTGACCAGTGGCCAGTGTTTTTACAGTTGGGCCAGTAAAGTCATGACCAAACAAGTCCAGTTGCCTTTTTGTTTTTCAATAATTGAACACAATAGTTTTGTTGCCATTTTGCATCCTTTTACTTTAATATCATCTAACAAAAACCTCATGAACCCTGTAAGACGAGTAAGATGTATTATATTCTCTTCGCATTGCTTTTATACAAATCAAATCAAACTAAGGTTTATGTTAACGGCACTGGACAATATTGGTAATTACAAGATAACTCATTGGCTTAAAAAACTTAGTTTACGAGAAATGTAGAGCTGTTGATAGTATAGAACAATGGGTCGTATGAATAAAAAGTAGTATTTACTGACAAGTACTAGCAAAAAGTAAAAGCATAAACTTCCAAGTAGAAGCATTCAGTAAAAGCATCTTCTAAATTCCATATGAATAAACCTATTCTTTTACTGCAAAGTATTCACTTAATGCTTTGGAGTAAATACTTCTGATATACCATGGCTGAATGGCTCTTAACAAAAGGTTTCCTTTGTATTACAACTCCCATTCACGTCTACGTACGCACTCACACACACAGCCAAAGCAGCATTTGGTTTAACAGAAACATAGAAATCTTCAAGTCAGCCATGAGGGTTTTATTCTGACAACATTTTGATGAAGACGACTCATCTGGACACACAGAATAAAAACGTTCTATTGAAATGCATTATTTTATGAACAATAAGCCTTAATGATCGAGGCATTCATTTCTGAGTTGAACAAATTCTTTATATCTTTTTAAAAAGCTTACTGTAATGATACATAACGGGTTTTTTTACAAACGGTTTTATTTTATCCTCAGCATATTTAAACAAGTTTGATTAAAAGCAGTTTGAGTTTGTGAGTATTGTTCTGTTGTGAAACACTGTGTATGTGTCTATTTAATATTTCAGTGATGTCTTTCCTTTGGACTAAAACATTTATCCTGTGAGGAACATTCATAAACACTGTCATTTCTTCGGACGAGCCTTTTACTTCTGTGCCCAAGGTAGCTCTGGAGCTACCTTGAAAAATCACTAGTATTTACTTGCATTTTGTAGTATATTCTCCGTTTTATTCATATGGAAGTAAGTAAGTGCTAAAATTAAAAGAATTTACTTTTTGGTAAAAGTAGATACTTTTAGCATTTTAGTAAATACTTTTAAGTAACAGTTTTTACTTCCTTTTATTCATATGGATGGTAGTAAATACTTGAAATTTTCAAGTAAAAGTAAGTACTACTTTTTATTCATACGACCCATTGTGAGAAGCGGCCCCTCTGAAGTAACAAAAGGTAATTTCTCACTCAAATTTAAAAGACTTCAGGCCTGAACCCTTTTATATAGGTATCTGAAAGCACAAAAATTGTGCGACAAAAAGTGTTTTTCACAAAAACTTACTGCCATTTTTGTTGAAATCTTCACACGTGTGCATTGTTGGACGGTGTTTATTGACAAGAAAAGGCTGTTAACCAATATTATTCCTCTGATGAGAAAGAGGGTAAGTAACCTTTGAGATCATTATTTTCTATAAAAAAAAGGGAACCATAATTATGTAATTATAAGCTCACTTTCTTCAAAACACCGCAATTAACGGTTTGTATGGCCTCTGTCTGGCACCCCGAACAAAATTACAAAATTGAGAGACCTCTAACATGGGGCTAGATCGCTTAGTTGGTAGAGCACCGGCCATTGATCCGGAGGTTGTTGGTTCGAGTCCCACTCTAGTAACTTTGTCTTTGTTCAAAATGTTACAAAGTATCACAATATTAGCATTGATTGCCTGCAAAGGGGGACTTTCGATAGGCAAGGGTGGCAGCAGGCTTACCAGGTAAATCCATTGTTCTTGGGAAAGAACGCATGCTCAGGATTACTTAGGGTGCGTTCGTTTAGCTTCCCTGGGTCGACCCCGGTGTGTGGTGGGTTTTTTTTTCCAGGACGAACGTGGGTAATTATCTGCACACGTTCGTCCTGGGAAAAAAACCGCCACACACCGGGGTCGACCCAGGGAAGCTAAACGAACGCACCCAGTAGCAATGGAAGTTGACCTGGTAAGTTTGCTGCCACCTAGCGTTTCAATGTACCCCATTGTTGACCCATTGTTTTCCTTTGTGATATAAATCAATTGACCTATTGTCCCTTTTGTTATGTCCTCGGTTTGAACATCTCTACAAGTCCAAACAGCTCTGTGTTGCAGTCTGTGGACATTCCTTTTTCTATACACAAAATCCTAAAACAAAAACACTATGTGGACGTGTTAGTTCACATAGTGTTTCAAAACCCTGCCTTATGTGGAGGTCTTTTAGTTTCATGTCCCAAATGAAATTGAATCCTTAACAGACATGAAAGAAAAAGCGAACGATAGTACTGATATTCCCCAAAAACATTTACCAACGATGTATTGTTAGTTTCTTCTAACAACGATTTCTCGTTTAACATTTGCAATGTGTCGTGTAACTAGACAAAGATTCACAACTAAACAATATCTTAAAGTGGCAGCTCAACACTTCATTCTTTTATGGAGGTTGTAAAAATCCTCCCATGTTATAATCGTCAAGGAAAGATGACGAGAGAAAAAAAAACGTCTATGCCATTACCAAACACGTTTAGTTTGTTTTCCCCTCCATGATTTCAACTCCGTCAAAGCACCTTTCTCCTATAACTCAATACTTTCATGGTTTCTGAGTTCCCTCCTGCCCGGAGTTTCGTTCCTAATTTAATCACAAACGCTTTTACCGCACTAGCCACATTTTCAATAACACAATCAAGATGTCAAATTTGCGGATTCGCTCCCGTTGAATTTGTACGGCCAAACTGAATTCTTCCTTTGTAGAATCTTTAAGGCGTGCATTTTTAATTCCTTGGTGGATTGGCCCGTCGACACTCATGAACATAGTTCCAACTTGAAAGGATTTATTAGAGAGAGGTTTTATTTTGAAGGACATGTTTTTATCTTGTATCAAAGCGCTTTGTGCAAACTAAGTTACCCCTTCCATGGGATTCCTTCTTAACTTGGACAGAGTAGTCCAAATACAATTACTTTGGAGACGACCGTTTTTCATCTTACATGCCATGGTCACTTTACTGATAAAAGGGTAGACTTAAAACGCGGACAGCTGTGCAAAATTACCGTTACACCTTACTTTGCTCGGTTTAAATTGTAATTTCATTAACTGAAGTATATATTTCTTAGATGTTGTTGCAAAGACATTGAGCCAAAATTGTCTTTATTTGTGGAAGTGCTATCAAACCGTTAACTGTGCCTTTTCTGTGGTTTAGTGTGGCTTTTCTATGTGAAATAGTAGACACAAAATTTCGTTATTTGTAGAAGTGCTATCAAACCATTAACTGTGCCTGTTCTGTGGTTTATTGTAGCTTTTCTATGTGAAATAGTAGGCACAAAATTTCGTTATTTGTAGAAGTGCTATCGAACCGTTAGCTGTGCCTTTTCTGTGGTTTATTTTGGCCTTTCTATGTAAAATAGTAGACATTATGTATAGCAGTTTAATGAAGTGTTATGTTATCAAAACCACGGATTCGTCCTGTGCTCCGGTTATTTATAAAAACGTGCGACTGTGTAAAGCCGGACTTAAACCGGAGCCTATGCCTTATCCGGAATCTTAACCGGAACCTAAGCTGGGGCTTGTGTCTAAGCCAGAGCTTGTGCCTAACCCGGAACCTAAACCGGTGCCTATGCCTAATCCGGAACCTATCTCTCATGCCAACCAAGCAACCGTGCTTATGGTGCTTTGTTCACTTAATTTTGAAGGTCCAATGCCTTACTGACAGTCACATATTATTCTTATCCATACAACGTTCGATAAAACAACTACACATTATAAATTGACAAACCACAAAAAACAGGGTTCACGAAACATGCCCCACTTATACTGGTATTGATTCATTATCTCAACCTAGCGAGCCTCCCTTTTTGTTTAGTTCATACTCAATGTTTAATGGCATGTGCCTTGCTGACAGTCACATTATTCTTATCCTCACAACTTTGTTTTTTTAGTTCACATTTCCCAAGGTCTGCAGACATGTGCCTAACAGACAGTTGCCCATGCCTATTATTATCATTCATGCAAAATTAAATCCAAAGTATACACTGACAATCCGTCAAAGGAGCTAAAGTTGCAGCACTGTTGGTTTTATCTCGCTTTGTGTGGGATTCCCAATATCTTTTCACTTGAGTCCTACACGTTCAAGTGAAGAGGTTAAGACCATGCAATACGCCCGTTCGCAGGATTTGTCGTTATTCATGAGGAATACAACGGTGAATGTACGGACAATTAAATGTTAGGTCGAACGTTGTGCACGCCACATTAGACCCAGACGACTGACGGGGAAAAAATGGATTTGTTTGTGAGAATAACTCGGTCAGTAATAATGCGTCAACATGACCACGGGAAGGACAAAACTAATGTTGACGTTTCGCATTGATGCAAAACAAACAATGAGGGACACAACAAACGCAAAATCAATGTGGTTGTTTTGTTCCAAATAAAAACAGATAAACAATATTTTCTATAATAATAACAATAAATAAATACGAGAGGGGGGAGTGGAATCTTGCTGAATCCCATGCTGATAGCACGCAAGTGTTGTTCTTGTTTTCCTTACGGCTCACCGGGCTACCGGAAAGCTATGGGAAAGCCCGCTGTTCTGGCCCGGTCAGCCGGGCGCAGTCTCACGTGGGAATCGGGAGGTGTTTATTGTCAGTGCGCGCGTTATGGGCGGACCAAGCATTGATCCTTGTGGGATACATCTAACATCAACAAAAGGATATGCGCTCAGCCATAGTGTTTGTATATGTGGGGCGCACGCCTAGTTGTTATCACTATCTGTTGACAGTTTAATATTGAAACTTAATTGTGATTGAAAGCGTGTAACAAAAATAGAGCGAGATGAACACTAATAGTCACTTTGTATGGTTTGATTGATTTAAACATTTGTTTTTGGGGCAATATAATTATACGGGGTGAGTTTGATGCCCTCGGATAACCTTTCTTTACCCCCCCCCCCCCCGAAATTTGATGGAGAATAAAACAAACTTTTTGTCAGTGTCCTGTCGTACGTCTGATCACAAAGATATACGTGTGATTCTTTATGGGGTTAGTTGGATTGATTTTTAAAACATAATTTTTACATTATATCATCACATTTTACATTATATCATTATGTGATGCTGCAAATTCTTATCCTAGGTCAGTTCACGTAACATGTGCGCCTATAATTACCCAATATGAATTGAGCTGTTATTTTATCAATTCATTAATCTTTGGGTTAATTTGGTTATTCTTAATCTGAATTCACAATGACTAGATGTGTCTTTATAGTAACAATATGTTGATTTGTGCATTTCATTCAATAGACGTTAAACCATTGTTTGTGTGGGAGAGATTTGATGTTGCCAGTTTGGTGTTTCTATCTCCTTTTGGACGGTTCGCAAGAGTTTCCTCGTTAATAAAGTCTTCTATACACTGAGCTGAAACGAATTTGCCTAAAGCCCCTGACAAATTGGTAAACATATAATTCCTATTCGTTTTAGTAGCGCTCTCCCTCCCTAAAAACAACACACTGCGCTAGTTCCCGAAATTTCACACCACATTTAAAATGTTGAATCTGCCACGAGCTTTTGAAACAAATAATTGTGATATTATTTTATCTTTTCATTCATATTTGATTTTCCATTAAGTAAAGGAGCTTAAAGGATTTTGAAATATACATTGCCTTGCCACTGCAGGCCTGAAAAATCAGTAGCATGGATTTCCAATCCACAAGTTCAGTAATATAGGTTTAATTTCCCCTTGAAAAAATACATTTGCATTTGCGAGCGAGGAACGAAAATAATGGAATTAAGTCGCAGTATCTAATGGAGAGTGACTCAAAAGCATTTTATATCCAGATTATGCAGGGCGAGTGACGTCATTGCTTGGATAAACCAGGCGCTTTGCCAAGGGATTTAAGGTGGGGGATGGCGGTGCTGTTTTATGCAGGAGCCTCCCCTATTGCCACGCTGTGCTTTCAAATCAACCTACCGTTGACTTACTGTTGTAATTGTATTGTGAAGGTTTTTTCTTCTATACTGTACAATGTCATTTCAACGTGAATCTTTCTCCTCCCACGGGGCGAATCGGGGAGACTAATGGGCCCATCTAATATCATTTGCTTCGATTTCTTGTCGCTGATTTCTTGCTCATCCCTTTTTTCCCTTTCTTCAAGTCGAGGGGAAAATTCCAAAGTGATGCGAACAACTGACAACGGCTTTGCATGTAATGAAATTATCTAGGCAGAAATCCGCACGGTGATGAAATATTAATCAAATTTCTCTTCGATATATCCGTGCCCGGGCACAATGGATGCAGTACCCGGTGATTCACCACGCCGCTCCCGCTAAAGCCCCCGTCCGCACCGAGGGAGTGCTTGAAAAGAAAAATTCAATTTTAAAGGAAATGACATTTGTCCGGGCAGCCTAATTGATATTAGCCCTCCTAAAGTGGATTTGAACGGCACAGGTATAGTGTAATCAGGGAGAGAAAATGCGTAGCCCTTGGGCGATGTGTTTTCCACGCTGGCTGGTTAGTGATAAGCTGTTGAAGGAGCCGGGGGCTGTGCGCCTTATCTACCCCGGTGAAGACGAGCTTGTTATCCGCGGCACAAACTACCGATCCCGGCAGCTAGAGACAAATCCATTAAATTACCGAAATGTCAGTATTTTCGCAAAAAGCGGCATGTCCAGCGAGAGTGATTCTATTTAGTCATCCCCCACTTAACGGGTAATAGTTTTTATTGCGACGGGATATGTGCTTTATATATCTGAGCATGTTGTATATTTATATATCCGCACGGGAGTCATTTACCTGAAAGACAAAGCAAAACCTGAGTAGAATTGTAAACATCCATCCTACTATTTTAAATCACAACCTTTTAGAATTTGTTTTTTAGAAATATCTTCCCTAAAATGAAGCTGAATATCGGTGCATGTTTTTACAAAAAAAAACTTGTCTTCTGGTTTCATAGCATATTCATTTCAAGACATTTATCTCCATACCAACAAGTAATACAAATAATAGTAACAAAGAACAGTATTGAGGAGAATTGGAAATGGGGGCAAAACGAGAAAAGCCACAGCTTTTGGCCCAGACAAACAAAAACACATATGGACTTACAATGAGAGTAGAGCTTTTTATAGTCAGAATTTTTATGAATATTTTTCCCCAGTAGGTTTTAAACCTTCAAAGCATTAAAAGTGTCACGTTAAAACATAGACCATGTCTAAGATTTCCGTACGGGTTAGTATATGATTGTCATAAATAAACAGTAAAGCTGTATTGTGTTTTTAACTGCTTCGTCTGGACAAAACTAAACACTAATCTAACTCGAATTATTAACGTTGTTGCAGATAGTCTTAACATTGGCTCTATCTAGCGTTGCCTAATCATAAAACCATCCAATATTGAACAAATACTATATTTATTAATTGATAAATAGAAAGTCTCTAATTGGTGAATGACTTATCCATAAGCCAAAGTAAAGACTATTTCAAATAATGTGTTTTGTCTATCTTGTTGTTTTTCTTGTTTTTGTTGGTTTCTTTTACTGTTTTTTTTCTTTCTTTTTTTCTGTTTGTTTGTTTGTTTGTTTGTTTGTTTGTTTGTTTGTTTGTTTGTTTGTTTGTTTTTGTTTTTGTGGTCGTCATCGTCGTTGTTGTGCTATAATGCTGTTATTGCTGTTGTGATTGTTGTTGTTGTGTTGCTGATGCTGATCGTCTTTTGTTGTTGCGTTATTTTTATTCAAATTAACAATTGTCGTGTCTAACAGGCTTCATTAGATTTCATGTAATTTTTTTTTTATTGATTGTGTTCTTACACTCGGATGGTATAATAGAGAGATGCACTGAAGGCATTTAAAAAATAACATTATGTTTGTACACGGTTAAAGTGCAGAAAGAATATACATTTTTATTAAGAAAATAGTTTCACGAATTGTGAACAATATTTTCAGGCAAGCCCTTGAAAGTGATTGTATATTATGTAGACTTTCTTCAAGCTGTCTTCAATTAGGCAGTGCATTTCTCCATCAGATCCATTCATCTGAAATCACCTCCCACCTATATTCCAAACATTATCAGTATTGACTTTAGTATAGTTGCGGCCATCAGTTCATGAACGAACAAGACACATCAATCTAGCCCATCATCATGTTTCATACAGCTTTCATTATCTTCGTATACACCCAAAGGATGTGTGATACTTCGAGGTCTTGCTAAAGTTGAATGACTTTTTATGTACAGATGATTAGATATCCGTGACGTCATTTTTTTTTCTTTTAACGAGGAACCCAGAGGATCTTGAAAATCGCCGTGGATGCTCTCAAAGAATGGGTTTTAAATACAAATAAAATTCATTCAATATTATTAACGGAACGTCCAGGATTTGTCTTGATCTTATTTCTGTTTTTTTTTTTTTTTTTTTCTTTACATTTATGTTGTCTATACTTCTCTTTATTTAACACCGAAAGGAATAAGAAAAACTACACACAATTTCATCCAAATGAAGTTGTCCTGTTTTTCTGGAAACACATGAGCATTTTACTATTTTTATGGTTTGGGGCAGGGATGTTGAAACTGTTTTTGTCGGTCCTAACTTCTTTAAGTCAAAAGGAATATTTTTGAGGGGCAAAATGCGAGTCGTTTCCTTTATTTATTAATTGATAGTTTGTATTAACAAGCATAACTACAGCCTACATTTAATGAAAGTAAACACAAGCATTGTACAAACTCCAATGGTCTGCCGGCGGCCATATTGGATCCCAGCTAAAGTGCATCACGACCAGCTATTTTTAGTCTGGTGAACGTGACGTCAATCATGTTTGTATTTTTTCTCTGGTGAGTCCGTCAGGGCTTCTGACTGAATTACGGCAATCTTTGTTTGAGAAGTGTAGATTGGCAATGTTCAAAATATAAATCACATACTATTTAAATTACACCTTTTCATAATAACGCGACTGTCGCCGTCGTCGTCGTCGTTGCTGTTGTTGTTGATATTGCTGCTGCTTTTTCTGTTGAACTTGTTGTTTATTGTTTTTGTTGTGTTCTTGTTGACGTCGTTGTTGGTGCTCTTGTTGTTGTCGTTAGTCTCAATCTCGGTTTTGTTTTGTCCTTGATTTTTTTTCTTGATCTTTCCGTTCTTTATGAGTAACATCATTACAGTGTATTAGAAACATATTATTGACACAATTAGCAAAATAACTCACAGGAAAATAACCATTGATATTCCCAGAACACGTGACGTTATCAATTAATTGAAATATTAAACTACCGTACATCAATACACGCGAGGAGGTTCAGCTTCTGCTGTGCAACTATCTATACCTGCATGTGAGTGTGACAGAAAAAAAAAAAAAAAGTTCAACCAAATTCAATTGCAGCGAAGCCAGATGCGATTTGTTGTTGATATCGAACACAAATCTAGCTTTTCTGGCACGGCCCGCCATCAGCAAAGATGTACCGTGAGTTGTTAATTTAATCGACGGGAGCACAGCATTGAATATACATGTATCGTTTGTTTCACTCTCCAAAGACTTAAACAGGCGAGATTACCTCGACGTCTTGTTGTACACTGTAACTGGCATTTCCTTGCCCCATTAGAAACCTGGCACATCATCTGGGCACGTTTCGATGCGTTTCCTTAATGAAAAGTTTATTAAGGGTTCAGCGGGCTCTCGGTGTTGTGTGGAAACATGCAGTCAGCCGGCAATTATACCCTTTAAAGCAAGCTAGCACTACGCAGGAAATTTCTGTAAAAAAAGGGACAGAAATTGGCAATACATCACCAGAGTCCATTATAATAAGGTAAAAAAGGACAGAAAATAACCCAAAACAAAGCGAGAAGTTCGTTGAATGTTGTGAAATTATTTTAAAGTACATTATTGATTTTTACAGGTTTTTTTTTTTATTAAGGAAAGAACTTTAACAAAAAATAAGACCAGATGATCAAGTTAGTGATACATAACTGACCGACCACGGCTCAAGTTTTAATTTCTTTAAGCAGAGAGTGGGGCAAGGGGATGCCCCCACCCCCAGAAACCTTATAACCTCCTCACCTCCTGTCCCCGTTAGATTGACAACCATCAACATTAATGGTTAGTTTCGTAGAAAGCCCCTCCCCCACCCCAACTTTGGCTTTGCCCCTCCCCCAGTGCCAGTAATACACCTCTGCCCGTCTACTGCTCAAAAAAGGAGATATTTCACCGATAAATTGTATAAACTTCAAAATCAGCAAGCTCTCAGGTTAAAAGTTAAACAATTATGTTTTTTCCCTTATCAATCATGTTCAATACTTATTCCCGACAACCACTGCGATTTTAAGACCACGCCAAAAGATCGGCACCCATATTAGGGTGGCACCAAAGCCCTTACCCACTCGCCCCCCCCCCCCCCCTACAGCTGGGGGGGGGGGGGGGGGCACGAGGCCAAACTTCATCGATTTATCATCTTGTATCAGCCTTCGCTGAAATGAAGTGATTGCAAACCATTACCACCGCGCTTATTAAATTCATCAGCGCCTATTAGGATACTAATTGAATGCATTAAGACAAAACAAACTGTTGATCGTCGTTTTAGATAAAACAAATACTTGAAACCGTTGGATGTGGCCTTGAGTGAGTTTGGATCCTCAGTTTAATCAATATCAAATAATTTTGCATTAATTAAAAAACCTCCCTTGTAGAGTCGGGTGCACAAGAGAATGAATAAATAATTATTAATAACGTAACAATTTGTGCAGGAGTAATGCGTGCGTAATTGAAAAACACTTAGTGCGGTATGCTTTCACTTAAACATCACGAGGGCTATTTTAGGCATGAAATTTGTTTAAGTTATTATTGTCTTTTAGTACATCTCAGTTCAAAGAATGTGAGTATTATTAAAGTATATTAATCATGCTATAAATGACCTCGGAGATTAAGATAGTGGACAGTGTTGCCCACGTAACATGTGACGTCACGTTTCCTAAAGAGCAGAGTAATACCATTGTAGGGTTTGGTACCTCTTGGCATCTCTACTCACTGTGAACAAAGATGCTTGTTAAAACAACCTGTAGAAGTTTCAGCCTCATAAGTCGTCACGTTTTTGAGAGAAAAAGCTGAACATAGGCGATGTTTTCGGGAGGGTCGTGCAGTATACTTGTAAATACGTACATGCTAATAAAATAATGTTCATCTCCTGACGCATACAGCGCGCGTACCGAGTATTTGCGATAAGGTCTATGCACAACTCTCAGCCAATGATAGGTATCCATTGACCTCAGTGGGGCGCTGTTTGGTCTAGTGACGTCATGCAAAGGATGTATTGATAATTATCACAACAGTTAAAATCCGTTTTTACCTGAATACATTTTTTGGGTCAAGTGGGACAGTCACCTTTCTTGTCCGTATTATTATTCAATCAGAATTAATTTTGAATATTTATTTTGATTATTGAATATCTGACTAATATGCTGGATTTAAAATTCAGCTTCATTCAAAATCAGAAAGCTTATGAAATATAATTTAAACAGAAATAATTTTGTTGCGCATGATAATTTTGTTTTTGTAAATAAACAGAATAATGTTATCTTTCGAGATCATTTGCGCACATCAGTTCCTTTGACGTATAATTCCGACATTTTAACATTCAAGTGAAATATTAACACTTATAACATACATATTGATTGAAACAGGCTATTTGTAACATACTTATTTTTCAAAATAAATAAAAATAAAAATAGAGTTAAATAATTCATATTTACGCATAACAGGCTTTTAGTAAGCATCAAGATCCGGAAAAACATTTTTCGAATTTGATACTTTTATAACCAAAATACTATATTATAGATTTACCGATTTCAACGTAATCCCCTTCGGATAATCTGATGGCTTAACATCTTTTGTTTAAGCCCAAAATGAATACTTTCAATTACTACCTAATTGCATCAAACAAAGCTTTGTCTGTTTCAACTTTTCGATTTCAATGTAATAAGGAAAACAAGACAACTGTTCTATAGGGAGTAAAACGCATTTCATAACAGACCCTTGTTTCGTTATAATGGCCGGGCTAGTAAAAAGTAATGTTGCTCGCCAAACACAAAACTAACTTTCCATTTCTCAATATAATTGTATTCACACCGTCATATCTAATTAATGGGTAATTTCGTGAGGAATATTACCTTATCCCGGTGGGTTTGATGCGTGTCGTTTGCACATAAATCTTTCAAAAAGCCAAAGTATTAAGTTTAGAAAATTCCTCAAAGCCGTGGAATACCAACAACTTTTTTAAAGTGTCCTAAAATGATGTTTCCCATTTGAAGATGAATCAATATCTCTTGTACTTTCCTTTGAATGCAAATTTGAGGTTGTACATTATGCAGGGCTTAGGGTGCTATATAAAAATGCATAGTCTTCCCGACGCAGGACGTCCCTAGTGGTTGGATTGTCGGCACTTAAAACCGATACTGCTGCAAAAAGCACGGCCTATTTAAAATCTTTGAGGGGAAGGTAAAATAAATAAATAAATAAAAAAGAAGTATAAAAAATAGTATAGCTCTTGTTGAAACCAGTGATAGAGCTTCGAACCGAAATTTAATCTTGAGAGCTTAGCGACGGACGCTGGGTAAAAACCTTCTCAAATTTGCTTCGTCTACCACTAATCCTTTGGAATAAACTTATTCGATGAAATCACTGGAACTATGAATCACTTAAATATTATTGCATTTATATTTAACAGATGAAATTGAATATGGTTTGATCGTGATCGTTTAAGGTGTCCTCCAAGGAGAGCGGGACATTTATATTTAAATTCCTAAACTTCCATGAACCTGGGAAGATAGGACTTTGTCTTGTGTATGACTTTGAGAAACGGTGTTATACTGTTTGGTATGTTTTGGATTCATCTTGGAAAAGAAAAGTTAAATTGTCCATTACGTTGTGAGAACTGTTGCTGATCTTTGTACTTTCATGATAATCAGTTCAAGTTGAAAGTAATACGGATTTCCAAGTATGCACGGTTGGTATATAAACAAAACAAAATAGTTCGTGGTTATTTTGAGTCTTTGACGCCGTTATCGAAACATACTTAAAACAAGAATAATTAGTGAGGTTCTTCAAAATTATGTTTCCTCCCCTCTGATACTTTTAGACGAAAGGTATACTGTATAGGTTGTCATGTAGAACTTTACAGTGTTGTAGTACTTGTACTAGAGTACTGCTCGACTATCGTGCCGGGAATCGTTGCCCCGATATTGGTCTCTGTTGCCATGTTCTTGACCTCTGTTGCCCTGTTTTTGGTCTCTGTCGCCTGAGAGTAACCTCTGTTGCCTTGATATTGCCCTCTGTTGCCCTGATATAGGTCGTGCTGCCCTGAACATGACCACTATTGCCCTGATATTGGTCTATGTTGCCATGTTCTTGACCTCTGTTGCCCAGTTTTTGGTCTCTGTTGCCCTGACAGTAACCTCTATTACCTTGATATTGCCCTCTGTTGCCCTGATATAGGCCGTGCTGCCCTGAACTTGACCACTATTGCCCTGCTTTTGGTCTCTGTTGCCCTGATCTTCACCTCTGTTGCCTGGTGTTTGGTCTCTGTCGCCTGAGAGTAACCTCTGTTGCCTTGATATTGCCCTCTGTTGCCCTGATATAGGTCGTGCTGCCCTGAACTTGACCACTATTGCCCTGATATTGGTCCATGTTGCCCTGATCTTCACCTCTGTTGCCCTGTTTTTGGTCTCTGTTGCCCTGAGAGTAACCTCTGTTGCCTTGATCTTCACCTCTGTTGCCCTGTTTTTGGTCTCTGTTGCCCTGAGAGTAACCTCTGTTGCCTTGATATTGCCCTCTGTTGCCCTGATATAGGTCGTGCTGCCCTGAACTTGACCACTATTGCCCTGATATTGGTCTATGTTGCCCTGATCTTCACCTCTGTTGCCCTGATGATATTTACCTCTGCTGCCCTGATATAGGTCGTGCTGCCCTGAACTTGACCACTATTGCCCTGATATTGGTCTATGTTGCCCTGATCTTCACCTCTGTTGCCCTGATGATATTTACCTCTGCTGCCCTGATAGTATAACCTTTGTTATCCTGATCTTGCCTCTGTTGCACTGATCTAGGACTTTTGCCCTTATATTGACCTCTGCTGCCCTTATCTTGCCTCTGTTACCCAGATCTTTGACATTGTGCCCGGATATTGCACTCTACTGGGTATAAATTAGTTTTGGTACTCATATAGCCAACAATACGCATAATTGACTAGAAAGTAACCATACTCGAGGTCATGTACTCGACACACGACTGAAAATGTACTCGGACTCGATCTTTAGTACTCATGGTCGTTGTCAAAATACGGTTGTCTAAATTCGTTTGCGTTATAAGCAACTATATTTATGTCATGTATATCAAATGAGCGCTGGAAACAGTAAAACTGAAGTTGTCTTTGATGTATTTATGTAACAAGCACACATTGACACATCGAAATCACTCAAAATAAAATGTGCTGATACCATGCTTTTAGCACTATAAATTCTCGTAAACGTTGAACTATTCGCCATACAGATCTGTACTTTGAGTTTAGTCCGATCCCCGGCGAGATGATTTTAAGGCGATTTTGTTCGGCCGGCATACTTCAAACCGTCGCGATGGTTACGGAGATCAGTGAAAAACACAGTGGGAAGGGAAGGCTATTGTTGTAAAATATCCATCCAGAATCACCCATACGCATTGGCAAAATTATTCACTTCAAGTGAAAAGTTCGTGATACCCTTCTAGATGGTTAAAGGAACAATACAGAATTAGTTTTGCTACAAAACATTTGCTGGCATTGTAAGCACTAAATGTAATCCACCACATACATAAACTTACAAACCTTAAGAATTTTGAGAGCGATCAGCCAACTGGGTCACGAGAAAATGGTGGAAAACCGATTACACATTTTGCATGACATCGATGCAAAAAGAAAAATTAATAAAACGCTCATGAGCGATAAACTCCAAACGAGAAACTAGACAACTTATTTCTCATCAAATATGACATTTCAGACATAAATATTTCATGGGATGTTTTCTACTATCATCATCATTAGGCCGTGTAAGTTTGATGTAAATTTGTAATATTCACGATTTTGTTTCTTACCAATTCTGTAACGTTCCTTTAAGATACCTTTGACCTGTGCAGGGAGCGTATAATGATTAATACGCCTGCGCAGCTCCAGAGGTCAAACGGTGTGACGGGTCGCAGCGCTTTCTGACGGCTCGTGACGTCAAACAAACAAAGTGAATTCCAACAACAGTTTTCCTTACTGCCCAATTTGCTTAAGTCATTCAGTATTAGAACTGTTGCTTGGCAAAATTTCTGTGTTAAGCAAAAATTGAGTGGGGCACCGGTCACAGTAATGCAAACTTAATGGCAAGTTTTATGTGCTTAGCAAGGGTTTTTTTTTGAATGAGCTCTCGATCTTGTCATGTTGACTATCACACACAAAAACACTGTGAACAATTTTGGCCGGTAACCTGTTTCTGTTAGGGCTTCATGTAACTGTGCATTGGCCATTTGGCGTCTATACATTTATTGTACTTGCAGGGAATGGCATGCATTATGCGTTATAATGACTGTATGCAGTTAATGTATTGATGTATCATTATTATTTGCAGCACCGTTACTTATTGCCACATCTCTTCGAATACCCCGAACTTGGACCAATTAGCTTCAAGGGGATGGATCGATCAACGAAGTGGCTTTTAATTGGAGGTGAGTACCAGTGACTTTTCATTGGTCATATTAAACGAAAAATGACACATTGCCACTACAGCACTTGGAATAGTAGTTATTTTGTTTTTATATAGATCACCACTAACATAAAGTAAATTTTACTGGAGTTTTAACATCCAATACTTCAATTAAATATGCACTATGTACTCCGGTCTTGGGCTTCGAACATATGTTAACATGACACGTCGGAATAATTAGAACATTTCACTTTCAGTGGCAAAGAGTTAATATTAATGAGTGAATGCATCAAAAGATTAATTTGTGAAATTGAGTGACACGTTGTAGGGATCATTAAATACCTCCCATCCCAACCAAGTATGTCCTTTAAAAACTGGTCACTGGTTGGTTGTTACTCTCTACGGGCTAATGGGTGGTGTAGCTCCAGTGTAGCTATGCCCTGAACACCCCACCGTTGACATGTGCATTGAGCCACCCCCCTCGTGGTTCATTGGCTGGCAATCATTTGATGTCACTTCCCCTTTCTCAGGGAAGAAACCACGGCGGCGCTCTAACCACATCACCGCTACTAAAACCATCTTCCATGCCTCGCCATCTCGTACGTACACACACGTTGCGACAACTCCTGCGTATAACTGTGCAGTCACTGCGGTACGTTTCAATCAGCCGAGCGATTAAACCCCTTAACAAAAGCAAGCAAGGACCCACCGCAGAACCAGCAAGCCGGTTTTGTATCCGTGTGTTTGTCAAGGGGGTTGTATACATGTACAAGGTACAAGCCTGCATACATAGTGAGAGAAGGGGGGAAGAGGTTCACTGATGAGAGAGACAGGGGCTTAATGATAACCAAAATACGCAGATTGCAATTATAGTGCAACCAGAATCCTCCATGGTGCAACACATTCAGGTTGATGTTTCCTGAAACAGTCATCCTCACTGGTCGAATAAAAAAAAATCAACTGAGACTCACTTAGGTCTATCTTAGGCGATATAAGCGCCTGGTACAGAGCTTCTTAAGTATTCACCAAACCCTCGTCACTTTGGAAAGCGGACGTCCAAACCCTACCCGTATGGATACATCTATTGTCGGGGGACAGTTCCCCCACAACTTAGGTCCGCTCGGACTTTACGCCTTCGGCTCACCGGGGCTCGGGTTCCATGCCTCCCGTGCCTTTGACTTCAGTCTACCCGTGTCGTCGGCGTCGTCTGGACCCTTCTCGCCGGACGGATTCTTGGGGAAGAGCTCGCAGCTCAGTGATGTATCGTCCTCGTGTGGATCCAGCATGTCGAAAGCAAAAGCCAGCCCGAGTGGAGACTCCATGCTAGGTATGTACTTTTATTTTTGAGTAATTGTTATGAAATCAAATGTTCACTTTTTTTTTTTTTACAATTTCATAGTTTTTACTCGCTGAATGTAGTTCAGTGACAGGCCTATTTTAAATCAGTTTTACTCAGATCAGTTCACATAATCAGGTTGCTTTCTCACTCGACGAAATAAAACAACGGTGCGTTGTTTCGAGTCCCCTTTGCATTTCACCAAACATAAACGAAAAGCCACTGTGTTGAATAAAGTACCTTTAATAAAACAGAAACTTCATAATAATGCTTTTCAAAATCGTGTGTGAATCCCCAATAAATTTCGACGCTTTGAAGGCTATTTTTCAAACCAACTTTTACATATCTACCATTTTCATAGAACCCACGTGTTAAATTCGATCCACTCGATCACTAAAGTCTCTTAAATATAAGGTTCAGAACCATATTTTTGTTTAAAGATTGGAACGAAAAGCACAGTTGGTCACGAGTACTAAACAGTGTTGGGGTGCCACATCTTATCCACACAAATTTCCCTTAAACGGTGAAAACTTACCCTTTAATCGTCCATACATTGGTTTTTTAGCAGCGGTTAAATTCAATCCCAGATCACACATCAATTTGCTTTTTCTGAAGACAACCACCGCATACTGACCGAAACGTTGTGTCGGTGACCACCGGTTCCTTTCAGAACCAACACTACTCAAGATATGCTCACATGTTACCGCAAACCTGTCTTATTTGGCTTCGACTTCTTGAAGTTTATACTATTGTCTTTAAAATAATATTATGTGCGGTTACAACAGTTAAGAACATTGGCCTTTTTCTGTTTATATCATATTTGAGAGTTGCAATACATCAGCAAGTTCATATTTCAAAAGAGTATCATATTCGCTGTAACTCTACACATAAATCACAAACCAATGATGAGATTGGTCTTCGAAAACTGTTGCTGCTTTACATTTGCAAGAAATTGACCCGTTAGGTAGGAAGAGAATTGCAACGACAAACATGGTTTAAAATATGATTATGGCAATCTTCGTAAACAATCCAACTGAAATGACTGGTGTAATACAGCTATAGGTCTAGGTGATATAAACGTACATCTTTGTAACTTTTATGCGCCAACACTGTGTAGAACAATTGACCGGAGCACATTATAATGTGTTATTGCGAATCAAGCCAGAACAATTAATCATAAAGTGTTTTAAATTTTGTTTTTCTTGTAAGTCTCTTACAGATCCGTATAGTTTAAAAGTGGGTTTTAATATTGTTGTTCAGAATGTATTAAAATCTGGATCAACCCTCAACTTATTATTGCAAGTTTTTAGTATCCTGCCACTGCACTTTTTCACTCATCTTGATACGAGTTTATTTCATAACGAATGAAAATGTGGTGGCAGGATACAGAAATGTTTCCATTATTATCAAGTTTATAAGCATTTCCTCCAATGCGTTTTGCGTTTATTTTACTAATGCAAACGCGCATATCTTTTACTAACTTTTTAACTACTCTCGCTTTCTGATCTACGGAGGTCCTCATCGACCCCGAAACTGATGATGTAATTTGGTGTGACTCAGGACTTTGCCTGCCAGTAATCCCACTTACTGCAGGCGAAATTACCCCAATCCCACTCTAAGACGACGTGCATTGTATTTGAGTGATTTCTTAATTCGATTGTCTTCAGTGGCGTTAGCGAGGGGGTTGGTTAAGCCAGCTCTATTTAATGACCCATGTCTCTGATTTGTTTGGGAATTAACATCGACAGAACTGTCTCTGACATTTTCAAAATGATTTTCATTTGAGAATTTGAAACACTGAAAAAGGTGAGAATTTGTGACATTGATTACTCCAAAGCTTAAACATGTGACTAAAATGTAAAAGCCTGATAGTTCACGGAGATAACGAAGGGAAGACAATCCTCAAGTTTTTGTATCATGACAATAAATAATTGTAATCTTAATCTTTGAAGCGTTCGCGAAAACCCACCTCATATGCGGATCTGGCTATAATAGCAAAGGAATAATGCTCTTTTTTCGCATTGGTCTTATTCCCTCCTTGGATCGTAGCCTGTGGATTTATAAAGATACATGTTAATGTGTAATCCTAACTTGATTACGTAGGTTTTCCCACTTGCGGTTCTCCTCCTACGACTGAAATGGTTTTAAAATCTCTCAAAGAAGAGTGCAATGTACTTAGATGGATACCTTCCGTTTTTGATTGTTGAAAATGTATAAATAAAACAAGATTTAGACTTGATTTTCCTTGATGCAGGTTGATTCAAAAATGACTTCTGGAGAAGTTTTGTGTGTATAGATTCACCAGAACCTTTAAAATGTATAATCGTGTTCATTTGTCCCTTCAAAATAATATTTAAAATATGAACAGATGCGTTCTGGTATGTCGTTGCTTGTTCTACAAAAATACGCTGGAATAATTTCAACAGAATGTTTTCGAAAGAAGATTTTGGTCTTTATTAAAACAAAAAATGGTTAGCTTAAATCTGAAAGCTGAATGATTATAGACAACTCATATAGACAAACCAGTGCATTCTGTAAGAGAAAGACTTTCGTATGACATTCAGCCAGTGTAGAAAAAGTGATCTTTAGGGACGGACAGCTCCAAATCACTCACAAATTAATTAATTTAATATAGGAGCATGAGCGCAATCATGAAAACACTTATTTAGTTGTTGAAAATATGACTACAGAATTTGATGGCTTTTGTACTGCTCATTTGAGTGATGCTGTTTAATACCGATTACTGCTACAGAAGACGGACATGAAATTACACTTTTAAAAAGCCCATGTTGTATCCACTTTAATGGAGTTGTGAAACCCACCCCTCATAAACCAGTTATGACATGTGCTGTTTAATCCCAGGAGAGAGCTGGGTGTTTTAGTACGTCTAACCATGTCTCATTAAGTGATCATTACGCACTACTTTAGAAACTTGAATAAAATTGGAGTGAACGTTTAGTTGGGCCACTCCAGTAAATCGGCCCTTGAATCATGATTTGAGTGTCATCGTAGGGTATTGGGGCTTGTACGTATAGGAAGAGAGAGTGGGAAATTGATTAGCGCATGTGTGTGTGTGTTGGAGACCAAATCTTGAGTACAGGGACACTGGCAAGAACAAAAGAAGTATCCATGCACACAGGGATGCATATTGGAGAAGGTGTGTGCCTCTTAGCAAGCAGGCAGTCATTGGTATTTACCCTATTCCTACTGATGGAACAACCCGAAACGAATACTATAAAAATTGAGTATAAACTGCAGATTCCCAATGGGTCTTTTGTTTCCCAAGTCTATCTCAAGTTTCATCTTTTTCCTTTACCATTGCCACACCACAGCTGGGGTTGAAAGTTGAAGGGGGGGGGGGGGTGAGACAAATGTGGAGTATATCTCAATAGGCGAAACGCGTGTGATGACTTCATGCGGTGAGAATTTGAGGGAGAACTTGGCTGACAGCCCCAGCTAATTGCAACCGTCTAGCGTTGCGAGGATCAGGCTGGCTGTTTTTAACCAACTTTAAGCCCGCGAGGTGCAGGGAGCTATAACATTGCGATGAGATGGGGCCTGTGTTACGATGCGTACAAAGCGCGACCGTTAGAGGAGAGAGACTACACAGATGATACAAGGGGTATGAAGGAGACAAACCGAAGACTTGTTTCCCCGGAAATTAATAGAAAAATGTGCCCGGAGGTCTGTTGGAGAAGCCCTCGCCTAGCCACCGTCAACCTAGCAATGACGAAGGGAAGGAATTGTCATATTAATTGAACCAAATCTGTAGCTTTCTGATACAATTTGTTTACTTTTGCCGCGGGGGGAGATGGCGTTTTCCGCTACCGTCGACGCAAAACTGCAATACGCCGAGCACTTGTGCATGGCAGCTATAAGAACTCCACACATTTTGACTTCGTGGGTTTTCTCCAAAATGAATGCATTGCCCGTTGATGGTCGGCCGCGATGCTTAAAGCCGCTTGCTACTTGTATGTGTAAGAAAGTCTGACATTTTGGGAGGTAAAGCATTACTCCGGGTGGATGCAACCATATGTCGTCAGTAGGGACCCCGGCTTTGAACTACACCCCTCTGGCATTCTTGTCTCACTCTCCCTACTCGCCCTGTAGCTTGTGTTCAGAGCGCTCCAAAACAACGAGAGCTCCATGCATATATTCCGGTGAGATTGTGTCCCGTGTAGCGCACGGTCACCCGAGGGGACGGGCCGGGGGACATAAAGCCATTCAGACCCCGTTGATGAAAATGCATGAAGGAGGGAGAAATCTCTCTGCTCTGTCACTATGAGGAAGTCCCAGGAATCATCAAGTATCCAATTTAGAAGACTGTTGAGAGAGGGAAAGTTGAGAGCCCCGTCCGTTTGCATTTAATCATCAGATTTCATTCCTCTGCAATGATTAGAATAAAATCACACATCCAAAGAACTGTAGGATTGTATCAAAGTATTGAGAAAGACAATTGCACCGTAACAGTAGTAACGAACAATGAGGCATTGTCCCAACTTCATTATAACACTTGTTAAAAAGCAATTGATTTTGTTGTTAAAGACGGTGTGAGGATGGTAGGTATAAATTTATTATTCAAGATTTACTTCACGGGGATGAGGTCGACTGCTCGGTGTCTGCTGCCCGGTTTTATTGCGCCTCCCTACGGCGGGTAAATCATCCCACGCCCGCTACAGTCGTCTTACATACGGAGACTAAACAAAGAGCTTCGTATCTATCCTGCGGCAGTTTGATTGTTTCGTTTTCCCCGCCTTAGTTTCTATTTTAATGTCGGCGCGTTAGTGGTCGTTGCTCTCTCCTCTTTGTAGCTTAGGTAACGAGAATTAACAACCCCCTAGATTGTCCACGCTCAAATCGGAGTTGTTCTCTTGGATTATCTGTGATAATTGCTTTGGAAAAGGCAAGTTTTACTTTCCTGACGTTTTCCATCAAAACATATGAAGATAAACAGCATTATGACTGACTCTCTCACAAACTTAAAAAAAAATAACGACAAAAAGAAGAAAAAAGACAACAACAGAAGAGATTGGTTTTCTTACATCAGACCCACCTCAGGCGAATGAAGATAAGTAAATATAGTAAAAAGTATGTTTTCATTGTGTTGTTGGAAATTAAATACTAAAAACGATATAAACATTAGCCAACGATAGCAAGCAATATGGTTTCCAGCTATCATTTCCGAGTAAAAGTTGTGCTTAAGGGTTAATTGTTCAGTGTTAACAAAATTTGTAAGTTTGTTGTCGGGGTGTTTGTTTGTTTGTTTGTTTGCTGATTTTGTTGTTGTTTTTGTTGTTTAAGTCATATACAGTTTTGTGATGCACTCAGATTTCCAAAGGATAAAGTCCTTATGAAAGTGGCAAACAAATTCCAAGTCTCACAACAAATGGATTTTTGCAAAAAGGTCAAATTCAAAGCCGTTTTGATTGAATATCATCGAAATTCAGCAATGAACTAAACAATTTCCTGTACATACCCATAATCTTTAAATTTAACGTCGATGCACGCTTTGGTTTGGGACACAATTCGCACTTGAAGAGTCAGGTAGACATTCAATTGGCATTATTTTAACACAACTAAATTTTGAGGGAAGAGACTTGGATATTATGAAATTATTTGAAAGTAATGTTTTTACAGAAATATGTGCCGTTGGATATTTTTTTAAGGAATCAGCCTCTTATACACGTATGTTGTATTATACAATAGTACAAAAGGTACTCTCTGTTTTCTTGACGATTAAACTGCGCAAGAAAAGCAATTTTCTGAATCTACAAAATGTTTGTTCCTTTTTTTTTATGAATGAACATTTGTCAGTATTCTATATTCGGCACAATTTAATGCCTGAAAACTCTTTTTTAATTTCCTGCGTTGAATTAGAAATGAAGATGTTAATAAATGACGACGTGCATACCGCTTGAGGGGGAAAAGCAAGTCACGTGACCGGTTGCCATGGGTTTTTATATCCCGAATCCCTGGTACCACGCACACTTCATGCAGGAGTCACCGACAATGCTTTTGGTTACCCGTTAGATATTTCGACATGTCTAAGAGAAGAAGAGCTTTAATGACACGGGAAAAAAACAATCAACACGTAATTACACGCAAATAGTCTTCAAGTCACCATGGCCGCTACTGCCATATTTTATTGATATTTGTTTACAGTGTTGCACCAGAGTTTATGAATTTATTTGACAGTTTTTCCAGGGTCGGTGGGGATGAATAGAATTTCAATAGTGATATACAAGGCAGACTAATTAGGCTGGTATTGTAATTTTGTTTTTTGGGAAGTGATAGAGAAACAACTAGCACAACTAACCACAGCGCACTAATGATGCCCGTATCAACAACTTCAAATCATTCCCTTTTTGCATGGTTCTGTCAAGTAGTTTCAAGATTATTCAGTGTCTAGCTTGTTTCTTACATGAAAAACAATCTTACTAATTATAAATTCGTATACGTGTACGAAAATGTTTTGCAGTTTTACGGTGTCTGCGTAACCATGGAGGTCTAATTCTACCTCCATGGCGTAACACAGCACATCACCCTAGATGTGGAGTTAACTTTGTTAATCTGTGGTAAGCACTGTGTGCCCAGTGCTTTCCGGCTGCTGTGGTGCTAACAATTAAAACAATCCACTTGCTGGGGTCGCGGGTTCGACTCGCACCCAGGTAGTACCCCTGTTGATTTTACCCCCACATGATTTGGAAGGTACTGACTAAGCACAGTGCTTATGTAAGAAGAAACATCCCCGTATATAATGCACGTACCAGAACAATTTATTTTTTGAAAAGTAGGGATTCACCCGGGCCCCGGTGGTGACAGATTTCGTCATGCTTGTGAGCTACACTGATTAACTTCAATATGAGGCATCCTTAGTCACTTCATCACCATAATATTTGTTATAATAAAAACATAAGATTTAAGATAAGTTTCTTCGAAACAATCTCCCATTTAATAAAATCTAAATTGTTGAAAACTCCCACGACGGCCCTTTAATGTTGCAACATAACTTATATCAATATAATGTGACTAAATCAACCTTAACTCTGCGTTTAGGGTTACTCATGTAATATCATACGTTAGGATCAGACCTGAGTTTGATTTGATACCCTCGCGCCTGGCCGGCTCGACCATGGCTTAACCGCTAGATCTCCCTTGCCAGTCTTACGTGACTAACAAGCCAATATAAAACACCCTCCTAAAAAAACTAAGACTGTACGTTGTAGCAAATACGAGCATGGAAATTATAAATTCAATTTTTTTAGAAAATGTGGGTCTCTTCGGTCATATATAGGTTATGTTGTCTGTCTCTCTAACTCCATGCTTTTATGGATCAGAGGAGGATTTAGTCATATGTAAATAAACATGTTTGACTTCATTGCATGTGTTACAGGACCCGATTTCATAAAGCTGTTAAAGACACTGGACACTATTGGTTATTACAAATAGTGGCCACTGCCTTTAATCAGATGAAATTTAGAATTATCATAGAGCTGCTTAAGCAGAAAACATTACTTAACAATTGTGTATTTTAGAAGAGATTAACAGGATACCAGCTACAAATTGTACTTGTGACATAGTTTGGCAGGTAACCTTATTCTGATAAGCATGATTTGTTTTGCCGAGCTTCGTTGTGTGCTCTGTAATATTGGGTTCATGTTGCACGTTGAAGTTGGACCTGCCCTATAACCCCCTTCTGACATATGTGTTCTAAAATGCACTTTCCAAGCGACCCTGAGTAACTATTAGGAAGTGCAATTAACAGATAACCCCATCAATTCAACAATTTTCAATCATTTAGAGTTATATTATTTATTCATTTTGCCTGGCCTTGTCGGAACGGTAGAAACAAAGTTTGTTTCTAATACATTTCGAGGACGGTCCTTCGAAATGAGTAACTCACGAAACACAATATGCAAATTTTGAAAATGAATTCCTCGGCTGGATTCATTTTGAATAATATCTCTTTTATTTAAAGGTGTGTATACACTTTTACCGTTATATTGCAAAATATAGGGAAACCGCCAAATGTAGGGCTAGGTAGCTCAGTTGGTAAAGAGCGCCGGCATGTTAATCTGGAGGTCTCAGGTTCGGTTTCTGAGTTCAACGTGAAAATCCAATGTTTACTTTTGCGAAGCAGAATATTTTTAAGAACCATTTTCTGCGTGGCTCTGTGAAGTTGGGCCCTGGGTCTGTGTTTAATATGAAAATGCCCATGCTCTATCACAAGGTAATTTATGTATACCATAATCTCATAGTCGTCGTCTTCCATTCTAAATTAAAGATAGTGTACATTTATTTCTGAGCTGAATAATACACACGTTCATTAGTTATTGATTGTATCTGTTGATGGAGGACTATTCAATGTTTTCATTGAGAGCTTTTAATAGTATATGTATACAGCAGCAGGTAGTTGATGGAATTGATGATACGCACAAGCAGGTCGGATACTTCATGGAGGCAACGAAGGAGATTTGCCTCCATGCCCCCTTGGACATTGCATCGGTGCCCTTGAAATGCTCCAGTAATGCACAGTTGCCTCATAGGTTGCCCTTTCAAAAACGAAGCACATACAGGCATGCACTTTAGTATAAAAAAGTAGAAAAACACTAGCAACAGGGCCATCGCTGATTTGTTCTTTGAAAAAAATGACAGCCCCTTTTTTTAAGAGTGAGGTGGGTCACCAGTCACAACAATGTAAACTTAGTGTACTTTTGACTGGCTATTACCTGTATCTGTTAAAGCCATTATACACTTTCGGTAAACAGTATTGTCCAAGTCCCACACTTCGTGTATCACAACTTATATATAAAATAACAATCCTGTGGAAATTTAGGCTCATTCGGACATCGGAGTCGGGAGAAAATAACGGGAAAACTTACTCCTGTTTTCGCGCGTTTCGCCGTGTCATGACATGTGTTTATAACAAATCCGTAATTCTCGTTAACGAGAATTTATATTGTTTTACCGTTTTCTCAAAAAGTAAAACATTTCATGGACTAATATTTCAAGAGAAGTCTTTCACCATTACCTTCTGTAAACCCTGTAAATTATTTGTAAATCTGTGAACTTTTTTTTTTTTCTGTACCGAAAGGGTCCAATGGCTTTAAAGCAATACTTTTCTGTACTTGATAAGTACTTGCAAACAATCGAGAAGGAAGGAAAACAATCAATTAGAAGGAGGGAAAACCATTAGAACTAATTAGAGTAATTCATAAGCAGGTCTGATCGGGTGTTCTAATCACTTAGTCTGTTGTTTTATGCAGGCGTTTGTTGTATCTTTTTGCATAATTCATTTCAATAATGCTTGTTGTTTCTGTAGCATGGGTTAGCAAGTCCCCTTGGCCGTTATAGAGTCGCGATGTTACGGCGATTAGCACGGTGGCCTGCTCCATGAATTATTCATGAGATTTGATTAATTATGTATGGCAAGGGATGATGTCAGAAAGCTTTCTTTGCAAGTTGATGAATTATTCATTAGTTTCGTTATAGAGCCCTCATTGTAAATAATTCGGTGCGGGTGAATTTGTAGAGTGCTTGAAAAATGGGGGGAGATAACCTGGTTTGCGAACAGAAGGTCGTCTGCAAAAATTATTTAGGGCATTTTCGAAATTGTTGGGTTGAGGCACAGGCTTCTTTGGGTTATTTTGAGAAACGTGAAGTTTGTTTGCACGGGCTTCAAAACAGTAAAACGCAGGCTATAAGCCGGTGCCGCATGCAATTATGTCCTCTATGCAATACTATCCGGAGGTCATTATTGCATATGCAATAATATCCGCCGGACGGTTTTGCATATGCAATCGTGTCCGCCCGGACGCTGCTGCATAATGCAATTGTGTCCGCCTGGACACACTTGCATATGCAGTTGTGTCCGCCCCCGTGCAAAACCGTCCTTGCAGTAAATTAAACGCCCTTGGTCGACGGAACACGTTCGCCATTTTTTTTACAAGCTAAATGCATATCATGAATGACATGGGAAATGTTCGGCCGTTGGGTATTCGCTGCAATCATAAAATATGATGCATATACGTAGGTTCAGTGCATTCACGCTCGCTTACGTGCGCACACATACATGTACAGTCATGTACATGTCCGCCGGACGGTTTTTGCATAGCCCCGGACACGATTGTATATGCAAAAGTGTCCGGAGCGGACAGCATTGCATGGCGGACACAATTGCATCTGACACCGACGCTTAGGCATTACTTGGTGTGCTTTCAAATGCATTTGAAACCTTTCACGATTTGAGTGAGAAATTACCCCTTTTTCAAAAACTACGTTACTTCAGAGGGAGCCATTTTTCATAATGTTTTATACTATCAACAGCTTTTTATCGGTCGTTACCAAGTAAGCTTTTATGCAAACAATTATTTTTAGTAATTACCAATAGTGTCCAGTGCCTTTAATAGCTATCTAGTCATCACGCCTCTCCCCGTCAGCTGGCCAACACGCACGGCATTAAACCCCTCTGCCTGACCAACGTTGCCTCCATTGTCCGGTCCAGCAAGGCACTGTTGTTTCGTTCACATTCAAACTAATGCCATTATGTCCTCTGCGTGCACATGGATCATCTGAGTTTATAATTAGCAACCCATCTGCAATATGGGCCCTATTTCATAAAGCCTGTAAGCACAACAACTTGTTAAACACATAATAGTGTTGACTTGCTTAGCAGAATCAGGTTACCAGCTCAAATTACAGTAAGTCTGCATTAAAATTTAAGGTTACCAGCTAAGCCACATGTACAATTAGTGATTTGCATCCTGCTCATTTCTGCTTAACAACCGTATTGTCAAGCAACATTTACTGCTTAAGAAATGGGCACATGTAGAGGGGAAATCGAGGGAACATTCACCATCTGACAAAGTCAACATAGTGAGCAAAACATCTACTCATGACCACGGCCAGGCCAATTAAATCTCATTTTGTTTGCTTCATTAATTGGAATTAATGGCCCCCGATTCCTAAAGCATGCAGTTCAACCTACTCTGCTTAGTTCTCACGCCCGTACCAGCTGCCCGTGACAGTCTCCCCGCAAAGTGTCAAAAATAATTATCCGCCAAAATGTTTTGGGACATTGCGCGATCGTCTGCCCCTCCGTAATGGGTCGACCTTGGCGTGACTCTTCCATCAGGGTTTAGGGAAGCCGCGGGCTGGGTGGCAATTAACTCGACTGATTAATACTAAATCATGACCATTATTCTCGCTTTGTGTAAAGTTTTGCTCCAATGAGCTGTCAAAATTTGTTGAAGGACATCCAGGCCAGTACACAATGGAGCTATCATCACAGGGCTGTGTACCCTCCTGGCGTTATCTATTTTGCCCCCACTCTTCTGTGTTCGCATTCAAATAAACCCATGTGTTAAAATATGAAGCCATTTATCCAAATTGGAGATGATGTAACCTTAAAATGCAGAAGTATGTATTTAGTGTGTGGGAACTGCCCAGTTTAGGTATCAGTTTACCGTTGATTGAATTGGGGTTATGTTGTGAATTAGTTGGTCATTAAAAAGAAACGCACAACGAGAATCATCTCGTATTGGAAGGGGTGACAAAGATTTTGAGCACGGAATGCCATAGAATGGCCATTTACTGAAGATTATTGAACAGCGTATCCCACAAAACGCACCGAACATAAACCCCAATCACCGGATTTAAAATAATTGAGAAGTTGTTGAAGACATTACCGGAACGCAATTTTTTTTCTGCACTTCGAAATTGCCACTATCGTAGTGCTTTTCAAGTGGGATTTTGTTTAAATCGGGAAAATTGGACGTGACGTCGGTGCAAGGCTTCAATGGTTCGCGAAACTAAGGACAATTAAGTCATCATATAATCTCTTCTTACAACAGAGCAAAAAACAAAAACTTTAGATATGAGAAACCCTACAAACACCAGGTTGGGATGACTCCTTCACCTTCCAAAACCTTACAAGACATGGGGAAACGAAGATGGTGGCGCCCCACTGTACCGCTTCAAGAAGCACCGTTACTAACGATAGCGCATGATTCGTGTGAGACAACCTTGTACTTTGTTAACTATCTGTTAAAACAATTATCACGCGGACACGGCACTGTAATTGGCAAAATGATTTACAATTAGCATAAATTAAGCACATTCAGCCTCATTGGATTTTCGCAATGAGTTTTGAGGTTCAAAATGATATTTGTTTTAACTTACTTTACTTACTGCAATAACTGCATACCATAATGCTTCCTATCATTTTGAAGTTGAACACCGACATGTGTGACTAAATTCGTACCACTCAACTTTTCCTCCATTCAGAGCATAATACTGATCGTTACGTTGATTTGTCAACCACAGAATATTCTCAGAAACAACACTACTATAGTAACAAAATTTACGGATGGTGCTACCGCAAACTTCACCTGATTAAACCATTAGAATGTATAGTGCCAATCGGCGACCACATCATTACTAAAACATAATTTACAACATGACCAATCTGGTATGAAATCATTTATCAACACCAATATCATTGATTGTTAAACATTTTAAAAATGCAATTGGATCAATCAATTGAGACCAACTTTCTAATTTTTGTTTGACCGACAAAAACTCGTCATCGTCAACTCGTCGTCGAAGTACTGGCCACAGTTTTTGTTTAACAGAACGCCACTATATCTCTACAGTATCGTAGGCAGTGGAGCGCACTGCTTCTACCCATTAATGTTCAACGCATCGTTGGTAGACCCAAACAAAAGAGCTGGTATTGCTGACTTGGTTGAATGGAGGTTCAAGTTCTGACCTTGTGTTCACCTTGACAGACAAAAAGTAATGTTTAGCTGCTCAATGTCCTTTGTGAATTGGCCTTGTGAATGTATGCTGGTAATTTTAACAGTATGAAGAATACATTTAAACCAAACTAAATATCAAACATATTTCCGGAGGGGGGGGGGGGTGTCACACGTGGCCAAACTGGTGCTGTTTACGATTCATAATTGTCGCTAGCATTAACACTATGAGCGCACAGGGATTCAGACAACATGGCTTTTTGAGATATGGAGGACACTTATTGGAGTGCACCGTAGGTTCTGGGTGTACATATGGGCAAATTTACCCAAACCAAATAAAATGTCCACCATTATCTCTCAAAATGGCTTATGGCTGCGTATTAAAAAGGAATGACGTTAGGTTGAACCCAACCTACTACAACATTCACATTTCCCTTTGAATTGACCGCCGATGGTCCAACCAGATCAACCGCCGTTGGTCTTAGCATGAGATCTCGTGTGTTTCTTGAAGTAGTGGTGGGTTGGCCATATGGCGTTTACATTAATCAAACCAATGGGAGTTTGTGCGATCGGTAGGGGGTGTGTGATGGGGGGCTTCTGTCGCTGGTGGACATGGAAGTGAGGATGAGTTGTCTCGAAAGTCCGTTTTGCATGTTGCGATTATTTTATAGTCTTTATGGTCCAATAGTCAATGGTCAATTTATTAGATACCCAGATGTTTTTATACTGCCCCCCCCCCTTCATTGATGTCCGGACCTCGCCCCTTATACAAACGTTAAAGGGGCTCATTCTAGAACAATTTAAACAAAAACTATTGTCAAGATCACCACCGGAAAAAACATAGTACACCCACTTGTGCCCCCTGAAAGTGTATGTACACCCTACTTTCTTCGCTGACAGAATGTTGTATTACGAACTTGCAATAACTACCTTGACCTAATAAGAAATCAGCGTGAACTGCTGAGGAAAACATTTTTAGAACCTTTTTGTAAGGGTTCTAGCGTGTCATAAACGCATCACCGAAACCGTTGACAGAATGTAATGGTTGATCTTACACTGAATGCCCAATAAATAAATTTACAGTCCAGCTAAAGAATTATGAGACAGATTTTTTTTGAAAATGAGTTTTACTTGCGTGAGCATTTGGATTGACGCAAAATAACCCCTGTGTTTTTCGACCAACGGTTAACGGATTTTTCCCCAATGAAATAGTTAATAACATAGATCTGTTATATTTTCATTTATGCTGTAACTTTAATTGGTTTGATGTGTTAGTCGAGGGGTGCCAAGTACAGACATGTTCCAACTTGAATATTGCCATTCATTTAGGACTCAATTCGAAGACGTTTTCATTATGCACCACAGGTATCGAAATTAAACTCACATTAACTTTTTTTGGCTCCCCAATCCCCATCTTTAGTTGAATGGACCGCTGGGAAAACGCCCCCTAGGGCTGCCGGCAAATAAACATATGTTTTCTTGTTAAAAGGATTAGTGTCAAATGTCATTTTTAAATTGGGTATAAATCTCGGACTATAAAGACAGAATCGCTGGACGCTCAGTTTGCTATTAGTGATCATAAAACCCGTGTTTCATTAAAGGCATGGACACTGATGATTGATATTACTCAAAATAACTGTTAGTAAGCATAAAAACTTACTTGGATCGAGCAATGGAGGGCTGTTGATGGTTAAAACATTGAGAGAAATGGCCACCACTGAAGTATCGTAGTTTTTGAGAAAGGGTTAATTTCTTATTGAAATAAGAAATACTTCAGGTCTGAAGCCTTGTATTAGGCGTCTGGAAGCACACAAATTGTGCAATTGGTGTTTTCGATGACCAACGGAGTTCAAATGTTCATAGGTTTGATATGTAGGGACACACAAAGTGAGGTTACCAGTCTTTGACAATTACAAAAGTATACCCTGCCTTAAAAAGGAATTGCCCCCATACAAATCCAGTCAGCAAATTGATTTATTGTCTTTGCCATATTTCGCAGTGAATTTTCGTCAGTGTCAATCCATAAAAATAATGTCCATCGACTTCCATGACAGGAAATATGAGTTAATTTAATAGTTCGCCTTGTAATGCATTTCACTTCTTGTTTTATCCTTATACCTTTATCTAGGGGAGTATAAAGATTCTTGGCTCCCTGCCCAAAATCATTATAATTACCCTGAGAGTTAATTGGTTAATCGTTATAACAAAGAAACCCATCGCTGGCTGGCTGGCCAACGGAATCAATTATTGTGTCAAGGATTTGAGCGATAGTTACAGCATTGTTGAACCAGAAGAATTGGCGTGATAGGTATTCTGGTGTGATGGGTCACATTGTTGCAGTCTCCCAAGGCCAATTTCACTCTCAACTGAGTCGTGACGAGAGATCTTGACCAAGGATGCCCGTCATCTTGGATGTATGTTGCATTCAAAGCAGTGTATTAACCAAACTGAGGCTGGAAGGGAGAAATAGTCTTGTCCTTTATTGTATGACAAGAATCAGAGTTACTTTGTGCTAAGGTACCGAAGTAACATGATCTGTATAAATAGGGCCTTACCAGTTGCGTTACTAAACACTTTTGATGTCGGGAACAAAGAATTAAGTTAACATAGTTGTTGTGTATTTACTTCTAGTTAATGAACAACAGAAAGCTTAGAATGTTTTCAGAGATGCACTGAGATTTAATTTCCAACATAATTGTCCTTAAGGTTGGTTGTTAACAACCGAAATCAGTTGTTGCGTTTTAAGGTTTCCGGCTGTTTTTTTTTTTCTTCTTCGGATTATGACTTCATTTAAGTTGGAAGTATTTTACAGATAGTCCTAGCATGAACTTTATAATCAATGTTCTTTCAGGCCCCAAAAAACGAAACAACGATGTGTTCCTCATTACCAATCAATTTTATAACATCGTTATCTATCGCTGAGAAAGAACGCGGGAAGCAAGTTGAAGAAACCAAGGAACTCATCTGGTCAATTTAAATAAAATTCGTTGTCTGTGCGATCGTAGGCACCAGGGCTATAAAGGCAATAATGACTCTCAACTTCAAAATCAGTACCTATCAGACTAGATATTAAACAATGATTGTTTCCCTTTTCCTGTATAGAGGCCGGCCTAACACAGTTGTCTGTCTCTCGGAAAACATGGAAGCAAATTTGAATCAAACGAGGAATTCATGTGGTCAGATCTATAAAGAATTTCACAATGAAATAATTTTAAGGATTACTTAGTTTTCCCGCTGATATGTCAGGTATAAATAAGCACAAGGTTATCATTGTGGCTTTTTTTGTTAAATTGGTTATCTGGGCGATCTATAGGGACCAGGGTTGTAAAGACATAATGATAATTGAATGGGAGGACCCGCACAAGGGCGCCCTGTATCAACACATAACTCGTATTGCCATTATGTGAAACTGGGTCGTGTAGCCCAGACCCGTTTTGTATTCACTCTGTCCATCACTTCGAGAGTTATGCTCAGTGGTAGAAATTAAATTCAATGGACCCAATTCTAGTCAAGTAAGACAAATAACTGAGTTGTCCTTCTACTTCAATCCACCCCCGCCTCAAATAATCAAAAACCATGTACAGTAAATGTGTATACCCATAAATGATCTAGATTCGAAACTATAGAGACTCAAATGCGGTTTTTGGCGTTTGTTTTGTGTGGTTTTTTGCTTGGCGCTTCCAAAAAAAAATTGTAAATGTTATTATCAGTCCCGCCTCATCAAAATAAACAACCATCAGTTGAAAACCATGAAACAGTAAATAATATATACACATAAAGCCGATCTAGATTTTAAACTGGACACATGCAGAGTCGGTGTTTGCCTTTGTTTTTGTGGGTTTGCCTGTGCTTCAATTTTGTTTTGTTAAATTGGAAAAAAAAACTATAAATAAATACTTCGGGAACGTTCACGTGTAAATATCTTTGTGTGGGTGTTGGCTGTGAAAACAACACGGGGTTGTCTCGACGTTTCGAAGAGTATGCTCTGCTCGTTTTCAGAAGACCACACCAGTTCATTTTGAGAGCGAACACTCCCACAAAAGAGGTTTACACATGGTTGTACCCGCAAGTTTACTACTTATGAATAGTTTCTTCCTATTAACCCACGCCATGCTAAGCTTCAAACAATATTTAACACTGTTATATTATCATCATCCCTCTTTGTCTAAAATAAAAAGCCATTGTACTTTAAAGTAAGCTGATCCAGATATGTAACTGGACTAAGGTGCATTGCGGTTGTTTACCTTTGTTTTTGTGGGTGTTCTGCCTTGCTGTTCAAAACAAAAGTGGTAAATGTCAAACTCTTATAATGGCAAAAATAAAATAAAAACAACTTTACTATAATAAACAGGGAACCGTTTAGAGATTTAATTGAACTGGAACTTTACGATAACAACGTGGAATCGTCAAGGGTTCGAGAAGATTATTAAAAAATTGTTCCGGGATTGCTTGCTCGGGAAAATAATTTCTTTGCACAAGGAAATTTAAAAACAACACCATATTGCTTGTTTAATTTGCAGTGGTCAGCCCCATTATACTTCCGTTGGATTAGTTATGGTAATGCCAGCATCAACCCGGCCGTGTTCTCATTTTAAGGGCTTTTTTCGCCATAACATTTGACACAAACTCCGTAGGCCATGGTGTATTTGTGAACCCATGGGGTTCCGGTGGGGTCCCATTGGCGTTCCTTGCGAACCCATTGACGTTCCCGGGGATCCCATACGTGTTTATAGGGGGCCTACAACACTCGTACTCACACTTATGTTCTCTAAGGAGTGTTGTGGGAGTGCCTTTATATTGTGAAACAAAGAGTGGTTTGATTCAGTATTATATGCACAGTATACGTATTGAAAGAGCCCAGTAAGTTATCGTTAAGAGAAGGGGTTTGTACCTGTGTTTATGGCATAGTAATTTGCAGTTTGCGACACAGAGCACCTTGCAAACCCTTAACAAGTTTTGCACTTAAAAATGACTCTCTTTATTCAACACATGCTCTCTGTATACGTGTAGACAAAAGATTTAGCGATTTTTTTACGCCTATTTGGTTTGGAAAGTACTCTATGAATTGAGATTATAAACTATGTATTACCAATTGTAGGTTAACTTAGGCCTACTACTTAACTATTGTTTTATTTTATTTGTAGTTTAAAATAGGCCTATATATGAACGCAATTAATTGTTTTGCCAATTTAATGATGAGTAAACTTCAATATTGCTTAGAACGGGATACTTTCTCCTTCACAATTTGGTAGTTATGGTTTTTTTCATATAGGCCTACTTTTTATTTATGTTTCGACAGTATACACTAAATATTACCATGGGGTACACAACGGGCAACTCGGGAGTTTGGAATTATAGTAGGATTAAAGTAGTAGAAACACAAGCAGTTAATTTGTTTTCAGAACTTTTGTGAGCAAAGCAGCACCATTGAATTAGGCCGTGATTTTGACACTGGTATCTATACCTATTCGAATATCTCTTGGTTCTTTGTTCACTCGCACACATTTTTATAAAAAATGCCATTATATTTTCCGCGACATTGTCGTCTTCGTCTGAGTGCCTTCCTCAGTTGGATTGATATTCAATTGACGTTTCGTCAGTCCACTGTCAATATTCCTGTCCTCAACACCGAAATGTCGATCGCTGAGTTTGCCGGTGCCGTTTACCAAAACATACATGGCCCAGTTTCACTCCCTGCCAATCTGGACCGTCGCGCTAGCAATCATTACACTGTTCTTGTTTTGTTTTGCAAGAACTATGTTGGTACATGTAGAAAACTACCCCTAAACATCATTGAACAGGTCTCACAATCACTTCGTAAAACAAACTAAACCCCAATACTTTTTACTGTGTTATTATTACTTTTTTACTTAAAACGAGGGCTAGAGCGAGGAGTCGGTGAGAAAGCCCGCCCGAGTGATGTGATTGAATGTCGGTGCTTGGACTCACAACTCCCGCCGCCGTTTTTTTTTTCACGTCCAAGTTTTGTTTTCTTCTATATCTCCAGCAAAAAAAGGCTGGTTTTTTATTGACCCGAGCTGAGGCCTACTTCTCCTCAAATTTCATTGAGAAAGCGGTTGTCAATCATCGTATATTTGCAACAGTGGACATATCGATGTAAAAGACCGAGTCAACTTCAAGTCAAACGAGTAGACATTTTTCTGGTGTCACCTCCGGAGTTGACACACACATAAAACAAAGAAGAAGATAAACTAGAGATCATAGTTCACTCGTTTAGAATCATTGACCTAGGAATACTATATGAAGGTGATAAACAACTTCCCCGCGTGAACAGAACAAGAAATCGCTTATCGTACCCCAATCCAAATACAGAAAAATCATAGATTTGACCGAAATCGGTTTTCCATCGTAGGAAATTTAACCTCGAGTGAGCAAAGAACACTCTCAAGAGCTGTGTTTCAAAGCAATTAATCACCCTTCTTCTGTCTTCTCCCTTCTCCCCTCCCATGCTCTATTTGTGTCCCTTCTTTACGAGTAGATGGAGACGGAAAGGACGGCAGTGGGTCTAAGAGGCGCCGGAGCCGGACTAACTTCAATGGTTGGCAGTTAGAGGAACTCGAGAGGGCTTTCAACGAGAGCCATTACCCTGATATCTTCACACGGGAGGCGCTTGCAATGAGGCTTGACCTCGTGGAATCTAGAGTACAGGTGAGAAGACAAACATTCAAAACGTTGGGATACTAGACACTGACTAGTCTATAGCCACAGACTCAAGTCGTGTCCGAATTGGCAGCTATAGCTACGGCTATGGCTGTTGATAGGATGTTGCTAAGGACGTCCCATACCTCAACGTATGATGACGTGGAAATGTAGCCGTAGCCGCCAATTCGAACACGGCCTAACTAAGGAGTGACGTCATCAGTACGTCGTTTTCCCTTTGTGTACTGTCAATACCTTTGTACACTTTGTACAAAAAGGAGTCTAACTATTTTGTACAGAATGTTAATTTTCCCTTGATCCCATCCACTAGGCCTACGCCGCCTGCACTGTTATTGTAGCGTTCCCTGACCTAGTACACCTTGGTCGAAATGAATTGAATCGAGTACGTCAGAGGTACCAGTCTAACCTCGCGGCTAGGGAATTTGGTTTTTATCTTTTTTGAAACTTGAAAAAAAAAAAACATTCGTGTGCTTCGCTTTCAAAGCTTTCTTTATCATTCCAGTTGATTATTTCTCAATGCAATTTTAGTGACAACCAATGTTCCTCTAACGGCAAATCTCCTGATTTATTTCAGTTACGTTTATTTCATTTCATACCAATAATTATAAATAATGGCGGCCAGTAATGTATTTCAGTCCAAATCACTGTCATTAATACCGCAACCAAATTTAATGTTCACCTCCATCTTACCTAAGACGAAGACGAACAGTCCGTAAGTAAAATTTCAGAATCATAAACACCGGATGTAATACCCAGCGTCTTTTTGGACATGCACTCTTTGGAGTAAATTTACAATTATTGCTCAGTAAACATGGGTTTAAGAGCTCGTGACTAATCATTAAAGTGATGGGAATCATCACGGTGTGTTATTCATTTCACTTAACTAATCTCCTGTAACCAACGTTCGGTTATAGCTAGTACTTAGTTCCTTTAGCAGTAAGTAAAATCGCAAGTACACTTTTAATTTCCCTCCGATCAGATACGGTGATCACTTATCGTATTTATTACAGCAAAGTATAAACAGATACACTACAAAAATGAAATATTTCTGTCCCATTAAGTGTGAATGACACAAAGTAGGCGATTATTGTTAGCAGAAAAAGGTTTTTTTTCATGTGGCAGGATGAGTGTGTAATTTACAAACATGAGTTGAAAGCCCCTTGGTGGTTGTCCGTTAACATAAATCCAACTCATGCCCTTTTTACTCTCTGTCCCGGAGTAATTCTTTTACCGTACGGCTTGAGATGGAGGCGATGGTATCGTACATTAATTTTTGTTGTCAGAGCTGGGCTTCACTCCTCTATCTCTCGAGCTTTTCATTTTGTTCTTCTCTGTCCATCTCAGTTTTTGCCCGATTTCCTCTATCCCGTGATCATACGTGGCAAGTCGGCCGTTACTTTGACGTGGGGAAATGACAAGCACAAATATATGCATAAAATTTGCCAGTTCGGTGGGCCGCGGGGAAAATTAATTGACATGCGAGCAAATTTGCTGTTGGGAAAAAGTCAGGGATAGAGAGCGTCACACCAACAGAGCGTGACGCCGTGCATGCCCCGCCGAGGGAAGGAGCAGAAACACGGCGTGCTTGCATGCTGTTGGGGATTGCAAGCAATATCAGGGTGTATTTAGGGGAGCGGGTCTGGCCGCTGTGTCGTTGCAATCCAATCTGGCCTAGTAACATATGAGTTAAATGTTTCATTATTAGCTTCACGTCAGGAGATCGCAATTTGTTAAAGCCATTTAGTACATGACTGTAAGCCCTGTGAGCATAATTTTTTGCCGTATCCAGTCTTTAGTGATGGACAAGTCATGGAAGACTACCGGCCGGCAATTTTGTTACCACTGTCGTAGTGATTTTCAATGGGGAAAATAAGTTAAAAGATTTGCTGGTATTCAAATTAATTGACACTACAAAGATGACACTATTTGCGTGTATTTGGTAAATGTATAATTAAAATCGTAGCTACTGGGGTGGCATCGGTATACAAACGGCAGTGTGCCAATCGATTCTGCAGTTGAACGTCTCTCTGAACAACTCGGCACATTAAGTGCGGACACTTTCTCACAATTCTCTCTAAGTTATTAAACACCATTGAGTTGTTGTAGGTTAGGCTCCCAGCCTCCCAGCAAGGTGGTAATGTCCCCCCTTACAATGTGTACACAGCAAACACGACTGAAATTAATTTACGTGTTTTTGTTCTGGTCTCGGAGAGAAGCAAAGCCCATTTTGCTGTGGTGGGTAAACTTTGCAATAAGCTCATTGTGCTTAACACAACTATGCTAATGTGATGGCCTGGTTGGCCTTTTGGTGGATCTGCAACAGCTATTAGTTTTGCAATTAGTGGTGTGTTTGTACTCCCTTGGGAACTGCGTAGTGTAAATACAACACCTGGGTACGTAATAAGAAAGATTCATCCTTTAAAACATAAACTAAGATCAGTGCTGTTGCTTCACGTCCATATTTTCTCCACGTTCAAACTTTTAGTGAGATTCTACGAGCATGGCCAGATTCCATAGAGCTGCATAAGCAGACGTGTCTGCTTAATCTGCTTAGCATAACTTATGCAGGATACCAGTCACAAGCAGTACACGCGGAACGGCATTTGAACTGGTTATCTTATTCTGGTAACGGTGTTGTTTTGTGCTCAGCACCTTTTGTGCTGAAGCAGATCTATGAAATGTGGTTTAATATTGATGTCGGGTGCTCGATTTCAAGAGAAAGCTGAGTCAACTCATATTCCTTACCTAACTATTGGTTTAATGTAATACATTACACTGTTTGGCTGGAAATCAATTTCTGCTTAGCAAGAATTCTGTGCTATAGCAGTTTTGTGTGTTGAAGAAGTGTAATGGATCAGAATGTTTTGAAAATATAAATGTGCCTCGGTTGTTTTTTGTGGGTTTTTTTTTTAGATGGGAGGGGGTCCTTTCCTTTCAAATCTCGTGTTGTTTAACATCTCGTTGCAGTATCTGGTGTTCCAACGAGGGGGTTGGGGTAGCTCCAGTGGTTCACAAAGCCTCAGTTTACCTTGACTTCGTACAACATGGTGTCATGAATAGAAACGTGTTTTTTTTTTTATTTGTCGCTCCCAAGGTGGGGAGCTCAATGTTGTTTACCGACCCGTATGCCAAGTCGGTGCGCAAAGTCGCAAGCCCAGTAGCGTGTCTTTTCCACTACACGCGTTGGCCACTTTGCACCTCGCGGTGTTAAGCTTAAAGTCAACCCAACTGTGTGGCACTCCGTTGTTGACTTACTCTGACTTCTTTCTATACAGCACTTTTAAGGTGCCGTTTTTGTACTCAATAGCTAGGGATAACAAAACTTGAAGTAGTTACGGGACCTATTGACTTGTTAATTCGATACCCTCTTCAGGTTGTATTCTAGCTAATTACAAAATAATTGCGATGTTATTGTCGTTGTGTGGCCTAGTCCGGCCCAAAGTAAGCATCACTTAACTTGCTAAAGGTAATTCAACAACAACTTTGGCCGTGATTTCTGAGCCATGAGGAGCCTCGTATCTATTGCCAACGAGGTTCCCATTGTTGTGACTCATAGAGTGAGTGTCATTAGAAATGGGAACGAGGTTGTATTTGTAGAGGTGGACTTGTTTCCTTCTTTTTTATGTTTGTTTGTTTGTTTGTTTGTTTGTTTGTTTGTTTGTTTTTGTAGCATACATAGGCACGCCCTATTGTTTAACCATGGTTTATCTATACAGCATATAGGTCTACCGTGATACTTGGCGTTTATATCCTGACTGAAGGACTATGGGTATGTTCAGACAGCGTACTAACTTAGACCCGAACCGGTCTAACTTTTACGAGCAGCGGGGGTGGTCGTAAAAATAAAAACCCATTGCGTTCAGACAGCACAGAGTTAAACCCGATCCGGTATATCTTCGGTTTTAAGAGGTCAAAGTAGACGCGACCCGTTGCTCTAACATCCGGTTTTATTCATCAGATTCACGCACCGAGTATGCCGAGATACTGAGTGTCCCATGCCCTGGATGATCAGACAGTGCATAATTATTGGATACAAATGGCTCAATCGAACGCGGTAACAGTTTTACCGTTAGGAGGATATGGGCACTTAAAACAAACATGAACACGACTCGAAATTATTTTTTTAAACAAACAAAATATTGATACAAACCGCCGAGAAAACTCACCAAAATATTGTCCATATTCCATGAAACAGAACACGTTTCATTTTGGTGTTTTGTTTTATACCACTGTTTCCGATTTAATAAATACTTTTAGTTTGTACTTCAATCGATTGGAAGTTGCGATCTCTCAAAAGCTGGTGCCGCGATTTTTATTCCGATTCGTTCATAAACACAACTACACACGTGCAAGTTACGTAAATACATGTACTTTGCAGTATTTTCCCACTTCCCAACAACGTGGTGATATTGCTGGCGTAGGGAATTTCCCCTACACACAGCCTCGCGCCCACTGCAGTTCATTCTCCTAGATTGAAAGTACAGCATGCTAGTAACGGTGACGGCAATAGAAAGGCACATCCACGGGATCGGTGATGGATAACTATGGGATATCAGAGAGTGATCACTATGGGATGGCAGCGCTGTACATGTGAGAAGCATTACAAAAATGCTTCTTCGCTGCGCTCGTAGTATACGCATGAAAATAGTTTCAATTTATTGTAGGACACTCAACAAAAAAAGCTTGGAAAATATAATTTTGTTTCAGAATTTAATAAATCATGGGCGTGGGCCTGTGTTAAACTGCATACACCGATCGAGAGGGTTTCGCCAACTCGGTAAGCGGCAAGAAAGTAATATAAATACTCGGTGCTTTTCAGCATCAGAGGCAACAGAAACCGTACACAAATACTCCGGGTCCCGGGCGTGTGCATTGAACCACACAATGGGTCGTCCGTTGTGAGTTAAAACCGGATGTCATTCTGTCCACACGCAGTGTTAAAAGATAAACCCGAACCGGTTTAGACTTAGACCGCCTCGCTGGACGGTTTAAGTTTTGGGGTTTAAACCCGATCCGGTCTAACTTTATTTGCGTTCACACGCACAAAAGTTGAACCCGAACCGGTCTAAGTGGACTTAGACCAACTTTAGTACGGCGTGTGAACGACCTCTATGCCAAGTATCGAAGTAGAAGTAGAAGTACACCAATGTGTCTGCACATTAGCATGGATCTCGCTATATTTATAGTCAGAACATACTGAGAGTGAACAAATGCATACCAACTCTGTTGGCAGCATCAGAGTCCATCATTTCTACAGAAGACAATAAAGCATACTGATCAAAACGTCAAGTTAAGACTTGCGGTTTATTTTAAGAACCATTCGGTTCTTTTCAGAACTTAACGGTTCTTTTTAGAACCACCACTCAATTAGAGATTATTATTACATGGTTTTTCCGCATCGTAATTTCACCATGCAAAGTTTCAAATCCTACTAAAGCATGCAGGGCGAAATCTTCCACGAACTTGAAAGTGCCATTTCTGCTCACAAAGAGCACATTCTAAAGTCACGAATCTCGTGCTTTGTGTTTCCTTTATTTTGCCGTCCTCTTGTAGCAACGTTCCTGATACAAAATCGTTAAAGGGCCAGTCCCAGGATCTTGTTATAGCGATAAGAGTCGACTATGCCTGTATGTAAATGTCATCTCTGTTCTTGTCTCATCTACCTTTTCCCAAAAGTAAATGAACAAAGAACTTGTAAAGAATGAGATCAATGTTGCGCAGTCATATTTTCATTGTCCATGTACGTCGGAAAAAACAATAATGACGACATACGTCATCAACCTTTCCAATGACATCTTGTGATTACAAACCTGCTCATGTTTTAGTTGTTGACGTTTTTGGTTACACCCTTGAAACTTGTTGACTGTATTGTTTGGTTTTCGGTTGTTGTTGTTGTTGTGGGATTTTAGGGGTTAGGGATTGTGTTTTTGTTTTGTTTTTGTCAATGTGTGGATATCGGTATATTTCATCAGCTTGGAAAAAAGCGCCACCGAAAATAGTAAGATTTGACACTTAACTCAGGTAATCTTGATGATCAACATTCCAGTAAGACACTGATCGAAACGTCGAGTAGCAACACTTCTTTTCTAGAACCACCCCAAGTCATAGAGAGATCGTGTTCATGTACAATGTTACCTCACACCTTTAGACCACAAGAATAGATACTATTCTATGGATATATGATATGTATCTGTACGTCAAGACTTGGTCAGCAACCCTCTCAGACCTGACTCGGACCATGGGGTAAGGTATCTTAACTTTACATGCTCAGTCCAGCCTGGCATATTACAGCCTTCTGAGTGTCATTTTTAAAGCCTCGTTCAAAAAAGCCCTATATACCTGCCCGTTATGCAACTTGCTTTCTCCCTGACTCCACTGCTCGTCTTCAGCTCTCCTTGTTCTTTGCTTTTGGTCCTAACTGTCATTTTTTCTTGGGCATTATCATGTAGCTCATTACAAGTACATTTTACATCCTCTCCTGGTCTTGTTTTGTTTTGTTGTCGTTGCTTATTGTTTTGTATTATGTATAGGGCTTTTCCACACAATCTACAAGCCTTGGCTTACTTGAACAGCCTCCTGACGCACTTCTTATTATTCTAATTGGTCATGTTTGCTTTAAGTTGCTTGTAGTACAATATATTGCACTACTGTACATTTGTCCTAAGGTTTAATGATAAGCCTACATTGTAACATTTTTTCGGTAACATTATCAATGGTCATGTTTACTCTAAGTTGCTTTTTTGTACTAATAATATGTGCCTTAGTGACTCTTTCTCTTATGGTGAGTACATAAATAATGTTTCATTGAATTGAATTGACTATTCACAACCTCTTACCCATCAGTGTGCCCTTGTACATGCCCTTGCCCCATTCTTTTGAGAAGTTAGGGAATGGGCCGATATTGTCAAAATTACCTCAGCGTCTCTGTCTAAGCTGACACCAACTGATGTTTAATTTGAAAGCAAAGTTGACGTTTCGGCTTTCCGCTGACAAAAGAGGACACGGGCAGCGTGTACTCTGATTGTCCAGTAGCAATAAACCCCCATCCGGAAATTTGCTCCGTTAATTTAAATAAACATCTTGATTGAACAGCGAGAGGGGTAACATTGTTGCGTTTCTCCGCCGTGGATATTGATGCAAGGACGGGTTGATCTGGGGCAACGGAGGGGTGGTTTGAAAGGCCCGTGTAAACCACTCTATAAACACATGGAATATTTGGGGTGAATTGCAAAGTGAAAGTTGTTTAAATAAATACATCGTGGTCCATGGTTAGTTTAGTCACCATTGTATCACAACAATTATGACAAAAAGCAGCCGAAAACTAAATAGAAAGTAAGACGCAAAACAAACTGCATGGCGGACCCATTTTAAGGAGCAGAGCTTAAAAGCAGTACGTTCATTATTTACATCCACGTGCATTGAAGCAGGGATATTGTGAATTGAACCATAATGGGAAGCTCTGCTGGTTTCTCATGAAAACGAGCAGAGTATACTGTTCGAAACGTCGAGACCACACCGGCTCTGTTCAGAGCCAACACTCACACATGGTTGTACCCACAAGTTTACTATTTATTTATAGTTTCTTCCTATGTTGTACTATATACATTTATATAGGATCGAAATAGTCAAAAGCCGAAGATATGCGTCCTTTTATAACAGTTTTATATCATACCAAATCTTTGTCAAGAAAAGAGTGGACATTATTAGTTTAGGGGAGGTTGTAAACGAAAAACCCGAACTACTTCGGCTTGTTCATGAATTTGTTCCGATGTCAGTACCCAACCCACCCATATCAGATTGATAGTCTTTTCGTTCGCCTGATTTTACCTGTGACAAGCGGACGAGGGACAGCGTGGATGAAACGTGTTCGTCTGTGCTGAGGCGGAAACCAGTCCTAGCTGTGCACAACTAAATATCCACGCTGCATTTCTCCCGCGTTTTTCTCCTCTTCTTGTTTTATATTCACTCTCTGTCCGTCCGCGCAAATGTTCTTAAAGGAGAGGGTTTCTCCTTGTGAGGTTTGTGACATACTTCTAAGAAACAACAGCAATTGGTTAGAGTTGACAAACCTACCATTCTTTTCAGAAACACCTCAACTCAATTATGGTGTTACCGCAAACCTAAATTGTAATTCCACCAGGAAAAGTGTCAAATACAAGATGGTCAATTACAAATGATCACTGAACGCATGACAGGACGTGTGTAACGTATAATGATGGAGAATAGAAAGAAACTATAACATAAAATAGTCAACTTGTGGATACAAACATGTTTGCCCTTTGAATAAGGATCGGGCCGGTGTGGTGTCAACGTTTCGGACAACATACTCTGCTGTCTTCACGAGAATGAAGGATTTGAAATTTTAGACATTGGTTCTGAATTCATTTTTTTTAAGTCAGCCTGGTGAAAAAATATCAGCAGTTATTTTGTCCACATAAAGAAATTGCTCTTTGACTTATCAGTTATTAGCGTGAGTGCATCCGGAATAAACAGATAGCAGGAGGGTCTTAACTTTCACACTACTCCATTCCTTTGAGATTTTTTTGTGAGAATTGTCCATAAACGCTTTATCCGTCGTTGTAAGAAATACGCTGAGAGTTATTTTTTTGTAAAACGTCGACAATTTTTTGCTGAAAATTATATTGAAAAGCGGCTGTGTAATAATGCGGAGCAAGGTAAACCTGATCAATGAATCAAGATGTGGTACGTCAAATAATTAACATCAAAAGGGACGTGATGATCAATAATGCCTTGAAATCTCTGGAAATAAATATGGATTTAAAAACAAGGAAATTATGTTGTATGTTCGTTTTGTTAAATTGGATTGTGTTATCAGCATTTCATGAAACAATCCATTCGCCTTGACATTTTGCTTCAGCGAAGCTACAACAAAGTTGCTTTTCCTAGCATATTAATCGGTGAGATGTTTAAACGTATCCGCGTAAAATTTCACAATGAAGCTTCAGAAGTAGAGAGTTGCAATTGCCGGGTATTTGATTTCATTGATTTCCCACGAACACACAAGACCGGAAAATCAATAAACCTGTCGTAGTGAGTTTTGATCGCCAAGGAAAAAAAGGGTTGGGAACGATCGCGTGAAGCATCCGTAGACCTTAGTTGGAATGTGAGGCACGGACGGGGACAGAACGGGAGAGGAAAGAGTGAAAGAAAAAGAACCCGGTGTGGTCCATTTAGCGAGGAAAACTATCCGATCATGTTTGTGTAGCGAACTGCCTCGATGTTACGATTGTGTACCTAGCGAGCTGCCTACATGCTAGAACAAACGAAAGACTTCATACAGTGAGGGTTAAAAGTAACGAGCGCTATCGCGCGCTGCTATCGTATTGAATTAAGCGTACATCGTAACAGTGTAGGATTCCCACTTCTACCCGCGTTAAGTGCTTTCGTGTTGTATTTGTTAATCGCACAACGAGAGAGCGTAATTTAATAAAGAGGTGTAAGAACATTAGTGAAATTATATTTCATTTGGAGGAGTGAATCGTCCGGTAATGGATCCGTAATGTGTGGATTGCTAGGCGAGGAGACTGAACAAAAAAACACACCCCCCCCCCTTTTTCTAAAAGGGAAAAAAGAACGCGCGAAGCTATGCACTATTCACAGCGCTACTGTTACGACGAGCGTTTGTCTTGCCTAAGAATTGATCCGCACAAACCGCCAATTTGACGGCATATAAAAGGGACACGCGAGAAGCGGTATCCGTTACACTCGAACAAAAACTGATTACACAAATCAGCGTACTCTGGCCGGTCTTGTGGCCGGGGTACACGCGTCCATGTTGGCCGCATGGAAGTGGCAACCCGACCCGGTGCTTCTTTTGTCCGTACACACGCGTCACCGACACAGAAAAATATGATTAAACTCGCTGTGGCGGCCGTGACTTGTCTCTCACATCATTCAAAGATTGGAGAGGAAGGACAAAACGCAGGAGAAAACCCGAGATTGTTTGCGTATCCATTTTACATGTAACATCAACCTCCCCTTTTTGTCGATTAGGAGTGTATCAGTGCTACGTGGTGTTTGCCATGAAGCCACACCGCCCGCACCATACGCTGGTTTGACTTCCTCTCCCTATTGAAAGATCCCTTGTTTGATCATATCTGCATTATTACACAATAAATATATGACATGCTTTCTTGCCTAATGTAATTATATCAATAATGCCGTCTCACATCACAGTGTTTTTCCCCTTCGTGGTTTACAATAGCCGCCGGCGACACCCGACAAATTGTTATTGCTTTATACGATTTAGTGATAGAGTATATACACCGAAAATCTGCAGTTTCAGTGACAATCGTTATTAGGTTATTTGAGCCGCGCGTATTCATAGTGCAAGCAGTTGTTGTCTAATAGCGTTTAAAGAACCACCACACGCCTAGAAATTCCAGCCTACGTGATTATTTCAGCAAACAAACCTTCAATCAAATAATGTCTCACTGAAAAAGAAATCATCAACTTAAAGACATGGGGGGGAATCGCTAGCGACAAATCCGAATCATTTGAACCATTTCATAAAATGTCCTTAAATTATTCATGCGCCGTTTTCTTAGCGAGATATTTTTTCGTTCTTGAATGCTTTCTTAATATATTTTGGGATAACTTAACATGAGCAAGAGTGCTCAATGTTCACTCATGTCTGTTCAGGCGTACCAATACCGAGCCAGTTTGTTTTAATTAAATAAAGAATAAAAATGTAAGATCAATTTAAATTTCTGTGTTGAGAATTCAGTAATATACAAAAATTTTGCAATTTTGCATTATATAAATATTTTACTCAGATGCCCTATGGTGCCAGATAATTACACAAAAACCTTGCTGTCTCTTTTTTTTCACTCACGTGCATTTTTTAATTTAACCATTGTCATTTTTTGGGGGGGGGGTGATGGCACATTAGTTTGAAAAGAAAAATGTTTGCTTCTAATTTGGCTTTGAAGAAAAATTTCAGCCTATTTATTGATATAATTATAGTTTCTTTGTTTGATTTGTTTTTCTTGGGGTTTATCTTCAAATTTATACTTAAAAGTGTGGACAAAATAACTTTTAGTTTAGAGTGCAAGGAGCCCTACACTGATTGGTTGTCTGTTGTCAAGGAGCTCCCTCTTTGGCTAGACCTTGTTACTGAAGTTCGTATGATTGTTCGAGGATGGCATAATTCCAATCTCACGGCGTTTTCTTTACTTTCTTATGTTTAATTCAGCAACAAAATAACCGTATATTTCAACAGTGAACTGACATTTGAATATTTAACCCATCTCCAACCAAATGACGACTCCAATATGCGACCTGTGATTGCTGGCCTATAAATAAATCAACACATGTATAGTCACCCCATGTTGTCTTATGAAATAACATATCCACTTTGCGTAAGACAATTTCCGCTGCCAATTTTTTTCTCCCCACTTCGATTTTCTATTTATTTTAAGAACAAAACAAACTTGTTGCTTCAAGGGATCCTGGGGGTTGAATTTTGATACGTCAAATACTCCAACTCTTTTGTATAAAGTCTGTAAAAGTCTATCCCTCTTTCAATTGGAGAGTCTTATTAAAAGTTAAGACTGTGTTGTTTTCCGGGAGTCTACTTGTGTTTTTGGGGTAATTCTCCGGCGATGGGGGTTATGCAGGCCAGAGCAATTGTATTACACTGTGACATACGATAGGTCAGTCACCTAGTTTGGTTTCTCGGTGGATTCTCCAGCTAGTAATACCCCGTGATTGCTTGTGTATCGAATGGAAACACTGGCCAAATATTAGCCCGTCTAACGTCGCCTTACCGCGGGGCCAATGCGACTGGGCCGGCGGCCAACACCGGAGAACTCTCGGATTATTTGCCGAGCTGGGCCTACTCCCCCATGTATCAAAATTCATTGGCTTTTCAATCTGTGCCAGATTGACATTTCAGATCAAAAATAATAACGTCGATGGGACACAATGACTGTTTTTGCAACAGCAGCGTACCCGACCCTTTTTCAAATGATCTTTTTGGAATCCCAGCGCGCGGCCGAGAGTAAATCATTGTTATTTTTCCATTACGGTCTCGAGAGAAATACCTACAAGAAACCTAAAGCCCAAACCTTATTTAGATTTTTTTTCTTGTCCCCTCTTCTCGCGCTGTCCACATCCTCTGTTTCTCTAGTCTCTTCCCCTAGTGCCATTCACTCTACACACAAGCTTCGCTCTATAACGGTTGTCCTATCTACTGGCCCATGTTTGGATAACTCCAATCTGCCCCATTACGCCAGCGCAATCCGTTTTGTATCGCGGATCGCATTGAGGGACACACAGTGGGCAAATGACATTGTGCCAATGCGGAATTACCCGCGGTCTCCACGGGACGTGGAAAGTGCAAATTAAGAAATCTACATTCAAAGATGCATTGAATTGTAGTGATCATCACATGGTCTCTGAAGTATTGCCTTTGTGCGTCAAACAGGAAGAGTGCCTAATGAGACTTACACATCAGGTTTTTTGAACTGTATCTCCACTGGCATTACATTCATAGTATTCCACATCTACTGTGTACACACTATTCGGATATTTCTTTTGTGATCGATCTATATTATGTAGCGATTGAAATACTTGTGTAAAGCCTGACCTATTTCGGAAGGAGATTGGCAGGTCCACTAGTCAGCGCATGCGCCCTTTGAATTGGCCACCATGCAATCAATCAGCCTGAACTGTTGCGAGTTTATAACAGAGCTAAATAACTTGTTGATATCCTCATGGTTACTTTAAAAGTAATACTAATTTAAATAATGAGTCTTGTTCACGAAAATGTTACAACTTTTTTGAATTGTTTTTTTTATTTTGTTCGTTTTATTTTAACTGTGTCACATTTTGGTCAGCATGCCGGTTAAACCCATCTTCTTGGTTGCTTTGTACTTATGGTGCAAACCCAAATTTTAAATTATTCGTGTATTTGTGTGGGTGAATTACATACGACATGTGTACCTGAGAATGAAACAGGGTCTACACAAATCAGGGGTTTTGAAACACTATGTGGACTTCCACGCGTCCACACAGTGTTGTCACCAGTGATGAAGAAAATTGTTCTGTTGTGCACAGAGCAAAAGAGTGTATGTTACACAAAGCTGTGCGCGTATGCTGTCTACCCGTTGACATTTAATAATAGGGATTCTGGTGGTTGGAAGACCGTGGACGTACCCTAAACCTGTGTCAAAATTACCCGGTATGGGTCAAGCTTACTTGGTATTTAGCCAGTTTGTGGTCAACCTGACCCGCAAAAGGGTGAGGCCAATGGGATCCGGAAACCGGGTCGATTCTGACCCAGGAGTTTTTAGAGCAGTGATGCTAGACTGATAACAATTGATATGATTTGTAATCTATGCGCAATTTAACGATGCAAGACTTACGTATTTGTCTTCTTTTTTTTCTTCTGCATTAGGTGTGGTTCCAAAATCGAAGGGCGAAATGGCGCAAGAAGGAAAACACCAAGAAGGGACCAGGGAGACCAGCTCACAACGCCCAGCTTATCACCTGCAGCGGCGACCCGATTCCCCCAGAGGAAGTAGAGAGACGAGAGAGACTCCGACTGGAGAGAAAGAAACAAAAGCAACGTGAGAAAGCAGAGAGGACGCTGGCTAAAGGCAAGACACAGTCTACAACGGAGCAAGGAATCAAGTCGAGCACAGAGGAGGGTGGTGAGGAGAATGGTGGGGAGGAGAGACACCCAGAAGATGGTGAGCCCATTGGTGGCACAGCATGCCCTCTCCCACTCCTCTCACCACTCAAGCCTGACACCAGAGAATTGTTAACATCGGAGAAGAAACTCAAAAAGTCCAGCAAGTCCTCAAGGAGCGAGAAAAGCAGACGAGAGAGCAAGCAGAGAAGTAAGCTCCAGCAACACTGTACCGACTCAGCTTCGGCATTCCGGAGTTCCTTCAGCATTGACTGTTTGCTATCACCACGGCCGAGTGATGTCAGCGCACGGGGCTTCGGGTTCCTAGCTGGACATTACGCCGCTGCAGCCAGTCTAGCCGCATCGCCCTACGCTGCCGCCCTAGCCCCCTTTACCTGGAACACTCTATCAGCTGCTTTAGCATCTGGCTCACCCCAGCCGCTTGGATTCTTAGTTGAGCGACTTTTACCCCCGAAGCCGCAGTTGCCAGTCCAACCCCAGAATCCCTTAGACGTCCTGGAGGAACAGAAAACCCTCAGTGTGGAGCGACTCAGGAAACGGGCTGAGGAACACAAGAGTAAAGTCGCCGTGCGAAAAGACAACACCAGTGATACAGAGTCAACGAAGATGGACTTAACATGACAATCTGGGAGCGGCGTTCGCTGGAAACAGTCTGCATATTATATAAATACAATTGGAACTCTATCAATTTCTTAAAGAACTACTGAAATTCACATGGACTTATTTGCCAAGTATTGAACATTTTTTATTACATGCTTTTGATTTAATTTTTCATTTCTTGAGTGGCTGTAACTTAATACTTTCTGCTTTGTGTTATGTTTTGCCTTTGTTTAAAATTGATGAAATTTGTCGGGTCCTACATTTCTTTTCCCCTTAAAAATTTACGCAGTCTCGTCGAGTCTTTTAAAATCTCTCCAAAACCATGTCAAGGTGTTAGTTGATACACTCAACACAATTCTTTGTGTTCTACTTTGGTTGAATGGTACCCGACAACCGAAGTGCATCGAACAAATGCAAGTCGGATGTAAGTTCAGATTCCAAAGATTTGCCTTCATGGGTAGTTTTTCAACTTGTTTGCCCCAAAGCGATTCTTAAGAGATAGTGGAAGCCACTTTGATTATATTTGAGTATACTTTACAAAGTGGATTCAGTTTGATTGTCCTGGCATCGTTCATGCGTCATCGGGCCGGATTCTTCACTCGGGCAACTGGCAATTGCCACCACGCCCCTCTCGTGGCCCCTGGCCTTAGTGCCCTTTTAAGACTCCTGTGCAAATATCCGTTCCCCTCATAGAGTCACACAGGTGCCATTTACGCTTGGAAAACTGCCTTGTCCTTACAAAGAACGAAGGCAGGTTCGAAACCAGGGTTTCGGCTTTGGGCTTGAGCTTGGGCTCAAAGATTTGTTCTTTCCTTACGGGTTTCAGCCAGGTGAACGGAGCACACACCTGACCCAAGCCGTTGTTTCGAAAACGCCTTAGTGTACCCAGATCTGGTGATTTTATATTTGTTATGCACTTGACTTAATGACCTTTGACCCTGCCGGGTGGCAACGATCAGTGATGTCATAGTAATATCGACATTCTGTTCCAGTATAAACAATTGCATCAAAATGAACAAACAAAATGTAATCAAATTTCACCAAAACACTACTTTGTTTAGGTTTTTTTCATTGGACCTTCTTTTTAACAGGCCTTTTCACTCAGGACTTGTATGTAAAATAATTCAAATATATTTACAAACATAAACGTCAGTAACAAATTAATCACGCAGTCTTACGACCACGATTAATTGTTGTTGCATTTGGGCAATCTCATACCCGTTTATAATAACTTTGCATAGCTCTCTGAAATTTGCATAATTATTTAAAAACTTAGCTTGACTTTGAGTGGTGTATATAACAGCCCAAAAGTTTGCTTTGCAAACCGGATGGAGAGCAGACTAGCTAAAAGGCTGCTCATGAAAACGGCCGACTTGTTGCCTCTAATGTTAATTTATTCAAATATTCAAATATTATTCAAACAAGCCCAGCTTGTACACATAGTCCTACGCTAAAATGGCCACCAATACATCTTAAAACAAAAACTGATGATAACTTGTTTTCCCCTTTTTCCATATTTTTTTTAAAATGGAGAAAACAGGGAGAATTAAAATTAGTACACTTATTTCAGTAAGACATAGTCAAGAACATGGACAGAAAATAATTAATGATTAGTAAATGAAAAAAAATATATATATATATATAATGGATACGGAGCAAACAAATATGGGGCATTTTCATGTATTTTCTTTTTTTACTTAAACAAGAGTAGTCCTTGATCATTATAACATAAAACACCCACCCTCCTAACTATTTGCCCCTTTAGCCCCCCTTCCCCTATTAAAATGTTTTTGTTTACGCCGTTGCTGCAATAATGACGTCCATTTCAAACCTACCAGCAAAGATACTGTAACTCTATTATTTTAAGTGGTTTAGAATTCAATCCCAACATCTATATACATGTATCCCCACGTCAAAGTTTTATAAAGAAAAATATTGTTAAAATATTGTTAGCAAAGTCTTGTTAATACTATTTAGTGACGTTCTAAGCAGTGCCATATTTCTTTCACTTCAAGATACCTTTTAGATTTTTAATGATTAACTGAAATATTACATTAATTGTTTGAGTTAAGTATCGTTTCATATTTTCAATGCACGGTATTATAACCTCAAGAAGCACGTCAGTATTATTGATTTCAATCTATTTTCAGATGGGACTGAATGTAGTCTATTATTTTTGTGAACATTTTCAAATATTGATATTATTTATCTTCACTAAACAAAAAAATAGGCATCAACAAAACAAGTTTTGTTTTGATATTTGTTCGTTCTATCATGAAAACAAAACAAACATGGCAAGATTCATGTGCATAAAAGCACATGTCAGCAGCCTGGTATCTTGCTCATAATGGACAGTATTGTGTACAATACTCTTGTTGTCACATTGTTGGTTACAGGATACTAGACAGCTGAGGGTTAAAGTGCCATCATTCAGACAGTTTTTGTAATGGCTACGTCTGAATCAAAACGACTTCAGCTACAGCTACAGCTGCTAGCTATAGCCACAACATAGAATAACAGTGCCCACTTTCTTAAAGCCTGTATTCAAGCATGAAAACATGCCAGCGCAAAAACAAAAAACTTACACCGTTGCAGTTGGTGCCTAACTCATCATTTGCTCAACAGCTCTATATACTTGGGTACATGACTTTTCAGCGATTCGATTACAGCCACTGCTTTCTTTACACACCAGTCGATGCGACCAAACCGAGGCTGTAAAGGGGAAAAAGTCTGACAGCCTTTACAGATGAAAACTGGAACTTGTCACTAAGTATTCTGGGTACCAGACAAGGCATGCCACATACCAACGTTTTGTCTGGTGCTGATGTATAGTGGTATAATGTCACTGAAGAATATGATCATGTTTTAGCTACTGTTTTGAGATTCAAATTTTTAATCGGGCGCTATTCTCACTTGGTCGAAATATACACAGGTCGTGTACGAATCAGCAGCTACGGCTGGATCACCGCATCATCGTGTGGTGAAGTACAGGCCAACCAGAGCAACAGCCGTAGCCGTAGTCGCTTATTCGGATACGGGCCATTATAACATATTTTGTTTTAGTATATTTTGTTATTTTTCTGTTTTAAGAAAGTGGGTGGTTGAGTTCTTGTATGACCAACGACATTTGTAATTATTCATCTTGTAAATCAGGAATGTTTTATGAAATAGAGTAGAATAAAATATTCGGTCACGAGAAGATGGCCGATGTGTTATGTGAACATAATGAACTAGTGCCGCTGTGTGTTTGTGTAAGTCATCTCTGTACATTCAAATCGAGGACTTAAACAAATGGGACAAAGAACATACTATGGACAGTCATAGCCCTACATAGGACTCATCCACTGTGCTGTACATGAAAGTCCTAGCTTTGCTATCGTGAACAAAACCAATCAAAACAGTCAAAGAAAATGAACAGTATCTTATTGTTGCCCGATAAGACATGGCATCAGTTTGCCTGGGCCGTACTTTCCCAACATATTTCTTTCACCAATCCAAAATGTAACACCAGATTGCGTTGGGAAGCAGATGATACGAGCTTACTAATGAAAATCATGTCGTGCAACCATTTTATTTGGATATACGAAAGAGCATTGATCTCTCGGTAACAAAGAACCCGTGAAGACGTCAGGAAGAAAGAGAGCGGGGAAGAGGCATCAACTTGGCCGTCGAGCGTGTCGGAGAGCCCCGCTCATGGTACCGTGGTCCAGGTGTGCTAGACGCTCGTTACCGTGCTCCGAGTAATTGATTATGACAAGTTAACGCGATCCAACTCACCAGGGAGAGCTCTGAATCTCCCGTACCTGTGAACAATAACCCAGCTAATGGTTTGGCATAAATTGAAAAAGGTGCGTGGACGGTCCGGGCATGCTGATGCCACGGTAATAAAATAATTTCTAATCGTGTGACAACCGTATTATACGGGTCCCGGCTGTGCAGCGCCTGTCGTGTGATCGCCCCTTAAAGAGCCTACACTGAATGGCTTGATGAACCTGAAAGGTGGGGAGTCCGGAAATGACATAATGGGGATGCTAGAATATTAGAATACAGCTGGTTTAATTTAATGGATATTTCGATCTTCATTCGGAAACAAAATTGTGGTAATTTTTTAATTAATAATAATCACCGTTTACCTACTTAAAGTGAATTTATTTATTTGTTTATTTATTTCAAGATCTTTATACAGGATACAGATATTAGCACAACGACTATTTTACATTATGGTCATGTGTCTTAAATTTAGAATAAGGAAAAACATAAACGCATGTTTTTTTAAAGAGATTTTTAAAAGGAGGCAGGGGTGTTGTAAAAAAGTTAAATGTTGTTTTGTTGCATGCTGATGCAGATGGTCCAGCCAGAGACATGATTTGACAGGGGAAATGTTTGTCTTCAAATAATCTCACAGAAATGGTTTTAGAAGTACATTTATTAGCACGTGCAGGCAGATGAGGGACGTCTTTGTGTGAGTTGAGCCTTGGACCATACTTGCATGGGATTTGGAGTTATCATGAGAATGATATTTGGCTATTTGGCATTCGCTGATCTGCCCTTGAAAAAAAGCAAGGAATGGCGGCCATTTTGAAAGTTGTGAAAATTGCTTGAAAGTTATAAAAACTCTATCTCTGAGTCGTTCAAGGGACAAATGTTCGACGGCCCTATAGCCAAATTTATTTCCCATTACATACTCTGACTGTGTGCTAACTTCCATGCTTGTTTCATCAAAGGTAGATCCCCATCACCACCTGCCGTCATTCACAAACTAGAGGTGGGTACAAGTTTAAATTCAATCCAATCCCATGAGCTCACATATTCCAGCATTGGCATATACATCACTGGCATGCAGACGACATGGGTACACAAACACGTGATTGGTATATAGGGTAGAGTAAAGAGGCTCCCACCACTTTGCCCCTCCCACCCCTTACTGCACCAGAGACTCCCGCTAGACAAACATTCAACAAACAAATTTTAAACCACTTTTTTGTTGTACCCTACGCATTAAAAATTCCCCTTTCCAACAATACAATACAATACTTGCCCATAGTTCTACCTGTCACTCCTGCCTTTATTATGTATATGATTATGATGATGATTATTATTATTATTTTTTTTTTTTACCATGGCGGCTTCAACAAAACAAATTTAAACCACATTATTTTTTGTTTCAAACATACACCTTTCAAACAATAAATGGTTATAATTTGAAATGTCACTCCATCCTTCATGATTATGATTATGAATATTATTCTGGTTATTTTTGCCCCATCCCATCGGGAGAGGGGCCTTTAATCACATTACACGTAGCAATAGTTAATGACGCGGACTCAAGTCTAAAAATTACCGTCTCTTGATAGAAAATTAGTCTGACACCTTCGCCGTGCGAAGTGCACGCCGTGGAGTTCATCCCCCGTGCCCTCGCTGCCTCCATCGGTACAGCTCAGTCTGTAGCTCTCGCTCAGTATCACATGGACGGAAAAGGGAAGAAGGAACTGAAGTAGAGAGTAGAAACACTCAAAGAGCATTGACTTCATGAAGAGTCAATGATCTTTGTGATGAAAATATATAAGAAGAGATGGCAGTTGGTTGGGTTCAGGACGAATGAAATGATTAAAGTCATTTAGGTTGGAACTTGTACGCCCTGATTATTAGCCACGTATTGCAGGCTAATTGAATGAGTGACTAATTTATTTAAATTGTCAATGATTCCGATCGGAAAGTATTGGTTAAATTATGTTGGCACAGTTGTGCATATTATCCCTCAAAATGTGTATCCGGTGAAGATTTATTGAAATTTGCATCGGGGATAAAGATTATTAATTTTGGTTTTACCCATATACACCGATGTGTGTTAGCACTGAATACTCAGTACTTACCTGATGAGTTCTGTGGACAAAAGACAGGCATATTAATCAGGTGGGATTCGAGCCCATGACCTACGCAACTCTAGAGTGTGTCTTACGAAGATTGTTGCTATTATACAACTACTAGGGAATGGTTTTGTTATATGATCTTAGCAAATGGGTGTCCTGCCGACAATGCGTGTAAACAGTACATGTCACAAACTATACAAACTCCGTGGTCAGACTTAACCCGGATAAGGGTCCCGTTGGACCTGACAATTTTGTGGGTCAGTTTGACCCCAGCCTCGTTCCTAGGGGTGATTGATCTCACCGCGCCATTTTTTTTTTCTCAGCATGCCTTGCTCGATCGTGACGAGAGGTATCGACGCGGCGCGCTGCCCATTGTAGCGAGGCTGGTTTGACCCTGAAATGGGACAAACTGACGAAGGGTCTGAGCTATATCATCTTGTTTTCAAACAAGTTCCCGGGTCAGTATAATAAATAATAGGGTCAGTTTGACCCGTTAATGGGTCAGGCCCCATATGGTCCGGAATCCGGGTCAGGATTCGGGTCAATTCTGAACGACCCCTCACTATGCCACCGACACCTCACTCATGTATCAGGTTGTTATCAGAAATGGGTAGCCCTACCCCCATTGAGACCCCTCCTTTAATTGAGTAGTTGCCCCGGCATGGCTCCATGATCATTTCTGTTGACACTGCTGGTCCCTGTGTTTTGATATATATGGCACGTTGGTGCCTTTATTATTGCTAGGTGAAATAGATCTTAAATTCAGTAACTGTCGTCGATCGCACGTAACGAAATATTCCCCAATGCAGTGATTGGATATGGGATCTCACCGTTGGCTATATAATACCAATGACAAACGGTGTGATTGTAAACGAGTAGTAGGCTTTACACATGTACTTTGGTCTGGTATTTTCATGTCTATACAAATAATTTCAACAAATGCAAAACAAATTCTGCGAAGCAAATCTGAGCAAGGCACCGACCACCCAAATTACATGTGACATGGTAATTGGCTGGTAACCTTACTCTATAGTAGCATGTCGTGCTTGTTTATAAGCAGCTCTGTAAAGCTAGTAGCATGGTCCAACAGTTCAAACAGCTAAAATAGGCAGAATCTTGATTAACCATTTTCTGTTAACTAACATCGAGTGGCCCAGTGGGTGCATCATCTTTTAGGGAGGGGGCACTTCTCAATCGAAATAAAACGAGGCTGGCAAATGGCGTACTTTTATAAACAAAATACAAATTATTTACAGTGTTTCAGACATAACTATAGCTCTGGCAGGACTGATTTCAAGTCGGTAATCAGAGCTTTAAAACCTAAAAAAAAAAAATTATTTTAGTTTTTGCACACTATATATAACACTTGCAATTCTATCAGCTAACATTTTCAACGCCGTAATTGCAAAAATTATAAAACACACATTTTTTTAAACATTCTGTGTTTATACATCATGAACCACAATTTGATGATAATACAATTCTTTACCTTTTTTAGAAATGCACTGCCAACCAAGGCCAATACTTTTAGATTTTATCTTATAACGCTTCTTTGCAAACACCAAGATAATTTCTAATGTGCATAATGACATTTTGCTAAATTTTGAAGGAAACAATTATGATACATAGAAGAGCATGTTCTCGAATGAACAAATTGCAAGTCTTCTCGTTATGGTTGTGTAACAACTGGACACTGATGATGTCCACTTGAAGATTTGTCAGAGACAAAGACACCCGAGTATCATCAGTCATGTGCAATATCACAATTGTAAATAAGCCACTGCTGTAGTATTTTATTCTCATAAATGTATTTATTTTAGTTATTTATGGGTTAAGTTTCTTGTGGATTTTGTATTTATACATTTGGTTGTTTTTTGTGTTGAGGGTATTTTTTATTTCACCTGTTTTTAGACAGTCATCAACATACAACTCAAATTCCTTGCATCTCTATATGTAATATGGGTTTTCTCTATAAGAATACAGGTGTAACTTTCCCAAACTATACTCGGTATGGCCCTCAGAGTTTGTTTTTGAAGTTTTACATTTTCAGCACAATGCAACTATAGTGAAAGCCACTAACAGTGTTTTGTAAGACCGCCGACGTACATGGAAAATCCCTGGGTTTGGGGAGGTTTGGTCGATAGGAGAAGGAATTGAGGTTCACCTCACCGGGTGTGCCGTGAAGTTGATGCCCTGGGCAGGTGTGTCTATAACACTTTCAAGTTGGCAGAAGGCACGGTGGCTTTATCCTCGGCCATGCAGTACACCATTTTTTCTCTAGTATAACGATTCGCCATCCTCAAAAACTACACTGATTTTGTTTTTAAGGAATCCCGTTTTTGAATCGATTAGAAGAAAAGAAATTAAAAGCACTACGTCAGTTGAAATTTTGAGGTATAGGAAACAAAAATGCGGCCAGCACATTTATAAGTGTGGTACCCGAGTGAACCTCTCGTGTCCCTATAGTTACCGCGTATCGGGATAGGTGTCCAGACAGGAATGAAGTGTGATCCCCCCCCCCCTTCCAGCTATCAGTTTTTGACTATTTTAAATGCAAGTCTTGTTTTTATAGACAGGCCCGTTATATTTTTGTAAAATAGTGGAGTCATCCTTTCTTACCCAGTTCTTTTCCACATGAGTGAATGTATAGTTAATGAATTTGATCCTTAAATTTTGTTTAATCGCACCTCTTTATGTATTATTGAGGCAGCCCCCCCCCCCGGTCCAGCTAACAATTTGAAATATTTTAAATGCACGTCTTGTTTCTATATACAGGCCCGTTTTAATTGTGTAAAGTAGTGGAATGTTCTCTTCTTATTACCTTTATTTCCAACTGGGCGATTGTAGTTAATGAATTTGATCCTATATTATTGGCGATCACACCTCTCTGTGCTATTGACCCCTGTGGGCAATAACATCTGTAGATCGTAATAATCTGCATCTAAATACCCGTAACTTTGATTTGTTATGCGTTTTCTATTGCCGCTTCTATACCTGCCCAGTGGTGATTCAATTGCACAATCACTTTGAATCACTTGCCCGTAAATTTGATGCCGTCGTCTCCCCCACTGTTCTACGTTCTCTTTAGAGTCTCCCCCATAAAGTAAAATAAAACGAGGGGGACGAGAGAAGGAACAACAAAATAAAGGGAAATGCCTTCATCCTTAAAAACAAACTGACATCCCACTTAAACCGCTAGTGATTCATCCATAAACGCAAATTGCGTGAAACATAAACATAGAACAACCTCCGTTCCAAATTATTCCTTTTCTTCAACCGTGAAGAAATCTAGGGCCTTGTTAGTTGGTCAGGCGTCACTGACAGATTACGAAGGGACGAGAAACTACGGAGCGAGGCGGGAAACGTAGCGGACAGGCCCCCGTCAGTAAGGCAATGTAGACGGGTACGATCGATGGCGAGGCGGGCCATGTCCATTATCTAGCCCCTGTCTTGCCATCCGATTTGATGCCGTTTTGCTTGGCCTGTTGCTGCTTGTCAGTTTTCGCTCCACAGAACCAGTAAATCGTATTTTGTGGACGACTCTCACTGTCTTGGATCAAGAGTTTGCAGTTGATTCATGATACCGCCAGCTCACATGTACAAACCGCTTGCCACAATGACATGTTCTCATACATAGGCTACAGCGTTGTCTCTCTATTTTATACAGCGGTTATTGTTTCACTCAAAACTTCAATGTCCCATGTACAAACCGCTTGCCACAATGACATGTTCTCATACATAGGCCACAGCGTTTTCTCTCTATTTTATACAGCCGTTATTGTTTCACTCAAAACTTCAATGTCCCATTTACAAACCGCTTGCCACAATGACATGTTCTCATACATAGGCTACAGCGTTTTCTCTCTATTTTATACAGCCGTTATTGTTTCACTCAAAACTTCAATGTCCCATTTACAAACCGCTTGCCACAATGACATGTTCTCATACATAGGCTACAGCGTTGTCTCTCTATTTTATACAGCCGTTATTGTTTCACTCAAAACTTCAACAATGACATGTTCTCATACATAAGCTACAGCGTTGTCTCTCTATTTTATACAGCGGTTATTGTTTCACTCAAAACTTCAACAATGACATGTTCTCATACATATGCTACAGCGTTGTCTCTCTATTTTATACAGCCGTTATTGTTTCACTCAAAACTTCAACAATGACATGTTCTCATACATAGGCCACAGCGTTGTCTCTTTATTTTATACAGCCGTTATTGTTTCACTCAAAACTTCAATGTCCCATGTACAAACCGCTTGCCACAATGACATGTTCTCATACATATGCTACAGCGTTGTCTCTCTATTTTATACAGCCGTTATTGTTTCACTCAAAACCTCAACAATGACATGTTCTCATACATAGGCTACAGCGTTGTCTCTCTATTTTATACAGCGGTTTTTGTTTCACTCAAAACTTCAATGTCCCATGTACACAACCTCTTGTAACAATGACATGTTCTCATACATTAGGCTACAGCGTTGTCTCTCTATTTTATACAGCCGTTATTGTTTCACTCAAAACTTCAATGTCCCATGTACAAACCGCTTGCCACAATGACATGTTCTCATACATAGGCCACAGCGTTGTCTCTCTATTTTATACAGCCGTTATTTTCTTATACAGTGATATTTTTGTTTCACTCAAAACTTCAATGTCCCATGTACCCCTCAAAAACAGTATATTTAATTACATATGTAATTCAGTGTAGCCACTTGTTTATATTGAGTTTTTATAGTTTTGGTAATTGTTATGGTAATATGTCTATTATATACTCATGTTTTGGAGATCTAGGCTCACACCAGAGTTTACATTTAATTGTTTCAGATGATGTGCATTTACTGTTTGCTAACAATTGTTTGGACAAAACATTTGAAAGTTTTCAGTTTAAAAATGTTATAATATAAAATTTATAAATAAAAATATATTATAAGCGAATAAATAAACAGGACTCCTAAACCCAGAAGAAGTAATGGTGTGAAACAGCATAGTTTCATTCTAGCGTTTGGTTCAGTAGGGCCATAAACAGCGGTTATATACAGTGATATTTTTGTTTCACTCAAAACTTTAATGTCCCATGTACAACCTCTTGTGACAATGACATGTTCTCATACAGCATTGTCTCTTTATTTTATACATGCGGTTATTTTTTTATTCAGTGATGTTTTTGTTTCACACAAAACTTCATTGTATTTTTTGTTGTTCAGTCAATTATTTACATCTTTCCCCATTCTTCCATATAAATATACCATCTGATCCCATGTACAATCTCTGGTGATAATAACATGTTCCCATACAATGTTGTCTCTCTATATAGCGGTTAGTTTTCTTATTCAGCAATGTTTTTTTCACATTGCTGCGGAACTTCATTTGGGTTGTTATAGTTCAGTATTAATTAATTCTTATTCCCTAGACGTCCATGAACACCAGCCTCAACTACAACCGCTTGCCACACAATGACATGTTCCCATACAACGTTGTCTCTTTCACTTTTACAGAGGTTGTTTTCTTACACTTATACTATACAGCGATGTTTTGTTTCTCAGTGCTTTGAAACTTCTGTTATGTGATTTTTTCCGTATATTAATTCCCTATTCCCTACTAGTCTTCCATGAATACGCAACCTGCTTGTGAAGGCACAAACCAATCAACAATCAGCCATTGGTAACGAACCAATATGCGGGCTGTAACCTCACTACATGCGCCCAAAAGCGTAGTATAGTCGCCCCACAAATGATTTGGGCAGTGCATTATTTCAAGGCCTAAAGACACTATTGGTTATTGTCAAAGACTAGTCTTCTCACTTGGTGTATTAATGCATAAAATAACAAACCTGTGAAAATTTGAGCTCAATCGGTCGTCGAAGTTGCCAGATATTAATGAAAGAAAAAACACCCTTGTCGCACCATTGTCACACGAAGTTGTGTGCTTTTAGATGCTTGATTTCGAGACCTCAAATTCTAAATCTGAGGTCTCGATATCAAACTCATGGAAAACTACTTCTTTCTCGAAAACTACGTCACTTCAGAGGGAGCTGTTTCTCACAATGTTTTTTACTATCAACCTCTCTCCATTACTCGTAATCAAGAAAGGTTTTATGATAATAATTATTTTGAGTAATTACCAAAAGTGTCCATAATCAGCAATAATTTTGGCTCCATGTTTAGTGACATTGATCAATTCCTGAGGAAAATGAAACTTCACTTATTGGAACACTCTTCATAATGAGAAAAAATTGATCTGTTTTTGGGGTTGTTTTTTTTCTCATAAATTGTCTGATATCGGCCGATGTCGACCAACTGTTATTGATCATAAATCGAACAGTAAACACAAGAATGTGCCATTTTGGTTTTATGCTTTAAATTTTACCTTTTTTTTGTACTACCGAAAACTGTTTCAAAAGTAATCACGGATAGTTTCCTTATCTGGTTAATCGATGGTGACCATTTGATTTTTCTATACTATGTTTTTCTTTTTCTTTGAACTGTAATTGAATATGCCTTTACTTGAGAAGTTGAATGAAATAAATCCAAAATCTGCTTCCCACGAGTGCAATACAAGCAATATTAGCTTTTTCGTTTAAAATGATGGTGACCTCTTTGCCGGTTACAGAGATGGCGTTCATTTTCTTCCCACGTGTAATCAAGGTCGTCAGATTTCCCTTTTGCCGGTTATAGCATAGCGACTGTAATCTTTAAAACAAATTCCCAACTGTTTCATACAAGATCATCATACTTCACGATATTTATCATTTTTATCCAACAACTGTGCGATATGCGATCATGACATTTTCCCTGCTGCTGGCTACAGCGATGATGATAATTTTTCTTCCAATTACTGTGCTATAACCAACCATTAGATTGTCCCTTCCGGTTGCAGCGATTGTGGTAGTTTTCCCCCAACAACTGTGTTATAAGCAAAGAATCATGAGATGTCCCCTAACCGGTTACATCAATGGTAACCATTTCTTTCCTACTATACTGTGCTATATAAGCAGTCTCAGACTGGAACTCGGTTACAGCAGTTCCGTCTTGCATTAAGTAAGGTAAGGTACGGTTCATTTTATTTGCAACCACATACGGTTGGATTCAATATTTAAAAAAAAAATACAAAAACTTGCAAAATACATTACAAAAACTTTAAAATCATTAAACTATGTATTTACAAGAAAAGGGAACAGCAATAATAACCATTCTAGCAACAACTGCTATAAGCGACCACCAGAGTCCCCAGTAACCGGTTACAGCGATGGTGGCCATTTCCCCTCCCCGTCTGCGTTTAATTTCTTCTCGCTGACATCATGTTGTTTCCCGTCTTGCATCTTGTCAGATCGCGCACCGTTTGAACCGAGTGACTCCTTCTCCATCGGTCATTCTCCAATGCCGGGTTTCCGGAGTCATTGGATGGCGATAATGTGACAGGATCGGGGGAACAGAGTTTAGAGAGAGTCACCACTCAGTATGAACGTTCAATTTATTATAACGGATTAATTCGCAGCATTCCTTTGCTGTGATTTCATTATTTTGTTGGTTTCCAAGTCTAGATTCAATGTGGGGGCTGATTGATTCACACAGTTGACCATTTAGAAGCGACGCCAAGAACTGGTTGCGTTAGATCTTAAAGGCACTGGGCACGTATTGTCAAAGACCAGTATTCTCGCTTGGTGTATCCCAACATTACGCATAAAATAACAACCCTGTGAATTTTTGACTCAATTGGTCATCGAATTTGCAGGAGAATAATAAAAGAAAAAACACCCTTGTTGCATTACTTTTTGTGTTTTCAGATGCATCAATGACTTCAGCTGAAGTATTTTATTATTTGAGTGAGAAATATCCTCTTTCTCAAAAAAAAAAAGAAATAGAGGGAGCCGTTTCTCACAAATGCACTCCTTGCTCATTACCAAGTAAGTTTTTATGCTAACAATTATTTTGAGTAATTACCAATAGCATCCAGTGCAGGGCATACTTTTTGAAGTATTGTCAAAGACCATGTATCCTCACATTTGTAGCTGCAGGCATAAAATAACAAACCTTTGAAAGTTTTTGCCATATTCTTTGATCATCGAAGATGCAAGAAAATACGAAAGAAAAAACACCATTGTTGCACATAATTGTGGCTCTCAGATGCCTGATAAAATGATTCACGCTTGAAGCCTTTCCCAGATTCAGTGTAGGGTAAAAAAAAAAAACCTTTCTCTAAAACTCCTTCACTTCGTAGAGGTTTTGTAACAATGTTTGATAATATCAACAGCTCTTCATTGCTCCTCACCAAGTGTATGGTCATCATGGCCGATGACTTGTGGAGTAATTACTTAAGTACACCCTGCCTTCAATGTAGCGTATCCAGATTTACATTATTAGCAACAATTCCTTTTGGGTTTGCAATTATGTATGAATATTTCTAAATCATTGCGTATATACACACACTTATTGCTGAGGTAATATTCTTTGTTTATTGGTTGGGAGTGCAATTTAGTCTTTTCATCTTAAAGTTGTCGATACACAACATTAAGGAAACCATTATTTCAGATCGTCGCCTCAGGTCTATACCATTAGTGTTTTTTATGGATTTCATAAAATCTGGTTTGCTTATTTTGAAGCTCGTTGTTAAAGGCAATGGACACTATTGGTAATTACTCAAAATAATTTTTAGCATAACAACTTACTTGGTAACAAGTCTGTTGATAGTATAAAACAGTGTGAGAAACAGCTCCCTCTGAAGTAACGTTGTTTTCGAGAAAGAAGTTATTTTCCACGAATTTGATTTCGAGACCTCAGATTTAGATTATGAGGTCTCGAAATCAAGCCTCTGAAAGCACACAACTTCGTGTGACAGTTAAAGGGTGTTTTTTCTTTCATTATTATCTCGCAACTTCGACGACCAATTGAGCTCAAATTTTCACAGTTTTGAAATTGTATGCATAATTATGTTGAGATACAGTAAGTGAGAAGACTTGTCTTTGACAATTACCAGTAGTGTCCAGTGTCTTTAATTGAGAGTATTGAACAAGAGTGGTTTTACTTATTGTTATATTTGGATGTTGATGTACAAACTCCCCCTGATTCTGGAGAAGTTTTCCTGAACATAAACGCATAAAAATCTCTCCAAGTATGAAAACTGTACCCACTATTGTTATGGTAGACACGTGCGCTAATAAGACTTCGATATTTAAATGTAATTCGTAACATCTCCTCATTGTGGTACGCAATCTCTTTGATTGCAAGATGCAAAGTTATAAATATTAACAATTGCTTAACAATATTATCTGCTTAGAAGAAATGAGCAGGACCAGTCACAAAGTGCACGTGTGACATGATATTTTGTCTGGTAACCCTGTTCTGGTGAGCATAATGTTGTTGTGTTTAGTAGTTTTTGATAAAGAAGTAATTTATCATAGATGTTAAATTTGCATCGGGGATAAAGAATTAGTTTTGGTTTTTACCCATATACAGTAATTTCTCACTAAAATATTTGAAGTGAGTTCGAGTCCTCAGCTGAGGTCTAGAATTCAAGCATCTGAAAGCACACAACTTGTGCGATAAAGGTATTTTTTCTTACATTGTTCTCTCGCAACTTCGACGACCAATTGAGTTCAAATTTTCGCTGGTTCGTTAACTTGTGCATAATATGTTGAGATACACCAAGTGTCGTGAGAAGACTGGTCTTTGACAATTACTAAATGTGTCAGGGCCTTTAAGTAGCTCGATACAACGGGCCTTGGTCTATGTGTTATGGTGCTTTCGCGGTGTGTACGCTCTACGTACTTGTAGAGAGAGACAAAAAATACCCCTGAAAAAATGTCCGTCGTTATTGATGTTTCTTCAGTCGTCATTACTATTTCTCAACAGCCTTTGTGGCTTGAATCACTGGGTGGTCGACAAGGAACAATACTAGGTCGGGAGACTGCCAATCCCTCACTGTCTACCGTGGTTAATAGTGCATAGGATACTTCATCAACAAAAGCATGGCTCCAGAAATTTGTTTTTTATGCCCTCTCGGTTTCCTCGTCCAATTTCCACAATTTTGAGTTTCGGTCTTTGCTGTTCTGTGCCTTTTCATCGCCTTCATTAACACAGCACTTTCAGTGTCATAGGTTAACTCTGGTTGATTCACTGTCATTGCATCAGTGCATGGTGTGTATACAAGTCATCGATTTTAAAAGTGATTTCTTTTTCTTTTTGTTTACTCTTTCTGTAATTTTTAACCATCTTGCTGTTATATGGTCATTGTGTTTCTTCCAAAGCAGGTTTTCCCACGCTTTAGTTAATGTAATTTCAATTCATCGAAATGAGTGAGTTTTATAAACGGTGCGTTTCTGTCTACATCGAATGGCAGTTTAATGATTCTTTCTGTTTGTTTACTTGATCTGCAACTTTTCACTCTCTTGTTGTAGTCTTTGTATTTTCTTCTAAGCATTTTTTTTCAGACCATTGTTTATGAAATTTAACTTCGTCTCTGATAACAGCAAACAGCAATTTCATTGTTCACTTAATTGGGTATAGTCTTTGAGATTTCTTTAAATCAAATTGTTTCAACAGCGGGCTCGATTTCACAAGGGAGCTAAGTTTGATCTTAACTGCCAATCTAGCTTAACTGCTAAGCAAAGTGTGATGTCACAATATAAATCACTTTGGTAATTATTGACAACTCATCTTAAGATGATTCTTAACGTTCATAGCTTTTGAAATTTCACTTCATGAATATGAGTGATCAGTAACTAAAAGTGCTTTTCTGTTTACAGTGAATAGCAATTTAATGAGCATCTCTCGCGCGACGACAATACAAACAGTTATGATTTCGACCTCGGTTTGTTTCAAAGGACGCCTGTTCGCACGCATCGCATCCACGAGAAAACCCGTACGTGTGTGAATTCAGTTTGTGTGTACTGAGCCCTTTCTAGGGAGGTTGATATAATTCTTGTCTGGATGCCTCCCGTCATGGTCCATATGATCAAGATGATGTCGCTCTGCATCCATTAATTATTAACGCCGATTCCCTTTCCCTCAATTCTCTTTAGACGTTTGCGTAGTGGGAGAGACTGGCGTCGTCATTACCTTCATGAAAACACATCCCCAATAACTTAAGGTAGGAATAATCCACTGCACTCACGAACAGAGATTACATACAGTATAGTTTAAAGTCAAGGTATTGTAGATGAGACATGATGAGACCATGAAGCTATAGCTCTATGATGAGGCCAAACATAGATCACATACAGCACTGGTTAAAGTCAAGGTGCTGTTGATGAGAGCAATGAAACAAAAGGTATGCGTGCAATAGTGCAAAGCCCTCGCGTAAACCAGACTTTGAGTGTGAGAGCGAGCACAAGTGATTGGTGTTTTTCCACGCATGGCTGGCCGTAGATTCCAAGACGCGAGCCTTGCATCGCACCGTGAAGCGAGCAAAGTGTACCGGGGCGCCTTGGCTCTTTACACCGCCCGCCATGACCACTACGGAGTTGAGTGTCAAAATGTGTGCGGTGAAGGAAGGGGGTGGGGGGGGGGGGGGTGGGATGGAAGACAACTAGTCACTATCATCGCGGGTTGATGATCATAATTAATCAATCAAGCTACAGTCCCTTGTCGCTCTCTATACCCCATCTGTCAGGGGCTACAAACTGACGGTCAGAAAGGGGGAAAGGATAATTAAATATGTATTTCACTGATACGGGATGATCTTACCCCGGCAAGATGTGTCGCCGGAGTGCGGGGATTACAAAGACAAATATCATTAGGAACGTTGATAGAAATCGTAGGAGTGGGGCATACAGCGTGTATGTTTACCGGGCTAGGTGACAGGTTTGCTCCCACTGGGCTAGAGCGAGGAGAGGTAGCGTCCTGACCCTGGCAAGTGATCACTTGGCTAATATTATACACCCATACTGGTAATAACTGAATAACTGAAGTCATAATAATTAACTGTCACCACCCTACCTCTTCAGCCATGTCACTCTATTGTCTTCAATTTCTTTGACATGTTGTGTGCATGCGCCACTCTGTATTACGATAATACAAAACACCTATTAATTTTTATGAATATCATAATACTAAAGTGCCTATAAATTTCTAAGATATAACCATGAAGTATCCGCTCCATTTCACTAAAGTATTCGCCATCTTTTTTTAAATACTGCTAAGTATTTTGAGAGGAAAACCACTGCTAAATATTCCAATACGTTTTGTGCATGCGCCGCTCCGTATACGGTAATACAAAACACCTGATTTTATGAATAATATAATACAAAAGTGGCTATAAATTGAAAAAAAAAAATCTGTCTGTTCGAGCTACTTGTGTGATAAACCACGAAAGATTTCCACGATCTGCCAAACGAATTTGAAAATCTCCCTGTTGGGGATTTAGCTGACTGTTGTACAAAATCTCTCTGATTAGAATATTAAAATGTTTGTATATCAAATCCTGATTCTTTTTTTCTTTTTCTTTTATTCTTTTTTTTGCTGTTGATGTTTTTTTCTGCATTTTTTTGCTCATGGATATTAATGATGTGACACTTGAATCGTGTGTTTGTAACAAAGTAACAATTTTGACACTTGTGAAAGATATTGGTCTAAACGCTTTGATAATTATTATTATTATTTTTTTTTTGCTGTTGAGATTGTTTATTGTTCATATTTTGTTCATGGATAAGAGATGTTATGATGTTAACATCGCGTGTAATAAAAATAACAGTCGGAAAAGATGTTGGTTCCAGACACTAATGGTTTGCGAATAGAAGACCAACTGGGCACCATGGTTTTACGCACCTCTCGCTGGACAGTATAGTACAGATCAATTTACACCTCACAGTGTTATAGTTAAAAGAGAGAGAGAGAGAGAACGACTTGCCTGTCTACGTAAGTCATTCTCGGATTGTTTACCGTGCGGTTTTGCCACTAAAAACAACAATTTAAAAGGTTCAATTGGATCATCACCGTGTGACTCGTTGTGCTGCGTGATCAACAGAGGGCGGTCTTCAAGATCATGAAGTTTAAAAATGGGTTTCGGCAACTCACCTCTTCACAGTTCGATCAGAACTAAATATGTTGGTTTGCCATCCGGCCCATCCCCTTCCACGACCAACTCACCAATAATATGGTCTCGTGGGTGATGCTGGGTTTTTCTCTGTACATCAATACTGTCGTAGTGCTTTTCACTGGGGATTGTTTGTTGTCTAAATCAACTAAAAAAGGGGAACCTTTAAACAAAAATCAGGGAAGAAAATTCAAGATGGCAATTCTACACTGCATAAAATATATGCTTGTGTTGACGTTCATCCGCGACCGTTCATCCTTGATGTAAAAGTGCATCGGCCTCGGACACATTGATGGTGAAAGCCAACCCAGCCGGGATACTCTGCAGCTAAACGTCAACGCATAGCAAGCGGTTCCCCCTGGGGCGACAACTTCTCCTGACTGGAGCCCAAGTTTACATGCATAAGTGGCAGCTTGAACTCACCCTGCGATCGTCCCAATCATAAGCTATGTTTTTTTTGTCCAGCTTGAAATCATGAAACATGTATTATAGGAACAAACACGGCTGTCACGTTAAAACACTCTTCAGCAACCTTTGTATCTGATCTCACAAAAATCAGTAATTAATAACTAGGAAAATAGAAGTGGCTGTTCGAAACCGAATGACTTGTTGTAATAACTAACTAAAACGTATTGTGTTCAGTTTTTGGTATGTAGTATTTTTTATCAGCGCAAACAAACTTTCGCTCAAAATATTTGTATGATAAAAGGTACCATTTCCATGTCCCCTTCCCGTATTATACCAGTGAAGGTACTATTCATTTCAAACAGTTTTGCAATTATACCGATGTAATAAGCACTGTGTGCTCAGTAGGCCTATTACTTTCCGTGGTGTGGGGGGGGGGGGGTGGCGAAACCACGACCTTTGCAGAGCAGATGTCTTACTACTACTACCGAGCAAAAATTCGATGAAAAATAAAAAAAATTGAAAGGCAATGACTACTTTTTTTTTTTTGGTTACATTTCTGTTGTTAATATTCATATTATTTCTTTGTAGTTTAAAACAATAACAATTAACCCGTCAAAAATGTTTGTTTTGCGTTTGGTCGCGTGCTTAAGATATAGCCGAAAATTCGAAGCGAATAATGTCCATGTAGGAATATTAATCCTGACAGGAATACACAAACTGCAAAACCGTATACCGCAGTAACGAAAATAGGTGAAGAGGCTTTCCTCCTGCAGTGGAGTGAAACAAGGCTAGACAGAAAGACCAGATAGACCATTTAAATTAATCTTAATGTAACAGTATGCGTATTTACATATAATTTATTTTGTTTTTCCAACATTTGTTTCCAGCTCAGTCCTTCCTCCTTTTTATTTTGTATTTTGGGGATGGGATTCTTATTTTGAGGCAGTATGTTATGCCTCATTTGCGATTCCAACTGAACCTCCGAAAGAAGCCGCCCTGACAACACATACAGCGTTTCGTCAATGCGGCACCGGCCAGACATAATGACTTCAAAGGAAGCCTATAACAGCCACTCTCATTGTTGCTGAAAGCAGCTCTTACAGATCCATTGGATTCATACAGGGTGGTCTGGCGAGAAACTAGACGCAAAAGGGTAATAGAAAAAAAGACAAGACTCCATTATAGATCAAAAATGTACCACCGGTTTGCCATTGGTGGATGTAGCTAATACCAGTCACGTATAGAAATAGAACAATTCAAGGACTAACAAAATTGCATTTTGGTTTTTTCCCCTGCATCACACGTGGTTGTGTTATTTCTCGTGTGAAGTTACAACCCTTAATTGTTTTCCTCTACGGTCTCTGAAACTTCAAGGAGGTGGTTATTTTGAAAGCGCTTGGATTTAATGCGAGGTAGAAGCAGCAAAACAAAACAATTAAGGGGAAGGGTTGGTGTTGTGGATAGAAAGAGGCTCATGGGTGGATTCAGTCGCCTTCAGACCTTACAGTGATGTTCGCGTTCTGTCTGGCATAGTGTTTGCAAGATCGCAAGATAGGCGTCGGTGAATCTTTTATTAGTATTACACTCAATTACAAACTATGGATAATTCTTCGAAATGGGGTATAAAAATACCAGTCCGTTGCCGTTGAAGTAAATCATTTACAAGACAATATTGGTGTGTTGGAATTAAATATTAAACGATGGCATTGAAGCCAATAGTTTACATCTGATAGAGAAAGCCGACCGATTTTTGTAATGTTGGCGAGTTTTACATAATCTAGGGGGCAGGAGGCAGCTGCCCTCCCAACTTTGGCCAAAACAGTTGGGCACAGCAACTTACAACAAAAAATGAACAGCGTCGAAAGCAATATTTTTTTTATTGTCAAATTATTTCCTTTGTTCACCTCGTGGAAATCCAAAGTTTTCAAAAGTCACCCATCGCCCCTGGAAAGTATTCAACGAATGGAAAATTGGTGTCCATTCGTTTGTAAAATTGTATGTTATGTTTATGTGATTTTAGGCATTGCAATGACGAGGTGTCAATTAGTTTGCTGTAACACCATAATGTGTATCGTAGAGTTTGTTCTTTTTCGGGAGACTTCTCAGTTCTGAAAAGAACTGTCCTGCTTTTGTACTACTACATTGGCGGAAGGTAGAAAATCGGCTGGGACAATACTACTGTAGCTTTAGGATCCTTTTTTAACTTCACCACACCAAGGAGTGAGTTTATTGGTCTCAACGTTTCGACACCTTGCTCTAGTCATCGTCAAGATCTATGTATGTTATTGCCCAGTCTTGTCGTATTACCCTTTAAAAACAACCCACTTCATTTTCCAAAGAACAATCTTCACATACAAAACAGGCTAGCACTACTGAGCCCACTCTTTTGTCAATTTCTCAACCTTAAAATAGTTGTGTGACATTTTGCTACAAGCGAAGATGGGGGTTAAATACACGGTCAACCCACACTTTGGAGGGTTTTGATGAGCGTCATTTGACAATTCATCGGACTTCTGGAGCCTCATATTAAGTAAACAATTGGGGACATATTCTGCAATATTGTAAACATTAATTTGCACACATAAATATGCAAGTATGGGGTGCTCCCAAGGAGGTGGTGTCTGTGCTCACCGCAGCGCACTTTTCTCGACGGGTCAAAAGTGCCTTGGAGGCCGCCGAGCCCGGACCACAATGACGCAGGGCTGACTTGTTTCTTTTCGAGTGGGAAATATGAAGGGGATAGGGGAGTACATTATTGGCTTGTTGCATTGTTGAATTATTTATTCATTTCCAGGCATTACACAAACAGTACATCCAGAGAAATGGCACTATAATAAGACTATATAGAACAAGCCTGCGGGAAACCAAACTCATAACCAGTCACTATCTAAAGGCGATAATGATGCTAGAAGTGTTCTCAAAAACACCTATTATATTGGGGGTTGTTTGGTAAGGTAAAGATTGACAGGAAAACAAAATCACTTTTACCTCAGATCACCTGCGCTCTAGAGACTCCAGGATCAGAGTCCGAAGGTGCCTAGTCTTGTATGGGGTCAGTTTAAACAGGATTCCGTCTCAAATGGGACCCGGAAACCGAATCGAATGACCTGGCTCCACTTGCGTTACAGCTATTAAACACAAAAAGTTACAACCAAGTTATCGTTACCAGAAAAGCGCCACAACCAAATTACCAAAACACTTTGTGACTGCCCTGTTCATACCTGCTAAGCAAAACATTGTTAAAGCATGAGCTCATAAAATTGGGCCCTGATTTTAGTCAAATCACGGATCCCATTGATACAGATTCCGCATCGAACTGACCCAGGCATGGATCCCCTCCCCCCCCCCCCCCGTATTGGAGTACCATGAACCAGTTCTAATCCAGGCGTCTCTAGAGTCTAACAGTAGGGAGGTTTCGCGCGCGAACGGACACGCATACGCATACGCATACGTTTAGCTATCCGTAACCCACTTACGTGTAGCAAGCAGGATATCAGTGTCGTCTGCACGTACAGCAGATAGCGAGTGGCGTATGGCGTCATAATGACGATGTAACCGTCGCACTAACCGTACATGTTCGCATGCGAAACCTCACTTTTAATTGCCTTATGCAACAACACAGTTAGCATTTAGGTGTTTAATCAAATTACACTTATTTACTAACCGTTCGGAACTTTAAAGCGAAGGTTATTGGTGTAAGCCAAGACTTACAGTGGTTAGAATCTGCAAACTTTGGGACGGTGTGTGAAAATGCCATCTTTTTAATTCCAGTCACGAATTCAGTCAGTCAAAGTACTTAGTCGGCGCCAAGCAGTTTTTTGTTCCTCCTCGGGGGGAAAATGTTTTTATTCACTCAAATAAACGATACACTGCCTTATACAATTGAAAACACAAAGCTAAATTAATTATAACAGAGAAGAGAAAATAAGTCCTGTATCACTTTAAGTTTGGCAAGGTTATAAACGTAATACAAATAATTTGATCTATCCCAAAGTACAATTTTAACTCTTTAAAGTCACCTGGAAATATATTTTTTTTTCTTTCAAACATAAGAGTATATGCTTACGAACAATAAAACAATTTTTTTTTAGTAATTGTTTGTCACGATTTATATGTTTAAAAAATATATAAAGTTGTTTGGGGGCTGACTCCGCCTACCCCTTTTGTGACGTCAATCGAGGCAGACTTTGCCTGCAATACGTATAGTAAACACACGTGCAAAGTACATGTACGTCCAAGTCGTGAGTTGGTACGTTTCAAAAAGTGTTTTTCTGCATTCAGCAGCAATACACCTGGTCGGCATAGCCGGAAAAAACAAAAAAATATATTTTTAAAACGTACAAACTCACGACTTGGTCCGTACATGTACTTTGCAATTGTGTTTACTCTACGCATTACAGGCAAAGTCTGCCTCGATTGACGTCACGAACAGCGCCCTCTCGGGTCGGGGTCTACTCTTAAATTTGTAAATAACATAAGAACTGATTTTTTAAAACCTTAGTTAACTGTTTATTCACATTCCACTCATCAAAACACATATATTAGTGACAAAAGCTTTATTTTGAAAAAATACCACTTCCAGGTGACTTTAAACAAAAATAAAGGATGGTTGACTTTTTTCTCTTTTCTTGAGGGTGTTGGTTTGGGGGGGGGGTAGATAGTGCAGCGACGTGTGTGGGTAGTGGCTCTGAAGTGGTTACGCTCCAGAAGCCTAGGACCACACGACTGTTTACACAAACCACCTCAGCTATTTATTGTTTTTAACGGCTCCGGACCATCAACTGGGGCGGCACGGAACCCCTTTCTTCCCGGTTCAAGTTGCACACCGACCCGGTCAGTCGCCACTTTCGCGGCCCGGGTTTCCACCTCTACTTTTCCGCCACAACTATTTATTTACACGCATGGCCCGGCGTCTGACCCTACACGAAGACGTTCAACAAAACACCGCTAACTATTATACCATTCGCCCCTCAACTGTTTCTCACCGCCAAAGTGCAAAATCATATCATTTTCATCAATTAGGAGCTACGATACGTTGACACGGGTGAGCGGTTGATGGTCTCGTTTAGTAAACAAGTTTTTAAACCGTCGTTTTCTCAATTTAGCAGGGATCCCCTGCTTTATATGAGCAGGGTTGTAAAGTTTGTGTGAAAGTTTCGTGGATGACGCTCTCGTATAGCAAACAAGCTTTTAGGCCACCGTTTTCTCTAAGCCCTTTTCACACGACGTTAATTTAGCAGGGATCCCCTGCTTTATTTGAGCGTGGTTGTTAAGTTTTACAAGTTGCACAGTGTGTGAAAGGTCAACAATGTTTGGCTATACAAGAACGACTCGGTGAGCTTTATTGAATTATTAGCGTGAAATGTATTTCATTTCTTGTATCCCTGTTGAAACATCTTCTGTTTTTTCCTTTTTCTTTGTTGTTAAGAACCTGTATAATCTTTGTACACAACACATCTTGCTGAGCGTCCTAGTCTATATAATTCAAACTATTTGAAGCCCTTTTGTTTTCCCTTCAGTTTTGTTCTCAGTATCCACACTGAATATAAAATAACTTGTGTCTGTCCCGCCTCCGCCAAATGAAAATGTCTGTTATAATGAAACATTTTGGTAATACGCCACGAGGGGTGGTCGAAATTACTTTCCCCTGTCCCTTCAAAATAGGGCCTTAGTACCAAGCCCCGATTGTTGTTATTCCTTGTCCTTTCCAGTGTAAACGTAAACAAACTCCACACTTTGATCAAGCAACATCTCAGCGAGCCGCCGTGTAGGAGTCCATGTATCAGGTTGACGTAAAGTGGCCAAGGGCATTGTTAGGAGGTGTGTGAATGATACTCAAAGGTCATAATAACACTCTTTATAATTCAATATTTATTTATTGACTGTATTCTTTAGACTGTTTGTTTTACAGAATCAAGGCGAGTTTTTATTTTATTTTAAGCCGGTTATGGTTGGTGAGTTTCGGACATTAAACCGTGCTCAGTGGTTGTAACGGTTGTTAAAGCTCTTGTAGAAAGGGAAAGGTCCTAAGAGAATAATGGAAGAAAAACACCCTTGTCGCACAAGTTGTGTGCTTTCAGATGCCTTGGATGCAAGACCTCAGCTGAGGTCTCTTATTCAATTCAAATATTTTAGTGAGAAATTATTTCTTTCTGAAAAAAAAAACTACATTTCTTCAGGGGGAGCTGTTACTCACAATGGTTTTTACAACCAACAGCTCTCCATTGCTCGGTACCAAGTCAGTTTTTATGATATAATACAATTATTTTGAGTAATTACAAATAATATTCAGTGCCTTTAAGAGAATGATTTTTAAAATGGGATTCTGGCCTCCTTAAAATGTACAATGGAGTGAAGCGCCAGTTACGTAATTTGCTGTCTTCAATTGTAAATTTGTTTCCGCAAAATGTGTATCTTATTCGTACTATATTATGAACTCATTTTGTTGCGACTGCCGATAAAAAGCTTCAACTCAATATTGGTTTTCGAGTGTTGAAGTTCCCTAAAAAGCCGCCAATTTGATGCCTGGTGTCCGGTTAAAAATACAAGCACAAATTATCACACGACGGAGGCCGGTTCTGCTCCAAACTGAATTTGTTCCTTTTCACTTATTGTCAAGTTGCAACACTTGTGGAATAAACCCAGTGCAAACACCAGATAAAATTGAAATTGTTGGACGAACGCGGGCATTGCATGTACTTTGCTCTCCAGCACTGCAATATGTGACATGCGTCTCCCCTCCTTCGGCTCAAATTATCGTCAAAATCTTGCGGTCGTATGAAGCAAGAAAAAAAAGAAGAGAGGGAAAATGGAAACATCAATTGCTGAGGATAATATTCCAATGGTCGTGTCAAGTACGCAATATAATTAAGTCTGACTTGTGAGTACCTTCTACAAGAAAAGAAAAAATGCACGGGGAAATTTGATGTGTTTTTTTTTCTTGCTGCCCTCGAATCAATGGCAATGCGCTAAACCGGAAACCACTTCAAATTCATCGTTGTAGATGTGTCCGTTGCAGGAAAATTTGATTTTCTGGAGGATTTTTTTTTGTCTCTCGGGTTTTTAATAAACTATCGTGTGGGAGAATCTCCCGCAGCGGGTAATTCGAGCAATGGATTGTGTTCGGGTGCCAGCTACGATATAAATCTTCCGTGGAGGTGCGGGCCGGGTGCGAAATCTTGCCAGACATCGGACAAATATTGCCGGCTCTCTCTCCTCACCAAAAAAACCTCCCTCTCTCTCTTGTTCTGTCTCCCCTACCAAACCCTCATGTGTGTGCATAGGTATTTACCCTCCACGTCACATTTAATAGTAGAACAATGTTTGGGGTTTTTTCTTGCTGAGTTGTGAATTAAAAAACCCTACTTCGGTTAGTATCTGCGCAGTACATCTTTTTGTTTTAGATCAGATGATAAGGCTCAGGCTTGGCTTGGTCACGTAATAGATAAGATGGACACATTCATCATCGAGCAGTAGTTCAATACAGTGTAGCTGAAATGCACATTTGTCGGAAATGCTAACTCAAGTTTGTAGTTATTTTGTGTCTTGCTTTTGTATCTTGAAATGCCCGATACCTGACACTCGTTTTTTATAAGCATAATGAAACCTCATGGCAATCTTTGAACAGTAGCCTAGCCAGGATTATGTCTAAGGGGCTCACGAGACCATGTTTGAAACACAGTCACGTTTATAAACACTATGCACATGAAATCTCTCTCTGAGTTGTAAAGCAAACATGACGTTTCGATTAGCATGCTCTGACTGTCTTCATGGTTCATAGTGTAATTTGTGCGTACAAGTTCCGGCCATCCTTGAATGGAATCACTCAAACTTAAGTATGTATTAGTTTGTTTTAACTTATTATTTGATCATAAGTATGAAATTTGATCACATAGGTTTTGCCGTCGTTGGCGGCGCCCTGCCTGACTTCCCAGCTAGCTAAAGGCCCATTTAAAAAAAAAAAAAATAAAGTACCACTGCCTTTATACAACCCGCGTATAACAAGTCCGTGTTGCGACGTATAATACGTCACAACGTGCGGACTGGAGGAAGTTTGTTACCTTAGTGACTGTGCACTTTTTATTCAACTTTCTTGTTTGAATCGAGTCCGTGGTATGACGTCACCGTACTGTTATGATAAAACTTTTCGTGTTTGCTTGTGTTTAACACATTGATCGATTTTGTTATATAACATTGTGAAAGAATTGTCATTGAGTTTTACTATAATGATTGTGTGTGTAACACACTAATTTAGATTCTATATCAAAAGAACAATGATCTTAATTTCGTTCCAGTTGAACGTTAATTACCTCCTTAATTTTACCACTATTTGTCATTTTGTTATTACCATTAATTGACTTCATCCCTTCCCCTTATGAAATCGCTTCAATGATCAACTCAAACTAGAAAAATGAGCGTCTGGCTTAACCAACTGAACCATGTTGTCACCTTACGCCGGTGATCAAATTCAGTGTAATACAGCGAATGCATCAAACATGAAAAATGTACTTCATAAAATACCCCGTATGAATTAATAAAATATGTATTACGAAACAAGCAGAGGGAAGTTTATAAAGACCCGAGTCAGGAAATCTGAGGAGCGACTTGATTAGGTCAATAATTGATTGCCAATGAATAGGGTAATAGAGTCTGATTGTTTTATCACACCTTAGAACACCATGAGAAATCGTAGTCATTAGAGGAACCGACCTGACCAAGCGAGAATTGTTAGACCCATAAATTCACGTCCACGCGAAAGCGCCAGAAGTCCAGGCGTGTATCGTCTCGTCATGCATGACTTTCTAGACGTGAACTTTTAAACACTCTTTATGTGGGGACGAGGTTGAATGACAATGAGTCCGGTAACTTCCCATGAGTTTGAGATGATGAACGAACTGCTATGCGTAGAATGAAACCCATGGGCGTATACTTGCATTGACAATGATTTTTTGTAATTGTCAAAGACCAGTATCCCCACTTGGTGTATCCCAATATTTGCACAAAACAACATACCTGCGAAAATTTGGGCTCAATCAGTCACCGAAAATGCAAGGAAATAATGAAAGAACAAACACAATTATTGGGTTAAGGTTATGGTTTTGGGGGTAAGGCGTAGATTTTTTATTTATTTTTATCTAACGAAATTTGAAGAAGACCATTCATCTTATAATATGTGAACAGAACTATTGAAGTTATTCAAATCTCTTCTGTTTTAGGTCACCATTGACTCTTCCTGCTCATTTTGTTTCTTCTGTTGTATGAATATTAAAAGAGCAGACGATGTATGCTTAGACTGAAGAAACGGTTTACCAACCACAGTTGCAAGTGCTTACATTGCTTGAGACTGGTGTCTAGACTCCTCAGGTTGTTACTGGTGAGCAATGATCTTGCTTTAGCTTACGGAATGTGACCCCATTTGAAGCAACATGCGACATCGGTTGAAAAGTGCGAGCCATTAATAGAATGACAAACTTCACGGCCTTGTGGAGATTAGATTCTACCATTTCAAACTGTCACGTGACCTCAAATTGCAATTTAACGAGAAGTACGATAGCCCTTTTAATGTTATTAATGTTCAATATGCAATAATAAATATAATACTAATAATCTTCGTCTGATGATCATGGCCAAAGACATTATTTCAATTTCTTTTTAAAGGCAGTGGGCACTATTGGTAACTACTCAAAATAATTATTAGCAAAAAACCTTACTTGGTAACGAGTAATGGGGAGCTGTTGATATAAAACACTGTAAAAAACGACTCCCTCTGAAGTAACGTAGTTTTCGAGACAGAAGTAGTTTTCCACGAATTTGATTTCGAGACCTCAGAATTAGATTTTGGGGGCTCGAAATCAACCATCTGAAAGCACACAGCTTCGTGTGACAAGGGTATTTTTTCTTTCATTTTTTATCTCGCAACTTCGACGACCAATTGAGCTCAAAGTTTTACAGGTTTGTTATTTAATGCATATCGTTGAGATACGCAAAGTTAGAAGACTGGTCCTTGACAATTACCAATAGTGTCCAGTGTCTTTAAATGGAATGCAAACTTGTCCATTAGTGTGTATCATGTTTACTTTTTGTTCATGGTCTGTCAGAGATACCGTACTTTTGGTATACCTTCTGTAGTCTCTTATTTCCACTGAGACAATATTGTGAGTGGCTAACTCTTTCCTCTATAACGAGTTAGTGATCATTATTGCTTCCCTATAACGATTGAGTGTTGTGAGTGGCTAACTCTTTCCTCTATAACGAGTTAGTGATCATTATTGTTTCCCTATAACGATTGGGTGCTGTGAGTGGCTAACTCTTTCCTCTATAACGAGTTAGTGATCATTGTTGCTTCCCTATAACGATTGAGTGTTGTGAGTGGCTAACTCTTTCCTCTATAACGAGTTAGTGATCATTATTGTTTCCCTATAACGATTGAGTGCTGTGAGTGGCTAACTCTTTCCTCTATAACGAGTTAGTGATCATTATTGTTTCCCTATAACCATTGAGTGCTACTTTCTTTCCTCAATAACGAGCTACTCATCTTTTCTTCCATATGCAAAAAAAGGTGTTTCTTTTCCCTTTGAGATCACACAATCTGAATAGTGATCTCAGAATGATAGAGAAACCACTGTGCAAATAATTAGTATTATTAGTTTTGATAATAACGTTGGGTTCACCTAAACTATTGTTTTATCCATGCATCGAATGTTAATGGAAACGCATCATGGAACACCGTCATGCAGAAGACATGTACCCTTTTGGATAATTGGCTATACTAATCAGAGGAGATTAGTTTAAAATAATTCCCGGGTATAGAGCTTAAAACACCCCCCCCCCCCCCTCCTCCTCTCCATTCACACCAGAATCCATCCCAATGCTTGTCACGGTTACCATGGCGACCAAAATATGTACAGAAAATGAAAAATTCTTGACTAAGTAAAAGGAGAGAGCCCTTACCGCCTGAGTGCGCCCGCCACTGAAATTAGTGTCTTGATAAATTGTTAAAATGAATTTGCATCCTCCACGCTGTAAAGTACCCCTGGGCTGTAATAATAATGGGCGAGCGTCAATATTGAAGAGTCTAATAGTTTTGGAAAGGGTATGATGCGCCGCGGATACTAGCATTATTCAGCCAATTATGTTTGGCACGAATAAACTAATATTTTAAAGATAATATCCTCACTTAAAGTTGGGTAGTCTGTTTAGTGGGGTTCGATCGTTCTGTTTGTTCTAGATAAGCAATAGACTGCAACAAACATTGAACAATTTTAAACAAAATAAGATGTGGGGTCATATATTACTGTAAACTATACTGCTAGTTTAATACCCGAGTTGAAATATCCTTTTTTTTTGTCTGAGTTTGTAAGTACGAAAATTAAGGAACTGAAAGAAGTCATATGCCAATGATGACAATGCTTTCAAATCTTGTTTTTGATAATCTGAAACATATTTTTAAAATTGCCCAAACGATTAATATCTGCAGACCCTTAGCAGAGAGGCAATCATTTCAAAAATATTTTGTTTTGTATTTGTTTGCAACGTGCAAACATTGCGTTATTTTGTTTTTACTGTTCCAGGTATCTTAATTTGATAACATTATCTAGCAAGGTATTTATACAATGAAAAAATGTCGAACACTATATTGCAAATTAAAGCTCTTTGTTTGGTATTTATTTCCATTTGAAATAATAGCAATAATGGTCGCACTCGACGTTTTTCATTTTGAAATTGTACCCGAGAGGTCAACCTGACCCCACGGTGTTACATAGGAAGTTGGAGCAGTGAGCTCACTGCATCGTCATGTTACCGCTCCTTATCTTAAGAGGTCATTTTGGGGCAACACTGATGGCTTGACCTACTGGTGTATCATCCTTGAAGAGATAACTGGGGCACACTTTGTCGACATTATACTAGAACACGAGAGGTCATTTTTGGGCAATACAGATGGCTTAACCTGATGGATCTGATAGATCAGTACTGATAGGCCACTGCCTCGCCATTTTACCCATCTTGTACCCAATATGTAATTTTGGGCAAGACCCTCAGTGGATCAGTACTGATAGGCCCCTCCCTCGCCATTTTACCCATCTTGTACCCAATAGGTCATTTTGGGCATGACCCTCAGTGGTTCAGTACTGATAGGCCATCCCTCGCCATTTTACCCCTCTTGTACCCAAGAGGTCATTTTGGGCAAGACCCTCAGTGGACCAGCACTGATAGGCCACTGCGTCGCCATTGGGCATTGCCAACGGCTTGACCCTCTGAAGATGAATCAGGCGTTGAATACTGAGGCCACAGCGTCGCCATTTTACCCCCACTCATGCCCAAGAGGTTATTTTAGGCAATACTGGCTTGACCCTCTGGTGTTCGAAGATTGATCACGCGTGAACACTGAGGCCACTTGCCTCGCAATGTTAACACTCAACGAGTCTCCTTCAAAAAATACGATATTTTCATTCTTTCAAACAATAATAGACGTCATTCGCTCGTCAGGCCATTTATGAAACATATAGGCCATGCATTTCATTCTATGTGGCAATTTCTCTCAACTGTGTCTGAGTGTTGGTGTGCTGGATGCTGTCTTTAAAAGTCTAGTTTTTCGGCCGTTACCCAAAGCCTTATGCGATTCCCAATGGTCTTGAACTTGTCTTACATCTGACAGTCACACTTCGGGGCACGTGAATAACGCCAGAGATCTGCCATAATCACCTTTGACCTTGCATCATTTCACGTGGCTTTCATCTTTCCGAGATTCGCAGTTAAATCTGACGTACATGTGTAACATAAAAGACCGTAACCTGTCCTAATCCGTGTTGATAAAGACAGGGGACCAGTCTAGCCTATACCTCGCATCATTTCACATCGCTTTCATGGTTCTGGAGATTCGCATTTAAGTCTGATGTGAAAATTGTGTATATATATCAAACCAATACCTGTCCTTATCCTTGCGGATAAAGACAGGGTACCAGTCTAGCCTTACTTCTTCAAAACCATGAATGCACTGCATTCGAAGATTGAAGGTAATTTAATCAAAAGGTGGTTCTTGTTGAAGATACAGAAGTGAGTCAGATGGGGGACGATAGACAATTCGCTCTTCATGATGGGGAGAGAATAACATCGCATCATACTGACCTTCAAACAATATCAGCGCCTAAACGCATCACTGTTCCTGATCGAATAAATCTGGCTTTTGTCTTCATCCTAATTTGTTTTCTATGGATTTTCCTCACCTTGGGTTCTTGTTATCTTCTGTAATGTTGGTAAAAATGTATGAAAATATACGCATTTTTACACTATTGATTTATCAAATGTTCATTTTAATGGCAATATTAGTACAATTAGAACACCTTGGTTGAAGACTACCACCAAAAGCGCCGATGAACGAAATGTGTACGTTTTAGAAAATTTCGTAGGTAAAGAGCAAATATCCACTTAAGATAAACAACACAAAATAATTGAAACTAAAATACACCATTAATAGTAATTGGGCCTATTCAAACTAAGTAAATCCATTTAAAACAATAACTGATAGACTTAAACCAGTCCCCTCCAAGGAATATGGTCTTCGAGAATGTAAAACAGTTTCAATCTGTCAGAACTTGGTTTATACAGAGACATAATTGCTCTAGATTTTCAGCAATAACCTTAAAAATTTAATTTCCACAGGTCGTATAGATTTATTGATACATTCTACATCTATATTATAGCAATCGAGCGATTCCAAAATCCAAAGGTGGTCTTATAAATACACTGGACACTATCGGTAATTGTCAAAGACAAGTCTCCTCCCTTGGTGTATCTAAACATAAAATAACAAACCTGTGAAAATTTGAGCTCAATCGGTCATCAAAGTTGCGAGATATGAATGAGATAAAAAACACCCTTGTCGCACGAAGTTGTGTGCTTTCAGATGCTTGATTTCGAGACCTCAAATTCTAAACTTGAGGTCTCAAAATCAAATTCGTGGAAAATTACTTCTTTCTCGAAAACTACGTTACTTCAGAGGGAGCCGTTTCTCACAATGTTTTATACTATCAACCTCTCCCCATTACTCGTGACCAAGTGAGGTTTTATGCTTATAATTATTTTGAGTAATTAACAATTGTGTATTTTATTGTCATTGATGTACTACTTAGACTAGTTTTTCAAAAACTCACTTTTTAGTTATTCCATTCATATTTTTTTAGGGGCACTGGAATCTAAATTGTTGTTGTTGCTTGTTTTTGTTGGGTCTTGCCTTTGTTCTGGGTCACATCGACATTTCGTGTGTATAATGCTGTTGTTGTTGTTGTTGTTGTTGTTGTTGTTGTTGTTGTTGTTGCTGTTGTTGTTGTTGTTGTTGTTGTTTTGGGGTTTTTTTTATTGGGGGAGGGGGTTGTTGTTGTAATTTTTTGCTTTAATCTTTATTGGAATCAAACCAACAGGAGTCGTCCAAATCTCTTGCTCATCACACGTCAGTTTTTTAATTTTCCTAATTTTTTAAAACGCATAAAAATTGAGTACATTGGTGAGAGGGCAAGGTAATTCATCTTTTGATATCTTGACACCAGTCGGCAATAATTTATGCAAAGGCCGAAGAGGGATACCATGAAAGGCTGACATGCCGGCCGTGGAATCTTCACACTTTCCCCCGTCCCTCCTTTCCATCGTCGCCTCGAGGTAAAAAACATTAACATTTCATGTGAGAAACACTCCCCCGTTATAGTAGGGCGAACCCCCCCGGTTAAAAGCCAATTGATTTATTAAAGAATGAAAACGGTACACTTGTAATCCGCAAGAATCGGCTGATGATGATGATGATGAATAAAACAGTGCGTGGGTTTACAACCAGTTTGATTAATAGCCTAGATGGATTTAGAGCACGGGTAACTAGGCTAGGGGACGAGGTTGTGGAAAGATTCACATCTCAGCTCGTTCCTAGATGTGTCAGAAACAGACGCGTATTCACGAAGGCCGTGTCTAAATTGACGGCTTTTGGCTGGTTTATTTTCTGTTGATGACAACAGTCTGCAACACTTTTGGCAAAGTCTAATGCGAAGATCATAGCAACGACACGTCAAGAAACACGTCATGGTAACACATTTACACATCAATACATGATATTGGTCTTGACACTAACTTGTGGGTGAAGTCTTGTTCCCAGTCTTCTGTAAGGCAGACGAGATTCCACCCGTTGACGGTTGTTTTCTACATACTCTCATGTACTGGTGTAATATACCTTTCTTTTGCAACGTCACAGCCCGAGTTTATTGCAAAGTTGGGTTGCCAAACTATGGAAAGCCATTCAAGACACTTGACATCTTTGGTAATTGTCAAAGACCAGTCTTCTCACTTGGTGTATCTCAACATAATGCACAAACAAATAACAAACCTGTGAAAAATTGAAATCAATTGGTGTTCAAAGTTGCGAGATAATAATAGAAAAAAAACACCCTTGTTACACGAAGTTGTGTGCTTCGGATGCTTGATTTCGGTACCTCAAAATCTAATTCTGAGGTCTCGAAATCAATTTCCTGGAAATGTTTTTTTCTTTATTGAAAACTACGTCACTTCAGAGGGAGCCGGTTCTCACAATGTTTTATATCAACATCTCTACATTGCTTGTTACCAAGTGATTTTTTATGCTAACAATTATTTTGAGTAATAATCCAATGTAGTGTACACTACCCTTAATGCAAAGCAAAAGCAGATATCAACAGTTTGTAACAATCAAAGTATAACAAAAAACATATTCAAACATTGAGATGATTTTTGAAACAAAGCAACCAATCATGGGATTGATTGTGTGTCTGACCTAGTTCCCCCCCCCCCCCCCAAATCGGGAGCGTGTTCTTCTCCTTCTCGATAATACACTCAGATACACTGAAATATAAAACAAATTTATCTCAACAGCTTTGTTCCACTTGTACTGCTTAAACTCCTTGCCCGGTGCATGTTTCCCGCCATCCTAAACACTAGACCGTTTCTTCATTCAGCTCCCCTAAATTCGTTTTATCCGAAACGTTTTCTTCATGAAGCACTTACCAAGAGAGGCTTAGCCGTGTTCGGAGCGAGCTTGCATTAAAAATGTAGAGGCTGTAATAATTCTAAATGATAACTTATAAATAGGATCAATTAAATTGTTTGCCGTGGTTTTATATGTCTTGTAAAGGAAACGCATAGACCATTCAATATAATGTTTATACTTCTCTAAATTATTCACGTGCACCATTACACATAAGGTCACTGCTGATCCGTTTCGAAGAGAAAATGGAAAAGTTTTAATCATTAAACAGCAAAATGAATGAAATTACACTCGCCAATGGTTAAAAAACACTATTGGTTTTATTATACACTATTTATTGGCCTCGCTATATACACTCGAACGGCAATGAAATTAAAACTACATGGTGGCATAAACGAACTTGTTATTAAACGAGATAATAAGCTGTTGAAGGAAAGTCGTGTAACAAATAAGTAGTTTTGTATATGTTTCAACTTAAATGAATCAATAAAATGGTACACTGCACAAAACGGGGTGTTAACATTGACAGTGTATAGATTCTAAAGAGATAATCAAAATTATTACCCTGGGGTGTTAAAACAACATCAAATGTGATTGTGTTGACGGGATTTAGTATTGTTAACAAGAATAGTATACTTTTTTTAAGAAAGATAGTTTTGAAGTTATGAATTCTCAGACCCAATTTTTAAACATCTTATACAGGGGTTTACAAGGTGATACAGCACCACAGCAGCCACTGCCAGGAACACCGGGCGAACCCTTTCCTCTTTAAAGGAACACGTTGCCTTGGATCGGACGAGTTGGTCTATAAAAAGCGTTTGTAACCGTTTGTTATAAAACGCATATGATTGGAAAGATGTTTTAAAAGGAGAATACAATGACCCACACAAATTTGCTTCGAAATTGCGTGGTTTTCCCTTTACTTTGCGAGCTAACACGGTCGGCTATTTATGGGAGTCAAAACATTTTGACTCCCACAAAATTAATGGCCGACCGTGTTAGTCGACGAGGTAAAAGGAAAACCTAGCAATTTCGAGGCATGTTTGTGTGAATCATTGTATTCTACTTTTACAACATCTTCCTAACCATATGCATTTTATAACAACCGACTACAAACGCTTTTCAAAAACCAACTTGACCGATCCAAGGCAACGTGTTAAGTGTTACTGGGATCGTTTACGTGCATTACACAACATCCGGGACCAACAGCTTTACGTCACACCCTATGTTGTAAATGTTGATTCCGTTTCGGTATCTATATTTGTGGGACAACCCATGGTGTCACTTTAAAGCCAGTGGACACTTTCGGTAAACAGAGTTGTCCAAGGCTCACACTCTGTGTATCACAACTTACATATAAAATAACAAACCTGTGAAAATTTAGGCTCAATCGGTCATCGGAGTCGGGAGAAAATAACGGGAAAACCCACCCTTGTTTCCGCAAGTTTCGCTGTGTCATGACATGTGTTTACTATATAAATCCGTAATTCTCGATGTCGAGAATTGATAATTGTTTCAATGGTTTCAAAAAGTAAAGCATTTCATGGAATAATATTTCAGGAGAAGTCTTTTACCATTACCTTCTGTAAACCATGTAATTTATTTGTAAATCTGTGAACTTTTATTTTTGTTCTGTTCCGAAAGTGTATAAAGAAAATGGCTTTAACGCCACGGGTTTTGCGGGTAGGGGTGTATGACATAACAATAATATGTATTTTGTAAGGGGCTCTTAACATTTACGCTACACTTAAATCGGGGTCAGGATTGACCCGAAATTGTGGGGTCTGACCAATTTCTGGGACAGGCGTGACCCGGAATCTATATCAAAATGACTCAGACAATGGGTCAAACTGACACAGAATACAAGAAAAGTTCCCCTTTAGTCTCAGTGAGTCAGCCTGACCCAGAAATGGGTCAAAGCCCCGGGTCAATTATGACCCTGTGGAGAGTACACATTTTCTGCTGATTATTGAAACAAAATTACTTCGTAAAAGGTTTATGATGTCAGTTATTGACAATCATTTTAGTTTTCAGAAACTACGGACGATGCTCATTATGAGTAGTAATAAAATAACATCAAATTTTACTGAGTGAGCACAAAAAGAACATGTCTTTATCGTAGAAATATTACCCAAGACCCCTAATGAAAAAACAGTTACCCTGAGTAAAGAAAATGTAATGAATAAATAACCAAAATTGCCCCGAAAGAAGTAACAAGATTATTAGATTTGCCTAAATTACCATGCGCCGCACGAAGTCTTTCCCATAGACGCGATTCCAAACATCAATTCCGACTCACATCCCGTCTGGAAATAATTACAGTTTAACCAGATTTCCCATCCCCTATTTTCCAATTATTTAACGGCGCAACACTTTGTCAATTAACTACTAATCCAATGATTTGGTAGATACTATTTCATAGGTGCTGAAACCTGAGATGTCCCGGACGTTCCTAGGACTGACTCTCACCCGCTCCGACTCACACGTTATCGTGTAAAATATACCCTTCGGTAGAGATTCTTTTTCTCCGTCTGTATGTGTGTTTTTTTCTCCCCAGCGTAACGTGTCAACACGTCGCCCGGGTTTATCTAGCTTCTCTATCGGCCTAGCATCAGGTAAGCCGCGCTGGTGTCGCCTCGGGTGCCGTGCTGTTACATTTCCATTCCGTGTTTAAAACATATGAACGAGGGGGGAGAAAGGAGAAACCAAGCAAGTTTTAATTACATAGATTAATAAGGCCATCTATTTGTGCCTCCGCAATTGTTAATATTTTCCCCGCTGAAGAGAAGTTTCAGGCGGGGCAAAGGGTCTTAATCTTCAATAGCATCTCCAGTGAAGAGATAGGTGGCTATCTTATATCACAATGATTAAGTCTGAACGATGAGGGCGCTGTCACTATTTTACGATGATAAAATTAATAGTTTGGCTTTTACTCTTTTTATGGTGAGAATACAACTTCGCTTTGTCCCAGGGGCTCCTTCAGGTGCGATGGGATTGGCTAACGTATACGCATGCGCATTGGATCCTTCCTCTGACATAATAAACCGCAGGTCACCTCTTCTTGTTTGCGAAAGATTTGACTTTCAACAATACATGTGTAATTCCATTGCAAATAATTATTATCAATTTGTGCAGTATTCTTCTTACTTTGGTTTACAGAGTGCTCTTTGAGAAAATAGACTATTCATTTGGCAATAAGTCCAGACACCAAGTTAACTACGCCAGACCCGGCCAAAATACTGTATGGGTAAAATATTTTGTTGCAAAAAGAATCTCGACCATAATTTGTTTTGTAAATTTAAATTGTGACGAATTGGATCGCAACGGGTTATTTATAGACGCGCTTGTCTACGAGGACCGGCCAAAAGTAACACTACGCGGCTCGAAACACACCGAGTATGGCCGTGTTCGAAAGCAAGGCTTGGGCTACGGCCCAGGCACCGTCCATCTCTTTAAAGTTCCGTAAGGAAAGTGTACGTTTTCAAAATGACTGGGTACGGCGCCCAGGCCTGAGCCTTGCGAAGCTGCAGTTTCGAAAAAGCCTATACTCTACTTTGATTTCCATTGATAGATCACCAATATGGACAACATCGAAAAATATCTAAATCAAAGACGCGCATAACGCCTTCTCTAAACTGTAATCGAAGGATTACGGCCCGGCGATAGCAGTAACAACATTTTAGTCTCATTCACAGTTAGACTTTCACAAGTCGTCCGCCGTCACTCGACAGTTACGTGTGACTTGGATAACAAAATCGTTGCACTAAGTAACGATGGCATAGTACGGAAGAGGCATCCATAATGGTATGGTGTAAATGTAAATATTATTTTGCATAGAAACCTACTTTGTTACGAGCAATATTGAGAAATGTTGGTATATAAACCATTCAGAGAAACGACCCTCCGTAAAGTAACGTAGTTTTTTAGAAAGAGTTTATTTGTCACTAAAATATAATCTGAGACAGACCTCGGGCCACAAGCCTTTCTCAGGCACAGAGAAAGAACACATATTCATGCGCCATGGGTTTTTTCCTTCATTTTTTTCTTGCAACGTCGATGATCAATAAATGAGCCCAAATTGTCACAGATTTGTTTGTTTTTATCAATGGCATACACGGAGTGAGGATACTGGTCTTTGACAGTTACCTTATATATACAGAGTGCCTTTGACACTTCAAGTTCCACTGAGCAACTTTTATTCTACAATATTTTGAAACAGCTGAGTGCATAAAAAAAAAAATTTACGGCTGAAGAATATTTATAGCATTCGTAAAAACTCAAAAGTAAACTTTCTCCTGTTTTCAATTTTAAACCTCTCAACAATGTGTTTGCTACTAGTGTGCGCCATCTGATGCAAATAACGAATCATGAACTATCGTAATAAAATAATTCCAAGCGTCAATCGACTATCGCAAGTCTACTTCATGACTCACATGACTTCCCGGGGGAGCCCACACTATAATTATAAAGTATCTTGTCTACGGCCATGGGGAGTTAAATTCATCAAACTTACGATTGTCGGGACCTATTACGCCTATAAATATAGCAGTCCTACCGTGCCGTAGCCACTTTCAGCGTAAATCACCGCAATCTCAGGCCGAGGGTTTTTATTCATGCGCCCGCCACCTTCTGGCGCGATGGTGAAGGGAAGTGTGCATAATATTTCGGTTGACGAACGGGAGAGACTTTTCTACTAGTGTTTTTATCAAAACCTAAAGGATGTTGACACAAGTGTTTGTTATTCACCTAACTTTTTTTAAACGAGTGGATAATGCATTTAATTTTGTTTTATTTAGGTTTGTGTTTGAACAGGGAGCGATTGGGTGGGTTTAAATGATGTCCCGGTAGACTAGATAGAAAGTACTCATCATTCAAATAAGGATCCAGTGAAAAATTTGCAACTCATTCAGATTTTGTTTCACTCATACGCCAAGTGCTTGTATGACATTAACTGAGAAATCAACTTTCTAAATTAAAAATTATTACACCGCATCCAACGCCTTCGATCACACTCTCCCGATTTCTCCGATCACACTGATCCTGATCCCATTGGTTACATTGTTCCTGATCCTTTAGATCATACTGTTCCTGATCCTTTGGATCATACTGATCCTGTAGATCATACCGAGCCTGTAGATCATACTGATCCTGATCCCTTAGGTCATACTGATTCTGGTTTCTTCGGATCATACTGATCCTGTAGATCATAATGTTCCTGATCCTTTGGATCATATTGATCCTGTAGATCATACTGAGCCTGTAGATCATACTGATCCTGATCCCTTAGATCATACTGATTCTGATCCTTCGGAACATACTGATCCTGTAGATCATACTGATCCTGATTCATTAGATCATACTGATCCTGATCATTCGGATCATACTGATCCTGTAGATCATACTGATCCTGATCCCTTAGATCATACTGATTCTGATCCTTTTTATCACAGTGACTCCTATTTATTGCTGCCAAATGTTCGTTCAGACAGGTATTCTATGCTTTCTCCTCTACTATAAACTCATCGATATCACCCCCCTTTTTCTTCAAAGTCACCCGGCCTCCTCTTTCCCCTCTCGGTTGATCTGAACTCCTCTTATTTTAAATGAGTCTTACTCATGTCCCAAACCTCCCCATCTCTTGCTCCATCTGGCCCACTTTGAACCCTCTGTGTAGTAGAACACACCCCGATGCTCAGCCTCCCCCCCCCCCCCCCAAAGATATCGCCCGGTCCATCCCCACACTCCACTCGCAACTACGGACGTCGATTTTCATCCGATTCCTGAAAAAAACATTCAGATTTACCGCATTAAGTCGCCAGCCCTAATAGCCCCACTCCTATCTTGAATTCAAATACAATTATTCCAGCGATGAGTATACAAAATTGACAACCGTTTACAAGTATAAATTGATATTCATAGCCTACTGAGCGCATAAGCCTTCACATTTTACGGTGACCACTCAACTTTCAGTCTCTTGAAATCCAGTCAAGAGACTAGAAACAATCGATACATATAAAAACGCGAGTCGGTCCCATTGTGGGTGACATTTTCTCGCTTTTGAGGTATGCAAGATTTAATTTCACGCCGTGATTTGTGTAAACAGTACACCCGCGGACTGAATTATGTAAATTCATCAGTAAGGCACCCATACCGCTAAATTTGTATAATCGCTATTTCTTTTTGCTCGTCCCGAGAGAGGGTTTTCCTAGACGTGATCCTGGCTCTGTCTCCCAAGCGACACGGGAAAAGAAGCTCGTGTTGCGATGGCAGTAAATTCCTCCTCTGAAAGAATTTATTAGGTCGGTCAAAAGACCTTCATCAAAATGTATTCATCTCTGTCTGATTCCCCGTATACACAATGACACTGATTGTGCTTATTATAAAGTTATAAAAAAGATATCAGACTATCCTCACTTCAAACCTCACTTTGCTTTATGGTTTTAAACAACCTCTTTCAAAGAATTTCAGGGGTGATCGCTCCCGCCGCGCCACTTTTCCGAAGCATGCGCTGACCGTTGAGACGTGCTGCTCTTGGTAGCGATAGCGAGGCTGGTTTTAAACGGAAGGGAAGACAATATTGATGTAATATTATCAAAGTAAATTGTCCCCTTGGACGAATGTCAAACGAGTGACTGCTTTGTCATGCTCGCCATATATAGAGCCAGATATACGTGTAAAATTCTCACTACTATATGATGACACAGTAAAACTTACACGAAGTGGCACAACTAAGATTCTATGAAGACGTCAGCATTTGGGCCCAAGTTCATGGTTCTGCTAACTATGCGCTTGCGATCGCCATTCCTTGCTTACAGGATAAGAGCCGTATTTCGGCAGCCTATTTAATAGCTTGCAGTACCCACAAGCGAAAGTTTCCTGCTAACCTGTGAAATACATGTCGCGTAAGCGCAAAACTCCCCGCCCTCATACGCGACTTCACGTGAATCGACGAGGGCATTCTCGACGAAATAGTTTCATATGATGCTAACTACCACCATCTTTACAAGACTAGCTTCCCTGCGTCCATAAGCGACTTGACGAGAATCGAAGGGGGCATTTTCAACGAAATAGTTTTATGATGCTTACTACCACCATTATTTACAAGTATGCTTTCGGGGGGAAAAATTACAGAGAAAATTCTTCTCAGTGCCCTTGTATGATTCAGACCGGGTTCCTAGAGGTGGAAGGCGAGGGAAGATACCACGTCAACCTGACCACCCTATAATCACAGTATCATAACTCTGCCACTCGGGGGTAACCATCAGCTCATCCAGACAATCCCAAAAGATTGTCACAATGACCCAACCGAGCAAAAGCGAGAAATCGGTACTGATACCAAAGTGTTTTTGCACTATCATAAATACCTTGGTGGGCACAATATTAAAATAACTAAACATTATTAAGGATTCTAAACTTGGAGTTGTCAACCACCGGTTCTTTCAGAACCAACACAAGGAAGATTTTCAAAATGGTGTTACCGCAAACCTCTCTTTTATACAGGTCACAAAATTATAGTCTGCCAGTTTCCAGTATTTTTTACATGTGGAATCTTTGAGGAACGTTGCCTTAAACTGGATTGTACCCACTGGATAATGTGTTCCGTTTATGTTGTGTTATGAAGGTTGTATTTGATTTCGGATTGATGTACCCTCTTTAAGCCAAGGTGCAGAGCCGATCGCGCCGTGGGCTGCCGAGGCACAGTCGGCTTTCATAGCCGCCATCTTCGGTCTCGTTCCTCGGTCACCAAACCCGACCAACAATAATTGCCTTTTTGTACTCGCGGGAATCTGCCGTGTTCAGATACACATTTCCAATGCGTATTGTCCCTTGGTGGCAGATTGGGACGGTTTTGGGTTTAGCCGGAAGGTGTGATACTTGCTAATTAAATTCGCATAAAGAGATAGATATGAACCAGGATCACACCACCAATGGAATAGACCGATACGTCAGGCTCCACCTACCATCAACCAATCACTGATGCCCACGTGGGTAGCGCGTGCTCAAACGGGGGTTGTTCATTGGTCAATCCTGTGCGCTGCGAGTACAAATCTACGTATTTCAAATGTTGCGTAATCGTATTACCTCTAAGATCATAATGGATTAATGCAGCGACGTCATGACGCCGCCATTTTTTTTAAGGATAACACGGTGACGAAACAATAGAAACGCACAGATTTGAACACGCAGTGCACAAGACTGGCCAATGAACAACTTCCGTTGGACCTCTAGGTGAGGGCGCCCCTCTTCAAATGACGTCACGTGCAAAAGTTCGATTGCAAAGCAATGCACAACTCCACACACACATAAACTGCGAAACGCAACAATCAAAATGGCGGCCGCCTGCTTACATTTTTATTATGGGTTATTAGCTACTGTATTTGCTGTGGGTGAAAAAAAGGACTCGCCGTAGAATATTTTGTCATGTGGTCGATCTTAACGAGAGGGGGTGCTGCGGCATGAGAACGAGGTTGTGTTTATACAAACATTCCCCCACGATTGCTGACGTACATTCTTTTAACTGTAAAGAAAACTGAATTTGTGCACTGTAACGGATGTCCCAATTATTAGATCGCCGCGAGACTCATACAATACCGTATGGTCTAACTTTTGGCATGGTTCCCTGCGCCATGTGTGTGAAAGTGTAACTTAAACTTACAACTAAAAATGGTACAATACAAAAGTTAGAAGAAGTGCCAAAGAACTTTTTATCGTGACGTCACAACAGCGAGTGTAACCAACGAAAATTTTAAAAAGAACATACCAAAAAACCATGATTACTGATTGTTAAAAATAAAAAAAATAAAAAAATAAAAAACAAAAGCATACAATAATGTTTAATAATTATTATTAATAATGTTTCATTATTTAAACCCAAAACAAATGCCAACAAAAACACAAAATAACTGATGATCAAAGGTGATCATTATTAACAAAATGAAAGAAAAAAAAACAAGTTTATGACAATTGATCAGTATTACAAATCTGACCAAATTAGTCAACCACTAATGAATCACCGGTTGTCATCCGAAGGTAAAACTGTGACATTCTCACCGAATTATGTGTTGTTCAAGGGCAGAAAAGTTGTTAATGACTGTAAACAAAAAAGCTATTTATTATAAGAGTTAACATAAATCTTTACGAGTAAATGTATATATTGGCCTAATTTTTGGACAAAAAGGATGGGAACAATCAATACCATTTTAGCCTCTGTAAAGAAAATGATAAACCCACACTTTTATTAGCGAACAAAATTCGTCAGCGTTGTGATGAGATGATAACAATATTTTTCTGTTGTAAAGTTGTATTTTTATTTCGAATCCAAAACATTGTTTTCTGTTTGAATTTGTTATGAGAGATCACAGACCTGTTAAAAATAAACTCCCACGAGATACACTTATTGTGGTTTTTACCAAATATCACAGGCATATTACTCGTGTAAATGCCTATGATTTTTTTTCACTGGACTCGGGGAAGAACTGAGTATACTGTGTCCTTATACACACATCAGTGTAAGGGTAGAAACCAAAATTAATAAATTCTTTATCCCCGATACAAATTTAACATCTAGTATTTCATAAGATAGTTATATTGTGTGGTAGTTTTGAAGTGTTCTGCTTAAATTAAAACTTCATAATACGGTCAGTTTTGTCGTTAACAACTCCATGTGACATGTTTAATATTTGTCACTCTGCGTGAATGCTCTGCTGTATAGTTTCAACATAAATAGGTATGTCGTTTATTAACATGGAAACATTTCGAGCTGGGTGTCGAATCGTGTATATGTCACTTTTGTGACGCAAATGATTTGCCGCGTCGTTAACAGTGTACGCCAAACCGCTTCCCGGGCAATTTGCCTTTTTTAATATAACGCCTCGATTAAACCATTTGCCGACACGGGACGAATTAAAAACAGGCAAGTAATGACTTGTGTTTGACGACACTGCAAATTATTTTAGCCAACAGCCTCTTAAAATGAACGGAGGAAATTACGCGAGTCCCTTGCAGCGAGGTGGGGGAAAAGAGAAAGTCTACAAAATCTCGGCGCGGTCCTTGTGCGGCTGATGTCCAATTACGCCTCGCGCTTTTTCTTTTGCCGAGAAGTCGGACACGACCGGCCTGTTATAGTTTTAAAATAACTATTGACGAAAGGAAGTACGGATTGCAAAAAGGAACGTGTTTAATATCACGAGGATTCAAAACAAACTGCATGGTGTACGCAGGAGATGTAGCATGTATCTCGTTTATAATTGCATGTGAGAAACTTTACTCCCGTGTGAGTGATTGTGATTGGGGAGGGGGGTGCCTTGATCAAACTGAAACTACGGGTAGTCATCACGGACCCATGAGTGGAGCAGGAAACTGCGACCGTGTCCTTGCGTCTACACCCAGCGGGTCTTGCTGCACAACGACCAGGATCACCGGCGGGATAGCCCGCCCAACCGGGATCCCCGCACAACCAGCGGGATCGCCTGTAATGGAATAAAAGAACTTCCCCTGCTAAAAGAATGATTCCGGAAATGTTGGATGTTAAGCATTTTCTTTGGCCTACTGGTGGGTCTGTATCCACAAGTGGGTTTCGGGGGATAATAAAAAAAGGAGAGCAAACATTTCAAGCCAAGCTAGGGGCTCAATCATATAATTGGACTGCCAATCATGTCTCGGTTGTTTACAACTTCAAGGCCCTTTGTCAACTAATTGATGAACACCAGTTTATTAAAAACTAATATAAACGACAATGATTTCGCTGTACCATTGCAACACGTGTTTATGTCTGGATCAGAACTCTCATTAAGAATATGGATTCATTGTAAAATTTCATTCCTGTAAAATTAGGACGACCGTACCGATGATTTTCCATTTGAATTTTAACCAACCACAATTAATTGATATAAAGGACTGAAATTGCAATTTCTATTCATTGGAAATTGTTCTTCTTTTTCACTTTTTGGCAGAAAGGACTTCCACAACCTCGAAACGGAGCGAATGGCTCTCTATTTGAGAACAACAAACAAGCATTAAAACAAAGCAAGTATTCTTCTTAATATTGTTGTCTAAACCTTTGCCTATGGTTTCCAAAAGTATGGCCGGCCTATCCAGCAAAAATACATCAATTGTAAAACTGTTTAACACACGAAACATATTGTGCGATCCAAAACAAAATCACACATATTATTTTCCGCTATTGTTCTGTATGTTTTATTTAAAAAGGCAGTTGTATGCCAAACCAGTTGTTTATCTCGAGTACCACTCAGAAAGCTCAGTTGGTGGACTTTCTTAATCCGGTTTTCGCGGATTCAAATTCCGCTCTAGCCAGGGTTTTTTAACCCAAAAATCCAACCCAAAATTACAAGTTAAAGTGAAATAGTTTTAGAAATAAATACGAACTGTGTCGCATCACTTTTGCAGCAGTTAGAGCGTCCCTGGTTCAGAGGGATGGTGAGCTAAACACGTGTGTGTTAAATTGAACTGGTTCAAATATTGGAGAAGTTTTAGAACCCGCTTAATTTTTGAGGGAGATAAAACTGATGATAATCATTCAATCCCCGCCAGTCTCTAAAAGTCAAAACTGTAGGTTAGGCCTTTTTGAAGGACGTCCTACTGTTCCCTTATATGGCAATCGTGGTCTTAATGAAATGATGTCACTTTTGTTTTGACGTACAGTCACTTTTGTTTTGACGTATTGTCGCCTTTGTTTGTTCGTGTTGTCCCTTTTGTTTTGGACGTTTTGTCACTTTTGTTTTGGACGTATTGTCAGTTTTGTTTTTGGCGTACTGGCCCTGTTGTCTGGATATGATTGTCCCTTTTGTTTTAGGCATGTTGCCCCCTAGTGTCTGGGTTCGATTGCCAATTGTCTGGACATGATTGTCACTTTGTTTTTGACAAATTAGCCCCTTTGTTTTTGACGAAATGTCCCTTTTTTTGTTGACGTGTTGTCCCTTTTGTCTGGATATGATTTAATTGTCCCTTTGGTTTGTACGTCTTGTAACTTTTGCTTTTAGCGTATTGATTGTTTTGACAAGTGGTACATCTCAAGTACCAAGGTACCAAGACCAACCAGAAGGCCCCTTTAAAAACGGCAGGACTATCAGTTATTTTGTTCATGACTTAAAGAATGGTTATGTGTTCAGTAACAACATAAACTGGTCTGATGGATCGAAAATTTCTAACAGTATATGCAAATAACTGGGTGCGCCAATTTCGACATTGACTGTAATGATAATTTTACTATAGACATTTAAAAACGTGGTTTGTGAAAGCTTATATGAGTGGTTGGGAAAGTTGTAACAGTGGTTGTGGAAAACCGTGGTTTGGGAAAGTTTATAACAGTGGTTTGGGAAAGTTTAACAGTGGTTGGGGAAAGTTTATAACAGTGGTTTGGGAGAGTTTAACAGTGGTTGGGGAAAGTTTATAACAGTGGTTTGAGAAAGTTTATAAAGAGTGGCTGGGGAAAGAAATAATCTAGAGTGTCTTATTCAGAGATTAGGTGATATTAACTTATTGAAGAGCATTTTGGTGAGAAAACATCAATTTAATCAAAATTCTATCCGAAAGAACTTGACAGGAAAAAAATCAAAACAAAAAAGTTCTGCAAAAAGTGGAAGGACCCTTTCACTCAAGTGAGGTCTTGCAATGTGGAATATAGCAGTAGGGGAGACTAGCGGGTTGGGAATATTGCGATTGGTTTCCGGTACGGTCAAATGGAGCATTTTTGTGCACCCCGTACCCTTCTCAGAGACACTCGATCTGGGCCGAGAAATTGGCCGGGTCGTTAAGCAACGGGCTCCTCACAACAGAAAACGTAATCTAAAAATAATGAATTTCCAGCACTATCGATCCAAAAGCGCGCCGGTGCCTAATCACTCATAACAACTCATATTAAGGCTCGCCCCGTCAACAAGTGCATTGATTTCAGGCTATTTTTCTCGACATGGTCCTTGAGACTTTCGGAGTCGATAATTTGGTGGCGTGAGTTTTTTGTTGGTCGTTTTTCAAGATTTTGTTTTTTTGTGGAGCAATAAAAAGTATGTGAAAATTGGAGTTGTAGAGAACTGTGAACTCTGGGGGCAGCATTTATAAGTTTAATATTCTATAATGTTTGAGGCAAAACATAGTGAGGTATCAATGGAGATTTGGACTCCTGAATTCAGAAAATCTACTAAGCGGTAGTAGATATTAGGTCTCCAAAGAATGTCAGTGTCCATCGTTTGGTAGCGTGAGTTTTTTTCATTTTTTTCTTCTTCCATTTTTCGGTATTTTAATATTACAGTCGTGGAAATTGTGAACTTTTGGAAGCATGTGTTTTATGGTGTTTGATGCAATGACTCTGGTGAGGTATTAATGGAGATATGGTATCTCGAATTCCGAAAATCTACTCCACGGTAGTAAAGCAGCAGTCTTCCGAATTCCGAAAAATATACTCCGCGGTAGTAGAATATATAGCAAGACAAGTTTTTAAAGAATATAATCTATTGGCAAGTAGATACACACATGGTGTTACCGCAAACCAATGCGCGTGTAAACATGTGTACCATCCTTTTGTGCAAGTTTTGACCCGTAAAAACGGGAAGGCACTAAAAACTAACCTCTACAGCGGTTCGGAACTTTTCGTGTGCTCTCGGAACATTCCGGCACGGTTCGCGACGATCCCCCACGCAGCAGGTTTGGGGAGTTGTTACATAAGAGTGGACTAACCACTAGGACCTGGTAGTTAATGATTTCATGTCTAAAAGATGCAAGTACTGCTTCAGACCTCTTTATTCAAGTACATTTGTAGCAGCAGGTTTGGGGAGTTGTTACATAAGAGTGGACTAACCACTAGGACCTGGTTGTTTATATTTTCATGTTTAAAAGATGCAAGCACTGCTTCAGACCTCTTTATTCAAGTACATTTGTAGCAGCCGGTTTGGGGAGTTGTTACATAAGAGTGGACTAACCACTAGGACCTGGTTGTTAATATTTTCATGTCTAAAAGATGCAAGCATATGCAAAATGACGTCATAAGGTCATTCTCGCTAGGGTATTCTCCGATGGGCCGAACCGCTGTGGAGTTTAGTATTTAGTGCCTACCAAAACGGCGTAGGACAAGAGACGCGCGAGCAACTGCGCTGCGCGTTGTTAAATGGGTCTACCTTATTCTATACCGTAATTGTAACAACTGCACCCATCAGGGAACGTGGAAGCGAATTTACTCTGACCCGTACTGTAGCATGAATGCATGCTCAGGAAAAGCCCCCTGAACTTTGTGTTCAACAATTTTTGAACAATTAGGGCAGTCTTCGATCGCTTTGAAATTAGACGGCGTCTTTTTTCTTTTCTTTTTTCTTTCATTCAACAAAGTAGGACAACTCGTTCATGAATATGACAATTTCGACCACTTAAAATACTGTTTTTTCCAACGTGGTAGGACATTTTTTATAATATTCCTGGAGACAATAAAGAATCGAAATTAATTGAAGGACATCTCTTATTCTGGTTCTTCTTCTCCCACGCAATGAATTGTAAAAAAGTAGAAATGAGGAAACAAATTCGTATAACTTCTGGTAATAATTTCACCTTGCATGGCAACTTAACGTGTCGATATTTTACTGCTTTAAATTTACGTTTAGTAAAAACAGGAGTTTTCGGTTGTATGAAGCATTTTGAGAAACATTTTACTGCGAAGTAATGTCACCTGGCTATTTTAAAATAAGTCAGTTTTTATGCCCCAATAATTAATTCAGAGAAGCGTTCCAGCAGTAACACTTCTCAGATTATGTATTTCTATTATTTGGTTAATCTTCCTGCATGGACGTTTCGCTCCGGATTTTCGGTGATGTCTAAGAAACGACACCACCTTCTGAAATGAAATGTTCACATTACATTTTTATCATATGTAATTATAATTTGGTGTGTTGTGTGCCCAAGGAAAGCCATGATAACCCTTGATAATAAGAAAGCTTATCTTACCAACTCGACTCATTGTATGAAATAAGTCGACATGTCCTGGCAATGTCTCTCACCGAGACATCGTATATTGAACCGATAGAAGTCGACTTGTCTTTACTCACCGATGCGTCTAACAGTGAACCTTAGAGGTCGTATTGTCTTGATAATGTATTTCACCAAGACGTCTTTGAACCTAAAATGTCGAGCTGTCTTGAAAATATATGCCACCGAGGCGTCTTATATTGAACCTAAGAAGTCGACTTGTCTAGATAATGTATATCACTAAGACGTCTTACAGTGAACCTACGAAGTCTACTTGTCTAGATAATGTATTTCACCAAGACTTATATTGAACCGATTAGATTGAGTTGTCTTGTTAATGTATTTCACTAAGACGCCTTACAGTGAACCTTAGAAGTCTACTTGTCTAGATAATGTATTTCACCAAGACTTCTTATATTGAATCTAAGAAGTCGAGTTCTCTTGATTATGTAACTTTACCAAGACGTCTAACAGTGAACCTAAGAAGTCGAGTTGTCTTGATAATGTGTCTCAGTGAGACGTCTGACAGTGAACCTGTAAAGTCGAGTTGTCTTGAAAATGAACCTCACCGAGACGTTTTCTATTGCACCTTAGAAGTCGAGTTGTCTTGATATTGTATCCCAGCGAGATATATACTCCCACATGGAGCTGAGAACGATTAAGGGAATGTTATTGGCCCACTGAACAGGGAACTTTTGTAAAGAGCATTGAAATGGCCATTGTAAAATGCACTGTATAAGAACCCGATATGTATATTATTAATATTATCATTACCCTAATATCACTTTGGTCCAAGGATTGTTTCCCAATCGATCGAAACAACCGCTGAGCATTTTGTATTAGGCTTAAGATTATTTAATAAATAATCACCAATGCCACTGTATCAATATTAATTTAATTGAAGACCTTCTGAGTAGAGCTCTCGGTCACCAGGAAATGTCCAAGATCATGGTCAGGAGGAGAGAGACATCATTGATCGCTAAACACTGAAACTTACCATTAAAATTTTGTTTTTAATAATCTGCATGGAGGTTAAAGTCACTGGCCACTATTGGTAATACTCAAAATAATTTCAGCATAGAAACCTACTTGGTAACAAGCAACGGTGAGCTGTTTGTAGCTCTGAAGTAACATAGTTTTTTGAGAAAGATTTAAATTCTCTCTCATCAAATATTTCAGCTGAAGCCTTTTATTATCCATCTAAAAGCACACAAAGTAATGCATCAAGGGTGTTTTTCTTTATTCTCTTGCAAATTGTATGATCAATTCAGCCAACATTTTAAATTGTTGCCTTTTTTCATATACAAATTATCAATGTAAATGATGCAGAATATTAAAGTACAATGGTATCTCCATCAATTCCCTCAGATCAAAACAGTCTCTCATTTTGTATACTGATATCTACAGACTAAAGCATTACATGAAAGATTGTAAAACCTACATTGACCAGTGACGTCATCACAACGTCGTTTAGTGTTGCAGACCTTTAGTATGACATCTTAGCATGTGACATTATTTCGTAAGGATACGAGTCTTAGAAATAATCTAAGTGCCATCTTGGAAAAAATGCGAAGGTTATGGATTTTAGGTTAGAACTTGGACAAAAACGAAATAGGTGAAGTCATAAAAAAACTTTTTTCTGAAAGTCTGCCTTTCGGAAAAACAAAACAGTGTTTTAATACTTTTTACTTTAAAAACATTGCAAGTAAAAACGGTACCAGAGTCCATGAAATTGAATAGGAATAAAACGAGTAAAGGTTTAGTGACTGCACTTTCTTAATTTACAGGGTTTTCTTTCCTTTTAAATACTATAAATTTTCCAAAAATCCATTGGTCGACCTGACTGTAAACCATCCGTTTAGATACACATTTGAATGCCCCAAAAGTGCATCATGTCTTTATTTAAAAGCCGATCATTAAAAACCATTCAACATTAAACAATAATAACTCGACGTAAACACTTGTGACTTCTCAGCGAGTCAGACTCTTTCATTCCGACCGTAAAGAACTGCTCTCCTCTCTCCGATCTTTAGCGGTGCAAACACCGGCCACGGCATTTTGTTAATAAGGCGTAGCACGTAATAACGTCAATAATTTCATGAAAGGCGAAGTGTACGTGCAATAAACTGCAATTAGGCACCAGAGTCCGGGCGACACTAAATGACACGTGTAATATCGATGGCTCATTAGCGTGCCGCTGTCAGACGCTGTGCCGTGCTGGGGCTGCCCAAGGTCTCACGATTGTGACGGTCCAAGTTAGGACCAATCCTTGAGCGTATACCACACGCTGCTGAAAACCCACTATACACGAACTGGTTTTACACAAGCATGGCGAAAGAAAGGGTGTGTTGTTTTAGTCCTATTTATATAAATAATGTTTCAACCAACAACTCCACCATTTTGATATGAAAAAACCCTGAGTGAAACTATGGGAATAAACTCTCGCTCTTTCATTGTGCAGTGTGGCAATGGCTGTATGGTTGCATTCTCATTCTATAAGAATCCAGATCCCAGGGGGCCTTCTCCAGGTCAAGCTGACCCAGAAAGTGTTTACGAAATTTGATTCTCAACTCGGATTCTGAGTCGTAGTTGTAGGTATACCATAAAACTAACCTGTGCAAGTGTTACTAGGTGGTAGATGTTGCCAAAAATCTAGAGGTTTATGTCCACACAGGACGAATAATCTGCAATTGGATTACATAATCCGAGAAGCTTTACCGCTGTAACGCTTCTCAGATTCAATTTATGGGGATAAAATTTGATATCTATTTTCATAACAACAGTACTTCAACAAGAAAAAGATTGTAAGTTTCCGAAATCAAGCATCCGAAAGAACACAACCTTGTGTGAAAGTGTGTTGTTTCTTTCATTATTATCTCGCAACTTCGACGACCAATTCGGTTCAAATTTTCACAGATTTGTTTATTTGTTGTGCATGTTGAGATACAACAAGTAAGAAGACTGGTCTTTGGCAATATTACCAATTAAGGTGTGCAGTGTCTTTAACATTAAATCTTTTAGATTTGAATTTTAAATGCTTCGGATTTATTTTAAAATATTAAATGGACAAGTCCCCAATGACGATCATTTCGATTAACTTTAAACTCCTTTCCATATAGAGGGGGGTGGGGCAATGGGGGCACGTGTCCAGGCACCGCTTTTGAAGGGGGTATGCCGGTTTTACTGTGGATTTTTGTAAAATGATATCCACCTTGAAATTTAAGTAAGTAGCACTCGAGATTGTGACTTATAATAGCCCACGGTTATTAGTTATATCTAATTAGTCTTGGTATTATTCAAGCTAAGACTGTTAACGAGACTGAAGGGGTACCATCGTCTCATATTGCCCCCGCGGCACTGCCCCGGGCGTCACAAGCCCTTGTCGCACTGTAATCCACCCCTACCCTGGATGGGGTTGATGAAGTTAGACAAACCAACTGCAGAGTTGGGTTGACGACATTAGTTGAGAATGAGAATACAAACTACATTTAAAACTGGAGTGTTTTTTAGTAAGGTTTGCGGTAACACCAAGTAATGATAATCTCGTATTGAGTTGGGTTGGTTCTGAAAAGAACTGTTGGTTTCAACTCGACGTTTCGGTCAGTACGCTATGATCGTCTTCTGGAGAAAATCCTACTTCGGATTATGTTGCTGTTGTTGTTGTTTGTATTGCTTTTTTCAATACATCTTTAATATCCAGCTGTTGTTGTTTGTCTAACTGTGATGTTTAATACTCTTGCTTTACGCAGACCAGACACACTTTTCACGGGACTTATACGACTTATGGTGGTTCTTAAAAGAACCGTAGATTTCAACTCGACGTTTCGACACTCGGTATGCTCTGATCGTCTTCTGGAGAAGTCGTTGTTAGGTTGATGTTGTTGTTTTTGTTTTGTTTTTTAAGGGGGGTCATGTAACACATCTTTAAAATCCGTATGGTGTTGTTGGTTTAACTGTGACGTTGTAGGTCGCTTGATCAGACACTTTCAAAGGACTTACATGGCTGTCTGTTTCGTCAGCCATCGGCTCTCAACTCCACGGAGTACAAGCGACTGCCGTCTTGCATGCCAAGATCCCTCCTAGGGCTCGTCATTATAATCACATGCCAATTTAAATGCCACAAACCTTACTTCACTTTCACCTTTTTGCAATTACTGTTTATCTTGAATAACCACGGATGATCTTTAAATTTTGAGGCGATTCACAAGCCCCAGGGACACCTGTTTTTGTCTTTGAATATTCACTTGATGTCTAGGTTTTGTTTTCCTCTCCCGCCAAACCCCGTGAGTGAAAACAGCCATATAAATATATACATTTGTTTGCATGTAATCCTATGGATAAAGCACTTCGCCCAATTTTGTTTTTACTCGCGGGAGCATTTTTCTAATGGATGACATTCGACGCCAGCGGCCGATATAGTGCAATAATGTGGCGGTCTTATAAGAAAGCAGTGACATCGTTTGGAACAATATCAGTTTAGGATAACGGAGCTTCTCAGTGCAGCAAGGCCCCTGAACATCAATCCGGATCATCAGGAGTATTGTTGTAAACAATTAAAGTGCAGATTTTTGTCTAATGCATGTGGGCAGTTTTTTTTTTTTTTTTTTTTTTTTTTAATAGAAGTGAAATTTACAACGCGACGTCATGTGAAACGGTGCTTTGATTGTATAAAGTGGTGCGTAATGGCGGCTGCTGTTTACAAAAAAAATAATAATCATTTTTGAAGTACACATTCGGTCACTTAAGAAAAGCTTAAAAGAACAAAGGGCAGGTTGTTGCGATGTGAAATTTGTATTAATTGCGGGCATCCACAACTTTGTATGCAGTATGTTTGTCTAATATTGTTGTTAATTCATGTGTAATTATGATGGTGTGGTCTAAAAACTCCTGGGTCCGAATCTACTCATTTTCCGGATCCCAGTAGGCCCGAACCCGTTTTGTGGTTTGAATGATTGGATTTTAATGTGTGGGGTCTCATGGCCTAGCGTTGGAGCACCGGATTCAAGCTCTGATGTTTGATCAACAGAGTGTAGGTTCGAGTCCCGGTCGTGACACTTGTGTCCTTAAAGCATGACACTTAACCATGATTGCTTCGTGAAGTTGGGGAGGTGGGTAGTGTTTTCTGCTCTACCAGCCAGGCTTCTGATGGATGATACCCAAGCCTACATCCGTATTGGGCTGTACGATAACCCTGTTTCAGCCCCAGGAGTAGGTTGCAACGGCCACTGGGAAAAATAGTTGACTGCAGCCCACAGCTTGGAACGGCACACACCTTGAGTGTCAGGTGACTTAATAACAACACTCTGATTCTGCGTCAGCTTGACCCGCCTACTGGGTTATTTTGACACATATTCCATGTCACTTTGATCCAGAAATGGGTCAGGCACAACGGGAGCGGGAATCCGCGTAAATTGGGCGCGGCCCGGGGAGGGGGTGCACAACTTAACAAACAAGCAATAAGAATGATAGTGGTAGACATACAACAACAAACTACACAAGCGAACAAAAAAAACTTGACATTTCTCCTGTATTTATTCTTTATTTCCGATTTGTTTGCCCTTGAAAAAAATTGTGATCAAATAGCCTGCAATATGTAATAAAAGCCATAATGTAGGTTAGCTCTTTCATTGTACTTGATGAAATGTTCCTAATTAGTTTCCAAGGACCTGATATCAAGCCTGATGAAAACAACATTCGTTGCTGTCCTAGTGCTTTGTTTGTGTTAGACTTGGTTCCAAGTCTGCGGTCGTGGATTGTAGTCTTTCCCATAGCCAATACATAATGGCCTGAAACAGCGCCATCTTGTTAGTATACATATTGAGTGGCTCAGAGTGGAGCGGGAGGAATATTATCGCAAGGTAACGATATTTGTTTTATATAACTGACATATAGATCCTTGTCATTCGATGTATTTTAAAAGTATAACATTATGAAAAATCACACAAATTACTGACAACCAAAAATCATATAGCGCCGCGGAGCGGCAACAATCCACAAATCGGATGACAACCTTTTGCACAGGTGCTTCTTTGTTTTAGCAGCGGCGCGGCGGCGCTGTACTGCTCAAAAACATTGGGAACAAGGATGAACCTAACTGTTGAATGGGAAATGCTATTCCCCATGGGCGAGTAATGTCACGTTAAAGCCATTGGACCCTTTCGGTAAACAGTGTTGTCCAAGGCCCACACTTTGTGTACCACAACTTCTATATCAAAAATAACAAACCTGTGAAAATTTAGGCTCAATCGCCCATCGGAGTCGGGAGAAAACAACGGAAAAACCCACCCTTGTTTCCGCACGTTTCGCCGTGTCATGACATGTGTTTAAAATAAATCCGTAATTCTCGTTAACGAGAATTATCTTGTTTTGCTGTTTTCTCAAAAAGTAAAGCATTTCATGGAATAATATTTCAAGAGAAGTCTTTCACCATTGCCTTCTGTAAACCCTGTAAGTTATTTGTAAATCTGTTAACTTTTATTTTTTTTTCTGAACCGAAAGGGTCCAATGGCTTTAAGTAAGTTCCACCAATCAAATGACAAGGATCTGTAAGTCATATATATAAAGTTAATATAACCTCCGTAATTGGCCTATCACAGAGATTGCGAGTTGGGGAGAATGATAGCTTATCTGGGGGACGTTTTTGTAGCCGATGCAGAGGAATAGCCGCGATCTCAGACTTGAAATCAAGTCTATGATTGTGTCATTGCATATTATTTCATAAGATATACTTTATCCTTTGTAACCTTATAATAGGGCATGGTAACGGTGTCGCAGGGAAGTCGATCCGCCTGGGATGTGTCCCAAATAAGGAAAATTAACTTGGGTTGAAGGAGGATGTTTCAAAAGAGGGCGCTATCAGCTTGTAGTCCTACACAGGGTGCGTTCGTTTAGCTTCCCTGGGTCGACCCCGATGTTGCGTATTTTATTTTTTTCCAGGACGAACGTGGGCACACAATTACCCCACACGTTCGTCCTCGAACCAGGAAAAAACACAGACACGCCACCACGTGAGCCTTCCCGTGGTGACTTCAGTGCACCTCGGGCCAGCCCCAAGTGACCCAATCCACAAGTGGGGCTCTTGGGGCTGGCCCGAGGTGCACTGACGTCACCACAGGAAGGCTCACGTGGTGACGTGTCTGGGTTTTTTTCCTGGTTCGAGGACGAACGTGGGGTGATTGTATGTCCACGTTTGTCCTGGAAAAAAATATAATACGCAACATCGGGGGTCGACCCAGGGAAGCTAAACGAACGCACCCACAGTTCGCCGTCTGTTGGGGGACAGAATCTCCTGGGGGATATCTTATTAGTATAGTAAGTGTGTTTCCAAACTAGCGGCTACCTACGGCTATCACTATTGCTAAGGGTGTTGCCAGGGACGTCCTATACTTCAACGCCCTAGCCGATAATCAGGGCTCAGCAAAAGTATCAGGGAAACAGTAGAAAACTTCCTTCATCTTGTAGTTTGCATTATATAACCGCAAGAGGTCGCCCTATCTCAAAAGTGAATGTGTTCAGAAAATAGAAGTACACACAGTTGAGAGGCTAAGGTCGTTGTAATGTTATAATGGTACTAATACTCATTTACGCTAACAGTGATCCTGTGATTGTGTGTTTTCTGCCGGATCGAGTATGACTCTTCACCCCTGCTCGTGTACGTCTTTGCTTTGCTCGCCGATTTTGAAACCAAACCTGTATTGAAAACATTAAAAGTTTAATAACAGTTCATGACTGATACTTCATGGAGGCAACAAAAGCGATTGCATGTCCCCTGGCCATTGCCTTGGTGCCCTTGAAATGCTTCAGTATATATACGGTTTCCTCATAGGTGCCCTTTACCAAAGGAATGAATGCCTTGGTGTCCTTGCCCTGTCAAACACGAGTCATATACACGATGTGACCTCTGACGTCATACGAATACCATAACATGATTCGCGCGCATACCGCCGGGCAAAACCTTTGTGTTTTGGCAGCCAGCTAGAAAGTGTACGCAATCTTACTTTGACGACGCAACTCAGTGCCCGGCAAAACATGACATATGTAGTGTTTTGTCAACAGAGGGCGGTTTGAATGTAAACAGGTCACATCGTCTATACGTAGAGGCCTTATGCAGAATATCGTAGAACAATTTTGTCACAAAATCGGTTTTGGTGGGATGAACAAAACCACTGCTCTAAGAAAGAAAAAGAGTTTCTTGTTAAAGATTCTGGAATTTGATTACAAACCATACCTGTACACGTGACTCAATCAGATCCAGCTCATTGGCTAGAGTTTCCCGGGTCATAACATCCGGGTACTGATTGACCTGGAAGGCCTGCTCGAGTCTGCGCAGTTGCGTCGTGGTGTAGTTTGCCCGATTTCTTCTGTAGCGTAGAGGTTTTCGCTCTTCGTCTGATGGTTAAATCGAACAGAAGTGTAATATTTGATAATATTTTAGCTAGTAATTATAGTGACACCTGAGACATACATGTGGTTTCCAAAATGGCGGTCAGGTTGTGACTGTCAACAGAGGGCGGCATACAATATAAGTGTATAAAGCAATATCGTACATAATCATTACAAGAAGTAAACAACACAAAGAAACTTTGGTTCAAAATAAAGTTTCAAACGTGGACACACTGCATTTTGCAGAAAAACTTTCCCCAAATCAGAGTAAATTACAATGTGAGTTGTTTTTGATTAACCCATTATATTACAGTTATTTTTGTGCTTTTAAATGGGGTTACAAAATGGATCATATCTCGGATTCCGTCACGGTCAGTTTGATGCATTTTCGTGTCATTTTTGAAAACAAATTCCGGGTCACATTGACCCAGAAGTTGGTCTAGCCTCCCATGGGACCCGTATCCAAGTCAATTTTGATCCTGAGTGTCGAAACAAAAATCATTTTCCCCACCATACCTGCATAGCACGCCTGTCCATTGAGTCCAGCTGCCCGGGTCGCCTCCATCAGAGCTTCGCAACACGGGGCGCTGATCGGCCAGAGGGCAGGATTCACAACCGCCAAGGGTCCGGCATCGAAGCAGTTCGGTTGCATCCACCGGAACGAAGGAATTCTTGTTGATAGATGTTGGCTTAGAGGTAGTGGCATTATGGGTATCGGTCTTGATATCGTCGGGTTGTCCGTGTGTTGTTGGCAAGCTGCATCTTGTTGTTGCAGAGTTACAAGTAGCGATGCCGCTGCTTCTCTACTCCCATATCTACCAGGACACCTTTCTGTTGGATTGATTCTCGCGTAGGTGCTATGCCAACTTGAACAATCCACTTTGCCAGGTTTAAGGTAGAGAACATCATCATGTTTAACTGATTCCATTTGGCATTTTATGGCACTTTCAACCATCTTTATAGTCAAGATACTGATTGGCAAAAAACACAAGTTTCAATCTCCTGACGATTTTGTTACTATAGAGCAAGCTCGTCGAAACGTTGAGACCAATTAAGAACCCACTCCGCGGTAGTTATAACGATCATATATAAGCTAAAGTAGTAGTCCCATCCGATTTTCTACCTTCCTCCTAGTTAAATGCAGGACAGCTCTTTTCAGAACTATGAGAAGAATTCGAAAATCTACTCCGCGGTAGTATAATATATATCAAGACAGTTCTCTGAAGAACAAACTCTACCTGGCAAGTAGTACACACGATGTTGCCGCATACCAAATATATTGATACCTAACCATGCAATGCACCAAATCCCATATAATCTCTTAATATTCATCAAGCATGATACTTGGAACTACAAGATTATTTGTGCTACAAGAGCGTTAACAACACCAAAACATTGCAGCTTTCATTGGGACTTGAACAGCTAGAGAAGGATTTGTTTGAAGCATAACCTTTGCATATTTTCTTAACTTGTCGAGTGTCAAGACAACTATCAACACACTGAAACTTCAGAACTAGGTCAGTGTAGAACTGGTAACTCGAGTATCAATCAACCATGGACTATTTTTGCAGAGACGACTATATGTGGTTTTGGTGGCGAGATGGACGAGGTGACTAGAATTCTCTCCAGTCACTATTAAGTGCTTTGTGAACATATGACTAGTTTGTTGGTATGTTTGTCTGTTTGTCTGTTTGTTAAAAAAACATGTAAAAAAGAAAAGAAAAAAAGATAAATTATGTCCTGCTGAATGTAGGTATGAGTAGCAGTGTGAGTTTAAAGTCACCTGGAAGTGGTATTTTTTCAAAATAAAGCTTTTGTCACTAATATATGTGTTTTGATGAGTGGAATGTGAGTAAACAGTTAACTAAGGTTTTAAAAAATCAGTTCTTATGTTATTTACAAATTTAAGAATAGACCCCGACCCGAGAGGGCGCTGTTCGTGACGTCAATCGAGGCAGACTTTGCCTGTAATGCGTAGAGTAAACACAATTGCAAAGTACATGTACGGACCAAGTCGTGAGTTTGTACGTTTCAACAACAAAAAATTGTTTTTTTCCGGCAATGCCGACCAGGTGTATTGCTGTCGAATGCAGAAAAACACTTTTTGAAATGTACCAACTCACGACTTGGACGTACATGTACTTTGCACGTGTGTTTACTATACGCATTGCAGGCAAAGTCCGCCTTGATTGACGTCACAAAAGGGGTAGGCGGAGTCAGCCCCCCAAACAACTTTATATATTTTTAAAACATATAAATCGTGACAAACAATTACTAAAAAAATTGTTTTATTGTTCGTAAGCATATACTCTTATGTTTGAAAGAAAAAAAAATCTATTTCCAGGTGACTTTAACTGCAAACACAATGTATTTACTAAAATGCTCCCGATTTTGAAAAAGTTTTACCTATCCAAACCATACAACCATACTCCATGCAACAGCGTCCCAGCCTTCAAACGGGCTCTGCAGACCTACCTGTTCCAATTGAATAGCCTTAGCTGGTCGACAGTGTCTTTGTTGTCTTGTTTTCCTTCTTTCTTCACCGCCTTCTTATTAGTATTAACACGTAATTCCTTTAGGTATTTAACAGAAAGCTTTGTTCATCAGATCGACCATCCGTTGACATTTTTAAGCAAACAATTTTACGATAATTAGGTGATGCAATGTCCAGTCCAAATGTAGGCATACTATACAATAATTACAAATACTTTGCATCGAATAATAATAGGAAAAGTCCTGTTTTATTGAGTAAAAAGACTGATGGCTTAAATTCTTAAGAAGTAATTCATGAAAGTAATCGTAATAATGAGTAACAATTTGTACATCTTCACCAAACTTAAGAATTCTAAACTTTTTACATGCGCATTGTATTTATAATGACGGGCATTCCTCTTAACAAAATTGTTATAGTGTAACAAATCTTTCAAATAAAAAGAAGGATATTAATCTATGAACATGCCACCCAAAGCCAAAAACGTAATTACATCACCAAACTTACCAAAAAGTACATCACCACATTTACCAAAGTGTATCACCAAACTTACCCAAGTTATATCACCAAACTTAATAGTTCAAAAAGTAATTAGCATGACAGGCATTCCTTATACATTTCTTGTATAGTGTAATAAGAAGTCATTCAAATAAACAAAGAGAAACCTGATACCCAAACCAAAACACCGTATACGGAATAACCATTGTATTAGAAATCAACTAGCTTTGTTTGTTTGTTTGTTTTATTATTTCCAAATATCACAATAAATAATCATGAAACGTACAAGAAATAAGAACAACGAGTGATAAGAGGAGGGCACCAGGAAAAAGCCTAGGCTTGTACAGAGCCTGGACCCTTTATAATGTAAATTAATAGGTTTTAGTTTATAACAATAACAATATTGATTATTGAAATTAAGGTACGGTGAAAGGTATAGTGCAAACAGCAAAAATAACACAATGATTGTTTCTTTCTTTAATCCTAAGCTTTTTTAAAAAACTTTATTTCGGGATTGGAAATCTCATCACATACTGATCAAACTTTTTCCTTACAAAGCTTGTTTTTGTCACTTTAGTACAAGAAACCTTTCTGAGAATACTATTTTCTCAAACTAACTTCAAGTTATAGGAAAAAAAAAATTTTATCTGGATGAAAGATACCTGTTGGGCCGAATAGTCAATAAATCTGTATTAAAGACTCTGGACACTATTGGTAATTGTCAAAGAACAGTCTTCTCACTTGGTGTATCTCAACATATGCTGTAAATAACAAACCTGTGAAAATTTGAACTCAATATTGGTCGTCGAAGTTGCGAGATAATAATGAAAGAAAAAAACACCCTTATCACACGAAGTTGTGTGCTTTTAGATGCTTGATTTCGCCAGAGGGAGCCTTTTCTCAAAATCTGTTATAATTTCAACAGCTCTCCATTACTCGTTACCAAGTAAGGTTTTATGCTAATCATTATTTTGAGTAATTACCAATATAGTGTCTACTGCCTTTAACATCTGTGGTTATAAAGGATTACAACACTCAACCAAATTTAGGTAGGAAGGATAGGTATCATCAGTACAGCACATTTAGGCAACGTGCAGCAAAGGGGCAAATCATTCATATCAATCAAGAATACCAAACGTCCAAGGAATGACCCTTGTATACTCCACAGTTAATTTTCCGAGAATAGATTCTACTCCAACCACAACTAAAAAAAAAAAAAATAAGCAACCCTTACACCATAGTAATACAATTTATTTAACTAATACTCACTGTGTTAAAAGCTTTCTTCAAAGGAACACTTTGCTTAGGATCGGACGAGTTGGTCTTTGAAAAGCGTTTGTAACCATTTGTTAAAAAAAGCATATGGGTAGAAAGATGTTGTAAAAGTAGAATACAATGATTCACACAAACATGCCTCAAAATTGCAAGGTTTTCCTTTAACCTCGTTGACTAACACGGTCGGCCATTTATGGGAGTCAAATTTTTAACTGCCATAAAAAAATGGCCGGCCGCAATTTCGAGGCAAATTGTGTGAATCATTGTATGCTACTTGCAAAACATCTTTCTAATGCATTTTATAACAAACGGTTACAATCCCTTTTTACAGACCAACTCGTCCGATCCTAGGCAAGGTGTTCCTTTAGGTAAAAATAAAACATGGATGGCCACTCGGGTGTTTTGTGCCGAGATGACGAGATGACTAATCTGTTCTCTAATCACTGTACGATGTTTGGTGCCGAGACGACTTTTGTCGGTTTTCAATCAATCGGATATTTCTTGTGTGAGATGACGAGGTGCCTAGTCTGTTCTCCAGTCACTAATAGGTGTTTTGTGCCGAGATGACGAGGTGTGTCTAGTCTGTTTCGTGCCGAGTTAGCTAGTTTGTTCTCAGTGACTCGGGTGTTTTGTTGCCGGAAAGTATGTAGCATTAAAGCGGTATGCTGACACTCGGTCGACAAACATAGTGTCATCAAAGTCCTTTACGTGGTCATTTTCCCTGTTGAACTCGTTCGGGAAGAATTTGTGTATTACTAGCATCAGTGCAGATGCGTCGAATCGGTGAATCCCGTATCGTGCGCCCTTTGGAGATATACAAGTCTTGTTTAACGCGCACGTGTACATTGGACGCATATACTTTAGCTGGACTGTTGTACTGTTTATTATAAGTTGTCGGTTTGCGGCCGGGTGTGGGGCGTAGGGTGACTGAGAATACTCTTTCTTGTCTATTCCGAATGACTTGAACATCCGGTCGTTGGTGAAATAGTAGTTATGGGTGATTGGCTTGACGTTGAGGGCTCTGTAGCTGTGGATGCGAGATAGATACCCATGGTGCTCCACGGCGTACGGGAGCAGTGACTTCAAAGACTTGGTGAATCTTACGGAGGCGTCTGCCCAAAAGATGGCGCCAAACTCGTTCAAGGTTTCCTGTCCCAAAGAAGGAAAAAGTTATTGGACATCAATCATGTAATAAAGTTGCTTTCTTTATCTGCGGCGATTGCATGCAGATCGTCATTGCTCAAAAGTTATTTGAAATGCACACTTTTTAGTTCCCGTGCGACATGAGATTCCTGCTCCCAGGAGAATTTTGTCCCCCTTAATTACGGTGACTCAATATTGTTGTCTGATAGCGCCCTCTTTTGAAGCAACAGCCCATATTTACCTTATAGGGGACTCACGTCTGGGGGAAATTAATAATATGACCTGTTTACTTTGCGTAGACCTTTTGTTTACAATTAGTGACCACCATTTTGTATGGGCGGCCTTAAATATAACCACACCAAACAATACAAGCACATACACAACTAATTTGAGTAGCACAGCTAATTTATTGGTGACTTTTGTTGAAATTACTCTGTCGTCTTTTTTTCATAAAGGCTGCCCGTTTGTGTAATGTTCTTAGACTCGCACACCAAAATGTGTGTTATCATAGTGTGACAATGAAACAGACTTGGACTATTTTCACCAACTACTATACTCTAGTCAGCAAAACGCGTGTGACGTTGTACAACTTTACAGCATTGCAAGGGGAAGTGTAAACTTCAATCAATCAATCAACCAATCAATCAATCAAAGGTCATTTTGTAGAGCGCCAAAATCAAAAGTTTGTTCTGAAGCGCTGAGGCATAGTTGAACGGTTTGTCATCTGGAACTGGTGAGCTTGAGCGTCTTGAATGAGGTGAGTGAGCTGGCATTTCTGATCTGTGTAGGAAGCTTATTCCACATTTTGGGGTCATACATACAGATAATGATATCTCTGCAAAGGTTGATTAGCGAGTTCTTGGCACAACAAAAAGGGAGCAAGAGGTAGATAAACGAAGATGTCATTGTTGAGATCTCAATCTGAGTATGTTAATTTGTATATAACTCTTTAATTCGGATGGCATGTCTTGTCATTGATATTTTAAAATTGATGAATAAGATTCAAGTGACCTACCTTGATTATGATAACTTTCCAGGCGTATTTTAGGAGCGATGACACGTAGCGTGGGTACTTCTTGAAGTTAAATGTCCGCAGTTCAACATTGCACAGTGTCGAAACCTTAACATGTAAAAAAAAAAAAGGACACGAATAAAATTACTATATTGTAGCTTTATGCATAAAATGGGTTAAATTCGAGAAACATTTACCGTCACATGACTTTCATGGTATACACTCCCGAGTCAGGGTACTAGACTTGACTCAAATCCTAATCCCGTGAAAGTCCTGTATTTCTGTCCCATCGCCTAGCGGCAGAATTGTTTAGTGCGCCAGGCATCCCCCAACCTGTGACGCACCAATACATCAATCGCTGCGTTTTGACGGTGAGGGCGCACTGCTATACGGCTTGTGTTTATAGTTGGCTTGATATGATTAGGGACGCACGAGAATGGGACTTGATTCAAGTCTAGGAATGATCCGGATCTGGATGGGATCTTAATTTGGATTCTGCGTTAGTTTGACCCATTTTCGGGTGAATCCATCGGAGTTTTTGGGTGTATATTTTGTTGTTTCCGCAGATTCGCTCTAAACAAGGCTACAAAAGCCATTCATGGTTATAAGCTACATAGATCATCGTGATGGAATAACCTTTGACTGTTCATCATTGAAAACAATTAAGAAACTCACCAATTGCTCTTTAATGTATTGGTTGTTCATTGCCTCTTGTTGCTGAGCGCAATGATCTAGATGTAACGGCGCTATACAAATCCTGTTATTATTATTATTATTATTATTATTATTATTATTATTATTATTATTATTATTATTATTATTATTATTATTATTATTATTATTATTATTATTATTATTATTATTATTATTATTATTATTATTATTATTATTATTATTATTATTATTATTATTATTATCATTATTATTATTAAAGGTGTGCCTGAATTGCTTTACCTTTTTGATTGCCTCTTCTTCGAGCAGTCCGATGTCATAGACAATGATCTTGACCTGCGGCATGATCTTCTGCGCCGTAGCGATCATTCCCATCGCTTCCTTCATGTGGTTCAAAGAGAAAGCCGTCACCACCACAAGCTGCCCGTAGAGGGCGTCAATGTCGGGCACGCTCTGATCGATGTCGATAAACATCGGTGCAGCAGCCTCGGCAGCGTGTCGGCTTTTGTCGATCGATACATTGCTCGACTGTAGATCAATATCTGTCGGCACTTTGACTTGTTTGTGGATGAGTAGGCTCGCTTTCTTGCTGTTTGTACGCGAGTTGGTTCTTTCTTCACAGCCCAGATCTGTTCGAAAAAAAGACTTGTTATGAAAAAATATACATACTTGATTTTTTTTTTAGGTGTTTACATGATTTTCAAGAAGTTTACTTAGCACGATTTTATAAATTCAAGATAAGTTACAACATGAAACGTTTTGCTAATGCGTTCCCGGACACTTAGTTAACGTCATGTGATAATAACAGTTGGTTCTAGTTATTGTTCTTTTTCTTCGTCTTCTTCTTCTTCTTTAATTTTGGGCCGTTCTAAGAACTCCCTTCATATGGAAAAAAGAAACGGCTCCCTCTGAAGTAACGTAGTTTTTGAGAAAGAGGTAATTTCTCACTCAAATACAGAAAAAGGTTCAGGCGAAGACTTTTATGTGTCTGAAAGCACACAAAGTAATGCAACAATCGTGTTTTTCTGTAATTATTCTCTTGCAAATTCGATGATTGAGCCAAAATGTTCACAGATTTGTTATTTTATGCATATCTTGAGATACACCAAGTGAGAATACTTGTCTGACAATAAATTACCAACTGTGTCCAGTTACTTTAAAATGTGGCTCTGGATTTACGCTTACCTCGACAGTCTGACGAGAAGTTAAAAACAAATATTGTGTAGCTGGTTGCAGTGACTACACAGGCGATCATAGCCTTCAACTTCCACTTTAAAAATTAAAGAAATCAAAATTAAAGGGTTTGAAAAACGCTGGTAAGATTGGAGTGATGTTCACAGATTTATACATGACTGTAATTGATAACTCCCCCGTATTTTGACTTGAAACGTTGTAGTTTTTTTTATTATTAAATGTTTTCAACGGAATGGGAGACTTTGGAATTCGCTAAGTGGCAGCAGACTTATCGGGTCAATTTTAGTTGTTGCTTGTGTAGTTGTGAACATGCATGCGCACATTTATGTGAATAATGGATTTCACCTGGTGAGTCTGCTGCCACCAAGCGTTCCAATTGTTCCACATTCGTGGAAAAATTCATCGAGTCAAAACCCATTATTATTTGTAAGAACCGCTAACATATATTGTATATCCTTCTCTCTCGTTTGCCACTATTTCAAGTGACTCTGATGACCGATTGAGATTCAACATTCACAGGTTTGTTCTTCCATGTTGGGTCGCAATATATGCATTGTAATTATGCCGCCATTTTGTAAGAGGGTAAAAGTTGATGAGACAATGGAAACGTTCGGCTACGTACGCGCGACTCGCAGAATGGGCAAATGAGGTGCCTTCTTTTAACCTCTGGCCATAGGAACCCATAAATACTTCATGTGGTCACACTGATGTTCCCGTGCATGTAGTATGTACCTGGTCTGATTCGATTCCACCAAACTCTTCCTAACTTAGGATTAATCTTAAGGACCGGTGACGTTCACGCATTGAACCCATCCTAAGTTAGGACGGGTTACTCGTCCTAACTCGAGAGTAAGGACGGGTTACTCGTCCTAACTCGAGATAGGATTAAACATAGCGTTTCGTGAACTCGGCTGCAGGGTTCCTATTATGGCGAGCTGTGTTCAAACTTTTTCAGATAGCGCCCTCTGTTGAATCATCCTTCTACAGCCCATGTTAATTTCCCGTTAGTGACATCATCTTATAGGTGGACACCCTTGAACACCTGCACATTATAAAAAGGTCGATTTCATTTTTTTGTAAACAGTTATCTCAACCATTTAATGTGTATTTGCCCCAAAATGATGCTTTACTGCTGTGATAGGAGTCAATGCTCGGTCACAACACATCGAGCCCATCCACTTGTCATTCACAGACTCAGCATGACACAGTCATGTTGCCAACCTCATGTTATAAAAGCTAATGTGATCGGGTGTTCAAGAAACATAAAACCCCTCATCGCTGCCGCGCACTATTATAGGGTTCTTAGGTTCTTTTGTCGAATCCAAAATCATGTCAAACCAAACCGAGGCTTGGAAGAATAGTCTGGTTCCATTTTTTTTTTTTTTAATGGATGTTAGCAATCAGTACTGTTATTTATGGATACGGGGAACATAATACAGGTTTTCCCGGCCAATTTCAGCAAATAATTAAATTTCACCTGTTAAAGCATCACTGGTCAAATAAGGTGGTATAGTTGGTATGACGCTGCGCTAGAATTGCAAGTGTCGTGGGTTCGAATCCCACCAGAGTGATATGCCGATGATAGTTTTATTTTCACTCGGGAAAGTACTGACTACACAGTGCTTACACACATCGGTGTATATGGGTTAAACAAAAATGAAAATGGTCAAAAAAAGAATTTACTTTCATTAATTAAAGCCTAATCAAATTTGAAGGAAAAAAAAGCTTCGTTTAATTGTCAGAAAATGGAATTAATTTGTTTTCAAGAGGGAGGCATACTAGTCTTTTCAAATTGATTGTGTATCAAATTTTGAATATTTGCTAGCAAAGCATACATTTCTGCTTTCCCAATTTCTGTTTGTCTTTTAACTTGAAGGCACACGTTTTTTTCCTTTTACTTTGCGAACTAACAAGGTCGGCCATTTATGGGAGTCAAAAATTTGACTCCCCAAATGGCCGACCGTGAATACAAATTTTTAACCTGACATCGATTAAAAAATAATAATAATAAAATAATAAAACGCTCATCTGAGCGATAAACTCGATACGGGAAATTAGTTGTATTCATTTCTCATCAAATTATATAACATTTCAGACAAAAAAAATCAAGGGATGTTTTCTACTATCAACATCATTAGACCGTGTAAATTTTATGTATGAGTTTTTTCTTACCAATTTTGTAATGTTCCTTTAAAAATCAAGGTTTTCCCAGTTACCGGGATTTAACACATTGTCATAACTAAACTAACAGACCGATTGCGCTACACAAGGTCACGTGACCTGTAATGGGTATTAAAGTGCATACTTAATCAGGTTTATGGAACACATGAACCATGCGTGCATCCCTTACAGTTACAAACAGTAATACAAAGTGCAGCTTGGGTTTTACAGCCAAGCTTTTACAGTCCAGCCGTCGATTTCACAAAACTCTTCCTAACTTAAGACTAATCTTATGACTTAGGACGAGTCCCAACCCTGCACTGTAGCATGCAGACCTTAAAATTAATCCTAAGTTAGGACGAGTGCTTTTTTCTTGGCCTAGCGGCAGCTTTTTTCTTGGCCTAGCGGCAGCTTTTTTCTTGGCCTAGCGGCAGCTTTTTTCTTGGCCTAGCGGCAGCTTTACTCGTACTCGAGATAAGACGAGTCCTAACTCTTTGTGAAATCGACGGCAGTGCCTTTATAAAGAGACTTGGCAGTATGTTTAAAACACGGTAACAGGGATGAGGAAACTCGTAGATTTGTCAAGTTCATTGAGGTTAACATATGGATATAAATTGTTGTAGCAATCTATGAGCCTGGCGTATAACGCTCCCTTTGGTAAACAGGAACACAGAGGTGGTAGGTCAGACACAGTCAAAATAGCACATATTATCCCTTGAGGAAATCACATGCCACGGCCTCGTAAAATACATGTCATTTCACCATTTAGGGTTTAACAATAATATTGAGAAACACATGATGTACAAAGTATATCAGCTATTTTGATATGCAGGTTTTGAAAGTTGCCCTCCAGCCTGCGCAACGAGCGGGTGTCTCAAGATATTATTATTTGCGTTCCTGAAACATAACCAAGAGTTCACTATGAGATGTAAAGTGTGCTTTCAAGGGAGACGTTGTGCTGTGTTAGGCACTGGAAACTGTTGGTAATTACTCAACAGTTTTACCGAGTTTTGTCTTGCCGCTTCTGTTACAAATTAATGGTTCTGTCACAAATTAATGGTTGTCCCTGTTGATTTACACCCCTCTACAATGCGTGGTATGGTCCAGCTTAGGACACCATGGCATAATGAGCTGTGTATACTAATGGTTATTAAAGCCATTGGTCACTTTCGGAACTGAAAAAAAAAAATTCCCATATTTACAAATAACTTACAGGGTTTACAGAAGGTAACGGTGAAAGACTTCTCTTGAAATATTATTCCATGAAATGCTGTACTTTTTGAGAAAACATTAAAACAATTATCAATTCTCGATATCGAGAATTACGGATTTGTTTAAAACACATGTCATGACACGGCGAAACCTGCGGAAACAAGGGTGGGTTTTCCCGTTATTTTCTCCTGACTCCGATGACCGATTGAGCGTAAATTTTCTCAGGTTTGTTATTTTATACATAAGTTGTGATACACGAAGTGTTGGCCTTTGGACAATCTTGTTTACCGAAAGTGTCCAATGGCTTTAATGAGACAATGACAATAAGTCGAAGCAATGTGTCAGCACGTGCTGAGGTTTTAAAAGGAAGGTAGAACAAAATCGGTGATAATTTATGGGATTTGGGCGTGGGAATATTTATTTTTATTTGTATTTATTTATTGTGGGTAGGGAGGGGGTTCTGATGAATTTGTCGTGACACAAATATTAGGTTGACATTGATTTGTTATCTTTGCGAAAAAATAAACATAGCAAGGTTTAACAACTTGACGTTTCGATTAGTATGCTCGATCATCTTCATTACATGATGTTTTCGCAATGCAACAATAACAAATACGCTTTGAAGTTAGTTATATAGAACACAATGAGTTATCTTACTGTTTTGCAAGACGGAAAAATTAAATTATAAACAAAGATGATCTCTTTGTTACAGATAATATATCTCGGTATGTCGACATCCTAAACGTAGGATGTCATCTTCCTGTGATAATTTATCTCGGGAAGTCGACATTCTAAAAGAAGAATGTCGTCTCTCGTGATAATTTATCTCGGGATGTCGACATCCCAAAAGTAGGATGTCGTCTTGCTGTGATAATTTATCTCGGGAAGTCGACATCCTAAAATTAGTGCTAAAACACATCGGTGTACACGGGTACTACATAAATGAGTAACATTGCATACACCGATCCGATGTACACCAATTTCTTTTTACAGAACTCGGGAAAGTACTGAGCAGTGCTAACACACATCGGTGTATACGGGTAATTACAATTAATAACATTATAAAACAATAGTAATAATATTAAATTAATAGGACTTTTGTTACCTTCATTCGCCTCATGACAAACTACGTATAATGCCCTCACCCCAATCCGATTGTACTCCAACAGCATGTAGTCTTCTAACATTTTAAACCAATGAAGCTTGTGAAGCGGGTTATGTATTAGATGGGACTAGCAAGACAATGTTTAGTCTGTGTAGACCATAGACACACTCTGCTGGGGTTGGTGTAGACCATAGACACATTCTGCTGGGGTTGGCGGACGGGTTGGAGAAAAAATAGTGTTACAAGAAGCCTTTTTCACCACAAGGTAGTGGCCTCTTCGTTCTTTCTCAAGACCGTTTCGATACTTGGTACATGCGCTGTGTGTAGGCGTTGATAGAGGTTTATGCTGGTCTAGCTAGCGACCAAGTTTGATCCCTAGCTAGACGTAGGCCTATGCCCCTCATTCCATCCACAGCTTGCGCTGGGGCAATGGATATTTGCGAAAAGGTATGTTTCTATTGGGTACACCAAACAAACAAAACATGCTTTCAAATCAATCCATTGACTTTTATAATACAATTAGTCACAGAATAATGGAATTTGGCTAACAATAAAATTACGCCGTCAAAATATATGTATCTTAGGAGGTCCTGTTTTCAAGGTGTCCCTAAAATCGTGGCAAATCTTCTGCCTCTCTGTGCGCGATGTAAATAGTCCCTAGATCCACAAATTTTGGTTTTATTTGCCAAGCAAAGAGTCTCCTCTCCCTTGACCAAAATTTAGAAACACGTAAGGCTCCACTGGTTATTTGCACTTGTAAATGCAAACAAATTGATATTTTAGGCATTTCTAAGGTACAAAAATATGTCATAATGTTGAGGCCATATAAAAAAAATTGCACACCGAAAAAGTTTCATCAAACACAATTTCAATTCACAATTCATGATGATCAAATCATGTGACTGAACATTCTGAGGCTTAAAGAAGCCATGTGCCTTATATTATTTTCTAATATTTTTAAAGATTTTTTTTCTAACCCTCGTATCAATATTATTATAAATGTTAAAATTTAAACATCAGCTTGGTGATTCAATTGTCACTTTTTATTTGTACGCTTTATTATAAATATTAAGGGGATTTTTTTTTTTTTTTTTTTTTATAAAATTAAGATTTGAAAGCCAATAACTATTCACACTTTTTTATTATTCAAATTACCATGGTAATTTTTAAAATGTCATAACAAATATTGTGAATAAAATGAAGACAACTGCTGGCTATAGAGTCATACACAGAGTCTGACAGAACACTTGCAGTCACTGCAGATATTTCTTACCGGGAAACCATTCTTTCTCGTTTACCTTGAAAACAGAAAAAACTCAAAACAAATGGGGCCAGTTCAAGTCATTGAAGATCGGTGTGTGGTGTGAAAATTTCAATGTTCATCAAGTTTTAATTTATGTTTGCATACTTAATGTAAACAAATGAAGATAATTAGGGCATCGGTTGATATATCGCATCATAATTGGTTTCCCAGGAGGATACATGTATATATTACATACAATGTTAAAGGCAGTGGACACTATTGGTAATTGTCAAAGACTAGCCTTCACAGTTGGTGTACCTCAACATATTTTTATGCATAAAATAACAAACCTGTGAAAAATTGAGCTCAATCGGTCTTTGAACTTGTGAGATAATAATGAAAGAAAAAACACCCTTGTCACACGAAGTTGTGTGCGTTTAGATGGTTGATTTCGAGACCTGAAGTTCTAAATCTGAGGTCTTGAAATCAAATTCATGGAAAATTACTTCTTTCTCGAAAACTATGGCACTTCAGGGGGAGCCGTTTCTCACAATGTTTTATACAATCAACCTCTCTCCATTCTCCTCACCAAGGAAGGTTTTATGCTATTAATTTATTTGAGTAATTACCAATAGTGTCCACTGCCTTTAACAACAATTTGTGGAATTAAAAGACACACAGGAAATGGGAAACCAGCAACTCAGCCACTGGAACAACCAGCTGCGTGACAAAATTAGAATTGAAACGATCATCTTCAACGTCAATCTTAAATTGCCTTTTTTGTTTAATGCGTACTATCAAAAAACATGCACTGGGGAAATTGAGGCAAAAGAGGGCGTTATCAGACGAGTTTCGTGGGGGGCAGAAACTTCTGCCACACGGCGTCTTTTGGTCACAACTTCCGAGTTTATCTGTGCGGCTACCTCTTGTAAATGTCTCAACACAGTTTGTTTCTAAATGTTTTCTGTAATCTAATTGTTAGTCTTTGAACCTAAAAACATCACCGAAATACTAGCAGACGACAGCCTTATACAGAATCATTTACACGAAACCTCGTCATCAGGGTGTGGCGAGCAGTACGAGGATGTTATACATGTCTGAAATTAAACCACGAGGACGAGGTTGATTTACACGAGCCTTCAGCGTAGTCTGGTACTTTTTGACGGCTGGCGACGTTAGCAATGTATGGCAGTTAGTCAGGGTGTATGTCGTATATAACCACACGTGCATTTTTAGAAGCAAAATTCACCCAGACACAATTTTTATTCAACACAGAATGGCGGCAAATATGTTAGAAGGAATTGACGTTTCAAAGAAGAAGGAGTTTCCATGTAAAGATGAGTTCAAGAAGTATCGTTCCCCTCTGGTGGTTAGATATGCTTCGCCGGAAATGGCCTTTAATTTCAGCGAAATGAAGAAATTTTCGACCTGGCGTCGACTTTGGTTTTGGTTAGCAAAAGCACAGCAGGTTGGTACAGTAAAGCAGTTGTTTATTGTATTGTTGTATTATGTGTATACCATCGTAACTACTGTCACATGTACCTCTTCTTGTTGATGTACAATTTACTGCACATTTTAACGATGTGGAGATACTCCTGGTGGATGTGTGGTTAATTAGTCAATTAAGTCATTCTGTTTACAAATGACTAGATTCTAGAAAGAGTAATTTTGACTTTGTTCAGTTTTTTTTAATTTTGTGTTTTTAATCATATTTCTAATTTAATAATGTCTTACCATGGAGGAATAAATTATTCCTCCATGGTCTTACTCTGTCTTAAAAGTTAATAAATAATGATTTAATTTTTTTTTTGTAGACTATTATTATTAGTATTACTAAAAAGTCGACCATGTTGACATGTATTGTTATGTTCGTTTACAATACAAAACATGTGGTAACAATACATGGTTTTAATTTACTTTTTGTCAAGTAAAGTGCCAGTGCGCTGGACCCCCTCTGCATGTACTTCTTGGCTCTATATTATATGCCCACTTACTTAGCACTTAGCATGAGGAAGTGTGTTTATTTTTTGAATAGAAACACAATTTGTTTTCAGAGTTCACTTTTGCACAGTTGTAACGAAATCAGTAAAATAAATTTGTTCAAGCTTATTTTATATTTCTTTAGTTTATAAAGAAAATGTGTCCTTTTTAAGCTTCCCCATGTCCATGCTTTGGCTGTTTTGAGTCCAGTGTTCCCAACATGGGATCCTCACTTAAGTTATAGCTTGGACGTTTCAAAAGTTGGGACATAACATAACACAACAGTCTCATATCAATGGCCTCATGCTTCTCGGACCCAGGCAGAGTCATTTTAAAAAAAAGAATTATACATGTCAGAATGTTGAAGTGTTGTGGCAGAGTGGTTAAAAGCACCAAATTCAAACTCTTGTGTTTTTGATCAGAGTGTGGGTTCGAGTCCCAGTCGTGACACTTGTATCCTTAAGCAAGGCACTGAACAATTGTTTCGTCCTTCAGATGGGGCGAAAAGCCGTTGGTCCTGCAGGTAAAAGAACCCAGTGCACTTGTCAAAAAAGAGAAAAGTTCCTGGGTTTGGCTGCTGAATGGGCAGTAGCACCTTGTTAACCCTTAACACTAACAGGTGCTACATAATTGGGTGTCAAAGTTCATAACTTCAATATCCTATCTTTCTGTAGAAAATGTATAATAATATATACAAAGCGCCTTGAGTACATGTGTGCTAAAAGATTTTCGATATTAGAATAATGTAAACCTTATTTTTGTTTTTATTTAGACAATTGGCCTAAAGATTGATGATGATCAACTTGTGGAAATGGAATCTAATTTGACCAACATTGACTTTGACTTGGCTGCCATCGAAGAGAAAAAGCGGCGCCATGATGTCATGGCACACGTCTACACGTTTGCCAGCTGCTGTCCTAAGGCTGCCTCTATTATTCACCTTGGTGCTACGTCATGTTATGTTGGAGACAATACTGTAAGAAAAAATACCTACATGAACACTAAGTTCTTTAAAACTTTAATAATGCTAAATGCACCAATATGCACCAATATACACATATTGACTGGCAATGAGGTAACTAGTGTACGTCTATTCACCCAAGGGACTTTGAGGGACCTATTTCCCTCTTCTGGTCACACTCACAGGCCCGGTGGGTAATACACGTTGCCGAATTATGCCAGTCAATATGTACTTTATAACACCCCTTGGTCTTAAATAAGGGAATAAGAACAGACATTTTGAAAATGGACATTTTGTAATTGCTCAAGAGTCAAGTAAAAGTCTGTAAAAGTCAGGAAAGGGCGCTGTAACCAGGCACTATTTTCAAAGACTAGTGCCCGGCGGACACTATTCCCGCAAAACACGTGCGCGATAGTTGTTTGCATTCTGCAATCAACTCAGATGTTATTATTTGACTGAATTTGTTGCATTTAGAAGAAGTCAAGTGACTTCATATTGGTGTTGCATTTTGTTGTATTTGGCAGTCAACTATTCATACCTTGATGGAATTTCTTGGTCCCACATACAAACATGTATTCTTATTAGCAAAGTCACCACTACATAACTTTGCAGGGTAAAAACCCTTGCTCAGTCCTGACACAAACAACATGCCTACATGAACACAATGCAACAAAATCCCTTGTTGCATTTTGTTGCACTTTGTCATTGGTATGGTTCTTATTTCAACTTTGCTACATTCTGTTGTGTTTGGCAGGATTTGTAGAGGGACCCTAAGTGAAGTGTGTATGTATCTGTGATAAAATACTGGACAACAGGATTTCCTTTGTATTGCTTTTGGACAATGTTGTACTGTGTTCTTGTAAAGTTGTGGTAACACTTTGTCATAGTGTAAGCCAGAGGGGTGCCTGGGTGTCTTTTGGACACCGTACTTTAAATTTTGACCCAGTTTTCAAGTTACAAGCAAGTGTCGACACCCTTTTAAGTCCTGGCTTAAACATTGCACCTTGTGCATGACGAATCTCTTTCAGTGAGTTGAGGTTGTTGTGGAAAAAAAACTTTACTGATGGTCAGTAAATAAAGTATGCTCTGATTAATGATAATAATAGACATTTGTAAAGCACAGTATCTGTCAGAAAGCACTCCATGGCGATACTTAAAGACACTGGACACCTTTGGTAATTGCCAAAGACCAGTCTCCTCACTTGGTGGATCGCATCATTGCACAAAATAACAAACCTGTGAAAATTTGAACTCAATTGGTCGTCAAAATTTTGAAAAATCCACCCCTGTCACACGAAGTTGTGTGATTTCAGATGCTTGATTTTGAGACCTTAAAATCTAATTCTGAGGTCTCGAAATCAAATTAAAAATTATTGGAAAATTACTTCTTTCTTGAAAACTGCGTTGCTTCAGAGGGAGCCGTTTCTCACAATGTTTTATGCTACCAACAGCTCTCCGTTGCTCGTTACAGAGTAAGTTTTTATGCTAACAATTATTTTTTAGTAATTACCAATAGTGTACAGTGCCTTTAAAGCTATACATGTGTAACTTGTTCTTATTTACAGGATCTGATTGTTATACGAGATGCCTTGGACATCATCCTCCCTCGTCTGGCTCGGTGCATCCAACGCCTTGGCAAGTTCGCTGATACCCAAAAGAACACACCAACCTTAGGATTCACACATTATCAGTAAGTAATAAGAGATTAAAAACATGTGCTTAGTGCTTTTGTATTACTTGTCAGTCTACAAAAAGCCTCAACATCTGACATCACACCTGACATAGTATGGTTACATGTAGTTATTGGTGAAGTGTTGGGATCAACGTTCAACCTCTTTCCCACCGTAGGTCTGTAGCCAGCCAACCTCGTTCCCAGGGGTGATCGATCTCACCGCGCCATTTTTTTCCAGCATGCCTTGCTCGATCATAACCCCTGGAATTGGCAAATTTAAATGTGCTGTATGCTAGCACATCTAAATGAGCCATTAATGAGCGTACATATTCATTATTCAATACTTTCTTTGAGCGCACGCATGTCTTACGTCTTAAAGAATGTTTTTGTTTTTAAAAAACGTGTTTGTGTAATAAAAACCGCAGGCGTGATCAACATACAAATATCTTAAAACTACGCGCGCATGCACTAATTCTAATGCAAAACCAATTTCCTGAGCCAATCAGCATTGTTTCTTAGTACATCCCTCCCAGGGGTAAGTGACGAGAGGTATTGATACGGCGCGCTGCCCATGGTAGCGAGGCTGGTAGCCAGCTTCTGACTTTTTTACATATCGTTTCATGGTTCTAGTGCCACCAGTGAGTCTGACCTATAGCCTACTCCATAATTTTTCTTCTTGTCGCCAAATACCAAAAGTGGCTTTTAGCCTTGTTTTGGGTGAACTTGCATAAAATACAATAAAATTTCAACAAATCACACTTTGAGGCTTGTGAATTGATTGATTTATTGTCTTTTCTCTTTTTTTCCCCCATAGACCAGCCCAGCTAACCACGGTTGGTAAGCGTGCCTGCTTATGGATCTCAGACCTCCTAATGGACTTGCGTAACCTGACGAGGGCCAGAAGCGACCTTCGCTTCCGGGGGGTCAAGGGAACCACCGGTACACAGGCTAGCTTCCTTGCACTGTTTGATGGGGATGGGGTCAAGGTTGACACGTTGGACCAACTAGTCACAGAGATGGCTGGTTTTAAACAGTTAGTATTATTTTAGATGTTAAATTTGCTTCGTGGATTACAAATATTTCTTGGTTTTACCCATACACTGATGTGTGTTGAAAGCACTGGACACTATTGGTAATTACTCAAAAAAGTGTTAGCACAAAAACTTACTTGGTAACGAGCAATGGTGAGCTGTTGATAGTATAAAACATTTTGAGAAACATTTTTTTCTCATTCAAATATTAAAAGACTTCAGGCCTAAAGCCTTTTTTTGAGGCACCTGAAAGCACACACATCTGTGCAACTAGGGTGTTTTTACTTTCTTTATTTTCTTGCAACTTCAATGACCAATTGAGCCCAAATTTTCACAGATGTGTTATTTGTTTGGATACACCAAGCGAGACTACTGGTCTTTGAAAATTACCAAACGTCTCCAGTGCCTTTAGGCCCCTTGTCCAAACTCCCAAAGCGTTCCTCTGCAGTTGTGGACTGGACGGCAAACAGTACGTTGCTACGGACCTCGGACAGTCCGCAGAAGAACAGCCATGTGTGTTGAAGCGCGACGAAATTTAATGAGCTATCCATGCTCTACGCAATTGTTGGTATAAAAATAAGTCTCATGAATAAACAAGACGTATTTCAGGTTATGAATATCAGCGGCTTGGTCACTGACCAGCTGTGCTGTCCCAAGAATAATACATTTTCAACTCATGAATACCATTGTTCTGGAAGCGGACAGGCCGCACCGAGACCAATTCACTATGCAAGTTGGATGATAAAGAAACTTGTTCCCGTCCCTTGGTTTTCCCATAAATAAAGTTTTTTTGAAAATGTACAAACTTCAAATGCAGATTGTCATAGATTGTCTATATTGTAACTTTTTTCCCCTTTTTAAGGAAAGGGCATTTATAAAGGGGAATGAAAGAGTTGTGACTCGTTTTAAATGGCCGTTTAAGAACCACTATAGTATTCCCTTAGTAATAACTGACAAGGCACATTTCCAGAACCTGTTCTGGCTCATTGTACGAGTGAAACAAAGCATTTCACAATACACGTGTACATGAAGGTAAATGTCTGTGAATGCTACGCAATGGAGAGTCAGGGTGGATATAAACATTGGCTATTCAGCTATTATTATTATTATTATTATTATTATTATTTATTCACCCAATTCAACAATACAAGACTGTACAAAAATACTTGCAGATGGGCTAGGAGGAATAAAAGCAAATTAAGTACTGTGGTCCTTAGACCTGCCTCTCCACATCTGGTTGTAAAACAAGTCATATATTGACCCATTTCACCTGACATCATCATCAGAAAAATCTTGAATGCGCCATACTGGTGGGCCATTTCACTGTGCGTTTTTATATGTATGCTGTGCGTTATGCAGTAAAGTGCACATTTTAGGCGACGCAGCGTTTATACACGTAAACCTAACTTGCCCACCAACATGGTGAGCGGTAAGCACGGCATCAGTGTGACGCGTGTGACATGCGTGCAAGGGGCCAATGTAACAATTAAAGGTTCAAAGGAAATGGGAAAATGAACTATAAATAAACAAATGTACCGGTACATGTACATCAATTTAAACATAACAATTAAAGCACAAAGAGAGTGAGAGTAAATTGTTTTTAATACGAGTATTGAAGAAGTAAACATCCTTTACATGATAATTCCAAGTAAACAGAGAATTAAAGGTTACACCAAGGCGTAAAAAAAGTTCTGCCCCAAGTCTTTCTAAAGTAATTGCAAGTTGCATATCATCCCACGTGAAGTGGTTCAGTAAATTGTATTATTCAGAAAAATTTTCTTGTTGGGATGAGATGGACCAGTTGCAATGACTTTGGAAAAGATCCACACACAAAAAAACACACAAATCCACACACACAAAATAAGGACACATTTGTTTCATGACAGTTATTTTCCTTGGTTTTATCTGCAGATCCTACATTGTGACCGGGCAGACATATAGCAGGAAAGTGGATATAGATGTTCTCTCTGCACTCGCTGGGCTTGGTGCTACCATCCACAAGGTAAGGTCTTTGAGGTCATTTTTTTTCTTTTCACTTTACACAGAGCTCCCACCTATAGACCTTTATCACGCTGCATCCATCTTGACTTGTTCCTCGTATCGAATTACAATAATAAATACTAATAATTACCTTGCAATAAGGACCCAGACTATTTTGTTCTTTCAGCCTTGGTTTGGGAACATTGAAATCAATGGGTTAGAGTTTCCAGTTCCGGTCATGACACTCATGTCCTTGAGCAAGACACTTCACTATAGACCATTATCTTGGTGCAGCCATCTTGAATTTCTCCCGTTGATTCCAATGTTATCAAACCGAGGCTGGCCGAACAAAATAGTCTGGTTCCTATTTGCAAAAAGATTATTAGAATTCTATATTGTTATTTGATACGAGGAACATGACCAAGATGGAGGCAGCATGATAAAGGTCTATAGTGAAGTGTCTTGCTCAAGGACACCATTGTCATGACCGGAACTCGAAACCCACACCCTAATCTTAACCACTCGGCCACATTTTTTACTCGATAAAGAGTGTTTGAGTAATAGTGATTGATGAAGTGTCCATCATGTTTCAGACATGCGCAACTCTGCCAAACCAAAAAGATTAGGAGCGACTCTAGGTCAACCCAAATTAATTTTGATTTCAGACAGGCAAGCTTAACTTAACATTTATATTAGGTTCGGCTTATGACAAGATTGATGTCTGAAACCAAGGCACTCAAGAGTAGTTCCAAACAACTGCAGCAGTCCATCTTTCAACTTCAAGCGCGTCCAGACGTTTCAGACATCAAACTTTTCATGTACTGAGGAAGAAACTATAAGTAAATAGTAATCTTGTAGGTACAACCTTGTGAAGCGCTTTCGGACGCCCTTCGGTTGTGAAAAGCGCTATATACAAAAACGGGTTATTTTATTATGTTTATTATCAAATCTCTTTTGTGGAATAGTTGGCTCTGAAAAGAGTCGGTGCTGTCTCCACGTTTCGAACAGTATATTTTGCTCGTCTTCAGGAGAGTAGAGTAAGTTGTTCGAAACATCGAGACCACACCGTCAGAGCCAACACTCCCACTAAAGAGATTTACACATGGTTGTACCCGCAAGTTTATTTATTGTTTCCATGCAAAGCTTCAAACAATACTTAAACCCCCAATGATTTCTCTTTCTAGATTTGTACTGACCTACGACTGCTGGCCAATCTCAAGGAGGTCGAGGAACCATTTGAGACTGATCAGATTGGTTCCAGCGCTATGCCGTATAAGCGCAACCCGATGCGCAGCGAGCGCTGCTGCTCCCTAGCCAGACATCTCATGACCCTGGTCATGGATCCCCTTCAGACACACTCTGTCCAATGGTTTGAGAGAACACTGGATGACAGTGCAAACAGGTGAGAGTATGACTTATTAAAGAGTCTGTGTACCTTCTCAATGCGCATTATATTAGTTCCCTGTCATTGGGCCAATAACATTCCTTGCAAGTAGATACCATAGAGTTATATATAAGAACTAGAAGGCGCACTGGCCTATATACGCGCTCCGGCATGCACGCAGGCGGCCCTTTTCTAAGTTGACAAAACTGGCATCTCACATCGTGTGTTTGTGCGGCCATTTTGTAAGTTGAACAAACAGCATCGCGGTGCGTTCAATAAAAAACCTCAAACGTGTATTTCATATTCAACGCGCGTGCAGAATGACACGCTTGTCATCTTGTGGTCCCATGGCGTTTGTGCACGAAGCATCACTCGTGCGCCCTCTAGTTCTTATATATAACTCTATGATTATATTAGTTCCCTGTCATTGGGCCAATAACATTCCTTGCAAGTAGATACACACATGGTGTTACCCCTCACACCAATTAAATATTGATACCTCACCATGCAATGCCTCCAATCCCATGATATTGAATGTATTTCACACTTGATCCTTTGACTTTTACAGGCGTATTTGCATAGCAGAGGCATTTCTCACTGCTGATACATGCCTGATTACACTGCAGAATGTGACGGAAGGACTTGTCGTCTATCCAAAGGTTAGGTTTTCATGAAACATTCAATTTGTAAAACTGCCATTTTGCAAGGACGGCAGGGCCCAATTTCATAGTGCTGCTTAATGATAAAGCAAATTTGTGTGCTAACTGTAGCAGAATGATTTGCTTTAATGAAGCATATTTCACAGGATGGCAAGAAAATAAGGCGGTTATCTTGCGTGTTCACCATTGGTTTGATTGATTGATTGATTGATTGATTGATTGATCGATTGATTAGCAACAATAGGAGAAAGACAATGCAATAAACCAAATCAAAATAAAACACAAGATAGAAATACTGCACAAAATTATCCAAGGATATAGCCCAAAAAGCCAGTAACTTAAACTTGTTTCCACTGGGGTCCTTAGACCCAAGGTTTGGATTGTTACGTCGTTCATTTTCATACAGTAAGTACTGGATGATTAGTATGCCTATTCGAGTGCTGACGGTTTAGCAGAGCTTTGAAATGGAAATTTTGCAGTCAGCACAAAATCTGCCATTAAGCAGCTACTATGAAATATTGCCCAGGTCTTGCACTTGAGCTTTTTAAAAAGTAGCCAACTGGTCCAAAGATCATTAAGCATGTGAACATAAAAACTTACTAAGCACAGAAAACTCTTGCTAACCAGCCAAAGTTTACTTTGTTGCAACAAGTACCCCACGCACTGTTTGCTTAGGAAAGAAATTTGGTACGCAGTATATCTGCTTAATGGTGTTATGAACTTGGGCCCAGTGCTTTTACTGTGTGTTTTACTTGATATTGCCTTAGTACATGTAACTCATGAATAAAATCTTGAATACCACTATTCAAGTGTGAAAAGCGCAATATAAAAACGGATTATTATTTATCTATTAAACCTTTATAGGTTATTGAGAAGCATGTGAAGCAGGAACTACCCTTCATGGCTTCAGAGAACATCATCATGGCAATGGTCAAGGCTGGAGAAAGCCGCCAGGTACGTACACCAACCAAACTCCGCCTCTCTCCACTTACATTCTGTTTGTGCCCCAAGGGCGAAACAAGCCGAAGGGACGTATGGTGAATGCCTAGTCCTTCTGTTTGTTGTGTGTTCTTAGGTCTGGATTTTAATGCTACTTGCGAAGTGTATACCTGAAAACAAAAGAGGTCCTAATGAGTACAAGCATTTTTCTTAATGAACAATGGACCCCATGAGAGAATTCTTTTGAAAATGGAATAATAGAACAAAAATAGCTGGAACAACAATAAGGTGTTTTATGTTTTAACGCTACATACGAAGTGCGGACCTGAGAACAAAAGAGGTCCACATAATTAGGGACTTGAATCCACACAGTGATATTTACAGTGTTGAGAAGTAGGGTTTTCCTTATTGTGTATGACCACAGGGGGTGGCCACACAGTGACTGCAACACAAAGCTGAGTGTGTGTATGCTTGTGTCGAATGTCAAGGTCATTAGGGCCAAAACAAAATAACTGTTTTCCGAGTGAAAACTACCGAACAACTTGGCATATCAACGGCAAAAGGTGTTGGATTTTGATGGATTAATTGCAGTTTGATTCACTGAGTACTGAAGCCAATAGTGGGTTACCATTATGGTGTTGGAGTTTGATGGATTGAGTACTGTTTCTACTAGAGAACTGTTGCAGTTTGATTCACTGAGTACTGAAGCCAATAGTGGGTTGCTATAATGGTGTTGGAGTTTGATGGATTGAGTACTGTTTCCACATGAGAACTGTTGCAGTTTGATTCACTGAGTACTGAAGCCAATAGTGGGTTGCTATAATGGTGTTGGAGTTTGATGGATTGGGTACTGTTTCCTAAAGAGAACTGTTGCAGTTTGATTCACTGAGTACTGAAGCCAATAGTGGGTTGCTATAATGGTGTTGGAGTTTGATGGATTGAGTTCTGTTTCCACATGAGAACTGTTGCAGTTTGATTCACTGAGTACTGAAGCCAATAGTGGGTTGCTATAATGGTGTTGGAGTTTGATGGATTGAGTACTGTTTCCATGAGAGAACTGTTGCAGTTTGATTCACTGTGTACTGAAGCCGATAGGGGGTTACTATAATGGTGTTGGAGTTTGATGGATTGAGTACTGTTTCCATGAGAGAACTGTTGCAGTTTGATTCACTGTGTACTGAAGCCGATAGGGGGTTGCTATAATGGTGTTGGAGTTTGATGGATTGAGTACTGTTTCCATGAGAGAACTGTTGCAGTTTGATTCACTGAGTACTGAAGTCAATAGTGGGTTACTATAAAGGTGTTGGAGTTTGATGGATTGAGTACTGTTTCAATGAGAGAACTGTTGCAGTTTGATTCACTGAGTACTGAAGCCAATAGCAGGTCACTATAGTGGTGTTGGAGTTTGATGGATTGAGTACTGTTTCCATGAGAGAACTGTTGCAGTTTGATTCACTGAGTACTGAAGCCAATAGTGGGTTGCTATAATGGTGTTGGAGTTTGATGGATTGAGTTCTGTTTCCACATGAGAACTGTTGCAGTTTGATTCACTGAGTACTGAAGCCAATAGTGGGTTGCTATAATGGTGTTGGAGTTTGATGGATTGAGTACTGTTTCCATGAGAGAACTGTTGCAGTTTGATTCACTGTGTACTGAAGCCGATAGGGGGTTACTATAATGGTGTTGGAGTTTGATGGATTGAGTACTGTTTCCATGAGAGAACTGTTGCAGTTTGATTCACTGTGTACTGAAGCCGATAGGGGGTTGCTATAATGGTGTTGGAGTTTGATGGATTGAGTACTGTTTCCATGAGAGAACTGTTGCAGTTTGATTCACTGAGTACTGAAGTCAATAGTGGGTTACTATAAAGGTGTTGGAGTTTGATGGGTTGAGTACTGTTTCTCAAAGAGAACTGCTGCAGTTTGATTCACTGAGTACTGAAGCCAATAGTGGGTTACCATAATGGTGTTGGAGTTTGATGGATTGAGTACTGTTTCCAAAAGAGAACTGTTGAAGTTTGACTCACTGAGTACTGAAGCACTGAAGCAAATAGTTGGTTAATGTTGTTGGCATTTGATGGGTTGAGGAGTGTTAGAGTAAATATGCTTTCAAGGTAAGTTTGGCTAAAAAAACAACTTAAAGTTGTGTTTTTTCAAGGTGTTCAGATTCCACAAGTCTTTTTTCTTGATTGATACATTGATTTCTTTCAATCAAAGTGGACCAACTTGGTTTGGCTGTCTTGGATACTGACATCTACACACCATGGATATGAATGCTGTTCTTAGCTGTTTATACTTGAATCCATACAAGACTGGATTGATGGCCGAATTCACCAAGGCAAGAAATTCAATCACACTCCATATGGCTACATCAATATTAAAAAGAGTTCCATGCAGAAACAATGATAGGGAAAACGCTATGGCTCTGGGCATGACAAGAATAAGGAAAGCTGTGGTGATGATAGCAAGAGTGCTGGTGACTTTCTTGTGAGCTTGGTGCAGTTCTTGAGCTGGGCCCTGGATTCCTTGCTCTTCTAGGTTTCTGGCTCCTTGTTTCAGGTTGATGAGGATTCTGATGTACATCCAAATTGTAGCTGCAATAGGTAGAAAGAGCAATAGCATTGCTGCAATGCCAAAGACTACAGGTTGTTGTAGCATGTCAATTGCGCAATTGTCTCTTTTGTAATGATCTATTATGAGGACTGATCGAGGCAAATACACAATTACTGGAATTATATAAATGGACAGTAACAACAGCGTGATCTTTCTTTTAGTGAAGTAGGCTGTGTACTGCAAAGGTCGACTGATTCCAATAAATCGTTCATAATTGGCCAATGTGAGATTGAGAACAGAGTGGGCACAAAAGCAGTTGATAAAGACAGCATATATCCAAGTACTGTTGAACCGAAAAAGCCCGTCTGGTGTACATTGGCTGATGCTAGAGTTAGATGAACTGTGTGCAAGAAGTGAGTACTGGAAAGCAATAGATGCATACGGAGCGCAAGATACCGAGACCAATGCATCTGCAACAGCGAGGTTGAGTATCATCAAATTGGTCACATTATGCAGTTTCTTTGTGTAGATTATCGTCACACATACAAGAACATTTCCAACAAATCCAATACTCCCAACACATGGCATCAAGATGAATAAAACTCTGAACAAATTTGTAATAATGCCATCCATATCTACTTCGTGTTAATCCTGTGTGATACTGATTTATAGCTGCTCTGTCTATGCAAGCAATCTTGTGTGTGGCTACTATCAGATTGTACTCAGGTCTAGGACCACAAAACTGAAACAACAGCACATTCACTGATAAGCCTTTCAGTAATAATTAAGAATGACACTCCAGGAAAGGTGGTCCATCAGTAAATAGTGCTTTTCCTAATTATTTTTGTTTGCAATTAAGGGCAGTGGACAATATTACTCAAAATAATTATTAGCATAAAACCAATACTTGGTAACGAGTGATGGGGAGAGGTTGATAGTATAAAACATTGTGAAAAACGGCTCCCTCTGTAGTAACGTATTTTTTGAGAAAGAAGTAATTTTCCACGAATTCGATTTCGAGATCTCAGATTTAGAATTTGAGGTCTCGAAATCAAGCATCTGAAAGCACACAACTTCGTGTGACAAGGGTGTTTTTTCTTTCATTATTATCTCAAAACTTTGACGACCAATTAAGCTCAAATTTTCACAGGTTTGTTATGTTATGCATATGTTGAGATACACCAAGTGAGAAGACTGGTCTTTGACAATTACCAATAGTGTCCACTGTCTAAAGTAGCTGCTCTGTCAATGCAAGCAATCTTGTGTGTGGCTAATATCAGATTGTACACATTCACTGATACATGTATGCCTTTCAGTAATAATTAAGAATGACACTCCAGGAAAGGTGGTCCATCAGCAGATAGTGCTTTTCGTCAGTCTGTTTTGTTTGCAAGCAAGCTAATATATAAATTTAAAAAACAAGCATCAAGTACCGTACCTGAAACCCAAAAAGCAGTTATAAGTTATTAAGCATTGTACTTGGCTAATTGCCATATCATTGCTGTTATCCCAATAAAGGCAGTCCTGTGTGTAGCTACTTTGATCAAATTGTTGGTACAAAACTGTAATACTGTGATTGCTGCCAAATCACTCATGACCTCGCCATCATTAGATGCTGCTCTTCTAAGTTGTTGATGGATTGAGTACTGTTTCACTGTTGCGGTTTGATTCACTGAGTACTGAAGCAAATAACGAGTTACCTTATTGTTGATGTAGTTTGATGAATTGAATGCTGTTTCCACAAGAGAACTCTAGCAGTTTGATTGACTAATTTGTCTAATCTTCTGTTGTAGTCGGATCAACGTTGATAAACTCTTTCTCACAGTGGACCAACTTGGTTTGGCTGTCTTAATTGGTTACACCTGCACACCATGGATAGGAATGCTTTCCTCAGCTGTTCATACTTGAATCCATACAAGACTGGATTGATGGCAGAATTCATGTTAGAGAGAAGTAAAAGTACACCCCATATGGCTGTATCAAAGTTGAAAAATTCAACTTCTTGCACAGGCTGAAATATCAACGCAGTGGTGAACCAGATTGCACCAGGCATGACAAGAATAAGGAACGCTGTTGTGATGATAGCAAGAGTGCTGGTGACTTTCTTGTGAGCTTGGTGCAGTTCTTGAGCTGGGCCCTGGATTCCTTGCTCTTCTAGGTTTCTGGCTCCTTGTTTCAGGTTGATGAGGATTCTGATGTACATCCAAATTGTAGCTGCTATGGGTACGACATACAACAGCATGGCTGCAATTCCAAAAACTACAGGTTTTTGTAGCTTATCAATCCTGCAGTTTTCTCTTTTATACTGATCTATTATGAAGACAGATCGAGGGGTATGTATCACCACTGGAATTACCCAAATGGCAAGTAACAACAGCTTGACCTTTCTTCTAGTGAAGTAGGCTGTGTACTGCAAAGGTCGACTGATTCCAATAAATCGTTCATAATTGGCCAATGTGAGACTGAGAACAGAGTAGGCATTGAATGAGTTAATAAAGCTAAAATATATCCAAACACTACTGAACTGAGAAACCCCTTCTGCTGTACACTGGCTGCTGTTAGAGTTTATTAAACTGTATCCATAGTATAAATAGTCCAAAGAAATAGATGCGTATGGAGCATTAAATATAGAGACCAATGCATCTGCAACAGCGAGGTTGAGTATCATCAAATTGGTCACATTATGCAGTTTCTTGGTGTAGATTATCGTCGCACATACAAGAACATTCCCTACAAAACCGAGAATCCCAACAATTGGATGCACGAGGGCTAAACCTGTGAGCAGGTTGACAATAAGGTCATCCATGAGCAAGTGAAGGTTCTTCTAACCTTGCTACCTTGAGTCAATTTGCAGTTCTAGTCACCCACTAGAATTTTCTCTGTATAGATCGTATTGAATATGACGTCACCATTCAAAAACCTGCCCTACAACATGGTGTCTGTGAACGTGTATGTGGGGGTGTGCGTACGTGTGCCATAGAAATTGAACCCGGAATGCTTCGTGCTTCATTGATGTCTGCGTTTAGACGCGCATACGGTTTGCCCTACAAGATGGCTACTTTCATAGCAACAATGGGGTTTATTCAAAACGGTCTGTTATCAATCCAGTCGTTGAGTGTAATCCTGTTTAATTCTGGTTTATAGCTGCTCTCTCAATGAAAGTAGTCCGATGTGTGACATCACATTATACTCAGACTGTAGACCACAAAACTGTCATAATCTCAGAGTTACTTTGACTTTGGTTCAGATACTGTCTCTCCAACTAGAAGCAGTCCGATGTGTGACATCACATTATACTCAGATCAGAGACCACAAAACTGAAGCAATATCAGAGTCGCTTTGACTAGGGTGTTTTCTTGCCCAGAAAAGGAAGTCCCATTTGTGGTAACACATTTTACTCGGATCATACATGTACATGTACACCACAAAACTATAACAACGTCAAAGTCATTTATATGCAACTATGGTACTGATACTTTCTGGCCAAATAAAGTGAGTCTCGTGTGTGGCTAGTGCATCAATTCATCAACGAATCAATTCCTGTATAATTTGACAGTTTAGTAATAAAGTCCATAGTCACCTATACAGTGTATGCTCTTATAATGTACTGATTAAAACGATCTTGTGTACAGTGTGTTCAGTGATGCAAATCTTCCATTGATATGATTTGTTGCTGTGTTATAGTAAGGCAAGGTCCGACCCTTCTTCCTTGATTGAATGTGACAACTGGATGATACATGGTCTACCTATTGCTTACTCCATCATGGTCCAAAGACCAACTGTCTGGGGTTTTTTCTACCCATATCACATCACACATCAGGCCTGTATGCTTCGTTTCTATGAGGAAATGGTATGGTTAATTTCTACTATCATTTCGAGGGGACCAAGGCAATGACCATGGGGCATGGAGGCAGTCGCCTTTGTACAGGTTGCTTCTGTGAAGTATCCGAGGCCCTACACATCCTGAGTTTGCTGAAAAGATGTTTACTTTTGACTCTTGCAGTAAAATATTTTACAATTTACAATATCCTCAGAGGGTGCCCTTTACCAAGAAGAAAATGCCTTGGTGCCCTTGCCCTTTTAAAAATGGAGCATACAGGCTTGAGCATCAAATGATAAACTTGACCTGATCTCAACCATTGTGTCTCTTAATGAAGTTATAAGACATACATGTGGGCGATTCCATGAAAAGGTGGAATTTTCATAGAAAAATGAAATTGCCCCCAGAATTGAATTTTTATCTTTATATCATTCCAAACATGTCCAAGTGTCAGGGGAATTTGTTTTATTCGTTCGGATATTGTTAACTGTGAAAAAAATTACTTTTCCGATAGTGCACTTTGTTTGGAAAAAAAGTAATGTTTTTTATGGTTTTATCAATTTGACCTATTTTTATAGTCAGTATCAATTTTCTTTAAAAAAGTATAAATGAGAGCAAGTATGGGCAGTATTCTTTCAGAAAAAATATGTAAAATTTCAATACAACTCAATGTACACTTGTGTCAACACTTGGTTTGAGGTACTCTCAGAGAGCGTAACGCGTGTTACCAAAACACACCCTTTTAAATATAATTACTAAACAACCTGGTTTCAAATGCTGCAACTTTTAATTTTCCTCCTACTAATAAGGGCTCATGTAAAAACAGTAAAAACTTAGATGAATTCTTTTAAAACCACCGCTTCACAATGAGCCTCCGAAAACTGTAACTCGTGTTACCATTTAACGTGTGTTACCAATGCAACGCGTGTCACCAAGCCCAATACACTGTATACAATGGTCAGATGGGCACAGCACACAGTTTAAAAACTAAAATATTCCTGCCACGCTCCATGGCCTGGTAGGCAAGCACAATGTGAATGAGGTGGAATTACTTTTCAATATCCCACGGCAAAGGACATGTCGATGGAATGGGGGGGGGGTGTCAAATTAACGATTCTAAGCGTGGGGAGTTGTTTTTTGTGGTTAATGATTGGGATTATTTTCGTGGTGAAGTAATGCAAGTAAGTGAAGAAAATGACCAGTGTTTTAGGGATGCCCCCTGCTTGAAGGAATTGGAAGTTGGCAAGTTCTAAAGATGACAAAACATTTTATTTTAGGAATCATATTATTAGGAAACTGACGAACCCGTGATAGCAAACAGTCGCATGCACTACAAATTTTGGGATAAGTAGAGCAACTAAAAAAATAAATGAATAAAAAGGTCTAAAACTACTGTTTTGCTCTTCAAATATGATGTGCAACTGATATTGGTTGATAAATTTGAGAAATTGTAACTCAACAATTGAAGTAACATCAATAATGTAGCAAGACAAATTGTAACACGTGTTACCGTAACGCGTGTTACCTTAAATTTTGTGATATGTAGAGCAAAACGTTAAGTAAAAAGGTATATTTAATTTGTTTGCTCTTTAAATATGATGTGCTACTGATATTGGTTGATATTTTTTGAGAATTTGTAACTCAACAATTGAAATAACATATAAACATGTAGCTTGGAAAAATTGTAATGCGTGTTACCGTAACGCGTGTTACAGACTATTTTGCAATTTACTAAAAAAGTTACACTTGGATTATTGTAATTGTTTTGGTATGATAAACCTTAGCATAGTACTTGATGACAAGAGAAACACATTTGTAGTAGACTGGTTAGTTTTAGGACAAAGTTGAAATGAAGTTCAGTATTTTTTTGGTCTTTCCATTCAGCAGAACGCTTGTTACCGATTTTTGCAGAGCTCTCTCAGCTAAACCAGTTGATCTTTCACTTTTGTGTGAACATGGGGATCTAGCCTAGATATTCAGGTTTTAAAATACAAAAGATCAACAGGAGTCTTGCAGCCAGAGAATGGAGAATGATGGAGGATCCTCAAAAGCGTAATGCGTGTTACCGCGGAATTGCCCATGTACATATGTACATGTATGAGTGATTGGCAGTAATCACAGTAATACAGTTCTGTTTTTACCATTTAATTTGATCTTAATAACTAGACACAGGACTGGGAGAGCAGCAAGTGCAATTAGCCAAGCACAAATATAATGCAAATTGCTTTTTAAAATAGGTTATATTTACTTTTTGGTTGCGGGTATGGTACTTTCAATTCAATAAAACTCAATAGAGTGCTTGTTTTGTTAAAGTATACTTGATTGCAAACAAAAACAATTAGGAAAAGCACTATTTACTGATGGACCACCTTTCCTGGAGTGTTATTCTTAATTATTACTGAGTAGGCATATCAGTGAATGTGATGTTGTTTCAGTTTTGTGGTTCTAGACCTGAGTACAATCTGATAGTAGCCACACACAAGATTGCTTGCATAGACAGAGCAGCTACATGTATAAATCAGTATCACACAGGATTAACACAAAGTAGATATGGATGGCGTTATTATAAACTTCTTCAAAGTGTTAACTGTCGTGATGCCATGTGTTGGGAGTATTGGATTTGTTGGAAATGTTCTTGTATGTGTGACGATAATCTACACAACGAAACTGCATAATGTGACCAATTTGATGATACTCAACCTCGCTGTTGCAGATGCATTGGTCTCGGTATTTAATGCTCCGTATGCGTCTATTTCTTTGCAAAACGTTTATCATTCAAACATCAGCCAGTGTACAGCAGACAAGCTTTTGCAATCCAACAACACCAGGATATTTTATTTATTTCTCAACTGCTTCAATGCCCACTCTGTTCTCTGTCTCACATTGGCCAATTATGAACGATTTATCGGAATCAGTCGACCTTTGCAGTATACAAGCTACTTCACTAGAAGAAAGATCACGCTGTTGTTACTTGCCATTTGGATAGTTCCAATGGTGATACATATGCCTCGATCTGTCATCATAATAGATCAGTATAAAAGATCAAATTGCAGGATTGAAAAGCTACCAGAATCTGAAGTGCTGGTGGTCTTTTGCATTGCAGCAACTCTGTTGTATATTGTACCTATTGCAGCTACAATTTGGATGTACATCAGAATCCTCATCAACCTGAAACAAGGAGCCAGAAACCTAGAAGAGCAAGGAATCCAGGGCCCAGCTCAAGAACTGCACCAAGCTCACAAGAAAGTCACCAGCACTCTTGCTTTCATCACGGCAGCTTTCTTTATTTTAGTCTTGCCCGGTGCAATCTGGTTCACTGTTGTTTTGATATTTCAGCCAGTGCAAGAAGTTGAGTTTTCCAATGTGGATGAAGAGGCCATTTGGGTTGTTTCAACACTTCTCTGTATGATGAATTCTGCCATCAATCCAGTCTTGTATGGATTCAAGTATGAACAGCTGAGGAAAGCATTTCTATCCATGGTGTGTAGATGTAACCAACTAAGACAGCCAAACCAAGTTGGTCCACTGTGAGAAAGAGTTAATCAACGCAGATCCAACTACAAGAGAAAATTCAACAATCAAGTGAATCAAACTTAAACAGTTCTCTCGTTGCAACTTTACTCAATCCATCAAACTCCAACACCATTATAGTAACCCACTATTGGCTTCAGTACTCAGTGAATCAAACTGCAACAGTTCTCTTGTGGAAACAGTACTCAATCCATCAAACTCCAACACCACTATAGTGACCTGCTATTGGCTTCAGTCAGTACTCAGTGAATCAAACTGCAACAGTTCTCTCATGGAAACAGTACTCAATCCAACAAACTCCAACACCATTATAGTGACCTGCTTTTGGCTTCAGTACTCAGTGAATCAAACTGCAACAGTTCTCTTTTGGAAATTGACTCAATCCATCAAACTCCAACACCATTATAGTGACCTGCTATTGGCTTCAGTACTCAGTGAATCAAACTGCAACAGTTCTCTCATTGAAACAGTACTCAATCCATCAAACTCCAACACCATTATAGTAACCAACTATTGGCTTCAGTACTCAGTGAATCAAACTGCAACAGTTCTCTTTCGGAAACAGTACTCAATCCATCAAACCCCAACACCATTATAGTAACCCACTATTGGCTTCAGTACTCAGTGAATCAAACTGCAACAGTTCTCTTTTGGAAATTGACTCAATCCATCAAACTCCAACACCATTATAGTAACCCACTATTGGCTTCAGTACTCGGTGAATCAAACTGCAACAGTTCTCTAGTGGAAACAGTACTCAATCCATCAAACTCCAACACCATTATAGCAACCCACTAGTGGCTTCAGTACTCAGTGAATCAAACTGCAACAGTTCTCGTTTGGAAACAGTACTCAATCCATCAAACTCCAACACCATTACAGTGACCTGCTATTGGCTTCAGTCAGTACTCAGTGAATCAAACTGCAACAGTTCTCTTTTGGAAACAGTACTCAATCCATGGAAACAGTACTCAATCCATCAAACTCCAACACCATTATAGTGACCTGCTATTGGCTTCGGTACTCAGCGAGTCAAACTGAAACAGTTCTCTTTCGGAAACAGTACTCAATCCATCAAACCCCAACACCATTATAGTAACCAACTATTGGCTTCAGTACTCAGTGAATCAAACTGCAACAGTTCTCTCATGGAAACAGTACTCAATCCATCAAACTCCAACACCATTATAGTGACCTGCTATTGGCTTCAGTACTCAGCAAGTCAAACTGCAACAGTTCTCTTTCGGAAACAGTACTCAATCCATCATTCCCAACACCATTATAGTAACCAACTATTGGCTTCAGTACTCAGTTGTGGAAACAGTTTTCAATCCATCAAACTCTTACAAATAGTAACCCCTCTGATTATTATTCAATTATAAAACAAGACAGTTTTTGCTACAACTCCAACACCATTATAGTAAAACCTACTAGTGGCCTCAGAACTCAGCGAATTAAACTAAAACAGTTCTTTTGTGGAATAACGTCTCAATCCATCAAACTCCCACAAATAGAAACCACCTATGTTGACTATTTTGTTTACATCGTAGAACAACACCTTGACTTCTAAAAAAATTCTCATATTTCTGACTGAAACTTCCCAAGGATTTAAAAAAAAAATATTTAATGGTTGTAAGCCATTATTTTCTTTATTGGGTCATTCCATGTCGAATCAACCAAGATTTTCCCTTGACCTGTCATCTTTTCCAATTTGAAGGTACTGGACAATAATGGCAATTACTCAAAATTATTGTAAGCATAAAAACTGACTTGGTAACGAGCAATGGAGAGCTGTTAATGGTATAAAACACTGTGAGAAACTGCTCCCTCTGAAGTAACAAAGTTTTTGAGAAAGACTCACTAAAAAATATTAAATTGAATTCGAGACAATTACATGTAGCTGAGATCTCAAATTCAAGCATCTGAAAGCACACAACTTGTGCAACAAGGTTTTTTTTCTTCTTCCATTATTCTCTCGCAACTTCAACAACCAATTGAGTTCAAATTTTCACAGGTTTGTTATTTTATGCATATAATGTTGAAAGACATTAGCATAAAAACTTACTCTGTAACGAGCAATGGAGAGCTGTTGATAGCATAAAACATTGTGAGAAACGGCTCCCTCTGAAGTAACGTAGTTTTCAAGAAAGAAGTAATTTTCCCATAATTTTTTTTTAATTTGATTTCGAGACATCAGAATTAGATTTTAAGGTCTCAAAATCAATCATCTGAAATCACACAACTTCGTGTGACAGGGGTGGTTTTTTCTAAATTTTGACGACCAATTGAGTTCAAATTTTCACAGGTTTGTTATTTTGTGCATAATGTTGAGATTCACCAAGTGAGAAGACTGGTCTTTGACAGTTACCAATAGTGACCAGTGCCTTTAACACATGGAATGACCCTTTTCCTATCCAGGGATTGGATGTCAATTATAATTTACCTTTAAAAACAAAAATGAAGCTCAAGTTTCATAGTGTGGTCAGGACGCAACACCAGGACATACAAACAAGCAATGCTTACTACTCAGAAATAAATGAAAAACTCAGAAATAAATGCACAACTGGGAAAAAAAACGAACAACTCCAAAATAATTGAAAAAACTCAAAAATAAATGAACAACTAAGAAAGAAACGAACACCTCATACTGTCCAAACTAATGACTTATACTGTAAGCAATTGATCAGCTATTATTGCATAGCGCACATATCTGTCATTCAGTGACGCTTAAGGTGCTTTTACCAACAGTATTTTCCAAACAGTATTTCTACCCCTATCCCCATCTTATCGTCCTTTTCGTTAATAATGTCATTGAATAACAGGATGTATTTGGTGTTCAGAAGTGATAAGTCCCTAGTGTACAATAAGTGGCTCTTGTTAACGGCTACCACTTATTTTTTATGGTGATTAATTTTGATGAAGTGATCAGCACAAACGATTTTGAAGGCATCAAATGCTACCTCTCACTTATCAATTGATCGTAAGTCGTTAGTTTTTGACAGTATGAGATGTTTGTTTCTTTCTGAGTTGTTCATTTATTTTGGAGTTTTTCAATTATTTATGAGTTGTTCGTTTATTTCTGAGTTGTTCATTTATTTCTGAGTTGTTTATATATTTCTGACAGTGAGTTGTTTGTTTATTTCTTTGTTGCTTGTTTATTTCTGAGTTGTTCATTGTTTTCTGTCCAAAAGTTTTAGCAGGCTTAAAAACCTACAACCTGGTGTAAAAATTATGGTTAAAGATCTGAGTGAATTATATTGTGTACAAGAATGGTACAAATAAAAATGATTGCTTTCAATCTTTCTTATTTTACAGATTATGGCAGTGCCTTTTTACCATATTTCATTTGAATTAAAACTGTCAACATTAAGTAGGAATAGAAACTATGCATGGTAGGAGTACAATCAAGTGAGGTCTTCGGAGACACCATGTAATTTTATAGTGGATAGTAATAATACTGGTCTCTTATATAGCGCACATATCTGTCACTCTGTGACGCTCAATGCGCTTTAACCTACGGTATTTTCCTGCCTGTGTTTGCCTACAGGTAGGCTTAGCTCAGTAGTGTACATATCTAGGAACTGTAACAGGTTAACCTGGGCTTAGGACAATGATACTTGGAGGCAAATGCTGAAACTGGATCATGCTACTGTCAGCATCAATTTATTTGCATTTGAAAAAGGATTCAGAAAAAAAGCATTTGCAAACCCTCATCAATCACTGTTGCTTTATTTCCATTGCCACAATTAAAACAAGCCTGATCAATGAATGAACACAGCACTCCCGAGGAAACATAAACCGTTACAATGATGCAGTTTCCCTTTAACAGTATCATTCTTGGACATGTTTTGCTTTTAGGAGTGCCATGAGCACATCCGCACTCTAGCTCAGGAGGCAGGAGCTGTCGTAAAGCAACAAGGTGGCGACAATGACCTCGTAGAGAGAATACGCAAAGTGGGGTATTTTGCACCAATCCACGCTCGCCTTGATGACCTCCTTGATCCTGCTACATTCATTGGACGAGCTCCAGAACAGGTAATTTGGTGTTGTGTTTGTCAGGTAGTCGGTCGTAGATCTTGAGAGCAGAGGCTTGCATTCAGCCTTTGAGAAAGTTTCTGCTGGGGTCAAAATGTGAGGCATTTAACTTTTGTTTTAGCAGTTTGCAACAAAAGTTCTATTTTCAAATTAATGTTCTTTACATTGTTGTGTCTCGTGTGATTTTTCTCCAAAACTTATTTGAGATTATGTTGTCATGGCAGTGTAAAATGTCTTGACCACAACTTAATGTTTGCCAGTACTCAGTGTTCAGCGTAAATACAAGTAGACTGTCGCATAAGCAACTACCTATATATGCACTTTATATAGCAATCATGGAACTGTCGCACGAGAGTAGTTAGTACACAGGCATGAACATAATATTACCGTACATGTGTACACATGAGAAGATGACGGCACGCCTAAATGTCAATCCTTGTTTTCCTGAGATCAGTGATTTGAAACCAGAGAAGTATGAGGAGTAGTAAAATAGATTTAAGATAGTTTGACTCAGGAACTAGTTTGTCAACTTCCAGTACCTCGAGGAGCTAATACTGTCTGTCCAGCTTTAAGAAACCATGTTATTGTGTCGTAATGAGTAGGGTTTGAAGCTTTTCATGAAGGGAGTACAGGCGGTTGAGGTTTGCTTGACTCTTTTGACTATCAGTGGTTTCTCCTAAAGACAATCAGAGCAAACTGATTGAAATATTGAACCACCACTACTAAAAATCTATTCATGCACTTATGGTGTCAGCACAAACCCTATTTGATTGTAATGAGTGAATATTTGTAGTGCAATTTTTCTTCTTAATTGTTGTTATCCCCCAGTCTGGTATTAGCAGTGCCTGTCACGCTAAACTGCACAACAAAGTTTAAACAGTCATTTGGCAATGACTAGATGCACCATAACCAATTGTTCCAATTTTGTTTCTAGTTTAAAATTATTTTATTAGAAAATCAAATATAGGGAATAACACATAATAGTAGACAACCCTCTTTACATTCCTTCAAATATCTTTCAATTCTGCTGAGTATCGAGCAATTCTCGAGTGTGTGGAGTTAACCATTTTTTCGACCAAGTGTTTTCTGCCGCATGCAATCTTACTAGCCCGTGCTTACCCAAATACGCCACTGCAATAAATTCTTAGCTGCATGAAACCTATGGCAAATTTCGAGCCGATAAAAGAACGGATGAAAGAATGCGCAATCCAGAGTACAATTCTCCTGCCCTTCACTGACCGTCTATTTCCGATGCAAACTTCCTAAACGTCAAGGTGAGCAAAAAATTAATAATAATAATAATTATGCAGTTCATATATAAATAGCGCTTTATCACACTCGAGGGTGCTATAAAGCACTTAGTGTTTCTTTAAAAAGGTATGCAGAGCTATGTCAGAATAATAAAACCTGTTTATTCACATAGCACAGTGTAAGGGTTTATAGGTGCTGTTGCGCAATCTGCAGCCAACCATGCCAGAAAAAAACTGGGGCAAACCCTTTTCCTTGACGATAATTGTACTGGGTTCTTTCACATCCATTACACAACACACATGACTTAAGGCTTTACCTTTCTTGCTAGCCTGTTTCGCTCCACTGCAGGAGGAAAGCCTCTTCACCAATTCCGTACTCACTCTATCCTGCATTGTCTGTTGCCAAGCAATGCTCCCATTCATGTACTTAATAGTTCATCTCTCCATCTTCTGTTTTGTCACCCTCGTTTTTTGTCCAGTTTGTTGGAGTCCAGTTGGTTCTTTTGCATGCCCTAACTGTTGTCATACCTCCATCTCCTTGTCTTTGATTGAATGATCTAATAATATCCTGCACTCTTGATTTCTTTCTTAGGTCCTCATTGGGACTTTACCTTATGTGCTATTAAATAGATACATTTAAATAGATGTGAAGTTTGCAGAACCGCTACTAAAACATAAGATTCGAACTGCATCTAGCTACTGGGCAAACTCGATTATCTAGTTGGTATGCACTGCTCTAGAATTGCATAGGTCGTGGGTTCGAATCCCACCCGAGTAACTTGCCTGTGATATTTTTTCACAGGACACGTTAAAGTACTGAGTATACAGTGCTAACACACATCTGTGTATGGGTAAACACAAGATTATATATTTTGTTATCATAGTGGTTGTTTTGATAAATTTTAATATATATAAAAAAGTTTGTAGTACCCACTGCTGAAACATAGGATTCGAACTGCATCTAGCTACGTACTGGGCAAGGTTGTGGGTTCGAATCCAAACCGAATAATATGTCTGTGAATTTATTCACAGAACTCGGGGGAAGTACTGAGTATACAGTGCTAACACACACATCAGTGTATATCATGGGTAAAACCAAAATTTTTATTAGATATATTTTGTTAATATTGTGGTTGTTTGCTGTCTCTTTGTGATAGGTGACACGTTTTCTGAATGAGGAAGTGAAGCCAGCTATCCAACCATTTGAAGGAAGCATGGAGGCTACCTCCAAACTTGCCCTTTAAAGACTCCAATCTGCAAAGCGTGTATGGTGTGTTATTTAAAGACAATCTCCAAGGTTAAATTTAGTTTTGTGTTCCACCCATTTTCCAATTGATAGAGTCCTTATTAAATTAGAGGGAAAAAAACAAGTATCTAACCTCACAATAAAATGGTGTAAAATGACATTTATTTAAAACTTTTCGGGGAAAATTTTGAATCATGGCATCATCAAACATCAAACACAAAATTGGTCAGTACATTTCAAAGAGGAATTTTGGACAAAGTTGCAAGTCTCTAACCTCATGTTAAAATTATGAAAATACCCCTTCAAGTGCAATTTAGTCACAATCAAAGAACGTTCGTTGACATAATTATTTCCAATAAGTGGTCTGTACCTTTTTTGTACAGACCATAGTTCATCCCTAAATTTTGATGAAATTCAATCATAACTGCATTAACATTGATTTTTTGACTGGAGCAGAAATTCCTATTTGGAATGTACAGACCCATTTGTTGTTATGTTCAATGATGTAATTTTTCAAATTTTGCTCTGAAACAGTATCAAGTTAATTGTAATTTTCATCATTCTACCGTGAGGTTTAATTTAGAGCAAGTTCGATCAGGGTACAATCGTCGACTAGTTAGTTCGTGACGTACGAAGCACATGCGCGCTGAAATAAAAGTGCGAACGACTCTAGTCGTTTTCTAGATGTGTTCATGGTTCACGGTCATCTTTTTCACATAATTATGTGAAAAAGATATGAAAAAGATGATCGTGAACCATGAACACATAAAAAGTCCATACTCACTTCTTTTCAGCTATTTTAAGAATAACTGGTCCTCTCTGCCTGCAGCACACTGTGATATGACAAATTGCTATTAGTAATCAACGATGCGACCAACCTCGACCAGCCTCGAGTGGATGGTCGCGAATAGTCGACTAGACTGGTCCAACTATCGTTGATTAACGCGGGTTCGATCAGAGTTAGTCGAACTATGGTTTACTATGGTTGTTGATCGAACTTGCTCCTAGCGAGTTGTAATTTTTTCTCAAATATCTTATGGACTCCAATTATTAGAAAATATTTACTTTGTGTGGTGTTTCTTTCTCCCTTTAAATTGAAAAAAAAAGTTTATCTCTTTACTGAAATGTATATTTGTTTGCTATTGGTTTTGTAAAGATATTAATTCCTACAGTGTCCCAGGCCAATTTAAACTGCTTAAATTTTTGGAACGAGTTATGCCAGAGCCGATTAAAATTAAAATTTCTAATTTCATTAAAACCCAAAAAGTTACCTAAAAAAAAAAAAAATATTTAGAAAGTTCAAGTTGTGATCAAAATAAAATAGACAACTTTGAGCTTTGTGTGTTCCTTGACAACAGTCATTTGCTGAAGCTCATTTGGTACGTAGCGCTGTACATACCAGTATTCAATGTAGAAACTTTAAGTACTTGGGTACTTCCAGAAATGGAGCCTGAAAAGCTGACAGTGATTGACAATTTACAAGGAAAGGTTTTTCAAATTTTATCTTCATTATTCAAATGAAGGAAAAAGTAATTGAATGACTTATAATCGGCTGTTTAAATTTACATGGCAGTGCGATAAAGGATCTAGACTTTTAATCACACGTCCAGTCCCGGCCACGACCCTGCCAGTTTTAAACGGCTGTCAAAAGCCTACAATGCCGTATGACCTACATTAGCCTTAATCACACGGCCACGACCCTGTTGGTTTTAAACAAACGTCTGCTTAAAACTTTTCAAAAGACGAGTCCCGGCCAGTTTTAAACAATACCTACATGGCTGTGCGCTAAGGGACCTAGTCTTTTTTTTTTTCAGGCAAACAGTACATCAATTACCAAGTTCCGGATATGACTGTAAACGGCCTTTAAGTTAAGACCTTGCCATCTGTACTATTTCATTCCTTTAATGAAAACCATATTGGGTGCTTATAATGTTATTGAATAGTCAGACAGTAGAAGGGTTTAATATTTAGTTTGGTTTATTTTCAACTTAACACTCAACTGTTACCACTCCTGATAGTTTTTTATGTCAAAAAGGATAAATGGTTGTAATTTCTCACCAATTAATAATTTACTGTAACATATTCCGCAAGTTACACGACCTGACACATAAATTTGTCATTAAACTTATTAGCACAGCCAATGTATAACTAGACTTGTCACGCTTCAAAATGATGTACAATGCTCTGGCACGGTGCCAAAGTCACAAGGTATTGCGTTTTCACTAATTGACTTGAACATGTACAGGTACATGTGTGTATGTCATATTTCATCTCAATTGCATTTTGACAAAGTGAGCTATCTCAGTATTCGTTTTGTTTGTTTGTACTCAGCCCCTTTGGGCACTTCAATTTTTTTTTTTAATTTTTTCATTAAGTGTTGTACAAACATGTATGTGTTTAGGTATCAATTACTCATTCAACTAAATGCAAGAATAAAAACCTTGACAGTTCTGTGTGACTGAAGAAGTCAGCATAATGTTTGTCTGAAAAATACAAATCAAAAAGTAGTACACAGTCTCTGAAGAAGAAAAAAAAAAGTTATGAAAAATGCAACCGAGAATTTCTCCAATTTAAAAATGTTTGGCTGTGGAGCATCTAGACTACTTTGTGGGGAAGACAAACAAATGTATCATATAAAAATAAAAACTTAAATGTAATTATAAAATCGTAGATCCTTGTCATTTAATTGGTCGGACAGGCATGAAATGTCATGCTTTATTTTGCTGTGTATTTACTGCCACAAGTGCATGACACTCCAAAATTAAATTTTAGGAGTCCTATATTGAGAAATATAGGCTCCTTTCCAAAATAATCAATGTTTTGAATTTTTTAATGGATGAGTTTCCGTTTTTGCTTTGTTTTTATTGTGAACAAAATATGAATGACAAGGATCTATGTGTGTGCTATATAAAACAAACATTAACTGCAATTTTGAATAATTAATCATTGGGTGAAATTTTGCCTTCCCAATTCACAAGGTGCTGCGACATTGCACTCCAATGTATCCAATATTTGTATAACATAATGATTAGGCCTATAAACGATCATTCAATGGAACTGCTGTAAACAAAACCTTCCATTTCAATTTATTGCATAAAATGTAATGAATAAAGAAACATTTTTACATGAATTAGTGGTGTACTGTTACAACTTTATTCGCAGTCTGTACTGTCCTGAAACATGACTTCATTAGAGACTGTTGTGAAATTAAATAAATAACTCATAGCCTAGGTTTTTGTCTCCGCAACATCAATTTGGGAAATAGTTCAATTCACTTGCGTTTTTCCCCAATCACAGCACTTTTGGCCGTGGGGCATAGGGATAATTCTGTACGCATTACTGCACATGGATGTTTGCACATTACTTTGCATTTAACTGAAAACTTAACGCAGTTCACAGTTCCCTTAAAGGCAGGGTAATACTTTTGGTAATTGTCAAAGAGCAGTACCCTCACTTGGTGTATCCCAACTACATGTATGTGCATCTTTGTTTCTTTTCATACGAGTCCATACATCCTGAGCAGAGGTTCATGTGAGGGGTCGCGACCTCTGAACTTTTTGAAGACCTGCTGTGGGTGGGTGCCACCACCGAGGGCCAATACTGTATCTCGAAATCTGTAAAAAAAAATTATAGGAAGCGTATAACATTACAGAAAAGCTAGCGGCTAGAATAAAACATCCTTTTCATCTGACAACTCACACCTGTTATCCCCATGTAATTCCCTTTCATAACTTGACTTTGTTGGATCATCCACAAAAATGAGAAAAATAGACCAACTTGAGCTGATGGTACATGTATCAATTATCTTTATAGATTAGTTCCCTGTATACATTGTAATGATTATAAACTGTTTTTCATACAAAAACAGGGGGCCCAGACTATTTTTCCAGGCAGCCTCAATGTGGTCCATGTTTGTTTTGATAGGGCCTATCGTTTTACAAAGTGACAATTCTGTGAAAAGTCATCATATTTTGCAATCGTTTGTTTGGATTTTTTGACAAGTATTAGTTTACTCGATGCTGTTAACATTTTCACATAGTTTCAGGACCTACCATGTTCATGTATTACATAATAGCTCATAATAACACTTGCTAGCAAAACTGATCAGTCATATTTTGTTTGTATTTGCAAGGTGCCAAATAAAAAGTTGCCAAAAAAGGCATATTTTGACTTGAGCATTTTACAAATGGACATGGCAGTTAATCTATCATAAAAAGACTATGGTTAGCTATGAATTACCTTTTGCCAACTTGCGCAACACTTTCCCTGTCGTCTAAACCAACTTCTTCAAATGCACCAAAAGCGTCAGCGGCCATCACCTGAGAGCAATGGGGTTACATACCAACAATTAAAAACAAGCTGGGTTTATAATAATAATGAGACTTAAGTTCATAATGTTTCAGTAGACATCTTTTTAAAGAAACTCTCATCGGAATGCTAGAAAAGGAAAATGTTCATAATTCACTTATTTTACTGTAAATATACATGACAGTTGTGTCCTTGAGCAAGACATTCAAACATTTGCTTTGTCTTTCAGATTGAGGTCTAAAGCCACAGGTCCAGTTTGTTGTGTAATGCAGGTAAATGAACTTAATACACTTATCGTAAAAGAGAAGGGGGTTTGCCTCATTGTGTCTGGCATAGTTGGCTGCCGATTACGTAACTTGACCTTGCAACACTTACAAGGTGCTACATACATGTAATTTTTTTTGTAGATAGGTCCCATTAAACATAGCTCTGCATGTATCGTCCAAACAATGAGTGCTTTGAGATATGCCCATCGGGTGTTGATGTAGGGCTGTAAGAACTGCAACACTTTCTGTGTTTCACTTTCTCAAACTGAGCTTTGCATACCTGTAGTAAAAGTAATGGGTGATTTGAGACGCCTGTTGAGTGTAGAAGGACTATACAAGAATTGCGTATTATTACCTTGTACCACAAAGGTAATTTGTAAGGTAATGTGATGGGATGTACATGTAACCAATACAGTGCATTATAAATTAGGCTGATTCCATTAGGCCCTGCCACTACATACAATAGTTTAAAAATTGGGCCAAATTAATCGGCCTGAAACAATGCTGGTATTGGAAGCAACAATGATAGTGTCCAGGAAATCTGCAGAATTAGGAGTTTAGTCTGGTGCCTTACCTCTGCCCATTTGTACGAGTAGTATCCAGCTGCATAGGCTGATGCAAAGATATGCTGGAATGAACAAGGGAACCTGTCCTCCTGTTCAAAAGAAGTAAAAAGGTACATTACACAAGGATGTATAATTCATTTAAATTCAGTTTGTGGTAGCAACGTTATCTACTTTGCTGTGTAGATTCGCTCTTTGAGAACTCGTCTTGCTATTTCTTTTACTGCAATGGAAGTAATTCTTTTACTGCCATTTCTTCACTTTTCACCTGTTTGACCCTGGTTCGAATCCCACTAGTCTCCCACTGGGTGCCCACTGGGTGCCAACTGTCTCTCAGTGAGTGTTTGCTAAACTTCATAAGCAGTGAACCTTCAGCAAAGAAGTTCTGAAATATGGTGGAGGTTTTTGTATTTCAATATGGCGCTTTTGTTTTTCAATATGGCGCTGACTTAGCTGCTGCCATGATGATGCTCTGATTTCCTCCCTGTTTTTATGTGTGTTGGTGTTTCTCAGATTGGCATAATATTTTAACTCCGCCACATAAAGACTTCCTGCCTCAGCATGTGACTTTTCTTGAGTGATTGGTTTAATCTCACCTTTTTACTTAATGAAACCACTTGTGCCGAGCTCATTTGTTTTCCTTAATTTTTCTTGAGTTTTCTTAAACCGCTGTAATCTTAATGAAATAGCGGTTTGCAAATGCCTTTTGTATTGTATTGTACTGTATTGTATTGTATTGACTTTTACCTGCAGTGGTTTTATGATTGTGTACTCATCGGCCGCCCTTTTCATCACATCCAACCAATGGTCAGAACTGGATAAAAAAGATAAACAAAACAAATATCAAATTTTAAGTCTGTCATTATTTAGCGGTGTTGCAGGTCTCAGGACAGCTCTTGGCTGTTAAATATTCAAGCAAAGATCTATTTGTCTGTATTTAACCTTGTGTGTAGATCGATATCCATTGCAGAGAAGTATAGCTGCCTCAACATGGCGGACCCTGCCATGTACTTACGAGCTGTACAGTAAAAAAAAGATAAAACAAAACGGTGATGATATTGGATGTCAAGTCAGTGAAGGAAGATTGGTGTGTTCTGGCTGAAGTGATGCGTTACTATAGTGTTGCCGCTCTATTATTCCCTAAGTAAAACATGTCAAAAGCAAGAGTGTCTCTATTCCAGATGGCTAAACAGCTGTTTGAAGTAAACAATTACCTTTAACTAGCTGGTTAAACAGAGTTCCTGGTAGTGGCTGCCCGGTCTCATAATGCCCACTGACCGTCTTGACAGTACCCACATCATACATCCAATTCTCCATAAACTGAGACGGCAACTCCACTGCATCCCACTCCACGTTGTTAATTCCTGCCGCTCCGGCGTAAGGGACTGTAGTAAGCATGTGCTGTAGTCCATGACCGAACTATTCAAACAAGAGAAGTGTTTTTGAAGGTGTAAATTTGGTCTAAACAAGGTTTGGAGGGCATAGGTTTGGTCCCATATGTTTTGTATCGCATGTAAAAGAACCCAGTGCACTTATCGAAAAGAGAAGGAGTGCGCCCGGTGTTCCTGGTCTGATCGGCAGCAAATTGCGCCACACCATCTTGTAAAGCATTACATGGTGCTATCAGAATTAGGTCTCATAATTCAAACTTTGTCCCACATCTGGCAGGAAATACTGTATATTACAGCACCAGGAGCTTCACTGGGTGACAGATATGTGCGCTATATAAGAAGCCACAATTATTATTATTAATATAATATAGTAGCCCACAAGCAGCTTGAAATGAGTGATGATACAATTTGGCCCTATTTCCAGTTAACCAACAGTCAGACCCCCATCAGGGTTTTCCTCCCACATCTGAACATTTCTTCTAGTTTCCTATCCATCCTGTTATTGTCGCTACTTGTGCTGTTGGATGTGTAAAAATAAAATAACAAATTGTACCTCGTGGAATAATGTTTCCACCTCGCGGAATGTCATCAGTGATGGTTTGTCCTTTAGGGGCGGGGTTTGGTTACAGATGAGATAAGCAACTGGTTTATGATTCAGAAGCTCACTTTTTCCTACAAAAGAAAAAAAAACAGACAAAAGCAGAAGTTAGTAAACAAAACTATTTACATAACTAAACAAAACTGTCTATTAACCCTACAAGTACCCCGCTACAGTGAACTTCAGCACGAGCCAAATCTTAATAGTAATACTAGGTTCTTTTATAGCCTTAATTTATCACAGCCCTAAAGGGGTGTACCAAAGCGCACAGTATTTTTTCCTGCAAGGTATGTGGAGCAAGGTTTTAAAAGAGACCTATTCCTTTATTGCACCATTTAACCATTTACAATATGCTGTGGTGCAATTAATGCTGCTGATCAAACCCAGGAACACCTGGGAGAGCCCCTTCTCTTTTCAAAAAGTGCACTGGGTTCTTGTACATGTGTTACACAACACAAGGGACCAACGGCTTAAGGGACCAACGGCTTTACGTTAATAGAAATCTTACTCTAATGCAACTTTCTTATTGCATCTCTTTGCGTATGTGTAGTTTCCAACACAGAATGGATCAACCACATAAACAACTATTTCCATTATATTTGGATTCTGTAAAGTCACACTTCCAGGGGTTAAGATCGAGCTACAAGTAGTCACTCTAGAAATTTACAAAAACGGCAGGCGAGATTGTACACCAATGGGAATGAGGTTGTCTAAGACCTAAGATTTCACCTAAACATGTACTCATCCAAGCTCCACCTCTCTTCTCTGCTGGTCTTGTGTAAGGATCCAAAAAGAATGAAGCGATGTGCTCGTCTGGGTAGGAGGAAAAAGATGACTAGTCATGCACTTATCGCCTTTGGACTTATCATACTTTTTGGGGACTTTTACTAGTTTACCAGATTAGGGGTTTGATTTGGGAACATTCTTTAGATGTCGGAGGAATGTGGATTGGACCGACCTGTGCTTGTCTGGATGGAAGGAAAAGATGACAAGTAATGCACTGATTGCCTTTTGATTTATTGTCCTTTTCTTGTCCTGGCCTTGTTTAGCAAGTTTGGTTCTTGTTTCTTGGTGACCTTGTTGGGAAAAACTTTGAATGTTAAAGTAACTTTGATTGGACTTATGTGTGTATTATATTAGTTGTTATACATGCCTTTGTGCTGGATGGATATGCAGACTGGATCCTCATGCCTTTCCATAGTTATAGCACTACATAAATAGGGCACCAGTGTACCTTTTGCACAACAACATCTCGTAAATTTGACACTTGTGGCGGCTGGTAAAGCATATATGGTAAACTTTGACTACATTTTTTTTTTTTTTTCATTTCTTGTTAGTTTCGTAACAGTTTGATGATTGTTTTATATAGAAACGACCTAAAAAAGATTGTCTATGATTCTACATCGCTTAGTTATGTAATTATGTATCCTATTTAAGGACTTATATAGCTAAATGGCAGGAATTGGGGTAGCTATGGTTAGCGTAGAATTTACATTTATCTTATTACCATTCTCATTTAGTATGTTGAAAAATCGGACATCCTCATGCCATGTCTCCACAGTATTGTCAGCAGGCTGAAAAGGAAACAGAAATATTGAACGAATTTTATAAAACAACCAAATAAAATCGAAAAGAATTGTCCCAGATATATGATGATTGATTGATGATTTGATAACAGAAAACATTTTTAAGCACTTGGTATTAGGTCTTTGTTGTTGAATGAGGCAAGAAAATTGATGTTTTGCAAAAACTTGGCAACACAGAAAGACAAGCTTGTGCGAAGGTTTAGGGGTGAGATTTATTGCCGACAGAAAGTCTGAAACTAAGAAAGCTAAGAACTATTTTGAAATCATGAGATTTCCAGCTTTCAGTAACTTCTGGGGTTAAATATTTGAAGAGGGGTTAAATATTTAAACATTTGAAGAAATAGAGTCTTTGGATGACGCTTGCAAGGTTGTACTGTGACCCTGTCAATTTAGGTGTGATTGGTTGTCTGGCTTCTGATCCAAAAAATATATTGACAAAATAGGGAGACCGCCAATATAGGGCTAGATACATGTAGCTCAGTTGATTGAGCCCCGTCACGTTATTGGAGTACATTGATTAAAATCCTGCTCTAGTAACTTTGTCTTTGTGTAACCCTAAATCATAACTCATCAGTTTCCCTTGTGGTTTATTATTTTATATCTGAAGGAAACAATTGCTATTTTTGTTTAACCAGGCAAACAAAGTTAAATTTCAGATTAAAGTGTGAAGTTTATTTTGTGGGTAGTTAAATTGTGTGATGCTCACCTTGATTCGAACATTGAATAGGAAAGACGTCAGATTGAACATTCCTTCAAGGACTCGAGGAAGTGGAAAATAAGGTCTTAGATCCTCATCATTGAATCTAGAGAAGTTAGAGAAAAAAGTGGATAGCAGTATGAAAAACAGTTAAACACTTAATGTGTTTTTTTAACGGTGGTGGAGATTCATGAAAACAGTGAATTTGTGCAGCTTCAATACATATAGTGTAGGCATGATATTCTTTCAATTTTTGTGCGACTTTCAAATGTAAACCCTTTGAAAGAATCAGAAAAACTTTTATTAAATAACCTGAAAACTCTATAAACCCTGCACTATTAAACAAGTACATGAAGGTTATCCCTTGTAATAAAAACAATTGTCCTACTTTTTTCCTAGGACCAAATATTATGCCTGATTATGTGCCAAGGCTATTTTCGGTGGTAAGGTGTTTGCACCAACGAGGGCGTTTAACATACTTACTTGAAGAGATGTTCTCTTTGTCGTTCACTCCAGAAGCCTACATCCCAGAGTTGTAGACTTCCATTGAAGCCCTGAGAAGAGGCAAAATCTTGTAGTTGCTTCAGATCCCTGCCAAAATAAATGAAGATATATTTTTGTCCCAAAGTTATAAACAGTTTTTATATATTGTAAGAGACCCCCTTTCTCTTTAAAATAAGTGCACTGGGTTCTTTTACATGCAATGATGGGTACATGTCTTGCTTAAAGGTTGACAAGTTTGGTAATTTTCAAAGACCAGTATTCTCACTTGGTGTATCCCATATTTGGTGTATGTAGACAAGAACAAATCTGTGAAAATTTAGACTCAATTTGTCATTGAAGTTGCAAGAAAATAATGAAAGAAAAAACACCCTTGTTGCACAAACTTTTGTGCTTTCAGATGGCTTATAAAAGGCTTCAGGCCTGAAGTCTTTTTGTTATTTTAGTGAGAAATTACCTCCGTCTAAAAAAATACATTACTTCAGAGGGAGCTGCTTCTCACAATGTTTCATACTATCAACAGCTCTCCATTGCTCGTTTATGCTAACAATTACTTTGAGTAAAAATTACCAATAGTGTCATGACAGGGACTCGAACCCACACTCTGCTGATCACAAACACCAGAGCTTCAGTCTAGTGTTCTTATTCACTCAGTAATGAGTAGATAACAGTAACTTACAGTAACAAGATAATCGTTTGACCCAAATCAGTTTTTGTGAACTGTATTGCAATGTCTATGGAACAACCGTACTGTACTCATGAACATTTCTTTTGTTTTTGCAAATTTTGAAAACATTTATTTCATCAGAAGATTGTACTGTGTAATAATCTCTAAAAAAGAGGGGATGTTACATTCTCATATAAATATAAATAGCGCCCTCTTTTGTCAACTAACTTACTTCACCAACATGGCTGTCTAGCAGAATTATAAGCTAAGTTTCACAGCGCATAAAAGTCAAGTCTGTCTCAACCTCCACCTTATTTATAAGGCACTAGTGAAGACTCCACACACACACACACACCGTAGTCTTTTGTTCAGCAGGTTCCCCTACAGACTAGGGAAACCTTGATTCCAGTCCCAAGACTTACCTTTGTGCTGCCTCTTTGCTCTTGTCCCTTAGTCCGTGGATGAGTGACCAGACGTTGTCCACATTCTTGGCCATCTTAGAAGAGAGTGACAATGCAGCATAGTTGGGATAACCTAGAATCTCAGCCTTCTCTTGCCTGGAAAAATAAAGATAGTTTTGTCTTGGTTTTTTTATTTTTTGTGTGCATCAGTAGGATGGTCGAACTAACAAAATATTTGCAGAAGTGTTTTTTTCTTTTGTGTGATCAAGCATACACGAAATGGGAAACCTGTGAGTATTTTGGCTTTATCCCTTCTGAAAACTTTAAATAAGATATGGATCACAAAAGGAAGGTGCAGAAACACGACAGGTGAAATCAGATTAAGAAGTTATTAAAAACACTTGGCAAACAGGAATGTGATTTGTAGAATTGGAAGACTGCAAAAGAATCTTTACATCTTTACATCAACGGTGGAGTAAACCAGGTAAAATCTATTGAAACTTACACGAATGTGTCAAGAAATAGTACAAGAACACAGTCAGGTCTGGAGTTTTGTCTTTGGGAGGGCAAGCCATTATCATTTTGCAAAGGGCACTTCAAATGGAAAAATTTGAAGGCACAGGAAGGACAAGTCCAGGTCACTTCTCTGACCTCTAGGTCATGGCCTTTAAGGTTACTGTGAAATTCCAGTCATGCACAGTGTACATTCTCAAAAATTGAACTTGAAGGTTATTTTCAATAAATTTCCAATAAGTTATTCTGATTGCCTTTTCTTAAAGTACCTTAGAGTCCTGATCTCCTGGATGATTGGGCCATTATCTTGGTCTCCTTGTGAGGCTCTAGTGATGTAAGTCTTATACAGAGTCTCTCTCAGCTCGCGTTGGGTGCTATGCTTCATAAAGGGCTCATAGCATGGAAGGTCCAAGGTCAACTTCCATGGTCCATTGTCCACATCGGGACTGGAAAGTCAATGAGATTAAAATCGTTTAGTGCACATAGGATTGGTCCCTCCAGTGGTTAGGTGTCCGGGGGTAAAATTGTACTCAAAACACGGTCTTTAACAAAAAGAAAATAACTTTACTTACTTGTCGGGGTTGGCACTCGAGGCCATCAGCTGGAGGACTGACTTTGGTAGACCCTCTACATCCCTCTGGTCTGTCAGCTCAAGACTGAAGGCCTTTGTAGCATCCAAAACATTATTGCTGCAAAACAATATAATAATAATAGTAATAATACAGCTTTTATAAAGCGCACTAAATCTGTCAAACATTCAAAGGCGCTGGTCAAAGAACAAGAAGAAAATTTCACTCTATATCTGCAAAGGCTAATCTGAAGAGATGGGTTTTGAGAGAATGTTGGAATCGAGAGATGTCATGTGTGTCCTTGAGATGTTGAGGCAGAGAGTTCCAGAGGCGTGGTGAAATGTTACTGAATGCCCTGTCCCCATAGCTGGATAAACGGTTCAGAGGAACATAGAGCATGCTGCCTGGTGACCTCAGACCCGGCCTGACACTACGGGGCTGAATCATGTTCTGTATATAGGTAGGGGATAGTCCATGGAGAGCCTTGAATGTCAGAAGGATGATCTTGTATTGGATTCTGGAATGAATATGCTAGGTAAAACACCTGGGAAAAAAATTGTCAGGCAACTTGGAGGCAACCTCACGTAATGTATGCAAAAGGAACACTTCAGCAGCGCAAGAGGCATTCTTCTAGCTATAACTCACTATCCCAAAAAGGTCATAACAAACCTGAAATGTGAATGAAGTTTCTTACATATTGGAGATTGCCTGTAGCTGGTTGCCTCCTGTGGTACGGCCTTTAAGAATGCTTTGATTTGACTTTCCATTTGAGTTATGGTCTTTTGTGTCACAGGGGTTAGGTTCACTTTTAATATTGTCATGTTGACCGATTCCAATGTTTTGGTCGTCTTTCCTCAATCTGTCCGTCTGTTTTTGTTTTGATGTGACAATCAATGAAAGCTCAGTGCTCCCTATCCCCACTGATTTCTGCCCAAAAATTTACATACAAAGTGCTCAGGAATTCCTTTATCAATATTTGGTTTACAATTGTGTGACATTCTCCTATGAAGACAATGAGAGAACCGATCGAAACGTTTTCGCCACTACTCAAACGCTGTTTATGCACTAGTGTCACCTCAAACCTTACTTTATTGTATAGGTAATGAGTGAATAATTATTTGTAGTACAACTTTTTTTTCTGAAGAGATATTATACTACATGGTTTTACTGCAATGTATGTACAATGTATGTGTATTTCTTTGTAAGATTTGTTTACATTTGTTACCGAATGTATACAATATTTTATAAAAAAATAAGAAATGCTCAAACCTGAACTGAGTAGCAATAGATGCTAATCTCAATCTAATCTCATTGAAGCGTTCCTTGGTGGTGCCAGTCAGTTCTACACCTCCAAGCTTAGCTTGCCGTAATGCAGAATCAACTAATCTCTCTTGTACACCATCCAGCCTAGCACCAGACACTTTGAGCTTCTACATGTTTCAAAGAAAAGTCAAAATTATTCCAAGGGAAAACTTTTTCTTAGTTCTTGTTGGTGTCCTCAATCAGTAAGAAAGTTTGTAAGGGCAGAAAAGTGTGTCTCTAAAATGTTGAAATTTGTGAGTTTGATTAATCACCTTTAAAAGGGTCTATTGATATGTTTTTAACTACTTCCCAATGGTATCAAAAAGTCTTTCAGAACTACCAAATAATCTTGATGCTGAAAGCTTCATTGTTATAATGAAACCTAGACTTTACAAAGTAAAGAGAACAAAAGTAAAAAAAAAAATGCACTTGGATTTTTGTTCTCTTTCGAGAAATTATGGAATGTTGTCACCCTTGATAGGCTGAACCTTGGCCATTAGCCGCTGCTTATTATTGGCCATGGTATTATCAAATCTTGGACTTGCCTCCCATTCCGAACACAATGAAAAACATGAAAATGGTGGCAGCCAATCAATCTCTTGCAATCCTTGTTTGTTCAACAAAAGTCTGGGGAGTGCATGCACTTGCTATTATACAATGGAATATTTGGGGGGCGTAATTGTGGCGTCAACTTATACGAATGACCCAAGAAAAAAAGGGACAAGACAAAAAAGTTTTGAGACATAATTAAATATAAAATCCATCGTTGATTTGGATTAGTGGTTCTTCTCAGATCCACCATTTACTCATCTAGTTACATGGGTGTCACTACAAATTTCTTATGTTTGTTGAATTGAATAAGTAGGATTTGAAACTTTGCATGGTGGAAATATGATAAGAAAAGGTTTGCAGTATTACAGCATGTAATGACTATCTCTAATGAGTTGGGGTGGTTCAGAAAAGAACCGTTGGTTGCAACTCCTGAATTGAATTGAATAATTTTGAATCATAAACACCTTAACGGCAGTATAGAGCGGTTTGCTCTGCGACAGCCTACTGGTTGTCTTGATGACCACTGGCTGAACCTCCTGGAATGCCTCCCTGAGCTTCTGGCTATTCTTAACACTGTTAAGATGAACGACAACTCCCCAACCATAGTCCAGTGGAGCTTCAAGTCTCTCTAGTGGGTCTGATACTTCTGACCAAGATACGCCATCTCCAAGTTCTACGGAAAACAAAAGTATCTATACAGTACATGTTTAAGGGATTTGAGGCATTGCATGGTGAGGTATCAACTTATATTTGGTTTGCATTAACACAATGTGTGTATCTACCTGCTGGGTAGATTATGGTCTTTTGAAACGGCTCCTGAATTCTGAAAAATCGACTCTCAGTAGTTACTAGTAGAATAACAGCAAGACGAGTTCTCAAAAGAGTATCGTCTACCAAGCAATTATATTCACACATGGTGTTACCACAAACCAAGCTGATGTGCATTCGTGTTTGCTTTGCCATTTTTTTTTTTTATGCAAGTCCGCCCCAAACAAGGCTTAAAGCCAATCTTGGTATGGGGCTACACGTAGAAACAATATTTAATGTAAAAAGAACTCCGGGAGCTGAATGTAGGAATTGATAATCCTCTCAAAATAGTCAAGATGGTTTTGATGAAGCAAAGTGATTTACCGTCAAATTTTGTTTCTAAAACCTCCAGTCCTGCCTCGAAATCTTTTGCAAGTTTGTTGATCCCTGGTTGGACGTGATCTACATCAATTGACTGGAACTGGGGAAGTCCCTCGTCGTGTCGCAGTAGGGGATTCCCCTTCTTGGTCTCTGCAGCTGTAGAGCAGCGGACAGAGGCATACCTGGAGATGAAGAGATCAAAGACACTTGATGAGGCAGGGCATGATGATTGAGGGATTGAGGAGGATGCAGAGTCTTGGAGGAGTATTAAGATGATGAGAAGATGGAGACTAGAATTAAACCTGTGAAGAGAAGAGATTAATAAATCTCAAATTATAAGATCTGTCTACATCTTGGTGGGATACATCTTTCTTAATCGTAAATGGGCTTTGGTAATAGCAACAACAACATCAGTGAGTTTTGAGACAATCCAAAACAACTCGTCTCTAGACATCAAGTTTCAAATAATCGGACATGGGGCTTGAATGGAACACACCCTTCATTAGGTATGTATTTTTGGGTCAGCAAGGAGCTTTAGCTACAAAGATGAGGGAGTCATTCAATGCAAGATTTGTGACAGAGTAACAATTTTAAACATGTTCACAATATATTCGCAAAGCTTTACCCCGTCACCATTTGCTTTCAGTTTCAACCTTACCATTGCACTGTAACCTGAACAAGTTGCCTTGGGTTATGATATAGCTCTTGAATAGTCGGGCGGTTAATTATTGTGATTAATTAAATAGATCAGGTCAAGCCTGAGTATGCTTCAATTTTGAAAGGAAAGGGAAAAGTTTCTGTATGGCGCCACCACTTTTTCATTGGATATGAAATAATTTAGTATCTAATTCTAATTTACCTGAGATATCCTTTTTTGTAAAAATGAGTGAAAAAGTGGTAGCGCTATACGGAAAGTTATCCATTGAGGAAATTGTACATTTCTACTGGCCAGCATTTCAAAATTCAAGGGCAATAACATTAAACATTAAACAAGGCCCTTGACTTGAAGTTGAACATGTTGAATTTTAATTTTATGATTGAATGAAATATCCCGGGAAATGGAGACCATCGTCTTCGTAGTTCTTTGTTTTAGTGAAGTGTATTACTCAAGCCTGTGTTTACTGTGTTTGTGAATTTTACTTTTGTGGGTCTGTTTGAGTTCTTTCTATCTAAACCGTCACAGTCGTGTCCGTACACACATGACACACAAAACAGGTTATGGGTGGGATGGCCCGACGAAAGATGCAGAAATCAACACTGGTTTTAACTATTTTTAGGAGTCTCATAAACCATGTGTGCATGCACACGTGTGACTTTATACATAATGGTTGCCATAACATCATGATAAACAACATCAACATACCATCTTAGCGAAGACTTTCGCCCAACTAATCGAAGAACTCCACGCATTATTGCCAATCACATGTGCGTTCATCAGATGATGTTGTTTATGGAAGAGCGCCCTCAAGTGTCGTAGATCAGAAACAATAATGGTTTAGCCTGAACATTGTAAGCTGCAACTTGATAAAAAATTGTCCTGAACTATAAACTGTATTGAAAAAAAGTAGCGGGCAATACGTACAAAAAAAACCTACATGGAACGGGAACAAAGCACTTAAGGGCTAGGGTTTACTTAGTGCTCTACATAATTAGAGCAAATAATTATTGGAAATAGAGGGTAACATCCCCAGGCCCCCCCCCCCCCCCCGATGAAAAGTGCTATGTCCCAACATTCATTCGGGAAATATTCCTCCGCCTGCTAGATTTTACTGTTGAAAACAGGGTTTTTTCCGCCATTTAATGTGGAAGTCAGCAATCATAGTTTAATTATTTGACAGAAATGTATTTTTTGGGGTGGAAAAATAGCTTTGAAAAAACATAAAAATAAAAAAAATAGGAACTTGATGCTCTCGGCGTAGTTGTTCGTACGGGTGGCCTCGCTTGAGGTGTGCGGCCGGTGTTTCCAAAAGATGGCGCTAATCTTAAACACACGTGTGTGGCAAATTGTCGAGCCCGGTCGACGGGAAAACACTATAACAATCACAACTTTTAATCCACATGGACAAGTCAGCACATACTACAAGTATCACAGAACATTCTTGTAAGTTTTCGTTTGTTTTTTAATCGTTATTTTTTGATATAAATTGTGTTTTTCTTGAGCCTAGTTTTTTTTCTTCCTAAGTGAAAAGACACATTTTGTTTCACCCCTTGATTCGCATTGCATTCTGGGTTGCTCGAGAGCGGTGGCCATTTTTCTTGTTTACAAGCTGTCACACAGAAGCACGACATTCTTTAACTTTATGCACGACGAACACTTGTTTTGTTTGTTTTCCACGCTTATTGTTGAGTAGTATAAACGTGAGTGTTTAGTGACTGTACATTTTAGCTGAACCTTTCATGTGGTATGGGAAAATAGCAAATTGTAAAAAAAAGTAGAAAAGGAGGAAAAAGCGCAACTCGCCACTCGGCTCACAAGTCAACCTCTTGTAAGTTCTAGTGAAGTGATTTTCATTCAGTCAGTTTGTATCTTTGTTAGTTTGGGTTGGATTCGGATTGGATGACCAACACTTTTTATTATTTGGCAGTTCACATAAAAATACAAAATTACAATTGATACGAAAAGGATAAAACTCAAACTTAGCCCACCTTGTTGAGCCGTAAAAAATGGCTCTCTAATTCTCTAACATCAGTCGCATCACGACTGTAGTGTGAGTGTGATGAGACCGATGTTTTGGCCTAAGCCTTTCTCTAAACCCAATGAAAAGTGTTCAATCTATATAATTAATAACTGGGTATAGTTGTTGGATAACTTTCCGTATCGTATGGCGCCACCACTTTTTCACTAATTTTTTCAAAAAGGGATATCTCATTGAGGTAAATTAGATACTATATTATTTCATATCGAATGAAAAAGTGGTGGCACCATATGGAAACTTTTCCTAGTTGTTAATTTACTTATTATTTTTCTCTGCCAAACTTTCATGACTTTGTTTCATTTTACTTTTATTAACTGATGTAAAATGTAACAAAAGTAAACAACATAATAATATTTATTTATTTTTTTAAATATATATTTTTTTATTTTGGGGAGGGGGGATTGGGTGGATAGCCATGAAAAAAATGCGTTGAAATTTACCTTAGGCTTTTTAGTTTTGAATTCACGAACTGCATAGATACTATAGTGCACAGTACATAACAGTACCGTGGGGTCGAAGCATGGTTTTTCAAGGTTTCAACCTCGCACAACGAGGCCTAAAAAAGGCAGCTTGTGTGTTTCTTTTTCCTTGGCACAGATTCCAGCACAAATTACCTATGCTGGAATCAGGCGTTGAATATTCAGGGCAGATATTGTCCAATCATAGACTCTCGTTATGACATAGTGTGTGTGTTTATCAATGAGAAAAAATGGTGTCCTCCTCTCGCGAAGTGCACCCTCACAATGTGTGAAGCTAGATAGTTTAAATTCTGCATGCTGCAGGACTAAGCTAGAAAAAAAAGGTTTTCACCCAGAACAGCAGAAAGCACTTCTAGGACATGACGTGTATGTAAACCTGCCCACAGGTTTTTGGAACTCTGCAATTTTTCAAGCTAGTGCCAGGGGAGGAGACAAAACAAGTGGTGGGTCTACCAAAATGTACAATTCAAGAAAATGCTCTTGAATGTCAAATTGTTTTTGACCCTCACAAATACTGAAATGATGGAAAACATGATCTGCAAGGGAAAGACCGGGCAAAAAAAACACTTACTTCTAATGACTAACTGAAAGATACTTGTTGTGTAAGCCTGTTGTAGAAGTTGGTAAACTGTATTTTTTCTGACAAGTTTTAACACAAACTTTCAAAAACTTTGTACAAATTTGAGGTTCACATGGAGGTCTGATATGCCCTAGAAGTGACAGATCTATGGTTGTATTTTTCCACTTTGTTGTATTATCACAACACAAGTGTCATTTAAGGCTTTCTTTGACAAACAAATTCTGTGATCAATAAAAAATTCTGACATTTAAATTGAAGGCTTTATGTTATTTAAAGTATTCTTGGCATGCGATTGATATAACAAAAAACTATATATACATTGTTTTGAATCATTCTTCTTTAAAAAAAGTCTTGGTTAGTACGTGAATTCACCAGCTAAATAACATCAGAGTAATGGGTCATTGCTTGCCTGGAAATTGAAACCTAATTAAAGTTAAATGCTTGCTTCATGTACAGTAAATTGTGCAATGTACCGTTTTGTAATGAAACAAACTTGTCCTAATTTATTTGTAAAATTTTGGATAATGTAGTAGGCTTAATGAAGTCTGCCTACATGTATTATCATACTCTCACATTATTTGATGCAGATACTTGTAAGTAAAGGGAAACTATAAATTCAAGTTGAGAATAAATTCAATCCTTTAAAAAATATGAAATCATTGTAATTGACAGTAGCTGCGTGTGCCGTGGTGCACTGCAAAGGGCCATTACAAATAGCTGTTTATTTTACTCTCAAGACAGATCTGTGAAACAAATTCTGGAAACTTGTATTTAATTTTCATTCTTTTTCTGCTCAACAGATAAATCCATCAGCAATGAAACAGGAACCTGAGCTGTTCCTTAGAGAGCACCCTCTGTAATCATGGAGCTGTGTCACCTTCTGTAGAATATCTGAATCATCATCTGCCGAAGAGTCAACCAACCCGCCATCCAAGCCCCAAGCATGAACGTTGGCAATCTCAAGGATCCAAAGGTATGATAAACATTGTTTCCCCTTTGCGTCCCATGTCGCTATTGCCGGCGACACGCTCGCTCATATTTTTGACAGAGCAATTATGCTATAGTATCTTGGTCAAGGACACAAGTGTACAGTCTGTCCAGCTTCGCTAGGTCAGCTTGAGCAACAGCTAGGACTGGAACCCACACTCTGATGATTCTGATGATCAAAAATCCCATGAGTGTGGTGCTCTTAATGGCTCGACCACAACACCCCACTTTGATCACTCTTGTCAATACAAGTTATGATCGAATCTTGGCCACAAATTGGGATTAAGATTTTTTAGAAACTGTGTTATTGTGTGGCAAAAATACCCTGCATGTATTTATTGTTCTTATCTCATTTCTGTCCAAACAGGATCCAAAACGTAATCCTGAGACGATGCTAAGAAGCACCCTGATGATGAACTCAAACCACTGGGTCATCCTTTGCAGGTGAACCCCTTGGAGAAGCAAACCTTCAAGAGTCCACCAACCGTCTTGCTCAAGCCTTCTCCAGAGACACCCCTACTCCTCCCAAGGGTCAACTGATCCTCTGTCCAAGCCAAAAGCATGAACGTTGGCAATCTCAAGGATCTGAAGGTTCGATAAACATTGATTCGCCCTTTCCATTCAAACCTAAGACTTTCCATAACGCTACTGCCGGCGACCCGCTCCCAAGCAGTACAAATTTGTCTTTTGAGGTATATTTTGGTCAGCGACTTGTGTTCGGGGAAAATGGGCGTGTATCAATTTTATTTGTATTGATTTAATTGAGCAATGCATAAATGTTTTTGCTGCAATTTATTATCTGTTGAATGGTATACCACCTTCATTACAGCTAGGAAAAAGACTCACTGATGATCAAGTGCCATAGCTGGGACTCAAACCCACACTCCGATGATCAAAAATGCCAGAGCTTAATAAGTCTAGTGCTCTTAACTGCTTGACCATGACACGCCTCGCCACTTTTGATCACAAACTATGATCAAACCTTTCCCACAAACTGAGATTGAGAGTGCTTACAACTGTATGGGGTGCATTTTCACAAGCATAAAAAACTGTGGTTGAACTTGCTTTTGGTTGATCACTGGCCAACAACCAAAACAGTTCGTGGTTATGACCGCCAATTGTGTTCTTGATTGTGTGGCAAAGACTGTAACCCTGCATGTATTTACTTCTTTTTTGTCAAACAGGATCCATGTATGACAAAACAGAATCCTGAGATGATAATAAGAGGCACCCTGACCCTGATGAACTAAAACCACTGGGTCATCCTTTGCAGGTGAGCCCCCTTGGAGAAGCAAACCCTCAAGAGTCAACCAACCGTCTTGCTCAAGCCTTCTCCAGAGACACCCCCACTCCTCTCAAGAGTCCACCAACCGTCTTCTTCAAGCCTTCTGGAGAGACACCCTACTAGAAGACAGACCCAAACTACACCTTGAAGAGTAAACTACACGGATCTAATACAATCAACGGTATGATCAACTCTGATGATATTTTACTGATAACAAGCTTGTGATTTCTCTGGGCTTTTCCTGATTTCAAGTTCTCAAAGCCACCTTGAGGCAAAATTTCATAAATAGAAGTTAACCGGTCATCAAAGGAAAAAACAAAAATTGATGTAATCGTTTAATTTCTTTTTGTTCTCTTTCTTTCATCCTCTAGAGATCAACTATTCCAGACAGAGAGTGTCGGATCTCCATTCAAGTTCCAGTCCATCACCAGTGGAGATGCAGTGTTGGTCAACAGTAACTTAGTGTTTGTAGCTTTGAATTTATAACTATATCTGGGATGGATCTGAAGGTTTAGTGTATTTCTAACAAGATAATGAACGCTTTTCTTAACGAGCATCATTGTCTGCAAGATTGATATGTGCACATCCTGAGTGTCGTGAATCATTCATACTTTCCTTGTGTGATGATCTACCTATATTTACCCATGGTGAATCATTCATACTTTCCTTGTGTGGTGGTCTACCTATATTTACCCATGGTGAATCATTCATACTTACCTTGTGTGGTGATCTGCCTATATTTTCCTTGTATGGTAAATCATTCATACTTTGCTTTTGTGGTGTTCTACCTATATTTACCCATGGTGAATCATTCATACTTTCCTTGTGTGGTGATATACCTATATTTACCCATGGTGAGTCATTCATACTTACCTTGTGTGGTGATCTACCTATATTTACCCATGGTGAATCATTCATACTTTCCTTGTGTGGTGGTCTACCTATATTTACCCATGGTGAATCATTCATACTTACCTTGTGTGATGATCTACCTATATTTACCCATGGTGAATCATTCATACTTTCCTTGTGTGGTGGTCTACCTATATTTACCCATGGTGAATCATTCATACTTACCTTGTGTGGTGATCTGCCTATATTTTCCTTGTATGGTAAATCATTCATACTTTGCTTGTGTGGTGATCTACCTATATTTACCCATGGTGAATCATTCATACTTTCCTTGTGTGGTGATATACCTATATTTACCAATGGTGAGTCATTCATACTTACCTTGTGTGGTGATCTACCTATATTTACCCATGGTGAATCATTCATACTTTCCTTGTGTGGTGGTCTACCTATATTTACCCATGGTGAATCATTCATACTTACCTTGTGTGGTGATCTACCTATATTTTCGTTGTATGGTAAATCATTCATACTTTGCTTGTGTGGTGATCTACCTATATTTACTCATGGTGAATCATTCATACTTTCCTTGTGTGGTGATCTACCTGTATTTACCCATGGTGAATCATTCATACTTTCCTTGTGTGGTGATCTCCCTATATTTACCCATGGTGAATCATTCATACTTTCCTTGTGTAATGATCTACCAATATTTTCCTTGTATGGTAAATCACTCATACTTGTTTTGTGTGGTGAATCATCCAAATCAAAGTTCCAAGTTGAAACGTACAAGGCTTAGCTTATGTAGTAATGTTTTTTTGTCACTAGTTTAGATCATTCATTTAGGCTATTCAATTTAGATGTGCTGATGTATGGAGTTGACAAACTTGGTTGCCATATAGTGGAGCCGGATGGGAATTTTTTCCCCAGAGGGTATTAGATAGGCGGGGTTTTCGCCCATCTCATATATCAGCATTAGCAGCCATGCAACTTTTCAGGCGATCAGCTGACTTTTGGGGTTTTGGTTTTTTCAGCCATTGAAAATTAAAAAAACACAGTACAAAAACTTGCTGTGCCTGTTTCTGGAAATACAAATTTTGTTGTAAAAATACAGAGTTGCATGTGTGAAGTAGGTGACACTTTAGTGTCTAAATTTCATTTGGTGTCAAAGAAAAACAAAAAACACAGTAACACAATCTTGCTGTGCCTGTTTCTGGAAATACCATTTTTGTTTTGTTGGCCAAAATACAGCACAGAGTCCATGTCTGAAATAGATGACACTTTAGTGTCTAACTAGGTTCGCTAGGTGTCAAAGAAAATTTGACATTTCATCTAATGTGTATTAAATCATTTCAGGTTTATTCCAATAATCTGGGGATTCACAATACTAAATGATGAATCACCAATTCTTCCCCTTTGTGTGCGAAGTTGTCAACACTTTCACATGTGTGATAAGTTATCAATGCTCCCCTTTTAGGATGAGTTATCAACACTTTCACATGTGTGATAAATTATCAAAGCTTTCCTTTCATGATGAGTTATCAACACTTTCACTTGTGTGATAAATTATCAAAGCTTTCCTTTCATGATGAGTTATCAACACTTTTACATGTGTGATGAATTATCAATGCTTCTCTTCTTTGGTGTGATATCAACACTTGACTGTGTGGTGAACTACCCATAATTCCCTCACAGTAAGTCACCAACACTTCCACTTGTGTTGTATATTCTTGATACCCTTCTGAATGGGGATCTACCCATATATCCCTTGAGTATAATATAACAATTACACTCAAACTTCCCTTGAATCATCTAAACATTCCCTTGTGTAGCAAATCACTTATACCTCCTTTGTGTGTTAATCGACCCTTACTTCAAATGCTTTAAAATCTCCTCTTTTTGTCAAAGTAGTCAGTGTCAATTAAATTATACAATCTTAGGAGTCAAAGTAAAAATTAGTCTAGTTAGTTACAGTAAATGTTTCAGGGTGTGCCAATAATCTTGTGTGGTTAACTACTCACACTTTCCTTTGTGTGGTGATCAACCTATTCCTTACACTGTGGTAAATGACACTTCTCATTGTGTTGTGAGTTACTCACATTTTATCTGTGTGGTGAACTATCCATACTACCCCTTGTATGGTTAAACAACAACTTTGACTTGTGTTTAGATTTACCCACACTTCTCCCTGTGTGGTGAATCACTAAAATATTCCCCTTTTGTCCCAAGATCCATCCCTTATCCGCACAAAGGTGTATGATTCCAATAAAGGCATACATACAAAGTTAATCAAAATTCTTAGAATTTTAAAGAAAAATGTTCCCTTGCAGATAATCGGCACTCTGATTATCTTCTTGGGGAACAGTTTTACCAGTCAGAGAGCACTCTGATTGAAACTGTTCAAAGAAATTTCAAACAAAGTTTTGCAGAAATTGTAGATGCTAAGAATTGAAGAGAAAACCCTAACCGCCTTGTCTGAATCATATGTCTTTGTGTAATTAATTTAAAGTAAATTAGTTTTAAAGTAATTAGTTTAAATGTCTGAGTTGCTCCTACCAAAGAATTTCACCATGAAAAACAGTTGTTTAAATTAAAATAATGATTTTTCTCGCAAGCAAAGTCATTCTTTCAGAAATTGGGCAAACATAAAACAAAATTATAGAAATCTCAGTATCTTGCAAAGATATGGACTTTTCTGTACAAAAAAGGCCTGATAAAACTCATTTGTTGTTTGTTTTGGTAAATATCACTAAGTGTTTTCAAAAAGTGTTTGTTTTTTTTCTCCTATGAGTAAAGTTATTAACGTTTGTCAGTAATTGAGCAAATTATGGAAATCTCAGTATCTTGCAGAGATATGGAAATTTCTATAAAATACAATGATAAAATTCCCTTTTACTTTTTTCATCGGGGGTTTGGCTCTGAAAGATATTGAGAGTATTTTTCAGAGCTCAAGGTAAAACCACAGAAATATCTTTTTGACTCATTGTGTAGGAGCAGCTCATTCTCATGAGGGTTTTCATGTATGTTAGGGCCTCATCCAAACCCTCTGAAAAACTCGCAGAGTTGTGCAAACACCTGTGCCTGTTGGTGGACCCCTTCGGCTGCCTGGAACAAATGTTGGTCCTGCTGGTCTGGGTGCGATGGAAGGTATGTTCTCTGTTCAGTGAAGTTTAATTAGATGCACCACTAGTGTTTTGTTTCACTGGTGTAACGCCTTACAAATTTGATGAGCTAGAGCGAAGCAATTTTTGGATGCATACATACTAGCGCATTCCGAGCTGGAAAGTAGTGGTTGGTCCCTAAAACGTTTGGTTCGGTAAGATCTCTCAAGACGTCGGGATGAGGGCCCCTTATCATTTAGCCTTTTGTTGGTCACGTCACTCTTTTGTTCTCTAGTAAACAGGTTTGAACTGGGGATCTTTCAAGATCAACAAAGGTGCCTTGAGATGTCTTTGCTTGAGCCAATGGAATCTGGACTTGGTGGATGATGAGGACTTCTATTCAGTTGATGATATGAGGGCTGGAGAAACATGTTCTGCTTGGTCATGCCACTTTACATCAAAAATATATAGTAAGAACACCCATTTTATTGCCTTTTGATACCAAAGATGACATTGGATTTGTATCATTCGAATTGGTTGGTTTTTAGAAGAGGTCAACAGTAGCATATTCTCTACTCTTTCATTGTGTTTTTAATACCCCATACTTCCCCTGGTGTTGCGTATTCTCTACACTTTCACCTGTGTTTTGAATTACCCATAGTTCCTCTGGTGTTGCGTGTTCTCTACACTTTCACATGTGTTTTGAATCACCCATACTTCCCCTGCTGTTGCATATTCTCTACACTTTCATGGTGTTTTGAATTACCCATACTCCCCCTGGTGTTGCATATTCTCTACACTTTCATTGTGTTTTGAATTACCCATACTTCCCCAGGTGTTGCGTATTCTCTACACTTTTTTTGTGTTTTGAATTACCCATACTTCCCCTGGTGTTGCGTATTCTCTACAATTTCATTGTTTTGAATAACCCATACTTCCCCTGGTGTTGCGTATTCTCTACACTTTCATTGTGTTTTGAAGTACCCATACTTCCCTTGGTCTTGGGAATTCTCTACACTTTCATCGTGTTTTGAATTACCCATACTTCCCCTGGTGTTGCGTATTCTCTACACTTTCATTGTGTTTTGAATAACCCATACTTCCCCTGGTCTTGGGAATTCTCTACACTTTCATTGTGTTTTGAATTACCCATACTTCCCCTGGTCTTGCGAATTCTCTACACTTTCATTGTGTTTTGAATTACCCATACTTCCCCTGGTCTTATTTGCGTATTCTCTACACTTTCAACTGTGTTTTGAATTACCCATACTTCCCCTGGTCTTATTTGCGTATTCTCTACACTTTCACCTGTGTTTTGAATTACCAATACTTCCCGTGGTCTTGCATATTCTTCACACTTTCACATATGTTTTGAATTACCCAAACTTCCCCTGGTGTTGCCTATTCTATACAGTTTCACCTGTATTTTGAAGTACCCATAGTTCCCCTGGTCTTATTCGCGTATTCTCTACACATTCACCTGTGTTTTGAATTACCCATACTTCCCCTGGTCTTGGGAATTCTCTACACTTTCAACTGTGTTTTGAATTTCCTATACTTCCCCTGGTCTTGCGAATTCTCTACACTTTCAACTGTGTTTTGAATTACCCATACATGTACTTCCCCTGGTCTTGGGAATTTTCTACACTTTCAACTGTGTTTTGAATTACCTATACTTCCCCTGGTCTTGCGAATTCTCTACACTTTCAACTGTGTTTTGAATTACCCATAGTTCCCCTGGTCTTATTTGCGTATTCTCTACACTTTCACCTGTGTTTTGAATTACCCATAATTCCCTTGGTGTTGCCTATTCTCTACACTTTCACCTGTGTTTTGAATTACCCATAATTCCCCTGTTGCTTATTCTCTACAATTTCACCTGTGTTTTGAATTACCCATAATTCCCCTTATGTTGTTTATTCTCTACACTTTTCCTGTGTTTTGAATTACCCATACTTCCCCTGGTGTTGCCTATTCTATACAGTTTCACCTGTATTTGGAAGTACCCATAGTTCCCCTGGTCTTATTCGCGTATTCTCTACACATTCACCTGTGTTTTGAATTACCCATACTTCCCCTGGTGTTGCGTGTTCTCTGCACTTTCGCCTGTGTTTTGAATTACCTATAATTCCCTTGGTGTTGTCTATTCTCTACACTTTCACTGTGTTTTGAATTACCCGTAGTTCCCCTTGTGTTGCCTAATCTCTACACTTTCACCTGTGTTTTGAATTACCCATAATTCCCCTTGTGTTGCCTATTCTATACAGTTTCACCTGTATTTGGAAGTACCCATAGTTCCCCTGGTCTTATTCGCGTATTCTCTACACTTTCGCCTGTGTTTTGAATTACCCATAATTCCCCTTATGTTGTTTATTCTCTACACTTTCACCTGTGTTTTGAATTACCCATAGTTCCCCTTGTGTTGCGTATTCTCTTCAATTTCATTGTTTTGAATAACCTTTACCTACCCTGGTGTTGGGAATTCTCTACACTTTCATTGTGTTTTGAATTACCCATACTTCCCTTGGTCTTGGGAATTCTCTACACTTTCATTGTGTTTTGAATTACCCATACTTCCCCTGGTGTTGCGAATTCTCTACACTTTCAACTGTGTTTTGAATTACCCATACTTCCCCTGGTCTTGGGAATTCTCTACACTTTCAACTGTGTTTTGAATTACCTATACTTTCCCTGGTCTTGCAAATTCTCTACACTTTCAACTGAGTTTTGAATTACCCATACTTCCCCTGGTCTTATTTGCGTATTCTCTACACTTTCACTTGTGTTTTGAATTACCAATATTTCCCCTGGTGTTGCATATTCTCTACACTTTCATTGTGTTTTGAATAACCCATACTTCCCCTGGTGTTGCGTATTCTCTACACTTTCATTGTGTTTTGAATAACCCATACCTCCCCTGGTGTTGCGTATTCTCTACACTTAGTTTGTGTTTTGAATTACCCATACTTCCCCTGGTGTTGCGTATTCTCTACACTTTCATTGTGTTTTGAATAACCCATACTTCCCCTGGTCTTGGGAATTCTCTACACTTTCATTGTGTTTTGAATTACCCATACTTCCCCTGGTGTTGCGTATTCTCTACACTTTTTTTGTGTTTTGAATAACCCATACTTCCCCTGGTGTTGCGTATTCTCTACACTTTCATTGTGTTTTGAATAACCCATACTTCCCCTGGTCTTGGGAATTCTCTACACTTTCATTGTGTTTTGAATTACCCATACTTCCCCTGGTCTTGCGAATTCTCTACACTTTCATTGTGTTTTGAATTACCCATACTTCCCCTGGTCTTATTTGCGTATTCTCTACACTTTCAACTGTGTTTTGAATTACCCATACTTCCCCTGGTCTTATTTGCGTATTCTCTACACTTTCACCTGTGTTTTGAATTACCAATACTTCCCGTGGTCTTGCATATTCTTCACACTTTCACATATGTTTTGAATTACCCAAACTTCCCCTGGTGTTGCCTATTCTATACAGTTTCACCTGTATTTTGAAGTACCCATAGTTCCCCTGGTCTTATTCGCGTATTCTCTACACATTCACCTGTGTTTTGAATTACCCATACTTCCCCTGGTCTTGGGAATTCTCTACACTTTCATCTGTGTTTTGAATTTCCTATACTTCCCCTGGTCTTGCGAATTCTCTACACTTTCAACTGTGTTTTGAATTACCCATACTTCCCCTGGTCTTGGGAATTTTCTACACTTTCAACTGTGTTTTGAATTACCTATACTTCCCCTGGTCTTGCGAATTCTCTACACTTTCAACTGTGTTTTGAATTACCCATAGTTCCCCTGGTCTTATTTGCGTATTCTCTACACTTTCACCTGTGTTTTGAATTACCCATAATTCCCCTGTTGCTTATTCTCTACACTTTCACCTGTGTTTTGAATTACCAATACTTCCCGTGGTCTTGCATATTCTTCACACTTTCACATATGTTTTGAATTACCCAAACTTCCCCTGGTTTTGCCTATTCTATACAGTTTCACCTGTATTTTGAAGTACCCATAGTTCCCCTGGTCTTATTCGCGTATTCTCTACACATTCACCTGTGTTTTGAATTACCCATACTTCCCCTGGTGTTGCGTGTTCTCTGCACTTTCGCCTGTGTTTTGAATTACCCATAATTCCCTTGGTGTTGTCTATTCTCTACACTTTCACTGTGTTTTGAATTACCCGTAGTTCCCCTTGTGTTGCCTATTCTCTACACTTTCACCTGTGTTTTGAATTACCCATAATTCCCCTTGTGTTGCCTATTCTATACAGTTTCACCTGTATTTGGAAGTACCCATAGTTCCCCTGGTCTTATTCGCGTATTCTCTACACTTTCGCCTGTGTTTTGAATTACCCATAATTCCCCTTATGTTGTTTATTCTCTTCACTTTCACCTGTGTTTTGAATTACCCATAGTTCCCCTTGTGTTGCCTATTCTCTACACTTTCACCTGTGTTTTGAATTACCCATAATTCCCCTGGTCTTATTCGCGTATTCTCTACACTTTTGCCTGTGTTTTGAATTACCCATAATTCCCCTTGTGTTGCCTATTCTCTACACTTTCAACTGTATTTTGAATTACCCATAGTTCCCCTGGTCTTATTCGCGTATTCTCTACACTTTTGCCTGTGTTTTGAATTACCCATAATTCCCTTGGTGTTGCCTATTCTCTACACTTTCACCTGTGTTTTGAATTACCCATAATTCCCCTGTTGCTTATTCTCTACACTTTCACCTGTGTTTTGAATTACCCATAATTCCCCAGTTGTTGCCTATTCACTACACTTTCACCTGTGTTTTGAATTACCCATAATTCCCCTGTTGCTTATTCTCTACACTTTCACCTGTGTTTTGAATTACCCATAATTCCCCCGTTGTTGCGTATTCTCTACACTTTCCCATGTGTTTTGAATTATCCATGCCTTGCGTTGTTCTCTACAACAAGACATGCTTTGTGACGACCCATAACTTCTTTGAGTGGTGAATTTATCACAGTTAATCTTAGCCCTGTTGAAATATTTGGTCAAGGTCATTTTCTTTAGGGATGGTAGACTTAATATTGATCCAATGTCATCTCCAGTATCATTTATTGGCAAACATGCAGTGACCAAAAATCACTACAAATTTGTGACGTTTGTGTAATACGTCTGCACTTTTCCGAAGAATTTTGGCGACTTGCTTTACACACAATTGGTAACTAAATTACTGGCCATTACAGAACTTGTTTCTCCGACCAGCACATCATCATCTGGATAGAAGTTGTCATCATCTGTCGAGTTAGGATCCCATTGGAACAAGCGTCGACACCTCTTGGCACCACCAGTGCAGCTTGGTTGCGAAACAACAATCGGTGAAATCCTAAGCACTCTTGAGGGCACCATTTCATTTAAGCAAGCAACAACTACCTTCTGCTCAGCACGTCTGCGTCAAAAAACAAAGCGCTAAATTGCGTCTAGCTCATTAGATTTGTAAGACAGTACATCGTTGTTACAAACCACTAGTAGCGCATCTAATTGAACTTCACTGAACAGAGAACATATCAACCATTGCACTTGGACCTTTAGACCATCACAAGTTCCAGGTGGCCGAGGGGGTCCACCGACAGGCACAGGTGTTTGCACGACTCTGCTTTTTTTTTGGCCAAAATTTTCAATAAAAAATCGAACAGAACTCTCCTTGTAACTTGTGTTTTATTTGCATCAACCCCCCCCCCCCCCCAATTCAAATATGGCAAGTCCATCTTATCCCGATGGAACACACCCCACACTATAAGGACCAATGTTAGCCCCCCCTACAGTGTGAGGGTGGGTTCCATGGGGTTAAGATGGACCCTCAGGCCACCATGTTTAACTACAATGCAATTGGGTATGTATCAAGTCGCTTTTAGCTAAGTATTTTTGCGCATATGAAATTAGGTGTAAAAATAATACACACCCATTGCTGCACTGTGTTCAAATATGGCAGCCAACTAGACGACTCAAGTAATAATGAGATATTAGTCTTTCACTTCGGGGCAATCAAAACATAAATTGATTCGCCCCTAACAATTAGCCTTTATTTTCCAACACACAAAACCAAACTTTAAATATTTAAATACCCTTGCACACATTTTCAAGCAAAATTTGATAAAACCATAAGGCTATAGCCTTGCACACATTTTCAGGCAAAATTTGATAAAACCATAAGGCTATATTATATAGCCTTGCACACATTTTCAAGCAACTTGCACACATTTTCAAGCAAAATTTGATAAAACCATAAGGCTATAGCCTTGCACACACTTTCAAGCAAAATTTGATAAAGCCACATTTTTCAGGCAAAATTTGATAAAACCATAAGGCTATAGTCTTGCACACATTTTCAAGCAAAATTTGAAGAAAAAAAAACATTTCGAGGCAAAATTGGATAAAACCATAAGGCCTTGCACACATTTTCAAGTTAAATTTGATTAAGCCACATTTTTCAAGCAAAATTTGATTGAACCATAAGGCTAGGGCCTTGCACACATTTTCAAGCAAAATTTGATAAAGCCACATTTTTCGGGCAAAATTTGATAAAACCATAAGGCTATAGCCTTGCACACACTTTCAAGCAAAATTTGATAAAGCCACATTTTTCAGGCAAAATTTGATAAAGCCACATTTTTCAGGCAAAATTTGATAAAACCATAAGGCTATAGCCTTGCACACATTTTCAAGCAAAATTCGATAAAACCATAAGGCCTTGCACACATTTTCAAGTTAAATTTAATAAAGCCACATTTTTCAGGCAAAATTTGATAAAACCATAAGGCCTTGCACACAGTTTCAAGTAAAATTTGATAAAACCATAAGGCTTTAGCCTTGCACACACTTTCAAGCAAAATTTGATAAAGCCACATTTTCAAGTTAAATTTAATAAAGCCACATTTTTCAGGCAAAATTTGATAAAACCATAAGGCCTTGCACACAGTTTCAAGTAAAATTTGATAAAACCATAAGGCTTTAGCCTTGCACAAATTTTCAAGTAAAATTTGATAATACCACATTTTCAGGCAAAACCATAAGTCTTTAGCCTTGCACACATTTTCAAGCAAAATTTGATAAAGCCACATTTTCAAGCAAAATTTGATAAAACCATAAGGTTTTGCACACATTTTCAAGCAAAATTTGATGAAGCCACATTTTTAGGCAAAATTTGATAAAACCTAAAGGCACACAATTTCAGGCAAAATTTGATAAAGCCACATTTTCAGGAAACTTGATAAAACCATAAGGCTTGCACACATTTTCAGGCAAGATTTCATAAAGCCACATTTCCAGGCAAAACTTGATAAAACCATAAGGCTATATATAGATTAATACTCTGTGGGGAATTTGACAAGTACTTTGTTTTACCTCGTGGGAGGTTTACGCTTGAATTAAATGTTTAAACCAATTTTAAAATGTATTACATTTATTGATGCACCTTTTGAAAGCTTGAAAGGCTTGACATAAAAACACAACCTATCAAGACATCAAACGTATTTTGACTTATGTACAAACAAGAGCTACCTGACTTCTGCACAATTATTCCAGATCTCAATGGACCGGGTTTTAAAATTAAAAGAATGTTTTCTGGGGTTTAACCTTTTACTGGAGAGTGAAGCTCCTGTATCAGAGGCTGGTCTTGGACATCTCTTGGTGGCGGGATAGTCGCAATGGAGATCGCAAGCCTGACTGCAACACACAAATGTTTCACAATTTGCAACATTTAGATTTGTTACACAGATTATCCATCAGTAAAACAGCTAGATACAATTTTGATTTTTCAATAGATTTGTTTTCAATACTTTCAATCACAAATATATGAAGACAAAACTTTGAAAAAAGTATTGTAATAGTTGGCTAAGCTCATGCACATTAGGGGTATTTTGACTTGTGCAAAATAATTAAGCAACAACAACTCAGGGGGATTCCAAATGTGCTGATGATATGAACTTTATTTAATGATCAGTCATGCCAGTTACCTCTCAGAATAAAACATTTGAAGCACATGACATAACCATAGTATAAATTAACAAGACTAAGATTTGTTTTTGTTTAATTGATGGAAATTTCCATCGGGGATGAACAATACTAATTTTGGTTTTGCCAATACACCTATGTGGGACTTTCTTCACCACTCTCGGTGTTTCTACACCAAATTGAGTAAATTGAGCTTTATGGGTGATCTTCAGTGTGCTTGTTATTTCGTGTCTCTTTATTTACTTCTCAAGAGCTGTTTAACTGAGTGAAATTTGCATCAGGATTAAGAACTCGGGTTTTGGTCATGCCTTTTTGTCTTTAGTTACTGCTCAAGAGCTGTGAGGTTTGAAGTTGCGATTAGAAACTTTAATTTTAACTCACCATAATACTGAAGAATTGCATCCTCTCCCTGTCTTAGACCCCCATCTTTACAGTTGCTCTCCTATATACACTGCAGCCTTCAAAAGTGATCAGTAGAGAGGTGATTCCAATCAAAGTTGATTTCAGAATACTATTAGCTTCATAGCCCTGAAAGGTCAAGTTAACAGATTTGTTATGCAAGTGGTAAATTTCTAAGTGCTAATCCTGTTGCTGTTATGATTAAAACTGGAAAGGACCCCCTATAGCCTTGTACACATTTTCAAGCAACATTTTCCAAGCTTTAATTGACATAGCCTTGTACACATTTTCAGTCAAAGTTTGATAAAACCACATTTTCAGACAAAATTTGTTGAAACGATAAGGCTATATATAGCCTTATACACACATTTTCAGGCAAAATTTGATGAAGCCACATTTTCAGGCAAAATTTGATAAAACCACAAGGCTTATTTATAGCCTTATTTTCATACAAAATTTGATAAAACCACATTTTAAGGCCAATTTTGATAAAACCACATTTTCAGGCAAAATTTGATTAAACAATAAGGCACATTTTCAGGCACACATTTTCAGACAAAACTTGATAAAGCCACAGTTTCAAGCAAAATGTGATAAAACCACAAGGGCTTTTAAACATTTTCAAGCAAAATTTTTCAAGCTATATTTGATACAGCCTTGTAAACATTTTCTGGCAAAATGTTATAAAACCATAAGGCTATATTATATAGACTGGTAAAAAAATTCATGCAAAATTTGATAAAGCCACCTTCAGGCAAAATTGGATAAAATCACAAGGCAAATAGCCTGATGGTACACATTTACAGGAAAAATTTGATGAAACCATATGCATTGTACACATTTTCAGGCAAACATGTTTTGAGCAAAACTTGAGCAACAATGGATAAATAGGAAAAGCTATAGGGAAAGCCTTGCTGCATTTTCGGGGAAAATTTGAGAAAAATTTTATAAATATCCAGCAAAATTTGATAAATACATGCTTGTTGCATGCACTTTATGGCGAAATTTTAGCAAAATTTGATATACGCCGCAAAATTTGAAAATTTTTAGCAAAAAATTGATTAACGCACAAGGCTATGCCTCGTTGCATTTTCGGGCAAAATTTTATAAAAACGCCTTCTGCATTTTAGGGAACAGTTTGAGCAAAACTGGACAATATGCACGGCTAAGCCTTGGTGCACTTTGGGGCAAAATTCTAGCAAAGTTAGATTACGCTGCACAATTTTAGCAAAATTTGGTATTAATATCGCAAGGCATTTGCAGTTGCATTTACGATTACATTAACACACTAGGCATTTGTTGCATTTTTAGGCAAAATAAAAGCAAAATTTGATAACACACGAGGCTCGTTGCATTTCCAGGCAAAAATTGATAAAAACGCCTTTTGCGTTTTAGGGAAAATTTGAGCGAGTGTTTTCAATGTATCAAACCTCACATTATGCATTTTTCAACCGCATTAGGGGCAAGAGGGTGGAAGAAAGGGTTTTAAGCAAGAGTTGGCTCCTACTTAATACTAAAATTAAACACTATGTCAACAATGCTAACTATGCATCAGAATGCTATGAGGGACTTAATATCCCGGCCCTTACAGGCTCACAGCTAAATGTCTAAGTTTGTCTTCGCGGTTGTATAAACTCACCTGTATAGTAGGCATGATGGACACATCGAGCTTTTGGTGCCAGCGGTCTCCTTGAAAAATGGAATGATTGGAGCTGTCAGCAAAAGGTACACGTCTGAAAAAATATGTTAAATAGTTAAAGTTTATTTATTAAAATAATTATAGCATTAAAACTTACTTGGTATTAACGAGCAATGAAGAGTTGTTGGTAGTATAAAACATACCATAAATGGCTGTGTTTACCTTTTCTTTGAGACCTCATCTTGATCATAACTTCCCGACCATAATTGAGGGCTGATTGCCGATCCCCAGGCAGTAACATGCTTAGTGGAAATGCAGGTGTTCTGTACCACAGTTCTCCTCACTATAAATCACAAACAAGTAAGAAATTAAAATGGTGAATAATTTATCTTCCTCCTCAAGAAATAAACTTTTGGGTCTTCAAATGTTGGTTGGAGCAGACATTGGGAGTATGCAGGCCCCAACTAGTTGGGGGGCGCTCTCCCCTCCCCCAACTCCTCCCCCAAAAAGTATGTCCCCTAAAAAAACAAATTAAAAAAAATAAAAAAAATCCGCCCCAAAAATAGAAACACACAAAAACACCATAATAACAAAAACAAAACATCCGCAGCCCTAATAGTCCCCCCTAAAAAAGTCTGCCCCCCCCCCTAAAAAAAAACTTTAAAAAAAGTCCGCACCCAAAATAGAAACACACAAAAACACCATAAAACAAAAACAAAGCATCTGCTTGTTGTGTGATCATGATTGATTGTTGGCAACTTGTAGCCTACACTTGGTTTATAAGGCACTACTTATTCAAGTTCATTGGTCAATTTCAATTTAATAAAGTTTGCTTTTATACTTGTACCTCCGAAGTTTGTCATGAACTCGCCTGGTCGCACAGGAATCGCGGTGCGCAACCTCTATTTTGCGGACAAGCCAAAAAGTGCAAAAATTATGGCACCCTCCCCTCTGTTGGCTAGTCATATTAAGGAAGTAAGACTTTCAAATCCATTCGCTTTTTATGAGCCTATCATGTTGGGTGGGGGTAAGACTGGTAACGTTGTCTTCAAAATTCATTTTGGAAAATCAAGAAAAAAACCTTTAAACATTAAACAAGTAATGGAAGCCATATAGCATCCCCACAGTACAACGAATGAAATTGGGATAATGTTCCGCACGTCGCCACCAATTTATGCGCCCTTAAAAATACTCCAATTATTCCACTGAATTTTTACAAAAAGTAGGGCCTAATATCTCATTTGAGTAAATTAAATAGCTGTTGGCAGGATACAGACATTTTTCCAAGCTTCTAACCTGTTTGCAATGAAGTTTAAGAATAATACAAAAATATTAAATTTCCTAAACATCCTTTACAGCAAATGCTAAACATGTGACATGTCGGCACCGTGTGTATTTCGAAACTGCCGCCGTGTCGAACGGCAAGGTCTATTGTTTGCCTCATTTTTACCGTTTCAGAAACTCATAATGAAACGAAAAAAGTATTCTACGAATTCTATAAAGCACACTCTACTCACCTCTTTCATTGTTGTAGTTATTGTGTCGACTTAATTACATGTACATTGTGGAAGAACATGAGAGAAAATTCTTGAGCCCTCAGCCATTTTGTCTTGCAAGAGGGCAAAAGGTCACCCACGCACACCACGTGGGTAATTTGCATATCATGAACGTCTCTGGGAGAAGCTATTATGGTAACGGTGATACCAAAGTAAAGATGTTATGAGAGAACTTGATAATGAATGGACGATATAAAATTCATAATTAACATTTACATTATAAAAGTTGATAGTTTAGCTAACAGTGGATATTGAAACTGTTTTGGAGAGTTTTTGAGCAAGCATTAGGGAAGAAGGAGCTTCGAGGTGTTTCAACCCCAAATGAACACCCCCATTGAATAATGGAACGTGCAAGACATTTCGGTATGTCCTGGATCCAGGGCGGGCGGAGGAGGGGTGGAGCAGAAGTAGATTTTTAGCAAAACAATGGGAGGTATATTTGATGTATATGTATATTGTATATGTATTTTATGTATTGGACTAATCTGCAAGGTTTTAATTACGCTGCCCGAGTTTGACTCATTTCTGGGTCCATTTGGGCACAGATTCTGGGCCATACTGACCAGAAATGGGTCAGGCAACACATGACCCGGACCCCAGTGCTAAAACCAGTTTTCTAGTATTAGTTGTAATTTAATACAAAATTAACAAAGTACATTGCAAACACCTCCTCCCCAACCCCCAACCCCCCACACTTAATACATAATTAAAATATTAAACTCCAGTTTTTTCTTTTTTAAGAGCTTATAAGTGTTTTCTGGTACTAATTAACCAAGGTTTTTAAGTATTTTGTTAGCTTAAGATTGTAGAGAACTGTAATGAATCGACTCCGTTCACACCAGTGATATATTTTATATATTTTCTTCATATTATTCAGCAATAAACTCAACAAAAAAGACATCTACCTAAACTTACTTCATGTACAACCTTCTCCAAATAGGTGTTATTATTTACATCAGGGATAAAGAACTATTTGATTTGTACCCATGGCTATCAGGCAATCGCTGTGGTCTAGTTGGTAAGACATCTGTTCTAGAATTGAAAAAGTCGTGGGGTTAGAATCCCACTGGAGTAAAATGCTTGTGATTTTTTTTTCACAGAACTGCAGTGCTTATACACATCGGTGTAAGGGTAAAAAAAACAAATAACCTTCACCAAGAAAATTATAATTAGAACAATAAATTTGCAATAAAAAAAAATCAGATAATAATTTAAACTATTAGTTTATTTTCCTTCTTAACTCTTGTGGAAAAAAGAGAAAGTACAAAGATTTGTAGAGTGTCATGGCCAAGTGGTTAAGAGCATCAAATTCAAGTTCTGGTGGTTGACACTTGTGTCCTTGAGCAAGATACTTTACTATAATTGCTTCTCCTCACCCAGTGGTATAAATGGGTACCTGCGAGGGTAGAGGTTGATATTGTGTATGTAAAAGCCATCGGAGCGCCATGACAGCTCAGCCTGTATACCAAGGGAGCTGAGAAACATTAAAGAGATGTTATTGGCCCTATGCCCAGGGCACTATTGTAAAGCGCATTGATACGGTTATTGTGAAATGTGCTAATAATACAAGAATATGTTATAAAGATCTTGAACAATTTGAAGAAAAACCGATTTGCTCAGAACTGAAATTTATCAAATTAATATTAAAATCATTATCTCTAATAGGCTGAATCGTCTCCATCACATAGCAAGCCAGACATTGAATGCTGAACTCTCTCCAAGTCACACCACAAGCCTGCAATAATGAGAGCGCCTTTACAGCTTTTATTTGTGGTGTTTCGGTTAGCCCGCATGCATGTAGTAACTGAGTGAGAGTTCATGTTCCCATTCCCAGCCACAAGCAGGCTCTGATCATGACGACACAGCCCCTTTATCAAACTAAAGTGAAACAACTTTTACAGCTATCATTACAAAACAAAAGCTTAAATATTAAATTACTATTTCTCATATAATTAAGAAAAACAATCGATGTTCATTCGCTAAACTTTAAACACAATAGACCGATTCATTTTTTTCAAAGTTTGAATGAAATCATAGATTAATACCGATTAAAAATTTAAATTAGTACAAACTGATGTGCATCTACGATTGAAGATTTTGATACTATTTATGTGACAATTGAAGTGAGTATGAAGTGTTTTAGTTGCTCAGTTAGTAATACTTAACAGTATGGACAAGTGAAAAAGCTCAGGGACCAGCCGTCGATTTCACAAAACTCTTCCTAACTTAAGACTAATCTTAGGACTTTAGGACGAGTCCCAACCCAGCACTGTAGCATGCAGACCTTAAACCCTGTTCAAGACTGAAGTATCCGGCCTAAGGAGTCCAAGTCAAATAATGTACTTCTAGACCTGCAGCTGATTTCACAAAACGCTAGGATTAATCCTATCTCGAGTTAGGACGAGTGATTCGTCCTAACTTAGGGTTGGTTCAGTGCGTCCTAACGTCAATGCATACAGAACTGAACTCGTCCTGTCCCAAGTCCTAAGATTAATCCTATGTTAGGAAGAGTTTGGTGAAATCGACGGCTGACCATTTAAATTGCACAATACAATGCAACAAATCTATCCATCACCTGAGACCTGCTATACTTCAAATATAACTACTCTATTAGATCCCTTGCATACGACGCCTTGACTGAGGTCAAACAACGGAAACGTGCGAGCGTGTACGCACCACGCACACCTCTCAGCCAATGATAGGTCTTTCTTTGACCTCAGTGAGGCGCGTTTTGAGCTTGTGACATCATATGCAAGTGGTCTATACACAAAATAAATCGGTAGACAAGGATCAGCTTAAGATTGAAACCTCTGAATGTCTGTGATGTCAAACTCTGTCGAACTGCCATTAGGGAGGAAATGTGTTTGTAGTACTAGCAGTTGAGCATGATTAACAGGTAAATTTGAAGCAGGTTCTGAAAGATATGAAACAAACAAAAATAAAACAAGTTAATTGAAAAGTATATTATTTAAAGTTTTATGTGAAAGTGTGTTATTTAAAGTTTTATGTGAAAGGTCCCAAGACCACACAGTCCGAGACCCAGTCCAAGGCTGTCTGAGACCAAGACCATAGTGACACTCCGAGCAAGTCCAAAACTTAGACTTTAGACCGACAGGACAAAAACTAAGACCGACCCTCCCAAGACCAAGTTCAAAACTAAGATGAAGACCTACAGACGGAGACCAGACAGTCCGAGACCAAAACCAAGGCCGTCACAGACCTAGACTAAGACCAAGACCGACACTCCAAGACAAAGTCCAAAACTAAGACCAAGACTGACAATCCGAGACCAAGACCAGACAGTCCGAGACCAACACCAAAAGGCATTCTTCCAGGCCTTGAACTTCGCTCATGAAGGGGCATGGCAATTTTCCTCAAGGGGTACTCTATGAGGAAAATGTTAATTTGTATTGGAACTTTGCAATGGGAACTGCAGCAAATTTCGAAGCCCGTTTTTCCTTCCTTGTTACAGATGAACAGACTGCAAATGATTGATGAAACCAAATATTTTAGGCATGGAAGGATTTTATATATACAACCATGTTTAGCTAGGAAGTTGAAATAGGGTGTCGAGATTGCTGTAAACTAAAACAGGTACTGTTCCTTTGCTGATGATTTTCTTTTTCTCCTCACCTAATTCTCAAAGTTTAGTCGTCATCATCATCCGGGATAAAGATGTCATTTTCTTCCAGGAAGGCAGCTCCTTCTTTGCTGATAGTTGCCCCCAGGTACAGGAATGGAACAGTAACCAGGACAATCTTAGACAAGCCCAGATTGATTGTTGTTGGTTTGGCTAAAAGAGCACCAGTCTCGGTGGTAGTCTTGCATCGAACTTGTTGGGTCCTTGCTAGAAGCTGCTGATGAAAAAGCACAATGGAAGTGACGCAAAAGGGTGATTACTTACATTTAAACTATTTCTGTGACTCAAGCTCTAAATTGATGAAAGTGTAGATTATTTTTACAATTCTACACTCAGGTGTAGATTGGTTACAAGTGTACACTTAAAGGCAGTGGACACTATTGGTAATAACTCGAAATAATTTTCATCATAACCTTTCTTGATTACGAATAAAGGGGCGAGGTTGATGGTATAAAACAATGTGTGAAGCAGCTCCCTCTGAAGTGACGTAGTTTTTGAGAAAGAAGTTATTTTCAACGAATTTGACTTCGAGACCTCAAGTTTAGAATTTGAGGTCTCAAAATCAAGCATCAGAAAGCACACAACTTTGTGTGACAAGGGTGTTTTTTCTTTCATTGCTATCTCGCAACTTCGACAACCGATTGAGCTCAAATTTTCACAGGTTTGTTATTTTATGCATATGTTGAGATACACCAACTGTGAAGACTAGTCTTTGACAATTACCAATAGTGTCCACTGTCTTTAACTGTACATTTGAAACTAACAATAACATGACCAAAGTGATAGTTTAACTTTAAAATGAATGCTTTCCAACGTGAAAGATAACTAACATGATGTGCATACATGTACTCAGCTAAAAACATTATATTTCAATTTCCAAAAACATTATAAAATCAAACAATTTAATTTTGTTAAAACATAATAATGGTAAACTGATCAAAACATTGTACATATTTACATAGCAATGTTAAATAATACGCTAACAAATTTTGCAAAAAGGTATGACGACTGTGTCCAAACGTACAAAGTTTGGGGGGGGGGATACACTCCTTTTTTTGTCACAACTCCTAATTCCTTTACTGTATGAAATTGTTGTTTGCAGAAAAAGAAAGATGAATACATCCCCTTTAACATATAAAAAATAAGGTAGTCTCTCTTTTTTGAAGAATACAATTATTTTTCCTCCATAAATTTTTGATTTAAAATTTGTAGTTTCGTACCGTTTCGTATGAGAAACCGAAAAACTAATTTCCTTTTCACAACCTTGCAGACTTTAAAAAGGCCGTATCTAGGGCCCCCTTAAGTAAAAAAAAAAAAGTTGTTTGCATTGAGTTAAACTTTATTTTGTAAACTTTAATCTGGGAAGACAATCATTCTGATTTGAGTAATATTTCCTCCGTCAATCTGGGCATCAACAAGGTGAACCAATAATCGATCTTGTAACAACCCCCTATCACACTGCACAAAATCGATCAGCGTGTCCCGGGTTATTGGAATATAACTTATTATTTATAATATAAGAAAAATGTGAACAGTCTTCTTGTACAACCATTGAGAACATCATTTGCTGCATAGAGAGTGATACCAATTTTTATTTCTCAGTTGAGCTGCTGGGTTAAACCATTTAAACTTTATATAGTCACACTCACACAGAGCCACACACAAATCCAGGAGCGCGCGACCTATGGTGTCTGAATTGAATGTGTACTGCATATGGCGACCACTCACTGTCTACTTTTTTTTATTGCTATGTTTTATGTGGTAATTTTGTCTGGAAATCAGGTTTAGAACACAAATTTTAAGTGTCCAACTCACAGACATATGTCAACATTAAAAACAAATTTACACCACCGCCCGCCATCAAAGGGAGGGGAGGGGATCGCTCGGCCGACAGTATGCACGATCGACTGCCTGTCAGTGTGTGTCAGTGTCATCAGCGACACTCTGTGCACACAGTGCATACAATTACAATGTACATGTATGTATGATAAATTACATAGGCGGAAATATTTCACTTCACACAAAAAAAAAACATCACAAAATACAGCAGTTTGCCTTGGCAGGCATTAACTACTTGCTACCAGAATATGTACGTTAACATTTTAACAACAGTATTCAACAGATCATGCTAGTTTTACCTGATTTTTGCATACATTTCGGGCCGTTTCTTTGCGGAGAATACCCGTCACAATTCTGCCCAGTGTCGCCATCTTGTTTGTACGGTGTAGGGGGCGGGGCCAGTTGTTGGGGTCGGGGGGGGGGGAGGCGGACCGCGGCCAGTTGTGGGGGGGGGGGGGGATATTCTTTGTTTACAGTTTGATTTCTCACATTTTATTAATTTTATTAACATGAATTCGATTTGTTAATATTGCGAGTGATTGGTTTTAACACATAAAGTTCAAGCAGCTTTTTTAATTAAAGACGTGATTATTTTTATTTTTTCAGGCGTATATGCTTCATTTTTCAAAAGGGCAAGGGCACCAAGGCATTTTCTTCTTGGTAAAAGGCACCATTTGAGTCAATTGTAAATTTCTACTGGAGCATTTCAAGTGCACCAATGCAATGTCCAGGGAGATGGAGGCAATCACCTTTGTTGACTCCATGAAGTATCAGGCCTGTCATTTATTGTTCCATTTCTTATCATAAAACTACTTTATAAAAAATCAGGAATTTTCATTTGGCTAAAACTGATACTTTGTAACATAGCGTTACAAAAATATTCAACATACTCAGAGACACTCATGTAATAAAACAAATGTTTCAAATTGGTTACACTTTTCATATAAAATATGGTTTTATTTTCTACTGTACAATTATCTTTTTGCAATGAACACAATCAAATACAATGTATAAAGTTTATTTGTGATTTATACAACAATTAGAAGGTGAACATTTCGTTCCTTCAATTACAAGTACATCTTGCATACAGCATCAAAAGTTCACCCTCAACAACACACTAATAAACAGTTACAAACTGCCCAGCCCTCAAACTCTGAATTGTTAACTGTTTTGTGAATAAGGCTGTTAATTCATTCTTCAGAAATACTTGTTTTTAACTTTTGTCATCCAAGCCATTTTAAAACAGTACATAATGCAGGGCTTAAAGAAACACTTTACCTTTTATCAGTCGAGTTGGTCTTTGAAAAGCGATGGAAACCGTCTGTTATGAAATGCAAAGTGTTAGATAGATATTTTTAAAGGTAGAATATAATGATCCACACAAGTATCACTTCAAATTGAACGTTTTTCCTTTTACGTCGCCAACTAACACGTGCAAAATGGCCGACCGTGTTTCGACCGATCAGAGTCAACATGTTCCTTTAAACTTGACAATGGACAATCCAGCTTAATGTTTACATGTTACAGGGCAAGGCTGGGACTCGTCCTAAGTGCTAAGATTAATCCTAAATTAGGATGAGTTTGGTGAAATCGACAGCTTTATTCTTGTGTTTATCAATTGAATAATAAAACCAGCGTTTACTATCTTAAACAGAAACAAGTTATGTTCAAATGTTGACTTTGAGTCTAATAAACACCTTTCAATTCTATTGAGTAATGAAGTATGTCTATCCATAATGACAAATGAGATAACTTTTTCTTATACCGTATGTCATAGTGTTTGTTTAATTAAAAACAGTATGCATCTTCAACTGTTCTGGTCTTGTTAGAGCAATTCTAGGACATTAAACCTTTTGAACAAGCTATTTGGTTTTGTAGATTTCTTCCCAAACTCAAGCCCTGCAGAATGCGTATCCGTTGTTTTGTAAAAGACATCCCAGCCTACAAGCTTTGCTTTAATGGGCCATGCCTCCATACAGTTTGCGGTCTTGTAAAACCCTTTTGTTTGTATTTGTATATTGTGTTTGTATGTAAATAAATGTTGATTGATTTGATTTGATTTGATTTGATTTGATGTATCCCCTTTGAAACTACATGTGTTATTTCCTGATCTTTTAAAAAAATTCCTGACAACTTGAGCCTTGTGTTGCCTTATTAATCAAAACCACTGGATACCGACAGACTTATCGGCAAGGAAAACAAGAAATCACAATCTTTCATGCAATTTAAGTGTTCAAACTTGAATAATTCATTAATCGAACAAAATCAATTTTAGTAAAACTCAATTCAATATTGAAAAAAGTGTAGGCTACAACATCACTAACAACAGGGTCTAATTTCATAGAGATTTTTAAGCAGAACAAATTGCTTAACAACTTTCTACTTAGCAGAAATGAGCAGTGTACCAGTCACAAATTGTCCATTTGGCCATTTGTTTAGCTGGTAACCTTATTCTGTCAAACATTTTTTGTTGTGCTTAAGCAGCTCTATAAAATTGGGCCCTGGTATAAGGGAGCTTCCAAAGTTGCATAAATATTGCTATATAAACCACACACTGAACAGCCAGTGTTTGAGTCTCAGGTTTGGACAATTTTATGCTACTAACCTAAAAGTTTTTAGAATTCATCAGGTCATGGTTTTATTGTTTACCTAAAACTTAATATATGTTAGCTGATTAATTTGCACTTCATACATGTACTTATGGATCAACCAAAATTATCAAATTATTTTGTTGAGTTAATTAGACACTGTCAAAATGCTTTAACATAACCTAGAATGTTCTACACGTCTTCATGATATTTGCATGGCAACCTTGCACAAATACTTGTATTAGTTGGGGAAATTTGAATGGAAAACTTCCTTTGGGAAAATTGCAAGAAAAACTAATAATTGATTCATTTACTCAGAAAGATTCCAAATGGTTTGGGAAAATTACAGAATTGGGTTTTGCCAACAAACAAAATGGTTTTTGGCAGAGTAAAACACTCATAAACTGACAAACTTGTGAAAGTTTTGAAATCAATCAGGGTCACAAAAAAAATAGTGACAAACCGATTACATATTTTGTATGACATCCATTAAAAAAAATGAATGAAACACTCACTGAGCGATTAATTCCAAACGGGAAATTGGTTTTATTTTCAGACAGAAATACTTCAAGAGTGGCTTGTCATCATCATTGGACCGTATAAGTTTTATGTAAATCTGTGATCTTAGACATTTTTTTTCTTACCAAGTCTGTAATGTGTCTTTAAACATTGAATGCTTGTTATCACTTTATGTGTTAAAGGGAAGGTGTACCTTTTGAGAATTATTCTTCCTGGTACAAAGCACTGCAGCTGCTCAATTTATAACATGTTGATAAAAGATTCCCTTCTTTCATAAAGGCATGAGGTTTCAGAGAAAGGGATTTAAACAAAATGGATGTTCATTCTGAGAAATGTTTCATGCAGAAGGAAAGGATAGGCCCTATCATGGTCAAAGAGGGTGTACATTGTGGCAGAGAGACAATGTTCACAAGAGGACAAGTGGGGGTGTCATGGCTAAACCCCCTTCTCTAAAAGATAATTGCACTTGGTTCTTTCACATGGGATCAACAGCTTTATGTCCCATCCGAAGGAAGAAGCAACAATGGTTAAGTGTCTTTGCTTATTGACTCAAGTGTCAAGACCAAGACCTGAACCCACACTCTGACGATCAGAAACACCAGAGTTTTGGTCTGGTGTGATTGACCGCTTGGCCACGAAATGCCACAGTCTGCCTCACTTGAATAAATGAACACCCAATACAAACATTTCATAAAAATCATAACAAATTTTGGGCAAGTACCAATGGAGTATACTACCTAAACTCTTTATAAAAATTAAACAAAACCAAAACAAAATTTTATTTGTTTCAATTTCTGGCGAGCAACATTAAAACAATATTGCATTTATTTTTTTAAAGAATGAAACAGGGCAGCTTCTATCATACCAATGCCCTCAAAACATGATAAATAATCAAATTTGTTATTTACAACTGCAGATCAAAAACAAACAGTTGGTGTGGTATTTGTACCAAAATATATGAACTATTTACAAATATACAAACTGGCGGTACTGTACAGGGGGGGTTCACCTGAACACGTAGATCGGGACGCTATGTTCTTCGACGTGAGTAAGGTTGAGCGACTGGTACCTGTGAGGAATCAAGAACGAGAAACAGTTACCGGTTGTCACCCACAGCCAACTACCTCTCTAAACCATACAAAGCTTAAAATCTTAATTGGAACAAATGAAGTACACAAAGTTTGGAGTTGATTATAAAAGTCAATTGTCAAGGTATCAATGAGCCATTTGCGTGTTAGATTTTAATATTGTCTGGTACAATGAAGAGCTTGATCTAAAGTTACCACTTAAATCTAAATACCTCAGACCATTGCGCAGAGAGACGGTAAATGGATGTATGGCACAATGGCATGGCACAATGGCACAATGGTACCAGGTCTTGCTCATCTTGAGGTAGCTATGCAAAGGCTTGCCCCAAACCATTTGATATAACAAATACCTCTTTAGTCCGAGGAATTCAATTGTAAGCTGAACATTGTGACTGAGCAAGTCATTGCACCAGACATTATTCAAAGCCAACTCGCAAATGGCCTATTGGAAAACATTCTTTTGTGCAATAGCAATAATGAACTTACATTGTACAAAATGTATGACCCAGGAGGTCCATATACAACAGGCTTCTGACTGAGAGAACAAATGACCAACCCACAGACTAAATTAAAGCTAATACCTTGAGTCATATCTCAAGGTATCGATAGAAAAACATTCTTTTTGTTTTAGTCAGAATTACCTAAGACCTACGAAGTCCAAATACAACACAATTCTAAAAGATCCCAAAACCGATCTGCACACCAAGTCTGGGGTTGATACATTTAGGCCAGTTTCTTCTAAAGTTAATGCTTTGACGAGAATGATCCGCCCACGAATGGAGCATAACAGCGACGGGACTTCAAACCCCAACTTCGAGTTTCAACAGAGGTAACTTCTCCCCTATTTCTCGAGTTCCGTTACCACACCCCCTATTTTCACTGTATTTACATTCCCTTTATTGTATTCAATTATTTTTAGTGTATTAAATTTCTCTTTGTATTTAAGTAATTCCACATTCCCTTATGCTCATGTATTTTTGAAGCGCTGATTTATTTATTATCAAGTGCGGTATTTCCTTTTAATTTCTGTTAAGTTGTTCCTTTGGATTTGCTACTTCGTAACAATGATACAGTTGCCTACATGTACATCCTTACAGACTGTGAAGGGTAACCCTGATTCAGCCCAGAGTAGCTGACAATGTTCCCCTGGTGGTAGTTGATTTGCAAGCCTGTCTGCTTCAATTTTGAAAGGGCAAGGGCACCAAGGCCTTTTCTCCAAGGGCACCCTAAAAGGAAATCGTAATTTTCTACTGGAGTATTTCAAGGGTACCAAGTTGATGACCTGGGAGCATGGAGGCAAATGCCTTTGTTGAAGTATCATGCCTGGATCTGGGCTGACAACCCAAATCAGTTAAGAGTAGCCCTCGCCTTGAAGTGGCCATCCTTAGCCTTGTGATGTTAGGCAAAATTAACAAATATTGTTTTACCAAGATGGCTCTTCTAGTTGACTTTTGTTTTTTAACAAAACATTTCAACGAGAAGAGCAATCTTGATGATCTTGATCTGGGCCTTTTCACTTACCACTCTGAGCTCCTGTGGTAGTAGTAGCCTTCTACGGTAGATGTGGATTTCTGGAAGCAAATATAATAGAAGCCAGCAAACGACGCACCATCGATATCCGTTATTTTGTGATCTGGTACTAGAAAACGCTCCTTGAAAGAGAAGACAATACAGGATGTGAGTAGATGTACAAAGATGAACAATCATGAAGTGGTCTCTTCCTGGTTGAGATGAACAAACGTCTCGAACTTACAGGGTTTTACATTTGACAGATATCATCACAACAGGAATACTACAGGTCGGAACAAGATATATCCAGGTCTTTCGTCTAATGATGGCAAGTTTATGTCTCAGAGAAAGTTTAAAGACCTGAGGACCATTCAAAATTAACTCAAAGGGAACATGGTCCTGCTGGCTAAGGTAGTTCAGTGATATAAAGCATGCCATATTTCATTTGAAATTGGACTTGTGTATTAATGTTGGACAGGATATTACAAGGGACCTTTGACCCTACCAAAATTGTTGTGTTATCACACGAGGTACATTTTACAAACTTGCTACATACAATTTAGTAAGGGACCCTTGCTTAATTGCTCGTGTAAAAGGGGCTTTAAGCCTGTAGATCTTCTGCCCTGCATCATTCTATAGGATATACATTGTTAAGTAAAACAAACTCACTTTCCACCTCATGAAGATGTAATCTGTACTCCTGAGCGCTTCATAGTCAAATGTGTCTAAATTAAATGTTTTGGCGTACTGATAGAAGGACAAAAACTGACCCTGCAAACAATGGAAGGAAAATACAGTATGTTAAATATCACACATACAAAGTAACAAAGACATTAATTTGTCAATAGACTTGTACAGTGTACATTCCTGTTCATCGGGTACATAAGGGCTTGAATTTGGGGACAAAATCCAAAAGACCACAGGGCCTGATCCCAGAATTGGCAAGACCAGAAGACTGAAGTCAATCGCACAAGAAGCGTATAACATGATAAAACAAATTATTATTGTGAAATTGTTTTACTCATTTCTCAAAAACCATGTACAACACCCCAGCAAATAATATTTGAAGGGAAGCTTACTACTATCATTATCTTCAAACCATGTAAGTTTAAAGCCATTATACACTTTCGGTAAACAGTATTGTCCAAGTCCCACACTTCGTGTATCACAACTAATATATAAAATAACAAACCTGTGAGAATTTAGGTTCAATTGGTCATCCGAGTCGGGAGAAAATAACGGGAAAACCCATTCTTGTTTCCGCGCATTTTGCCATCTCATGACATGTGTTTAAAATAAATCCGTAATTCTCGCTAATGAGAATTTATATTGTTTTAATGTTTTCTCAAAAAGTAAAGCATTTCATGGAACAATATTTCAAGAGAAGTCTTTCACCATTACCTTCTGTAAACCCTGTAAATTATTTGTAAATCTGTGAACTTTTTTTTTTTTTTTCCTGTACCGAAAGGGTATAATGGCTTTAATGTAAATCTGTGGATGTTTGTGTTTTGTGTCGTACAAAAAGTACCCAAACCCTTCAATCATCACCATAATGTTTGTGAATCTCACCCAGTGTTTCCTATCAACTTCTTCATCAGCATCCCACTTTCTCGTGAGGAATGGATGTTTGTCGCTAATGATCTCTCCTTCAAAGAATGTGACTAACTCTGGATACTCGCTGGTCAGCCCGCTGATCTTAAGATATCCACATAGATAGCTGTTTTCTTCATCCACATGCTGCAAATACAAGTTATTTTTCTATTATAAGTAAACAGAAGTAGTGCTGTGTAACTGATATGATACTGTTACACATATTGCCCTGGGATAGGCTTACATAGCTCCATGCTTACATTAAAAGGAACATAAAGCTACTGCTGCCTCCCGCCTATGGTATGGAATGGTCTGCCTGTCCCCAAAAATGCTTTAGACTGTTCTGTCCTTCAAAAAGGTTCTCAATAGTCAAGACAGACTTGTTCTCTCCAATCTGTAGCTGGTTGTCACCATCACTTCAGTTATTCCTTTCATCTATAACTATAATAAGCGCTTAGCGCCTTGCATCCTTTGGTACTTGGGCGCTAAATGATGATAATGTTTTTAACATGTTTATATCATATCATGATGCCACCTCGGCACTTTACAAACTCGGCATCCTCAACTCGACAAAATACAAACTCGACACCAAGATGAAAAAGGAACCAAACAAAACACCACATAAAAAAGCAAAAACTGCCCAAACAAACTTCTCCGGGGATAACTTTCCAAATGGTACAATCACTGCACTTTTCACTCATTTTTACAAAAAAGGATATCTCATATTAATGAGCATGTTCATGTTGATGTGTTGAGGTTTACAACTAGACTAGATAATTATTATTTCATAATTAATAAATTTTAATAAATCGTCAAATTATGAAAAAGTGGTGGCGCCATCGCCATACAGAAACTTTTCCCTCTCCGCTCCCACACAACAAGCCATGGGATGAAAATAATCAGTAAAAAACCAATAATTGACAAAGACACAAAATGTTTGTAAGGTCCCGAGTTTTTGCAAGGTGCCGAAGTGTCCGGTATTCGGCGGAAGGCCTAGATCCAGTATCCGTATTTATAGCGCGCCATGATGTTCAAACGCAAAAAAAAATGAGATTCGACGACTCACCTGAAGTTCAACTTCGACTACGTAAGAATTTCCCTTGCTCTTCTGGAAGCCTTGAAATTTGGAACCACTATAGAGTAATGACCGTGCAACACCCTGCTGTTTGCTGCTCTTAGGGGGCGGTGGATACATCGTTATTCCAGGCATTTTGGTTGAGAAATGTTCTCCCAGATTGTGCCCCTACGCAACCGACAGCCACCCTAAATTCAATATGGCAGCGCCCATGGATGACAGATAGATTTCTGCAAACTTGTATCTGATTGGTTGACGTAGCACTTGTGCGAACATATTTGCCAATCAGATTGTAGCTTGTATAGATACTTAGGAATTTCAGGAAGGGCTTAGAGAAAGCGCCCTCACACGACTGACCACAGATAGCCGGTTCAGTGATCACCACAATACACACGTGGGTGTGTTTCCTGTGTTTTGATTTTCCGCACTTTCCTAAAACACAACTAGTGCTACCCGTCAGCTGATTAGGAAGTTTGTTTACACAAGTTGTTTACTCTATAGTCTTTGGCTGAACCATGTCGAGTTGCTTATTAAGATGGCAAAAACTGGGGAGAGTGTTTCAGTTTAACCAGCTGCAAAACGTTGTGATGAACTCAAAATCAACAAGGTTTTACGCGACCTCCAGTTTCAGAGGTAAGATTAGAAAACCATTCATTAGATTTAGAAGAAAAAACTAGATCACAAGATTTGTATATTTGTTTTCATAATCATAATCATATTCATAACTTGATTGAAATTTGACTAACTTTGCTTTGCAATATTACTAATAATATTTTAAAATCATTTTTAATTTTAGTACATCTTCAACAAGTAAAAAAATATCAAAATCATCTTGTTTTTGTTTTCATCTGGTCATAATTTAAGATATTCCTTTCATAATGTTATGATAATGAAAATATTTGTATATCCAGGCTGGACCCCTCCGTTGTTTGTACACAACGCAGTGCAACAAAGACTGGCGCCCTGCCACGCGGCACAAGGGCTACCAGTCATTTAGCACCGCATCAAATAATAACAAAGTATGGCATATGTAGATCGATTGTACTTGAAGTGATTGGTTTGCTTGACAGTGCCTGCAGTATTACGTTTAAATGCCCTACCTACAGCTACCTATACAAAACCTAAACCCAATGATTGCTTACTGCACTGAAGTAAAAGTCCAATAACCCATGACTGATTAAATGCTGGCCGTAAAGCCCAATCCCTAAACCCCTTGCTATAGTAGGCAGCGCAGTACAACCCCAGGTACCACCACAGTGTCTGCTGCCACCAAGAGTTCAAGATCGGGGAAGGATTGCTGTTAAGAAGAAAGGCCAGTTATAATAGCATATTAACTGCAGGTTGCTAGAAGAGAGTCCAATATTTACTTTAATTAAGAGAAGCAAATCACGTTAGTGACATTTGATAGAGGAGGTCAGTCACTACTACTCCTAGAACTACATTATGTATGAGGCTCATTCTGCTATCGTCCCCACAGCGGAACAAACCTTATATAGTTCTAGACTAAGTCACTGCAATCTGTCCCTTCAATTTCTCAATTTATTTTCAACAGAAAAGAAACGATTTTACAAGAATGTCAGCATCACCCAATCAGGGAAGACCTTTGAAATTAACTTGGACCGGAGGAAACTAAAGACGCCTAATGGTCAGCTATTTACAGTACCCAGCGAGCCATTGGCTATTGCCGTAGCGACGGAATGGGATAACCAGACAGACATCATAAGGCAACACACAATGCATCTGGTAAATAAAAACTATGCGCAATTTCCATTACATTACTTACTTGTAAAGCATAGAGCAAAGATCTCTTTTAAGGAAGACCGTATTCATTTGGGAATCAGTCTTTATAAAGACACTGGACACTATTGGTAATTACCAATAGTGTCCACTGCCTTTAAAATTAATGACAATACAAAAATTACTTGGTAAGAAGTACAGCAGCTTTTGATAGTTAAGCATTTTGAGTATCATTTCACTTTGAAGTTATGTGATTGTGGTAAAATGTAATTTTTTATTCCCCAAAATAGAAATCTGAGAAACTTTACTGTCAGATACATTTTTCATTCAGCTTTTATTTAAAACATAAAATACACTAACAACTGATACAGAAGAAGAAAAAGTACCCAGTTGGCCTAAACCACCAATTTCAGTGGGGGTGGGTGAACCCAATGATGTAAAAGAATGTAAAAGATTGTTTAACATAGAGTATTCCAAATGTCCCCTAAGTAACATTGCAAAGTCTCACATTGCAACTGCACATTCTTTGTTTGATTTTGTCATTTGATTTTTTACAGACTTCACTATGCAACACAGCATTAGACAACCCATCCCTCAGAAATAAACAACAGGTCATAAGTGGTATTCTACACTTTCTAGACACGGATACAATATGGTAAGCCATAACTTCTTTGTCCTTAGGTCGGACACTTAAGTTTTGCGCACATAAAAGACCCCAGTACACACTTCACTGAGTGTCTGGTAGTGCGTACATTTCCAGTCACTTTAAGGCAGTGGACACTATTGGTATTTACTCAAAATAATTGTTAGCATAAAAACTTACTTGGTAACGAGTAATGGAGAGCTGCTAATAGTATAAAACATTGTGGGAAACAGCTCCCTCTAAGTAAAGTAGTTTTTGAGAAAGAAGTAATTTTCCACGAATTTGATATTGAGACCTCAGAGTTATATTTTGATTTTAAATCAAGCATCTGAAAGCACACAACTTCGTGTGACAAGGGTGTTTTTTTCTTTTATTATTATCTCGCAACTTCGACGACCAATTGAGTTCAAATTTCCAGAGGTTTGTTATTTTGAGCATGTTGAGATACACCAGGTGAGAAGACTGATCTTTGACAATTACCAATAGTGTCCAGTGTCTTTAATCTAGCCTCTAGGATGGGTACATGTACGCTTTGTAGGTGGCATGGTTGGCTTGTGCGTAAACACTCGCCTCTCACCAAGGTGCCCCCGGTTCGATCCCGGTCAGGGCCATATGTGAGTTTTTCTGCTGTGCATATGTTTTTTCCTCCCTCAAGAAAAATCAAACACTTTCGATCTTGGCTGTGCTCTATGGTCATAATGGGTTGATGTGGTTGGCAGCCAAAGGCTCTTGCATGGCTGCCTTGAACGCATTGTAGCCGGGTCCTTCGCAATTTAGCTCTTAGCTGCGAGTAAGGATGATTAAATTAGTTATTAATGAATTATTATTATGAGAACAGTATTATCTGTCTTGCACAGTTACAGACTAGAAGATCCGCCAGAACTGGTGTCCCTTCAACAAAATGAGTGGGATCCCCAATTGGACTGGATCAACGAGAGGTACAAGGTTGATGTCGGGTCGTCAACCTCTATCACAGGGCCTGTAATACCTGAAGAAACAAAAGAAATCCTTGGACATCATCTGGAGACTCACTCAGACTGGGCACTTGTAGGTGGGTGTAGATCTTTAACTTGTTTTCTAATTGTTTCTCTCTTAATAGCAAGAAAATATTTTCAAATAAATAGTGCGGTTTGAACTCTACATACAAATAATGTTTCAGACAAATGGTGGGTGCCCTTATAGAATTGTTTTTAATATTGGAAACATCTGGACTATTCCATTTTGAGGATGTGGAGCCTGTTGAACAGTTCAAGTTATTCTGATTGATATGCAGTTATTCTGTGGTGGATTACCTATGTGTAGTATACACATTTTATTAGAGTAGCGCCCTCTGCAGTTGACTTTTGTTGCAAAAACCTTAGACTGCTCCCATATCCTTATCCGCAAGTATAAGGACATACTTATGAATCTTCAGAACCATGATGCAAGGTCAAAGGTGATTATGGGCGTGGGCTCACTGGTAGATATTTGCTTAATTGTAAACAGAATTCAGCAGAGGCTGGTTTTAATGACTTGCTCTCTCAAATTGCTCTATTTATAGGTTATGAGAATGCAATTGGTTGCCTGAAATCCCTGGTGTTGACCTTTGCCCTTATGGATAGGAGACTCACTGTTGAGGAGGCTGTTCACCTCTCATTGTTAGAGACCGAGTTTCAGGTAAAAATAATTACAATTTAAAACCTCCACCAACTCCCAGGTCCTCTTTCTCGCTAACCCAGTACCCCCTCTCGCTCTCCTGCCTCCCTACCCGCCCCAAAGGAGGGCCCAATTTCACGGCTCTGCTTTCCACCGCATTCTGTGCTTACGATCACCATTCTCTGTTCACTGTCGAGCGCCGAATTTCTGCGCTAGCTGTGTAAGCGAGGAATGCCTAGAAATGTGGAGTATGCACATACATGTACATGTACACAAGCAAAAATTCCCTGCTAATCTGTGAAATAAGCTTGAGGTAAGCGTGGAATTACCTGCTTCAGTAAGCGCTGATTTCTTTGCTTACAGGAAGCAGAGCCAGGAAACTGAGCCAAGGTCTGTTGCCGAGGCATTATTTTAATTGACAAGGGGGCATAGGCAATCGCCTTTGTTGCCCCCAAGAAGTGTAAGGCCTGGATAAGTAATTCTTATCTTATATTCCACACCATGCAAAGCTTCAAATACCACTTTCTTTGTTCTCTTCAGATTGCAAGGTGGGGCAGTGTTGAATGGGCTCACGATACTGAGATGGCAGACACCAAGGCCAGGGTCGCTGCAGCAACTCTCTTCACACATCTAGTCACACAGTCTTGTGTCATAAAACAGAAACAACCAATTCAATAACATTGGACATTGTAACGACATGGATGTGAACTTAGACTGAAAGGGAGTGTCATGACTGTGTGTTTTAAAGCATTGAATTCAAGTTCTGGTGGTTTAGTCATCTGAGTGTGGGTTCGAATCCTGATCATGACACCTGGTTTTTGAGCAAGATGCTTTACTGTACATCATCTCTTCACCCAGGGGTATAAATGGGTACGCGTGATGGTAGAGGGTTGATACGTGTTTGAAAAGCCACTGGAGTGCCACAGGCTGTATTCTCTCCAGGGAGCTGAGAACGATTAAAAAGGAATATTAATTAGCCCAATGACCAGGGCACTCAAGTAAAGCACATTGATACTTTATTGTAAGAACTAGCTATTACTGTTAATGTTAAGACAGACTGCTGATTTGGTTTGATTTATTTGTTTTACTTTAATTTCTTTAAAGTTAAATATCTGCATCAGGATAAGGGATTAGTATTCCAGCGCATGCACATTGACTGTTCTGTTGGACCAATACTAATGCGCGTATTCACTTGTATAGGATTATTCTCGAGTACTTCTGCACAACGACTCTATTGGAATGTACTGACGATCCAATGGATTGCAGCAGGCGTGTGCCCACAGCAACAGTCTCAACAGAGATTACCTGTTGTAATTTGTAGAAAGTTCTTACTCATTTGTATTCTGGTCTTGTCAAATCAATTCTGGTCCAGGGAAAATGTTTATCTCCAAGCCTAGCGGTCTAGTGGAATTTTACCCCAAAATCGAGTCCTGGTACTGCTAACAATTTATATTGTATAATATTTGCATCTAAAGATGAACATTATTGAGTAAACCATTTCTTGAAAGGATTTCTTGTGTAAAGTGTGCATGGAATGATTGGATTTTTTTTTCTAAAACGAAAAACTTTTACAGGAAGTTGACTGCTCAGTAGAACCGTTATAAAGGTGCTAACTAATTGGTCTCAAAATTGGTCTCAAAATTCATTGCTGCAATAACCTATCTTTCTGAAAGTTTGTACTTACTCAGCGAGCGCCTTGAGTACCTTGTTTGGTAGATACGTGCGCTTTATAAGACTTAGACATTATTATTATTAGAAAGTGATGACATATTGTGGTTTTGCGGAATGTGGTTTCCATGCTAATCAAAACCATTGCTGAATGATGTCATAGATATGTTGCATATTCAAAGGGTGGATGCACTTTTCCTATGTAGACATCCCCTCCCAAAATAGAAATACAATGAACATAACTTTTGTCAACAAGTAAATAAAGAATACATTGTATAATTTTAAAAAGTTAAGCAAAGCAAAAAGCTGAAAGAGTGACACTTAACATAAGGGTGTATACCAACAAATAAAACTTTATAAAAGTACATTTTTCTTGGGAAGAGTGAATCCCCCCCCCCCAAACCACTGCCACAGTTGAAGGATGATTAACCACTGCCACAGTTGATGATGATAATAAGTCATCCTCTCAAGTTAGTATACCGACTAGAACTTGACTGCTGACAGGGATTGTAACAAGTGGCTGCCCCACTTTTGATCACCTTACTACATGCCTGATTAAAGCACACTCTCCATGATCCAATTGTGGTCATAAGTCAACAAACATATTTTGGATGATAACCTAATAATAACCCTCCAACAAAATTCCTTAAGGTGACTCATTGTTAGGGTCATGATCCTTGGGGAGATTCCCTCTATAGTAGTGTTAGAACACAGAAAACAGTGCTCTAACCCCACAAGCACACTAAAAGCTCTCCTGCTGCCAAATAAACAAACATGACTAATAATAAAGCCCTTTTCACATGACAGTAACTTTACTAAGCAAGTGTCCCCTTGCTTAATTTTAGCATGGTTGCAAAATGCACCCCGTGTGAAAGGATAGCAATGTTTATATACTGTTCATAAAAGATTTGAATTGATTTGACTAGAACCATTGGACAGTCTATGCTCAATTTAAGCAAGGGACCGCTACTAATAAATTTACAAAAGTGGCTTAACACTACTACTGGGTCTTATAGCTCTATGCTACTACACAGCTGTAAGAATACACTGCTACACTATGCAGCGCATGCCTATAAATATGTCAATGAAGGGGGGGGATCAAAATGTGCAACTCATTCATCAGATGGCTGAGGTTGCCATGGAAACCTGTGAGATCGATGCTCCCAAAATGGCAGTTGAAGTGTTTTCTTTGGTCAGGGGAGGGTCACATTGTCTGTCAAGACTGGGTGCACACCCCATTATGTTCCCGATTCCTGCCGTTTTTCAAATGATCATTGGTTATATTGTACTTGGTAAGAAATGTAAATGAGGTCGTTTCACCAAAGCTATTTTCCAAATGGGCTTACAAATTCACATGTCTTTTTATATGATCATTAGTTTTATTGTACTAAGTAAGAAATGTAAATGAGTACTTTTCGAATGGAGATCTCTAGATTTTTTATTACAAGCGGTCGTTTTACCAAAGCTATTTTCCAAATGGGCTTACAAATTCACATGTGTGAACATTACATGAGTATTTTCAGCCTAAGTGTTGTCATAAGTAGGCTATTTCACAATCCTGGAACACACTGTTTTTTTGAAGATGTCAAAGAATTGTGAGTCCTTTTAAGGCAACAAGAAATTCCCCTTTCATTTGCTTTCATGTGAATTTTATGAAATGAGGTAAAGGCTCATCAGCTGTGTCCACATAATATCATGGTAGTTAGTGAGAAAGCACAACAGACCCCTGGTTAAAGGCAGTGGACACTATTGGTAATTGGCTAAGACTAGCCTTCACAGTTGGTGTATCTCAACATATGCATAAAATAACAAACCTGTGAAAATTTGAGCTCAATCGGTCATCAAACTTGCGAGATAATAATGAAAGAAAAAACACCCTTGTGACACGAAGTTGTGTACGTTTATAAATGGTTGATTTCGAGACCTCAAGTTCTAAATCTGAGGTCTTGAAATCAAATTCGTGGGAAATTCCTTCTTTCTCGAAAACTATGGCACTTCAGAGGGAGCCGTTTCTCACAATGTTTTACACTATCAACCTCTCCCCATTACTTATTACCAATTAAGGTTTTATTCTCATAATTACTTTGAGTAATTACCAATAGTGTCCACTGCCTTTAACTTCTTTGTATATAAAATGACATCACAAACTGTTCCTTTTAAAAAGTCCTGTACCATTTTATTTTGTTAAACCATTCATTTTGTAAATTGAACATAGAAAAAAAGAAAAGAAAGAATACCAGATTTGTATTCTCAACAAAACAATGGAAATGACGTAAAATGCATTGCATTTTGATACGAGACCTGTGACATGTACATGTATGCAGCTTTAGCTTCTAAATTGGTCGTTTCCGAATTGGTGGCGGTGGCTATTAATCAGCATGACCCAATTTCATTAACTGTTAAGCAGGAAATATTGCTTAACAAATTTCTTTGTAAGTAAAAATTGAGTAGGGCACCAGCCACACCAATGCAAATGTAATTTTGACTGGTTCCCTGTTTCTGCTTAGCGATACTATTCCCTGCTTAGAAAGATTTTTTTTGTGCTTACAGGCAGAGGCTTTATGATTGAGCCCATCTTAACATGTGTTAAGGGAAAGGCAGCCCCCTTAGCCACATGCGCAAATGCAGCCACACATTAGCTGCTTAGGCTAGACCACCATGATTGTTAGCGTGTGTTGAGGGATAGGCAGCCCCATAGCAACAGCAACAGGCGCTTTGCAGCCACACATAAACGGCTTAGGCTTCACCACGGTTACATGTGTTAGGGTAAGCAACAGCAACAGGCCCAAAAGCAGCCACCAATTTGGAGAGCCAACCATATATTCATTGTCAGCTTTTGTGCTGTAAATTTAATGAGTGGTTTCAACCATTTATATACAGTACATATTGAACCCGCGATTTCAAAGGTACCAAGTGAAACATTTAAGAATTTTTAGTAAATTCATCTGTAGAAACTATAATCAGTGACGGTATGTTTTCCTTGGAATAGACTTTTCATACAATTCTTACATGTAGCACACAGTTGAGATTTAGGTTTGTTTCTCCATCCATGTCTGATGGGGTCAGTTTCACAAAGAACTTAGTACTAGTTCTAACTCAGGACTACTTAGTCCTTAAAAACTTGAGATAAGACCAGTCTTAAAGGCAGTGGACACTATTGGTGATTACTCAAAATAATTATTGGCATAAAACTTTTCTTGGTGACGGGTAATGGGGAGAGGTTGATGGTAAGAAAACATTGTGAGAAATGGTTCCCTCTGAAGTGCCATAGTTTTCGAGAAAGCAGTAATTTTTCACGAATTTGATTTTGAGACCTCAGATTTAGAACTTGAGGTCTCGAAATCAACCATCTAAACGCACACAACTCTGTATGACAAGGGTTATTTTTCTTTCATTATTATCTCACAACTTTGATGACCGATTGAGCTCAAATTTTCACAGGTTTGTTATTTTATGCATATGTTGAGATACACCAACTGTGACGGCTAGTCTTTGATAATTACCAAAAGTGTCCACTGCCTATAAGCTCTATGTGAAATCCACCCCTGATTCCTACTGAACACTGAATCTGTCTGACCTTAACATTAAGGTCTGCCCTTACTAATCCTTACTCCACCATCCCCTTATTTGAGCCTTTAGACAGTTGTTAAACATTTTAAGCACCCATACAGTGAGATTTGATTGCCTGTTTAACAGGCAACAGTACAAATGTTTATATGTAAATACATACATCCAGATAACACTAAATATGGCGTATAAATCAACAATAAATACATTTTGAGATACATAGTGCCTTACATAACAATACAAAAAAGGAAAAACAAGAAACTCCAAGTTAATAGGCAATCTTCGCTTTCATGGCTAGCAAGGAAATTTGCTGAAGAGTGGTGATCGCAAGTGCACAATTCGGGGGTAAGCAGAGCTACAAGTAAATGTAAATGGGCCCTGCTCTTTACCGAGAAAAGAAATACCTCGTTTTGACACAAAATATCAGGCTTTTTATAATAATCCTGAAAACCATTGCAAAATATAACTTTGTTTTCAAAACCAAATACTTGATTTTCGCACTGGCACAATGTATTGTGAATGTCTAATAAACAACACAATAGAGTTAAAGATTGCTTTAGTAAAGGGATCAATAAAAGTAATTAAACCTTTTGCATTGTTCTGTCTTGCCTGTTACAATTGATGCTGAATTTTGCATTGGATGGTTCTTTGTGTACTGCAGCTCAATTTTTCTTTCAGACTTCGTGTATTTGGGTAATTGTCCAATCACTACACATATAGCAGGAACAAAATGTGGCCATTCACAATAATCTTTCCTTGACGTTTTCTCTACTCTACAATGTCTACACAAGCTGAAGATGGGTAGACAAATCATACACACAAATTGCAATTAGCAAAGAGCAAACAACATAATTAATGAGTGCAAAGGGAGGCTTTGCAGGCCTATATCTTCATGGAGGCAATGAAGGTGATGCCTCCATGCCCCCTGGTCATTGCCTTGGTGCCCTTGAAATGCTCCAGTAGAAATTTACAATTTACTTAAAGGGTGCCCTTTACCGAAGAGAAAATGCTTCAAGTGGCATATAATGTACAGGCCTGCTTTTGACAATGAGATTGCTGTAGGAGAGGCGAGATGCCAACTTCTGTCTCATACATCTCACGTTGAGAATGAACAAAAATTTAGCATGCAGAAGGAAGATTTGAAACTTTGTATGGTTGGGAGTAAAATCAGGTGAGGTTTATAAATCTCTTTAGAATAGTGTTGGCTCATATCATATCTTGCCATTGTTGAATTCTCTTTCTGAGTTTGGCACGAATTGTTCCATTTGCTTCTTTGTCAACAGTTCTGAAACACTCCAGGAAGCTAATATTTAAAAATTTCCCGATGAATTCACTGAGCTACCTTGTGGACAGTCAAAAAGGACAATACATGGTAAACCTCACGTTTACTTTTTATGACTGCTTATAACTTCCTCATTGAGTGAAGCCGACAAATAATTCACAACAGTTCAAATGGGTTTATCTCTTGGTTGCGAAACATTTGCAAACAGGAGTGTGACGTCAAAATTCATCGCAATCGCTGGTGCCCCACTCAATTTTTGTTTAGCAAAGAACTTTGCCAAGCAGTATTTTCTGCTTAACAGCTTTATGAAATTGGGCCCTGTAAGTTAAACTTGTTGCAAAATAGAGAAGATAAAAACTTCCAGTTAGGCAATATGTACTTTCACAACAATACATACATGCCATTGTAACTATTTGTAAACAGTGTATAAACCGAGAGTACCAACCACTGCGTTAACAAGTTACAACATTACACTGCACATACACACACTTCCTTGTGTTGTATTCAACTGCACATGATTAACCATTAAGCAACAGCTTACAATATTAAGACTAAGAAAAAACACTTCAGATAAAACATTTGCATTTTAAACTTGAATGTTGTCTGTAATTTACCACTACGATTTAAATTCCTCAGACTAAAGAGCTTTTGCAGAGTGCACGTATTACATGTTGAACACCCACAGATACACAATTCTAAATGGATGTGATGTATGGCACAATGGTACCAGAGTTTGCTCATCTGGAGGTTGCTATACAAACGCCCGAACCATTTGACATACAAACTGACTGAGGAATTCAAATGTAAGCGGAATTGTGACTAAGCAAGTCATTGACCAAACATTGTTCAAATCTAACTCGCAAATGGCTTATTGTGATATTTTATTGTTTGTATAAAAATGTGTATTATTTGTATGAAAAGGTTTTCCATCATACATGTACACAAGTTCAAAGAGAACGTAATACAAAATATGGAAGTTGCAAATAGAGGCTTGTTTTTACTGACAATGATCTGTAGGGTGTCTCTTTTAGAAAAAAACTTGTTGTTTTCAAAAGTTTGTGTTGTCTTTCCCTTTTTCTTTTCAGCTTTCAAGCAAGGTTAACAGTGACAAACTTTGGTCACTCAGGTTTTAAAAGTTGATAACAAACTCTACAGCCCAACTTCACGGTTCTGCTTACCGCAGAAATCAAAATTCAAATCTAACAATGTTGTCTTGAAATGTACAAAGGTCAATGCTTAGGCCCAATTTCATAGAGCTGCACAAAAAGGAGCTGAGCACAACAAAGTTATGCTTACCAAAAATATGCTTACCTAATAAAAGGCTTCAGGCCTAAAGCCTTTTAATATTTTAATGAGAAATTACATCTTTCTCAAAAACTGTTACCTCAGAGGGAGCCGTTTCTTAATGTTTTATACTATGAACAGCTCTACATTGCTTGTTACCAAGTAATGTTTTATGCAAGCAATTATTTTGAGTTACTGTACCAATAGTGTCCAGTGTTTAAACTCTTTGTCCACCATTTTGATTGTCAAAACAGGTACAAAAGGAGAGGACTCGCCCAAAAAGGCAGAACAGGTAATGCACATTGTTCGGATGTGCGTAAACACGTGTACCATCCTTTTGTGCACCTTTTTGACATGTAGGTGGACAGCAGAGGCGCGTGCAACTGCTCTGCACATTATGAAATGGTCTACAATGTTTTTGAACTTTACACAGGGCACCATGGCAAACCATAGCAGAATCAAGGGGCATAAAGGGCAATTTCACAAGGTTAATTAGAGGCTTGATGTAAATGGTACACTTCTTTATTGACCACTGATATTAACAATATCTGTCATTGTTAATCCCTGCAGAGTCTACAGTTTGTTGAATACATAACCAACACTACAAGAAAAGAAAAAGAAACAAATGTGAAGCGATCAAGCCTATAAAAGAGTGGTTTGTCGGGAATGGAGAAATAAGCCAAAAACAGGGGTGAAATTTTCACCAATATTTTTCTTTGTAATTTAAATGCCACAATTTATCTTATTCATTGACTACTTCCTTTCTGATAAATAACATCAAGAGGGAAAAATTTCGCATTGAGAGAAAATGTGACTTTTTTTCAATAAACCATTCGACTTTGAACAACCTTTTCTCAGTTTTACACGTCTCTTAGTGTTTCTACTTTCACAAGTTTTGAACTAAAGGTAGTATCGACATGGATTTTTTGATACGGAATTAAAGCATAGACTATGTTCTTTTCAAATGTATAGAGAAATTAAAAAAAATTGCCTGGGTCGACAAACAACTCATTTTGCTTGATCGCATCACAAATACAAAACACTGTACTGGGTAATATTGAATATTTATCATAAAAGTAAGAGAATGAAAGTTTGACGCAGCATTATAATGTAAATTCATACAGACATTAACCAACCAATCACATGGCTTATAGTTATATATAAAAAAAATTGCTTTTAAAATAACCACTTAGGAATTAGCATCACAGAATTTGCACCAATATCTGGACATTATGAACAATCTCCAGATAATTAAATTCATTCTCAGAAGAGGTGATACAAGCCAACAATGGTTTTACCTCAGGGATTGTAATAAATAAAATTGGTTTAAAGATAAAAAACCCAAATTTGTTCTGCTTTTTAATAGGCACTAGACACATTTGGTAGTTGTTAAAGACCAGTATTCTCACTTGGTGCATCCTAGCATTGCAAAACAAACCTGTGAAAATTTGGACTCATTCGTAATCAAAGTTGCAGGTAAATAATGAAGGAAAAAACACCCTCGTTGCACAAATTTGTGTGATTTCAGATGTCTGAGAAAGTTTTCAGGCCTGAAGTCTTTCTTAGATTCAAATATTTATGTCAGTATGTCATGTTCGTGAGAAATTACCTCTTTCTCAAAAACTATAGATACTTCAGAGGGAGTCGTTTCTCACAATGTGTTTATACTATTAACAGCTTTCTGTTGCTCATTTCCTAGAGTTTTTATGCTATCAATTATTTTAAGTATTTACCAAACATGTCTAGTTCCTTTAGAGGATTCCCAGAATATTTAAATCACTGCAAAAAGGAAACCAGAAGTTTTGACCAAAGAGGAATAAAGTTTGACTGTAAATTCATGTCTTTCGGAAAATCTGAAAGCAAAAGGAGATAATATGCAAAAGAAATTCAGAAATCAGATGTATATGACTTTTTTCCACATCATTGAGTTACAATATAATATATTGTTTTGACCTCCTGGGATGGTGGGTAAGAGTTTGTGATTCACACAACAACTGTAAAGAGCATTCATTTAATGCTCAGGTTGAACTAAGACCAATTTGACTACAGCAGGATTTGAACCTGCCACCTCTGGTTTTATGTGCCAGCACCCTGCCAACTGAGCTACATTGTGAGGCCATTATGTAAAAATACCAGTTGATCAGCCCCTCCCTCACACTTTTTTGAGGCTGCATCCTTTTTTTGAGGCTGCATCCTTGTTTTTTTCTTCTTTTTTTTTTTAAAAAAGGCAAATTTTCTCTGTGTATTTCTAGATTAATTTAATAATCTTTTAAGAACTTGTAACTACATAAGTAAGCCATGTAAGCGGTGACTTTAAACTGACTTTTTGGCAAGTTTAAAATGAAATGCTTGTCGGACACCTTTTTGAAGGAAATAAACAAATTAAATTAACAAGGCCCTCATTCTCCTCTTTTTGGAAAAACCCGGACGGTCAACTGGTACTTCTTTTTACTTGGCCTAATGTATCTTATCGGGAGTTTGTCAATATCTGCGTGTCAGATACCATACAACCTGTAACTGCCATGTAGCCAGGGATCACACCCAAGTTTCTGATACAACCTGGGCCCAATTTCATAGAGCTGCTTAAGCAAAAAAATTTGCTTAAGCAAAAAAAATCTTTGCTTTCTAAAATCAGATTACCGGCTAAGACTCCACCCAATTGTTATGCTAGTAAACAGCAGCTAAATATTAGTCACAAGCAATGAATATGGCATGAAATTTTGGCCAGTAACGTGTGTAAAATAAGCAAGCTATTTTCGTGCTGAAGCAAATTTTTTGCTTAAGCAGCTCTTTGAAATTGGCCCCTTGATTTGAACCTGCCACCTCTGGATTTATGTGCCAGCACCCTGCCAACTGAGCTACATTATAAGGCCATATGTAAAAAATACCAGTTGATCGTCCCCTCCCTCAACCTTTTTGGGGGCTGCATCCTTTTTTTTTACTATTTTTTATTTTACATTTTTTTTTTTCAAAAAGGCAAAATTTCTCTGCATATTTCTAGATTAATTAAATAATCTTTTAAGAACTTGTAACTACATAAGTAAGTTAGGCAAGTTTAAAATGAAATGCTTGGCGGACACCTTTTTGAAGGAATTTAAAAAAAAAAAAAAAAGGCCCTCATTCTCCTATGTTTGGAAAAACCCGGACGATCAACTGGTACTTTTTTTTACTTGGCCTAATGTATCTTGTCGGGAGTTTGTCAATATCATTGTTCTGGGGTGCGTGTCAGATACCATACAACCTGTAACTGCCATGTAGCCAGGGATCACACCCAAGTTTCTGATACAACCTGGGAAGTGGCAGGCAGGGGAGCACCTAGACTTGATTCAAGTCCCTTTCCTGTGTGAGGTCCTTAACACACTTGTACAAATGTACAATGTAACATGTGTAATACCAGTCTGCCAATGCACCCTCATCGACAAAATGTAGCTATTGCGGTCCTGCGCGTGGAACAGAGTGGAAAATGCAGAGCGCAAAACAATAGTTTTCTGACGATGAGGCCAGGAAGGGTCTTGCACAGGATTGGGACTTGAGTCAAGTCTAGGGAGCATCTTAAAGAGAATGCATCTTTTTATTTCAAATGTTATGTAATAAACATTGAAGGAAACTGACTGGATGTTAAAACAGATGCTGCTGGGAGTTACAAAGCTTGGTTGAACCAGACAGGTTGTCGAGATAGGAAAAAAAAAAAGTTTGTTCACATCTCTTCAAGCCACTTCCGTCATAATTTTTTTAATTTTTTTTTTTAAATTACAAACAAACTTTACAAACCCACAATTACAGTCTTTTTTTTACAAGATTTACAACAAGATCTATTATATTAAAAAAAAAATGCCAACATAGATTCAGCGACCATCTTTAAATATTTCTCAATGTCCACACTTACACGTACTTCATTTGCATAAAAAAAAAATTAAAAAATTTAACGTTATTTACATAAAAACCTAAAACTTCTTGCCATGTCCTCCATGCTTGTAATTAGCATGTAAAGAAAGTTGTTCATGTGCCATTTACTGTTGAATAGTCTTGAAAAAAATCATCTTTTGCAAAATGCTGGTACACAGTACCGTACTGTTAGAGAGTGAACAACATCTTGTTGGTAAAACAATGCATTATAAGTGGTTTTTGATTTGTAAAGCTGTGTTCCCAGCGGTCTTTTTTGTGTTTAATCACGTTGACTTTTCTCCACTAGCACTGCAAGCGCCGAGTTTCTGCGCTAGCTGTGTAAGCGTAGAATGCCTGGTATCGTTGAGTATGCACCCACACAAGCCACAATTCCCGCTAACCCGTGAAATACGCTTGACATATACATGTAGGCACAGCATTCCCTGCTTCTGCAAGCGCCTATATTTTGCTTACAGTATTAGCCATGATATTGGGCCCTTGTGTTTCTGACCATAATGTGGGTTCGAGTCCCAATCGTGACACTTGCGTCCTTGAGCAAGACACTTGCTTCATTCTTCAGATGGGATGTAAAGCCTTAGGTCCCATGCCCATGCAGTGTTTAAGACCCCCAGTTGTACATGTGTACAAACAGGAATCTTTTCTTTCAACATTTCATTAACTAATATTTAAAGTGCTAGTATTTGGATATAAATGGATGGTCTGAAAAAAGGTGTACAATCGTCAAAATACTCAATAACCTTTTGTACATGTCCTCAAACCTACATGTACTGTTGCATTATTTAAGAGGGGGGAGGGGGGCGAGGAGACTTCAGCAATGTACACATTCATGACAGGAGACAACATTTACAATAGTTCCCATACAATTGGCCGCGCACTTTCCAAAAAACAATGGATTTCCCCCTTTTAAGTCTTTAAGATGGTTCTGTTGGGGCTAATATTTTCAGGCCAAACAAAATAAACCACATTTCTAGCGTCTAAACCAAACAAATCAATAAGCAAAAGGTACATTGTAGAGTCAGGATTTTTCCACATATTTTTCCTTCTTGTAAACGGCAGAAACAACAGAAGAAGACGGACTGATTGTCAATGATTGATGGCAATGTTTTCAACACTGCACATTACATGTACACACAATGCACCAGCGCATGCAACAAACAAAATGTCACAAGTAAAAATCCCAACTACATACATATTGTGTACATTATGCACATTATTTTTCAGTCTGGTTACAACAAAAAACGCAACATATATTTTGTTTGGCCCGAGCAGTTTGCATTTCACCCAGTGTGCATTATGAATGAGCATACACATACATTGACATGTACATACATGTACACGTACATGTATGCACCATAATAGTTTAACATATTTAATAATTGAAAACATACAGTATCAACTTCTGCAGTTAATTACGTTAAGATGAAACCGGAACTTTGGTTGTCTTCTGTCGACAAAAACGAACCATTCTGGATTGCTAGGGTGGGTGGAGATCTGCAAACTGAATTTCACCAAGAATGACTACTCCACTATAGCGGTAGTTTCCTCAGGTTCACTCCAAGCAAGCTACATGTATGGCTCCAAGCAGACTTGAACTTTCATCTCCTAAAGGGGCAAGGTCACTTTTTCTTTCTCTTGAGTAAAAGGGCACTTCCGTTTCAAATCTCAGAATATCTATGGCTGCTTTGATAAAAGACCAAGACCGCTGTGTCCGTTTCATTCCGCTGAATCGAGGACTGGTGGTTGAATTTACCGGGAACAGTACGCACTGAGCCAACGGCAGGTGGAAGTGTGCCCCATCCCAACACCATCCTCATGATGTCGCTAAGACCTGGAATTTCGTCTCTGAGAGGGCAAGGCCATTTTCATTTTGCAAAGGGCACTTCCATGTGAAAATTGTGAAGTCTATGGGAAGCTTTTGATGGGGCTCCAAGGTCAAGACCAGGGGCAACAGCCTCCGTGTACTTGTACATTTGGTAACTCAAGGCCTGGTTGCTGCGTCTTCTATGGCATACCATACACTTGAAGCTTGCTTTGTTACTTGTAAGAGGCACAGACAGATGATTAGTTGACCAGCCTGGAATTTCGTCTTGAGAGGGCAAGACCATTTTCATTTCGCAAAGGGCACTTCAATGGTAAAATCGTTAGGTCTATGGGGCAGCAGGGGCCTCTGTGTAATTCCAGGCCTGGTTGCTGCATCTTCTATGGCATACATTGTACCTTGTGTACCATACACTTGAAGCGTGCTTTTGTTACATGTAAGAGGCACAGACAGATAAATGGTTGAACAGGCAAGGTATGCTAAACGTTACTGCAGCATGATCCCTTGCAGGTTCTGTTTTAGAATCGTGTCCCTGACCGCGTAGAATACAAACTTAATGTTCTCCGTGTCCACGGCCGTAGTGAAGTGGTGGAAGAGCGATTTACTGCGATCGCGCCGCCGCATGTCGAACATGAGAAGGATAAAGTTCTGCACTTGTTTCACGTCGGTGGGGTCGCCCTCGAATGCTGAAAAGTAGTCCTTGAGGTTTACTACTTTGACCTTTTGCTCCAGAAGGTCGGATTTATTAAGGAAGAGGATAATGGACACTTCGGAGAAGTACTTGTGATTGACGATGGTATCGAAGATGTTGCATGACTCTACTAGTCGGTTGGTGATGCGATCCTCCATCAGGACCTGATCAAACTCGCTGGACGACACCAGGAATAGGATTGACGTGACTCCTTCAAAGCACTGGAACCACTTCTGTCGTTGCGACCGCTGCCCGCCGACATCGACGAAGCGAAACGGGACACTTCTGATGTCGATGACATGCTCAACAATACCTTTTGTTGCTTTCCTGGCAAAGAGGATATCCTTCATTGTGGGGAGATAATCCTGCAAATTAATCGCACAGATAAACACAAAAGATATTACTATAAATATATTAAAAAAACTGAAGGGGAAGATATACTGGTGATAACTCTAAAAATGTATGGCAATAAACACTTTTGCGAACACAATTTATTGTAAACCTTTCAATCTGACAATGTACTATGCACTCGATATTGTTGCAAGCAGTAGCACTATAAAGTATGCCTGATAATCGCGGTTTGACAAAGTACAAGAAATAAGGTAGAATAATTAAGTGTTGTTATTATTTATGTGACATCAAATTCCTTGAAACTGTTACATAATCATTTGGGAAATAGTTTAAGTCAGAAAATAGACTCTAAAGTGTAGATTTGTTCCCTTGTCTCGTACAAATTTTATCCACGAATCTACGGTGTACATACACCCTCTCGTTCATTCTCCTTAACTAAAACGACTGAGAATATTTTTAATTATATAACTGACATACAGATCCTTGTCATTTGATTGGTGGAACTTACTTCACGTGACATACACTATTACTCCCATCCGCACCGGCGATCAAAAAGACCTTCAGTGTATTCGCCCATGGGGAATAGCATTTCCCATTCAACAGTTAGGATCATCCTTGTTCCCAATGTTTTTGAGCAGTACAGCACCGCCGCGCCGCTGCTAAAACAAAGGAGCACCTGTGCAAAAGGTTGTGATCTGATTTGTGCATTGTTGCCGCTACGCGGCGCTATATGATTTTTGGATGTCAGTAATTTGTGTGATTTTTCATAATGTTATACTTATACATACTTATAAAATACATCAAATGACAAGGATCTATATATGTCGGTTATATACAGCAAATATTGAGTGGCTTTAATTCGTGGAATGGAAGGAATATTATCGCTCGATAAAATTTGGACTGTTCCAAAATTTACCGAGCGATAATATTGGAACAGTCCAATTTTTACCGAGCGATAATATTCCTTCCATTCCACTCTGAGCCACTCAATATTTGTATACTATTCCACAGGACAGGATGCCAGTCCATCGCAGATTACTCCCAGCTCTCGCTGGTGCCCATTTCTACTCCTGGGTGGAGAGAAGCAATTATAGTATAGTTCTTTGCTCTTAAAGGGAAGGTACACGTTTGGTAATTATGTCATTATACATGTAAGGTCCCCAGAAAACACAAGATGGTGGCTCGAGTTACAAGGAAAAGCTCGGTCTGCATTCTAGTGTCTTACCTTGTTTCCTATCCGATCCAATTCGTTTAAGAAGTACTTGACTGAGTCCGCCTGTACAATAAATACAAACAAGAATTATTACAATTTGTTTAAATGAGAAACCACCTACGTGTAGCTACTTGCCACACAAAATGTTAGTGCTTTGTACAATATAACAATGTTTGATGTGGGCTGTTTTGTTGTAAGGGACCTTTCTCAAACCTCGGCTAGGGCTACAATGATGTTCGAGCAATACGCGCTGCTGCAAAATGCAGGTTAAAGACCTAGCTGCGAGCCTTTGCCTGAGGCGGACCAGGGTTTGATAAAGACCTACGGTTTATATCACACTCTTGCTATGGAGCGACCTATCAGAATCAAAACTTCAAGTTTGCTTGAAAAAATATTGAAGATGTTCAAAACCTGACAATATTCCGTCCACACAGACAGTGAAACTCAACCAAAAGGGCAGTGCCATTTTCTATAATTTTACAACATAGGATTTTACAATTGTAGGAAAGTCTAGCGACATATTTTGAAGTGAATACCTAGTCCAAAAGTAAGACCATTAATACATAACTCAATGCATACAATGAAATGCACAATACAAATGTGCGTGATGATCTGTTTTTAATATCATTGCCTAAAAGAGTTGATACAAAAAGCATGTCTATCATGCTTCAACAGGGATTGTCCAACATTTCACCACACTGTGAAACATTTAGTGATTTCATAAAATGTTTGACAGGACATTCGGCCTTATGTGATGATTTTGATGCTCGACAGTTTTGCATCACAAGCGTCACATTAATAAGATAACATCTCAACACGAATGACGATTGTGTCACACAATTATCTGTGCAACTGGTACTCTGCTTAGTCCTTTACCAGTGACAACAGGGTGAGTCTGTATTAAATTCTGTAATGTGATGAACCTTTTTAACATCTTAATGCTCACTGTATTAGGGTTTTCCTTTAAATGCACAAGTTACTTATCAGGATGATGATACGTCAGATTGATGGTCAAGAGGGCAAAATTTAAGCTTAGCAAAATTTACCAAATAGGCCCAACAACAAAAATACTACAGGGATGATTTTGTCCAAATATGTTGCATAGCCGAACTGCTAAGTATGCAATTTTCTTTTTGTATTAGCAAGTTTTATAAAAAATTGTACTCGGTAGAAGTTCATAACTTTTGCACAGCAAGTTTTAAAAATGATTTTTATAAATACCATGAAAGAAGTTCATCAGATTGGTAAAATATCAACTTAATAATTTATTATAAATGAATTTTCTATGAAACACAGCCAAATACTCACGTACATGTAATTTTCGTTTACGTTTTGACTAGTTTCACTAGTCATTTTATAAAGCATTTTAAAAATTGCAGACATGTGAATTGTTAAGAGGCAAACATAAAAAATATTTAAAAAACGCTGATAAAAAGGTAAGAAAGTCACATCTCCCGGCACGAATCTGGAGTAAAATTGGTGTGCCAACTTTATGTTTTAATTGTATTGCACTGTTTATAGGGAAAGGGAATAACAGACTGAAAAGTTAGTCAAACTAATTTAGTCATATGAGATTATTAAACTTTTGAACCTTTATACTCAAGAAAAATACACATAGTAGGAGACACTCGTTGAAGATGAGGTCAACCACTCTCCCATCCCAGTGATGCTGTCACTGACTCGCTGCCCAATGCACTTATCAATCAAGCATGTCTATGAACAGCTAAGGACATCAGATCAGAAAGGACATCAAGCACCCACTGGGGGTCTCTAATTGAAAAGAACAACACTGAAAAGTTCCTGGGTCCACTGAGGAGCTGGATTGGGGAATGTTGGGACTTTGTAAAAAGCCCATGTGGGGATAATGCTGGCCTGTATTCCTATGATGAGGAAGGGACTCGAGATTTGCATTATTTGTATTTGTACAGTGTAGTGTAAGTAACCTACATCATACTTCAAACCTTTCAGCCCTCTCTCCAGGGCCCCATTTCAATAAGCTGCTAAGCAGAAAATACTATTTAGCAAGATTCTATGCTTAGCAAAACAAAGTCGGGCACAAGTTGTAACAATGTAATGTACAAGTTACAACCCTTTAGGGTACTTCCCAGTAGAAATTTACAATTTTCTCATATGGTAGCCCTTTATTACCAAGGGAAAAATGCCTTGGTGCCCTTGCCCTTTTAAAACAAAGCATACAAGCCTAAAGTCCTACATGTTTGCTACACACTAAAATGTCTGCACACCCACTCACAGGGCCATAAATCTACAGACATGACAGACAAGCAGATGGTGGAGAAGATGGGTTGTAATGTGGGTACAGCAATTCAGCAAGCACGCAGAATTTAGAGTGAATGCTTGACGTACACAGTGTACAGTGAAGTACTTTTATTCAAATGCTATCATCGTGAAACTTTTAAGGAAGGTCACTTTCCTGGAAAAGGGTCTTTATTCTACTAAAATACATGTATAGGCCTATATGTACATGTATTAAAACAATTTATTGAAACTAGGTCCAGCCTAAGACACGAAAGGCAGACCGTATACATGTGTGTGTACATCAATGCTGTTTAGATCCAGAAGTCCTAGGACTAGGAGAGAAACTGTACAGTATGTAGTACAGGGCTTCTCATAATCACTTGAGCCAAGTGGGTGTGGTGGTCAATAATGAAATAACGTCATCCAAAGGAATGTGAATTTGAAAAATTCAGAGTTCTCCCCTTAGTCCCTAAAGCTGTGGACACTACATGCTGTAATAGCTCTCTCTAACTACTGTGGTTGTTGTGAATGTTGTTTGGCAGCAGGCATGACAGGTGATACATTGGTTAATACTACTGCACTTCATGTGATCTGATAAATTCACATGTTTTGAAGGACGTACAATGTACAAATGTTCATTGACCTTTTTATAGACCATCTCAAAATGGCTGAATGATTCACTAGGAGCCTACATGTAGAGCTTCTTCTTCATCGTGTCCTTACTGTTCTATTTTTATGATAGAGTGCTCAGAATGCAACCTCCCAAACTTTATCAATGGTCAAGTGTCTTGCACAAGGGTTCATGTTCTCTTTAATTTCATTCCGGTCTTGTAACAAACTCTCCAGTCCAATAGACATTTAGTCCAAATAAAGTAGACATTTTGAGCTTACATGTCTTATGCCTGAATGGTGTAAAAGGTTCCTGACAGCTTTAATGTTTACACTCTAAGGACAAGTCCATTAATTGCACGCCTACATTGTTTGTATCCACCTGTACATTAGTGCAAGACATTGTTAGAACAATATCACTCAACTATCGCAATGCCCCCTACAATTCTTCCTCGCCGTGCACATTACTATCGAACATTAGCGGGCGCTGTAGAAACACTTCCAGGTCACACAACACTGGAAAATGGGATCACAGCTAACATTACACCCTCTATCGGTGGAATAGCCTATGTTTTACCATGGTTAAACCATGTCAAGAACATCTTGCACAAAGACTTAGTGTACTATCTACCATGTACAATGCACAACTGACGATAGACCATGAGTACACTGGTGCAATGTTTTACAATGACCAGTAAAACAATCCAACAGAAACAATGTTAGGCCTATTACATTACTTAATGTGTTTGAAGGCTTGTATCAACATCCCTGTCTGTAACAACATTTTAAACAATACTTAACTTCCTGAACACTGTCTGGTCCATATGATTGAGGTTTGCTCTTGTATGTACATGTACACAATGAAGCACTCTGTGTACGTGTACATTACAATGTATGTCTAATATAGTGGCTTCTTACATAGCGCGCATCCGTCACTCAGAACTTAAGGCACTTTAACATTCAGTTTTTCATGCAAGGTACATGTATGTGGGACTACATTTGAATTACTCTTTTTACATGGTTTGTGTAGCACCATGTTAAAGTTTACACTGTGCTTTGGCACATTATGCAGAAAAGTTTCTGTATCATGGCACCACTTTTTCATTCGATATGAAATAATGTAATAAATACCTCAATGAGATATCCCTTTTTGTAAAAATTTGTGAAAAAGTAGTGGCACTGGCAGGATACGGAAAGTTATCCCAATATGCTGGTAATATACCAGGAACATCGGGCAAACCCCTTCTCTTTTTGATAAGTGTGTGGGTTCTTTCATGTGCATTACACAACACACGGAACCAACAGCTTTTATGTCTCAGAATCCAATAAACAGAGCATCATTGTTAAAGTGTTTTGCTTTTAAGGACACAGGTGTCATGACTGGGACTTGAACCCACACTCTGCAGGTCAGAAACACCAGAGTTTGAATTTGATGCTCTACTAACCGCTAGGCCATGATGACACGCCATGTGCTTAATACCGATACAGGTGGAAAACAATCCAGGCACCTCTATGGGATTCGAATCCATGACCTTTCTTTTTCTTTATCAGCGGGACCTGAATTGCTTACTGCGGAATTCTGTGCAATAGCCTACTTAGCATTCTGGCACTAGAGCAATATAATCAATCATTTTTTGGAAAAATTCTGTGGAATACAAAATACTATTCACTATACTTATAGCAAGGTATAAACAAAAGCAACATATCAAACAAATTACACTACACACTCAAAAATGATTGAAAAAGCAGTCAGTGGTTCCAACAATTTGGAAAAAAAAAAATTAACATTAAAAACTCCTATCTAAAATAATCCATAATTGTGATTGTGTAACTGTAAACAAAAACATATTTTTGTATTATTTATATGGGTACCGGACACTTCGGCACCTTGCAAACTCGGCACCAGCAAACTCGGCACTTAGCAAACTCGGCACCTCGCAAACTCGGCACTCACTCGGCACCAAGAATGTCGACACCAAACAAACTCGGCACCGGCCTTTTTTGGTCCAACAAACTCGGCACCAAACAAACTCGGCACCGGCCTATTTTGGTCCACCAAGCCAAACTCGGCACCAACAGCAAATACCACCCGAAGAGTGGTATTAACACCATAAAAACTGGTTTGAATTTAGTTAACATAATAAGTAGTTATGCTAGCTTATATGACCATAACCGCTTCCGAAATTTCGAAAAAATTGGCATCAGAGATTTTTTTTCCCCAGAAACTTTACGTCCGTACGTTCACAGTTTTTGTTTTGTTTTTCGTTTTTTTTAATGTTGGTGAAAGTGCATCGCTATTTGTTGATGTATTGGGCTTTGAAAATGTTAGCGTTTGGTTGACAATGACTGTTTGATTTTGAAGAGAGTGTGATCTGGGAGCGTGCGGCCGTCGGCCGTGGGGGACTTTTGCCCCACCACGACGGCGGCAGCGACAGTCCAGCATGCTCACCCGGTGTTTAGTGGAATCGTGCGTAATAAAACACAGTGCACGACAGTCTGTAACAGAAATTATTTACACGGCTTTATTTTGAATTAGTGTTTTATTGGATCAAAGTTTCGTGTACATGTTCCCAAAAAAATACTTGGACATCGAAATTACGTCTTCGACTCAAAAACGTCTTCAAAAGTTTACACAAAATAAATTTAATTATTTTGATACAGATTTTTGAAAAGGGCGACCTCACCATGACAGTGAAAAATACATATTAATTATTAGGTATGTATCGTCGGTACGACGTCGAAACCGATACACACGACGCGTCGGGGATTGGGATTTATTTCAATTTCGAACTGGGTGCCGAGTTTTTAACCGTGGGCAGATTGAGCGTTTTTCAACCAGGTGCCGAGTTTGTAGTTGTGCATGTGCCGAGTTTGTGGGTGCCGAGTTTGCAAGGTGCCGAGGTTGTGGGTGCCGAGTTTGAGAGGTGCCGAGTTTGCTGGTGCCGAGTTTGCAAGGTGCCGAAGTGTCCGGTATTCGTATATATTAACCCCATATGATGATATTCATGTCAATTGTCATTGACATTATGATTATGTTACATCTAGAGACTAGACATGTGGGTTATTCAACATAATCATGCATCAAGACCAGTCACCCAAATGACCATCATTTATACTGCATGAATGAACTATGCAATAAACTAGTTTAAATAGTTAACTCCCCCACATTGGTCGTAAATAACACACTCACCAATTGGAATTCCCTTCGTCTGTCGTAAGCCCCCTGTATTCCACTATCGGCCCATAACGCCCTACAGCTCCCAACAAACTGAGAAAAAACCGTAGAATCTATCAGCTGAATTGTATCACAAGACATAACATTTGTGGCGTGTTCTTCATTCGTCGAATCACCCCACGGTATCTGCAGTTTATTCCGGGCGTCCTGTAGCACTTTCAGCCCCTTGATTATGTTCGAGAATATAATGGTGCGGTAGTCGCGCAGATCTTCATCGGTGAATTCTTGTCCGTGTATGATTTTCATCTGTTTGAGGAAGGTGCTTTTACCACTCTCGCCAGCACCGAGCAGGAGAATCTTTATTTCTCTTCGGATGTAGGATTTGCATTTATTTAACTCCTTGTCGATGGCTTTACTCCGAGATTTCGCCTCCATCTGCTGCGGAGAGAGGCAGCACGTAAAAACATTGCCCGCCATGTTGGCTGTAATGTTCCCATACCACACCCATGACGTCACGAACCGGAAGCAATACCCGAGTGCGTGCGTGTGTGCGTCTAGTAGTGTGAACGACCGCGATTGCCGCCCTACTGTCATGGTCAGCAGTGTGTGTCAAGCAACTTCGTCATTGTCAACCAAAGTTGACCCCAACAATTTGTCACACTGAACAAAAGTGTTCATATTTAACCATTTTTCTAAAAATCCAACCCTAAAGAACTTTGAAAAACTGAACACATGGATAATAATACAATCACGCATTTTTGTAAGGAGAAAAGAAGACCACTTTTAGTTTTTTTTATTAGCATGTTCAATTCAAGGAAAGGGGCGCGGCCCTTCTCAAGAGACAGTTAATTGGTCTTTTGCTGTTCATTTGTTTTTCTATTACAGTTCTATTTATTATTTTATTATTTATAGTTGGTAGTGAAACAAAGGGGCCTCAAAGGGACCACTGTCGCCCGAATGTTTGAATATTGTGAGCAGTCCGGAAAGAGATTTGGGGGGGGGGGGGGCATTGGTTGCTCAGATTTCATGGGGACAAAATTGTTTGAATTGCCTCTGGTTGCCGAAAGGAGCCACTGAACTACTGCTGTGGGACTTTAAATCTTCGAGGCAATGGAGGCCGCGTATATGATTTTTTTTTAAACAATTTCTTTCCTCTTTTGTTATACATTTTTGTTTTACTGATGACGCTACTACACAATTACGGTCTAATTGAGTTCATAGAATCTAAGAAACGTGTTTTTTCCTTCGCTTTCTCCCTTTTTTCCTTTTTGAGTGGGGGGGGGGGAGGTTGAGGGGGTACCTGTACTCGGGCAAGCGTAAATATGTATTCATCATTATTTGCATTTAGTAAAGCCCATAATGTAGAGAAGCAAGTTTGTCATTAAGAATCAATTGAGCTTTGATTATACCCCTGTGAATAAAAAGGACGCCCTTGAGTTTGTATAAATGCACGCCCCCCCCCCCCCCCCGGGGGTGTCCCCCTGCACAGTATCTGTTATATAGCGCGCATAGGCTACCCGCAAAGTGTGACATTCTGCAGATGTCAATTCAAGACCAATCAAACTGTTTTTGCTGAGGCGTGGTATTACTGTACCTAAAACAATAGCCATTATTGAGTGTCGGGAGAAACCTAGCGGAACACATAAGGGCACCACACAGCAGAGAACGTTTTGCTAGTCTATTGCATGTTCTTGTTTACTACTTCACGGGTAATAAAACTTCCCATACAGTGTCTGCGTAGAAAAAAAAAAGAAGGCGGGGCCGGGTACCAGTGCAAAAATAAAATGGCGACTTCCTGCACCGTGAAGTGAAGTGTCAGTGTTCGTTTAAAGTTTTAATAAGTAAACAGCCCATTCATTGCAGATTGTTAAGGGTAATTTCTTCAACTGAGCTGTTGTTTCTGAACAACACAACCATGGAAGACACGGTGCAAAAGATACAAGATATCGACGAGAAGTTGTTAAAGGTAGGTGGTAGATGATGAGTGCTGTGTAATGTAACTGTAAACTGGAGTTGTGGGAGTGGTTGTCACGCAAGATGATGGGACGTCGACGACAGTCTCCCACTGTCTAGTCTGTGGGCTGTCTCTGATCAGTTCAATGCTAACAGTGTTTTTACTTATGCACTGACGGTACCTGCAGCATTACTCGATCCACAGTTACAAGTTGCAGAGTGTGAGATAGCTACGCCTCCCTTTTCAATAATATTTTTGTCATTGGTCTGGAAATTAAATTTAGTTTTAATTATATACTATCTTCTTAAAAAATAATAATACTTTATAGACCATTAGTATTATATTAGTACCTACTACATGAACCCTTTTGAGTTTCGGATAACTTTCCGTATGGCGCCACCACTCATTTTTACAAAAAGGGATACCTCATTTAGGTAAATTAGATTTAGGTAAATTAGATTAAAAATTGTGGCGCCACATGGAAACTTTTCACTCTTTCTTTGAGTTGTTCGTTTATAAAAAATTTTACATTTTGGAATTGCAGCAGGGATAAAACATGACAATAAACATAAAGAGTGATTGAAGAATCTACTTACTTTATGTGTGTTACTATTTGTTGAGTAATTTTGTATAAACATTTGTTTTTCTTTTTTCTTTTGTAAGTGACGAACGTAGGCCCCTTTTGTATTTTGTATTGTCTTCATGTTATTATCATACCGATTTTCATCGTAGTTCAGCTGTTTTCCTGCAATTTTTTTTATGGTTAAGTAAAATATCTAAATAAAATAACAAATATCTTAAATTATATATTAATTATTATTGTTCTGGTTTTTTTACAATACAATTATTATTTACACAGTGCTTATCACACTGTATGGTAAAACCAAAATATTTAAAAAAATATTTCTTCTTATAGGGAGCAGAGGATCTTACCTTCATCCAGGAAAGCCTTGGTAAAAGCAGTCAGATGACATCAAATATGGTAATTTATTCTCCTACTAATACATCATTCAAAACCATTCAGAACCATTTAAAATTCACCAACTTTTACAACCCCATCATTTTTGTACACTCATGGCAGTACAACTTGAGACCCGGGCTGCCGTGGCACTCCAATTCCTTTTTTCATCCAGTTTTCCTCCCATGGGAATGTCAAACACTTTTGATCTCTGGGTGTGCTCCGTGGTCAAAAATGGGTTGATGAGGCTGGCTGCCAAAGGCATCCTTCGCAATTCAGCTCTTAGCTGCAAGTAAGGATGATTAGCCTGCAGAATTAATATTAGTTATTGTTATTATTAAACACAGTATCAAAGTCTTCCCTCACAGAGTCCCCCTGGGTGAAGGGTACAAATGGTTACCAGCGAGAGTTGGGAAATATTAACATTCTCAGTTGTTTTGTGCCAATGAATCTGGATAAAACCACTGGCCTGATGAGCCACACTGGCTCAGGACACACATCTGGAATTTCACCTTTGAGAGGGCAAAGCCACTTTCACTATAAGTCTTGAAGTCCATGGGAAACTTTTGTAAGGTCATAGAGGCCAAGACCAGTGGCAACAGAGGCCGTGACCTCCATGTAATTTCAGGCCTGATGTTCTTTAGATGCTAATGGTTGTTTTTTCTCTCGCAACAGGTGACCATTCTTACATCGTTTGAAGACAGATTGGCCCAGTTGGAGCAAAACATACTCCCTGTACACAAAGAGACAGTGTCCTTGCAGAAACTTCAAGAAAGTATCCTTTTATCACATGTTGGTGGTTACTTGGGAAAAGTGTTATTTTGTTGATCTTTAGACTGCAAGTCTCACCTGTATTTGAACATTGGGACCCATTTGAACACTTAATTATATATTGTACGTGTACGAGGTACCAAAATGTCTCAACAATGTTTGAATATGCATGAGACTTGTCTATTGATTATGGTAATGAAACCGAGAGGCTTTTTCCAAATTGGGGTCTGACTCTGGCTTGGGCTTATTCATCAATTTTGGAGCAGTGTACATTTTGTATAGTGTTTCTACCATGAAATGGAGCCCATAATTGAGCTTTAACGCCAAGTGACTAGGAAGGGATGTTCAAAAGCAACTTGAACAAATTTTAGTTTTAATTGTGCGACGAAAAACCATTGGGGAAACACACCATCAAGTCGTGACGAAAAACCTATTCCAGGGCTCAGTACTCTGTTCAAGTCCCAATATATTTCCTGAACCTGTTAGATCTTTCAAACACTTTGATTAACTTTGATGATGTCTTGAGTCACCATGATGCAGTCCGGGATCTTGAGCAACCAGTCAAGGCAGGGTAAGTTTTGGGTCTGGTCTCAGCTAAGGGTCTGCCATGTCTGTGTGGGAATTTGAAGAAAAGCCTATGAAGATTAGGGGTGTTATAGCCAAGCGGTCTAGGGCGGTGGACTCAAGTTCTATAAGTTACAGAATGTAAGTTCGTATTCTGGACTGGTCAGTCGAGTACTTCTCAAAGGATTTGAATCGGATTGGAGACAAGACACTGTGAAATGCAGACCATCCTGTAGCCTTCCCTTAACTTTAACCAACATCATGTGTTTTCTAGACGAGCGTTCTTCTGCATGCATGGGTGTTGTAGCTAAATGGTCTTATTGGATACAAGTTCTGTAATTTACAGAATGTGGGTTTGAATCCTGACCTGTCGTGTGCGACACTTGTGTCCTTGAGCAAGGCACTTTATCATCATGGCTTCTCTCCTCTAAGGAGCCCAAATGGGTACCCCATGAGTGCTGGGGAGTAGTTTGCGATGGACTGGCATTCCTGGGAATAGAAATGTTCTTGTTTTTTAACGCCAAGTAAACTGGAAATAAACGCCAGCTTGATGAGTAATACTGGCTCGGGTTTTTTTTTTTCTTTACAAAACTATCTCTTTTTAAAACAAACGGTATCATCCCTAAATCTATAAATGATTTTGAATACATGTCTCCTTATTACAGTGCTGGCAACGGTCTGGAGCTATACCTCAGTCACATGCAGCAGATTGAACAAGCCAAGTACTTCTTTGAAGAACACAACCCGAGCAGTCCAGAGCTTGCCAAAGCAGTGAGTATTGTTAAACATGTAGACCCCTTGCATTGGCTGCCATCGTTGATGAAACATTCACTCTCGAAAGGCTTTCATTGGCTGAGAGTAATGACAGCGCATACACGCAGGCACATTTTCATCAAAGATGGTGGTCAAAAATATGTCAGTGCTGCATCTGATTTCACTATAAGGTGCAATAGTTCATTTAAGATTAGATACTCGATCTACCATAACGGGATAGCTCAATGAAAGAGTCCAGAATAACACATCCTTTTCGACTTTACCAATTAACACCTGTTATCTTCATGTAATTTGCTTTACCCTTGTTTTTCTTCTAGACATCATTGTTTAATACTGGCAAAGATTCCCTTCAGAATGAGTTTAGAGTGCTACTGAGTCGACACGGCCAACCTGTACCACCGGCCCTGCTACTTGATGCCATATCAGCTTATGATGAAGGTAGATTTGTTGGTCTGTTGTTTGTGTTTTTCTGTGTTGATGAATTTGTTTGTAATGAGTTTAGAGTGTAGCCGAGCCAACGTGACTAAGCACAAGTAACGAAGGTGTAAGAGTTACTGTTATAATGTGATTTCTCCAATTTTAAACGCAATTCCCTTTCTTTTTTTTTACAACCCCCACCCCAAAAAATGTTTGTTCAGATTTTTTTTACTATTGAATTTTATAACTTGAAAATGAAGATAAAACCATATGGAACACCCCAGTTTGCCGAGTAGAGCTTTCAAAACCAAAAATAAATGTATGTAAGCAGGCTTTGTACTCGCAAGCTTTTGCGCTCACAAACTTTCATGCTTTGTGCTCATAGTTCAGGATTTTGTTCAACAGCCTATCACATCTATGTATGCTTTTTTGTTAATGAATAATAATGCACTTTCTGATTAGCAGGCATGCTTTGTGGTATATTGGTTAAAATATCTGCTGTGGGGGTCAGACTAGCATGTGAGTTTAGCAGTGCTTATTGCACGTTGGTGTAAAGTTAGGGGTTAAATAAGTTAAAATAGTTAACAACTTTTCCCCTTTTTTTTCTTTAGATTTTGATTCAGATAATCTCTCGCTCTGCCAAATGCCAGGTAAGCAAGAAAAATCCTAAGACATTCTGACCTTTTACAATGGAGAGTTAAACAACTATTTTGTACTACATGTATATTGTGTTTTGTTGCAGACATAAAAACTTAGTCCTGTAATTACTTTACCTGAAATAGTTACGTACCCAAATCTAAATCTGTCAACATAACTGAAAGCTCTCAAATGAACTCTTGCACGCGTGTTACACCTGGCAACTGTGCAATGCTTGACATACTTGTCATTGTTTGTGATTCTTAACAACAGAGTCAGCAATGGAAGACCTGACCGAGATATCCAAATGGCTAAAGGACCACAGTAAGACCCTAGACTTTATCGATATCTATCATGGGACGCGATCCAGCATCCTTAAGAAGTCCTTGGAATGGCTGAAAGACCACCTCGGTAAAAGATCCGCAGCGCCCTCTGTTGGAGCTTACTCCCCCATGGTGGTGAGTCTTTGGTTTGCCCTCGACTTTAAAGCTGTTCTTAAACCTTTTTTTATTAGCGGAAGGGTCATTTAATGTTACCATAAAATTACATATATTAACAAGTCATTTTGCCAAAGTTTAATGATTGGGGGAGTCAATTTCCTTTGTATCCTGGAATGTGCGATTTCACATTTCTAAGGGGGGGGGGTCATGCCCCAGATTATTATTATTTGTTTTGTCCCCCAAAAAATTGGGATTTTGTTGTCGTAAATAAGTGCATTGCTATGCCATTTAGAACTTAGATATTTAAAGAAATGTTCCAATTACTGTTGCTAAAGGACTCAAAATAATCTTAGACAGTAACTGGGCATGTAAAGAAGTCACTCAGATGTCAAAATATTTGGGAAATGCACATTTTGCTGAATGAAGGTTAAACAAAGAGAAATTTGAAATGCCAGTGCTCTACCAAATGTTTTAATACTATCTGTTTGTTCCCCCTGACCTAGACTGCTGGCAAAGTTCACAGAAGCAAAGACACACCTAAAGGACGCACAACTACTGCTCTCAGACCGTAAGTCAAGTCTGATTTGTATTTTTTTAAATGAACCGTATCCATAGTTTGTGTGCTTTTAAATGAAAAGGGAATGTTGGACATTTACATTATGACAGTGTTTTGTGCGAGGTCAATGGTACATCTGGCAGCATCCGGTCAGGCTGGTATGTGGCGTTATTGTCGAGCCTCGTAGTGTGATGTTAGATGTTCAGGTTAAGCTCTCTGTCCTCTGTCATTATTACAAGGGCAGCAAAATTTTGGCTTGTCCAGTCTCGGATGTTGTTAGACCAGAACTTCCTTTGTCTGTCTCACATCGCTTGCCTCAACTGTTCTTTTGAGGATGGTTTTGGAGAGGATGGTTTCTGGATGATTTATTTAGAGCACTAGTAATGGATTAGAGAAGTAGTGGATGCCGCTTGACAAACTCACTTGTTTGGTTTTGTATTGGATGAATTATTTCACAATCAATTACAAAGTAATCTTTTTGATTTTCTTAACCTACAGTGTGGTAGCTCGGAAAGGCTCGTCCGCAAGTCAGTCAAGCAGAGGAGAAGCTTGTGAGTCAAACTGTTTTTCTTAACTTAAAAAAAAAAATTGACCATGGAGGACGCATTTTTAAACAACAAAAACTATTCATCATTTCATTGAAACCCATTTTGTTATATAAAGTTTATCTGTTATAGTAGTGGTTTCTTTCCTCGCCTTCCGCCCCTAGGACCCTAGTTCGAATCACACCATGGGCACTATGTGGATTTGGTTTTCAGTCCCTACCTAATTTCATAGGTTTTCCCTGGATTAATTTTTTGGTGTTTTTCTCCCACATCTAAAACTTGAAACTTCTTTCCTTGTCTTCTCTTTATTGGGGTCTTGTCTTGTAAAGTGATTAAGTTTCCCTTTGGTGCCTGAGTACACTTGTCTTAACAACCAGAATTAATTAATAATAGTTATTGGTTTATATATAGCACTTTAAACACCCGAAGGGTGTCTGAAAGCGCTTCCAACATTATTACCCCCTGAACCCAATTTCATAAAGCCTGTAAGCACAACAAATGATTGCTTAGAAAAGATAGGTAACCAGCCAGAACACCTATCAGATACCATTGCTGTGACTGGTACCTCGGTCATTTCTTGCTTAGCTAAGAAATTTACTCAGCAGATTTTTCTGCTTAAAACAGCTTTATGAAATTGGGCCCTTGAACCATATCAGCTCCTGGGGAGTACACAAACCGTGCAATATGCAGCGCACTAAGCTAAATCAATCACAAGAACCATCTCTGCCCTCACATGTACCCACTTACCCCTGGGTGGAGAGAAGCAATTATAGTTAAGTGTCTTGCTTAAGGACACAAGTGTCACGACCGGGATTCAGACCCACACCCTACCGAACAGAAATGCCAGACCTTAAGTTCAGTGCTCGAATTCACTCTGCCACGACACCCCAAATGAAATGGTATAAACATTAGATTCACAAAAATAGTTAAAATATCTGACTTTTTCCATCACAGTGTTAGCGTCAGCAATTTGTGCTTTCTTTTCTTCCATAGCTCAAAAGAAGATAAACAGTCTGACTCCAGACACCCATGTAGAAATGGAGTCCGATATTGAGCACTATCTATATAGCATCAGTGGTCTACTAAAACTCATGCAGGTAAAGATGGCGTTGTATTTTTATTTTTTATTACATCTCTTTTCTGACTACATGTATGTCTACTCTGTTGTCTCCCAGTAACTAGGCCTTTGTTGTTAATTGCTTAAAGGCACAGGACACTGTAAGCATAAAAATTTACTTGATAACAAGCAACGGTTGCTGATAGTATAAAACATTGTGAGAGACGACTCCCTCTGAAGTAACATTGTTTTTGAGAAAGTGGTAATATCTCACTCAAATACCAAAAGACTTCAGGCCTGAAGTCTTATTAGGCATCTGACAGCACCCAAATTTGTGCAATAAGGATATTTTTTCTTTATCATTTTCTTGCAACTTCGTTGACCAATTGTCACAAATTTGTTATTTTATGCATATCTTGGGATACACCAAGTGCGAATACTGGTCTTTGACATTTACCAAGGGTGTTTAGTGCACTAAACACACTATAGTGCCTTTGTAGTTCACCAATTCTTGCATCTATTGCTTAAGAAGCACAGCACCCTAAGCAACATAGCCATAACTGTAGCCACCAATTTGTATGTGACTTTAAGCTCATCTGGACTTCCCCCACAGTCTTCAAATTCATGAGTTGACTTTATATCTTTCTAGAGTGAAGTACAACTGATGATTGGGATAATCCCTGGGGAGCATCAGCGTAAAACGTTTGATAAGATCATCGATAGATCCATGGAAATGATCTTCCAAGATGGAGAGGTAAAATATGTTTGGTTGAGCGACCATGGGCGAATAACAGTGTATTTTATTTGTTCACGGTGCATGAGCACGCATGAGGGCGGGCTATGGTATGCAGTCTATAGATGGGTGGCAGTACGCGTCATTCTATAACCGCTATCTTTGATGTATTTTACACTCGAAAGGTACACGAGAGTCACGCGCAGCGCCTACACGCTACACTTTTCACGTGTAAAATACATCAAAGATGGCAGTCGATGATGCGTATTGCAATCCATCTTTTGTGGGATTCAGGGTTCCAAAGGTCTGCCAACATGCCCGACGATGATCAACCAGCCACCTAGGACTACCAGGTCTTATAATGCTTGCAGAGGTTGCAAGAGTCTTTGACCAAAAATAAAAAAACACCAAAGTGGAAGTGTTGAAACTACATTGTCTAATTGTGTGAAATTAGGGAAGAAGAAAATAAGATTACATTGAGATGCTATTATATTCTGTCTTGGTGACAGTTGATGTGGGGGTTGACAGCCCTCATCTTGATGTGGCTCTCACTTGGTCTAGCCTTCTCAAATCTATTTGTGATGGGCACCAAAAGAGTCAGAAAAGACCCATTTGAATTAATCTTGACTGGCTCGTTATCAGCTCGTGCTCGCTATAATAATGCGGAGGGAAATAAGATAATGGTTTAAAAAAATGTTTTGAAAAATGTTTTTTTTTACAGGCGATCTCTTCAGCAGCAAAGAGGGCAGTATTGAAGCATGACTACACCGCTGTCCTAACAGTGTTTCCTGTTGCCAAACATCTTAGCCAAATCAGACCGGAGTTTGAAGAAACGTTACAAGTAAGCCTCAAGACTCGACATGATTTCATTTCCTTCTAAACTGTTGATTTTTCTTTGTTCAAAAATCAACTCCAAAATCATTTGAAATGTACCCAGTCAGTTTCCCTTTGAACTTATATTGATGTCAGAAACAAAAAGTAGCATCCCCTTAAGGTGATCCCCTGGCCTATGCTTCCCCAGTTGTATTGTAATTTTGGTGTGATCCCTGGCTAAACGGCAGTTAATGGTTATTTGGCTTCTGACTGGCACCCCTGAACAAAGATATTGACAAAATAAGGAGACGCCCAACATAGGGCTAGATAGTTCAGTTGGTAGAGCGCAGGCACGTTAATCCCAAGGGCGTTGGTTCGAGTCCACATCTAGTAAATTTGTCTTTGTTCAACCCCAAAATTACCTCTTGATTTTTTCCTAAATGAATTTCTTTTTGATAGATTTTACACTTTGCGTAGTGGAGGGTTGATGTGGGTTTGGTGTTGCTAAGTTTGATTTAATTCAATTATATTTTATTTAATCAATGTGATGCGATAAAGCAACATGATTCTTCTGTCAACCCAAGTAATTTTTTATTTTTTGATACGCTAGAAAAGAGGATACTCTAAGCCCCACTTTGATAACACCTCAGGTTCAAAAGTTGTAAAAGTAGAACTACTACAAGATACGAGATATGTAACGGAGAAAAAAAGGGATTAAAGTCTAGTTGTTTATTGAACATTTATCGGCAAACTTTCTTTCAATGCTAATTTTAACGCATTTATGATGTATTTTATTAGGAAAGGAGTTGCCAATATAAAGTAAGATATAATTTGGCATCTAAATTTATATCAAAACCATTTTTGAAAATGTCACCCCTGTTTGTGGGCCTGTTGTGGCGTGTTTCTCCATAATGACATTTCCGACATACGACTCATTTACTTTGATCGCATCACAAATACTCATCACATATCTCCCCTACCCTACAAGCATTTCTCTGGCTTCCTGTTCGGGATCGCATAATTTCTAAGATTTTCCTTATCATCTTTCACTCCCTACACTGGTTACCAGCCAAACATTGCATTGTATTCAACTTACTAATACTACATGTCATAATAATAATAGTGGTGGCTTCTTATATAGCGCGCATATCCGTCACTCAGTGTAGTCCTGGCGTAATAACACACAGTATTTCCTGCAAGGTATGTCGGACCTAATCCTTAGCACCATGTAATGGTTTACAAGGTGCTGTGGCACAATATGCTGCCAATCAAACCAGGAACACCGGGCGAATCCCTTCTCTTTTAGAGAATCGACTGGGCACTGGGTTCTTTTATGTGCGTTACACAACACACAGGAGCACAGTTCTACGTCCAGTTCAAGGACAAAGCATTATGATTAAGTGTCTTGCTTAAGGACACAGGTCTCACAACTGCTGACCGGAAACACCAGAGTTTGAATCCGGTGCTCTTAACCGCTAGGCCATGACATGCCTCACAAAACCTCTTCAAGAACCAACATGGCGTAGCTCCGCCCAATTTCATAAAGCTGATAAGCAGAAAACACTGGTGAAATGAATGGGGCACAATGTAAACTCTATGGAATTTTGTTTGGCATTCAGTTTCTGTTTAGCAAGATTTTTCTGTGCTTAGCAAGTTTTTATGCTTATTACAGGCTTTATGAAATCGGGCCCTGATTGGCCAACTGTCATTTCATATCCCAGGTAGGCAGTGGCTTCGTTCTTCATCTCATACCATACTTCCTGTTAACCTCATAGCATCAAATATTGTGGTACAGGCAACAAGTCTTCTTCCATAGCCGGCCCCGGGAAAAGAACGTCATATCCTCGATATTAATGCAGCACAGATATTGACATTAACTTACAAATGATTAAAATTACGTGTTTAGAAAAACAGCACAAACTTACTGCGTTTGAAGTTCTTTTTGTCTTTTAGAATATTTAAATACTTTATATTTATTTATTTATTTATTTATTTCTGGTAGGGTACAACACCAACTACAAGAGGTAAATTACCTACACTCATATCTAGCCTGGAGACCACTGGAGCTAAAGCCCTGGAAGAGTTCTTTGATGTTGTCAAGGTAAGCCCAGGCTTAGCCTCTAGTCAAGGTGGATGTAATAATAATAATAGTGATAGGTATTTGTAATGCGCCATATCAATCTAAAGAGATGTTCAAAGTACAGTTTAAAGTACAGAAGGTTTGAGAAATGCCGCATGTTTGCTAAAGAGAAATCCAGCAACAGAAAATTAGTGAAGTAAAGTCTGTCCCGAGACAATATGGCTCATCAGGCCGGTGTTTATACCCGGTTTCCTTGGCATTAAACTGAAATTATTTCTATTCTCCTTGAACAAGACGCCAGTCCATCGCAGGTTACTCACCAGTACCTTTTTGTACTCCTGGGGGAGAGAATCAATTATGACCAAGTGCCTTGCTCGAGGACAGAAGTCTCGTGGCTGACCAGGCCAGAATTCAAACCCACATTCTGTAAATTACAGAGTTTGAGTCCAACTTAAAAACCATTCAGTCTACTAACCAATTCAGTAAATTAGCAGTTATAATATTATTATTAGTTGGACAGGACGCCAGTCCATCGCAGCTCTCATCGGTACCCATTTAAACTCCTGGGTGGAGTTATGATAAAGTAAATATATATATTTGTTTGGTCTCAGAATGATCCTGATAAATCCAACATGCCAAGGGATGGTACAGTGCATGAACTTACCAGCAATGTAAGTATTATCATCACCATTGTGTCCATAGCTAGACCCATGAAAATTAAGTATTCCTTTGCGTTTTACCCTTATACACTGATGTGTGTTGGCACTGTATACTCAGTACTTTCCCAAAATCTCTAACAAATAACACAGGCGTACTACCTGGGTGGGATTCTAACCCGCAACCCTTTGCATTCTAGAGCAGTGTCTTACCGACAAGACCACCAAGATTGCCCGGTAGCTAAGGGAGTTTATTTCTTATCTGGCTAGCCTAGGTTTTGGTTTTTGATTACCTTTGTATTACTTAATGTTCGATTTTGTAAGCTCGCAATTTTTAGTATTACAAAGACTTTATGATACTACCGACCATGTTTTTTTTATTTTATCAAAATCAATAAACTAATTTAAAAAAATACTTGATGCCTGCCTCATTGTGTCACAATTACATTAGTTTTTGGGGGTTTGTTTGTTACTTATTCCGACATTGGTTTTGTTTTTCCGCACCAGGCACTGACATTCCTGGAGCATCTGCTGGATTATGTTGAAACAACTGCTGCAATGTTGACTGGACAAAGAGGTTTGTTACCATTCTAACATTTTCCTGATAGGTTAGTTACTATCCTATCATTTCCCCGTACTCCGATGTGTGATTCCTATTACTTTAGAGAATCCAATCAATCAATCAATCAATCATTCAATTTATGAAGCGCCAATCCAAAAGTCGTTGCTCGTAGCGCCCTACAGTAGGCTTTCAAAAAAGTTGAGATTTAAGCAAAGTTGTTTAATTGGCTTATAAAGTAGATTGCTGGCATTGAGGTAGCACAACACAAGTAGGAGGATCCTAAATTGAGATTGTGAATCAAATGGTAGCCAGTGAAGACTTTTTAGGATTGGTGTCGCATGATCACATTTCTTGGCACGTACTACCAGACGACCTGCCCAATTCTGAAGTTTTTTGGAGCCTCAACTGTTGTTTACTTAGAAGACCATGCAGGAGACCATTTTCTGTGTAGTGCTTGCTGGTGACTAAAGCATGTACTATCTGCTCCTTTGCACCATGAAATCCACAGGCCTAACAAACAGATTGTCCTGACCATTACACAACTGAGCATGCCTGGTGACAAGATGCCAGAGTTAACATACAGATAAAAGTGTTAAACTTTTCACTTATTTATCTTTTTGTAATTTCAGACCATTCATCAAGGAACCAGGATATCGAAGCCAAGAAGAAAAAAGTTTCAATCTATGTTGGTAAGTGCACAACCATTTACTGTCAGTAACTTTTAAATTCTTGGGCCAATTTCAGAAAGCCTGTTAGCAGGACCCGATAACGTTAAGCTTTTTACTGCTAAGCAAATTTGTTATGCTTATTACTCAAGCAAAAGTGTATTTAATGATTGTATGGTTGGACAATGGATTTTCATATGTTTAAAAGTACTGCCGGCAGGCTAGTGTGCCTTTTTATTTGCTTATGGTTAGCTGCGATCATGAAATAGAAACTGTGCTAAGGGTTGCTGTATAAGCATAAAACCTCTTCTTACAGGCTGTGTGAAACCGACCCTCATGTTTTCTTTCTACCGAGCTGCTCTTAGCACAATTTTCTATTCCATAAACACAGCTTACCGTAAACAAAGCAAAAGTCACACTCACTTAGTAGATCACTTGTTGTCTCAGTATGCTCTGATCGTCTTCAGAAATACTGAACTTTTCCTGAATACGGATTGAAACGTCAAGTTTGTAACTTGATTCTTTTCATAAACCCAACTCATACAGAGAATTTTGTGTCTGTGCTGTTTCCCCAAATCCTACTAGATTGTATTCCAATCATGACATTTCAAAATTTGACTGATTTTCATCATAGCCAAGGTGCTTGGAGCTCTGAGTCTGAACCTGGATCAGAAAGCTAAGACCTACTCTGACCAATATCTAGGAGCCATCTTCCTCCTGAACAACTACCACTATATTCTCAAGTCATTGGAAAGGTAAGTACTTTCATTTTATTTTATTTTATTGTGAAGCCAAGAACTCTTAGAAAAGTGAACCTTATCGCAGTACTAGACAAGAAGCCATTGGAGAGAAGATAAGAAAGTAAAACCCCAGAGAAATATTCCAGAAAACCAACGCAGTCAGGAAGGGATGGAATACCATATCCACGTAATGCCCCCGAAGTGATTCGAACCGGGTCCTAGAGGTTGAAAGTGAGGAACGATACCACTATACCAACCCTATATTAAGGATGTGTACAACATTTGTAAGAGTGAAAATAAAAATGTTCACAGATTTTGCACACAACTTAAATGGTATAAAGATGGTCATGGTGGAAAATCCTCTAAAACATTTTTGACATAATAAGTTAACCAGTAAAATAGACATTAGTGGCCTGTTGGTTCAGTGTAAATTTTGAACCCTGTATATTGGAGGGAGCAGGGATGGGAAATTTCAAACTTCTATCAGATTTTAAGCTTTTTAAAGTGTGCCTAGTCAACAAAAAATGTTTTTGTTTTTTCCTAAAAAATGAGAGAAGTAGTGCTGTTGATTTTACTCGCTGGCACTGAGGATACTGTTTCCAGAAGCTCCTTAAAATCTGTGACTCCATTTTTAATTTTTGTTTTTAATTAAATTGCTACAGGTCTGAGCTGATGAAACTCGTCATCATCAGCACTCCTGATATAGAGACCCACTATGCAGACATTATCCGAGAACAGAAGAAAGAATATTCAAAAAGGTAGACATGTTTCCTCAAATGATTGGTTCAATAAAAGGGCCTAATTTCATTGAGCTGCTTAAGCGTGAGAAACTAATTGCTTAACAATTGCAGCTGTAGACAGCAACTCGGAGACGGCCTAAAAACACCATTTGCACCGTTAGACGTGAAGCTATTGGTCCTGTGTGTTGTGGAACGCACATAAAAAAACCTAGTGCACTTTATGTCGAAAAGACATGGGCTTCGCCCCGGTGTTCCCTGTTTGATTGACAGAATTATGCACCACAGCACCTTGTAAACCATTACATGGTTCTATATAAAAGGATTAGGTCTCATACCTCAAACATAGTCCCACATACCTTGCAGAAAAATACTGAATGTAAAAGCACCTTGAGTGTTACTAAGTGATAGATATGCGTGCTATATAAGAAGCCACTATAATTATCATTATTTCTCGATCAATTGAACTAGTAGTTTTTCACTGGGTGCATTTTACTTTCACTTTCAGTTGGAACAAAGTCTTGTTTCACATCTTAGAAGTAAACAAGCCGATGTCGACACAGCGTGTCACCCAAGACGCTAGCAAACTCAAAGACCGGGAACGCCAGCAAATCAAAGATAAATTCAAGGTAGGAGCAATAGCTGTTTGTTGCTTTCCTGTTTACATTATGAACTGTAATAATTTGAGAGTGGAATGTTTTTGTGTACAGCAGGTTTTTTTATTGTAATTCTGTCAGATTTGCATTCTAAGCTTACATATGACTTAAAGCCACTGGACACTATTGGCAATTTCTCAAATTAATTGTTAGCATAACATCTTACTTGGTAACAAGCAATGGAAAGCTGTTGCTACATGTAGTATTAAACATTGTGAGAAACGGCTCCCTCTGAAGAAACGTAGTTTTGGAGAAAGGTAATTTCTCACTCAAATAATTAAAGACTTCAGTTGAAGTCTCATAATATGCATCTGAAAGCACACAAATTTGTGCAAATTTGATGACCAGTTGAGGCAAAATTTTTACATTTTTCATATTTTATGCATATGGATACACCACGGGAGATTACTGGTCTTTGACAATTACCAAACGTGTCCAGGGCCTTTAAAATCTTGTTACGTCACTGTTTCATTGTGTGGTAAATTCCATAGTGCTTGAAACAGATCTGTCAGGTCATATAACATAATTACAAATTTATGTGTTTTCTCCTTTATATAAATTTAAGGTACATGTACATGTACGCACATTTCAATTTATTACCACTCACATGCGTTATGTACAACTTGGTATACAGCCTACCTGTGATGGGATTGGATATGTACATCTCACAGACCAAACTATGATTTTATTGACAATCATTGACTGTATTCAAATTGTGATGTCATAATGTGCTATTCCCCAATGATAAAATTCTCGAATCAGATACTATCTGATTTGGTAGGCCTTAACATGCCTTTTTATGAGCTAAGTCTGGGAGGGCATGTCTTTTTGTCAATTAAAAAAACAAAAAACACATGTTCAGGAGGCACAACTCTCAGCAGATAAAAGGTCTCTGTGACCTCAGTGAGAGTGCCCATTGAGCTTTTGACGTCATTTACAGGGGGGGGGGGGCTGTAGTGTGAAACACTTATTGCCTTGTCCTTCAGATGGTTGCATAAACTGTAGGTAGTGCTTTAGCCCTAATGGGAATACATGTGCTGTACACAGACACAGAGTTCTGGGCACTGAGGAAGGGTTTCAACTTTAAGACGCTACCAATTTCACCTCGTTGACATTCCCCTTTAAAGCCAAATACATTTTATGAAACTGGGTTTGGATGTCAATTAAATAACAGTAGGAAACACCCAGTTGAAATATTTCTGTTTGAAATGGCATATTTTATGAGAAATAAAGAATCTACAAATTATATTTAGACGTTCAAAACTTAGCACCCTAAAGTGTATATGCTATGGAATGTTTGGAAGGTAAAATCTGAAGCTTTTAACTGTAAGAAAGAACTAAGACTTAAATAACAGTTGGAACAAACAATTTGCCCACCCTAACAATGGTGCCTTATATCACAGATAGTATTTAAACAAAAGTAAAAGTCCTATGGAGCTAAGGAGTGCAAAAGAAACCAAAAATATTTTCTAGTCGACAGAAAGTTTGCCAGGTTTCCTCAAGCTTTTAAAGGTAGTGGACACTATTGGTAATTACTCAAACAAATTGCTTTTGATAGCATAAACATTTTGAGAAACGGCTCTCTCTGAAGTACCATAGTTTTTGAGAAAAAACTTCTCGCTCAAATGTTGAAAGACTTCAGACCTGAAGCCTTTTGAAGCATCTGACAATGTCAGAAAGCACACAAATTGTGCAACAAGGGTGGTTTTGCTTTCAATATTCTTGTGGAATTTTACATGACCAATTGAGTCAAAATTGTCACAAATTTGTTGTTTTATGCATATGCGTGATACACCAAGTGAGAATACTGGTCTTTGACAATTACCAAAGGTGTCCAGTGCCTGTATAAGCTACACATGTTTAGGGTTTATGCTCGCCCTACATGTATATAGGCATGCTTAGTTTAATTGCCAGAATTAAATATAACAATCACAAACTCCACTTAAACCAGGAGGCAACAGGCAAGGTGAAGGACAAAAAGGAGCGACAACAAATCAAGGACAGATTCAAGGTCAGAGGTCATGCCAAAGGTCACATCCCTTGTCAAAGGTCACATCACATGTCACCCTTACCTGGCCATCATTCATGAAAAAATTAAAAAGCGCACACGCTTATCAGTTGATGCATCTCTTCATAAGCCCTGATCCCATGCACGTTTTAATGTGAACCAACACATGATAAAAATTCTTCATCCAACAGCATAAGAAATGCATCTCTGAAATGTTTTGTTTGGATTAAATACTTTGACTGCTTTCAGGTTTTTTACATTGTCCCTCCCCAGCCCCTTTGTTCTACTCCAGCAAATAGGCACACCCTGGGGAATAGCCAGCCCTGCTCTGGAGTAGGGGTAAGTGGTAAAACACTGGGGTATCGTTGAAACATGCAGCTGGAACCCTGTGGAATATAGGGATCTAGGCAGAGATAGTGTGAAAGGGCTACTGAGATTGTTCCATTGGATTATTGATAAGTCCAGTGTATCAATTCTCTTCATCTAGGCATGTTCCTGTAGCAGGGCACAACATCAGGGTCCAGCTAGACTTGTAGACAAGTTGTTGATGGTCTGCCGCGGTGAGATAGTCGAGTTGTGGCGGTGCTCTAGCGAGATTACTGCTCTCGCACGAACTGCTGGTTGCCAACTTCTACTCCCCGCTAAATGGGACCGTAGTCATGAGAGCAGTAGTCTCGCGGGGCCAGCAGTCTCGCGAGAATACTACCGGGAATTACGGGGAGATTCGGAACACTATCACCGCGACAGACATTTAACAACTTGTCTACAAGTCTAGGGTCCAGCTAAACATTCTGAAAGGCCACTGGATTGCGTGTTCATGCCTACGGGAACCTTCCTTTGCTCCTAAAACCTGCCGGTCTTTTGAGGCACCCCTAAAAATCATGTGAAACTCAATGTATTTCCTTCCATGTTCAAATGATCTAAATATCAAAACGTTTACCTCAGAGATGTATAAATTTTCTCCGAAAAAGTAATTTGAACAAAGTGTTTTGGTTCTCATGGTAGCCCTGCCCCTTTCTAGCCACCCACAACATTGGATTGCAAATTTCATCATATTGAATGATACTTTAATTCATTATTACTAACCAGCACTTTTTCCAAGGCACGAGTCATTTTCATTTTGCAAAAAAAAATTGAATTTGCATCGGGTATAAGGAATTTTAGTTTGCTTTTACCCTTACACTAGTATGTGAGGTAGCACTGTACACTATACTTTCCTGAGTTTAGCGATTCGAACTGCCTCTAGCTTCCAGGCAATCTCGGTGGTCTAGTTGTTAAGACACTGCTCTAGAATGCCTGTGTTTTTTTAACAGACCTACCGCACATCCATGACATCAGTGTAAGGGTAAAAAAAAAAAAAAAAAAAAAACTTTTTAGAATAGACCAATCGATTAAGCCTGATCTTGATCTGGTCAATCCCATCTTGACTGCACAACCATTAGACTTCCATAAGAATGCCAACCTCGTCCCCATGTGTTGTATCGATCGTTCTTGTCGCTAACCCCTGGAAGAGAGACAATGACAAACAATGGGTTGTGATCAAGCAAGATGATCGACCTGGGGAAAAGGTGCGACAATCTTGATACATACATCCATGGGAATGAGGTTGTGAGAATGCGAATGAACAATGCATGTAGGTCCCTAATGGAGCTGCTCGCGTGTCGCTCCGCTATTGCGCGCAATGTGTCGCTAAGCTTTTGCGTGCACGTGTCGGTACGCTTTTGCCACAAAGATGGGTGGAGCTAAGCGGATCAGTCACAAAGTTTCTTGGATTAAAACATTTTAATGAGTGGTAAAACATCAATACATTTATGCATTGAAATTGTAATGATTTTACTGAAGGTAAGTGGTTTTTATTATTGCATTATATATTCATTGAGCTACAAGGACAGACGGATTTGTTATCTAGTCTGTATAATTAATTTTGTTGTTGTGGCGCGCTGCATTTGAGCTTGAGGTAATGACAAGTTATGTTTTTTGCCAAAGCTGTATATTAGTTGCTAAATTTGAAAGATAGACTTTTTTGTTACATGTACGTATTAATTTTTGTGTAGATTAGTTCATATTGCTGACCTGCATTTGTACTTTAAACTAGGGACCCATACTGCTCTCTGTGGAATTCTGAGTTCACGTTTTTTACAACCCATGGAAGTATGCTTTATAGGGCATCATAAATGCAGAATCTTGTGGTAAGCAAAGCCATAAGATTGGGCCAAGATCATCACCATATGTACATGAACATATACAAGATATTGCATAAGTTATTGACAAAATAGGGTAACTGCCAACATTATGCAGGGCTAGTTAGCTCAGTTGGTAGATCGCAGGCCTGTTAATCCAAAGGTTCTTATTTCAACACAGAATCAAGTATGTAATTTAAATTTTATACCTGTATCTTGTGTTTGATTTAACTGACCCATGGATTTTGACATGGGTCACATTGGGGGTCATTTTTATTTAAAAAAATAGGAAGGCTCACGTGTAATGATTATTATCCATCACATGATAGGTTTACCAGATAAAATTTCACCTTTGACCTTATTGAACTTTGACAGTCAAAATAAGGTCATTGAATTGAAAAGGAGGGGTCAGACCTAGACCTAACATCTCATTGTAATAATAGCAAAGTGACAAATTATTGGGTAAAGCTTTTAGAATATTTCATTGTTGACCCTATTGAACTTTGACATGGGATGCCATGGGGTTCATTGTATTGTATGACTTGCACCCCCGAACAAAGAAATTGTCAAAATAGGGAGACCCCCAAACATAGGGCTAGATAGCTTGCTTGGTAGAATGCTGGCATGTTATTCTGGAGGTTGTTGGTTCAAGTCTTGCTCAAGTAACTTTGTCTTTGTTTATAACCCCAAATAATTTGTACAAAAATCAAAAGTTACACCAGGCAAAGAATACATAAACTTCTAAAAAGTAAGCGTTTAAAGTTTATTCAAACCTTGTCAGGAAGCCAACTGTGTAAATCAACTATACACTGTTCTATTTATTTGAACATCCCCTCTCATCCCCAAATTTGCATCAGGCATATTATGCCCCTCACTGCACTGATCCAATCTTAGAAACATATTCAAAAGTTGGTCGCGGTGCGTACTGTTTACGTACACATAATTTTATCACGTCCATTTCCTGAGTGCGGAAATTCTGTGTGGGCTAATTATGCATTAGTTGGTGTTTCATTTGATTGTTTTGGAATATGGAAACTAATATATATTCTTCAGATTTTTTTGTCTTTCATATGATGATAACCCGCACATACACAGAAACGCACATGGTTGTGAATACCGCTAATCGATGACTTCTCCTTGCTCTCCCACTGTTCAGACTTTGTTATTTAAGCGACATCTATACTAGTTTTTTACAACAAAGCGAAGCTAGGACGTCCTCGCTCTGTCGAACACCGGAATCCCTTTTGTAAAAAGGCCTTTGTTTAAGGGGAAGGTACACGTTTGGTAATTACTCATCACAAGTATTAACTTGAAAACTGACTTGGTAACAAGCATTGGGGAGCTGTTGATAGTATAAACCATTGTGGGAACGACTCCCTCTGAAGTAACATAGTTTTTGAGAAAGAGTTAATTTCTCACTAAAATGATAAAAGACTTCTAGCTAGAAGTCTTTTATTCCTATCTGAAAGCACACAAATTCGTCCAACAAGGGTGTTTTATATTTCATCATTTTCTCGCAACTTCAATGACCAATTGGGCCAAAATTTTCACAGGCTTGTTATTTTATGGCTATGATGGGATACACCAAGTGAGAAGACTGGTCTTTAACAATTACCAAACGTGTACCTTCCCTTTAAACGAGTATGAGACAGGATCACACATTGCATCCTTGTGGAATCATCTTTTTCTTCCACAGAATCCCTTGTGGAGCACCCCAGCTGTTCAAATTCTCCTACAAAGTCCTTTTTTTCCCCATTTTTATTTTGTCCTTGGTCTCTGTAAGAATTTGAAAATGAGCACACAGCTTTATGTTGTAGTCACTGTGTGCTCATTCATTTGTACTGGACAATTAAGAAAAATTATATTCTTCATCTCTGTTATTAACACTGTGTGGACATGTGTAAGTCCACATAGTGTAAAAAGTTTAAACACAATCAGACAACCAAGTTTTTTCATTTAATTGTCTGTTGAAACCATAAAATACATATTCTTCATCACTGTAATTAACACTGTGTGGATGTGTGAAGTCCACATAGTGTCTCAAATTTAAACACACAATAAGATAACCATTTGTTTACTTGTGTGTTAAAACCATAAAACACATATTCTTTCAAAACTGTAAATAACACTTTGTGGACAAACTTAAGTCCACATAGTGTTTCAAGTTCAAACACCAAATCAGACAACCAACGTTTAATTGTGTGTTGAAACCGTAAAACACATTTCCTCAGACCTCATTTCTCTTTCTCTCGACTCCCCACAGTTATCTTTCATCTCTGTGTCATTTGGACACGGCTCATGGCGTCGGTGTCCAATTTCCTGGTATCCCACAGGGCCCCAGGGTTGGCCGACATTGGAATAATACAAACAAATGCCGCTCGCTCCTCGTTGAAACGACAACAGTTGACCAAGTTGATTGTAACGCACCATTGCTCCCAGCTGTGTGTGAGTCGTGCTTCCCCCCCCCCGTGTTGCATTCGCTCCTGGTCAAGGTAGATTGCTAACTGCACTCTGAGGAGTATTATAGTAGACCGATAGTTTTGATAAGCATCAGAAACGTAAACTTGTCCCCCCAGAGAAGAATATTTATTAAATCATTTGATGGGCTCTGGGCTTGAAGGCAGTGTTCCATTAGAGACTATTATCATGTTTTAGGCCTTGCACTTAATAGTGATAATTTCAAAGTCTTATGTAGCACACGTATCTACCAACGAGGTGCTCAAGCATTGTCAAGGCGCTAAGTAGAATATAGAATATTTTTTTCAGAAAGATAGGTTATTGAAGTTATGAATTCTGACACCCAATTATGTAGCACTTAATAAGGGTTTACAAAGTGCTACGGTGCATTAAGCAGCCACTGCCAGACACACTGGGGCAATTAATCCCTTCTCTTAGCGATAAGTATAACTGGGTTCTTGTATGTGTATAATCAATGCACGGAACCAATGGCTTTATGTCCCATCAGCAGGACGAAATAATGGTAAGGGTCTTGCTTAAGGACACAAGTGTCAAGACTTGGATTCAGAGCTTGAGTCCGGTGCTCTTAACCTATTGGCCTTGACACGCCACAATTGACCCACAAAGCTATGGGTAATTTCCCTCTTTGCCCCTTTGCTTTTCCTTTACCGCGCTCTTTGTAAAGCTCCCAATGTTAAAAAAGAAATGATTGTTGGAAACCCAAATGAGCCCCAGGATGATTGCAAAATGTTTTGGACCCAGCTCGTGGGTTTGTTCTTGGCCCAAACTGTAACGGAGAACAAAACACCAAAGCGAGAACTTGAGCTAAGATGCCTGCTTGAAACTGCTAAACCAATGAGCTACATGTACCTCAACTTCCTAACATGGTATTCTTAGAACATGGTACTACAAGAACAAGGTACACCAAGAACATGGTACCCCAAAAACATGGAACCACAAGAATATGGTACCGTAAGGTACCAAAAGGTACCACATGAACATGGTACCCAAGAACATGGTACCCCAAAAACATGGAACCACAAGAACATGGTACCACAATCTTCATTGTGAAGAGTTGGACATTAACCAAGTACAGTCATTGGAAATCCTGCCAGGATAGTGATTTTTGCAATGCATAGAGGGAAAGTTGTTAGAAAGAACAAGTGTGGTTGCCTCGTCACAATTGGGACAGACCATAGAGTAAGGACTCCTTCTCTGTCCTTACTCTATATGGACAGACAGAGGGAGGTCTCTGCGTGTCTTCTGGAAGTGTGCAATTTATCGCCAGCAGCCTCCTCTGGCGGCTGTAGTTTTTGTTTTCAAACTGGGCCACACTTTATTTCCTGGATCAATGATAACGACCTATATACATTTGAGTTCTGCTCTCATATTCATATTGTTGCGTGGACCTCTTTTGTTCTCATGTCCACACTAAGTATTACTCTTTAACACAAACAGTTCAATCATGAATTGGGGCTCTATCCTTTGTCCGTCTCTCTCTCTTGATGATCTTCCCATCAAAGGGGCCTCGGCAAACTCAGTTAAGGGGATATAATAATATAATAATAATAAGACATTTGTAAAGCGATGGGAAAAGCCTCTGAGCACATAAAGAGAACAATAAAATATACAATGAGATAAAAGATACAAATTACAAATTAGGAGATTACAAAAAAAAGCAGCTTTAAACAAATTAGTTTTCAACAGAGACTTTAAACATAGTAAAGAACTAGCCAGGCGAATATGCACAGGAAGACTATTCCAAAGCAGCGGTGCAGTATATCTATGGCCATAAAAAATGGAGGAAGCTCTTGAGTTGATAGCAATAACTATTGAGATGATTGTAAATTGCGAGTAGGGACAAAATGGTGAACAAGTTCAGATTTAAAAAAAATCAAGCTGGCAACAGCCAATCTCTCTCGTACAAACATTAACGTCTAAGAGTTGCACAAAAATTGTGATTCAGGAACTAGACAACTAGACGACAATACTTATTTTATTCTAGTCTTTGTGAAATCAGTGGTTTGCTTATTGTGGCAAATTTTCCAGACCTGTTTATTCATCACTGTTCGTTAATTAACAGATTGGCTAGAGTGCGCGTTAATTGGTAGACAAGTACCTTCTCATTTAATGTGGCCTTGAGGGTAGATTACAAATGAATAATGACCATGGTTGTAGGTAGACCAATCAATTTCAGTGGTGGGCAATAAATAATGTTTAAGTCCACCAAGGGCGACTGGATCTACAAAAGTTTTCATGTTTAATTATGGGGCCACTATTGCTGAAGTGGGGCCAGGTTTCCAAACTGTTCTTGTTATGTGGTCTTGCAATAAGTTAAATGGCCTTTTGGCCGTGTTCATTCTCTGTGACATATGATACTCCTTATCATTAGCTGTGTCTCAGATCAATGCGCAGTGGACATTATTTTGATTTATTTAAGGGAAATCTGTATTGGGCGGCACAATGTATTTTGCTGAGAGTACTAGGCAAAAGTTGTGAGTCCTGGGCAGGTCCACCCAGCACCACCCACCCACCACGGCTACAGCACTGATCATAACGCTGATTTAATAGATCTGACCAATCATCAAATAGAAAATGAGTCAAACGTAATGAACTTGATATTAAAAACAAGCCACTCGAATATATACAACTATTCATTAACTACATTGTTCGCTTTATGACCTCGATATTGAGTCTATCAAATTAAAATCCAGTTCAAATATCAGTCTGTCTCCTCTGATGAAATCTCCAGCCATTTTTAAATTTCCCTATTCAATTTTGAAGGTTATGTGGATGGCATTTCATATATTATAGAAAAATTACTTGAACCAAATTCTGATTAAAAATTTGTATGATACTGTACATCTCTTTCTTAGTTGTTTCCTTACACTGTTAATATAAAAAAAGATTTTTTAGTGTTTTAGGTTTTGTTACCAGAAGAAAGTGTTGTGTGTTTCTTCGCTGGCACAAAGTTGCTTAGTTGCTTACAATATTTTGCTTAGTTGACATGGTAGAAATGGTTATGGGCTGACACACAATAAACTATTACTATAGGTTGTGACTGGTTGTCTTATTTTTTTTTATCAGTAAAGTTTTGTGGCATTGACTTGTATCTTTTTAAGGTTTCTTGTCTTTGGTTAGATGGGGGGGGGGGGGGGCTCCAAACCTGTATACGGTCATCGAAGTGTGGGCGAACAAGCGATTTTTATTATTGAAAGATGACATGCAAACTTCCCTTGATCATCCCCAGGTCAGGTTGGTGTAGTGGTGTCTTGCCACGACTTCCAACTCTGGGTCCCAAGTTCGAATCCCACTGGGGCCACTATGTGGATTGTGGATTTTCAGTCCCTACCTGACTGTGTTGGCTTTCCCTGGAATAATTCATTGGGGTTTTCCTTCAATATCTAAAATTGAAATTTCTTCATCATCTTCTCCCTCCTCATTTGGCTCTAAAACATGTAAAAAGAGTGTTGACAATACTTATCCAGATCCAGGACTCTGTTTGCTTTCTTTGATGCAGCTGCACACTGGCTTGAAACCTAGTAATTTGTTGTATCCAAACCAAAAGATCCTTTTCTTCAGTTGTTCATCTGAATACTCAAACATGCAACAGATAAATCATATAATAATGGAAGAGCAAGGTCATGAAGGACCTGATACTCTGTCATTTTAAAATCTTATTAATAAACTACTACCCTGGGTGATATAAAGAATGCACATCTTGTAAAAAAATTATCCCCTCGCCTCACTTGTGAAAAAACTCTGAATAAAATATTATTGAGGCTAGCATCAAACACTGCATAATGCAAAGCCCGACCTAGTTTATTAACCCAATAAAAAATATAGACATAATCCAATACCAGGTCTACCCTTGAATTACTGGCTTGGCAAAGATGAGATTTCATGGAAAACCAGGACATAAAATCAAGGAAGGACACTCTGATAATGGGGTATTTAAACGAGCAATTGTGTAACTGGGGTAGCCGCTTTGTGATAAGGCAGATGCACTCGTTGGCTGTGTGTTCTTAAAGGAACACTAGCTTTGCCTTTGATCAGGCGAGCTGGTCTATGAAAGCGTTTGAATAATAATATCAAAGTCTTATATAGGGCCTGTATCTACCAAACAAGGCGCTGAGTATATACAAACTTTCAGAAAGATTGGTTATTGCAGTGATGAATTCTAAGACCCAATTGTGTAGCAGCTTATTTACAAGGTGCTATGGCACATACTGTTCAGCAGCCACAGTCAGGAGCACTGGGGCGAACCCCTTCTCTTTTTGATAAGTGCACTGGCCATGGGTTCTTTAACATGCATTACACAACACATGGGACCAACGGATTTACGTCCAATCCAAAGGACGAAGCAATGGTGATTTGTCTTGCCTAAGGACACAATTAGTGTCATGGCTGGGGATTCGAACCCACACTCTGCTGATAAGAAACACCCTAGTTTGAATTCGGTGCTCTTAACCGCTCGGCCACGACACTTGAAACCGTTTGTTATAAAATGCATAAGGTTTGAAAGATGTTTTAAAAGTAGAACATAATGATCAACACAATTATGCCTCGATGTTGCAAGGTTTTCCTCTTTCTTTCCGAACTAACACGATTCACCATTTTTGTGAAGTAAAAAAGCTGACTCAACATACTATAGTGTGCTGCGTTACTTCACCATGTAAAAGGAAAACCACACAATTTTGAGGCATATTTGTGTGTATACATTTGTCTGCTTAAATGTCACTTTTCATAGACTAACTCGCCCGATTCATGGCAACGTGTCCCTTTAATGATTTATTATTCTAAATGACCCCTGAAATGCCCCTGTTGATTAAAAATCCACCTGCATGATTTTTGTCGTTAACCAGTGTGAGCCAAATTTTATGAGCAATTTTATTCCTTAGTGGAATGTGTAACACTTGTAATTTCACCCACTGGTCTATATTGTCTCTCTTCTCTGATTCAAATAAAACAACCATTAAAGCCTTATTCTAAACATGGTGGCATCTGCACTGATTGCTTATGTTGCTGGGAACTTTATGAGCTCTTGTATGGGAAATGATGAACATTGATATATTTTGACTGAAGTGTTCTTGGGGTTCTATTTTGTATTCTCTCATTCTACAAACATCAACAGCATGTGACAGTTATCTCGCTACTGCAATATATTCTTCTTCTTTGAAATGTTTATGAGTCCAGAGTAGAATGATGAGAGAGTTTGAGCAGTCAAATGTGTATGTCACCTGAAGATGACTAGAGCAATCTTGTCAAAACCTTGAGACCTATTAAGAACTCACTCTGTGGTAGTGAAGTTAATAACAGTCTAGTCATCATTGGCTAAAGTAGTAGTCGTGGCCGATTTTCTACCTTTTGCCCAAGTAGTAGTTAAAAAGCCCGACAGTTCTTTTTCAAACTGCAGTCGTGTAAATTTTCCCGCCAATTTCGAACCCTGGCAGTAAGTGGATTTGGTTTTCAGTCCCTATGGTTTTTCCTGGAATAAATCTCAGGTTTTTTTTCTCCCACATCTCAAACTGAAACTGCCTTCGCTTCTTCTCTCCATTTGGTTCTTGGCTAGTAGACTGGTTAAGTTTGCTTCTTTTTTTGAGAGTCCCAGGCTTCACAACCAGAATTAATGAAATGAAGTAAAACAAGTGAACATGTAGGCGGCTGAATCATCAAGGTTGTGCTTAAATTCATTCTTTTCCACTTGCGGGAAAAAATAAGCTATTGCAAGCTGCTCACGATCCAGGAATAGTATAAATGCAAAAAGAAGTTAATGGCCTGACATTTTGACCCTAGCAGAGTCTTTCTCAAAAGCTTAAGGCTAAATTTTTGTTCACTTGCTATTTTTCATAAAGCTGCAGAAGTTATCACTTATTTAAGTTGGCACTTAAGCAGAGCACCATTCACAATTATTCTAGATCCAAAGATATTCTTCCTATAGTTAAACCATTTTGCGACATTAAGTAAAAATACAACTGAGAATAATTTTACTAAGTAATGCGGTTTTGGAAGAAGATATCCTTTTTTTATCCCCTCAAAATGTTACTGTCAGCAACGTTACTCAGATTGTGTAGTCAAATCACAGATTGTTTTCTCTTCGTGGACATAATCGCTCAACTTGTTTGGCAATTAATTTTGGCAAAAAATGCTACCACTTTTTGAAATGAAATTTTCACACATGGTATAAACAACTTTATAGGCTTTAAACAAACAGTGGGTTCTATTTACCAAAACAGATACAGGTCTTGGACCTTGTCTTTGTAACCAAAATTAAAATCTCTTCTCAAAACTTATCTTATGTCACAGTGACATGTTTTCAAGGAAAAATGTTGTTGTGTCTTTTTTCTTTTGTTTTGTTTAATTGGGCCTTGAACACCCAGCAGGGTGGATATGTGTGCATTAAAAGTCTTTATAAATATTAATTGTACAATCCCTTTAAAGGCACTGGACACTATTGGTAAATGTCAAAGACCAGTCTTCTCACTTGGTGTATCTCAACATATGCATAAAATAACAAACCTGTGAAAATTTTAACTCAATTGATCGTCAACATTTCGAGAAAATAGTGGAAGAAAAACACCCATGTGTCACAAGTGGTGTGCTTTCAGATGCTTGAATTCGAGACCTCAGCTGAGGTCTGGAATTCAATTCAAATATTTTATTGAGATTACTTTTTTTTCTCAAAAACTACATTATTTAAGAGAGAGCTGTTTCTCTGAATGTTTTATCAACAGCTTTTCATTGCTCGTAATACCAAGTAAGTTTTTATGCTAACAATTATTTTGAATAACCACCAATAGCTGAATAGTGTCCACTGCCTTTAAATGATGAACAGTAGGAGGGTTGTATTGTACATTTCACTCTACCATGTCTACAGCACTTAAACCCTGTTTGGCTTTCTCCACATCCTCCTCCCCAGGGTTTTAACACTGACTTTGAGGAGCTGTACAAGACTCAGAAGAGTTATGCAATCCCCCATGCTGAGTTACGACAGGCCCTACGCCGTGAGAACAAGGATCATATCGTGCAACCCTACCAAGTCTTCAGGGACAAGTGAGTAATTGAGTGCTACTCTCATAAATATTGTCGTCTAGATACTGAATCACAATTTCTTGATTTGTGTAATTCATAATCATAGACGCTAAACCAATGTTTATATGAGAGAGATTGGCTGTTGCCAGCTTGGTGTTTATATCCCTTTTTGTGAGTTTGCCGGGTGCCCTTGATGGAAAGATCATTCAAACAAACAAACAAACAAACAATCAAACATACCCCCACCCCCCCCCCCAAAAAAAAAAAAAAAAACACTACCTGCCTGACCCCTCCTCCCTTGGTAAATTATTCAAGCAGCTTCTTTACTTTAAAGCCGTGAAGTATGAATAAAAGATGTTCACTTAATGCACTGTACAAGTTTGGTAATATTGTCAAAGACCAGTATTCTCACTCGATGTATCTCAACATATGCATAAAATAACAAATCTTTGAAAGTTTTGACTGTGAATGTTTGAGATTGATCGGCTATCTGGGTCACTAGAAAATAATGAAGACCGGATTTCAAAAAATTAAGTGAATAAAACGCTCACTGAGCGATATTTTTTTATTACTCATCAAATATGATATTTCAGACAGAAAAATTTTAAGGGATGTTTTCTACTATCATCATCATTAGACCGTGTAAGTTGTATGTAAATCTGTGATCTTAGACCGTTTTTTTTCTTACAAATTTTGTTGTTATGTTCCTTTAATATAAACTGTTGCAATCACCCTCCTAAGTACCCATCCTGCTTGGATTTTAACGCCTCATTCATAAGTGAGGCTAATCATTGATTTTTGTTTAGCCCTTTTATAATCTCCTTTGTCTCACTCTATTATTCTCTATTATCATCATTACCTTGGGACATAGGTTATTCACTTCTATTTGTGCCATCGTTTTTTTTTTTCTCTTCAAACAAAACCTGATTAGCTAGTATTGACCCATTGTTTGCGAAATCCCCGCACTAAATGACGTCAATGGATGACGTCTCCAGATAGATTTTCCCATCCACAGTCTTCGTTAGCCGGTGATAAATTTGAAGGACAATCAGAGCGAGTGAACAGGGTTGAGAAAAAAAGAAAAAAAACATACACGCACGATGTTTGATACAGGACATGGTTGTTGACACTGTGATTTATTTCAAGAGTTTTCCGTGCTTATTAAGGCAGGCTTTTACGTGTGGCCTTTTAGAACTGGGAACTTTTGTTGCCAATTATTTACTTAAAAGTGGGAAACAGGATTGGTTTATTTGTGATGATGTTGAGAGTAACTTGTGTAACTAGGATGTGCAGCTGATACTTAACGGAGGCAACGGAGGAGATTGCCCTCCATGCCCCCTGGTCCATGCCCCCTGGTCACTGAGGAGAAAATGCCTTGGTGCCCTTGAAATGCTCCAGGAGAAAATACCTTGGTGCCCTTGTGATCTTTCAAAAACGAAGCATACACTGATACATGCCTAGATGTAGCAACTGCTGGGTCTGGGGTGAGTTTCACAAAGAGTTTAGGCTTGGCGTATCTCGAGTTAACTTAGGACAAGCCTTAAGTTTTTAAATAACCCCTTATAAGAGTCCTAGAACTAGTCCTAAGTTAGGAACAATCTTTGTGAAACCTTTGCGACCCCTTGTGGGTTATCATCTAGACAGCAGAGGACGAAATGCTGACCATATGGGATGGCATACGCCAAGATGACAAGATCCTTGTACCATTTCCCCTTCATGTACATGCATATGTAAGTGGTTGTGGGGATGGGGGTGTAGATATGTTATCTTTGTGGGGGAGGGGGACCCATATCTGTTACTTAGTGGGCGTTGGATAGTGGAAACCCAAACTCTGTTGCCTCAGTCAGGAGGGGGGACCAAGACCTTTGGCCTTAGTCAATGGGGGGCGGGGGGGGGGGGGGTGGCAGACTTGTTACCTCTTATAAGTCAAAGAGAGTCAGCCCAACCTGTTTAAAAGTCAGTTAAGCCTTAGTCTAGGAGAAGGCACAGTTCTGTTAAGCCATAGTCAGGTGGGAGGGGGGCACCCCTGTTACCTTAGTCCCTGAGGAGGCCCAAATCCGTTACCTCAGTCAGGTTGGGGGGGGGGGCAGACATGTTACCATATTCAGAAGGCGGACCAAGATGTTTTTCCTGAGTCAGGGACTGGGGACTAAGACCTGTTACCAGTAAAGATCACAGATCTGAGGAATCTGCTTAGAACTTTCGGAAGGATTTTGGAAATGAAACTTATCACAAGACGTTGCACTAGTGACTATCCCCTTAATTGAGTAGATATTTATCTATTTATTTATATTTTCTAATGAGACACATCAGTATCTGTTATGTTAAATGCATCCTCTCTTTGAAATAAACCTTTATCAATTAATTAAAGGTCACTGTATAAACAAATATTATATAATTACCAAAAGGGCTCGCAGGACAAGAAAACAAGTTATTTGGGTTATTTGATATCCCATGTTTAAGAATTCTGAACTTCAGAGATATTAAAGGGAGGGTATACCTTTGGTACTCCCAAAAATGAATAACAATGACAACAAATATTTGGTAGGAAGTACCGCAGCTTTTGTATGTATACCATTTTGAGCACCTATGTCCTTCAAAGGACCATATAAGTAGGTTAGCCCTTATGCTCAAAAATATTTTCTTATTCAAAGGACAAAATATCTTGCCTGGGTCAATCTCCAAAGACCTCTACTGTACATGACCTAAAGAAAACTTGTAATTTGTAATTTTCTCATTGACTATTAATGGAAAGGGTGATCTGGATAGGGTTGATGGGGGGCTATGCCCTCAACGTCCAGGGTAGTCCTGAGATGAGGAGCGCCCCTAGGGCTTTATAAGCCTTGAGAAGAAACCAATGGCGAGAACGCTGTCGGGAATCCCGCCCGCGAGGGACATGATTGATTGACCTAAGTACAAATATTAATAAAAAAAAAGCCTCATGTTTTTTTTCAGAATTGTTCGAACAGTAGCTCAAGATTTTTTGATCTGAATCACTTGATCTTTGTGAAGTAGTTCATTTTTCATGATGAGGACGCGCATTCCTGGGTTGAGTGTTGAAAACATTTGTTATACATGTCATATTCCTCCTCCCCAAATGTCATCTTGTCTGTTGGATTAATAGCAAGTGTCTTGATCACCTGTTCATGTCATGTTATACTTTACTGCCTTGAAGTGTCTGTGTACAAATGTGTTAAAGTCGGTCTTAAAGGTACAGGGTCGTAGATTGGTAAATAGTCCAGATAATAGTGACCATCAAAACTTTCTTGAACTGCAGCTGTGGGTAGTATTAAACTATTTTGAGAACTCATTTCCTTCTTAGTAATATGCTGAGTTGGTTATGTGCTCTTGAAGCAGGTCCATAAAATGTAATAACATGAGTAAAGACTTGCTTAGCAGCCTCCGGGTTCCATGTTTGTGAACCATTAACAGCAACTACTCTTGTTTAATTTAGTGTACCAAACCAAAAATGGCACCAGACTAATTTGTCTTTTAAGCCCCATTTTTAAGTCATTTATATTGCTATATTTTTCTAGGACCACAGTAGGCCTAGTAGATGTACTTCAAATTTGAAATTTTCTTAAAATGCAATTTGCTATCTAAAGCTGCTGTAGGCCTACTTCTTGTCAAGTCAGTTTGTATTGTCATTAATAATCAGAGTAATTAACCTAGTTAAAGATGATAACCCCTTTAAAGAGGAGAAAAAACAAGATATTCTGCCGAAAAATACTGGCAGACTTTGAGAGCCGCTTTGCAAAGACTAATTGGTGTTATTTAGTCTGGATCATGACATCTTCTCAAACCAGTTTAAAGGCAGTGGATACTATTGGTAATTACTCAAAATAATTATTAGCAGAAAACCTTTCTTGGTAACGAGTATTGGGGAGAGGTTGACAGTATAAAAAAGAAGGGAGAAACGGCTCCCTCTGAAGTAATGTGGTTTTCAAGAAAGAAGTAATTTTCCACAAATTTGATTTTGAGACCTCATAATTAGATTTTGAGGTCCCGAAATCAGGCATCTGAAAGCACACAACTTTGTGTGACAAGGGTGCTTTTTCTTCCATTATTATCTCACAACTTTGACAACCAATATTGAGTTCAAATTTTCACAGGTTTTTTATTTTATGCCCTTGTTGATATACACCAAGCGAGAAGACTGGTCTTTGAAAACTACCAATAGTGTCCAGTGTCTTTAAAGAGTAGAGAAAAAAGATATGCTGCCGAAAAATACTTGCAGACTTTGAGAGCCAGTTTGCAAAGACTAATTGGTGTCATTTAGTCTGGAGTATGACATCTTCTGATACCAGTTGAATTAATGAGACAGTGACAATGTCTGACCTAGTTGGTTGATTAACAATGTTGGGCATGCCATTGTCAAATAATACACTTTGGCATTCCTGTGTGGAAGGACATTCAAACATCTAATCAGCAGAATTAGCCCTCACCCCCCTAATAATGCACCACTAATGTTCATTGTGTCCGATGTACCAATATCGAACCAATTTAAAGGGTAACATAAATGACTATACAATGTAGATGTTAGAAGAACATTACAGAAACGGTAAGAAAGAAACTTGTCTAAGATCAAAGATTTACAAAAAGATTACACGGTCTAATGATGATGATAGTGTAGATAACATCCCTTGAAACACTTTTGAAATACTTCTGAAGATAATTTGTATGCTTACATGTAGCTCCTTTTTAAGCTTATAAAAGCAGCTCTATAAAAATGTGGGCCCTGATTCCATAAACTAAATGAGTTTTCCCCTTTTTTTTTTTTATTACACATAGATCCTTGTCATTTGAGATGTAAACATTAATTAGAGATGGAAACCATATGCCCACTGTCTGGAAACTCTTTTCTTTTTTTTACTCTCAAAAGGACTCTAAAAATCCAGTATAATATTACTAATGCATATCCCTCAAATGCGTTCATACACAAAGAGCGTGGCGTGTCATGGCCTAGCGTTTAAGAGCACCCCAAGCTGTGGTGTTTGATTAGCAGAGTGTAGGTTTGAGTCCCGGTCGTGACACTTGTGTCCTTAAAGCATGACACTTAACCATGATTGCTTCCTAAAGTGGAGGAGGTAGTGTTTTCTGCTCTACCAGCAGATACTCAAGGCTAAATCCGTATGGATTGTAAAGGGGGGTGTTTCAAAACCCTGGGGAGTAAGTGGCACTGACCCCTGGAAAATAGTTGATTGTAGCCCACACCTTGAATTGTCTGGCAAAAGAACAAAAGGCCATTCATTATGTGACTTAACCTTTACCTGTGATGTCATGCTATTGTTCCAGTGCTCCATTATTTAGCACAAATAATGCCTTATTTTTTAATATGTAGCCATCATGCCATTCGGGAAAAATAATGGAGCGATGAGACATTTGCATGACATCACAAGTGGAGGTTAACTACTGGATTACCCTCAATTCTCCTCCATCAGTAACCAGCAGAACCATTTATCCACAATAAACAATTTTTTTAAATGTCCTGTTGTTTTGTTTGGTCAATGCAGGTACATGCTAATTAACTTCACCAAGAACCCATCCAAATACATGAAGCTTACTCCAGATCAAGTTGCTTCCACTATGGACAAGTTCTTTGACATCACTGCTTAGCGAAAAAAGGGGATAGCCTGCAATCGCCAGTTGAAGACCAAGGTAAGTCCTGTAACTCAGTTGATGTGCCTTCTGCTAGGGACTGCTCCGTAGACCTGTAACTCAGTTGATGTGCCTTCTCCTGGACTGTTCTGTAGACCTGTAACTCAGTTGATGTGCATTCTCTTACACTGCTCTGTAGACCTGTAACTCAGTTGATGTGCCCTTTTCTAGACTGCTTTGTAGACCTGTAACTCAGTTGATGTGCCTTCGCATGGACTGTTCTGTAGACCTGTAACTCAGTTGATGTGCATTCTCTTAAACTCCTCTGTAGACCTGAAACTCAGTTGATGTGCCTTTTTCTAGACTGCTTTGTAGACCTGTAACTCAGTTGATGTGCCTTCTCATGGACTGGTCTGTAGACTTGTAACTCAGCTGATGTGTTCTCTTAGACTGCTCTGTTGACCTGTAACTCAGTTGATGTGCCTTCTCCTAGACTGTGCTCTGTAGACATTTGTTATGGGGTGCCATTTGGGTTCCTTCAATTCCTATCAGTGTAACCAAATGGGGGCTGGATGTAAAAGTAGTACGGTGCCTGAATATTAGTGTACTGTGTTCATTGAAACATGTCAAAGATGGGCACAGTGTGATGTGGGTCTATTCATTCTTCACACCGATCCGCCATGTGCTTGTAGAGCCTTCACTTCGTTCTTCATTTGTTTTGTATGTTTGCTATACATCTGTTTGGATAAAAGTGTAAACCATGACAATGCAGAGTGACAATACAGAGTTGTATAATGCTTCTATTTACTACTGCCCCCAATTGGAGGCTGCCCATTTGTCAATTGGCCTTTGTTTAACCCCCAATCAAGAAAATTGCATGTTTAAACATAAACCATAACTTATTGTGCTGGAATGTTTCACACCATGACATTTGATAAGGTTTCGCCACCTACAGTTTGTACATGCTGTTTTCTGTGAAACTCATCAACTGATTTGATACAGAAAGATCTAGTTACTTATTCCATGATACAGAAATATCTAGTTACTCATTCATTGTGACAGAATGATCTAGTTACTTATTCCATGATACGGAAAGGTATAATTACTTATTCCTTGTGGCAGAAATATATAGTTACTTATTCCATGTATACATGGCCCACTGGTAACACGAGTGGCAAATGAGAAAACAGTAACCCCAGAAATAAGGGAATTCAGAGCTCAGGCTGCTGCTTTTATCATGTACATACATAAATGGGGTTAATTGAAGCCATGAAAGAGAAAAGTACATGTGATAAACATGTAACGTCGGCCCAATTTAATAGAGCACAGAAAGTAGCTAAGCATAGCACAACATAACGATGCTTACCAGAACAGGGTTAGCTGTCGAACTATCATGTCATACATAAACAATTTGTGACCGGTCACCTGCTCATTTCTGCTGAATTTAAAATTGTTAAGCAATAAATACTTTCTGCTAAAGATACTGGCGGTTTTGGTAATTACTCAAAACAAATAACATTGAGAGAAACGGCTCCCTCTGAAGCAACGTAGTTTTTGAAAAAGAGGTAATTTCTCACTCAAATATTGAATCTTGCAACCTAACATAATGTGTTTTTACCTTCATAGTCCCATATCTTGTGCTTAATCATCATACAAACGAAAACAAATGGCCCCCGTTCTAAATTTAATTTAGCTTGTCAGAAGTTCGTTTTGGCTCTCTGTCAGATGCGCACCGGCTCCCATAGTTTTCGTCTCTTCCGCACCACTGAGTTTAGCTGTCAAATATTTGATGGGGACCAGCTGTTGTTGAAATGTCGATACCCTGCGTAAGAATTGTGTTCAACCGTGGTTCAACTTAAATTGTTGGGGTGGGAGGGGGGGGGCGTTAGTTGATTGAATATTTTGTGAAGAGTTTATGTTAACCGAAGGTTATCATTTTTCTCTGCTAGTAAATGACAATATGACCTTCAAAATGCAATTAACTTTGAAGGTTGTGGGAGGTATAACTTTACTCCTATTTTCCTGTTCACTTACTCTTCAAGTGTTTGTATCGAGAGCTAGTTTGATCAAGTGTCTTCATGCAATCATAGTGAAATCTAAGTTTTGCATTGAGGAGAATGGACAAGAAAGTTTAGATTTGTTGATAGAGTGTACAGTGTACAAAGGCCAGTACAGTGTAGTTTCGAATCTTCACTTTAGAGTCTTTTCTGTGACTTAAACTATTTCCCCCAACCTTTATGCGTTGTCAACTATATTATACATAGTTCTTGAAAAACAAAATCTACACAGCAAATCTACACAATTTTACTGCAAACAGAATACACATTTGGTGCATGTCTTGCAGTAGACTCTACACTTAGAGTAACTATAAATATAAATATGAATGGTAAACTTGCGGGTACAAAAGGAGTGGTGGCTCTGAAAAGAGCCGGTTGGTCTTGACGTCTCGAACAGTATACTCTGCTTGTCTTCAGGAGACTCTATACTGTTCCTTCCATGACCTGATAATGATACTTTGTAGGGGCAAGGCATTTTTCAGTGATACGGGCACAAGGGCAGTGACCAGGGGCAGGGAGGTTGTTGCGTCTATGAAGTATAAGGGCCTAATTATATAGAGAGCTGCTTTAGAACAAAAATAAAAACACAACGAAATGATGCTTACCAGAATTAGGTTACCAGCCAAACTGCCATGTCACATGAACCATTTGTGATTGATATTTTGCTCACTTCTGCTTAGCAGAGTTGTGTTGAGTAACATTTACTGCTTAAGCAGCTCTACGAAACTGGGCCTAGGTCATCTCTCGGTAAAAGTTAGTGCTGTAACGGATCAACCCTGCATCCGCCAGCAAGGGAGGGGAACCACTTGCTAAACTCAGAGACAAAATAACAACTCAAAAAATGGAAACAGATATGCAGGTACTCGCTCATCTTGTAATTCTCCCCAACGGGGACATGAACAAAATAATACATATAATAAAGTCAATTAATAATAAAGCAAGACGAAGCAACTGGCTGAGTTGGGGGAATTTAAGGACACTCCTCACTTAACTAATAAAAAAATAAATACAACATTACTTTAACATTATGAACCAGGCCAGACGACGTGCAGATAATGAACTATACAGAAATAAATACATAGGCTGACCACTATCTGTGCTAGTACTCTTGTAAATTGTACTGAGAGCCTTCAGTTCACACATAGAAAGTATAGAGCCGCTGTCCGACCACCCTGATGTCCCAAGCCACAGTTCTAGAACTCCACACCTAGATTTGGTGCCTTGGTTTTATACCCAATAGGAAACTCTTTGTTATTTTAAATGTACTAGTAATCATAAAAGCTAAATTGAGGGGAAATAATGATACTAACAATGTGAACACATTCCTTGCAGGCCAATGGTGGCTGGCAAGGGAATGATAAATAAATGACGTAACTGACTACATTGTACCCCCGTCTGGCACAACAATACACATATTCATTGCAGGCCAATACAGAGCCAGAACATGTGTTTAAACACTATAACAAAAGGAGCTTGAAATGCATCACAAAGCATGTTCATTACAGTGCTACCTTTATAAATCCTATCCGCCAATGTATGTTTAGTCTGTCTTTGGTCAAAGCTATGTATCAGCTTTGAATTGACATTTGTAAAAAAGCTATCAATCATATAAGCTTTTAACTTGACTTCAAGTACTTTAATAGGCAATCATACCCTTTTTAACTGACATTCAAGTACTGAAAAAGCAATCCCTTTTTTGTTTTGACTTTTGATAAAAGCTAACACCCCATGAAAAATAATTGTTGTTATTGAAAGGGTCTGTAATGGTCATTGAATTGAGCTGACGTACCTGATTCTATGATTGATGATAAGCTGTTCTTTTAATGCCACCAAGGTTCGTAATTTAAAGCTACAGGCCTTGCTCTTTTGCTTTTTGTAAGTAACCAACCGGGCTAATAAACTCTGGGTTTAACTTGCCCCAAGGAAGTTTAAGTAGCCCTGATTTTATACATTGTTGTAAATGTATCTTTCTTGTGCGTTAATGGTAGCAATCACAGTGTTGGGTTAAGGGCTAGCAAAACACCAACAAAAACTTTGCTTGTCACGCTATGTTTACTTCACTTCTCCTTCAAATTCTTTTAATTCAGAGGAGGATTGCACTTGGACTTTCTAGATTACAAAGTCATAAATCAATGTTGAAGAAGATTTTTTATTCCAACTTGTTTTCTTGTAAGTCAACGCCTACACCATGTACATTCTACCCATCTGCATTGCAGCCAAATATGGTGTACTGCACTAAAACATCTAAGATAGGAATTTGTAAGATGTTTTGTATACGACATACACAGGCTTCAAATCTCAAGTAGCTGTTTAGAATGTTCTGCATCGTAAATTTTAAGTTGGAGAACTTTATGTTTTGTCAGTTTTCTTTATGTGTTTTTTGTTTCTGTTACTTCAGGTCATATCAGTTCAGTTGTAGACATTTGAAGTTTATTTTGGTTGAGGCAATTCTTAGATGCCTGAGTGATATTCATTTTCAATTTCATATTCAATATGATTTAGGGCCTGCAGTCGCTAACCAATATTAACAGTTTGGGGTTTTAATTATTTTGGTCCATTACCCACAAGACAAATGAGATCAACCCACTCTCTTCAGAAATAGAAACAAGTCAGTTAATCTCTTTGACTGCTGCTTCCCAGGTTGTATCCTAAACTTGGGGGTGATCCCTGGCTACACAGCAGTGACTGCTTGAATGGCTTCGGACTGACACCCACCCCTCCCAAAACAAAGACATTGACGAAATGGGGAGACTGTAAACTAAGGCATGTTAGGTCTAGATAGCTCAGTTGGTAGAGTGCCTGTGTTGCAGGAGTATTTATTCCCACATGCATGTGCCATATGGCGAACTGTGTACAAACGCCCGTTTTGCGTCCTCCTCCTCCAGCCAACGTTAATTTCCCATTTGGGGGCAGAAGCTCCGGCGGACGGAATTCCCTGGGACACTGGCATGTTTTGGGAAGTTGTAGGTTCAAGTCCCACTCTAGTCAAATTTTCTTTATTCAACACAAAATTGATTTGAAAAGTTTGTAGGCGTACATGTCTGTCATTTTGATTCTGGTAATTTAATTTCCTTTCCCATCATTCTGATCGAGTAAAATTCATGAGCCACAAGTCCTACCGTCTTGTGAAATTCAATCTCCGATCCCTTGAATGTTTTAACAGCTTAAATGATGGAGTTACTTTCGCCCACCTGTTTCTGATTACTAACACTGCTCTAGAAACGAGTTCTTTGATGAATGCCGACCGTGCACGACTATCATCCACACACAGACCAAGTTTGCAATTTTCTGTTCACTATTTTCCAGTACAGTGTAAAGACAATTTATTGTCTGCAGTATTCTTCTATAAATGTGGGGGCTGTTAGTTCACCCACTGGTTTTATTGTTTAAAGCACTTACTATGAGGTTAAAACTATGAACTATTGCTCAGGTTAAACAAAAAAATTACTTTTATTTGTGGAAAGGTATGATTGTATAATGATAAGAGATTATGTTAGTTGAATCTCTTTTGAAGACATGTTAGCTCTGAAAACAGCTTGCTATTAATAGGCCAAGTCTTGAGCGCCTCTAGTGCTCATTGTCCGATCCTAAAGGCACTTTACGGCATTATATCTCAGAACTACTTCAAGTTTACACTCAATGAACCTAAGTCTCGACACTCCTGTGGTGACGGGTCTTTTTCTTCAGCTGCACCACGCATATGGAACTCTCTACCACTTAATCTTAGATCTTTTCTTTCTACCTCAAAATTCAAATCTCTTATCAAATCTTATCTTCGTCACAGGTTTTCACAACTAATTTTGTTGTGTCTGTTTTCTTTCACTTTGTTTTTGGTTTTATTGCACCTTGAACACCCAGCAGGGTGGGTACACATACTGTTTGTACGCATTACAAGTCTTTGATAGTTCTCAGTTCTTATGTTTCATTTTTATTAATACTAATACCAGACATTTCTATACAGTGCGTAGTGCAGGAGCCTCTATGATTAAAAAAATGAAAAGAAATATATGAAGCCATACCAAAGTTGCATTGAAGCGAAAAGCTCATTGACCAAGAAGTTTGAGTCGGCAGGGTTTGGCCAGCAGAATGAAGAGGACGCACAGAAGTACTTGTATGTAGAAGATCATATATCTGGTCAGGAAATAGGCCATGAAAAGCTTTGAAAGAGATGAGGTTTAACAAATACAGGATATGCAATTTGATCAAGCACAAGCATCGCCAGTGGAGTTCTTCAATAAGATGTATGTAGGTGTTGAGTGAACAAGGACTCGGGCCTGATACTTTACAGAGGCAACGAAGACGAATGCTTCCGTGCCCCCTGGATATTGCCTTGGTGCCCTTGAAGTGCTCCAGTAAAAATTTACACTTTCCTCATCGGTAGTTCTTTACCAAGAATAAAATTTCTTTCAAAAATGAAGCATACAGGCCTGCGGGTTTGCGTGAGACGCGACAAGCATCGGTGTTCTGACATCGCTGAATTTTAGAAAGTTCTCTATCAGAAAGTCTGGTGAAAAGAGAACTGCTAGCTTTGCTAGAATTAACTTATCATCTTTTATGGATTGTTACTGTAACTGTAAGTTCCCTATACATGTAAATAATGTATCATGGCTGGTTGGATTTTGTGTGGGTGATATGCATGTGCAGTGTGTGGGCAATGGGGGGGGGGGGCGTGATGCTTCTCCGCTATGTCCGATGTTAATGTTTATCCTCCTTTACCTGCCCCTCAATCTCACTTTCAGGGCAGATTTGTCATCCGACATACAAACGGTATGACCTGATGCACCTATGGAAGAAAAATTATGATCGATTTTTATGCACATTGGTAAATGTCAAAGTATTCTAGTTTGTCGGACGGTCTTTGAGCTTAGCTGCATGATTTTCCGGGGAGGATGTTTTTCATTTGTCTTTTTGCATGAAATGTTGTCACATCAAATCATTCCTGATAACATTTTCAAGGAAAGTTTTTAGCCAGAAGGATTTCCTTCCCTGTTAAATTTGTTTCTTCTAGATACCTACAAAAGGCTTTAGGGCTGAAGTCTTTCAATATTTGAGTGAGAAATTACCTCTTTCTCAAAAACTTAAGATGGAGCCCTTTCTTAAAACGGCGGGACTTGTAGCTAATAATTTTAAGTATAAATACCTGTACCTGGCCAAGAGACCCACTTCAATTCCTGTTAAAGGTACTGGACACCCTTGGTAATTGTCAACTCAAAGTCTTATATTCGCACTTGGTGTATCTCAACATATGCATAAAATAATAAACCTGTAAAAAATTGCACTCAAATTGTCATCAAAGTTGAAAGAGAATAATGAAAGAAAAATTACCCTTGTTGCACAAATTTGTGTGTGTCCAGATGCTTTAAAAGGGCTTCATGCCCGAAGTCTTTTAATATTTGAGCGAGAAATTACCTCTTTCTCAGAAATTTCGTTACATGTACTTCAGAGAGAGGCGTTTCTAATGGTACCATTGACCAATCCGAATTGCCCCTAAGAATGTGTTCATGAAATAGCAGTAGAGTGCCCTTGCAGCAGTACCAAGTGTTCACCAGATGTGGAAATTCAGAACTTATCGTCAGTCGCTATGCATTAATTGGTAATGGTTGCATCCTTGTACATGTACAGTATAGTGCATTTCTGTTGAATAATAAAACATCCACACACACCGCAATAATCATGTTTTCAAAATGCCATTTAGAGGGCTTTTTGATTTATGGAGATTTAATTTGCTGGAATTACATCACGGTCGGTTTTAAGATTGATTTTAAAAGGGCTCTGTCGGCAGAATGCTCTAACAGCCAATTAATTACCATTTTCAATATGTACAGGTGTATGACAGATGCATGATATAAACATACAATTAGCACAACGAACTCATAAACGCAAGCTTCTGGTCCACGTTGATTTATGTTGTCTGAAATCTTCTTGGAAAGTTTTGACAGTGCGACCTATATATAATTTGTTTTTATTCTTCCACCGATGTGTATTAAGCACTGTATACTGAGCACTTTCCCGAGTTCTATGAACAAAAATCCACAGGCTAAAAATTCACTCGGATGGGGTGGGATTTTTAACAAGAACCAGTACACAGCAAAACAAAGATATACAAAAGGAACAATGCTGTCCTCACATTGGAATTGCAAATGTTCATCTTCCTGCCACAGACATGTTAGATCCAAAGATTTGGCAATTAGTGCTACACACGTTACATGCACAGTGAGACTGCGCAATCTTATCCTTTCTGAAAAAGCTCTCAAGTTCATTCTTGTCTTTATATCTATATTTCCTGGCAAATGCTCATCACATGCAACAGTGATTGTTCACATTTTGTTACGATTCCGATTATTAGAGAGTTGTCTTGATGATAATAGCCAGATGTGGTTTCTCTTTTGTGGATAATTTTATCACGATAGGATTACTTTTCATCTCCAGATGAGAAGAAAGTGTAATTTGTCAAAGGCCATTTGAGCATGAATTCATCTTGATGCATTTCAAGTTGCAATTGCACTCTGATGAATATTGATGTGTTATGCATTCTTTTATGACTTCATTACTCTTTTCTGACATACATTTTTAAAGAGAGTTTGTTGAACCTCTGTTTGGACTCAGTCTTTGATAGAGTCCTCTAAGCCCACATCCTCCTGTATTCTCTTGCCAAGGTAAAGGAGTCCAAAGGGCCCAATTTCATAGAGCTCCTAAGCACAACAAATTGCTTAGCATGAAATTTCTTCCTTGATAAAATTAGAATTACCAACCAAATTTCCATTTGTTGCATATTGCTTGTTACTGGCATTCAGCTGTTGTTTGCTTACCCTGAAATCACAGGGAAATTTGGTTGGTAATCCTGTTTTTATTCAGGCAAAAATGTCATACTTAGCAATTTTTTGTGCTTAGCAGCTCTATGAAATTGGGCCCACGGTTTAAATGACATTTCTTGACCAAAATGAGAGTCAAGGGTCTGGGTTTTAAGGAATTGTAAGGGAGGAGGATGCAGTTGAGGCAATGGTGGGTTTCTCGCTTTGGGAAGATTAAGAAGGAATGGGGTCATCAGGCTTTATTTTACATCTCATTGAAGAGAAGGAGTGGGGACTTAGTCATAAGCCTTTTTGAGGTATGGCGGACACAATGCTACAACACTGTAGAGTTGTGGTAAGTTTGTGCGTATTGACCATAGAAATAGAATGTATGTTATTCAGTGAAGTGCGCATTTTAGGCGACGCAGCGTTTACACGTAAACCTAATGACCACCAACATGGTGAGCGTGGCATCAGTCGCGACGTGTGACGTGCACGTATCACGTCCACCATACCTCAAAAAGGCTTATAGGGAGGCCTTAGAATGATCCGGGTCCTTTAAACCTTTTTAACTTTGTACTTGGAGAATTGGAGAATTGAGGCTATGTGTATGTAGGGAAATGGCCTAGTTCGTTTGAGCATAGAGGTAGAAATAGGAATGTCTTCCTCCATGGTTTGATTTTTACTGCAGTGCATTCTATAGCTGTTTATTGCTACTGAAAGTGACTGAAAACAAGGCAATCACAATTCCCGAACTTGATTTTGCCCTTGTAGTTTCTTACTTGATTTTTCATTTAAGTACAATCTCTCTCCTGGCTGGTGTGATGTCCAAGTTGAATCATAATGCAACACCAAGAGATCTTTTTAAGCTGAACTATCTTTGATCATCAGCTCTTCACATCTCTAATAACAAGATGGAGTCCTTTAGGCTCGCTTTAGATGTCTTTAAGTTCAATTTACCTTAAGGAAAACCTTGAGACCTCAGAATTAGATTTTGAGGTCTCGAAATAAAGCATCTGAAAGCACACAACTTTGTGTGACAAAGGTGTTTTTTCTTTTATTATTATCTCGCAACTTCGTCAACCAATTAAGCTCAAATTTTCACAGGTTTGTTATTTTATGCATATGTTGAGATACACCAAGTGAGAAGACTGGTCTGTGACAATTACCAATAGTGTCTAGTGTCTTTAAGTTCAATTTACCTTTAAAAAAACTGGAGAATAAGTCAACCTTAAATCTGGAGGTTAATTATCGGTCTAGTATCAAAATCCACCCCCTCCCCCCTCCTACCCCCTCCTACCCCGACCAATGAACCAATTTCACCATGTTATGAATCTGTTCCAGATTGCCTGGAAATTTGGCCCCATTACCCAGGAGATTACATTGTTTGACATTATCAAATATATTGTTTACACGATAATGCAACAGTGCATGAACCCTGGCACACACAGCATCGAGTTACCCCGGTCCTTTGTTGAAGAGATTTCAGACCATGATTCCTGATGTGAAGCTCTAGTAGCAAGCACTTTGACATTTCCCATTCTTTGATTTACATGGAAACAAAAAACCTCCCTTCTTCTTTTTTTCTTCTTTTTTTCCTTTTTTTTTTTTGACGGTTCAGGGAATACAACACTTGGCGATACTCTTTGAGTACATTTTGTTTTTCTTCAAATGCAAAATGTTAGACGTGTTGGGTTTCTGCATTTGCATCTGAAGACAGCTAAACTTTGTGTTTTCAGTTGTGAAGTTGTTTTGGTATTTGCAGTTTTAAGGCAAAGGATGCCTTTGTTTTTTTTTAACCGCCCGATTGTTTTTATCTTATATACATTTTAAATGTAGATTACAATAAAACTAACTCCAAACCTGTTTTGCAGGTTGGTGTTGGGATCCCAGAAGCAGTAGATTCTTTTTAAATCTTCATGTTGAATATCAAGGTCATTATGGGTAAAACAAAAGAAATGTTGTCCAAGCGATAACTCAAGAACAAAATTAATTACAGGGGGGCATTTGTAATTGAGAAAACATCATTGTTGTGTTTATTGTATTTTTGAGCAGGATTGTTGCATGGATTTTGTTGTTTGTTTTTTGGAGGTTGGTTGAGTGTTTGTTTGTTTGTTTTTTGTTGGGGGTTTTTTTTTTTGGGGGGGGGGGGGTTGGGGTTGGGGGTTTATTTGGTTGAAAAGAGAAATAAAGATAATACACTTTTTCAAAAAGTAAAGAAACATTTACTTTCTCTTTGTTTTGGTTTCCTGCAAACTGTCTCGAGTGTGTGTGTATACTTTTACTGTGTATACTTTTACTGCAAAGGAACTAATAAAAAGAAGACATGTCATTAATATTGTGTGATAATTATACACTGCTGTCATTCAAGCAAATTTGAGTCATTCCTCAATCCCAAGGGAAATCAAACAAGGCTGTCATCTTACATGGATTCAAAATAAATAATATCCTCCAGGGTGTCATATAACTCCTCCTGGTTACAGAGGAGCAATTAAGGTTACTTGTCATGCTCAATGGCAGGTGCGATGAATTTTGAGAGCCAGCTGCCAGAAAGATATTGTCCCATTGTAGCCATCTTGTTTTTGTTTTTTTCCCTACGAATTCACACTGCCAAAGTGAGGCTGAGAGCTTTTTTTTAGTGGATTGATATTACAGTGATGTAATACAATTGACGCCCTAGCAAGTGGTATTTTACATCATTTCTTTTGTATGGTCCTAAGGGGTTCAGCTGATGATGTCACTATATGTGTATCAACCTTAATATCAATCAAAGGGTCACATGCAAGCAAGCATGGCAAGTACAAACAATTAAATAGACAAGAATGTACTACAATTGTCAAAATATTGTAATTGAACTGATGAACTGGCCCATCTTCATAAAGTTGTTGAGCATAGCCCCATAACAAGAACAGTTTGGAAACCTTGCCCCACTTCAGCAATAATGGCCCAATAATTAAACATGAATAATTTTGTTGATCCGCTCGCCCTTGATGGACTTCGGAAAAACTGGATTTTAATTCCTACCACTAAAATTGATCGAGCTACAGCCCTGCTCATCTATCCATCAAACATCATCTATTCGTTTGTCACTCATCGCTACACTAGCCGCCCTGAGTTTATTTGCAATGGGGGCATGTCAAAGCGCCACCAGTGCGCCTGGGCAAACACGTCGGCCGTTAAGTATCGTCAATACATGTCATCTTGACCAGAAGAAATCAGATTAGCTAATTGAATAGTCCTTTCAATTACTGCCAAATGCTCACACCTGGGACCTCCACAGTGTTGGCTGGGGAGAAAAAGACATGTTTGCATCAGAAAATCTCAATAAATTACCTTGGTTTTTATTTTTGACTGTGGGAACGTAGCTTTCGTCGTGGGTTTTCCAAGAAGGGGGAATTCGATTAAAGACTGTTATTTTGTCATATCAGAGTGGGGTTAAACTCCCACAAGAAGGGATGATGGTCCGTCAGTTTCCTGTCAAAATATTGGACTGGATGAGTCATGCCAGGGCTCAAATTTGGAGGACAAAATCCACAATAATAATAATAATAATAATAACAATAATAATCCGAGCTTCGGATTCAAACTGTGGTGTTTCTGAGCAGCGGAGTGTGGGTTTGAGTCCCAGTTGTGACACCTGTGTCCTTAAGCAAGACACTTAACCATGATGCTTCGTCCTTCGGATGGGACGTACATGTACTTGTCAAAAAGAGAACAGGTAGGCCCGGTATTCCTGGTTTGATTGGCAGCATATTGCGCCGCAGAACCTTGTAAACCATTACATGGTGCTATGTAAAAGGAGTAGGTCTCATAATTCGGCGTTTTTAAGCAGCATGCATGCAGCATCAGAGTCCATCTTTCTCCAGAAGACAATCAGAGCATACTGATCGAAACGTCAAGTGGAAACCAACGGTTCTTTTCCGAACCACCCCAACTCAGTAAGAGAATATCATTTCATGGTGTTACCGCAAACCTTTCCATATCGTACTTCCACCATGCAAAGATTCAAACCCTACTTAACATGCACTTTTCTAGCAGTTATGAAGAATTTACATAACTTGAGAATGACATCATTACTGTAAACAATGACAACCGCTACCTGGAAATTCCGACACTCGGAGTATGACCTCAATACGCATTTAGAACCAGTAATGTGTAATGTGCTATATAAAAATGGTTTAATATTATTATTTATTTTTTTATTGTTCATTAAACTTGAACACTGAGTAATTACTCACTAAACCAAAAGAAAACAACTCTGGTGTGATTTTCATTTGCAGAGCCTGTTGTTATGAGTGCACTATTAACACAAGATGAAATGGCTGGCTCTGCGATTACTTTCTGAGAACAGATACAAGCCTTTTTTATCGCTGAGAAAACCTTTCGTTCAAAAAACCTGCGGCTGTATGACCACCTGGACAGACTGACACTACGGGATGTGGCATGTCTATTGCAGTTGGTACAGAACACACGTACATACTGTACATGGAGTGAATGAACTCCAAATTGACTGTGAACAGTGAATTTCATTAAATAGAATAGAAATATTTATGTAAACATTCCATCTTTCAACAAAATTAAAATATTCTCACTATCTCTCAAATGAAAAACATTCATTATTTGTTGTGTAATAATACCAATGTCATATAGAACCGTATACATGTAGCGCACCTACGTGTATCTACTACCAACAAGGTACTCAAGGCGCTGAGTATATACATTTTTACAGAAAGATAAGCTATTGAACATGTTGAAGTTATGAATTCTGAGACCCAGCCACTGCCAGGAACACCGGGTCGAACGCCTTCTCTTTTTGAAGAGTGCACTGGGTTCTTTTACGTGTGTTACACAACACACGGGACCAACAGCTTTATGTCACATTGGAAGGACGAAGCAATATTAAGTGTCTTGTTTAAGGACACGAGTGTCACGACTGACTGGGACTCGAACCCACACTCTGCTGATCAGAAACACCACAGTTTGAATTATGTGCTCTTAACCGCCCTGCCACGAAACTTCTAAGTAAATCTTAGCCATTTTGAGGATACAACTTACAGACAAAGCGTACAATATTTAATGTGACATTATGCTCATTTCTTTTTGGTTGCGCTTATTTGTCCTGAGTTAACAGTGACCAATAAGTTTGTTCTGTACTGCTGCCTGTTTTGAGCATGCACATGCAAGTGGTACACATCGTGCATTTGAACAAGCTTTTCGTATAAATATATTTTTGGACTACTGGTTGCAGACCGGTGGGGTAGCGGAGGGTGTGCATTGTTAGAGCCTGACCTTTAGGAACCGTACATCTGCAATCTCTGGCCGCACACATACAATGTCCGCCCATGCCAGGCCCTCTATGAATCTTTGACCCCCCTCCCCCCCCCCCCTTTTGCTTTGGTCCCATCAATTCACCCACATGGCAAGTCTTTCCTGTCCATCCTTTCTGATGACATGCCCAACAAAAAATTAGCTGACTGCTTCCTGATCATTCCAACATCCAATCACAGCCTTCTCGAGGGACTACATGTAGTTGTGGCAAACCTGAAGTATCACTGGAATGACAAGCTAACTGGTGCTGCTGGCTATTTAGTCACTGAAAAAGTTCAAGGCAAACCTATTATATCTGATCCCTCCCCTTTCCGATCATTTCCAGTACTTTTGCACGTCATGAGATTTTCTTGATCCATGGTAACGCTCCACTTTTGTCTAAAGCTCCACATGAGCTCAAGGGTTTCCATTTTACAGAGGCACTTTGGGAGTTGTGGATCCACTCCAGCCTCCATGTATGCATTAGAACGGCACCGCAAGAAGAAAACTCGATGCTTTCAGACACTCAACGGTGCCTCTCTAAGATGGTTCTTGAGATAAAGGAGTATAACACTTGATGCAACTCTTCGATCGCAACTGTGTACACGTTTCGTCCATCCTTAGGTCCTTTTCAATTCAAGATGACTTTTGTTCCATACTCTTATTGGAAAATAATTTATTAAAAGAATTTATCAGTACATAGAAAAGTAACAAAATCAAAAAAGCACAAAACTAATATTGTTAAAGCAAATAATAAATGAATAGCTAGGAATGAACTGTTTACAAGAGAGGACGCGAGAGCATGAGGCTATTGGAGTAAGCCAAGGCTTGAAGAAAACAACTTTAAAGGAACACGTTGCCTTGAACCGGACGAGTTGGTCAAAACAAAAGCGTTTGTAACCGTTTGTTATAAAATGCATATATATGGTTGGAAAGATGTTATAAAGTAGAATACAATGATCCACACAAGTTTGCCTCGAAATTGCGTGGTTTTCCTTCTACTGTGCGAACTAACATGGTCGGCCATTTATGGGAGTCAAACTTTTGACCCCCATAAATGGCCGACGTGTTAGTCGACAAGGTCAAAGGAAAACCACGCAATTTCGAGGCATGTTTGTGTGGATCATTGTATTCTACTTTTAGGTTTTCCTTCTACTGTGCGAACTATTACATGGTCGGCCATTGATGGGAGTCAAACTTTTGACCCCCATAAATGGCCGACGTGTTAGTCGACAAGGTAAAAGGAAAACCACGCAATTTCGAGGCATGTTTGTGTGGATCATTGTATTCTACTTTTACAACATCTTTCTACCCATATGAATTTTATAAAAAACGGTTACAAACGCTTTTCAAAGACCAACTCGACCGATCCAAGGCAACGTGTTCCTTTAATACCATGTGCATTCATCAATACTTGTCAAAACAATGAATAAAAACGAACACTTTTTTCCCTTTTCTCTGAACATTTTAGTGGATTTTAAGAGGAATATTATACTTTTCTTCCATTTGATAGAGTTTATTAATTAAGTGCTGCTGAGATGTAAGTGATCCTCTCTCTTGACATATATTTGACATGCTGTATCAGTCAATTGAGTTGTAATGTTCACAAGTGCGTCACCATCCACAGTGATCAATGAGAATTAAACTCTTACTGCCTCCAGCTACCGGGAAAATCTTGGCGGTCTGGCTGGTAATACACTGCTCTAAAATCGCAAGGGTCTTGGGTTTGAATCCCACCCGAGTTATATGCCTGTGATTTTCTTTCACAGAGCTCACGAAGGTACTAAGTATACACTGCTAACACACATCGGTGTGCAATGTATACATGGGTAAAACCCATAGAGCTATATAAAAGAATTCTTATGTAGCTCTATGGTAAAACCAAAATTAATATTCTTTATCCTGATGCAAATTTCCATCTAATTTCTCAAAGCTAGGATTGGAACTGCCTCTAGCTACCGGGCAATCTAGGAAGTCTAGTTGGTAAGACACTGCTCTCGAATTGCAAGGGTTGTGGGTTCGAATCCCACCTGAGTAAATATGCCTGTGATATTTTTTCAGGACTCGGGAAAGTACTGAGTGTACAGTGCTAACACAAATCAGTGTATGGGTAAAAACTAAAAATTAATATTCTTTATCCCCGATGCAAATATAACATCTACTATATTCTCTAAGACAGTGTAGAATAACAAGACTTTCATAGGTCATTCTTTATGTATAGACGTCAATGCTCATCAAGAATTCATAGGTTCGGTCTTATTTCCCCATAGGCCTCTCTGACCTTTTAGAAACATATAATTGCAACAGTGAATGTCACATTTATTTTGTTGTGTCACTGTGGCTTTTGTTTTGTTACTTGTAAGTTTTTTTGCAAGTCGAGGTTCGTCAGTGGTCATATGTGAAAGCCCTTTTTGATGCTTGTATTTTTGCTTGTTATTGGAGCTTTTGTTCTTGGGATTTTAGGCAGTGCATGATGAGGTACATGTATCAATTGTATGTATTTTGTTTACACTACAGTAACACTATGTGTGTGTCTACCTGCCATAATCCACATTGTGTCCACACCTGTAGTTTTTTTAATTTCTGATGATGCATGGAGGGTGTCAATCTCTTGAATTTTCAACATCTGGGAGTGTCTGGGTCAGAGTAGAGGAAAATGCTCCGAACCAACAGAAATGGACCAATGTAATAATTCCAAGCTGTTCAAAGATATTCAAAATAAGAAGGAACAGGCCTTTTCACCGCCCAGTACTTAAGCAGCATGCAGCATCAGAGTCCAACATTCTCCAGAAGACGATCAGAGCATACTGATCAAAACGTCGAGTTAATCCAACGGTTCTTTTCAGAACTATCCCTACTCATTTAGAGATTGTTATTACATGGTGTTACTGCAAACTGTTCTATATCAAAAATTATTGTTTCAATGTTCGACACCTTTCAAAATGCTATAAGAAGCACTAAACTAGTAATACAAAAAATATGGGAAATTCATTTTTAGATGCAGACGAATACATACAAATTTCATAAGCCGTATGCTAGTTTTCCCTTTAGATATTCCTTCATCTGGTTACAAGTCGAGCAAATTCCATCGCAATAATAACCCTTAGTGCTTGTCTTTCATTTTGATTCTCAAATCAAAACATAACAAGAAAATTCCTCCCCTTCGTAACATAGGAAGAGGAAATCATAAGTGTTGAGTGTTTGTTGTGAACTCTAAGTGTTACCGTAGCAACAGTGTCTCTCGTCCCTCATGTGATGGATCAAGTGTTTATAGTGCTTGGCAGGTGCCTTAATAACTGGCATCTAACCTTTGAGATTGCCAGGAAGCATCTACAGGCTGAAAGCCTTCCGACTTGGCTTTGTTTTAAAGGCTATTGTTGGTTTTTGGAACCGTTTGCTTGTTTTAATTCGATATACATGTACATGTGTGGATTAAATATACAATTCAACTAACCTGTGAACATTTCATTTTTTAAATTTGGTCTCGTTTTGGAGATATTGCTGAAAATCTGGAGCAATTATGTCCATGCGAGAAGAATATCATATATCGGATGTTTGGGAGACGTCTCAGTTCTCAAAAGAACTATCCTGCTTTTTAACTACTACCTGGGCGGATGGTATAGAAAATTGGCTGGGACTACTACTTTAGCTTTTAGGATCGTAGTTAACTGCACTGTTGCGGCCTCATTTCTTGAATTGGTCTCAGTGTTTCGACTAGCTTGTTCAAGTCATCATCTGGAGAATGTACTTGTCTGTGATTTGGTACATTGTCTTTATTTGTTCATGTTTGGAGATGTGAATCTTGCATAATGATCAATACAAGAAAGAGGGGACAAAGTGACAGGTTTGAATGTCAATAGATGTTTTCCCCTAATGGTTATTCACTTTCCTTTTCAGTTTGCCTCCCATCATGAAACGTAGCTATTTCAAAGGTCCGTAATATTGATTAATGACTGTCTGCCTGAGTAGCCAAGCCAACGGGGTTCTCGTCCAGACATCTTGAAGGCAAGGTTTAATACAGACTCCAGTTAATTGGTAAACCAAACACGCGTCTTGCCGTGGGGTGCTAGGCAAAACTTGAAAGGTGTCAATAACTCATTGACAAAAGCAATCTAGGTTTTCTTATGATGGTACATTTTTCTTAATGATTATTATATTTTTGTTCAGGATTTTTATAACTGGTAAGAAGAGGTCACATTGAGGTTTTTTGAATGGCCTGTTAAAAGATCCAGCTGTTGATATTTGGGTTTGTATTTGAAGAGAACCTGATGATGGTGGACAGTTATTTCATGGAATGTGAACCAAAATCCAGGACATCGCTAAAATTCCTTTGTTTCACCAGAAAACATTTGAATCTGAGAACTGATTCACACGCGAATTCTCGATCCTTACGTTTGTCTGTGACCTTTTGAGAGCTTGTCTTGAAGCAGCGAGGGATAATAAGAGAGAAACTTGATCACTGATTGATGGACACTCTGGTTTTCCCAACATCTCCCAATGCATACTCGGAATTCTCTGTTTGAGCTTATTGGTAGAGTTACACATCCGCGTTTGTTTGTTTCTCCTTTTTTTCCCCTTTGTGGAAGCAGTTGAGGGAGAAGTGCTTAAAAGGCAAAGTATACCTTTGGTTTTTGGTACCTTTGGTTTTATGGAACCAGATCAATTGGTTTAATCCTGTATAAATGCATTGACGTCATGTTGTCATCCAGCCCCCGACTTAAAGGTTAAATGGTAACGAAACAATCAAAACGCACAGATTTGTACATGCGGCGCACATGATTGGCCGTTAAACAACTCCTTTTGACCTCTGGGTGAGGGTGCCCTACTGAAATGGTGCCGCCCTACTGAAATGGTGCCGCCCTACTGAAATGACGTCGAGTACATAAGTTCTATTATCAGACCTGCATTTTAGCTGATCAGCTGATCCTCTTCTGCTCTTAATTATGAGCTCAATACACTAAGTACAATTCCCTCTTTTAAATTTGTTATAAACTTAGTTGTCTGTCTTATTATTGGTTGTGTTTTGTGGTCGAGCGGTCTAGGATGCTGGACCCAAGGTTTTGGTGTTGCCGGAGTTCAAAACCTGGTCATGACACTTGTGCCCTTGTAAAAAGTTGGGATCATATGACAGTGCATTCTGTTCTACCAGCCAGGTATTCTAGCAGAAGATACCCATGCCTACATCCTTACAGACTGTGAAGGGGGTAACCCTGTTTCAGCCCCATGAGTAGGTGGCTCCTAGTGGATGATACCCATGCCTACATCCTTACAGACTGTGAAGGGGGTAACCTTGTTTCAGCCTCCAGGAGTAGGTGGCAACGTGCCCCTGGTGACAGTTGATTTGAGTTGATATCCCAAATCAGTTAAGTGTAGCCCTCACCTTGAGGTGGCCGTCTGTGGCCTTGTCACGTAAGGCAATGTCTCTCATACAAACACATTTTAAAACGTATGTTTTTAAAACCTACAAGACAAGCTGAGTTACTTGTTTAGAGGCCAGGGGTGGATTTCACAAAGAGTTAGGACTAGTCTTATCTCGAGGTAGGACGAGTTACTCGTCTTAACTTAGGACTAGCCATGCGTTTTTTATACATGTATCTCCTAGGACTAATCCTAAGTTAGGACTAGTACTAACTCTTTGTGAAATCGACCCCTGGAATGTCATCTTTAAGAAGCCAGGTCATTATTATACAAAGAGCATTTCCATTGAAAAGGTTTAAAGTCTGTGGGGATACTTTGAGGGGGCACTTTGTCCAAGACACTAGCAGCTCAGGCCATGGCCTCCTTGTAATTCACAGGCTGTTGTAATAACACAATTAAAATAGTTAGACTTGACACAAAGTGGAGCAATCCATGTGGGATGTTCGCTGCAAAAGTAGGCCCTTAACACTTTACATCAGCCGTAAAGTTTCCTCCATTAAAGCATTTCTGAGATTGGCTGACAAAACTTGGAAGCCTTGTACCAGCCCATACCGCTTTCTTTTGTGCATGGTCAAATCAAGTCTTGAAAAGGAGTTACATAACAGATGTGAGTTGCCAGAAGAAAAAGGATGTTTTTATTCTGGGCTCTTCCTTTAATGGAGCTCTGCTGTGATGGTACGGTTCAGTGGTTGGAAGTGCAATGCCACACTTCTGATGACCCTTCTGTACTGTAGTGGTATTTCTAGCTTCTCCTTGGCTCAACCTTTATACACAGGACGTGTCTTGAATTTGAATCATCTTGAATGTCTGCATAGTCTTTAATCTCAGGATCTAAACATTTTTATCATGCGAGCTGTTTCAAGATAAATGTGATCTCCTTACAGACCCATCAAGGAAATCATCACAGATTCTCAAGGCTTTTTCTTTATTGATTTTGCAGAGGGGGGAGGGGGAGTGTAAAAAAGACGTTTGTGGTCGGAGTCTATCCACAGGACCGTAGTATTATCCTGTGATATTATTTGGAGTATGAAATGACAATGGATGATGAATGGGTTTTTAACGAGATGTATATCCTGCTGTCTCTACCTGAAGGCCGGTCAGATTGATTGAAGTACTCAGAGTGATAAAGCGCTGTGCCTGAAGGTGATTCAGACAACAACAGTAATACTTCACTCAGCCCTGGGAAAATACAGAGTACATGTTTACAGTGCTAACACACATCGGTGTTAATGGGTCAAAACCAAAAGTAATATTCTTTATCCCTTGTGAAAGTTTCCATCTATTGAATCGATGCGGTACTCGCTGCTAAAATATAGGATACAAACTGCCTCTAGCTACCACTTAGTGGTCTAGTTGATAAGACACTGCTCTAGAATGGCAAAGGTCGTTGGTTTGAATCCCACCAGAGTAGTTATGCCTGTGATTTCACAGAGTTTGGGAAAGTACTGAGTATACAGTGCTTACACACATCGGGGTGTATAACCAAAACTATAAAACCAAAATTAATTAGGGAATAACAGTGCGAGGACCTGCTCTTCACTGCGTGGTAATGACCGGGTTGGTTGCTGGCCACTGTTAACGGACCAAGCCAGAGAGTAAAAATAAGAGCATAAGACTGCAGGGCTTGTACCTCAAAATGTTTACTGGCCCTTAATTTATTTTACCAGATCAGAAACAAAATGAGTTGACCAAGCACTAGAGAATATCTAGATACAGATTGTCTGTCAAGTTGTCTCCCCATCTTATTTCATCAGCTCGTTTCTTGATCCTTCTGACTCCTTAAAACTTGATGCCCCTTCCCTAGCCCCTCCCCCTTCTCTGTTTCTCTTCAATGCAGTCTTCATACACTCATCATTGTCTCCATATCCTTTGATGATGATGAGGCGACCAATCCATGCGTCTGATTAAAACAGTACAATTTGGTCAAATAACAAGGAGTCTTGGTATTAGATGGATCATGACCGGCTCCAGACTAGATTATCTCGTCTGAGTCTGTCCCAATTCCATGATCAATTGGGGAGTCCAGTAGGGTAATGGGGGGAGGTGTTTAACGGTGTGACATAAACATAGGCGTGGCGTGCAAGCTTTATGCTTGGTGGTAATGTACATGAACAACTAGTGTGTCTGCCTGCGTCCAGCCCCCGATTTCACGAAGCGCTGTGACGCGTCGCAAGTGCAAGTTGCGACCGGTTACACGTCATAAGTTGCGAACTCGTCGCAGCCGCGATGTGTCTTATAGGTCTGCGCGCATCGCAAACCCTACGATGCGTTGCTACTTGCGATGAGTTTCGTGAAATCGGGGGCTGTGCCTTTAAAATTGTTGAAGTACCTGCTGCTAACACATAGGATTTGATTGCCTCTAGCCAGCTAGCTCAGTGGTCTAGTGATAAGACTCTTGCAACACAAAGATCATTGGTTCTAATCCCATTCTGTCTGTGGATCATTTTTGCACAGAACTCTGGAAAGTACCGAGTATACAGTGTTTCATACATACAGTATCGGTGTATAATCTATCTGCGATGCAAAATTAAAGAACATGTATTACCTGTATTGTTTGCGGATTGAATGTGTTTGCTGGAACTGTTTCAACACTTTTCTTTTGTTTATTCTGCTACGTCTCTTCATATTCACTGGGAAATTATTGTTGAAGTGTGTAAAATGCCCTGGGGTTGTTTATGCGATTGAATTTCCCCTGCATGGTTGGCTCTGTTGTACTTTCAGTTTTCATCATCTTTTATATTGTTGCATGTGTCCTCCCATTGTCTGTCCACAGCTGCAATCCATCCTTCCTTGCATCCTCCTCCTTCAGGATCAACCTCTGCTTTGTCCTCATCTTGCGCCGGTACTTAAGATTTCCTTTCTCTTCACAAAGTTTGTGGGATTTGCGGGCATTGCATAGTGAGGTATCAGTATATATTAGGTTTGCGGTAACAGCATGTGTGTGTCTACTTGCCAAGTAGGTTATGTTTATCTTTAGAGAACTGTCTTTCTATATATTCTTCTATCACTAAGTAGATTTTCAGAATTCAAGAGACTTCTCAGTTCTGGAAAGAACTGTCACGCTTTGCAACTACTACCTGGACTAGAGCAAGCTATAGTAAAACCTTAACAACTCACTCCGCAGTAGTGACGTTAATAACGATCAAATAAACGATCCACTAAAAGCTAATAGTAGTCCAGCCAATTTTCTACCTTCTGCTCAGGTAGTAGTTAAACAGCAGCACAATTCTTTTCAGAACTGATAAGTCTCTTGAAATCCAAAAGTCTATACTCCGCGGTTGTAGGATATATTGCAAGACAGTTCTCTAAAAAACTAAATCTACCTGGCAAGACACACACAGTATTACCGTAAACCAAATTTATACATGTATCTTCATAAATTGATAAGAATCCCCCAACTCCCTTTCCCAGCTATACCTCAGTATACTTTTGTCCCACCATGTCCGTGTTATTGTTTGACTCAGAGCAATACACACTACACCTGTGTTGAAGTTGTTCCAGTCAGCTAGTCACGTTTACTTGAAAATGTCAATGAATTCAGCCTCAATGCCGCGACTCCCCCATCTCAATCTTTTCCCTTTTCTCTTTCACTCCAGAGGACATCGGGCGAGGGTGGTTTGTACGAGCCTCGCACGTCTTTGTAAACTGATGAGGGCAAAACGAAGGCAAGTCTTTTTTTATCATCCAGTGAACCCCCCCCCCCCCCCCATTGGCATCCGAATGCAGTTGCCATGGTAACTGATGTGCTCATCTCTCCGTAGAGCTACTAAGATCTTCAATTGCCATCTTAATCACTTATGTTCAGAATGGGACAGTTTGCCTAATGAAGGACTCTTTTTGTGTATCTCTGCACTTGACACGTCAAAAATGTATCTTGAGGAGGACCAGCTTTCTTAAAGGAACATTACAGAATTGTAGTGCTGGTAGTGTAAGCACTTGATGTAATCCACCATATATACAAGACCTGACAAACCTGTAGAAGTTTGAGAAAGATCGGCCATCTGGGTCACGAGAAAACAATGGATAAAAAAAATTACACAATTTGCATGACTTCAATTTAATAAAAAATTAATAAAACTGAGCGATAAACTCCAAACGACAAATGAGTTTGATTTATATGTCATCAAATATGACATTTCAGACAAAATATTTAAAGGGATGTTTTCTACTATCATCATCATTAGACCTCATAAGTTTTACGTAAATCTGTAATCTTTGACAAGTTTTTTTCTTACCAGTTATGTAATGTTCCTTTTAGAAAATTGAGGCCAAATGGATGCGGGAATAAAACTACATTGAACTGTAATAAGAACAAGAGAGTTTTACATCGTGCCATTAACCTGTTTTGTCTTTTCTTTCCCATCAATGGAATATTCTTCAATTGATGGCATTGTGCAGTCTGATTTCCAATCTGACAGAATGTATAAATTTAAACTGAATCCCATCAAGAGTCCATTATGCTATCAAATTATTGCAAAAACTCCATAAATTATTGCTTTTGTCTCGTAAAATCACAAGAAGTCTGAAAGCCTGCTTTTTGTTTTGAAACACAGCAAAATGGGTTTGGAAATGGGCTTACAATTTAGAACTTGCTATTAGTTAAAGTGATGTTTCTTTCAAAGACATTTCAGTGAGGAAGAATTTTGTCACAGACTACAATAGTTGTTAAAGGCACAGGACACAATTGATATTTACTGAACATAATTGTTAGCATAAAAACTTACTCGGTAACAAGCAATGGAGAGCTGTTGATAGTATAAAACATTGTGAGAAATGGCCCCAACTGAAGGAACGTATTTTTTGAGAATGGGTAATTTCTCACTTAAATATTGAAAGACTGTCAGGCCTTAAGACCTTTTTAAGGAATCTAAAGGCACACAAATTTGTGCAACAGTGTAGTTTTTTCCTATCACAATTCTCTCACAACTTCGATGACCAAATTGAGTCAAAATTCTCACAGGTTTTTTATTGTATGTATATGTTGGGAAACAACAAGTGAGAATACTTGTCTTTGACAATTACCAATGGTGTCCAGTGACTTTAAACCATGTGAGATTGCTAGATGAAAAGACTAAAGCAGTGATTCATTGAAGTATCTCAAATGCTTCTGAGCCATCAAAGCCAGGTATTGCATTGAGAGAGTCGCACTGTCTTGGAAATTAACCTTAAGAAGCTAGCTCAGTAAGTTGACATGCTGGAGAGCTGGGACTTTGCGATGTAAATGTCATGTGTAAATTGAAAAAAAGGGGGAAAAGCTAGATTTTGAATTCAGCACCAAGGTCATATCTCAGTGTGAGATGAGGTAATATTTCGATGGTATCAGTTCAACTTAGTCGTCATATCACACTGCAGGCCATTACATTTTACATTAGTGTGATGAACATTGAAGAACATTGGATGAAAATATTCTTCTCTATGAGGTCATATCTCGATGGTAGACAAAGGTAAAATGAAAGACAAAGGTCATATCTTGAACATACGTGGAAACAGATCAGCTTACAGGTCATATCACAAGTCATCACATTTTAGCATGAGAAACTTTGAAGAACATTGGATGAAAATCTTCTTTTAGCGAACTTGTTAAACGACCTTGCATTATCAGACCTGTATGCTTTGTTGTTAGAAGGAAAAGGGCACCAATGCAGTTTTTCGTTAAAGGGCAAACAAGTAAATTATAAAATTCTACTGGATCATTTTAGGGGCACCAAGCAAGGCTATGACCAGGGGGCATGGAGGCAGTTGCATTTTATGCTTCTGTTAAAGACCCTGGACACTATTGGTAATTGTAAAAGACCAGTCTTCTCACTTTGTGTATCTCAAAGTATGCAACAAACCTGTGAAAATTTTAGCTCAATTGGTCGTCGAAGTTGCGAGATAATAATGGAAAAAACAACAACCTTGTCACCTGAAGTTATGTGCCTTCAAGATGCTTGATTTTGAGACCTCAAAATCTAATTCTGAGGTCTCAAAATCAAATTCGTGGAAAATTACTTCTTTCTCGAAAACTACGTTACTTCAGAGGGAGCCGTTTCTCACAATGTTGTATACTATCAGCAGCTCTCCATCTCCATTACTCCATTACTCGTTAGCAAGTAAGATGCTGATAATCATTTTTAGTAATTACCAATAGTGTCCAGTGCCTTTAATTGTCAGGCCTGCATTGTAGTGCAGACATTATGAAAGGACTTGTGGGATTGGTGGTAAATAACTTATTCGGGTTCAAAAATGCACAAAAACAGGAAACAAATAGAACCGACCTGATGGAAAAGATCAGTGTGCTCTGCTCTGATTGTCTTCGTTAAGAAGAATCTGTATGTGTATATAATATTATAAAGAGGACATTAAATAGTAATATTATAAAATGAAAACTGTTAACAAGTTGTCAGTATTCAATTATTTTGTTATTGTTCTTTGGTGTTAACATTTATTTTCAATTGTTTGGGGTTTTTCCTTGAGGGGTTTGCATAAGTTGTGTTTTCGTTAATTTGTTTTGTTTTTTGTTTTTTAATTCAATGTTTTTTCTTTTCTTGTTTATGTTTGTTTCTTTTCTTGTTTATGTTTGTTTTTCTCAGGTAGAGTTGTGCCACTCCTTTTATCCACTCATGACATGACAACATGACATTGTTGGTCATTGTTTAATTTATTTACATACAGATACATGTATTTTTATTCTTTTATTTGTTTTTATTGATTGTTTCCACACACACAAAAAAAATAAAAAATTGTTCGTGACTTTATTATTATTATTTGTATTATTATTATTGTTTAGTTTATTAATTTTTTTATATAGTTTTTAACAATTTATGTATTTTAGGGGAAAGGTGGCGTACTGTATTTTGATTTGTGCATGTTGTTTTATGATTTCGTTTGTTTTGTTTATCCTTTTACTGGGGTTTAAGGCACTGCTCTATTGCCTCCTGCAGTCTGCATTTGACACATTTCTGAAAACAAAAAGACAAGTGTACATAACATGGTTTTAAAATAGCAGTTGACACATTTATTGAGCTTTATTACAGGTTCTTTTACACATGTAAACATTTACACTGAATAAACATGTAGGCACGAAAACACGGTCACAATCACAGAGCCATTATTTCACGTTGAAGTAAAAACTGCTGAGAGATCCATTCTCTGCTTCTAGTGACGTACAAATGTCAGTGATTTTCCAGTTAGTGGTTTCTTGCGACTCTGAACTATGCTTATAGCTGGCCTTTACAGACGGCATTTACAGAGGGCCCCAGAGGCCATCGGGTGCTTATGAGGTTCACCTCGTTTAAAGGTGCACTGCATACAAATTTGTATTTTTGAGAAAAAAATCCTATTTCAAGAAAAGAATTCTTATCCACCAGTTCTTATCATAAAACCTTTCTTGATTACGAGTAATGGGGAGAGGTTGATAGTGTAAAATACTGTGAGAAACAGCTCCATCTGAAGTAACGTAGTTTATCGAGAAAGAAGTAATTTACTACAAATTTGATTTCGAGACCTAATATTTAGAATTTGGGGTCTCGAAATCAAGCATCTGAAAGCACACAACTTCGTGTAAACATGGTGCTACAAGGGTGTTTTTTCTTTCATTAATATCTCGCAACTTCGACGACCGATTGAGCTCAAATCTTTACAGGTTTGTTATTTTATGCATATGTTGAGTTACACCAAGTGAGAAGACTTGTCTTTGACAACTACCAATAGTGTCCAATGTCTTTAAGAACATCTAGATCTGGATAATTATTCTCAACTCTCTAAATAGAGCCAAACAAAAGAGAAGATGGCGAAGAAATTTTAGTTTTAGATGTGGGAGGAAAACCCCAGAGAATGATTCCAGTGAAAACCCACACAGTAAAGTAGGGACTGAAAACCAAATCCACATTGTGCCCCGGTGGAATTTGAACCGGGGTCCCAGAGGTGGAAGACCCTTACTATAGCGGTCTAGTTCACCGGAGCCAAGCTAGCGCCATTTGAGTCATGACACTTACAATATAAGCCAGTATTGCTTCATACAAAGTTGGGATACTAGTAATGCACTCTGCTCTTCACCAGCTAGGTTCCTTGTGGATGATACCCATGCCTACCTCTTTACGGACCGTGGAGGGGATAACCCCGTTTCAGCCCCAGAAGTAGGTGGCAACGTGCCCATGTGACAGCTGGTTTGGATCGACACCAGTGTATAGTCCTAGCCTTGAAGTGGATGTCCGGACGTGTGATGATTTTTGATATCTCATAATAAAAAAATGTGCAAAATAAAAATAAATTTATTTGTGTCATCACCACAGTAGCCCCTTACCCAAGTTGCCTTGTAATAGTGAGTTACTGCATTTAAAGGCTGTGAGCACTTCAACTTAAAGGCTGGTTGGTGCTGTGGATTGGTCCGGACATTGGTGATATAGGTAAGTCAACACGCCACATCCAGTTCTGAATAGGCTGTTTAATTCATTTAAATGAAATTAATGTAAAATGTAAATTTCATGAGGAATTAATATGTAATCTTCCACAGCGACATATAGATGTAATTTTTCCCACATTTATAAATCATTGCATTGCCCCACTTACCCAATCGCAAATCGAAACATGTCTCATACTCAACAATAATGTTCATCGAGCGAACGAAAATAATCAATCAATGTGTCATAAAACCTCATTTCATTAGTGTTTCTGTTGTTTAAAGACACTGCACACTATTGGTAGTTGTGTATCTCAACATAGGCATAAAATAACAAACCTGTGAAAATTTGAGCCCAATCGGTCGTCGAAGTTGCGAGATATTAATGATAGAAAAAACACCCTTGTCACACCATGGTCACACAAAGTTATGTGCTTTCAGATGCTTGATTTCGAGACCTCAAATTCTAAATCTGAGGTCTCGAAATTAAATTTGTGGAAAATTACTTCTTTCTCGAAAACTACGTCACTTCAGAGGGAGCTGTTTCTCACAATGTTTTATACTGTCAACCTTTTTGAGTAATTATCAATAATGTCCACTGCCTTTAATCTCAAAATGGTTGGGGAAGTGTTTGGAGCACGACGTCGATGTTTAGTTGCTCTTTGCCCTGTTGTGTGGGACCGTCAAGATCATGAAAGCACAGGCTCCATTTATTCAGATTTGATCAGTATTCAAAACGAGTTGCAATGTGCCTAGTCACGCACCGAAAGCGTCTCGAGGTGGAATTGTAATGTTATGACGCCTTGTCACTTAACTGTGTGAGGAGATTGTGAACATAGGTTGTCAGTTTTCTGAGGGCGAAATTGTTTTGATACAGGAATGTGACGGTTAGGTTTATTTGACAGAACGACGTGGCTGTCGGAAGTTATTTTGCTGGGCCGGAATTCATAGTGAAGAGATTCACCTGAAGATAAACCAAAAGGCAATCAATCAATCTTAATTGCTAGAGTGTGCTGTCACAACAAGAGTAAATCATAGCGCTTTGTGGAATAAGTTCATGACTCCTTGGTATAGTTCATAATGATCATGAATAGACTGTTCGGGGAAACTGCCTTTTTCTTTTTTGTATTCATTCATATCCTGACTGTGTGCCTAATTCCTTGCTTGTATCATCAAATGATCACCTTCTGGTGTACTAACTAGACCTTGAGCATTGACGTCATCACGGCGCCATCTTGGAGGTGAAATGATGATGAGCAATGGATGGAAAACACAGCTTTGTATGTGCAGGGCACAGGATCGGCCAATTAGCAAACTTCTTTTAACCTCAGCTGAGGGCGCCATAGACACATGACGTCATGAGAATAATTCATAGAAAGTAACATTTTTATATGCATTCATATTCTTCGTATCTCTGTAGCCCCTAATGTAACACAAGACCTAATTTGTATTAATCGTGTACCTACATCACTAATCGTGTTCCCAAATGTAGCCCAAATCTTATTCCCAATTGTAGCCCGTACCTTAACGTAGCTTGCATCTTGAAGTAGCCCCAACTTTGTACCCAAGTATAGCCCATACCTAATGAAGGTCACACCTTGTGCCGTAATGTATCCCGATGTAGCAATAAAGGACGAACTTGTCTTCAAAAATAAAATGCCAAACCGTTCCCCGCTCAGCAGATTTGGTTTCGACCTCGATTTCAACCAGAGGGAAACATAATGGCTACCAATGATCCAGTGCAATGTATACTGTATTTGCTGGAAGCTTTTGGTTTTGTGTTAAGATATCATCACTAAAATTTGGACTGTGTAGCTGGTTTGCTGTCGTGGAGCTCTAATTTTGATTGCCCAAAACCAATTAGTATTGTATCAGGACTAGCGTATGACAGTTCACATGCATTTCACAACAACAGCATTAACAGACTTTGTTATTTGCGTGTTCCAAGAACTCAAATACCTAATTAAAATGTAATGGTTGAGAGTTAATGAGATGAGTGTTTGTTGTTTTGTGTGTGGGCACGTAGCTGTCACAGGCGTTAGTTTGATGTAAGAAAATATAGACATAAAACAAAATATCTATCAAAATACCATATGTCGTCGTTGTCGTTGTCGTCGTCATTGTTGTCATAGTTCGTCATTGTCGTTGGTGTTGTCCTCGTTTGTCAAATTATCGTTGTTGTTCCTCGTTCGTCATTGTCGATGTTGTTACTATTTTGCTATAATACTGTTCTGCTGCTGATGCTGTCATCGCTGATGTTGCTGTTGATATCGCTGTTGCTGCTACTGCTGCTGTTTTGTTGTCATTGTCGTCTGCGTTTTCGTTGTTGTCGCCGTTGTAGTTGTTGTTGTTGCTGCTGTTGCTGTTGCCACTGCTGCTGGTTTTTTGTTTGTCGTAGTCGTTGTCGTTGTTTTTGTCGTTGTTATTGTTGCTTCTGTTGCTGTTGTTGTTGATATTGCTGTTGTTGCTACTGCTGCTGTTGCTGTTGCTGCTGCTGTTGTTGTTGTTGTTGTTGTTGTTGTTGTTGTTGTCGTTGTTGTTGTTTTTTGTTTGTATTGTTTTTATTTTTGTGCTATACTGTTACTTCTAGCACTGTTGTTGCTGTTTCTTGTACTGATTATTATGGTGGTGTTGTCAGTTTCCTAGGTTGGTTTAGTTTCCTAGACCACTAATGGTGGTTTAGTTTCCTAGGTTGAATCTTTTGGGTATTTTTTTTTTTTCAAAATGTAATTTTATGTAGGCCAACCAAACGTGTAACAATACATATCGGTGAGTCGGATTCATCAGGCTTGCGAGATATTGATGAAATTAACTATGGGCGTCTTACACACGAAGTATATAATAATCCAAATTACAATAGTTGTTATGTTGTCATTTACTCACGAAGGCGTTCCATCAAACATGCTAAGCGAAATGTAAATGGAGGCAAGCCTTCATCAATATATTATTGAATAACATCTCAAATGAACTAGAACAAGAGTCTAAAGTCGACATTTACACAGCCATTTAGCCCTTTATTACAATTCCAACATTCAAATAGCAAATTATTAAACCAGACAAATCATAAAAAATAACATATAGTACAGTTAATATTCATTTTCCACCAAGCAACCGGCTTTTAATAAAAAGCACCAGTCATTAAACACACTCTGTTCGACTATCACATCACCTGACAAGAATTTCAAGAAACATATAAAATTGCACAAAATATCCATATTGTCAAAATGTGACTCAATGCAGTGATGGGGGTGGGGGTATTGCTCCGTTGTCGTGCCAATACAAGAGGTGTGTGTAATCTTGGTCGATGAAAAAACATATATGAAAGTTTCCCATAATGTGGTGAATGGGGATTTCGCACCTTCTTGCATGGCATTAAGAGTTTCGTCTTTGGTCGTTTCAGTGTATCTGCCATTTTAAAACCCATAACTTATGCGTAATATAATGAAGATGGCGTTTGCAGGCCATGTTTTGGTTTTTGAAAGGGTCTGGAAGCTGTTAAATGAATCTGCTGAGCTTAGTGAAATAACGAGTTGCTGGTAAAACAACATAAAATACTCGTGATTATGGATGGTTCTCTGTTACGTTCGCTTAGCAAATCGATTCTTCAAGAAGTAGTAATAGCTTAAACGGTGTTATGGTTAAGCAGATATTAGTCCCAAATTAGATAAAAATTCCCTGGAGTTTGTTCGCACACAAAAATGTGTCTTGCGGAGAAATATATTTTGCAGAATTGTGTTGGATACTAGCCAGAGAACACTATGTGTAATTCGCCCCGTTGCAACTGCTTCGCAGCAGCCCTTTCTTTCATTATACATATAATAATTTTATACTATTATGTTGATTAATGAAATATTTTTCCTGTGTCTTTTTGCAAATTTTACTATGTCTTTCGCTGAACAGTTTTAAACTTTGCCCCATCCGCATCATGGGATTATGAATACTATTATTACTTTTATTAGTATTTGTTTATTGAAAGCCAAACATTGCACCACAAAGAATGATTTACGTGTGAACACTGTTCATTACATGGGTTATTAAGGGGAGTACAACGTGTGAGAGAGGACAAGGTACCAGACCGAACTGTCAAGCTGTTTTTATATAATAAAAAAATTAAATACAAATAAGAACAAATGAGACAATGGTATGAAAACTATGTCTTCACTGTGTGCCCCCCTATGAAACTCACGCCCCACCCCTCCCACGTTTTCGAGTATTACAATGAACCTGGACGTGGATAAATAGAGTACATCAAAATCCAACAAAATAATTTGACTAAACCTAAACTACCTTTACACCATAATCCAATCACAAACTTCCACAAATACTTTACGCATACATCAAATTCAACTTGTGTGAAATAATAATTAAAAAAAACAGAATCCATAAAAATTACACATTATACGCAAATATGTCACCAACACTTTAAATTATCAAAAGTAAAACACTTATAATAAATAATAATATATAGTCACATTAATACCACATTACTTTTTTATTTAAAATATAATATCACATGAAACCACACTTAATATATCAATAACTTAATAATTATCAACTCACCATGTCAAGCTTGAAATAGAAATTGCTACACCATGGAAGATTACATTCATTCCACACTGCAATTTTTGTAAAGGAATTTTGTCTTTAAAGCTAGTCAGGAATGGCACAATGGTGCATTCATTCCGATTATCATTTGTTTCCGAGAAAAATATTAGGCATGATGATTAACAAGAAATGGTCCGTTCATTCCGAACCTCCGGTTAAAGGGGTGATAATTAATAGCACAGGTTATGTTAAATAACTATAAGTACCTTGTATTGAAGCAACCAATAGTACATCATATTGATGCAACCAATATTATATTATATTGGGGCAACCAAAAGTACCTTATACTGATGCAACCAATAGTTTATTGATGCAACCAATAGTACCTTATATTTACAAAACAGCAGCATGACTCCTGCCTCCTTTATCAGTAATGTACCTTATCTTGATTCACAGATCAAACATAACCAATGCTGGCTATAATCCAAATGATGCATAGTTGCCAGCAATACCAATTTGCATTCCAAAGTAAGCCAACAAAAAGCTGCACTACTGCCAACGTTGCACTTTTTCTTGGTTCAAACGGAATATAGCCCTCGGATACTCTATTGGAATTAGGGTTAAAATATCTAGGGAAACACTTATATTTTGTTTAAATATAAATATTATGGGGCTGCGTTTATTGTGTGTACAATGTAATACGATCAAATTACAATGACCTGATGATACCGTCGTGTCCACCGATTCTCACCATTAACATTATCATCAATAAGAGTGTGAATGAGAGTGTTAAAGCAAACAGTTTACTGCCTTTTTCAATACTGACCACTTTTATTTTACGCAAAATGTTCAAATCTTCGAGAAAGCGTGGGGCTCTGATTCTGCTCACTGTCTTGTGAAAAGTGGATTATTGTAAAAACTAAAATACTTCGATGATGTGGTTATTTTTCCCTTTTGGTAGTAGCTTGTCTTTTGTAATTTTTATTGACAGTCTTTTTATTAACTTCTTATTTTGTATTTTACAAACCATTTGTAAAGCATCATCGTAAAATTTTGTTCTCCCAAGTTTACTCTGAATGCAGATGCATTAAGTCCCGCCCCGTCAATGCATTGACCAATCATAGTCGTAGCCGCGTATAGAGGTTGTTCACGTGATCAAAACACGCAAAGGCACCCTGTCTACACTATTGAATACTCAATCTCTTTAAAAACCGATGAAGCACCATACTATTTTGACATTCACTTGTTGATTATAGACCTTTCAATTGCCTTTCCATTGTTGATAAACAAAGTGCACCGGATGTGATGGCCGGCCAAATGTTAGCAAAATAATCAATCGTGTAAAACAATTGTGACAAAAATCAATATTTTTTGTAAAGATTCATGAGCTTAAATAACTCTTATGAATTCATTTTTAATTGTTTTACATACTATGGCCATCTGTTTGTGATTTGCATAGTAGCTTTCCATAGTTTTCTGATCGCGTTGCAAATAAAAGGTCTATAGGCCTTTTCATTGTCGATAAACAAACCGGACTTTTTAATTCAATAAATTACCTCTCATTAAGTATTTGCTTTGTTTCCATCAAAACCTACACGATGTTTAAAATATTTGTATAACCTTGTTACGAACAATAGCGATCTGTTTTTTTCTTTGCATTGATGACTTTGCAAAGTTTTCAAACCTGGGTTGGCTTTGGCGCTGCAATAGAAAGGTCTAATTTTTCACCTTTCTTTTTTTTAGAAAAGATGTCAGTACCCACGAGGTTTGATCATGCGCAGTGGGCGTGGTCTATTGACTTGTCTTAATTACTCGATTAAGCAAGCACGCATCACCCACAAATGATGTATTTTGAGGAGTTCATGTTTGCACCAAGATAATTATTAATAAAGCAAGTCAATCAGTTCATTAATTGTTTTCCTTGTGATCATGTACGATCGCTATGCTAATACTTGCTTGTTACATGTTCCTAGAGTAAGAAATTATGTGGCGATAGGTCATTTTCGCATGCTGGACCCACTCTCTGGAATGACTTTACCTCTTCAAATTCATAAGAGTTCTAGTGTTGATACTTTTGAGATTAGTTCGAAAAACTAGCTCGTTTAACTGTTAAAAAATTGTTCTTGGTCTGATTTTCTTCTTTCTTATACTGTGTGAGGATTCCCTCTCGTGCGCCTTGCGCACCTTAATCTGGTGGATTTTTGCGCCTTATGAAGTACTCTATATTATTATTATTTGAGGTGAGATTTGATTTAAATTGGAGGAAATGTTTTAACAATAGTCATGCAGTCGTGTTCGTCAGTATGTCCGGCGTTGGTCAGCAGTGGTACTTTTGAATGTACGCTAAAGATCTGGAAATTTACCTTGTCAATTAGCAGTTGGAATCGGATTTGTTGTGGAATAGTCTCGTTAAATCTCTTTAAATCTTCTCGCATACAGGACCTTCTTACAAAACAGGGTTTTTTTCTGAACAGGTCTGTTTATCTATGGACCGATGTTTTTAAATTGGCACAGGCCTTTCTGGTCACTCACTTTAAGAGCCCTTCACTAAATAAATACAAACATTACATTATTATACCAATACAGTTTCCTTGCTTAAGCCTCCCACGTTCGGAAATAATGTTGTAAATCTCCATAGCAATAAAATGCATAAAACTTAAAAGAGGAAAATCTTCTAAAAATTGCCACCTTTTCCTTGACGTCTTGTACTTTTCTTCTTCAATCCAAGAGAAACTTAAGGAAGGGGTTAAATGTGCTGTGCAAACAATGGAGCCAAATGTGCCTGTGTGAATCTTCAATGATGCTGACGTCACGAGGTCATGGCTTAAACACAAAGCCAGCAAAGTGCACGGACGGGTTACTACAAAAAAAAGAACACATCCACTGCATGTTACATCTTGGTAGGCAGGTCACCATAGCGCTACTCACTGTTTACATGTGAGTTACACAATGGTTACTGGCTGTGAACCATAAACTTTCGTAGTCTCCCAGTCCTTCATCATCTGTGATGAAAAAGATCAATCTCCTTTTTTCATTTGTCCGACTTTTTCTCGGACAGTTTCTTCTTAGCGCCAGTGAGTTCAACATTCTGGGGTCTAAGCAACAAGTCCTGCTGGTGCTTGTTTTTGGCATTGCCCGCCCCTTTTGGAGCCTTAGTTCGTTGACCTTTGACACGCTGGTTCTTGTGGTCACCAGAGGCGTTGGTGGCAGCAGATGAAGCGCCTACCACTTTCTCTCTAAGGATATCACAGGGAAGAAAGTAAACAGTGAAAACCCGAGACATGTCATTGCTATTTTTCTCCTATCATTTTGGACTCTCGTTTTGAGAGTTTGAGAGCCCCCTAAAACAACTTTACCCAAAACGCATAGGCCTAGAATTTCATCTCTGAAAGGACACTTCCATTGTAAATTCTTAAAATTAACACACACACTTGTGTTACCGCAAACCAAATAATATATTGATACCTCACCACGCAGTGCCTCAAATCCCATATTATTATAATACTGATTAACCAAAAAAGCAATAAGTTAAGTCGAATGTCAAGCTTACTCTTCTCCATCATCAAACTCCACGCCGCATGATGGACAGGCCGTGCCGTATTGAATCTTACAACACAAAAGTCCGTAGCTTCGATGGTTAATCACGATCCCTGAACGGCAGACCGGGCACAGCCCACCGGGCACGGCCTTGTCCGTGCATAGGCCGAGGGCACCAGGGGCGACTATGGCAGCTGGGGCAGCGAAGGAGCGCATGATAGTGGGGGCATAGGGCCTGCAGCCCGTGCAGCGTCGGTCACATGCCAGATGGGAATCCCTCCTCGTTCGGTCCAGCTGATTGAGGTAAGGGGTCCCTGCATCCAAAGGTAAACAGAGAAAAAAAAACATTAGAAACCAACAAGATGCAGTGAAACGATCCATACATAGTGATTGATGATGTTACTCACATGTCTTTCAGGTTGTTTGAACACAATCTGAGAGACGTTTCTGACAGTAACGTCTCTCGGATTCGGCTTTGGGGGATACAAACCCATTACCCCGAAGTGAAATAATTCTCAACATGCTTTGAACTAGCTTATACGTTTATTAAAGAAAATCTTGAGCACTTTGTGTTAAAAGCATGAAACTTGGGTCAATATACGGTTGGTACAGTGAACGTATATTTATTATTTATTTGCAGGTTGGACATTGCTCTACAAACCTATATGCGACCTCCCATTGTCAAATATCAAACTAAATTTACTGTCATTATAGTTTTTTGCATTGTTTTCACCGAACCGAATTTGACAACAATTTTTAAATCTAGAAGATGCAACTTAATTTGCGTTTCCCTCAAACAATGTATGAGTCCCTTTAAAGCTTGACGCTCAAACCCCTTGCACGACCTACCAATCATTGCATAAACGAAGAAAGTTATTATACCAAACACGTAGCCGTCTGCAAATGTCTCATTTCTTCGTCTCTATTTAAATACTCCAGTTGAAATAGTGAAAAGATAAAGAGTCTGCCTTAGCAGACGATAAGGAATCGACCCTCAAATTTTTAATTGATTGATTTGTATCGACGCACCGTGTCTACTGCAGACATTAGGGGTGAGCTAGACGCCATTACGCCCCAGTCCTTGAAGTCAAAGTATACATTTGGCTTTTGGAGCAGTGCGATTGTTTTAATGCTTTATAAATGCAGACGATTACTATCAAACTAACCTGTGAAAATTTAAGTTCAAAAGATGTAAGCGTTTAAGAGATATCGCCAAAAAATCTAGAGCGATTAAGTCAACGAATAATAATCTGTGGTAATCTTTATAGAAAACGCACTTGAGAAAGGTTTCTGACCGTAACGTTTATTACATTCAAATTTGGGGCGATATACAAACCCATTACCTCATGGTGAAATGGTTCTCTAAATGCTTCATCTGTTGACCCAAGTAAGTTTGCATTGTCATACTGTTTAAAGATGATAGCCAAACGTATACGTATAACCCACATGCTGAAACCCAAGTAAGTTTGCATTGTCATACTGTTTAAAGATGATAACCAAACGTATACGTATAACCTACATGCTGAAACCCAAGTAAGTTTGCATTGTCATACTGTTTAAAGATGATAACCAAACGTATACGTATAACCTACATGCTGAAACCCAAGTAAGTTTGCATTGTCATACTGTTTAAAGATGATAACCAAACGTATACGTATAACCCACATGCTGAAACCCAAGTAAGTTTGCACTGTCATATATACTGTTTAAAGATGATAACCAAACGTATATACAATTCCCCACACGCAGACGGTTTCAAGTCTTATCGCACTGTGATGTGCATTTGAATGCAAAAATTAGACGTAATCTTCTGGTTGAATTTATGGAGCAATTAACTGATGAGCATTGCATCAAAGTGTAGCAAAGCGGAACTTGTATGCCTTGATTGGCCCATGCCCTCCAGCCAATATAAATAGAGTGTCCAACCAGCACACAAAGTCAATGTCGTCTAGAAAGTAGTCAAACAATGTTTTCATATACCTCATGTTTAAGTCTCTTGTTTTTTTAAGTACCGATACTCAATCCTAGATTGGGGAAAAAACATAATTATTCTTTATCCCCAAAGCAAATTTCCATCTATTAAATACAAACTTAATTTTATTTTCTTACCAAACCATTGCAATCCTATAGCTGGTAAGAAGCCATACAAATCAGCATCTAGGAATTCTGATTTTTATTAGGTTTGAGTCTGAGAGAATTCCTTAAGTTTAATAAAATGTTGTCGTCGTGCGTGCGAGATGAGTTTTACAGATTTGCAAATCTATAAAACTCGTTTAGTGTACGCAAAGTATGCTGTTGTGTAAAGGTCGTAGAATGAGTAATCGTGCTTGCTATTCATTTATTAATTGCGTAGGCCGGTTTAATCAGTCTTGCCTATTTGCATAAAGCCCGATCGTGTACAATTAATTATATTCACTCTTTACAAAGGAAACTATGGCAACTATGGCATTTCGTATGATTTATATTGAAAAAAATTGAAACAAGAGATTGTTGGCGTTGAAATTGTGTAATTTTATTGTTTTCTTCCTTTTAAATTTTAGTATTCTGTGTATATTGTTCTGTAATTTGCCCCTTGGTCCCTTTGGGAAATTTGTTTTTGAATATGTTTAAATGAAAGAATGAAAGAACCATCACAGGATTGCCAAAACTTTGTAGGAGGTTTGCAGAGCATTAAAATGAGAGGTGCTGAATACAATTTAGGGTTTGAATGATACTCTAGAGGTTTTCTTCTTTGACTTTAACAGAGGGCGCCCTTACCTAATGACGTCATGTGCAAGGTTTATCGGGTGTCCTATTTTACAGGGATAAACTATAGCGTCTGACACTTGGTCGGGATGTCTGCCTGTCTGTCTAACTGGTATGGTTATTTCAACATCAGATTAAATATAGTTCTTTTACTTTCTAAATCGTGACTCCATCACAGGCTGCAGGCATATCATCACCGACAGAACTGTAGAGAATTGTGAACCAACGGATGAAAACAATTTATATCTTAAAGCTCACTGAGTGTTATAAAGATCGCTGAGAAATTTTTGATTCAAAAAATTATTGAGAAAGTCGAGGTAATAGACTTTAACGACGTCGTAAATCCTCACAAACTCTTTGTTTTTCTATTTCACGTAGGCCCTACATGTGATGTGTGATAAGTTATCAGACGGAACATAAACAGGTTTTATTGTTATTACTCAAGCGTGAATACGTATATAGTTTGGTAAAATATTTAAATTATTATTGTTTTTTTTTTCTGAACTTGATGGTTGGATTGAATGTATTTTCCCCGAAAAGCAGTGATGCATCACACGATTGAGGAAATTTGATACCTTTGGTTTATATAGCTTGGTCTATAATATCACTTATGTACATACCAGTAACAATTACTCCCCGTTTTGTGATTGGATGTAGACTTAACCTCAATCCCGCCCCCACTATCATAACTAAACACTTTCATATCATATTCGCACGTTGAACGTTTCACAAAAGAAACCACAAAACGAAAATTGATCAGATCTGATATGCCAGCAATCTGTATTATGACCCAAATCGTGAAGAAAAAAATAATAACCGTGTGCCAACTCGACCTATTTATCCCGAAACTAGTGCAACGTATTCGACTTGCGCAATAATGTCCTCCAGGTAGTATTGCATAGAGGACATAATTGTATGCGACACCGGCTCTTTTCAGAGCCAACACTCAGAGCCAACACTCCAACTCAAAGAGATTTACACATGGTTGTACCCGCAATTTTACTAGTTTGTTTATAGTTTCTTCCTTATTTATACATCATTCACACCGAATGGCTCACATTTCACTTTCTTCCCGTATATGAAAAAGAAATACCCTTTCTTCCCCAATCCGCGCTTTGAAAGCATTTATATTTGTACGGCGTCGTATTCAGCTTCAACAGAGCAGACAGCACAAAACGGATGCATAATACAAAAAGCTTCGATATTTTTTAAAAGGGTGAGGTGCTCTGGCGCGAAGATAAATTTCGTTTTCATCGGGGCATGGCGGACGATTTTTTTCAAATGATTGATACTCCGACAATACATTAATTTTATTTAAAAAGGGTAAATCAATACATGTGATGAATGTCCGCCGGACAGTGTTGCATATGCAATGGTGTCCGCCGGGACGCTGCTGCATAATGCAATTGTGTCCGCCCGGACACATTTGCATATGCAGTTGTGTCCGCCCCGTGCAAAACCGTCCTGCAGTAAATTAGACGCCCTTGGTCAACGGAACACGTTCGCCATTTGTTTTACAAGCTAAGTACATGTCATGAATGACATTTGAAATGTTCGACCGCTGGGTATTCGCCGCAATAATAAAATACGTGAATATTCATGCTGCATAATACGTACTGTAGGTTCAGTGCATCATACTGTCAGCACGCTCGCTATCCGCCTGACGGTTTTGGCATAGCCCCGGACACGATTGCATATGCAAAAGTGTCCGGAGGGGACAGTATTGCATGGCGAACACAATTGCATCTGACGCCGGTGTGGTATCGACGTTTCGAACAGTATACTCTGCTCGTCTTCAGGAGAAATAGGTTACACTATTAAACACAAACATCTGTATCAATACGTGTTGTGATAACTAAGTTTGTATCCTTATCACTGGAGAATGGTATGCATTTTTTATATACTTTTTACCAAGCCATTCAGGTACCAGATAAATTTAACAAAGAAAAGTACGTCATCCAAGAGTTTATTGAGACCCTAAATCAAAGTTGAAAAGCAGACACGTCCTTTAAAGGGAAAGTATCCTAAAGCCTATGTTTTTTTTGAACCGTTGGATCGTTTGAATCCTAGATAAATGCAGATGTATATCATAAAACTAAAATTTCAAAATGTTTTTATCCGAGTGCAATAAGGTATACTTAAAGACACTGGACACTATTGGTAAATTGTCAAAGACCAGTCTTCTCACTTGGTGTATCTCAACATATGCATAAAATAACAAACCTGTGAAAATTTGAGCTCAATTGTTGGTCGAAGTTGCGAGAATGAAAGAAAAAACACCTTGTCACACGAAGTTGTGTGCGTTTATGGTTGAGTTCGAGACCTCAAGTTCTAAATCTGATGTTTCGAAATCAAATTCGCGGAAAATTACTTCTTTCTCGAAAACTACGTCACTTCAGAGGGAGCCGTTTCTCACAGTGTTTGATACTATCAACCTCTCCCCATTACACGTTACCAAGTAAGGTTTTGTGCTAATAATTATTTTGAGTAATTACCAGTAGTATCCACTGCCTTTAATGATTAATACTTGTTTAAATTGTTTTCAGGGGGTTGCCATATTTGTCTGTTGTCTCTTTGCATATTGTGCGCATATTATTGTTGATTTGTTATGCAATGATGGGGCCACAAAGGTGAAAAGCATGAGACAGGAAGACATGTATGCCACAACTTCAGAGAATGTAAACCGCTAATGTTTTTTTTTCAGGAACATGAAAATGCTCTGCTACATGTCAACAGTTTTTGCAACTAATGTAAACACACCATGTGGTTTAATAACCTTAATTTCAGACGACGTGCATGTATTCTGATGTATAAATAATGTCTGGGATGCTTGTCATTGAAGATCAAGTCATCACGCCCCCACATTGTTTGGCAATGTGACGCCGGTTCATTTGGTAATGTAATATAATTCATTAGCCAGAAAGCTAATTATATTAAGGCAAAATGCTGAAGTATGGATGTAATGCAATTGCTGCGTGTTTATAAACAGGCAAAAGGCAAAACTAAGCATATTGTTATTATTTATCCTGCAAGGTATGTGGGTTTGCGTTTTGAAGTCTGATACCTTTTTCCCGTATAGCACCGTGTATGTAATCTATACTATAATGATGCCAATCAAACCAGAAACACCGTGGCGATCCCCACAACACACGAAACCAACAGCTTTACGTCCCACCCGAAGGACGCAGCAATAATTGTCAAGTGTCATGCTTAAGTGTCACGACCTGGTCTTGAACCCACTTTTGAATTTGCACACACTTGCTGGTAGTGTAGGCACTTTATGTATAGTCCGCCCTATACATAAACTTATAAAACTGTAGAAGTTTGAGATCGATCTGCCATCTGGCCAGATGGGTCACGAGAACAAATCTGTTTATTCCATGTCATGTCACCGTCGTGAAGAGACCTGTGGACTATCGGGACGTTTTTTTTTTGTGGGCTTATTTTTAGAAAATAGTTTAAATGACTCAAAAGAAGATGTATACCTTTTTATAGATAGTTAATGAGACATTTTCCACGAAGCTTGATGTTTACAAACAAAATAAACTTGGAATATCTGTTTAGTCCACTTGCTTATCCTTTTTAGTCTTCATATGACCAGAAAAACATGTACGAAAACTTAATGACGAGATCGATACTGCGCCCTGTCCATGGTAGCTAGCTGTTTTTTTTTAACTGGCCATTTACTCCATAAAACAATCAGACTTTTCACATTCTTATAAAACTCATCGAGTCGTAAGTGTCCTTTTATAACTAGCCTTTTGTCGAGGCCTTCGTGGCTTGGAGAGCCGCGGACCAGAGCGACTGGAACGGGAGACCAAGCACTCGAAGTCGCCACTCGATCGCCGCCTCGACCCGCGCTTGTGGTCTCCCGCTCTTTATGCCACGAAGACCTTGGCAAAAGGCCACCTTTTAGCAGGATTGCTTGCAATGCCGTGACAATTTTCCAGCCGATATCATTCGCCATCAGTTCTTATTGTTGCCTGGGTTTCCTTCGAACGCTTCAAGGCTAAGAAGGATTGGCATTTATCTAACAACTGACTGTTATTTGTAGCAAGCTGGTCGAAACGTTGAGACCTATGTTAAGAACTCACGTCGCGGAAGTTAAGTTAATAACGGTCCAGTAAAAGCTAAAGTTGTAGTTCCGGCAGATTTTCTACCTTCCGCCTAGGTATGAGTTAAATAGGTTTGTGTTAAATGCTGCAATTTGTTCACGCTTGATATATTAAATGCACGCGCACCTAAGCATAAACCAGTTTCACTCAAAATGTGACCGACATTTTTTTCACAGATGGTGAGTTCTACATTTTTCCAAAAATACAGCACTTTGTTTTTTAAATTGTAGAGGATCGAGAAGATAAAACATGACAATGAAGCTACAATCGAGGCATTCGAACAATTTGTGATATGATGCATTAATAACAAAAGCCAATCCAAAATTAAACAAATGCTAATTACGTGTTTTAGCACCAGCTGAACAGTCACAGTAAATAGAAAAAACATCAACGGCTGTTGATGGGTGATGGGTGGTCCCGTTATGGATTATGAGAAAATGCAACAATGCGGCAAAACTTATTTTAAAGGTTGGGGCAGCCCCTGTACCCCTTGACCCATGTTGCCCCCCCCCCCCTCTCCCTCTTCTCCCTCTTGCCTCTCTTGTCCCATTTTGTTCTCACCCTGCCCATTTATTGCCCCTCTTTTGCCCATGTTCCCCTATTGCCTACTATTTCCCCTCTATTTTTTTTGTGGCCCATCTTGGCCCTCTATTGCCGTCTCCCCTCCCCTCTTTCCCCTCTTGCCACTCTTGCCCACTTGTTCCTCTTTTCGCATCTTGCCCTCTTTCCCCAGCTTGCCATTATGTTGTCTCTGTTCTCCCTCTTTCTCTTCTCTTGCCCCCCTCGTATCCCATCATGTCCCTTCTTGCCCACATAAGATCGAAAAATGCAATAGTTCGGTTCATCAATCACGAACCTCAATGTTTTCCTTGTCCCCGTTTTCAAATTGAAAACTGTATGTTACTGACCACAACGCCCATAATTATGTCTTTTTAATGCGGGGAAGAACTTGAGTATCATGGTTTTCTCAAGTAAGATTACACAAATATTTTTAAGCACCCAGTTTGTTTTAGATTAAAAAAGATGGCCTTCTCCATGGCAATTTATTGAAAGTTCGCAACACTATTGAATTGAACAGTCATACCAAACAGCCAGACATTCTGGTTGAATTTCAAAAAAGACTCAAGACGTCCCTTGATTTAGCAAATAAAATTTACAAAAACTTTGAGGGAAAGATACAGACAAAACACGGCATTTTGCCACTTTTAGAATGAGTCTCTTTTGGTTCAAATTTTCAATAAGAAAAATATATGACAAAAATTAAACAATGTCCAGACAAAAATTCGTTCATTACTTGTTTCCAATCACCACACCACACCAATCATGCGTTAATCCTGGCGGTGTTTCAGTCCTATGATGAAGGTCGCTCGTTAAAAATGGCCAAAAATTCCACTCGAGAAAATGACCTTAAAGGCCACTCATCTCAATAACGAGGCCACACTTTTAAATGAAAAAAAAATTAAGACGGTCAGAGCGGAGAAGAAGATAAATTAATTAATTTTTAGGCTGGGTCTCCTTTTAGATTGTTAAAGACCAGTATCCTCACTCGCTGTATCTCAACATATGCAGAAGAATAACAAACCTGGGAAGATTTAGGCTCATGGCAGTATCAAGAAAATGATAACAAAATCACCCTTGTTGCGAAAAATTGTGTGCTTTCATATTGCTCAGAAAGACGTCATGTCTGAAGCCTGACTCAGATTTATATTTGTTGGTGAAATTGTACTTTTTTGTTAAAACTACGTTTTTTTTACTATTACATTTCTAGCAGTGCTTTATAATATCGAAAGATCTCAAGTGCTCTTTACGATGTTAGTTTTTGAAGGTGTTTGATAAAATAACTAAAAATTTCCTTTAAGTTTTGTTAGGATAAAGGTACATTTTAAGTTGAAGCATTTAATAAAACAAATTAATGATAGAGGTTTGTGTACACGATGCTGTCCTTAATAATAAAGACGGAGTGTTTTTTAAACAGGATGGCACGAACCTCAAACAAAAATGCAATATTGTCAAAATCGTCAATATTTAAATGGCAACGAATACCATCTGTATATTTAGAGTCTTGAGGCATTCCTACCTATGTAACCTTTAATAAAAACAAATTATAAAAAAAAAGTCTGTGAAATATTTATGGGGCAAAACTTTACTTAAAATACCTGTGACGAAAAAGGTTTGTGTCTCGAAGGGTTTTTGTGCACGTTCCTGACAGCAGTTCGTTATTACTAACGCGGCAATCTAAATAAAGCATTGTTAATTTTTGAGTTCTTAAAATGCTATTTCCTCTTCATGACTGCAGTATGATTTTATTATCTGAGCTCTCAGATTAAACCCGATCGTGATTATTTTCGATAATTAATAATCGTGCCTTAATTTGGTACAGAACATTAGTTATTCATGCACATAATATAAATAATATAAGGAACCTTTTAAACTCTTTGAAATAATCAATTTTTCATTAAGCACTCATGGCTATAAAAGAAACAAACTTGCAGCGTAAACGATGACAAGAGCAGTTAACGTTATTTTGACCTCATCAAAGATAAGACAAATTATTTCTGGAAAAGAAATCAATTCAGATGCAAATAATTATTATAATGATGTATACTTACGTCTCGGCCAGTTAAATAGAAGCGCCATATTCACCTATTCATCCTTTATATTATGTATAGACTAGAATCTGCTGTTCGGTTGAAAGCAGAGCAATGCATTCAATGTACAATGGGCAGGAGGTTTCGCCTTGATACCTGATGATGGCGAGCAGGCACAGCGGTTATGTTATTACACTGTATAGTCCAAGTGAGCACTTATAGGTTGAGGTATATTGTGTTATGCGTGTCCGTGTGCTGTCTTGAATGATGTGCGTGTGGTGTGTATGTGTGCAAGCAGCGAGGCAAGCTCACGGAGGAGGCAGAAACGAAACTCATTGCGATGGTAACCAGCTCTTTTTTTGCCTGCTGGAGGTGATGCAGTGCGGCGAGGCACGCGACGACTGTTGCATGTACAGAGACCAGTGACTATACAAAAACAATTTCCACCCAACAGCAATATTACGCAAGGGTCCGTTGCTTGCTTTTAGCATGATTGCGAAATCGACCTCGACTATACGTTTATACTGTCCATCAAGGATGACAATTTAAAGAAGATTTCATTTGGGACCTTTGAATCGAAAATTGTTCAGCTTAAAGCAAGGTGAAATTGGGTCCAGAGGCTTATTAGTTCGCTGAAATAGTGTGCGAGAAATGTTAAAGTTTACTTTTGTTTGTATATAGGCCTAGCACTTTAGTGGTTATTAAGTGTAGTGTAGTACGGTGTCAGCTGCAATTGTGTACGCCATGCAATATTGTCCGGTCCGGACGTTTTTGCAGATGCAATCGTGTCCGGGGTTATGCAAAAACCGTCCGACGGACATGAACATGACTGTACAAGTATGTGCGCGCGTGAGCGAGCGTGCATGCGCACTGAACCTAAAATGCATGCAGCGTGAATATTGGAGTTCTGAATATTCACGTATATGATTGCAGCGAATACCCAACGGCCGAACATTTCCTCTTGTTAAAAATGGCGAACGTGTTCCGTTGACCAAGGGCATTTAATTTACAGCAAGGACGGGGGCGGACACTACTGCATATGCAAATGTGTCCGGGCGGACATTATTGCATATGCAATATTGTCCTCCGGATACTATTGCATAGAGGACATAATTGCATGCGACACCGGCCCCGATTGATTTACCTAGCAAGTTTGCTGCCACCTAGCGCCCCCAAAAAGTCTTTAAAAAATGCCTGAGGATGAGCCTGATATGACGTCATGAACTGTTGTTGAAATCGATGAGCGCGTGTAGAGTTCCAGAAGATTTTGTCAACTGATGAATAAAATCTCAACAAAAATGCCCTGACAGAAAGTAAGGCGGTACGTGTTTAGAAGAAAGACATCGGTTTGTCACTCTAGAACCTCCTTTAGTTCGATGTGACGTCTCCCTGTCTCATGGCAAAGGCACAAAGCACCTTATTTTGTTCCAGCTGAGTCAATAAGGAATTTGACGATGCATGAAGCCATTTGTTCCTCCCTCGCTGACCATTATTAAGAGATGTCAATTGGTTATCCATTCGACTATTTAGTAACATCCCTTGACTTCACATGAACTTTATTTGGGTGAAAAAATGTAAAATATAAAAATAAAAAAACCTTAATTATAACAATGCTGCCAAATCTCAGAATTCAACCCAAATTACCGTAGAGTGTCTAACAGCTCGGAATAGAAGCCCGAAAGAAAAACTTTGACAATATACTTTGTCTTGTTTACTTGTTGATGCTATAAGCTCTGTTATTTGACTTTGTGTATTATTGTTGATTGTAGAGGAGGCATATAAGGCCTTTTATTCTTTGTTTGCCAACATAATAATATTGCTTGCAATAACTTTTGCAAAGATGTGTCAGCAACCCACCCCCGCCCCAGCCCCCAAAATAATTCAAAGGAAGTTGGTATGCAGAATTCTTAGAAATACGTCAACATTCCTAAAGAGACAAAACAAGACAAATTCACGAAATGCAGATTTTGATGAAGTCGAGAAAGTGGAATTTGCTGAGCCCCTGACAACAGCTCAACGAACGATCACTCACCATCTCGTAGTGACGTCATGCACCTCCGGGCAGCCCCAAGTGACCCACTCCGCAAGCAGGGCACTGAGGACTGACCCGGGTGAGCCCCTTGAATGACGTCAAAGCTATTCGAACGTATACCGGGGCAGACCGGGGTCGACCCGGGGAGCTAATCGAACGCACCTATATGGACCTTTCACACGAGAACGGGACTTGAATCAAGTCTAGGCTGCCACGCGCGCCATTGCGACCGTCATTCGATCCGCAACACTCTGCCGCATTTTGAGTATACTCGTGGCAAGACAAATCAAGAACAATTTCACCGTACGGCTAAATTTGCCACATAATCATCACACCAAAATGGGCAAGGCCGACTGTGCAATGCAACATTTTTTAATTAACTTCGGTCCATTGGTTGATGGATACGGATGGTCAAAATGGAGAAGGGCAATGCTTCTTTAAGCGGTAAGCCTGGGGTGAATAGGAGAGAGTAGCCCGCACTACTTATTATCGATATGATGTCATATGTAATCAATGCTTGTACCACCACATGTATTTAACTGTACTTATCATGTTATGCCAATTTTATTAAAGTTGGAAAAGACACGTAAGAGAACACGCGAAACAATTATATTGTTTATGTTGAAGAATGTCACCATTGTATTATTTATTACCGATCAGGGCCCAAATTCAAAGCAGAAAATACTACTTGACGAATTTCTTTGCTTTGCAAAAAGTGAGTAGAGCACCAGTCACAACAATGGGTGCGTTCGATTAGCTCCCCCTAATCGAACGATCACACTCGTTATGCACCTCAGGTCACCCCCACAAGCTTCCGGTGAGCCCCTGGAATGACGTCAAAGTTATTCGAACGCACACCGGGGCAGAGCGGGGTCAATCCAGGGAAGCTAATCGAACGCACCAAATTAGTGTAAACTGTAATTGAATTCTGGCTGGTAACCTGTCTCTGCCAGGCAATACTTTTCAGTGCTCAGCAAGTTTTGGTGCTCTCAGGCTTTATAAATTGGGCCCTGTGTCCAAAAAGCACCTCTAAATTAATATGCTTACGGTACCACAATAGGGTTACCAGCCAAACTATACAGTGTCACATGTTCAGTTGATGACTAGTAAGTTGGTCACTTCTGATGAGCAGAAACATTTTCAGCAATTTTTCTTCTTAAAAACTGCTCTGTAAAATTGAGCTCTGGTGTTATTACTAGGACTTTATTTTTTTGAAGCAATAATCAAATCTGGTCACACTCCCCGTGCATCTTACTTTTGAATATATAGAGGGCGCTATACAACAAAGTAGGTTTTGTTTTCTTGCAAAGCTTCAAATGAACAATATTGTTTGTGATTTCTTTTACGGAACATTACACGCGGTCATTGCAAATATATTAAATGTTAGACTAAATGGTTCGCAAATAGAGTCAAAGCTCACAGTTTTACCTGTTATGTTAGGTTGTTTTTATTAAAGCATTGAGGAATAAATTAGAGTTCTAATTTATTCCTCCATGATTAAAGTAACTTTCACATTAAATTTGAAACGGCTGTTTACATTGTCATTTTTGTTGTTTGGTTTTGTTTGGTTTCATTATTTAATGAAGGTTTTTCTTTTATGGAAGAGTGGATAATGGGAGAATAAACAAAATAAAATATATTCAGCTGAGCAGATCATGATCAAATATGGGTTGGGGTGTAGATGTAAGGATGATAAGGAGAGGGTATAGTGGGTGCGTTCGTTTAGCTTCCCTGGGTCGACCCCGGTGTGTGGCGTTTTCTTTTTTTAGGACGAACGTGTGCAGATAATTACCCACGTTCGTCCTGGGAAAAAAAAACGCCACACCCCGGGGTCGACCCAGGGAGGCTAAACGAACGCACCCATGGAAAGTGTTATGTCCCATTGTTCGGGAAATATTCCTCCGCCCGCTAGATTTTACTCTTGAGAAAAAAGGTTGTTTCGCCTTTCAATATGGGAATCAGCAATCATAGTTGAATTTTTTGACAGAAATGGTTTTTTTTTAACTGAAAATATAGCTTTGAAAAAAACTTGGAGAAAAAAAAATAGGAACTTGATGATCTCGGCGTAGATGTTTCGTAGGGGGCCTCGCTGAGGTGTTATGCGGTCGTTTCCAAAAGATGGCGCTAATCTTAAACATACGTGTGAGGCAAATTGTCGAGCCCGGTCGACGGGAAAACGATACCAAAAATACACTTTTTAATCCACATGGCTAAGTCGGCACATACTACAAGTATCACGGAACATTCTTGTAAGTAATGGTTTGTCTTTTTAATCGTTATTTTTGTTATAAATTATGTTTTTCTTTAGCCTATTTTTTTCCCCAAAAATAATAACAGACACATTTTTTCACCCCACGATTCGCTTTGGATTCTGGGTTGCTGAAGAGCGGTGGCCATTTTGTTTTTCGAGCCGTCGAACAATGCCATCGAACAGCACACGACAGTCATATTTATTATTTGCACGACGAACACTTGTTTTGGTTGTTTTCCACCGCTTATTGTGAGTAAACGTTAGTGTTTAGTGACTGTAAATCTTAGCTGAACCTTTCATGTGGTATGGAAAGATAGCCAAATTGTAACAAAGTAGAAAAAGAGGAAATAGCGTAACTCACAAGTGATTTTTGTGTCAACTGTCAGTTTGTATTTTTTGGTTTGGTTGGATTCGGATGGATGACCATTGGTCATATCATGATCATGGCTAAACAAAGATAACACACGTGAAAATGACTTGACAGTCAGTTAAAATTGTTTTCTACTGAAAATGCATTGGAAAAGTTTCCGTATGGCGCCACCACTTTTTCACTTGATATGAAATAATATAGTATCTAATTTACCTCAAAAACTCAATGAGATATCCCTTTTTGTAAAAATGAGTGAACAAGTGGTGGCGCCATACGGAAAGTTATCCAATGCATTTTTATATTGTGTTAATGAGACTATGTTTCAATTCTTGTTTATGTTTTTTCCTGTTGCATTTTTTCTTTCTTTTTCATTCAGTACACAGTTGAACTTAATTAAGTTAAATATTGATTTTTATTTTATGGTTTTTTTTTCGCGTAGCATACATTGTTGGCCGAGCCTTTCTCCAAACCCATTGATATTTTTGCAATCTATAACAGGGTAAAATAATTGTTTATTTACTTAAAAATTTTGTTTTTTTACCCTTTACACCGATGTGTGTTAGCACTACTCAGAGTCAGTATACTTTCCAGAGTCCTGTGAAAAAATATCACAGGCATGTTACTCGGGTGGGATTCGTACCCACTTGTTTATTTTTTTCAACCAAACTTTCATGACTTTCATTTTATTTTTATTTTATTGACTGTTATTGACTTTTGACTGCACGGTCTGGCAGTGGCAGATATAACACTTATCCTTTTTATAGGGCCTACAGTTCATGAATTCAGGGCGTGCCGGTGCTTGCGTAAAGTTGGAGTGGGAGCCGCTCAAGCTAAACACAGCGTTGTTGTCATTGGTGTTCACACACAACAGGGTGATAACATGTTCACCTAAACTTTTAACTTTGCAATGTGACGCCCAAATGGTGAGGATTGCAGACAGTAGCTGCATGTGCTGTGGTGCATTGCAGTGCAAGCGGCCACTCCAAATAACTGCTTATTTTTAATACTCACAAGACAGATCTGTGAAATAAATTCTGGAAACTTGTATTTAATTTTCATTCTTTTTCTGCTCAACAGTTAAATCCATCAGCAATGAAACAGGAACCTGGGCTGTTCCTTAGAGGGCACCCCTCTGTAATCATGGAGCTGTGTCACCCTCTGCAGAATATCTGAATCATCATCTGACAAAGAGTCAACCGACCCGCCATCTAAGCCCCAAGCATGAACGTTGGCAATCTTAAAGATTCAAAGGTATGATAACATTGTTTCCCCTTACCCATTCAAACATGAAGCATCCCATGTCGCTATTCCCACCGAAACGCTCACTTAAATTTTTGATGAAGCAATTGCGCTATGATATCTTGGTCAAGGACACAAGTGTACAGTCTGTCCAGCTAGGTCAGCTTGAGCTGTTTTTAACCGCACTCTACGTTCACTGTTCACCCACATGCACTTTATATATCCACTCTTTCGCATGCACACAACAACCACAGTACGTTATACACCAGATGGTGGACAGTACTTTTACAAAAGAAGAAGAAGTGCAACAGCTAGGACTCGAACCCACCCTCTGATGATCAGAAATCCCATGAGTGTGGTGCTCTTAATGGCTCGACCACACCACCCCACTTTAATCACTCTGTCAATACAAATAAGAATCAAAACTTTCCCACAAATTGAGATTAAGAATTCTTACAACTGTATTTTTAAAGGAACAAAAGGGTAGCGACAAGTTCTTAAATGGCCGTTTAAAACCAGCAGGGCTGTGCCATGTGATAAAGGCCCGAGCAGAAGGCGTGGACCTTTATTGCACTGCAACGACCTTGCAAGGTTTTAAACGGCAGTTTGAGAACGTGTCACTACTCTTTTATTCCCATTTATCATTGTCTTTTTGGTTAAAAGGCTTAATAAAGTAAGAAACTCTGTAAAACTTATCTGTTTTCCGACGTGCTTGAGCTCTGTAAGTGCATTGTTATGACTATTCGTTCGTGCGCGTAGTCTTGCTTTTCTCGTTGACGTTTCTCATTTTTCTTTCACACACAGTGCGGCCAACTCACCGACAGCACCCGCACCACCCGTAATGAGAAACGTAGTGCACTGAGACTATTGCATGCTGGTCATTAATTTTTAAAGAATTTTTGGCAAAAAGACTATAACCCTGCATGTATTTAATTGTTCTTATTTCATTTTTGTCTAAACAGGATCCATGTATGACAGAACAGAATCCTAAGAAGAGGCACCCTGATGAACTCAAACCACTGGGTCATCCTTTGCAGGTGAACCCTGTGGAGAAGCAAACCCTCAAGCAAGCAAACCCCTTGGAGAAGCAAAAGAGTCCACCATCCGTCTTGCTCAAGCCTTCTTCAGAGACACTCCTACTCCTCCCAAGGTTCAATTGATTCTCCGTCCAAGCCTAAAGCATGAACGTTGGCAATCTCAAGGATCTGAAGGTTCGATAATCATTGTTTCCCCCTTTCCATTCAAACATAAGATGTTTCATGTTGCTACTGCCAGCGACCGTCTCTCTCATATTTTTGCCAACCCCCACCAAGCTCTAAAAATTTGCCTTTCTAGGTATATTTTGGCCAGCGACCTCTGTTAGTGGAAAATGAGCATGTATCAATTTGGTTTGTATTGATGTAATTGAGCAGTGCATACATGTTTTTTCTGCAATTTATTATCAGTTTTATTACAGCTAGAGAAAAACACTCACTGATGGTCAAGTGCCACAGCTGGGACTCAAACCCACACTTTGATGATCAAAAACGCCAGAGCTTATTAAGTCAAGTGCTCTCAACTGCTTGACCATGACACGCCACTTTTGATCACTGTAAACAAAACTATTATCAAACCTTTCCCTCCAAGTGAGATTGAGAGTGCTTACAAGTGTATGAGGTGCATTTTCACGGGCATAAAAAAACTGTTTTGATTGAACTTGCTTTTGGTTGATCACTGGCCAATAGCTAAAACAGTTCGTGGTTATGACTGCCAAACGTATTCTTGATTGTGTGGCAAAGACTGTAACCCTGCATGTATTTATTTCTTTTTTGGTCAAACAGGATCCATGTATGACAAAACAGAATCCTGAGATGATGATAAGAGGCACCCTGATGAACTCAAACCACTGGGTCATCCTTTGCAGGTGAACCCCTTGGAGAAGCAAACCCTCAAGAGTCCACCATTCGTCTTGCTCAAGCCTTCTCCAGAGACACCCCTACTCCTCCCAGGCGAAGGGTCAACTGATCCTACGCCCAAGCCAAAAGCATGAACGTTGGCAATCTCAAGGATCTGAAGGTTCGATAAACATTGTTTTCCCCCTTTCCATTCAACAGGCCTGGAATTACAATCTATTTAGGGCAAGGCCAGTTTGGCCTTCGAGCAAGTCAAATTTTTGAGGGCACCAAGGCGAGTTGAAAGGGCACCATGGTCAAAAGTAAAAATAAATTAAAAAAAAGCGCAAAGGCCAGTAAGTTATAACAAACGGGTCACAAGCTTTTTTAAACAAGTATATTAAAAATTAATAAAATTGGCCTGAGGTATCCCTATGGGTCGTTAACCCAATGAAACAGGTTTTTCAGAATAAGATATTGATAAATCATATCTTATTCGTAAAGAAATCAAAAGATTCTGTCAAAAGAAGACAAGTAAAAACAAAAAAAATTAATTTAATTTATAAAGAAGACCATAAATCATCACAAAAGTTGAGTTTATTGCATTTGGGGGCATAGTTCTTAAATTCATCTTTAAAAATTACATCTCTCTTCAACCGCTCTTTTTGCGTTGTTATTTTGACAAATTCCTTCAAAAGCACATCTTCGAAGAGTCATTTCATTCACCAATTTTTGTTGTCCGTTCACTGAACAGACGATACCATATATGGGCATTTTAACAACAGCGTCCTCTGTTTACCAATAGATTGTGTCAGACGTTAGACTGGTTCATTGTGACATTGGGATGTCAGATATTTGGGCGTGTGTATTACATGCGATGCAGGTTTGCGCTAGCGTGTGCGATGACTCAGCACGATCTCCGTTTACTAAGTGCACTTGTGACCAATGAATACCATGGCTGCTGAATATAGTTCACTGTATAATTATTGAGGCCGTAAGTAGTTGGCCGAAAACAAAATGTTTGTGTCATTCAATAAAAAAAATATTTAGCTTGGGTTTAAAAAGAGGCTCAATGGCCTTGGGAGAAAGGGCACGGCAGTTTTGGTTGTGAAAATGGTATTTTTTTAGGGGCATCGCGGGCAGTTGGAAGGGCATCGACGGCTGTGGCCGCCTTGTAATTCAAGGCCTGATTCAAACATAAGACGTTCTATGTCGCTACTGCCAACAACCCGCTCTCTCATTTTTTTGCCAACCACCACCTAGCAGTAAAAATTTGCCCTTCGGGGTATATTTTGGCCAGAGACCTATGTTACGGGAAAATGAGCATGTATCAATTTGGTTTGTATTGATGTAATTGAGCAATGCAACCATGTTTTTGAATGGTATACCACCTTCATTACAGCCAGGGAAACACTCACTTATGATCAAGTGCCACAGCGGGAACTCGAACCCACACTGTGATGATAAAAAATACCAGAGCTTAAGTCAAGTGCTCTCAACTGCTTGACCATGACGCGCCACTTTTGATCACTGTCAATACAAACTATGATCAAACCTTTCCCACAAACTGAGATTGAGAGTGCTTACAACTGTATGGGGTGCATTTTCACAAGCATAAAAAACTGTGGTTGAACTTGCTTTTGGTTGATCACTGGCCAATAACCAAAACAGTTCGTGGTTATGACTGCCAATTGTGTTCTTGATTGTGTGGCAAAGACTGTAATCCTGCATGTATTTATTTCTTTTTTGTCAAACAGGATCCATGTATGACAAAACAGAATCCTGAGATGATAATAAGAGGCACCCTGATGAACTCAAACCACTGGGTCATCCTTTGCAGGTGAACCCCTTGGAGAAGCAAACCCTCAAGAGTCCACCATTCGTCTTGCTCAAGCCTTCCCCTACTCTGCCCAAGAGTCCACCAATCGACTTCTTCAAGCCTTATGGAGAGACAGCCTAACGGTAATAGAAGACAGAGGCCCCAAACTATACCTTGAAGAGTAGACTACCTATGGATCTAATACAATCAAAGGTATGATGAACTCTGATGATATTTTACTGATGACAAACGTGTGATTTCTCTGGGCTTTTCCTGATTTCAAGTTCTTCAAAGCCACCTTGAGGCAAAACTTTGTAAATAGAAGTTAACCGGTCATCAAAGGGAGAAAAAAAACGAAGTAAACGTCTGATTTCTTTCTTTCTTTTATCCTCTAGAGATCAACTAATCCAGACAGAGAGTGTCGGATCTCCATTCAAGTTCCAGTCCATCACCAGTGGAGTTGCAGTGTTGGTCAACAGTAATTTAGTGTTTGTAGCTTTTAATTTATAACTGCTAGTATCTGGGATGGATCTGAAGGTCTAATATAAAATCACAAAGATAATGAAGGCTTTTCTCAAGGAGCATCATTGTCTGCAAGATTGATATGTGCACATCCTGAGTGTCGTAAATCATTCATACTTTCCTTGTGTGGTGATCTACCTATATTTACCCATGGTGAATCATTAATACTTTCCTTGTGTGGTGAATTACCTTATTTTATGGTAAACCATTCATACTTTCCTTGTGTGGTTATCTACCTATACCCATGGTGAATCATTCATACTTTCCTTGTGTGGTGATCTACCCATATTTTCCCTGTATGGTGAATCGTTCATACTTTCCTTGTGTGGTGATCTACCTATATATACCTGTGGTTAATCATTTATACTTTCCTTGTGTGGTGATCTACTGGTATTTACCCATTAATCATTCATACTTTCCTTGTGTGGTGATCTTCCTGTATTTACCCATGGTGAATCACTCATACTTTTCTTGTGTGGTGAATCATCCAAATCAAAGTTGAAAGTTGAAATGTACAAGGCTTGGCTTAATGTAGTATTGTTTTTTGTCACTATTCTAGCTCATTCATTTAGGCTATTCAATTTAGATGTGCTGATGTATGGAGTTGACAAACTTGGTTGCCATATAGTGGAGCCGGATGGGAATTTTTTCCCCAGAGGGTATTAGATAGGCGGGGTTTTCGCCCATCTCATATATCAGCATTAGCAGCCATGCAACTTTTCAGCCGATCAGCTGACTTTTGGGGTTTTGGTTTTCTCAGCCATTGAAAATTTAAAAAACACAGTACAAAAACTTGCTGTGCCTGTTTCTGGAAATACAAATTTTGTTGTAAAAATACAGAGTTGCATGTGTGAAGTAGGTGACACTTGTCTAAATAATTTCATTTGGTGTCAAAAAAAAAAAAAAAAAAAACACAGTGCAAAATCTTGCTGTGCCTGTTTCTGGAAATACCATTTGTTTTCCTTTTTTTTCTTTTTTAAATACAGAGTCCGTGTCTGATATAGTTGACACTTTAGTGTCTAAATAGGTTCGCTAGTTGTCAAAGAAAATTTGACATTTCATCTAATGTGTATTTAGTTTTAAAATGTTGTCGATGATAAATCATTTCAGGTATATTCCAATAAACTGGGGATTCACAATACTAAATGATGAATCCCCAATGCTTCCCCTTTGTGTGCGAAGTTATCAACACTTTCACAGAGTATGTGATAAGTTATCAATGCTGCCCTTTAATGATGAGTTATCAACACTTTCACTTGTGTGATAAATTATCAATGCTTTTATTTTATGATGATTTATCAACACTTGCACTTGTGTGATAAATTATCAATGCTTTCCCTTTATGATGAGTTATCAACACTTTCACTTGTGTGATAAATTATCAAAGCTTTCCTTTTACGATGAGTTATCAACACTTTCACATGTGTGATAAATTATTGATGCTCTCTTTTTGTGAGGAGTGTCTGCTTTCATTTTAGGATGAGTTATCAACACTTTCGCTTGTGTGATATATTATCAATGCTTTCCTTTTAGGATGAGTTATCAACACTTTCACTTGTGTGATATATTCAATGCTTTCCTTTTAGGATGAGTTATCAACACTTTCACATGTGTGATAAATGATCAAAGCTTCCCTTCTATGGCGAGTTATCAATACCGACACTGTGGTGAACTACCCTTAATTCCCTCACAGTAAGTCACCAACACTTCCACTTGTGTATATTTTTGATACCCTTCTGAATGGGGATCTACCCATATTTCACTTGAGTATAATATAATAATTACACTCAAACTTCCCTTGAATCATCTAAACATTCCCTTGTGTAGCAAATCACTTATACCTCCTTTGTGTGTTAATCGATGCATACTTCAAATGCTTTGAAATCTCCTCTTATTGTCAAAGTAGTCAGTGTCAATTAAAGTATACAATATTAGGAGTCAAAGTAAAAATTAGTCTAGTTAGTTACAGTAAATGTTTCAGGTTGTGCCAATAATCTTGTGTGGTTAACTACTCACACTTTCCTTTGTGTGGTGATCAACCTATTCATTACACTGTGGTAAATGACACTTCTCATTGTGTTGTGAATTACTCACATTTTATCTGTGTGGTGAACTATCCATACTACCCCTTGTATGGTGAAAATAACCACTTTGACTTGTGTTTAGATTTACCCACACTTCTCCCTGTGTGGTGAATCACTAAAATATTCCCCTTTTGTCCCAAGATCCATCCCTTATCCACACAAAGGTGTATGATTCCAATAAAGGCATACATACAAAGTTAATCAAAATTCTTAAAATTTTAAAGAAAAATGTTCCCTTGCAGATAAAATCAGGGCACTCTGATTGTCTTCTTGGGGAACAGTTTTACCAGTCAGAGAGCACTCTGATTGAAACTGTTCAAAGAAATTTCAAACAAGTTTTGCAGAAATTGTAGATGCTAAGAATTGAAGAGAAAACCCTAACCGCCTTGTCTGAATCATATGTCTTTGTGTAATTAATTTAAAGTAAATTAGTTGTAAAGTAATTAACTTAAATGTCTGAGTTGCTCCTACCAAAGAATTTCACCATGAAAAACAGTTGTTTTAATTAAAATAATGATTTTTCTCGCAAGCTAAGTCATTATTTCAGAAATTGGGCAAACATAAAAACAAAATTATAGAAATCTCAGTATCTTGCAAAGATATGGACTTTTCTATACTTTTCTTTTAAAGTGTTTTAAAAAAATGTTTGTTTTTTTCTCCTATGAGTAAAGTTATTAACGTTTGTCAGTAATTGAGCAAATTATGGAAATCTCAGTATCTTGCAGAGATATGGAAATTTCTATAAAATACAATGATAAAATTCCCTTACTCATTGTACTTTTTTCATTGGGGGTTTTAGCTCTGAAAGATATTGAGAGTATTTTTCAGAGCTCAAGGTAAAACCACAGAAATACCTTTTTGACTCATTGTGTAGGAGCAGCTCATTCTCATGAGGATTTTCATGTATGTTAGGGCCTCATCCAAACCCTCTGAAAAACTCGCAGAGTTGTGCAAACACCTGTGCCTGTTGGTGGACCCCCTCGGCTGCCTGGAACAAGTGTTGGTCCTGCTGGTCTGGGTGCCATGGAAGGTATGTTCTCTGTTCAGTGAAGTTTAATTAGATGCACCACTAGTGTTTTGTTTCACTGGTGTAACGCCTTACAAATTTGATGAGCTAGAGCGAAGCAATTTTTGGATGCATACTATACTAGCGCATTCCGAGCTGGAAAGTAGTGGTTGGTCCCTAAAACGTTTGGTTCGGTAAGATCTCTCAAGACGTCGGGATGAGGGCCCCTTATCATTTAGCCTTTTGTTGGTCACGTCACTCTTTTGTTCTCTAGTAAACAGGTTTGAACTGGGGATCTTTCAAGATCATCAAAGGTGCCTTGAGATGTCTTTGCTTGAGCCAATGGAATCTGGACTTGGTGGATGATGAGAACTTCTATTCAGTTGATGATATGAGGGCTGGAGAAACATGTTCTGCTTGGTCATGCCACTTTACATCAATAATATATAGTAAGAACACCCATTTTATTGCCTTTTGATACCAAAGATGACATTGGATTTGTATCATTCGAATTGGTTGGTTTTTAGAAGAGGTCAACGGTTGCATATTCTCTACTCTTTCATTGTGTTTTGAATACCCCATACTTCCCCTGGTGTTGCGTATTCTCTACACTTTCACCTGTGTTTTGAATTACCCATACTTCCCCTGGTGTTGCGTGTTCTCTACACTTTCACATGTGTTTTGAATTACCCATACTTCCCCTGGTGTTGCATATTCTCTACACTTTCATTGTGTTTTGAATTACCCATACTTCCCCTGGTGTTGCGTATTCTCTACACTTTCATTGTGTTTTGAATTACCCATACTTCCCCTGGTGTTGCGTATTCTTTACACTTTCATTGTGTTTTGAATTACCCATACTTCCCCTGGTGTTGCGTATTCTCTACACTTTCACCTGTGTTTTGAATTACCCATACTTCCCCTGGTGTTGCGTATTCTCTACACTTTCATTGTGTTTTGAATTACCCATACTTCCCCTGGTGTTGCGTATTCTTTACACTTTCATTGTTTTATGAGTAACCCATACTTCCCCTGGTGTTGCATATTCTCTACACTTTCATTGTGTTTTGAATTACCCATACTTCCCCTGGTGTTGCGTATTCTTTACACTTTCATTGTGTTTTGAATTACCCATACTTCCCCTGGTGTTGCGTATTCTCTACACTTTCACCTGTGTTTTGAATTACCCATACTTCCCCTGGTGTTGCGTATTCTCTACACTTTCACCTGTATTTACAATTACCCATACTTCCCCTGGTGTTGCGTATTCTCTTCACTTTCACCTGTATTTACAATTACCCATACTTCCCCTGGTGTTGCGTATTCTCTACACTTTCACCTGTATTTACAATTACCAATACTTCCCCTGGTGTTGCGTATTCTCTACACTTTTATTGTGTTTTGAATTCCCCATACCTCCCCTGGTGTTGCGTATTCTCTACACTTTCATCTTGTTTTGAATAACCCATACCTGCCCTCCCCTGGTGTTGCGTATTCTCTACACTTTCACCTGTATTTTGAATTACCCATACTTCCCCTGGTGTTGCGTATTCTCTACACTTTTATTGTGTTTTAGATTACCCATACTTCCCCTGGTGTTGCGTATTCTCTACACTTTCACCTGTGTTTTGAATTACCCATAATTCCCCTGGTATTGCGTATTCTCTACACTTTCACCTGTGTTTTGAATTACCCATAATTCCCCTGGTGTTGCGTATTCTCTCCACTTTCACCTGTGTTTTGAATTATCCATACTTCCCCTTGTGTTGCGTATTCTTAACACTTTCACCTGTGTTTTGAATTACCCATACTTCCCCATGTCTTAATTGCGTATTCTCTACACTTTCACCTGTGTTTTGAATTACCCATAATTCTCCTGGTGTTGCTTGTTCTCTTCACTTTCACCTGTGTTTGAGTTACCCATAATTCCCCTGGTATTGCGTATTCTCTACACTCCAACTGTGTTTTGAATTACCCATACTTCCCCTGGTCTTAATTGCGTATTCTCTACACTTTCACCTGTGGTTTGAATTAGCCTACCCATACTTCCCCTGGTCTTAATTGCGTATTCTCCACACTTTCACCTGTGTTTTGAATTACCCATAATTCCCCTGGTATTGCAGATTTACTACACTTTCACCTGTGTTTTGAATTACCCATACTTCCCCTGGTCTTAATTGCGTATTCTCTACACTTTCACCTGTGGTTTGAATTAGCCTACCCATACTTCCCCTGGTCTTAATTGCGTATTCTCCACACTTTCACCTGTGTTTTGAATTACCCATACTTCCCCTGGCATTGCGTATTCTCTAGACTTTCACCTGTGTACTGAATTACCCATAATTCCCCTGGTATTGCAGATTTACTACACTTTCACCTGTGTTTTGAATTACCCATACTTCCCCTGGTCTTAATTGCGTATTCTCTACACTTTCACATGTGGTTTGAACTAGCCTACCCATACTTCCCCTGGTCTTAATTGCGTATTCTCCACACTTTCACCTGTGTTTTGAAATACCAATAATTCTCCTGGTGTTGCCTATTCTCTACACTTTCACCTGTGTTTTGAGTTACCCATAGTTCCCCGGGTATTGCGTATTCTCTACACTTTCACCTGTGTTTTGAATTACCCATAATTCCCCTGGTGTTGCCTATTCTCTTCACTTTCACCTGTGTTTTGAATTACCCATAATTCCCCTGGTGTTGCCTATTCTCTTCACTTTCACCTGTGTTTTGAATTACCCGTAATTCCCCTGGTATTGCGTATTCTCTACACTTTCACCTGTGGTTTGAATTACCCATACTTCCCCTGGTCCTTATTGCGTATTCTCCACACTTTCACCTGTGTTTTGAATTGCCCATATTCCCCTGGCATTGCGTATTCTCTACATTTTCACCTGTGTTTTGAATTACCCATAATTCCCCTTGTGTTACCTATTCTTTACACTTTCACCTGTGTTTTGAATTACCCATAATTCCCCTGGTGTTGCCTATTCTCTTCACTTTCACCTGTGTTTTGAATTACATGTAATTCCCCATGTCTTAATTGCGTATTCTCTACACTTTCACCTGTGTTTTGAATTACCCATAATTCTCCTGGTGTTGCTTGTTCTCTTCACTTTCACCTGTGTTTTGAATTACCCATACTTCCCCTGGTCTTAATTGCGTATTCTCTACACTTTCACCTGTGGTTTGAATTAGCCTACCCATACTTCCCCTGGTCTTAATTGCGTATTCTCCACACTTTCACCTGTGTTTTGAATTACCCATACTTCCCCTGGCATTGCGTATTCTCTACACTTTCACCTGTGTTTTGAATTATCCATACTTCCCCTTGTGTTGCGTATTCTCCACACTTTCACCTGTGTTTTGAATTGCCCATATTCCCCTGGCATTGCATATTCTCTACACTTTCACCTGTGTTTTGAATTACCCATAATTCCCCTGGTATTGCGTATTCTCTACACTTTCACCTGTGTTTTGAATTACCCATAATTCCTCTGGTGTTGTCTATTCTCTTCACTTTCACCTGTGTTTTGAATTACCCATAATTCCCCTGGTATTGCGTATTCTCTACACTTTCACCTGTGTTTTGAATTACCCATAATTCCCCTGGTGTTGCCTATTCTCTTCACTTTCACCTGTGTTTTGAATTACCCATAATTCCCCTGGTATTGCGTATTCTCTACACTTTCACCTGTGGTTTGAATTACCCATACTTCCCCTGGTCTTAATTGCGTATTCTCCACACTTTTACCTGTATTTTGAATTACCCATAATTCCCCTGGTATTGCGTATTCTCTACACTTTCACCTGTGTTTTGAATTACCCATAATTCCCCTGGTGTTGTCTATTCTCTTCACTTTCACCTGTGTTTTGAATTACCCATAATTCCCCTGGTATTGCGTATTCTCTACACTTTCACCTGTGTTTTGAATTACCCATAATTCCCCTGGTGTTGCCTATTCTCTTCACTTTCACCTGTGTTTTGAATTACCCACAATTCCCCTGGTATTGCGTATTCTCTACACTTTCACCTGTGGTTTGAATTACCCATACTTCCCCTGGTCTTAATTGCGTATTCTCCACACTTTCACCTGTGTTTTGAATTGCCCATATTCCCCTGGCATTGCGTATTCTCTACACTTTCACCTGTGTTTTGAATTACCCATAATTCCCCTGGTGTTGCATATTCTCTACACTTTCACCTGTGTTTTAAATCACCCATACTTCCCCTGTTGTTGCGTATTCTCTACACTTTCACATGTGTTTTGAATTACCCATACTTCCACTGCTGTTGCGTATCCTCTACAAAAGACATGTTTGGTGACGACCCATACTGTCTTTGAGTGGTGAATTTATCACAATTCATCTTAACCCCGTTGAAATATTTGGTCAAGGTCATTTTCTTTAGGGATGGTAGACATAATATTGATCCAATGTCATCTCCAGTATCATTTATTGGCAAACATGCAGTGAGAAAAAAATCACTACTTAATGCTCAAACTGCTGAACAAATTTTTGACGTTTGTGTGATACGTCAGCACTTTTCTGAAGAATTTCGGCAACTTGCTTTACACACAGTTTGTTACTAAATTACTGGCCTTACAGAACTTGTTTCTCCGACCAGCACATCATCATCTGGATAGAAGTTGTCATCATCTGTCGAGTTAGGATCCCATTGGAACAAGTGTCGACACCTCTTAGCACCACCAGTGCAGCTTGGTTGCGAAACCACAATCGGTGAAATCCTAAGCACTCTTGAGGGCACCATTTCATTTAAGCAAGCAACAACTACCTTCTGCTCAGCACTTCTGCGTCTAAAACAAACCGCTAAATTGCGTCTAGCTTGTTAGATTTGTAAGACAGTACATCGTTGTTACAAACCACTAGTAGCGCATCTAATTGAACTTCACTGAACAGAGTAACATATCAACCATTGCATTTGGACCTTTGGACCATCACAAGTTCCAGGTGTCCGAGGGGGTCCACCGACAGGCACAGGTGTTTGCACGACTCTGCTTTTTTTTTTGGCCAAAATTTTCAATAAAAAATTGAACAGAACTCTCCTTGTAACTTGTGTTTTATTTGCATCAACCCCCACTCCCCCCCCCCCCAATTCAAATATGGAAGGCCCATCTTATCTCGATGGAACCCACCTCCACACTATAAGGACCAATGTTAGCCCCCCCCCCCTACAGTGTGGGGTGGGTTCCATCAGGTTAAGATGGACCCTCAGGCCACCATGTTTAACTACAATGCAATTGGGTGTGTATAAAGTCGCTTTTAGCTAAGTATTTTTGCGCATATGAAATTAGGTGTAAAAATAATACACACCCATTGCTGCACTGTGTTCAAATATGGCAGCCAACTAGACGACTCAAGTAATAATGAGATATTAGTCTTTCACTTCGGGGCAACCAAAACATAAGTTGATTCGCCCCTAAAAGTATAGCCTTTATTTTCGTACACACAAAACCAAACTTAAACTATTCAAATAGCCTTATATATAAACCTTGCACACATTTTCAGACAAAATTTGATAAAACCACAGTTTCAGCCAAAATTTGATAAAAACCATAAGGCTATAGCCTTGCATACATTTTCATGGAAAATTTGATAAAGCCACATTTGCAGGCAAAATTTGATAAAACCATAAGGCCTTGCACACATTTTCAGACAAGATTTGATAAAGCCACAGTTTCAGCCAAAACTTGATAAAAACCATAAGGCCTTACACACATTTTCATGGAAAATTTGATAAAGCCACAATTTCAGGCAAAATTTGATAAAAACCATAAGGCTATAGCCTTGCATACATTTTCATGGAAAATTTGATAAAGCCACATTTTCAGGCAAAACTTGATAAAAACCATAAGGCTATAGCCTGGCACACATTTTCATGGAAAATTTGATAAAGCCACATTTTCAGGCAAAACTTGATAAAAACCATAAGGCTATAGCCTTGCATACATTTTCATGGAAAATTTGCTATAGCCACATTTTCAGCCAAAATTTGATAAAGCCACATTTTCAGGCAAAATTTGATAAAACCATATAGCCTTGCACACATTTTCAGACAAGATTTGATAAAGCCACAGATCCAGCCCAAATTTGATAAAAACCATAAGGCTATATAAGCCTTGCACACATTTTCATGAAAAATATGATAAAGCCACAATTTCAGCCAAAATTTGATAAAAACCATTAGGCTATATAATAGCCTTGCATACATTTTCATTGGAAATTTGATAAAAACCATGAGGCCTTGCACACATTTTCATGGAAAATTTGATAAAGCCACATTTTTAGGCAAAAGTTGATAAAACCATAAGGCTATAGCCTTGCACACATTTTCATGGTAAATTTGATAAAGCCACAGTTTCAGCAAAAATTTGATAAAACCATAAGGCAAGATTTGATAAAGCCACATAGCCTTGCAAACATTTTCAGCAAACATTTGATAAAAATCATGCCTTGCACACATTTTCAGCCAAAATTTGATAAAAACCCTAAAGCTATAGCCTTGCACACAATTTCATGGAAAGTTTGATAAAGCCACATTTTCAGGCAAAATCTGATAAAACCATAAGCCTTGCACACATTTTCAAGCAAAATTTGATAAAGCCACATTTTCAGGCAAGATTTGATAAAGCCACATTTTCAGCCAAAATTTGATAAAACCATAACGCTTGCACACATTTTCACGGAAAATTTGAACAAGACACATTATCACAGAACATTTGATAAAGCTACATTTTCAGGCCAAATTTGATAAAACCATAAGCCTTGCACACATTTCCAGGCAAAATTTGATAAAGCCACATTTTCAGGCAAAATTTGATAAAACCATAAGGCCTTGCACACATTTTCAGGCAAGATTTGATAAAGCCACATTTTTAGGCAAAATTTGATGAAACCATAAGACTAGAAAAGCTTGCACACATTTCAAGGCAACATTTGATAAAGCCACATTTTCAGGCAAAATTTGATAAAAACATAAGGCCTTGCACACAATTTCAGGCAAGATTTGATAAAGCCACATTTTCAGGCAGAATTTGATAAAGCCATTAGGCTATAATAGGCTTGCACACATTTTCAGGCAAGTTGATTAAGCCACATTTTCAGGCAAAATAAAAATAAAACAACATTTTCAGGCAAACTTTGATAAAAACCTTAAAGACAGTGTACTATATTGGTAATTGTCAACAATCAGTCTTCTCACTTGGTGTATCTCAACATATGCATAAAGTAACAAACCTGTGAAAATTTGAGCTCAACCGGTCGTCGGAGTTGCGAGTTAACTATGAAAGAAATAAACACCCTTGTCACACAAAGTTGTGTGCGCTTTATGGTTGATTTTGAGACTTCAAGTTGAGGTCTCGAAATCAAATTCGTGTAAAATTACTCCTTTCTCCAAAACTAGGTCACTTCAGAGGGAGCTATTTCTCACAATGTTTTATACCATCAACCTCTCCCCATTACACGTTACAAAGTAAGGTTTTGTGCCAATAATTATTTTGAGTAATTACCAATAGTGTCCACTGCCTTTAAGGCTACGCCTTGTACACATTTTCAAGATAAAACCACAAGGCTCGAGGTTACTGTATATACAACTGATAAAGTAAAACATAACAGTTATGTAAAACATATTTTTTTTAATTAGAATCTGAGGTGATTCATTAATAGTAATATCTAAACCGACCCATAATCTTGTAATTAAGTACACCATTGCAAGCAACAAATTTTAGTTTTAAATTTGGTCTATTCATCCTGGTAAGGTTTGTTCAATTAGCAGGGCTACCAATCGTGCAGGTCCCAGGATACCGGCCCCACGCGCTTTTCCAGATCATCGGGGCCTTTGCACCGCCCTCCCGAGCGGGTCAGGTCCGCCGCCCCAGGGTTACCCAGGGCAGTCCCCTACTTTACTAAGGCGGTCCGCTAGCCGAAAAGACTAGGGACTACTTCCGTTGGTCAACCATTTGTGATAACACTGGCCCTCCTAAGGAAAGGAGCCCGAATGCACCTTTAAGATCAACCACCCAGTGGCCCGAGCCGGAAGTAGGACCCCACCTGCCACGTGCAAGTGTCCAGGTCCCTTTAATCTTTGAAGTTGTCGCACCACCAAGTTAGCGCAAACAAACCATATATGTGCTTGTTATTTGCAATGGTGCTCGTATTTAAAAGATTATGGGTCTATTTAGTTATTACTATTGATGAATCACCTCAGATTCAAATAAAAAAAATGTAATGTTTTTCATTACTAGGGTGTTTTACTTGTTCAGGTGTATGTTTTAAAACCCAATCTAGTACTTTCGGTCCAAAATAGGTTTACAATTTGTCTACTTCACATCCAAACTGTACAGTATTGCAATAACAGCCCACTATACAACCTTTAAAAAAACATAGTAAATCAAACTACGATAAAATCTACAATAAATTTCTTTCAATTGATGATAACAAATTGCTGGGTTCTTACACAGATGAACAGCTAGGATGCCTTGATGATACTGATGTTTCATACGAGATGCTTTCCTTTGTACCCTGCAGCCTTTCAAGATGTCAGTAGGGTTGATTCCCTCCATACTTGGTTGTAGGAAATACTAGCAAGGAAAGAATAAGCAAACAGATAGTTCAGATGCAAATGCAAGAAAACAATTACTGTTTCAGTGCAAATCTCTTGCAGAGGTATCTATGACCTCCTCCCCAGTGATATCAGGGTTTTGTTTTAGTGTGATAAGTGATCAATGTTTTCCTGATTAATTTTCAAACCATTACTCGTCTGTTTTTCTGTTAACAGTGGGTTGTAGTACTCTTTGAGGACATTTGAGAAACAAGTACTTTGTTTTACCTCCTTTCCACCAACTACTCATGGGAGGAATTATGCTTGAACTAAATTTTTAAACTATTCTAAGAAATAACGTATTACAATGATTGATGCACCTTTTGGAAGCTTGAAAAAGCTTGACATAAAAACACAACCTAGCCTGTAAATTCAAATCAAGACATCAAACTTATTTTAACTACTGTACAAAAAGGAACTACATTACTTTTGCACAATTATTCCAGATCTTAATGGACCGGTGTTAATATTAAAAATGTGTTTTCTGAGTGTTAACCTTTTACTGGAGTTTGAAGCCCCTGCATCCGAGGCTGGTCTTGGACATCTACTTGGTGACGGGTAGTTGCAATGGAGATCCTGAAAAAATTATAATTTATTTTTAATATAGTGTCTTACATAAAAAATCTCAAAACGCTGACTGCACCACAAAAATATTTCACAATTTGCAACATTTAGATTTGTTACACACATTGTCCATCAGTAAAACAGCTAGATACAATTTTGTTTTTTCAATAGATTTGCTTTCAATACTTTCAATCACAAATAATTATATGAAGATAATACTTTGAAAACAGCAATGTAATGGTTAACTGAGCTCATGCACATATGGAGTTCTTTGACTGGTGCAAAAGTAGGCAAACAACAACTCAGGGGATGCCAAATGCTGGGAACAGTTCTCTTGGGGTGCTGATTGCACTCATTAAAAAAAATGCATAAACTTTGACAAACCAGTATGATTCTTGTGTGTAATTTTTTCTAGCAGTTCAACTGTTTCACACAAGCAGATCATTTATATTGTTCATAAGCCTGCAGTTCTACTCAAGAAGCAAGTTTGATTAACTCTCAGCACTCTCATGTATTTCTACAACAAGTTAGGTCAGACTAAAATAATCTTCTTCATCCCCTTTGGAAATTAATTTTTAACACTTATTTGCGAACAACTGCTGCCAAGCTTACTGCATTTATTGATGTTTAAATTGTACCTTTGTTTTGTTACCAGTAGATAAAATGGATCAGTCCTTATTTTAACCTACCGTTTAACAAACTTAGTGGAACAGCCTTATTAGCATTTCTCAAACTAGTTTAGATCACCATGTGCACTCAGGCAGTGGTTTGCCTCATGCACTGTTAATCATGTAGTATGTTCCTTTGGTTGAAATTAGCTTTTGTTGCACACAAAGTACTAGTTGTTGTACCATTAGTTACTTTGTTCGTATGGTGGAATGTTTCTTTAAACCTTTTTTAAACTAGGGTTTCATTATGCTTAATGTAGCACGTAGAAGTAACAATAACATTTTAAAACTTGTTAGGCCTAACATGGACCAATATTCCCTATTTCAGCAAATTGTGTTTACCTTTTCTTTGAGACCTCATCTTGATTATGACTTCCCGGCCCGTATTGAGGGTTGATTGAGGATCCCCAGGCAGTAAGTAACATGCTTAGTGGAAATGCAGCTGTTCTTTAGCACAGTTCTCCTCACTATAAAACACAAACAAGTAAGAAATGAATATGGTAAATTTATCTTCCTCCTCCAGAAATAAACTTTAGGGTCTTCCAATGTTGGTTGGAGTCTACGTAGGGAGTATGCAAGCCCGTATCCGGTGGGAGTGGAACCCCCCCCCCAATCCTCCCAAAAAAGTCTGCCCCCCACAAAAAAAAAGCTTACATACAAAAAAGTAAACAAAAGTGCCCCCCCCCAAAAAAAAAAATATATAGGATCACACAAAAACACCCAAAAAAACTAAGTCCCCCCACCCCCCCCCAAAAAAAACCCCAAAACCTGCCAAATTCTTTTCAAACGAAACCCCGAAATATATGTTAAAAACAGTCAGTCCCCCTAACCCCCCCCCCCCCATAAAAAGGAGAGTAGGAGTTGGTTGGTGTAAGTTAAGCAAGTTGACAGGAGGGGACTGTGCATAAAATAACAAACCTGTGAAAATTTGAGCTCAATTCGTCGTCGAAGTTGGGAGATAATAACGAAAGAAAAAACACCCTTGTCACACGAAGTTGTGTGCTTTGGTTGATTTCGAGTCCTCAAATTCTAAATCTGGAGGTCTCGAAATCAAATTCATGAAAAATTACTTTTTTCTCAAAAACTAAGTCACTTCAGAGGGAGCCATTTCTCACGATGTTTTATACTATCAACCTCTCCCCATTACTCGTTTCCACATAAGGGTTTATGCTAATAATTATTTTGAGTAATAACGCATAGTGTCCACTGCCTTTAAAGGAACACGTTGCCTTGGATCGGTCGAGTTGGTCTTGAAAAGCCTTTGTAACCATTTGGTATAAAATGCATATTATGGTTAGTAGAAGGATGTTGTATAAGTAGAATACAATGATCCACACAAACATGCCTTGAAATTGCACTGTTTTCCTTTTACCTCAGCGACTAACACGGTGGGCCATTTATGGCCAACCAAGTTCGCAAAGTAAAAGGGAAAACACGCAATTTCGAGCAATTTTGTGAGGATCATTGTATTCTACTTTTAAAACATCTTTCCAACCATATGCATTTTATAACAAACGGTTACACACGCTTTTAATAGACCAACTCGTCCGATCCAAGGCAACGTGGCAGAAAATGCACCCTGGTAATCATCATAGTATTCGCAATTGTCTTTTTCAATAAACTTAAATAACCACCCTCTTCACTTTCTAACTAATAGCCCATTCAAAGCCATCATGTGGCGGGTTGCCCAATAGTGCAAAATATGCTGGACTCCCTCTGCGTATATATTTGGCACATATTAAGCTTAAATGTCTCATTAGGGCGCCCCCTATCAACAGGAGTAGGACAGGCATGTACAACTGGGTGGGCACAATCGTCGACACAACATTGTTAGTTGAACTGTGACGAGAGGGAGTGGCCTGCACAATTTGTACCTAACATTTATTCAAGATTATCTCTTTGACAAATCCATATTAGTACTTTTATGGATAAAGTTCATGATCCATATTTTTGGCGATCACTACGTTTGCTTTACCAATGGCCTTGAAAGAACTTGTAAACAACTCATTGTTGAATCTGCTTGGGTGGTCAAATAATTGACTGTGGCAACTTGTACCCTACACATTGGTTTATAGAACACTACTTATTCAAGCTCCTTAATAATTTTCAATAATTATTAAAGTTTGCTTTTAGTACTTGTATCTGAAGTTTGTCATTGCCATCCCCTGGTCACACAGGAACTGCGGTGCGCAATTTCGTTATTTAATGCACACACACACTTTTGCGCAATAGCCAAAAAGTGCAAAAGTGATGGCACCCTCTGTTGCCTAGTCATACTATTAAGGAAGTGAGACTTTCAACTCCATATGCTTTTATGGGGCTGTCATGACTAGTCATGTTGTCTTCAAAAATCTTTCGGAAAATCAAGAAGAAAACAACATTAAACCTTAAAAGAGTAAATGAAACCACAGCACCCCCACAGTACAAAGAATTAAATTGGGCTAATTTTCCGCATGTCGCCACAGATTTATCCAGTATCCACCCTTAAAAAACTCCAATTCCACTGAATTTTTACAAAAAGTAGGGCCTAAAATCTGTTTTGAGTAAATTAAATTAGTGTTTGTAGGGTACAGACATTTTTCCAAGCTTCTAACCTGTTTGCAATCCCTGTGTAGCTAAAGAATAAAACAATATTAAATTACCAAAACATGTCCTTAATACAGCAAATGTATACATGTGACATGTCGGCCACATGTGTTTTTCGAAACTGCCGCTGTGTCGAACGGTATATTGTTTGCCTCATTTTTACCGTTTCAGAAACTCATAATGAAACGAAAGAAGTATTCTACGAATGCTATAAAGCATACCCTACTCACCTCTTTCATTATTGTAGTTATTATGTCGACTTAATTACATGTAAATTGTTGAAGAACGTGAGAGGAAATTCTTGAGCCTTCAGCCATTTTGTCTTGCGAGAGCGCTATAGGCCGCGCGCGTGCGCACACACACCCACGCGCACCACACACACACACGAACGTCCATGGGGCAAGCCATTATATGGTAACGGTGAGACGTTATGAGAGAACTTTATTTTCTTGATAATTGAGGGACGATATAGAATTAATCATAAACATTTATATGTTATAAAATTTGATAGTTTAGCTAACAGTGGACTTTCGAAACTGTTTTTGAGAGTTTTTGAGCAAGTATTGGGGAAGAAGGAGCCTCGAGATGTTTCAACCCTAAATGAGCACCCCCATTGAATAATGGAACGTGCAAGACATTTCGGTTTGCCTAGATCCAGGGGCGAGGGGGGGGGGGGGGGGGCAGTAGTAGATTTTAGCAAAAACAATGGGAGGTAGGCCTATATTGGGAGGTATTGAACTAATCTGAAAGGTTTTAATTTCTCTGTACCTCAGACCATGCTCAAACTGAAAAAGTGAACAACTGCTGGGCTCTTAATGCAAATAATATCGATGATGGAGGCGAGGCTGACGGAGGAAAGAGGGGGCGAACTGGGGGTTCTGTCTTAAGTCAATTAAAATATACGCGTTTTAGGCTCTGTATTAGAAAACTTCTCTCCAGTGAAAGAAAATGTTGTGATAGGGTCAAATCAATATTTAAAGCAATAGAAAATGTACACAAAGTGAACATGATAAGAATATCTTATAAGTAGAATATGAATTTATTTCCATAAAAACATTCCCCCATAAAATTAAATTATAATGTATCTTTAAAAGAAAAAGTTAAAAATGTTCTTAGTTTTAAATGTGTACATTTTGTAATTGGGTTATCATGCTAAGTGAAACATAAACACAAGGTGAATCTTGGTTTATTACTTGCTTGTGGCAATTCAAATAAGCAATGATGCATCTGGGATCTTCACCTGCTATTTTCTCTGCCTAGTCAATATATCAATCAAAAACAATGCGCCATTATATGAATAGCCACTAGCAAAGTAATAAACTATGAACATTTATAACATTTTCTACTAATGCAATAATGTATATGCCTTTAAGATACAAATTAATCCCTTCACTGGCATTACACAAAATGCTGAATGATTCTTGTTCATAGAAACTTTGACAAAACAACATTAACATACTGCAAATTATTATTATTATTATTATTTTATTTGCCATAACAGTACAAAACAAAATACATTGACACTATACCACGAGATGGGCAAGGGACAACAAAAGCAAATACATCCTATGATCCGTAGATCTGTTGCCCCACATCTGGGGTACACAATAAAATTAATATAGATTTAACATAATATAGTACACAAAGCAATAATAAAAGCAGATAATTATACAACCAATAGTGAATAATAAAAAAAAAAATTAAAAGTAAATAAGTAAAAAACAACAGATAAGGTAAGGATAAACAATAAATGCTTTAAGGTACAAACAAGTTGTTCAGTTTTTTTTTCTTCTGTATTTTTCACAGGGGACCGATAGACTTATCTTGATGGTTGCTTATTGTATGGAGTTATATACGCTAATTGAATTTTCATATTAGTGATAATATTTGGTCCTCATAGTAGCTAGATCAGCGAACTTTACAACATGCATAACTCTGTTCACGGGGCACACTTGGACCGTTCCCCAAACTTTCTCAACTCAATGGGAAGTGTACAACCCCAACCTTCTTATATTTGCGCTAAGCGGTTAATAAAAAATAATACCCTCTAAGCCCTTTCAGGTTCCCTTTTATACACCTGGGTGAAGAGAAGCAATAATGGACATTGCCTTGCTCAATGACGTAAGCGTCATGACCAGAAAACCCAACACTCCAATGAGTCGGCAATCAGAATTTAAGTCAGACGCACTTGAGCACTTGTCCACGACAATATTTTAGGCCTATATGTCTGGTTTTTGAAAGGGCAAGGGCACCGAGGCTTTTCTCTTTGATAAAGGAAAATTGGGAAATGAAGAAATTGTAAATGTCTATTGGAACATTTCAAGGGCACCAAGGCAATGACTAAGGGCCATTGAGGCAATCACCTTTGTTGCCTCCATGAAGGACCATGCCTGAAATTAGTAATAGTATAGGAAACGGCTCCCTCTGAAGTGGTGTAGTTTTCAAGTAGGAAGTAATTTTCCATGAATTTGATTTTGAGATTTAGAATTTGAGATCTCGAAATCAAGCATCTGAAAGCACACAAATTCATGTGACAAGGTTGTTTTTTCTTTCACTATTATCTTGCAACTTCAACGACCAATTGAGCTCAAATTTTCACAGGTTTGTTATTTTATGCATATGTTGAGATACACAAAGTGAGAAGACTGGTCTTTGATAATCACCAATTGTGTCCAGTGTCTTTAAAGGATCTTACCCTTACAAAGATATGTGTACACAAAATTTATGAACAAAAACTATGTTACACACTGAAAGAAAGATCTATGATGGTGACTGAAAAACATGTTTTTTAAAGCTAGTTCCATACAGAGACATTGAAGTGACTAGACTAAGATTTGAACCATCGACCTCCGGATTAATGTGCCGGCACTTTATCAACTGAGCTATCTAACCCTATTTTGACAGTCTCCCTATTCATTGCACAAACTTAAAATGGAAAAGATGTAAGTTGGATCAGACACTTGCACGCTGAGGGCCCACTTTTTTACAGACTGTATTTGGCAAGAAAGAAATTTATCCAAAATGAACAATGAGAATCAAACTTAATCAAATGATGTTTTGATCAAGGACAAAATTCCCACGCATTTTGGACCAGTAAGTCTCTGTTTAATAAGAATAAACTTTTATAGTTTATAATTCTCTTTACTGATGTGACTCTGTTTTGAGATACAATCTTGTAGCCATCTCGTTGACACAACCACAGCGTCGGGATTCGAAGCCTTCATATCCAGCAGAGTCTGCCCCTGCAGAAAATAATTCAACAAATACATGAGTTGTTTCATATCGACTCATTGACCATAGAATTTAAAGTCACCTGGAAGTGGTATTTTTTCAAAATAAAGCTTTTGTCACTAATAATATATGTGTTTTGATGAGTGGAATGTGAATAAACAGTTAACTAAGATTATAAAAAATCAGTTCTTATGTTATTTACAAATTTAAGAGTAGACCCCGACCCGAGAGGGCGCTGTTCATGACGTCAATCGAGGCAGACTTTGCCTGTAATGCATAGAGTAAACACAATTGCAAAGTACATGTACGGACCAAGTCGTGAATTTGAACGTTTCAAAAAAAAAAATTTTTTTTTCCGGCAATACCGACCAGGTGTATTGCTGCTGAATGCAGAAAAACACTTTTTGAAATGTACCAACTCACGACTTGGACGTACATGTACTTTGCACGCGTGTTTAGTATACGCATTGCAGGCAAAGTCTGCCTCGATTGACGTCACAAATAACTTTATATATTTTTTAAACATACAAATCGTGACAAACAATTACTAAAAAAAATGTTTTATTGTTCGTGAGCATATACTCTTATGTTTGAAAGAAAGAAAATTCTATTTCCAGGTGACTTTAAAGGAAAAATGTTTGTGTCAGTAGGGATTAGCCAGCAGAACAAAGAGGACGAACAGGCCGGAATAAATCTATCTACATGTAGAAGACCATATATAGACAGGAGATTGGCCATAAAGGGCTTTGGAAGTGATGTGATTCACTTAATAGGAAGGAACAACCTGAGGAGCGTTACTGACAGTACCGCTTCTTAGATTACAATTATTGGGTCATAAAAACTTCTATCTTTTTAAAACATAACCACATACTTCAAAGTGAAATGTTTTCAAAAATGCTGAAGCTTTATATTATCAAAAGCTGCTGTAGGCTTCCAACACGATGTCATTCCAATACTTTAAGAATTGACTACCAAATGTATACCCTCCCTTTTATGCTCATACATGAATGGAATTATTGATTATTTACCTCTGATGTGTCTTCCTTGGCATCAATGAGGGTCGTTGTTTCATCAACAGTCTCTGAGACATCACCATCATACGTGAATTTCAGTTAAGGAATCTTGCATCAAAACTCATAAACAAAACCTGTGCTGTGGCGCAAAATGCAGCAAGTAAAACCAGGAACATCGGGGTAAACCCATTCTCTTTTCTCTTTTCGCTAAGTGCACTGGGTTCTTATCGCGCATTACACAACACACAAGACCAAAGGCTTTATATCTCATCTGAAGGACACAGCAATAATGGTTAAGCATCGCGCTTAAGGACACAAGTGTCACAATAGGACTCAAATCCACACTCAACTGAAAAGAATCGCCAGAGCCGAGTTTGGTGTTCTTATCTGCTCGGCCACGACACGTCACACCTGACTTGCAATCATGAGGTTGTAGGTTCGAATCCTACAAAGCTAACCACTGATTTCACAATGACTAGAAGTATGTAGTGTTGTCTAGTTACTGAATCACAATATCTTGATTTGTGCAATTCATATATTCATATCCCCCTCGAGGGAGTTTGCTGAGTTCCCTTGAAGGGAAGATCATCTAAACAAACAAACAACCAAAAACCTAAGCATGATTAAAAAGGATATGCCACAACGTAGCGTGTGAGTTTCTTTAAATCTCCATCATCAACATCACAGAAGCTCACCGTCACCCCTCGGAAGAAACTTGGCAGTCCCATCCCGTCCCGTCCTCCATACAGGACCTACAGCTTGAAGTCCCATCTGAAGGATGAAGCAATAATGATTAAATACTTGCTTATAAAAGGACACAAGCGTCACGACAGGGACTTGAACCCATACTCGCGATCAGAAACAGCAGAGCATGAGTCCAATGCTCTTCACAACTCGGCCATGACACTGTAGGAAGGTAATGGGATTGTACCTTTGATGAAACAAGTGTGGAATTTGGCTCACAGTAAAAAAAAAAGGCCATGAGAAAGGGAACCATCGTTGCAGCTCCTTGCCCATAGCCAAGGCCTGATACTTCACGGAGGCAACGAAGGTGATTGCCTCCATGTCCCCTGGTCATTTCATTGGTGCCCTAAGACGCCTGATGTTAACAATGCCTTGGTTTTTGTTGAAATAAGAAATTTAGTTTAAACCTTTTAAACTCATCTCTCCAGTTTCCCATCACAGACCGAGGGCTGACGACTAAGAACCGACCCTGAGTTTCTCCTGAACCAAACAGGTACGTCAAAAGGCCAACAGTCTATTAAGAAAACAAGTTATTTGAAAGATGTTAATTTTTGCATCTTGGATGAAGAATATAATTTAATTTTGTCTTTTAAGCACTGTATATTCAGTGCTATTAAATCATTGCGGTACCCACTACTGAAGACTCAAGCTGTCTCTAGCCACTGGGTTAGCTTGGTGACCAGTGTAGTTGGTAAGCTTCTGCTCTAGCAATACAAAGATCGTGGATTCGAATCCAAGTGTATTGCCTGTGGATTTTTTTCACAGAAATCAGGATAGTACAGTGATTTTAATACAAAGTGTACTTAAATACACATCAGTGCAAGGATGAAAAACAAACTATACAAAACAATTTTTGTATCAAAGCTAGATGTTTACCAACCTGACCTTTTTTACGAAGTCCCATCTCATCACCGAGGATTAAGCCATGGTTTCTATGGTAACGCTGTATCAGCAAATTTGACACCATAAGCTGGTATGGGCTGGTTATTTCTGCATAAAAATGAACAATACATAATTATAAAAAAATACTTTTTGGGGTATGGATTTTGATCTAAATCAGAATTTTTAATCTGGGGGGCCATTAAATAGTTTTAACAATTCAAGAATGTGCAATGAGTGTATGACTTTGCTATTCTAATTACTTAGTTAATCTTTTGTCAATGTAGTATTCTTCACACACAGCCCTGTCAATCACAGTGAAACACGAACCAACAGCAAAAAAAATAAATTAAAAAACATCATGAAAAAATACAATTTTCTGCTCGGTACTCACTGTTGTTTTTCTGCCGCATCGCACGTCTTTTGCCTTCTCATTATGCAGCCTACTACTACATGTAAATCAACGAACTGCCGAGCCGCGGCCAAGTCGGACTAAACCATTCTGTGAGAGGGGTGCCTGTGCGGCAGTGCGTGGGCGCTTTATGCGTGAACGGCGACTATTATTGTAAACAAACAGCGCACGCACTGCCACACGGGTTTATAACACCCCTTTCACAGAATGGTTTAGTCCAACTCGGTCGTGGCTTGGCAGTTCGGCGAGTAGGCTGGTGTACGCGCTTGGTGGTCGAGTGACCAAAAGATAAAGCGTTGAGCATTATTGAGAAGTCAAAAAACGTGCGATGGGGCAGGAAAACAACAGTGAGTACCGAGCAAAAAATTGTATTTTTTGACGATGTTTTTTAATTTCACTCAACAAAAACGAAATACAAGCATTATGAACGTATATTGAGTAGGGTGGGGAAAGCTTTAGGTGTACAGTATCAGTACACAGGAAACTTCAGTTCTGGCTGGCTAACGTACAATGACGATAGCGTTAATTAAATTAAGGAGGCCCTAATGAGACCCCTATAATAAGGCTCACAGGGGAGCCTTATAGTTTCTAGAAAAAGATAGCTAGTAACTGTAAAAGGTTGCGGACAGATTGGGCATCTTTCACAACAACGGCAACGGCAACGGCAACGCTAATAATTAATATTATTATTAATTTAAACATCGAGTCAAATGTAATACTGCAACTGGTTAAGGCAACTTTAACGTTACTTTTTACTCACCATCACCCGAGTGAAAGACCGAACTATTGCTTTTCCGTCGACGTAGACCTTGTCAATAGTTTTGGATCACCAACCTCCTTTATTTACCGACGAATTCTGTCCATGTCTGTTGGATAAGGGAATATTTTTGCTGCAAGAGACATCAAAAACGGAGGAATTTTATATGGAAGTTATGACAAACTCGGCAAAAAACCCCTCACTTTTATAAATAATTGAGGGCGCTTTTACCAAAAAAGGTTTTATTTTGCGTAAGCGCGTTGAGGGCGCTGTTAAGAGAAGTCGTCAAAATAACCATTTTAAAACACGCGAAGGCGCTATTTAAAAAGAAATCGTTTAAATATTTTAAACCAAGTGAGGGCGCTGTTAAAAAAATCACCGGATAGTACTAGTTAAACAAGTGAGGGCGCTATTACAAAAAAAGAGTCGTCTGCATAACATCGCACACAGAGCCTTGAAAATAGGACCTCCTACGATACTAAAATCACACAAAAAGCATGATGTTTTGCATTTGTTTCACCCTCAAATTATTGTCTAATGAATGAGGGACTGAATTTCTTTGCAATTTCGGGCAAAACTGCAAAATCTGTGATCTTCTGCAGTAATTTGCCCTTGACTATAATCAGCAACTAAAAACAACTATGACTAAAAACAACAATTAATTCAAAACAACTACAAATTAAAAGATCCAGTGTCATCTTTGGTATCAAAAGGCAACACAATTTGTGTTGTTACTAATGATATTTTGGATGTGAAGTGGCATGACCAAGCAGAACATGTTTCACCAGCCCTCATATTATGATATCATCAACTGAATAGAAGTCCTCCCCAACAGCACATTGCCATGCTTTAATAAACCTGATGAAACAAAACAATGAATAGTATTGTACCTTGTGTTATTGTCAGTCATTAGTGTGGAACTGTTTTTCATATGTATGAGCGCAGCGAAGGAGCATGAAAATGTTTTTTTACCCTGCATCACCCATCGTTTGTGCACAGCCCTCTTCCGGTGAATATTAAATATAAAACAGCGCCACCAATCAAGACTACATATTGTAGTATTGGTGTTTGAACTGCTTCACCATGGCAACAACTCATTATCTTGGCCCAATTTCATGGAGCACAACAAAATCTTGCTTATCAGAAAAAGATTACCAGCCAACATACCATTTTGTGTGAATAATTTAAGAGTGGTATCCTGCTCATTCCTGCTAAGCAGACAAATGTTAAAGCGCTTTGTTCTGCAAGGCAGCTCTATGAAATTGGGCCCTCGCCTAATCCAAGAACATGGATCACCAAGTCAAGTCTTGTTGATCCTACAGTGATTAAAATGTCTGAATTCAAAACAGAGTTGAAAATCAAAGAAAAGATGTGCTGACTGTTTCAGTGTATGAATTCTTAAGAAAGATCGCCTTAAAGTAATGTTGATTTCCCAAACTTTCACTATGTGAAGAGATATTTACCACCTTTGCACCAAAAGCTTTCAACAAACAAAATAAATGGGTGAAATTGGCTGGATCAATTAAATGCATTGCTAAAAAAAAGGGGGAGGTCAAATTGTATTTATAATGCACACACTAGCATACAGAAACAACTGTCAACGGCTTTTTTCTTTGATGTTAAACTCCCCTTTAAAATGATAAAACAAAAAATAATTGAAGGACAAGGACACAAATAATGACACAGTTTTTGTGGAAACGATAAGTATTGTCTCTGAGTTCACGAGGTCCTATTATAAAGCACACACACCAAATGCGCCTGTTATCCACGTACAAATTACATTGTATTGATGTAACTAGACTTGCCTCTTGCTCTCATTATTACTGACTCGAGCCATGGAAAGAAAACAATGTGGTTTCTGGTCGAAAAAGACAAAGGACTGACACAAGTCACATTTCATAAAATGGTATAATATTTCTTCTATATTTCTAATTGAAAAAAAAACCATGATCCAAGTCTGGCAAAATGCTTGCCGTTAAATATAAGTTATTTGCTTAAACATTGAAAACTAGTTGCACATATTTTTCCCCTTTCGTTCTTTGTTGTTAATATGAATGTAACTTTGAATTTAGTAAGTGATTGTTAACATCATGGGAAGACACTGGTTTTGGTTGTATTTCATATGCCGTCATTCCTGACACAAAATACTGAATTGTCAGTCAGTACACTCCCACAATGCAGTCAATATTATACCAATGTTGAGTGGCATCATTAACCCTTTAAGATCAACAACACCAACACAATATTAAAATCAGTCTTTGTGAAATATTAATACACCAGAAACGGGCATTTGATCATTGTTTCGGTAGCCGAGCCACACAGTCAAAGATTAAATGGTCTCAAATTGACACAATATTTGGAAGCACTTTATAATAATCGATAACAACTGCTAACTAATCTTTGAGGCTTTAGTCTTAATCCATTCTATTCAAAGGCTTAATCCTAAACCAATCTGATGGAATCGAAAAAAGCAACCCTCGGCTCAACTTGGTTTGCTCCACATTTCTTTACTCCAGTGGAGTCCCAAAAAGGACAATGTCATATTGTTGATTCAATTTGTAATCATAAACACTACATTATGCGTGCATCGCATTGTGAAACACAAATGCACCTCACATAGTACAATTTTAAATGTTTTTTTTAATGATTTTTTTTTAAGAATAGAACTTATTTATTTTAAACCATGTACAATAATACTTGCTTTTTCTGTCAAAAATCGATACTTAACAAGGCTAAAGTCTTCTTTTGTTTTGCACAATCAAATGGAAGTTGTATAACGTTAGTTTAATTAGACAATTATTTCTTAATAATGTATGACTTCGGTAGGTGTCAAATACGGGCTGATAGGAAATGCTCATATCTCAGTGTTTATGCAGAAGTATAGAAGTCACAGAGGTAAATATATTTATAATATATACAAGTGTTATGTTGCTTTCTGTATTTCAACCATGATCTGTATCAAGTACTGATAGGTAACCTCAGATTTTTTTTAAATAATTATTATTATTTGTTTGTATTCTAACAAAACACGGCTGACAATAACGGTTATAGCATGACACAAGGTCAAGATCATGGCATACACAGTAGGCACTACATGTTTTGGTTTTCCCTCAGTTGTTCTGCTTAACGCCTCATCATTTTAAAAAATACAATCATTTGCACACGTTGACAGTTTTGAAAGGATATAAGAAATGTTTGTGCAATATTATGCTTTTAAACTGATAAATATAACGACAAACAGAACCAATTTAAAATTCCCTGTGAACTAATTCACGCAATTAACAACACCCCACCCTTCGTTTGTTTTGGGAAACCAATTTTGACAAGACAATTGGGTCTTCTAATGTAATTCTACAGGCACAGTTGTACATAGCTTCAGCGATTCACCATTTCAAAAAGTTGTTAAATGAGTGACTGATTAATAAATGAAGTATATATACAAACACTTGGTTTGGCAAGTTAGTAGCAGCAATACACTGTGACATGTGTTTTTGTTTTAATTACCATTATTTATCCATAAAAAGTTTTGCTGGTTCTTATTTTTTGTCTTCTGACTGAGAGAAAGCACGCACTGAAAAACCAAAACCTGTCAATAACTGGTGGGTGAACATTAACCTATAGCATAACAAACTACAACACAATACTGGCAGAAAAAATAAACTATGTTAAGTTTTATAACACTGCATCCCAGCTCTAATGCTCCATTGTCAAGAAAATATTTGTTTTATAAAGAAATAACCATTTGTAGAAATCCTTTTCTTTTAAATATTGAATCCTGACTACTCCACAGTCCACACTTTAATCTCCAAACCAAGACTTCCCCAATTGCCCATTTGTGGTACTTTCCTTGCACATGGAACCTGTTTGTGTCCTCCAGGTGGAATTGTGGCTGCTGTCACAATGATGTATACATGTACATACCATATTCCCCATCGTTCAAATTCTCTGCCAAACTTCCATTGGAATAAGTACAACTTGAAATCTTGCAAACGGATAACGGATACATCCACAAAAAAGTTTCAACTATTATAATTTTTTTTTAATTTGACCACACAGCATATTTCTACGTCACTCAGGAATTTATTATACTTGTTTACACTGCTCTTATAATGAAGGCAAAGAACAATGCACTTGACTTCTCAAAAATGTTTAATTTTTTTTTGCATATTTTACTTTTTATAATTTTTTTTTCTTTTATTTTTTAATACTTTTTATAGTTTTGTTTTTTCTTTTGAAGATTTTTTTTTAATTTTTTAATTTTTTTGTATTTTGTTTTTCATTGTTTTTTTTTATAATTATTTATACTGTTTGGTTTTTAAGAATACCAGTAATTCTCCCTGTATTAAACCCACATTGGGAATAGACAGGACCCTGCATTGCACAGCGTCAACTACACGTTACAAATTATCAATCCCATCATGCATAGCTGACAAGTAACAAGTGGAAAATTAAAGTTGCACAGTTTACAGCTCTTTAATATTTTAAAAAAATCATCTTTTCACATTTTTTTTCTTCTTTTTTTGTTTTTATATATATATACATTTTTTTTTTTTTTTTTTTTTTTTTTTACAAAATGACAACAAAATTCCAGATTGTAGCAATAATGTGATTCATGGTCTGAAATATTCAACGATAAATGTTATTACTTTTTTTTTCTCGGTTCATAAGGTTTTTTCTTAAAAGTGTTAAAACTCCATGCTGATTATTTGCTTGTAACACACCACACTGAACCAATATCCAGTTGAAAACAAGGTACAAAGAAAAAATTGTTTTACAATAAAAGTATAAGGAATTCATGATTTTAGTTTTGTTTTTTCTTGTAAAAAGGCCCTTTATTGTAAACACTGCTTTGGCTTTATATGTTCATTAATGTTTGATAATCTTACAGCTACTCACAATATAGTTTAAAATAAAAAATAGCACAGCCAGTAATGTTTTTTCTTTAGTTGCAGTGTCCATGCAGTTTAACAGTTTTGCAGCTGCAAAAATAAAATGTAAAAAAAAAAAATAATTCCCATGGGGCTGATTAATTTGAAGGACTGAAACAAACTTTTGTTGACGACTGGCATGGAAATATCTCAAAGTTGAGTCGCTGTGAGTGAAAACATGTCTTTCTTTTGAATTAAGATAGCACCTTTTAAATGTTCCTGTTTCATTTATGATTTGTTTTTATATTAAAATTATTTTTTTGTTACTTTTTATTATTACTATTTTAAGTTATGCTGAAATGATAAAATTTTTCAAAGAAATACAGGCTCTGATTTTAAATCTATGTTTAAATTTGTGTAACTTAGGTTATTATTATGTTTCAGTGTGGAATGCATTGTATTACAAAACACATAATAACACTTGTTAATTAACTGACAATAATTTGGTTCAAACGAACAGAATAAGTTGTAAGTCATGAATTAAGGCCATTTGATAAATCTTGTTGCAAAAGAATTGAACAGCTGCTAAAGGCAGGACAAGGGCGAGTAACACCTCTCACATCGTAACAAAAACCCAAACCAACAAACAAAAAATAGGTCCCGACTATTTGACAAGAACAAAGTGGGACTTTAAAGCCATATACACAATATAAAGATAACAAATCAATCAAGGGTTTCTGTTTTCTATTGCCTTGCTAAGTAAGTAGTAGTACAGCATTATTACAATATTATAGTCATCATAACATATCAGTTTAATACAATGTGACATACATTTACAAACGGGACCAGCGGACACACACTCCTTGGCTTAAAAACAGCCCATCCCTCCCATCATCACCTTTTTCTACGTTTTTTTCCTTTTTTTTTTCATTTTCTTTTTCTGTCAAACATTTTTTTTTCAAAGAGTAAATAACCTATTAATGCTTATCACAAATGTAAATAAAAAGCTTCCCAACAAGTGAACTCACACACATAATAGTATTCGTAATACTTTTAAGTTTTTTTTTGTTTTTTTAGTTATTTTTTTGTATTTTTTTTCCTTCATTAAACCATTCTTGGAAGAGAAATCTGAAGTATTAATTACAACCACCCGTACAATGGTGCTTTGTTATGTTAATGTACATCAATACAATTATTAAACAAATAGATCATAAACGGAACTTGGGCGTGTCCGCAAAAAACAACCAAACATTAAAAGCCAAAAAATACATCCATAAATATTCTCTCAAAACTCAGTGTGGTTATATCCAAAAAGAAACAAAAAATCTCATTATTTTCAGAATAGAATCAAATATACTATTTATCGAAGAAACAAGAAGCAAATGTAGATGCACACAGGACAGACAATTATTATTTCAAAAACATACTTCTTTTCTTGGCATTTCAAAAAATCAAACCAAAAACTTACGTATCAGGAATTTAAACTCTTGTAAGGTTTCTCAACGTTACTTCCTACTTGGCACAATAGTACACTACGGAATGATGAATACTGTCTGCCTTCCTGAACCTACCCTAAACTCCGCCCCTGAAAAAAACCTCCCCACCCCTGCCCAATCCTTTCTAGGCATCAAACTCTAAAAGCAGGCACAATCTTTAAAAACTTCTCACATCTCAGTCTGAAAGTCAAACAATAAACAATGAGCTGTGACTTTAAAAAAAAACAGAAGTAAAAAGGAACACAAAGAAAGCAACCTTACTGCATTAATTATCAATCTCTAACCACAATAAATACAGTTTTGTTTTCATATAATGTTTTATATATAGATATATATATATAAGTTACCACAACATTTCACAGTCATAAATTTGGGAGAAAAAATTATTTGTTGTTTTGCAAACGGTTATATCTTAAATTTTTGGAATAAATACAAAAGAAAAATCATGTGACAGAGCTCTCTTAAATATGTTTGATTACTCAAATAATGTGGACGTACCAAATGGAATAAAAAAACTCCTCAATTTGCGAGAGAGCAAGCTAGAATCACAACATAAAAATAAAAGAGTGTTGTAGCAAATGCCTCCTTGAGCATCATGTTCAAAACCCTGTGATTTTAGTTTCATCTGCTACTAAGGTCAGATCAAGATTTCTGATAAATACAATTTCAAATAATTATTTGTTACTACTCAATGTTGTATACACAGGGGAAGAGACCTTTGAGCCCAATTTCATAGAGCTGCTTAAGCACAAAATTGTGCTTAAGCAAAACAATCCTTGCCTAATAAAATCAGATTACCGGCCAAGACTCCACTCAATTGTTATGCTAAGTAAACACAGCTAAATACCAGTCAAAAGCTATATATGGCATGAAATTTTGGCCAGTAACATGTTACCATAAGCAAGCTATTTTCGTGCTTAAGCGAATGTTTTTGCTTAAGCAGCTCTATGAAATTGGCCCCAGAAGTGGGCCAGACAGTATAGAACATGTAGTTCAAACAGCACAGTGGTTTACATTGATAGTGTATCATTTGTTATAACATCATATATAAGTAAATTATTCACCCTCCTTTTGTTTATCATGGCAGTTTAATGTACGACAGTTTAATTAATTGGCAGCACTGGCATTGTTGATTGTTTCAGTTGTTAACTCCCACATTTCTCATCTTTTTTTTGTACTACTATTTTTTTCTTTTCTGTTTAACTGTACAAGAGAGTTCAGAACTCGGTAACACTGCACAAGTGGTGCATGTACTAGTAGGCTTAACATAAAACCAATAATCACATGGAGTATACGCAACAATAATATTGATAAAAAAAAATTGGTTTTCCTTTTACTAACCCTGAGAAAACCGAAACAAAATTCTAATGATAGTATGTGGATTAGCTTTTTAAAATGTTAACCAATTATACATAATCATCAGATTTGAGAGAGTAACCTGTTCAAGCACAAAATACCATTTTTGCATATTCTTTTAACCCCTAAAAGCTGGGGAAAAAAGACCCCCAAAACAAAAGAAAAAAAACTGCACAAAAGGGAGTTGCATGATCATATTAACAGAGGAATGCGTTAAATTGCGTTTTTCTTTAAAGAAACCAATAGAGTACTGCACAGGTGCCGTAACATATTCATTTAGTTATACATTTTTTATCTTTAAATTTCTTTTTCCTTTTCTGAAATGGTCCTTATGCTAACAAAACAAAATTTAGTTGCTTTTCAGTCTCACAGAGAATGAGGAATAAAAACTCACTCTTGCACACAAATAAAAACGCAAAAAAAACAACAACCCAAAACAGACAGACAATTAATAACTAGATCAAGCATTTGTACAAAGCACGGTTATTTTAGTTTTAAAAACAACTTCTGATTTCAGATACTCATTTCCAAGCCAGTAGAAAAATCACGCTACATTATATTTTAAATGTTAATGTAAAGTCTATCAAACCATTTCCCCCAATACATAGCACAAAATTTGCCCTTTGGTATTAATACGAAACTAAATAGGGGCTGTCATTTTACGAAAAATGGTAAGTTGACAATTGGCAGCATACATATATATATATATTTATATATATTTGCATTCAGATATCATACAAATTCATTCCTTCAATTAGGATGGAAATAGGAGGAAAGGCCAATGATTTCTAAACCCCCTCCCACTTAACCATTATTGGCTGATCGTGTTCATAATTTCACAACTGGTGAATAATAATATACATGATTTAGAATATTTCTTTAAATTATTTCATTACACTGTTATATTAAATTTGAATTAAGCAAAACATGTTCAGTTATTTTCTTCTTAAGTTCTAACGCAGTTTGTCTATAAAGTTGTTTGTTTAAGTCAATATTAAAGGTATAAAAGTTTATTTGCATTGTGACCTTAAACCCCCTTCAAACCCTGTACAAATTGTGCCAGAATCCAGTTTGTAGTAGAAGTGAGGAAAAACAAAACAAGAAAGAGAGAAATTAAGAAATGGTTGCAAGAACCAAGGATGTCCTGGCTCATGATGAAAATAAAAACCATTGAAAATAAAAACCAGGACACAAACAAATATCAGATTTAAAAGGGCTCTCAGTCGAATCAAGTTTCGTGATGCTCTCATTTTCCAATAGCTAGAGACCTCATGAAAGTGTGGAAAAAGTCTCAAGCCTCATGCTCAAATGTTGTAAAATATCAATTTATTTGATACTCTTTCTGGTCTTTACATTCAAAAGAGGAATTTCTGCACCAGATTTCAAATTCAGCGTCGTTTAGCTTGACTATCATCAGAACTCAGGAATGAACTGAACATTCTCTGTACACAAATGTACAGACCATTGAAAGGTGATGTCATCAAACATGTTTTGCTTTTAACAAAAGTATCACATAAAGGGTACCACACACAGTGGCATTTTACACCATTTTAACGAGAGGTTAGAGACTTGTACATGAGTGGTTCAAAAAAACTGAACTTGACCTTTGAGCCCCTCTTTGAGCAAAGTAAGTCTCAAATCCAGTAGTTCACACCCCTGTCTGATAAGATGCTACAGAATCACAAAGAATTGCTGATTCTATTTGAAGAAATGAACATGGCAGCCAAATGTCTCTTGATAAAGGAACAACTGACTTCTCTCTTGATAATTGTGAGTACTGAGAGAGACAACAATGACTAAGACAATCTAGATCAATTAGGGTGGATGTCACAAGGAGTTGAGGACTAGTCTTATCTCCTAACTTAGGATAGGCCTTAGCTTTTTAAAAACTCGTAGGATTAGTCCTAAGTTAGGACTATCGACCCCAGGGCTCACTAGCTTAAAGCTGTTTGGCAAAAAGAAGTGCTTCGCACAGAAAATGTTGCATAGCAGATAGTTTACTAGCCAAACGTTCCATGTAATGTATAGTGTTGATGATTGGGTTACTAGTTTTGCTAAGCAGACAAAAACATACTAAACACCATCTTCTGCTGAACAGCTCTATGAAATTGGGCCCTGCAAAGTTGGCATTGCCTATAGGCGTGGTTTAAAATTTTTTCAATTTTTGTTCTGATTAGACCAGCCGAGAACCCTATTCATTTCTTCAGATCTTCACCCCAGACAAAATATCAGTTTTAAAATATTGTTTAGAATTATACCTGAAGGTTAAAGAATGAAGGACAAACACAAAAACCGAATACATCTTAAACTGAATAATATACCGTAACTGAATCCACAATGTTATCAAGGGAGGGGGGGGGGGGGGGGGTAACATGTAAGTATGAAATATTACTTTTGTAGGAGGTTAAATTTAGATACTATATGAAGGTGAGTTGAAAAACTACTCATATTACATGATTTCATAACAAGTTACTGTATTTTTTTTTATAAAAAAAACAAAAAAAAACTCCCCTCCCAAAATGGAAAGACTGACATTATTTCCCGAAACTGAGAATGAAGTTATTGCAGTTATAACGATTAACCCATTTTCACATCTTGTACACATAGTATTTGGCCAGTGATGTCTGACAATGATGCCAATGCATAGTGTCGGGAGGTTTTTTGTTTAGAATTCAACTGGCATTCTCTAACAAATAATGATCTATAATCTGAAACAAATTGTATTAAAGAAAATTTTCAATTTGTTCCCTTTTTTTTCACAATTGAACAAGTCTTGTGAAACAATTCCGCTATAAATTTGACAGAAATTGATAGAAATTGCCAGTGAAACAGTCTTGTCACAACCCTACTTTTCTCAATCCACAATATGGGATGCAATTCTTTCAGCCATAATAGTGCTGTTAAAAACAGACAAGTGGACACACACATAAAGCAACTTCACACTTTTGGGTGATTATTTCAAGGTTTGTTGATTTTCTTGTTTGGGCATAATGATATCCCCGATGTAAACTATTTCTGCTTTTCGGTTGAGATGAATATCCCTGGTCTGCAGTACAACAAGCTTCTACTGTGTGTAGAGAGTTGTCTTTTTTTAACAGCGCATTTAAGCCTAGCCTTGTTTCTTGATCATGGTGCTACCCTCATTGTCCTGTATATAATGGATACTTTTTTTTGTCTTGCAAAAAAGGGGCCATGTTAGTATTCCCCTCTAGCCTCGGTTTGGCGATATCGATTTGAAATGGGTGAAAGACAAGATGGTAGCTCCATAATAAAGGTACATACAGGAGTTATTTCAATCAGCTATAAATTAGGACTTTCTGAAGCAAATTTGTTACGGTAAAAGAACAGCATTTGCGAAGGGTATCAAAACATTGTTAACCTCCCTAGCTTGGTTTCAGAATCCATTGTTTAATTTTGGCAAAGGTAATTAAACTATCAGAGAAACCAAGCAATTTTGTCCTTTCTTTTGTTTTTAGTTACTGAAATAGAATCGACTCATTGTTTTGAAAAACTTGGGCATTTTTACACAACGGCAGTTTTTCTAAACTAACGCTGCTTCAAGTTTTCCCAATCTATATAACTTCTTGAAACCTCCCTCTCCTTATAAAAAACACCTTTCCTCAATCTGACTTGATCGTCTTTGTTCACAACAACAACAAAATAACAAAACAAAAAAAAACCTTTAAAATATTTCATGAATCACCCAGAAATTCTTGCTCGCACCAATGATTAATAAAAAATATCTTCTGAAAAAAAAAATTAAAAGCACTGTATTGAGTTCTGATTTGGGAGATCTAACTCCGATATTTGCACACACAGCAACTGTTCCAACAAAAATATGCAAAAAATAAAAACTTTTTCCCATACACAAATAGGATCACTCAAAGACCCTGTTAAGTGTCAATTTTCTTTTCATTGAGTTTTTTTTTATAGTATTTTTATGATTTTTTTGTAAGATTTTTTGTTATTTTTTTCATTTCACTTTCATTTAATACATTACCTTGCACAAACCCTATCAACTTGCATATTTGCAAAAAACTGGTGGTTATTTTGTAATGTGTTTTATTTTTTGGCTGGATTTTTTTTTTTTTTTTTTTTCAATATATTTACAAAGTTTTTTAGTAATTAAGTTCTTACTTATTTATACATGTATCATGTGATAAAGGATAGGCACTATGAAATACAATTATTCAGAAAACTTGTGCAGCTTTTACCAATGGATGCTTCTGTACAAAGAATTGACGGTTTAGAAAAGTTTCTCATCTGCGTTGTCAGCATCAGTTTTACTTTTCTTGTCACATAAACAGAACAACCAAAAAACAAAACAAAAAAGCCATCCGCTTTAACAGACAGGCATACAATAGTGCAGTATTCAAAATACATAATGTACATTGTCCTTTTTGTTTTTTTCTCTCTTCGCGAAATTTCAATGGTACACACTTAAATTATCTATAAGATGATGAAAGACAGTCATGCCGATTTCAGTAGACCTTCAGCCAAAACGGGGGGCGTCTTGTTAAAGGGGGGGGGGGGTAGTTCTCACTCTCCAATCCTAAGAAATTGATCTTGCCCTCTCCGCACTCATAAGTGTTTTCGTTCCAGTTTTCAGTCATTTTTCTGTGGTACACTGATGGCGGGTTCGGTTCCACAAACTTGTTTGTTTTTAAAATCGTCTTCGATCACGTCCAGTGCGAATAATCAAAAACACAAGCGTTGAAATTGCACTTTGGATGCTACAAATGAACCAGTTAACCAAATCTTGTTTTGTTTGTGCGGCACCATTCCAAATCCAGGGGGGGGGGGGGCGGTTGTTAACTGCTCACTTCCAAAAGGTTTCCATCCCCCTCTACAGGATCATTTTTAGAAAACAACTATCGTCTCTTATGTGAGAAGAGCGACGCTTATCAATTTGCTATCCTTTCGTTCATTTTGTCGACATTCACTTTCAAGCAACGATGATTTGTCACATCATTTGGAGCACAATCGTTTATAGTCCCCCCCTCCTTCCTCGTCTCTTTCTTTCTGCTTCTCCAGAAGCATTTTCAGCTGTAGCTTTACCACTCGAAGTCCTTTGGGCAGCTTGGTGTCACAACATCCAAGTGCATTTCCAATACAAAGTTTATCTTTAGTTGCACTCCACAGCATCGAATAGCACAATTAATCCTCCTCTGAGACTCCATCTTGATTGAATCCACAGCTCCTTATACACAGAAGACGCCAAAAACAAATACTTATTTTTTTCTTTTAACACAAAACCCGCACGTGGCTGGCGCCCGAGTCCAACAAAAAAACAAGAGAAAAAAAAACAGTTTAGAAAGATATATTTCCATTGCACATTTTCAGGAAACCGTATAGAATGACCATCAGATCATTGTCAATCTTCACAAGGAGATCACTCCGATGCTGTAGTCTTGAAAAGCAACTTTGGGGGATTCATTAATTGGGTTCAGTTTGACACGTGGGAGTCCTTTTTCTCCATAAGAGCCTGGCTGGAGGCCATTTTGTTTCAACAAGTGAACTGTTCCTCCGTGGGAAATCCTGGCGAGACACACTCGAAATGGCGACTTCTGGATCCACACAAGCACACACGGCCATTACATCTCCTGTCATATTGCCGAGGGGAGGGCACTTCTTTTCTTCTTCTTTTTTTTTCTCCACATTGTTTTTTTTTTTTTTTAATGAGTTAAAAGTACACTGTTGTGTTGGGGTGGAGTGGGATTGTCACTTCATAGAGCTGGCTAATACCCTCACCCCTCTTTTGCTCGAATCAACGAGGCTTATTGTTTTTTTGATAAACGCATTGTCCATTTGGTCAGTTAAACGATACTTGCACTAGTTCTGATGGACAAACGTGGCATATGAAGTTTCTTCAAAAAAACACTCTCACTCTATCTCTCCCACTCTATCTCACCCGCTCACTAAACCTCTAAAATATATTTGTCTGAAATAAGTCCTTGAGCATTTTAATAGCTGGAGTCTTGGCAGAGAGATGCATACACAAATATTTACAAAAAATTATGAGTAGAAGATTTCAAATCATTAAAACACAAGTAAAAAGCAGATACATTTGGCATTAATTAACTTATCCTTTTATCTTTGTGTACCAAAGCTAAGGATAAACACTGTAAAGTTTTTAAGACTACATTTCAATTATAAACATCTCTTTCTGGCATATCCAATAGAACTATCTGATGCAAAACAAAAATAACAAACTTCCGACCTTCACTTTCCAGAAAGTCAGTATTTCCTGAACGTTATGTGTGTGTTAGTGTGTGGTTTTCCTTTTGCACAAAATGAAAATATAAAACTCAGCTTAATAAGAATGTGACCTCTCACATGGTCCCTTCACCGAGCAGATCTCCAGGGAGATAGCTGAGTGAGGATGGCCCGCCGGCTCCAGTGGTCTCAGTCTCTCCTCCGCTCCATGGCATGGAGGTGGTTGAAGTGCTAGTCGACCACATGGGGTTCCCAGTGAGGCTTGGCAGACTGGTGGCGCTGGTTCCATTCCACTGCCCAGTGCCACCACGATTCTCCTTCATCCCAAAGCTTGGGATGCCGCTCAGACCGCCGGAGCTGCTTCCGCTGACCCCGCCGCCACTCACACCGGAGAACTTGCTGCCGCCGGACTGCGATTGGCTACGGCTGCGAGCGATGTCGGCACTTGTGGCGAAGTCGGCGATGATCGTGGTATTGCTGAGGACGCAGTTGTTGAGGCTGCGTTGGGCCTTGACTGCTTCGTCGCGGGTCTTGTAGGCAATGATGGCAGTGCCCTGCGAGAGGTTCATGTGGAAATGCTCTAGAGGGCCGTGTTGTAGGCACAGCAGGCGCAAGGTGGATCCATCAATCTAGAATTAAACATCAAACTTATGTATCATAATCCACCAAAATTACACCTCTCTGAGGTAACTGCATACCTGGGTCAAATTTTTAGAAGCTAGAAAATACTGTTTGACAAATTTCTTTGCTAAGAAAAATTTGAGTGGGACACCAGTCACAACAATGTAAACTAAATGTAATTTTGGCTGGTAAACCGTTTCTACTAAGCAACATCTTTCTGTGCTTAGCAGGTATTTGTGCCAACAGGCTTTATGAAATTGGGCCCTGAATGTCATAATAATAATAAAGTATGTCATCATGTCAGTGGCAAAATGTTGCATTTCCAAAAGCAACGTAAATAACAGTGGCTTCTTATAGTACATGTACTCAACGTCAGTGACGCCCACGGCACTCCAACATTTTTGTTATGCCAGGTATGTGGCCGGGCTATGCTTTTTAAGTATGAGACCATTTTCCTTTACATAGCACCATGTAATGGATTACAAGGTGCTGTGGTGCAATATGCTGCCAATCACACCCCCAAAACCAGGGTGAACCTCTTTAGGATAATTGCACCATGGTGAAAATGTTTGGGACTCACCTGTGGGGTCAGATTTCTTAGCACCAACCAATTACTAGGGCCGTCACTTCCAGACCAAGCTCCTAAAATGGACAAAAAAAACCACCCCAAACCAACAGTTATTAATAAAAGAATACTTGTTCATTTCCTCCACTTTCAAATAAACACACTACACAACAAATGTGTAAAAACAAGTTCCAATTGGGGATAAAAGTTTTTGAGAAAAACAGCAAACACAACAGTAAAACATGTTTGGCAGGGATTTAAACACATTAACACTTTCATATTTTGTGTTCTTAAATCAAGACATCAAAGAACTAATGTTTCCAAAAGCCAACTTCTCGCAGTTGTTCAGTTGGGAAAATTTGGATAAACAGTTAGTGCTAGTTTGAAGTTTACAAAAGGAGACTTTTCTACTGTCTTAATAGTATACGGCCGTAGAAGTAGAATTAATATTGACCAACCTGAGGTACTATTGGAACGGTCCCAGGAGCGGCCTGGGGCATTGTGGGAAGACGATGTCGGCCAGTCAGCATTCCGCGGTTGATCAGCTAAGCCTGGTGGAGGACGTGGAGGACGCTGATTAGAAGGCACATTCCAGTTAGGAGCGGAGGTGGGCTGGGAGAAGCCAGACACCTGGTCGTGGTAATTCCAGCTGGACTTCTTGAAGTTAGGGTTGCCGCTGTTGTTGCCGCCGCCGCCCCGACCAGTTGGCGTTGGATGGCGGCGGTTTCATCGGCTTGATCAGGATGCCAGAGATGTCGTCTCGTGGGCCGCCGCGATCGTTACGGTTCATACGGGTGTTCATGCCCACAGTCAGGCTGGAGCTGTTCAGAAGGTCGTTGTTGACACTTCCCGGGGTGGCATGGGGGTCATTTGCGACATCTTTGGTGCGGGGTTTCCAGGGCACACCTGGTTTGAACTCCAGTAGGTCAATCTCACTGTTGGATACAGGGAAGTTCCAGCCTGAATCAGAGAAGGTGGAGTCGGCACTGTGGGGCAGGCTATCAGTTTGGGTCGGTGAGTTGCTGCGGGACCATCCATCACTTCGGGATGACACGTCTGAGATGGATGCCATGGAGTCATTCCGTCCAGGATTTGGGAACAGATCGCTGGATGGTTTGCCAACGGCGCTGCCCAACGACTGACGCTGCTGAAAGAACTGCGACAGACGTGACTGCTGTGGCTCCTTCACTCCAAACTCTCCATTGTTGCCGCCTCCTTCACTGTTTGGGAACACTTCGGAGTCGCTGTGAACTTTACCACGAGGGAATGGGTGACGGGGCATACCACGCTGATTGGGTCCACCACCACCGGACTGGCTTAGTTGCTGCTGCAGAGCAAACAGACGTTGCACTATATCTGGCTGTTGATGGATGTTGATCTTACCAGAGCTATTCTGCTGCTGTTGGGCTTGGTATAGCTGCTGTGTCTGCTGCTGGATGCCCTGTAACAGTACCATGATCTGCAATACAAGAATACAGTCCTTCCGTATTAATGTGTTTTCACTTGGACATTTAACAGAAAACAAAGTCCCTTCTACCATACAAAAACAAGGAGATTTGTTAGGCTACTGTGATGCTATTTTTTAACAGTATTTGTTTTTGTTCGGCGAATTATGTGTGCATGCTTATTGGAAATGCATTTGTAGGCTTATTGGAAATGCATCAGCGGTTAGAAATTTTACGTAGTACAACAGCCTTGAAATAACACATGGAGGCCACAGTTGCCTTGCCCTCTCAAAGATGAAATTTCCAGGCCTGTTTTACACCAAACACAAACCCAGCAAAGAAATCATCTGATGAAAACAAAAATGCCCTTCCAAGAGAGAGAGATAACTCAACCATCCAACAGCAATAACTTACCTGTTGGTGAGTCAAAGGCTGCTGAAGCAGTTTCTGATTAATCAAACCAGCCTGGACAGCCAACTGCAAGAAGTTCTGCGCTTGCTGTTGTGACTGCTGCTGCTGCTGCTGTTGTTGCTGCATCATCTGTGGGTTGAACGGCCCACGGATGGGCTGGTTTGGCGGAGCAAACGGTGGGGCAAAGCCCTGCTGCTGTTGCTGCTGCTGCTGTGGCATGCCACCAAAGCGTTGCTGTTGCTGGTTCGGTGGGAAGCCGCCTCGTCCGATATTGCCAAAGCCTGGCTTGGGAGGCATGGCGTTGTTCATCATACCCGGATTTGACATTGGGGAAGGGGGCGGCAAGGGGCCATCGCCCATTCCGAATGGCTTGGGGCCGTCAGTGTGGTTATCCCCGCCCAGCATCATAGATCCCATTTCACGGACGAGATCTCCGGACTTGGATTCAGACATCTGTCTCAGTTCCACTGTTAATTCAAATGACACAATAAAAAGGAAAATACCACATTTGAGTTTCACACATTCCTGACAGTTTAAAGAAAAAAGCATTTTACAATTTCAGGTTAAATTTCTCTCACAAAATGAGATCACTTCCCTACTCCTTGACAAAACATTTTTACATGTGAAGAATACATCAAGAGCTTCAAACACATATCCAAAGCTTGGGGAAGAGATAAAGGAACACAAATAAGCAACTCTTTTCTTTTTGTGAAATGTCAAACAGAGGAAACCGCCATGCTTTTCATTTTTCTTTTATTTCTAAATAATGAGGAGAAAATATGGAGGTAATCAGCTATGAAGTGACATGCCTGGATAGATGATTAAATCTTTCTTTAAAATTAATTAATTTTTTTTAACAAACTTTATGAGGATATAAAAGAAGTAGGGACTTCCTACAAGCCATTACTACTTACTTAGGGCACTATCAAAGTTCATGTTGTGTTTGCGTAGCGCCATCTCTGCTTCGTCTTGGCGGTAACCTTGGTCCATCAGCCTCTTCAGTTTACTTATCCAATGGTTGGACTCCTTCTGACCAATGTTACTCATACCATTAGTTCCCTGAAATGAACAAAGGATTTAGGTTTATTTGTTAAAACCCTTAAATGTGGGAGTAACCCAAGGAATTCGAGAAAAGAAAAAAAACGCAGGAAGGTTCCACTAGTCACCCGGCTCCTCTGTCAGCAAGACATATGTACGCCTGCTACACAAATGAGATAGCTCCACTTTATCAGAGGGTTAATCTGAATAAGTCTGTATGTTAGTACAAATTTGTGAACAAAGTATTTTGATTGAAAATATTTTTCAGCACCGCCTCCCACCAAAAACTGCAACACAACTCTGTGAGGAATTGAATGTGATTGAATGTTGAGATTAACTAATAAATACCAGTGATGGATTAAAAAAAAGAACCTGCATCTTTAGAAACTCAAGGACCATCGTAAACACTTTTCCGGGTTAGCACTGATACTTGGCGTCAACACTGTCAAGCATAAAATGCAAAAGGCTACAGTAGATAACTGAGCTTGGAAACAATTTGAAAATGTCTCTTACCCTATTAGGAGGTCTCCTTCCTTTCAACCAGCTGCTGCTACTGACAGATGATTCACTACTCTGAGATTTGGCATCCCAGTCGTCATCTCCCCAGTGACCTATGGATGGAGAAGAGAAAACACCACTCTCATCAAACCAGGCCTGAAATTACACACAGGCCATGCCCTCCATTGCCCCTGGTGTTGGCCTTGGTGCCCTTCAGAGTTTCCCATTGTCTTTAAGATTTTCCAATGGAAGCACCCTTTGCAAAATGAAAATGGCCTTGCTCGTTCAATATGTTCAAAAATGCAGTTCCAGGGCTGTAAAAAGCCATATAATATACGAGTCCATTTTAAAATCCTTTCAGGCAGTGTGTTATCCTGTAGCCAGGAGAATTGCTCCATAAGCGTTATAAATCTTTAACCAAAAAGGGATAAACAAAAGTAAGCTTAAGTAGGGTCATAGATTGGTTTTAGTCAATGAAAGTTGATTGAAAAGCCGATTGATAAAGAAAGATAAAACAATAATCATGTGAGAACATTTCAGCTGAATAGTGTTTACTTGCTGAGAAAATAGCAAAACACTTTCACAGTATTTTCACAAGAATGTCAAAAATCCGTTCTCGTTTAGCAAGGCGAGAGGTGCTGTGGCCGCAGCATCCCCCAAAGGACACCAACCCTAGGAAATCTGACAAACGATTAATGCCTGAATTGATTCTCAGATTCAAATGTTTCGAGGTGAAAAACTATCCCAACCAATGGCAACCATATTACTTTGAAAGGAATCCTTTGTCAGTATAGTTGACATTAGTCAAGTAAGTTTTTATGGTCATTCCTTTTTTTGAGTACTTAAACCAATCTATGCTCCTACATTTATTGTCTGGCGTGCAGTTACACGTTGATGGTCAAAACATAATTCAAAAAATAAAATACATAATAAAAAAAAAGATTTGGTCAACATGTTCAGAAAAGTATCTTTAAATGTTTCAGAAAACGCATGTTTTTGGTCATACCTATTTGAGTAACCATGGCTGTCTCCTGTTGTAAATTGCAATATTGATTTTAAGTTTTAAGTTTGACCTTTCTTGTCATTTCAAACAAAGAGAAAGAGTAACTTAAAAAGCTTTGTAAATAGAGACTTACCGCCACCATTGCCACCATTGCCACCATTTCCACTCTCATTCCATCCAGATTGCATAGAGTCCTTGTCCTGAGTACTGCCACCAGTAGTACTACTACCCCAGGGGGTAGTGGAATCATCCCACTTGCTTCCTGCAGGCTTTGATGCTCCGTTCCTCCAAGCCCCTGTCCCAGTCTCAGGACCAGGAGCCTTGGCGCTGCTGTCGCCCCAGCCTGGTGCTGGGGTCTTGGGTTCCTGGGGCTCTCCCCAGCCAGTTGTGGTGGTCCCAGTGTCCGGTTTGGGCGGCACTGGGTTGGTACTCCCTTCTGGTGCAGTAGGTACGATGGGTGATGGAGGCACAGCCGTCCCATCCCCTTCGGCCTGTCCAGGTGGGGGAGTTTGCATAGTAGTACTGTTGGTGTCCTGATTGGCTGCTATACGCGCCAGGTTACGTCGGCCCTGAGCGGCAAGTCTTGCATTGTGCTCGCTTGAGTTTCCCCAGACAAAAGTTCCATCGTCTACTGGCATCTTACGGGTTGGTGTTGGAGAGGTGTTACCCCATCCAGTGGCCACGATGGTTGTTGGGATATCAGTTATGTCATTCCAGCCGCTAAGTTTCTCTGGCATCCTTGGAGGGGGATGATCCTGTGGAGGATTGGCTTGGTCATTGGACCAGGTACCCCAGGAGGAGCTTTCAGACTGAGGGCCATGAGGGTTGCCGCCACCATGGGGGGGCATACCACCAGGCGGGTTCCTCCAGCCCGAGGGATGACCTTGCCCTTGGCTTTCCCGGCGCTCCATTGGACCAGGTGGTTGTCTAGGCCACTGAGATGTAGGTCCAGGGCCCATTCCGCTGTTACCTCCCATTCCTCCGCTGCCACTCATTCCAATGTTGCCACCGAGTCCCATCCCATCTCCTCCTCTCATTCCTCCTCCGCTCATCCCATCTCCTCTCATTCCTCCTCCGCTCATCCCATCTCCTCCTCTCATTCCACCGCCTCCGCTCATTCCATCTCCTCCTCTCATCCCTTCTCCTCCTCTCATCCCACCTCCGCCACTCATTGCACTGTTGCCGACCATTCCGCTCATACCCATATTACCACCCATGCCAGGTCTCATACCGCCTCCGGGAATACCAGGGTTACCAGGATTACTCGGTGGAGCTCCCCAAGCAGGTTTGCGATCACCAGACCATGCAGACTGAGCAGGTGGATGAGCCACAGGCTGTGGAGGCTGAGGAGGCTGAGGAGGCTGTGGAGGCTGATCAGTTGGCGTCTTCGGCTTACCCCAGGCAGATGGTGGTGGAGGATTGGATCCCCAACCAGGAGTCGGTGGTGGAGCTGTCTGATTGGATCCCCATGCTGCGGTACCATTATCGATGGTCTTAGGCACTGAGTTACCCTTCACATCCCACTGGGTATCCTGGTTGATTGGCTTCTTTCCCCATCCTTCAACATTCCCCTCTGAGGGGGTCCCCCATCCACCAGACCCATTACCTCGGTTGTCTCCCCCACCCCAACCTGACGGGGTAGGAGGTTGTCTTTGACCACGTGATTCTGGTCCATCGTTGGGTATGCCAGCAGGGCCAGCAGGATTTGATCCCCATCCCGAAGTAGCAGGGCCAGCAACTGTGCTAGGGCTTGGCAAGGTACCCCATCCAGATGGCCCCGGAGATGTTGGGGTCTGGGCTGGATGCTGCTGACCGGCTTTCCCCCATTGGCCTCCCGGAGTGGCATTGTCTCTCCAGCCAGGTACAGCTGCACCCTCAGTAGAGTTGGTTGGCTGGCTAGGGTTGGGTTTTCCACCCCAGCCGGAGTTGGATGACTGAGATGGGGCAGCACCCCATCCTGGCGTCGAAGCAACTGAGGCAGAGGTTCGGGGCATCTCTCCCCATCCAGAGGTTGGTGTCTTGGGTTGCGTTCCCCAACCGCTGGAGCTAGCAGGAGTAGTGTTGCTGCTGCCCCATGAGGCTGTGCTTGATAGACCCAGCTGATCATTTCTGCTGGAAGTACTGGAAGCAGTGGTCCAAGAGGCACCTGAAGAGACAAATTTGTAATTCATTAACACAAGAATGAGAATCAGATAAGATGAAAAACTCTCAAATATCTCGCTATGTTTTGTTCAACAAAGAGCTATTTTTATTTGTCAAACGAAAGAATAGTTAAATCCAATAAAACAGCCCAAATTTGGTTCGAGTAAAAGCTGTATAAACATTTGTAGAACATAAAGTTTTCTGAATGTTATTTCTGTATACTTTTAAATATAAAAAGGTTAAAACCTTTTAAAAATTTAAAACCTTGAGAACCATCAAGCAACATTTTTAAGGAGTCAAACTTAATGATGAATTGTCTTACCATTAGCACTAGAGGCAGTGTTATTAGCACCTGCACCTTGTTCCTTACTGGGACCCCAACTTGATCCGCTAGTAGATACTGTGGTCGTGGGCAGCGGGCTGTCTGTTTGCATGCGTTCACCTTGTGCTTGTGTAGAAGGTGCCGATGGTTGTGTATCCATCCCGTTATTGGCTTCTTCGTTGTTGCTCCCGCTGCTGCCTGTCCAGCCAGACCTTGGCTCTTTCCTGTTCTCCCCGTCAGAGTTTGCGGTCGGGGCACCGCTGCTTCCCCAGACAGAGTTTCCGGTGGTGCCTGCAGGGAGAGCACTGCTTCCAGGGCCTGAAAAGAGACCCTGCTGAAATTGAGACCCCACAACGGAGTCTTTCCCGCTTTGCGACATGGCGGTGGTGGTGATGGAGCCCCATCCTGCTCCTGCCACTGTGCCAGTACTCCAGATGGAGTTGATCATGGGACCCCCGCTGCCGCTCTTAGAGCTGGTGCTGGTTGTCATATTGTGACCTTGGTCGTTACTTTGACTGGCAGCTGGCATGTTCGTGGTAGCGGTGGGGACACTGGAGGAAGAAGTGGTCTTGAGTTCGTTTTCAGTGGGGGTGGGACGGCTAGGTTCACGTTTGATAGCTGGCCAGGCCTCCATATCGTGTTCATCAACTACAATTCTTTGTTTAGCACTGGTTTGGTCCATGGACTAAGAGTAACATCTGTTAGAAAAAAAACCCAGAACATTTACTGAGTGAGTGTACCACACAAATAAATAAACATACTCCAATAATTAAAAAAAATGGATTTCTGTCACAAAAATGTCACAGACACAATTGGCAACCGGAGTCACAGGACTCATACTGGGTATAAAATGTAAACAAACCAAGCAAGTGTGGGTAGAAAAGCACTTCCGAATGCTTCTACAGTAGGTGCGCAAGAAGCCATGCTTGACCACGCACACTTGGCACGCTGCTTGGTTATTTTACATTGTCTGCTTCAAATCCGGCTGCGGCTAGATTTCCATTACATCATGCATTGAATGATAGTGCTTCCTTAATAGCAAGTCCTAGCCATGGTTGTAGCCGTCAATTTGAATACAGCTTTAGCCACTCTTCAAAGGTCTGTGCAAAATTTAATCTTATGATGATTACCTAAAAAGCTAGCTTCTCTAGGAACTACACAACTGATGTCTCTAATAGACAATGGGGGTTGGGAGGGCGAGGTACACAGCCAGTGGAACTCACCAGTAAAAAATGAGCTATGTGAATTGCCAATAGTGGAAGCACACTGACACCATACATTCACTGCTTGAGTTGACCACCAGGGTAGTCTGAATGCCTTGTCCCAATGGATTGGTGTCCTCTATGGCAGTTGATGGGCTTTGGCTTGTTAAGAATAATCTGAGGGGGTGATACAAGACTGGGCTTTAATTCTGGGCCAAAGGATGGGCTTTTCAATTGAGGTTGACTTGGGGGAGATGATTGTGGACCGCGGTGGCCTGATTTCTGTTTGCATGTATCTAGAAAACAAAATGCTGATTTTTTGTCTCATCACCAGGCAGACATAATAGGTTTGCATTCAGATGAAAGTTTCATCCTTGATATTAGCCAAAAACATCTTCGCCTTGGACATTTTTTAGAGCACTTGCCAGTGTAAGCACCATCTCTGAATAGTTCGGCTAGTGTGCATTAGCTGGTAGAGTAACAGTGAATGCTTGATATTTGCAGTAAATGCACAAGCGACAAAGAATGCGATGGAGGAAAATAGCAAAATTAAAGGAGTGATGACACAGTCTCCTTTCTGGCCGATAGTGTCCCTAAGATTGGAAGAATGCCAAGAGAAAAAAAGGGAAGAAAAAAGTTCTCAAGGTAAGCTTGAGTCATCAATATGAGTGACTGAGACCTCTTGTACAAGTACATGGCCGATGATATGGTATCATCTAATATTATGACTAAAGGGGGAATTTAGAAGCACCTGTTGTACATGTCTTTTGAGATATTAAAAACATCAGGAAAAATATTATCTCATTGGTAGCGTCAGCAGAAGTATTTAAAGATTTAGAACTAACTGCAACTGACACCTTGCGTTGGATAATACCTGTCTGCAGAGATCATAGATTATCAGGAGAATTTTAATTCTTTGGTATCATCCACTGAGGTGTTTAAGGAGCTAGAAACTGACGCTGAGATAGAAATTTCCAGAACAGTTTCTGCTTTACATCTAGGCATGCCATTTTCGTTTCATTTAGCACCCTTAAGTAAGCCTGGTTCATACTTCATGCGAAGCCAATTTGACGTGAATTTGACGTCACAACTCTCCTTTCGCAGCAATATTCGCAAGTGAGTTGAGCACAGTTGAACTACTGCAAATAATTCGTTTGTAACGTCAACATTCGCTTCGCATTCACATTTGCAGGAAGTATGAACCGGGCTTAATAAACCCAAATCAAAAACACCTCAAAATATAGAAAGTCTTAGTCTCTAGGAGACAGATACCATCGTCAGAATTCAAGTTATTCCATCAATCTATTGGCCTCTGTAAAAAATCAACATGCAGCTCAAATAAATTATTAATGTAGAAAATAACTCACCTTTGGTGTTCTTTGTTCTGTGAAAACCTGTGAACGAAACACAAAAATTACGAAAGTGAAATGTAAGCTGAGCTTGTCAAGTTTCTCTTTCATAAATAACTTGTAGAAACAAGTCATAGCTCTTACAAATCCAAACAAAAAGAGTCTTGGTGTATATTTAACATGTAGGTAAGCCTATTAAACAGAAATTAATAATCATAAAAACAATAATGTCAAAATAAGTGGAAAGGCCTACAGCAGCGATTGGAGATTTAGTTTTAACAATAAAAAGCATTACATGAAACAAAAGTTTGACACATAAATTCAAAGTGATTTACTAAGTCATCACAAATACATGTTGGGTACCATTTTGCACAAACAACTAATGAAATGTCACTAATAAATGTTCAAGCTTGTCAATAAGAGACTTATAAAAGGTGGTATAAACATAACATGCAAATAGAAGATAACTTGACATCTCTTAACAGAAACTAAGACCATAACCCCCCTGAATCCTTTTCATATCTTCTTTACTGAAATCATGAATTCAGAAGGACTATCAGTTGTACAAGTAGACCCCAATAATACACCATATGCAAAAGCGCCATCTTTAAAATATACTGCAATGAATCTGAAGGTAACCCAAGCACGGTTAAAAAATTAAATCAAGCTGCAAAGATGGTCGCCATGCGGTAGTTTACATGTTACAAGGCCAGGTTTTATAGTAGTGTAGTGCATTGCTTCGAAGTCATCACGCCTTGATGGTTGCCAGTATCGCTTGTACACATATATGTATCCACCCAGAATCTAAAGGGCTGATCGTGCACATTGACAAACGCTTAACAGAAACTAAAAGCTTTAAGACAATAACCCCACTATACCCATGTATATCCTCTATGCCGAAATGAAGGAATCAGAAGTATGAACAGTCAGGACATGCATATCAGCTATTGCTGATAAATTACTGAGACGGGCATTTCAATCTCATCCAGATCCAAGTATGTGGGGTGACGTAGGAGAAGAGCATATTAGAGGATTGGCATCACCTTTGGGCAAGAAGGCTTGGGGACTTAACCTCAAGAAATCTAAGACGTACCTTTACGAATATCAACTTGCTTTCCCTGTCCGTTTATAGACAGTCTATTTCACAGTGAGACCCTCACAGTGGTTCACTGCTTCTGAAATCGCAGCCTCATAAAACAGCACTAAAGCAGGAGGGAGAAAAAAAGACACCATTTTTACAACTCCTTTTAAGTCTGAAAGAGGGTTGCAGAAATTAGATTTGGCCTTAGGAAAAACTTTAGGAAAATGTATTTAGTACAGGGGCTGACCCACATGTACACATGGTTGGGCTGTGCTAGACTTTTCAGGCTATTTGATAGCAATTTTGTCTGCATTTTCTAAGGGCCCAAAATTTTCGGGAAAGACTAACGGCACTAGGTTTTTATTTTTAACCAGGAACAACTTTGGATTATCCTTAAAATTGCTATCAAATAGCCTGAAAAGTCTAACACAGCCCAACCATGGCTGTCGTTTCATCCATACAAATATTGACAAAATAATTTTGGAAATTATGCCTTGTAAAATCCCTCTCCCGGGGTTATTACGCACACGACCCCTCCCAATACCAGACTTATGTCTTGTGGTTGTACAAATGTAGCAAGAACGGACCATTGTTCATCATTATACATGTATCTGGCTCACTAGGAGGGAAGTCTGAGCATTCCCACATTCCAGCGAATCCCAAATGAGTACTTTCTGAATTTTTCTCACCTAACTACATAAAATCCTGGAACTACATGTAATTAAGAACATGTTTATAAAGTCAGGGTTTCATAGTAGCCAAGGTACTTTCAAAGGAAAATTATTGTTTGACTATGAGAAGCTCCTTAAAATAATATCGATTTACAAGCACAAAGTGTTGGTATTAAAATCCTGATAATAATAATGGAAATTTATACAGCGCCTATCCATGTAAACATGCTCCTGGGCGCTGAACAATTACAAGAAAACCTATTAAAATCCATACAGTTAAAACACCCAAAAGAAAATACTGATGTGAAATGGTTACTACATGTACATTAAATACCTTGGAATAGAAAGTTACACTCACCTAAAAATCTAACAGTTAAGGCTTTCAGTATGCACCATGTGCTTCTGAAACGTTAACTTTTGTGACTTCGTGCAGCACTATTCCTCTTCTGTAGAAAAGAGAAACAAAACAGGGAAATCTGTATGAAAAATGCGAACCACGTATTGGATATTATCAGTGACATGCAGGTGTCCACTTTAAATGACTCCAGATTCATTTGCATATGCTGCCACAGCTGGGTTCCGATAAATGGAGAAAAATAACATAATGTGTATACACAAAAGATGTCTGTACATTCAGCACTTCCAGGGTAGCACATCTGGATGTACAATGTACATCGAATTGGTGTTTCAAATATTCAAACCAGGGCCAAATGTCACATAGCTGCATCAGCCCAAAACAATTGTGCTTACTAGAATAAGGTTACCAATCAAATTAAAAAGTCAAATAAACCATATGTGACTGGTTCCCGGTTCCTTTGAGCTTAGCAACAACAAAATTCACACTTAAATTTGAGCCAGCTCTAAAAATTCGGCATTGCCATTTAAAAATTTGCTTTGTTACCCACCGCAAAATAAACTAATACATTTTCAGAATCTTCTTGATGAAAACTAAATTTAGTCTTTTCTGCTTTTGGAAAAAGTAAAAACCTTCAATATACACTTGTGAATCTAAAATTAAGGAGTTACAAATTTGGGTCTTTTAATCTTGAATGCTCATCTAATATTAAGACCCATACTTGGAAGACAGAAGCTCAACCTTGCTTACCTATAAGACATCAACAAATCTTGCATATACCTCCTTGTGAACGGAGGGAATAGTTTACATCGTCATCCTGTCCCAACTCACCGGTGTGGCAGCGGTGGGACCTTCGCAGAGGGACAATTGTCTTGCAATCAACTGCAAAAAACAAGAAAGGATCAAAAAGAAAACATTGTTAGTGAATTCTAAACTAGGAGTCTTCTTGTGCTTACTCTTTGAAAATTAATGCCGTAACTATGCAAGTTTGCGATGAACACGCAAGCTGGCAGCCTAATCTCCTTGCTAACATGTGAACATTTCATGCTTAGACTTAAGCAAACTAATATGTCTTATCCAGTCAGCATGAAAATGTGCTAACCGTAAAGAAGCGCAATGGAATTGGCATGTGGGCTTGTTTCATGGCTATCCTTCTCTTAGAATTTTGCTCTTATTACGAATCGTGGATAATTAAATGATAAACAGATCCATGGCATGGGTTGGGATTGCCATACCTTTTACCACTTTTTGTTTGTTTTTATTATTATCTGTACCATTGCATTCATATTATGAAAAAACAAATGTGCTTGCAGTGTAAACTAAAAGTTACATTAGCTGCCAATTATGAAGCAGATTTTCTTCTCTAGGTCTATTTATTTTAAAAACAAATTTGACAGCGGTTTTGCTTCAACAATATTAACAGTCTTTACAGACACTTTGACAGTACCCCTGTGGTTTATCTCCAGCGTACAACTATGCTTGTTAATTAAGATGTGCCTATCATCATCATCAAACCCAGCCATGCAGACAAATGAAGCCCAGTGTTTTACTATCAGTTTACTTTGGCTCTGCTGTACTTGTAAATGTACATTATCGTGTGTTAGTGCCAGTCCACGGGTGGGAGGGGGAGTGATTTTCAAGGCGCCAGGACTAAAATCAGACAACATTACAAATGGAATAAAATATAATAAATTACACTGGTATTTTATAATGCTGTTTATATATGTTTCCCAGTAGAGTTGCAACTGCATTAGAATACAGTCAGGACCAGGAAAACAATTATACAGAGCTGCTTCTAAGCTTCTTTTTTTAAAAACCTTACATGTTTCACTAACTCAAAATTAAATGTTACACTAATTTTCTCAGAAATTAAAGCATTTCAAGCAAAAATTATTTAAGTGAAAATTTTCAAACATGACCATCTTTGTACCATGAAGCTATGCACATGAATGTTTGAATTTTCAATCTGCCCAACATTGTGCACACCCAGTCAATAGCATCTTTTTCAAACAGCGCACAAATGTAATCATTCATCTACACAGTAAATTACATCATGTACTAAACATGCCTCCTAGACTTACTGTAAATAAACAGTACTTTAAAAAAACCGCACCTTCTCAAATGAACACTCTGGTTTATAACAATACTTACCCGAATCATCCGATGAGAATACATAATATGGTCAATTATACAAACATGAAAATGTCATAAATATTCAGGCCGTATCATCGGAAGGAAAATAAGTAAATAAAATTAGCGCATTCAATTAAATCAGCGCTGTAAGGAAAATGACCCTCTTCCCGAGCTTAGACAGTCAAGACATTTAAGAAGTTGCACTTCTACAGTGTGAGTCAGACTGCTTCTCTATCCCAGACACTGACATTCATTTCCTGTCTGGGCCGGAGAGGGGGAGAGGTGGAGTAAGAGACACAGAAGGAAGAAAATACGCAAGCAGGAATAGAAAAGGGTCGTGGCACACATACAGTATGTCAAGCACTGTTGCTTGCCGTAGGCCGTTAAGCCAAACAATGCATTCTCACCGCGATAAAAGGACATTTATTTTCAGTGTTGCTTTTTTTTTTTCATACTGAAGATTCTGACATGAAATATTCATGGCTGATTTCTGAACGGTTTGAAGAGCACATACACGTATCATGCACAATGCAAAGACTTGAAGCTGTAACTGTCATGCATTTGATTCCGATCAGGTATTCATACGTGAATGTTTTTATAAATTCTCCACAATGCACAGCCACGGTGGTTTTGTACCGATGAACTTGTACCCAATATTATTTTCAGACTTCCCCCTTTGCCCCTCTTCTCCTCTCTAGATTGAATTTGTAATTTAATTTATCAGAAGTCCGCAAAATGTTACATGTATCAGCAGAAGCGATTGTATACATAAAGGTGGGTTGTGTTGAGCACATTTTAATTTGTTGTATTTACTGACCCAATTCAACCAACATCATCAATTATAAACCTTACTCGAGTCATATTCCCCATGTGTTACTTCTGTACAGAGTGCTTCTAAAAGCGAAGCGTGCACAATTAGACCCTCAGAATAGCTTCACATGTATGTTTAAACCCCCAAATGGCAGACTGTACATGTGGCTGTGTGGTCGTCAGGGAAACTGTTTTTTTTTTTCAAGTCTCGATTTATTTGGTTGCATTGATTTCAATGGGACCGAAAACAAGATGGCTGCCCAATGATGATCAATAAAACATTTTTATCCATCCCATTCAGTAAGTCGAAGGTGGGTATCAACTATGTATCTCTGGCCGCAGCATTCGCGAACGGACACCACAAAAATTCAACCCTCTCTCAGAAATCTGAAAAACAATTCATACATCTCAAATTCAAATTTATTTTAGTGGGAAACAAATATTCAATTCATATTACTTATCCAAACCATATTACATTTTAATCTGAGGAAACGTTTCATGCATGAATCGTTTCACAGATTTCTGAGGGTTGGTGTTTGTTCAGGATTGCTGCGGCCAGCGTTGTGGTCCTACCCGCTATCACCTTGCAAGTAAATGTGGATGGATTTGACGTTCTTGTGACAATACCGTGTCAGTCTTATGCTTTTTTTTCTTCTCGGCAAGTTAACACTGTATTCACCTGAAACTTGTACAATGACTGTTTATATCTTTTTGAAAATTTTGCCTATAAATCGGCATTACGCTCACAAAAACCAATATATAATATAACCATAAATACCTTTAAGTCTTTGCGTATCTGTCAGGTAACATGAACACACACATACATTTTATATGCACATTATGTGTACATATGTCACTTTTAACCTTCATGTATGCCAATAAAGATACTAACCGATTCATTAGGCCTGAACGATTTACAGTATATACACTGTACCTACAAAACATTTCCTGTATGTTTAAAACATCTGCATACTTACTTTTTCTATCAACTGGATAAACATTCTTGAAATTGCAAAAATACACCTGCAAAGAAAGAAACGAGAGAGAGAGACAAATAAGACTCATTCATACTACAAGAAGTTGTTTTGAAAATCAAGATTCCTTTTGGATCAAAATAATAATCACATATCAAGGTGGCAATGTCGTTACATGGCAATTGAGTTTCCCATGTCAGTCATAATACATGGCCCTTGGAAAACAAGTAGGAACAGTTTCATTGAGTATAAGGGCTGGTATACATGTACACATGGTGCAAGATTTTTAGAATGTTCAGGCTATTTAAAAGATTTGGGTACTTTTTGTAACACAAAAGACAATGTCCACAGACATACATTAAACTTACACTGTTTGAAGATAATGATAGTAGAAAGCGTACCTTAAAATATTAGTTGCTGAGGTGCTGTAGTTTTTGAGAAATGAATAAAACAATATCGTGAAAATACGTCTCATGATCAGTGAGAAAAAAATTATTTTCATGACATTGTTTTACTCATATCTCAAAAACTATAGCACCTCAGCAAGTAATAATTTCAGGGAAGCTTTCTACAATCATTATCTTTAAACTGTGTAAGTTTTGTGTAAATCTGTGCACACTGTGTTTGTTGTCCTACAAAAAGTGCCTAGACCAATTATTCAAAAGACCAATCATGTAGTTAGCAAATCCTTAATCAAGTTGTTAGAAAACCTTAAAGTTCTATTTAGTTTTGATGTGTGCTCACATACATTGACTCTCTGTAAACACAATTTGTTCTCATCATATCCATACACAGAAATAGTTTGAGTAAACCACAGAAGAAAAAAATAAAAAGACTATTTAGTGCAGAATCCTTTTCAAGTTTAAGAAAATGTTGAAGTTCTACTTAGTTTGATGTATACTCACATAAATTGACTCAATTCATAAACACAAAGAGGTCACAATGTTTCACAATCCTTCATAAAGCCAACACTAACAATATTACACTAATCGCTAAATAAATAATCCAATGCATAAATAAAACCACATACATGTTGCAGAAGGGTTCACGATCAGCAAGCACACATGGCCCTTCTATTTTTGTGTAAATATCATGTAAGCAATGATATCCTTCAACAGAGAAACGGTGTCATGCAAGACTGTAACAACAACACCCCGTATTATCACAGAACGCACTTGGCAACTCTGACGGACGTCCTAGCTAAACAAATCAAGTCTTACTCCAAATACGCCTGACTAGGTAAAGTGCTTTGAAATGGAGAATAAGTGTACCTCTGTGACAGGTAACCAATGTGTTGAGTTGAGTTTCATGATCTCTTGTCACTGTAGCAACTTCTCATAACTGATATCCCAGATCAAACGAAATCTGTTCTTATACACATTTGGTTTGGGGTTTGGGGTAACACCATGTGTGTGTCTATAATGTTTGTACTTGCCAGGTAGATTTTACTGTTAATAGAACTGTCTTGCTACATTTTATTACATTATATTCTACTACCGCGGGGTAGATTTTTGGATTTCGGGAGACTTCTCAGTCCTGACAAGGGCTGTCTAACGTTTCGACTAGCTTGCTCTTGTCATGTTCTTTTTTTTTTTAACCATGTTTAGCTTTTAATAATGTATGTTTTCTTGCTTGTTTATGTACAGTGCATTCAAGCAATTTATCGGATATATACAGGCACTTTATAAGTGCTGTTATAACAACAACATTATACGATACTTATTATTATTAATCATCAGAGCAATATTGACATCCAGCTGCAGAGAATCCACTCAACTTTACAAGAACTAATTGCCTTGTAAAAAGAAAGACAAGAGAGGAAAAAAACAGCAAAATCTTCAGGACCCTCTTGACATACATGTATGTAGTACTCAGACATGGACAAGCACAAGTGTGCAGAAAAAATTGTAAAATAAAAGCACTCATAAAAAAAAAGCTATTAAATTTCAACAAACAGACTGTGAAGTAATTCCTGCTTGCAATTTTTGTGTAGGTGTTGGACGCTTAAATGCGCTGGGGTGTGTTCAACAAGTCTGAACTTGCACACATCGTGGTGACCTGGATACATATGCAGTGAGAGATTTTTTTGCCCTGCGTGTGGACACAGACTATCAGTGTAAATAACAATGGAGGCCCTCTGTTGATGTGCCATTGACTGTCAAGGTACACCATACCGTAGAGAACACACAGACTGGTGAGCGATAGGACTGATTGAAAAAAAATGGATTTAATAAGAGAGGCAAAGAATCATCATTTTAAAACAAACAACTCTGTTCTAGAAGATGTCAGTTATTTTCATATTATTACATTTCTCAGCAACGAAAAAAAGAATATCACTCTCTCAAAATGACAGGAATAAAGACATATTCAACGTGCTTCCATTAAATAAATAACAAAAATATTCTGAATCAATTCAATGTAATGATCTTTGACATCATCAGGATCAATTACTTTGAACATTTAGGCCTTCATGCAGCCACATTTAGTTTGGGAAATTAACTGTTAACGGCTATGATTTACCAGAATTTAAGCATATCAAAATTATGCGTCCCAGAATAATTTTACCAGCCAAAATACACTGTCCACTATATTACCATAGAGCGACATTATAATGTCATTCCTAAATAAGAGTTCCAGAGACCTGTTTTTGCTTGACATATAAACACACAGCCTGAAAACTCATTCCAAATGAGACCCTGCCTGTTTTCCTGACTAAAGGGCACTTCCCTTTCATCATCATAACCACAAAGCCAGGTTCACAGCTTTCACTACATTCCTTGTTCAGTATGGTGGCGAGTGCGACACATGTCTGCAACTGTGATATAAAAAAGGGGGCAAGGTGGGGAAAGAAACCTAAATCTGTCGCCAGCTTTTGAATAAAACATGATCTGCTCAACCAAATCAAAGAACAGCTGAAACACATTATTAGCTTTAAAGAGTGAAATGCTGCTTGTGACCCAATGTCAACACAAACGCTACACTAGCCTGCACCGTCAGCGTCGCCGCGCCATGGCCGGGCTGTAAGAGCATCACTGCAGCACAGGGATTAGATTAACCTATTTGAGGGTTAAAGGGAAGGTAGATCTTGGTTAAAGCCACTAGATACACTTTCGGTACAGACAAAAAAAATAAAAGTTCACAGATTTACAAATAATTTACAGGGTTTACAGAAGGTAAAAGAATTATCTTGAATATTATTCCATGAAATGCTTTACTTTTTGAGAAAACATTAAAACAATATCAATTCTCGATAGCGAGAATTACGGATTTATTTAAAACACATGTCATGACACGGCGAAACATGGGGAAACAAGGGTGGGTTTTCCCGTTATTTTCTCCCGATTCCGATGACCGATTGAGCCTAAATTTTCACAGGTTTGTTATTTTATATATAAGTTGTGGTACACGAAGTGTGAGCCTTGGACAATATTGTTAACCGGAAGTGTCCAATGGCTTTAACAAGATTAAAGGAGGAAAAAAATTGTAATAAGGTAGTGTCTCAATTGAGTGATTCAGCTCTTGGGATTTCTGGATCAGTACAAATGGGGAGCTTCTTCAAAATGAACCTCTGCAGCTAATAGCCATAGATGCAACATACATACATTGGACATAACCTTAGTAAGACATTATTTGACTTGATGGCTTCAATTGGCTATGGCTACAGTATACATCACTGCAAATGCCTAGTGCATCTTACTTTGCCACCTAACAGTCATATAGCCATAGTGGCATTATTCTGAAGAGAAAAAACCTTGGTTCTATTGGGGTCTTAACACTGTGCTATTGAAAAAGTGGTGTAGACAAACCGTTTGAAGAACTGGTTTCAGCATTAACAGAATTGATATGAAAAATATTCTAACATATTTTTAATCAGTTAGTGGCTGCCTTTTGGTGGTCTAACATGTGCCTGTATGCTATATAATTCTTAGCAATATTACCTGCCGGTATAGGGAATTATGCAAAAATAATATTGTGCTCTACATATGTAAGTATGAGTGAAGTAGACTCCAAATTGATGCCAAAGGGTCTGATTAAATGGAAATTTATGGTAAAATTGCAGACATTTTCTACAGCATCTTGCATCTGTCAAGATAAGAACTAAATGCAGAGGTTGTAAAAAAAAAATAGTAATAATTTTAATTAAAAAAATAACCTTAATGCGTCACTTTCCCCTTTAAAAGGCAAGCTAATGCTATCTGACAAAAAGACTGTTTTGAGTCCACCATCACAAAACAAGAAAGTAACAGGATGCAGTGTAAATCCTACAGGGGAAATGTCTTATCAGCTGCAAAGCCCGCTTGTTAAAGGCGCGTTGTGTGACTCACAAGGCAGGATTGGAACGTGTACAATCCTGCCGTAGCTGTCCTTACTTGAACCTGCAGTGTATCCCCTCAAAGTCAACGCCATATCAGGGTGGGTTCTATTTGTATACAGAAAAAAAAAATCCATATTATGTGCCTGTAGGTCTCTGCTGATATTCCCTACCAATCTCGTTGCAGGAACCTGCAGTATCCACAACGTAAACGTGGCGGGTTCTATTCGAATACAGAAAAAAGAATCCATATGTGCCTACAGGTACATGTACACGAAGGTTTCGCACTGATATTCCCTACTATTCAGAAATGAAGGAGTGCCACGTCAATGTTCGTTTAGCTGCCACTTGTGTTGTTCACCAGATTTACAGCAGGAAAAAAATATAGAAAAAATAAATAAAAATTTGTGTCAGAGATGAAATTTAATGTATGATGCATTGCCCACTGGGGATGCTATCGGATACTGTGTCTGTGTGTGTACAATATGGTCTGCCATTTGGTGAATTTTCTACAATGTACAGTGTATGTAAAGTATGGGCCAAATATCATGGCTCAGTTTACCACAGAATTCTGAGCTTACAGCGCCCTTTAAAGCAGTTGATTAACCTACAATGTACGTACATGTATGTACAATGTGCTAAGGATAGTTTAGTACACAATCAAATAAACTACCAAAATAACACTTGGATTTATCATTCAATGGCAACAGGTGATTTGAGTTCATATAATGTTCATGGTAATTGCGTGTCAAGAATTCATACATGTAAATTACATCAGAACTGTATAATGTACATGCTGTATAAATTGGGTGCAAGCTTCGTACTCCCAGTATTTACATCGACAAGGGTAAACAGTGTAAATGGCATTGAATTTGTTCAACTGTATTACTCAACAATCAAATCGCTTATTTCCTACTTTACTCTTAAATCAAGAGATAACACTTTTGAAAATACCAACTACAGACCTGTGTATTATATGTCTGTCTACCGACAACAATTATCTCTAATTTGATTGTGTTGTTTATTTTCCGGGGTATATTTTGTCTGTTAATGTTGTCTGTTTAATTACTTTATGAAAGTGATCTTTGTACGCTGATAGTAATAACTAATTTTGATTACATTTTCAAAACTGGCTGATGGGCCCAATTGCCAACTGTTACAAGGCTTAAAACAAGGCATGAATTTAAATTAGGGATGTCCTTATTGCCCCACTGATCCTGGCCTTATAGTTCAGTGCGGTCAAAGTGGTAACATTTTTAAGCACCTGCCCCCAGCCCCCTAGTTATGCCAACCTGTTAAAAAGTTTCCTCAAAAATACTCAAAAAACTTAGAAATAAAGAATTTCCAATGAAAGTTCCCTTTGAAAAATTAAAAATGCCGCTGCACTCTTACAGACGAAGTTCCAGGCCAGTGCACATTTATCAGCCAATTGGAATGAAAGCTCTCTGGTCTAGGAGTTCGTTAACACATCCTAACACAACCTCCTACACTTGGCCAATCAATACTCTCCGAGTCTCACTGATAATTTCTTCCTTTGATATATAATAATAAAAAAAAAAAAAAAAACTCATTTAAAAAAAAAAAGCTAGTGTGATCTTCTGAAAAAAATTCACAATTTCCCACACTTACATCAATCAATATATGGCACGTCTCACTGAAAAATTTCTCTTGTGATCCAAAGGGGAAAAAAAATACCAAAACATACTGGCGCTTCTCTCACTACTGAAAAATCTGTCCAAAACACAGCCACTTTATCAAAACAAATCAACATCAGGTGTGCCAGAATGACCCCATTTAAGTAATTCTCTTTAGCAGTAACTGAAGGGGGGGAGGAAGTGGAGCACGCGTCAGGGAAAGGATTGTTAAGTCAATACGGGCCGACCAAGCTGGCCAAAGACCCAACCGGCTGCTGACAAAACACACCTAGTGACCCTTTTTATCAATATATCGAATTGCCTTCTTCATAAAATGCAAGACTAAACCAGCCAGTGAAGGTAATTCCACAGCATGCAGCCGTTGTTTTAAATATAAGTAAAGAGGGGGGGGGATTGGATCTGTGAAATGTCAGAGGCAAATGGATGTGAAGAAGATTGGCTGATAAACGAGGACCAGGCGATGACGGGTGTGTTGAAGCGTCAGATATCCTTGGATAATAACATGGGTGAACGGCTGCTTCTGGGCAGTGATGATTTACGAATGCGAAGGCTAGGGACACGCATGAAGTGTTGCTTTCCACTGTAATGTGTAAATGGAAAGGGGGGGAGGGGAGCAGTAATACTTGCACATTGTCAGAGGCCTTGATGTGATGATTCCGAGCAATGTGATACAAATGGGAATTCTGAACATTACAGACACCTGTCATGAAATATCATGATGTACACATGTTACTTGTGGGTACATGAACCTTCTATTCAATTATGACAGCTTGTGTTGGGGGGGGGGACGACACACCTTGTCCTCATTGATTTGAACCAAGTATTGAAACCATCCAGAAGCTTGTTATGTTCCAACTTTTTATAGAGAAGACTGTGGCCTTGACAGGTTCCTCCTAAAGAAGGTTACATATATGTAGGTTGGTTCTAATAAAACAGGAAGTAACTAATTTTGGAGGTTTAAACAAAAAACACATCCACAACCCAAACCCTTGGCAACATACATGTACATGTACATTTAGAAAACTTCAAGTTTTAATCAAAGTTTTAGTAATTATGGTTTGTATATTTTTCATATCTACCCCTTCCTGCACTTCATCCCACCCTCACCCTCTGCTCCACACTGCCTACTCCCATCCCTTCAAATTGCCATCATATCCCCTTAGTGTGTTTTTGTGAGGGGTTTTAAAATATTTTTTAGTGACTCTTCTTGTAATTTATTAGTGTTTTAAATGTTTATTAGAGTTCATGTTTACTTATTTTCAATGTGTCTATAAACTCCACTTATCACATAGGAAGAAAATGCTCATGTTTTTAACATGATTAAATAAAATTTGAATCTTTAATCTTGAACATATTGTTAACAATAGACCGATCCATTAAGCTCCGCCCCATTGCGTATTTACCAATCACAACCCAACGAAGGTCCGACAAATAAGGTCCGACAAATAAGGTCCAACAAATAAGGTCCGACAAATAAGGTCCGACATGCGTGCGCGTTAGCTTGGCGTGCGCGGCAGAGTTGTGCAGAAAGGCATTGGAGAGGCTCACGTGATCTTGCTCGCACATGCGTCGTGGGCGGAGCCTAATTGATCGGTCTATTGTAAAAACTAGAGAGACAAAAAGTTGAAAAAGAATAGCACCCATTTAAAAAAAAAAAAATTAAAGGCCTACACATGCAGTCTTGCAGTCAGAATCAGAACCAATATTAACCCAAGTATCCACTATCTCACATCAACATGAAAGTAAACCAACGAGACTTGTGTTACAGAGGTTGAGTAATACTCTGCATACAACAGTCAAGGGGCATTGGGAATTCAAACATCTCATTGTTCAGCACGATGCTGCTAAAAGGTTCATAATGTCATTTTAGCTGAAATTAGGAATTCCTGCATGCTGTAAGGGAGGAGTGGGGAAGTACAAGTGGAATGATGTCAAGTTGTATATGAACAGCCTTGAACATCTGTTCTATTTCAGGGCGCTTAAGAAATGGAACCAGGCTTTCTGTAATATACAATATATGTTCTCCCCTATACACTCTGGCTTTAATGAGATGTAGAACAAACAGCTATTTCAACTACCCCCCCCCCCCAAGTACTGCATCTCTTTGTAACGCCTTGCCCGGTGCATGTTTCCTTATACTACATGTAGGCTGTTTTAAGAGGAATACATGTATAAACTCCTACCTTCAGTTCCCCATAGCTACATGTACATATGTATTTTGAACTCAAATGCTTTCTTTTTTGCGAACCTCAATTGGGTTTGAACTTGCATAATGTGTGATTTGTTTTCCCAATTCATTGTCAATAAAACGTCCAGCATTGCATATAATATCAATCAACAGAGCGCCTTATTTTAGTGTTTGTGTGGCACAGTGACAATGTTTCTAAATTCCAGTAAAGGTATGCACTTCCCATCCCCTGGCTACTTTGCACCATCTTCACAATGCAAGATTTACGCAGTGGAGCGAAAAAGCAGACTTCTGTTGATTTAAGAGGTGTTACTCCTAGCAGGATCCGCCCAGGTAAAAAATATGACTTGTATTTGTGAGACCCAATCTCTCCCACTGTAGGACATGTCAAGGCTACCCTGTTCCCTAGCCAATTTACTCAGTATCAACAATCAGACTATTTACACAAAAACAGTTTCAGAACTTTCAGCAGAAGGACTGCATGTACATGTATTGTCAGAGAAAACGGTTCCTATTTTTTTTTCAGGGCATTGTCACTGACATTCCATTTTCCTAGGCAGAATAACAGCTCTGCAGAGACTGAAGTAGCCATCTTTGTTTGGTTAACATTTAAAGCAGCTACCCTGATAAAAATGCTTGTTACTTGTACATAGTGCAACCATAACAGTACTCTTATCGGCTCAAATTCATCAAGCTGATTAGTCCAAATGAGTGCTTGGCTTCAATCTGCTGTGCCACCAAAACAGGGAACCAGTGAAAAAAAAACAGTGCTGCAGGCCTACATACTTTGGCTGATAACCAAATTCTGCTAAGCAAAATTCTTCTTTGCTGAGCATTTTTAGAGGCTGAACAGCTTTATGAAGTTGTGTCCAGTCCAGGGTCCTATTTGATAATGTCCTATTTGATAATGCTTCCTCAGCACACAATAATGTGCCTAGTGCAGACAAAATTTGCAAAGTAAATACATATGATCAGGAAAGGGAAAGACATCCCATAATAATGTATGATAAAAACAGTTTGTGGCTTTTACATGCACACGTAGGTGATGTAATAATATAAAGAAGCCATAGCCCTGGTTAAACATCCCTTCAAAATATTCCCATGTACATGTAGCCTTCAAGATTGTCAAATTGAAGCAGACTTTGCAAATTAAAACATGCCCTGCCCCCCTCACAGATGAAAACCCACGCATCAGGCGGTGGTCTTATGGTGGTGCCATATTCGTTGCCATGGCCTTGTCCGAAGTAATGACATTGGCAATAGCTACAAGTACATGTACATGTATGGCCTTCAGTATTTGTGTGGCAGCCATAGCCGAATGTTGCTCGTTTTAAACAAATCAAAGGTCAGGAAGAGAAAATATTGGGGCCCTCTCAGGGTTTGACATACACTTTTGTAGTGACTCGCCTAGCAGCAGGACCAGTAAGCTTGTTATCTCACCAGTCAGTCAACTTTTCACCAGTCAACGTTCAAATAAAATAGAGATGGTTTCAAACACTGAGCTAGCCAGCTGCACCACTTGGAAAGAATTCTGACTAATCTTTTATCAAAAACGAAGATGGCTGCAACATGTTTGTTTTTCTTCCTCTAATCTGAACCTTACCTTCTTCTTTTTCGTTTTTGTTTTAATAGTAGTAGACCTGCAGCTGTGATTGTAATGTGACTCTCATGTGGCTCACACTACATGCATGCATCGTGGTTCTGTAAAGATACAAACGAGAAACGAAAGAAAAGATTGAGTAACAATTTACAATAAATCAGGAATGAGAGTCCTCGTTTACAAATAAGTCTGAAACTGAGATCCAGATTTTTAGGAAGTAGGCTGAAATAGTGGCATTTCCAACTTTTATTAACTCCTAGGACCTAGTTCAAATGCACGCCATTGTTAACTAAAGGTTAATTATTTTGACTTGAACACAGGCTGGTTGACTACTTTGGTTGACCATTTGGAACCAGCCTCGGTAACATGGTTTCTTCCATGGTCCCGTTAGCCTGTTCCTTGCTAACATGTGTAAAGTGCAGAAGGGAATCAATGACACTATAGCGAAAATGTGGAAGGCAATGGAAGTGTTGAATACCGTACCAACAGTTGACTAGACTTCCAAACGAGTCATGTCTAATGAGTCTGTCACTGCGCATGATGTACGTTGCTAGTCAGTGGTCAATCACTGGTCGATTAAAAAGTGCACACTCGGGTTTGCTCTTAGATTTAGATTTCACAGAGCTTTTGAGAACAATGTCCCCAGCCCTAGCGAAGTAGATCAAATGTAGATGGAAAAGATAAGAGTTGCTGTTCTTCAAACATGCAGATTTAAAAAGTCTGAAGTCAGATCAAAGTCTGAAACTTCCTTTTCCCTGCAAGTAGTGCACTAACCAATGATCTTGTCACAACAACAAAATATTTCATGTCACTAATCATTCAAAAAGATTGAAAAAAATGTTAGTTTTATTTCAACGACTACATAAGCAAAAACTAACTAAAAAATGTAAAACCTCAACTAACAATTACTTTTAATGTTCACAATCACACATCCATGCGTAACTCTAACTCTTATATCAGAGCCCCTGCCAAATAAAAAGAGAAAAGTACATTGTGTACAGAGTTCTGTTGACATAAAATATTGCTAGACAAACAGAACCTGGGAATACATTGCTTACGTGCTATCTCAGAGGCTCGTATGACACGCCCCTTTCACCAAATAAATATCCAGAACCTGCACTGCGTTGTTTAATCTATAATAAGCTGATAGGGAAAATGCACCATTGAGAAGGGGGGGGGGGTAAGGACAATACTGACATAATATCCAACAAATGATTGTGTGATTTGTGCATCGTACTTTATTATTGCGGAACTTCAAATCCATTTTCTTGTTACCAAAGCTGTCCCCTGTCTGTTTAGAAAACCCGCATTCAGGTTTTAATAGCCAGAACACAATACATGTAGCTCAGATTGCATAGGTGTCATGGGAACATAATCCGTCAGGAGTCTTGTGCACAAAATTGTGTCCATTTAAGTATAGTCTTCTGTGTGTATTTTTAATGTAGGCAGACGTCACACCCTCCAAAATAACCCAACCAGGAAACTTGAGCGGGTGACCTTTCCACCTGTAGAGAGTTAATACTGTGGAGTACTTGGCTGTCAATGATTTTGGATGTCCTACTGGTAATAGCGACTCCAAGAAGGGAAATTGGTTTCATGTTAGTCTGTCATTGTGGTAAACCAGCAAATATTCCAGTAAAACTGTATGGTGCCTTATGGAATCAATTTGATCAAAGTTGTTTTTGATCAAAAAAATGCCTGAAATGCATATACATATAAATGATATTTTATTTACAATATTTTACAACAGACTTAAAAGTCAACTATGGAATTATATATCTTTCTTATTAAAGTTATTACATTGTACTTGGTGCCCCTTCAAAAGACCCCCAGAGTTGCCCGGTCATGAGTTTGCTGGTACATGTACATGTATGACGCTAATAATGTCACTAGCCCCTGGCCTGCGTCCCAGTGTTAACCTCAAGTTAATTTGTTTACAAAATAATATTTTCTTAGCACTAATGGGCTTTGAAGGATTCAGCAGCCAGAGCACTTTCCAGTTGTAGGATTGTGTTGTAAATGTACACGATACACAACAGGGTGCCTCTGACATGACTGGGGTTAGATACATGTACTTGTAAAATGTACATATACTGCACGTAAGCAGCTTGTTGACTTCAAAAGAAACAACAGGAATAACTTCCGTCTGTTTAATCTTTGCCCAGGCCTGAAGCTTCCAGCAGCAATGGAAGCAATTGCCTTATTGCCCTTGGTCATTGCCAAGGTGCCCCTTGAAATGATCAATAGAAATTTACATTTTCCTCATAGATGCACACTGAACAAAAAAGGAAAATGCCTTGGCCAGTGCCCTTGCAATAGCGAAGCATCAGGCCCAATTTTTATTTCAAAGATACTTTGTTCTCAAAAAATTGCTGTTCGGTCTGTATAAAGAAAAGAGAAAAAAAGCAGGCAAATGATTATTTTATCTTTCAGAGTGTTGGTCTCACAGTTCTCTCCATAAAAGTTTGAATGCTGTTGATTTAACCACAGGCCCTCAAACTTTGACGATAAGGGGTTGTTGATATTGATCTGGTAATTGCTGGCCAGGCCGTCACAGACTTTGGACTTGATTACAATTATTTTTAAAATCACATTTGCTTCAATTTAAAAGGGAGTTAAACTAGCGTGCCTTGCAATTCCACTCAGCAAGATTTTGACCTTTATTTACAATTTGCATCGAGTAAATGGTTACCAAGTTATTTTGAGACCATGCAGTTTAAAGAAAGAAAAAAAATATAAAAAAAATAAATAAATAAATAAATAAAATATTCTGACCTCATTTTCAGCTTTACGATAAAAAAAAAACGCATAACAAATTGAGCTACTTATTCATTTATGCCGCTCAAACCAGTCCCCGAAGGAGGAGAAATCTTTACTATGTCTATCACTTTAAGTGGAGATTTTCCTCTAACCATATGGAAGATATGGGAGAGCATTGTGCCAGAATAATTCCTGAACCACTATAATATCAGACAAGCAACTTTGCATGCAATATTATTATGGTAATACTAGTGTTTGTCTTTGAAAGAAACAAAAGAGGAAATGCACAGATAAATTTGTTCAGTGTTTTTTTAGCCAACTATGGCACTAAAATAGAAGAAAGAGGAAATCAGCTGGCAAAGTTTCCTGAGTAGAAACAGTGGAACCAAACAACTAATAACACTTCATGTTTTGTAAACGATGGTTGTTTTACTACATGATACACATCGGTGGAGGAGAGATGTTATCATGCCCAGATCAAAAACCCTTCAGCATCGTCCTATGTTCCCAGTTAAGACTAGCACTAGCATAAATGATGGCCCAATTCCATGTACCACGAAATTCTGCGCTTATAGAATCAAATAACGCAGATTTTGGTGCTAAGCGGAGCAACAAAATTTTACCATGAGGCTAGAGGCCCTCAATGATTTAATCCAAGAATGAAACAACTTCTTGTCAACAATATCAACGCTCAACTCTGCCCACAAGAGACTGATATATGGAATAAAATTAAGTCTCACACCTCGACATCTGCATGTTCTGGGTGTATGTAATTCACGCATATTTACATGTAGGTAGTAGACCAAGATGGCCGTAGTTAGTAGTAGAAACAGAAACAGTCAACTGTCCTTTGAATCATACATAATTTATCACAATGCGAGGACAACTGTAATTTATCTGACATGGATTCACAGCATACCTGACAAGAGAAAAACTCTTTGACCAACACGAGATGAGTTATTACTGTCGAATATGATCGAAAAAATAGATCAGGTGTGGGAGACCGAATTTAATCAAATCTTCTCTACATATGACAAAGCACCGGAAATGGAAATGGAGAAGCACATAATAAACTGATCATAATCACCAGAGTACTGAATTATATTGCATTTCTGTTGGGATGCAGCTCATATTGATTTAAAATACATGTGGAATAATACACCAGAACGATTACTTTTAAAGGCAGGGTACATGTACATGTAAACTGATGGCTTTTGTCAAAGATGCTTGAGAAAAGCTTCATGCCTAGATAGCCTTTTTGAGATTCTCTTTTTTGGGTGGTCTGAAAAATCTTTCTCTAAAACAACTTTCTCTAAAACTACATTTTTTTCAAAGGAGGTCGTTTCTAACAATGATTTGTAATTTCAACAGCTCTCCAGTGCCCTTTACCAAGAAAGTTTTATTGGTCGTTAGTTTTTACGGACATCAAAGCATTGCAAATATGAGAACATTTTCAGGAAGAGATAGATAACTCTGTTGTACACAAAAATTGATGTGCCCAAGTGTGTGTTTTTTTTTTTTTTTTTTTTTTTTTTTTTGGGGGGGGGCAATTTTTCAGCAAGTTTTAGTGCTTGCTACAATGTTTACCTGCATGCAAGTACAGTTCTTCTTTTCTAATCCGATCAGTATGGCAGCATTCTCTGCTGGCCAAATGCCAGTTATATATACATCCCCGAGGACCAGTCAAAATTCTGTCCAAGTTGTTTTGCTGGCTAGTTCACTGCTTCCAAAAAGCTACACAGCCAGCTTGGAATGTTTCAAACTCAAGTAGTACCCTACAAATAACAGTGTTACAATAAGAAAACCTTAAAATAAGGAGGCAAGTGACGAAGCTTCTGGACTACTGAAACAAAAAGTTAGCTGGTGCTGCTGGATGGCCACTTACTGAAAAAGTAGGCTACATAGTGTATCCTTGGTCTATGGTAAAAGTATGTGTACAATGGTGTACAGCATGTAGAAGTCCACCAACAGTGTACATGTACAGGTACATTACATGACACAAAATAACCACAAGCACTAAACCCATCAACTTTCATTGTCAACCCTTCCCATCATTCAACCACTTAAGTACACAAACCTACATTCAGTACTAAAACATCACATCAAATTATTTCTTCACCTCCTAAGTAGGTAAGATACTTACAAGAATAGCACAGTGCAGTCACCCGCCCAAACCACAAACCCTCCAAGATGAATCCCTGAAAAACAACCACACACCCTTCACAGGCCAGACATTTCAACACTATGCTATAAACCACAGGCTGAACGAACGTACCTTGATTATGAAGCCTTACATGCCACAGTGCAGTAGACTACGCTTAACAGTAGACTATGGACCCGTTCCAGTCTCAGTCAGTCATCCCAGCGTTCTGTTTGTATGTAACTGTGTGTACATATGGATTTGGCGCTCTTGTTTGTGGGTACGCAGGGTTACTCCTGCCATGTACATGTGCGGACATGACCATGTATAATGCAATGCGCAGGATTCACAACAAGCTCTATCTGATCAATAGCCATGTTAAATCCACTCACTTGTCACACACAAATTGCTGACTGGATCACAATAGGGTTGCGTATTGATTTTTCTTCTCCAATCCAGGGCTTATCTGGACCACAGAATAGCTGGGGCCAGTTATTCAAATGAACCACCATTTGAAGCTGGGGGGGGGGGGGGGGTGCGGGTTTTTTGAAACTCATTAACCATTACTCTTCCAATACTTTGCTTCTTTGAGTGTTGTTCGCCATTTTTACTTAAGGGCAGTGGACACTATTGGTAATTACTATAATAATTATTAAAATAGTTATTGGCATAAAACCTTTCTTGGTGACGAGTAATGGGGAGAGGTTGATGGTATAAAACATTGTGAGAAACGGCTTCCTCTGAAGTGCCATAGTTTTTGAGAAATAAGTAATTTTCCACAAATTTTTTTTCGAGACCTCAGACTTAGAAACTTGAGGTCTCGAAATCAACCATCTAAACGCACACAACTTCGTGTGACATGGGTTATTTTTCTTTCATTATTATCTCGCAACTTCGATGACTGATTGAGCTCAAATTTTCACAGGTTTGTCATTTTATGTATATGTTGAGATATACCAACTGTGAAGGCTAGTCTTAGACAATTACCAATAGTGTCCACTGCCTTTAAACTGAAAATATAAACTGGCTTTAGCTAATCCAAGGAATCTGAAGAGGAACTTACAAATCTAAGAGACCAGCTAAACATAAGCTTAAAAAGGGAAACGGTAGGCCCATAGGCCCAATCAGTGACCCCTGCGTGGAGTGTTCAACTTTACCCAAGCACATGTAATCCGTCATGTACATGTAAAGGGTGCATGCCTGATGTCACGATCCAAGGATGGAGGTGTACTGTCCATGGAATTATACAACAAGCTGACCACATCATGGTTGAGGTGAACTTTCATCACAGGGTAGTAGATTAAAGAGGTTCTCTGACAAGATCGGGGCAGTCCAACAAACAGCTTTTCATTTTGAACCTTCAGACACAAGAACTGACAAGATCATCTATCATTCTATACCCTAATAAAACCCTGACAGAATGACAACTATATTCATATAAGAACACTTGACCTTTCACATTTCCTGCACTAGCAACATGTAATATAGCTCTTATAATACTCACTTGACGTTACACAACCCAAAGTCATGTCATGTCAGCCTCCAACCTAAAAGTCTTGTTATGAGACTTTAGCCATCAGACACTTTACCCTCCGGTTAAGGTCATCGAAACCCAATCAGCGGAGATTGCCCAAGAGTATAAAATGCTAACCAGTCGGTTAACAGCGATTGAAACAAACCTCGCAGTAGGCTCAAGGTTTAGAGCGTTGCGGATGCTCTTCAATTGATGAATATTGATGAGGAGTCTGCGGTAATAAATGCACTTGTCCTTGCAGGAATCACGACAGCCACAAGGCCAACGAACAGAAGAAGGGTCAGAAGTAGCAACGGTTCTTTATGTCTTTCACAACCGAGCCCTCCAGTGGACAACTAACTACCTTTAGACTCAGCGGCCAGCCTTTGTGATATTGTTTTAAATTCCTACTATTTACTAGTAGTCATCTTGTTCAGGCTTTACTGTATACAGCAAACTGTACACAGTAATGCCTAACTTGCAAATTCATCTGCAAAAAACTCTTTCAATTTCAATCGAGGTGGTGCAATTGACAAGTCTGAAATGAAAATCAGGGCACTCCATACTTCCCTCGAGAATCTTCATTTGCCATCTTTCTCATTGGCATCTCGAATACAAAGGTGTCGGTCAAAATTTATAAACAGGGTGTCTTAATTTGCGGTAAAGTAGGTGGGAAAAGGGTTTCTAAACTGCTCTCCTCCTATTGCTTTCACATGTTGAACAGAAAATAATGTACCTAAGTGTCTTACATGTACTTCCAAGCATGGTGTCCAGAAGACATCCAGGTACCATGAACATAACACAGCTTGGATATCAACGCATAAAACGGGCCAGACTAAAACTGTCCTCACAACCCCCAAAATTACCTGAGGCCTTTTTCCCCCCAAAGCACTTATTCCGCCCAGACTTGTCCGATATTAAAATGACTGGAGGGATATTAAGTGAGTCAACAGCACACAGTAAGCAATGATAAAATATGGCTTACATTCATTCAACAAATTAAATATTTACAACACTCCCACTGTACTAATAAAGACCACTCAGTAGTTAAAAGGCACGGTATACAGGTACTTTTGATATCCTCACTTGGTGGTTCCTACATTTTATATGCTTAACACACCTAAGAAAAGGTAGGTACTGAAAACCCAATCCCCATGCAAGGCTTCGGATCCAAATTGGGATTCACCATGGTCTATAGAGGTGTAAGCCAAGGAAAGGAACCACTGAGCCAAACTGATCCCCTTTTGTGGTTCTGAGACATGTTCACTCACATGTCAACCACAAGGAATCTCCAGCATGCAAGCAGTAATTCCGCCTTTAAATGCTCATACAACGGACAACATAAAAACTTTCTGAATGCGAGCAAACACAGCTGACCATCAATTACGATTCAGCAGCCAAAATGAAGACTGCTTTATTGCAGGTATTTAAGGAAGTGCGCCAGATTTAATCCAATGGGTGCGCTTTGTTGCATGGTACAGTTAGCGGCTTATTGATTTGTGAAACTACATGCAGTACGAATAACGGGGGTGGGGGGGGAGGGGGGGCACAGTAGTGTCTTCAACAAAAGATGCATTATCATATCACCATAGCAACTGAAGGTGGGAAAACTGGTTTAATAACGTGTCAGCTTGCAAATTGTTGTGACATTTAGGGACACCTTGTTAAGCGACAAATGACTCAAGCTTGGTAGTTGTTAGGCCCCATGTTGGCTTCTATATTCAACTCTACAAAAAAATACTAATTTTAGCTTGTGAGCAAATTCAACTCTGCCATTCAATTTGTTCCTTTTTCTTGTGGCAGATACGCACACGTATCTGTCTCTTTGTACAGGGGATGTTATTAACGAAGTAGCGTTTTTTAATTAGGCGATGCAATTTGCACAGCACGATCTCTGATGCCTTGTGTGAACAATCTCTCCAGAGAAGAATTATTGATTGCCATGGCAACCAGAACAAGATAAGTAGAGACCCAAGGTTGGCCTCTTTAACTTGTCTTTATTCTGCACCATGCTCCGCATTAGTGCGCGGGTCTTAAATATTTTTTGCCTCATTGAACACAAGTCAGTTGTTGAATGCTGCGCCTTAAAGAAAAAAATGGGGACAAAAATGAAAAGAGGAAAAAAAAACGAACAAAAGGATTTCATCAAATAATATTGAAATGCAACGAACAAATGAGCTTGAAAGACGAAATTGGAAAAAAAAATCCAGAACGTTTTTCTCAAATCGTTTTTAACAGGCATTTCTTTAAGAGACATGAATCTAACCCGTTTTATCTTTCCCCACGGAATTGATTTTTCCATAAGCGATTTCAAGCATGAAATCATCCGGTCAATAACAGGTGATGCATGAAGCAAGTCAAATTGCCCTGAAACACTTGCAAATTGCGACAATGGTGTCTCTAAAAGATAGCCACCTTCATGTGGAACAATATTTCCTATGAGTATTTATTTAGGATGACGTCACAGACATGTGATTTTGGTTTTTGTAATACAGTTTCAACAAATGAAAAGGGTAAAATTTTACACTGAGGACAGAATTTAGGAGAAAACGTTGTTAGAATACATGTAGGCCTACAATATATAAACCTTATAATTCACATACATGTATTCTTCATATCCTCTTTGATGAAATGAAGGATCCAGAACAATTTGCTTGGACCTAGCTCAGGTGTTCCAATCTTGTCCAAATCAAAACAGTTTTGTGTGTTACATATGTAACTGACACAGGAGACGAGAATATTGGAGGATTGAGGTCCCTTTTAGACAAAACGGCCTGGGGAGTTAAAGGATTTGGGTACTTTTTGTAACACAAAACACAATGTCCACAGATTCACATCAAGCTTACACCGTTTGAATGATAGTAGAAAGCGTACTTTAAAATATTAGATGCTGAGGTGCTGTAGTTTTTGAGAAATGAGTGAAACAATGTCATGAAAATACATTTTTACATGCTAAAATAATTTTTGTCTCATGATCAGTGAGACAAAATTATTTTCATGACATTGTTTTTACTCATTTCTCAAAACTACAGCACCTCAGCGAGTAATTTCCAGGATCGCTTTCTACCATCATTATCTTCAAACTGTTAAGTTTAGTGAAGATCTGTGGACATTGTGTTTTTTGTCCTACAAAAAGTACATAGACCCTTTAAGTCGCAGCAGTTGAGTTTTGCTCAACTTTCTTGCGAATATCGCAGCAAAAACAGAGTTGTAACGTCAAATTCATGTCAAATTCACATAACAACACGTTCGCATTCGCATTGGAAGGAAGAATGAACTGGGTTTTACATGTAAACTGTATAGAGTTGCAATGGAGGTGAGAAAGAACTAAGCCACAAGTTGCATGGTGTTTTGCCTGATGTAACTTACATTACTGTATCCTAACCAGAGTTTTTCTTTCTATAGTAAATTTGATGTTAACCAGCTTTAGTAAATTTGGACCAGCAAGGCAACAGAGGCATGTAATTGCTTACATGGCCTCAGTGAAATTCCTTGCCAGTTCACCATAACTGCTTAGCAAGCAGATTCTAAGCTTAGACCAGCTGTGAGGTGGTGTGTTACCCCAGTGGGTGCTATGCAAGCCCACCACAGCGACCGCCTCGCATTCCACCAATGCATTATGAAATCAATACTAGTGTGATCAATGTCGCACTGCTGTTACGGGGCAGTACACACTGTGCCTCCTAACACCGACGTCCATAGTGCAAGTGACATGTCATATTGGTCATGTACATGTACGTGCTGCATTGTGTGTGTATTAGAGTCAGAGAGTGGGATACTGCATCCCATTATGGAGATTTATATTATATTATATGGTATGTCAAAAAGATTTGACATACCAGTACAAACATACAATGTATGTGTAACATTGCAATGGTTAAGTTGCTGATCTACATGTTTACAAACTAACACTGAACAATGTCACAAAAATTCATGTTGAAATGTTGCTTAAAAAAACGATAAGCACAGTACTACCTGGCTTAAATTTCCCTCATGAGGGTGCCCTAAGCAAAAAACTGCCCTGCCCTTAAAGCCAATGGACACTTTCGGTAAACAATGTTGTCCAGGCCCATACGTCGTGTATCACAACTTTATAAAACAACAAACCAGTGAAAATTTAGGCTCAATCGGTCATCGGAGTCGGGAGAAAATAACGGGAAAACCCACCCTTGTTTCCGCACGTTTCGCCGTGTCATGACATGTGTTTAATATAAATCCGTAATTCTCGTTGTCGAGAATTGATAATTGTTTAAATGTTTTCTCAAAAAGTAAAGCATTTCATGGATTAATATTGCAAGAGAAGTCTTTTACCATTATCTTCTGTAAACCGTTTAAGTTATTTGTAAATCTGTGAACTTTTTTTTTTTTTTCCTGTTCCGAAAGTGTACAATGGCTTCAAAAGAGCCAAACATTAGGCTTTGTGTATAAAAAATGTTGGTGTTCCTGATACAGATTGAGAGGACCCTGATACAAATGAAATCAAACTCAACTCAATATGCTTCCATAAAAGAAAACTCTTGAGTGAAGTCCTTGGCGCCTAAAAATGACGATAAAGTGCATCAGATTGAAACTGGCAATACCTGCAAGAAAAACTGGGGCTCAGTTCATTCCATGCCTACCGGTGTAAAACATTAACGTGTACAGGCCTGATAATGGAGGCAATTGACTCCGCTGCCCCTGGTCATTGCCTCAGTGCCCTTGAAATTTTCCAATACAACTTTACAGTTTCCTCAAAGAGTGTCCTTCACAAGGGTAAAAACGCCTTGGTGCCTGAGTGTACTAATAAAGTTCATGGTTTTAACACTCAGTTCATGATTTATAAATGCAAGTACATGTCATGTAAGTACATTTGTAATGTACAACCCAGGCCTCAAACGTTGGAAGCCATGGCCTCTCCGTTGCCATGGTCTCAGTCTTTTCCTTGAAATCGCCCCCGCATCGATATCCTGATTTTCTAATGGAAGAGCTTTCTAATTACGAACATGGGTCATCTTGCTCCTTTGAACGACACATCTACATTATTTTTATCTGGTTGTCTTTGAATGCAGGCCCGATACTTCACAAAGCCTACTAGGCTTCAAAGACAATTGCCTCCGTGCCCCCTGATCATTGCCTTGGTGCCATTAAAACACACTAGTAGAAATGTACAATTTCCGCATAGTAGGGTGCCCTTTACTTACAAATGTAGGAGAAAATGCCTTGCATGCTTGCCCTTTCAAAAACGAAGCAACCAGGCCAGTGGAAATAACACCGCATTCACATAAACATTTATGGCAATTCACAGGTACTGGTAGACATCACCAAAATAAAGAAAAGTTTTTTATTTTTATATGGAATGTTTCACTAGAGCATAAAAATCTAGGTTTAAATATCACTTGTACATGTACTTTTATATACTTTCAGAACTATTATTCAAAGTCGTTTACTTTAAATTGTTTTTAATGACGCACATTTTCAACTCCCTTTTTTAATAATGGTACAATGATTTTTAACTTGATGTACTTGATATTTGAATAAAAACTATATCATTCAACTGTATTGTAAGTTATAAATATTATCATTAGTGAGACTTGTACATGTTCTTTTAAATACTTTCAGAATTATTATTCAAAGTCGTTTACTTTAAATTGTTTTTAATGACGCACATTTTCAACTCTCTTTTTTAATAATGGTACAATGTTTTTTAACTTGATGTACTTGATATTTGAATAAAAACTATATCATTCAACTGTATTGTAAGTTATATATATAATAATTAGTGAGACATAAATAATTCATACCAAATCATTTGTGAGGACTGCCATTAAATGCAACCAAACTGATACATCTCATTAACTGACCAAAATAATAACAAAACTGTGCTTATTCAGTTGCCATCCCAATTTGCTTCACAAACAGAGAAAATAGATGGTGATCCATCAACTGGCAAGTTTTGAAAAGACTATTAATATGGAATGAGTATCTCCATTCAATCAAAAAAAAATTCAAGCAGAAGATGATAGAACGGAATCTTTTAAAAAGGCAACTCTTTCATTCAAAGCCTTGGGGACTGTGGCTGAAAAGGGCTAGCAGTTCCATAGATCAAGGCGCTCTAGCCGGACCCTGAGAGACAGAGAGTGAGAGCATTGTACCTGTTTAATATAAACACACGTCTCTGCCGTAGTTTAGACTTGCATGGATTCACAATAGCGTTATGTCAACCTCCTCAAGAATCAGATTCAGAAGCCAGCACCAACAAAATATTTGGATTAGGGAAAGCATGTTTTAGCCCCGCCTTCGTCAAATTTAAAGAGAGGGCACAACAAGTAAAGCCCCGGTTAATACATTGTATGTTATCAGATTGCAACTGCACAGCAAAAAAATTGGGAAAACTACAGGTACTTTTCATTTGCAACACGCAAAATCACTTTGCATTAATTTTCACGCTTTAAACGTGCTATATCCATGCATTCTACTCTTAGTCTAATCCTCATGTGTTGAAATATATACACATTTTGTAGGTATCATGGTAACGACCCTAGATAAAAAAAATTTTTCGAGGGGCACCACGGCCAGCCCAGTTGGAAGGGCATCGACTTCCATGGATATCATGTAATTCCAGGCCTGCTGAACGCAAAGTAGCTGTATATTTATGACTGCCCCCTGCTCCTCGAAAAGTTAATACGGTTTAAGTCAGAACATGGCCTTAGTGATGGAAAAGGGAAGGGAAAATTGAATCTGGAGTTTATATGACGGGGATGCAGTTAAAGTGAGGCTGTAGAACTTTTAGCACCAAACGCTTAGCCTCATTTCAAGCGAGCAGCGCGCCGCCGCGAAATGAAATTCCAAAGGGAGCTGATCTAGAAATTGTTTCTCCCCCACTCGTCCTCTTCTCATTCACTTCACTTCCTAATCCATCTGAAGCTGCATCCTTAATACTGAGATTAAAAAGTCTTCTGAATCAACTCCTGGCTTTTCACTTCAATGTTATTAATGCCTCAGGCAGGGGGGCTTAATGGCTAGCATGGTTCAGTAGGGTTCCTTGCACCTTGCCATCATCCAATCATATTGTTTTTTTTAAAGGGGCATCTCAAATCCGAAGACATTTGTGGCTAAATTTCTCCTGACCTGAATGGTTTTTCCTTTCCCTTCACACCAAAATCCTTTGGGATCTGGAAACTATAACAAACACATCATAAGGATCTGATACGTAGCCAGTAATTTTATTTAGTTTGGGCAGAGGTTTGTACTAAATCTGTCTAACTAACACAAAAGGGAAAATTGTGTTCTGATTTGTGATAGTGTTATGAAGCCATGACAAAGTTCACACTACTTGAGCAGACACAATGCTCATCTTAGCCAACTAAGCAAATCGTGGCTTAGCAGAAACAAGTGCAATGAAGTACACACTATTATCTTCGACTGGTCCCCAGCAACTATTAGCTTACAAGAAAAAATAACTATGCTGAATGGTTTCTAGGACCACCTCAATCTGAGGTCTACTCTCTGACCTGAAAAAAAGTGGTGCATTCCAAACAAACAATGGAATTTCAACCACAATTCATCTCAGTCAAAGAAAAACATCCCATTATACTTAAACATTGTGGTTGTGGTTTTAGTCTATTTATCATTTCAAAGTGAGGGCAATTATTTCAATTATCAAAAGTTTCCTATTTATTTAAAGATGTCCAATTACACCTCTGGAAGGGAATTGGGAAACCTGGGCCTAGTTTTATAGAGCTGTATCTGACGCTAAACTAAAACCTACCAACTACATTGTAAAATCTCTATCTCACATCTGTGACTCACTGGTATCGTGCGAAAAATTGCTCAGCAATAATTTCTGAAGCTTATTTTAAAAGCAGCTTCATGAAATTTGACTCTGATTATACAGATATCATTCAGTCCACAGAAACTGTCAAATAAATTCACACAACGGTTCAGTTGTTTTTTAAAACGTAAAAAGGAAGTTAAAATGTACTTCCGGTCCACGAAAAATGTAAAGCTACATCACAAGAACTCACTGCACTAGAGAGTCTTGCCCCAGATATTTTTATATGCGTGGGCAGCATTCAAAACAAACAACATTCCCTCATTTCCTCCAGCGGTATTTGTGTACGTCGCATGATCCATTTAAGCAAGGCTCCCAAGTTCAGCCAAACAAGTTGACTCAATGGGTTTGCCAACGACCGCTAAATGGAACTGACTATTAAGTGAAACAACATCATTATGCGGGTCGTACGTAGATTTGCTAAAAGATGGGCTAAAATAGAAACTTACAGCTTTAAACGCAGAAAGTTTCTCATAATTTTTAAAGTTGTTTAATATCTCTCTGTAAAACCACATTCCTTTAAAGCGATTTGTTTCTCAATATGCACTGCCTCTTCATTAATTTAGTGGAGCAATTACGCTCTTCATTAATTTAGTGGAGCAATTACCAAAGGTATGCCCTTCCTTTAACTTACAAATTAAGTGGATTGGGTAATCCTTCAAAAGTTTGTGTTCGGAGAAAAACAAAACACATTAAAAAGCAGGACTTGTTTGGCTGTGGAGTTACGGGCCAAGTGCTAAAAAAAACTAGATGATGGACATGGATAAGTGTTATTTTGTAACCGTAAAAGAGCACCTAGAATTTGCCAATGCAGCTTCTACAAGTACCTACATGTACGTGTTTGAACATGTAAAGCCCCTTTCACACTAGACAAATATCCCAGCAAATTACAGGGACAATTCAACTTCTGATTTTGATACCTGCAAAAGTGTCCGGAATCTGGACTTATCGATACGTTGTTTGTAGAGTCTCGAGAGACAAAAAAGACGACTTGACACTGTGGCGCGCTGTACGTTAAAAAATTTCCATGTGAAATCTCATTGAATGTGAAATTAACATGGTGTGGCGGTGGGGATTATAAGGCCCCTGGAATTTCCAGCGGTTTTGCTTCCTCGGAAGTGGCTTGGTGGAAAAGGCTCCTCTTGACGCCTGTGAGGTCATTTAGGATTATGATAATCCTTAATGACCTCACAGACTTCATTGATAATAAGATGTCCTGTAATGAAAAACTACATAACTTCCTACGAAACAATTCTTAACTATTCCCTCGAACCCACAGCTGTTTCTTACAAAGCGCTTGAAATCAACCAACGATGGAAAAGATCAAGGTAATGTACACCGGTAAACAAAAACGCATGTACCATCACGTGATTGGTTCTGGACCAATCAAACTTCACAATTTGTTACCGAGGTATAACAATTATTGTTGCTCTATGATTGAATTACAATTTTTGTTGCTCTATGATTGAATGCCAAATGCATTCAATCATCTGGCATTATGCTCTTATGAATATTGATTTGTTGTTTCTATTGAGTGCATTGGATGCTCATTTAAGAAAATATATCCGTCATTGTCACATAATATACGATTTGCACTTATAAAACAAGCCCTTTAAAAACCACTTTAAAAAGAGAGTACTGTGTCTTTAAACGTAAATGTATACAATCATTTATTCTAAAAAATAAAAAAAATTGATCCAACAACATAACAGCAATTATTACCAATTAAATTTAAAAAACAAACTTTGTATACTAACAAAGTCTACACATGTTGATGAATAATTTTATCAAACAAGCCATTACTATAATTGTCCTCGCTGGGTGTGTGCGAGGCAAGAATGTTGACTTCAGTACAAGTAGTAAGACAGTTTAACCATTGCTCTATGTTGAACGAAAGCCACATCTTCATGCTAACAACCTATATCCTCTCGATCAACAATGTATGCCGGGACGGACAAACTGACCATACATGTACATGAACAGTGTCACGTACCATGTACATACTGTATGGTGTGTAATGCAATACTAACTCAATTATTACGTTCAGATCTAGTCTGTGAATTCCTTCGTTTACTTACCAAATACATCCCTCTATGTGATGCCTACGTATGGCGACAAAATCTCTGAGACCAACTGACCGATTGATGTCTCCTAATCGTACAGGGATCCTAGGAATGGCGTATTTCACTTGACAATGTTAACCATTATTATTCTAGAAACGCTGATCCCGGGCTTGCAAGCCAACCGCCTATGTGCACTGTGTACTATTATACATGTATTGCAGCACAGGCACTGACAACACAGGCTGAGAACACAGCTCTCTGCACAGTACCCTGTGTGCGTGTTTAGCCAATCAAAATGCACACAGCGTCAATAGCCTAGCACAGGGGTCGGCCGACTGGTCATGTCAGACTGTTTTCTCCATGGGGTTGTACAGCCCAGTGCAATGAATGGGAGGGATATACATTTAGGACGAAAAGACCGGGACAAGAACCAACCTACAAAAGCAGCAATTAACACCTGAAACCTGTACAAGACACGCTCATTCCTCGATAGATAAACAATGCTTACCTTAAAGAAGATGTCCACACATTTCCAAAGTGGTCTAACTGGACATGGGCGTCCTTAAATTCAGAGAGCGCGGAGCTCTTTTATCTACTGTGTGTACTAATGTACAGTACACTTGTATGTTATGATAATACGTACAGTGCTGTGTAGGTGTAGACAACCCTATACAGAGCTGGGCTGGTAATTATGCAGAGTAGTAGAAGGGGTTGGCTAAGTTGGGAGGGCAGCCTTGCATGCACAATGCATATCATTATCCTGTTTACTGTGTGTGTGTGTGTATGGTGCATGTGGTGTGTAGTCTCCTCTGGCTGTGAGATGGGTTACCATGTACACTGTTTGTGTGGTGGGCCAGACAAGCTTGACTGGGCAAAAATCATGACCCATGACCTTGGTATGCTAATGTGCATAGTTCCTGATGTGGTTATTCCCCTGGGCTGTGTTTATTTATAGAGTTGATGTGCATAAACAAGTCCATGATGCATGTTTTGTAAATGCAAAGTATCCATGTGAATGAACTGATCTATTCAATTGATTATGGTGTACATTACATTTCTGCTACAGTGTTATGTTTGGACATAGGACATCATAATAACTTCAAATTACTGACAAAAGTGGTTTTATTATTTTTCTTTAGTAAATTCAGAGACCTCCATTTAAAAAAAGTACCGAGTTAATTCCATTGAGCATGGTTCATCCAAGTACAATGTGAGCCTATAAGATTTAAAAATCATAATTTTTCTTTCTGAAAATCATGACAACCAGAACTTTTTGTTCTCCAATGTGGAGCTAAAAAGAAAAAGAAAAAAGAGGAAAAAAAACTAAATTCCTGTAAGCTGTTTGCCAATGTACACTTAGCAGAAAGTTGTGTGTTGTGTTTAGAAGCAAAAGCATTTTTACAAATGATCAAGAAGATTTTGCCTGTTTGTGTTTACAATAGTTTTACATTGTTGCACAACTCATCTGCTTACAAGAATTGCCGGCAAGTTGGTGATCCTTTCGCTTTGTCCCGGTAAACAGTGGTCATGAAAAAAGAAACTCTGTTGGCAAATTTCGCTCTTTGCTTTTGAAATGGGTTTTTTCAACTGTATTGTTCTTTTTGTTGCAACAATAAAAAATTCAAAAGTAGGCCCAGAATAAAAGGTAAAAATGTAAAAATTCTGGACTAATGTTTAACACTCTCACTCACCAGCACTCGTACAATGCTGGATGTCACCCAGTACAACCTAGAAACCTGTTTCAAGGCTAAATCAATTGGTAAATGAAATTAATCAATTTTTTGAGTCTATGTTGCAGGCAATCCATTCAAAGGACAACTTTGCAAGTGCCCTTTTCATCAACTTTAAGGTATGTGAAGTGCCTACAAACAAAATGCACAATTCAAGAGAGAAATACATTACTTGCTACATGTAATAATAATCACTTTGTGTGAGCTCTTTAACAACAGGCATATTGAGCATGATGAGATTTAACTACCGTGAAAATTCCTCAAAAATGGCTCGCTGGCCTGCAGCCCCCCCCCCCCTTTACTCTGGATCCATAACCTCTCAGATGTTACAATTCAGGGCTGGAAGATGGGGCAATAATGGTTTAAAAGTGTCAAGCTCAGGACTCGAAACTTACATTCTGCTGATCAGTAACCTAAGATCTGGAGTCAGGTGCGGTCGGCCATGACACACCAAAAATAAAAAACGTAGAGATGCTTCACCATGCTGAGGAAAAATGCCTTGCCCAATACAAGAATGAACCACATCAGCGACCAACTATGTAAAACAGCTTCAGCACACAGTATACTAGGCACCGACAAGTCCTGCTCCGAAGCTGAAACAGCTTACCAGCCAAAACACCATGCAATGCACACTGCTCCTGCCTGGTTCCCAGCTAGCTGACATTGGACCTTGGCCCGCTGCTCTGTGCACACCACACTAAGCAAGCGCTAATAAAGATGAGACCACTCTCTGGGGGAAATTAATTGCAACATAAACAGTCTAATAATTGATCATTGGATCACCCTCAGCTCAATTAAACACCAATTGAAAGATAGTGTGGAGAGGGGCGATACTAACTGATACTGGGGCGACACATTAACACACCACAGACGAATACCAATCCAGAACAGATAATAACACTAATATTGTTTTTATGGTGTTTTATATGATTTTATAATCCATTTGCATCTGGATTCTTATTTGAGGAAAATCTTACCAAAATATTGGAACACGTAACTGTTTGTTTATAAGCAATATAAAGAACAAGAAGGGTCTCATGGTAAATGTCATAGACCGTTATTACCATTTTTTTTATAAGCCCTTCATGAAATAACAACCATGTGAAGTTCTTCATCATCTGTAAATTTAAAACAGTTTGTGAAAAATATAGAAAAGACATTTTTACCAACAGCCAACTTCCTAAGCCCAATACTTTCCCTTAAAACAGAGAGAGCAACAAACCTGCAGGGGTCAACAAACCGGAAACATGTCACAACTATGCAAGAGCTGAGCATTTATTGGAAGGCCACTCAGCAAGAGAGAAAAGAACCACAACAGGGCAGGGTAAACCATAAAATGCTGGATATGTGTTGACATGCAATCACTGATTTGGACACAGAGGAGGGTTGCCATTAATGGCATGGCATAACAAAGTTTTGATTTGTAGACAGATTCCTCAGATAGTTACCGAGACCTGTAGCTTCATGACATTGGACTGAGGGGGTTTCACAGTAGGATTAAGAGGCCTCCAGAGGTATGACAACAGGTGGACATGCAAAACAACGAAGTGGACGCCAATAAACCAGAAAAAGAGGGAGACAAAACAAAGAGGGAGGCAAAACAAAAGAGGGAATGGAGACTTGAGAGGATGGGCATCGCATGGCAACAGACATCTCAAGATGAAATGAACAACTGGTATAAGGGCTTTCCTCCTGCAGTGGAGAGAAAAAGACACTTTGCAAATGGCGTCACCTGCTTGAACAGCACCCACACTGAGGTCAGAGGAAGACCTATCATCATTGGCTGAGAGGTATGCAATGCGCAGACACCCTTGCCTGATTCTGTTGTTTGACATCAGCAATGGCGGCCTATAGTATTAGTAGTAGGCTGGAAAGGAGCTGTCTAACACAGTGTATGAAGTCCTTGGTCAAAGTCCGATTATTTTGTCTTGCCATCAAAGTTATTCACTGATTAAATTACCTACCCCCACCCCCACCCCTCTCCTGGCCAAAGTTTCAACGAAATCTTTTTAAGTGAATGAGAGGCAACCATGCATTCATGGAGAATTCTCTTACAGTTGTACGAAAACAACTCTGACCGTGTCTTAAAATATGCGCATACTACAACTGCATCTTGCTGACCATCTTGATAAGAACGCTTCATATTTGTTCTACTTACATGACCATCACAATACGCCCTTTATAGATTTTCAGAGAAGGTTTTTTCCAACCAACGACGCTTTAATGCATCAGACATGTCAGAATATGCAATTTCTGCATTTTAGTTTACCACTGCCCAAACAATGAAACACCCACGCAGTGCTAGTAGAGTTATGATCCAAATGACCCAAATAACCTAAACAAAATTGTTCAACTCGTATTTTGAAAATAAATAAATAACATGTATTGTGTTAAAAATTCACTATCCTAATTCAGTAAATTTTTCTGCAAAGCAAACTTAAGTAATAGGTCAGTCAAGGGAAATTGTGCATGTATCTGATGTGGAGACAGTGAACCGATATATATACACTTGTGCACAGTACAATTCTTTTAAGCAATTAAATACGCGTTTGTTGGTAGTAAACGTACCAGAAAACAGCAGTATTAGTAATAACCAGTCACATCAACAGCCCCAGGGTAGAGAGATAGACGTGATAGAGAACCATTTATCAGACTGACCATGGACCTACTGTACCAATGTTACCCCGGGAGTAGCAAATTAAAACAGATATCCCTCCCATCAGCAGGAAACAGGGTTTGACTGGAGGGGAAGCATGGTTTCCCTCAAAGCTAGGCCATTATTTCCTCCAAGGTAAAAGGTGTCCAGTCGCTATGCATGAGACAATTTGTTTTTTTTAAGGAGTTCTTTGGCAAGATGAAGAAATTATAATAAAATATGCAAGTAAACTTGTGTTATTTTCAGCAGAAAATACCTTAAATTATACAGTCCATTCCCGTTTCAGCAAAAACAGCACCATTTTGTTTTCAAATCAGTGCATTCCAATGTTGGAAAGCACTTATAAGATCCATTTTATGTTGGAAGCATCCATCCATTTTGTGATGGAGAGCTGAACATATAGGTCCACAGATTATTTGGCAGTCTGTACATGTTTCCCTATCTCATGTAACAAAGCAGCCAACATTTTCAATTTGTAATCAGTGAGATTTTTGTACAATAACCAGAAAGGAATTTAGAAACACACCCACTTGTACATTCTTTCAACACAACAGGGACAGTGTTTCTATAATCTGTGAGTTTTTCAATTTGTTTACAGAACATGGACAGATTTGTGTATTTTGAGGGAACTTTCAGCAGAAACAGGGAGACTTTTGACAGCTCTGCATGAAATGTGCATATCATACATGTACAAAGTCCCCACCACTCATGGCCCTGAGTAGATGCATAATGTAATTTGCTAAGTGTACTGTCAACACAACAAGTGCAAGCCATGCAAGCCTTGTTTGAGCCTGAATGCAGTCTGTGTACATGTATCTAAGTGACCTTGATTTGCTTGTAACTTGTTTAGAGTATGGTAACCAAAACAAAACAGCTCAGCTCCCTCTTCTATTGGGAGCCTTAAGAAAACAAAGATGTCAAAGGTCACCATTGGCTCTTCAGCCTTGGCCCATTCCTCCCCTCAAGATTCTTAAACCATAGAGCTTTCTCTATGCTTACACTAGGATGTGGGATTAAGTTGTGTTGTGTCTAGACTACATGTATACATGAACTTAACTCAATACAAGCAGCATGAAACATAAATCTGTTTTATTTACTTTTAAACATGTTTCATTGAAAGAAAAAAACTCTTACAGAATACATGTTCTAGGATTATATTCTTTTTTTTGGAGGGGAAATAAAAATAGAGCCCACCTTGTATTAATTCAGGCACCAATAATAGTTTGATAAATAGTTTAGCTGGTTATGAACAAATACAACCATTGCACCACTCACCTGGAATAAAGGTCCAAGTACAATATCAACAAAATATAGGCATGTATAAACATGAGTATTTTAAGGGTGCACTTTACACGTAGGCCCACCTATACAATACTGGGAACGCTTTTGCCAACCAACGAAAACTGTTCTTAGCGCAAACCCGTGATCAATTTCGCCATAAGTAATGAACACCAATCCCCCGCTGGGCTCAATTTCATAAAACTATTTCTGCACAAGATATTGCAACGCAAATTTCCGTGGCTGCAAGCACAGCAATTGCAGGGCACCTGCTTCAAGAAGTGTGAACTTAAATGGCACTTAGGCTGGTTACCTGTTTCTGCTGAGCAATGTCTTGTTTTTGGGCTTAGCATCTCTTTGAAACTGGGCCACGCTCCTCACTCGCCAAATCAATCTGTTTCGGGATTTCTTTCAGATTTAACAGCATCAGGAGATTTTGCCCGGGGTATCACATTTCAAGTAAAGGGCTCGGGAAGAGATTGCCACAAGATAGAGCTTTGCACTTCGTGACAATGTAATATAAATGCCTAGATGTGAAATTCTATATTACATCTGATATCTGATGCTAGGCTCTGCTGACATTTCCTCTACTCCTTGCGCCTGTCTTTGTGACAGGTGTTAAGGCCCTGTAAAAACAAATTGCTTAGCATCCCCTTTGACTGGCAAGAAACACCCCTAACCTTGTTTTTATCTTGCTCACTGTAAAAAACACACCAAACAACAAGTAGTAGGCGCGTAAACTGACTGTTTACATACATATCAATAGCATCGCCTCAAGTTGTTGCGTTGATTGATTGCCAAAGAGAACCTGACCAGTGTATTCATGGAATTTACTTGGAGGAGCCAGGGGTGCGTTCCACTCGCGCAAAAGAATCGTAAATGTTCGCGCAACTGTTGTTTGTGTTTGAAACGATTGGTGCTTGTTACGCGATGTCAATATGAAGATGGCGCGCACCATACGTAGTTTTTTTTAAAACTTTGTTTTTGCTGTAATAATCCTCTTTTTGACGTCATTACATCAACTAATTAACTTTGTTATTTAAAATCTGCATTATCATCCACCGAAAATACAATGTTACTATGTTTGTGACAAAGAAATAATACCATGTGCTTGTCAGCCATTAAAAAAACCACCCACCAACACCTCAGAAGTATGTTCGCGTAAGATTGCAAACGTTCGCCAATGGTGGCAGCACACAACTCGTTCCACTTGAAATTGTTGGCGAACGTGCGCAACTGTCGGCAACGTTTGCGCGAGTGGAACGCACCCCAGGACTGCATGTACGCGTAGCATGGTTCTCATTGCGCTGGTCTTCATCACACTACTCAGTTGTAATAAGTCTGGGTGTCAGCCTGCAATATGTGCATGGTGAGTGTAGGTGTGGCAGGAGTTTCTGCTCCCCCCCCCCAATTCTGTCCCCATCAGGCAAATAACGCCTTCTTTTGAAATCATTTTCTAAAGCTCATGTTATTCCATTTAAAACAAAAAGAAGGGGTAACTCCAGGATTCTTTTACACATTCCCCCAGTTTTCTGCAATAATACCTTGATATCACTTTTAAAAACCTCCTCTTTCAAAAAATCAATATAGCACCACCATTGTCATTGTCCCTGCATGCAGTAAACCAAGATATGGGTCAATAAAACTGTTATTACAATATTCGCATAATGTGATAAACCAAATTCTTGGAGAGAACAATCTAAGAGGAAAAAGAAAAAAACTTGATCAACAAGGTTGTGAACATTCAAGGGCAACATCATCCTCAAAATGGCACGATCTGACAGGTTTGTTTCCAAAAGGGACAACTGATGCTCCTGCTAATAGCGTCAACCGTGACCATTTGACAAGTGTGAACAATGGACATTTATCCACATCACTAACAGGGAGAGTCAATTTAAACCCAAAAGGTGTTGGAACTGTCTGCTGCAACCAAAAAGGTGTTTGAACTACATCGGGTAACAGTTGCCATACATGTACAACGCAAACTAAACTCTGCAGACAACACATCAGATTTTGTACTCCTGGTGAAAATGTTTAGGAATAATCTATATACATGTACATGTACTTCTCTGCTGCAAACTAACAGGGAAAGTCAGTTTAAAACACAAAAGGTGTTGAAAAGGTCTGCTGCCACCGACTGAAAATGCTCCCTATTCAAGAGACATCATGTTTAAACCACCTCAGGTAACAGAGAGTTGCCATACAAACTCTGCCGGACGACACATCAGCTTTTTCATACGCGGTTTAAATGTTCAGGAATCTACTTCTCTGCTGCTACTTACATGAAGGCCTAACACCACTTAGACTTGATTCAAGTCTTAGATCGCGGTTATTCTTCTGCATTTCAGCCACATCTTAGCTATCACGCGCCCTAAAGGCTAAATGACGAAGGTTGATCACAAGAGGGCGCTGTTTGTAGCCACTATCAAGATGACTAAAAAACCACGATCAAAGACTTGGAACCAAGTCTTAAACACCACTGAGATTCTGACATTTGATGATCTCCTTCAATGGAAGAGTAAATTTTTCACAGGAGGGGGGAGGGGGAATGGTGACAACTTGAAAAGCGATTTATTTACTCTCTTTTTTTTGTAAGAGGACTGACAGCACAATATGACAATAACCCGTTATGACTGTAACCCATTAGTGGTTTTAAAAGAACATTTATAGGGCAGTATTCATACATAGAACGAGAAATCACCAGATATTTCATTTTTTTAATTTAAATATAAAATAAATTTGGGGTTTTGGGGGTTTGGGGAGGGGGGATGTGGTACACATGTACAATGTTATTTGCACCCAATAAATCCGCCCCTGTTCTAATGTCCATTTCCTGTTCCATATAGCACAGAGAGGTTTTCACATTCAAAGAGAAATTTTAGTTTAATTTTTTTTTATAAATACTAAAATTTTAATCTAAAAGCACATCTTGGCAATTGAGCTAGATCCAGCCCAATGGAAATGTCTTGCTCATGGGTGCCTGTCAAAGATGGTCAGAGCCTGTTGCTGGAGCTCTGGTTCATTGATCTGGAGGTCACAGATTCATGTCCTGCTCTTAAGGCAACCCATATTTCTTTATTTTAATTCTAACATATAAAGGAAACGTACTATGCAGGGAGAAATCACAACATGAAGCTTGGAATAGTGTGTGGAAACGACTCAATTATCACACTTAGAGTTGCTTCAATCTGCACCAGTAGGCATTGCTAGAAACACACGCAATGCCTTGAGGGGGCACTCGCTCCAACGCACCCAAGAAGCCCTGGACATGTCCATGTCCAGTCGTCACACAGCCACTGCCCTTTTCAGCCTCTCAATTACACGCTATTTTAAAGACGGATCTCCACATTGCTGATTGCAAGGGACAGAGATATTTATCCACACTTCAAGGTCAATGCTTTCTTTTACTGTGTGTGTAAAAATAAGCACCTGAGTCTTGCCCTTTTCAGTTTCTCTAATACATGCCAATTTAAAGATGGATCTCCACATTGCTGATTGCAAGGGACAGAGATATTTGTCCACACTTCAAGGTAAATGCTTTCTTTTACTGTGTGTGTAAAAATAAGCACCTGGGTTAAGCTGACTACAATCAAGAATACTAAATACTCAACAGACCCTTGTCCTTTTCAGTTTCTCTAATACATGCCAATTTAAAGATGGATCTACACATTGCTGAATGCAAGGGACCGAGCCATTTGTCCACACTTCAAGGTCAATGCTTTCTTATACCGCGTGTGTAAAAATAAGCACCTGAGTTGTGCTGACTGCAATCACTAAATACTTAACTGACCGTTGCCCTTTTCAGCTTCTCTATTATGCCCAATTTTAAAAGATGGATCTACACATTGCTGATTGCAAGGGATCGAGCCATTCGTTCACACTTCAAGGTCAATAGTTTCTTTTACTCAGTGTGTTTTAAGCACCTGAGTTGTGCTGATGTGCAATCAAGAAAAATCTATTTTTAACTAACTGGCCATTCAGAATAACTGCTATTAAAATTTGATTATTTTGTTATGACCAACATCCACTAAAATTTAATTTGTACATATTAGGTTAGCGACAACGTCACGACGTCGTACGAAGTCTGCCAAGCTCCCCATATTTGGATCCTAACTACACATGGTTAGTGTGTAAACGCCATGTTACCTTAAAGGGATGCTGCAGTGAATTCAAATAAAACTGTTAATTTTGCTGTCATTTATTCTGATATGTATTAAACATCAATAAACTGTCTTTTGTTTCTTCCCGACATATCTGACTTGCATAATTAGCGAAAAAGTCATGCCCCCCCCCCTTTTTGTGGATTGTTACCACCCCCTACCATCGACGTTACGTTGGGAATTCAAACATATCGTCGGCAAAAAGAGTCTGGTCCCTAACTACACGTGCCTGGGTACCAGGCCACACAGTGCACACGTCTCTATGCACACAGCCAGGGGGCCCGACAGCTCGGGTTACCGACATGACGTCACGTTTATGCAAATGAAGGCTCACTTTTAGGGGCGGGGTGGGTTCCCCTAATCTCTTGAAAACCTCTTTTTAAATACTTGCGCATTTAATAAAAAATATAAAAAAATATTTCAGGTTTAAAAAGTCATGTTTAATTGTCTAAATGAATATAAAAAACACTGCAGCCACCCTTTAAATGCGCACTACACTAACACAAAAGGACACTAATTTACAAAATGGCGAAAATCAAGATTACTGAGATGATGACATCAGGTGTATTGGATCAATAAGCTGGCGGATACAGTAATGCCTCAATTGAAGCAGCTATTTTTACATCAATGTTCTGCCAGCTCAGGGGTTTTCAATTCAATGGCTTTTCCGGCTTCCACCTTGCAACTTTTTAGTTTGAAGAGGAAATGCATTCCATCTCTCCCATCAGGAGGGGAGGTCAGCTACATGTTTGTATAATAAGGTTGACCTATATAATAATGCACAGCACAGACATGAGAGACGATCTGGGTACTTTTAAATGAAAACTGAATGCAACCCACCTACCCACAATTACAAAACAAATTTGAACAAATTTTTAACATTTAGGCCTAAAACTATGAATGGCACCTGAATCAGGGTTCAATTCTGTTAAAAGGGGCGGTACAAGTATTTGTACACCAGTAGGTAATAGCCCAAGATCACCAGTATCCACTGTCAACACATTCATTCTATGCTAAGTCATTCCTTTATTGTTTTAACAATGTGCTTTTAAACAATTTCCAAAAATTGATAACTAACACGCTCTTGAGATAGCACAAAAAGGAGGTTAAAAATTGCATTCTTTGTACACGACTTATCAGTGGTGAGATTCACCGCTTCCTTAAAGGCAGTGGACACTATTGGTAATTACTCAAAATAATTATTAGCATAAAACCTTACTTGGTAACGAGTAATGGGAGATGTTGATGCTATAAAACATTGTGAGAAACGGCTCCCTCTAAAGTAATATAGTTTTCGAGAAAGAAGTAATTTTCCACGAAATTTGATTTCGAGACCTCAAGTTTAGAACTTGAGGTCTCAAAATCAAGCATCTGAAAGCACACAACTTCGTGTGACAAGGGTGTTTTTTTTTCTTTCATAGTTATCTCGCAACTCCGGCGACCAATCAAGCTCAATTTTCACATGTTTGTTATTTTATGCCTATGTTGAGATACACCTCGTGAGAAGACTGGTCTTTGACAATTACCAATAGTGTTCACTGTTTTTAAATGTCTGAAACCATAATCCAATGTTTACGAGGTACGTTAAAATTATGACAGTTCTACCTTTTGATAATCCCTGGAGATCCATTTCAATAAGCTTTTTGAAACACTATCCATCCTCTCCTCAAAAGAAGCAGAAGGAGAGCAGGAATTTGTTTTATCTACGAAGAAAAGGACAGCTAAGTCCCAAATATAAGATTGAAGCAAATCAAAAGAACGCAGACTCACTCACATGTGACTGTTTCCTGTACACATCCATATGTGTAAAACAAAAACTAATTTTGCGATTAGGAGACATTAAAGACCCTGGATACTATTGGTAATATTGTCAAAGACCAGTCTTCTCACTTGGTGTATCTCAACGTATACATTAAATAACAAACCTGTGAAAATTTGAGCTCAATAATTGGTCGGCGAAGAAGCGAGATAATAATGAAAGAAAAAACACCCTTATCACACGAAGTTGTGTGCTTTCAGATGGTTGATTTTGAGACCTCAAGTTCTAAATCTGAGGTTTTGAAATCAAATTTGTGGTGAATTACTTCTTTCTCGAAAACTAAGTCACTTCAGAGGGAGCCGTTTCTCACAATGTTTTATACTATCAACCTCTGCCCATTTACTCATTACCAAGTAAGGTTTTGTGCTAACAATTATTTTGAGTAATTACTAATAGTGTCCACTGCCTTCGACTATCTTTATGGTAAACTTTCACAGTGAGCTAGTGATATTTGCACAAAAAATGTGCAAGGCGGCTCATCCTCAATCGTACAATTGTAAACTCCTGATGAATGAATCAAAGACAAAATAAAAATGCCGCACCTTTCACACTGTAATGCACTCCCCACAAATAATACTATTTTTTACATTTATATCAATCAAATCACAACAGACATCTGAACAAAAAAAGCCACCTGACAAATACAGATGTCTTTTCCTGCTCCAAGAGATCCATACATCAAAAGTTACATTCACGTGTCCTTGACAAAATAATTATAATATCTCCACCAATACATGTATGGCTCTGTAATAGAACTAAAGGAAATAAGCAATATGGTTTTCTTTAGTTTTTGAAAATATAATTATGCAAATTCACTTCAAGTATGTCAGTTTTTTTATTGAACGGATGTGCACAACATGGATAATCCCGGGAAATTTTGCACACGGTTTAAAAAAAAGTTGTGATTGAGAAAATCACTTGAAATAGTTTTACTTGAAAATGAAAATGTACAGTCGTTGAGAATTAATTGAGTATAACATGAGTTGTGCATTACCTTTATTTTCTGAAAAGGTCAAACAGCGCTTGCTAAGTTTCCGTTTAAGTTTCTACACATACCAATCCGAACTACACATGTACATGTATGAGCCCAACTGTAAAATGTCAACACACTTTCAACAATTAAAAATAGAACACTGTATGAACCTAGTCTTTATAATCACAAAATTGCAAACCACAGAGGGCAGTGTATAACAAAAGCAAAATGTACAACAAATTGTAGGGAACTCAAAATAATAATGTAGGGGATTCAGACAATAAACATTCTACCGACAAATGGGATTGTAAGAAAATTAAAATCAAATTTGTTTAAACTGTCCACACCATTAATTCATTTTAAAAGAATGTTTGTTTACAGCTGACGATTAAACATCCATACCCTAAAACACATTGTAGTCCTGCAGTGTAAAAGAAAACATTCACAACTTTTAGCAACTTTCCTGCTTACCCTCATATTAATGAAAGTTAATTAGGTTAAGCTAGAGTTGACTACATGTGGTCCCTGGTCAGCAGGAAATAATTACTGCTTGGCTTGCATGAACCAAATTTATGAAAAATATGTTGTCCTTGGGAAAACTGCGTAACAATTTATGGTCTAATGTGCGTTTTTTTATGGCCTCGCAATGATCCTTCTTAAAATGGTAATTTGTTTTGATCATAATTTCTTTCCACAATGGGATTGATTCCAGAGGAAACATTTCTCATTATGAGTTTCTTTGTGAGCTTTTGAATTTTAATTTAAAAAAAAATATTTTCAAAAAATAATTATGTAAAAAGAAGGTTCCATCAGAACTCGGCATGTTGTACTGATTTAATTAGCCTGTTTTATAGACATGTCTGTCTAGTCTACTAAAGTTGGTTAATGGGATGCATGTAATGGTGTTATACATGTAGGTGGCATAATTCCTAGGATTTTCCTTTATGATATTATAATAATAATAATAATAATAATAATAATAATAATAATAATAATAATAATAATAATAATAATATTTATTCGGGCAATCACATTTACAAGCACATACATTAAAAATATTTAAGAAAACAAAGTAAAACAACAGTGGGGTGCCCAGGACAGCATAAGAGTTTTAAAAAATAACTATCGCCAAAAAGCGTATTTCTCCTAAAATTTATAATTTTACCAATTCATTAAAAAATCTTTACAGTATTATTGTGCAGTATTATTTTTCTGAACTTTTTAAAACCCCTGTGAAGGGAATTTGTGGTTGAGAATATGAGAAATGAACTCGATGCATAATGAAAAATTGAGTAAATAAAGTAAAAAGACAGGAAACTCTCTCACAAGATGTACCAGGATTGTCCAATCCTTAGCGAAATTATGGAATGTTGTACTGTTATCAGGCCCAAACCTTGGCTGTAATTCACGGCCGATAATAATAATAATATTAATTTGGGAGGCTAATCATCCTTACTTGCAGCTGAGAAGCTTGGCTACAACGTGTTTGAGAGTCAAGCATGCAAGGGCGCTTTTGGCAGCCAGTCACATCAAAACTCATTTACATATAAAAAGAGCAGAGCCAGAGATAGAAATTGATTTTTTTTCGGAGGAAACAAACCAGTGGTCACTGAAAAAACCCTCATGGCAAAGGAAACAACCGATGCAAAGGTCAAAGATTAGAACGGCCAAATTCAAAATAGGTTGTCCCCACTGCTCCAAAGATACAAGGTATGGGTGGTACTCTGCGTTCTAAGTTTCTTCCTTTATGCTAAGATGTACAAGCTAGGGTGACACTCAATGACTGCAGGTCGGCCTGCACAAATTGCAGCTGCTACGCTATTTCCTTTTTTTTGGGGGGGGGGGGTTAAAATCCAATTCACAAAAACACACGATAAAACCATTGTAAACACTTTTACGATGGCACAGCAGAGCTTTTAAAGGCAATGTAAAACAGCAAAAAGTCAAAAACATTTAAAGACGACTTTGGGTGTCCCACCCACCAGTTCTTTTCAATTGTTCTCAGCGGACAAGTTGAGTTGAAGTCTAATTACAGGTACAAGCTATTGATAGACAAACCTAATTTGTTTCTTTTGAAAAAGGTTGTGTATAAAATTGGTTTAATATTTACAGTTCACAGATGTAACTTAAATGGGAAGATTGTCATAGCAAAGAACTTCCCTTTAAAAAAAATTTTTTCCTGAAACAAACAGGTTTTGAGAAATGAGTAAAGAAATTAGTTTGATCTTGTGAGTCAAGAAGATGTTTGAAACAGCGTTGTTTTGGTTGTTGTTTTGTTGTTGGTTTTTTCCACAACTTTTTTCTTATGACTCCAAGAAAAGCAAATGAGACACTAAACAATTTTTTTTTCAGAGGAGCGAGCACACGAACAGTAATTGGACATTGTCGTAGTGAGCAGAAACTCCAAAACAATCTCAGCAATTAATTACAGGATGGAGTATTGACAGTCATGTCAACGGCCATTTCCTAGATCTATCTTTACAACACAGAGCGACATCCCAACTGACAATGCTACTAATCAAGCATACATTCGCTTCCCCATACTGCAAACCTGTAACGACGGCAAGAGAGAGAAGAAAAAAAAAAACTAGAAGCTTGACTGAGCACCAATGAAATTGCAGACGACATGTCCCTAACCACAGCAACTCATTTCTACTGGTTGATTGGTTGACTATTTATAGCTCTGTAACCCAGTTTGGTCTGGATGATGCTGGGGGGGGGGATAGAGGTTTGCGCATGCTCCACACCGAGGACATATCACATTGGGTTTCATGATGTGAGGGCCCCCTCAGTAATCCATGTATGTGATATGATAATAACGCTAATGTATGAAGGGGCCAGGGATAGGTATTGATAAGGTTTCAGTCTAGCTGCTGCCATTTTTTATTATTTGTTTACATTCACGACCCTAGGTTCATATAAACACAATGTGCACGTAACAGACATTGACGACGCAGACAGGCAATATTTACACTGGATATAATTGAGTCAATTTTACACAGGGGTGATTTCAACAGGTTTGATGAACGTGCACACACAAATAGAACACATCAAGACAAATATTTTGATGGAAATGTAACGAACAAAGAAGTTCACATGTTGACTTTTACATCAATCAAAAGTACATGGACCAGAAATGTAAACATCATATGGAGCCTGTGTGCGTAAAGGACTTTGATAATATTCCTGTTCGTGTTGCACACGTCAACCACATCATTTTAGATGTAAATGTGACGAAAAACATGTTTTAGATTGTACGCTACATGGTTTGTGTAAATGTAGGCTACATAGGAAACAGTTAACTTAGTCCCATTAAAATAATGTTATGTAGGTCTCTAAGACAAAAAACTTAAAAGGGCGTGTAATAAGCTCATTGAGTTTTATTATGATTTAAACAAATCCTTAAGTACCATCTCACTAACATCATTGTGTACAGTGTGTCACTCACCACACTGTACCCTCAATTTAAACGTACAAGACATATTGATGTATTCAACACTAGGTCTACATATACATGTATGAACAAAAATGTACACTTGGCACTTCCAAAGTCTTGGTTGCAAGACGCGCCTGTACAAGATGTGACTCCTTTAAAAAAAAAATCTCATCACCAAAAGAGGGTACTATCATCCAAATAACTGATAGCGATAGCGATTTGTGATGACAGCAATTCGTCACAGTTAGTGTGGTTCATGAGGTGTTATCGTTCTCAGACGGTGATTGTTTTTAGGGGGGGGGGGTGTCAATGATTTGTTGTTAATCCAACTAAGAAAACCAGAGAGTCTTGAAACCAATACTTTGCACTTCCATCATAGAGCAAGGCTTCCAAGTAGGCTTGGTTCCTTCCTCCATGAGGTAGGCATGTATCTGGATTGAACTATTGCAGTACGTCCAATCTATACCGTACGTATAAAGCTCATTTTAAATGATCACTTCTACAGTATAACTGATCAATGATCAAACCTGTCATGATTTCAAACTTCAAGGACTGTTTGGAATGACAAAATCATCAAAACCTGACAGTTCCCTTTAATGCAATACAGACATCTACTTCATAAGTCCATGCTACATGTACATACATGTACATGTACATGTAGATGTAGCATGTACATGTACATGTACCTGTAGTACACACTTTGTACATGTTTTAATGAGGGGGGCCAGGAATGGGTGGATTTTATAGTGCAAACAAAAATTAAAGGGGTGACCATTACTACGTTCTATCTCCATGGTTATACAGGCTCACATACACTGTTAGTGTTAATCTCTGTTTTATCCATTTCACAACTGATTGAAGATTCATATTTTTTCTGGCACAACTTATCTGACATCTTAAAGACAGTGGACACTATTGGTAAAAATTTGTCAAAGACTTGTCTTCACAGTTGGTGTACCTCAACATACAACATATGCATAAAATAACAAACCTGTGAAAATTTTAGCTCAATCGGTCGTCAAAGTTGTGAGATAATAATGAAGAAAAAAAACACCCTCGTCATACGAAGTTGTGTGCCTTCTGATGCTTGATTTCGAGACCTCAAATTCTAAACTTGAGGTCTCAAAATCAAATTTGTGGAAAATTACTTTTTTCTCGAAAACAACGTCACTTCAGAGGGAGCTGTTTCTCACAATGTTTTATACTATCAACCTCTCCCCATTACTGGTAATCAAGAAAGGTTTTATGATGATAATTATTTTGAGTAATTACCAAAAGTGTCCACTGCCTTTAAGATTCTTTGGCATAAGCTTACTTTGGAATTACTTTACTTTGAGAATCAAACAATAACATCTTTCCAGATTGGCCATAGGCTTAGATTAGATGATGTGCCTTCTGACACTAGTAACACTAGGGGCGAAACCAAAACAGAAAGTTTCTACCCAGTGATGTGCGCACGGCACATATTAGTACTTTGCTTAAAAGGTTTAGGAATGACACCATGATCTCCTTTGATTTATGTGACCTTTGAAGTCAATCATTATCAAATTTATGCCCAACAAGAATTTTTCACATACAGTGCCGAGTTCAATAGAGGGCGGTTCAGCTAGTAGTAGACCAGGGGCATTCTGTTTGTAGTCATATGATGGATAAAAGTAATGGAAACATGCACATACTACGCACAACTCTCAGCCGATGATAGCCTTTCACGCATGCAAAACTCATCGACAATGGCGGCCAGTGCAAGGTCATCATCACGTAGCTGCGCCATTTTGGGAGTCAATGTTACTGTGTGTTATCAAGTTTGAAGCACATTTTAGGGAACGCAGCGCTAATACGCTTTACTGATGGACTCCTGAAATGATGATGGCGGCAAGGGATCAATACCATCTGTCAATGAAATGTTTCTTGAACGCTGAAAGATGCAAAAACTAATTAGTTACGTGTCCCTTTCAGAACATATTTCTGGAAAACGTAGAGGGTTGGAATGCATGGGTGCTCTCTTACAAACAAATTTTGTAAATGGGTACCACATTGTTTCTAAGTATTTAATAACAACAATAATACAATAGACAACACAAATTGAGTAACCCGTGCACTATTCTTAAAACAAAAGTTTCCTTAATTAATTTTACAGGGGGAAAAAGTACAAGGTTCTAATGCACTACTGTATAATGATATTCATGGGACGCATGCAGCCTCATCTGCCAACATTTGCAACTTGCAATCAGGGAGATTTTGTATCAAATAACCCACATTGTTTACAATAAGGAAAATTTTTCCGTAATCAAGGAGACTTTTAAAATTGTCATCAGAACATGGAAATATTTTGTTTATCTCACAAGTTTTGTTTGCAGGATCAGGGAAAATGGCAGCGCTGATGCAGCTCAGATCTTGCTGTGTTTGAAATAGGTCAATATGGAGTCTAAATTATGCATAGACTGCTGACTTTCCATCGGGTCTGCACTTTCCTGTAAAGTCACTGTCTATGAACCACATCAAATGCATTATTCATGAACGAGGCTTTACAATATCTACTCTTTCATCCAAGCTGCTCAAAGTTCAGAAACATTACCATATGAAGGGTGTAATGGTAAAACTGAGTAATGTATTGTTATTGAAATACACATTAAAGGCACATCTCTTTTCAAATCACTTTTAATTTAAGAATATTTTTTTTTTACAAGAATTATTAAAAAGCAGTGTTCTACTAGGCCAACAGTTATAAATGAACATGGTGCTTCAGGTCCATTTGTGTAGGTGCACAGGAATTATGCTGCCTTCTTAAAGCCATTAATACACTTTCAGCACAGGAAAAAAAAAAGTTCATAGATTTACTAATAACTTACAGGGTTTACAGAAGGTAATGGTGAAAGACTTCTCTTGAAATATTATTCTTCTCGAGAAAACATTAAAACAATTATCAATTCTTGTTGTTGAGAATTACGGATTTATTTTAAACACATGTCATGACACGGCGAAACGTGTGTAAACAAGGGTGGGTTTCCCCCATTATTTTCTCCCGACTCCGATGACCGATTGAGCCTAAATTTTCACAGGTTTGTTATTTTCTATATCAGTTGTGATACACGAAGTGTGGGCCTTAGGAAAATACTGTTTACCGAAAGTGTCCAATGGCTTTAAGTACCGATTTATGTCACTATCTTCGTTTGTTGGGGATCAAACTGCCCGTACAACTCATGAAATCAGGTCCCACTTCCATAGAACCGATTTTGTGTTTACTGTGCCATTTCCATTTCATAGTGCATTTCATACCGTAAGCACCTGAAACGGCATGCAAACCTTCCGGCATGGTGCTTATTATTGAGAACATGGTGAGATGAACATTGTCAACTCGCTGGTAACAATGTAAACTAATGTTAAACGTGCAAGCTGGCTTCCCAATTTTCTTACTAACCTTTGAAAAACGCTAAATGCTCAAATGTAAAAGCAATCGTTTCTCCTATAGTTAGCTTACCATTAGGCAGCGCTTTCAAATTGGCCCCCGATTAAAGTAGGAAGGTTATCAATCACTCACAATTACAATAATACAGAATATCACTTGGGTTTTTTTCCATAAAAGTAACTAAGCAGGGACACAAGATTTCATTTATGTGTTGATATTTTTAGCAGTGCACGCCAACCGATAGTAAAGTAAATAACCAATTCATGGTGGACACAAGCGAAGGAGAATATTCTGTTTTCACCTTGGGTAAACATCTTACTACCCTGGCTGTGGTTTCAGTTGAGGGATGAGGCATAATGGTCGTATTTTCAAAAGGTTTCCTGTAAAGTTTCGTCTCTCGAGTCTAGAGATATAAAACCTGTCTGTAAAATCATTTGGGTAGAATTATAATATTATAATATCCGAGGCATATGTATTTAAACCACATAGACATCCTGTTTATGTTAGATTTTTGAGAAGTTTTTTTTTTCATCAAACTCTCTGATTTCAAAATCATGCCAATCAAAATGTATAAACAAAAATGAGGTAGATAATTGTTAAATTTTATAATATTCGAGTTGAAGACTAATAAAAACATTAAAATAAAAAACATGTCCATAGTTTGTTTTGTTTAGTGAGGGAAACTAATACCGATGGATCTAAGTCTTTGATTGCAATATAATGCTCTAGGAAAGAAAAGAGTAAGTGTTCTTCGTGGTAATTGGAAATTCAGCTTATAAATATTTCCAGCCAGTCGGCTTTGTTGAGCAAATAATAAGGCCGTAGGTATGTGTACATGTAAATAGTAAACTTTTAAATATGACATTTGGCCATCGAAAACATAAATGCTGAACATGAAAAATAAAACTTAAGAATTTGATAAACACCACATGACACAGTTGGTTCATAATGTGACAACCAGACATAATTTGAAAAATTACATGTACAATCCAATAACAATGCCACTCAACAAAATCATCCGCCGGCTTATTGTGTACATGAACATACTATCTTTAACTGAAAATAATTTATAACCACACGGTCGCAAAATAACAAAGCAGTCAGCAGTGTCTAGACAAAAACATTACATAAAATCGTGTAACGCACCACTGCGTGGTTGAAGGCCCCTCGTCATTTCCCGAGACTCGTCCTCCCCCAAACTCCTGGCTGGCCTCCAATTAAAGATATTTGATTCCTCAATGGGGCGAAAGAAACTATCCTCAAATGGACACGACTTCTGCAGTAAACACTACATGCCGGCGGTGTTATGTTCCAATTACCACAGGTGCTCTCCGAACGAAGTGTATCAATTCGGACTTGCCGTCCAGACTTGAATTCAAGTTTGGTGCAAACAAAATGTAATTGGTTGTTAATTGATTTACAAGCGTTGAGGAAGTTCTGTTACCTTCAGCCTCATCCAGCCAAAGAGGAAGTTTCTTGCAATGTACAAATACGTGTATGTATCTCAAGCCAAATTGGTGAATGTTCCACACGCATGTGAATGGTTACTAAGTAATTTTGGAATTAAACAATCCATGTATACACATAGTACTCTGCTCAAAGCAGTACTGAGTGTAGCTGTGCCGAGACTTATTACTTGGCATATGTTGGCATTTTGTAGAAAAGTGACACACAAAAGTTTATGTACTATGTGTGTGAATAGCCAAGGGAAGAGATGTGCAACAGAGGCACAGCAAAATTGTCAATCACTCCCCCCACCCCCGCCCCCTTCCCATCTCGACATCGTCTCTGAGGCTCCCAGGATTAGATTGTTTATATCATTCATATTTACACAATTTCCTTGATCAAATTAGAAAATGTAAAGATCAAATATGATCAGGGGAAATCATCATGAATGTGCAGTACTTTTGTCCACGAGTAATAAGAACATTATCCATCTCTTGGGTACCACCCCACAATTATGTACCAAGTTATTATGAGTTATGTCTGGCTCAGGTAATTATTACGGATCACAACGCGCAAAGCATACAGGGGACTCATGTTAACTCTGCCGGTCATCATGTGCATGGCAAACTATCAGTTTGATCCGCTCAGCTCATAATGGACCATTAGACATTCTGCTTTGTCAAGTAGGCTTTGGCAAAATGTCATGTCAAATAATCAGATTTTAAATCAATTAAGTTTACCGTCTGTGTTTGTTTTATGGCAGAGGGAAAAGTGACAGGGACTGTAGGAGTTGGATCTTAGCAGTGGGGGTTGTGAAACTTACAAAAAAATAAGCTTCTAAATCAAAATGAGGTTCAGGTCCATTGTTAACGATGGAAAATGATACAGCCTACTAGAATTAAAAACAAGACATTTCCTGCAACATCAGCGCTTTTTAAATGTTTGAACTTATTTACATGATGTGGTTTTACCATCCGGTTTCACACTCTGATAATTTTGCAGGTAATGCACAATTGCGTACACTGCGCATATAATGTAATTGTTTGGGAAAAAGGGCTTGATTGGAAAAAATGAGAGATTATCAGATTATCAGATTGAATAATTCTTGCAAATACTCTTGGACTACTCAAAAGTAAGGCTCAAGTCCCGCAGGAGAGTGAACAAAAAATACGTTAAGAGAAACCTCAGCTCTCTTGAAGTGAAAAGTGCACTGCATAATAAACTTCCAATTCAGTCTCAAATGTTACAATCTATTTCCCTCATTCTAAATTTCATTTCCTACAAGGGGCAAGTAATAATTTGCAAGTATCCTTTTAAAAAAAGACACTATTTTTTTTTTCTTCACTTATCTCACACAATATGTACAAAGAGTTGACGACTTCACTAAATTTGCACCTTTGCTACTACTTGTTTTTTTTATTTTTGATGATTCATACAAACAAAAAAATCACCTATCGCTGTAGCCAGATTTGAGAGTTTGGCTTTAACTTGTCATGAATGGTTAATTTAAAGGGGAGGGGGGGGGGGGGGGACATTAGACATTGTGATTATCTCTTATCATGAAACAAACATGTTGTATAGCATTAACTTATATAAAGATTGTTTCTAATAAACAGATGTTTCTATTCTAACTGGAAAGATATATTTTGTAAAGGGCACTTCCCTTTGGAAAATCTTAAAGTCAATGGGAACCTTTTGAAGGGGCACCAAGGCCAAGAAGACCTGGGGCACTGTAGGCCATGCCCTCTGTGGACTAAGCGTAATTCTAGGCCTGCATGGCGAGCAGTACTAATTGTAATCTCAGAAGGGTCTAACTCTACACAGTAGAGGTGATAATCTAAGTATCAACTGCTCTATTTGTCACAATTAATTCTCTTTTTATAAAATAATAACTGGCTGAATATGACTTTCAAGGTCTTCTAAGCCTACATACATTGTAGCACTAGTCAATGTGTCAGATTCCATTATATTAAAACAAGAGCAACTCGGTCCAAAACAGGTTGGATAACTATTAGTGGTTCACATGCTGGAGCATCTTGAATTCATTTGTCAGGTCTTTTCTAAGGAGTTTTACACACTGATGAGTTAAAGACTGCATTGCTACAACAAACCACTTGATCAATGGAAAATAACTTGTTTTACTGAACTAATTAAAATCAAAGATTCTTGGTGACAAGATGATAACTACGCAATCCAATCAATATGACAATGTTTTGTTTTAAAAAGGAAATACTCAAAAACAAGCATATACATGAAACTTGGGCTAAGTTTGAGGATGTTTTTTAGAGTGTTTTATTCTTACATTGCTTGCCCATATTCAGCGCAAAGTAAACCCTTTTGAACTTGCCTGGTGTGGGCTCAGAAAAAATGCTCAAGCAAGTTTTACTTCAACATGTTTCTATGTTGCGCTCAACACCCACATTATTCACAATCACATTTGTACAGTCTGTAAAATATGTCAGGGACTGCTTCTTACTACTAAAAAGCATACTCGCATTTATGGCATGCATTTAATGTTTGTGGAGTTCTGTTGAGAAATTTGTTATGGAAAGGTTTGCGGTAACACCATGTAATGACTAACTCTAATGAGTTGGGGCTGGTTCTGAAAAGAACCGTTGGTTTCAACTTTGTTATTTCTCCATATCATTTTTTTAAATCAAATTTATCATCCAGCAAGGATCTTTAACTTGCTTTAAAGTCATCACACGTTCATGATTTTGACATCCAAAGCAAAAATACATCCCCCATAAACCCCCGACTTGGACTCATTTCTCAGCGCGGATTGAGAGCGAGAGCTAAGAGATTTTATGTCAGTGCACCTGACAAGAAATTAAAAACACACGCTCGACTTCTCCGTCCTACCCAATAGGTTTTTATGCTTGATGCGCAATAAAATGTCAAGATTGCAGCGTGCAGTCGCATATTGTCAAAAGTGGCGCTTCTGATGCATTAAAGGGTGATAACCATCAATGCTGCCCAATGAAGAGAGTCAGTACAGAGACTTCCTGTGGACGATTTAACGACGTACAACTCAGTGCCCTTCCCCAAATAAACTGAAACAATATTATATGAAGGATTGCCTCATTAATGCAGGTACGATTTCAAGTGGCTTCAAAATGCAACCATTTGGAAATGATATTTGTTTCCCATTGGGAATAGTACGATTTACTACTCCGTTCATCAGGCCGTGTCCTTGGCGACTGAAACTGAACAACTTGACTACAAAAGGTCAGAGTTTTCAGTTTCTTGAACCCATATAAAGTCAGCATGCTGACATAATTGAAGTAAGAAATCTTTAGAGAGTTACTTTTTGATCCATCATTGTATTCTCTCAGCAAATATACATTATCTGCTAAGCCGATCTACAAAAATTGGACCTACACCATGTACTACTTGTACTGATTATTATTATTTGTTTGTTGTAAATTTGAGAACTGCAATTATGTACAATTGCTTTGTGGGATCATGCATATCCAAATCTATAGTTAATAATGGGTAAATATAAAAAAGTACTTATTTTTTTTGTTTCCTTAAAAAAAAAAGGGAACTAGGAAATTCATAGGCTGATAATTGTGTCATGTGAAAACTGCAGTGCCTGCAATATTCTTCATTTTTTTCTAGTGGTGGCCAAGTTGAATGGAAATGCTAAAATTGCTGTGATGTGATAAATGCGATATCAGAAGGGGGTGGCGACATTAAATTTTCTGACAAGCATTCTAATCAAATATTACTTTGAATTCTATTGACTTGTCCAGGCTTGCCAAATTCACAGGAAAAAAAATCACAAATTCCTGTAGTGTAACATAAACGTGTCGTAGTTAGAAATACAAACTATTGTACCAATGTACCATTGTACCATCAGGTTGGCGGTAGGACTGTTTAAACATATCTAATAAGCCTTGCGGAGGCTCGGAAAGCAGCCGGCGGTGTAACCACTCAACTTTTTTGTCGAACAGTTATACTCTGATCAACACAAGTAGTCTGTGAGCATCTTCATTACGCAGTAAGAGAAGACGGCCCAAACCCCAACGGCAGCACAACTCCTCTTAAGAATACCCCATAATTCTATCACAAAAACCTCCCAAGATTGAAAGAGTTACGCTACTGGCTCTTTTCAGAGCCGTGCATCTCTTTGGGATATTACATCAGTGTTCTCCATGAACACTTCTGCACTTGGTCCACTCGCAAAATGCTAGTAAAATGCAAATGAGGCCAGGGAAAAATTATCCCCCATAAAAAGGACAAGTGCTCTGGCTGGCAAATTCACTGCTTCCGAAATGTAAAGTTTTACCTTGTTTAATACAGTTGTTTGGATTGGAACTAAACACCAACATTTTTACATACTTGTAGAAGTATGTCTAGAAGTACATGTACTAGAGTGAAACATCTACAAGACCCCAGGGCTTGTAGCTCAAACTGTTTCTTGGACCAGAATTTTGCAATCGGGGAGATTTTGTTGTACAACAATCAGGGAGGAGACATTTAGAAATACATTCTACTCAAATTTTTTCATCAGAACATGGAGATTGGTTTATCCTTTCTGTAGAATCAGGGAGAATCGGCAGCTCTGCTAATGACATGGCAAGCTGAATTAGCCCACTGGTTCAGTTGGCTTCTGAGTCTGACTATATAACAAAAAAATGGAGATGAACCCTATTCACATGGAATGCTACCCTGGCAAAAAAACAATATTAAACCATAAAAACTACTACATCATCCAAATTCTTGACAAGCCCATTACTAATCAGGGTTGAAACTCATTGTGCTGTGCATGTCTTGCAAGCCTCCAATTTTACACTGGTAGCCATGTTTGGACTGAAGGCCTGATGCCAGACTAGAGGTTTTTGTAAAACTCATGTTGGTTTTGTGTTAATTTCAATTGAATATTAATTCTTCACTGTGTTATTTATGTTTAAAGGCAGTGGACACTATTGGTAATTACTCAAAAAAATTATCATAACTAGACATTGAGAGTTTGTGAGCAAACTCTAGGTGTTCGGTTTCCGGGAGTAAAAGCCAGGTGTAATTAAAACTAGATTGCACCTTGCTTTGCTCTCAAGATTTGTAATAAATGATCAAAATTGCACAAATTGTCAAAAAACATGATGACGTCCAAGTTCAAGAAGTTAATGTTCTTGACTAACAATACACCTCAGTTGACGTGCAATACCATGTGACAACGTCATCAAGCTAAGACTCCACAGATATGTTGCTATTTTGAAACGATTGTCCTAAACTCTGACACAAACATCAAGTAAAAGTGTACTTTTAGATGTTGTGTATCTGCCGCTAGAGAGCGCAATTTTTTTGGGGGTGACTCTGATCGGTATTATTTTTTTAAATCAGACTTTTGCCAGACTTGTATAGTATGATTGTATAGCATCAAAAGATGTTCATTTCAACTTAAAATCCATTGAATAACGCCTTTTCAAAGCATTTTATAGTCACTTCCGGTTAAGATAGATCAAAAGGTCAAGAAAAGTACACCAACATATACATTTTTGTGAAGTTTGTAAAGACCTTTCATATGATGTATAGATTGTCAAAATAGCTCATGTGGTTAAAGAAATTATGAACTTATGAAATATTGACGAATGTAAGGGACACGTATATTTTAAACGCCTTGAACGAAGACTACGGCACGCGAAGCTTTTTCGCGCTCTATGGGTGATCACTGGAGCGTGACGCTGCTGCACTGCTAGTTCAATACACATACCAATGGGGTATTTACGTAGTTCTTTAGACATGAATTTTGAAATTTTCAACCTCTCTTTTGAGCCGGAAGACAAGGTCAAAATGGGGCTATGTCTGTGAGGCGTCTACAGAGTTTTTGATTGATGGCCTTTCCGATGATGTATTGATTGTAAGAATCCCTTATGTGGATCAAAAGTTATGATTTTTTGAAATAGTAAACTTTGAGTTTTCATAACTCAAGAATAAATGACGTCATCATGACGTAACTCCCACTGTTTGCTCTCCTAATAAATATCAAACTATGTGCAAAGTTTCACGTTCATACGTGCTTGGGAAAGGTGTTTTTGTGAGGGGACAAAGAAGATTCAGAAGAAGAAGAAGAAGAAGTATTAAGAAGTAAAAAAAAAAAAAAATAAAATAAGAGGTGTTCTGGGCTGTTGGCCCGAACACCTAATAAAACCATTCTTGATTACAAGTAATGGGGAGAGGTTGATAGTATAAAACATTGTGAGAAACAGCTCCCTCTGAAGTGACGTAGTTTTCAAGAAAGAAATAATTTTCCACGAATTTGATTTCAAGACCTCAAGTTTAGAATTTGAGGTCTCGAAATCAAGCATCAGAAAGCACACAACTTCGTGTGATAAGGGTATTTTTTCTTTCATTATTATCTCGCAACTTCGACGACCAAGTGAGCTCAAATTTTCACAGGTTTGTTATTTTATGCATATGTTGAGATACACCAACTGGAAGACTACTCTTTGACAATCATCAATAGTGTCCACTGTCTTGAAATGTTGACCTTGAGTCTTAGAAAAATGTACATTTCTTTCTTTTTTGTGGAGTATCAAAATTTTACCCATGATAATTCTTCTCTTGAAACTTGATAAAACACTTGAATACAATACTAGACTCTTAAGGTTTTCACGAAAGGTTATTCTGTTTTTGAATTTTAAACCTATGAAATAACCTCAGTTCGGTTGACATTTCAATCGTCAGTTGATCAACAAAATGGAAGACAAAGAAATTAAAAACTATTAATAGCAGGTACATTGTGTTATTGTGTAGTATGGCTAATTGAATATTACCATTCCTATTGACGAATACATGAAATTATCACAGCCAGTAGAAACTGTCCCCACTCGTTGTCGATTGTAACCATTTTTATAATACAGGTTGTTAAATTTTGTTGAAACCTTTTGGGAGTTGGCTAATTAAAAAAATAAAACAATTTTTGACAGATGATGCTGTTTAAGAATGGAAAACATACACAAACTTTTGCAAATGCCGCAGACAATGCATTATGTTGTACATGTAACATGCCAAATTGTTTGCACATGTGCAGGTAAGGTCCATGTAAGGTGATCGGAGGTAAATCAATTTTTGGATCTCGACAACATGTTTATTTGTTTACCTTTAAATCAAGAACAAATTATCAATTGGTCAACATTTTTGTAAGTTACTGCACTTGTCAGTCAACTCAAATCGAAGCCTGTTGATACTGTTTATATACATGTACGTAGTGCAATCAAGATATCCAGCAAATTTTAAAAGAACAAAAAGTAGCTAATGGAAAGGTTTGCGGTAGCACCATGTACATGTAATGACTACCTCTAGGTGAGTTGGGGTGGTTCTGCTTAGCAGAAACATTTTAGGGAATGACTGAAATTCGGGCCAGCTATGTTGGTACTAGGGATAACAGGTTTTATGAAATTATGTCCCACAGGGTTTTGTTTGAGGGCAATCTGATTTGATCTGGACCCACAGGCAAATGCCTTCTGCCCCTGTTCTAACTGAAAATTGGTATTCATTTATTATCAAACATACATGTATGTCATTCAAACTATTTTTCTAAAATCACAGTTCGGTACAGAAGGAAGACATTAACAGTACTTACCTTTGTTGTTAGTTTTGGAAACCATTCAAAGATCTTCTTCCTAGAAAAATTTAATTGCATTTAAAAAGAAAAGTATTTAAAAAAGTGTTTGTTGGAATAGGAAACTCCTACAAATGTAGCCCTACAAGTAATTTGTTTGTAGAAAACGTATACATCCTAATGGAGCCTTCCATTTCTCCCCTGTATTTTGAGAAGTTTTCATAAGCTATCCCACTACAATGTACATTGTACACTCACCTCACTAACGATCTGTTTAAACTTCAAAAACTTTTTTTACACCATATTATGCACTCACAACTTTTCCATTAAATGTGTTACCAAAGTTGACATTAAAAAGGTGAATTCCTAGTGAATTTCTTCAGCAAACTCTGAGGTGTCCAGCCATTGACTTTTCAGCGTGCACACAATAGTTGCATTTGGCGCAGATCCACTCACATCACTATTGTCAGCAATAAAACATCGGTAACACATGCCGTACAGGGCGACGTCCTCTACGGTGTGGTCTCGACATTACTCGGTGAGCAGAACACTGCTCTACACTCGTCTCAAAGCAAAGACAAAGGCGCAAGTGCTGTCGAGGCCACCGTAGAGGACAATTAATTCAAAATTATAACCTTTTTTTTTTAAAGGTCAAGAAGTTTAAAACCGATGTTGCTGGCCAGCAGTGCAGATTTTTTCAACTTTTCCCTTTTACTACAAAGACTAAAGAGAATGTTGGGTTTGCGGTAACACCGTGTGTGTGTCTACTCTGCGGTAGTAACAAAGAAAGACAGTTCTCTAAGAAAAAACTCTACCTGGCAAGTTGTTTTACCGCAAACCAAATATATTTGATACCTCACAATGCAGTGTCTCACACTCAAATCCTATGACTACAGAGAAACTACACTATCACACAAACCTAGTCGAGTTTTCAGGTTTCATTTTCAAGTTTGTGCTAGCGCAATTAAAGTAATTTAGACTCAAAATATTTTTTTCATAGTTTTACCATATATTTTGGACCAGTTCTCTGTGATCCCTTGCAGTCAATGGATCTTTAATTCCTAGATTGTTTAGTAACAGAGTTCAAAACGACACAGTTAAAACTAAACTGTAGGGGGTCCTTCCAAACCTGGGCTTAGGCTCCTTCTCCGGGCTTCATTTGACGTTGGAAACACAATACCAATATATAACTGTGATATATGGATAGTCCATCGGAATGTCCCAAAAATCATAATTTTTTAGCAACAAAATCTACCTTGAGTACAATTTCATGCCTGGTGTTACATCTTAACCATGGAGAGGTAGGCCTTTTAAAGCTAATCAATTGTAAGACGCACTACAGGACCCCCAGGGAGGGTGCGTCACTGTCCATGGATGTGAGTCGGATTTGCGTGTCCAAAGACCCACCCCGAGTCAAAAAATTTACACACACTTGTTGCAGATATTGACGGTCCTCGGAACGATTTTTTGACTTACCAATCGCGGAAAACGGCGCACCACGGACGGACATACCGACGCACATAAAATCTCTTGTAAACGTCGCAGGCGCAGTGAATACCAAATAATTGAACGACGAGTTTCGAGGTTTTGCAAGTGCATGCACGAGTTGAGGTGTTCGAGGTTGTACCACTTGATTTTTCGAGACGAGGGGATCCCAGCGCAATAGCTATTAAAATGCACAGAAAACATAGGGGCCCTAATACCCACAATTCAAAGCACACCGCGCATGTGTGCATGTTTTTTTTACTTCTCCATATGCTCGACGCTTTAAAAGTCGGGCACCAGCCTACTACATGTAGATCGACGAAGAGCCGCGGCCAAGTCAGACTAAATCATTCTGTGAAAAGGGTGTGCGCTGTTTGTTTACAATAATTACCGCCGTTCCCGCAAAAAACGTGTGATGCGACAGAAAAACAACAGTGCAGTGAGTACTGAGCAGAAAATTACTTTTTTTTACGCTTTTTTTTAAATTTCACTCAACAAAAAGGAAATGCAAGCATTATGAATGAATAATGAGTATGTGGGGAAAGTTTTGGTGGTGTAGTACAAAAGAAACTTCAGTGGTTGCTGGCTAACGGTTGTAAAACTTTCACCTATCAACGCTGATTTGAAAAACGTATAGCGTTAAGGAGGCCAAAAAAAATATTAGACCCTAATAAGGCTCATGGGGGAGCCTTTTATAGTTTCTAGAAGTAGTGGCGCCATACAGGAACTTTTCAGAAGGAAGTTTTGATTATCATTTATTGCACAAATGCAATCACTCAGGTTGAAATTTGTTGAAGTGACTCAGTGTCAGCATGGAGGTAGAATCTAATTCTACCTCCATCCATAAGGTTTATTGCGAATAGCAAAATGAACCCACACAAAGGTATATAGGCGTTGCGTGCGCAAGTCGTAGAAACTGCATAGAAACCGCCCCATATTCCTTCCCACAACGCATTGCGGTTCTGAATCGTGATAAACCTTATGGATGGTGTCAGTGAGACTTAATTTAAAAAAGATATTTGAGTTTGACTTTGACGTTTGATTGAGGAGTAATTTTATTTTTAAAAATTTGGGATTTCAATATTAGTTGATTCCTCCATTGGTTGATGGGAGCCTTTATTAGGATCCCTTTTCTATGACTCTGAAGGCAGAACTGGCGCACCTCCTGCAAAAAAAACATGTCCGAAAAGTGGGCAATTTTATATTTCTCATCCGACCAAACACACAACGGCAACGCAAACAAATCAAGTATTCAACTTTCTCACTCAAGTGAAGTATGCTTACCATTCAAAACACGCTGCTGTGCAGTGCTGAGCAATACCAAGTTGAAAGAAATCTTGAAATTTTACAACTGTTGAAAGGAAGAGTCCAATGTCACCCAAACAGCAGGTTCAGAGGAGTAAAAACGTTCAAAAGCAAGAGTTTGGGCGAATTTTCGTCGCCGTTCTGTGAACAAGTTTCTGGACCTAGTGACCTCTCGATCCTGGATGGTTTGAGGTCACGTACTGCGCAGGCGTTGTTGAGGAACCGTCAAAGTAAACTGGTACCTTGCACCCTCGTTTGCGTGCTTGACTTAAGATATCACAAAATAATAATAAACAGAGTACCAGCCAAGATAACTTTTTAATCCATTATTTTTGCATAATATTATATTCCCCCCGCCCCCCCCCCCCCCACTCAGCCGCATCCACTTCTTTTCTGAATTGTTGAATAAAGGAAATTATTTTTAATATCTGAGAAGAAATAAGGATCATACATTTTTCGTTTTATGTTTTTATTGCAAAGAATTATGTTTTTAATTTCACAACAACTATTTTTCCTTTCAGACTCCACTAATTTTTCTAATTCTGAGAAGTTTTATCACTTCTTGGGATACCCAAAACTATTAAAAAACAACCTTATGTGGATAAGAAAACAAATGTAAGAAGAAACAACAAAAAAGTGGATAAAAATTGGAACGTTTGGCACGTGAAAACGAGATATTTGGGAGTTGGTTGCCTTATCCATAAATTTAGAACATTCACTTTCAAAATAGCAATTCTTAAATAAAGTAACTTTTAAAATCCGAGAAAAAAAGATCACTGCATTTTTCGTTTTATGTTGTTATTGCAAAGAATGATATTTTAATAAGACAACAACTTTTGTTACCTTTTCAGACTTCAGTTGTTTGGGTGACCTTTTTCTGCTTAGTGACGACTTCTTGGGAAAACCAAAATTATTCAAAAACAACTTTATTTTGACCAAATTTAAATGTCTCACGATACTTTTTACAGATTTTTTTGAAAGGATTCCCTATGTTTCTAAATCGATTCAGAGAAAACAAAAATCACCATATTGGAAAGCACTACCAAAGTGGCATGCATTCTTTTGATATTCCGAAAAAAATTACTATCGGGGATGGATTGAGCAAAAGGTGCTGCAGTGTGAGAGTCATGAAAGTAGAAGTGCGCCCTCTTGTGGATTTCATGATTTCATCCAATTTGGCGGCCATGTTTTAATAATTTACCTTGGTTGGCACATGCTCTTTTATTGCATATAAATTTTATTTATTTAGACACACAAGCAAGGTTTTATTTATTTTATTACGTTTATTATTAATAATATAGTTTTTTCCTACCGTTTGGTTGTAATTTAATGATTGATAATTGGAAAGAATTAATCACATATGTCTTAATTTTTGTTGGGTGCATCATTTACCTCTAATTTTGTCTTCTGCATTCTCTGGCCCTACGCATTGATACTGCGTCGTGTGCTTCTTGTTGTTGTCGTTTAGAAATTGTCTAAAAGTTATCCTAAAGTATGTCAGATTTAGAGATTTGTCGTTTAGCATACGAAGGAGATCTTCGGGCATTGACGGAACAAGTTGAAGCCGACAAGAGCATTATCAATAAATTGGATAAGGTAAAAAATATTATTGTAAAATTACTTCCCGGCCGGCGGATTCAGGAAAAGTTTCCGTATGACTTGTGGCGCCACCACTTTTTCATTCGATATGAAATGATATAGTATCTAATTTACTTCAATGAGATATCCCTTTTTGTAAAAATTTGTGAAAAAGTGGTGGCGCCATATGGAAAGTTTTCCTCTTTAAGTTCTTTTTGGATCTCCTGGTAAAAACTAGTTATTTTTTTTAATGTAATGTTTACCTGCTGTGCATGTGATTTATCGGGGATGAAAAATTTAGTTTTTTTATATTTTGCTGGTTAATCTCTGGGTGCGTTTGGCTAATCTCTGGGTGCATTCGTTTAGCTTCCCTGGGTCGACCCCAGTCTGCCCCGGTACGTTCAAATAGCTTTGGCGGGGCTCACCAGGGTCAGCCCCAAGTGCCCCGCTTGTGGAGTGGGTCACTTGGCATGCTTGGGGTGACCTGAGGTGCATGCTGTCACCACGAGAGGGCGAGTGTGATCGTTACTCGATTAGCTCTTGTCGGGGGCTCAACCGCGTGAGATATGACTGGAAACTAGACCCAGTAGTAACTGGGGCGCTAGATTTTTTTTCTTCAAAGTTTTGACCATATATGACCGATAATGTAAACATTTTGAAAAAAGGAATCTAGCGCCCCAGTTACTGGGTCTAACTGAAATTATAATTTGGGCAGTTTGGTTGGATAAATTAAAAGACATTGACAACTAGTTGCGATAATGTAACCCTCCTGCCGCCGTCGGCAGGAGGGTTATGTTATCGCAACTAATTGACAACGGGTTTGTGAATACTGAAATGTGGCAGTTGAATTTGGCATCTTTTCATATACAGTAGTCTTCTACTATTGCCTTGTTGATGAAACTTAATTTGCAATACTTGATTTCTGTACAACAAATTTGCATTGCAATAACTCATAAACTCAGAATGATCATCTCAATTCATTTGAATGTCAAGACAACTACATGTATTTGATTGTAATTATGTCTTTATAAATTATTTTTAATGTACAGAGTGAGAGAACAGCACTTCACTGGGCTGCATCAGGGAAACGCATCAATGTTGTTCGGTATATCCTGGAGCTGAAACCAGCTGTCAATGTTAACATCAGAGATGATGTAAGTTGCAAATTGATCAGCTGACAGTGACATCTCCTCATCTCAGACAAAATACTATTTGTCATCATTGGATCTGAGAAGCTGGAAAAAATAACTGTGACTCTCAGGCCTTGAAATAACCCACCTAGTCACCCACAATAATTGCTGTGGCTCCCTTTGCAGAAAGTACCAATACAAATTTGTTATCTCCACATAGAATGCCCCTTACCAGAGGAAAATTGATGTGCCCCTTCAAGAACAAAGTTTAAGGCCTGGTAGTTTGTATCCAGAGACTGTCTTATTAAAGTCACCTGGAAATATAATTTTTTTCTTTCAAACATAAGAGTATATGCTTACGAACAATAAAACAATTTTTTTAGTAATTGTTTGTCACGATTTATATGTTTAAAAATATATAAAGTTGTTTGGGGGGCTGACTCCGCCTACCCCTTTTGTGACGTCAATTGAGGCAGACTTTGCCTGCAATGTGTATAGTAAACACACGTGCAAAGTACATGTACGTCCAGGTCGTGAGTTGGTACATTTCAAAAAGTGTCTTTCTGCATTCAGCAGCATCACACCTGGTTGGCATTGCCGGAAAAAAAAAAAAAAAAACGCATTACAGGCAAAGTCTGCCTCGATTGACGTCACGAACAGCGCCCTCTCGGATCAGGGTCTACTCTTAAATTTGTTAACATAAGAACTGATTTTTTAAAACCTTAGCTAACTGTTTACTCACATTCCACTCATCAAAACATATATTAGTGACAAAAGCTTTATTTTGAAAAAATACCACTTCCAGGTGACTTTAATTTTTAAAACCCTTTTTTGTTTGGGGGGGGGTGGGGAATCAAACAAGAAGAGCAAGTGTTTCAATACCAAATTAATAGCTTTTGTTAAAAGCTGTCAAAAATGTACTTATATTCAAAATTGAATTATACAAATACAATAACAGGATGGCAAAAACAAACCTGACATCACATTCAGTACTTTTGTTTGCACTTGAACAATAATGAATCTAGAGGTTGTTAAATTTAAGTTTAACAAATGATTGTTAATGTGAGATGTTTTAGTTGGTCAGTACAGGTCACATGAACAATGTTTACTGGTGAGTACTACCGTTGTGGTACTTAACTTTAAAAAAAAAAAAAAAAATCCCCCATATAAGTGTTCACTTTCTTTATTCCACAGAGTAACTGGACACCACTTCACATTGCCGCCTCTGTCGGCCAAGAAGACATTGTGACTGTTTTAGTCAGCAAGGGGGCAGAGGTCAACTCGGCCAACAGTACAGGTCAGACACCGTTACACTATGCCGCATCCAGGGACAGGCAGAAAGTTAGTATGTAATAATAATACATTATAATAAAGACTTGTGCACATATCCACCCTGCTGGGTGTTTAAGGCACAGTGAAACCAAAAAAGAATAAGAAAGAAAACAGACACACAAAAATAAATCCTTGAAAACCTGTGACATAAGATAGGTTTTGAGAAGATGTTTGAACTTTGTGGTACAAAGACCAGATCTAAGATTAAATGCTAGAGAGTTCCAGATGCGTGGCCCAGCTGAAGAAAGAGAGCCTTCACAACAAGACATCTTTAGCTACTACTTGCATAGGGGACCGGGGATCAATTTCACAAAGAGTTAAGCTAGGAGATATTTAAAACTAAAGACTAGTCCTAAGTTAGGACGAGTAACTCATCCTAACTTGAACTAAGACTAGTCCTAACTCTTTGTGAAATCCCTCCCCAGGCTAGGGCCAAATTTCAAGGAATTCAAGTTCAAGTGGTAACTTGTGACTGAACAACTCAATGTATCTGTCTATCAGATATTCAAAAGTCTCCATACCTCGTTCCAATTAGAACTTTCCTATCATTCCAGCTTTTGAGATTCTCCCTCAGAAAGACACCATTATTGTTAATGTTTCTTCTTTTCGATGGGCAGTGCAGCTGTATATCCCGTGTATTGTATTATACACATTAAAGAACCCAGTTGTGTTAAGAGAAGAGGTTCGTCCTTGAGTTTCGGGCATGGTTGGCTGCGTTAAGTTTTTGCCACAGCACCTTGTAAACCCTTGCAAAGTGTTACGTGATTAAAAGTATGTATAATGGGTCTTAGAATGCTATACATAGCTCTGCACACCTGTAGACAAAATAGTTAGCACTTGAAGATATCCTTTGGGTGTTAAAAGGTGCTTTAAAAGAACTGCGTGTTATCATTAATTTATTAACATGATATTTAGTTTTTCCGTTACGATTTTGTTGTTTATTGTGCATTTCAGTTTTTGTAAGCGCTGTGATATAGTTTTCTATGGGGAGCGTCTCTAAATACCTGTTAATATTATTTATTATTATTTATTGATTACTTAGGTCGCTGAGATTCTACTTGAGCATGGCGCCGATACTAACATAGCGGAACGGGTAGGGGCGACCCCCATGCACAGAGCAGCCTCAAAGGGCAATCTGGAGATTGTCAAACTCTTACTAAACTACAACTGCCGACTGGATCAACAGGACTGTGTGGGAAATACAGCACTGTAAGTTTATTCAATAGATTAATTCTCCTACTCTTGGTTCCAGTGTTTGAGGGGTTGATCAATCATTCAAGGGTTGAAAGTTGTACATGTATATGAACTTAAATGCGTTAACCACTAAGGTATTGCAAGTAGCGTTTCGTGGCCAAGCGGATGAGAGCACCAGACTCCAGCTCTGTTGTATCTGTTCAGCAGGGTGTAGGTTCGAGTCCCGGTCGTGATGTCCTTATGTCCTCAATCAAGATACTTAACCATTATTGCTGCGTCCTTGAGATGGGACATAAAGCCATGGGTCTGGTGTGCTGTGTATTGAATGTAAAATAACACACCCTTATCAAAAACAGAGAAGGGTTTCGCCCCGATGTTCATGGTTTGATTGGCTGCATATTGCACCACAGCACCTTGTAAACCATTACATGGTGCCATGTTAAAAAGAGTATGCCTCATCCTTCAAACATAGTCCCACACACCTTGCAGGTAAATACTGAATGTTGAAGTGCCTTGAGTGTTAGGGAATGATGGATTTGAGTGCTATGTAAGAAGCCACTAGTATTTTTATTAAATTGAATGGTCAGACAGTAGGAGGGTAGGAGTAGTACAATGTGCACTTTAAAATGAAATTGATTTACTTTGTTGAATCTCATTAGTTTAACATGTTTTAAGCTGACTTTATAATTCATTATATTTGTGTCTACCTTGACAGACACATGGCTTGTGAGGAGGACAGAGTGAAAGAAGCTACTGTACTGGTTCAGCATGGTGCTTCATTACACATTACAAACAAAGTGAGTATTAGCCGCTGATGTAACAGGTGTCAGTGACCCCAAAGGGTGTCCCGGTGGATGCAGCCGTCGATTTCACCAAACTCTTCCTAACTTAGGATTAATCTTAGGACGTAGGACGGGTTCAGTTCTGTGTATCCGAAGACGTTAGGACACATTTAACCTATTCTAAGTTAGGACGGGTTACTCAGGCGGGTTACTCGTCCTAACTCGAGATAGGATTCATCCTAGCGATTCATGAAATCTGCTGCAGACCCTTTTAACAATATAATGCTTTATCTCAGATAAAGTTTATATTTCGCCATACTTAAAAAGGGTTACTGTAGAGTGGGCTCAATATAAAGCTATTAAGCAGAAATTCTTTGTTTATTTGCCGTGCTGGATTAATTTCGGCCATTAGAAAATTTATTTTGTAAATTAATGTTATTATTATTATTATTATTATTATTATTGTTATACATGTATATTCGACCAGAACAACACAGTGTTGTAACAGCACAAAATTAAAATAATGCCCACAATAACATAACAGGAAATATAAGCTAGTGTTCATAAGCCCAACACTGTTTTTCTATAAGAATTTTGTGTGTTGCATGTAAGTGTGTCCTCTCAGGTCAAGCACAGAAATTTGCTTAGCACAAAAATATCTGGTTTAATTAGGTTAACTGTAGCCAAAGTCCCCTGAATTGGACATCGCCGCATCGCAGCAAGCAAATCAAATCTCTCATTTTGTCTGTGTCTCATTTGTTTTCAGGAGGAGCAGACGCCGTTAGATCTTGCTCAGGTTGGACTGGCGAGTACGTTGTCTAGGCTTAAAGAATGAAGATATTCTCGCTCATCTTCTGATCATGGTATTCTGTATGCAAAGCATGACCATAATACGGATTAGGTTTCGGAGGTGTCGCTTTGGTGTTTGAGAAAAACAATGTTAAAGCTTGTTTGACTGTTGAGTTGATGTTGAACACTGTGCCAAGGTTTTTTAAACTGACACTGCTCTTATGCTAAAAGCTATTCAGCCTCGACGCTATGGACTATGTGATTTGACGAATCTGAACATTCTTGAAAAATGGCTTAAGGTCGGGTTTCCCCTTATTCTAGACCAAGAACTTTCCAGATGTTACAATTCAGGATGTGTATAGACTCAATGAATTACTAAAACATTACAGGTACAACATGTATAGACACAATGTGGACTATTTCTTTTTCCCTTTGGTGACTGACTGCTTTACCTCATTCAACAACAATTTTGAGAAAAAGATTTTGAGAAAATTCTGAGAAATCACATGCCTGTTATTTATCTGTCACTCTCCCAACTCCTGGCACGGAAATACTTCAATAATACACAAATGCAGATTGGCTAAAATGAATGTTGCTCTTTGTAATCGTGTTGAGATGTTTCAAAAGTTGTCACTCGAACCTAGACACTTTCTAACACCTTGTATGGTTATTGGGTTGTAGTGAAGAAACCATGTTCATACATGTAGGTCTGATTCAAGCTGGTCAATACAAGTTATTGATGAATTGATATATCGGTGAAACAATTACTTCAATGATATCATTGGTCAATAGACCGATCCATTAGGCTCCGCCCATGGCGCACATGTGAGCCAGAACACGAGAGTCTCTCCAATGCCATTCTGCACAACCCTGTGGCGCACGCCAAGCATACACGCACGCATGTCGGACTTTATTTGTCAGACTTTTGGTTGCGCAATGGGTTGTGATTGGTAAATACGCAATGGGTTGGAGCTTAATGGATCGGTCTATTGATTACAAATCTATCAGTTAATTGATCAGTTGATTGATTGATAATACTATTACTTCATTGATGTTATAGGACAATTAGGACCTACAGTTCATATCAGTTTACCTTCTTGCGTTAACATCAAGTTATGGTAAGCCTGGTGTGTAGCCTAAAATGCACATTAATCTCAATAGGCGATTAAAATGGTGCAACCAAGATTATTGCAGTGATGATTAAGTCAGGTGAATTGGGTCAATACAAACCAAGAACTTGTCCTTTTATGTACTGCGCCAAAACTGGGAGGTTAAAAGAACTTGTCCAGCTGTATATCCCTGGCTACTTTTGTTTGACCATTTCACTGACTTGTTTTCATTCCTACCAGACTATAAACCAACATCATTCTTCAGTCTATTCTATATATTATCAATTATTTAAATAAGTTAACACTTTGTTGCTCAATTTCTTGTCAAAACAACTTGTATACTTTTATTGGTCCTCGTTTGGCATATTTATGTACACAGTTTTATACACAGCTAAATGGATATATATATTTTCTTCACAAGAATAAAAGCTAAAATTGTACATTCTGGAATGTGAAGTGTTTGGAATTTTTGTTAAAAAAATAAATGAAGGCCAGTATTATGAACAACTTTTCCGGAATTTGACTTGATTTATAGTCCGTTTACTCAAGGTTTTATTTTAAAACCTACGTATGTCACAGATACTGTGTTGTCAGACCTGGGCACACTTTCATACAGCTGCTTAAGTAAGGAGAAAGTGTTGCTGAATAATTTTCTGCTAAGCAAAACTGGACAGGAAACGTTTATTTTTCTATATGTTTTGGCGAAACTATTAGTTTAATATTATTTTATATAAAGAAATCACATGCAATATTTAGAATCGGAATACCATGCTCTCTAAAATGAGTGAAAACAAATACAGGCTTAAGTTGAATGAGTATTCTGGCTTCGCAATTTTATATTAACCAGCCAAAATTAACTCGAGTCAGAAGCTGGTAAGCAGCATTACAAATAATGAATGTACCAGTAAATTGACTCAAGTTAATTTGACTCCGTTTGATGTGTGAGCCAGGTGTTTGTGTAATGTTTACTCATTTACATATCCATTCATTTTATTGGCAGAACACACATCACATGACCAGATTATTCATTCAGTTGTATACATCCTAAACTTTACTGTTATTTGGTATACATCTTAAACTTTACTGTTATTTGGAAAATACTCTGTTAGTGTTACTCGATAACATTTTAAACTTTATACATGTAATGTGACTAACATCACTACTGAGGGTTTATTTTGTAGCCTCAACTAAAAACTGATTCAATGTGGCGGACCAAGTGAAACAGTTGATACACGGCCCAACAACAAATACCCCAGACATTTTTATAAAGTACACAATTACTAATAATCAATTAAGTATGACTTCGTTTTCGTAAAAATTTTGGAAATATTAGTTTTACAATTAATATACAAATTGCATTTAGTTCCTCATCAAGGTGGTGGACATGGTTTGGAAAAATTTCCATTTAAAAAACCTGAGGCTGTAAATGTATGAAGTTATTAAGCTGGTACGCCAGTTTTGCACAAAAATTATGAAAACTATCTCCATAAAATGGAATTGGCAATTTACTTACCACATTTACAAAACATCAACCAATGGGGTCTTACAACATTTGTTACTTCAAAACTAACAATGGCACAACTCCCATGGTTCTACAACAAACCACCAACAAAGGCCTCCAATCCTACACGCTGTATAAATGAAGTTAATTCATTCACTCCTTCCTGGAAATGAGTTCAATTATTCCAAGTTATTCAATTCCAACCAGGTTTTACAAATATCTGCCCCTTCCAGATCTTTCTGCGTAGTTTAAGAACAACCACCTAAAAGCCCTAAACTACATACTGTGCCACAAAAAAATACGTCTGCGTTGGTAGATTCAATAAAAACTTTACTTCTACCCATGGAAATGTAACCCACAGACTGCGAGTGAGTCATCATACAATGGGCACGCTACCATTTTAGTAAGCTACTTGTTTTTGTTCACCTTGTAGCAAAATAATACGCTGACGTCATCAATCTACCAATCACAAAGGTTTTTTTCATCTAGAGGTTACTATACAAAAAGCTTGCTCTGAACCATTTGACATCAACCATTTGACATTAAGTGGTAACTTGTGAATAAGTAAGTCATTGTACCAGACTTCATTAAAATCTAATGACACTGCCATCAGTTTGTTCCACGAGCAACCAGGGAACAGAAACTGACAAAGATGGCGCCAAAAAGTACAATCATTCAAAAGGTAGCAAGTCTTACGACTTGCAAAACTTCTCCTGTAGAATATTTACAAAAAATACAGTTAAAAACTTCTTATAGTAATATTAATACAAATGTTTCCAGTATCTTCTTCACATTTCAATCAATACACCCTGGCAAAAACGGACAATAAACATATTCAAAAGCATTGTGAAAGACGGCCAGCATACCCCCCCCCCCCCCCCCACCACCACCACCATATTGCACAGTTTAAGTTACTTCAGATGAGATAGAGTCCCTAATTGAGAGTTTTTTTAAACAATGGAATCACTAATTGGGAACCTTTTTTAACAACGGAATCCCTAATTGGGAACCTTTTTTTTTTAATAATGAAATCCCTAAATTGGGAACCCTTTTTCACAAAACGGAATCCCTAATCGGAAATCTTTTTTACCAATGGAATCCCTAAATTGGGAACCTTTTTTTACCGATGGAATCCCTAATTGGGAACCTTTTTTTACAATGTAATCCCTAATTGGGAACCTTTTTTGCCAATGGAATCCCTGAATTGGGAATCATTGATATTCTCATTAGAAGAACAGGTTTCCAATCCAGTTCAGGGCTCAATGTAATAGAACTTTCTTAAAGGTTTCTGCTAAGCAAAATTTGCAGGATACCAGTCACAGACTTTACATGAGAAATGGCATTTTGGCTGGTAACAGAATCTTGGTAAGCATATTATTCTTGTGCTAAGCTTCTTTTTAGTATGTGCTTAACCAGCTCTACAAAATTGTGCTAGTGTCTTGTCAGGGTGTGTGAGGGTTAGACACTTGTGACCTTTGGTGGAGACAATATTTATAAAGTGCCTTGCTCAAAGTACACAGATGTACGACTGACCAGGCCAGGATCGGAACCAACAACACACCATGATTGAAACACAGTTAGATCAATCTTAGCCCCTTTGTGAAAATCAGCCCCCTTGGCTGTTTCACACTAAATGTATATTTGTTACAAATAAGTTCTTGCTGTACTTTATTTCATTGATCTAAAAAAAAAAAAAATTTTAAACATGCCCATAATAATATATCAAACATTTTCAAACACAGTAGGATAGAGAAGTTACCCCTGTACACTGTTCAGCTGACAAAAATAAAAACAAGTAAGTTTATGTTTTTAAAAATTACAAATGTATGGTGACCCTGCTACACATTTTAGGGCAAAAAGACTACTTTCAATTTTTGTTTTACAGGGAAAAACAAACAAACTCAAGCATCAACTCTGAATATTAATAATGGTGCTTGAACTCAACACCCTGGGAATATGGCAAGATCTTCCTCTACACCAAAGGCTACTAATTAAATTTCACAAAAGTTCATCTTTTGACACTGTATTTCAAATCCAATTCTAATAATAATAATAATAATAATAATAATACAGACATTTATATTGCGCTGTGACCTTATACATGTACTCTACTGCGCATTACAAGGATTACAAAGAGTGCAGAGAAAAAATGAGAAAAACAAGCCATTTGTAAAACATTTCGCGATAAATCAAGCATTGTTTGAACAATTCATGTAAAAAATGAAGCACCAAGTTTGAGCCTACACGTATCTACTTTGCTTGGCCAAGACCCCAGTAAACTCTGCCGACAACAAGTCTAAATCCATCCCGACTGGTCAGAATCCAAATATAAAATTCAACTATCAAATTCAAGCAAAGGCAGGCAATACCATGGACAGATGGAGGGATTGCAAATTAGACAATTCAAGTCAAGTTATTCACACAATTCAAGCTGAATTCAATCTTCGCGTATCTCACCCCAAAAAATCCTTTTACTCCCCCCTCCCCCTCCCCCCCGAAAGAAAATAAAATCAAAAATTAAAGTCAATTTTGTTCATTGCACTTCTAAATGAGTTAAATCCTTGAATTACATTTCAAAAGAACTTTTACCGATACAATGGTTCGTTTGGTTTTCCCCAAAACCCCAAGACCCTGGCTATTTCAAATGTTAAATTGCTTGATATTTTAAGACAAGGGCTCAATTTCCTAGAGCTGATCCAGGACAATAAAATGTTGCTTACCAGAATAAGGTTACCAGCCAAACTACCATGTCACATGTGTAATAAGGACTGGTATCCTCCTCACTTCTGCTTAAAGCCATTGGACCCTTTCGGTACAGAAAAAAATAAAAAGTTCACAGATTTACAAATAATTTACAGGGTTTACAGAAGGTAATGGTGAAAGACTTCTCTTGAAATATTAGTCCATGAAATGCTTTACTTTTGAGAAAACGGTAAAACAATATAAATTCTCGTTAGCGAGAATTACGGATTTGTTATAAACACATGTCATGACACGGCGAAACGCGCGAAAACAGGAGTGGGTTTTCCCGTTATTTTCTCCCGACTCCGATGTCCGATTGAGCCTAAATTTCCACGGGATTGTTATTTTATATATAAGTTGTGATACACGAAGTGTGGGACTTGGACAATACTGTTTACCGAAAGTGTATAATGGCTTTAATAGCAGGAAGTTGTTAAGCAATATTTTATGCTTAACAACCCTTTGAAATTGGGCCCTGTTCAATTGTCCAAGAAATGTGCGCATTGCAGGGAGAAGTGCTCCACCAAGTTGGCATTCTGTGCATTATGGATATCACTAAGCTCCTGCACTACTGTACATGTATTTCATCTTTTGACATTTAAACATTGCACAGATTTTAAGTAAAACTAAACATCTCTTTATGCATACAAGGACTAAAGAAGAGCATAACAAACTTGTGGTTGGGGATTTATCCAAGGATGGTGCGGGGGATGAGAAACGAAGGTGTTGTTGTAAAACAGTCATCAACCTAGAATGTCAAGAGGTGTCTGATTTGGGGGAGGGGTGTCACTATGACATGTATAATGACCCTTTATGGTGTAACTTTGGAATGGTTTAAGAAGCTACCAAAGCAAAAGACAAGTGAAATGTGCTTCAATAAGAAAGATACATTTAAAGACAGTGGACACTATTGGTAATTGTCAAAGACTAGCCTTCACAGTTGGTGTATCTCAACATATGCATAAAATAACAAATCTGTGAAAAGTATCAGCAAGTATCCTCTATCAAAGGGCACCAGCTTGAGGGCAAACCAGTTTGAGGGCAAGACAAACTTGTATTGGATCATTTCAAAGGGCACCAAGACAGTGGCCAGAAGGCAAGAAGGTGATTGCCTCCATCACCTCTTTTCAATTACAGTGTTATTCATTCAGCCCCCGCTTAACTGTAAACAATGTCTCTTGTTCGCTGTCTCTGATAATCTTTTGAACAAATAAATAAATGATGTTTGTGATGCCACGGTGCTTCTTTTGACAGATTGTATGCAAAATATAATTTTGGTTTATGCTTTACATGAATTCCAACAGTGAAAAAGTGATGAAACTAAATCAACTTTCAGCAAAATGCTCTTCAATAGAAATACGCCATTTCAGCCTACAAGAGTCATTTCCATAATAAGATTTGAGGTTTAGGTGAAACATGTAATTCCAGCGATCACACCCTATGATTATTCTCTTCTAAGCTTTGTCTCTGTGATGATCTTGTGATGGTTTTCCAAAAATAGTTCCCAGGTGTCTTCGACAACAAAGTTACACTTGGCATTCCTCTTAAGCACAAGCCTCATCACTCTTTGTGAGCAAAAATCAAACAAAAGTCACAAGTTAACTTTTCATGACGCCACCTTAAATCTCCAGGTCGTACAACACTTCATCATAAAAATATTCAAATTTACTTAATAAAAATTCCTGATATGTGTTTGTACTTCATATATCACCAACAAAAAATTAATAAAAAAAGCTTGAGAGCTGTTACAATTCATCCTTTTTCTTTGTTTGCGATTTACTTGATTTGGACGATGAGTTGGCCTTCCCTGATCGACCTTTTTTTCCTTTACCACGTTTCCCTGCTTTCACTTTCTTTCTGCTAATGCGTGATTTCTTGGCGCCAGGTTTAGCTTTGGGTTGCTTAGGCCCTTGCATTGGCTCGGATGTGGCAGACTCGGTGGCTGATCCGGAAACCAAGGGCTGCTGTGAGCTGGGGTCGACTTTTTCTTTGCCGGTCCACACCTCCTCCAGACATTCTTAAAGTTGAATAAATACGAGGACAGAGTATGTAAATTACCTTTCCTAACACTGATATTGAGTTATGTCAAATCCTAGTCAAAGCGAACATGTAGGGTTAAGAGCATCAAACTCATTCGAACCCCGTTCATGACACATGTGTCCTTGAGCAAGATGCTTTACTTTATTTATTCTCTTCACCCAAAAGTAAAAATGGGTACCTGCGAGGGTAAAGGATGATATTATGTTTGAAAAAGCCTTTGAAAAAGACCGTTATACTTCCCAGGGAGCTGAGAGGGATTTAAGGAATGTTATTGGCCCAATGACCCGGGCCCAATTCATGGCTCTGCTTACCGCCGACTTCTGCGCTTACAATCATGATTTCCCGCTTTCATACAAGCGCCGAATTTCTGCGCTAGCATTGTTAGGGTAGAATGCCTAGAAACAGGGAGTACACGCAGAAGCCAAAATTCGTCACTAACCCGTGAAATACGCTTGACGTAAGCACAGAATTCCCTGCTTCCCTAAGTGTCGATTCGAAGCAGAGCCATGAAATTCGACCCAGGTCACTAATGCAAAGCGCTTTGATGCATTATTGTAAAATGCGATATATATATATACGAACTAGTTTATATTATTATTACCTTGTTCATTTTTTTTCAGCACCCTTTGGATACAAAGGTAGTCGACGAGGCTTGTCTCTTGGTCCGTCTTAAAGAACCAGTTGGCGATGGCATCCTCGTGTTCCTCAAGCAGTTTGTCACACTAGGAGAAAACAAAATAAGAACGGATTGACTAACATAAAGAAATAGTAATGAGTCAACATAAGGTACATCATTGGCAAATGTTCAAAATGTTCAAGTGTGCTGTACTTTATTTGAATCATAATAACAGGCATGATATTGGGTCCTTGGAAAAAAAGTAGGAGTATTTTATTGAGTACCAGGACTGACCTACACGTGCACATGGTGTGGGTTTCTAGTGTACATTTCAGGCCAGTTAATCATAATTTTTTTCCAGATTGTTTTCAAGGGCAAACAAAATTGGAAAAGTAGGAAAAATAGCATGCCTGACATACATGTACCCGGTACAGCAATTATAAACCTGGAAGCATGCTAGTGTACAGTTGTACTGTATCCTTCAAGAATCAGTATAGGGTTGAAAGGCCTGTTTATACAATGTATAAGTTCATGAAATTAAAAATATATGCAAGGGAGATTGCAGCCGTCACATGAAATTATAAGTTTTAAAATCATACGACAAATGTACAAATAGTCAATATAAATCAATCCAGCACACATCATGTTCATGTAGCTGCAATCTTTAATGTGTTTTTGCCAAGACCTGGTCCCGAAGGGATGCCTTTGACGTCGTCCGATCGTGGCCTCTGAATCTCAAGTCAGTTGCAAATTAAGAACCTAATCCCCAGCGGAGTCCATGAGCTTTGCTGGCAGCGTAAAAATCAATGATAGTGAGCTGCCTTTGATTTGAAAGAAGCATTGTACGGCCTAGGGTTATATTTGACACAAAGTTGTGTTATTTAATACGTGTAACACGAATGAAGGGTTCGGAATAAGTAAAAAGCTAATGTCAACTTCACGATGAAAGCGGACTTGGAGCAGTTCAGGTTATTAATTAAAAAAACATGAATTAGTAACAGACTGTCCACATAGAGACTTAATACCCAGACAGAGTCAGAAAGAGATAAAGGTGGATTGATACGACATCAGGGAAAATAGTTTATCATAAAATAATTAATATAACACCACACAGTAAAACAATTAAAAATATTCATAAATACCTCAGACAGTTTCGCTATTCCTATTGGTGCAGAGCAAAAAGTGATGATGTTTTTGACCGAAAAGGTATTTATGAATGGGAATCAAAGTGTGTTGAATCGGTTTTCAACTAGTGGTTTAAACCCGCCGAGGCCTGGTTCTTTATAATTCACCTCGACTTCGTCTCGAAGTCAAGAACCAGGCCTCGTTGGAATTACACCACTAGTTGAAAACCTCTTCAACACACATTGATTTCCTTATTAATAATGCTTAATTGCATTCTATTCTTGTGTGTTTTAGTGTATGTATTTAGGGCCCCCAGCCAAAACAGCTCATTGACAACTGATGGGGACTACCCTGGCTAAACAAGACCCTAACTAATAAAATAATTATGAAGATAAACCACACAACAACATGTTACACCCACATGCCTGCCTATATTGTACATTTTTATCTTTGGGCCACTTTGCTCACAGGGCGTTTTGTATTGTTCTTTTTTTTATGTTTTTGAGTATTAAAAAAAACAGGTTTCCAGTAAAAACATAAAAAATCACATCCCTGAAGCACAGACAGACAAACAGGCAAATGGATGAAGACAAACCATACAACATGTATTACTACACTCACATGTTGTTTCATCTTAGTAACAGGAGCCGAGGGTCTCTCCCACATGTCATCGGGAATGCCGAGATCCACTTTGACTCCCTTAGCTTGGAGACCTCGTAGGGTCTGCATGGTCTCGGACTGACCCTTAGCAAACCTACAGGATTGATCATAACAAAATAAAAATTCAGAATAAGTTGCTAAAATCAATGTTTTTTTTTTAAAGAAATAACAAGTGTTCAAGGAAACGTAGTGATCACATGCCATTTTCTATAGAACAACATTCAACAGCCATTTCATAATCATTTTGTTTAAAAAAAAAATGTACCCTAAAAAAGAAAGCAATTGTATTGTATGCAAGACAATGAACGTTATTTTTATCATTTGACTATCGTTATTTTCCCTATGTACATTTATACCCAACCCATCAATAGACCCCATAAACACGAATCAAGGCTATGAGAGGTCCGCTATTTTTTTAAGACGCATGTAGAGATGTAAGTGTTAACCCTATACACGTCGATGAAAACGCGCACTGCACGGTAACACAAGGGGGGTGGCGCAACCAAGATTTTGATGATGACGTAAGGTGAATTGGATCAATACATCTTCAAATTAAAGGCCATACCCAAGCAGGTATAAAGTAAGTAGCCTTATACTTATAGCTTTTGTCAAACACCGTACCATTCTTTGTGATTCCACTCCCACACAGAATATCATAAATCCATCACCATGGCAACAGCGCTATTATGCAGTTACTCTTTGACAATTTTTTTTCAGATTGTTGTTGACTGCTATGTACATGTCATGCATTTGAACAAAAATAACCTCCAAAACAAACTATTCATCTATTAAAAAGCAATGGCCAAACATCATATTTTAGAAAAGACGATTTTGAGATACATAATTTATAGCCACCACCCGTCCCCTTTCCCCCAGAAGAAAACTATACAAAACATGACAATACAAATTAGAGTTAAAACTCAATTGTCTTGTTAGCAATTACAATTTCTGAGCCAATAGTGGCTTTAGGGAGAACCAAAAATTAACTATTTTTTAAAATTAAAACAATACACCTACTGTACACTATACAACTGCTAGTTGTTTTGAAGTTTTATTAAATCAAAATCCACTTTAAGTTTCGGAAATATACCTGCTATTTTTGACTGAAAATATACTGCAACAATTAATGCACACAAAAACCCCATACAGTTGTTAACCAATCAAATGTGGCCTTTACAAATGGACATTTCTTTTTTGAATACAGCGAGGTAGATATTTAGTACCTCAAAAGTAATTCACTTATTATTTTATTTCATTTCATTTAATCACATGAAAATGAAATCTCTGACATTATTGTTTGACAACTAGATAATCTTGCAATCTGAAGACTGCACTCTCAATCAAACATTAATACTTTACATTCAAAGCTTGCGTATTTTTTGATCATCTTTCTTTTAAGCCTTACTGCAGGGAACACAGGTATTAAGCGCTTCATCAGACACATAAATTATGCAAATAAAGCTTGATATAATATCATAAATTAGACACGAGCGCTTAACTTATTGCCAACATCAAATGACTTCCATTCATGAAGGTTGCTATCTACACCTGGATTGTACCTAAATAATCAATTATAACATCGACAGTCACCCAAGACCAAGCGTTTAGCGACAATCTCAGACTCCAGCAAATTGCTGTGACCTCAGTTCAACACAAAGCAATAAGGACACTAATGAATGCAGTAGCAATGGGAGAATTAACGGTAGCAACTCAGAGTCCTTGAATTTATTCTAGATAGGGGGGGGGGGGGATAAGTGTTTCTCATTGCAAGCCTTGTTTATATTTAGTCAATATCACCGCCTTGCTTGTGGAAAATTTGTATTCATTGCGTGTCGTTCTCATGATGGAGCATTTACCTTGACCGCTATGCGTAGGAAATCAAAATGATCCATGGCACGAAATCAAGAGTAATTTGTGTTGTGTCTTTGTACAGCACTAGAGGGTAAAATATGTCAGTGTTTATTGTATTTCAATTGTCAATTGTTGCTCACCTTTTCATATAGGCCCTATTTGATTGCCCAATGGGCAACGCTGAAGGGTCCAGATTTAGGTTATTTCATTTGGAAAATATGGCAACTTAAAGTGGGAAGGGGGGGGTGCCAAGGTAGAGTCCTCAGGAAAGTCAGAACCAAATTATGAGTCGCTATAAAACCTAATGTTAAAGGGTGAAGTCATGAATGATGTCGTTAATCATGTTAATGGGTTTGTGGTCTGCTACACTGACACAGATTTGAGCTGGTTGCTCCGATAAGTGTCAAGGAATTGGATTGAGTTGTGTATAATGTAATACCAAGTGAATGTACTTCACATTTTATAAAAAAACTTACATGTATAGTGACACAATGACAAGGCTAGAAGGTTAAGCTTGACTAATACCTGTGATGTATTGAAACATACATTGGGGGGGGGGGGGGTGGGAGGGGGTAGGGGAGGGTTGTTTTGCTTTAAAGACACTTGATACTATTGGTACCTGTCAAAGACCAGTCTTTTCACTTGGTGTATCTCAACAAGTATGCATAAAATAACAAACCTGTGAAAATTCGAGCTCAATTGGTCATCGAAGTTGCGAGATAATAGTGAAAGAAAAAACACCCTTGTGGAATGAAATTGTGTGCTTAGCTACATTCCTACATACAATACACATGTACAAGCTAGTGCTGGGCGAATAGTGAAATTTTGGTATTCGGATACCGCTGGCCAACTATCTGAAATTAACCGGATATTCGAATAGTTTTTTCGCCGCTAGAGGGCGCTATTAAAAAAAAAATTGCCGCTAGAGGGCACTGTTCGTTTGTGAATTAGATCTAATGGCCGGATTGATATTAGTTTTAGACAGTGTTACTCGGTTCATTCATAAAAATAACCGGATCTAATTTAAAGATGGCGATTTGCTGTTTCTTTTGTGATCGTGATTGACTCTAGTGAAGGAAAACATTTGTAATCTTTGAACAAATTACGTCAGAAATGTCAATGTTTTAACTCTTCACGGAGGTGAGCATAGTTACTTAATTTATGCTGTTTAATGCTGTCTTAATAGAAGTTTCATAAGGATTCAGACAAAATATTCCTATCACTCAGTTGTCGCCCGACGTCCGCGGATATTCGGATATTAAAGAATTACAGAACTATCCGGTTTATAAATAGCTATTCGCACCCTATGCGGATATCCGGTTAAGAAAAAAAAGGCATTCGCGGTTACGGATAGGAAAACCTATTCGCCATTAACCGGATATTCGAATTATTCGCCCAGGCCTAGTACAAGCATTATGAACATTGCTGTATTAAAACATAAACATACTTACGATGGGCTTTTTCGAAATTGCAACATGACAAAAAAAGAAATCAAAAAGAAATTTAGAATGTAATGTAGAACGAGAATAAAACTAAAATCTGGATAAAATTCATAAAAAATATATTAACCACACAAAAACAAAAAAAAATCACATTTTTCAGTTACTTGGTTTAATCCACCAACAATTTCGAAAAAATATGCCAATGTTCAAGTGCATAGACTAATTATGTGAATGGCTGTTTACAATAACAGAACTGAAATAAACACTCATTTAATGTCAAGTAAAAGTAAGTCAAGTGTAAGTATGTATGTAGTGCTTCTTGTAATCTACATGTAGATGGTTTGAATGACAAACTCTTAAAAAAAAAACCAATTTTCCCATCCAGGCTTACTCTCCAGTTACAAAATAATACAGATGCCCCAGATTTGTTCCTGAAATTAAAAACTAGAAAATGATCGGAACAAACCCTTCCGTCTGCTTGCTTGGGTATGCATTTCAGCCAGACTGACGCTGGCAGTACCAATCAACTCTTCACAGACACAGGCCAAGCAAAATTTGATGCAAAAGAAGGGACTTTGGCAAAGAGGGAAATTTCTTTGCTTTTTAAGCACATTGTAAGTGAACTACTAAATTTTGCTTACAAAACAATAAAAAATAACTTAAATGTTCTTATTGTAAACCAGCGATTAAACAAACAAACAAACAAACAAACAAACAAACAAACAAACAAACAAACAAACAAACACACACCCCTAACAAGCATATAAACAAACTAACAACAAAAGGCCACATATTCAATTGTTTAAAGTTCAAGAATATTTAAAAAATAAATAAATTAAATTTTTGTTGTACATACTGTACAAGAACAGGAACAAACCCCACAACTTCCTTGTTAAAAACTGTCCCCCCCCCCACGTAAACAAAACAAAACACGGCACAGCACAGCAAAGAAACGGCAATACACAAACAAACATCAGAAATCCTTTGTTTACTAACCTACGGGATGCAGACCGCTCAGCGTGAATATTCAATTTGAGAATTCCTTTACAAACCTCCTCCACTGCCTCAATAAGACGAAGCTCTCTACAGCAACAACGGGGAAAAAACAACATCAGTCATGAATAATCCAATCAGTACCAGTATTATCCCCCAGGCTTCACAACGAGATTGAGAATAGTTGGCAATCTGACCATACAGTTCATACAAATTATACAACTAAGTGCCACCATTGCATGTTGACTAAAACTTAAAACTAATATTGGGTAAAATTTTGTTTTAAGCCATTGAGACGGTTATTGTAAAATGCCCTATATGAACTTGTTATTATTATTATTATTACTATTATTATTTATAATGAGTAGGGTAGATGGCCTTAGCTTTTGATCCAAACCGGACCTGATTATTATTTATATTTATTATATACAATTTAAAATGCTTGTTGAGTCCACTGAATGTTTGTAATTTGATATCCAGGCCTGGAATTTCATTCTTGCACATGTTGAAAGGGCAAGGCGTTTTTCATTTTGCAAAGTGCACTTTAATGGGAAAATCTTATTTTAAAGGAACACGTTGCCTTGGATCGGACGAGTTGGTCTATAAAAAAGCGTTTGCAACCGTTTGTTATAAAATGCATATGGTTGGAAAGATAATATAAAAGTAGAATACAATGATCCACACAAGTTAGCCTAGAAATTGCGTGGTTTTCCTTTTACTGTGCGAACTAACACGGTCGGCCATTTATGGGAGTCAAAAATTTGACTCCCATAAATGGCCGACCGTGTTAGTCGACGAGGTAAAAGGAAAACCGTGCAAATTCGAGGCATGTTTGTGTGGATCATTGTATTCTACTTTTACAGCATCTTTCTACCATATGCATGTTATAACAAACGCTTTTCAAAGACCAACTCGACCGATCCAAGGCAACCTGTTCCTTTAAAGTCAATGGGAAACTTTTGAAGGGTACCAAGGCCATGACCAGGGGCAAGCAACAGAGGACATGGCCTCCGTGCCCTGCGTGTACTTCCAGGCCTGCTGTTCTTTTAATAAATTGTATTTATCTTGATGGACTGTATCCTTTTATCCTAACATCTGGCTGGTCCAGATTGTGCATGTCTTTTGTAGAATTCAAACATGTAAGTTCAGTATTGCCATACATGTAATACTGACAATGTGTTGTGTTTTAAACCGAAATAAATAAATAAATAAATAAATAAAAAAAAAAAATAAAAAAAAATAAATAAATAAATTAAAAAAAAAAAAAATAAATAAATAAATAAATAAATAAACGGAGTAGTATAACTCCACATCAAAAGAGAAGAAAAAAAAAATATATATAAATAAATAAATAAATAATCTACTCAGTACTTTCCCGAGCTCAGTGTAAGGGTAAACAATATTCTTCATCCCAAATGCAAACACACAGGTTTCTAACTTGCCTCTAGCTACCACACTAGCTCAGTGGTCTAGTGATACAAAATTACAAAATAAATAATAGTGGCCTCTTATAGAGCACTTAGGTCCGTCAGGCATGACGTTCGTGGCGCTGTAAAGTAAAATTTATACATCTGCTCCTGCAATGCATAGGTGGTGAGTTCGAATCCCAGCCAACTGATTTGCCTGTGGAATTTTGTCCCCACAGAACTCAAGAAAGTACTGAGTACATGTAGGCCCTATATAGTGCTTAACACACATTGTAAGGGTTAAAACAAATTATAATTATTATAAGATCACAATATTAGTGGTACAGTATAAACTTCATTTTTTTTTTTTTTTTCAAATAGATAGTTCGATTTGCTTTTGTTCTCACTACAGATCCTCCTATTATCCTCCAAAATCTTCCAATCCGTGGTAAATCAACACCCACATTATTGGGTCAATCTAAACCAATCTCTGCCCTCACAGGTACCCATTTACCCCTCGGTGGAAAGAAGCAATGGTAGTTAAGTGTTTTGCTCAGGGACATAAATGTGACGACCGGAACTCGAAAAGAACCCACACTCTGCTGTACAGAAACATCAGAGCTTGAGTTCGGTGCTCTTATCCACTAGGCCACGACATGTGTATCCAGGTCCAATGTCAAAAATGATATCCATTATAAAAAAGCAACCTTGTGTTGTGGTGACTTCAATGGAGACAGGGGGACTATTTGGTAAAGGGAGAAGGCCTGAAATTTCACAGGGGCAACAAAGGCAACTGCCTCCATCCCCCCTGGTCAATGACTTCATGCCCTTTAAATGCTCCAGTAGGAATTTACAATTTCTACATAAGGTGCCCTTTACCAAGAAGAAAATGCCTTGCAGCCTTGGTGCCCTTGCATTTTCAAAACAAATCATTGAAAAGTACAGGCCTAAGGGGGGGGCAAAGAGGTTGATTTTCCACAATCTCAGATCAAGTTTCTAATAAATAAAGGGGGGAAAAGTCTTTGCTTTTCTGTCCATTTCTTTCTCTGGATGTGCTCGAATTTCTCTCCTGTTTGGCCCAAATTTGGGAAGCCTGCTGCCCCGATGCCCCTCGTTTATGCCCTACGAGCTACAAGTCCTCAGGTCTTGTGGAATTTTACCCCACTAGCGATCATTTGCGATTTAGATTGAATAACGTCTGGTACAATGATATTTTGTTTAGTAAGAAGTTACCACTTCCAATTGAATTCCTCAGATAAGGCCTATTGAGAGATAGTTGCTTATGTCAAATGGTTCGAGGCCCCCTATTGTAGCTCAACCTCCAAATGAGCAAACCCTGGTAACTCACTCACAGAACTGTGTAACACAGTTCTGTGAGTATTTGGGTGTTCACCAAAACTATGCAAAGCTTGCACCGAATCATGTGACATATAGACGATGTGACCTGTGACATCACATGTAAACTAGGTAAACAAAATAGCCACAGAGCCCGGACTTCCTTCAGGCACGATTTTTACGTAGCCTAATGGAAGAATACATAAAATCTTATATTTAATGGAGATTGCACTGTCTAATTCTTATCAACTTTTGATATGATGAAAGGGGGCACATCTCAAAACTTGTCCAGCTTTTACTTGCATAACTTTTGGATTCATGTGGCAATGATGATGACACAAAATTTTCCAACATGACCTGTGCAGTATTCTTGCTTGCCAGAATACCCAAAGAATGTACGAGGTCACACATAAACAAAGTTCTGCTATGTACCTCCATGCTATGATCTTATGAATTCACATTTAAGTGGCGACTTGTGAATGTGATGAAAGCACTATGTGAAAGTGACCTAACAAGCAAAAGGCTTATAATATATTCAAGCCCTGGAGGGAGGAGCATGTGATGAGTACAGCTCTCACAACGACAGTCTGAATGACGACATGAACACAAAATACGTACGATTTGGTATAGGTGATTGCCTTTTTCTCCTTGTCAAACTGATGCCCAATCTGAAGAACCTCTTTATTCTTGCCCGTTTCTTTCATGGCTTGCTCGAGCTCTTCCGCCACAAACTTGCACACTGTAAAATATTGAAGAAAATTTTATTCTTCTTTTTAATAATGACAATTAGTTTGACTACCCAGCTTTCAAATAACCACTTCACTTACGTGTACACCCCCCCCCCCCCCCCCCCCCCACAAGCCAAATTTTTAGACTAGTTTTAGTTGATAAAAGATTTTTTGTTTAGATTTTAAATTCAGATAAGCCGCGTCTTAATGTATGCAAGGAATTACGGTACAGCCATCATGACTATGGCTTACTTCTAGAAACTATTAAGTTTGCAATCAAACAAAGTTCTACAAATTCTTTTTAAAATTACATTCAATTATTTAGATTACGTCAAGTACCTTCACATTTGGACGGATCACGATGTGGATTTGCAGGATCATCTGGATCTAAGTCTCCCGCATTGCCGCTCCATACAACAAGAAAAAGCAGCGGAAAGATTGAAATATTTAACCCCCTCATCATCATGGTGGCTTTCATTGCAAATGTTACGAACAATTCCTCACCAGCAAAAAAGATGACACTGACTTGACTTGATGATTATGATATGACGATTCGATTCATCAATGAAATTGAAAAAGCAGTTCAATTCTTCGTAATACTACTACAACAGTTAGTGTCTTGAAAATCACACCATGCTGTTTGTGGGATTCCTGTTTGTGAATCGTGGTGGTTCGAATCTCACCGCGGTTGCAGAAATCGAGTTTATTTACAATTCGCTGAGTGCTGGGCTAGCTGGCGTAACTCCATTGCCACAACGCAATGATGAAATGACGTGAGTAACAACTGAACAAACAAGGATGCAAAAGTGGAACTGCTACCTCTAGTTAGATACCAGCTTGGAATTAGTATTTCTTGATACGAACTGGCCGAGTTTGCTCGCTGTATTTTCTTTAATTTATAAGCAAGCCAACATAGACAAACTACGGACCAAACTACAATCAAAGAACCGTAATTTTAAGGAGCTGTTTCCGCCAAACTGCTACCCGTGTGTTGTTTTTTTTCGGCCCATGAGAGCACAGCTAGCGCGTAGTCTTGGTCCAAGACGTCACCATCTCATACTCGTAACGTAAACGCGATTACACGACAGAGGGCGCGCTTTAAGAAAAATTGCCGGATTTATTGCCCGATTTTCTACCTTCAGATTTCGAGGACAGCTGGCCGCGCGCGTATTCATGAAGTTATGTCATAAATAAAACCCATTCAGTAAAATTTCTGAACGAACTTATCAATGACCAAACTCAGAGGTAGAACTAGATTAAATGGTTGCATATAAATTAGTCAGTAATTAGACACTGGACACTATTGGTATGTCAAAGACCAGTCTGTCTCAATTGGTGTATCTCAACATATGCATCAAATAACAAACCTGTGAAAAATTTGCGCTCAATCGCGCGGCCATCGAAGTTGCGAAATAATAATGAAAGAAAAAAAACACCCTTGTCACACGAAGCTGTGTGCTTTCAGATGCTTGATTTCGAGACCTCAAGTTTTATCTGAGGTCTCGAAATCATAAAAATAATTCCTTATCGAAAGAAGTACAGCTGCTAACAAAACTTGCACTCACCCCAAAGTAAATTCAAACCTAGTATTAGCCGCTCGAATAATGCGCCATTTTCTACCGTACAGCACTAACCTAATACTCAATCTTAAGACTGCACTCGCCGTAAAGTAAATTCACTACCTCCCCAGCCTCCCCCCCCCCCCCCCTTTAACAAAAAGGCAGCTAATCCACCTTGAAACCTTTATTCTCGAAGTGGGCTTTTTATACATCGTTTCTACCAAAACATGGCCGTTGCTTCTCGCTAGCCATTCGATTCGGGATTGACATTGTTAACGCACTTCTGTTCTTGACATTCCTCTTGCTGTGGAATGCCACTCCATTGAAGCTCACCATTGGACCAAAATGCAAATGAGCTAGTTTTGCGCTCGCTCTTCGAAGACTGAGTCACATCATTTTGCATATCGCGCTGGAGAGCAGCATGGCAGCCGGCGTTCTTCTCAACTCAACGTGGGACTTGGACTTCGCCCTTTTCTGATGAGCTTTACTTGCAAAAAAAGATACACATTTCTTGCCCAAACCGGTCATGTGCATTCAGTAATTATTTTAGCTCATGCTGTTCCACTTTTAAGAATCACTGTAGGATGATATTCTTAGCAAAACTTAGTCAAAAAATGAAGAACCTTGTGTATTTTGTCAGGCAAGCCACGTGAACCATGTGCGTTTTGTCAAGCAAAAGCAAGCCACGCCTGTGATGCACAGATACAAACTTGGTAAAAACTGCAGCACATTATTTGAAGCAAATTCACAGTTCAACCCTATAGTCCATTATAATGGGCTTACATAGACTTTTAAAAGCAAATTAATTAATTCTGTGTCGAGGTTTTGTAAGCCACCGAAGAGAAAACTTCATTCGTGACCAAAACCAAACACCGTTCCACCGACATCTTGTTGGGTAAGACTAATTTGGGAGAAATACTTAGAATTATTTCACCACATCTAGCACCGTATAAATTGTTGTCTTTGAAAGGTACTGATGGAAACTATTGGTAATTACTCAAAATAATTGTTGGTATCAAAACTTAGTTCGAACGAGCTAGCAATGGAGAGCTGTTGAAACATTGGGAGAGCCGGCTCCTCTTTGAGAAAGAGGTAATTTCTCAATAAAATTAGTACCCAGATCATTGTGAACTATCATGGGAATACTTTTAAAAATACCAAAGTACTGAAATTGACTCTTTTTGACTAGTAACACTTACGGTTTTTGCTTTTCTCAACAGCTTCGGGGAAAATGACCGGAAAACAGCGGTGCGCGCAGTGGACCAAGACGGGAACAACGAGGCGAAGACCCACCCAGCCGGAGCGGAGAGCTCCCGGTCTGGTCCAGCCAGGCTTCATGCGGCATTGAGGGGACTGTTTCGGTGGTGGGTTGCAGGAAGAGGGACATCTTTTGTTTCCTCACAAATTTATTTTATTACTTAGGAATTACTATTCATTTTGTTCCATGGGAAAAAACATTTAAGTCCCCCGAAATATTGTTTCTTGAAAATGGTATTCCCTCGAAATGCTTAGTTTGTTCCGTCAAAATATTATTTTGTCGAGGGAATTAAGCAGTTTATTTTTAGGGAATCTATTCCCGATAACTGATTTAGAGGAGAAATTTGTTTGGCCTATCGTGATTTTTTTTACCTGTCCCATTTATAGGTGCTCCGTACAAGTGTGAGACCATGAGAACTGAATGTCAGTGGTTTTGTGGTTTGTGGACGTACAGTGGAGTAATCACCGGAGTCATCGCCGGAGTCAGGTAAGGAAAACTTGGCAAAATCCGACCTCCACTTTTCAAGTTTGCTCAAGTACAATTCCCACTTTATTGATACAAAGACATATTGGAACAAAAGAAGAGAAAAGTTCAAAGAAAAGTTTCAAAAAGTCTGAAACAGACAAAACACTCCTGTAACACTATTAAAGTAGCCTATAGTACATCCCCAGCCCCCAGCCCCGTAAAAAAAAAACTTAAACTAAAAAAAAACAATGGAAGAACAGACTTATAAGAGTTAAGTTGATCATTATGTTGCGAGGCACCATTAATGCCATCGTGTTCCACCCAGAAACTAATATTTCAATCGTCATTGAAAATGATGTTAACTAATAACGAGTAGTTTTTATTTCCAGTTTCATGCCTTTATTACCTCCCCCCCCCCCCTCACTTGAGCAACTTGCAATAAAAAATAATAAAACATTCGAAAGTTGACTTTTCACACACAAAATAATTTTAAGAAATCACATAAATATTAAAACTTGACTTTTCCAAACAAAAAGTATATATTACTTTTAAAAAGTTATTGGAATGCAATAGTGGAGGTCGGAAAATGCAAGTTGTCCTTTCAAGATCAAGACAAGGCGAAGACATCGAAGTGTAAGAGAAGATCTACCCCGTTCTCTTGCAGAGTCCCACCCCTTTTGTAAACGCCCCTCCCCTCCCAAATTCTGCGATCTTGTTGATGTTGTCCTTGCTTGTGCAGCTTTCAAGGTGACTTCAGAGTTTCTTGGCATTTCTAGAGTGACTGCAACTGTTGCATATTGGTCGAGGCTAATGATGCCTTAGAATTTAGGAGAGACTAGTCTTACTGGAAATTTCTGTCGGGGTTGATATAATTCAAGTCATCAATGTCATGTTTATTTATCATTGTATAACTGTCATGATTTAAGTGGACAAATGATTCAAAATCCAACATTCATAACAATTTCTTTTCATTAATTCCTTTAGAAAGGCTGAGCTGCACTGTGGGTATAGGGGAGGCTCTAATTCCTGGGGATGGGTGGTTAGGCTGAGCTGCACTGTGGGTATAGGGGAGGCTCTAATTCCTGGGGATGGGTGTTATGGCTGAGCTGCACTGTGGGTATAAGGGTGGCTATAATTCCTGGGGATGGGGGTATGGCTGAGCTGCACTGTGGGTATAGGGGAGGCTCTAATACCTGGGGATGGGTGGTATGGCTGAGCTGCTCTGTGGGTATAGGGGAGGCTCTAATTCCTGGGGATGGGTGATATGGCTGAGCTGCATTGTGGGTATAGGGGAGGCTCTAATTCCTGGGGATGGGTGGTATGGAGGAGCTGCACTGTGGGTATAGGGGAGGCTCTAATTCCTGGGGATGGGTGGTATGGCTGAGCTGCACTGTGGGTATAGGGGAGGCTCTAATTCCTGGGGATGGGTGGTATGGCTGAGCTGCACTGTGGGTATAGGGGAGGCTCTTATTCCTGGGGATGGGTGGTATGGCTGAGCTGCACTGTGGGTATAGGGGAGGCTCTTATTCCTGGGGATGGGTGGTATGGCTGAGCTGCACTGTGGGTATAGGGTAGGCTCTAATTCCTGGGGATGGGTGGTGGCTGAGCTGCACTGTGGGTATAGGGGAGGCTCTTATTCCTGGGGATGGGTGGTATGGCTGAGCTGCTCTGTGGGTATAGGGGAGGCTCTAATTCCTAGGGAAGGGTGGTAGGGCTGAGCTGCACTGTGGGTATAGGGGAGGCTCTAATTCCTGGGGATGGGTGGTATGGCTGAGCTGCACTGTGGGTATAGGGGAAGCTCTAATTCCTGGGGATGGGTGGTGGCTGAGCTGCACTGTGGGTATAGGGGAGGCTCTAATACCTGGGGATGGGTGGTATGGCTGAGCTGCTCTGTGGGTATAGGGGAGGCTCTTATTCCTGGGGATGGGTGGTATGGCTGAGCTGCACTGTGGGTATAGGGGAGGCTCTAATTCCTGGGGATTGGTGGTAGAGCTGAGCTGCACTGTGGGTATAGGAGAGGCTCTTATTCCTGGGGATGGGTGGTATGGCTGAGCTGCACTGTGGGTATAGGGGAGGCTCTAATTCCTGGGGATGGGTGGTGGCTGAGCTGCACTGTGGGTATAGGGGAGGCTCTAATTCCTGGGGATGGGTGGTATGGCTGAGCTGCTCTGTGGGTATAGGGGAGGCTCTAATTCCTGGGGATGGGTGGTGGCTGAGCTGCACTGTGGGTATAGGGGAGGCTCTTATTCCTGGGGATGGGTGGTATGGCTGAGCTGCACTGTGGGTATAGGGTAGGCTCTAATTCCTGGGGATGGGTGGTATGGCTGAGCTGCTCTGTGGGTATAGGGGAGGCTCTAATTCCTGGGGATGGGTGGTATGGCTGAGCTGCACTGTGGGTATAGGGGAGGCTAAAATTCCTGGGGATGGGTGGTGGCTGCGAGCTGCACTGTGGGTATAGGGGAGGCTCTAATTCCTGGGGATGGGTGGTATGGCTGAGCTGCACTGTGGGTATAGGGGATGCTCTAATTCACGAGGATGGGTGGTTAGGCTGAGCTGCACTGTGGGTAATCCTATAGGGGAGGCTCTTATTCGATCCTGGGGATGGGTGGTATGGCTGAGCTGCACTGTGGGTATAGGGTAGGCTCTAATTCCTGGGGATGGGTGGTATGGCTGAGCTGCTCTGTGGGTATAGGGGAGGCTCTAATTCCTGGGGATGGGTGGTATGGCTGAGCTGCACTTCGGGTATAGGGGAGGCTCTAATTCCTGGGGATGGGTGGTGGCTGCGAGCTGCACTGTGGGTATAGGGGAGGCTCTAATTACTGGGGATGGGTGGTATGGCTGAGCTGCACTGTGGGTATAGGGGATGCTCTAATTCACGAGGATGGGTGGTTAGGCTGAGCTGCACTGTGGGTAATCCTATAGGGGAGGCTCTTATTCGATCCTGGGGATGGGTGGTATGGCTGAGCTGCACTGTGGGTATAGGGGGGGGCTCTAATTCCTGGGGATGGGTGGTATGGCTGAGCTGCACTGTGGGTATAGGGGAGGCTCTTATTCTTGGGGCTGGGTGGTGGCTGAGCTGCACTGTGGGTATAGGGGAGGCTCTAATTCCTGGGGATGGGTGGTATGGCTGAGCTGCACTGTGGGTATAGGGGGGGCTCTTATTCCTGGGGATGGGTGGTGGCTGAGCTGCACTGTGGGTATAGGGGAGGCTCTTATTCCTGGGGATGGGTGGTAGGGCTGAGCTGCACTGTGGGTATAGGGGAGGCTCTAATTCCTGGGGATGGGTGGTATGGCTGAGCTGCACTGTGGGTATAGGGGAGGCTCTAATTCCTGGGGATGGGTGGTATGGCTGAGCTGCACTGTGGGTATAGGGGAGGCTCTGATTCCTGGGGATGGGTGGTATGGCTGAGCTGCACTGTGGGTATAGGGGAGGCTCTAATTCCTGAGGATTGGTGGTATGGCTGAGCTGCACTGTGGGTATAGGGGAGGCTCTTATTCCTGGGGATGGGTGGTATGGCTGAGCTGCACTGTGGGTATAGGGGAGGCTCTAATTACTGGGGATGGGTGGTATGGCTGAGCTGCACTGTGGGTATAGGGGAGACTCTAATTCCTGGGGATGGGTGGTATGGCTGAGCTGCACTGTGGGTATAGGGGAGGCTCTTATTCTTGGGGCTGGGTGGTTAGGCTGAGCTGCACTGTGGGTATAGGGGAGGCTCTAATTCTTGGGGATGGGTGTTATGGCTGAGCTGCACTGTCGGTATCAGGGTGGCTCTAATTCCTGGGGATGGGTGGTTAGGCTGAGCTGCACTGTGGGTATAGGGGAGGCTCTAATTCCTGGGGATGGGTGTTATAGCTGAGCTGCACTGTGGGTATAAGGGTGGCTCTAATTCCTGGGGATGGGTGGTTAGGCTGAGCTGCACTGTGGGTATAGGGGAGGCTCTAATTCCTGGGGATGGGTGGTATGGAGGAGCTGCACTGTGGGTATAGGGGAGGCTCTAATTCCTGGGGATGGGTGGTATGGCTGAGCTGCACTGTGGGTATAGGGGAGGCTCTAGTTCCTGTGGATGGGTGGTTAGGCTGAGCTCTGGGTATATGTATAGATAGGCTGAGCTGTGGGTATAGGGGAGGCTCTAATTCCTGGGGATGGGTGGTATGGCTGAGCTGCACTTTGGGTATAGGGGAGGCTCTAATTCCTGGGGATAGGTGGTATGGCTGAGCTGCTCGTGGGTATAGGGGAGGCTCTAATTCCTGGGGATGGGTGGTATGGCCGAGCTGCACTGTGGGTATAGGGGATGCTCTAATTCCTTGGGATGGGTGGTAAGGCTGAGTTGCACCGTGGGTATAGGGGAGGCTAAAATTCCTGGAGATGGGTGGTATGGCTGAGCTGCACTGTAGGTATAGGGGAGGCTCTAATTCCTGGGGATGGGTGGTAGTAACCGCTGTTCAGAGCTCTACATGGAGTGCCAAATAGTTTTGCACATGCGTGTTGGGTATTCAGCAACCAATGGGAGCGTTGCTTACATAAGTTTGTGTTGGTTTGGTTTACACAGATGACCAATTAGGATTGGTCGTGCAATTAAGTGGCTGAAAGTTGTGGCGGGAGCGTAATTATTGTCACTTTGTCACAGCTTAATTTTGAAGACCTTTTCGAGCTTTTAAAAGCAGTGGACACTATTGGTAATTGTCAAAGACTAGCCTTCACAATTGGTAAATATCAACATAAAATAACAAACCTGTGAAAATTTGAGCTCAATCGGGGGACAAAGTTGCGAGATATTAATGAAAGAAAAAAATACCCTTGTCACACGAAGTTGTGTGCATTTAGATGGTTGATTTCGAGACCTCAAGTTCTAAATCTGAGGTCTCGAAATCAAATTTGTGGAAAATTACTTCTTTCTCGAAAACTATGGCACTTCAGAGGGAGCCGTTTCTCACAATGTTTTATACCATCAAACTCTCTCCATTACTCATCACCAAAAAAGGTTCTATGCTAATAAATATTTTGAGTAATTACCAATAGTGTCCACTGCCTTTGAGCTGTGGCATAAATCAAGCTACTTTTGTTATGTTTAGTCTGTAATGTGTTTGAGTATAATCAATGTTTAATGCATCTTAAGGAAACATTTAAATGGACAAGCACAGAACCAGATTCCTCGAAAATGCAACAGTTCACAAGCACTCCTTAACAGAGTGTAATTACTGCTGAATATCCATTAAAAAAAATCAAAACAATTATCTTAGGTTAAGACACATGTTTTGGTCACAATTTCCTTTCTCTAACAATTTATTTGAGTGTCTTGCAGCTGGTCCATGTAAACTAAACTATTTTTATTTGTTGTAATGTAATCAAGTGGCAAGGAACACAATAATAAAGAACAGGTTTTGGAAAACTCCAGGTGTAACTGAAACAGTGGTTGATGAAACAAAGCAAAACTTTAATACAACAAACTAGTAAGGTTTTAGATCGTGTATATAGTGAAGGCTATGGGGCATAAGAGCCAAAAGAATTAAGTCTATAAGCCATAAAAGAAAGGCTACCGCAAAATAAATGGGGAATGATGTTGTTCCATTCGCACTCGACAAGTTGTAAGGACGGGTTTGACTAGCCAGAGGATTAGACTCAGTGAGAGACATCAAAAGGGATTTCTACCAGTCAGAAACTTCTGCGGAAGGGTGCTTGCGGGTTTCGTTTGGGATGTGGCATGGAGCTATGACATTAATTGCTTGAAGATTTTATACAACTTAATTTAACTACAGTTGTAAACCAAAACTCACGGAAAGAACGAAGACTTAAAACGCGTCTTGCTGCTGTCGCTTCTTGTGCAGAAATGATTAGTCCAGCGCTGCCAATGCAGTATAGCTCCGCGCCACACCTATAACGCCTTTAATAAATTGAACTTACTTATAAGGAAAGGAATTCGGTGAATAAAAATAACTACATAAACAAATGACTGGGTATTCGAAGTCAGTTGGTTACAGTGAGCAAACCACCTAAATGTATGTAAAAATATAATTGATGCTTCATCCTAGTTCAGCATTGTGTAACATGGTTTTACCCCAAATCAAATTTGATGCTTCATCCTAGTTCAGCATTGTGTAACATGTTTTACCCCAAATCAAATATATACTTTTTTAAGATTCCTATACACTTCTTTAAGATTTTTATACAATTTTTAAAAGATTCTTTTAAAGGACCATGTTGCCTTGGATCGGACGGTTTGGTCTATGAAAAGCGTTTGAAACCGTTTGTTATGAAATGCATATGGTTAGAAAGATGTTTTAAAAGTAGAATATAATGATCCACACAAGTATCACTCAAAATTGCACGGTTTGCATTTTACGTCGCGAACTAACACGGTCGGCCATTTATGGGAGTCAAAGTTTTGACCCCCATAAATGGCCGACCGTGTTTGTCGACGAGGTAAAATGAAAACCACGCAATTTCGAGGCATATTTGTGTAGATAATTGTTTTCTACTTTTACAACATCTTTCTAACCATATCGATTTTATAACAAACTCGACCGATCCAAGGCAACGTGTTCTATTAAGGCAGTGGACACTATTCAATAGCTATTGGTAATTACTCAAAAGATTTGTACGCATAAAACCTCACTTGGTAACAAGTAATGGTTGGAAGTTTAAAGTATAAAACAGTGTGAGAAACGGCTCCCTCTGAATGGACGTAGTTTTTGAGAAAGAAGTAATTTTCCACGAATTTGATTTTGAGACCTCAGATTTAGAATTTGAGGTCTCAAAATCAACCATCTAAAAGTACACAACTAAGTGTGACAAGGGCGTTTTTTCTATCATTATTATCTCGCAACTTCGACAACCAATTGAACTCAAATTTTCATAGGTTTTTTATTTTATGCATAAAAAATGTTGAGATACACCAAGAGAGAAGACTGGTCTTTGACAATTATTACCAATAGTGTCCAGTGTTTTTTAAAAGACATTCTGAAGTTCTTATAAGATTATTTAAAGTTTCTTATAAGATGGTGTAATTCTTATAAGATCTTACTAATTTACATATAAAATACTTTTAAGAGTCTTATAAGAATATTATAAGAGTCAGATCCGAATCTTATAAGACTGCTCAATACAGGTTATTATAAGATTTTATAAAGATTCTTCTAATAAGATTATTTCGTTGACCAATCATAGCCACATAACTATGTATCCTTGCCTGTAGCATCGTTTTATATTACAATCATGATGCCGGGCATTACAGTTCATCAAGGCAGATAGGTTAATATCACACTAAATTGTTGCTATCAATTGACCATCAGAATTAAGTATTTAAAATTTACTTTAAAGGGACACGTTGTCTGGGAACAGACAAGTTGGTTTATAAAAAGCTTTTTTTTTAATTTATAAAATGCATATGGTGTTTTAAAAGTAGTATATAATGAGCCACACGAATATGCCTCCAAATTGCGTGGTTTCCTTCTACTTTGCGAACTAACATGTTCAACCATTTTGTGGATCATTTTGACTCCATAAGTTGGCCTGTTGTGTTAGTCGACGTCATAAGAAAAACTGTGCAAATGCGGCACATTAATGTGCATTGTTATATTCTTCTTTCAAACATCTTTTTAACCATATGCATTTTACAAACGGTTACAAGCGCTTTTCATAAGATCAGTAATATTTTTAAATTAAATGACAATGTTGTCTCACCTGTATTCTCTCCGATGAGCAGATAAACAGCAGGAATATAAAGACAGAGTCACAAAATAATCCTTTTCCAGTTGTCTTCTTCCTTCCTAGAGTAACTCTGTGATGATGAACCTTGAAGTGTGACCTTGAAGTAATAAAGAAACAATACTAATTAGAACCCTCTCATCAGTGACAAACTGCTGATTAGCAAGTACTGTCGTTTGCTTAACTTCAAACATAAAACATATCGCTCATGCTCATTGGTTAAAAGAAAACAACAAATGAGTTTTGAACCCTTTCTAATTTTATTTTAATCAATATAATACAAAGAAGGATTTCTTTTTAAAACTCAAATATACTTGGATTCATGGCATTGGGTTGGAAGGCCATCATATTTTGGCACTGAATAGCAATTATCCGTTGCGTTTATGCCAGTTTTGGTTTCGTAGACGTAAAGATACAGATCAGATACTAACTGAAGCTAAACCCGGCCAAACGCCATACTAACGAATAATAGTCGGGCACCCTTTTGTTGTCAAAACAAGCCCCCGTGATTGCATGACATGAGCAAGGAATCATGCCAAACCAAAGGTGCCTTGCGTTTTGTTACGTAGAAGCTGATTAGTCAGTTGGCACGCTTGATGCACATTCTGACCAATCACGTTCGGGCTCACATTATACCATTCAGTAATGGCGGATTTTTTTACCGAGAAAGTTCGCTCTGACGGCGACGGATACTTAGGGTGCCCCCGACTGTTTCGAGGGGAGTCAGAAACAACGACAGTAGCGGTTGAGTAGATGAATAATGTACCTGAACACACATGATTAAGGTTTGTCTGCACGATTTCGTTAAATGCTACAAAAGGGACTTTTTCGGAGACCGTTATTTTTGTACAACGATGATCATTTTTATAGTCCAAAATTCCTTATTTCTGAACAATTAAAAATTCACCTATGGTTTTTGTCATTACAATTAAGCATTCCTCATTCATACTGTCACGTTGTTGTATTTTTACATGGCTGGGTTCTCACGATATGATTTTTTGAAAATGTGCCCTCCAAGCTCATTATATATGCAAAACTGCGACTGTCTTGCATACGCCGCAAATGAAATAAAGGACTTTTCCGCACGTTGCGCACTGACTGATGCCACAAAATAAAGTATTATCGACCATAGCCCAAGCTTGGAAACGAGGTTGCACCTACTGAGAACGAGGTGGCGGTTGGCAGGGTACCTCGAAAGTAATGTGCCCTCCTCATTACATATCAATTTGTACACATTTGTCCTAAGAGCACCATACTGTTAGCTACCTTAGCAACAATTTACTACACGATAAATGGTGCGACACAACGTTTGATCACAGTTTGATTGATTGAGTAAAGAACAAATCATTATTTTGGTAAGTAAATCGTAAGCAATTATCCTAGATTTCGTGAATTTAATGACAAAAACAATTTGGAAAAATATTAATTTGAACCTATTCCTGATTTTTTATAAAAACGCTTTTCAATTTAATTTTTAAACATGATGTTGTTTAAACTGCAAGGGGAAACTTGTCAACAACCCGTGTCACACAATTTCCGAGCTCCTCAAAAGCTCAACAAAGTGAAAGTCACCCACAGGACAGTACAAAGTTGCACTAGGCTACTTGTTTTTAATAAACATTGTTTAAACTTTCGTGAATTGTTGTAATTATTCCTATGTAAAATGTCTTCAATTTCAAGCCCTTCTTTAAAAATAAAAAAAAATATTTACTTTTATCAAAATTGTATATCAGGTTCTTCTTTTCTATCGCTCGACATATGGACCATAAATTGTTATCTAGGATTCTAGGCGTACATACATTCACCTACTTAATTTTTTTAATATTTGCTTGTAGAAAAATTTGTTAAATTGTCTCAACTTTCAAGCCCTACTTTGATTTGTTTTTGTTTTCTTTACTGGAAATATAATTATATACTATACAGAATGGTTATAAATTGAACTAATATAATTAAACTATCTGTTCAATTGTCTTAAATTTTAAACCCTAACTCTTTTAAACAACATTATTTTACTGTGCTTTAGTTTAGTGGTGATACTGATCATTAATTTTACTTGTTTTGAAATTAAAAGGAAGGTACACGTTTGGTAATTGTCAAAGACCAGTCTTCTCACTTGGTTGGTGTATCCCATCATAACCATAAAATAACAAGCATGTGAAAATTTGTGCTCAATTGGTCATCGAGAAAATGATGAAAGAAAAAAAACCTTTTTGGACGAATTTCTAGCTAGAAGTCTTTTATTATTTTAGTGAGAATGTTTTTAACCAACTCTTTTACACTTCTTGCAGTAGAGGGCCTCAAACAAATAATTTTTCACCAAGACTTTGTGCATTGAGGACTTTATCACTCAACAAGGGCGACTTTGTAAGTGACAGAGCGACCTTGCTACGGAGCGACTTTGTACTGGGTGACTTTGCTTGGGGCGAAATGACTGGCTCAAGTTAAAATAGGGCGTTATCACTCAGATGATTGTGCGAAATGCAAAAGTTAAGTTGTTGGGTCGCATACATGAGCCATTTATGCATTTGAAAATTTAGTGCAAAGTTTGAAACTTGCAGGAGTTACTTTTGAGCACTCATTATGTGCGTAGAAATTGAATGCAGAGTCTGGGTGAGCTAAGCCCAACTTATATCAAGTTTTTTAAAAATATTTCTATGTATTTGTTTAAATTTCTTTTCTTTTACAAAGATGAAGCTTTTCTTAAATTGAATTTCCTTTTTTAAATGTCATATAGAAAGACTGACTCAAGGGCACAGCCCGATCTTCAATCATGGAGATAGTTTACGTATATACCAAGAAGCGGAGTGAGTTTGGCCGGCAATGCAACTTTTCGGACCGGCCGGCCGAGCTTCACGTTGACATCTTGCCCGATGAGAGCCTAGCGTCGAATTTCATCGAGAAGAATCCTGTGGACAGAGGTATTCAGTGTGTCCAGGAGATGTCTGAACATGAGGTAAGTAAGAGCATCCAATAATTATTAGATGGGATGTTATTAGGGTGGCAATTACAAGGCACAGCCCCAGTTTATCTCCAGGACGTAGTTCACAGAACCTAGCAACATATGATATCATATTATAGAATGGCCTGTATCACTCAAAACCGGAGTGAATGACGCTGAATGGTCAGGCTTTTCACTATTACAGTAGTACAGTACTAATATTGAGTACTTTCCAATAGATGTTAAATTTGCATCGGGGATAAAGAATATTAATTTTTGTTTTTACCCTTCACCGATGTGTGTTAGAACTGTATACTCAGTACTTTCCTGAGTCCTGTGAAAAAAACTTACCGGCATATTACTCGGGTTGGATTCAAACCTACGACCTTTGCTATTCTAGAGCAGTGTCATATCGACTAATCCACTGAGATTGCCCGGTAGCTAGAGGCAATTCGAATCTTATGTTTTAGCAGCGGGTACCGCATCTATTGACAAAGAATAAAGTCACCCAAGCGTGGCGGTGGCTGGTCTGTGCGAGCAGGCCAAGTTTCAGGCAGTCTTGAGTCTGCTGTTCTGTACGACATCTGTCCTTTACATCTTTATTCAGCCAGAACCCATGGACTCGCCGTACAGCCAACGCTATACAACAAGATGTTAATTTTGCTTCAGGGATAAAGAATATTATTTTTTTATTTTTTTACCCTTTCAGATAAACACAGAGAGATTTGAGACAGAGACAAGAGGCATTAACCATGTGGAAGGAGGCTGGCCAAAGGACATCAACCCGCAGGAAGTTGAGCAGGTCATCAGGTTCCGCAAGAAGGTGGAGAAGGATGAGACGTACATCAACACAATCTCGCAACTGGCTACGGTTGGTCAAGCTCAGTGTTTTTTCTTACAATCTTTTTTAAAGATAACGCTGTCATTTATCAAGAGTTTTTTCAAAATTTGTGGGCCTTTTTTTTTAATATAACGTTACCATCTAAATACGTGTCCCACAACATGGCATCTATGAGTGTGTGCGTGCTTGGCCATAGAAATCATAGCAGGAGTGCTGCGTGCTTCATTGACGCGCATACAGCCTGCCCTACATTATCTCCACTTTCATACCAACAAAAGGGGTTATTCGATAGATACGGTCTATATAACATATTTTGTACCAAGACAAATGATTTGTCATCAAGAAATGACAGAGTAAACCAACATTCTCTGTCGGTAATCCTCTGGCCTTTGGAGGAACTTTTGGGTCCATTACCAGAAATATTTGTTTTTCAATTTAGAGTTAAGTTGAGACTATTCTGTAGCCGTCGTAACATCCAGTAGATTTTAGACCAATCTTCAAGCATGTGACAGTGACATGGTTAACCTACCAATCGTTGAGCTGTGTTTTAACTTTTAATATTCATTCATCTTGTTTGTGTTTTATAAAAATTCAGCCGTTCATCAGCTCTGACCAAACTCAAGTGACATCTAGACCAGGGGTGGTTTTCACAAAGACTAGTCTTATCTCGACTAAGGATGAGTTACACGTCCTAACTTAGGACTACCTGTACCTTTTTTGTATCTCCTAGGACTAGTCCTAACTTTTGTGAAAACATCCCCTGATCATCCAAATTTACTTTTGAATATTTGTAATTGGTTTTAGCTCAAAGATATGGTCATCTACTCTAAAGTTATTCCTAAGTAAAGATGATCATTGCGCTAAGTTTTTTTCTCTGTCAGTCTGTTGTATTCCTAATCATGATGCGTAACTGGTTTCCACCCCTACACGCAGACAATGGAGCATTGTATTCGACAGAACAATGCCATCAATATCTATGAGGATTATTTCTCTGATCTAGCCATTGAGGAAACAGAGGAGACTCCATCCGCTAAGACCATAAACGTCTTCAGGTGAGTTACAGTGGATAGCATTTGTTAAGGCACTGGACACTATTGGTAATTACTCAATATATTTGTTAGCATAATAAACTTTTATGAACGAACATAAAACATTGGGAGAAACATTGAGATCGATTGCTATTCTGGTTCACAAGAAAAAAAGTGACAAACCGATTTCACGCTTTGCATGACATGGATTAAAAAAATAATAATAAAACACTCACTGATGGATTCACTCCAAACAGGAATTAGTTTTATTTATTTCTCGTCAAATATGACATTTCAGACAGAGACTTCACGTGATGTTTTCTTCTTTATCATCATCATTAAACCATGTAAGATTTATGTAATATCTTAGACAAGTTTTTTTCTTACCAATTCTGTAATGTTCCTTTGAATATTGTCTTCCACAGAGACCCAAATGAAATAAAGCGCACAGCTACTCACCTCTCCTGGTATCCTGACGGTGCTCGTAAACTGGCTGTAGCTTACTCCAACCTGGAATTCCAAAGAGCATCGGCGGAGACAAGTCTAGATTCTTATATCTGGGATATTGGTAAGAAACCACTTTCCTTGCAGGCACCAGACCTAATCTTAGAGTTCTTAAGTGGTGTTTGAAGCTTTGCATGGTGTGCTTCTCAATAAGAAATTTTACACATGGGCTTAATTTCATAGAGCTGCTCAAGCAGAAAATACTGCTTAAAAATCCCTGCTTAGCAGTAATGACCTGGGGCCAATTTCATAGAGCTGCTTAAGCAAAAAATGTGCTTAAGCACGAAAATAGCTCGCTTATTTTACACATGTTACTGGCCAAAATTTCCTGCCATATACATTGCTTATGACTAGTATTAAGCTGTTGTTTACTTAGCATTACAATTGAGTGGAGTCTTGGCCGGTAATCTGATTTTACTAAGCAATGAAATTTTTGCTTAAGCAATTTTTTTTGCTTAAGCGGCTCTATGAAATTGGGCCCAGGTGCAGTACAATTCTCAGACTCACTTATACTTTATCAAGCTGATAAAAAAAAACTATGTTTCAAAGCGGCATAATTATTTATGTATTTTTTACCTTGAAAATTATAAAATAAAACGAAAACCAGAGCAATGGACCATATGCATTGATGTCATCGTACCGCCATCTTAGAGGGTGAAATGATAATGAAACAAAATAAATCACATGTCAATGTATGAACTGTGCACACAATGGGACAATGGGCTTTCTTCTGTTGAACTCTAGGTGAGGGCGCCTGACTCAGTTGGCCTCATGAGCATAGACCTTATCGCAAATACTCTGTACGCGCACCTTAAGCGTGGAACGAGGTGCATGCTGGTCTTGCTAGCGATCAAGTTTGATTCACCTCATTCAACAGTTTTTCTTGCGCAATGGGTATTTTGCGAAAAAGGTCTTTAAGGTCTATACATGTAGTTATGTAGAAAATTATACAGACATGCTTAGCACACAAATTCATCCCAAAACCTTTTCTGAAAAAACACAGTATTTCTTTTTACTCTTATACTCATTGATATTTTCTCATGGACACAGAAAATCCCAACAAGCCAGAGACAACTCTGAAGCCAGTTTCTCCGCTAGTGTGCTTGGAGTACAACCCTAAAGATGTGCATGTACTGATAGGGGGCTGTTACAATGGCCAGATCGGTGAGTGACGTTTAGAAGACAAACTTTCTGATTGCTAACTATGACAAACAAATAATTTGATTCGTTTGAACTCTTTCAAAGCTAAGATTGTACATGTACAATCTATTTTATGTATTCTGACAGTGCATTATTGAACAGGTGCGACTTATTTTATGTACTCAAAAAGTGTTGTCAATTGTATATGTCTGACCCATTAATATTCATGTTATCAAAAAAGGGCATTTTCACCCAAGAAATACAATTGAACTTGGGATGTCCCAAGGCAACACCAATCAGCAAGACACAGTCTCATTATTTGTTTCCTTGAAGAAACAGGTCCAGCAGATTTTCAAATGTATGTTAGACTTGCTTGGTCTACACGCAAGACATAGGATCTCAGTATCAGTTGTCATAGTTCATTAGCAGGGTTATCTTAACCCCGCTTGAAAAAAAACCCAACAATCTGGAGACATGTTGTTAAATTGTCTTTGTTTCCTCCGTGAAATAGCATTTTGGGACACGAGGAAGGGCTCACAGGCTGTTGAAATGTCCCCAGTTGAGCACAGCCACCACGATCCCGTCTACAAGACGATCTGGTTGCAATCCAAGACAGGCACGGAATGTTTCTCTGCATCAACTGACGGACAGGTAAGAACAACAATTTTAATCAAAGTATGGTCAACAATTTTTCAAGTTAAAATTGAAACTTTGCACGATGGAGATCACTGCGTTTGTACAGAGTCAGAGGATAGGCCCAGTTGTTGCACCACTGGTTCTAGATCACCAAGACACCATGTACAGAATCAGCAAATAGCTTATACGTTTTAACGATGTGTAGTTTTGAATTTCAGTGTTCTGGTTTTTATTGGGACATGGATTTGTCCAATGTAACTTTAGATTATGTATGTATTATTATTGTTTCAAATATCTGTACTGCTGTTAACTTTTGTAAGATGTACTTTTGTTTACTTTTGATGTCAACATGTGCCATTAAGTTTTTAAAACTGCAATAAATGTTGTGCAATACATGATTTTAATATACCATTTTGAACTGAAATGAATTGAAAACAAGATTTTTACCTCTCTGTCCGTTTTGTGGATTAATATAATAAAACACTTCCTACTTTTTTCACAGGTTCTGTGGTGGGATACACGTAAACTTGGCGAGCCCACAGAGAAACTGGTGATGGATCCAAACAAGAAAGGCAACATGGAGAACGCACAGGGAGTCATATCTCTGGAATATGAACCTACTGTTGTAAGTATCAAAGTTTTTTAACCTTCTATTGAATACTTGCACCAACATCAGGCATGTACGTAGCTACTGCTGGCATGATATTCTTGTGAGTCAGTCTTCTGATTAATGGCCTGAAAGGTATATTGTATTACAATTTGCTACTTTTTAAGGAGGCCAAATACCATGCCTGCTACTGTCTGCCGCGCTGTCAATTTTGAAGTAAAATTACACAAATTAAGGTAGCTTGCAAACGCTGCAGTGCCTAAAATGTGCATTTCACTTGTACAACACACTGGACCTTGACTCTCCAATTGGCGCAACCAAGATAATTGTAATGATGATGTCGGGTGAATTCAGTCAATAGAGCTTACTTTTGTGACCTCAAAGCCACAAATGTCCCCAACCTTGGTGGGCAGAAGTACAGCCGGCGTCCATCACTACAAAAGAAATGTGTTTATTGTTTAGTACAATAATTATTGCTTGCAAATGACCAATGTCAGTGATAAAACAATTTTGCCGCACAAATATTTGTATTGAAAGCTTGCAAAGGGCACCACAGCAAAAGCACAGGGCAATTGCTCTGGGCGCCATGGGCTTATTTGAGATCGAGTACACATGTTCTTTTTCTTTTAAAGTTTGAATATTGGATTGAAATAATGCCAACTTGTGCCAATCCATTTATATATTATTTTGTGATACTTAAGGCCGTCCATACAAAATGGTGCAGGTCAGTGTCTATAAACTAAGATGCGTTGTTTTGTTATAATGTGTTCATTTTGTTTTTGTGCCATTTATTGTACTCTGCAGATACTTTATATATTTTGAGTTGTGATGGGATATTTAAAACTTTGTGACTGTTGTCTTTTTATTGGTCTCTTTTATATTTCCCCTATTACAGGTTTTCATTCAATGTTTTGCTTGTGAATACTTTTTATTTTTGTACACAAATACTTTGTATTTTTATTTTTGCTTGTTTTTATGTAAAATGCTCAGAGGCCTTTGGGCAGCGGGCACTTTATTAAGTGTTTTACTTTTAAGTTTTATTAGTAGTAGTAGTAGTAGAAGTAGTGTCAGTAGTAACTTAGAAAGGTCTGTTCTTCAACCAACATATGCCCTGCTTCTGGGCACAGGACAGTATATGTTATATATTATGTAGTTCATCCGTTCAGACGTCATTATTATTAGTTGTGATATTCTTTCTACTTAAGTTTTATTTCCAATGTTTTTGCCCTGTGACGAATACAAACTGTTATTAATATAGCCTACTAAAGTCTGTTAATACCTAGACCATTATGTAGATCTGCTCTTGTTCGCGATAAAATGATATATTCAAAACAGAATAATTTTTTGATTAAATTGGCCACGTAATTGCCAAAACAACCAGAAAAACAAATAGTTGTAAACTTCTGCTTATCAGAGGAAAAAAAATACATTCTTGTTTAATACAAACCAAATAAAGTTTACATTGTTTGTAATTTCTCAATTGTTTAGCCGACAAAGTTCATGGTGGGCACTGAGCAAGGAACAATCATCTCCTGCAACCGAAAAGCCAAGACGCCTGCCGAGAAAATTGTGGCCATCTACAAAGAGCACATCGGACCCGTCTACTGTCTCCAGAGAAATCCTTTCTTTCCAAAGAACTTCCTGACAGTAGGAGACTGGACAGCTAGGGTAAGGTTTTTATCCTTTTTTTTGTTTTTTTGATAGATTATAGAAAGTAGTCATTAAAGAAAGCAAGCGTTTGGATTTATACTTTTATGGCGTGTTTATGCAATTTTAAATGTATACTGTGGTTTTTTTTTAGTGACCTAGGGTTTTTACTTGTTGTGTGGTTTCAGTCTATGGTATAATAAACTGTTTGTTTACTGATTTAATGGTTTACTTTGTTCAATTTTTTGTACGGGGTTATAAGATTTTATGTAATATATATATACTATAGAATAAATTATTTTTATTATTAATTTTATTTTATTTTTTTTTTTTCCAGATATGGTCAGAAGATGTAAGGGACTCCTCTATTATGTGGACCAAGTAAGTAGCTAGAGCTTCACAGAATATTTAAAGAGTCGTACAATTAAGCTAAAAAGGATTTGGCACTTTGTAAGACTCCATTTATTATGCATAAATACCAACGACAGTTTATACATTCGGATTGGTCGAAAAAATGATTACATGTCCATGGTTAAACCTGACATTGCAAAAAGTGTTTGAACCTGTGTCTAATGGCTCACAAGGTTATGCAGGCACTTATTTATGCATGATGCATGTGGCTCAGTCCTTTATGATCACAGTCCTGATGGTTTTCAACAGCCATCTAAGGCCGATTCACTACTCTATTCCCTTGCTTGCTTTGCTTGGGCTGAGTGGCGCCTAGAATCAAGACGGTTCTCCGTGTCCATTTTAAGAATGTCAGTGTAGGTTAGTGCGGGTCTACCAGGTTTCCTCCTCCCATGCTTGGGGGTCAATAAAACAGTTTTGGATACTGGTTCATCTTTGCTCATGTAGCAGCAGCTAGCAAAATGCATCCTTTTCTGCCTGATTTTTGTTGAGAGCTTGGGTAGACCTTAATGTTGACCCAGTGGATGTTAAGCGCAGTTTTTAAAGCCTTGTGTAGCACTTGTTTATCTGCTATTCCCTTATTATAATATATTTGTTCATTCAGGTACCACATGTCGTACATGACTGATGGTTGCTGGAGTCCTGTCAGACCAGCCGTGTTCTTCACAACTAAGATGGACGGAACCCTGGATGTATGGGATTATCTTTTTAAACAGAACGACCCAACACTCAGCCTCCAGGTATGTAGTAATCCTATTAGGATTTCATAAAACTGTTAAACAGAATTTTCTGCTGAGCAAACTTATATGCTTAGCATGAAATTAGTTGAGTACCAGTCACAGCAATGGTAAATGTACGGTATTATGTCTGGTCACCTTTTTTGCTTAGCAAGATTTATTTGTGGTAAGCAAGTTTTTGTGCTTTGTCTCCAAGTCAATCATCTACTCTCCAAATGGTCGGTAATAATTGGTGCCATCGCTGTCGGTATGCCCGATTTCTTCATGTTTGTCTTGCATCGTCCCACCTCTGTACTTAGTCTGTTGAGGCACTTCCATGTTCTCCAGTCCTGTCTTTGTCCAGGGAGTAGCTGTGCATTAGTTAGGAGGGGTAGTTTCTTGTGATGGTGACAGTGATGCACCTCTTCTCCCACAGTGCAAGTCTGGCCACCTCAGAATCATTGTATATATTCTTTAGTCCTATTATGCAATTGATAACATCCATTAACATGACCCTTTGTAATACTCAACACTCTCTGTGATTTGATGTTCCTCAGGTGTGCGATGAAGCCCTTCACAGTTTAAGGGTCCAGGACCAGGGCCACCTGATTGCCACCGGTTCCCACACCGGTACCACCACCCTCCTGGAGCTGTCCAGTAGTCTGTGCACCATGCAGCGCAATGAGAAAGCATTGGTGACCGCCATGTTTGATCGGGAGACCAAACGAGAGAAGATTCTAGAGTCGAGACAGAGAGAGCTGAGACTGAAGAGAGCTGGTACAAGTGCAGCTGGCAATGAGGTATGTATTGTGGAATTCACAGTTTTTATTATTATTATTTTACATTTTATGCTTGCACCTTTTTTATAAAATGTTATATTTCATAAACTGTTTCCCAATGCTGCACAAGTTTTCAATATAAATGTACTTTTATGTAAATATTATGTGATTATGTTACTGTTTTCCATTGCTTCTTATTTGTGCAATGTCCTTCTTTTTGCATGTTGGCATACAAATGTGACATTTGACTGTCTTCCATTGCTGCTTCTTCTGTATCTAAGTAAATACTCATCTTTATATATGTGAGCTTACCCTTTCTTCCTTGTGAAACTTGGGAAGGACTGGAGCAATTGTGTCACAGTATCACAGGGTTACTTTGGCTGTATCCGCATTGGCGGCTACAGCTACGGCTACGATTACTGCTAAGGGAGTCGTCAGGGACATACTATACATAGAATGATGCTATTATAAACCATGTTGTTACTAGTATAATTAGGCCTACTATTATGATTATGAAATATGATAAACATCAAAGCTTAATTTAGACAGCTTTGCTCTACTTGGCTCATCATGAGTTCATACTGTGTCTTTAATTCTAATCGTGTTTTAGTTCCCGAACCTTTCATCGACCCATACTTGAGTTTCTTGTTTTGTTTCTGGTGTGGTTTACAGGATGACGAAGCCAACAATGATGAGGAAGAGGACCTTGTGGAGTCAGCAGAGAAAGATTTCTTCTACATGATCAATGCTGATAAGAAGAAGCAAGAGGCAAAGAACGCCAAAGCAAACCAGGCTAACAAAGATGTTGATGTAAGTCAAATTTTTTAAAAGCCGAAAATACAATAAAAACAACTTTTAGGTTTTGGAAGATTAAAAGCATGAAAAACAGTTTGACGTTAGTTTCAAAGACTATTTCTGCTTCTTGTTGTTAAGAAAAATGCAAACTATCTCAGGGTAAACCATGCCCGTCATGTGGCAGGGTTTCCCCCAAAATGTTCCCGTACTTTGACACACTCTTTTCCTTTTGTATGAAAGACCCCACCACCCCCCCCCCCAAAAAAAAAGAAAGATTCCCACTGCCTTTTTATCCCATTTTTAAAGTATAGACACTAGGACTGCTCATAAGATATCAGAAAGTACTTGTTTTAATAGATGTCAAATTGTGTGTAAGCACTCTATACTCAGTACTTGTTGTTATAAATGATTATGTTCTCATTATTTTCTTCTTTTTCAGAATACCATCATTGAAGAAAATGGGGATGAAGACGGAGAGAAGAAAGACACAGAGAACGGCGAAAAGGAGGACAAAGAATGATGACCTAACCAATGACATTTAAGACTCAACCTTTGACCCCATACATGTTTTGTATTTACATGTGGACAGATTTGCAAATAGTTCAACCTTTTGCCAGACCTTAGTTCATGTGTACAGGGCCCAATGTCATAGAGCTTTAAGCACAACAAAATTATGCTTACCTAGAAGGGTTACCAGCCAAACTACCTTTCTGAAGGTACAATGGGTGACTGGTATCCTACTCATTTCTGCTTAGAAGACCATTTTTAAGCAAAGTGTTCAGCTTAAGTAGCTCTTTGAATTTGGCCTAGAACCGTTTATGAAAAATTGAGAACCTTGTAAGCAACGGTATAAATAAGGTGTCATTTGTGTTTGTCTTAAATGCTAGACATGGCAGTATGTTTTTGTTTTTTTATTGTACATAAGTTTACAATTGTTTGTGTAACCAAAAATCTTTTTAAATTTTTCTGTTGCATGGGTGTATATATTTCCATGAATGAAGAGGGTTTCCACTTCTGAGTTATGCTAAAAATTTAAAGAAACTAAAATCTTCTTTGCTTGATTCAGGCTGATTGTAAGTCTAGTTAGGATTGGGTTCTCAGTCCCTACCTGATTGTGTGAGTTTTCGCTACGATACGGTCTTTCCTCCACATCTTAAAATTTATATCTTCAGTGTTTTCAAACAATTTGATTTACTGGCATTATTTCCGTTTTGTTTGGAATTGTTTTGCCACAATGTTCAAACATTTACAAGGTTTCTACAACCATTATTGTTTTGACCTTAAAACTGTTCAGGGCTTTTTCTTAAATATTATTTTGTTTTCCAAATTTCAAATGGTTGCTTACTGTCAATTAACTTTGTTCGCATGATGTCGTTTGAGTAGGGAGCCCTTGGCTAGAGGTCAAAAGAAGGTTGCTCATTGGCCCATCATGTGCGTCGTGCGTACTAAGATGTGCGCTTTTCATTGATTCGTCATCGTTCCTACTTATAAGATGGCGGCATGATGACATCTAAGCAAACGGATCCACCATCTTTGTCCCTTTCCCATCATGTTTATTTTTAATGATTGAAATCATTATGTTTTGCACCAACAAGCACTGCCTTTAGACACCAGCTTTGCAAATAACCGTCCATGTACATAATATGTATTTCATAATATGCATTTACAAAAAATAAAACCATTAAAAAAAAGGTATTCAAATAATTTAATGTTGTATAAAATACTATAATTGTATTCTTTGTTGAAAGACAGAAATAAAGTATTCAGGACTGACAAAATTCATTTGAATTCAAACGAGTTTTATTGTGTTATTTGTCAAAGCTGGCTTTTATTATTACCACTCTGGATAGTTTGGCCTATCATTATTACATTGACAAAAAGCAATCTATGATCCTACATTAAATTTAAGATTACACACTTCAAAGATAAGACGATTGTAAAATTCCATGTTTCTCAAAGTATTTTACGTTTTTGAGTAATTTAATTTATTTTTCAAGCCTCTTGGTACATGTTCAAAACGAACCACGCGGAAGAGCATGTGTGTATAACTGTAGCTGCATTGTGAGTGTCTTGTGTTTTAAAGGGGGGGGGAGATGTACTATAACTTTTGTTTTGGGAATCCTTCGATTGTTTTAATCCTTTATCAATGTAGATGGGCCTATATACACGTAAACTTACATGTGACATTTTTGTTTCAAAAATGTGGTCTCGTTTTCGAGATATTCCTGAAAATCTGGAGCGGTTTTGTCCATAATCCAAGATCATAATTCCAATACACAATCTGATAAACGTTATCGCGATAACCTTCTCATATTCAAAAGGTTGGCGCGGAAAGAAAACAAATCTTTTTACATAACAACATTAACCTTCGAAGTGAAATGTTAAAACAAAACAAATAACTTTTTACTATCGAATGCTGCTGTAGGCTTGTAAACAATAGTCTGTATTGCAATTAATTTTAAGAGCATTTTAAACGTATACTTCGGATTCCCTTTTTAGTCAAGTCGGCGTGTGGTGGAATTGCAGTCTAGTCTATCAATATTCACGGGTTGAACATGTGGTATTTCAGGTCTATTAATTTTTGAAATTAATTAATATGCAAGATTATTTACAAAAATAGCTCACTTACGATGACTTATTACTTTTTCAATACATATACATAACACAAAACAATATAGAAGCCAATACACACTGGTGACTAATCACATCATAAGTATGAATTAGGGTCAATGAAGAAATAAAACAGAACACCGAAAGCATTGACAGCCAGGGTCCAATTTTATTTAGCTGCTCATTTATAAATATAAGTAGATTATAACCTGCATAAAACCTTTGAGGCAAACCGTAAACATATAATAAAAAGTTAATTTATATTTTGTGCATATTCTATAAGTTCATAATACTTCATAGGGAGTTGTCAGTGTTGGAAGATACATGGCTCAATGCGTACTTTAATAACACTGTACGTGACATTGGCGCAGCCTCATTGTAAGGGGCACCCCCCCCTTGCCCCACCCATTTCTATTTTTACAATATGTGTTTACAATACAAACGTTTTAAATGCAGTGTATACTTTTGGTATTTAATGAAGACCAGTATCCTCACTTGGTGTATCTCAACATACATAGTATGCATACGATAACAAACCTGTGATAATCTGGGCGAAACTTCTATATAGAGCTCATCGAAGTTGCAAGACAATTTTCAAAGTTGCTTTCAGATGCACGAAAAAGGTTTTACTGAAATCTTTCTCGGGTTCAGGTTTGTTGGATTAATAATAAATTACTCTCCAAAGGGAGTTGTTTAAAATATTTTATCACGAGTACTCCAATGCTCTTTACCAACTAATATCCTGGTCAATAATTTGTGGAATAATTTCCAAAAGTATATACCCTGTCTAGCGTTGCACTATAAAATGTAACGCGTAGTTTATGTCGTTCCTGAGACAAAATAGCTAAATAAAGCCAAAAACCCATTCATTTGGACACAATCAAATTAAAACTAAAACATCTGTTACAAAGCATCACACATCGCGCAAAACTAAAAACACAGTTGCACTATAAAATTTAACGCGTAGTTTATGTCGTTCTTGAGACAAAATAGCTAAATAAAGCCAAAAACCCGTTGATTTGGACGCGGACAAAAACAAATAGGTTTTACATTTCTTTGATGGCAGCTCGCCCAATCGTAGTGGGTAAGATTCCCCCAGTCAGCGTGACCTTCCCCTTGATGCGGGAGAAACACATACCGAACGACTCGTAGACCGGATCCAAGTAAGACCGCACTGTGGCTCTCACCATCATGGAGCTGGTACGTAAGATTACGAAGAGGGCCTTTGCAGTGGGCTGCATGATGAACACTGAGAAGAAGTTGAGCAGAGCGAAGATGATACCCCACAAGAAGGAGAGTAAGATCCCGAAGAGGATGCTGAAGATGATGTAGACAATGATCTGTTATGGGGGAAAAGAAACATTAAGAAATGTTCTCATTGGTTGTCAATTATGTTGTCTTCGCCGCTCTACCAGTGACGCGTAACGAATCTACAGTTAGATTTGTACGAATCTACAGTTAAGTGTAGATTTTTACGAATCTACGATTTGTAAATATAATCTACACTTTCATCAATACAGTGACGTCACAGAAAAAGTTTAAACCAGTGCACTATGATTGGTGGAAAGTTCTTGGTGACTTCAGCGTCACCGCCAATTATACAATCTTCCCCTTTTTCTTAAAAAAACCCTAACCCACAAATTCGTGTGTGTAAATATCCAATGCATAGGCTTGTAGGCTACAGGTTTTTTCTAGAAATTGCTTTATTATTTTTTTTCTCTTGATGTTGAGTTATACTACTCCGTTTATTCAACAAAAATTATCTGCAACAACATACATCAATACAACAAGCTCCAATACATACTGCTATTATATAACAGATTAAATGAGCTACGGGCTGTAATACATAAATTAAATTGCTAATTATTTATTTACTTATTCATTTATCTATTTCATGTTTTTATCTATCTATATTCATTCATTTTTTTAATTATTTGTTACAAACCTGTGTCCACGAATATATCAGCCGGCTAATTTTTCTGATCGAGTACTTCGCAAAGACTGCCGGTTCCTGAAAAACTTCGTCATACTCGACCTACACAGAGCAAGGGGGGAAAAATAAACAATAATTTGCCGATTAACAAAAAATCAACACAAAAGTTCACCATCCACCAGACATCTCTTAAAAAATTTGAGGTGTTAAAATTGACACCTTGGGTGTTGCAACTGATATAGATACCGAAGAGAGAATCAAGATTAATATCATATAGTGTTAAAATAACACCAATGTAAATAATATCGAGTTAAATTCAGTTCGATCCAACCACTAGACTTGTGGACAAGTCGTTTAATCGGCCCACGCGGTAAAATAGTCGAGATCACTGCTCGCGTGCGAACTCCCCGCTCCCCGGTTTCTACTCAAATCGGGGAGCCTGCAGTTCGCGCGAGAGCTGATCTCGCGAGAGCACCGTTACAACTCGACTATCTAACCGCGTGGGGCCGATTTAACGACTTGTCCACAAGTCTATGTAACCACATGAAACCAATATACTGTTTTATATCGTACAGAGGTGGTAAAATATCTGGATTTGAATTATCTTAAACAACATGATTGTAATAGTTGTTGTTAAATTTGCATCGGGGATAATAAAGTATATCTATTTTGGTTTTACCCTTATTATACACCGATGTAAATGTTAGCACTGCATTTTCGGCACTTCCCCGAGTTCTGTGGAAAACAAACCACAAAACTCGAGAAGGTAATGAATATACAGTGCTAACATACATCGGTGTATAATAATGGGTGAAACCAAAATGAACTTGTTAAATTTGTTAGTTTGTTTAAGTTCACAATGTTGCTTCCAACCTTGATTTGTGCACTCGTTCTGTAGATATCTTCCTCGTCCGTGATGGTAATAAGCGGTTGTGATGGATCATCACCTACCGACATTTGCTGAAGTTCCGTATCTGGACAAAATATGGATTCAGAAATGACTACTATTAGGCCCTTGTTATTATTTTCGGCGACTACTCTCTAAATGTAAACGAGTGAAAAGCACCACTCTTTACATTTCGAGTTGTCCCTCATATGGCTCTTTAAACCAAGTGGGGGTTATTTCACTCTTTTAGAGGGGTTTCAGTCCAGGACAGAGTGAAAAATCACTCAAAAAGATGCAAACTTCAATCTAAAAGAGTGGAAGACCACCCGAAAATGAGTTCCCTCATACGGCTCTTCAAAGAGTGCATTATTTTTCACTCTTTTGCATTTAGAGAGTAGTGTGACGGTCGGTTTTGGGATAGTGATATCCTCAACCTCTATAGGACCCCGGTTCGAATCCCATCGGGGTTATCCTCCCACATCTAAAACCGAAATGTACTTTTTTACTATCTCTCCGTTGGGTTTCTTGGACGATCAGAATCATGAAATTGTAGTGGGTATATCGTTTGTCTCACCCAACTCTTTTGATTGTCACGGAGCAATTGTAGCCTGCAACTTTTTGTAACAAACTCAGGATGGCTGATTCAATGCCTCCCATCTCGTAAATGATGTTCAATTAATGATATTGTTAAAACACAACCTGTTATTAAGTGGTCAGATTGCATGAAATTGCATAAAAGAGCATATCAGATCCTAACTATTTCGGAGCATTATGCGGGCCCGGAACCTGCCGCTAAATAGCGCTCGCTGTTGCCACAAATTGCATTAGTCATTTTGCTGCTTGGAAAATCCTAGTACCTCTTGGAACTGTCAATTTGTTTAGTTATATTACAAAGAAAATATGACTTTTCAACGGGTATCTTTAATAAAGGTCACTCATTGGAAACGATATTATGAATCTGTTTACTATGTAATGAGCATTCAATTTTATTTTTAGGCACATCTCTGAAATTGATGGGTTTTTTTTGTGTGGGGGGGGGGGGAGACGGACACTTAAAAAGAGTTACCACAACCGGTCCTCCCAGATACCTAATGAACATCACATAAGAGTACTCACCATTTCTTCTCGCGGCACCCGACGGCCAAGCCCCAACTGTATTGCTATTATCAACCATTATAGCTGTTAAATGATCACCACTTTACTGCATCACCATGAAGCGGTTATACACATGCATAAAGTAACTATACGGCTCTCATATCAACCAGTGAGCAACAGTACAAACAAGCTGGTTGCTGTATTAATAATTGTGTGGTATCTACAGTGAGGTATTGATCCGTGGAAAATTTGTGTCTATGTTACCAAGCAACGCAATGCTAATAAGCTCCATTTTCGATTCGGTGAGGTTGCAGTACACCGGTCACACAATATTGGCCATTTTGTGTGACATTGACCTTTCAATTTTGTAAGGATGCTATTTACTGTGTAAAATATTATGACTTTCTACTGAAAATGTAGCTTTGCAGAGATATTTTACATGGAGCTTTATCCAATAAACACAATGACATATTTCGATAGTATGGTGGCCCTGAAGGGACATCGCATATCGCAAACGTGTGCGCATACGTATGCAATGTCGTGAAACAATTCGCAAATATGTGCGCACACCATAGAGCTATATAAAATTCACGACATTGCAAAACAAATCGCACTCGTGTGCGCACATATTCACGATTTGGTTCACGAAATTGCATACGTGTGCGCACATATTCACGATTTGGTTCACGAGATTGCATACGTGTGCGCACATATTCGCGATTTGTTTCACGACAATGCATACGTGTGCGCACATATTCGCGAATTGTTTCACGACATTGCATACGTGTGCGCACATATTCGCGAATTGTTTCACGATATTGTATACGTGTGCGCATATATTCGCGATTTGTTTCACGACATTGCATACGTGTGCGCACACGTTTGCGTTATGCGATGTCCCTTTGGGGCCACCATACGATAGGGCTATTGTTTTCATGAATACAGGTGGATCATTACAATTTGGTAAAATGAAAACAAGAAAGCCGATGAAAATGAAAACTGATGAAGTGACCAGTTAAATATTGTGATGCACTCATTTTCTAATAGATATAGCCAACATGGTGAGTGGGGAAAAATTACAAGTCTGAAACTCATAACTTTAACTGTGATAATTATCTTATTTTACATGAAGCTTTTTCTAATGACAAAATGACGTAGGCCTAGGCCTACGTTCCGAAACAGATTAACATATGTGTTAGTGCACTATAAACAGGAGGATCATTACACTTTGGTTAAATGAAAACAAGGAAGCCGAAGTGATAAAATGACCAATCATAATTGGATGATTGTTTGGATTGGCTAAACACTATTTTGGGATTTACTCATTTTCCAATGTGAATGGAGGGGGGGGGGGGGGGGGTTACAATTCTCCTCATGTTAACATTGTGTAAATTGCTATTGATGTATTACCCTTCCGGTGCCAATTTGTCAACATCCAAAACATCTGATAAATGGGTCTTTAACATGTTTGTACAGGGATTTTTTGGTTCAAGAGGTTTTTTTTTCAGAGCGAAATTTGAAGCATGACGTCATTGGTTTTCAACATTGAGCTTTACATTCCAATGATGTTTTTGCGTTTGAATACCAATAGGCAAGAACTGAAACCATAGACCTTTCTTTTGCAACGTCACAGCCCGAGTTTTTGCCAACCCAGATTGGAAAACTATGGAAAGACATAAGTGCAAATCAAGAAAAGATCGCTATTTTAACAATATAACAAAATTTGTTGATTTAAAAAAAAAAAAAAAAAAACTAATTATGAGAGTTATTTTATTAATTGAAAATTTGCAGAAAATGTTGAATTTGGTTAAAACATCTCTTAATACGATTGCGTGTTTTACTAACATTCGGCCGACCATGCCAACCAAGGCGGTTTGTTTATCAACAAAAGAAATGTCCATAGAGATTCATCTTTCTCAGAATGATGTCATCGGTGTTTTGTTTTGTTTTATGTTGACACAATTTTGCAACGGATGGTATCAACACAAAGGCAATTTACACCGTTTTTAACTTGAGGCTAATAAAGACTTGTTAATTTCCCCAGATAAAAGTCAATAAGTCATGATGACTGCATATACTGGATGAATAGGCCTACATCACAAAATTAAATTTGTCGGGTTTGTTTCCCTTGCTCTTTATTAAAAGGGGCAATGTAAAAAAAAAATCACCGCTCTACCATTGTAATTTTACAAAAGCAAAAACGGCGTATTTCATTTTATTTCGTTTCGTTTCGTTTTTGTTCATGAATACAAATCAGTTCAAGAGCTGCATGCTTATACAATGATACGAGTTGTGCTTAAAGGATTCGGGTACTTTTTCAAAATGTCCACATATTTACATTAAACTTACAGGGTTTGAAGATGATGATAGTGGAAAGCTTCCCTTCAAATATTACTAACTACGGTTGTGTAGTTTTTGAGGAATGAGTAAAACAAGTCACAATGGTCTCATGAGACCAAAATTATTTTAGCATGTAAAATCCCCTTAACCAGTTATGATATTATACCAAAACATAACTGGTTAATACGTTTTTACATGCTAAAACTGAGACGAAAGTTATTACTTTTACTCATTTCTCAAAAACTACAGTACCCCAGTAAGTAAAATTTGAAGGGAAGCTTTCTATTATCATAATCTTCAAACTGTTTAAGTTTAATGTAAATCTGTGGACGTTGTGTTTTTTTTAGGAAAAAGTACATATACCTTTTAAAGAGAAATATTATACTATAATAGAAAAAAAGAAAAAAAAAATCAGAAACTTGCCCGCACCAAAGCAACTGTTACTAGTTGACAAGCGAATGAATAATTAAGAACAAAATTCAAAGTCACTTCGCGTTTCCGCATTTTTGCAAATCTCCCTTATCGCGCATTGAGAAAATAACTCTACTCAGACTTCTTGGATCGAAGCGCATTCATTCCTCGCCACGATGGGTAAGAAGCCGGAAGCTTTCAAGGAGAAACTTCCCCTAATCCGGGAAAACATGAGCCCGAAGGATTCGTAAAAAGGATCCAGGACCGATCGGACACTCGCTCTTAGTATCATTGCAAAAGGGCGAAGTAACACGAAGATCAATTTGGCTAGAGGCTGCATGAAGTACAAGGTGCAGACGTTGGCGAGCGCGAAGACGATACCCCAGATGAAGGAGAGAATTATCCCAAAGAGGACGCTGAAGATGACATTTACAGCAACCTGTGTAAAAAGAAAACATTGATATTATAATGGGCCTTGTAGAAAAAGCACTACACAGAACAATGGAGACACAAACATACAGAATGTCATACAGACCCTTTAAAAGACCAGTCTTCCCACTTGGTGTATCTCACATATAAAATAACAAAGCTGTGAGAATTTGAGCTCAATTGGTCGTCGAAGTTGCGAGATAACAGCTACGAAAGAAAAAAACACCCTTGCCACACGAAGTTGTGTGCATTCAGACATGCTTGATTTCGGGACCTCATCTAATCCTCAGGTCTCGAAATCAAATTCGTGGGAAAATTACTCCTTTCTCGAAAACTAGGTCACTTCAGAGGGAGCCGTTTCTCACAATGTTTTATCCTATAAACCACTCCCCATTATACTTGTTTCCCAGTAAGGGTTTATGCTAATAATTTGTTTGAGTAAATACCAATAGTGTCCACTGCATTTAATGTTATGGTTAAGTTATGTTTTATGCTGGCCAAGACCCAATTTCAATCAAAGAGCTGCTCTAGCAGAAAAGCAGCTAAGCACAACCAAATTCTGCTTACTAGAATAACGTTACCAGCCAAACTACCAGGTTACTTTTACAATTTTGGACTGGTATCCTGCTCATTTCTGCTCAGCAGAAAGTTGTCAAGCAAGTATTTTCTGCTCAAGCAGCTCTATAAATTTTGGCCCTCGGTAGGCCTAGTTAAGGGGATAAAATTTCATGAAACTCATGTACAAAAGCAATGTTACATTACCTGGGTGGTTGTTAAGATCAAGCGGTTTAGCCAAACTATAGAGCAGTACGGACGACTCATCGAGCTCGGTTCAGCGAACACATCATCGTATTCGATCTATACAACGATAAACGATGACAGTAATTAGTTTAATATTGGATATTGGACGTTCACATAGGTTTGTACAGCGAATATCAATTTCCCTCTTTCGATATTGGACATTGGACATTCCCGTAGGTTTGTACAGTGAATGTCATACCTTGTACAACGATATTGGATATTTGGCATTCCCGTAGGTTTGTACAGTGAATGTCTCTACCTTATACAACGATATTGGATATTTGACGTTGCTGTTTCGATAATGGACATTGGACATTCATCAAAATAAATTTACTGTTACTATTTGCAGTCCGAATTATTGGTCCTACTCCCCCCCCCCCCCCCCATCGAAAAAGAGACGCAATGGATCTAATTTGTTTAAGGAACATTGTTTTTAAGTACCGTGAAAGTCTTTAGCAATTGGGGGGAAGTTTGGACTACCCACTTAAAAAGAAAAATACAATTGTTCAAACTATTTATAAACATTTACGTTTGGGGTGAATCGGTAGATGTCATTGTCCGCAGTGTTTCCGATGTGGTGAACATCACCAAATGACCGATAGCCAGAACCACCGTTGACGGGGGCCGTACTCGGTGGTAAGTCCTCATCCGGAGCCGTGGGGCCATCGCGTCCATAAGACCCACGATCTTTGTAGGAAGACATGGCGCCTTGTTGACTATAATCAGGTGGGTCTGCTGCAGGATAAACATTGAAAAAAAGAACTCAATTGATTTCTTTGCTGTTTACAGTAAGCTGTTGTTTTGGTTGATAGCATATTGTTTATTATATCATAATGACATATAGTGCCACGGTAATTATACTGTCGCCATATGAACTCGAAACGATTAGCATTTTGGCGAAACCACGGCATTGAACTCAGTCTATTTTGTTGGTTCAAATGTCGTGCTATTTGTGAAATATTTGATGATGATGACGTCATAATTACATCAATATACTCACCATACAGGATATTATTTTGTTTTTATACAAAATAATACCACCCTCATTGAATACCTTGACCTTTAGAAACAAATTCTGGCATGTAGAAATCCCTGTAGAAGGCATTGGCGTTTGCTTTATTATATACAAAGAGGTTATGACGTTATAATGACGTAATTCAAGGTGATCCCATTCTCAGATTTTTTGGTGCATGACTTTTTTTTTAATCTTTGGGTCAAACTGATAATTTGGTGAAAAAAGGGTGCTTTTGTCCGCCGTGTCACGATTTTGTCCTTTATCCACCTCACTATCTGATCTGCCGTCGATTTCACAAAACCCTTCCTAACTTAAGATTAATCTTAGGACTTATAGGATGAGTCCCAACCCTGCACTGTAGCATGCAGACCTTAAGATTAATCCTAATTTAAGAAGAGTTACACGTCCTAACTCGAGATAAGACGAGTCCTAACTCTTTGTGAAATCGACCCCTGGGCCCAAAGCATGTAAGCACAATACCTTGCTATGCACAGAAACATATTTCACTTCTGGAAAACTACGTTACTTCAGAGGGAGCCGTTTCTCACAATGTTTTATACTATATCAACAGTTCTCCATCGTTTGTTACCAAATAAGTTTTTATGCTAACATTAATTTTGAGTAATTACCAGTAGTGTCCAGTGCATTTAAAGTCACCTGGAAGTGGTATTTTTTTCAAAATAAAGCTTTTGCCACTAATATATGTGTTTTGATAAGTGGAATGTGAATTAACAGTTAACTATAAAGGTTTAAAAAAATCAGTTCTTATGTTATTTACAAATTTAAGAGTAGACCCCGACCCGAGAGGGCGCTGTTCGTGACGTCAATCGAGGCAGACTTTGCCTGTAATGCGTAGAGTAAACACAATTGCAAAGTACATGTACGGACCAAGTCGTGAGTTTGTATGTTTCAAAAAAAAAAAAAAAAAGAAGAAATCCGGCAATGCCGACCAGGTATATTGCTGCTGAATGCAGAAAAACACTTTTTGAAACGTACCAACTCACGACTTGGACGTACATGTACTTTGCACGTGTGTTTACTATACGCATTGCAGGCAAAGTCTGCCTCGATTGACGTCACAAAAGGGGTTGGCGGAGTCAGCCCCCCAAACAACTTTATATATTTTTTAAACATATAAATCGTGACAAACAATTACTAAAAAAATTGTTTTATTGTTCGTAGGCATATACTCTTATGTTTGAAAGAAAACAAATTCTATTTCCAGGTGACTTTAACTGAAACAAAAGTAATAACGTGCTTTACTTTAATTAGCATAACTAAAATGTTTTTGTTGGTTATCGCAGTAATATCACTCACTGTTATTAAAAGACATTATACCTGAGGCCTTTTTAGGCTTCTGAAAAACAATTTGTTACAATATTTTCTGGCCTTTGACGATACCAAGGGTGCCCATTGCCATTAAAGGAAGGCCTACACATTGCTATGGAATGGACTTTTTGTGGCGTTTAAAAGTGTTCGTTGTGAATTCAATATGGTTGAAAAGATTATTTGTAATGAGCCTCACAATATGCCTCGAAATAATGTGGTTTTCCTTGTACATGTAATGTACTTCCTTCAGTATAACATGGTCCGCCGTTTGGGGGTTTTCGGGTTCTAAAAGACTGCGGACCGACGTGTTTGTCCACGACGAAGTAAAAGAAAAAACACAGAATGCTTGTTTTTTCGGGCCTAAATAAAAGACTATTAATACTCCATATCCACCCTGCTGGTGTTCAAGGAGCAGAATGTATCTTTTTTTGAGTATCATTATTCACCGAACATCACTTTAATAGGCAGATGCGATGAAAAGCAACATAAAGACCGTACAAAATTTAACATTTTATGGATCAACTATGAAGAAATTACAAACTTTTTATGAAAGATCCTAATTATTCATAGTTTTGAAAAACAGACCTACAAATTTGCGTAAAATTATACTCACTGTATCTCGTGTCAGTCTGCATAATTAGCCTCACAATTATTATTCTCCTAAAGAAAATGGAACCGTTGGTTCCAATCGTACAAAAGGAAACGGGATATTGGTTGAAGTACGGTGGCCCACAACAGCTGTCACGTCATGCAAACGAAAAACTGCGATAGCGCCTTTGCTTTTGCCGTGGTGCTTCTACTTTTTGCCGTGACAGCTGTGGGCCACCGTAATAATTTGGTCACATGCGTTCCAAACATGAGTGCGACAACAGTTTGGCATTCGGCCAGTGGCAATACTTATATTCCATGAGAAAGAGGCCAAATAAAATACACTATTAGATCTCAAAAAGGGTAATTCAAAGAAGAAAAAACATTAAAAAGCGATATTTTTTTTTGTACTTATTGGTACTACCTGAGGTGGCAAAATCTTAATACATTTTTATTAAAGGTCTATATCTAGGGGTGATCAGTTGTGTTAGCAATCCCAGGGTGGTAGCTAGTGGCAGTAAATGGCTTCTCTTTAAGCCTAGTCAGAATGAGCTTATGTGCAAATCCTTAGCATCCTTTGTTTTAACTATTTACAGTTGAGTCTTCCATATTCTCTCTGTGTACTATCTATATTTATAAAGGGGTTCCAGGTATCTGCAAGCCTTGCAGATACCTGGAACCCCAAACAAACTGTTTAGGTGGCGGAGCGAACACAAATCTACAAGTTTATTAGCGATGTTTACACATTATCGACACAATCGCTAAATATGCAAGGTATGATTTTGGCAGAGTTGACCCGAAAATTCAGATTTAAATTCAAACTAGCTAGATGTAAACGAAACATTACCGAAACCTTTACTTTATAAAACAAATCACCCCAAACAAAAAACATGTATAAACTTACCACACCGAAACAGTATATGTAGCTCTATAGAAAAAAAAAATGTTTACTTCCGTATACACATGTAGACAAAATTAGTCTACATGTGTATACTATGGTGGCCCTGACGGGACACAGCCAGTCGTGAATATTTTTGTGACGTCGTGAATATTTTTGCGACGTCGTGAATTTATTCACGACAAGTCGCGAATTTTTTCACGACTAGTCGCGAATTTTTTTACGACTAGTTGCGAATTTTTTCACGACTAGTCGTGAACATTTTCATGACGTCGTGAATATTTCTGCGACTAGTCGCGAATATTTTTCAGTGGCTTGATTGTGTAATTACTGTATTCACGTTGACGGCTTAGTAAGACTAAGCTGAAAGCTGTCCCGTACGATGATGGATCCGGAGGAGAATTCCGACTCTTGCAAATCGATGGTGGGTTATTTAAACAAAACTAACGTTGACGTATGGCCCTTACGGTAGGCCTACGAGGCCTGACGTTATAGTTTTACTAGTACTTTATTAGGAGTAGGCTATCCTATGCTAGGCAATAAACGTTGGCACTTTCACTCTTCAGATAAAACATAACGTTATATGTCACCCGAGGTAAATTTTACAAACAACCCAATGATAAGTTTAATTATAATGTGTTGACAATTTCAGCAAATAAATTTGACAATTTTTACCTGAAATGTTAGAGCAATTTGCGTTGTTATTTCCAACTTTGAAACGCGAGTTCGTTCCGTCACGGCAGGGTGCAACGCATCTCGTAATCCCCCACCAAGTTTAACTGAAAGATTAATCATTTGGCATTCAGAATTATTTGGGTTTGGAGTAATTCAACCTTGAAAACCCCCGAAATATTGATGAAAGTCAGACACTGTTTTTCGAACTTCGATAACAATTCTACTGGATAATACATGGGCCCCATACACATAGCTGAGTGGCTACAATCTTTATAGCTTGGCTCTCTACGCGTGCCGTGTAAGAATTACACACTCAAGCTACTGAAAAAATATTTACGACTAGTCGCGAATTTATTCACGACTAGTCGCAGAATTATTCACGACGTCGTAAAAAATATTTGCAACTAGTCGTGAAAATATTCGCGACTAGTCGTGAAAATATTCGCGACGTCGCGAAAATATTCGCGACTTGTCGTGAATAAATATACGACGTCGCGAAAATATTTGCGACTAGTCGTGAAAATATTCGCGACGTCGCGAAAATATTCGCGACTTGTCGTGAATAACTATACGACGTCGCGAAAATATTCGCGACTTGTCGTGAATAAATATACGACGTCGCGAAAATATTCACGACTGGCTGTGTCCCTTCAGGGCCACCATAGTATGTATACGGAAGTAAACATATTTTTTTCTATAGAGCTACATACTGTTTCGGTGTGGTAAGTTTATACATGTTTTTTGTTTGGGATGATTTATTTTGTTTACATAGACTTAGGGGTCAAGGTAGAATGGCTCTCATGTTACTCTACCGCTCTCGTGATACCGCTAGCTCGTGACTATGACATAAAGTGGAGCAATAAACGATGCTAGCGTTTTGCTGCAATGCCTTCGTGGTCTCGTACAGTTTCATAAAGCCGCTATCCAAAGCGTTTGGAGGGGGAGACCATGCGTGCCCGCCCCGAGTGGTCTCCCCTTAAAGTCCCTTTGGATTGCGGGTCGACGAATCTGTCCAAGCCACGAAAGCATTGACAAAACGCTGATAATACCAGCCCGATTTGGGAAGAGGGTATCCCCCCTCGCCAAATGTTCCCATACTTTAACATACTGTTTTCATCTGTACATGTATAGAAGTATCCCCCTCCCCCCAAATGAAATCCTCTGAGGAATTCTTGAGATTCATGTCACACAAAGAAAACACCACAGCGGTACACCTAGACTTGACTCAAGTCCAAATCCCTTGAGAGTCCTTTTATTTTCAGTCCCATCGCCCCAGAACATCAGAAAACACCCCAACATGTGCCGCATTGGAACCACGTCAGCTACATTTTGACGGCTGATATGTTTACGGACCTCTCGCACGAGAACGGGACTTGAATCAAGTCTAGTGGAGCTGCAGCGTAATGTACAAATTATCACTTCATGAAACGAATTCTTACTTTCCATTAGATTCTTAAATTTGTAAACAACCATAACATAAATAATATTTTGTTCTTGAATTTTGTGGCATGTTAATGTGACCGAGTGGTTAAGCACCGCACTCTGCTTCTGATCAGAGCGCTGGTTCGAGTCCCGGCTTGTGTCCCGTGAGCAATGTGCATTACCATAATTATGACTTGTCCTTCGGGTGGGACATTAAGCTGTAGGTCCCGTATACTAGCGTTGGTAGTGCACGTACCCATAACGCATATCACTTACCATGAAAGAGTAGGGGGTAAACCCATGTTTTTCTGATTCACATTAATAATTTGCAAGCACCCTTGTTTACATGTTCATCAGGATTGTGATCTAGAGTGGTTAAGTTCACTTATGAGGCATCCTTGTTTTCATTACGAGAAATAGTTAGTACAAATAATGTACAATCAGAATACTATACATACTTTTTGCAATAGTTTAATTTTTTTTTAACGATGCCATTGCTTCAACATTGGTTGATATTATTCAGTTCATAATATTCAGTTCATAATAATTGAGAGATACAACAAGGGGGTTAGTTATAATAAATAGTTGTTAAAAATGTTAAGACATAAAAAGTGCGTGCTGGTATATAAAATTATATGCAATTTGTAGCAACCCGATTTCAATCCGTAATGCCTATCCAATAAACCTTTAACAATCAACAAAGTCTCAGTTATTACAAGAAGCACACATTCCACGAGGGTGATTTCAGTAGAAAATTACGACTGAAAATGTGGGCCTACACAGGCACACGTTTTGTACTGCTTTTTTACAATGAAAACTAGACCAAAAATGGCGTTTTGGCGTGCCATCTGCATATTGTGTATACCATACGTCCATGCCCTAGATACGAAACTCACAACTATTCTGCTTGACAAAGTTTACGATTTAAACAATGTTAACACTTAGTATAGTTTCGGATTATTGAAGAAAAATTAGTTGACTGCGGTGGAGGCTATTTGTTAAGTATAAAGGGGGTATTATTTATTTATTTTTAATAAAGTTTTTATGTGGGGTATACATGTACATTGGTAATATTTAAAAATGGGTAGATAAAATTGGTTCAAAATTGGTTTAGACTGGTCCCCTTGCCTCTAAGTGTGACGTCAGACCCGCATGTTCAAACATTGTGGAGATTGTTTCTCATGTGTGCTGCCACCTAGCGTCAAGCCTCGCTTACTATTTCATGAGCAAAGAAATCAGTCGGCTCAAGGTACACGTTGAATATAAGTTAAATTACGTTTAATTAATAACCCGTATACAAATAACACTTGTAGGTTTTAATGTAAAAAAAAAAAACATTCTTAAAATTTTTTTGTTCCCCCAAAAAATACCAAAGCGAGTTTCAAAATTCACTGAAAACGGACTTTGGAGTTAGGGCCGTGTCACAGGCAACCGATTCCATGCAATATAAAAGAAAAGGCATTCATCTTTGAATATATATGTATATCACAATTTTGTATTGGGATCACACGACATTGTTTGACAGGTTACTCGTGTGCTGCCGAAGTGGCCCTGCATAGTGGATGTCAGGATACTTCGTGTAATACCTTGTGCAAGTTACGAGGTGACTTCGGCATTTCGTACCTAAGGCACTGCAGCTGGTTGCCTCCTAGTTGCCTGCAAAGTTTGCCTCTTGTGACAACTGTCAAGGCCTTAGACAATTTGAAGATTTGAATTGTGGATTCTCATGCCAACGGGCCTTGCCTCCGTGGCGGTCAGGGCAGCCACGTTGATACGTGAGAAAATGAGAGCGAGTGAGCGGTAGAACGGGTCGCAGAAGGAGCCGATCAGCGCCTTGAAGATCATTCCTGCAACGCGTAGGAGGATGAAGAACACCTTAGAGGCGGGTTGCAAGACGTAGATGGAGATCACATTGAGTAGACCGAAGATTATTGCCCAGATGAAAGATAGGATGACTCCTAGGATGATACTGAAGAGGCTGTAGACTACAACCTGAGGAGGTCGAGTAAAAAAAAGAAAGTTAAACAAAAATAAAGAATTTAAACAGCAAACCAAATCTGCCTCTAATGCCATAACAGTTGCCCCTCCACTCTAAATTCACCGTTATTAAAAACGTTTTCGTCAAAGGCACTGTACACGTTTGGTATTAGTCAAGGAACTTAATTCTTACTTGGTGAATCCATCCCAATATACATGTATGCATCAAATACAGTTGTAAAAGAAGGTAAAATACCCTTGTCGCAAACATTTGTGAGCTGTTAACCATCTCAGTGTTGAGTTTGTTTTTGTTTTGTTTTAAGTTACAGGCAGTGGACACTTTTGTTAACTGTAAAAGACCAGAATTCTCACTTTGTGTATCCCAATATATGCATGAAATATCTGTGAATATTTGAGCTAAATTGGTCATCGAAGCTGCAGGAAAATAATGAAGAAAAACACCCATGTCGCATACATTGGTGTGCTTTCAGATGCCTGTTAACCTCCTCTGCAGTGTTAAGAGGTCTTCTAACCTGTGTCTTATTGAAGATCTTTCTGTTGATGTCAGTGATGGACGTGAATATGTTGTAGTCATCTGGTGCAGCGAAAACATCGTCATATTCCAGCTATACAATGGAAACAAAACAGGTGTTAACTTAGAATAAATTCAAGAGTGACAATAAGTGGTAATTGTGATGCTCAAAGTGCCGTCTAATTTCTCAAAATACAGACCCACTTGTAGTGCATGATTATGCTTGTTGGCGCTTGGGACTATAACGAGCGTTTGCGTATAACTTGGGGACAAGGTGGGATACCCCCCCCCCCCCCCCCACCACCCCCAATTTGCGTCTTTGCTCAAATTAACCACCGCTACCATTAGTTGTTTATGCCACTAGGATTTTGTCCCCGTATGGCACGCCCCCCTCCCCGCCCGCCGTGTGTTTCTCCCATAGGATGTTGATTCTATAGAGGGCGCTATCACACGAAACCTCCACGCAATCTCGGAGGGGGTGGGGGGAGGGGGGCCTTGCTTCCCCGAGTAACAGTAGCACACGGGGGACTTTGTGTACGTTTACATCGATTGCAGCATTCGAAAATAGCAAGAAACGGAAGATGATTTGTGAAGTACTCGCATTATATTAATTTTCTCAACAAGTATTTCGAAACGGTTTCTCTGGATAACTTTTGTTGTACTTGTGTAAAAAAAAATATTTTAGTCAGGAAGATATAACTATACACAAAGGTTGTGTTTGTAAATTTTTTTTTATAGACGATGTGACCTCTGACGTCACACGAAAACCATAACATGATTCGTGCACATACCGCCTGGCAAAAAACCTTTGTGTTTCGGCAGCCAGCTAGAAAGTGTATGCAAGCTTACCATGACTACGTGTCTTTTTGCCCGGCGAAACATGACGTGTACAGTGTTTTTTCAACAGAGGGCGGTTTGAATGTAAACATAGGTCACATCCATAGAGCTATATGGTCACATCTCGTCTCAGCCAGACTTGTTACCCTTCGCTCGGCCAGGCGCTTGTAAATACATAATTATTGTTCTATTTTCCATGTACATATAGCACGACGATGCACTTGAGGCAAGGAGTGAGGAAGCAATTTTCCCGGAACCATGTGACTGTCGTTTTTAGTTCTATATGAACATAACTTTCACCAAACCTGTAAAATGTACACCGAATAAACTCAGTAACTATCAACTTCAAAACTATCTCGTTTGTCACTGCCTGTACTGTAACTTCTGCATGGAGTTTTGTATTGCTATATGCTCTCTGCTTCCACCAACTCGGTTATGATTTTTCAAACCTTTAATTGAGGTCCCATATCGTAGATGTCAGATTCAACCGAGGTCTCTATGTCTGCAAGTTTTGCCCCGTCGGTCTCGATCGCCAGACCCGGCTTAGCGTCGCTGTCTGTAACAAGATTTGAGGAAAAGGAGAAGAAGAAACAATCAAAAATTAAGTATAGTAATTAATTATAGTAAATAAGTTAAATAATCATTGTTGGGTACGAAGTGACTTGTGCAGGATAATTTGGGTACGAGGTGACTTGGGTACTTGACATAAAGTAGCTTAGCACAACAAAAATTAGCTTTTCCGAATAAGGTTCAATCAATCAATCTGGCACCATTTTCAGGATGACGGTTTGAACCCTCTTCACCCCTGCAAATCTTGTGCTCTTTGGTCTTTCATGTATAGGCCTAGAAGGACTGTTCGAGATGATGCTATTTTCCCATCTCTTCCTTGGCCTACCCCATCTATTTTTTCCTAGTTACTGTTTCAAGTATATGATGTGTTTTGGAAGTCTGGTGTTTTCCGTTCTCACTATTATGTGGCCAAACTAGGCAAGTCAGGTACTGTAAACACACGAGGTGATTGTATGGTTATTTGTTATCAACAAAATGTCATGTCAAATTAGTGTACAAGTACTGGTTTTGGCTGGTTGCCTGCTTAATTTTCTAAGCTAAAAAATGTTAGGCAGATTCTTTGCATATCTGAAGCCTAGTTTTTACTTCATGTGTCATTTTTATTTGGCCGTATCTGCGAATTTGTTGCAATGAAGAAAGGGGTAAATCTCAAAACTTGTTCCGCTTTAACGTTGCTGTTGAATTTAAAATGAAACAGAATGTCAAATTTCCCCAATATGACAAGTGGTGTCTTGCCTGCCAGGAAACGCCCTGGAATGTAACACACACACTCTTTTGTCAACAAAGGTTACACGATCAATAGAGCAATTTAAGCCCCTGGCACCGCTCATGGGTACCAAAACACATATGTATACATGTACATGTATAGTCTAGCTAGTACCGTGCTTTGTAAGGGGTGTGGTCCAAGCCTTCAGCAGCAGTAAGTGGGGTACGGGGAGTTCCTGATAAAAGCCCTATGCTTATGAGAGCCATGCCACAGTCCTTCTCGTGCTAGTTTAGTTTGGCTGAACTGCAGGACAAATTCTTATGAGGGCAATATTCTATACCTTTATTCTACACATTAAAATTATACCATCATCCCCCATGTTCTCATACTTTAGTACAATATTTGTCTCTTACCCCCCCCCCCCCTCGAATCATCTATCTATAAAGAATGTCTGATTCCAAAAGCACACACTGGAGACACAATAGGGGTACACCGCGTGCCCTATACCTAGCACTACATAAAATCACATGACGTTACTGGACACTACACTGTACGGCGCCTCAAATCCATTCATGTCCACTTTCACGTCATGGTCTTTGGAGTGTTTAACCATTTAAGTTTGTTTTGGGCATTTTCTCTCTTTCTCGCACCCTCCCTCCTATCCAAACCCCACCCTACCAACACCTATCCTTTGCCAAACCCCCTATAGTTCCCCCTATAGTTAATAACTATACACAATCATATTACCACAAAGCGTCGTGTTCCTTTAAAGGCATGGACACGTTTGGTGATAATGTCAAAGACCAGTACTCTCACTTGGTATATCCCAACATAATTATGCACAAATAAAACAATTCTGTGAAAATTTGGGCTCAATTTGTCATCGAATTTGCAAGAGAATAACGAGAAAAAACAAACACCATTATTGCATAACTTTGTGTGCTTTCAGGTGCATAATAAAAGGCTTTTTTTATTATTTGAGTGAGAAATTACCCCTTTCTCAAAAAACTACTTTACTTCATAGGGAACCGTTTCTCACAATGTTTTATATACTATCAACAGCTCTCCGTTGCTCGTTTACAAGAAACTTGGTATGCTATATATTATGTAGTTACCAGTGCCCAGTGCCTTTAACACATTCCTTCCATTCTTCTGGTTTTTGACCCCACGGATTAAAAAACGAAAGTTTGTTGAGAACACTTTTGATAGAAGCCTATGCCTTTACTTAGATGAGAGGGTATTGGATTTAGTTTGTGCATAGATAGAGAAAGCTTTGGGGCTGATGAAACCACCAATCGGACAAAACCCCACACGGGTGGACACACTTCTTACAAAGACATTATGTGCCCGCTGGGCATCTTATTGGTATTAGGGTGTGCCTGCTGGATACTGATTGTACATGTATAGTGATGTATAACAAATACCTGGTAGGGCACAATGGCATACGCTATGGGGAGTTTGGTCTATTTCCCACTATCCACACCCTCCTCTCTCCACAATATTGATTGCGTTCGTTTAGCTTCCCTGGGTCGACCCCAGTGTTTGACGGTTTTGTTTTCCAGGACGAACGTGTGCAGATAATTACCCACGTTCGTCCTGGGGGAAAAAACCGCCACACACCGGGATAGACCCAGGGCAGCTAAACGAACACACCCATTGACTACAAGTAACATGACAATATGCAATAATATATAGACTGTTGTAAAATGCTATGGCAACAACAAAACATTGTAATGCAAATCAGTTTTTGAAGGTCATAACCAAGTCCTACAAAAAGGGCAGGAGCATGCGTGTAGTAGTTACCAATAACTCATGTGTTTGAGACGTTAAGTGAGCTCCATTAGTGGACAATAATTTTTCAGTTTACACCAACTTACACCAACAAATCCCCTAAGTTTGTTGCTCGCCCCCAACCCACATCTCTCCCACATGAGACACATCACCACCAAAGTTAGACAGAATAGTGAGTCCAAGTGAAAAGGGCACCAGAACCATCCTCTGGTGTTTCTGACCACCAGCAGCAGAGTGTAGGTCCGAGTCCCGATCGTGGCACTCGTGTCCTTGGAGCAAGATACTTTACCACAATTGCTGAGTCTTGCGGAACTAAAAGCCAAAAATAGAACCAAGAAGACGTATATATCGTAGACCCCGGTGTTTCTGGTTCTCGGCAAGCACCCTAGTTTACCGGTTTTCCTTAGACTTGTAAACTACAGTGATTAAGTTCACTTATACGAGGAATCCTTAGTTTCACTACCAGAAGTACATGTAAACATTTATAGTTACAATGAGCTTGGGAGATACATACTGTCATCTTAAGCGAAATACATACCGTATACAGGTAGATACATACTGCCAGGTACAACAACTCTATAGTAGAACAATGTTTTGTCTTTCCAAGAAATCTTGTGGTCCGTGAATACTATTTTTCTTCCATATTATTTGCCAAAAACATTTGGTTGACACTGTCAAACATTGCCGCAATTAAACCAGGCTTAAACGTGCCTGTATATTGAGATACATGCGTGTTTCGCATTAGCCTATAATACGCAATACGCATACAAATCATGAACTGTTTGTTCATTTTAAAAGGACAGTAAAACTTTATTGAGTTTTGTGTACCTATCTGACTGTCTTGGCATTTTGTTACTGGACTTTGATACTCCCAGAAGGGCATCTTCAATAAGAACAAATAATCGTGTTTACTTATAATGTTTGACCACAACTTATAATACATGTTACGTGCTGATATATAATCGTAATCAAATAGTGTATCTAAGTGAATTTTATTTGTTAATACTAAATGAATCGACGAGCGTATAATATAGACAATGTGTTTGCCGCCGGACCCCATATTGCTGCTGCCTCTCATATATGAAAAGAAATGAGCAAATCCCTAGGTCCCTACTCCACAAAGAAAGGGAACTATTTTCTATACACGCAGTGGCCCCACCCCAAGACGTCCTTGCCCCATGGGTGATCGGGGTGATCCCTCTCTTGAAATCTGGACTGTTTTTGAAAAAGTGGATGGTGATCCCTAGTTTCGGCCCTGTCACGTGAACAAGTCTTTTGAAAAAGAGTACCGGCTCCCATGCTCAATCTTTTTTAAATTAAATCGTCTTGCCGTCTTCGTTAATCTGTATACACCTGTTACTATTTTTCCAGAATTAAAGTCCTTACCGGCTATAGTGAAAATCGTGTTTTATAATACCATGCATTTCGGGGTTTTCCCTTCAGTTTTTTGCAAAAGTTTTGTGATTAAACTTTTCAGATACTATTCGTTCATGGATACCCAAGGGATGGAACGCCCATTTTGTATAATGGTGGGGTCTTTAAAAAGAAAGTGGCTCTCAATTCCATTCTGGTGGGTGTCCTTGTCTGATTAACGGACACCTTGACTTTAAACAACGTGTTCGGACAAAAAGTATATGGCGTTTTGTAAAATGGGTACGAAGTGACTTGGGTACAGAGTGACTTGGGTACGAAGTGACCGACATCGGGTAGATTGATAGGGTTTGGTGCCACTATGTGCAGTGCATGTAGAGCTTTAGGGTGGGTTTACGGTGATTGTAAATCATAATAGTGTTTTGTTTCCACCGAAAAGTTGTCGCACCATTTCAAACTTAACTTCCCACAATGATTACATGCTTACCTTTGTCGGCCATGTCGATACTGATGAGTGATGTTGCACGCGGAATTATCGTGGCACCGTTGCTTGATCTGACGCTGGGTTGCCTGCTCGGAACCTTGGTGTGACTGTGGTTCGATCGGACGCTAGCTTGGCGACTGGGTACACTGGTGTCACTGTGGGTCGATCGGACGCTGGGTTGCCTGCTTGGTGGCTCACTGGAGCTAGATATAATACTGAGTGCGGCGGTCGGAGTTGCACTGGGGCTCGATTGTTTAGATACTGAGTCCCCCATAAAGTAAACCTACCATATGGTATGCTGCTAGGTAACTATATCATTGCTCGGGTATTCCAATGCACCAAAGTATTTCTTATGCCAAATCAAGTCACCACTGAACGTCTCAATTAGGTCCACCCACATCTTTTTATGAATGATGCAAAGAGTCTTATTACGGAAGCTTGCACGAGAAGAAAGAACTATCCCACGCCACCCTTCCACACAAAGATTCATTTTGAATCTCGAAAAAGTTCTATATAAAAAGCTATTCTCTACATGCTTTCATGGGAAAGGAGAAGGTTGGGATGTATACAATGCTGATATCCAAAGACGCTTGGATTTCCATGCATGACAATGGTGCCCTGGGAACGTTCTGCTATATTGGACTAGTAGGATTATGCCTTTAAGGATTAGCTCTATCTATACATGTACGCTAATGGATGGGGGTTTAAACACACACTCACATTCACACATTCTTCTGTAAACATTTAGGTTAGCTTGCTTTAATACTTAAAATGACGTGGTTAACTTTGGACATGAACCAAACAGTAAATATATACATAAAAGAAACTCTATCGACTTAAAGGCACGGGACACCTTTGGTAACCGTCACTATGTGGTGCATACAACTCTGTGAAAATTTGGGCTCAATGTTGGCCATCGAAGTTGCAAGAAAAAAGTGCCAAGAAAAACACACTTGTTGCACAAATGTGTATGCTTTCAGATGGTTAAAGGTTATTCAGATACTTCAGGCCTGAAGCCTTTTAAATTTGAGTATAGAAAATTAACCCTTTATCAGAATCCTATGTTACTTCAGACTGGGGGAGATGTTTCTCACATAGTTTGCTCTTGACAGCGCTCTCCATTGCCCGATACAAGTTTGATTAATATGCAATACTTATTTTGAGTAATTACCAATGGTGTCCGGTGCCTTTAAAAAGTCGTACCGTCGGTTAAAGAGCGTTTTATAAAGAAGTACTTTACTATATGGTCGAAACGTCAGGCCATTGAAAACCCTTTTTTTCTGTTTTGTTTATTTGGTTATACAGTAATTATATTTATATATGTCCATTTTGTCGGAAAGCATTTTTCAACGGTTAATTCTATTGTCTAACTTTCATATACAACGTACATCGACCACCATATGACGGTCATATACAGAAACATTAAAAAGTACCTGATTTTTCGGTTAACAAAATATACAAAAAAATCCCCTTCAAAACCGACTCTAAAAAGGCCGATTGTTGTATACAAAACTTTAGGTCGTGCTTTGCTGTGGCGGACATTCACTTTAGTTTGCATAAATGCTACGGAGGTCAACTCCACAGGTAGAGTCTATAATGATTGAAGTCTTTAGTTCTTTCCTAATCGTTTACTCTTTGTGACATCTTGACCGTCGGGTTTATTAAGGTCATGTCACAGAGGGCAATTTACAGGCAACCATTTCCAGACAATCTCAAAGAAAATTCATTCACGTTTCAGTTTCTTTACATTGGCATAGTAAGTTCCACGTAGCATAATGTCTCTGATTGTGTTGCCGAAGTGTTCTTCGTTTCAATTACTCAAACATGTAAAAAAATAAAAATAAAAAAACAGCCTGTGTGACTTGACCTTTGCACTCAGAATGAGCGTTAAAGACACTGGACACTATTGGTATTCGTCGAAGACCAGTCTTCTCATTTGGTGTATCTCAACATATTATGCATGAACCCCACCAACCCCATAGATCAATATAGGGTGCGTTCGTTTAGCTTCCCTGGGTCGACCCCGGTGCGTGGCGGTTTTTATTACCAGGATTAACGTGGGTAATTATCTGCACACACTCGTCCTGGGAAAAAAAAACCGCCACACACCGGGGTCGACCCAGGGAAGCTAAACGAACGCACCCATAGACTCTAGTATACTATTTCGCAAATACATGTTTGCGCGCACTATGGCAGCAAAATAAAGTGCCTGTCAGGCCAATTTTTAAGCTTGTAACAATAACAATAAAATCTGGATAAGCCAATAAAATCTTGCTTAACAGAAACGTGTTACAAGCCATAACATCCATAAAACGTAACTGGTTCCCAACTAATTGTTTTGCTCAGCAAAGAAATTTGCTGAGCAGTATTTCCAGCTAACCGGCTTTATGAAAGTTGGCCCTGGTCTTGATAACTTTATTGTATACACTCGGTGTGCAGTTAACATAATACATGTAGCATGTGAAATATCTATGGTCAAGTGTCTTGAGTTTCCCCTGTTTCCCTCAGTAGGTCACCTCAGTGTATTTAGGTCCAGGTTGCCTTCGTCGGGCTACCAGCCACAACATAAAGAACACTATTGCCTGCAGTACAATAATCACACTGGACAACCCGAACAGAATCAGACGGAATCTTTCGATATCGTACACTTCACAGAATCCTCGCTCCCCGCAAAGGGTGTGCCATACCAGACACGAGGAGTCGATGCAGGTTCCGAACAGCACCGGGAACGGTAGTGACCCTGGAAAAACAAAAGTGATGAAGATTTTGGTGGCAAATGTATTGCAATGTTTATACACAATAATATCAATTCCAACAAACAAATAGCTTGAAATAAGCTACCATTAGTGATTTAAAAGTTGCTGTCTCCAAGTAGTATTTAAACCACCACTCATTGTACTGTTTTGCATAATGACAAATACATTATTGATCAACCAAAATAAGACATTCAAGTGTTACTTAGTGTAATTTCATTCTTGCCCATTAGTAACTTACCTAGGGTCAGGGCGAGGACACGGCTCAGACCGAGAGCAAAAGTTTTATCTGCTGGATCGACGGAACTATAAATAAAAAACAAGGTAATATATCACAAAACAATAAAGCATCGTAAGATAAATTGTCAGTATTACCATAATGATTTGCATTGTGGCATCACACTTTACTAAGCAACTATGATTGATTTGCAGTTACGATAAATCTTGGCTCTTTGTGAAATTGTCCCGAAGTAAAGGTGTAGTGACAATGAGAAGGAGTGATTTAGTGAACATCTTCTTGTGTTGGACACATTTTAAGCATCTTCGAGGATGAACCGAGATTTGTTCGATGGGACAATATTTAATCAACCATGCATAAAATCAACCACCATAGTATGGAATATCTGATGACCCACTGTGGGGTGAGACACCCGGATTTGTGAAATTTGAAATGGATGCCCATCTTTCAGGGAAATACTTCTGTCATTTTTTATTTTGATGACCTCTGTTCAAGGAGAACTCTACCGTGACCTCTGGTCAAGGTGATGACCTTAACAGTGACCTCTGGTCAAGATGGTGACCTGTACCTTATTATGATGATGTTTCTAGGAGAGCCGATGAGTCCCGTAATGAACACCCAGACGGCTGCCACGAAGACAAAGATGACGAAACTTGAGCAATCGGACTCACAGTGGCCAAGCGTTAGCGATGGGGGCGTGGTCGATGACTCTGATGACAATGGTAACTCCAGACAAGAACACCCTGTGTAGGTCTGTGCGTTAGTACGAATCAAATTTAGAATTATATGGATGTACCGAAATAAAGGTAGATCATAGACTTTTTGTTCAACGTAATGCTGATTAAAATGTAAAATTATAAAGCATGTACAATCAAAGTCACATTTGAAAGTCTCAGCTACTTAATACGGTGTGTACTTGCTGAGAAAATAGCCCTGGTATTTTTACCAACGTCGACGCCGTCCACGTTTGGCAAGGTGGCTATGGGTACCAACTACATGTATATCTCTGGTTGCAGCGTACATGAACGGACACTAACCTTCAAAAATGTGAGAAATGATTCACAGAGCGTGGATTGGAACCAATGGGTAGGATGGGTAGTGCATGGGATCGAACCCTGAACACTAACCTAAAAGAATGTGGGGTTACCCCGGTGTTTCTGGTTTCTTGCGAGCACCCTTGTCCCCAGGCTTCCTTGCTGCTGCTGCAATTTATAAACGTCGTGCAATTTTGATGCATCTTTGGTATTAGTGCGTAATAGTAATGTTAAGCGATTGTCGTGTTTCCAAAAGGTTCAAATGATGCTAAGAATTGTTATGTTTCCAAAAAGCTTCAAACGAAAATCATTTTATCAAAACGTTCTTTACTTACCCCGTTTTCGGTTGCACCCGTACAGCCAGCATGACAAGGAGAGAAATAGGTGATACCATCCGATCCACAGTGCGGAATGAAAGCGGCTTCAGGATCACAGAAACAGTCTGAATTACACGGTGCGTCTAAACTGACGCTTTCTAATCTGCAAGTAGAAAGTTCAAATATTAGAATTGTGCCGCCATCTCAAATCAACAAGTTACAGTTTGGTGAATGCTGATTTATAGAAAACATTGTGCAGAAAGACGCAGTAAAAGTCACATGTGGAAGTCTCAGCTAAATACAGATGACAGTGTCGTCTCCTATAAAAACTTACTAAACACTGGAAAGTCTTGCTTAACAGAAACTGGTTACCAGCCGAACCCTTCCATTGGCTTACATTATTGCAACTGGTGCTCCACTCATTGTTTGCTTACCAAAAAAAAAATTCAAGCAGTATCTGCTTAACAGCTTTATGAAATTGGTTCCTGTCGAACAATTATTATTATTATTAAGGCAAAGTTCAACCTACTCAGTTCCCTGGTAACCGACAGTCACGCCTGCCGTTGGTAGATTGTTGCATCCAATAAGCATTATAGTGATAACGAGGCCAGTGGACATCAAAGCAGTGACCCATCCTAGCACGGCCAACCCTCGTAACTTGAGGCCGAATACCTTGACCAAGACACCGCCGATAAGTGCACCCAACGCCCAGGCTGGGATGATGGCAAAACCTGATGGCAAATAAAGTCAACGTCAAACAATAGTTTTCATTTGGCGCTATTTTTTTATATTTAGGGAATGGCGAAGTTTTAAATTGTGAGACACAAGTATGTAGCTCCTTAATATTTGCAAGGAGCTGCACTCATCCGGCCGTAGCCAGTGCCTGCTGCCAGAAATAAAGAGGCAAACCCTCTCTCTTAGCGATAAGTGTAACTGTAACTAACAACGAGTTCAAAAGGTCACAATGTGAAACACATTTTTGGACATTCCTTTCTTCAATCATCTGGTTATGTTTTCCAAAAAACCACCAAATAATGGATTGTTGTTGACAGTTATTTGTGCTGACTCAGTTCCGCGGACGAGCAGAGTACACAGTTCGAAACGTCGACACCACTGACCACTCCGTCTCTTTTCGGAGCCAACACTCCTCCATATGATAATAATGGTTGCACACACAGGTTCGCCAGTATTATTTTTAGTTCAGTATAACAAGAGAGGTTTGCGGTAAAACCATGCGAAACTCTCTTTTGAGTAGTGTTGGTTTAAAGGCAATGGACACTATTGGTAATTGTCAAAGACTAGCCTTCACAGTTGGTGTATCTTAACATATGCATAAAATAATAAACCTGTGACAATTTGAGCTCAATCGGTCATCGAACTTGCGAGATAATAATGAAAGAAAAAACACCCTTGTCTCATCAAGTTGTGTGCGGTTAAATGGTTGATTTCGAGACCTCAAGTTCTAAATCTAAGGTCTCGAAATCAAATTCGTGGAAAATTACGTCTTTCTCGAAAACTATGGCACTTCAGAGGAAATCGTTTCTCACAATGTTTTATACCATCCACCTCTCCCCATTACTCATCACCAAGTAAGGTTTTATGCTAATAATTATTTTGAGTAATTACCAATAGTGTCCACTGCCTTTCAATATAACCAGAGAGGTTTGCGGTAAAACCATGCGAAACTCTCTTTTGAGTATGAACTGATCGTTCTCGGGAGAAGAGAAGGCGACCAAAGCGTGATCGACACGTTTAGTTGTCAACCACCGGTTCATTTCAGAATCAACACTACTCAAAAGAGATGTTCCCATGGTGTTTCCGCAAACCTCTCTTAGTTTTGTTTCAACTATGCAGAGGTTAAATCCTACTTCTCATCCATTACACAAATTTACCAACATAAAAAACTAATAAATACCGGTTATATTGCCGGACGTGAACACGTCGATGCTGAACTGGTCTTGCATGTATTTTGGGAAGAAGGTGAATAGTGAATAGAAGAGGGCGTTCTCCGTGATGTACGACAGACAACTCAGACGGTAAATTGGGTTCTTCAGAAGTCGCCATACTGAACGAGGCCACTCTGTGAAAATTAAGAGAGAGAAAATGTTGTGGTGTCTACAATATGTCCGTTAGACCCTATGTTATGCACATGATGTAATTTATGTAGGGCGCCCTTGCCTAAAAAATGATGGTGTTCATTGACCAAACCTGTCAGCAGGCAGCTCGTACAAATCTGTGCGTTTCTATCGTTTCGCGTCATCATTTTTCCAAGATAGCGGCTGGATGACGTCAGTGCGTATATGTTCATTGTCAAGACTCCTTTTGAACAGTTAGAGCAAAACCCGGGGTCAGAATTGACCCGGATTCCGGATACCGGGATACCTTACCCAATTTGGGGTCAGGCTGACCCGAAAACTGTTAAAATAATAATGTTATTTATCAACCGTCAGATTCTGCGGCATTTTGACCCATTTCTGGGTAATTTTAGGTTCCATGTCACACTGACCCCTAAATGGGTCAGGCTCCACCACTGTACCCGGAACCCAGGTCACTTTGCAAGGACGGTGCCTGTCTTTACAGGGCACCAGTCTTCATGTACCTTTGAGAGCCGCAAGAGCTGATGTCCCAACCTTCGTCCCGTCCTTTGTTCCCCTCTCTCTGTTACTCTCCTCGACCTCCTTGATATCAGCATCCTCCTTCCCACGGCTCATGGGTAGACGGTTTGGGAACAATAACAGAACAAACGAGAGAAGGAAATACGCCGTTGACATAATGATGAACCCCAGCCACCAGGCACCTACCCAGCCGTGGTCGTCTGGGGTGAGGGTGATCTCACTGACATCTACACGGTTGAAATCTACCCAGATGCCCAGCATAGCACCGGCAATTGGGAAACCAAGGATACCACCGATCCCATAAACGCTGTCGAAAATTCCTGCATTGGGTAAAAGAAACACAGAATAAATAGCAAGATATTGTGTGTTATCCCTCTCTCTCTCTCTCGTTTGACAAATATTTATGGCTGGTATCCCGACAATTTCTGCTTAGCATTCAAATGTTCAGCATTTTTTTATGCTTAAGCATTGGGCTCTGTCCCTATAGGCTTAGCCGCTGTTTCATGTATAGTTATTGCCCGCATCCACCTCTTGCATTTTTGTACCCACTCACCTTAATGTTTGGGGTCCATGATGATTGGTTGCATTTTAAAATAAATAAAAACAAGTTCAGTTCCCTGGGCTGGATTTCACAAAGAGTTAAGACTAGTCTCATCTCGAGTAAGGACGAATTACTCGTCCTCTTTAACTTAGGACTAGCCTTGAGTGTTTAATAACCCCTAACGAGTCCTAGGACTTTAGTCCTAAGTTAGGACTATGTGAAATCGAGCCCTGTACCCATATCCCGGCTTCCCACACTTTTCTTGACCTACCTGATGCCAAGGCCGTTGTTCCTGTACTCGCGCTATCATCAATATAACACAGTGCAAGTGGCATCAACGGCCCATAACCTATACCGACCAGAAGCTCTGCTATAAGGAAGATGATGAAAGTAACATTGTTCTCAAAGAGAGTTTGCCGATCATCATCTTCACAAATGATACCTCCATCCTCCTCCTGCATGGTGGGCCCTGCATCAAGGGCGCACAAACCGGTAGGTGACCCTGAGTCGTTAAGCGCGGACGGACCTAGCAGCGTGGATAACGGTGGCTTGTACGGGGAGAAGATAAACTGAGGCAAGGTGAACATGAACATCCCGATGGATAAAATGATCCCTCCAACGGCAATCCACACCGGGCGACTGCTGGTTGGCCTGCCCCCGAAATGCGTCACGACGACGGTCGAGACCAGAGAGCCCGCGGTGAACATGGTCGTGATGAGGCCGAGCTCGGCAATGCTCAACTGGTAGCGGGTCTCGATTGTGGTGAGTGACGCTTCGAAGTTGGAGGAAAAGAAGGCGATTAAAATGATCTGCAGAGAGATGATGGGAATGACGAGCTTGATGGAAGCAAACCTTTGGAGCCATCTTGGGTAACCGAAAAGAGAACAGCCGCACTTTTCATCCTCTGGTGTTTCATTTATACTTTGGAAAGTGGCCATTACGGGATCTCCGGTGGACTCTTTATCTGAAGGTGTATTTTCATCCATTTTGCAGATAAACTGGTTCCAGGGCTGCTGAAAGTTCACGCAATACAGAGAGAAATTAAAAGTTAAATAACAATAATGGCAATCAGAGTAATGTCTGTCGGGTTGTGGTTCGGTTGTTTTTGTAAAATGCACACTGTTTAATTTTCATCTTCTTCATAATATGAAAGGAGGTGCTCCCTTTTACCCCTGCTACTCATCTCATAACAGGCCAGCCCCCCCCCCCCCCCCCCCACACACACACCACTCCATACAACAGCCCAACTGTTACTAGACTTGTGGACAAGTCGCTAAATGTTTGTCGCGGTGATAGTGAAACGGCTCTCTCACAGCTATCTCGCGAGACTGCTGCTCTGTGCGAGACTGCTGTACTCACGACTACGGCTCTTTTCGGACCAGTATACATGCACAAGAATTGCAGTAGTCATTTCATCTCATTTCACGGCAACAACAATTCACTTAATCCACTGAGCAAATACACAGACCTTGGGGAAAAAACAAACAAGACCGGGGCACAAAGAAATGAGTCCAGCCGTACTCTCCGTTACATCTCTCATGTTTACCTTTGGATGTTTGATTTGAAATAAAATTACAGCAAAGGCTAAAATTATGATCTGCGACCTGTTTCATAAAGCAGAAAATACTGCTTAGCAAAATACTGCTTTACTGCTTACCGTGGTGAATAAGTTCGAAAGGTACCAGTTAACATAACAAGGTGTAGCTCTAGTGCGATGTGAAATGACAAAACAAGGCATTCTGTGCAAAATTGTGTTTCGAGAAAACTGAGCATGAAAGTTTGATTGCCTGTCTGCCATTCCCTAAGCCGTTATTGTGAAGCTTGAGTTATGCAGCGGAGTGTGAGAACATGTCTAAAGTTTTAGGACAACTCTAGCAAAAGAAGGTCAAAGTAATTCCAAAGTATTGGTTTGTCAGGAGCCATTTTATTGTGCAACCTGGGGATTATAAACTGGTGCGCCTACTCTGCTTGCTAACAATGAGCTATTTACTCCCTCCATCCATGCACACGATTTGGGACAAAACATATAAACCAGAGAATATACAGGGTCAAATAGGACTGAATCGCAGAACATGAGATCTGTATGCAATTCGCATAGTGTAAGTTCGTTATAACGCCATTATTTGCTGAACCAAAAATCTGAACTCACCCTAAAGGTGACAACAACATTGTTGATACTGAACAGGAAATTATTTTCGATGGAAACTGGAGTTGGATTTTATGTAAAGAAATATTATTAACTCACCCGCAAAAAAAGTTATGTGCACTCGCTTCAGCAAACTCTGCAGAATATTAACACACGTTTATCCTTCAAAGTTGAAATGACAAAAGTTGTCTGCAGCAGCATAGTTGTTTGATATTGTATTCTGCCTCCACACAATGGACGGTTTTGCCTGACCGGTCTTTCAATGTAAGGTTAGTATGGTGGCCCTGAAGGGACACAGCCAGTCGTGAATATTTTTTGCGACGTCGTGAATTTTTTTGCGACGTCGTGAATATTTTTGCGACGTCGTGAATTTATTCACGACAAGTCGCGAATATTTTTGCGACGTCGTGAATTTTTTCACGACAAGTCGCGAAATTTTTTGCGACGTCGTGAATTTTTTCACGACAAGTCGCGAATATTTTTGCGACGTCGTGAATATTTTCGCGACTTGTCGTGAAAAAATTCACGACGTCGCAAAAATATTCGCGACTTGTCGTGAAAAAATTCACGACTGGTCGCGAATTTTTTCACGACGTCGTGAATAATTCTGCAACTATAGTCGCAAATATTTTTTGCGTAACTTAAAGGGTTCTATCTTTCTGTGCATGATGGGATAGCATGCTACACGCGGCGCTGTATACACGTGTATGATCGATCATTGGTGCCACATCGCTTTAGTAAATTACCGTGGATCGGCTGATGGGCAGGGGAACGTTGACCAACTTAGAAGAACCTTTTGGCATTGAAAGACATGGTGTATTTACCAAGAAGTGTCTTGTTTCTGTTGGTAAGTAGTTTCTATTTGAATTAAAATGTTAAGTTCTAATCTAACATTAGGACTCGGGAGTAACGCAGCTTTTCCTACCTCCTATGCTCTATGCATGGAGGATTCGTGGAGGTACACATGTAGACAAACCATGCTATGATTCTATGGTACAGTCCAGCTAGTTAGTACACATAACAGAGATATGATCAGGAGTAACGTGAGGCCATGTTGTTTTTAATAAAAATGGTTTGTATTTCAAAGTTAAGGCCTGAGGTGTGTGTTTTGCTCAGACGGTAGAGTTTGTGAGAGTTATTTTATTAATTATTATTATTCGAGATGAAATTGGGCTTTCTTTTTTTCTTTTCTTTTTCTGCTTATATCAATATTGGGGAGACTGTGCCTTAACCATGGCCTAGTGCCACCATGTTAACGTTATTGCTGATTCACAAATTGAACATTGAACAAGTTGAACATTGTTAGTTAGCAAACAATGAAAAAGTTGTCCTAACCTAACTTCACATTTTGCCATACAACCTGTCTATGAATATGATGGCATTGTTAATTTTTTTAACACTAAGAATAGAATTTCAGAAATTATTGTAGCACCAAATGGTCGTCAACTGTATATTAATAACCTTCGTTTGTTTTGTTTGTTTTTATGTAGGTTTTATGTATTGTTTGCATTTGTCCACCATGTCCACATCTTGTAGAAGCTGTCTTGCCAGACTACACTCCTGCTCTTGATGGGTTAAGGCCAATGGAAACAGATGGAAGTATCCTTGCAGATAGAATAGGTTATCACTTGTACGTCCCTGTTTGAAAGATACCTATTAAATAAATGCATACCTAGACCTAATATAGCGCTCAAGTCCATCACACAGTTACACTCAGGGCGCTTGAATACTTATTATCCATGGTCATTGGGCACTATTCCTGATACTTTTTGAACTCCCTGAGGACTACACAAACCTGACTGTCCATTAGGCACTCGGGGGTTAATATCTCAGCCATTGCAGTTCCCATTTATACACTTTGGTGAAGAGGAGCAAATTATGGTAAAGTGTCTTGCTTGAGGACACAAGCATAATGTCACTGCCAAAAACTGTGCTACTTTTTCATTTGTGTGTTTTATATCATAAATGAAAATAACAATCAGGAAAAAATGTGGAAATTCTTTTTTTAAAAAGAAAATCATCGCACATATTCATAAAAACCTCACATCAGAAACGTATCAACAAAAACAGCATACGTGTCTTCTGGTGTAAAAATACCAATCAAGGGAGTCGTTTCAAGTTTCAAATAATAGTCTTTTTAAGATGTACAGTACGATTATCTTTCCTTATACTTTTTGTACAGTTCTTTATCTTCTTATAAAGTACTTCTATGCAGGATATACTGTTCCGATGATTTGCTCTTTTCTGTTTTACAGGCATGGGATCCGAAGAAGGTTTGTTTGCTTTTTCAAATTATTGAGAAGACTAACAAATGCAAACAAGATGATTTTTGGTTGTTGCACTCGCGTTTTTGACCCCTAGTCAGTTAATTAACCAATGAGATACATGGTGGCCGGTGTCATGCATGTAATCCTGCAAAGAAGGTCATACTTCCTTGACATACATTGTACATTCCACTTCCTGCGGATGTTTATTTTTACATGAAGATGTGTTAAGGTCAGTTTGTAATTGATGTACCTAGTAAATCTAGTAATTGGTAACAATTTGAACTCTGATCATTTAACAGTGTACGACACCTGAAGAGGATGCTTCAGAAATTGGGATTAAAGCGACGACAGCAAGAGTCGAGTCAAAGGGATATAATACAGGCAATAACGGTGAGTTCCATGGTTGTTCACATGAACAGGTTAAGGCTTTTAAATGGAGGTATAGGTTTGGCCGTCATCGTGCACTTCTTATCAGCATGTTAGTAGGCCTAACATAGAAGTATAGAAATTGTGGCATTACCCGTGTCTATTATGGCAAGGATTTCAACATAGTGCAAAATCCCAAATGGCCACCATACAGGTGTATGCACAAATGGCAACATCAAATTTCAGGTTCTTCATGCTCTGAAGATTTGAAAAATGATATTTATAATCTCCAAAGGTTTTGGATAAAATATACATGCATGTAAAATATGTAGTGAACCATGGCTGCATAAGGTGCTTTTTGTGGGCCAAATGCACGTACTTGGGGCCGTTCAAAGTTTTCACCATTTTACAGGTCGTACAGAGAACTACTTTTGAAGCCCCCCCCCCCCTCCATTCCCCAAAGTAGTACTTATCGACATGTTTCTTTCAAAATTGATGCACACCATTTTACCAACCTTCGAAGTCATGCATGGGCTCTCATGCCCCTTCCCCCTTGTACTCTTTGTATGACAGTTCAAATGTCAAAAACCTTGGACGGCCCCTTACTTGTAAGTTGTGTGCACCATTTTCAGGTGATTGTATGCATAATTGTACCACATTAGCCTCCACATAAGCAATGAAGTGAATAAACTGAACACATAACGGTAAATTTATACAGACTGAATTACAAGGCAGTGGATCTTGTTGTGGTTATCGAGCCATGTGGCAGCGTCTGTTGAGAGATCATCACCTACATGTGAAACGGTGAGTGTTATCAATATATAGATTTTTGTTTTATAAGTGTGAGATAAAAGTATGTGTTCTGTTTTTCCCTTAAAGGGCCTATGAATTAAGAATTTAAAGACTTGAAACAACTCTGTATTCATTCTGACCAAAAAACTTCACCTTTTCATTGCCAAATTGGGGTGTTTTGACACTTTTTCTGAATTTTGTGTTTACAAATTAACATTTGCACATTCATGAGCAAATCTGTAATGCAAAGCTACAATATCATGGTTGGTTTGTGCACAAACAATTGCTTGTGCTTATTTGTAGATTTTGATTTTGATTATTTTCTTCATATAAAAACTCCACTTTTTTGGGTACTGTCTTGGGTACTGTCTTGTTATTGAGTGTTTAGAATTGTAAGTACATGTTGAGGTGACATGCACCTATTTCTTTGGCAAAGCTGAAATTGTTGTTGGTACCCCACTGTGTTTGTTTACCATTTTTATGTTGGATCCACCCACTTTCAAATGTTTTGATGGAATGTTTGAGTGTTTTGGCTGAGTGAATTTGCCATTGCTTGTTCAACATGTGGTACAAATAACAGTGTGTCTAATTTTGACTTCAATCGATATAGAGACACAGTTCGTCAACTTTTACTGGTGCTTGATCCAGATGGTGTGATGTCTCGTAAAAAGCGCCGATTGAGAAGAAGGGTGTATGTTAACAAAGGACCCCACTATCTTGTACATGTTGATGGCTATGACAAGTTGAAACCTTATGGGTTTGCCATCCATGGAGCAATTGATGGGTAATTATCAGTTTATCATTTATAAAATTCACATTTCGTTTGTATCTGTGAATGCATGGGCGCTCATAGCAGAATTGTATGATTTATGAGTCAGACTCAAGTCAAACTTAAATTTTAATTTTTCATGACTCAAGTCATTATGACAAGTTAATCTCACTCAAACTCAACCAGCGTGACTCAGAGCTCGACCACAATTCTATCAAATCACTTCAGTTGAGGTACATGCACCCATAGTTATTCCACTGGATTTAGGAACAATATCTAGGTTCTATCACTCGCACCTATTATGCCATGAACACATACGGGAGAGGTGACTTGTACCCAGCTTTGAGACTTAAATTTTGATGGCTGGATTACAATTTTGGTCTGTAATATTACAAGTTTGTGTTTAAAGACAAAGATGTACCACCCATCTTTTGTTTTAATTGCTGATCATTTCATTGTAATTGGGCTGAACAATTTTTTTAAACTTATTTTTGTTTCAGTTTTTCCAGACGAATTTTGTGGTTAGAGGTAGGACCAACCAACAATGATCCTGGAGTAGTTGCTAAATACTATGTGGATTACATTCAAGAAATAAAAGGTAACAAAACAACACGCATTTATTCCTCTCCCCCACCCCACTTAACCCAAAAAGCTTATAAATTAACAATAAAATAAAATTGGTAGTAACTGGCTCTAACTAAATAGTATTACTCATCAATCTCTTTCGGTTGGAAGCCTTGGCGCCCTGGGATAATACACTTTGTACAACTCCAGGCTGCAATTTCATCGTTCCTGGATTTTCAAACACACAACCACCTCTATACTCGTAGCATTCCTCTAAATCATGGGAGGAGAGATGATGAAGGGATCATGGTGATAAGTATGATGATGCAATATTTATCTTTCACTTATATTTTGAACATTTCTCATTACAGGGGTACCACACATTATCCGAACAGATCGTGGGACTGAGAACACTCTAATTGAAGATATTCAAATTGCCTTTCGTTACCATGATGGTGATGAACATTCTGGCCTCAAGAGCTTTATGTATGGAAAATCTACTTCAAATCAAGTGAGTGAAATTAAACAAAGAGTTTTTTGAACAGGGGTGTTTTGTTTTTATTTATTTATTTATTAATTATTTTGAAGGGTGGTTATTTACTTTGTGCTAAATGTTTGACGCATCACATTTAAAAAAATTGTGTGCAGATGAAATTACATAATATAAGATAATACCGAGGCTGCTTAAAAGCTAGCAATACAAAATATCAGAACATTTAAAGTAGAAAATAAGATATTATATTTAATTTTTTTGTTTTACATGAATTCGCCAAGAGGATAGAACGATGGTGGGGCAGCATGAGAACTGGTTCGATGAACTACTGGTTGAATACCTTCAAGGACATGGTCGATACTGGAGCTTATGACAACTCTTGCCCGTTGCAAAAGTAAGCTTCATTTTTAAAATTAGAAAACCAATAAAATATTTATAATTAATGCTTGATTAAAGACTATGGACACTTTTAGCACAAAATAAGTTCCTAAGAAACATTCACATCATGGGAACTTTAATGCTACATGAATACATCTTTCCCCAAAGCCATGGTGATTAAATTGTGATTGTGATCCTTTCATCACTTCCTAATATGTCTGAATGTTTAACATGTTCAATTTTTAGGGAGTGTATAAGGTTTTGCTTCACACGGTTATTAAGAAGTGAGCTTCATCGTACTGCACGCTTATGGAATGAACATCATATTCGATATTGCAAGAACTCCGAAGGGCCCCATGGAAAACCAGACACAATGTTCTTTCTTCCGCAACTATATGGTATACTATGATGAGTACTTTTTGAATCAATAACATTACTAACTTGTAGTTTTACTCATAGGCAATTAAAGTGTGAAGAGTCTGTAATACTACAAAATGAGCTAATGACGTAGAACAATTGTTTAAATTTCATTTCATTTCATTTATTAATTCTGGTTGTGAAGCCAAGGATTCTCAGAAAAGTGAACTTAATCACTTAATCACTCAAAACCCAGCGGTACTCAAACCCGGGACCCTAGAGGTGGAAGCCGGCAAAGACACTAGGCCATCTCGCCAACCCAAATACAAGATTAGTAATAACACATTTATATAGCGCCAATATTCTTGAAAAAAATAATCTCTAAAAGGCACTTTACAAAAATATTCAGGAGCCAGTGGCAGGTCCAATGCAAGTATTCAGTTTTTGTCTTTCCTTTGTAGTCCTTGTACATACCCATTCAAATTATCTAATGCTTGTGTTATCTCAAAACACAAAATATTTCCAATCTATCTAAACTACCACCATCCCCAAGCATACATTTCAATCATCCTGAAATATGTCAATGTGGCAATGTTGTTTTTATTGTTTTCGGAGGGTATTTCAAGACACAAATTATCAATACTGATTCTTTACTGGCCAAAATAATCCCAATAAAAAATATGAGAAAAGAAAATGCAATTTTTACTTTGAAAAAAAAGGGATAAAAAGAAGAAAGATGTATAGCCCGTGTTTGGGCCAATTAAAAAAAAATAATTTCATGAGCCAACACATTTTTAATGATGTAATGAAACAAATATTCATTTCAATGTTTATAGGCGAGAAGCATGAATAAAATGTTTTTGTAAACACTCTCATTTGCAAAACTACTTCCTATTGGCCAGCAAACACTACTTGTGTTTGCGCTCGTCGATTATTCTTCAGATTTTGAAGGTCTTGTGTTTGAAATGTGTGTTTTTTCAATTATGTAGTGAATTACATATAAAATAAAATCATTGTTATTTTATAGTACCATTACATAGAGTTTTTGTAATAGGCTCAACAATTAGGTGAAGATTAATGTCAAAAGAGGGTTTCCTTTTATTTGCACCACCCTGTAAAATCACTTTAAATTTGTTCCATTTTATATTCTTTTAGCATTTTTTTCATATTCTTTTAAGGTACCCACGAATACAAACATGAAGTGTCACTTGCTGACATTCGTGATGTAAATGAAGAGTTCTGCACACCAGTAAGTGAACATGGATGCTCTGAAGAGTTTCTACAAATTGTTGAAGAAATCATGACTGAAGAAGGATATACTCTGCCACAAACCAATGAAGAAGCTGTGCTGCTATTTTCTCAACTGAGGGATATTATTGTTGACATGTAGCTGTGTTCTGTATAATGTTATAATGTATTATTAAAACATATATTGAGAGTGCTTGTGTATGGGTCACCTGCTGACATGGCTTGATTCTCTATGTGACGTAATCCTCACACAATAATACTCATACTTTATTCCATACAACAATTTTTCTGGGAAGGGGTGTGCGAAGGAATATATCAGTAATAACAAAAGTTATCTTTGCCAACTGATTTTCTGTGTAATAATTGTAAGGTGTTAAAACACATCACCACTTAGAAGTTCAATATTCATGCTCTCAGGCAAATCACACGTACTCTAATCCGAAACATGTTCTGTAAGAACCATTTTAACTAAATGTTTGTTGTTGACATTTAGTCCTAGTAATGGTGACCGTGGCCGCATGTACACAAAATAATAAATACTGGATGACACTGATGAACGACTTTGTTCTGACTTTATATCCATCACATGCAACTGCTCATTTTGAAGAATTAAACGTAATGTAATCACCTCACAGTTTACAATAACAGCAAACGAGTGTTAAACAATTTTATCCAACACATTTTTAAACTGGCTTTTATTGTGACAAGTTAACTTATGATGTAAATTGCAAGATTTTTTGTAGTTAGATTCAATATGAAGTTTGTTAAAATGATTGGAGGTAACATTTTTTTTGCAATGTTTAATTAGTTACACTATCTTAAAGCAAACTTGAATACTGGATCCTGATTTGTCAGTCCATAGTAATGGCAGTGTAATATTATGCATAGTCTCATGGTCTGCACAGCACTTAGCGTATCAGATGTACGTGTCTCTCCTCCGACACACAATGCATGTCCTTCCGGGTGATTTCTCTATCTTCACCAGTTCACTCGGTGTCAAGTATTATGTTCAATATTTACTTGAAGATCCGGTCTTGTGATGTATGTGGTGCACAGACGCACTGAATTATTCTATTTAATATCCAATGACCAACATCATGATTGCCTCTTATTTAATCATTTAAAGACCTTATGAAAAAATAACAATGATGGCAAAACATTTAGATATCGACTGACATTGATTTCAGTAGGTTGATAAAGCTAGTTTTAATCCTCTCATGACAGAAGTACTCTTGATCAGCACATTGACACCCCTACCCTGGTAGAGGTGAATTGCTTTGCCATTCAAATAGTACACTTTCTTCTTTTAATAAAATGCTATAACTTCATGCTCCCTGAATGTATTTTTAATTTTTCTGTGTGATCTGTTGAATAATTGTGCAAGGCTATCTAAATGACTAGCCTCAGTTTCATTGAACAAAATTTGTTTACCTCGCTTTCAATGTAATGTATGACTGACTCTAGACTTGTGGACAAGTCGTTAAATGAGGAGTCGAAATCAGGGAGCCATCAGTTCGCGCGAGAGCAGTGATCTCGCGAGAGCACTATCTCAGTGCGTGGGGCCGATTTAACGACTTGTCCACAAGTCTAGACTGACTCATGAATAAAGCCCATTGACACAGTCAATGCCTGTATTAATATCTACTGAACACAAGAACTTGTATTTCTTATCACTATAAGGAGCACTAGTAGCCATGTTTGGTAAAATTGGGGGGGGGGGATATACATGACCATTTCGCTCATTCGAAGAATGACAGTTTTATTCATTATTTGTTATTTATTCGGCCAAGATTTCAACAATCAGTACAAGATACAATATTCCTGTACTGAAGAAATAATAACAGTATAAGAAACAACGAATGTAAAATTATGACACCTAGAACAATTGTTAACCAATGACTGAATGAGACAGAGCACTGGCAATCAAGCAAACAATTATAAAAACAGACAGGACAAGCCCAATAAAAGTGAACCCAACCACTGTGACTTGAAAGCCTATCAATCCAATATTAAAATGGGAATAGAATCTTTAACAAACATTTAAATACAGTAAAGATAAACTTTGGAAAATACTAAATATGAAGAACAAAATAAATATGTTTATGTTACGAAAAACCTTTTTACATGAAGCAAGAACATTTGGAAGTGCACATTTGAGTTTAAAAAAGCTGACCTAAAAACAATGTACAAATGAGGAAATAAAAATATAGAAATTATGAAAAGGGCTAATCTATATCAACAGATAAATTAATAACAATTTGGAAAAAAAACTCTACAGGTTCTGAAAGCATGACACAGGTAATCCTTTAAAACAATTGTATGAATCGAGGGTCAGTGAGTTGCTTTGATGTGCATTGAATTTCACATGATTGAATATATGTTGGTCTAAACATGTGCTCATGAATAAGTTGAATCATAGTTATAGACAAATAAACCATGTAATTTCCATGCAAGACGTTTGTTTGCATGTTCCTATGTATACGTAGAAGGGTCACAGAATTGTTTTTGTAAATGCACTATTCATATTCATGATTTTTTTTTTAAAGAGTAACCAAAACAACATTGTAAAAAACAAATTTCACTGTTAATATTTTATACACAAAAACTTCATCTTTAATGTATGCACTATTCAAGTCGAACGTAACACATTCCTGTTGATTGTGTATGCACAGTAGACTTTTGTTAATACAAACCTGTCCAAACTTAACCATAATGTCTGTTAATACAAACAGTTTTTATTAAGAGGAACATTATTTCCATTAACAGTTGGCTTTCCAGGGGTCGATTTCACAAAGAGTTAGGACTAGTCCTAACTTAGGACTAGTCCTAGGAGATATACAAATTGCATGGATAGTCCTAAGTTAGGCCGAGTAACTGGTCCTAACTCGAGATAAGACTAGTCCTAGCTCTTTGTGAAATCCACCCTGGTTGGTAAATCTTTACAATCTTTTAAGACAGTGGACACTATTGGTAATTGTCAAAGACCAGTCTACTCACTTGGTGTATCTCAAGATGCATAAAATTACAAACCTGTGAAAATTTGAGCTAGATTAGTCATCGGTGTTGCGAGATAACTATGGCAGGAAAAAAAATCCTTGTCACATGAAGTTGTGCGCTTTCAGATGCTTGATTTCGAGACCTCAAATTCTCAACTTGAGGTATAGAAATCAAATTCGGTGAAAATTATTTCTTTCTTGAAAACTACTCCACTTCAGAGGGAGCCGTTTCTCACAATGTTTTATACTACCAACCTCTCCCCATAACTTGTTACCAAGTAAGGTTTTATGCTAATAAATATTTTGAGTAATTACCAATAGTGTCCAATGCCTTTAAGTACATATCTTGTTTTTTTTATTTTATTACATAACTTCAATGATTGAGGCAAGTATTGATACAGGCTACATAATATATACTGGGATTGTGAGGAAACCCTTGACATGTAGTGAGAAAGTGCATCACTGTTGAAAGATAATAATATTACACAAGGCAAGAAATATGAAATGCTGTTACTGTTTACAAAAACACTAATCATAATTTCAATTTTGTTTTATTTCAATAAACAAATTTGAAATGCCTGGTATAAAAATATATGTCTATATGCCTCTTACGAAGGTATGGTTTATATCAAAAGCTAATGGCACCACCTCTACTAGTTTGGTAATATGTCTAAAAGTTTAATAAAGCTTAAATATAAAAAAAACACACACACATACTATAAAACACTTTAAAATTTTTGGCACCGAGCATTCTTTGGTAAATCGTGAGTATGGAACCATTTGTTTTATCCAGTCCCCATCTTCTGACATCACTTCGCGCTTCGATAAATTAAGTTTTATGTCTAAAAGTTTTTATAAAGCTTAAATATTGAAAAACCAAAACACACATACTATAAAACACTTGAAAATCTTTGGCACCGAGCATCGAGCATTCTTTGGTAAATCATGATTATGGAACCATTTGTTTTATCCAGTCCCCATCTTGTGAGATAACTTCACACTTTGTTTAATTAAGTTTTATGCTAATAAATATTTTGAGTAATTACCAATAGTGTCCAATGCCTTTAAGTACATATCTTGTTTTTTTTATTTTATTACATAACTTCAATGATTGAGGCAAGTATTGATACAGGCTACATAATATATACTGGGATTGTGAGGAAACCCTTGACATGTAGTGAGAAAGTGCATCACTGTTGAAAGATAATAATATTACACAAGGCAAGAAATATGAAATGCTGTTACTGTTTACAAAAACACTAATCATAATTTCAATTTTGTTTTATTTCAATAAACAAATTTGAAATGCCTGGTATAAAAATATATGTCTATATGCCTCTTACGAAGGTATGGTTTATATCAAAAGCTAATGGCACCACCTCTACTAGTTTGGTAATATGTCTAAAAGTTTAATAAAGCTTAAATATAAAAAAACACACACACATACTATAAAACACTTTAAAATTTTTGGCACCGAGCATTCTTTGGTAAATCGTGAGTATGGAACCATTTGTTTTATCCAGTCCCCATCTTCTGACATCACTTCGCGCTTCGATAAATTAAGTTTTATGTCTAAAAGTTTTTATAAAGCTTAAATATTGAAAAACCAAAACACACATACTATAAAACACTTGAAAATCTTTGGCACCGAGCATCGAGCATTCTTTGGTAAATCATGATTATGGAACCATTTGTTTTATCCAGTCCCCATCTTGTGAGATAACTTCACACTTTGTTTAATTAAGTTTTATGTCTAAGGCCCGTTTCTGGGGCAAAAATTTTCGAAGCCTCATAACTTAAAGACAGTGGACACTTTTGGTAATTGTCAAAGACCAGTCTTATCGCTTCGTGTATCTCAAAATGCATCAAATAAAAAACCTGTGAAAATTTGAGCTAAAAGGTCGTCAAAGTTGCGAGATAATAATGAAAGAAAAAACACCCTTGTCACACGAAGGTGTGTGCGTTTAGATGGTTGATTTCGAGACCTCAAATTCTAAACTTGAGGTCTTGAAATCAAATTCGTGGAAAATTACTTCTTTCCCGAAAACTACTTGACTTCAGAGGGAGCCGTTTCGTACAATGTTTTATACTACAAACCTCGCCCATTACTCGTTACAAAGTAAGGTTTTATGCTTTTTATTGTTTTGAGTAACTAACCAATAGTGTCCACTGCCTTTAAATCTTGCAAAACGCAAGATGCAAGACGCACGAATTCTCTGTCACCGTATCTTGACTGCACAGCGTTAACACGCAAACGCAACACAAAATTTGCGCGTCGTGCGTCTTGTGTACACACGGCAGACTGAGAGTACAAATTCAAATGGGAATTCATTAACGTTGGGAGCTGCATTATTTCATGAAAATGACGGATTTGTGATGAAAATATGACGATAAAAACCCACCCCAGAAAAATATATGCTTCCATGAAATGTGAATGTGTTGAAATAAGTGATTTCTTGCAGGTAAGGTTTAAGTTATGAAGCTTTAAAAATTGTGCGCCCCAGAAATGGACCCTGATATCCAAGACATAAGTGTAACAGAAGGACAATACAAAAGTGTAAGGCTGCCAGGGCCATCCTAACATAAGCTTTTTTTTTAGTGATGGGAACAATTTATACCTGGCCAAATCCTTTGGCAGCATGGATTGCCACACATATTGAATCCCTGAATGCATTGTAGTTGACATAGTGCATTGGCAGAGTAAGTTTGAGCGAGCATGTTGATGCGACTGGAAAACAATGGCAATCCTGATTATCCATTGTCAATAGTTGAATAAAGCAGTCATGCTTGAATATTACCTGGGGCTTGGCTGGCCATCCAGTGACTGGTGGCTTTCTGGATCCTGTCATAAAAAACAGGAAGTCTGCAAATGATGTAGGCAGGTCGTGTTGGCCACACTTGACAGAGTCTACAAACAAAAAGAGATTTGTTTTGTACTGTTAGTTGTCACAAGTGCCTCTGATTCTTTGGAAACATCAGATTAAGTTTCTAGATTGCAAAATTGCTTCATATAGTATGTGTGCAAATTGCACCTTTAAAGCTTTCAGAAGTTTTTGTTGATTTAATTAGTTTAGAAGAGGGCAGTATTTTGGAGGAGCGATTTAGGAATGTTGGCATTTTTGATGAGTGGAACGTGAATAAACAGTTAACTAAGGTTTAAAAAAATTAGTTCTTATGTTGTTTACACATTTAAGAGTTGGCCCGATCCGAGAGGGCGCTGTTCGTGACGTCAATCAAGGCAAATTCTGAGGTCCCAAATAACAATTTCTTTTTGTGTTTCTCTATTTTGCTGTCCTCAACTTACTCAGTTGTAAATATGTTTATAATTTTTGTTTGGGGGGGGGGTTCATTTGCCCCTCATCAACCCGGCTCCCACATAAACATGAAGCTTGCTCAAAGTGCAAACACATTCACCAATACGTTTTTGACACTGACCTTCGCTGTTGAGTTCTTCTAAAAATTGAGTGAAGAACATGTAGACGTCAACCTCCCTCTCCTTTCTGTTACTGCCTGCTAACGCATACTCTGGTTGAGCCATGGAGGTCAAAAAATCTTCTGCCGATGGAGGTTGACGTCCTGGACACATGACGGTTTGTCCTCGCTTTAAGTCCTTTTTGAGGAGGTCCATGATCCCATACAAAGTAAGCCCATGCTGAAATTGGGCGAGTTCTGCATGAACCCCTACTATTGCATGGTGTAATGCAACGGCCCCGACAATTGCTTCTCGCTGGTCAAGGGACACTCTGACAGGGCTGATGAAAACTCCACATTCTCGCAGCAAATCTGCTATGTGCCTCCTTGACACAACATTCTTTAGCGTGTCATCATCACATGCACGTATGATCTGCACAAGGAGAAGAAGGGCCTATGAAATAAGATTGTTTAAGACTTGAAACAAATATATTGCAAAATTTTGGATGTTTTTACACTTTTCTGAATCGTGCATTTTTTTCACAGTTTTTAACAAATTGAATAAGGTCATTCATGAGCCAATTTATATATGATTTCATCCAAGGCAAAGCTGCAACATCATGGTTGGTTTGTTCACAAAAGAATTACACAATTTTGTCTTGTCTTCAAAAGGCAACTCCACAAATATTTGGGTGTTGCCTTATTGTAAGTGTTTAGACTTGTCAGTACATGAACATTTTTTAGGTGAGTACTGTATTCTGTATTCTTTCGCAAAATTTAATATCTTGATTTTGTACATTTTTAATGCTCAGGAAGGGAACAACTCTCTCAACTTTGGTAATTGCTAGTACTTTCATTGTTTTGGGTTCCCTTTGTGTTTTTTGGCACTGTTGGAAGGTAAAAATTAAATTAAGCTTGTTATGAGAAAATTTTGAGTTAAAAATTACACTTTAAGCATTGGTATTACCACAGTGCTATAATTTGAAGTGACTGGTGTTAACTCCAGGTTTAATTTGGATTCTTTAAAACTTTTGTTCTTTGTCTTTTCCATCTAATGGTTGTTAAATGAAATCAGTTTAGTTAAACAAACACAAACAAATCCTATCGTTTTAAATTCCTTACAATTTTTCTACCCCATCTAGGTTAATCTAATTTGTTCAAGCGAGTTTCCAAACATTTTTTTTACATGTAATTTTAGTTTATTATTATTTTATTTATTTGTTTGAATGAAAGAAATGCAAATGCTCTAGTTTGTTTTCAGTTTGGGAAGAGTCACACATTGAGTAGCAATGTTTACTGATTCATGCTGTATGCAGAATCACAACCTTATACAGTATAGGAGATGTTAAATTTGCATCGGGGATAAAGAATATTAATTTCGGTTTTACACATACACCACCGTGTGTTAGCACTGTATACTCACAGTACTTTCCCGAGTCCTGTGAAAAAACATATCACAGGCGACCCTTTCAATTCTAGAGCAGTGTCTTACCAACTAGACTACCAAGGTTGCCCGGTAGCTAGAGGCAGTTTGAATCCTATGTTTTTGCAGGGGGTACCGCAATGACGAAGTACTAAGTATACAGAGACACGTCAATGTATGGGTAAAAACCAACATAAATATTCTTTATCCCCGATGGAAATTTAACAACTCTTATATCGTTGCGGTATCTGCTTCTAAAAACAAAGGATTCAAACTGCCTCTAGCTACCGGGCAACCTCGGTAGTCTAGTTGGTAAGACACTGCTCTAGAATTGCAAGGGTTGTGGGTTCGAATCCCAGCCAAGTAATATGCATGTGAGATTTTTTTCAAAGGACTCGGGAAAGTACTGAGTATACAGTGCTAATTAATAACCTTATACAGTAACTACAATCTTACCAGGTCCATCTTTGCTCTGGTATCAGCATCCACTATGTCATTGAGTTGGGCTTTTGGAGCTGCCCCTCCACACAAATGGGAATACTTTATGGGTGCCAAGCATTCCGGAGCAATCCCTCCATGAATTAGGGACATTGCAACCACCTTCCCTGCCACCTCGTACAAGTTTTCTTCAAGGGCTGTCATGTTGTGCCTAATGTGGACACAGTCATGACCGTGAAACATGTATCCATTTGTGAATAAGTTCTGAAATACGAGGGAAAAAAACTCTCTGGTGGGCCCACCATCGTCGACAGCTGCCTCCCCAGCAAAAACCACAGACAGGGGCTTCTGGAAGTTGAACGATTTACGCTTGAGTGCCCGCACTGTGTCATCCCATATGTGCTTACGACGGACTCTCAAATACTGAACATCCTCCGGGGCAGTGGTTGCAATATGAATTGTGCGTAGTTCAAGGAGTTCCTCTTTGATGGATTTCTCCATAGCCTTTGTTTCAGCAGCACTGTAGTTAGGAAATAGGAAAACATTGCAAATAAATAACAAATTGCCATTTAATAAATTCTGATTGGTCTTATCCGATCACTCTATAAGAACTTGTGAATAAATAACCCCCTAAACAAGTACAAGTAGCGTTTGCATTTTATGCATCAAGGTTTTCTGTTGTATTTTATATTTTATATTGTATCATCCTGTACTTTTGTGGAGGTTGTGCTCATTTTAAATTTTCAGTATTAATATAATAATAATTATTATTAATCCATTTTATGCACCTTGGTTTCATTGGCACTACACGCACACCACACCACTTAGTCATTGTATTGTACAAGGTGTATTGTTGTATGGGTGTAGCACCCCCTTCTTGTACCCATCTTAAATCTAACTGTGTGTACCCCTGTAATGGGTAAACAAAGGACTTTGGCCATGTTCTGTGGGCATGCCTTGATCCTCAGTGTCAGCATAGATCAAGGACCAGTGTCAGTAAGCAGGTTGGCAGTCAATGAGTTACAACCCACAATACTGGTGTCCAAGTCTGCCTTGAAGATTATAGCTGCAGTGGGACTTGTACATATCATCTTTAAGATGATACTTAAGAAGTTTAGTTTTTCAATAATAAAGCCTTAGCATGGCAACTTTGGGTGAACACAACGCTATCAATAAACACCTGGCATTCCATTTGTAAATTATCCAATATGTCATTTTAGATGGAATAGTAGGTAAATAGTGACACTAAAGCCTAGATAAATTTGCATAGACCATAACGGACGTACCTGTACATCTTTAAAATAGGTGTGTTTTGGTGTGTTCACTAACCTTATTGGCGGTGAGGGCACTATGAAGTCATCATCAGGTGCATCAACATCACTCTCGCTGTCAGATTCTATGACTATGATGTCATCATACATTCTGTTAAATTGGAAATCCCAAGAAGATATTATTGTTGTTTTAGAGAAAGCAATTGAATTGAAGTTTTCTTCGTTCATAGGGCTGCTCTAATGTTTGCTCAAATGTTTGGACTGGTTGCAGGGTGATGAGGGGGTCCTATCCATATTCTTTTTCCTGACTTGACATTGCTCATATTTCAAATGGTTTTCTTAGCTCATATACTTTTGGCTATATATATGCATATATGCGATTTGTGTGACCCCTAAGTGGGCATTGGATTACCAAATAAATTACGATCATTTAAGTTGAACACATAATTTGAAAATTGGGCCAAAAAGTAGAAAAACAATGTTCTGCTTTGTATATCAGACCAACACACTTTCTGACCTGTGGTCTTCCGATTTCTATAAAAATTGCTGGCCGATGTGCAGCCCCCCAAAATAGGTATTTTAGGTTGTGACTCCACCCCTTTATAAAAATAAACCATAAATAGGTCAGATTTTAACAAAAGGTTAGGTATCAAAAGTTAAAATGCTCTAACCAACGATGCCCTGAAGTATAAAAATGAATCAAATCTAGGTCACCGTAACCTTGTCATTCCTATCAGGACTTCTTTTTATATTTGTTTAATTTTTTTATCGAGGATGAGCACATTGCCCAGAATTTAAGGAAATTTGACACATTACGTCCATTTCACCGAGTTTTGCAATGATGTCTTCAAAATAATTTACAAAATATGTAAATTTGAAAATGTTTGTATAAAAAATCAGTTTCCCCCATAATTACCATATTTTTGGTATGATTGTTATGAAACGTGGCAAGCTTGTTTATTTTTACATGATCAATTTATTATCAACCTAGAATTGCTGTGAAGGGGTGCTATGATTGATAAATTTATCCCATTTAAGGAGAAAAATTGCATTTAATTATTTATTTATTTTTCCACGCAAAATACAAAAAGCGGTGTATTTTTAAATAACATTATGCATGTTATGTGCATTGTGTTCAATATTCTCATCCAACCTTGAGAACTTACTCAGTTGGGTTGGGGTTGGGATTAGCCACAGCTTGTCTAGATGACGCCCTTGGTACTAATGGTATGGTATCATCTAAATCGTCTGTCCCTTCGGGGTGCGGAAGCCGCAGTGAAACAACACCGGAAGTAGATGCACGTACCTGAAAAAAAGTTGAATACATGTACGTACAACTTGTATTGAAGGCACTGGGAAAATTTAATTTAATTTAGTACATGTTTTTTTTCTCTAGTAGTAGTACAATATATACATTGAACTGATCCACCAAAAAAAGATGTGTGCTGCCCTGACTTGTGTTTGGTTATGTATACTTCAGTTCTTCACAATCAATTGATGATTACTTTTTGGGATTTGTTTTTGCTGTATGTACCAGTACATAATTCCCAGCCGTCCCCCCCCCCCTCCAATCATGCCAATAAAACTGTGCAATCAACTCTTTTTAAAATTATCAGCAAAAGAAGATCCACCACTACATAAAATTCTAGAAGTACCTTTTTGAAACCTTTTGGGTGAACAAAGAAACATTGACTAAAGCGGGATATGAACCTGCGATCTTCAGGATGATGTGCCGGCACTTTACCAACTGAGCTACAGGTATATAGCCCTATGTTGGCATTCTCCCGATTTTTTGTCAATATCATTTGTCAGTCAGAAGTCATGCAACCGTACACTGCCCTAACGCCAGGGATCACTCAACCAAGTTACGATAACATGGGAAGAGGCATCGAAGGATGCATGATAAGGTGATGTGATTTTTTCCCTATACATAATGTAATAATCCACAAGGGAAACTGACTGAATAAATTTAAACCACCGTAGGGCTTGATTTAGCTCAGTTGGTAGAGCACTGGAACATCAACTCAGAGATCGCAGGTTCAAATTCAGCTTGACTCAACTTTTCTCTGTTGACCCAAAAGTTTACAACTTTTTTGCACACAGGTTTCATTCATTTAAATGTCACAATCATCACAAAAATAATGCTTACCAGACCAGGATCGGGTAATGCATCATCCTCGTCAGAAATATCCGACACCTCTCCAAACATATCTCTCTGTTGAAAGAGGATGGATAAAAGAAAATTTAACTATGTCCTTTGATGAGCAATTCAAATAATGTGTTTATACTAATTACAGGTCATTAATTATGAAGACATAACAAGCAAAATATTTTAAAATGTCCGATGTCCTTTATATAACAATCAATTGCTTCAATGAGCTTCTTCATCTGACTGGTTGAGCATTCACCTTGTGAGAACTGATAAAATTACAACAGTGTTTAGTTCATATTTTCCTGAATTTGCAGTGCATGAGCTGAAAGAGTGCTTAAAATAACCACTTGTTTTAATAAGTGGCTTCGAAAAGGACTTGTCAATTGTAGTCACCCAATGTGAATGGGCAAGCTGTTGTTTTCCTGAAAAGTGTTACAAGGAGAACTTCTTTATGGCAAACAGGGGGGGTGAGTTGGCCTTTCAGTTCTTTTCTGGTATTGCTCTAGAAACAAATAACATTGAACAATCGAGCAAATGGGTGCAAAACACAAGATAATGTTGAATAAAAACAAATGAAAAATCACATATACTTACGAGGGGGTCCACTTTTGTGATCAGATACAACCTGATCTTCTGGGTCTTGCAATATCCCAAGTAAGACTCGATGGTAAAGGTTGTTGTGGACCCATCTTCCAGAGTCAGCTCATGTTTGATGATATCCCCGACGTAATTTCCCAGGGAGAGAATCAGGTGGGCAACTTCAAGGTCTCCATTTTTGCCACCTGGGAAAAACAAGTTCTTGAGGCGACCAAGCACTCCTGCATATGTCATAGATTTATCTAGCTGAATCTGGAAGGTGCCCCCACCTTTTGAGGAGTACACCTGCTTGAATTGGTCTTTGATGGGGTCATAGTGTTTCCAGCCCACAGTTACCATCTGTTGTTTAACCTTGTAGAAACAAAAAAGAAAAATATAATTTTAAACATTACAAAACTCCAATTGGAAGACATGATATTTTCATTTTTTTTTGTCGTGTGACTAGACCACATAAATGGCTTTTTAAATTTGTAAAATGACATTTGGACCATTAATTGACACTTAATATCTTAATATATAGATTATAAAAGTTAATCATGTTCATTGGGTCAGATAACGGGAGCCGTGCATATTTCACAGTTTTTAGTGATAATATTTTTATGATCCTTAAACATAACAATGCAATATTGTGGAGGAAGACCACATATCTTAAAGGCATGAAGAAATGATGAACATAATGAATTACAAATCAAGTTTATCGTTAGATATTCTTGAGTATACAAATTTTTGCAATCAAATTTTAAGGAAGATGAAAATGTTGCAATTTGCTCATTGACGTTTGTCTGCATGCTTACCGAAAGCGGGAGGTCGGTCTTTGAACTCCTCTTTCTCTTTTTTTCACGCATGCTGCGTATAAGGCCACACACGTCCCTTGGCCGCGTTCTTCCTGCAAGATTAATGCACAAAGTGTACGCAGTAAAAACTATTCAAATAGACTATTATCGATTTACAGCAACAAAAATTAAATAAAGAAATGAATAAATGCCGAAATAATAATAATAATAATAAAAAGTGATGTTTGAAGCTTTTCTAGCAATAGTTTCTTATAATAACAATAATATTAAATGAAAACATAGCAACACTGGTGGCGCAGATAGAAGTTCCCTTAAATCTCAACTGAGAGAGTAAATAAATGAAGAAGAACCGTTAATGACAGAGGGGTTTTGAGTCAGTTCTTGAAATCAAGGAAGCTAGTCTCACTTTTTAATGCACAGTGTGTGTTTTCTTATGCACGGGTTTGGTGTATCATTGTCTCTGGAATAAAAAACAACTTTTCTATTCAAATCCAGCAGTTATTATTGTTTTTTGAAACTAAAAGAACATTGTCTTTAACATTTCTCTTTACATCTCATCCAACCTCATTTACCATGGTAACTCCAGGCAATATTATGAGGATCATAATATAATGCAAGCAAGTACAATCACTGCATTTATGTACATTCTCCTCAGACAGAAGTTGGAAATACAGTACCTATAGCTTTGCAGCGCTGTCTCAGCTCATGGCGCTGACCAATCCTCAAAACCCCCAATGATATAAGATCTTGATCTGTCATGTCCGGGATGTGAGAAGTTGTAACCTACACAAAAGAAAAAATATACATATGCTATTTGTCATGCAGAAACTAGGCTTATAAGTTTTAACAATTTTTACAAACAGCAATCTAAACCAGAGACGTGTACTTGATCCCAATGAGGAAGCGACACAAAAAGAGAATGCCATTTTCCAAACCGGATAGCCTTCCTGGTTGCAATTGTCATGAGCCCTACCTGGTGACCATTCCTTTACTTTGCTATTCAGAGACATGCACATTCAACTCGGCTGAATACGCATGCATGCTCTGCGGCCTATATCCGTTCAAGCTTTGCTTCTGTAGCCTGTGTTGTGTTGCTACAGGTCGTCGCTTATTTAAGTTCAGGAATATTTAACTAAGCAATGAAACACACCAAATTAACTGTAAAACTTTCTTTATTGTTCTTGATCCGCAGGTAGAATTACTTTATAATAACTGTGACGAATAAACTTTGATTTGACGATTGAGTTCTGATTGTATACAAGATTAATAATTAGTATTGACGGTTGACTGTTGAAATAGAGGTGCCAATTAACTTACTGGATGGCGGTAATACTAGTAGATTGGTTGACGATATTAATTTGATTAGGTGGCGTAAGGTGTTTTGTGACTACTGTGTAGTTGGTGACTATGGTGTAGTTGGTGACTACGGTGTAGTTGGTGATTACACTCTATTTGGGCGTTCAATTTGCTGAGCTGCCTTGGTTTTAGTGGCAATAGATGTCTTAAATAATGGTTTTTGTTCCTTTCTATATATTGGCAATTTGTTGACGTGACAATGAACCAAAAAACATTTGTCTAGAAAATAGCTCCTTCTATTGACTATTGAAAAGGCGAGGCGCTGGACCAAAAAGTTAAACAAAAAGGATATTCTGGCGGCTACAGATTCTTTATGGTTCCCTTCGCAGTGCCACCAATTTTCCATACTTATTCTTTACTTTGGTTTAATCATTATTTAGGTAACTTTTAATGTTCATAAAGATTGTCACTTTGATATTGATATTGTGCCTGTGGGAAAAAAATGAACTGAACTGAACAGAATATAAGAAAAACATTAATTAAACATAAATACATAAGATGTATACCTTCTCCTCCTGAAATCTTGGAATTAAATCTTCAAGCTCCACATCTCTCAGGATATCCTCAAGCTGTAAAAAAGGGAGGGGAGGGACTTCAATTAAAGTGAAGTTAATAAAAATTACCATCCCGTTCTTCACACTCAAACAAGCACACCTACATGACAAATCCAGGGCCTAATTTGATCGAACTTCTATTTTGTGCTTACTGCACTATGTTCCATTTCATACCACTGATAACCGTAAGCATAGAAAAAAAGGCTTGCTTGCTAAACCATCCAGCGATTATTTATTAAAGTTTGAGTGATGTAGCAATGCAAAACCATGGTGATCGGGCACGAGCACCGCCTCATTTTTTTGCTGTGAATATAGGCTTTTCTTGAAGAAAGTTATTTTTCTATTTATTTTGCTAGAAGCACAAGGGCCCTAATTATATGTATTTTTTAAATTGTGAAATGTTGAATTGACTGGTGCAAGAATATGTTCAGTTTCAATCTAGCTATAGCCTCACTTTCATTTATTTTTTAAGTGTTACTTGGCACCTTAAACCCTTATCACATTTCTATACCAATACGGAAGGTCTGACGAAGTGCCGTACTCCCTCTGTCAGCCCACCCCCACAGAGGTTCCAGCTTCATCCACTGTCCCAATAAGCAATATGGGGTGCAAAGATTAAGATTAAGATTGGCTCTCAAAGAACATTTCCCACAGATGCAATAAACTGTAAAATAAAATCTAATGATGACATTGGCAGGCAGAAAATACTATAATCATCTCTGACTGATATTTTGCTCAACAAGATGCCAGATGGCCATTTAACGTTTTTCTGAAGAGTGAAACTATTAAAGTGCCAACGCCAACGGAACGTTAATGCATAGAGCCTACATATCGCTAGACCTGGCCTACCGATACTCGTTAGGGCCATACGTTAAGTTAACGTTAGTTAATTTGTTTTTAATCAACTCACCTTCGATTTGCAAGAGTCGGAATTCTCCTCCGGATCCATCATCGTACGGGGCAGCTTTTACTTAGAACTTATACCATTAGAGTAAGGACAGATCAACCCAGGAGAAAAGTAAGGTTATGTAACGCAAATGCATGTGTACATGCTGCTGCAGCCAGCCGTCACCGCCCTCTACCGCCCGTTTGGTAATACGCACTCTCAAGCTACTGAAAAAAATATTCGCGACTAGTCGCGAATTTATTCACGACTAGTCGTGAATATATTCGCGACAAGTCGCAAACTTTTTCACGACTAGTCGCAAATTTATTCACGACGTCGTGAAAATATTCGCGACTAGTCGTGAAAAAGTTTGCGACTTGTCGCGAATAAATTCACGACGTCGCAAAAATATTCGCGACTTGTCGTAAATAAATTCACGACGTCGCAAAAATATTCACGACGTCGCAAAAATATTCGCGACTTGTCGTGAATAAATTCACGACGTCGCAAAAATATTCACGACGTCGCAAAAATATTCGCGACTTGTCGTGAATAAATTCACGACGTCGCAAAAATATTCACGACGTCGCAAAAATATTCACGACGTCGCAAAAAATATTCACGACTGGCTGTGTCCCTTCAGGGCCACCATAGGTTTGCCATATTGGCAGGGTGACAGGGCAGAAATTCGTTGTTCACGTTTTACGACGGGGTGGGGGGGGGGGGGGTAGGGTATTGAATTTTAAATAGAGTGAACCTTGTATTCGAGTGATCTTACTTTTTTTCGTGAACGGAGCTCACCGTTTTTTTTTTACAGAGATAAAGAAGTAACTGTGTCGTTGTTGTCGCCTTATTTTTGTGTGGAATAAGTGGACTTGGCGAATCGGCGAGAAATTAGATGTTTATTTGCAAAGACGACTACAGAGAAGGTGATCGACACTCCTATACTTCGACACCCTTGTTAACCATCCCGTCCGTGATAAATTATCTCTGTAAACCGACACATTTCGTGATGTCGACATCTTCAGACAAAACTTATCTGGAAGACGACATCTTAGTTGTGTCGTCATCCCGGATGAGTTATCTGAGGATGTCGTCATCTTACGTTTGCGAGGTCACCATCATGATCTCAGCACTCGGATGGCACTTCCAGGGACCAATTTCATAGAGCTGCTAATCACAAAAATTTGCTTAGAATGAAATGTTTTGCCTTGATAAAAACAGGATTACCACTCAAATTTCCACGTGATTTTCAGTACAAGCAAACAACAGCTGAATACCTGTAACAAGTAATATACAACAAATGGAAATTCGGTTGGTAATCCTGTTTTTTTGTCGAGGAAGAAATGTTTGTTGTGCTAAGCAGCTCTATGAAATTGGGCCCAGACCTCCGTATGTTTGGTTAAAGGGTACACTTCATGAAAACAATAACAACGATCTTATCTAGTTTCACCGCAGAGTACCAGGTGAAATTCAAACCTACCACCCCTTGCATTCTCGAGTACGGCCTGATTGAATAGAGTTGCTTAAAGGAACACGTTGCCTTGGATTGGTCGAGTTGGTCTTTGAAAAGCGTTTGTTCCAAAATGCATTTGATTTCGAGACCTTAAGTTTAGAATTAGAGGTTTCGAAATCAAGCATCTGAAAGCACACAGTTTTGTGTGACAAGGGTGTTTTTTCTGTCATAGTTATCTCGCAACTCCGACGACCAATCGAGTTCAAATTTTCACAGGTGTGTTATTTTATGCATATGTTGAGATACACCAAGTGAGAAGACTGGTCTTTGACAACTACCAATAGTGTCCACTGTCTTTAAAACATCTTTCTAACTATATGCATTTCATAACAAACGGTTACAAACGCTTTTCAACGACCAAGTCGACCGATCCCAGGCAACGTGCCCATTTAAGCAGAAATAAATTGCTTATAAATGTTATAACCTATTCCCATTTTATTTCGTCACTCTTGATGCAAGCTTCTCGCGTTATAGTTTTCATAGAATTGTAATTTAGAACACTGCTCGCTCTTAGTAATGAAATAATGGGTGGTTTTAATTGTCGCAACCGATAATATATCACACCACTGCCCATGTTGATTTTTAAATTGATATGAAATGATCTTGCTCACAAGCTTAAAGTCACCGATTCTAGCGAGGCCAAATTAATCTATATTTGAGGAAACCTGCGTCAGTACAGTAATGGTTTGCCCTATTGGTTGACACAGCAGCAATTAATTAACCGTAAATAAGGCATACGAGGTAGGGCAACATCCAAAAAGAGCCGATCTTTTTCCTCAAGCTTTTTATTAGGTTGGTTTTTAGAATGTTATCTTCTCGCTATAAGACTAGACCTTTCTCCCGTTGCTGTATGTATTTTTGACATGTTTTTTTATCCGACTAAATTCAATTCAAATCAAATCAAATCAAATCAAACTAAATCATACACAAGGTCTATTCACATGGACTCGCAGAAATCATGAAACAACCAGTCGGCTGGCATCAACGAGGCGATCGAAACATGGACCACTGAAGGTAGATATCCATGGTAATCAACAACAGCATCCCACACCATCAGACCCTCTCCCTGTTCACCCCCTTTGCCGGCAGTCACCACGCCCTCTTCGTCGTACTCAATCCAGAAGGGACGTTCCTCTGTCTCACTTAAAGTTGGCTGAGCGTCTCTAAACTTAGCGACACTAACTTCACAATCAGGATCTGCGTCAAAGAAGCAGGGTCGGATGAAGGCTGCAATAGCTTGATTCCCAGTTCCGAAGCCTGAAATTATTATAAAATGAAAACACATAAGTGCGACATTTTGTATAAGAATGATGAACATTGGGCAAATTATTAAATCACAAAAAGAAATAACCTTGCAGTATTTTTTGCGGGTTTTTCCCCTCAAAAATTTAACGACTAATGACTACAAACTATAGGCCCCTATATACTTGGAAAGGGACACCCATTATTTTGGGGTTTCCGTAAAGATGTTTGTGTAACCCAAGCAACTGAACTTGTCTTGATGGAAGAATGAATGTGTTATGTGGACCATGGAGGTAGAAATTTCTACCTCCATGTGTGGACCATCACAAGGTAGGTGCTTTAATCAAAAAAGACAATTCAACCAACACAGAAGGCTCATGACATTGTTAAGTAAAGTCCAGCTTATTTTTAATTGTATGTTTGTGCACTAATATCGGCAATTACTCGTTCCTGTGTCCCGCATCTTTCCCGTCACATGGTTTACACAAAAATAACCAATAATGTTACCTATCTCGGCGAAGATGGAGCTGTTGATCCTGTCCGTTGCTAGAGAAATCAATGCATTGCTTATACCCTTGATGTCAAACTTCAGCAGAAATGAACCTGCTATGGGTCTCAGTATGAACTGCCGATTTCTTGTTTCGGTGGAGAATGAGCAATTAGCTGTACGACCAAAAAGAAAAGCGTGGACGAGGTTTTGCAAATTGGTTTGTAATACATATATGTTTTTATTGTTTTGGTGCTGAACAAAGAATAAAGTTTTATTTCGAGCATCGAAGAAAAACTCATTTATCCACGGCAAATAGTGATCCGGTCCGCTAGGCCTCATTGTCTCCTTGTTTTGGAGACGCAAGGTCTGGACTAATCATGATGCGTGTTTTAAAGGTTCGATCAATTTGAAGGACCAATCACAACCGGCGTGTAGGTCGATAAGGCCTCGGTAAGCATTGTTGCAGTTCACTCTCTGTCTCGGCAACGGATAGAGAGGGTCAAAATAATTTTTCTTAAATTATGATAAAATATAAATAATTAGCTTGAATTCATAGTGTCTTTCAGGTAGACTCCTATGAGAAATGCTTCGGCAGACGCTCGGAGCAGGTGATGTATTATGTATACATGTATACTTATAACAAGAGACAAGAATTAAGGTGTCAGCCATTAAATCTCATGTGCATGCTTGTTTTTATTGCCAGGTCCCTTTGGCTTCACCGGTAATAGACACCGTGTGGTGGAGTCAGTGCTTTGGAGTAGACACTTCCAAACCCGTTTATTAAGATGCAATGTGTATTGTAAGTCCGCGGCGAACTTATTTGAATTGAATAATTCTTAGACTCCTGGTAGACATCAGGAAGTTCCTCAAGTATATCACTGGAGGTAAAGAATTGTGTGTAGTGGCATTTTGTCCACTTTTGTTTTAACCTTTTGAGTTGGCTGACTCCTTTCATTGTTGAAATGTTTTCTGTTGAACGAAAGAGTAAAATTGAGAGAAATAAATTTTGACCCTGTCCGTGCTAGACAGCGAACAACAAATACTTTGTGTCATGAGTCTTTCATTATTTGTCCGGGATAAAGGTTTATTAGAGCGGGACGTGATCCTGCGAGTCCTGCGACCTCAGAATTACTCAGAATTACTTGGATTCCTTGTCCTGTGGCCTTACCCATTTCCAGGTTATTATGACCATTTCATGGGTCATTTTGACACAAAATCCATGCGTTAACTAATGGGTCTGACCCCACGAGACCAGTATCTGGGTCAGCTTTCAGAGATTCTTTTTTTGTCCCCCACTCCCCTCCAGTTACGCCATTGGGCATGGTGTAAATTCTTATTATGAATTACAAGGTTCCCCCTCCCCCCAACACCCCCCCCCTCGAAAAAATGAATAAAATAAAACAAACAAATACTTACATCTTTCCAGATCCTCAAATTCCTTCTTGGTGTTGCTTTTCGTCGTGATGCAACATGTTCTCCTGAAAGCCGACAAAGTCTTGCCGAGCAACGCGTCTCGGTCATCGCCACTGACTGCAGTCACCATCGAAGCGCACATATCACCGTCTGCAATCACCAAGTACAAGCTGATGGAAACTAGAAGAAATGTTCCCGTAGTTGTGCAAAGTCTGTCTTTCTTCATGATGAAATTTACTCGTTTGATATAGGCTAATGTTCCCTGTTTGTGGTTGAAACAGCTTTAGGCGCTGGTGTAAGCCGCGATTACGATCATAATTATTGTTATATCGTGCAGTTTTTTCTTTTATATAAAAAGCTCGTTGCTATGGTTTCCCTAATTAATGCACAATACACACCCAAAAGATGGCTTTGAAGAAAGTCTTAGGGAAAAATATAACAGGTATATCAATACATACAAAGACAATTTAAAAGGGCAATTACAATAATTAGTACCCAAACTTTCATTTTAAAATATGAAATACACCGGCATTAAATTTTCACATCGGTGTTTTATAATAAAGTATTTTCTAATAATAATACGTCGACCTTGTCTACAATAACAATTACTGAGCCTCAAACTGCCATTATAAAATAATCAATACACCATATTATTCATACCAGCGTTTAAAGGCACCATACACTTTTTGTAACTATCAGGACTATTATTCTCTCTGTATCCAAACATACTCAAAAACTAATAAACATGTGAACAATTAGTAAGGGATGGGCTAAATTGGTCATCGAAGTTGCAAGAAAATAACGAACGAAAAACACCCTTGGTTGCACAATGTGTGTGCTTTCAGTTGCATAGCTTCATGCAAGTCTTTTCATATTTTGTTGAGAAAATACTTTCTTTCTCAAAAACCACGTTACTTCAGAGGGAGCCGTTTCTCACACAGTGTTTTATACATTAACAGCTCTTCTTATAAAACAGGTTGGTAACTGAAATGGTGGTGTTTACTGACGACGTTTAGCGTAGGCCTACCCCACCCACCGAACAAAACAGAAAATGATGCACTTTCTCTTTAATTCATTAAATTTTCTCACACCAAATAATTGCTGCCAAGGGCTTGCTTGCAATAGACCTAGCGGTAATTTTGCACGACGAGGACAATTATTGATCGATGCACTAAAACACAAGTTGCTTCTTATGAGATCGCCACCAGTTTATTAATTACTCCCAAGATTACTTGTGGTAATCATCTTTGCCAATAAGAATTGGAGAGCTGTTGATTTTATAAAACATTTTATAAACAACACCCTTTGAAGTATAGTTCAATAGCAAGAGGTAATTTTCGACCTAGAGAAAATTCATCTGAGGATGATCTGAAAAAGGCATAATGCCTTTCCCAGGCATCTGAAAGCACACAATTCAATGGAACAAAGGTGGATTTTTTTTCTTTCAGTGTAACTTCGATGGCAACTTGAGCCAAAAATTGACAGGTTTGTTATGTTGATGCAAGAAAGGTTGTCGAATTAAAAAAAAGTAATTGCATATTATTAATTTTTATTAATTTTTTCAATAATTGCATATTATTATCATGCACAATAATATTATTTTCTTATACCAGTTATGTCAAACATAATTGTTTTTTCTTTCCCTTTTTTTAAATACTGATAATAACCGAAAACCATCCATTGTTCCAGGGAAGATCATTGGTGAAGATTGAAATTATTAAACTCCATCCCAAGTTTTATTGAAGAGCGCCACCACTTTTCATAAACCGACACCTGTTGCTTCGTATCGGCTGGTACCATTTTTACCATGTTCTTTACTAACAGTTGATAGTCGTCTGGGTACACTGCGGGCAAAGTTTCGATGCGGAAATAATGAGTTTTCACTGGTACACGGTGATACGCCCCTATTGAAAGTGCATGAGAGGTTACCAGTGCTATCTTAACTAGATTCTTCGTGTACTTTTTAGTCCAGTTTTTCTTACGCATAAGTTTGGTAAAGTGTAGGTTGGGTCACACTGTTGGAATTTGCGAAACTGTTAGTAATAAATAAGTTACAATGTATTCAGCACCAACTACAAATAAACTGTTAGAAATTATAAAACAGCCAGGTAATAATGTGTGTGCGGATTGCAGCATCAAGCTCCCGGAAAATAAAGAAACGGTCAATAGCACAAGTGAGTATCGTTGTTGTATTTTGTCGTGCCAAGTTCACCTAGCAGCACACAAGTGTTACTGGTTCAATCAAGTGTGGCACACTTTTCCTGCCTTGCTATAAAAATGTTACACTTCATTAAATACGAAGCCGTTTGTGGTGACGGAAATACTGGGGTTCGTAAAAAGTTCTCTGATTAAACTTTTTTTCAAATGTTGCAAGAGACACGGCGACAACTTTGGGGAAACCCACATACATATTTACATACCGTAGTCATGATGATGTAACGTTTTTCCTTTTGTAGTTTTTTAGGTTTTTTTTTTTCCCATTTTACTTTGCATTTTATAATGTTTCTTCGCTGTTTGATTTTCTTAAGACTTTTCCTTTCCTTATGTAAACGGCTTGCTTTTTTATTTTTGGTTTCTTGTTTTGTTTGTTTGTTTCTTTTGGAAGGAAGGGGAGGGGTTGTTTGATGGTAAATTGGGACCTGTTTGTCATTTTAAACTGAAATGATCCAAACCATGCCAATCAAGTCATGAAGTCATCAGCTAGCTGGATACATAAAACAAATTAAGTGTTTGCACCCTGGAAAGGTGCATCCTGGAAAGGTTCACCCTTGAATATTTATAAAGTATTGTATGAAAACAAAATTAAAAATCAGAAAAAAACATAGAATAGACCTTATGCATTGATGTCATCCAGCCGCCATCTTTGAGGTCAAACAGTGACGAAACAATCAAAAGGCACATAGATTGGCCAATGAACAACCTCCTTTTGGCCTCAATGAGTGCCGCACTGAAATGACGCCATGTGCATTTAAGGTCTATATATATGCCTAGTTAGTAGTAATAATAAAGAGCAGCACACCCTCAGAAAATATCATTAACTATAAATGCAAAAAAAAACAAAACACAAATACAACATATTTTTAATGTTACAGTCAATTGGAAGATCAAACTCACATTCACAAACAAACTAAATTATTGACACAGTGTTGGAATACTTAACCAAAACGTATAAATTGAAGTATGCTTTATTGGTTTTCTGTTTTTGGAGGAACGGTAATAACCCTGTGAGGCACTCCTACTTTAGTAGCGAGTCTGTCAAAATGGCAGTTTTGTAAAACATATCTGTTTGTGTGTGAAAAGTAGCTGTGAATAACTCGCCAAACGTTAACCTTGTCCAAATCATTCAGTATTCCAGAAGAATAAAGATAAGTAAATCCATAGAAAAATTAAGTTTACTTTTGCGTATTTGGGACCAGATATTGACGCGTCTAAATTTCTGATCGTCCATTTTGTCGACTGCCACAAAAAGTATATTTTCAAGAATACTGGAGGGTGCTCTTTCTTTCGAGATAATGTGAGAAACCAAAGTACATGATGTAGAATTTTATCAGCTTTCCAACGGTACTATTTTGAAATAATTCACCTAAATAAAAATGGAATTTTTGCCCAGTTTTTCGAACACATGAAATACGGACATATTATGTCGATTTTTCTCCTGAAAATACTTCAAAATGTCATATTTATAGGTCATTACAGTTCTTTGACAGAACTCTATTTGAAAGATTATACTCTGAACTGGGTGTCTATGCACTTTTTTTTTGTTTTATTAACTATCGCAAACAAGCGCAAAGCAAATTTATAGAGAAGGTTCTTAAAAAAACCCATCGAAATCGGGTCAATGGTTGAACACAGCGCGGCAGTCTGCCGCACTCAGACACATAGTCTTGGTTCCAAGACCATTGGTGTTGCGCGGTCACACACAGCCAACGTTCGATCTATGCACGCAAGGGCAAAAACTGTACACGCTTGTAGTCAATGAACGTAGAGGGCGCACTGTTTCTCTGATTTCCGAATCCAACCAAGACTATCCGACACACTGTGTCTGCGCAAATTGCCATTCCAATGGTCGTGTCCCCTGACTTAAAAATGGCTTATCAGCAAGCGTTGCCGCGTGAGTGTGGACACCAGTCTTTGAAAGATTGCGCAATTCGCTGATACACAACCAGACCGAATAAGAAACAACGGGCGACGACGTCTGCCCCGGGATTTATTGGTTTTAATAATTCAGAATCGGAGAGGGTTAAAATAAATTACGTTCTGATGGCCTTTTTTATCTTCATTCCATTGTTCGAGGTTACATACATGTTTTAAACTTGACTTTTTTGTTACTATTTGTTTAATAAGATTAAAAAATAATAATAATAATAATAATAATAATAATAATAATAATAATAATAATAATAATAATAATAATTTTTTCGTGCGGAATTTGAAGACATATTATTTGGCAATGTTTATTTTAACTTTCCAAAATGAAAAAAGGGCTTAAAATTTAAGTCATAATAAACAGAGAAGTACACAAAATTACTCTAATGAATTGATACTTTTTTTAATAAAATACTTGGTAACTATTTTTATAAAAAAAAATTACCACACAAATTCCCATATTTCTTTATTAGCATTTGTTTATTGGCATAAAGTGCAGTTTTCAAAGGCCAAGGTAGCGGTTAATTGTGCAGCTTATGTCTTAGAAACTGACTTGCTTGAATCTTCAAGACTTGAGGTACCTGAAATGGGGAAAAAAAGAGATATATTCACGCTTCATGTATTTTAATTTGTTTACCTTTTTTTAAATATATAATTAGGCTTTAAAATATGTAAACGAGACACAATTATCACCTATTTTCCCATTGATGTGAATACCAAGTTCAATTTTGTCAAATTTATTATGTCTGGTATGCTCTAATGAATAAATCAGGAGCAGTTTCCACACTCTTTTAATCAGTAAGAAATTGACAGACTCAAAACGCCCTTTGCCATGTTTAAAATGAGCATAGCTTCTCCATTATACAAGCTATTGAAATAAAATAAACACCATTGATTTGCTTTCGCCGACCTCTTTCCAATGGTATAAAACTTGTTGAGGTTTTGTGAAAAAAGACAAATTTTGCCGGACGCCCTAACTTTAGATTAGAGCAAGATATTTCTTGCTTCAAAGTCGAACTATTCACTGACAGTAGTCACAAAGTTTGTAACAAATTAAACATGGTTGATATTTCATAAATGTTTTCTAGTCATTTACACTTAAGTGTTGTTTTGGTTGGCTTGGCTACACAACTAATAACAATGGTCCGCTCACCCATATCACTAAATGCTAAAATGGTGACACGCGACAAGCTTTGTGGTCTGAAAATCACTGGAAAAATAGTTAAAGTCGAATTCTGACAATTCTTCAGAATAATTTGTCTCCTGTCACTTTGATTTTGTAGCACAAGCCCACTGGTCCTCTTACAACCTAGGAGTGTTCCTATGTGTGCCATGTGCATCAGTACATCGTAAGCTTGGAGTCCACATCAGCAAAGTCATATCTGTACAGCTAGATAGATGGAATGAAGATCAAGTTGAGGTGAGTCTTAAAGTCACCTGAAAATATATATTTTTTCCTTCACACATTAGAGTATGTTTATGAACAATAAAATACATTTTTTGAGTAATTGTTTATAACGATTTATATGTGTAAAAAATGGAAAGTTGTTTGGGGGGGCAGGGGTCGAAATTAAGTGTATTTCCATGGTAGTCAGCAGGGCTAGTGACCAATAATTTTTAGTAGCCCTGATAAGATTTTGGTAGCCCAAAAACCACGTTATGTCTCGCGTCACGGCTCAAACTTTACAATACACAGATACACCAATAACATAGTTCTTTATTGTTTGTGATGATGATTTTTGCATTATTATTCAACTAGCCCGTCGGGCTATCAAACTGGAAAAAGCAGTAGCCCGGATGTAAATCTGGTAGTCCCGGGCTAGCGGGCTAGTGGCAATTTCGACCCCTGGGGGGTGACTCCACCTACCTCTTTTGTGACGTCAATTGAGGCAGACTTTACCTCGATCGATGCAGACTTTGCCTTGATCGAACATAAAAATAAAAAATTAAATTAAAAAAATGTAAGTATTGTGGAGTGAGCTTTCAATAATTGATGGTTATTGTCTTTTTGTCATCAGTTTATGGGTGTGAATGGCAATCTCAAAGCCAAGGAGAAGTATGAACAAGATGTTCCAGTCAGCTACCGAAAACCACAAAAACCTTCGGATCCTGAGTAAGTACTCTTTTTTAGTTATAGTTTTAGGTTGAACAAAGACACATTAACTAGAGCAGGATTTGAACCAACGCCCGTCTTGGTTGAAGTCCCGGCACTCTACCAACTGAGCTGTCTAGCCCTACATGTAATTGATGGTCTCCCTATTTAGTCATAATGTTTGTTCGGGGTGCCAGTCTGAAGTCATAACCTTTGACTGCCGTGTAGCCAGGGATCACACCCAAGTTTATGACACAACTAGGGCCCAATTTCATAGAGCTGCTAAGCCCAAAAGTTTGCTCAGCATTAAATTTCTTCCTTGATAAAAACAGGATTATCAACAAAATTTCCATTTGTTGCATTTTGCTTGTTACTGATGTTTGCTTATAAATCCTGAAACTCACATGGAAATTAGGATGGTAATTCTGTTTTTATCAAGGAAGGAATTTCATGCTAAGCAAATTTTTGTGCTGAGCAGCTCTTTGAAATTGGTCCCTGGGAAGCGGCAGCTAGGGGATGACCTTAGGGTGACGTGACTTTTTATTTCAGATATCAAGTAAAGAAATAACAAGGGAAACTTTTAAGTGAATACCAAACACCACTTATTTTGTGTAACTTTTAAAATAACTAGTTGTAGTACGTTTAAATCCATGGTATTATAATAGTGCGCTACAAAAATATGGTTATACACAGAGCTGTGTATTGCTGCAGCATAGAGGAATCAGTTTTCTTTGATCACGTGGTTGTCGGTCCGGCTTTAGCTCTATCGGAGACTTTGAATGAATGTCCAGTACAGAAATTCAAACAAGCTGATGCTCTCTTACCCAAGCCCAAGCAGTGGTTTCAAATATGGCCTTAGAGTGCATAGAGATTAACCCACACCCTTTTGTCTGTGGTGCCTAAGCTTGGGCGATAACGACTTATTTTATTCACGATATATCGCCGACAATATATCTCGATATTCGATATAATCGCGATTAATTTAATTTGACATCATCAGTCTTCAAACTGCAAATGAAAGTTGTAGAAGAGACAGTCATAGCATAAGAGAGGTGTTCTAATGAACTATTCTTCTGGTTTTACTCCAAACCTATGGGGTGCAAGATGTCTCAGCTAGGAAATACATCGTGATATTGCGATATTTAACTGATATTGCGATATATCATGATATATCCCGATATATCGCGATACATCGATATTTCGATTAAAGCCAAATCGATCCGATATCGAAATCGTTTCCAAATTAATATCGCGATATTCGATAATATCGTGGGTATCGCCCAAGCTTAGTGGTGCCCTTTGCAAAAATCCAATACAAATTTCCATTTTCCTCATAACTCATAGCAGTGCCCCTTACCGGAGGAAAACTGCCGCGCCCCTTTCATGATGCAAAATTCAAGGCTTGAAAACTTAACCCACAACTACTGGTACATTGTGTTTGAAAACCTAATTGGGTTCCTGGTTGTAGCCAAAACCACTCCACAAGTTATAAATATAATATATACCCATCATAATTGATCCTTCTAGATTGTCCAAAACCGAAACAGCAAAACACATGAACTTTGACAAATTGGTTACACGTTGTACACTAAGTACTTGGATGCTGTATTTTGTATTTCAGGATTCATTTATTTTCTCTGTGTATAGGCCTACAAGTTGTACACACCACACCGCGCACTATAAACCCTACCCATTACCATGTACTTCCTGTTAAAATTTGACCTGTAAACATGGTTGAGATCCTCGAGGTTTTTCCTGTCCATACTGATTCAGGGTCAGATACTAAAACAGTATCCCTAGTGAAATGTTTTATTTTCATAATAAATTGACATGCTTTGTGTATTAAATTGGTTCATTTGTCAATTGTCGCAAGACCATCCTTATAAGTTTTATGCTGCTTTGGATTTTTAAATGACCACCTTTGCACCAATACTCCACAATGCTCAACCCAGGACAAAATAAAGGGACAATGAGAAGTTATTCAACACCCTTTCTTCATCTTAAGCACCGAGAAGGGGGAATTTGAAGGAAGCAAAAAACCTTTTTGTTCCCTTGACAGAATACAATGATCCCGTATTACGCCCTCCCTCACTGGGTGCTCACAGCTCAACCTGTAACAGCTATTGCACCATCCAAAGAATACTCTCCCCTTAATGGAATATTCATCACACCACATTTTCTATACACAAAAACAATTGGTCACCATTGAAGAAAGGTAACAAGTATAGATTTTATCAAGCATTGCTGTGAAAAACGGTACAGTGGCTTCCTGAATGTAAGGGATGCGTCAGTTTTATTGTTTTGCATATTTATTCAAGGCGTTGACTCAGGAAGTACGTTGTTTTGTTTTGTAAAACCTGTTTGTTGTATTTTTTCAATGTTACTTTAAATGCATTGTTAAATATGAAGAAAAACAAGAAAAACACACTTGATGGTATTTAGGCCTAATTGGTATTCCAAAGGAAGGGCTTGACCTTTATTTAAAAAAGTAAATTATGATTATTATTCTGGCTTATTCATTCACTGCACTGGCGGCCAAGCAGGCCGAAAAGCACAGTTACCGGTAAAAAAAAATAGTTCATATATGTAAACATGTAAATGGTTGCGGTCATGCAAATTCTGAAATCATTGGCCCACCAGAGACCATAGCCTTTTTACACTGTATCTCTGATCACCATGGTATACAGCCATGTGGAGACACTGGGAGTTCTTTGTTTTTAACCCCACAGTTACCCTGGAGCACTTTTACAGTGCCGCCCCCCCCCCCCCCCCCCCCCAGGATCCTATTCCACAAGGTTCCAGGTTCCCAGTGGTTGAACGCTTCCCCCTTCTCCAGAGCAGGGGTGGCTGTTCCCTGGGTATCCCATTTACCGGGGTAGGACAGGGATGAAGTGATCCAAGTGTGAATGGCCGGCCAGTTATTCTAAAGAATAGATTAGCGTGAAAAGGTCTTTAAAAAACTTGATGGCCGCCATTGCTAAATTTTCTGCATTTTGTATCACACATCCTCACCCAAGAGAAAGAAAGCAAAATAGAAACACATGTTGCATTTTATACCAGTTATCCTTCACTTGGTGCCCGATTTGCATAATGGTGTACACCACCTCTAAATAGCACGGGGGGGGGGGGGGGGGGGGGGGGGGGGGTTACACAATATTGTGTCTCTCTTAGAATATTGGGAGGCACCAGGGGAAAACATTTGGGGAATACCCCATTTTCTTTTAGCATTGAAATGGACCAGGGCATCCCTGTACAAAAGTGCACGATTGATCAATTGATATAATTGTGTACCCCTGCCCCTTTGCTATTGTGTCTTTCTGAGAATATTTGGAGGCGCTTGAGGGGAACATTTGGGGTACAAGCCCATTAATGTCAGAATGATGTCACTGGATGTTTTGGATGTTGACAAATTTTGTTCTGGTTTCGGAAGAGTAGGCCTATTGAACGCAACTTGCCAATTTACACCTTTAACATTTAAGGTTAGACTTAGAGACGTGTAATTGTTTCCACACTCACATGAGGACTATATCTATCGGAAATTGAGTAAATCACAAAACTGAGTTTGACATAGTTTCCTAGTGTGTAAGTTCCTCTTGAAAATTATTTCCATTCTTTCCTTACATGTTCCACAAACCAGTGGGGGATGACTCCTGAATATTAGCACCTGTCCGCAATATTAGAAAAGAAGCAAAATCCACTCAAATCCAATAGTTGTCTGGGAAACAATAATACTCCACTTTTATAATGTTTTGAGCGAAATTATTTATTACTTAACAAATTGGTTTCAAACAATTTACTTTTTAAAGGTACAGTACACTTTTGGTAATTGTAATAATATAATGGAAGAAAAATACCCAATCAGATTCAAATCTTTGTGTGAAAGATTACCTCTTTCTCTACAAGTCCTAGAGTGTTGATTCTGACAATGTTTTATAGTATTCACAGCTCTCAAATGCTCTTTACCAAGTTTTTATGGTACTTTATTTTTGGAGTAATTTACCAAAGGATACCCTCCTTTTTGAAGTGGTCCTTGTTTGCAAAGTCGGGCCTGATATTTCACAGTTAGGCAACAAAGACGATTGCTTCCATGCCCCCTTGTCAATGCTTTCGTGCCATTGAAATAGATAGAATTTTAAAATTTTCCTCATAGCCATAGGGTGCCCTGTACCAAGAAGAAAATGCCTTCTTTGCCCTTTTATAAACAAAGCAGACATTCTTCTTGCAAAGTGTTCCTGTTGATTGTTTATGTTTCACTTATATCCTGCTGACTCACCCTACCTGTTCATTGTCTAATTATCAGACTGTTGATTGTAAGATTGTTTGTCAACCACCATGACTAGATGATATATGTAGCGTTGAGTGCACTGTACATGTATTTTGTGCAATTTGCAATTTGCTTCCTTGTGCTCATCCATTGAATGTGCAATGACTATTAATAATTTTCCATGAACTGTTGAACATACTAGTGTACATGTACATGATGTAAAGTACATACTTTGACATGTAAAATACGTACTTTTTCACTGCAGTTGTTGCAGATCTTGTTGAACCATAGAGCAACTTGCTCGGGGCACAACAGAGCTGCTTAAGCACAAAAAGTAGCTAAATTTTGCATACCAGAATGAAGTTACCAGCCAAACTACCTTGTCACATGTTGGGACTGGTATCCTGCTTGTTGTTGCTTCTCAGCAGAAAAATGTTAAGCAATAGAGAAGTCTTTTACCATTACCTTCTGTAAACCCTGTAAGTTATTTGTAAATCTGTGAACTTTTATTTTTGTTTCTGTTCCGAAAGTGTATAATGGCTCTCATAAACATTGAATTTATTTCTAAAAATCTCCCTGACTGCAAGATGCATTGTTGGCAGCTCTGCTTGAAGGTTTTATTTTGTAGTGGTTGAGCGAGAGGATGTCTTGTCTTGAGCCGATGCCTTCTCAGGAAACTCTGATGGTTGTCTTCCACGCATCCCGGTCCAGCATCAGTGTCCTAAGTTTTATTTTAATAAACTGATAACATGTATGATAACTCTGCATGAATAAATTTAAGATTTCACACAGTGATCATTCATTGAATAAGATTAACCATTAGATAGGAAGCAGTGATTTGTTTCACTCCTTTGAAAGTTTGATTGAAGCCCTTTGGTTTCTATAAAGAAAAAATACAATACACAAATAAAGAATGTTTGTGAGTGCAAGGACTATAATGTTTTCATAAGTTGACATTTAAAATGTTCGATTTAACAAGGCAAAGCCAAGCAGGAATGGAATGTTCCATCCTTCAATGGATAAAAATACTCTCTCCATTTCACAATTGCAAAACAGTCATTGTTTGTTTTATTTCTAACATTCCAGTTGGTCTATGGAAGATAATCCTATCATGATATTATTGTACTCTGGCATCCACCTACAATTTATAAGCCATTTTGAGATATGGCGGACTTAATACTTTGACACTACATTAGGTTCTAGGTAAATCTGTTTGTATATTATCTAAATTAACCCACCATACATGTACATCTCAAAAAGGCTAAAGACATTTTGTACTTGTTTGTGTAGTGTGTCATCTAGTGTGTAGTTTAGTCAAAAGTCTAGCAGGCAATAGTCCAGACCTGATACTTCACGGAGGCAGCGAAGGCGCTTGCCTGCATGCCCCCTGATGACTGCCTTGGTGCCCTTGAAATGTTCCAGTAGAAATTGATATCTTCTTCATTGGGTGTCCTTTACCATGGAGACAATGCCTTGGTGCCCTTGCCTTTTCAAAGAAAGAAGCATAGTGGAAAAAGGATATGGGACGAAAATGCGTGTGATCTACAACGATCCAATCAAATGACAAGGCTTTACTCGGGACATAAATGTACTCGGTGCCCCTGTTGGTCTTGTGTTTTTCAATTGAATAATAATACCTTGGTGTATAATTTCTTTGTACTTGACACACATAAGACAAATGGGACAGATCTTCTCTACTAAGTGCTTGTTCATTTTGGTTCTGGTCCAGTAAAATAAATTCTGGTCCAGTAAAAAGTTTGAGTTACATTGGGTGCGTTCGTTTAGCTTCCCGGGGTCGACCCCGGTCAGGCCCCGTTGCGTTCGAATAGCTTTGGCGTCATTCCAGGGGCTCACCCGGGTCAGCCCCCAGTGCCTTGCTTGTGAAGTGGGTCACTTGGGGGTGACCCGATGTGCATGACGTTACCACGAGAGGGCGATTGTGATCGTTTGATTAACTCTTGTCAGGGGCTCACCTGAGTAAGCACCGGGGGGTCGACCCAGGGAAGCTAATCAAACGCACCAAATGTGCAAGTCCTGCGATCTTGTGGGTTTTCTCCCACCTGTGAATAATGGAAAATATTGTTTAGAGTGATCTCTGCTGTTTCTAAAAAGTAACAAGGTATATTGACTATGCTGTAATAATAAATGGTACATACTTCATTCTTTTGGGGGCAATGCAGTAAACAAAAAGCCGAAACATTAATGTAAACGGCAACATAAACGATATATAAAAAATAAAAATAAAACATGTTTACGCCAACATAAAAAAAATTGAAATTAGTTTTTTTTAAATTGTTTGTACAGACACAACAGAATGTTTGGATTATCATAATACGCACATGTTGTTTTCAATTCTCTTTCATTTTGATTGTTTTTCTTAGGGTTGTACGAGAGCAATGGATCCGTGGAAAGTACGAACGACAAGAATTTATCAACATCAGCCTGCAGAAGTTTCGGTGTTCGGAAATGACAGGGATGATGTGGAAGAAACTGAAGGACAAACAGAACTTCATGGAGAGAAAGTTTGTCCTCTCAGAAAATGACTTCACGATCAAATACTACAATAGGACAGATGTAAGTGTTGTGCAGGCGTCCCATCAACCAAGCCAACGCCCATGGGTGTCTTTTCCTTTTGCAAATAGTAATAATATTTAGCTACCTTTCTCTTTCTTTAAACAGATCGTGCAAAGTCTCACATGTATTTGAACATTTGTGGGACCATTTTGGGCGGCTTGTTTACATTATAGTTGACAGTTTTCTTTCATATTGACCCATTTAACCTGATGTCATCATCAGAAAAATCTTGAATGCGCCATACTGGTGGGCAATTTCACTGTGCGTATTATATATAATTCTATGCCCTGCGTTATGCAGTGAAGTGCACATTTTAGGTGACGCAGCGTTATTACACGTAAACCTAACTGCCCACCAACATGGTGAGCGTGGCATCAGTTGCCGCGTGTGAAGCGCGTGCAAGGGGTCAATAGCGCAATTCAAGAGAATGATCATTGCGCTTCAAGCATTATTGGTAACTGGGCCATTTATTTAAATCCTTAAATTATCTCAGCTTCTCAGCTCCCTAGGTAGTAATACACTAGTGCTGCTTAACATGTAGCACACTAAGCTTAATCAATCACAAGAACCAAACTCACAAGTCCTCACAAGTTCCCATTTACCCCTGGTTAATGGAGAATTTAACGTTAATTGTCTCGTTCAACATAAAAATAATAATAATAATAATAATAATAATAATGATAGTAATAATGATAACTACTGCGCATTTTCCATACAAAAAAGATCAAAAGTGCCTTGACAACAAAAATTATGATGATGATTTAAAATAATGACATAGTAAACACCCCCCCCCAAAAAAAAAAAAAGCAAAGTAAAAAAAAAACCACACCCCCCTTGACTCAGCAACCAGAACGTGAGCCTGATGCACTTAACCGCTTGGCCATTGCTTCAAGGGTTGAAGGAAACAAGCCCTCACACTTTCATGGGTCTCAATGTTGGAATACGTGCAAGGCTAACACAGTCTATGTCAACCCCTCATTGTATTCCAAAACAAACTCAAGTCCTTTTCTAGTTTCACCCTAAGAACATGAACTCTCATAGTTCTCCAAACGGTCAATCAAGTTCAATTATGTGACGTTTGCGGTGACACCATAATCTCTTTTTGGAAGTGGTAGTTCTGAGAGGAACCGGTGGTTCTGAGAAAAACGGTTGGTTTTGAGAAGAACCGGCGGTTTGACAACTCAACGTTTCGATCAGGAATGCTGTGTGGTCTTCAGGAGAATATTGGACTGTGTAGCTGATGATTGTTTCTGAAGTACTGCCAAAGAGATTATTTGGTAGTGCCTCTTATTGCACACCCTGTTACTATGGAAAAACAGCATACATGTATCTCTGTACTTACTTTTCTCAAAAGTTTCACAAGACTGCAGGACTTGTAGCTCTTGATTATTTTTAAAATGGGATTTTATTTACTAGACCAGAATCAAAATAAAAAGAAACTAGAATCAAAATGAGAAAGCAATTTTATCATCTAAACTGTTTCATTTGAACAAACAGTAACCAGATTTATCTGTTCTGTTTTATCATGGGTCATATTCAGCAGCAGGATTGAAAGATATTTATTAAAACTCAACATTTGAACATAATTTTTTTTAGACCAAAAAAGAGCTTCGGACTTGTCATGTCTTTGAGTTAACTGGCTTGACACTGGTCCAGTATAAATATCGAGCCCTGGCATACATGTAGGTCTCATAACAAGTGTGTCAGGAAACAGCCTTGGTAAATAAAAGGATTTCACTTTGATTTTATATCAGCTGAAACAGTTTATTTTTCTATATGTACAGTATATTTTGTAATCTGAGGGAAATGATGATACTACAGTGGGTGGAAGTGGAAATGCCCTGCAAGGTTTCATGGAAACAGAAAGAGTTCATTGTGTCACAGCAAACATTTACCTTGACCCTTTAACATAACAGCTGTGCAGTTGAGTTTTTTTTTTTTTTTTTACTTTTAACTGCATTGTGTTTTGTCCATTAGTCAAGTTTCCACATCAGTATACACATGTGTCAATGTTGTACAAGCTTTAGAACTTTGTGCACTATAAAATCCATCAAATATTTGGATTTGGATTTGATGGCCCATAACAGGATTTCAGGGACTAGAAATAAGACAGCAATTTTACTAGTCCATGTCATTCAAAACATGTGAAATAAAAATGCTTTTCAAGAGTAAACTAGCCAGCCGGACCACTTGGCTGTATTTTGACTGGTTCTCTATAGTGTTTTGTCTAGGATCTTCTAATGTTGCAATTAAACTTAAAGGATTCAAGTACTTCTTGATGAGAATACAGACTTTTGTAGAAATTCCTGACTTCGGAAAGAATTTCTTTAGATTTGGTCAATCTGGAATCTGCATCATTAACAACACAGTTGATAGATTTACTAACGAAACTACGTTTCTCCATATTCAGAAAATACTTGGATGGTTTTTCTCCACATTCCATCCACCGTGTTCTAGATCTTATGAGTACACCATCCATTTTGATTTTACGAACATCTACCAGATCAGCTTGTTTGGCACTTACGAGATCAACTGACTCAATGTCACCTTCGGCCACTTTATTGGAAAGAATACCAATGTCCCTTTCTAGAGAACCCTCTAATTTGTTGAACCCTTTCGTTTGCCATGTGGAGTAAGAAATAGTTTTAGACCTTATTTTCATAAGGAGCATCTCAAAAAAAGTCTGGACGTTAATGGTGAATATCATTTTCCCCTTTGGCAGCGAGCAACTCAAAGTTTCAATATCCAAAAACATATTTGTGAATACTCTGTTAGTAATGTCCTTTTCCATTGTCTTAAATTTGATGTTGTTTACTTTGTTTCAGGCTAAAGAACCAAAGGCAATCATCCCCCTGGACTGCCTCAATGTTGCTTTCTGTCCTGATAAGGTCGGTAACCCCAACGGCATGCAGCTCTACTTTGAGCTGAAGAGCGGCGAGCTGCGTAACATCTTTGTGTACACCGACACTGGCAAGGTAGGTTAGTCTGGGACCCTGCACACTGTGCATAGTTATAGCAGAGGGGTGCATTGGTGCTTTTTGGACACCCTGGTTTAAATGTGTACACCCTATTTTATATGTCGTTTGCATGTAAATATATTGTGAGTGAACACTTTGGACACCAAGTTGTTAAATTTCCAGCTTATTTGGAGACCCTTTAAGCAAATCTTGTCTAAAACCTTAGCACTGTGTACCTCCCTTCATCCTTAAGAGATTGTTTTATCTGTAAAACCCTTGACCATAAGCCAAGACCAGTGATGACCAAATCATATGGTGAACGCAGCTTCGTTCACACTGCATCTACCTTATGGAACAATCTCCCGGAACACATAAAAAACATTGACTCCACTATTAAGTTCAAGATTGCTTTAAAGACGCACTTATTTAACATTTAATTCATCCATTTGTTTGTTACCCAGTACATCTTGTCTTTGTATTCTGTTGTGTTTTTCTCAACAGCGCTTAGGGACACGTTTGATTTCTATGTGTTATGCGCTATATAAGAATGGTTAATTATTATTATTATTAGAGATTTTTGGCTCTGTTATACTCTGGCAAAATATACATGTAAGGGAATTGAAAATGAAACAGAAATACATATTTTGATTTAGAGTTGTAAATTACCATGTATATGTTAACCATGTGTATGTTAACGTGGGAAAAAATGGAAAATGTCAATTTGGTGCGATACAATTTCTTTGACCCTGCTCAAATCCTGCTCTTTTCAATTTATTTTTGGTTTCCCCCTACATTATTTTGTGTGTTTTTGTTTTTTGTTCCATTTTCTTTTCTCATCCAGGAAATAGTTGACTGGTACAATGCAATTCGTTACATGAAATACAACCGTCTGATGGTGGCATTCCCTGCTGGTCGAACTGACGAAGAGGTTAGTGCAATCTTGCTGTTTATATTTTCAAGGGAGGGATAGAATGGGCTTTTCAGATTCAGCTACTTTTTTTTGCTGTTGGGTATTATTTGGTTTGGGTAGACCTTTGTGCCCTTACACTTTTCTTCAGAAAAGGTAATAATAGAACAACGATGGAAGTACCCATAACTGAAAGTGAAAGTGCCTTTTCTAGACTGAAAATGGCCTTGCCCTCTCAACGTTGAAATATGTCAACTTATTATATCTAAAATAATAACGATAATGATACTTATATAATACTAACAAAGTTTTTGTTTTACATAGCGAAATTACACTTGATTCTTAGAGCGCTTTAGGAAACGGCAAAAGAGAGAAGAAATCAAAAGTATGGAATTAAGATGAGCAAGAGTTTTAATCTGACAGCCTCATATTCTCTTTATTTTGGTCTACATGTACATAGATAAACTCTCCCCCTCCAACTTCTGTGCTTATCATTTTGCTAATCTATGTAATGATGATGTATATGATGATGATGTTATACTTTGTATGTATGTTATACTTTGAGAATAGTATGAAATAAATGTTGACTTCAATTGAATTCTGACACACCAACTTTTTTCAAAATTGTCTGTATTTTAATGGTTTCAATTGTACAGCGCTTTGTGATGTTGGTGATATGGAAGGCTTTTTTTAAATAATAAATTATTATTAATGGTTTGATTCACAGGTCAATCAGATCCTTGATAGAGGGGATATATTGAAGGAAGGCTGGCTGCATAAGACAGGCTCCAAGGGGAACGAAGCCTTCAGGAAACGCTGGGTGGTCCTTACCTACAAACGGATCACTTACTACGAGATGCCATTGGTAAGTAGGCCAAAAAAGATGAAGGGGCAGGGCTCGAAATAAACATTGGACCGCAGGTCTGAGGCCTGATTTTTGCGTCAGGCCAGTAAACTTAAGACCTGACTTGTCCGTCCGCCTGTCTTGTGTTTATCAATGGAATATTAAAAACCTTATTTTTATTGTTAGTTGTTTTACATGAAGGTGTTCATTTGTCTATAGTAAAGCTATTGTTTTGTTTCACTTTGTAGGCTGTTGCTTGACTTGCACCCGCTTTTTGGAATGTCCCTGTACTTTTATATATATTGACTGTACTTTTTTTAAGCAAATTTTTTGCTTAAGCAGCTCTATGAAATTGGCCCCTGTTTGTTAATGATACATAATGGACCCCTTTCGTGAAATATGGAAGTTGCACATAGCGCATGCGCACTAAAATTTTGGTTGGCAAAAATGAGGGAACATTGCGCTGTTGTGTACACAGCGAATTGCCATGTGAGGCAGACGCGCAGGCAGATGCGATTGCGCTTCTGCTTAGTGCACAACTCTTTGGTGTTTGCCAACCAATAGGGTCTGTATGAGAGCGTAAATGTAATTAGCCTATTCATGAAAAGGGTCCATTGTTTGTATGTGGTTTAGGGACGCAGAAGCGATAATTTGTTCTGTATTCCACTAAGCTTGTATCATAACTAATAATAAAAATGTGTATTGATTTGTTGACTTTATGATTTGTATATTTCTCTTGTAGTATTATTATTTCTCTTGTAGATTTGTATATTTGCTTGTTTGTTGCTTGTAATGTATTTTATGTGCTGCGCCTTGAAATAGGGTCTGGACACTAGGTAGATGTAGATGGCACCCATTATAAGTGCATGTAATTATATGATTATATTATAGCAGCATCAAAGCAATGATAGCTATAAGATGCGAAGTAACGTCTTTAATGGATTTGTATATTATGGATTTGGGATCAGGTTGGCTTAGTGAATGTTCCCTGTCTTCCACCTCTGTGAACCACTGTTGTTCAAATCCCACTTTAGACCGGAAGCCTTTTATTTGGATTGGGCTTTTAGTCCCTGATTGTCTGGGTTTACCCCATTTTGTGTTTTTCGAAAACTGTACTATTCGCTTCCTAGTCGTCCAGTTATTGTAGCTAATGGTTGTGTAATAAGATAAATAAATGAAATCAAATAAATTCAATATATAACCTTAGTTGAACTCATTAGGGCCTATAGTTCTATCATTTGGTAGTTGTTGCTCTTACCATTCTAACCATGACCTTTGACCTTTATGACCTCACAGGATGATGTCTGCAAGAAAACAGTGAAGCTAATGAACACAAAGGAGTACAAGTGTATCGATGGTGTGCCCCCAGGCAAGCTTGAACAAGGCTTCGCCTTCACCTTGAAGACGCCCGGACGGGATTTCTTCTTCTCAGCTGAGACGAAAACGGAACGCGGAGATTGGATGCTCGCCATCAACAGGGAGATCGGCATTCAAGCTTAAGGGTGTGCTTCCAAGACCAGCATTTTTTACATAGTCTTAAAATAAACTAGATAATAACCGTCTGGATTGAAGTAAATATGAAGTAAATTATATACTGGTTACCCCTGATTAAAGACATTGACTGATAGGGAGACTGCCAACTTAAGGCTAGATAGCTCAGTTGGTAGCGCGCAGGTACATTAATCTGGAGGTCGTTGGTTCAAATCCCGCTCCAGTCAATTTGTCTTTGTTCAAACACAAAACTAATTATTATGCAGTAAGACATTTGGATAATTCAGTATTTCTTCATTGCAAAATGCTTGTGTTTTGCACGCCATCATTGGCAGCTTTCTGTGTGCATATAATAAATAAACATTATGTAGTGAATAGGACTTTTTTATACAAATTATAGTGGGCCATGGTCCGGTGGTTCAGAGCATCAAACTAAAATATCTGGTGGCAGAGTCATCAGAGAGTTTGTTTGAATCCTGCTCAGGACACTACCCTCGCATCATTAAGCCTGTCACCTGACAAAAAAACCTTTATCACGCTGTTACCATCTTGGTTATGTTACCCGGGGTGGATTTCACAAAGAGTTAGGACTAGTCTTATCTCGAGTTAGGACCAGTTACTCGTCCTAACTTAGGACTCTCCATGCAATTTGTATATCTCCTAGGACTAGTCCTAAGTTAGGACTAGTCCTAACTCTTTGTGAAATCGACCCGTTTCCATAACGGTAATGAATGCTAACATACAGTGCGCAAACATGGCACCAGACTATTATTTCGTCCAGTCTCAGATTGGTTACAATGAGTTGGAATGAAGTAAAATCAAAATGACCACACCGTGATATAGATCTATAACTGCTTATAAATCATAACCTCGGAGTGTGATGGTGTGTTAGCAATGTGTGCCCACCATTTGCTGCCGATGCTGCATACTCCAAAGGGGTTGAGATGGTTTTAGGAACGCCCAATGAACATCATTAGTAACAGGTGCTATGATACAGTGTTTAAAAGCACATAATAACTGCATTTTTTAAATAATAAAAAAAGGTTCTTCATGAACTTCTCCAGAATGATGGAGGGAAAATGATTTCATAAAAAAAAATCCTAAAACTTAATGGAATTTGTTTTATGCAAGGTTGTAGCAGCAGCATTGTGCAGATTTTATAACCACAATGTCAACATGAGAGGCAGGCAGCCCCAGCAGGACTAGATTTTTGTGAAAATATCCATAAGTGTTACGAGACCATAACCTCTCTGGCTTTTCTATATTTTGTAAAACACATAATCTTAAAAATCTGAAGAAAAAAAATATTTAAAAAATAGGGAAATTTCGGTGTAGGAATTTTTGGGGGACTAACCTTAGACCATGTAGACAACTCGAGTTTTGTTTGTTTGTGTGTTTGTTTTTTTAGAAAGAAGTGATTTTACAATGATGTGTCAACACCCAAATACTAAACTGGATTTAATATATTCGTAAAATCAAGATGGCCACACCGTGATAAATCATTGCTTGCAGTATCCAGGGCCCAATTTCATAAAGCCTGTAAGCACAAAAATGTGCTAAGCACAGAAGAGTATTGCTTAACAGGAACAGGTTACCAGCCAAAATTACTTTAAGTTTACATTGTTATGACTTGTGGTGGCCCACTCAATGTTTGCTTAGGGGGCTTTATACAAAAACAAAAACAAATGTAAACAAACAGCAGGAAAGCTGCATATAATATATTTTTTCACTTTTGTTATATTTTTCTAATTCCACACAAATGTCTCCAGTTTTACAATGTATAATATTGTTTATATTTCACTGTAATAGAATACTATTGGTAATGATAATAAAATAAAAACAAATGTAACTACTTAAGATAACTCCGAACAAATAATTATGCAAGTTTATATAATTTAGAGTAGAATAAAACTAAGGGATTTCATTTCAATTGATTAATTGAATTTCACCATCTTGTATATCCATGCAATTTTTGTACAGATTTAAATATGTACACGAGAATCAGAGATTTATTAAAGTTTGAGTTTTTTCTCGCTTCTATTTTTATCGGCAAAAGACACGTGAAAGGGCACAGCCTAGATCATGCAAGATATGTTTTGAAAGCTGTATAGATTGGAAAAAAAGTGCAGGTCATGAAATTCATGGGGGATTGCCTGCAGCAAAAACTTGTTACATTGCATGTTTATACCATACCGTTCATTGCAGTTGCTGATAGTTAATTTGAAATCTTTATTTGTTCAATCCGTCTGATGGTTAACGACACTAGACACCTTTGGTAATTGTCAAAGACCAGTCTTCTCACTTTGTGTACAGTTTCTCGACATACATGTGCATGCAAAAAATAACAAACCTTTGAAAGTTTGAACTCAATTGGTCGTTGAAGTAGCGAGATAATAATGGTAGAAAAAACACCCTTGTCACTTGATGTTGTGTGCTTTCAGATGCTTGATTTCGAGACCTCAAATTCTTCATCTGAGGTCTCGAAATCAAATTCGCGGAAAATTACTTCTTTCTTGAAAACTATGTTACTTCAGATGGAGCCGTTTCTCACAATGTTTTATACTATCAACAGCTCTCCTTTGCTCGTTACCAAGTAAGTTTTTATGCCAACAATTATTTTGAATAATTATCAATAGTGTCCAGTGCCTTTAAGCTTTAAGGTACATTTAACAAATCTTGTATCTCTGCTGTGTACAATGGAATGTATTTTTGCAGTTTCTGAACAGTAATATTTGTTCTGATTTAAACATGTCATGACCCCTGACTTAGGTATTTGTTGTGTGTTTTTTGTTAAGGGTTTTAAACAGCGGACTAATCCTTGAGCTAGTTATGGGTGCGTTCGATTAGCTCTCCCGGGTCAGCCCCAAGTGCCCTGCTTGTGGAGTGGGTCACTAGGAGCTTGCCCGAGAGGTACATGGCATCACCACAAGAGGGGTAGTGATTGTTCGATAAGCTCTTGTCAGGGCTCACTTGAAAGAGCACTGTAGGGTCGACACGGGGAAGCTAATAGAGCGCACCCTATGAGAACCCTTTGTTGTCTTTCCTTTGTCAAGTCCTTTGTCAAGTTCCATTAAGGTAATGGTATTTACAAAACAAAATGATTACTCAAGAACCTACACAAATAACAATACCACAAGTAGGCACATATTTTTATTCAGAATACTGATGTGAAGTGGTTAAAATTCACTGAGAACTGTCTGAACAAACGTCTTTATAAACCAGCAAAAATGTGCAAGATGTCCACTTTTCTTGAAAAAAAATTGAGCTTTCTTAAAAATATATACATGTGTTTTATTTATTTCATGATCATTGAAAATATTTTGTTGAATTTATTAGTATTTTTCAATGTTGATTTCAGTCTAACTTTGTTTTTGTTTACCCTCGTGCATATCAGGAGACGAGGAGCTCAGAGAGGTCATGTAACGTTTTTTAAAAACGTTTCATTCTGTGTTGAGAATGATTCATTTTTAACCATCAAACCTTAACAATTTAAGCCAACTAATGTTTGCATTTCAGTTTCTCTGTCTTTTTAGCATATTCTGAACTTGGACAAATTGAGCAAATATAACCAATTAGTTTCGTCTGCATTTTCACAAAACAGATCTAGATTGTTTCTAACATATTTGTGTATGAAAACTTTAAAGTTAAATGCATGTCTTTCAGACTATACATTGTAATAATTCTGTGAAATTTTATTTTTGTTAAATCTTTGTAAATTTGAGCTGTTTGTTAAGGGTGCTAGAAACCGGCAGCATAACGATCCGGTTGAAATAGGTTATGTTGTATTTACCTCGATTTTCAAGAAGAGTTTTGGACCAATTGTTTTAGCCTTAACAATTTGTCGGGAAAAAGGTGAAACACTAGACAAACTTTTCAAATTTTGCTATGGGTTTTCAACATGTACTTTGTGAGAAGACAAAAGATTTCCGTAAGACCAAGACCAAAAGTCTTGCATTCTATTATTGTAATGTTAGTGGGATAACAGGTGCAATATTGTACAAATGATGGATGCATTCGAGTGCATTGTTGCAGACTATTAATGGAACAATCTAGATTTCACAGAGCGATTATATTCTGCGACAATGAACCAACGATTTGCATTCATTATTTTTGTTTTATGTAACACACAGATCCTTTTCATTTGAAATATTTTCAGAATAAACATGTAGACATCATCCTTGTCCGCCATGACAGGACCTTGCCTCGTTTGAATACATCGGCGGGAATGATTGGTTTGGAAATGATGCTGCCCAGGGGTCAAAGAAATATGCATATTTGGGTGCAGCAGTAAATGTATAATGGCAACATAATGGATGACACATGATGCGTGTTCCACCAACCAAATGAGAATGATCTGTGTGTGGCATATAAAGTAACTTGAAATGCCAACGAATCAACACACCATTACTCGTCATAACAATCTATAGAAATCACTGAAAACAAGGAGCTAGGGGGTTTGGGGATTTCCTGTTTGGGTATAGCACTGCTCTTTCAGTTACCTGCAAGATGAAGCTGACCCCCTAGAGATGTAGAATCTTTTTGACATCGGTTCATCCAGGGGGTCTATATATATGTATAAATTGCAGTATCACTATGCCTTTGAACAGTTAAGTAGTATTTTCATACAGATCTGTGATTTAAATTTTGAACTAGTCATTGCTCCTTATAGGAACATACTTTATGCATGAAGACAGAAATTTGTAATAAACTTTACTACTGGAAAGATACTTTTACGGAGTAGTTTGTTTCTTTTTCCTAAGACGAATGCATACTATAAACCATAATTCATAAATACCTCAGACAGTTTCTCTATTCCTATTGGTGGAGAGTGCGTCACGTGGGTGTGTATAAACCTTTGTTTATGACCGGTAAAAAGTGTTAATTCATGGACGTGACACGCGACCTTACACCTGTTCTTATAAGACAGTTTCTTCAGTCCTATTGGTCGAGAGCAACGGCTGAAACAGTTGTACCACATTATGCGCGACGCGCACAGCATTCCCTTATACGGAGTTGTTTACCCGAGGGCGGCGGAAGGCTTTACCATTTCATAACTGGAGGGGTGTTGTGTTGAAAGAAATCATTTAACAATTACAATTTTTGCATTTATTTTACTTTTTGACCAAAAAGTGATGATGTGTTTGACTTGGGGTTGAAATCTGGCTTGACCCAAGCATTGTGTGTGGAGCACCTCATCATCACCTTTTGGGTTCGTAGACTTTGCATTCCATATGTATAGTTTTTGTATTCAGTTCACTCCTGACGTCTTCTGTTATGTCCAGGTGCAAGGTCATCTCTTGAAAGACTTCACTCACAGACTCCTAAAATAAAATAGTAACATATTTCAGATTATGATACAGTAACTCATTAACCATGTTATTTGAAAGAACATGAATTTGTACCGCAGCACAGAGTTCAAAATCAGCACTACCTTGACCAAACAAACCTTGACTCTATCTTTAAAAGTGATCTTTGAGGGGTTTCCAGATTATACTTTTCCAGACTTTGACAGTATAAGCTATCAGATTGGAACAATTAAACTTATTTTTGGTAACTATAAACCTTGTACTTTGTCTCTAAGCAACAGAAACTGGAACTTACTTCTTGGAACCCAAGCCTCTTGAAAAGGGCCAGACTGGGCTCATTTTGGAGCCCAATCTTGGCTACAAATCTGCACATCTGGAGTTTAGTCACCCCTGGAATAAAAATATAATAAAAAAAAATATTATAATGTTCTTCTGGTAAAGGATTCCTCATAAGTGCACTAATTAAGTAACTCAGTGTAGCTCGCAACCCTGAGGATACCTGTTCAAAGAAGGGTGCTTGCTATAATGTGAAACAGAAACACAGGGGTTATAAAATCCCTACATGAAAAGTGTTCTGGGACTTTTAAGCTGCCGCTACCATCCTTAGTACATGGGACCTAGGGCTTAATGTCTCACTCGGAGGACAAAGTCCCCTCACAAATGGCACAAATGACAAATGTGTGTTAATTAAAAACTAAAAAGCTTTTGTCGGAATCTTTAACAATTTTCTTTCAAAGAAAATCACATTCACATGTTAAACTCTTACCAAACTGCATCATTAGAAGTAGAGCTTCCTGTCCAATTCCCTTCCTTCTACATGACGTATCTGCAAAACAAACAAAAATAGTAAAAACAGTTCGGCTTTGGGCAATAAAGCTCTCAGCCCTAGAAAAGTTCATGTATTTTGCCCAAGCCTCAGGCTTAGGCGCTACAGTGATTAAGTTCACTTGAGGCCTCCTAGTTTCTTTACCAGAAATATATTATAGCAATAAAATAAATAAATAAAGCAAGCAATTTCCAAAGAGCTATAATAAGCAAGCAAGCAAAAAAAGAACAAGAGAACAAATTTGGTTCAGTAAAAGAAGAATTGCCAGTCCATTGTTTTGTCATTGATTTCCTGAAATCTTTTGGTATCAACATTTTCTGCTCATGTCAGAGTCTCTTTGAGCTGTTTTTATCTACACCGTCTTCAGTGCTAAAAAAAAAAAAACTCAACGAAATTAAGAAAGAAGGTTACCTGCAATCATGATTTCTATCTCCGCTGTACGGACGTCATCGTCTGAATCAATGCAGTAGAGATTAACATCACCGCACATGCAATCTACATCGATGTATACAAAGGGCAAAAATTTTGGGCAAAGAATTACTGAGGATTTGGAGCAGTCATATAAATACAGATGACCGACAAATTGACTTCCTGTAGCCAGCATCCAATAACACTGAATATCCCGATGAGTTTGAAGTACTGTCTCGATATCTGTACTAGATAAGGAGATATTTAACCAAACAGTCAAAAAATGGCGGCCATTTTGAAATCCAAGACGGCTGCCATATGAGGGGCAATTACTGGTGGCCCCTGGACTAAAATTTGTGTATTGTGTTACTTTAACCATGTGTCAAGTTGCATGTTTTTAAGGGAAAGTGCACAATGATCAACAACAGGCAATTATCAATAGGATAAATTAAATCATTTTGATTTGACACCGACGCATGTTCTGTACTTTCCCAAGTCCTGCGAACAAATTTGCCATTAAAGCAGATGTCTTTACCTAGAATGCCTGGTAGCTAGAGGCACTTCAAATCCTATATCCTAGCAGCGGGTACCGCAATCATTTAATACATGTTAAATTTGCATTGCAAAGAATATTCTTTATCCCCGAAGCATATTTAACATGTATTATTTGGTTTTACACATACATCGATGTATGTTCTGCGGGGAAAAAACCCACTATATAATATAAGCCTTTCACTCGAGTGGGATTTGAATCGACGACCTTTGCCATACCAGAGCACTCTTTTTTTTCTCTTTCTTTTTTCCCTCAAGTATACAATGCTTTATTCAAAAAAGAAAAAACTGTGTTTCATTGCTAGTCTCTTTTTAACTTATACCTGTTGTCTTTACGAACCTGTTTCTGGACACTCGGGAGTTTGCCATTTGTCTTTCTCAAGAAGAATAAATGTGCACTCTGTGAAAATAAGCATATTAAAAAAAAATGTAAGTCAAATCTTTAGAGCTCTCCCAACCATAATTTCAGAAAAACAAGTTACTGATGATCTGTTTTTGTTGTTTATCACACTAGCGCTAGTGGTGAAATACGTTTAAATGTAACGATTCTGCGACCCATATCCAACGAGGACGAGGGCTGTATTGCCTATGCGGCTGAAGGCCAAGGTGGATTTGGGACCCAGACAAGCTACATTTTTGCATATTCCAGGAACGCGTATGTGATAACAAATTTATCTTCTGTACATTTTGCGTAGAAGTGCAATAGTTAGATTTCTGTGCCATCATGCTTGAGGTACAGGACATCCTAAGCAACACTTTTAGCAACAGCCGTAGCCGAAGTTGTGATAATGTAACCCGCCTCCCGACAGCCACCAGGAGGAGGAGGGACGTAGCTGTAGACTAAAGGAAAGATTGTGTATTAATTAAAGGGGAATAGCCACTTTTTTCATCGAGGTGCCAGCTCTTTTGCATTTCATATTCCTCTGCAAGAGTCAGGGGCTCAGACGCTGTCAATTGTTGCAACACTTCGGACTGCATCCAGCCATTGTATCTGGGGATAAAGTTTAAAAAACATGTCATCAAAAAACATATCAAAGAAATTAACCTTTTCATTTATGCAACACACTTGTTTGAACGAGCACAAACACTGTGATATATGTACTCTTGCCTGGGTTATCCTGATTTTCAGAGATATTAACACTGTTTTAACGGAATTCCAATCAATCACCATTGTGAGATAGCAAATTAGGCTGGCGGGGGGATTCGATCATTCAGTATGTCGAAATTCCACAAGCCACACTAGTGTTGGAGCTAACAATTAATATTATTTTTATGATTGTGCAAAAAATTGTAAAAAAATTAGGATAATTTATGTAAAATGACTTCTATCTTTTGTTTTTAATGTAACAAAAAAAATCAGTGGTTTTGTAGTTAATTAAGGGGGGATAAATTGGTGGCGGAAAATTATCCGAGACAAATTTGTGTAAGTTATATCGTTTGGCCTTGATCAATATATCATTGGCCAGTGCAGGTGCAATGCAAAGAAATTGTAAATTATTGCAATCGCATGCTAGCTGAAAAAAATGCTAAAAAGCCTAAATCATGTCGTGAATATGAATGATGTAGTAAACTTAGTAAGCAATCGTACATATATTACCTGAGAACATGGTGTTCTTTGTAAGGTACAAACACAACACGGCTTCCCTCTATCAAGACATTTTCATTTATCCTCATTGTTAAAACGATTTTTAAGAATAAATATTGCATAAACTGAAGCAGTCGACACGGACTTTCATTTTGTTGTTTTTAGTCATTGGATCCATCCAGCCTCATGGTGGCGCCCTTCAGATATTTTTAAGGCAAGAATATCTGCAGTGCAGCAGTGCATAGCATTACTGCATTAGCATGTACAGTGCAAAATGATAAATATTAAAAAATACACGACCAAATACTTTGAAGTCTCGCAGCTTTTAACATTAAAGAGGAAATTATTCACTGACTCTTGAACTTGAATCCTTTGCTCAATTTAATATGGGAAGTTTCTGGTCCCGTCGAGTTATTCCCCATACAAGTAAAAACACCCATTACGCCAGTGTAATTTTTTCCAAAGCATCAATCTTGAAAAAAATGTCCCTACACCTCTCGGCATTTATATGACAACATTTTTGACTCTAGGGTTGTTGACTTCCAACTTTATGTATTTTAGATCACATAAGCTATGTGATCTAAAATACATAAAGTTGGAAGTAAACAACCACAGAGTCACAAGGACAAAATATTCAAGCTGAAACCCTTTTGGGGCTCTCGAGCCTGTTTATTTTATAATATTTTGATGGCATACACAAAATTTATCAGCTCTCGCTCTATATGCTCTTTTTTTCCCCTCCCTATTTAAGATGCACTCTGCACTCAAGCCTCTGCTCACTTATAGCTCAGCCTAACTAGTTAAACTATCAGAATTTCATTTAAAAAGGAGTAATCGAAAACACAAGAAATGTTATAGTTTCTAGAAGTAGTGCCGGTCGCCCCTCCCCCGCCAAAGTTGAAATGAATCACAAAGCAAAAAGTTTGTAAACGTCATGTTGAAAGTTTATCACAAGAGGGCGACAGACCAAAAACTCAAAATACCAGTTTCAACATGGCGGCCTCCATTGTGATCAACATGTGTACTTCTAAACATTTTGTGTAAGTATACCCATATTTAATGAAGCTCATTTTACCACTATATCATACCTTAATTAACTTATTTTGGCTTCCTAATATTTAAGTCTATAGGATAACAAACCTGTGAAAATTTGTTTTGTTTATCTGTTTCATTATTTGTTTATCTGTTTCATTATCTGTTTAATTATTGCTTAGTAAATAGTATTTATTTAGCGCCTACAGTACGACTACGTACTGCTGTATTGTGTTTGTTTCCTTTTTTGTAAACTGATTGTTATGCTTTATTGCTTTCGTTAGGGGGTTCATACTCGACAAGCTTTGCTTTTTATGGGCCCCCTCCAACTCCATCACCTAGTGCTCTGTATGTTTTTTTGCTTGTTTTCCGTAATTTATATTTTGCCTTTGCTTGTATTTGTAAATGTAGTATTTAGTATTATAATAGTATTACTTCATGTATTATCATTATTCCATTTGCTTGTAAAACATAGTTCTTTATTCACTGCTAATTGTTTTGTTTATTTGTCTGGACTTGGAAATAAAGTGAATTGAATTGAATTGAATTGAATTGAAAATTGAATTAAGCTCAATCGGTCATCAAACTTGCGAGATACAGATAGGCCTAACTAATTAATAATGAAAGAAAAAAACACCCTTGTTAACTTGTTGTCACACGGGAAATTAGTCATCTCGCCCCCCAACACAGTGGCCCCTACGCTTTTTTGGTCGTGTCCAAAACGGCGACTTCGGCAACGGCCGATTTTTAAGTTAAATTTATTTATGGACATTTTTTTTTTTAGGGGACAAAATCTCTGGGGGGTAGTAGACCCAGTAACTTGGGCCATGCTTAGGCACTGTACTCTGTTTGTTTTTAAATTTTGTCATCATCAGTCGTACTAGCACGACCAATAATAATGACAAAATTTCGAGAGAAAAAAAAGAGTACAGCGCCCCAGATAGAATCTCCCGCTAAACGGCAGGTTTATCCGGAGGTCGGATATTTGATTCTTGCTCAAGTCATACACTTTGTTATGAATTCTTCCTCCAGGATGTCTACCGTTCTAAGTAGAGCGCTGCAGGATGTTTGTAGAAGAAAGAAACAATCGGTTGCATCGTTATCAAATCACTATCGAAGGTGCTACAGTAGTAATTCAAACATCTTAACGCTGAGTGAAAGAGGAATCTTCAAAGACATTTTTCCAGTAGCAAAGTAAGTTGGCAGATTCTATTGTGTCAGTAATCTTCCTGAACCTTCTAAAGAATACAGGACTGAAAAAAGGGAGACCGTCAGCAAAGGGCTAGTAGACTCAGTTTAGTGCAAGCATGTTGGGCCAAATAAAATAAAAATACCAGTTGATCGTCCACGCCCGCATCCTTTTTCGCGGCCATGTCCTTTTTTTTTACCATTTACTATTTTTTGATTTTTGTAAGGACTGTCCTAGGAGCTTTTCCCGAATCTAACTTGATGCTCTCGAACACTTGTAACCGTCTGTTTCATAAAACAATATTAGTGAATGCCTACCAGCGAATCTTTTTAGTGTTATCCGACCCTGTTAGTGTTAGTGTTAACACAGGTTCTCATGCAACTAATAGGTATAAATAAGTTTGCGGTTGATTCAAACTCTTTTGATATTTAACGAGAGAAAAAACTGCAAAATAAAACCCTCTTGATTGAAACTGCACGATGCATGGTTGGCAATAGGCCTGTGATGTGCGTAAAGTGCCTGTCACCAATGTGACCCTGGTTCGATTCCCGGTCGGGGCCATATGTGAGTTGAGTTGTGCGTTGGTTCTCTGCTGTGCCTTGAGGGTTTTTCAGACCATCCAGTTTTCCTCCCTTGGGAAAAATCTAACACTTTCGATCTCTGGCTGTGCTCTGTGGTCATAATGGGTTGATGTGGCTGCCTGCCAAAGGCGCCCTTGCATGCTTGCTTCTCGAACACGGTGGTAGCCGTGTCCTTCCCAATTCAGCTCTAAGCTCTCAGCTCTATTCCTGTTTTTCTGTTTAACTATAGTAATATTTTTAATAATAATTATTGTCTTATCATGTAAACTTGTACATATATTTTTGATGTAATTTTATTGTTAACCAAATGCCACTAGTCTATGACTTTTTATTTGGTCTTGTATTTTTATATGAAAATAAACCAATATTGAATTGAATTGAATTGAATTGAATAAGCTGCCAGTAAGGATTAGCCTCCCAAATTATATCTGAATTTCCTTGTTAATTCCAGCAGCGACTTGCCGAAAGTACTGACCTCTGAACCCCAGTGTTTGTACTGCGGCTTTGACCCCACAGCATCCAGTCTTCACGTTGGTAACCTTCTAGCCATCATTGCATTATTACATTGCCAGAGAGCTGGCCACAAGCCTATTGCATTGGTAAGTCTTAGATTAAAAACCAAAGACAAAGTTATTTTCCGAGACATGACTTTCTTTTAATGTAGTTTGCAAATTTTGTTTGCCCAAAGGAAAATCGCAAAACTGGGCTAAATTTTTATTCACTTTAAATGTATTTTCTTATGTTAAAGTTTGTGTAGATTTTTGGGTGTATTTATTGTACTGAAAACTAAATGATTCATTTGAATGGTTGTAATTTTATATATTCCTAACTGAACACTAACATTCTTATATATTATTCCTCAATTTTTTTTGTAAGGGCCAAAATGAGTTACCTGTTTTTGAGATAGTAAAGTGAATATGTATTTGAATTATAATAGTCTGAAAAGTCTATAAAAGCATGCTTGACGCTTGTTGTGGCCAAGCGGTCTAATACGACGAACTCAAGCTCAGGTCTCAGTCTTGACATTTGTATTCTTGACCAAAACACTTAACCAATATTTTTTTGTTCTTTTGATGGGACATAAAGCCGCAGGTCAAATGCAATTCATAATGCTATCGCAAAGAGAAGTTATTTCTTGAAATGTAAATCTCCTTTTTCCAGATTGGTGGTGCCACTGCGTTGGTCGGCGACCCCAGTGGCAAAACGAAGGAAAGAGAACCCCTACAGTCGACAGTGGTACAGTCCAATGCAGCCTCCATCAAGGACAGTCTGGAGAGGATCTTCACAAACCATGAGAGATATTTCTGGAAGGAGTCTAAACCCCTGCCCCAGATCAGGTTAGTACATCGTTGTTCCTAGTGGTGTATGGTCGCACAGTGCCAATTTCTCCCAAGAGAGAATTGCTTGATCATAACCCCTGGAAGTGTGACTTTACTGTATCAAATTATATGGAAAATGTTGAATAGTTCGAGGTTGGTCTTATCATCAACTGTATGTTTACAAATTAAAAACTGTGGAAGTAGTAAAATGTCATTATTGTAATAATAATAATAATAATACAAGGTATTTATAAAGCGCTCTAACTAACAGGGGAAAGTACCACAGCGCTGTACACACAAAATAAACAAAGAGCAAAGAATAAATAAAAGCTAGCAAATCAGGTGAACAGGTGGGTTTTGAGAGATTTCTTGAAGGCTGCTAGTGAGCTAGAGTGGCGGATGCTGTGAGGTAAATCATTCCAGAGTTTGGGGGCAGCAGCGTGGAAGCTTTTTTCACCAGTAGTGGTGCGTGTTTTGGGGATGGCAAGTAGTCTGGTGTCAGTAGATGACCGGAGGTATCTGTTAGGTTTGTACAACTGAATGAGATCCGTTAGGTATGAAGGCGCAGAGGCGGTATTGAGACATTTGAAGACCAGGGTAAGTATTTTAAAGTTGATACGGTTGGAGACTGTCAGCCAGTGAAGATCGTGAAGAATGGGAGTGACTCTGTCATATTTCTTGGCCTGGTAGATCAGTTTAGCTGCACGATTTTGGAGCCGTTGAAGGCGTTGACAGTCAACAGATGATATTCCATAGAGAAGAGAGTTAGCATAATCGAGACGAGACGTTACAAGGGCTCTAACAGCAGCATGGCATGTGGGCTTATCAATGTACATTCTTATCCGAGAAAGGTTACGTAGACTGAAATTAACGGATCGGCAAATAGAAGTGACTTGGTCGGACATCCGCATGGCCTGGTCAAACTCCACTCCAAGATTTCTGATATTCGTGGAAGGCTGGATGATTTCGGAGTCTACTTGGAGGGAAACATCAGATAGCGAACTGAGACATCTACTGTTGGCACAGACAAAGAAATCAGTTTTGGAATCGTTGAGTTGAAGCATGTTGCTTAACATCCATTGTTTTATGTCCATTATACATTGCGACAATGTGGAAAGAGCTTGATTAATTTCACCAGGGTTGTTGGGATTAAATTGAATGTACAGCTGGGTATCGTCAGCATAGAAGTGATAGCGAATGTGCTCAAACCGTTCAATAATTGTGGCCAGGGGATAAGTAAATAGGGAAAACAGCTGAGGCCCTACCACAGAACCTTGTGGTAAACCGAACTCCAATACCTGGGGGTCAGATAGCTCACTAGCAACCTTAACTCTATTAGTGCGACCAACAAGGTATGAATGAAACCACTGTTGAACATGACCTGTTAACCCAAAAACATTATATAATCTATCCAAGAGGGAAACATAATCAATGGTATCGAACGCCGCCGACAGATCCAGCAACACCACGAAAACAGCCTGCCGATCATCAAGAGCACGCATTATGTCACTCTTGATTCTCAGCAATGCCGTCTCAGTGCTGTGGCCAGACCTGTAAGCAGACTGAAACTTCTGAAACAACATATTAGTACAAAGATGATCATTGATACGAGTTAAAGCAACCTTTTCAATCAGTTTCGATATAAATGCCAAGTTAGAAACCGGTCTATAGTTCTTGAGATTGTTCACGTCTAGCCCGGGCTTCTTTAGAATGGGAGATACTATGGCTTCCTTGAGGCTCGATGGGAAGGAACCTGTGGCAAGCGAGCTATTGACGATTGAAACCAGAGCAGAGAGGAGAGTCCCGGTATTCAATTTCAACATCCATGTCGGGAGAGGGTCCAGGTCGCATGACTTGCTCGGTGCTTTGCTAATGAGTCTGAGGACCTCGTCCTCATCGGCAAGGGGGAAGTCAGAGAGTTGAGGTACTTGTACTAGGCAATCAGCATGCTGGAGTGAAACGGGTTCAGGGGTGTGGGTGAGTGAACACATGATGTTAGATCTTATTTTGGCAACTTTGTCTTTGAAGAAAGTTGCAAACCGGTTGCTCAATGTTTTCAAGGGTTGGCCAGATGGAAGGGGAGGAGCCCCTTTGTTTAACAGTGAGTTGATAGTTTGAAACACCGCTTTTGTGTCAGCAGATGAAAGATGGGCCTTGAAGTACTTCGACTTTTCATGACGTATGAGCTTGGTAAGTGAGTTGATCTGACTCACATACGCATGGTGGTCATCAGGATGTCTGGTTTTACGCCATTTTCTCTCAAGTTGTCTGCGGTTGCGTCTTGCGAGGTGAATGTCATTCGTATACCAAGGTTGCTGTTGTTTAAACCTGCGTGTCCTTATCTTGACGGGGCAGTGAGCATCGAGAACACCGAGGACAGCGTTGTCATAAAATAAAAGTTGATCACTGGGGCAACTGTCGTATGGAAACAGCTGAAAAGACCGGGTAAGATCATTGGTGAATGAATCAGTGTCGAGGGTGCGGTAGTTCCTAACCTTCGATTGTACCAACTGTCGAGTAGGTTTGGCATGGTCAATGATGCATACAATAACATGATGATCCGAGTAGAGATTATTGACACTGTTACAGTTTTGCACGAGGGTATCCGCTTGACGCGATATCACAAGGTCAAGTGTGTGACCATATTTGTGGGTGGCTCCATAGACATGTTGCTGTAGGTCATGGTCGACAAGCAGTGTGAGAAATTGAGCAACTTCAGGTTTACTTGGGATATCGAGGTGCAGATTGAAGTCCCCTAGTATCAGGTGATTGCCGGAGAGGGGTGAGATCTCAGCCAGAAAATCGTTGAACTCCGACAAAAACTGTGGTGTATTCAGACCGTTCTTTGCGGAGGGGGGCGGTCTGTAGATTGCAAACAACCGAAGCTGTTTAGTAGGGTTGGTGATGTAGGCAAGTTCGAATGATTGAGCTGATGATATGTTGGACTCAGCGAAGGATAAGTTGAGAGATGCCTTGCTGAAGATTGCGATTCCACCTCCAAACGTATCACTGTTACGTGACTTGCTAAGGCAGACGTAACCCGGAGGTGTGGCCTCGCCAATTATCGCACAATCCTCCTTTCTGAGCCATGATTCTGTAATGACCATGATGTCAACGTCATGTTCAAGTATATAGTCACATGTGAGGATAGCCTTATTCCTGACAGAGTTAGCATTCCAGAGGTGCACGTTAAGTTTAGTGTAGGTCTCACGGGCAATAGGCGTCAAGTTATTCATGTTAGCACCGGACTGACTAACATGTACACTGATATGTACATCAGGTGTAGAACTGATGCTCGGTATATGATATATTTCCAATGGAGAAAGTTTGGAAGTTACCTGGTTTCGATGCAGTTTGTTACGTCTTATATGGCGTCCAGCTCGCCTACTCCGGTACCGGAAAATACCGAGATCTTTGAGGGTGTTGTACACTGGCGGTGGTATCTCCAATTTGCGGGTATCTTGGTATCTAATGGCAAGCATTTCAGCATGGTTGTACTGCAAGGTGGTGTCAGTAGGTGGTGGCTCCATAGAATTTGGGTGTTGACGCGTGTAAGTCCCATTCATGATAAGGGGCTGAGTGTCATCATCTATTGATACTGTCATTTGCATATGAATGCAAGACTGGACACCCAAGGGTGATAGGGTATACAAGTACCAATACGTCAGAATCCAAAAAGCTGGAGGCAAAATCATGTTGAAAAATACAAGTTCCATATGTCAGATTTCCAAATAGACATAATCACCGGTGTCAGGGTATCACAGGAAGTACATGCACAAATGTTGGGCGCAAAACGAGATCAAAAAAGGATAGAAAATCCAGAAAACTTGAGGAGCACATAGAAGTGGCAGCAGCTCAATCAGCGCCCTCTATGTGTGATCCAATATCTTAATTCTTCTTAAGCACCAACCCTTATCCAAGCCCTCCTAGATTTTCCAACCCAATACCCCCCCCCCCCCCAAACACTCAATGGATCTCTTATTTCACAGTCACACCGCCTTGGTCAACTTTTTCCTCATGCACTGTGTAAGTCCAGTCTTTTTCCTACCAGTGCTTCCTAACTGACTCCCACTATGAATGACACTGACCCCAACCCCAGCATTCCTTCTACCCTTTCCATGGATATCTTATACCCACATCGACCCTCACCCCAACCCGGATTGAGTTAATCCTCTGTAAAGCCCCACCTACCTCCAACCTCTACTTCGTGACGCCCAGCTGCGAATCACACAATTTTCTTTTGCAAAAATGGAATTAAGTTTGAGACAGAAGACTAACTTCTGATGTTTCAGGTTTTTTTTTTTTTTCACTCCAGAATTATGGATAACCACAGCTGGTATAAAGACATTAATGTTATCAGTTTTCTCTCTGGTGTTGGTCGGAAGCTTCGGATGGGAACACTTCTCTCAAGACAAAGGTATTTTTCTTCTTCAAAATATAGACCTTGGGCATATGCTCGTCATTGTTTATTGTTGTACATGTAGGTCCATAGCGTGGCACAATGTTCCACCACTCAAATGGCAAGGATCTGTTTGTGCGAATTTATAAACACATTTATCGTATGCATGTGAATTTTCTGACGTGTCTGACTCATTTGGTAAAAATTGTTTGTAACTTACAATAGTTTTATTCTTAGTGCCAATGGAATCTAAGTTTCTTAATATTGATGGTGCGGACAATCATTTTTTTTAAATTGTACTTCCTATTCTAGTTCCAATTCTAACTCCATGATCCGTGTTTAACCTGCCAACAGTGTGCAGACTCGCTTAGCCAGCGACCAGGGAATGAATTTTGCCGAGTTCTCCTACCAACTCTTCCAAGCCTATGACTTTCTGCATCTACACAGGGAACATGGCTGCCTCATTCAAGTGAGTGAAGACCTTATCAGAATTTGCGCCTTGCGGCTTCAGCTATGGCTAGATTTCTATGTCATCATGCATGAAAGACTTCCTTAGCAACAGCCGTAGCCATAGCTGCAGCTGCCATTTTTGATCTGGTTTTATAGACCTTTTATTTTGTTGATAAACAAACCGCCTTGGTTGGCATGGTCAGCCGAATGTTAGTAAAACACTCAATCGTAAAAACAGATGTTTTAACAAAATTCAACACTTTCTGCAAACTTTCAATTAAACAAAATACCTCTTATAATTAGTTGTTATATTTTAAACAAAATCAACAAATTTTGTTACTTTGTTACCAAAAATAGCGAGCTTTTCTTGATTTGCATTAATGGCTTTCCATAGTTTTCTAATCTGGGTTGGCAAAAACTTGGGCTGTGACACTGCAAAAGAAAGGTCTATAGGTCCCTTGTAGTGACGCAACTATGGCTGCTCATTACGAGCGTCATATGGCATTTAAAGACATTTTTTTCCTAAAACACACACTGGCACAGTAACAGATCGAGAATTTGACACCCAAAATGGCAAGACCAAGATTTATTATGTGTGATGACGTCAGGACCTAATTTTCACTGCTTTGCTTACAAGTATTTAGGGGTTCACTGTGTGCTTTTTGATGTGTTTCTAGCTTGGAGGAACTGACCAGCTTGGTAATCTGATGACAGGTCATGACCTTGTGAAGAAAGTCACTGGAAAGGAAGTTTATGGTAAGGTCATCTTGTGTTTGACCTTTCATGCTAGTTATCTGGATGGGGGACGGGTTCAAAACAACATAACACTGTTATTTTGGCATAACCTGACAGACTCTAAAAAAATACAGCCTGGGAGAATAAAAAATTACCATGAAATCTATGAAAGTAAAAATAAACTTAACAAATCAAAAGAGAAAACTTCATCGATGTTTCCAAGAATTTGTTAATAATTGAGAATTTTATTTTAACATAACCAATTTGTATCATAATTTTAAATTTTATTGTATAATAATTTGTTATCATAACAGGAATTGCAATCCCATTGGTGACCAGTTCCACGGGTGCTAAACTGGGCAAGACTGCTGGCAATGCTGTATGGGTCAATGAGGACAAGACATCACCCTTTGACCTCTACCAGGTTAGTGTCTGGGGTCATGTCTGAGCCAACAGCTTTAAAGACACTGGACACCTTTGGTAATTGTCAACGACCAGTATTCTTTTTTGGTGTATCCCAACATATGCATAAAATAACAAACCTGTGCAAAATTTTGGCTCATCTGGTCATGGAAGTTACAAGAGAATAATGAAAGAAAAAACACCCTTGTTGCACATTTTTGTGTGCTTTCAGATGCATATACACAAGTGAGAAATTACCCCTTTCTCTAAACCGACGTTGCTTCAGAGGGAGCCGTTTCGCAGCTCCCCATTAGGCTACACCAAGTCAGTTTTTATGCTAAGAATTGTTTTGATTAATTACCAATAGTGTCCAGCCGTCGATTTCACCAAGCTCTTCCTAACTTAGGATCGATCTTAGGACTTAGGACGGGTTCAGTTCCATATCAAAATACGTAGGACGCATTGAACCCATCTTAAGTTAGGACGGGTTACTCGTCCTAACTCGAGTTAAGATTAATCCTAGGGTTTCGTGAAATGGGCTGCAATGCCTTAAAGTTATGGCTATCCTGTTGGAAAGTCATTGCGACTTATTCTGGTGTACACGTAGTAATAATAATAATAATATTTTAAATTTATATTGCGCTCCTTACATACAAAATGATCAAAGGCGCAGAACACATGTTAAAAAGTACAGAGTGGAAGAAAAAGACGAAGAAAAAAGACTGGTCACCAGGCCAGTGCCCAAACAGAAGTATGGGGATACGTCTGTCCCGCCAACAGAGAACTAATGTTACTTATAACATAGGCCTATCCCTGCTGGCATCGGTAATGTTTTGACCTTTTTAGGAGACAGACGCCTCTAAAGGCCCGGTCACACAGGCCCCGATAACTAGAACGATAACGAGAACGATAAAAATGCACGACCTCGATTGGTTGAATGAGCGTGGGCGTATTCTGCGTGGAGCATTTCAACCAATCGAGGGCGTGCATTTTTATCGTTCTCGTTATCGGGGCCTGTGTGACCGGGCCTTCACCCTATCTATGCTAAAATTCTAAACTAACTGGCAAGGTGACCATTTATATGCATCCAAACTCCAAAGCTGGCATACACTATTATTAAACACTGACTGTCTGATTTATTTGCAGTATTTTGTACGGCTTCCAGATGCTGACATGGAAAGATACCTGAAGTTGTTCACTTTCTTGCCCCTAAATGAAATCGATGATATTATTACCAAACACAAGGTAGGAACTCACAAGTGACACTCTCTACAATGGAGCATTATGCATTATCCAGAAGACGATCAGAGCATACTGATTGAAACGTTGAGTTGAAACCAACGGTTCTTTTCAGAACCACCCCAACTCATTAGAGATAGTCATTACATGGTGTTACCGCAAACCTTTCTATATCGTATTTCCACCATGCAAAGTTTCAAATCCTAATTATGCATTAACCTTATCACACCGCTAAGTTTATAACAAAAATGTATTCCCTGCATAACATCACCAAGTGGATAAGATCTGGTGTTTCTGATCAGCAGAGTGCAAGTTTGAGTCTCGGTCGTGACACTTGTGTCCTTAAGTTAAACAATTAGGCCCTTTTCGAAATGACTGGATTGGGCTTTGGAGTCGGCTCAGGCTAGCATTGCCCCGCCGGTTGTTTTGACAATTGCGCGTGCTTTGGGTATACACGCACAGGGTTTCAGACGAGAGAACGGAGCCTTAAGCTGAATCCCAAGCCGAAGCTGTGGTTTTGAAAAGGGCGTTAACCATTGTTGATGTGCCTTCGGATTGGACTTATAACCCTAGGTTGAGTGTTTTGTGTGATGCAAGCAACAGATCCAGTGACGAGTGTACTTAAAGGAACACGTTGCCTTGGATCGGTCGAGTTGGTCTTTGAAAAGCGTTTGCAACCGTTTATTATAAAATGCATATGATTAGAAAGATATTTTTTAAAAGTAGTATGTAATTATCCACACAAATATCACTCGAAATTGCCTGGTTTTCCTTTTACCTCGTCGACAAACACGGTCAGCCATTTATAAATACATATTATTTAAATATAAATTAAATATATATTAATTAATAAATAAAATATATATTTTTATAAATGGCCGACCGGGTTAGTTTGCAAAGTAAAAGGAAAACCATGCAATTTCGAGGTAAATGTGCGTGGATCATTGTATTCTACTTTTAAAACATCTTTCTAACCATATGCATTTTATAAAAAATGGTTGCAAACGCTTTTCAAAGACCAACTCGACCGATCCAAGGCAACGTCTTCTTTAAAGCCATTATACACTTTCGGTACAGAAAAAAAAATAAAAGTTCACAGATTTACAAATAATTTACAGGGTTTACAGAAGGTAATGGTGACAGACTTATCTTGAAATATTATTCCATGAAATGCTTTACTTTTTGAGAAAACATTAAAATAGTTATCAATTCTCGATAGCGAGAATTACGGGTTTATTTTAAACACATGTCATGACACGGCGAAACTTGGGGAAACAAGGGTGGGTTTTCCCGTTGTTTTCTTCCTGACTCCAAAGACCGATTGAGCCTAAATTTTCACAGGTTTGTTGTTTTGTATATAAGTTGTGATACACGAAGTGTCAGCCTTGGACAATATTGTTTACCGAAAGTGTCCAATGGCTTTAAGAGAAGGGGTTCGCCCTGGTGTTTATGTTACAACTGGCTGCTTATTAGGCCACAGCACCTTGTTAACCAGTAAATGGTGCTATGTAAAGCTATAAGTTCTGATATCTTACAGGAAGAATACTGAATGATGGAGATCCATGAGCATCACTGAGGGATGGATTTAAATTTTATAGTTGAAGCCACTATTATTATGTTTTTATTATATTTATTTTCTCCAGAAGACACCTAAGAATCGCAAAGCCCAAGAGAAACTGGCCGAACAGGTTCTGCTGCTGGTGCATGGAGGTAAGGAAACATTTGGTTTTGCAGTAAAAAGGATATTAATTCAAAATATATGAAAAATTTGGGGGGCTAATCATCCTTACTCGCAGCTAAGAGCTGAATTGCAAAGGACGCGGCTATAACGTGTTCGAGAAGCAGGCATGCAAGGGCACCTTTGGCTGCCAGCCACATCAACCCATTATGACCACGGAGCACAGCCAAGATCAAAAGTTTTTGTTTTTTCCCGAGGGAGGAAAACCAGATGGTCTGGAAAACCCTTGTGGCACAGCAGGGAACCAACACACAACTTAACTCACATATGGCCCCGGGGTCACCTTGGTGAGAGGCGAATGCTTTAGCGCTTTACACACAAGCTACATATGATCGTCTATATATTCTGTGCTCCTCTTTGTTGCCATGAATGGATATATTTTGTTTATGCCTCTGATGACGGCCCAGTATGGATCGAAAACTAAGGCCAAATATAGATATGTATTTGTTAATGTGATTTCATGACTTATTTAAAGACACTGGACACTATTGGTAATTGTCAAAGACCAGTCTTCTCACTTGGTGTATCTCAACATATGCATAAAATAACAAACCAGTGAAAATTTGAGCTCAATTGGTCATCGAAGTTGCGAGATAATAATGAAAGAAGAAAAAAAATTGTCACACGAAGTTGTGTGCGTTTAGATGGTTGATTTCAAGACCTCAAATTCTAAATCTGAGGTCTCGAAATCAAATTCGTGGAACATCACTTCTTTCTCGAAAACTACGTCACTTCAGAGGGAGCCGTTTCTCACAATGTTTTATACCATCAACCTCTCCCCATTACACATTACCAAGTAAGGTTTTATGCTAATAATTATTTTGAGTAATTACCAATAGTGTCCACTGCCTTTAACTGTACTCATATTTCCATGTTTAAAAGTGGTTTTTGCATTTTTCCTGTTGGCGTTTGCACCATTTGCCAAACTTTTGCTTGGACACTATTTAATCGATTTTGTTTTAAAGTTTTTCCCAAATTAAAGCTGAATTCTTCAGTTTTGACATATCTGTCAGCATATGTTAAATCTCATCACTGTGTTTACGAGTTATTAATTCCTAAACATGATTTATAAAAATAAATAGACCTGCCACAGAGCGCTTTTGATGCACAAACCAAAATCTTACCATGTATTATGTGTTACCATTATATCTTACCATCCTCTTTCTGTATTTATTGTTCTAATGTGTTATATAATTTTTAATTGTCTACTTTTTTACATGGAGCCTTTGAGCAGCGTTGCATTGCCTCATTTTGGAGCTTTTAATTTTGGTCGTCTCTTTTTCTAATTTTCTTGGTTGTTCTCTGAACGTTAAAACATTGTAATTTTTATTATTATTGCTACTGAATAGAATTGGTAATAATCTTCTCTCTTGTACATAATGTGTAATGTGATTTTTAATGGTTTAATGTTTTAATTGTACATTGTCATGCGTCTGGAATTGGTGCAATATAAACCATTTTTTTTTTTATGCAAGTCGCCAGACACACAAGGCCTGAAGGCCACTTCAAGGTGTGGGCTACGATTATTTTTGTCCAGAGGCCGTTGCCACCTACTCCTAGGGCTGAAACAGTCCATACGGATGTTATTATCTAAAAAAAAACAATTCAAATTCTATTTTAAAAAAATTGAGTATGGTTATTTTCATTACAGAGAGTGGTTTAGACAAAGCTATTCGGCAGACTGATGCCCTGTACAGTACTGACCCACAAAGCTTGGAGCAGCTGAATGCAACGGAGATTACCGAGCTGTTCCGAGGAGCCTCAATCACCAGTCTACTCCTAGAGCCTGGATACAGTGTGGGGCAGTTACTGGATAGGCTCAAGTGCCTACCACAAGGATGTGAGTAGTCAGGGAACTAGATATAGTCTAAAGATGGTAGACTTTAGAACACTACATGTAGATGGGGAAGCATACATATTTATAGGAATATCCTTTTTTTTTTTTTTTTTTGCATGAGTACATTTAAAGTTCAATGACCCGATACTCTTCAAAAGTATGGTGTGCCCCCCTCTTTATTATTAATATTAAAGTCTATTAAACCTATTTTCAAATGTATTGCATTATGTATTACTTTGTGTACTAAATTGCTTTTTGTATTTTATAATGTCTAGTATTCCAACCTTGAGTTTACTTTATATACTAGCCATGCCAATATCTAAGTTGTAATTTGTAATAGTGTTTTCATATTCTTATAATTGTTTTTGTTTTGTTATTGTATGAGTGGGGTCTCTACTCGACAAGCTGATGCTTCTTGGAGACCTCCATCCTCACACAAAATCCTATTAATAATAATAATAAATAATATTTGTAGAGCACCTTTTACAAAAGTAAAGTGCCTATTTATGTTTATTGATCTCTTTTACAATTATTATTACATGGTGTTACCGCAAACTCTTCTCTATACAATTAATAGATCGAGGAGAGAAGATTTTACAAGGTGGCGGTGTGTATATTAACCACCAAAGGGTGACCAGGGCAGACCAGGTTCTGATCAATGGGGAACATATACTCAACAATAATCTCACTCTCGTTAGGATAGGTAAGTTCTCTACATCTCATACACCAATTAATCAATCAATAAAGTGAAGGACACACAGCATCCCGAGCCTGCCCAGTGATCTTGGTCCAGATGACCTGGTCCAACATAACCGTTTACCTTTTGTGGTGTGGTTTAAAAAATTGGCCAGTCCAGTTTTTAATATTTTATGTCATTGATTATTTTATCCTTTTGTTGGTTGCTATTTTTATTTGTACAGCACCTTGAGATCAAGTTATGGATGTAAGGCGCTTTATAATTTTTGACATTGCCTTATTGTCATTCATGAAGCCAATTACAGCAACATGTTATCATTGCAAATGTGGTATCGGTTTAAAGAGGAACACTTCAGCTTTACATTGATACAGGTATATAACATTATACAACGAGAGTAATTGTACATAAACAAGTTTCCCAACTTTTTGTGAGCAGTTTATTATTATTAGTCTAGTCTCAATTTTACTTCAGGTAGATAACCTGTTTGTTTCTTCCTTTTTCTCTTATAGGGAAAAAGAACTATTATGTTGTGAAGTGGGTATGAAGAACCGCTACTCAAGAATCAACGGGTAGCATCGAGTGTACCCTGAAGCACCTTTGTTTTGAACTTAGCATCTGCCTTGTGAACACGATGGTCTCCAGTGGAGGTTGTAGACATCCTCTCAAGGTGTTTTGTAGGGTGAGTTGATCAGACACCTACATGCATTAAAGAACCGAAAGAGCGTGGCTACTTCTACAGTAAACATTTGCAAAAAACTTTGGTTTAAAAAAATTAGTGTGTGTCAACATCAGCAAACATTTGCAGTCGCCGACTCATTTCTGAGTCGTAAGTGAAAAGGTCGTCACTCCTCTACCCGATGGGTGCAATTGTGTGCCTCCCTATTGACATCAAAGAGTGGATGCGCAAGCATTCGGTGTCACTAATAATGAAAACATTTGCACAAACAATGTTTGCCTTCTTAATGACAATCAAGTCTGTGCAACATCATGTCTTATTACATCTAATCTTTTTCTGCAAAACTTTCCCAAATTGGCTTATGGTGGACGTGGTTTTAGGTCGTATGGCTGACGTTTATATTCCAGCCTTAAAAATTTCTGAAAATTAATTCTTTGAAGGGACACAGAAAAGCTTTTAGAATAACAACCCAAAAATGTTTAAGGACACTTAATAATGTCAAATAAATTTCTTTTGAAAACAAGAGTTTATTCACACTTCACTTAATTCAATGTAAATAGTTATTGTACAACATATTTTTAATTTAAAAATAATAAATCAAACGGTCAAAAGTTTGTATAACTACATAATATTTGTCGGAAATGTGTATTTATTCCAACATGAAAATTTACATCTTGTGTGGACTTTACTACTATGTATTGTCAGGAGAGTCAAGTTCCATATTGTAACAGCTAATTTGGGGATAAGGCATATAACAACCATCTTGAACTATATGAGGTCACTGTTAAAGTCTTTCGGGACTTCTTGACTGGTCTGGAAACTGTATTTCCATCCATCTTTAGTTTTAAACAATAACTATTTAAAGTCCCGATTGATTTATTTGATAGATATTAATATTTGATGTCTTAATAGAATGAAATCTCTTAGAGTCTTCAGAAAATACTTATTCAGGCAATCAAACAAATGGGAATCTTCTTCATGACAGAGCTGCTTGAGCAGAAAATACAGGTTAGCGTCGTTTCTGCTCGGCAAAATAAGCAGGATACTAGTCATAGATGGAACATGGGAAATAGTATTTTGGCTGACAATCATATTCTGACAAGCCTTTTTTTGATGCACAGCTGTTTTGTGTGCTTAAGATGCTAAACCAAAGCCCAATTTCATAGCACTGTATACCAAGTCTTTTTGTTTTAGCAGAAAAAATGATTTGCATTGTTGCAATCAAGTTAGAGTATCTTTTGCTTTGCTTCAGAAAGCCTGTTAAGTTTAAGTTTTTTTTTTATACTTATAAATGTACAATTTTCTACATAGTAAAAGTTTACGACTGGCAATCGGCCAATATTGGTCACTTACAATACAGTTTGAATTTCACCCTTACAATCCCAAGTCCTACAAAATCCATCTCTTGATTTTGTGTGATTCTAGAGAACAAGGTCATTTACTTCTAAACCACCCACCCTTATCCCTGGGGCAAAGCATTCTTATCTGAGTCCAAACATATCAGAGTCTTAACACATTGGAGGATAGAGTTGGATTCAGGAGGGTTTCTCACCAAGTATAATACACAATCTTATTCCATCCAGCAGCTTCCAACATTTCCCAACAATCTTTTGCAATCCCTTTCCATCTTATTGATCCTCCTCGCCGACCCCCCGTGAGCTAAGCGTTACCATGACCTTCCTCATGGCAGGCTGGACGTGAGGGAACTCCTGGTTGACGCGATCAACAATGGTAGCAATGGTGTGCATCCGATCAGTCTGCTTCTGCATCTCAGAGTCCAGAGCAGTCTCCGTCTTGCAGAGGAGGGTGTACTTGCCATCCTTGAGGGCTTGGTAGTATTTCACCCTCTGCTGTTTGGCCAGGAGATCAGTCAGGTTCTTAAAGAAAACACAAAACACATCAAGTTAACAGAGTTGGAGTTTTAATTTTGGTCTTTACCCATACACCGATGTGTGTTAGCACTGAATACTCAGTACTTTCCCCGAGTCCTGTGAAAAAAATATCACAGGCATGTTACTCGGGTGGGATTCGAACCCACGACCCTTGCAATTCTAGAGCAGTGTCTTACCAACTAGACTACCGAGGTTGCCTGGCAGATAGAGGCAGTTCGAATCCTATGTTTTGGCAGCGGGTACCGCAACGATATAGTAGATGTTAAATTTGCATCGGGGATAAAGAGAGTTGGAGTTGTCAACCCCCAGTTCTTTTCAGAACAAACACTTCTCAAAAGAGATTTACAGATGGTGCTATCACGAAGATTGACTCCCAACTACATATAGTAGCGCGCAAGTGTACAAGTCACCCACAACTTACAGCCAGTGAGCAAGTTCTTTTTTTTCCCCTCAGTGAGGGCACGTTTCGAGCTTGCAAGATCATACCCATGGTTTATATTCCTAGTCTTGGCCTATGACCTTTCACTTACCTTCTGTTTGACCTCAACCAGCCGGTCCAGGTCACCGTCCAGGGTATCAGCGTTGCTCTGAAGCTGTTGGAAGTTGCTTTGTTTCTCCTCCAGTTCTTGACTCAGCATCTGCTGATGAGTGCGCAGCTCTTGTATGTCCTGATCACAGGCGCCTGCATCCTGGATAAACAAAAAATGAAACTTGTTTGAGTGATCATAAACTATTTTTTAAATTTCTCTCCATCTTCTTACAACACACAGGGTTCTCTCCAGGATTTTCAAAACTGTTGGGCATTCTGAACCAAAATTTGTGATGTTTGGCTGAAACAGACTGAATTGAAATGAGGTCTTCGTAATGTTTTCTGCTTGGTGTTTATCTTTGGTTTAAAAGCCCTACTGTGCAATCTGGAGAATTTTAAAAGGTTTTATCTTTATTTGTTTGTTAACTTTTATCTGCGATAAAAAAAGTCAACTGCTATTCACGCGTCTCGGATGATTCACCAGCAGACACCTGTATACAGTTTTTGTTGCTTCTCAATGAGCGAAATAATAAATGAGGGTAGAATAAATATGGCAAGTTAGCTAGCACCTATAATACATCCGACAAGAGTCGACTTGATGATGATAATACATCTTTCATCCCATCGAAATAAGCATTTAGCCAATGAATAACTTCACTATAACAAATGATATATAGACAGTTTAAAGGGGCAGTCAGGGGTCACTTGAAACACTTGATTCTCTTTACCTGCTGTGTCTGTTTAATCTTCTTCCTCATCTCGGTCAGTTTCTTCTGGAATGTTCCTTTAGTCTCCACCTTCTTGTAGAGTTTGGATTGAGCGTCTCCGCGAGTGACAATGGTGTCCCGCCTGGACACTGCCTTCTCCATGTCTTGAATCAGTTTCTCCTGTTGCCCATAAACAAGATTACTACAGTCAGTCGTTGGTTGGTCAATAGTGATCACATTTCCACTCAGCTTGAGTGTGATCCCAATCCCACAGAAACAGTGAAATCCAAAACCCATAGTAACAGTGAAATCCTAAAGCCCAATTCCACATTAACAGTGAAATCCCAATCCCACAATAATAGTGAAATCCCAATCCCACAATAGTGAAATCCTAAAGCCCAATTCCACAGTACCAGTGAAATCCCAATCCCACAATAATAGTGAAATCCCAATCCAACCATAGTGAAATCCTAAAGCCCAATTCCACAGTACCAGTGAAATCCCAATCCAACAATAATAGTGAAATCCCAATCCCACAATAGTGAAATCCTAAAGCCCAATTCCGCAGTAACAGTGAAATCCCAATCCCACAATAGTAGTGAAATCCCAATCCAACCATAGTGAAATCCTAAAGCCCAATCCCACAGTTACAGTGAAATCCCAATCCCACAATAATAGTGAAATCCCAATCCCAAAATAGTGAAATCCTAAAGCCCAATTCCACAGTACCACTGAAAGTACGCAAGTACACAAGTATGAATCAAGCTCAACAGTGAAATCTCAATCCCACAATCAAAATGAATCCCAATCCCACAAAACAGTGAAATCCCAATCACACAGTAACAGGGAACTCCCAATCACACAGTAACATCTTAACCCCCATAACATGAAAGCGGACTCCTACACCTACCTGTAGTTTCATGAGCTGGGAGTGTCTGACATCCATGCGATGAATCTCAGCAGTCATGGCTCTGATCTCACCCTGGCCTACCTCAGAATCAACAGTGGCCTTAGCCTCTCGGGCAAGCTGGGTCTTCTTCTCCCACAACATTATCTGACGTCTGAAGGGTGAAGAAAGAAGGTAGAATTTGGTTTTAGATTTGTAGAATAATTTAACCATTCTTTAGTTCAAAACCCGAAAGACTGACCTCTATAACCCAGCAGTGCATACTTCAGATAAACCTAATAAAGCCAAGTATTTTTACAATTCCAAAGTATTTCACATTCTTATGAGGATAAAAAGTGGAATCGTAAAACTTTAGAGTGAAAGAAGTTCATAACTTATTGGTCTTGGTAACTTCTTTTCCATAAAGCAAATACTTGAAATTCAGTGAAAATTATAGCAGAACTTATTCATGGAATACCTGTAAATGATTTTCTTATAGAGATGAGTTTCCTGATTGCAAAGAACTTTGTGAAACTTTTTTGAATGATTTTCTTAATAAGGTGAGATTACTAATTGGGCAATATTCTTGATTAGGCAAAATTCTTATTTGGGAATTCTTACTCGGCTTCCACTAGACTGTTCAGCAGCCTCTCTTTCTCCTCTCCCAGTCCCTCCAGTTGGTTCTGCATCTGTATGGACTCCATCTCAGCCTCTCTCAGCGACAGGATGAAGTCATTCTCAATCAGGATGTTATCCTGTTTCAGGTTCTGTCTTGTCTTGCCCTCCTTGGTTAGGAGGAGGTTCAGTTTGAGCATGTCGTTCTGCATGTTGCGGATGCTGCGCTCGACGTCCTTGTGCTCTGCCTCTTGGCTAGTGATATCATCTGAAACAAGAAGAATGTAAGTCTTACTTGCGTGAACCACAGTCAAAGTAAAGCATATTAAATGTTTTGATATACACATAAACCGAGTGACTGTAATGCGTCGCCATTACATTGGGTCGTCACTAGTACATACATAGCACCACACCCAACGACAAGCCGAGATTTGCCCCCAACTTTTTCACTGACTAGCCAGTGGGACCTTGTCATTTCACTAGTCCAACAGCTTTTCCACTAATCATTATCTTAAGATTTTCTATCAACATTATCATATGTATGGGGCTTGAGTTCAAAACCTTATTAACAATCTGGGCCCATTTTCATAGAGCTCCGCACACAAAGTAGCTAAGCACAAACAAACTATGCTAACCAGAATAAGGTTACCACCCGAACTACCATGTCACAAGTACAATTTCTGACTGGTATCCTGCTCATTTTTGCTCAGCAATTGTTATGCATTATTTTCTGCTAAATAAGCAGCCCTATGAAATTGGGCCCTGTTAAAGCGCAAACATTTGGACGCAATGAACTAGCCATACGGACCACTGGGACAGAATTTTGACCGACTTGGAAGTTATAACTGGCAGTTGCCCAGCGGACTGTTGAAGGTAAACACTCTAGTTGGAATTCTACAAATTTAGCTTTTATAATAAAAATAATGACAAGGTTCTATATAGCGCATTTTACAAAAACTGTCTCATTGCGCTTTACATTTTAGGGATTTAAATACAAATAGTTTTAAGATGATTAAGTTTATGTGTACTTGAAAACAATACAGTCACTCAGAAAAATTGTAGAAAATTGTAAGAAAATCCAGCCTAACTCACTCTCAATGCGTAACTTCTTCTGGTGTAGAATCATGAGGGCCTTCTTCATGATGTTGACCTCTGTCTGTTGTCCGTCCTTCTCTTGGGTCAGCTTGACCAGCTCACTCTGCTGCCGCAGCCAGAACTGCTGCAGGTCGGCAATGTCCTGGATACGGGCGTCTATGTTCTTGTGGAGGCCATTGACCTCTTGTTCTAATGGACCCAGCTCCTCGCCCTGAAATGAACAAGTTTATAGTTATTCTCAAGATTGTCAAGATATGTCTTCTTCCTGATTTAAGTTGACCCAATTAATTTTGGTTGCGCCTTTTTGGGACTCAGTATCCCTTTCTTATACAGTAAAATGCTAACCAGTTGACTACCAAAATGGTGAGCACGGTACAGTTGTTAATTGTTTGAAAATTATCAATATAAACCACAAGGTAAACTGACTGGGTAAATTTGTAAATGATTTTTGGGGTTGAACAAAGAATTGACTAGAGTGGGATTCGAACCAACGACCTCCGGATTAACGTGCCGGCGCTCTACCAACTGAGCTATCTAGCCCTATATTGGCGGTGTCCCTATTTTGTCAATATCTTTGTTCGGGGGTGCCAGTCAGAAGCCATACAACCGTTAACTGCCGTGTAGCCAGGGATCACACCCAAATTACGATACAACCTGGGAAGCGGCAGCTAGGGGATCACCTTAAGGGGATGCGACTTTTTGTTTGAAAATTGTTTGATTGTTTTAATCCTATATAAATGTAGATGTATGCATTAAAACTAACTTGTGAAAATTTCATTTCAAAAGGTGGTCATGCTCTTGAGAATATGTCCATAAAGAAAAATAATCCCTAATACACAAAATATAGCATAAAAAGTGATATATTTTAGCATAACCACCTTACTTCAAAGTGAAATGCCTCAAAAAATGCTTTATTCTTTTGTAAGCTGCTTTAGGCTATTCAATTTGTTTATTTTATTGCCCTTAATTTTAAGAGTGTTCTTGACTACTCACCCCTTGAGAGCTGATGATCGCCTCAATCTTTTTATTGTACTGATCAATCTGGCCTTGCTTGCGTTCGATGACGGCGTTGCGTTTGACGATTTCGTTCTCGCTGCGTGAGATGATCTCGTTCTTCTCATGGATCTCTGCGTCTAGCTCCTGCATGTTCTTTCTGAGGTGCTCCACCCGCGTCAGGGTGTGGGAAAGATCCAGAGTGTCGTGGGAAATCTCATTTTCTACTTTGGCTCTTGATGCTTCCTAAACACCAGGATGGAAAAAAGATGATATTTTAGTGATTAAAAATAAAACACAGATTCTGCATTGTGCTTTTTATAGCCCCAGGAGACTTATCTTTCCCCACACAACATACTTCCCAGTGTTTTTGACCATGTGAGGTCATGTGTCGACCAATTTTACGTAATAATTTACACACAAAAAATGAATATTAAACTGCCTATTTTTTTTCATTGTTGCTATTGTTAAAAATAACTATTTCATTATTTGGCCATTGATACAAGAAAACAAAATACACTAATAGCCAAAACAAAACTTTACGTGTGGTGCAAAGAATTTTGCCATTGAAAGTGCCCTTTCATTTTTTGAAAGGGCAAGGGCACCAAGGCATTTTCTCCATTTGGTAAAGGGCACCCTATGAGGAAATTGTACATTTCTCTGGGGCATTTCAAGGGCACCAAGGCAATATCCAGGGGGCATAGAGGCAATCGCCTTCATTGCCTCTGTGAAGTATCAGGCCTGTTGTCTGTGCTCAGTCACAGCAACATCTTGAAAAGTGAGTCAACAACTCTTTTGATATCATCCAAAGGTCGACTTGAGGCCAGCTTTAAGACCCAATCTTCTCATAAACAACTACACACACTCACCTGCTCCGCAATGAGCTTGCGCGTCTTGTTGGCCATCTTGTTGGCATACTGAGTCACTTTGTCCATCGTCATCTTCTGCCGCATGGTTTCCATGATGGTCTCCTCCAAGCGCATCTTCTCTAGGAATTCACGCTCGATTTGTTTGCGCAGGGAATTCACTTCATTCATCCGCAGCGTTCGGTCCTGAGATTGTTAGGATTTTTTTAAACACAGGAAGAGATATATATATTAACCAACTCTGTATTCTGTCTGTAATTTAAAAAAACCCTGAAAGAAACACTAGTCGGGAAGTGACTGCCGTTTTTTATCTCATTAAAACCATTCCCCTTCATAAAAAAACTTTTGCTTTGAGGTAAATATTAGTGACGAACTGTATGTATAATTAGTTCGCAGTAAAACCATGTGTAGCTTAAGAATTTTATTGTTAGTAAACTAGCGCACTGATGCCGGTGGTTATGTGCTACATAAATGTGGCCTATTATTATTATGTCTGCTCGCTGAGTAGATTGTGTTCTTTTGAGAACTTGCCTTGCTATTCTATACATGACTTACCGTCGTTGCCCTGGTGAGGGCCTGCTCCGTCTCATGCAACATTCTGGTGTAGGTGCTGTAGTCCTGCTTGATCTGTTCCTGTTTAGACTGGCATATAGAGATGAGCTTCTTGACCGTGTTCATGTCCGACTCATTCTTATTCAGCAGGATGGTCAGCGTCTCGTTATTTTCCTGCTCCTTCAGGATGGACTTACGGTAGCCATCGATCTCTGTCTGCAGGGAGAGGATGTGCTGCCTCTGTTGGCTGTTTGAGAGAGAGGGGTGTAGGGCGAGTTTGATGGTGCAAAATATTCACTGATGTTTTTGTTTTTTTGAGTTGGTAACATTTTCCTGGTAATATTTTCCAACTCTACAGAGCTGTGCACATTTGTGTACTTATTTACAGGTTGGCATGTTGTATTCAAAACCGTAGCGGATGATATTGATTGGCGAGACATTTGACTACGAGAAAAAATTCTTGCAGGCCTAGATCCCCTTAGAACCTTTCAGATGTGAAAGTTCAGGTTTACAATTTCTATGAATCACAAGAAATATAAAACTACAGGTTTGGACAAAATGTGGACTCTTTCTTTCTCCTGGTTGGTGACTGCTTTCAAGAAGATTTTCTGAATTTGTTTTCTGAGAAATCACGCATCTGCAATGAGTCACATATAACAGGCCTTCTGATTGGTCGTGATCATACAGATCAAATGAGCTAATGAGGAGCAAGGACTCACCTGAGTGCTTCCTGCATGGCAGCGTGTGCTTCATCACGCCTTCTCATGCCAATAATACTGCTATTCCACTGCTGGTACAGCTGCTTTCTCTCCAGGTTAATTGACTGCAATCAAAATATTAAACATCATAAACGTTCAGATACAAACGGACGGCCTGTGGCATATGGAAGGGCAAGACCGCATTTGTGGTGAATCGGAACATTTGAACTAAAGTTCCAGGCCCAATTTCATAGAGCTGTTGAGAAGAAAACATTGCTTTTCATTTTCATTGCTAAGCTACATTTAGAGGAGAACCAGTCATGAGCAGTGTACATTGCACAGTATTCTGGCTGGTAACCAATGTGTCGATAACCAATGTATAAAACATTGAAGTCTTATAAAGCGCCCACTTCCACCTATTACAATGAGGTGCTAAAGGCGCTCAAACAAAGAGAAACACTTTTTCAGACAGACTTTTAAGTTTTTTTTATGAACATGGACCCATTTATGTAGCACCTCATAGTGGTTTCAAATGTGCAGCAGCACACTAAGCATAGGTAAGTTTCAGCATCAAACTTAGCAATTTTTATTGTTGATATTTCTCAGTCAAAACAGACTACCCAAATCTTTGATTGAACACACCTCGATTTCCAGGCGAGCTTCTGAGAGTGCTTCCTTAGCTGCCTTGGTCTCTTCACCTTGTGCGTAAAACTGGGCTTCATAAAGAGATATCTGCTCTCTCAGCTTATCAACATTCTCGGTCAACCTGTCAACGTACAAATCCTGTAAAACAAGACAAATAACTGTCAATTTTAGAAAAAGGAAACTTCAGGTAAATGTTAACATTAAAAACCCAATATTTGTTATAAAAAATTTTGTATATCTATTTGTAGATATGTTGCTTGATTTAGTTGGTTTCTGGGTGCGTATCACCATTTCATTTCATTTAGAATTGTGACGCCAAGAACTCTCAGCAAATTGAACTTAATCACTACACATGACCAACAACTCCATGGAGAGATGGCAAAAATGAAAGACATCAAAACCTGTGAACTCAGGTCAAACAGAGGGGCCTGGGCACAAAATATGTAGTAGGATTTAAAACTTTGCATCGGGGAAATACGATTTAGTAAGGTTTACAATGTATTGATGATCTGTAAATGAGTTAGGGTGGTTCTGAAAAGATGTAACTTTGTTTAAGAGAGTGGTCTGGTTCAACCTAACCCAACCTGTTTCTGTTTGTCGGTCTCTGCAACATTGACTTCGCTGTCGGCCTTCTCCGCTGCCCGCCTCATCACAGCTATGTCCCCACGAATGTCTTCCTTGGCGTTGGTCATGTAGAACAGATGGAGTGCCAGATTCTCTACCTCTGTCTGCAAGCTTGAGGCTAGAGTACAAGAAGGATGAAAAGACAACATTTCATAAAGTTGCACAGCAGAAATACTGCTTCGCAAATTTCTTTGAAGCAAAAAATTAGTGGGTCACCAGTTGCAACATGGATAATTTGAAGGAATTTTGGCCGGTTTCTGCTAAGCAAAATTTTCTGTACTTAGAACATTTTTGTGCTTACTTAATTTTTCTGTGCTTAGAACATTTGTGTGCTTACAGGCTTTATAAAATTGAGCCCAGGGCACAATTTCATGGCTCTGCTTTCCATAAGCAATGAATAAGTGTTTATGAAAGCAGGGAACTCTGTGCTTTCAACATTTTAGAGGTTTGCAGAAAACTTTTAGTTGTGCCTGGTGTATTCTATGTATCTAGGTTTTCTTCACTCACATTGCTAGCGAAGAAGTTTGGTACTTGCCCTGTAAGTGTAGAATGGTGGCTGCATGAGCTTCAAATTGCAAAACAACAAAATCTAAATGATTCAACCTTTTCCTGGAATAGTTTGAAAGGGTGCTTTACACCAGTGCAAGGAGAAACCAAACCATTCGTCAGTGGCAAAAATCCTAAAACATGAATGATTTAGTTCAACACAAACAAGTCACTCACCATCTTTACGCTGCTGCGTCACGTTGCCCTGAGTGTCTTTATACATGCCTCGCACCTCCTGGAGCTGCTCCTCGCACTGCTGCCGCTTGCGTGCCATGTTGCTCAGCTCGTCGTGCCGCTTCTCTAGGTGCATCTGCAGTCGTGCAAGCTCTTGCTGCAGGCCGTACAGATTGACGCCGAGCTCTTCTCGCTCTTTACGCTTGTTCCTCAGAGCTTCGCTGAGCTCTCTCAGCTCCAGAGAAACCTTGGTGCTCTGCTTCGACAGGTGGTCATTGAGAGCAGTCTGAAATCGCCTCATCAAGGGCTGTTGGTCGGGGAAATAAAGTGGAAAACAAGATAAAATATCTGGCAATCTTGTGAAGACAAAATATCAATTCTTAAAGGTAAAATTAAGTGCTTAACTACAACTACTCAAATTAAATCTTAATTCATCTGACAGGTAAATGCTGTACTTCTCTAGACATAGAAACCCTAGGACGCCCCTTCCTTCAATCAAGTTGATTGAATGCGACCTTTTGAAATTTTATTGATGATAATTTGCTCAATTTTTTTAAATTAAACTTGTCATTATAAGATTTCCTATCAAGTAGGATACATAACAATTACTTACGTGATCAGGATCCAAAACCACCATCTCACTCTCATCATCAGAAATGTCTGATTCTCCTCCCCCATCATCTTCCCCTTCCTCCTCCTCCTCCTCTTCCTCCTCGCTGTCTACTTGTGTCAGCTCGGTGTGTCTGTGTCGGTCATCCCCGCCACCCCGGCTTCCACCAGCACCTTCAGATATCAAAAATAGAAATACTTCACAACAGACCATTCCATTCAACATATTTACCCAGTCAATTTCCCTAGTGATATACTATTTTGTATACAATTATTTCATATTACAAAATGCAAATAAACATGCTATCTTTTTAATAGTGAACAGACTGGATAAACAAATTGAATTGAATTGAATGTGTGCTGCTGCTTCAATATGATGGGCAGGACCTAAAGGCAGTGGACACTATTGGTAATTACTCAAAATAATTATTACCCAAAAACTTTATTTGGTAACAAGTAATGGGGAGAGGTTGATAGTATTAAACATTGTGAGAAATGGTTCCCTCTGACGTAACATAGTTTTTGAGAAAGAAGTAATTTTCCACGAATTTGATTTCGAGACGGCACATTTAGAAATGAGGTCTCGAAATCAATCATCTGAAAGCACACAACTTTGTGTGACAAGAGTGTTTTTCTTTCTTTCATTATTATCTCACAACTTTGACAATCAATTGAGCTCAAATTTTCACAGGTTTGTTATTTTATGTATATGTTGAGATACACCAAGTGAGAAGACTGGTCTTTAAAAATTACCAATAGTGTCCAGTGTCTTCAATGGATTGGTGCTTCAGTCTAAATAAATTATAAATAAGGGTTGAATACTTACCAGTGATACCTCTACTGTACCCTCCTGCTCCCTCATCGAACTGATCCTGACCAGCCATCTCAGCAGCCAAAGGGGACTGTCTAGTTGATGAGCCTGGTCTGGTTGCTGACCCCGGTCTGGCAGCAGAGCCTGGTCTATCCGCAGAGGCAGAAACAGGTCTGGAGACATCGGCTGGTTGCTCAGCAGAGGGTGGTCTTCTTGAAGAAGGTGGTCGCTGGGCAGAGCCTGGTCGCTGGGCAGAGCCTGGTCGCTGGGCAGATCCTGGTCGCTGGGCAGAGCCTGGTCGCTGGGCAGAGCCCGGCTTCTTAGCTGATTCTGGTTGTTCGGCAGATCCTGGTCGTTGAGCAGATCCTGGTCTCTGAGCAGAGCCTGGTCGTTGAGCAGAGCCTGGTTTCTCAGCTGTGCCTGGTCTCTGAGCAGAGCCTGGCCGTTCTCCCGACCCGGGCCTTTGAGCCGATCCTGGTCTCCCAGAAAGTGGGCGGTCGGGAGTTTGGGGCTTACCCGCTGAGGCTGCAGAGCCAGCTCTTTGTGCTGAGGCTGCAGAGCCAGCTCTTTGTGCTGAGGCTGGTCTTGCTGCTGATGGGGGCCGGTCAGCAGAAGGCGCTCTATGAGGATCCTCTTCTGCCTCACCTTGATCTTGGACAGACCCAGCTCTGGAAGCTTTCTGGGCAGAGGATGGTCTCTGGCCAGATGCTGGTCTCTCCTTTGAAGCTGGACGTTCCCCTGAGGCTGGTCTGCCACCTTCCCCATCAGGTACTTCAGAAGTATCATTTTCTCTAAACTATAGATTAGGGTTGAAAGAATTGGTTATTACAATGCAGTCTCAAAAACAAACAACAACAAACTGAAGACAGTCTTCAGCATCTTATGCATTTAGTTGGTCTTTCGAAAACTTCACCACTAAGGTTCCCCTGTAATACAAGAGCGTATTACACTATGGCATATAAGAATATACACAAAAGTTTCCTACATAATAATATTCTTCATTAATTTAAGTAGTATTTTCTTTGCATCTTCTTTGTGTCAGATTGTAGTAGATTTACCTCTTTAAGCGCCTTGACATTTATTTCTCCTGCAATGTCCATCATGTTTGACTTGTCATCACCATCAACTGTTTTTGAAAAATTATAGGGATTGCAAAGTAGTGGTTATAAAAGTAAACATAAACACAAAATAAAAACATTTAGAGGACTTTGTTTCAGTTCAGCGTACTAAGGCCAAACTTAAAAAACTTAGGTCCAGAATGCCCAACTGTTTTGAAAAAAACTCTGGGGAGAACCCTGGAATCAATGCATCAGACTTTGTGATTTGATGAGCACGCCAGTGAGTGCCATCTTTGAGGTTCATCAATGACGGAATAATTGGAAACTCATGCACAAAATGGGTTAACAAGCAAGTTTTTTTTATTTAGTTTTATGAGAGGATGCCTTACTCTGGTGATGTCATTGTGTCATTTCTAAAACAATGGCCTTAGAAACTGAAAACATATATTACTTCGAAATTGCATTGTATTAAAATTGTAAATTGTCTTAACTCTTATCATTGTTTGCTACATTCCTTCAGGCAGTAAAGACCAATGTGATTTGATTATGAGGAAAAGGTTGTTTGACTGCACTCACCTTGGGAAGGGGCTTCCTCTGCTGGATTTTCATCCTGTTCAGCAGTTTCAGGAGTCTCTTCCACCAACTGATCTTGTAAACTTTGGATGTAAAACAAATAAAGAATGTTGAGAAAATATAAAGAAACAATCACAACTCAGCCACCTGTCAGCACTGACAGCAGGATAAACTGTGCACAATTTTGGTATAAAATGTAAAAGCATCGATTTGGAGAACAGAAAAAGATTTTCAGCAGTCGTACAATTAAACTTTATTAAAGTAAACAAGTGCCTGTCTTACTCTTGAGTCTTTTTATAATTAAAAAATATATTATCTATAATTTGTTGTTATTGTAGCTTCCAGGAATCCAGGCATTATCAAATTACTATCAATTCAAATTCAATCATGTCTTTTTTAGATTTATTAGAAATAGAAAGGAACATCTTCCCATGTCCAACCCTCAACTATATTTAAAGTAAGTGTTCCTTTTTAGAACGTATCAATACAGTTATTAAATTGTTCTGCCTTTGAACTGTCATCAGTCATCTCGCCAACTCAACTCATCATGACCATTCGTGTGGTGCCAAATCACATTGACTTTCACATTCCTCACGACACGACAGTAAAAATTTCAACCAAAACATCATGACAGATTATCCTTATTTTGCGTCAATCGTTACATTATTTAATACCAAGTGAAGGGAAATATTAAATTTAAGAGTTGAGAATACACTTGCTATTCATTTTTTAGATATGATCAAACAAAAAAGGTGTATTTTCGAAAAGATTACCTGTCTTCGGTATCAGCCATTTCGCTTGTTGTTGCTATGCATCGTCAATAGAACCACACAGGTAACCACAGGTCAGTAGTTCACAAAGCGTACGCTGCACATAGTACCAGTGATTTTTCTCTGTGCGCACAGCTCAACGACTGTTTTCTTTTTCAACTACAAATAATGTGTACATAAAACAGCCGTTTTGTTCATATCCCAAGTGATCGCGCCCTCAACGTGCTCATCTGTCATAATAATAGAGAGAGCCTGCTGTGAGGAATCCCAACAGGTGGGTGAAATTACTTCCGATTTTTAATGCTTTTTAACGATTAATTTGTCAATACCATTTTGTTTAAACATATACGGTATATTTGCTTGCTTTTGCTTAACCCAATAAAATTGTTCCAGAAGAATTTGGTGTTTTTTAAATGTTATTACTAAGGCAAAATATTTTGCTAATAAAAAAAACTCACTCACAAAAACTGAGCATCTCAACTAACTCAGTTTATCAGTGATAAAAATGGGGGCTGGTCATATCGCCACCTGGCAAGCTCGCCACCAACAAAGTCGCGAACTGCAAAGTCGCCCCCTAACCGGCTCGCCCCGAGTTGTTACAAAGTCGCCCCCTGACAATGTCGCCCCCAAACAATGTCGCCCCCTAGCTAAGTCGCCCCCTGACAATGTCGCCCCCAGCCAATGCCGCCCCCTAGCAAAGTCGCCCCTAGAAAATTGTTAAGGGTTAGGGTTAGGGTTAGGGTTAGGGTTAGGGTTAGTGTTAGGGGTAGGGGTAGGGTTAGGGTTAGGGTTAGGGTTAGGGTTAGGGATAGGGTTAGGGTTAGGGTTAGGGTTAGACCTTCCACAAGCACATTACTTCATACGGAATTTTTTCTGAAAATGTTTTAACTATATTTTTTTCCATAATTATTTTCCGAACAACATCTGGGGGCGACTTTGCTAGGGGGCGACATTGGCTGGGGGCGACATTGTCAGGGGGCGACTTTGCTAGGGGGCGACATTGTTTGGGGGCGACATTGCCAGGGGGCGACTTTGTTTCAACCCGGGGCGAGCCGGGTAGGGGGCGACCTTGAAGGGGGCGACTTTGTTGGTGGCGAGCTTGTCAGGTGGCGAGATGACCAGCATTCGATAAAAATATGCCAGCCATACAAAACAACATGCCATGATTAATCCAATGTCATACAATTGTAAAGAGCTTCGCAAGCTCATGAAGTATGTGGGTAAACACAATAAAATTATACCAACCAGAGATTATCTCAACACGTCACATGCACTTTACTCATTACTGGCAATTACTGGTGCTGTGGTGGTGTGCCTCTGCTTATTTTTTGCTTAGTTTATATAGCATTAGCAGAACATTTTTATTCACAATTTTGCTTTTATAGTGCCAATACATTGGGGCCACATGTTGCACTGCAATCCTGGGTAAAAAAGTTTCTCAACAAAAAACAACGCGAGTAACATTTAAATTTATGTTTGTTCATATTTTTACCTGATAAAAGAAGCTGAAATTAATTTTTTTTTTGTCTTCATGTCCACAACCTTTACTTAGTAGTTAGGTGGGTCCGTAAAGAACAAAATGATGATGATTAGGCTCCTATTTTTATAATACTCATAGCCGAGGTGACATTTATACTCCAGCCTCGTCACGGACAACATCTCCTACATTTGATAAATGGTCCTCCCCATGCAAAAGCTACGGCTTATCGGGCCGATACGCATGAATTCTTGCATACATGCGCAAACTGCGTGCCGATATGTGCAGATCCATGAAATTAGGCAAAGATTGGATATTGAGTTACCATAAAATATGATGTTGGATTTGTTTTAAGGTAAGGAAGGCTGTTTCTATAGTTTATCAATCTAGGAAATTAGCATTAAATAAAAGAGAAAAGGAAAGAGAACTAGGCTGCAACCTGCAACATTAATTTGTTGATATTTTGGGTTTGTTGTTGAGAATATGTTTTTTTACATTTTTAATGGGAGACTTTTAGACAGTTCTTTTTCACAGTATTGAGCGTGCTCAGACCTACGCGCGCAATCCTCAGCATGCGCGCACATGCCTAGAGCCGCAAAAAAAGGACCATTATGTCTGCTGACGCCAGCGGCACAAAAATCTTCTATTGTGACTGCCTTCTCTGGAAATTCACACTTAAAATATAAACGGGTACATGTGTAAATGAAAGTGGTATGTCGTCAACTTCCTAAAGGCCGGTTTCATTTTGACGCACGACACAGTTTATAGGCTAGTCATTGAGAATGGACCAATCAGAATGGATAAATTGTCCTAGGTATTTATGAATGATGAACAATATGCTTAGGGCTTAAAGGCCGAGTCACACTGCAGCGATAACGAAAACGATAACGATCACGACGCAAAGGAAACGCTTTCTATTGGTCGATTTGCTCCACGCAGAATACGCACATGCGCATTCAACCAATGGAATGCGTTCTCTTTGCGTCGTTATCGTTATCGTTCTCGTTATCGCTGCAGTGGGACCGAGCCTTAAGTAGGCCTGCTTGTAGTATTCCCGTTGAAGCTACGATGCTGTCTCGTTGGTGGTCAGAATGGTGTAGTGGTATCTTTCCTCACCTCCCACCTCTGGACCCTGGTTCGAATCATACCGTGGGCACTATGGGATTGGATTTCAGTCCCTACGTGACTGCAAGGGTTTTCCCTGAAATATTTCTCTATTGTTTTCCTCTACATTCATATTTTGGAGGTGAATTTATTGTGGAATTACCAGGCTTTTTTACCCTTTATTTTGTGTTCTTATTGTAATTTACCAATTCCTCGTATGGTTGTTACGCCCTTGTACATTGAATGGCATCATTTATAGGCTAATATAAATCAATAATTATTAATAATTAATATGGACAGAGCACAGACAAAAGCCATACTGCTTTTATAGGAAATGTACGTATGCACGGATGGTGCTCAATGTATTTCAAAAAGTTCTCTCTGGTGTTTATGTTGGTTTCAAAAGCCCTTTTGTGCAATCTTGAGCATTATGGTTTTGCTTACAAGTGATGGTTTTAATTGTGAAATATTTGTTGTTGTTTTTTTTGTCTTTTTGCTACTGGGCGGAATTTGTTTAGACACTGAAAAACTTACAGGCCAACCCTGAAAAGGCCTTGAGTCAATTAAATCAGGAATGTGTTATTAACAGCTTAGTCAATTGATGCCATGGCCTTTGTTTTATTTACTGGTATTTTTACCTCCACATGGTTAACCATGAAGGAATGCAAGGACTAACCAGGCTCAAATTTGGGAGAAAAATCCGTCTACATACAAGACCGAGGGTTTGTAGTAAAAAATGTTCATTATGTACTTGGACCAGAACTCTTTGCACATGACCAGAATCAAATTTGTAGTGTGGAGTACTGTCAACTTGGAGTTGGCAGGTTCAAATCCAGCTCTACTCAATCTCAATGTTTCTTTCTTCACAACACAATGTACAGTTTACTAATTACCCAATTAGTTTCCCTGGTGGTTTATTGCTTGATTTTTAAGCCGTGTCGGCTTTGAAGGCCTTTTTTAAAGCCATTGGACCCTTTCAGTACAGAAAAAAAAAAAAAGTTCACAGATTTACAAATAATTTACAGGGTTTACAGAAGGTAATGGTGAAAGACTTCTCTTGAAATATTAGTCCATGAAATGCTTTACTTTTTGAGAAAACGGTAAAACAATATAAATTCTCGTTAGCGAGAATTACGGATTTGTTATAAACACATGTCACGACATGGCGAAACACGCGAAAACAGGAGTGGGTTTTCCCGTTATTTTCTCCCGACTCCGATGTCCGATTGAGCCTAAATCTTTACAGGTTTGTTATTTGATATAGAAGTTGTGATACACGAAGTGTGGGCCTTGGACAATAGTGTTTACCGAAAGGGTCCAATGGCTTTAATGTATAAAATATCCAAGCAACTAATATTAAGATGTGGACTCATGTGACATGGTGTTCTTGGGATGTAATAACGACAGTAATCAGGCCTGCAGTACTTGAGGAATTATTTGCTGATTTGATATGACAGTAGGAAATGGGTCATGAAGGCCAAACTCATCCAATCATGATTAACGTAATTTTATCAGGTACGATGTTACATACAGTATCTGGAAAAGTATTAGGGGCTGATTTTATACTCTCATAGTCCTGCTTAACGGTGAGGAAATTTTTGTGCTACCTATGTACTGTAGCAGAAAAAAATTGCTTTTAAAGCTTAACTGAATTTCACAGGTGAGCAAGAAAATTAGGTGGCCAGCTTGTGCCTTCTCCATGATTTGTGACATCTTAGTATTCAAACAGTAAGCACCATAAGGTTAGATACCTTTTTGTGTGCTAAAGGTTGGCAACGCTATGAAATGGAGACTCGCACAGTATCGGTAAGCACAAATTTGGCTGTTAAGCAGCTCTATGAAATTGGGCACAGGATTACATAAAACAAACTGAGACTTTGTTACACATGTAAGTAATGGTCCTATATCTTACGATAATCATACATCTATTATAATATGACAACCCTTTTTAATTTGCAACTCTGCTGTCTACACAGCCGGCTAGCCCCTTGATAATGTTCAAGAAAATGAGGGTGCGGTAGTTATTAATCACATGGTGTAAATCCTCATCATTGAACTCCATTCTGTGTATAGTTTGTTTCGTTGTCTGATTGAGAATAAGTGATTGTGTCACTCTCGCCGGCACCGGGCAGACTGATCTTAAATTAGATACACAGTCTGAGAGATAATTATCCCTGAATGTAAAGGGCTGACACAGAATTTGTCACTACACACATATAGGTAGTTCACACGTGATATTACACAGTGTAAGGTCCGCCATTTTACGAGCGATGATACATCATTTGAGAAAGGCCTGCTGTGCATTATGCATAATATGTAAATATTAAAGTCCAATGTATCATCACATTTATGAATGAACAGTTGGCAGTAACCCTACGGTACGATAGAAGAGCTTTATTCAACGAGAGGCTCCATGAATTGGTATTCTATCTATGCTATGAGTTTTTGTTAGGGCATTTGTTTGTGTTTACCAAATGCTTTATTATGAAAATGGTGGGTCCTTATTCAGGGGTGGTGAGTAGAATGAACAGTTACAATGTAGCAGCACTGTACATCCTTTTCTTTTGTGTTTTTTTTTAAAATTTATGTCATGGTCGTTGCAAATGTGATAGCGTTTTTAGAATGTAAAGTGAGGCTTTTGTTTTAGAGTATAAAGTGAGAGGAAGCATGTCTGTAAGTAAGGCACCTCTGTGGTTCAAGAAACCCATATGAGTTCTTGTCTTAATTATGCCCTGTGGGTTATCGCGAGGCCTTTAAGAGCCCATGTTGTGGCGGGTAATGGAGTCGGCATTTTAATAAGGTTTTTGCGCACTGGGGGAAGTTGTGAGTGCCACCCCTGATGAGGTTGGTTTCTCATGTGTTCAAACTACCCTTAGGGTTTTCCCATGACTGCTCTCACTGGGGACTTTTAACAAAAGGAACAGCTGGGAAAAGATGAGAAAATGTGCAAGTGTGGACATCTGATGCTGCGTGTTTTTTTGGGCAGTGTTTTTAAAAGAACTGAAAACCAAAAATTATCATTTTATTCTGGAAACATTATAAGGGCCTTTGTAAGCTCAGGTGTGGCATGGCTGTACATTGTGTGGTCATCTTCTAGGTTCCACAATATACACTGTACCTGTATGCTTGACAATGAGATGTTCATTGTACAAATATCTAATAGGCTTGTCACACGAGACAACTTTTACAGACAACTTCACGCGCTAATCTCTTTTGGTGCACAGATCTGGTCCACAAATATATCACCGTCATTGCAGCTCTCAGTTGTGGTGCCCTTTGCAAGGTTCCTATACAAATGTATATTTTCTCAGTAGCGAAGTTCAAGGCCTGCAGATGCTTTCCTAGTCATTGACCAAGCTTTGGCCTGCACAGGTCATTGTCCATGTCAGAGAAATGAATTAATTATTGTGTCATACATGTAATAGTGCCTGGTTCTGTTGTAACGTGCAAGGAGCAGGTGACAGTGTCAGTCGTTCATCCATATTTGATGTGTTTGATTCTTGTGTTCATTAGGTGGAGGTTGCTCAACAGAATGAAGGCCAAATGCAATTCTGACGCCATCTTTTTCATGTTCCCCATGTCTTGTAGCTACTGTACATAAAAATGCTGATTGTCCTTATAAATACATTAGTTAGCTTGTATATCTCTATATATTTTTACGGGTGTACTATTCTTTAAACTGTTCACTTATTGTATGTCATTTTCTTAATCTTTTGGAATTTTTACTGTCATGCGCCCTCGAACAGGCTGGTCCTGGAGAGAGCGCAATACATGTATAAGATCAATAAATTATTATTATTTTTTTTATTTGGTTACATTGATTCGAATACATGATCTGTCATCTTTGTCAAGTTCCCTGTGGGTGCGCGTCGTCACTTCATTGATAGCTATTTTAACAAGATTTCACATCACTTCCTAAACACACATTTACATGTACCAACGTCCTTGATTTTTTTTTTTTTTTTTTGAATTTCAATGATTTCACTGAATACTAATTCTTCTATTATATGACACCTTCTGTGTTTGAGAAAAATGTTCTCACCATAGTAAAGGGTCTTCAGTTATGGCAAAGTAATTGTTTCACACTATCATGGTGGTTTTGCCATGGTTGCTATTTCTTTGGAGGAGGTTTTGATCTCTGTTAACAAATGCAAATAATAAGGGTTCATGGCTATTATTACTTACAAGGATAGCTTCCACTCGATTGGAATTCGCTTCTTTTTTTTTGCACCAATGTAATTTTAATTACTTGTCTCTTGTTAACAATTAATGCACATTGGACTTGTTCTAAACAATATTGTCAGATCAGTTGAACAGTGATTACATTTTTTATGATGACATCCAATTTATTAAAACGTCTCATGGATAACAGTTCCACATGAGATACATGTAGCATCACATGTAATATATAAGCATCTTGAAAATCTGACTAGAGTAGACACTTAATTTGTGCACTCTTTCAAAAACTGAAGAACAAATTTGCTATCCCTTTTGTTGTAGGCATGATCGACCTCATAGAAACCATTCAAGACGAAACCTCAATTATTTATCATTCAAGCAAAAGAAACCCTGCGGTCAAATAAATTTTTCAATTGCTGCACAAACATAGCATACAGTCCAGCAGGTACACTAGGTCTACATGATTGCAATATATTTTGTTCAGTGTTGGTTCATCTGCTACACTACCCCTTTGCACTGTGGTCTATATTACAGTACCAAGTGCCTGCCGTCAAGGAGGATTGGTGTAGCTCGAACAGCTGTTGTCTTGGTTTTTTTTTTCATTCAATACAGATTACAATTTATCGAAAGTGATAGTAATTTAAATCCATTTGCAGCACTAGTTGAATGCTTCATTGATTTAGTCTTGACCTTTAAGTTCTGGTTGATAAAATATGTAACAGATTTGCTTTGACATGTATAGGATGACGCATTCTATGTCTGCATTAAAGGGCCGGTGGGGTGATAGACGATGTGACCTATGTTTACATTCAAAACGCCCTCTGTTGAAAAAACACTGTATACGTCATGTTTCACCGGGCAAAAAGACACGTAGTCATGGTAAGATTGCATACACTTTCTAGCTGGCTGCCAAAACACAAAGGTTTTGCCCGGCGGTGTATGCGTGCGAATCATGTTATGGTTGTCGAGTGCGTCAGAGGTCACATGGTCTATAGGTTTGGTAATTACTCTGAAAAATTAATGGCAGTAAAGACTTACGTGGTAAGAAGTACATGTACAGCAGCTTTGGATGGTAGAATGTATTTTGAGATACATTTCACTTCAAAGTGCTGTGGTTATGGAATAAGATGTCACTTTTTATCCCCAAAATGTTGAATATAAGGAGCGTTAGCGTGGTATCGCTTCTCAGACTGTATTCCTATTAGGGATTACATGCTTTGGCGCATTTGTTCCAGATTTTCGGCAACCTTTAAAGACAGTGGACACTATTGGTAATTGTCAAATACCAGTCTTCTCACTTAGTGTATCTCAACAGATGCATAAAATAACAAACCTGTGAAAATTTGAGCTCGATTGGTCGTCGAAGTTGCGAGATAACTATGAAAGAAAAAACACCTGTAGTGTACGTAGTTGTGTGCTTTCAGATGCTTGATTTCGAGACCTCAAGTTCTAAATCTGAGGTCTCAAAATCAAATTTGTGGAAAACTACTTCTTTCTCGAAAACTACGTCCCTTCAGAGGGAGCCATTTCTCAGAATGTTTTATATTATCAACCTCTCCCCATTACTAGTTACCAAGTGAGGTTTTATGCTAATAATTATGTTGAGTAATTACCAATAGTGTCCACTGCCTTTAAAGCAGGCTATACCTTTTGGTAACTTCCAAAGACTAGTATCCTCACTTGGTGCATCCCAACATTGATGCATAAAACAACAACCAAAGTTGCAAGAAAACATTAAAAAAGTACACACTTGTTTAAAAGAATTGCTTTCTTTCAGATGCCTGAGAAAGGCTCGTTTGTGAAAAAAAACCTCTTTCTCATTACTTGAAAGGATGTCGTTTTCAACAATGTTTTACAGTCAATAGTCAGTGCTCAATATCAAGTAAATTTTTATGCTCATTAATTTTTAGAGTAATTATTAAACTATATACCCTCCATTTGAACAAGCTTTTGGCTAATTTGTTGTTTTATGTGTAACATTGTTTTTTTTATTTTTTACTTCTTGCTGTTTTTCTCGATAGTGCTGATTTTTATAGTGATTTTTTTTAATGCGCTTTTGAACATTTTATGGTGAAAAGGGCACAATAAATGTGGTTTTATTGTTATAATAAGACTAGCCAGTGTATAATTGCTAGAAAAAAAAGCAACATGAGCGATATCGCAAGTACCACTTCTAAACTTGCCCTGTGGGATACTGAAAACTGTGCTACCTCTACTAGTGTGTAAAATGCTCAACACATATGAACATTTTTCTTCCTTTCAATTGTGAATAATAAATTTTTTAAATGTGTCCATGTATCTTTCAGGTTTGAGCTTCATTTGGCCATTTAAGTGGTTGTGATTGCAACCATTAAAAAACATCCATTGAAATGACAAGACACATTTTTAAAACCACGGTCGCTAAATCTTCTTGGGGGCAGGTAAAATGCAAAATTATGGTGGGTTACTCTTCAAAAAGCTTTTATAAGCACAAAGCATGAAGAAGGATGCACTTGTAAAGTCATCTTCTTCAAAGATGTTCAGTATGGTTATGACGGTATGGTTTTTATAAAAAACCTAAAAAGCACAATATTTGTTAGACTAACACTCATTCATCAATGTTCTATTTCAGTTCCTGATGTCTTTATTTTATTATTTTTGTAGGAGAGATGAATTCGCAGAACTCTAATCTCAACATGAGGTTGACATCACTGGAGTAAATCCCAGCAACCTGACCAGGGTTCATCCTTGTCTGCTCTCATCTAAACCTCCAGTCTCGTCCAATCGCCATGTCTTTCTTGCTCAAAAAGTTCAGCGACTTCCTCGGCATCTCGGACCCCGAGTATGTCAAAGCACCTCCGCTGGACGGTGAGATTATCTACTGCAAGAACAACGTCTGTGTTCACCCTCCGTCCAATCTAGCTAAAACGGCCGAACACTACCCAGGTTACCTCACCCTTAGGTCCCAAGGTAACGGACACAAGGTTTCCTCCTTGATACTCACCTGGATTCCTAACTCCTCTCTGGATAAGCCAAGGAGGCGCTCCCAAAGGAGCTCCTCTGAGACCTCCCCGGTTAAAGATACAGGAGGCAAGATAAATATTCAAGAGCATTCAGATCAGGAGGCTGATGATGTAGATGCCTGTGCGAAACAACTTCATGTTGATGCTGGTTCAAACAATCATAATGATGATAGTTGGGAGGAGGGGCAAAATACATCCTCACAAGCTAATCAGTATTCTAGACTTGAATCTGATGTAGGGAGGTCCTTGGAAGCTGACCAAAGCACTTTGGTCCAAAACGGCTTTGTGTCTGGAGACAGTTCTGACAACAAGGAAGATTGCACTCCCTTGAAGACTTTTGATAAACAAGATGGTGACAAAGATGTTGATGAGACAAATATAACAGACCCTCAGAGTTCTGTCTCTCAAAAACCAGATGGCACCCGAAGAGCAAGCAATGTCAGTGGCTCATCAGAGAGTGACAGCATCTCAACAGATGCCCAGCTGGCCCTCCTTCTAGGAGACAAAACCAGTCACAAAGAGCTGGAGAGGCCCCGGGATCTCAAGGTAGGCCCGTCAAACATGGAGAACAACTCCAACAACAAAGCCAAAGATGAAAGCCTCAGCTCCGCCTCTTCCAACCCAAGCTCCTTGCCATCGCCACTCCGAAGCCTGATGAGAGATCAGATGATCAGGGACATGCAAGACTTAGACTCTGAGGAGTGTGGGGCTAGTGTTTCTTCCTCTACCACTCCTACCACGTCCAACCCTGATCCTGGCTCCCTCCCCTCCAGCCCGGGGAATGAACCCTTTGACCCCTTCATGCCCCTCTATAACCAAAACACGCCCCCGTCACTTATATCTCCAGTCAGCCCCCTTGTCACTCATAACCTCACCTTTCCTGACAACTCAATCGAGTACATCTCCTTAGGATCCAAGTCGCCACACTTGACTCCCAAGGAGCAGCTGTGTGGCGTGTTCTCAGTGGACCTGAGCCAGATGAGGTCCCTGAGAGTTTTCTTTAGCAGTGAGAACAGCACCAGCGGTCAGCTTGTCATCGCTAGTCAGGAGAGTCAGTACAAGATCCTTCACTTCCACCATGGCGGCCTGGAACGCCTGACTGAGGTGTTTGAACATTGGAGGTGCTGTATTAAACAGAGGAGTAAGGTGAGTGTTAGAATCTCTTCTTATCATTGAGAATTAAAACTTGGTAGGTATTCGGCTACGGCTTTGACTGTTGCTAAGGGGGTTCTTTAATTCAATGCATGATGACAAGGCATTTCAGCCGTAGCCGTAGCTGTAGCCACTAAGTCGGACACTGCCCTAATCAAAAAAAAGAAACTAAGATTTACCAGGAATGTTATGTTTGAGTTTTATCACCTTCTGTTGATTTGCCTTGTTTGCAGCGCCTGCCTTTAAAGGGAAGGTACGAGTTTGGTAATTACTCAAAACAAATATTAACTTCAAAACTGAATTGTTAAAGAGCATTGGAGAGTTGTTGATAGTATAAAACATTATGGGAAACGACTCTCTCTGAAGTATTGCAGTTTGTGAGAAAGAGGTAATTTCTCACTAAGATAATAAAAGACTTCTAGCTAGAAGTCTTTTATTCCTATCTGAAAGCACACAAATTGGACCAACAAGGGTGGTTTTTCCTACATCATTTTCTCGCAACTTCGATGACCAATTGACCCCAACCTTTCACAGGCTTGTTATTTTATGCTTATGGTTGGATACACCAAGTGAGAACACTGGTCTATGGCAATTACCAAACGTGTACAGTGCCTTTAATTGAGAGATCATTCCCTTTACAAACTGCCAAGACATCAATCGTTTTTTTTCTACTGGAAAACAAGTGTGGGGGAGGGTCTCACAGGCCTGATTTCTTAGAAACATATAATGACGGTAACAGTAACAGACATTTCTTTATGAATGGTCTTACCCACAGAGTAAACTAGCCAGAGACAGCAACCACCTGTACCACAAATTTACCATCCTGCAGTCCCGCATGAAGCTGTCCGATTGTCACCCAGAGGAGGGCGTGTATGACGAGGTATCTGAGGAGATGTGGTGGTCCTACCTCAACGAGAGAGGGCAGGTGGAGGACAACTATGAACTCAGAAAGGTAACACATCTTCACTTAATAGGTCATTTGATGTCAAACTGGGGATTTTGCTTGGTAAAATTGTTAGACTTTTTCCTGACTTCAGGATTTTTGACTGGTCTCTCTGCACTTTTCTTGAAAGAGGCAAGACTTTGTCTTTGTTATGACTAGACTTTCAGATATCTATTTTGAAATTATGTAGGGAGTTTGTAAACCTCTAAACTGTAAAATTTTGTACATTCAGGGAGCTTTTTAGTTCCACACCAAGAGAAAATTGACAGCAAATATTCCAGATTTTCATTTTCATTCAATCTCATCCCTGGTTGTAGCTGGCTGACCACTCTGCAGCACAACAGACCATGCCTGCTAATTTTGTATTGATCACAGTAATGATTGCTACATTAATTTATTTATTGGAATATGCATAGTTGTGGGGTTTTATGGGAAATTAGTGTATATTGAAATAACAATACTCTGACATTCTGACAAACGGTTCAGTATTTGTAAGTTGTTAAAGTTGAAAAGCTTCCTTGTGAAAGTGAAGACTTCATTTGCATTTCTAGCTTTTTTATTTATTTATTTATTGTCCCCCTTCAAGCAGATTCAGGTGCATTAGAATAACTTTGTTAATAAATATTCCTACTTTTTTACCTTTGGGCACATATTATTTGTCCATGATTTTCAGGCCATTTTCTTTGGCGGTATCGATGAGTACCTTCGGCGTGAGATCTGGCCATTCCTCCTCCACTACTTTGCCTTTGATTCCACCCTTGAAGAACGGAACGCCCAGAGAGGGGAGAAGAGGGAGGAGTACGAGGCCATCAAGCAGAAAAGGTATGTAATGACTAAAAGGGTTGCTATAGGTTTATACTCCACTACACCTCTGAAATACCCAAAAGAGGGTACATGAAGGAATATAAAGCCTTCAAGCAGAAAAGGTGGGTAAACGGGTGTAAATGGGTGCTTTAGGTGTGCCTCTTTCCCAACTATGCCTTTGAAGTATCCGGAGAGGGTGCATTATGGAATAAACCTACAATGTATAAGCAGTAGAAAAGGAGGCGACTACGCTCAAATGGGGGTAAATGGGTGAAAAGCTCCCGACTACATCTCTGAAGCACCCAAAGAGAGTACATGATGGATACTGAAGCCTTCAAGACGAACAGTTGAAGGGTACAGAAAGTACCCAGTCCATCAGAGGGCACAGACATTACAATGTACCAAAACCCAGAAAGGGCACTTACATGTAAAGTACCTATACCCAGAGAAGGTACGTGTACATTGAAGCTCTGATAGGTATAATCAAAAACACTCTGTGATTTAAGAGATGTTAAATTTGCATTGGGGATAAAGAATATTATATTTGTTTTTTTACTCATACACCGATGTGCGTTACATGTAGCTTGCAATTTTACAGCAGTGTCTTACCAACTAGACTATCGAGGTTGCCCGGTAGCTAGAGGCAGTTCGAATACTATGTTTAGGCAGCGGGTACCGCACGATATAAGAGATGTCAAATTTGCATCAGGGATAAAGAGTATTAATTTTTAACCGGACTCAGGAAAGTACTGAGTATAAAGTGCTAACACACATCGTTGTACGGGTAAAACACAAAAATGAATACTCTGCGATTTATTTTGAAAGGTTGACATTGAGTGAAGAAGACCAGGAGATATTTTGGCGTAATGTTCAGTGTACCGTAGACAAGGACGTGGTACGGACAGATAGAAGTCATCCCTACTTCAAGGGTGACAACAACCCTAATATTGACATCATGAGGTACGTCAGAATCCATGGTTGTTTATCGAGCCATCTGGGATTTTACCAAACTCACACAAAGATTAAAAACAAAAGTTGCATTGGTAAAGGATAGAGGTGACAAAAAAGGTGTAGAGTGTGATCGTGTTTTGTGTGATCAACCGTATAAACCAATCCGATGAAACAAAATTGGTAGCGCCCTCTATTGAAAAATTACCAACTGCGGCGTCTTTTTGTGCACAAACTAGGCATTGAAGACACCGCAGCAGTGGCGCTGTGCTAAATACCTGTGCGCCCGGTGCGCGCCTGGATTTGTCTATACATGAAAAAGCAAACCTGTGAAAATTTTGGATTATTCCATTGTGTGTGTCAGAAAAAAATAGTAAAAAACTATGCACAACTTTCAGCATGTTAACACACTGTCCTTTATTTTGGTTGTAACAGCCATAATCAGCTGTTCCATTGTTTAAAGGCGGTGGACACTATTGGTAATTACTCAAAATATTATTAGCATAGAACATTACTTGGTAACGAGTAATGGGGAGAGGTTGATAGTATAAAACATTGTGAGAAACAGCTCCCTCTGACGTGAGGTAGTTTTTGAGAAAGAAGTAATTTTCAACGAAGTTGATTTTGAGACCTCAGATTTAGAATTTGAGGTCTCGAAATCAAGAATCTGAAAGCATACAACCTCGTGTGGCTATGGTGCGACACAGTGTTTTTTTCTTTTATTAATTTCACGCAATTTCAGCGATTGATTGAGCTCAAATTTACACAGGTTTGTTATTTTATGCATATGTTGAGATACACCAACTGTGAAGACTGGTCATTGACAATTACCAGTAGTGTCCAATGTCTTTAAGGTTTTAAGATACAGTTTTCTCAAACGTGACTCCACTTTTTCATGAAAGACTCCTTTCAATCTTAACAATTGTTTTTAAAACCCTGTTGTAAAATAAATAATAATGTTTGAGAATTCTGAATTAATAAATTGTAATGGTTGCAGGGATATTTTACTGAACTTTGCCATCTACAAGCCGGCTATGGGTTACACTCAGGGCATGTCAGATCTTCTCGCTCCCGTTCTCGCTGAGCTTCAGGATGAGGCAGACGCCTTCTGGTGTTTTGTTGGCCTCATGGACAATATTATCTTTGTCAGCTCGCCGAAAGATGAAGATATGGAAAAGCAGCTGGTAAGTGTTCTTTTGATGATTGCTGAAATTTATTCTAAATGTCCTCCTGCTGACAGCTTAGAAGAAAAGTGATAGTCCAGAAAAACTGAACATGGACCGTGACATTGAGTACAACTAACATTTTCTTGCTGAAATGAGTCCGCCAGGGGGTCCCTGTTAAGAATCTGATGCATGCCCAGCTGGCAGGGTTGAGCATTTTTTGTTATTGCATGAAATCACTTTTCCCATATGTTTGTGTGCAAACGCTCATCAATGTGTTTTATTTGATAACGACAGAACTCTCTTCACGTTTCCTCGACAAGCAATACTTTCAGGTGTGTTACTAACCAGATATTACACGTAGATATTAATTCAGACACGTGGTTAATAATATTATTTATTTACTTTTACCTCACTTCGGTGAAATTATGTAATCAACAGGTTACACAAAATAAAATTTGATGTTGCAAACTGCTTACCAACCAAAAACTCCTATGGTGTAGATGCAAACAATAATTAATTGCCCGACGTTTTGACCCATGCAAAGTCTTTCTTGAAAGGCTGAAAACTTTTACACCTTTTTTTTTCTTATACCTTTTGGACTAATTTTGACTTCACAAAATGGTGGACCAATGTAAGTTCACAAAATAAAAATAAAACCACACAATTTCAAGACATTTTGTGTGGATCACTACTAATGCTTTCAGATGCTTTTTACAGCCCAAAGTGCCCAATTCAAGGCAACGTGTCCCCTGTTTGTGTTGCGTTGTGTGACTTTTATTAAATAATTGCTTACCAATAACTTGCTAACTTTTCAGTCTTTCTCAACACTGACGCCAACAGCAATCCCTGTCCATCTTTAAATCTTTGCACTCAAAACTCATTTGTTCCGCAACCGTTTTTCTGGTTAAATTTTTTGTTTTTTTGTTTAATGCTCCATGAGCATCATGATTGATGGATAGTGGCGCTGTACAAGTGTTCCTTATTATTATTTTTGTTGTTAATAACAATTGTGTTTGTGTGGATGGCATTCCAGGGTTATTTGAAGGCTTTAATGAAGCTGATGTTACCTGAGTTCTGGAGTCATCTTCTCACACTCACTGATGCTATGGATCTTCTCTTCTGCCACCGGTATGTAAGAGTCTCATCTTCATGGTTAACCCTCCTACTGTCTGACCACTTAATATCATCCACTGTTGTTTCGAATGATGTTAAAGGCACTGGACACTTTTGGTAATTGTCAAAGACTAGCCTTCACAGTTGTTGTATCTCAACATAAGCATAAAGTAACAAACCTGTGAAAATTTGAGCTCAATTGGTCATCGAACTTGCGAGATAATAATGAAAGATAAACACCCTTGTCACACGAAGTTGTATGCTTTCAGATTCTTGATTTTGAGACTTCAAGTTCTAAATCTGAGGTCTCGAAATCAAATTTGTGGAAAATTATTTCTTTCTCGAAAATTATGGCACTTCAGAGGGAGCCGTTTCTCACAATGTTGTATACTATCAACCTCTCCCCATTACTCCTCACCAAGAAAGGTTTTATGCCAATAATTATTTTGAGTAATTACCAATAGTGTCCACTGCCTGTAAGTTACTTTATTACTTCTTTGTCTAGTTTGCTGGCATTACTTTAAAAGAAGATCCACTTGATTGTAATTTAGTATGCATTTGGTAATGGAGTACTGTCAACAGGTTTTACTTTGTACAGTCTTGTGTAATATCATTTTAGCGTATTTATATTTTTTAAATATCTATTTTGTAACCTGTTTTTTTTCTTACTCTGTGAAATAATAAATGAAATGAAATGAAATAAAAAGCGCTTTGAGACCCTCGGAAACGAAGTGCTATATAAAGACTAGTTATGAACATTATTATTATCTCTTTTGCAAAGCTGGATCCTACTTTGTTTCAAGAGAGAGTTTAGCGAGCTGGAAGCGTTGAGGATGTGGGAGGCATGCTGGGCCCACTACCAGACAGATTACTTCCATCTCTTCATATGCCTGGCAATCATAGCTGTGTATGGAGAGGATATCGTACAACAGGTAAATAGTGGACAGAATTCAGTACAAATTCTTTTTGTATCTTCAAATTTTAGCGGGCATGTTCTATTTTAATGAATAAGTAGGCCTTCAGGGCCCAATTTCATGGCTCTGCTTTCTGCCGAATTCTGCACTTTCTGCGCTAGCCTTGTAAGCGTAGAATGCCTGAAATTGGGCCCTGGTAATTTTGGTTTGTGGTTACTTTGCCCGCTACCAGACAGACTCTTTCCATCTCTTCATAGACCTGGCAATCATGGCTGTGTATGGAAGGGACATTGTACAGCATATTTTTAGTGGACAGAATTGAGTACAAATTAACAGAAGTGCAAACTTTCCCCGATTCTGCAGAAAGTTCCCTCTTCTTTTTGTATATCTTCAAATTTTAGCTAATTTAAATCCATCTAGTCTATTCAGTTGTTGCTATTTCATCCCACTTTTAGTTGTAATTTTTTGTTATCTTACACTTCCTGTTCAGCGCTTAGAAACCTTGTATTAAGCGCTATATGCATTTTTTTATAATTATTATTAAATAAATAAGTAATTTTGGTTCTTGCTTTAAAGTTTTCTGCTTAGCAAAAAAACACAGGAAACCAGCCCAAAATGGTGCATATGTTATGTTTGGTTTGGCTGGTAACTGTTTTTCCTAGTAAGCACACAATTGCTGGCGCTGAAGCAACTCTATAAAATCAGGCCAAGCTGACCGCAAAGATGACCTTTCTAGCAACAGTAGTTAACGATAACAACAACGTTTCAACTGTTTATTCCTTGCAGAAACTGCCTTCTGATGACATGCTCCTCCATTTTAGTAATCTTGCCATGCAGATGAGTGGAGATCTTATTCTTCGGAAAGTAAGAAACAGTTTATTGTTTCCACAAAAGCACATATCTTTGCATTTAAAAATCATAAAACTGTACTTGAAACATACCTATTTAGTTGTTAAAAAACCCTTACAAAACTTTGCCCTTTCAAAAACAAAGCATACAGGCCTGGAACAATGTGTGCTTAGGAATTTATTCAATTGAATTTTTTTGTTACATTTAACATTACCCCCGATATCCTTGGAAGTGGTTTCATGCACATGATCACTTCATTGTGGTTAGTTATATATGTATAGTTTACGGACCACCTGTTCACCATGTTTTTTTTAAATCATTATTTTCAATGGTTTAGCTGGTCTTTTTCAAATGTTAATTTATCATTATCTATTTGTGTCTTTATTGTAATGTCTTATAAAGCTGTAGGATATTTTATAACGAAGGAATGCAGGCATAGTTTATTTTAGATTTTGTTCATGGTTTTATGTTTTGCTTGTATTGTTTAAGCATACAAGTTTCATAATGCCCTTCATAAATACTGTTTATTCTTTAAACAAAATTAAGGCATCAATTTCCTAGAGCCAGCGAAGCAGGCAATTTTTCTTAGCAATCTTCTGCTCAGCAAAAACTAAGCTATGGATACCAGTCAAAGATGGTACAATTAAATGTATTTTGGCTTTTAACCTAAATCTGGTGAGCAGAATTGCTTTGTGCTTAGGTACATTTTGTGTTTTGATAGTAGCTCTAGATATGAAATTGGGCCAGGTTGTTAAAACCACAGTGCAAATTTTAGGGGATTTTCCAATAATTTTGTTTTTGAAATATTCTTTCTCGACAGGCTAGAGGTCTCCTTCATCAATTCCGCCTGCTTCCCCGCATCCCGTGTACCCTGGACAAACTCTGTGAGACTTGCACCCCGGGTATGTGGGATAGTGGCCACACCCCGGAGGTTGAATGTGTGGGCCTCGGGGTTCACGAAGAGGGCTACATCTGCCCTCATATCAGGTGAAATAAATGTTCAAAATTATTTCTGAGGTTTTTTCGGAAGACGAAGAAAGAAAACATTTTCACAGAAAATGTCAATGTGTATAGCAAATATTTATTTATTTATTTATTTATTTATTTATTTATTTGTTCATTCATTTTTAATAATGAATACTTGTGTTGTGTGGAAGGGAATGACTGTCCGATTGAAGCGTAAGTTTTATTTCATTAATCTTTTCGACAGTGGATAATTGAACAGGTTCTGGTAGTACTGTTGGACAGACTGCTTTCACAATAGACAAGGAAAAGTACAGACAAATATTTTGTTTTGAACATTTGTTGTATGAAAAACCTGAAATCTCTGATGAGTTGTGGTTTTTAAAAGAACTGGTGGTGTAACAAGTAGATCTTCAATCCGCATGCTCTGATTTTATTTGGGAGTACATGTAATCTGGACTCTGAAATGCATTTGGAAAACATTCTACTTAAGAACATCTCTGATCCGTTTTGTTCGTTAAATGAATTCAAGTTAATGTTTCTAAAACCAGATATGGAATATTTTAAAAGTTTTCACTATTCGATTTCATTGTGTACATTTTATGTGTACACAGTATTTTATAAGGACTTCTTGAATATACAAATATGGGTAGCTTTATAAGGTAGATATAGATGGTATTGTAAATGTTCTTATTTCGATGAGTGATCTTTGCAGGTCAAAGGTCATTCTTAGAATCCTGGAACCCCTTGCAGAAACCTTGTTCCTAGTGGTGTACAATCACGCAGCGTGTCTTTCCAGAGTGTCTTTCTCAATCAAAGCCCCTGGAAGTGTGACTTTGAAATATTCAAATAAATTGGATATTATAATTAGTCCTGTGGTCGATGTGGTTGATCTATTCTGTGTATGCAAACTATACAGCACACTGTCTAAAGACACAACAAATCATAGAGCAACTGATGATTTCTAAATCTTTGTTATCTTGTGATACCTGTACGCCTAAAAAACTGAATGCAGTTTAATTAGGGTGACCATTTGAAAATGTGATTCATTTGAAGTGTATTCATGGTATTGCGTCAAAATTTGTGCATTATTGAATCACTTTTCTTTCTCTTTTCTTGACTTTTGTTGGATTGCAGCTCAGCTGGAAAGTTTAAACATGTGGGTATACCTTGAATACTATGTACAACGTACATGTACCCTCTCAGTTCTTTTTGCATGTGTCCTGACCGTTGTACACTTCATCCGCCAAATGTAGACTTGTCAAATTTATTCCAAAATGTAAAATTGAATCAGACTTTGCACAATCTAGTGATATTGTACACTTACAGCCATCTTGTATTCTCTTCAGTAGAAAAGTTGTCTTATTAAACTGTAGACGTCATGTCCGAATTGGTGGTTATGGCTACAGCTTTGGCTGGGTCACCAGGACAACATGCATTGAAGCATAGGCTCTTAGCAACAGCCATAGCCACAAACTCGGACAACGGCCACAAGCTTGAAGCAAAAAGTAGTCTGGCACCTGTGATGTGCCTACCAGCGCTCTTTCTTGTATGTAGGGATACGAGTAGTAAAACCAAGGCAATGTGATAAAACTGTGATAGACAGGACACTAGAAATGCAAATTCAGTCACATTTTTATGAGTAACACTACACCATTCATAGACTGTAAGATCTAGATAAAAAAAACAACACCAGTTGGTATCAGCTATATATGATGGTCCATAATACACTTTTACTCATTTTTACAACCATTTCTACTGAGGTACATGTACAGTACATCCATGTATCACAGCTAAGCAGACATTCAGCATATCACTGTGCCTGTCCAACCTTCTACATGTTTGTTGAAATCTCACAAACAGAAACATGTCCCATTTGACCCACTATAACACAAGCAGTTGCAGTTGATGATTGTCTTTAGCAGTGGGTCTTGAGGCCTAAAAAAATCAGGTGTAGAGTCGGTTTTGTGAAACTGTTTAAAGAATGAAACTGTTCAACTACTTTTAATTTGCTTTTTAATATAAATATCCACAGTTGCACTCTGTTTTGGTTTTATGATTTATCACACTAACCCCATCATGATTTTGCAGTTACCATATGCCAACAATGTTTTAACTCAAACAGGTCTGAAATTACATGGAAGTCATAGATGCCATGTCCTTGGTTGACGTGGTCTTGGCTTTGGCATTCCTTTAAATATTTCCCAGTGATTTTTGCAACATTTGCAAAATGAAAATCGCGATGCCCTCTCAAGGATAGTATTTCAGGCCTGTTTTTGTATTGATACATGCAGTGATTATGTATGGCTGTGTCTGGATTGGCAGCTGCAGCTTCATGGACATGCCAACAAGCCTTAAAGCGTTGGATGTCATTACTAATAGCCATAGCCGCAGACGCCTATTTAAACATGGCCCTACTTAGTGTTAGGAAAACAATTGTTTAGGAAGCTAACACACATTCAAGTTTTTTGTTTTTTTAACATTGGACCTAGCCACTTGAATTCTCCACTCTTAATCATGTCCTCTTGATCATTCAACAATGAACCCTTCCCATGAAATATGCTAATTACATTCTTGCATGCGTACAGACCCTGTTGGTTGGCAAACGCCATAGAGTTGTGCACTAAGCAGACGCGCAATCGCGTCTGTGTCACGCACCCATTAGCCATGTACAAAACAGCGCGATGTTCCCTCACTTTGCCAACCAAAACGTTAGTGCGCACGCGCTACGTGCAATTTACATATTTCATGGGAAGGGTCTATTCACACAGAGTTTTAGCTTCAATCTAGTGTCAGAGCTGCCAACTCTCCTTGATTCTGCAGAAAGTTCCCTGAAAATTAACCAATCATTCCAATCGTTTTGATGAACAAATTTGACAATCTCCCTGATTATGGAAACTCATTCTGTTGAATGTAACTCTAAATATCACCCTGATTGTTGTACAAAATCTCCCAGATCGCAAGATTCAAATGTTGGCAGCTTTGTAATGTTAGTTGCTTGGACCTGTACTGAAACTTACACAGCACTTCATCTGGCAGTACAACTAGCACACAACTTATCACATCTTGCTGTTCATTTCACAAAACAGGAAGCAAGATTTTGATGTTTGTGCTTTTAGTAATAACAGCTCATCATTGTTGAAAATAGTGTGCAATATTTATTTGTTGTCCAAATCTTCCTTTATTCTCGTACGCCTCCTTTGCAAAAATTTGTGGAAAAAGTTGATGTATTGTTTTGGTTAGTTTTTATTTTTGAATCGTGTCTGGCGAAGAAGTGTTCATAAAGTGTAACCCCTCAGCAATATTGACAATGTTACCCTCGAATAGTTATGATCAAAATGTCCCCCAGTATCTGTTCGTTTAAAGGTTGGTGAAAAAGCCAATTTTACTGCATCATCAGGGTTTGATATGTCAACTGGGCTACCAGCCTGAATCCAGTAAACGTAGCAGGTACCATAACTGGGTTTAAAAGGGCAAAGGGTGTGTCATGGGTGAGCGGGTAAGAGCACCGGAGTCGAGCTCTGGTGTTTTTGATGAGCAGAGTGTGGGTTCAAGTCCCGATCCTGACGCTTGTGTGTCCTAGATACTTTACCATAAAATGCAGATTTATAGTGCATTAGCAACTGCTGAATTTCAAAAAAGATTTGTCACCAACAAAATTGCTTGTTTTTTGTCTGTAATCCTTTTTAGGAAAAAACAGAAAACTTTTTCTACAATTTATACTGTCTCCCTTCAATTTCTAATTTGAAAACAAACAAACCAAAGTTCACTTGCAAGCATTAGATATGGATACCATCACTTTAGAGTGATTTTGTATTCTTTTAACCTTTGGTTTGGACGACCTACAATATGGCACCACCCTCACTATTGTTTTTTTTTTTAGTTGAACACTACAATGGTTTCTTTTGTATCACTTTGCACAACATCCTGCAAGAAGTGTTTGCCAAAAAAACACTAACAAAGGTCAAAGAGGGGCTCCAAGGTCAAATTCTTTTTCGTGATGCACTTAATTTCAAAAAGATAGAGTCCTCATGAAAGTGGGTTGAAAATTACAAGGCTCTTACCTCTTGGTAAAATAGTGTGAAATGTCAATTTATTTTATGCTCTTTCCAGAGTGAAATTGGAACATGACGTCATCAAACAGCAAAAACAAATGGGTCTCAAAATTGGTTCCAAGGAGAGTTTTTGCACCTGGCAAAGAACAAAATCAACGTTATATTAAATATCAGAACAATGCAGTTTTTTTAAGCTCAAGTTGAGATTTCTAATTTGTTCATAATTTGAATAAGGACTCTATCTATTGGAAAACAAGCGGATACAAAACTGAATTTGACCTTGGAGCCCCTCTAAAACAAATTATAAATTGTTTTACGCTACTTTGGTTTACATTTTGTTCACTTTATTGTCTTTTTTAATTACACATAGAAGCAATGTATACGTGTAGAAAAAGACGTAACTGTGGTAGTAGATTGGTCCAATGAGACGACCTTGCCAACTTCACTCAATAACTATAGACCCCTCGCATTGGTTGCTCTCACTGCTGGGGTCAACCAATGGAAATGCGCATGTATGCAACGCGCAACTCTCAGCCAATGATAGGTCTTCATTGACCTCAGTAAGGGCGCTGTTTTGCTTCTATTCATAATACATTTTATCTGACTGATATAATAAAAGTATATGAAAGTCTAGACCATATTTGCTATGTCAATTTTTGTGCTCATTGTGTAGTGGTTTTCCACAAGGGAAACTGACTGGGTAAATTTCATTCTATTTTGATTGAATAGAGAAAAGTTTATAACTTGATATTTTGAATAAAAAAGTCGCACACCCTTCAGGTTGTATTATAAGCTTGGGTGAGAACCTTAGTTATACGGAACTTGCATATTGCAGGCTGGAATCTGTTTGTCAAACGATGGATGATATTTAGTGGTCAGACAGTAGGAGGGTTGACTGTGTACTGTAGAGATGCATTTAGCATGTGGTAGTATACTGCATGCTGGCATCTGTTATTCGAACAGTGGATGATATTGAATGATCCAATAGTAGGAGGGTTGACTGTGTGCTGTGTGTGGTAGATGCATTCACCACTTGGTAGCATGCTTATGGTGGCATCTATAAAAACAGTTCATGATATGAGATGGTTGGACAGTAGGAGGGTTTGAATGAAATTGTATAAAAAAAATTAGTATATTTATATCTTTCTTGTACAGCTTAATCAATATTTAGCTATTTATATCATAGAATTTAGCACTATCTAACACTTTACATGATCCAATTAAAAAAAATATGGTAGCTTTCAGTTCAACTGTGACATTTTTAGGTGAAAATGTAATGAGAAACTTTACTGTGTGCTTATAATTAGTAAATTAAAGGGGTTTACACTGTTGATAATGCCCTGAAATGTTTGCTTTCAAAATACACCCGAATTGTTATTTGAATTTCAGTACCAGACCTGATGCTGGCCAGCGATGAATTGTCATATTGAAGAAAATTAGATAAATTTTAAGTTTTTAGCTTTTAGCTTTTGAGAAAGACTTTGCTTCGGTTAAAACATTAGGCCACTAACTTTTTTTAATTTTATTTGGTAAGCAGTTTGCAACAACTAAATTCAACTTTAAATTTTTGTGTTATTTTAAAATGCATTCCTCGACCCCAATCATACATCCTGTGCACCTCCAGTTTGGTTGGAAGGCCATGACAATGTCACAAACCTAGCTGCTGCCAAATTATGCCTTGCAAACAGTACTGTGAAGAAACATGAAGACAGTACTTCAGAACAAGTATTATTTTTAGTTCTGAATTAATTTTGATTTTATCAGTGTACTCGCAAAATTGGGGCCAAGTTATAAAGCTGCTTAAGCAGACAATTTTGCTTACAAATTTTGTGCATGGCACTTTAAGAAGGATACCAGGTATATGAAATTTTGCCCCTTAAAAAGTAAAAGACAATCTTCCATTTAGAGTATTTACCTTCCTCGAAGTTCCAAGATCAATTTTTCTGTGTAATTCACTGAAAATCTCTGTGTAGTAATTATAGTTTTATAGTGCTGAGCACTGCCTTTTAAACAAAAATTCTGAATTTACATACTATATACTTTATAACTTTTCAATTCTGATCGATGTGTGTACAGTATAACGCTGCTACATTTATAAGAAAATATGTCTTTCTTAACTATTGGTTGATCTGTTAAGCCCTGCCAACCTGGGGTGCGTTTTGGCAGTCGTAACCATGACTGTTTCGGTCATTGTCAAGTGGTTAACCAAAGGCGAATTCAACTGAAACAGTTGTTGGGTATGACCGCCAAAACGAACCCCTGTCTGTTAATGACACCCATGTGGGTACGACAATTGTGTCTTACCCTACACCCACTACATGGGGTGTATTTTTGTGGTTGTAATCATAGCTGTTTTGTTCGTACTTGCTATTGGTTGATCACTATAGCCATTGTCTGAGACAGTTATTGCTTATGACCGCGAAAACGCACCCATGCAAAAGGCACGACGCTGCAATCAAATGGCAGAAACCTGTTTACATTTTGTTATGGGATTTTAACAAATGAGAACTTTGTAGGGTTTCTGGATGGATGTTCGTGGTTGTGATTGGTCAAAGCATAAAGGGGCGGAGCTTAATGGATCGTTTTTTTTATCAATGTCAATTTCATGTGTGCTGCATGAACGCAACGATTATTATTAGTATTATTGTTATAACCTTGATGATAATGTGGCATTTTATATTTTGCTGCTGTAATAGTGTGTGACCTGTCACCTGGGTGCAATTTCATGGTACAGTACTGGTTACTGCGTTAAGCCTGTTTCATACTTCCTGGCGATGCAATAATGGGTATGCGCTGTTTTTCCAACTGTGACACAAGAAAATTTGCTTTGCAGGAAGTATTCGCAGGAAGTATGAACCGGGCTTTATTCTGCACTTTATGGCCAATAGAATCACATACTTTGTGAATATCGTAAGCGCAGAACTCCATGGTCTGCAGTGCCGTTATATTCGGCCCAGTTCTTTTGCTATCAGTAACTATAGTTTTTAAAAGGCTATTCTATTCACAAACCATTTTAATCCAAGTTTTGCACCTTGTTAAACAAAGGGCCAAAAAAACATGAACACCCGAGGTCCTACAGTGGACGTTCCTTTGCTATTGTATAAACAAGGAAAGGACATTCTTAAAATCATTTCTATTTCATACATCAACTTTACTATAAAAGAATAACTGCGCTTGAGAAAATGCTTCCGTCAAAAGAAAAATCATATACTTTCAAAATCATGGTAAACATTTTGGGTATGTGCATTTTGTCCACCAAACATCTCAAGATTCTGCTTTGTGTTGAAATCTGCTGTTAATGGCTGCACACACTTTGTACTTTTTTGGCGTATCGTGGTTGAGCGATTGAGAGCACCTAACTCAAGCTTTGGTGTTTCTGATCAGCAGATTTTGGGTTTGAGTCCCGATCATGGCACTTGTTTCCTTGAGCAAGATATTTTACCATAATCAGTTTGTCCTATGGATGGGACATTAAGCTGTAGGTTCAATGTACTAGGATTGGTAGTGCATTACAAGAGCCCATAGCACTTATCATGGAAGAGTAGAGGTTAATCCTGGTGTTACTGTTGTTTCTTTGCTTGTAAATGGTGTCAGAATGGCATGGTTGCGCCAACATAGTCGGTCACAGATGCCCTAGGTGTGTAAAAACAAGTCAACATTGGGCATATTTGCAACCAATAAATTGCGGAAAACACTGGAACTGGAGACCCTCAAGTGGATATGTCCGTCTTCATAAGACCCTGCTCAAAGAGTGGAAACCTGCATGTGTGTTTGCGCAACACACAATAATAAATAAATTTTCTTTTGTACTCGGTGAAGGGCGCTGTGTGACTTTGTTACTTTGCATTTGCAAGGTTGTATTCAAACCTGAACTGCTTTAATGCTTTAAGTCATGTCATTATGTGCATTTATTCCTTGAACTGCCAGATGAAAGAAAACCATATGTAATTTGCTGCGCTGATGTAGTCTGTATATTTGTCATGTACATGTATGTACGTCCTTTTCACACTACTACCTGGGGTTGATAAACGACCAGGCCTTTCACACTATGGTTACTTTAACCCCGGTCTGCCCCAGCAAATAGGCATACCACAGGGGATATTCTACACCTGCTCTTGAGTGGGGGTAAGCAGTGACACCCTGGGGTATTTTTGAAAACGTACAATTGGAACCCCCTGGAATGGGGACACGCAGTGTGAAAGTGCACTAGGGTAAACCTGGGGTAGAAAAAAAGTCCCAGGGCCTCCCTGCGGCTGTTTTCCCACGGGGATAAGAGATGCAGTGTGAAAAGGGATTACAAGTATGCTTACTTGAGAAAATGTTAAATAGTCATCCAGTGTTTGTCTTCATTTATTTCTACAAAAACGCATAAATTCAGTCCAGCCAGGCTTTTCATACTATCTTGGGCTTAAATGGGCGTTGTACATGTATTATGTAAATTAGAAGAAATGCTATTCACAAAATGTGTGTTCTTTTTGCCGCCATAAAAAGCTGCGAGTTACGGCTGATTGTAACAGTCCTTATAAATTTACACATCAATTATGAAATTGTATAATAAAATAGTTTATCTACGAGATAACCAAATAAAGATTACAAGATATTGAAATATATTTGTTTGTTTTTTTCTTTTATTGATTTTCTGTAAAATTAGGCCTAATTGTCTTGGTAGGTCTTCTAAAATTTCTTTTCTTTTAGATTTATAGCTGCAAATCAGATAGTTCCCGCCTGAAGTCAAAATATTTAAAGTTGGACACCTTTTAGAACTGACACATCATTTTTTAACGAACAACTCATGTTCGGCGGAAAAACTGTGTGCAGCTTTTTGGGGTTCTTTTTTAATGATTGCCCAACATCAGCCAATCGGCCTGTCAACATCAAGGTGAGGGCTTCAATAAATTGTTTTGGGCTGTTGACCTTTATCAACTGTCATCAGGGTCAAGTATTAAAGCCACATAATGTTAAATGTCAATTCAAACAAAATATGCGAGTGTAAAACATTTTACACCAAAACAATATTTGGTATGGTGATGATTTCATTTGGTCATTTGGGTCAAATTTATTGAGCTGCTTGATGAGCAGATAATTATTGCTTAAAATTTTTCTAATAATAGCAGGATGGTAATTTTGACTGGTAACCTTATTCGTGTTAGCATAATTTTGTTATTCTTGGCTCCTTTTTATGCCTAAGCAAGGTCCCAATTTTATAAAGCTGTTTAGCAGAAAATTCTGCTAAGCAAATTTCTTGGCTAAGCAAGAAATGAGTGTGGTACCAGTCGCAGCAGTGGTAAATATGGTATTCTGGTTGGTAACCTATTTCTAAGCAAGGTTTTTTGTGCTTAGCAAGTGTTTGTGCTTACAGGCTTTATGAAATTGAGCCATGGTCATCTTGCCTTATTTGCTACTTCCACGAGCTCGTAATGCCATAACCCAGGCATATAAGGATGGTAAAAAAGCCTTAATGTAGATGAGCAGTCTAAGATAGAGGGGTGCTATGATAACATCAGGCTGTCTTTTAACTATAGAGTGGAGTATTCTTTCTGCGACATAATCTGTACTCATCCCCGATGCTATGGTCGCATCCATTTCTGTTGAAAGCAGAAAAAAAAGTTGAGATACAAATTTAAGCGGTTGGGTTGATATATATGTGGTATCTCAGTGGGGCACTGTGTGGTTTGGGTTTTCAGTCCCTGCCTGATTGCAACATGGGTTTTCCCTGGAATAATTCTCTGGGGTTTTCCTCTAACATCTTAAAACCAAAAACTGAAACTTCCTTCCTTGTCTTCTCTCCATTGGGTTTTTGGCTAGTATATTTATATACAAAAATTTGAGGAGCTTAAAATGTTTTCTGTTGTATACCTTATACAGACACAGGCCTACTAAGATCTGAACCCACTTCTAGTTGATTCATGTTTACCGTAATCTTTGGCTTATAAGCCGCAACTTATACATTGTTTTAGTACTCTAAGAAAAACATCTGCGGATTATATACACTGGGCGGCTTGTAAACCGAAAATGACAGCACTACCTCAACGAAATGCATTAAGCAAAATGACCTTCCTGTTGCAGTAAAGCAATTTGTTTTAAAAAGAATACGTCAAAAGAACTTAGGGAAATGTTTTTATTAAAAACCGCCTACCTCCGTGGGGTGTACCATCTGCTGTGACAGCGTTGTAAGAGTAGTTAGTCTTGATGTAACCAGGGCTAATGATTGTCACTAAGACACTGTGTTGTGCCATCTCAGCACGTAAGCATTCAAAGAATGCCTGCATTGCATGCTTCGATGCTGCATCTGAGAAGGTGAAAGGAAGTTCTTTAGAGCAAAATTGAGGTTAATAAGTTTTCCGAAAATGTTTTCATTTGTTCAATCCCAAGAAGTGCAATTTGGGTATTTTCACCACATGATACCGTTTTGAAGTCTAGCATAACTTACCTTACATTCAAAACCATGTGAATGATAATTAGTTTTTGGTTATTACCCATACACCGAAGTGTGTATAAGCACTGTATACTCAGTACTTTCCCCCGAGTCCTGTGAAAAAATATCACAGGCATATTTACTCGGAATGTTTACATGTGAATGATATTAAACAGTCAAACAGTAGGAGGGTTAACTGACGACTTTGAATTGGACAAACTATTTGTTAGAAAGTTGGGACTGTTAAAAATCAGCTCATAAGATTGATTCCAATCTAAAATGCTCCTTCGTAGTACTTACAAGCTGAACGAAAGGGTATGGCAAACTTTCCTTGAACACTGCTGAGTGCAACAATATGGCCACCTCCCTTAGCAATCATCGATGGTAAAAGTGCTGCAAAACAAAATGTCATGAAAAATGCTATCATTATAATTAATTGTAGTGTAGTGGCCAATTAGACCCAAGTTTTGGGCCAAGAGCTGCTTAAGCACAAAAAAGTGGCTAAAGCACAACAGACTTATGCTTACCAGAATAAGGTTACCCCAGCCACACTACCATGTCACATGTACAACTGATGACTGGTATCATGCACAATTCTACTTAGCAGACAAATGTTAAGCAGTATTTTCTGATTAAGCAGCTCTATGAAATTGGGCTCAGGTTGTGGAGCCATGTAGAGTTGGCGACCCCAACCAAAGCCCAACTGACTCAACAAGTCGGTTACCGGTTGGTCTGAAATCGTCACCGTGTTCAACTGAACGCACAAAAACACACAATCGATGACCAATGTTTCTGGTTGGGGTAGCCAAAATGCACTCCTAGAGAGTGTGGGTTCAAATCCCAGTCGTGTTATATGTGTTTTGGGCTAAGACACTCAAATTTTGTCTCATTGCTTGTGAGTCAAATAAGTACAAGCAATGATTTCAATTGTTCATGAAAAATGTCAGCACTCTAAGCTCCAAATTTGTTGCGAATGCTGCATACTCATGTTGAGATCAATTCACTGCGCCAACCCGACCGCCCATCACCACATCATCATACATTGAAGTATGGTGTCCTTATCAACATCCTTAGCAGTGCTCATAGCCATAACCATAGCAGCCAATTCAGATATGACCATACCTTCGTAGTTAATCAAAATTTTACCTTTTGTCAATGCCACTGAGCCAAAGTAGTTCACTTTCATAACCTTCTGTTGCACGGATAGCTCAGTCTCAAGCACGGTTCCTCTGAACCCCATCCCTCCATTGTTGATGAGAATATCTACACCTCCATCATTCAGAGCCAATGCCTCGGCTGCCTTGGCTGGGATGCCTTCAAGATCCTCCAGGTCCAGCGGGAGGACGTGGGGTGGGTGTGTCGTTGTAGTCTTTACAAAAAATACCACCAATAGTAAATCAGTGTGATAAACAGCTCGCCATGAAGTAACGTAGTGGGTAATTTCTCACTCAAATATTAAAAGACTTCAGGCTTGAAGCCTATAATAAAGCATCTGAAAGCACATAGATTTGTGCAACTAAAGTGTTTTTTCTTTCATTTTTCTCTTGCAACTTCGATGACCAATTAAGTCAAAATTTTCACAGAGTGTTATTTTATGCATATATTGGGATACAACAAGTGAGTATACTGTCTATGACATTTACCAAACGTGTACAGTGCCTTTAAACCTGCATTATGTTTTTGTTCTCTTCCTTCATGATACAGGGCAGTGCCTTCAATTACAATCTCCTACAACAAAAGTACAGTATGCAGACTATCGTCAATGACATAATTGTATTACTTACCAGATCCAATGATATTAACTCATTCTTCACTCGTTCTAGTTCATTCACTCGTCTGGCACATAAGATGACCCTTGACCCTGCCTTGTAGAATGCGTGTGCACACGCTTTGGATTGGAATAAAAAAACAAGAACAGACGTGAGGAAAACTTTTACCCAAAATTTACCTAAAACCTCCACCTTTCTTCACTTCATGCTTTTGAAAAAGAATATATATATGATTTATGTTATTTTTTTTGCATCGGGATAAAGAACATATTTTGCTTTTACCCAGCTTTCTCTTTATCCCGATGCAAAACTAACATCTATCAAACCATTTCGGTACCCGCTGTTAGGATCAATAGGATTCCAAATGCTTCAAGCCAACTGGCTAGCTTTGGTGTTCTAGTGGTAAGACATCTACTCTAGCAAATTTGAAACCCTTCAATGTAAATTGCCTGTTAATTTTTGTTTTCACAGAACTCAGGAAAGTACCGAGTAGACCGTGTTTCATTGAATACACATCGGTGAATGGGTAAAAACAAAATCTACAAATAAAATATATTGCAAAGAGCCTAACAACCTGTAAAATAATTGATTGATTTGATAAAATCAATACCTTCTCCTACTCCAGAACTTGCTCCAGTGATTAACACGACTTGACCTTGTAACCCTGAAATCTTTCTTCTTAGTGTTAGGCGTCGTAATAGCCACAATAATCCTACACTGCCGAATGCAATGCCAGCTACCAGCTGGAGCTGTGATGTTCTCAAGCTTTCCATCTCTTTGAATTATCTTTTCAAAAAAAGGTATTACATTAAATTAGTTAGTCAGTCAGCAGATTATGTAACTTGCACTGGTATACCAAATATTGATGTCATGATCTATCAACATCCATGATAATCATAAAAGCCTCTTCATCATCTGGACAGGGTGAGATGTAGGAGGAAAACCCCAGAGAATTATTCCAGGGAATACCCACACTGTGAGGTAAGGTAGGGACTGAAAAACCCAATCCACGGTGTCCCCGGTGTTATTTTAAAGTCCCAGAGGTGCGGCGAGGCAATACAACCATCTGACTTCCTTATGAGCAAGTTCATAGGTTTCAAAATTTACATCTCACACATGAGGATATATACTTTCTACCGTGGCTGAAACATGGAATTAACACAATGAAATTTATATTACTACTCTGAAACGTCCAAAACATTTGTTTGCGAAGAAATTTGTGAAATCAGTTAATTTCTAATTTGTATATCTTTGTAAAAATGAGTACTGGGTTAGACCCAGTAACTCGGGCACTGTAATCCTTTTTCCCCAGAACCGGTGAGCGATAATAACATTTTTAACAATGACAAACTGAGGAGTACAGCGCCCCGTTACTTGGTCTACTTTTGAGTAGTATCGGTTCTGAAAAAAATGGTACTCCAAAAGAACAAGCGATTGACAAATCAGAACTCAGAACCAATGCCAAAAGAGATTAATTAAAGCCATTGGACCCTTTCGGTACAGAAAAAAAAAAAAAAGTTCACAGATTTACAAATAATTTACAGGGTTTACAGAAGGTAATGGTGAAAGACTTCTCTTGAAATATTAGTCCATGAAATGCTTTACTTTTTGAGAAAACGGTAAAACAATATAAATTCTCGTTAACGAGAATTACGGTGTTGTTATAAACACATGTCATGACACGGCGAAACGCGCAAAAACAGGAGTGGGTTTTCCCGTTATTTTCTCCCGACTCCGATGTCCGATTGAGCCTAAATTTCCACAGGATTGTTATTTTATAAATAAGTTGTGATACACGAAGTGTGGGACTTGGACAATACTGTTTACCGAAAGTGTATAATGGCTTTAACAGTACATCTCCTGGTGCTACCGCACGCAAACCTTACCTAAAAACTCACACAGTGCAAAGTTTAAAATCTTATCACAATCCTCATAGTTTCTGGGCCAACAAACAATGATGTGTTAGTTGGGGGTTTTAAAATCTTGACTAGAATCAGTATAGTTAAATGTACTTTTACCAACTTACATTATTAATATTATAAATTACCGGTTAGTCACTGGACTCAGGACTGGGATGTAATTGTGCTGCTAAAACTGTAAAAGGTTTTTCTTAAAAGAATTACCATGAAAGTTGACACACAAAAACCTGCAACCGAAATATATTTATATTATTACTCAATTCATGGAGGCTCGATTCCATTCCACACTCCAATCTTCTCAGCTGGACGTGGACCGGTCCGGATCCAATGTAAACAAAACAAAAGTCATAAAGTTACATAACTCTTTAGAAGTGTATGGGTCACTGATCAGTGGTTCGGGGTCACATCACAACTTCCGAGTTTGTGGCTGAACTAGGCGGAAGGGAAATCCCCATGCGTTTGGAACGATTTCCTGTTCCGATACATGTTAACGAGGCGGTGAAAATGAGGAATGCCCTGCACCAGTCTAAATGGCTTGGGAATCCTCCTGTTCTTCTCAGAACATTAGAGGGCGCTCTTTTCGGTCGGCAAAATTGTCTGATCCTCGCCTCTAAGAGAAACCGGACTACTCTAGCATGTGTTTGTATGCGGCAGTTTCTACATTGTTGACAATCACGCAAAACGCACCGCTACACCTAGAACGTTAATTTATGAGAATAACTGAAAATATTACTGCTGAAAATCTTGTTTTACTCCCCACCATGAGCCTGTCTGGGTGTCCACACGTGGGTAACTTCAAGGCTGCAAAAGGATCAACACCTTATAGGCTAATTGTTTCGTATTTTGTGTCGTGTAGCACAAGTACAGCTGTCAAAAGAAAGGTAAGATAGGGCGACGAGTTTTTGTTGTTCGTAAGGACCGGATGAAGGGGGGCCTTCCGCCGGGGTTGTCCCGTACAAACTCTTGACTTTTTACGGTGGCGTTTGACTCGCCGTAACAATCAAACATATCACACAATTTTGGAAGTAATTTGTACATCAGAAACATTTGACGGAGGTTATCATCGTAATATCATCCAATTTTGAAATTTTTATACGTTTCCCGAATATTTATTGGGTTTTTTATTCAGCGAAGTTGAGTTTTTTTTTTTCTTTCATTGACATTGTTTGGGGTGTGAAGAAGTATGCATTGTATTTGTATTGTTGTCTGGCTTGCATTTCCGTGTATTGAGTTGGATAATGGGATTTTTATTTATTTGACAAGGTGTATAAAAAGTAAGTGCGAAGGATTGTGGTGTTTTCAGAAACTGTCTTTGGAAAGTTTGTGATTGCTAATTAAGTATTAATTATTAAATAACTGTTTCTTGATTTTGAAGTTAACAATATAAAGCGATTTTGTCAAAGAAAAAAACATTTGTTGTGTATCTTTTGTATGGTAAAAAATCAGTTAAATAGTTAGTTTTTAAAGTTATGGTTACTCAACAATTTATAAACATAAAAGCCTACTCTGTGAGTAGCACTGCTGCTGTTTATAGTTAGTATAAAATAGTTTGAAAAAGGATTCTCTTCTTATTCTTATCTTAGGCTCGTTGTAATTGATGCAAAATGGTTTTAGTAATCCCCCCTCTAAAACATTTGAACTGTTCCGATGTCTGTTCGCAAAATGCATGCTGTGGCCAGAAATGAATGAAACTTGTTTTCAGCTTGTAATGGGATTTTAATGAGTTTAACTTTTGGGTGCACTTTGTTATTTGCCTATCTTAGGCTGCATATACTTCTTTTGATTACGTGTATCTTGCTTTTTGTAAAGCTTTGTTTCATTGTCATTTTCCTCTTCAGAAGAGAATCTTTTAAAGTAAATATTTAGGATAAAGATTAATCAACATTCCATTCCTTTTTGTTTTCTCCATGTGCATACAGGCAAGAGCATGTCTATGTCACGTTTGTCGCCAGCCAGACCTCAGGCTTCACTCTTGCCTTTACTGTGTTTTCTTCGGGTGCTATTCATCAGGACATATACATGACCACGCTAAGGCAACCAAACATAACCTTGGTAAATGAAAAATAAGGTCATTCAAACTTCCTGTCTGGAACTGGGTTTGGGCCTTGAACCCCACCACCCCCCCCCCCCCCCCCCTCTTCGAAATAAGAACAAGGTGGTTAAATAGATTGCATCGGGATAAAGAATATTAGTTGGTTTTAGTCATACACAGATTTGTGTACAAAGCACTGTTTACCCAGTACTTTATCCAAGTCCTGTGGAAAAAAAAGAGCAATGGCATATTACCCGATATTACACAACCTTTGTTAGTATACAGTAGAACTTTTACCACTAGACCACTGAGGTTGCCTGTTTGCTAGAGGCAGTTCGAATCCAATATTTTAGCAGTGAGTACCAGAACAATTTAATAGATGTTAAATTTGCATCGGGATGAACAGTGGGTTTTGAGGCGGAAAAGTTTTATGTTGTGCTCTTCCAGACTGCATGGAGTAGGCTGGCAGCATTCTGTCTAGACTCTAGAGCCAAATTTATACAATTCAGCATTCAACCTTCTTGTTCACATTGTTGTCTTTGCTATTCTTTCTTTCTTTCTGTGAAGCCATTGATCTGACCCATGGTGCTGTTTATTGTTATTCCTGTGGAGACTATGTATACGACCACGAATTTGAGACCATTGCCAAAGAAGAGAAAACCAAAGCTGCTAAATTTGTTGGTAAGTCCGAGGATGAAATGAGAGATAGTATAGTAAGTGGTGCTTCTGATGTGTAGTAATGCTGCAAGCTTCCACTTTAGTCCTTGGTTGGTGTATTTTTTTCTTGTAATAAAAGTAATCAGGTCGTATAGTATTTATCACAAGACAGGTGTGGTAGGTTTTTGAATGATGAGACCCATGATGGAAAATTGTTCACTAACAATTCATGTAGCTGATACATGAAACGGGGTGTCTGAATTTTTAAATCAGGGTGTCCTGTTGTACCTGTTTTATTAAACGTGCAAAGATCAGATTTTTGTTGATTTTTGAGGGGGGGGGGGGGTGAATAAGGGAATCAATGTGTGGTGAAGAGGTTTTCAACTTGTGGTTTAAACCCAACGAGGCCTGGTTCTTGATAATTTTACAGAGACAAAGTCGAGGTAAATATCAAGAACCAGGCCTCGGCGGGTTTAAACCACTAGTTGAAAACCTATTCAACACACTTTGATTCCCATTCATAAATACCTTTTCGGTCCAAAAACATCAACACTTTTGGTCAAAAGTAAAATAGATGCAAAAATTATAATTGTTCAATGATTTCTTTCAACACAACACCCCTCCAGCTATGAAATGGTAAGACCCTCGGGTAAACAACTCCTTATAAGGGTATGCTGTGCCCGTCGCGCATATCACGTGATGTGGCACAACTGTCCCGGCCTTTCCTCTTGACCAATAGGAATGAAGAAACTGTCTTATAAGAACAGGTGCAAGCTCGCGTGTCACGCCCATATTTCAACACTTTTTACTGGTCATTAACAAAGGTTTATACACACCCACGTGACGTGCTCTCCACCAATAGGAATAGTAAAACTGTCTTAGGTATTTATGAATGGAAAGGAATGTATATCTTCTACATGTATGTGCATCTGTCTTCAGTTTATGCCCAATCTTCAATCATTTTTTTTCTTTCTTTGGGAGTGCTGGACCTTTCAAGTGAGTCAGCCCGCCAGATAACCAAGGCTGCAAAAACAAACATGGAAGCTAATCCCATTGACATTCTCACAAGCCCAATCCAATCATGGTTTATCCTTTTTGAAAAATAGATCCGACATATAATCTGGAATGATCCAATTTGTTGCGTAATTCTCATGGGGGCTGGTAGGGTTAATCTACTCGGCTGTTCACCCCCAATCCCAGGGTGGCCTGAGAGTTTCGATGAGCTTGGCTTGGTTTAAAACAAATTCTGGCAAAGAAATGTTTTCTCTTAGGAATGGAAATTGGGGACTAATTGGATGTAAGTAGCAATTTATTTGTTTGATTGTCTCCATAGAGATTCGGGCCTTAGTTGCCTGTGGATTTAATTATATTTTGTTTCTCTCTGCAGAACTTGGCAAAAATTACTGAGTGCACATTACTGATCACTCATTAGTGTAGGAGTAGAACAACATAATGTCTGAATCGTACATAATTGGTTCATAATTGGTTTAATTTCAAAACATTTCAGATGTCATGGCCATGGGCTGAACTGCATTTGAATTACAATGTTGAAAAAAATAAAATAAAAATAAAATTTAAGGCACAAGTTGAGTAACTGCTATTGCTCTAAAATATTAAGGAAACAAATTTTGTTAAAACACCAAACGAAAATTCTGAAGACTAACAATTTTTAGTTTACAAACATCTTTCAAAAGTTCAAGAGATTTGTTAATCTGCCAAAATGTAAATTTCCTTTGTAAATATAGGGTTATATATTTTGTAATTTAGAGTTATAAAGACACTACTAAGAGTATATTTTATTTTTTAAAAGGGAAAAAACAACAGGCCCCCCAAAATAAACTGAAATCACGACAACAAAAACACCAAAAGCAAGTACATGAATATGAACTAGCCAACAGTGACCAAGAAAAACTAAAACTGTAATGGTATTGTATTGTATTAAAAATTATTGTCCAAACCACCAGCCAATTCAAGGAAAGGGAAAAATAAAACTAACAAATGAATCTTTGAATTTGCATACAAAAGACTACTATCATAAGTGCTAAAATCCGGGTGTGGTAAGGGATAGGACTTGTTGCTATATCTATCAAATTTGGAAATAAGATTCTTGAAGTTGCTGTGTGTGTGTCTGAGTGACATAGAATGGTTATTTTTAATGATCTCGTTTATGATAACGAAACTGCCTTTGGAGGCCACTCTTTTATCTACAATTCCCCCTAGGCACGGCTAGTTGTTTCTGAAACAATTATTTTCTGTACGCACTTTCCAGGAAATCTCAATCAATATGTTTATTTTGGAAAGAGGGAAATGTCAAATCAGGACATAACCTTTAATTTCTCTCTTGAAGGTAAATTGTACAGGATTGATAGAATATTAATTTTGGTTTTTACCCATACACCAATGTGTGTTAGCACTGTATACTCAGGATTGATAGAGCTAACAAAACAGTCACAGACAGTGGTCATGTTTTGTGTTATCAACCTTATACATGAAAGATCGAACCTGTGCAAATTTGGGCTTAAAGGCACTGTATACCTTTGGTAATTGTCAAAGACCAGTTTTCTCATTTGGTGTATCCCACCATAAGCATAAAATAACAAGCCTGTGAAAATTTGGGCTCAATTGGTCATCAAAGTTGCGAGAAAATTATAAAAGAAAAAACACCCTTGTTGGACGAATTTGTGTGCTTTCAAATAGGAATAAAAGACTTCTAGCTGAAAGTCTTTTATTATTTTAGTGAGAAATTACCTCTTTCTCAAAAACTACAATACTTCAGAGGGAGCTGTTGCTCACAATGCTTTATACTATCAACAGTTTACCGTTACTCGTTACCAAGTAAGGTTTTATGTTTATAATTATTTTGAGTAATTACCAATAGTGTCCACTGCCTTTAAAGGGTCTACATACTTTTTCCTAACACAAAACACAATGTCCACAGATTTACATTAAACTTAGATAGTTTGAAGGTTATGACAGTAGAAAGCTTCCCTTGAATTTTTTTTTTACCGAGGTGCTGCAGTTTTTGATAAATTAATGATTAAAACAAATAATTTTTACTCATTTCTCAAAAACTACTTAATCCATTGTGTGAGTCACAAGGATATAGTGATAAACCATGCACACATTGTTCTTAATTTTGGTTGCAGTAACCAAAATTAACTGTTACAGTTTTTTGTAGGGTTCAGGTATGCTTTTTCCTTAAAGCACTTGGACCCTTTCAGTTCAGAAACAAAAATAAAAGTTCACAGATTTACAAATAACTTACAGGATTTACAGAAGGCAATGGTGAAAGACTTCTCTTGAAATATTATTTCATGAAATGCTTTACTTTTTGAGAGAACAGCAAAACAATATAACTTCTCGTTAACGAGAATTACGGATTTATTTTAAACACATGTCATGAAATGGCGAAACACGCGGAAACAAGGGTGGGTTTTTCCGTTGTTTTCTTCTGACTCCGATGACCGATTGAGCCTAAATTTTCACAGGTTTGTTATTTGATGTAGAAGTTGTGGTAGACAAAGTGTGGGCCTTGGACAACACTGTTTACCGAAAGGGTCCAATGGCTTTAATGTGACTTTATTTCAGAGGGAAATATTTCACAGAAAACAAGGGTGGGTTTTTCCGTTGTTTTCTTCTGACTCCGATGACCGATTGAGCCTAAATTTTCACAGGTTTGTTATTTGATGTAGAAGTTGTGGTAGACAAAGTGTGGGCCTTGGACAACACTGTTTACCGAAAGGGTCCAATGGCTTTAATGTGACTTTATTTCAGAGGGAAATATTTCACAGAAAAAAAAACGTTCTGGTTTGAACTTCATAATCTGTAAACTTTCAGACTAAAATTTAACAATGATTCTTTTTTTTTGTTTAAAGTATGTTCTTAAACTTTGTGTTCTCTTTGCACAGGTTCACCTTGCAGTGTGCACGCCTTTCTGTCATGGGAAGTCACCGCTTCAGAAGTACAGTTACTGCGACGAAATCCAAAGAGAAGAAAAATCACATCTAATTCAACAATAGGTCAGTAAACTGGCCTAGAAAGGGCGGACCAATAAGGTTTACATCTTTGAAATGTAGGTACTGTTTGAGTTTATTAAAGACAGTTTTATTAAAGGGGTTATTTCAGTCTTTTAAACACGATGTTGGATCTGATTCTGAATGTTTTCAATGTTCGGCTCCAGCATGGATAGCATGTGAAGTACAATGTAGTGGTTAGTTGACAAAATAACTAACTAACTGCTGTACTTTTTACTGTATTTGTGTTACTGCCATTAATTTTCAGAGTCATTTCCAAAAGTGTACAGACCCTTAAAATTTCTGCTTGACTTCAAAATCCACCAAATATCATGAACAGGGAAGCCCAGTGGTTGGAACCGAATAAACCAAAGAAATAACAAAGAAATACATGAATGAACCGCATAAACCATTGCAACTCTTTCATGTTCTGACCGGTTGCAAGTGACTTGTTTAAATCCATTCAGAAAAAATTGTTGTAATTAAAAAATTTAGATTCTACAGCTACACAGTTTTCAGAATGGGAACAGGAGTCGATTTCACAAAGAGTTAGGACTTGTCTTATCTCGAGTAACTTAGGATTAATTTTAAGTTTTACATGCTACGGTGCAAGGCTGGGACTCGTTGTAAGTCCGAAGATTAATCCTAAGTTAGGAAGAGTTTGGTGAAATTGAGGGCAAGTCTCTTTTGGGTTTTTATTTTTGCGGGGGCCCATTGCTAAAGAATTGGTAAAAATTAAATGTGTACATATAATCAAATTGTCACTCAAGTAAATGGTTCATAAATTGGTTAATATCAAATATTTTACTCCCTATATTAATAATAATCAACCATCCACAGGTTTACAAGGGCTCATCAACTTAGGCAACACCTGCTTCATGAATTGCATAGTGCAGGCGTTGACGCACACTCCTCTTCTACGAGACTTCTTCCTTGCAGATAAACACCACTGTCAGATGGGGGCGTCCAGTGACCAGTGTCTAGTCTGTGAGATGTCAAGGGTGTTTCAGGAGGTAGGTTATTTTGTTTTGATGCTTCAATGCAAATTCAATATCATCAATATCTATCATCAGCATGTTGTATCAGAGCGGATAAGAACACCAGACTCAGCTCTTGGCCCAATTTCATAGCGCTGCTTAACAGTAAGCAAATTTTCATGCTTACTGTAGCAGAAAAATTTGCTTAAGCCTTATTGTATTTCACAGGTTGGCAGGAAAATTGGATGGCCATATTGCGTGTTTACCGTGGATTTGCATTGTGACGTCATTTATTTTCGTGCGGTAAGCACCGAAAGTTTAGCATGCCTTTTTGTGTGCTTGCTGTTAGCAGCGCTATGAAATAGAAATTGCACAGTAAGCACGAAATCGGCCGCTGAGCAGCGCTATGAAATTGGGCCATGGTGTGGGTTTGAGTCCCAGTTTCGATGCTTATGCAAGATACATTACCATTTTTGCTCTGCCCTTTGAATCAGACGTAGAGCTTTTTTGTCTTGTGTGTTGTGTAACACAGATAATATATGGAAAGAAATCTTACTAAAAGTTTTTTTGTTTTGCTCATTTGATCAGTTTTACTCAGGGTTACGTTCTGTGCACATTCCATATCGTCTTCTACACCTCGTGTGGACCCACGCCAGACACTTAGCGGGTTACGAGCAGCAAGATGCGCATGAGTTCTTCATCGCTGCTCTTGATGTACTTCATAGACATTGCAAAGGTAAGCTTCTGTTAGCAATGAATAATTTTGGAGGCTAAATATCTTTACGTTCAGCTGAGAAGCTGAATTACAAAGGGCGTGGAGAGAACGTGTTTGAGGAGCAGGCGTGCAAGTGCGCCTCTGGCAGCCAGCCACGTCAACCCATAATGTGAGGACAGAGCACATCATATATCAAAAGTGTTCCTTCTGATTTTTTCTGCAAAGGAGGAAAACCGGATGGCCCAGAGAAAAACCTTTGTGGCATAGGAGTGAACCAAGGCACAACTCCGCTCTTATGAGACCTTAGCCAGGAATCTTTTTACACCCATACCACACCTTTCTGGTCTTATTTATATCATAATGCTCCATACTGCTCCATCTCTCTCTAACACTATGCTTGACAGGGACAGATGGGCACAACTCATCCAGTCATCATTGTAGTGAATGAATAAATGAAAAGAATGTTCCATGTGTGTTTTTCTTCCGCAGGTCATAACGGTATTTCTGGCAATAATCCTAATCTTTGCAACTGCATTATCGACCAAATATTTACGGGAGGGCTGCAATCAGACGTGACTTGCCAATCCTGCAGGTAGGACCCTAGTCAGGATATGTCATGAAAATCAGTTGTTATCCCTTTAGATTGTAATAATAATACTAGTATCAGTCTTAGCGTGTCGTAGCTGAGCGGTTAAGAGCACCGGACTGAAGTTCTGGTGTTTCTGACCAGCAGTGTGTGGGTTTAAGCAAGACACTTTTTATGCAGTTATCATTAAAGGAACACGTTGCCTTGGATCGGTCGAGTTGGTCTTTGAAAAGCGTTTGTAACCGTTTTTTATAAAATGCATATGGGTAGAAAGATGTTGTAAAAGTAGAATACAATGATCCACACAAACATGCCTCGAAATTGCGTGGTTTTCCTTTTACCTCGTCGACTAACACGTCGGCCATTTATGGGGGTCAAAATTTTGACTCCCATAAGTGGCCGACCATGTTAGTTCGCACAGTAGAAGGAAAACCACGCAATTTCGAGGCAAACTTGTGTGGATCATTGTATTCTACTTTTAAAACATCTTTCCAACCATATGCATTTTATAAAAAACGGTTACAAACGCTTTTGTTTTGACCAACTCGTCCGATCCAAGGCAACGTGTTCCTTTAAGAACAGAGGTTCACCTCTGTGATCCTGGTCTGATTGGCAGCATATTCACTACAGCACCTGGTAAACCATTACATAGTGCTACAGTATGTAAAAGAAAAAGGTCTCATACTTTAAAATAAAATAGCTCCACAATACCTTGCTTGAAAAACACTGACTGTTGGAGTGCCATGAGCGTCACTATGTACTGAGTAACGGATGTGAGCTCTATATAAGAAGCCACTATTATTTTATATTGTGCTGCTTAGCGTGGAACTCTGCGCTTGCAGCCCTGAGAATTCTGTGCTTTTCCAGAGCATCGTAAGCGCAGAAGTCTGAGGTAAGCAGCTCCCATGAATTGAGTACCCTAATCACATGCACTGCTCTGATTGAGATATTTTTCTTCTCTTCATCTCCAGGGGTATATCAACCACGGTGGATCCTTTCTGGGACATCTCCCTGGATCTGGGTCCCTCAGGGAGTCATTCCAAGAGCAATATGTCATCATCCTCCACATCCTCAGCACCAATTCGTAACACTAACCTATCAGTAGATAGCAATTCCTCAGGTAAAGTCTCAATGAGCAATATGCCATCATCCTCTACATCCTCAGCACCAATTCGTAATACTAACCTATCAGTAGACAGCAATTCCTCAGGTAAAGTCTCAATGAGCAGGATGTCATCATCCTCCACATCCTCAGCACCAATTCGTAACACTAACCTATCAGTAGATAGCAATTCCTCAGGTAAAGTCTCAATGAGCAATATGCCATCATCCTCTACATCCTCAGCACCAATTCGTAATACTAACCTATCAGTAGACAGCAATTCCTCAGGTAAAGTCTCAATGAGCAATATGTCATCATCCTCCGCATCCTCAGCACCAATTCGTAACACTAACCTATCAGTAGATAGCAATTCCTCAGGTAAAGTCTCAATGAGCAATATGCCATCATCCTCTACATCCTCAGCACCAATTCGTAATACTAACCTATCAGTAGATAGCAATTCCTCAGGTAAAGTCTTAATGAGCAATATGCCATCATCCTCTACATCCTCAGCACCAATTCGTAATACTAACCTATCAGTAGACAGCAATTCCTCAGGTAAAGTCTCAATGAGCAGGATGTCATCATCCTCCACATCCTCAGCACCAATTCGTAACACTAACCTATCAGTAGATAGCAATTCCTCAGGTAAAGTCTCAATGAGCAATATGCCATCATCCTCTACATCCTCAGCACCAATTCGTAATACTAACCTATCAGTAGACAGCAATTCCTCAGGTAAAGTCTCAATGAGCAATATGTCATCATCCTCCGCATCCTCAGCACCAATTCGTAACACTAACCTATCAGTAGATAGCAATTCCTCAGGTAAAGTCTCAATGAGCAATATGCCATCATCCTCTACATCCTCAGCACCAATTCGTAATACTAACCTATCAGTAGATAGCAATTCCTCAGGTAAAGTCTTAATGAGCAATATGTCATCATCCTCTACATCCTCAGCACCAATTCGTAACACTAACCTATCAGTAGACAGCAATTCCTCAGGTAAAGTCTCAATGAGCAATATGTCATCATCCTCTACATCCTCAGCACCAATTCGAAATACTAACCTATCAGTAGATAGCAATTCCTCAGGTAAAGTCTTAATGAGCAATATGTCATCATCCTCTACATCCTCAGCACCAATTCGTAACACTAACCTATCAGTAGATAGCAATTCCTCAGGTAAAGTCTCAATGAGCAGTATGCCATCATCCTCCACATCCTCAGCACCAATTCGTAACACTAACCTATCAGTAGATAGCAATTCCTCAGGTAAAGTCTCAATGAGCAATATGTCATCATCCTCTGCATCCTCAGCACCAATTCGTAATACTAACCTATCAGTCGATAGCAATTCCTCAGGTAAAGTCTTAATGAGCAATATGCCATCATCCTCCACATCCTCAGCACCAATTCGTAACACTAACCTATCAGTAGATAGCAATTCCTCAGGTAAAGTCTCAATGAGCAGTATGCCATCATCCTCCACATCCTCAGCACTAATTCGTAACACTAACCTATCAGTAGATAGCAATTCCTCAGGTAAAGTCTCAATGAGCAATATGCCATCATCCTCTACATCCTCAGCACCAATTCGAAATACTAACCTATCAGTAGATAGCAATTCCTCAGGTAAACTCTCAATGACCAATATGTCATCATCATCCAGAACCTAAGCACCAATTCGAAATACTAACCTATCAGTAGATAGCAATTCCTCAGGTAAAGTCTTAATGAGCAATATGTCATCATCCTCCACATCCTCAGCACCAATTCAAAACACTAACCTGTTAGTAGATAACAATTCCTCAGGTAAAGTCTTAATGAGCAATATGCCATCATCCTCTACATCCTCAGCACCAATTCGAAATACTAACCTATCAGTAGATAGCAATTCCTCAGGTAAAGTCTTAATGAGCAGTATGCCATCATCCTCTACATCCTCAGCACCAATTCGTAATACTAACCTATCAGTAGATAGCAATTCCTCAGGTAAAGTCTTAATGAGCAATATGCCATCATCCTCTACATCCTCAGCACCAATTCGTAATACTAACCTATCAGTAGATAGCAATTCCTCAGGTAAAGTCTTAATGAGCAATATGCCATCATCCTCTACATCCTCAGCACCAATTCGTAACACTAACCTATCAGTAGATAGCAATTCCTCAGGTAAAGTCTTAATGAGCAGTATGTCATCATCCTCCACATCCTCAGCACCAATTCGTAATACTAACCTATCAGTAGATAGCAATTCCTCAGGTAAAGTCTCAATGAGCAATATGTCATCATCCTCCACATCCTCAGCACCAATTCGGAATACTAACCTATCAGTAGATAGCAATTCCTCAGGTAAAGTCTCAGTGAGCAATATGTCATCATCCTCTACATCCTCAGCACCAATACGTAACACTAACCTATCAGTAGATAGCAATTCCTCAGGTAAAGTCTCAATGAGCAATATGTCATCATCCTCTACATCCTCAGCACCAATACGTAACACTAACCTATCAGTAGATAGCAATTCCTTAGGAAAAGTCTCAATGAGCAATATGCCATCATCCTCCACATCCTCAGCACCAATTCGTAACACTAACCTGTCAGTAGATAGCAATTCCTCAGGTAAAGTCTCAATGAGCAATATGTCATCATTTTTTAGGGACTTGCTATGATGAGGAAAATTTAAATTTGTACCAGAAATTTGCAAAGGGCACCACAGCAAAAGCACAGGGCACCACGGCAATTGCTGTGGGTGATGTTATTTTGATGCCTGCAGATTCATTACCTTCCAGGGATCCAACTCGGTGGGAAAATAAAATTTAAAAAAACATGGCATGGAGCTCAACATTTTTACTGGCCAAGAAAATTTGGTACAAGACCTGGGGTCGATTTCACAAAGAGTTAAGACTAGTCGTATCTTGAGTTAGGACGAGTTACTCTTCCTAACTTAGGACTAGCTATACGTTTTTGATATCTCCTAGGACTAGTCCTAAGTTAGGACTAGTCCTAACTCTTTGTGAAATCCACCCCTGGGTCCAATTTCATAGAGCTGATTCAGCAGAAATCACTGCTTAAATAACCTATTTTGGCTGGCAACCTTATTCTGGTAAGCATAATTTTGTTTTGCTTAGCTTATTTTTGTGTTTTAGCAGCTGTTTCAAATTTGGCCCAGAATTGTAATATGAGGGAAGAAACATTGTACACAGTGTGGTAGTGTTTATTTGATCTTCTGGGTAATAGTTTTATACTCAATAGAATTGTTTGTATTTTGATTCTAGTAGGTTCCAGTACTAGCAGCAGTAGTGTCAATAACGGAGACTCTGGGTTACTCTCTCCAACTGGCTTTGAAGACGTCCCGACCTCACTGGACGACTGTTTAAGAAGGTAAGGGGGAAAACAGTATGGGAGAAAGAGGGTTTATATAAGGTTCATAATAGATTGTGAAGTTTATTGGGCGAGAACCAATCACGTGATATGTGTAACGTACCCCACCTTGTACAATATTATACACTGAGCTGGGGGTGTTATTTCCTCCCTTGGGTTAACAAAACACAGTGGATCTCATCACAGTGCAGAAAATTGTAACCCATGTACTTACCTTAAAGGCAGTGGACACTATTGGTAATTACTCAAAATAATTATTATCATAAAACCTTTCTTGATTATGAGTAACTGGGAGAGGTTGATAGTATAAAACATTGTGAGAAACAGCCCCCTCTGAAGCGATGTAGTTTTCGAGAAAGAAGTAATTTTCCACGAGTTTGATTTCAAGACCTCAGATTTAGAGTTTGAGGTCTTGAAATCAAGCATCTGAAAGCACACAACTTCGTGTGACCATGGTGTGGCAAGGGTGTTTTTTTCTTTCATTAATATCTCACAACTTCGACGACCAACTGAGCTCAAATTTTCACAGGTTTGTTATTTTATGCATATGTTGAGATACACCTACTGTGAAGACTATTCTTTGACAATTACCAATAGTGTCCACTGCCTTTAAGGTACATGTATGATACCGGATTAGTAATCATTAAAACAAAAATCAAGGAAATGTGGGGTACATTACTCATGTTCCCCTGTACATGTATCTTTGTAGCATCATGTGATTGGTTCTTGCCCAATAAACATAACAATCTATAATGAACAGTTTTCAAAGCTCACTTTTATTTGATCTCAATACCAGTACCACTTATTTTAAAGGCAGTGGACACTATTGGTAATTACTCAAAATAATTATTAGCATAAAACTTTACTTGGTGACGAGAAATGGGGAGAGGTTGACGGTATAAAACATTGTGAGAAACGACTCCCTCTGAAGTGCCATAGTTTTCGAGAAAGAAGTAATTTTCAACGAATTTGATTTCGAGACCTCAAGTTTATATTAGAACTTGAGGTCTCGAAATCAACCATCTAAACGCACACAACTTCGTGTGACAAGGGTGTTTTTTTCTTTCATTATTATCTCGCAAGTTTGATGACCAATTGAGCTCAAATTTTCACAGGTTTGTTATTTTATGCATATGTTGAGATCTACTAACTGTGAAGGCTAGTCTTTGACAATTACCAAAAGTGTCCATTGCCTTTAAGAAGTATAAAAATCTAATCTACTATTCTCCTTCTTCTCTCCACTACAGGTTCACAAGACCAGAACATCTGGGCACCAACTCAAAGATCAAATGTAGCCGTTGTCATAGTTACCAAGAGTCCACCAAACAACTTACAATGAAAAAGCTTCCACTGGTTGCTTGCTTCCACCTCAAGGTAAACGTCAGACAGAAAACAAATCCTGGCTGCCGTGTTTGTTTGTTTATTTGTTTGTTTGTTTGGATGATCTTCCTGTCTGTGTAATTTTGAACAATACTTTTACCTTGTAATGCCACATAAATCAGCTTTGTGCTGCCAATTCTTTATCCCCGATGCAAATTTGACATCCACCACATTTTTATCCTTTGGGTATTTTTGTCTGTTTTTTAGAGGTTCGAGCATTCAAATCGCTTCCGCAAGAAGATTTCAACCTTTATAGCATTTCCCCACGAGCTAGACATGACGCCATACGTATCATCGCATCGACGAGCAAATGGTGTTAGAAATCAGTCACAGTCCAGTACCTCTTCATCATCTACCTCAGATAACAAGTAAGAAAATAGATTGGTCTACTATTGGTTTGACAGATCCAGTGATTTTATTGTACAAAATATTCAGGCTAGTATGAGCAGAGCCCAACTTCATAGAGCTGCTCACTGTCTGATTCTGTACTTACTGCGTGAGTTTCCATTTAAAAATGTTGCTAATCGCTAAGCGTATGAAATTGGAAATGGCTTAACAAGAGAAAAGGAGTTTGTTTAATAAGAGAAATGCAAATGGAAGCTACAGTTTTAATTGGCGTGAAGCTCCCCCCCCCCAACTCCCATGGTGCACCCCCCTTGTGGCCCTCTAAAATGTTGTCTTAGTTTTGGCGCTGTGGGTGTGAGCTGTATTCAGGCATAATGTTATACATGTACCTACTTAAAGGATTTGGGTTCCTTTTTTAGCATTCAACTTAATCAGTTTGAGGATAATGATGGTAGAAAAATCCCCTTAGAATATTACTTGCTGAGGTGCTGTAGTTTTTTTGAGAAATGATTAAACAATGTCATGGCAATAATTTTTGTCTCAGTCTGTCAGTGAGACTAAAATTATTGTGCATGTAAAAGTGAATTAACCAGTTATGGTTATGTTATTTATACCATAACTGGTTAATATGTTGTACATGCTAAACTCATACTAAAATAATGTTTGTGACATTGTTTCACTCGTTTCTCAAAAACTACAGCATCTCAGCAAGTAAGATATTAAAGGAAGCTTAAAGGTCAGCCCTTGTAAAATCTTCCTACTTTTTTTCCCAGGGCCAAAAATAATGCCTGGATGTATTGCAAGAGAGATATTTGTCTAAACTTAAATATTTTCTTTTTTTTTTAACTCTACAGTAGATACTCGCTATTTGCTGTGGTGAACCACCATGGTACAATAGAGACAGGTCACTACACATGCTATGTGAGACAACACAAGGATCAATGGTTTAAGTGTGATGATGCTCTCATTACAAAATCCAGCGTGCAGGATGTACTTCACAGTGAGGGGTGAGTCACCAAAAAGAATGCAAGATTTTTAACTTGAACTATCGTCCGTTTTCTGTTTGTCTTTTGTCACATCTTGACACCTTTTTAGGCAAACCGGTTTTGTTTAGTTATCCTGTTGTTAAAGAGATGGTATGGTAATTACTCAAAACATTTATTACCATAAAAACATATTTCGTAAAGAGCAATGGAGTATTATTGAAACTATAATGGGACGTAAGGCCGTTGGTCCCATGTGTTGTGTAAACGCATGTAAAAGAACCCAGTGCACTTATCGTAAAGAGACGGGGTTTGCCCCGGTGTTCCTGGCTGAATTGACAGCATATTGCGCCACAGCACCTTGTAAACCATTACATGGTGCTAAGGATTTGGTCTTATATCTCAAACTTAATCCCACTCCTTGCAGTAATAATACCTTGCGCTTGTATCCTTTGGCAAAAGGCGTGTTATAAATACGGTTATTATTGTTGTTATTATTATGGCACCCAAAAATGCAAATCCACTTATTGATTTGTTTTCATGTCTTCATATTCTCTACCAGGTATCTTTTATTCTACCACAAACGCATCTTAGAGTACGAATGAAGGAGAAGAGAGTGCCAAATTATTATCGAGTCAGTGCAACCTCAGCTTATGTGCCATTCGGAAGAAATTTATCGCAAGATCTGGTATCGGTGCGTTACTCAGTTCAGTCTGGTTCCAAAGACCATTTCAATATAACTTCATGTACTTCATCATCTACCTACAGGGAACCATACTCCAAAATGGATTCTTTATGTAAGATTGATCTCTTTGTAAGGTTAGAGAATGAATTTAAATTATAAACCAATTAGCAAAACAGGCAATATTTTGTCTGAAGTTATTATGCGATGACAGAAATGCTCAGAGCTATTATAATCGATATTGAATTTCTTGTAAAATGCAAGGGCCTTTGTAGTTTAATTGGTGAAAAGTTATTCCTCTAAATACCAATCACGATCACCGTGGTCCAGTGGTTTGACTGCAGGACTTGCAATCACAAGGTTGTGGGTTTGAATCACCAAGCTAACTGTCCATTTCACAATGACATAGAATAAGTATTGGCGTCACAATTTCTTAATTTGTGCAATTCATAATCAAAGCATTATTATCTGTGCCAGCTTGGTGTTTACATCCCCTTGTGGGAGTTTGCCGAGTTCCCTTGATGGAAAGATCATCTAAACAAACCAACAAACAATCAAATTAGAATCCAAAAGTCCAGGGCCTGAATTTGCGGCTCTACTTGCAATCACATTTCTTCGCTTACAGGGCAAGTGCTTAACTTCTGTATTAGCGCAAATCCTTTGCTTACGATAAGCAGAGCCGTGAAAATGATATTTGTAGCCCTATAAAGATACTGCAAATTTAGGAAAACTTAGCTTTTTTACATGAGACATCTCTAAGACCCCTAAACACCCTATAGCACATATGCGTGTCCCAATGCACATGATCAGACCGCAAAGGATTCTCTGTGAAACCAGAGTCAAGCAAAACCAGCAACCATCATGGCGCGCTTATTATAAAGCAATGCAGATCACAACTAGAAAGATAGCCCTATAAAGATAGTTAACTTCACTTAAAAAAAAAAAACTAACTCCAAGTCGAAAAAGACTGACTAACCAAAGTCTGGCATAGTAACATGTAAACAACAGCATGGCAGCCTTATAGATTGGTTGCAATACGCGTCATCGCCTGCCATCTTTGGTGTAAATCAATGGAAAAGTGCGCGCAGGTACACGCTGCGCTTGACTCGGCCAATGACGCGTATTGCAACCCATCTATTCGCTGCTTGATATTATTTTGAGACTGTACTCAGTTTCGCAAGAATGTATTGCGGTATATTTTTAAGATGGCACTTGTGCGAATGGCATATTGCCACTTTGACGGAAGGAAATAATTGCATTTTTACGGAGTAATGGGGTGATACCAGTCATTTCTTTTACACGGATGCAATTTTACTTTTTAAGATTAAAGTATATTATGTGTGTGACATAACAGCCCTCGAACTTCAGGTATTACAATGTATTGGTGTAGTGTTACAATTTTTAGTGGCTGTGATTTTTTATTCTATAATAAGAAAATAAGACAACATAAATTGCTTCTGGTTTGAGCTGGGGTAAAACCAGTGGAATGACATGCTTAGTTGGTTTTAAGGTTTCCAGGCAATATTAGCACAAACACCTCTTGTTTTTGTTCTTTTTTGTCTTCCTCTTTTTTTTTCCATCTTCTTCTTTCCCTTGAACTCTTTTCTGTCACATAAATAAAAATTGAATCTGATTTGAATCTTGAAAACTCATCAGACAATTGAACCTCAACATGAAGAGGGCACAGTTTCATGATGTCATAATAACTTCATCAGGTGTCAAATTACACATTTTTATATTGACCCTATTCATTTAGTTGTATCTTCTTGAGTTTGGAAGCTATGTATGGTGTTCACAATTACGCGTCTGATAGATCAAGGCTAGGGCAACTTTTGAAACATTAACGTCAAAATAAGTATGTTTGCTTAATGTCATACCTTAAAGGCAGTGGACACTATTGGTAACTACTCAAAATAATTATTGGCATAAAACCTCACTTGGTAACGAGTAATGGGGAGAGGTTGATAGTATAAAACATTGTGAGAAACGGCTCCCTCTGAAGTGGAGTAGTTTTCGAGAAAGAAGTAATTTTCCACGAATTTGATTTCGAGACCTCAGATTTAGAATTTGAGGTCTCGAAATCAACCATCTAAACGCACACAACTTCGTGTCACAAGGGTGTTCTTTCTTTCATTGTTATCTCGCAACTTCGACGACCAATTGAGCTCAGATTTTTACAGGTTCGTTATTTTTTGCATATGTTGAGATACACCAAGTGAGAAGACTGGTCTTTGACAATTACCAATAGTGTCCACTGTCTTTAAGGTTAAAGTTTGCCTTTCTTTTTGGGGATTATCTACAGCATTACTCTAGATTTAAGTTGAGTTGAACTTTGACTCTTATCAGACTTGTGAACCTCAATATTAAGATGACACAAACTTGATGATGTTATGATGACATCATCTGGTATAAAATAACATCATATACAAAATTAACATTTAAAAACTTGTAATTTATCAATTTTGTTCTGTATGTCATCACAAGTGTTTCTCAACAGTAGAAACCTACTCTCTCTCTTTCTATTTGGCCTGAAGCAATTTGAAATAATCGTATGGTAGATGGTGTAATGAGTATGTAAATTCCAGACAGCATTGCAGAAATGATGCTATTGAATATGTATGAAGCTATTGAATATGTATGAAAATATTGAACATGTATTGAAATGTTTATCTTCTTTGTCCTATTTAAAACTCAATGAAGTTTTTTTGACACTTTTATTGGAGTGGGCTTTTTTCCAGTAAACCCCTTTCTACTCGAGAAAATCTATACATATATAGGATTTGAAGCATTGCATGGTTAGGTATCAATATATATTTGGTTTGCGGTAACACCATGTGTGAATCTACTTGCCAGGTTGAGTTTGTAAGCCCACTTCTCTCTTATCTCTTCAGTCTCCTGACGATGACTAGAGCAAGCTAGTCGAAACGTTGAGACCAACCCAAGAACTGACTCCACGGCAGTACAGTTAATTACGATCCTATAAACTAAAGTAGTAGTCCCAGCCTATTTCTTTACCATTTGCCCAGGTAATAGTTAATAAGCAGGACAGTTCTTTTCAGAACTGAGAAGTCTCCCGAACACCCGAACAATCTAGAAAGACGTTCTCTAAGAACAAACTCTACCTGGCAAGTAGATACACTTATGGTGTTACCGCAAACCAAATATATATTAAAATCTATACAGTAAATTTCTGCTATTCAAGAACATTTATACAAGTGTATCCTTTTAAAAAGTTATCAGCAAACTTGACATTTCCTCTGTCTAGGTAATAAGTGTTATTCAGTGCCAGGAATTGATCATGGTCTTGATAAAAACCTAAATATGGAGGAAGGTCGTCTTCGTCCTCCGTGGAATGGTGTGACAAATTTCTCTTCGCCCTTAAATGCACTGTACACGTTTGGTAATTACTCAAAGTAAATATAAGAACAAACAATTACTTAGTACCGAGCAACGGAGAGCTGTTGATCGTATAACACATTGTGAGAAACGACTCCCTATGAAGTAATGTAGTTTTTGAGAAAGAGGTATTTCTTACTCGAATAATAAAAGACTTCAGCTGAAGCCTTTAATTAGGCATCTCAAAGCACACGAATTTGTTAAACAAGGGTGTTTTTTTTCTTTCATCATTTTCTTCCAACTTCAATGACCAATTGAGCCCAAATTTTTATAGGTCGTTATTTTATGCATATGTTTGGATACACTAAGTGTAAAGACTGGTCTTTGACAGTACCAAACGTGTCCAATGCCTTTAACAAAAATTTGCCAATTTGTGATGCAAAAATTGATGATTATGACTGTAATTAAAACCGTTTCTAAGAAGGAGCCAAGATTGAGCCCTCCAAAACAGAGAGAAACAACCGCAATAAGCTATTTGGGAGTTAGATATTCAATAAGGTCTGGTACAAAGACTTCATTGGTAACAAGTGAACTAGTTGGGGTTGAAACCCCAGTGTTTCTGGTTCAGGTTAGCAATCACTCTTGTTTTGCAGGTTTCCTCAGGCTTGTGGAAAGTACTGAACTGGGTAAATTGGGAAAGTACTGAGTATAAAGTGCTTTGTACACATTGATGTAAGGGTAACAACCAAGTCATATTCTTTATCCCCGATGCAAAACTAACATCTATGAAATCGTTGCAGTACCCGCTGCTAACACACAGGATTCGAACTGCCTCTAGCCATCGGTCTAGCCCGATTGTCTAGTGGTATGACCTCTGCTCTAGCAATGCAAAGGGAAAGGGTTCGAATCCTTCCTGAGTAATTTTGTCATGGATTTTTTTCACAGAACTTGGGAAAGTAGGCCTACTGGGTGTATGGTGCTTAATTTAATACATATCAGTGTGAGGGTAAAACCAAATTGCATAAAGATGTTAAGTGCAACAAGAAAATTACTAAACAAAGGTTACAATTTTGCTTAGTAGCAAAGAGGTTACCAACCAATAATACAATGTAATGTATAACATTTGTTAATGGATCCCTCATAACCTTTGCTCAGCAGAAATGAAAATTGATAAGCACCATTTTCTGCTTAACAGCTTAATGAAACTGGGTTCAGAAGGCAAGAAGAGGGTTATTTGGTTGAACATCAAGGTTCTACAAATTTAAGAGGAGGCTGATATGGAAAAATTTAACGAATTATTTATAGGGTGTCTCTTTATCATGTGGTTTATTGGCTCGTGTGAATTTAAGTGGTATGGATTTTGTGAAGACTTAAAAGTTGGCGATTTAACAGAAATATGCAAGGTGTATGTTTAAAAATTGAATATTGTGATTTGATAATAAAACAAGACAAAAGAATTGTCATTAAATCTTGGGTGTCAAGAGTATGTGTTATACGTAGCCATTTGTTTCTTATACCTTTTGTTTGTTTGTTTGTTTGTTTGTTTGTTTGTTTGTTTGTTTGTTTGTTTGTTTGTTTGTTTGTTTGTTTGTTTGTTTGTTTGTTTGTTTGTTTGTTTGTTTGCTTGCTTGCTTGCTTGCTTGCTTGCTTGCTTGTTTGTTTGTTTGTTTGTTTGTTTGTTTGTTTGTTTGTTTGTTTGTTTGTTTGTTTGTTTGTTTGTTTGTTTGTTTGTTTGTTTGTTTGTTTGTTTGTTTGTTTGTTTGTTTGTTTGTTCTTTTGTTCTTTTGTCTTAATTATTGTTCCCAGTTTTTATTAAATGGGTTTAAACTCTACATGTGGACAGTCTGTATGTTTCTTCAGACAATGCACATTTACAAACATCTACCATCCTGGAATGTGCACAGTTGCGTGACATTGCATAATAACTGGCACACCTTTGTGTTTGACTTATTTCTTTCTAAAAGAGGGAGTGTTCCCCAAAACGCATGTGTTATCAAACCCCCGCACGGAATAATTAGCAGCCACGAGGTGCATCTTACAGCTCATGGACGTTTAACTTGTACCGGAAATTCGTCCGAAAGGGGTGAGTTGAATGCAATTTATGTCCAAATATCTCTAGTTTGTTGTATAAACTTGTGACTCCCTCACACTGTTAAAGAACATTAATGTGAAAAGTGGTTTTTGGAAGAGGTTTTGCAGACGAACGAAAATGTACAAGGCTCGACAACGTGGTTGAAATGGGATGCTTGAACCACACTTAACCAATTTACTATTTACATAGGCCTAAACTTGTTCATTTGACTGATTTGGACCATTTTATTTTTCGGAACATGGGCTTTTTGAGCCAGGATCTTTGGTTCAAAGAAAGGGTTAAACTTGTTCGTTTGACTGATTTGGGACCATTTTATTTTTCGGCCAATTTAAAAAAATGGGCCTTTTTGAACCAGGATTTTGGGTTCGAAAAACTGCAAAGGGGTTAAACTTGTTCGTTTGACTGATTTGGGGTCATTTTTTTTTCCGGCCAATTTAAAAAAATGGGCATTTTTGAGCCAGGATTTTTAGTTCAAATAACTGCAAGGGGTTAAACTTGTTCGTTTGACTGATTTGGGAACATTTTATTTTTCGGCCAATTTTTAAAAATGGCCCTTTTTGAGCCAGGATTTTTAGTTAAAAAACTGCAAGGGGTTAAACTTGTTCGTTTGACTGATTTGGGAACACTTGTTTTTCGGCCAATTTTTAAAAATGGCCCTTTTTTAGTTAAAAAAACTGCAAGGTGTTAAACTTGTTCTTTTGACTGATTTGAGAACATTTTTTTTTTCGACCAATTTTCAACTATAGGCCTTTTTGAGCCAGGATTTTTAGTTCGAAAAACTGCAAGGGGTTAAACTTGTCATTTTGACTGATTTGGGAACATTTTTTTTTTCGGCCAATTTAAAAAAAAAAAAGGCCTTTTTGAGCCAGGATTTTTGGTTCAAAAAACTGCAAAGGGGTTAAACTTGTTTTTTTGACTGATTTGGGAACATTTTATTTTCGGCCAATTTTTAAAAATGGGCCTTTTTTGGACAGGATTTTTAGTTCGAAAAACTGCAAGGGGTTACACTTGTCATTTTGACCGATTTGGGATTATTTTATTTTTCGGCCAATTTTTAAAAATGGCCCTTTTTTGAGCCAGGATTTTTAGTTAAAAAAACTGCAAGGGGTTACACTTGTTCTTTTGACTGATTTGGAAACATTTTATTTTCCGGCCAATTTTTAAAAATGGGCCTTTTTTGGACAGGATTTTTAGTTCGAAAAACTGCAAGGGGTTAAACTTGTCATTTTGACTGATTTGGGAACATTTTATTTTTCGGCCAAAACTGCAAGGGGGTTCAACTTGTTATTTTGACTCACTTTGGAACATTTTATTTTCCGGCCAATTTTTAAAAATAGGCCTTTTTGAGCCAGGATTTTTGGTTTAAAAAAATGCAAAGGGAATAAACTTTTTTTTTTTTGACTGATTTGGGAACATTTTATTTTCCGACCAATTTTTAAAAATGGGCCTTTTTGAGCCAGGATTTTTAGTTTAAAAAACTGCAAGGGGTTAAACTTGTTATTTTGACTCATTTTGGACCATTTTGTTTTCCGGCCAATTTCTAAAAATGGGCCCTTTTTGAGCCAGGATTTTTGGTTAAAAAAACTTCAAGGGGTTTAACTTGTTCTTTTGACTGATTTGGGAACATTTTATTTTCCTGCCAATTTTAAAAAACGGGCCTTTTTGGGCAAAGACTTTTGGTTAAAAAAAGTGCAAAGGGTTAAACTTGTTTTTATTTTTTTTTTTTCCCAATTTTCAACATGGGCCTTTTTTAGCAAGGAATTTTCATTAAAAACTGCAAGGGGTTAAACTTGTCATTTTGACTGATTTGGGACCATATTATTTTCCGGCCAATTTTCAACTTTGGGCCTTTTTGAGCCAGGATTTTTGGTTAAAAAAACTGCAAGGGGTTAAACTTGTTCTTTTGACTGATTTGGGACTATTTTATTTTTCGGCCATTTTTTAAAAATGGGTCGTTTAGGCCATGATTTTTTGTTTAAAAACTTCAAGGGGTTATTAACTTGTCATTTTGACAGATTTGTGACCTTTTTTTTTTTTTTTGACAGAACCTTTAACTGTGAAAAGAGGAAGTTAACAGTGCACAATATTTGTAAAATATGCTTCCACTGTATGGAAAGGGGAGAGGGGCAGTCTTTACAGCTATTCTTTCTTTAACTTTGACCGTAAAATTATAACAACCTAAAACTTAAGGACTTGTAAAACAATGAAACATGGATTGAGAGTACTAATTTAACCACCCTTCAACATGCAATAGTATATTTAATTTCCAATTTCTTAAAGTTGCACAATCAATTCAGGAAAGTAACTTGTTTTTCCCCAAGATTCAAACGCAACGTCTGAATATAATTATTATTTATTACTTCAATACAGACACAATATACATCAGAATACACATACATACACCCGTTTTGCCAATCTTCGGCTTTGCCTGTGAGTGAGTACGTCAATGATGTATTAAGATTGTTAATCTAAGTTCACAACAATAACGTTCAAATACGCTCCAGGACTTGAACAAGTCTTTTGTATAACCGTGTCATTTTTGCACACACTTTCAAAGCAATGGGCGGAGCTTTAACAGGGCCGACACCAAGTCGTGGTACCCCTCACTGAACACATTTCACTGTATCATTTATCGCAATATAATAAATATAAGTACATAACATCTTTGATCAGTTTATAAACTAAGACGAAAATAAATACTATCTGTTGTTCGCCAAACATCCTGCAAAAGATCCAAACACATAACATAATACTATATTCCAACTCATTTGAGTGTATGATAACAAAGTAAACCTGATTCCCTCATCTCAGTTCCAGCTCTATCCTCACCAAGAAGGCCCTATGTAGGTTGGGCTGAAGAACAGGGCCCAATTTCATAAAGCTGCTAAGCATAAAAATTTGCTTAGCATGAAATTTCTTCCTTGATAAAAACAGGATAACCAATCAAATTTCCACGTGATTTTCAGGATAAGCAACAACAGCTGAATACCAGTAACAAGCAATACGCAACAAATGGAAATTTCGGTTGGTAATCCTATTTTTATCAAGGAAGAAATTTCATGCTAAGCAAATTCAGAGAGAAAAATAAATCAACAAATAAATTATTCTTTAAGCAACAGTACAATAAACACCATTTACCAAGAGCTCCAATTAAAGCCATACAAATTGCATGAATAAAATGTGCTACAATACTTGTATGTGTCTGACCACTTGTTGTTTACATTTGGGAAAGCGATTTTTTTAACGTTTAACTTGGGCATATGTTGTGCTCCATTAAAAATAATTCATTCTAAAGACTGAGTCACACTCAGCGATATTGAAAACGATAACGATCATGATGCAAAGAGAACTTGCGAGATAATAATGCAAGAAAAAAATACCCTTGTCACACGAATGCGTTTAGAAGGTTGATTTTGAGACCTCAAGTTCTAAATCTGAGGTCTCAAAATCAAATCCTTTGAAAATTACTTCTTTCTCGAAAACTATGGCACTTCAGAGGGAGCCGTTTCTTACAATGTTTTATACTATCAACAGCTCCCCATTACTCACTACCAAGAAAGATTTTATGCTAATAATTATTTTGAGTAGTTACCAATAGTGTCCACTGCCTTTAACATAAACAGCTCTAATTATAACCTAATTTTTTGAGATACAGAGGCTCAAACCCATTAACATCCCTTATAATGCATCATTCACACTCATGATCGTGCAAGTACATTCAATTAATCACATCTACATCTATAGTCCGAGTACTGGTGAATACATTAAAGGCGGGTGACGGAAAGTGAATATGAACAGTTTACAAAACACTTAACTGTAAACCAAGAAGTAACTAGACAACTTGTTGTTATAGTCAGAAGTTTACTAGTACAAGTTACTCAAAAGTTTACTGGTGAAAGTTAATCGCAAGTTCACTAGTAATAGTAGCTTCCTAGAATTATCCACACCATGCGAATCTCCAAACATCGTTCAAATTGTATACTTGAAAGGTTCTAGTCATAGATCATCTCACAAGAAGGAAATAAACCAACCCTCCCACCAGCTCTAAGCAAGTAAACACATAAACATGGCTGTTTTTTATGATCTCTACTATCTTGAATGGCAACAGCAAGAATTAAGAAAAAAGCAATATTTCAAATTATTGTCAAATTGCTAAAAAGCCATTTGTAGATAGAGACATTAACCAAGGAACACAAAATGATTTCACATTCAAGCAAATAATGAGTAATTACACAAAATGTTACTTAAATTGCCCTGAATTACAATAGTTGAATAAATAATACTGTTTTTTTTTTATGTATATATATGTATTTACATGAGAACCCTAATTGTGGTGAGATATGCACAGGTTCCCACATGTTTACTTGACCAGAACTCAAAAGTTTTTACCTCACATTTCAATAGAGAATGCACCAAAACAGGAATGCAAAAAAAAATAAACATTTTGTAACAAAAAAAAGATGTTGGCAAAACTTGGTCAGAATAGACATTTTCCACTGCAGGGCATTTAAAGAAAGGATCTTTGGCCTTATGCATTGAAATCATACTGCCGACCTCATAGAGGTGATATGACGCGACAACAATTCTTTTATTCTCCACTTGAGGTCACCCCAAGACAGTGATTCCAAGTTTATAAGGTCTACTCTAATATCACCCAGAACAATACACTCATTCAAGTTTCTAAACGACAGAAACTATGGACTTCATGTAAGTAAGGTCTGTGAGTCCGATGCCAAGAATGGCTCGGTTGGACCCTTACTGGATCAGGAAGCATGCCTGTGAATTATTTCTTTCAGGACAGTTAGGAAAGCACTTAGTAATTTAAAAACCAAAATAATTTCGTTATCCCGATGCAATTTATAATAACTAAATAATTGAATTGATCAGAGACAGGCAAAACTTAGTGAAAGATTGTTGGAAGATACAGAGTAAGCGAAGGGGAATGGATTTCAAAGGTTTGCCCAATGATGAAAATGAAATCACACAAGTCAACTTTTGTAAAAAGTAAATTTGTGTGACAATGTCTCTGATTAACTAACTAACTACAGAAGGATTTTAGATTATATAAACACTACTTCTTGCGCTAAATCTCATACACAACAACTCCACGCATCTATCTAGACACTCAAAGGACAAAACACAGGATTGGTGAAAATGGAACGGTTCTAATATGAAGCTCACTGATTGTAAAGACCCTACCAGCACCGATCGTCCACATCAAAGTCAAGATAATACCATATAACCCCCACCCGCAAACAATCGTGGTACCTTTTTTAAAGGTACCCTTTTTACGTCCCCAGCCGTGACACTTGTGTCCTTGAGCAAGACACTTCACCATTGCATCTTCCTTCAGATGGGACGTTAAGCCGTTAGTCCCATGTGTTATATAACGCATGTAAAAGAACCAAGTGCACTTATCGCAAAGAGAAGGGGTTCGCCCTGGTGTTCCTGGTCCGATCGGCAGCATACTGCACTACAGCACCTTGTAAAACAATTACATGGTGCTATCAGAATTAGGTCTCATAATTCAAACGTAGTCCCACATCTTGCAGGAAATACTGTATGTTATACTGCGCCAGGAGCGTCACTAAGTGATGGACATGTGCGCTATATAAGAAGCCACAATTATTATTATAAATATTATAAGTTGATGCACCATTTAAAACCATTGCGGTTTTGAAAGGTGGCATAACTGGGTGGAGTAGAGGATTGGAATTAATTTCTAAAAAGAAATGATGATATTTGAATTATTTCATTTATTTGTTCAATATCAAACAGCAAATATCCGCTATTTACTGGTATCAATGTAATGTATCATGACAGCAAATCGCAAATGCAACCTTTCCACAGCATAGTTTTGATTGAAAATCATTAGTATTGATTGAAACATTTTACATTTTGGACAAAATTGTTAGCATAATTGTGCTTTATAAATATTAAGACCTCACTACTTTAATAACATTTGGCTTTATAACAGGTGTTGTTGTCCACCTCACCTTCTCACACACACAAATAAATTTTAAAAACTGTACATTTTTCAGTTGACAGAAAGAATTAGCTGAAACCGCGATGATTGTGAAATATTTTAAACATTTAGTTTTGCGATCTTCTTTTGGGTTTCAATAAGCCATGGGGAGTCAGATTTAAGAAATGTCTGGTACAATGACTTCTTTAGTCACAAGTTACTGCCACAATGTGAAATCCCCAGACTAAAGAGACAGTTGCTATGTCGCTTGATTCGGGGCAAGCTTTTGCGTAGTTGCGTAAGAGATGACAAACAGCTATACACAATTCTGAATGAATGTGTACGGCACAATGGTAGCAGGGTTTGCTCATCCTGGAGGTTGCTATGCAAAGGCTTACCTGTACCATTTGACATAGCAACTGTCTCTATAGTCTGAGGAATTCAAATTTATGCAGTAAATTGTGACTAGGCAAGTCATTGTACCAGACCTTTTTCAAATCTAACTCACAAATGGCTTAATGTAACATTTAAACCTACTTTACATATTGAGTATATTTTGATTTGTTCTCTTTGTCTAAAACAGCTACTCTGAGCATTCGCTTGACGGAGCTTTGGATGATGCATTTCACAATCGCAGAGACATACACTAGGCAAGGAGTGCTGTCACATGTAAGTACATTTTTTTTATAATACTTGGATTTCTTGTTATTATTTATTGATTTGTGCAAGTCATAATCACAGACGTTAAACCAATGGTTGTATAAGAGAGATTGTCTGTTGATAGCTTGGCGTTTATATCTCCTTGTAGGAGATTGCAGAGTTCCCTTGACAGGAAAATCATTTAAACAAACAACATTGAAACTAATGGCAAGGGCCTGCGGTTTAGTGGCTTTGAGCCTGCAGTCTAGTGGCCTCAGGCCTGTGATCTAGTGGCCTCAGGCCTGTGATCTAGTGGCCTCAGGCCTGTGATCTAGTGGCCTCAGGCCTGTGATCTAGTGGCCTCAGGCCTGTGATCTAGTGGCCTCAGGCCTGTGATCTAGTGGCCTCAGGCCTGTGATCTAGTGGCCTCAGGCCTGTGATCTAGTGGCCTCAGGCCTGTGATCTAGTGGCCTCAGGCCTGCGATCTAGTGGCCTCAGGCCTGCGATCTAGTGGCCTCAGGCCTGTGATCTAGTGGCCTCAGGCCTGTGATCTAGTGGCCCCAGGCCTGTGATCTAGTGGCCTCAGGCCTGTGATCTAGTGGCCTCAGGCCTGTGATCTAGTGGCCTCAGGCCTGTGATCTAGTGGCCTCAGGCCTGTGATCTAGTGGCCTCAGGCCTGTGATCTAGTGGCCTCAGGCCTGCAGTCCAGTGTAAAATAAGACTTACTGGTGGAAAAAGCCCATGCCCATCTTCAGAAACTACTCTGGGATTCCAGCTACACCTAGTGCTGCCCTGTACCCCCGTAGTGCCTGCCTTGTACTCAGCACGAACCCTCTTGAGAGTGGCAGAAGCGGGAACGCTGGCGCCGTGAAATCTTCTTGATCTCCTTTCCCTGGTGCCCGGCTACCCGGTGACCGATCACCAAGTGAAAGCCAGTGCTCAACACGTCTAATCATCCTGTAAAAATGAAGAAATGTAAATCTCTGGTCAGTCAGGACGACGCAAGACGTAGTAACCTAAAAAGGAAATATTTAGACGGCAGGTTCACAAACCTGCTCTAGTCCATTTTTCTTTGCTCAACACAAAATGGGTATCATGTATAAGAGCCTGGCTGGTAGAGCAGGCACTACCTTCCCAACTTAAAAGAGGTGTCAAGGGGATTTCTTTTAATAATGCAATGGTTGACGACAGTCTGGAGAATGTACGCACCTGTGACCATACTTGCGACAAAAGCTGACCGTCTCTTCATGAAACACTTCCGGGGGATTTGTTAACATCAGAGTCATTGACTGTATACAGATAATCAAAGAATAAGGTTAATTTTTAATAATAATAATATTGGAGTCATATACTGTAGTAGCCTTTGTATCCACTAAGGGGCTCATTCAATAAGCTATCATTGTCTCATATTGCAGGGCCCCAAAAGGTAGTGTCAGCTGGCACTTTGCACCGTCTGCTTGCAGATGTGCATAATGCTTCATGTACATGTAGTGTTGTTTTATTAACAATTAATACATGTATGTGTACTTGCAGTGACGTGAATTGACTGTGAATCTCCAAGTAAATTGAATGCAAGGTTAAAGGTACATTTGTACAAATCTATACATCCAGTCAGGCTGGTAACTGTCGTTATAAACGAGCCTGGAAGTGTGATTTCAGGTGTTCAGGCTTTTACTATGAGTGTGCTTTTGTCTATCATGAGTCATTGAGAGACACTGTCAAGAAATAGATGATGTCATCATATTGTGTCAACTAAGTCTGGTAGATAAGGCTAGTCAGGGGTGCCTTTTTGGCGGTCGTAACCAATGACTGTTTTAGTTGAGTTAAAGGCAGTGGACACTATTGGTAATTACTCAAAATAATTATTAGCATAAAACCTTTCTCGGTGATGAGTAATGGGGAGAGGCTGATGGTATAAAACATTGTGAGAAACGCCTCCCTCTGAAGTGCTTTAGTTTTCGAGAAAGAAGTAATTTTCCACAAATTTGATTTCGAGACCTCAGATTTAGAACTTGAGGTCTCGAAATCAACCATCTAAACGCACACAACTTCGTGTGACATGAGTGTTTTTTTCTTTCATTATTATCTCGCAAGTTCGATGACCGATTGAGCTCAAATTTTCACGGGCTTGTTATTTTTTGCATATGTTGAGATACACCAACTGTGAGGGCTAGTCTTTGACAATTACCAATAGTGTCCACTGCCTTTAAGGTATGTAGCCAAGTAGTTGTGTTACATCATGTGGTTCAAAATGCCTGGTCTTCATTGGTTAGTTTTTACAAAGTGGGAGGAGCCTGAGATGAGAGAAACCCACCTGAACCATCTTCAAGATGGCGGTCTCGTTGTACAGCCTGCTGTTCTCTGTTCCAGGCACCGAGTCCCTGTGCTTCTCATAGCCAGCCTCATTGTAGTAGGGCTCACTCACAAGGATCAGGCCTTGAATGGAGACTAGCACTTGCAGGAGGTTAGATTTGCTCGTCCATATCTCGCTGCCCTGTAATAAGGATGCGAGAAACAAATCATAATGCAGGGTTAACATACAAAATATACTAATAAATCCTCTCTAAGTGATTGTTCAAATAAAAACATTTTATATGTAAAACTATGTAGAAAGCTATTTTTCATGAAGATTCAGGGTCTTGTAAAAATGAATTCTGGTCCAGTAGACATTTTGAGCTACAAGCCCTGCAGGCTGGTGGAATAGTACCCCAAACTTAAGCCTTGTAGGTGAAAATAATAAATACAATGTAGCCTGACATTTAACCCTAGCAGAGTCATTCTCGAAGGCTAAAAAAAGTAAACAATATTTCTAGGAACTTTTTGCTTTAATGCTGTACAATTGATAACAAATGTTTTTACGCGAAAAATAAACACACTTTTGAATTGATTGCATTGACTACCTTGTAAACCCTATAAGGTAATTTAAACACATTTTTGCATAGAACTGCGCAGTATTTTGACACCCGATTCTTGTGATCCTGCTAACACACTTTCCAGGCACCCACAGCAATTGTCGTGGTGCCCTATGCTTTTGCTGTGGTGCCCTGTGCAAAGTTCCAATACTTAACATTGTCCTCATTGTCCTCATGGCTGTGCCCCTTCAAAACTGAGGTTCAAGGGCTGTATTCTAAGCTGGTGCACACGTACCTTTCCTGTCCAGGTTCCAAGCAGGCTAATGCACACCTTGCCATCATTGTACAGGTTTGGGTTGAGTCTACCGCTGCAGTAGGCGTGGAAGTGCATGACAGGCGGTGATTTAGGGTAGTCTTTGGGAAGACGGGCGTCAAAGTAAAAAAGCCCATTCTCGTATGGTGTGTTACTTGGGCCCTCGAAGAGCACAGAAAAGAGGTCCTGGTGAAATGTGATGGTGGAAAGTAGGTTTTAAACTTCGCATGGTGGGGATACAACAAAGGTTTGTCGTAACAATCTGTGCGAGAGTAGAATTTGAAACTTTGCATGGTGGAGATACAATCTAGTAAGGTTTTAAGTACTTGAGTCTTGAATACAAAAGAGCAATCTCATCCTTCAGAATATGCACCTTCTTAAGCTACGTAACTGAAATTTTGATAGACTATAAACAGATGAACTGTTGGCTTACCATTCTATCTGCAAAACCTTTGACTCTAATGCCTTGTGGAAGTGATGTCTGGAGCAACCGCATCTACAGAAATAATGCACAAAGGCCTTTCTTATTGATACCAATGTGTAGATTGGATTAGTTAGTTAGATCGTTCCCCTGCGCCAGGCACAAATACAGAGTATTGCCAGGTGAGGTTGGGATACAAATTTTGCTAAGCGAGTTTTGTTTTATCATAACCCTATTGTTTTTGAGTTGGGATCAATCTGTTGCCAAGTGGGATTGAAATCTCACTCTTACTGAATGATTACGAACTCACTGTGGCAAAGAGGTAGTTAATTTTACTATTGAGATGTTAAAGGGAAGGTACACGTTTGGTAATTACTCAAAACAAATATTAACTTAAAAATTTACTTGGTAACGGGCTTTGGAGAGTTGTTGATAGTATAAAACATTGTGGGAAACGACTCCCTCTGAAGAATTGTAGTTTTTTAGAAAGAGGTAATTTCTCACTAAAATAATAAAAGACTTCTAGCTAGAAGTCTTTTATTCCTATCTGAAAGCACACAAATTCGTCCAACAAGGGTATTTTTCTTTCATCATTTTCTCGCAACTTCGATGACAAATTGAGCCCAAATTTTCACACACTTGTTATGTTATGCTTATGAGGGGATACACCAAGTAAGAAGACTGATCTTTGACAATTACTAAACGTGTACAGGGCCTTCAATAGTTAAGTGATTTTGGGTTGAATCAATCTACTGCAGAGTGAGAGAATCTCAGATCAGGAACTCATTGCTACGTACAATTGAATATCAGAATCACATAGACAACAATTGGAAACTCACAAAAACCCTGTTAAATTCTTTGTAGGAACAAGCTATTTTTGAGTGAGTGGTTGTATTTAAGGAACTTTGTTATTAGTTTACCTCTCTTCTCATGGTTAATGAGAACTGTTTGGGATCCTCTGGTTGGAATACAATACTGGCTGAATTGAACTGATGGTTCTCCGTCACCTCCTCCATTAAGAAGAAATCTAAACGGCAAAAACAATTAAAAGAAAAATTTCATTAGAAATATTTACACTTCTTCTTGTTCTTGGTTTCGTTACCAGAAACATATAGTAATAATTATAGTTACAATTTGGGTAAATAACCAGCACTGGACTTGGAGAAAAACAAAACATTAAGTTGTTATTTTGGCATAAATTTCACTGTTTAATAATGTCTCACTGGCAATAAATTGCTGAATGAGCATTTTAAAACCACATAACTGCTTCCTTTCTTAACAGTGAACTAACAGGGAGTACGTTTTGAATAACAAAACATGATCAATTTAAGAGAAGGTTCAAGACAAACTGTAACAAATGGGAGAAGAAATCAAGAGTTCTCACTGTCACATGCTTGTGCAGATGCCGCTTGTGCTGTCCCTTCTTCCGATGTCTTCGGAGTTGCATCTTGGTTATCAAGTATACATTCCTCCTTTGGTTCTGTGACCCCAGGGTCATCCTCTTTCTCAGATGAGGCTACAGTCTCTTGGGAAGTATGCTCCTCCACTACTGGGGATGGAGCAGGGATCTGTTGTGGGGAAGAGGCTACCTCCTTTTCTGCTTCAGGTTCCAGCTGACTCGCCTCGGACTGGAAACCATTTTCTAGATTAAATTTTTCTAGATTATCAGTTTCAGTGGTATCCACACTGTGGTAACCGTCCCGACTGTGCTCGATGTGTCCGGGGCTTGACCCTCCGTGGATGTGATTCGCATCCTGAGGCACCTCCATCAGGTTCTCAGGGATGGAGTTGGTGAAAGAGGCGAGCTGGTCACGGATGCGATGGAGGGCAGTACGGGTTTCCTCTATGTCCACTGTAATCTTGGAGAGTGAGTCGTCACCTTGGGGCTCAAGTGGTACCGCATCACCCGCCATGTTACTTGCCATTATAAGGTCTTGTCTGTCATTAGGCGAGCTACTGAGAAGGAAAGTAGTAATAAGTAAACTTCTTTGAATACAATTTTCAACTACTTCAATTTAAATAAAACCATCATTAAGTAACCCACCATAAACGGATCAATAAGTAACCTCCTCAAAATAAACCCACCAATAAGTAACCTACTCCAAATAAGTCTACCAATAAGTAACCTACTTCAAATAAATCCACCAATAAGTAACCTACTCCAAATAAGTCTACCAATAAGAAACCTCCTTAAAAATAACCCACCAACAAGTAACCTACTCCAAATAAGTCTATCAATAAGTAACCTACTTCAAATAAATCCACCAATAAGTAACCTACTCCAAATAAGTCTACCAATAAGTAACCTCCTTAAAAATAACCCACCAACAAGTAACCTACTCCAAATAAGTCTACCAATAAGTAACCTACTTCAAGTAAATGTATAAACATTGTTGCCTTGTTTGTATTTTCTGTACTTGTACTGTTGAGGTTGAATAAATAATAATAATAACAATAAACTGCTGCAATATGAAAGTGAATAGAATTTACTTCATAATTTTTTGAGGGGTAATTTTTGGTCCAAACCTTGCAATGTTGACTTCATCAGCAGCTCCTGAGGCATCACTTGCTGTTTCCCAGCTACTTGTGGATGAATCAGACGAGCCTTGTGATTGGTCTTCGTCTTTCCAATGGGCATCATCATGGTCATTATCTGACCAATCAGAATCACTGTCCTTTAAAGATGAACAACAAAGAGGAAGTGTGAAATTTAGAGACGGTTTAAAGAGACATCAACAACAAAACGCACAAAAAGAGCAAGCTGTATCGTAAACTTGGTTGTTATCTATGGCTTTACAGCAGGCACAGGTTGAAAAGCTTCTGACTGGCACCCCTGAACAAAGATATTGCCAACATAGGGAGACCGCCAACATACAACTAGAAAGTCAGTTGTTAGTGCGCAGGCAGTGCAGAGTTCATTGGTTGAAATCCTGCTCCAGTAAACTTTTCTTTGTTCAACCCAAAATCATTTAAAGTTTTCCCAGTCAGTTTCCCTTGTGATTTCATATTTGATGCACAGAGTAAATGTCTTGACATTTTGGAAAGTATGCTCCGCGTCTTCAGGAGAAAGGAAGACGACACTGCTTAAAACATCAAGTCTTGGCTTTATATCGAAGAGTAGTGGGCATTTTCTTACCTCCTCCAGTTTGTACAGGTCCTGTGGTAGTACGGCACACTCCGATCCATCCACCCAGGCTACATGAATTTCCCCACTGGTGTTGATCCATCTCACCTTTAAAAACAAAGGAGAGCAAAAAGAAGTGACTGGGCGAGCAGTTTAGAACATCAAATCACAGTTCTGGTGATTAAGTCTTTAAGGCGTAGGTTCTAATCCTGGTCATGATACTCATGGCCTTGAGCAAGATTCTTTACTATAATTACTTCTCTTTACTCAGGGGTTATAAATGGGTACATGCCGTTGATTATGTGTTTGAAAAAGCCTTTGTTTGTGGCAGCACAGGGCTGTATTGACCCCTTGCACGCTCTTCACAGGCTGCGACTGATGCCACGCTCACCATTTGATGGGCAGTTAGGTTTACTTGTATTTAAGCCGTGTCGCCTAAAATGCACACTTGAGAAAGATTACAGGGATGTTATTGGCCCAATGACTAGGGAACTAAATAAAGAAAAGCATTGTAAAATGCGCTATATATGAACTATTTATTATTATTACTTTAATGTCAATAGGGAACCATGATGGCAAGCAGCCTCTTTCCAGTGTTCAGATTGTAAAATTGTTTCCTTAGGTGTATGACTTGCTTTGAACAATTGTCAAACACATTTGGCTTTTTAGACAGTTGAAGTCATGCTTACCTGACCAGCACAGGGCACTCCTTCGCCCTGATCACCACGAGTACTTTCAAAGTCGGCGGATTTACATTCTAAAGCTGGACAGCTCCCTGCTTGCGTTGCCAAGTCCTTCTTTAAATTGGTCAAGTTCATTTGATCAACACTGGGCGTATCCTGATCAGGAGTCACTTCTTCCTGTGTCTCTACTTGTCCGAGTTCTTTGTCTGTTACAGGACTTTGAGATTCAGGGTGTAGTGTAACCAGAGAGTCTGTTTTAGGAGTACTAGTGGATGGCGTTAATGAATCATTTAGGCAAGAATGAAGGCTGGTTGTGGTAGCAGCATCGACAGGTGATGATTTTTTGATCGTTTCGATGGATGGATTTTCTTTTAAATGTTCTACATCCGTTATGTGTTCCACAGCTAAAGCAGCATCCCTAGGAGTGTCTTGGCAATTTACGGCGTCAGGGGTGCAAGAGTCCGACAGGACACCGGGTTGTCCTGCAATGGCAACGGTAGCTATTTGTGTTGTACCCTTTTGTGTATCGGCAGCTGCATTACCCGTATGAGCACAGTCACCTATATGGGAGTTTTCTTGACTCATTTGGGACATATTGTAACCTATATGGGTACTTGAGTCACCCGTTTGGGTACAGTCAATCCTTTCCTGATCTACCTGAAGTCCACCTATATGGGTACCATTAGCGCCTAATGCACTGGGTGAGTTCAATTTGACGTCCGACTTGGCTTTTTTCATGGTTGCGATTCCCCGCTGGCTGTCGGCGATTCTTACGATAATGTCGCCCACGTTGAAGGTGAAGTCTGGATGAGGTGTCAGCTCGTAGACGCTCACTTCCTCGGTGTTGACTGGTGTTGGTCTATAAAAAAAGGCAAACATTTTTGCAAGATTCAAGGCTTGACAATAACAAATATCAATAGGCTTTTTATATAGCGCTTATTTACCTTTTTACCTTGCATGATTTGAAAATTCTTGATCTGGTCTGCTCACAAACTGTAAGTTCAGAATTTCTCACAAACTGTAAGTTCAGAATTTCTTGTGATAAAGCTTTATCACGTCCGTCCCCACGATTTGATTTGTGGCAAGAAATTCTGAGTAAAAAGTTTGTGAGCAGACCTGTATGCCTGGCCTCATGCTAAGAGTGAGTGGATTTAGGCTACTGTACCAAATCCAAACAGAATCATATTATTGGTTTAGTTGGGAACTAGGGGTGGTTAGGGGGGGTTAACCTACACATTGCACTGTTGGTTCGGTCTCATGATCCACTGTATAAGACACGTTCTCTCCTTGTGATCAGTCTTACAGACCAGACCATACACATTCTCAAGAGACTCTGCAAAATAAAACAAATAGGCATCAGGGTTTCGGATGTTACAGAGACCATCAAAAATATGCTTCTCTGAATGAGTTTTGTGACTTGAATACAAGCTGTTTCACAGTGTGTATTTAGGCATTAAACAGTTAGCAACAACAAAAGGCAATGTGTAAAACCACCATCTTAAAAATATACCGCCATGCATCTTGGCAAACCGAAAACAGCAACAAAATAAATCAAGGTCTTAATAGATTATACTTATGGCATTGATTTAAAATCAGCACACCATGATGGTTGCTGTTTCACTTGGAATTGGATTTCATCCAGAATCCTTTGCTTGTCGATGATGAGCATTGGGACATACTATGAGATTAAAATTGATTTCAAATCCAAGTAACAAGCCCCCACCCTTCACCCATCTTTTTGTAAAAAACCTTAAAGGCAATGAACACTATTGGTAATTGTCAAAGACTAGCCTTTGCAGTTGGTGTATCTCAACATAAAATGCATAAAATAACTAACCTGTGAAAATTTGAGCTCAATCGGTCGTCAAAGTTGCAAGATAATAATGAAAGAAGAAAACACCGTTGTCACACAAAGTTGTGTGCATTTAGATGGTTGATTTCGAGACCTCAAATCTAAATCTGAGGTCTCGACATCAAATTCGTGGAAAATTACTACTTTCTCGAAAACTATGGCACTTCAGAGGGAGCCGTTTTTCACAATGTTTTATACCATCAACCTCTCCCCATTACTCATCACCAAGAAAGGTTTCATGCTAACAATTATTTTAAGTTATTACCAAAAGTGTCCACTGCCCTTAACTGTTATCTTACCGTTATTCTTGGTGACAAAGTCTCCAGGGAAGAACTCTAGCTCATCCAGCTGGTGGACTGGGACCAAATCGGCTGATACCACACCCCGCTCTAATGTCCCATCCTGGTGGCAAGATTCATAAATAAATAAAAACAATGTCTTTTTGTTAGTTGAAAACGTATAAAAAATACAAAATTCCCTCTGAAGTTAGAACTTTGCACGTTATTTCTCAATTTAAATCTTGCCTTCGTGACCACTACCTCAGTTACCTGTAATTTGGGGATTGGTGTTTTTTTCTTAACCACCTTGCATTACATAGCCGTTACTGTATCACAAATTTGTCTATTTTGTATTTATATGTGTAATTTTTATTGTAATTTTCAACAGTTTTTAATAAACATAAATTTTCATGTTTTTTTCACAGTTGTTTTTGCTTTTTTACCGTTTTATTCTGATGTGTGATCAAGGGTCCCCATTTAGTGGGCCCGCAGGCCTGTTAGGTGGCTAGGCCTCCATTAACAGAAAATGCTCAACAAGACTTTCTGAAAAAGGATGTCTTACCTGCCACATGACATCTGCAAGTGTCCATGTGTGGGTGACCTCCACGCATACCCTTTCCCCAACCTCTAGCGGCCTCGGAGGGGGTCTTCGCTTAGGAGCCATTCGCATATGTTGCTTCTTGGTGTGTCTGTGAAGAAGACTTGACACAACTTTGTGTCGTCTGCTGCCCTCCCCCTTGGAGGACGCGTTAGAGTCCGTCTGACTCCCTGCATCACTGTCCTCCGAAGATCCCTCCGAAGAATCCTCCTCCCAAACTTCCTCACCATCTGACGATCTGCTCCCATCTTTCTCGTCCTCACATTTCCGTTTGTTTCTGCTCTTCAACATCATTCCCCTGATTCGCCGTAAATTTTTACTGCTGGTTGACTTCCCCACAGCTGCTCCTAACTTCTCCACCTCTGCGTCCCCCACCTCCTTGCTGCTGCTGGCAAGAAGATGCGCATCAGTTAACTTGAGAAGATGTCTGACCTGAGTGATGATATCCTTTGTAGACTCAGTTGAAGAATTCTCCATCAAAGTCTTTAAGTCCTGAAGACGGCTCGCATCCTGTGAGAGATATCCTTGAGGCTGTTCGGCCCGAGCAAGTAGCTCCTGTAAGCCTTCATTTATCTTCTGCTCTGTTTGATAATCTTGGCCGTCTATCCCGTCCGAGTTTGCGATTCTCTCATGGTATTCACTCAGCTGGGAGAGTCCGAGCAGACACGATAAAGCCTTCTGCTCCGCACTCTCAGTAATATTTGCACAAGCCGCCCCCGATAATTCCTTCATATTCTCTGATAACTGACCTTTAATAGCTTGTAGTTTACCCAAGCTATCTAGAAACTCATCCACATACATAAGTAGATCTGCAATATTCTCTTTCCTTGGAGAATCTACAGCTTCACTGTTACTACCCAACACGGCACCACTGCCAGCTCCACCCGCACCCCCAGAAGCCATTGCTGTATCATCAGGTGCTTTATTTACAGCATTTGAAGTGTCCTGAGTACTGCTTATAGCTTCATTAGTACAGCTCGCACCTCCCTTGGTTTCACTTCCAATGTTTGTCTCTGTAGAAATCTCCTTGGTGGTCTTTATGGCACCACTACTTGAGTCCATGGACCCAATCAAAGCTTCTTCAGTCTTGCGGCTAGCCTGCATGGCGACACTACTAGTCTCCTCAGTTTTGTCACAACACTCCCCTTCATTAGTAACGCTCCCAAGTTCCTTGGTTTCACTTCTAGTACCACTGTCAGCACCAATGCTTGTCTCTGTAGAAATCTCCCCTGCTCTGCTGTTGTCTGTGGCACTTCTACTCGAGTCCATGGACCCACCACAAGCTTCGTCAGTCTTGCGACTACCACTAGTCTCCTCTGTTTTATCATGACCCTCCTTAGCATCACCATGTCCCTGTTCCTGATGGCTCCTTGGTTCACAAACACCAGAATCCCTCTCACTTGATACATCCAGTTTCTTTAAATCACCCATCTTTCCCAGATTTACTTCAGGAATTCCTTCTGTTTTTAGAGGTTGTACAAAGCTGTTGATATTACCTCTTGTCACTGGCCTAGGGTAATCTAAATCTCCCGGTCGAATTTTGTACATGACCTTGTCTCCAATTTGAGTACTTGCTGCGATGAAGTATGACAGCGGCTTGACCCTAGGGAAGAATACCATTTAAAGTCAACTCCAACACAAAGATTACACAATTTCCAGATCTCTTCAATATCAAGTATTTAGGGCATGTTTGACAGCCATCTGCATAAAGGCAATACTGATTTATATACAAAGTTCATTTTGTCAGCTTAAAGACACCGGACACTGTTGATAATTGTCAAAGACCAGTCTTCTCACTTGGTGTATCTCAACATACATGTATGCATAAAATAACAAACCTGTGAACATTTGAGCTCAATTGGTCGTCGAAGTTGCGAAATAATAATGAAAGAAAAAACACCCTTGTAACACGAAGTTGTGTGCTTTCAGATGCTTGATTACGAGACCTCAAATTCTAAATCTGAGGTCTCAAAATCAAATTCGTGGAAAATTACTTCTCGAAAACTTTGTCATTTCAGAGGGAGCTGTTTCTCACAATGATTTATACTGGATTTTTGGGCTTGAACAAAGAATTGACTAGAGTGGGATTCGAACCAACGACCTCCGGATTAATGTGCCGTGATTTATACTATCAACCTCTCCCCATTTATGCTAATAACTATTTTGAGTAATTACCAATAGTGTCCACTGGCTATAAGGTAGTTAGTGCAGTTTGTATGGATTTCATTTAAATTGGTTTTGCTTATCTTGGAGCTCCTGATAATTTACTTGACAACAAGAAAACAAACATTTTCAAGAAAAACATTTGTTTGTGGATTTTGATTATTTCTTTCAAAATTAATCGTTTGTCTTTGTGATCATTGTGAAAGCTATCATGACTTTTGTAAATTCCTCTTGAACTCCCCTGAAAAAAATGGTTTGTACCTTAACAGCATCTCTTCTGTGACTTTCCTTGGAGGTGGCTGAAGGTCATATTGATCCGTGCAGTCCGATTCTGGATCCTTCCATAATCCCCTTGTCTGCCAATGTACCTCCAGTTCAGTCACCTTGACCTTGGAGAAGATAAGAACAAATTTATATCATCAATATTGAGACCATTCCAACTCCGTTCTTCAGACTTACAGTCAGTCTGGGATCTTCCTCACGGGGCCTGGGTTCAACTTAATCGTCTTAGAGCTGGCTAGCTTGGGTCGTAATACCTCAATCCTCCATGGTATCGGAGCTACCAGCTGGAACAGGTCACATGTGAATGTCATTGTTTGCTTGTGTATTTCGCGTTAGTTAGCGTGAAAAACTGACGACCACTTTGGGTATGTTAGCTAGTGTAGAAAGTGGCTGATTGTTGGACAAAGTTCTTGAGTTTGCTTTCCCCAAAACAATAAGTTTTGTTGGAGTTAAAAAGTATCTTGCTATGAGGACACAAGTGCCAGGATCATGACTTGAACCCACACTCTGCTGATCAGAAACACAAGAGCTCGAGTTCGGTGCACTTAACTGCCACGACACGCCACTAATTTTACTGTCCGCTAGGAAAATCCCATAGTACGTCAGAGACAGACTTATTTAGACTGACTGCAAGATAAACAGGCCCTACCTCTTCCACTGTTACAGTGAAGCTGGCTTTGCTGCTTAGTATCGGCTGCTGTCCACTCAGCCATGTAGCGTTCTTGAAGGTTGTGGCTGGTCCTCGTAAAACCTGACCTGGAAAGAACCCATCACAGCTGAATGCAGAGTCCTAGGGGAGAAACACACAGAGAGAACAATTCCACCTGGTCTTACAGTCAGACACCTTCATATAACCGACAGCACTCACATCAACTGCCATGGTGCCCTGTGCTTTGGCTATGGTGCCCTTTGAAATTTCCAATACAAATTTAAAGCGAACAAATTAATCTGCTCAGATTTAACACTACTATTTGGAACTGGCAACTTAAGCGCCTCAGCCAGTGAAATTGGACTCAATTAATTGATAACCAATTGTAAAAACAATTTGCATTTAAACAAAAACTTGTTCAACAATATTGAACAAATGTGTACCTCGTCTGTGTAGTCGTGAACATCGGTCAGTCTACAAGCGCTGTCATCTGATAGAGCACACCTAGGAAGAGATACAACAAGGATTTTACTGTAAGATCTGAGGCTTAACTTATAGTCAAAGGCTCCACTTAGAAGCAGTCCTGGTGTTTACTCAAAGTTGATTTTACAATGGAGGTAGCCTGGTTGGGTGGAAGTAAAAAAAAAGTTCAAGAAGTTATTATGAGAAATAACAATATCAAAAGCTTATCACCTGGCTCCATTCTTCAGGCAGACAATGAGCTGCACATACAGGTTTCTGACAACACCAACCCAAGATCCCATTACAACATGTCGGCTTGGTGTATACTTCTGTTGAAAGAATAACACAAACAATAAACACTAATAATTTGGTTTTGCTGTACATCCATGAATGATTAGCACAGTTAGTTGGCTGTGAAAAATGTCTATTATTGTCTACAGTACAGACTTGTCCTCAGTTTCACTCTCAAGCCCAGTTCATACTTCATGCGAATGGGAAGCGAATTTGACGTGAATTGACATCACAACCCTCCTTTCGCAGCGATATTCGCAAGTGAGTTGCCCGTAGCTCAACTGCTGCGAACTTTTCGCTGCGAATTTGTGACGTCAACATTCGTATCGCATTCGCATTCACAGGAAGTGGTCTTGGTCTTGATGGTGAGAGCTCACCTAGTCTTTGACTTTGTGGTCTCGACTAAAACACTGCCACTACTACAAGCTTTTCCAAACTGAGGAGTTAATATAGTAATAGTTGAGGTGGCTACACAGGGCTCAATATTAACACTGGACCACAGGCTTGAGGCCTGTGGTTTTAGTAGTCATGTGTGTTTCACTTGAAAAAAATACAAATTTGTGTTATATCTTTGTGAACAAATGTTTGATTCTGGTCTTATAAAATAAATTTTGGTCCAGTAACAATTTTGAGCTGCACAAGCCCTGCAGTCATTTTGATTTTCCCAAAACTTTGAGTCCTGCTACAGGGTTTTAAAATTGTACTTTGTTGTTATTATTTATTAAGCATTAAAAAAAACATTTATCTTGTACAAACAACATACATTCAGAGAGAATTGGCAGAACAAACAACTTATAATAAAGCCAGAGGCAATGCCCAATTTCAAAAAGTTTACTAAAAATTGTGGCAAGGAAGGCCCTTCAAGACCAATACCTCTGGCTACACACATGTACATGCATACTGACCATTATGTGTTCCAGGTCCTGGCTGCTCACATCATACACCATTTGCTTGGTACGAACCACCTGGAGATGGCAAGAGACACTGACAGCACGTACGATTCCCCGCTGCGAATCCCCCATGTTACGTCGTACTGCATCCCCAGGCATCAAAGAGCGATCATAAAGGTTCACCTACAAGCCATGAAATGGGAAAGAAACGTGTTATTTTTGATAGGTTTCAAATTTGCAGATGGAATTAAGGAACTGAGTAATCTTTGTTGAACTGGTATTGTTTTAACAAAGAATGACATGTTTTGGTAGGGACAATTTTCTCGCACATGCCAGTGTTTTGAAACATACCACTCAAAACAATCAGTAATTCGCCCTGCGGTGCTGCTGGTACGATATCAGTAAGCTAAACTGAATGAAAATCTATTTTTGTTTCCGATTAAAGAAATTAAAGAAAGTCATCTTTCCTGAAAGACCAAACAGTCTGCTTGCAGACATGCCAATTGTGATCAAGCCTCCCCCAAAGCGAGAAAGAGTGTAGCATTTTGTCAAGATCATCACTATCATATCAGTCTTTAATTAAGTTTTACAGGGTCATCAATAACCAGCGAGTATCAGACTTGTTCCATAAAATAAATATATTACATCCATCATAGACATGACATTATTTTACTTGTAAGTTGTATTAATTTTTAGTACCTAAAAATAAGTAAGTAGTTATTTAACTTTGAACAAATTAAATAACACAGGACAGAGGGCGGGGCATGCATGCAGGGTACATTTGAATTGAGTTTATCTACCAAAATACAATTATAAATAATATAATAAATATACAAACGCATGACAAACAAAAAGTGAGTAGGCCCCTATTTAATAGACAAGTGTCTGGTTGGAAATAGAGAATCCAAGCGGTACATGAGGTTGTTTTTATAAAATGAGGCCGAAGTGTGCCTTTAAAAAACCGGCCTTTTACGATAATGAGTTAGAATCCCTTTAATTTAAACTGTTATTATTAAAAAGGTCGAGTTGTCTTATTGACGTATTAACGGCTACAGAACTGTCAGATTGACAGATGTTGATTATTCATTGAATACCTTTCCCTCTCCAACGACCTCCTCTCTCCCTCGAGGGTACCAAGCCACCCTCACATATCCCTTCTTGAGCATCTCTTCCTCATCTTCAGAATCGTCCAAGCTGTTAAACCCATCGAAGTTCCGTACGACCAGGCCGAGTTGCAATGCACCACGGTGAATGCGGCGAACGACGTCCTCTTCGAACAAGGTGGACGCCATTTTGTGACGATCACCGGCTGACGGTATCCAGGAGGAGATAATGCAGGCTGCTATCTCTGGAGCGTCTATTGTTGAATATCTGTAAATGCTCTTGGATTAAATCAAACAGTAACATCTATTTTTCCCAATCATGCACAATAAACTTGAAATGTTTTAGTTTTAATATTTTCGCTTGCCTTGAATGATGTAACCCTGGAAACCAAGTTAACTCTTTCTCACTACCGTTAAATGGTTTAAAGGGCGACCCGTACACTTCAAAAACTGCATCCCGCGAGATGGTTGTGCGAAATGGGCGTGGTTCAATTTTTTCGTTTTTGATGTATTGATTTTTCTTGGATTAATTATCAGGCAATAGGCATACTTCTGTATAAAATGGATCGGTTTTTCGTTGGTGTGAAAATATTGACTGACTGTGTTTAGAAATAATATTCTGGATTCGTTTGAAATCGGGATTTTAGGCACCCCATGGGGAAGTCTGTATTGTTAATTTTATTGATGCACATATTGCGCAATATTTTAAAACTCACAAGCCTAAGCCTAAGAACTATTAAAAACTTTGGAAAATACATTTTATTTTTTTGTAACAAGACCCCTCATAGTTTATGTGATGATGACTTAGCTCAACTTACGGTTTTGCTTTGCAAAGATTCGAGATAATAGAAATGCAGTAACACAAATTATCAAAAAGGGACTGCTATAATAGGCGAGGCTAAAAAGTTTGTTTTTGTTTTTATTTATTCATTTGTTTTGTTTGTATGCAATGTTCGCCCCAAACAATGGTATATACTGAGCGTATTAAAACAGTAAGGAGAGTATGATATTTCCAAGCCGGCCCTTATACTTTTTGTAGTGCTCTGTGGCGAGGGTCTCTGGCCCATCAGAGGCACATTCGTTGAGATGGTTGTTATAATTAATTGCTGTAATTTTGCGATTAGATAGAAGCACCTTTTCGGGGGACATAAATAATATTATAGGTACAATACAATCCATGTGGGGCCACATACTGCACACTGTGCTACATTTTGACCAAAAATAGCCCTAGCATCCATCATCCACCACGTGCCACACAGAAAACTTTACACCATTGTCGCAACTCTTTTTCTCTAATATCTGTTCAACATGCCCGCGCACTCAGAAGCAATCTTCATCTGTTTTGTTTTGTTTTGACAGCAATGCGTATAGGCCAAGTAACAAATGAAGAGATATATTATTTTCAGTTGTATAATGCACATCCAGATTAATATCGGGTCGGGTGGCATCGGGCCTATTATTGGGTTGGGGTGGGGGGGGGGGGGGTAATTGTTGGTGGTGATGGGGATGAAAATTAGTTCATTTCCAATTGTGGTGTGATGGTTTGGGGTTAAGTTAAAGTTTCCGTATAACGCCACCACTTTTTCATTCGATATGAAATAATAATATAGTAGGCATATTCTATTTTACCTCATGAGCTATCCCTTTTTGTAATAATGACTGAACAAGTGGTAGCAGGATACGGAAAGTTATCAACATTTTAAGGGCATGCCATCAGGGAAAAATTCCCCCGGACCCTGCTGAGTCTTATACCTGTTTAAACATCAATAAAGGGGCTTTTCAATTATTCGGGTATTTTATAAGTGCATCAAGATACATCAAATATCATAGAGCTGCTAAGCACACACATTTGCTAGCATCAAATTTTTGCCTTGATATAAAAACAGATACCAACCAAAATTCCACCTAATTTTCAGGATAAGGAAACAACAACTAAATAACAAGCAATATGCAACAATTTTGTTTTGTTTTGTAATCCTGTTTTAAATCAAGGAAGAAATTTCATGCTAAGCAAATTGTGCTTAGCAGCTCTATGAAATTGGGCCCTCGAAGATGGCCCATAAATCTGACCGCTGCTGCGCTTCGCGCCGTAGAGCCTTAGAGCTTGATTCGTACATCCATGGTTAGAGGAGCGACACTCGGACACTCAGCTGCAGTTGTGTTGTGTTTCAAGTTTGAAAAGAAGAACATAAATAACCCCCAACCACTCCCGGCCCAACATTTTTATTAATGCATACACGCGAGCACACTAAATTAAATGCTCCCTATAAAACAAATATCGCTGAGCCACACGCAAAGACCCCGCCCATCCCACTTATAATTATTGGAGTAGTTAAACGGCCAACAACCATCCCACAGCCGAGCGAATCATGCGCAGTAAGATGCAGTGTTACACGTTGAGTCCAGAAACCCACGGGAGATGACACGAAATGACCGAATTATTCACCTGAAAAGACGCAGAATATCACTTATAAAAATAGGAGACGATATCTGAGGACCGTAGAAACATATTTGCAGACGTTAAGAGCGCGGACAAAGGCCTTTTTTTCGTAAAACCGAGACCGGAAGAATGGTAAGCTCACGGAACTTGGCAGGGATGGTTTGGAGGAATCATTGTCGTCCGTTCTCGTGAAGTGAACGGCGGTGTGGAACTTTAGTGAAAGAGAATGACAGTCAATCCTTGTGGGGCGTGGGCGTGAAGTCACGTTTCGAAATTCCCAACCGATAATTATTGCTAAGCAAGTTCTCCTACAGCATTTGGTTTTGTATTTATGACATTATTTTTAAAAATAAGTTTTTTATTTGCAAAAAATTGGTAAATTTATATTAAATTTTCCAAAATAAAAGAAGGCCTAATTGTTTTTTTTTACTACAAAATAATTGCAATTTCCTGGGCATGCTGGGGCAAGTTTGTATTGATTATTGCCTGGCTTTCTGAACTTCTCTGATTTCAAATATCATATGGTGCCAGTTTTTCAACACGGTCAAAAATACACAGAGTGGTCTTGTTTGCACTTCCTTCTTCATCGGGTAAGGGTGAAGTTTTATATTCAAGTCTGAACCAGATTACTAAATTATATTATTTTAATATTTTGATTATTATATCTGGAGACAAAGTCTAGTTGCGATAACGTAACCCTCCTGCCGACGGCGCAGCCGGAGGGTTACGAGTCACTTCAATCGAAAAACGGCGAAATATTTTAGTCAACAGATTTGCTCATTTTTTACCACTTTAAAAAAATAATGACTCAAATTCTATGAACACTAACTTAATCCTCAATGTCTAATGAATAACATCCAAAAACACAATTGAGAAAATATTTTGAAAAAAAGGACAAAAACTTACCAGATTCCGGGAGCGAAACAGTCACAAATTTCCCAGGTTCTATTTTTGAACCTGTCGCTGGTTACCATGCGCTGACCCCAAGCGCTGAACCCAACCGCAGGTACCAGCCAATTGAATTGACGACCTGCCGACCGAGCCGCAGCCGAGTTTGACTAAACCATTCTGTAAAAGGGGTGTTACAAGGGGTGCTGCAGTGCGGCAGTGCTTTGAGTGAGTGAACAGCGGGCATAGTAAACGGACAGCGCACACGCACTGCCGCGCTGCCTTATAACACCCCTTTTACAGAATGGTTTAGTCCAACAGCAATGAACATCGGGAAGTCACAAAATGGCGAAGCGACAGGTTCAAAATAGAACCTGGGAAATTTGTGACTGTTTCGCTCCGGGATCTGGTAAGTTTTTGTACTTTATTTCAAAATACTTTCTCAATAGTGTGTTGAATATTATTCATTAGATATTGAGGATTAAGGTCGTGTTCATAGAATTTATGTCATGATTTTCAAAAGGGGTAAAAATTGAGCAAATCTGTTGACTAGCTGTTGAAATTGTACGTGTTTGACCATTTCGCCGTTTGTCGATTGAAGTGACTCGTAACCCTCCGGCTCCGCCGTCGGCAGGAGGGTTACGTTATCGCAACTAGACAAAGTCATTTTTATATTTATCACTACCACAGAATGGTTTGTACTAAAACAAAGAAAAGAAGACTTTACTCAAAAAAATCTGAGTAGCTCCCCCCCCCCCCCCCGGCAACTCTCCCTGGTTCTACAGGAAAATGCCCTAAAGTAATTAGATAAACAAATCCTTCCATTTTCTGTTTAATTTGAAAATCTGGAAAAGTTTTCGTATGGCGCTATCACCTTTTTACTCCCTATGAATTATTATAGTATCTGATTTAATGAGATTAGTTTAGATAACGTAACCCTCCTCCCGTCTATAGACTATATCCCTTCTTGTAAAAATGAGTGAAAAAGTGGTGGCGCCATACGGAAAGTTATCAAAAAATAGAGTTACTATAAATATAAATATGATGAAAACTTGTGGGTACAACCATGAGTAAAATCTCTTTTGAAGGAGTGGTGGCTCTGAAAAGAGCCGGTTTGGTCTCAATGCTTCAAACAGAAAACAACGCGCTCGTCTTCTCCTCCTGAAGACGAGCACCATTCAAACATTCGAGCTTCTAACACCATTTATCCAAAAATGTTCCTGACTGGAAAACTTTCCCTATTTCACGTTTAATCATGGGGTACTACCACCATGGTTTAATTTAGTTATAAAGATCTCCCCGGTTGCTGTTCAAGATATCCCTGATTGTCACAAATGTTGGCAGTAACTTTCAAATAACTAATTAGAGACCCTAGTAATTAATTATGTCATGATGATACTAATTATCATTACCAAGCCTAAATCCTTTATCCAAAGGAAGGACTATGGTCATTATAGACCTACAAGGGTCACCATAGGGGGTGAAGCATTCCAATCTTATCTAAGTCCAAATAATTTGGTGTGGAGTGACTTGGGATCAGTGAAGAAGAGGATTTGGGAGAATTGAAGGCAACATCTTAGCAAATGTGCCAGTTATTTTTCATATAGTTGGCCTAGGCCCTATGTGTTTTAATATTTAGGAAAGTTGAAAATCATTTTTTTAATCTAAGATTTGCAAAATATTCAGAGCTCAGGAATAATTAAATGAACATGTTTATTCCACAGGAGCAGGGGATCATTTGAACTGTTCTCATCGCCTCATTATTGATTGGTCCTTTTTCCAAAAATGAGGGATTCAGAAGTACTGAGAACCTTTGGCTCAAATTTACTTATCACTGGGTCGGGCATTCCAATCTCATGTTAAGTCTAAACAATTTGTTCTGAATTTGGATTTTGGAACGACAGTAGAGGAGGAGATCACATGTTGGCTAAAAGATGCCTAGACTTAGATTTTAAAATTAAATGTATTTTTTCAAGAGTAGCTGTATAGGACAGCTGTTCCTTGATCTTAGTATCAACTACTGTAATCTCAGTTGCAGTCGATGCACCAGTCAACACTGACAATAAGTTCAACTCTTTGATTATTATTTTATGCAGGCTACCAGTGAGTCATCTCTCCAGGCCTTGGAAGGGTTGATGAATGAATTCTTCTCACCTTCGACCGGTAACCAACGGAAGCGAGAAATAGGTTTGTTTTCTTAAATCTTTTTTCTTTTGTTTTATCCCTGGACCAAAGTGAACATTGAGTGTAATTAGATCGGTATTTTAGTTACTTAGATCGGTATTTTAGTTACTTAAAGCCACTTGATGGTGTCCTCATCAAGGTCTTTTGATTCAATTAACCTGACGTCTTCATCTGAATAATCTTGGACGCGCCAATTGGTGGGCAATGTCACTGTACATTATCCAGTGAAGCGCGCATTTTTTACGACGCAGTGTTTTTAGGTAAACCTATTACCCGCCAAAATGGTGTGCATCACACAGTCGCCGCATGTGACGTGCGTGCAAGGGTCAATATGAGTGTTTGCTCACCTTTTGGTGGTCTGAAGTGAAGCAGTTGACTGGTTGAGAATGGTTCGTGGTTTGGGTCTGCCACTAACAAAACAGCACTCTCAACAAGGGAAAGTAGCATGAAATAGTCCACTATTTTTTTAACCCCTTGTGCCAAATATCTGTTTTCATAATGTACTTCCTTATGTTTTCAACAAATGTGTAAATGCATTTACATGTACAATGTAAGCTTTTGGTCATGAAGTTACTATCTAATTTTGTAGAGCAGGGTGCATCAAAGAATCTATCATTCAGAATTTAGAGTTTAAAAAAAAATGTTGATATAAGAGATGTTAAATTTGCATCGGGGATAAAGAATATGAATTTTTAATTTTGGTTTTGACCCAAAATTTGGGTAAAGACCAAAATAAAAAAATAAAAAAAATGTTGAGTTGAGTGCCAATGTTTTGGATCAACTTATACAGCTCCACCAGCCGTCTCAAACCAACAAGGTTTTGAAATTGTTCACTATTAACACTAGGCAGATGCACAAATGCAAATCAGCCCCCATTCAAAAGGCACCATAGATGTTCCATCACTTTTCCCACCCATAGCATGTGCAATATGATGTGTGTGACTTGCATATTTTATTGGAATGACCCATAGTACTCATTCTCTCCCACTGCAGAGGAGCTACTGAATAATTTCAGCGCTCAGAGCGGATCATGGAGACATTGCTTCTACTTCCTGGCACACACTCGTAATGAGTACGTCATGATGTACGCTCTCAGCATCTTTGAGGTATGGTCAAGATTGATTCGAAACTTTGAAATGTCCAGAAGACGGTCAGAGCTCACTGATCAAAATGGCGAGCAGAATCCAGAGCTAATGAGATTTCTTATATCATATCACCACAAACCTTACTTACCTGGATATACAACCTAGAAGTATTGTAGCACTGGTATACTAGCAGAGGACTCTTCTGATTTCTTTTTTTACTTATCATCTTCCAGCAAAATAATCCTACTCAAAGTCTGTACAACCTAGTATGGGAACACCATTTACATAAATCTTCCTTATGAGTTGTGGCGGTTCTGAAAAGAACTGGGCCCAATAATATGAAACAACCACAGACAAATCTTGCTCAACAGAATATGGGTACCAGCCAAGATTCCATTGTTGCAACTCATTTTTTGCTCAGCAGAATTTCTTGATGCACATGACCAATCTTGGCTCTTTGTAAAATCTACCCCTGAGCTTTTGTATGAAACAAACAAGCTATATTTGCCTAATTGTAAACTTTGTTTCCCACATATGTACCCAAAGTGTAAACATTCCTGCTAATTCCTGCTCTCCCCAGAACCTGGTGAACAGACAGTGGTTGGGCGTCGACCCTCAGGACAAAGTGGAGATCCGCACCAGTCTCTCCAAGTTCCTCCTCACCCATCACAAGCTGGTGCCGGGGTTCATTTGCAACAAGCTCATCAAAGTCATTGTGTGTATCGGGAGACTAGACTGGCCTCACTTCTACCCAGACTTTTTTACAAACATAATCCAGGTAAGGATACTTGCTTGGTCCTTTTTTTTTTTTTTTAACAAAAGACACCAAATGAACAACAGATAATTACTAAGTACCCCTTTGTAGATCTTGTATTCGACAAACTCAAGCACTTTCTTTTTTATAATTGACACTGCGATATATATATAAATAACTCTGATACATCAGTGGTTTTTAAACTGTTGTTCATTAAATGGAAAAACAAACTTGTTTTACCCATGATTGTGGCTGTGCACACGTGCAAACATGATAAATGAAATATATGAACTCAGATTTTGAAGTGGTCTTATTTTTTCCCCCTTTTTGCAGTTGATTCATCAGCCCCAGATGGCAGCACTTGGCCTGAGGATGTTGCAGACAACATCAGAGGAACTGGCCTCTCCAAGAGAAGACCTGAGTGTCGCTAGGAAAGAGCAGCTTCATAGATTACTCCTCGATCAGATACCCACCATACTTAGTATAGTTACTCGTGAGTAGTCATCGTTTGTTTTGTATACCGCACACAAGGATCTTTTTAATTTTGATGTGTGGATTATGCGCCATGTGGATTATTATTTGTGGTGTGTTGTTCTCAGCAGCAGAGTGTGAGTTTGAATTCTGGTCATGACACTTGTGCCCTTGAGCGAGGCACTTAAAGGAACACGTTGCCTTGGATCGGACGAGTTGGTCTATTAAAAGCGTTTGAAACCGTTTGTTATGAAATGCATATGGTTAGAAAGATGTTTTAAAAGTAGAATATAATGATCCACACAAGTATCACTCGAAATGGCACGGTTTTCCTTTTACGTCGCGACCTATCACGGTCGGCCATTTATGGGAGTCAAAATTTTGACTCTCATAAATGGCCGACCGTGTTAGTCAACAGGGTAAAATGAAAACCACGAAATTTCGAGGCATATTTGTGTATATCATTGTATTCTACTTTTACAATATCTTTCTAACCGTATACATTTTACAACAAACGGTGAGAACGCTTTTCAAAGACCAACTCGACCGATCCAAGGCAACGTGTTCCTTTAACCATAATTGCCTTGTCAAAAGTTGGGAAGATAGTGCATTCTGCTCTACCAGCCAGGCTCCTAGATTGGATAAAACAAATTTGCCCTTTTGTAGTATCGCACATTGTTTTCTGCTTAAATCTTCAGAGACCACAGCAGCCACAAACAGTTTGTACCAAAATGCAAAATGCCCAGAGCGGCCGCATACGACTGAAAGACCTGAACTACTCCCGCTTAGCTAAAAAGGTCAAAGTAAAGGTCATGACCTGATTTGACATTTCCAATGAAAGCAGTAAAGAAAAAAGTGTCATTACTTAGTTATACTAGTGCCCAGTTAAGGGTTTTATAGAACTGTAACATGTATGTTGTGTTAAATGAAAGCGGAAGGCATGAAGTAAGAAATGAAAGCAATCCTGTCTCTTTTGTAGATATTCTTGAGACGATATTGGACAAGCACAGACAGCTAGTGACAACTGCCACACCTCCACCGTCCCCTACCCACGGGGAGTCCAACGACGGTAGCCCAAGCCACATTGCATATGGGTCTTCACCACTACAGTCAGGTAAAGGAGAGTTTGCGAACTGGACCCAATTTCATGAAGCTTGGCAAATTTCTTTGCTGAGCAAAAAATGAGTGGGGCACCAGTTGCAACAATGTAAACTTAATGGAATTTTGGTAGTTTCTGTTAAGCAATATGTTCTGTGCTTAGCAAGTTTGTATGCTTACAGGCTTTATAGAGCTGCCTAAGCACAAACAGCAGCTGAGCAAAACAAAATAACACTTACCAGAATATGGTTACCAGCCAAAACACCATGCCACATGCAACATTTGTGACTGGTATCCTGCTCGTTTTCTGTAAGCAGACAAATGTTAAGCACTATTTTCTGCATACAGACTGTGAAGGGAGGGGACTTGATTACCAAAGATCAGTTAAGTGTAGCCCTCACCTTGAAGTGGCCGTTCAGCCTTGTGGCTTAGGTGATATCTCATTAAACAAAATTTAAAAAATTGAAAAAAGTCACTGTACCATTGATTTTTTATTTGCATTCTCCAGGAAGTAGTATCATCAGAAGTATGTTCAAAACTGCTCCTGTCAGTAAACAGAACATTCTGCCGCTGCCGCCTCTTGACCAAGAGAGCGAGCAGGTCAGCCTTCTTTGTCTCAACTGCCTCGCCCACCTCTTCTCCTGGATCCCGCTCTCCGGCAACATCACCCCGAACCTCCTCTCCACCATCTTCCACTTTGCCAACTTCGGCTGCGACATCCAGTCCATCCAGGGGAGCTCCCTGTCACCGCAGAAGGACTCTAACAGCTTCAGCACCAGCGGGAGTTCCTCGCTGGGCGTCCTGGCGATGGGATGCATCAACGAGATCATGGCCAAGAACTGTGTGCCTGTGGACTTTGAGGAGTACCTGCTCAAGATGTTCCAACAGGCCTTCCAGCTCCTGCAGAGGATCACCAAGGACACAACGGAACAGTCTGTTGGGAACAAGATGGCGGAATTAGATGAGCAGTAAGCCTTTAATGCTTTGTCTCAAACTGATATTTGGCTTGTCCCCTTTCATTGTATCTGATGAAGTAGTTGTTGCTACGAAAGCTCATGCAGTTTTTTATATAATTAGTCAGTCTTCCTACCTTCCTAGGTTTATCCAGATAACTAAATTTGCGTATTCCCCACTGTTGCTTCTGCATGCAATGGCTAAAGCTAGAACCAAAGACCCTCAGTTTGATTGTGTCCTTTTATTCCTTGCCGATTGTGAAGTAGCCACGTTTTTCTTTAACCCTTTTTACATAGCGTCCCAAAGTATTCTAGCACATGCTGTACCTAAGTTGCCCATTCTTGTTCTTGCTTACAGATATGTTGAAAAATTTACAGAGTTTCTACAGCTTTTTGTCAGTATTCATTTGCGGAGGTTTGAGGCCAACTCCAATTTCCCTGTTCTAGAGTTCCTGACATTATTGTTCAAGTACACATTCCAACAGGTAAGCCAATCTGAAAGTTTAAAGTTTGGATTTCAGTGAAGGTCTGTTTTGGAGGGGAGTTCAAGCTTTCGGTCCTGTGTATTGTGTAATGCATATTAAAGAAGCCAGTATACTTATCAATAATTATAATATGGATTTATAATGCGCTCAAAAAGAAAACATCATACAAAATGAAATGATGGATATTATACTCTTGTAGTTCAATTAAAGCTAATTTAAGTGTATGTAAACAAGCGGGTCTTCAACTCCTTCTTGAAGTTGTCGAGTGATGGTAATTTGCGATTTGTGACAGGGAGCTTATTCCACAGGGCAGGAGCAGCTTTGGCTCAAGCAGGGTCTCCATATCTTGATCTTATTGCTCTTAGGGAGTACACAGTCTTGGAATGTCGTGGAGCTCCAAATGCCTTTTTATGACCAGGATTCAAACCCACACCCTATGTATGTGCATTATTTGAGGTGCAATAATTGTGTGCTTTTTCTCATCACAGCCATCTCATGAAGGGTACTTTAACTGCCTTGACATCTGGGCTATCTTCATAGACTACCTCCTAGACAAGTCTAACACGGCAAGATGTCCTAATTCAAACAGTATTGTAGACAGGTAAGAGATTGCTAGACTGCCCTCCAAACCTGTACCCAATATCATAGAGCTGCTTAAGCAGAACATATTGCTTAACAATTTTCTGCTTAGCGAAAATAAGCAGGATACTTTGGATGGTAATCTTATTGTGGGAAGGGCAATTTTGTATGCTAAGCTACTTTTTGTGCTTAAGCAGCTTTATGAAATTGGGCCCAAGTCTAGAGTAAGAAGATACCCAGGTCAGCAACACATTTTTCAGGAATTTTCACAAACATGAAATGTCATCCCTGTTTTATGTGCTAGGGTATTCTCTATTTTTTGCGGGGCATACAAAGGTCAAGTTTGTGTAAGGACCAATGGTTTTAACGAATGGTTATTAATGTTGCATGTCTGAATAACAACTGCGCTTTTAACTGTCCTTTGACATTCAAGTTTTAAATATGATTTTTTTTATTGTAAAAGCCTTGTGAAGTTTTTGCACAAAAGCTTTGTATAAATAGGCCCAAAGTATTTTTATGATGGATAAGAAAATTGATATGAAACTCACTCACTATTCCATCACAGATACAAAGATGCACTAGTATCACTCATTACGGAGATTCTACACAAGTTTCAGTTCCGTTGTAATCAGTCACAGCTGGAAGAGATCGACGATGAAGTACTAACAGACGACGTGAGTTGATTAGAAAAATTAGTCTCTAAAGGGCCCTTTCACGCAAGCACCAGTAACAAAGGTCCACGGTTAAAGGGAAGGTACACGTTTGGTAATTACTCAAAACAAATATTAACTTAAAAACTGACTTGGTAACAAGCATTGGGGAGCTGTTGATAGTATAAAACATTGTGGGAAACGACTCCCTCTGAAGTAATGTAGTTTTTGAGAAAGAGGTTTCTCACTAAAATAATAAAAGACTTCTAGCTAGAAGTCTTTTATTCCTATCTGAAAGCACACAAATTCGTCTAACAAGGGTGTTTTTCTTTCATTATTTTCTTGCAACTTCGATGACCGATTGAGCCCAAATTTTCACAGGCTTGTTATTTTATGCATACGATGGGATACACAAAGGGAGAAGACTTGTCTTTGGCAATTACCAAACGTGTACCTTCCCTTTAATGGGTGCCGGTTGTGTGTCACTTTGTTCTAGTGTAAATATTTAACAAGCTTTCACATGACTTCTTAAAGCACAAATTTTCTGGCGTCCTTCGTTTCCAAGGGTTGGGGAGAAGGGTAAAGCTCATGATTGTTCATTCACTGAACGCTTTCTTCTACTTGTACCATGTTCTGTGTATGAGAATAATGATACTGCCACAGCAAGGCTCCTTGTGTTTGGACTCTTGTGTTTCAGTCATTCAATATAATTGTGACTTTCAGGCCTATATGCTTGTTTTTGAAATGACAAGGACACCCATACATTTTCTCTTTTGAAAAAGAGTACCCTATGAGGAAATTAGTAATAAGAATATCGAGGTCTTATATAGCGCACGTATCTACCAAACAAGGTACTCAAGGCGCCGAGTATATACAAACTTTTAGAAAGATAGGTTATTGCAGTGATGAATTTTGAGACCCAATTAGTTAGCACCTTATAAGGGTTTACAAGGTGCTACGGCGCATTAAGCAGCCACAGCCAGGAACACCGGGGCGTACCCCTTCTCTTTTCGATAAGTGCACTGGGTTCTTTTACATGCGTTACACAACACATGGGACCAACGGCTTTAAGTCCAATCGGAAGGACGAAGCAATGGTCAAGTGTCTTACTTAAGGACACAAGTGTCACGGCTGGGGATTCGAACCCACACTCTGCTGATCAGAAACACCAGAGTTTGACTTCGGTGATCTTAACCGCTCGGCCACGACACTTCAAATTGTACAATTCTACTGTAGCATTTCAAGGGCACCAAGACAAAGATCAGGGGGCATAGAGGCAATCACCTTTGTTGCCTCCTTGAAGTATCAGCCCTGGACTTCAACTAAAAGCTACACTGTATTAGTTTTTTAACAAACACTTTGTTTCTGGCATAGTTGGCTGCTGATTATGCTGCATCACTTTCTAAACCCAATCACTGGAATAAAATAAACGGCAAACATTGTTTTTTGTGTTTGATTTGCTAGTCAGAGACGGAGTGGCACAGTTTCTTAAGACAATGTCTTGAGATCATTGCCAAGGTGGCTGAGTTACTACCCACTGAGGCATTCAGAGTGCTGGTGAGTACAACATACTTTTCACTTGCGTGTAACAGGGGTTTTGTTTTAGGAAGAAATTATTAATAAATAGTAAACTTGCGGATACAACGATGTACAAAACTCTTTTGTGGGAGTATTGGCTCTGAAAAGAGCCGATGTGGTCTTGATGTTTCGAACAGTATAATCTGCTTGTCTTCATGGAATGCTGGAGTTTTGTTTGTTTGTTTGTTTGTTTGTTTGTTTGTTTGTTTGTTTGTTTGTCGATTTCACAAAGCAATAAAATCCATCTTAAGACAAAATGACAGTATCACCATAGTGATTTGCATTGTAACATCACACTTTACTAAGCAACTACGATTGATTTGCAAGTTACGATCAATCTTAGCTCTTTGTGAAATCGGCCCTAGGTGTGTAAGTTTTTGACAGAAATGACACAGTAAAAAAGCTGTCCATTGTTTGTAAACTGACGAGAGATCGCCTAGCATCACAAATCAACTGCCACCAGGGCACAGTGCCACCTACTCCTGTGCTGTAACAGTGTTATCCCCTTCATAGTCCATCAGGCATGGGTATCATCCACCAGGAGCTTGGCTAGTAGAGCATAATGCACTATTGTCCCGACCTTTTTACGAACCAGTTATCATTAAGTGCTTTGCTCAAGGGCACAAGTGTCATGACCGGGATTCGAACCCACACTCTGATAACGTAAGAGCTTGGGTCTTGTGAACTTGACCGCTTGGCATCCACACACCACAAGTGAAGTGTTTGTTTTCAGACATCTAAGATGTTTCTTTTGTACTCCTTCCATTTCTGACAGTATCCACCATTCCAGGAATATTTGGATATCTACATGGGGCTGGGCCAGTTTGTTGCCGAGACATCAGAGGGTATGTAATGATAATATTCATAATTATTATTTCAAAACATACAGTGCACATTTTCATACTTAAAAGTGCAATACAAGAAAAGTATAAAAAAAAACTTTAAAAATCTCAAAAACTACTAAAATTCTCAAAATTCTCAAAAACTACAAAATCTCAAAAATTCTTCAAAATTCTCAAAAACTAAAAAATCTCCCAAATTCTCAAAATTCCCAAAATCTCAAAAATAAAAAATAAATCTAAAAATTTCATTCTGTTTTCTCCCTCTTTAGTTTGGTGCATACATTCTAAAAAATTCATCTATGTGCACTCTCTGGTTTTTTTCTTTGTCCCTGCACTTTTCCATAGAATTTGTACACAAATTTTCTTTGTGGAGCACCCAAGTCTTTAGAATTCACCCATGGAGTCCTTTTGTTTGCCCTTTTCTGCTTTGTCCTTGGTGTCCACAAGGTCCTTAACTTCTTGATTTTTCTTTTGCAGGTCGTAGGTTAAACATCACAGCTGAGCATGAGTGTCGGAGACTACACTGCACACTAAGGGATCTGTGTTCATTATTTCAGGCATTAGGGAGACTAGCCGATCACTTCATAGCTGAGAGACTATCAGAGAGATTTGATGATGCGCTGTCCCTCATTGACAAGTAAGCACAGATTTCATGCATGTCATCATAGCATTAGGGGTGAAAAAAACTATTTGGGTTTTTCTGACAGATGTGCGATAACCGTGATGTGATTTCTCTATTTTTAACTTGAAATCTGTTCTTTTTTTTTTTTAACTGAATCTCCCTTAATTTGTGACGTGAAAATATTCACTCAGGTGGGATTCAAAACCCACTAACTTAGTGCAGATGTTTGTGGTTCAAATCTCACCCGAGTAGCTTGTGTTTTTACAAAATCATGACTACTACAGACCATTATCATGGTGTGGCCATCTTGATTTGTTCTCACTGTAACCAAACTAAGGCTGGACGAAATAATAGTCTGGTGCCATGTTTGCGCAATGAATGTTAGCATTCATTACTGTTATGGAAACAGGGAACATGACCAGGATGGTGACAGCGTGATAAAAATCTATTGGGTAAAATCTTCACAGATCTTTACAGTTCGTTATTGGTAGACAGAGGATGGTAATGAATTTACTCATCCTGACAACTAACGATGTGTTTATCACTATTACTTTGCAGGTTCTGTCAAGTTACTGTTTATGGCAGTAAGATGAAGCTGTACAAAGTGAAGACAGCTATACCCACAGTACTCAAGTCAGACTTCATAGATGTGTAAGTAGAATATTTTAATTTTGGTTGACCAAAGAAAAAATCAAATACAAAATAGGGAGTCTGCTAGCATTTAGTTATTTAGTTTTTGACATGCCACATCCTACAAGTGCTCCTAGAGAGCAGTCACTTTGGCTTGCATCCTTTCTAGAGTTATCGGTATGGCACACTGCCAATGATAGCCAGGCTGCGATCAAGAATCGATCAGGCCCTAAAATTTGCGGATTGTACTAATTCTGTACATCTTTTTAAATTCCTATATTTTATTGGTATGTATTGTATTGCTTATATGCTTATTGTTAGATTTTATATGTGAGTGTTTTCTATCTGTAATAACATATGTAGTTACTGATTTTTGTGTTTTTGTGAAGCGCTTTGAGGCCTTGCATAAGGCGCTTTATAAATGTTTTATTATTTTTATTATTATTATGACTTAGAAAAGTTCAAAAAGAAAAAAATTACTCTCAGGATCAATATCAATATTGTAATATCATCTATCAATATTGTGTAATCACAGCCATGCGCAGTCCTTGGCTGCGTTGCAAGCCTTTACGCACTGGGTGTCACAGTTCTACAGCGAGGTCCAACGCAACGGGAGACATCAGGACAAGTTTGTACCGCTCATCACCAGTATAGTGGATGCTGTTACACCGTTACTGGCTAAACAGGTGAGGAATTACTTTACTCTTCCAAAACCTAAGAAGTTCTTTTTCCTATTTAAGAGCCATACAAAAAGGAGAAATTGTCCCTGCTTGCCTGTCCCATTCGAGAGTTACATTTCTGTCAATTCACAACACAACAAACACTTGTCAGTTACTACAATTACAAGGTTTATGGATTCAAGTTGCCATCTTAAGGGTGGCATAGATGACTTGTGCGTAAAATGCTCTCCTTTCACCACTGGCCCTGGTTCGATTCCCGGCTAAGGCCATAATATGCGAGTAGAGTTGTGTATTGGTTCTCGCCAATGCCACAAGGGTTTCCCCCCTCTGGAAAAATGAAACGCTTTTGATCTCTAGCTGCTCCACGGTTATATACGGGTCAATGTGGCTGGCTGCCAAGGGCACCCTTGCATGCCCGCAGCTAAAAGATACTGGTCACTATTGGTAATTGTCACCAGTCTTCTCACTTGGTGTATTTCAACATATACATAAACTAACAAACCTGTGAAAATTTTGAGCTCAATCGGTCGTCGAAGTTACGAGAAAATAATAAAAGAAAAAAAAACACCCTTGTCACACTAAGTTGTGTGCTTTCAGATGCTTGATTTCGAGACCTCAAATTCTAAATCTGAGGTCTCGAAATCAAATTCGTGGAAAATTAATTCTTTCTCGAAAACTTGGTTACTTCAGAGGGAGCCGTTTCTCACAGTGTTTTATACTATCAGCAGCTCCCCAATACTCATTACCAAATAAAGTTTTATGCTGATAATTATTTTGAGCAGTTACCAATAGTGTCCACTGCCTTTAAACCGTCGCCGCGTCCTTTGCAATTTAGCTTCTCAGCTGCAAGTAAGTATGACTAGCCTCCTAAATCAGTACTCCTCAAGTATTGTCCAGTCAATACATTTTATCAAAGCTTCTCTTCTTTTTTGTTGTTGAATTTTTCTTCAGGTTCCGGAGAAAGTGCTGATATCCGCCGCCCATTTATTCTTATCCTTGGCTACAACAGTCAGACCAACGTTTCTTATCGAGCTCTCATCGATACAGGGCTTATTTAAAGACGTCAGTGGTGGATCTCTATCGGGACTACAGGAAGAGGTAACCCGACAACCTTAATTTCATCAATCGTGAACCGGGGCACGGTTAGCACAAGTTTACTGTGAACCAGTCACAAGCAATGTACATTACCTGGTATTTTGGCTAGTAACCCATTTCTGCTAACCATTGCTTCTTCCTTCGGATGGGACGTAAAGACGTTTGTCCCATGTGTTGTGTAACGCATATAAAAAAAAAACAGTGCACTTATCGAAAAGAGAAGGAGGCCGTTGCACCTTGTAAACCCTTATAAGGTGCTGCATAATTGGGCCTCAGAATTCATTCTTTCAATAACCTCTCTTCCTGTATAAAATGTATATACTAAGCGCCTTGGTAGATACGTGCGCTGTATAAGACTTTGATATTATTATATTATTATATCATCCAACCTTATATTTATGTTATTCAGGTCCAGCTTCTAGTCTGCCGGGCGTTGTCCCACATCCTCATCCTACCATGGCCCAACATTCCAGAATCGGAGCAGCAGTGGGCACTACGGTCTGAGCACCATGCCGAGTTTGTCCAGAGGTTGACCAAGGAGTTCAAGTTGCTCAAAGGAATGTCTCACCTAGCTAAGGATAAGAGCCTACAAGAAAGAGGTGAGTTAAATAAAGACGCATTGAGTGTCTTTGAGTAAGGAATGGAGGAAGTAAATGTCTCATTTACATTAAAAAACAAACCTCATTTCACAAAAGTCCTTCTTAGTTCGTTTGTTTAGATTAATAATAAAAATAACAAATTCTTATATAGTGCATTTCACAATAACCGTATCAATGCGCTTTACATTAGTGCCCTGGCCATAGGGCCAATAACATCCCTGTAATGTTTCTCAGCTCCCTGGGGAGTATACAGCCCTGAGCTGCCTGTAAGGCGCTTGTGGCTTTTTCATACACAATATCAACCTCTACCCTGGCAGGTACCCATTTATACCCCTGGGTGAAGAGAAGCAATTATAGTAAAGTATCTTGCTCAAGGACACAAGTGTCACGACTGGGATTCAAACCCATATCCGGTGAATCAGTACCAGAACTTGAATTCGATGCTCTTAACCACTCGGCCATGACACTCATAGATGATCCTCCCGTCAAGGGAACTCTGCAGAGCTCTCACAAGGGGATATAAACACAAAGTTGGCAACAGCCAGTCTCTCTTATACAACATTGATTTAATAGGTATGATTATGAATTTCACAAAACAATAAATTGTGATCCAGTAAACTAGCTGACAATACTTGTTGTAGTCATTGCGAAATCAGCGATTAGCTAGGTAGGATCCCACAACCTGGAGAGAGACGGTCAGAGCACACTGATTGAAACATGAAGCAGAAACCAGCTCTTTTCAGAGCCACCACTACCCACAAAAGAGAGTGGTGGCTCTGAAAAGAGCTGCCACTACCCACAAAAGAGCCATCACTACTCACAAAAGAGAGTGGTGGCTCTGAAAAGAGCATGGTTTTTGCTTTATGTTTCAATCAGTGTGCCCTGACCATCATTCTCCACAAGGTCATCACTACATCAGGATGTTATTAAAGACACTGGAAACTATTGGTAATTAATTGTAAAAGACCAGTCTTCTCACTTGGTGATCTCACCATGTGCATAACATAACAAACCTGTGAAAATTTTAGCGCAGTTGGTCGTCAAAGTTGAGAGATATTAATGAAAGAAAATACGCCCTTGTCACACGAAGTTGTGTGCTTTCAGATGCTTGATTTCGAGACTTCAAAATCTAATTCTAAGGTCTCGAAATCAAATTCGTTGAAAATTACTTCTTTCCCGAAAACTACGTTACTTTAGAGAGAGCCATTTCTCACAATGTTGTATACTATCAGCAGCTCCCCATTACTCGTTACCAAGTAAGGTTTTATACTAATAATTATTTTGAGTAATTACCAATAGTGTCCACTACCTTTAAGCAAACAAAGTCAGTTTACGTGCACACCTTGGTGAATTTTCCTTGGCAGCCAAACCGACCATCAGAAGAACATTGCAGCTGTTATCAGACCAAGTGGAGTCCATAGCGGGGGAGGTGTCTAAGACCAAACAAGTTTGTCATCACTCGCTACGGGAATCCATCGATGCTGCGTTGTATCTCTTTCCCATCTATATTCAACAGCCAGGTAAAGTACAAAACAATAAACACTCTCCATTGGCCCTGTTGGGAAACCATGGCTTGGTGTGTTGTGACGGAGTGGATAAGAGCACCAAAATCGAGCTCTGGTGTTTCTGTATGTACTACAGAGTGTGGGTTCGAGTCCCAGTCAGGATACCTGTGTCCTTTAGCAGGACACTTCACCATTATTGCTGCTTCCTTCTGATGGAATGTAAAGCTGTTGGTCCTGTGTGTTGTGTAATGCATGAAAAGAACCCTGTGCCCTTATAAAAAAAGAGAGGGAGTTCACCCCAGTGAATGAACGCCCAATGACAACACCTACATGTATTAACCCTAAATCATAACACCATCTCATCAAACAAAGACTGCTACCGTTATTCCTTGTATCCAAGAACTATACCAATCTGGAACTCACTCCCGCCACAAGTTAAATCAGCCCCTGACTCTAATAATTTTAAGTACTTCCTTGTAAATATAAAATTTGAGGAGCATGCATGCATGAGGGTCTGCATGGTTATAGCCCAGTGGCGGCGGTTTGTGCAGTAAAGACAAGACAAGATTGATAATTCACCCTCTTAATTGTTGTAATTACAGATGTGGTTGACGACATGATGGCATTCTACTTGGCAATATTTCAGAGTTTACGAGTTCAGATGGGCATTCCTACCATACAACACACCATCACTATCTTCCTAGACATATTCACAAGGTAACCTGCGCTGAGCCCCCCTCCTACAAACTGCCTTAACAGCGTTCCTTCTTTGCTTTCTTCATGCCCATCTTTGTACTTATAGTATAATACTAAGGCCCTGTTTGAAAAACTGGATTTGGCCTTGGATTCGGCTCAGGCTTGCATGGCCCTGCGGTTATTCAATTGTGCGTGCTTTGCGTGTACACGCCCAGGGTTTCAGACGAGAGGACGGACCCTGACACTGAATCCAAAGCTGAAGCCATGGTTTTTAAAAAGGCCTAAGTCACCATTGTCCACTTGTTAGACTACTAGACTTGCAATCACAAGAATTATACAAGCTTTGATTATACCAGCTAGCAGGTTGAATATTTTTTCCCCCACTTTTTCCTTAGGCCTTGTTTGGTATCTTTTAGGATCCTATGTATTAATTAAGTAAATTTAAGTTGCCTTTGTGTTTGATTCCTGTGTTTTTAGTATTGTAATTTCAGACTTTAGAATGAAGAGAAAAATTGTGCATTTACTTTGATTTTTCCTCTATTGTTTTAAAGTGAAGTTATTATATGTGGGGTTTTTTTTTTTTTGACATCACAGAGAGCGGTTAGCGACGACCATTCTAGAAGACAGTGGTAAAGGACGAGGTGTTGTAGAAAAGTAAGAGTCTTTCTATCTCTCAAAAGTTTATATGAGTCTTAAAAACCCATTTGTTATGATGTCTGTTGTTTTGCTCACAGTGGTTTTTGAAAACTTTGGCAAATGGTGCTCTTTAAATTCTTGTTACTATTTGATTATTATCTCACAACTGAAATCTGTCCTGCAGGGCACAAACTCATAGAACTATTTAGAAAAACTGCTTAGCATTTGAAAAGTTTTGCTAAGCTTGGGAAGTTTGAGATGACAGTCAGATGCAGTTACACAATAAGTTTGGTTCATCTGTGAAGTGTGAAGTTTTTTGTATTTTTGTTGTAAAAATGTTTGTGTTCTTGACAGATTTCTTCAGATTCTTGAAATCATCGTCCAGGAGCCGGGGTCGGCTTTCAAAGCTTTCTTGCCAAGTATTATCGGAATATGCATGGACCATATCTACCCAGTCATTGCTCAGGTAAGAATGCTTAACCAAACTGGGCTCAATATCATGGCTCTGCTTATTGTAAGCAAAGAATCAGAACTTACGGAAGCAGAGAATTTCACCCTTCCATCAAGCGTTTCTCACAAGTTAGCAGGTAATAATTGCTTGTGCGTTTGTATACTCCACATTGCTAGGCATTCTTCGCTTACACAGCTAGCACAGAAATTAGACGAGAGTTGTTAGCGTAGAATTTGGTGGTAAGCAGAGCCATGAATATGGGCCCATGAATCACTCAGGGATACCGAAGATAAGTACGGCCTGTTACCCCCTCCCCCTCCCCCCCCTCCCCCCCCCAACCAACCAGGGAGTCTAAGGTGTATCTGTTGTTCCATCGGACCAGTCCAGATTGAATTGCCGTTGAGTTGCGTTAGTTTCAAAACCCAATTGTGCTGATTTTCATTCCTCAAAGAGCAACGCCAGACATCAAGCCAGCACTCTACAATCTTTTCTTTGAGTTTCTCATCTCTCGTTCCATCAGACTAATCTCTCGTTCCATTAGACTAATCCAGATTAACCTGATGGGTGTCGAGATGCGCTATTTCTAAAACCCAAATGTGTTGATTTTCATTTCTCAGAGAGCAAGGCCAGACATCAAGCCAGCACTCTACAATCTTCTCTTTGAGTTTCTCATCTCTCGTTCCATCAGACTAATCTCTCGTTCCATTAGACTAATCCAGATTAACCTGATGGGTGTCGAGATGCGCTATTTCTAAAACCCAAATGTGTTGATTTTCATTTCTCAGAGAGCAAGGCCAGACATCAAGCCAGCACTCTACAATCTTCTCTTTGAGTTTCTCATCTCTCGTTCCATCAGACTAATCTCTCGTTCCATTAGACTAATCCAGATTAACCTGATGGGTGTCGAGATGCGTTTTTTCTAAAACCCAAATGTGTTGATTTTCATTTCTCAGAGAGCAAGGCCAGACATCAAGCCAGCACTCTACAATCTTCTCTTTGAGTTTCTCATCTCTCGTTCCATCAGACTAATCTCTCGTTCCATTAGACTAATCCAGATTAACCTGATGGGTGTCGAGATGCGCTATTTCTAAAACCCAAATGTGTTGATTTTCATTCCTCAGAGAGCAAAGCCAGACATCAAGCCAGCACTCTACAATCTTCTCTTTGAGTTTCTCATTTTTTCATCAGATTAATCCAGATTAACCTGATGGGTGTTGAGATGCGTTATTTCTAAAACCCAAATGTGTTGATTTTCATTTCTCAGAGAGCAAGGCCAGACATCAAGCCAGCACTCTACAATCTTCTCTTTGAGTTTCTCATCTCTCGTTCCATCAGACTAATCTCTCGTTCCATTAGACTAATCCAGATTAACCTGATGGGTGTCGAGATGCGCTATTTCTAAAACCCAAATGTGTTGATTTTCATTTCTCAGAGAGCAAGGCCAGACATCAAGCCAGCACTCTACAATCTTCTCTTTGAGTTTCTCATCTCTCGTTCCATCAGACTAATCTCTCGTTCCATTAGACTAATCCAGATTAACCTGATGGGTGTCGAGATGCGCTATTTCTAAAACCCAAATGTGTTGATTTTCATTTCTCAGAGAGCAAGGCCAGACATCAAGCCAGCACTCTACAATCTTCTCTTTGAGTTTCTCATCTCTCGTTCCATCAGACTAATCTCTCGTTCCATTAGACTAATCCAGATTAACCTGATGGGTGTCGAGATGCGCTATTTCTAAAACCCAAATGTGTTGATTTTCATTCCTCAGAGAGCAAAGCCAGACATCAAGCCAGCACTCTACAATCTTCTCTTTGAGTTTCTCATTTTTTCATCAGATTAATCCAGATTAACCTGATGGGTGTTGAGATGCGTTATTTCTAAAACCCAAATGTGTTGATTTTCATTCCTCAGAGAGCAACGCCAGACATCAAGCCAGCACTCTACAATCTTCTCTTTGAGTTTCTCATCTCTCGTTCCATTAGACTAATCCAGATTAACCTGATGGGTGTCGAGATGCGTTATTTCTAAAACTCAAATGTGTTGATTTTCATTTCTCAGAGAGCAACGCCAGACATCAAGCCAGCACCCTACAATCTTCTCTTTGAGTTTCTCATCTTTCGTTCCATTAGACTAATACAGATTAACCTGATGGGTGTCGAGATGCGTTATTTCTAAAACCCAAATGTGTTGATTTTCATTCCTCAGAGAGCAACGCCAGACATCAAGCCAGCACTCTACAATCTTCTTTTTGAGTTTCTCATCTCTCGTTCCATCAGACTAATCCAGATTAACCTGATGGGTGTCGAGATGCGTTATTTCTAAAACCCAAATGTGTTGATTTTCATTCCTCAGAGAGCAACGCCAGACATCAAGCCAGCACTCTACAATCTTCTCTTTGAGTTGCTTCAGAACAAGTGGCGCTACTTCTTCTCGGCATCGGTGCTGACCAGTTTACAGTCTGGTACCGAGACGGTGGAAAATGAGCAACAGTTTGTGGCCATAATGCAGGTAGGTAGAGTCAGGATGCTGAACAGGGCAGGGATCGGGGGGATTAGGGCAGGGATCAGGCGGGAATCAGGGCATGGAATCTGGTTAGGGTAGAGGGATGTTATGTATAAACCAATTATTGAAACCTTTTGAAACCCATTTTCTCATATTAGTAGGTATGAGTGGTGTCGTGTTAAGTATGGTTAATTTAGCAGTGTTTTTTTTTAACCATTGTTTTTGGGGTCAGTGAAGTGTATTTGCACAATCTCTATTTACTTTTGTGTATTTAAAATTGTATTCGGAGTGTACATGTCTGAATTGTATTGGTGAATGTATTTTGTGGCATATTGATATTGTGTCGTGTTTGAATCTTTTCATGTTCTTCAGTCCTGAATGCGTTCTTCGAAATGGACCAGTGTCACTGCAGTGATGTGGTGATAATTGTATATACAATACAGTACATGTTGAACCAATATTTATTGCATTTTATGCCCCTTGGTAGATGTGCTGACATGTGCTTCTCTTTATAAAACTGTATTTTGTGGCATATTGACGTGTATTAAAAGTGTTGTATCGTGTTTGAATTTGTTCATGTTATACAGTTCTGACTGTGTCCATCAAAGTTGGTCAATGTTCTTTAATTTAAATTTTTGAATCACTGATTTTTTGTTATACTAATTATATTATTTAAAACACCATACACGTTGAACCAATATTCTCTGCATTCTTGCAGGAAATACTGTATGTTACAGCGCCAGGAGCGTCACTGAGTGACGGACATGTGCGCTATATAAGAAGCCACAATTATTATTATTATTATTATTTTGCCCTTGGAATTATTTGTTTTCAGTATTAAAATTATTATTATTTTGTTGCTATAGTTTAAAATCAAATGTACAGATTACAGATTTTTGAAAGGAGTGTTTTTGACTTTGTTATATAGAAACCTCCCCAAAACCTGCTGGATATGTTGTGTCATAATAGTGACCTCCACGGATCAGGGCCCAATTTTATAGAGCTGCCTTGAAATTTCTTCCTTGACAAAAACAGGATTAACCAAATTTCCACATGATTTTCAGGATAAGCAAGCAAACAACAGCTGAATACCAGTAACAAGCAATATGCAACAAATAGAAACTTGGTTGGTAATCCTGTTCTTATAAAGGAAGAAATTTCATGCTAAGCAAATTTGTGTGCTTAGCAGCTCTATGTAATTGGGCCCTGCGTGCACAGCCCTTAACTTGTTTGACTAGCACCAGTGGTCTAGTGGGTATTGCAAGCTCTTTCAATTAATGACCTCTTTGATGTGTCTCTTCAACTATGCAGGCATTTGGCCAGTCGTTTCTGCAGCCAGACATTGGTATCTTCAAGCAGAACTTGGAATCCTTAGAGACGTTGAATGCCAAATTCAAACTGTATCATAAAGTGAGTATTTGCCATGAGATATACTTATTGTCTAATATCCGTGCACAATTTTGTTCCTGTGTAGTATCAATGGTTTGCCTTTGTTTGTGTATATACTGGTTTTTATTTTGCCTGCCAGTAAGGTCGTTATTACAATGGTTTGCATTTTGTATTTTGCATACTGATTTTCAATTTGCCTTCCAGTTTGATTTTTATTACAAAGGTTTGCGCTTTGTTTGTGAGCATGCTGGTTTTTATTTTGTCTGCCAGTAAGATTGTTAGTACAATTATTTACATTTTGTATTGTGCATACTGGGTTGTTTTTTTGCCTGCCAGTAAGATTGTTATTACAATGATTTGCATTTTGTTTTGTGCATACTGGTTTTTATTTTGCCTGCTAGTTAGGTTGTTATTACAATGGGTTTTGTTTGTGCATGCTGATTTTTATTTTTTTTCTGCCAGTAAGATGTTTATAACAATGGTTTGCACGTTGTATTATACATACTGTTTTTTTTTTCTTTTTTGCCTGCCAGTAAGTTTTGTATTACTATGGTTTGCACTTTGTTTGTGTCTATACTGGTTTTTATTTTGTCTGCCAGTAAAATATTTTTTTAGGGACTTGAAACACTCTGTGGACTAACACACGTCCACAGTGTTGTTTTTTCCTACATTGTTGTAGAACAAGTTTTTTCCTAAGTGCACAGAGCAGTGTTTCCTGATTGTTCCCCAAAAAGCCATGCCTCCATAATCATTTGCTTCTGTCATTGATACAAATATAGATGTTGATAAAAAATAGAATTGGTTTTGCAATTTGTTTATACTGACATTTTGCTGTAGTGATTACATTCTGTTGCTTGTTATTGTGCAGCTGATTGTTCTGCAGATTATTATTCTGTGAACTTCTTTTTCAGCTCCTTCTTTCAGAGCTGTTCTTTTCAGCTCCTTTTTTATTTCAGTTACAGTGTTATAATTTACTGAGTTTTTTTATTTAGATTATTCTGTAGCGTATTATTCTGTAGCTTATTATTCTGTGGTTAAACAATTTGCTAAATATGTAAACACAATTATAAATTTATATGATATTTTTCAATTCTCTTTCCTTTTGCCATATACATGCTTTTCCCATATACATGCTTTTCCCTCCTGACTTAATGTAACTGATGCAATAAAAGTCCATATTAGTTTTTTGTATACAAATAAAAGTACTTTGTAACTAAGAAAGTACAGTCTAGTAGTTCTTTGAATTAATCAATAAATTATTTATTTATTATGATTTAATTTGTTTTCTTCCCTTATGTAATTTTTATTGTTTGTACTTTACTGTAACTTTTATGGAATATTTTGTGTAATTTATTATTCCCCCCTCCCCCAGAAAATCTTCAGGGACTTGATGCTGTTTTCCTTCCTCAACGTGTTCCTGCAAGTCATGCTTCAGAGGTCACATGACCTCCTGCAGGAGGAGATAGTGGTCACCGTGTACAACATGGCCGCCGTTGACTTTGAGAACTTTTACAGGACGTTTGTCCCGCAGTTTCTAACGAGTTTTGAAGGAGTGGATTCCAACCAGAAACAAACACTTGAGTGCAATTTGAAAAACGATCAGGTGAGATCAGTTTTTGAGATTGAGGTATTTTTGCAATTTTTATTGGTATAATAATTTGTGTGATGCCTCTCTGTATCTTACTTTAATGGTGTACATGTTGATGTGTTAATATTGTTCATTGTTGTACTGGAACCCATTGTAGTGGACCTTATGCACGAGTCTTCAATTGAGTAGGGCGCCCCCATCTAGAGATCAAATGGGCGTTGCTTATTGACCAGTCTGTTGCGCCGCCCTTACAAATCTGTGCGTTTTTCATCGTTTCATCATTGGTTTACCTATAAGATAGCGGCTGGATGACGTCATTGCATAAGGTCTTAGTACACAATTAAACAACTGTTACGTGTTATGTTTTTTAATTTTTTTATTTAACCAGTTTGTTAAAGATCAATTTAAATACTTTTCCCCATTACTGTTGCGAGATATTTTTTCAGTCAAAAAGCGCTGGCTAAAGATAAATGTATGAAATTATTAAACATATAGTATTATATATTATTACCAATAACTAAAACTACACTTAAAAATTGTTTGTTTATTTTCCAGGATCTTCTGTCCTTCGCTAAAGATGTATGATATATTAAATTCTCAGTAATTCAATGTTATAAATAATAACTTAAAGAAATTCTTGTATTTTTTCAGGATCTTCCGTCCTTCACACAGAACCTGCAGAGATTAATAAACGACTTGCGTTACTACAAAATATGCAACAGCGCCCTCCCTGAAGGATCCGTTAAACTCATCTGATGATTGGACTGAAAGCCAGGCTTCACAAAAGGTTTGGACCAATCACCACCTACATGTACTTCATAAATTATTGAGAGGAATCTGTTTGTTTTGGGATTGAAATACTATTACTCTTGGATGTCATCGGCCTCGCGTTGCAATTTGAGCCGGCAAACGCAATGGTTAAATTGATGCTGGCTAGCTAGGCCAGTTTATAGTCTGTACCCTCCACCGAGCTCCCCTTCTGGTCTCATCTTTTGTCCTGTTTGGCCCAATATCATAATGCTGTTAAGCAGAAAAACTGCTTAGCAAATTTCTTTGCTAAGCAAAAAGTGAGTGGGGCACTAGTTGGAACAATGTCAACTTTATGGATTTTTTTGCTGGAAACCAGTTTAAGATTTGTCTGTGCTTAGTAAGTTTGTGTGCTTACAGGCTTTATGAAATTGGGCCCAAGACCCAATTACATAAAGCTGCTTAACGGCTGATTTTGTGCTCTCTGCCTGCTTGAGTTACCACCACTTCATTGCGCTGCTAGCTGTAAGCACAAGAAAAGACATGCTCACCTTCCGGTCCTTACTGTATGAAAATGAATGACATAACAATACAAATCCTTGGTCCCTTAAGCAAGTTTCTCTGCTATTGTTAGCACGAGAACTTGCTTACCGTTAAGCATCGCTACTCTAGGTATCATTGTTAAAAATCTCACTTCTTTCTTAAGTTAAATCTCGTACCCCATTACATGTTTTTTTTTTCTTGATAAGCCTGTGTGATGCTGTATTTTTTGCAGAGGTTAAATGACAGCACCTCTTGAACAAAAACCATACTGTTAATAGATTTGATTACATTGTAACCAACGGTTTGTATGGCTTCTGACTGGCAACCCCGAACAAAGATAGTGACAAAATAGTGAGACCGCCAACATAGGGCTAGGTAGCTCGGTTGGCAGAGAGCCGGTATGTTAATTCCGATGTCGTTTGTTCAAATCCCACTCGAGTCAGTCTTTGCTCAACCTCAAATTATTAAAAATTTACCCCTGGAGTCAGTTTCCTTTGTGGTTCATTTCTTGATACAAATAGCTTTGTACAAGGAATATGAGTCTTTTTGTTACATTCAACTCTTTTTGTTCGCTAAATTTATTCTTTTAACAATACCCTCCATTGTTTTACTGAGTGTTTCTGTGGATTTTGTCGAGTCCATGACTATTGTTTAAAAACATTCAAACTAGATTATCTAAGAGTTACAATTTTATTTCAGTTATTTAAAATTTAAAGGACAGTAAGGATGCTGTGGCTGAATTTTTGTTGTTGTAAATTTGCATATTTGTACATAGAAACCATACTGAATGTTCATAAAAAATAATACCAAATATGTACACATTTATATTTGTACTGATTTGAAAATAATGAAATAATCTTTGTATTCTTTTGAAGTACAGGGGTGTGAACTGAATTATATATTTTTGGTCAAAAAGCTGCCAGCGTACTCGATAAATATTGATGTTGGTATCGGTTTGTAATCAATATGTGCTCTGCATTCACACAGCCTTTGTAAAGCATGTCGACTAATAAGTGTTTGTATTTATGAGAAAACCAATATGTATATAGCACAGGCAGCTATGTGGTCTTTTCAACAACTAATATGCATCACAATATTTGTTTTGTTTAACAAATATTTAAAGGGGAAGGTATATTTGTTGGTTACAACTCCTGAAATTATAGGCAATGAAAACATACTTGGTTAGAAGTTCAGCAGCTTATTGATAGTATGAAGCATTTTGAAGCATTTCACTTCAAAGTAATGGAAAAATATATCAGTTTTATCCCCCCATAATTTGAGTCTGAGAAACTTTACGGTCAGAAACATTTCTCAGATTGTGTATTCAAGTTCGCTTTTTTTTCCCCAAACCACTTTGGATTTTCAGGAATACCTCAAAAACGCTACCACCTTTTGAAATGAAATTTTCACAAATTAGTTTAATTATACATCAACATTATTATACAGGATTAAAACAATCAAATGGTTCCAAAACCAGAGGTATACGTTCCTATCAAGTACCCCCTTGCTTCATACGTGGCCCAAATCCTGGTTTGACCCCCAGGAAGGTACGATTGGTTAAAGGTGAGGTGACATTTTGACCCCTAAACTAATCTGAAAGAAATAAAACACTATCCTCTGGCTTTTTCAGTCACAACTGGTGCTATAAGTGTAAGCAAGAAATCTAAACTTGAAGTAACAAACAAGCAGCATTAACAACAATTCTTAAATGGAAACTTTCACAGGTTTATTACTTTATGGTCATAATGCGACAACTGGTTCTTGTTCTGGGTTGATTACCATTTATCGCTCTAATTGTTAATCTTTTATTTGAACAATCTTAAACCTTTCATGTACTATTCATTTTAGCGATAAATTGATCAAAGGGACACATTAAATGTTAGTTTTTGTGTGCAAATATCGACCCCCATAGAACAGATCACATTAGCACCCTTAAAAGTCCTCTTTCCGATTCTGAAAACTGTGTGACCGTGCCATTTTGATTTTTTCATTTTACAACTATTTCTCTGAAGGGATTTAAACCAGTCGCTAGCGATTGGTTGGTGCATGAAGGAGTTAAAAACCAATCATATACCTTTCTTGTTGTAGGTTGTACTATTTAAAGCCTGCTTATTAATATTGTTTATTTACACTATGCAACCAAATGACAGCTGTACAATAAAGACAGTCAACTGAGTATTATATAGTAATGCATTATGGAATCCAATTATTTTGTTTTTGTACAAAGTGCTCAAGTACACCTTGGCTCAATTTCATGGCTCTGCGTACCGTAAGCAAAGTATCGACGTTTACAGTAGCAGGGAATTCCACGCTTATGTCAAGCATATTTCATGGGGTAGTAAGGAATTTTTGCTTGTGCATACCCCACCCCACTACGTATTCTTCACTTACACAGTTAGCGCAGAATTTCAGAATGTTTGTTTCCTGCAGGACTTGGACAAGCACTGTGTGTATACTTATGGGAAGGTATTGCATTCTGCTCTACCAGCTTTACGGACTGTGAAGGGGGTAACCCTGTTTCAGCCCCAGGAGTAGGTGGCTCCTAGTGGATGATACCCATGCCTACATCCTTACGGACTGTGAAGGGGGTAACCCTGTTTCAGCCCCAGGAGTAGGCGGCTCCTAGTGGATGATACCCATGCCTACATCCTTACGGACTGTGAAGGGGTAACCCTGTTTCAGCCCCAGGAGTAGGTGGCTCCTAGTGGATGATACCCATGCCTACATCCTTACGGACTGTGAAGGGGTAACCCTGTTTCAGCCCCAGGAGTAGGTGGCTCCTAGTGGATGATACCCATGCCTACATCCTTACGGACTGTGAAGGGGGTAACCCTGTTTCAGCCCGAGGAGTATAGGTGGCTCCTAGTGGATGATACCCTTGCCTACATCCTTACAGACTGTGAAGGGGTAACCCTGTTTCAGGTGGAAACATGCCCCTGGTAGCAGTTGATTTGGGTTGATAGCCGAAATCTCTGCAGTGTAGCCCAAACCTTGAAGTGACCTTCCGACCTTGTGATGTAAGGCAATCTATCATAAACAAATTGTTTTTTTTAAAGCGCTTCATTAGAACCATTACATGTATATACAACAAATTGTTACAACTGATTCCTAAACTGGCTGACGTAATAACTGCATGACACATCGGAATAGGGTCAATGTGGAAGACAAAACTGCAAAGGGTTAAAGTGTGACTGTTTCATCACTGGCCAATCTCTGGGTACTTGGTGAACTGTTTGAGGAGGTCTCTTGCCAGCCCCCTAGCTTGCTCCAGTGTGGTTATTGTTGAGGTAGAGATGGTGCTTGGATGCTGTATAATCGCACCACTCAAATGACTGAAGGAAAAGGGTTAAGGATAATGACAGTCTCAATCGAAAGTTATTTTTGTCACGCCACAATCAAACGTTTGAAAGGTGATCTGGGTTCTTTTATGACCACTACTAATATCCTAGTTCACAGGACGTAACATATACACCTTACCATCTGAAGGACAAAGCAGTTGTGGTAAAACATTTTGTTCATGGGCACAAGTGCCCTGACCGAGTCTTGAACCCACACTCTGCTGATCAGAAACGCCAGAGCTTTGAGTATGGTGCTCCCGCTCGGCCAAGACAGGTCGATAATTACTTGGGTCAACTAGTTTGGAGGTTTTGAGCGTGATAAAGGATACAGGATGTCATTGTACCGGATGGTTGAGTTGGTTGCTGTCAGGTCCACTACACGCTGTAGGAATGTATGTAGTCCTTGTGCACCCTTGATGGAGAGCTTTATATGTGGCTGGCTCATAACCTGCAAGATATAACAATGGAAGCTTACAAAGGCACCATCAAGTATTACTACACAAAACGCAAAGGATAAAGAATCTGGGCCCAACTTTATAGAGCTAGCTGCTTAAAGGCAATGGACACTATTTGTAATTACTCAAAATAATTACTAGCATAAAACCTTACTTGGTTACGAGTAAAGGGGAGAGGTTGATAATATTGTGAGAAACGGCTCCCTCTGAAGTGACATAGTTTTCAAGAAAGAAGTTTTGTTTAACGAATTGTTTTGAACAGCGCACTCGGTTCATCTTCATGAGAGAGAATTTGGGCATACCTGTTGAATCAGTGAGATTGCCTCAAATACAACGTCGGTAGAGAATACTACATCCATAGACTTGAGGTAGTCTGCCACACTGTCTAGATGCTGAACACTCACCGCGTTCCCTCTATTCCCATGCTGAAGATACTGTTACAAAAAGAGAAATAATAATGGTAATAATAATAATAATATTAATAATAGTAATAATAATATTTGCGATTTATATAGCGCCTAAGCTAAATAATTCAATCTTAGTTCTTGATAATTAGTGACTAAATGCTGTACTTCGTTTTGAACAGGCTGGCTCAGTGGTTTCTTTCCCTGCCTTTAACCTCTGTGGACCTCAGTTCGAATCCCCCCGGTTCAAATTTCCATGCTGAAGATACTGTAACAATTGGAGAAATAATGCAATCTTAACGCTTGATTAATGGTGACTAAATTGATGCTGTATTTTGTTTGGGTTGGCTCAGTGGTTTATTTCCCTGCCTTTCACCTCTGTGGACCTCAGTTTGAATCCCCCCAGTTTGTATTGTATTGTATTGTAATTCCCATGCTGAAGATACTGTAACAATTAGAGAAATAATGCAATCTTAACGCTTGATTAATGGTGACTAGATCAATGCAGTATTTTGTTTGGGTTGGCTCAGTGGTTTTTTTCCCTGCCTTTCACCTCTGTGGACCTCGGTTCAAATCCCCCGGTTTGAATTCCCATGCTGAAGATACTGTAACAATTAGAGAAATAATGCAGTCTTAACGCTTGATTAATGGTGACTAGATCAATGCTGTATTTTGTTTGGGTTGGCTCAGTGGTTTTTTTCCCTGCCTTTCACCTCTGTGGACCTCAGTTCAAATCCCCCCGGTTCAAATTCCCATGCTGAAGATACTATTACAAAAAGATAAATAATGCAATCTTAATTCTTGATAACGGTGACCAGATGCTGTTTTTTTTTTACAGGCTGGCTTAGTGGTTACTTTCCCTGCCTTTCACTGTTGTGGATCCTGGTTAGAATCCCCCATGTTCAAATTCCCATGCTGAAGATACTGTTACAATTAGAGAAATAATGCAATTTATTTCTTGATTAAGGGTGACTAGGTACCCATTTATACCTGGGTGATGAGAAGCAGCAATTATTGTTACATTTTTTTCCCCAAAACACAGGTGTGAATGCAAATTTTGTCCTGGACGTTATTTTGTGTAAAATAGAAAATGTTTACCATTGTAATAAGCTGAAAGACATAGTCTGGTATCCTGCCATCTTCTATACTAGAATCAATACAACATCTCATGAGCTGGTGGTTCCATGGCTGACTCAACACATGGTGACCTATAACAGGACAAAAACAGATTGCTTTTTATTTGTAAGGCATATAAATTAACACCAAAAAGCACTGATGTTTCAAGTCATGTTTTGTGGTATCTTTCTGTCTTCCCACTGCTTGGATCCCGGTTCAAATTTCACCTCAGACCAAAGTCTTGTTGTATGTTTCCTTTTGCCAACAATTACTTTGGAGACTACTCTTGATCAATAACCCCCAATTACCAGTAGTTCTAAGATATACAACAACAATCTATAAAATTTGTACAAATGGCAATATCGTCCTGAGTAGACGTTTGTTTAAATGACAAAATCTGGCTCTTTGTATTTGAGACAAAGCTTGTGTGTTTTACAAACACCTTCTTGTGTGTTGGGGCCAGTTACAAACTTATAGAGAATATTAAATGCATTTAATTACCCAGTACTTGATTCTTGTCCATAAGATAGGTAACCAGACTTCTCATACATGTTACTGCTGCTTGGCCGAGTGAGGGATCACCCTGAAATGAAGAGATGAACCACAGATAAAAGTTCTGGGCTTAATATCTTAAAAGACTGAGAATCATTTTAAGATTGGTTGTTAATCCACTGTCCACAAATAACCCAAAGCTTTATAATGGCAAGTTAAACGTCTGTCCACAACTGAGCCACAGTGTAAGGCCTTGGTTGGCCTTTTATACATGTAGTTGTAGTTCAGTGATTTTTAGAATATTTTGTACTGTTTTTTTTAATGCCCTTTCTTGACCTAATATTTTTCCTGCCTTTTCTGGGATTTGGAGACATACCCCTTTTGGCAACTTTTTTGCTATGCTGGCCATCGCACTGTTGTTTAACTTAAGTTTAAAAAAAAATATTTTGAGTGTGTACACTTATATTTTGTGAATATTTTCCCGAAATAAAAATTGTCATTAAATGACTGTCACAAATATGCTAAGCCTTAAAATGACAAATTGAACGACTGTTTTTGTTCTCCTTACAATTGCAATAGTGTTTTGTAGCAAGGTGTAGATCATTCTGACATCCTTTGATTTGATTCCAAGACCCACATCCTCGTCGTTCAGGAGAGTTCTTGGTTTGGAATGCTCGACTAACATCAGCACCGGTGATTCAAACTTGCTGGTAAAAATGGCCGTCCACAGGTGCAACGCACACACTGATAAGGAAATCAACGCCCAGTGGTGTATTAGAAATAATTGGAGCTCAATTTAACAACAAATTAACTGAGACTTGAAAACTGTGACTTTTGTATTACTGTCCTAGTGCTCTACCAACTCAGCTGTCTTGCCCTATGATGGCGGTCTCCCTATTTTGTTTTACAATCTCTATTTGGTTGTATACTTGAAACTTATTCCAGTCTTTGTAAAATAAGCAGTAAGCTCGGTAAGATTCAAACCCACGACATTGTGATTGCTAGTCCTACAGTCTAACCACTGGTCATGTCAGAGAAAAGTACAACTGTATGAAATTTATAACAAGATTTGAAAAGGGTTGCAGTAATAGCACTTGAAACCAGAGTAGACCACATCTTTTCAAACAGATGACACTTTCCTACTAACGCAGGGATCATTTTGTTAAAGTTTCTAAAGAAATAATTGTAATAAAAAAGAGCCGGCCTAAAGTTCTAGCCACAAGGTGCCATCCTTACAATGGCTCTCAGCTCAGCTCATAACAACTTGTCATCGTAGAGCTCTTACTTGGGTCTTCAACTCATTGGTTGGGTTGACATCTTGGCATCTTTCCTTGCTTCCAACCTCTAGGACCCCCACTTTGTGGATTGAGTTTTCACTCCCTTTCTAATTTCTTGGTTTTTCTGAGAGTTCTTTGATTCACAACCAGAATTAATTAATTAATAAATAATAAAACAAAAACTGAAACTCCCTGTACCTTTTCTTGGGAGGTGTTTGTTACTCTTTAGCATTTCCAATACAGCATTGAGATCCAACATCATGGTGTGTGGGACCTGTAATACGTTAAAGGCAGTGGACACTATTGGTAATTGTCAAAGACTAGCCTTCACAGTTGGTGTATCTCAACATATGCATAAAATAACAAACCTGTGAAAATTTGAGCTCAATCGGTCATCGAACTTGGGAGATAATAATGAAAGAAAAAAACACCCTTGTAACACGAAGTTGTGTGTGTTTAGATGGTTGATTTTGAGACCTCAAGTTCTAAACTTGAGGTCTTGAAATCAAATTCATTGTAAATTACTTCTTTCTCGACAACTATGGCACTTCAGAGGGAGCCGTTTCTCACAGTGTTTTATACCATCAGCCTCTCCCCATTACTCGTCACCAAGAAAGGTTTTATGTTAATAATTATTTCGAGTAATTACCAATAGTGTCCACTGCCTTTAAATGACATGAAATCAAATATTTTTTCTTTGATGCAAGAAGTAAGTGCTACCATTTCCCAAATCGGGTATCTCCCCTCTGCCTACGTAGTGTACCTACATTTTGACAGTTCAAGCCTTCAACTCTTAGATATAGTCTTGATTGGTGAGGCATGTTTTTGGTAACATAGTCGCCGATATCATTAACACAAATTAATGAAGAAGAGATATATGTAAATGTATCTTGCCAAATTATAGTTTTCTTAAACTTTTAACTTTGATCCTTTTTTGAATAAAGAAGTATTTAATTCACTACAACTTTCACTAAAACTGACCTTTTCATAGCCATTACTAAAACCAAGTTTTGATTGGTGAGGTATGTTTTGTTAACATAGTCGCCGATATCCTAACACAATTTAAAGAAGAAGAGATATGTATCTTGCCAAGTTATAAAACTGGTAAATTATAGTTTTCTTAAACTTTTAACTTTGATCCTTTTTTAAATAAAAAAGTGTTTAATTTACTATAATTTTCACTATGACTGACTTTTCAGAGTCATTACCAAAACATATACACTGACCCTTTTAACTTATACAGGGAAAAATAACTCCTTTTAAAAAACTGATGATTACTTATTTTTAAAATTGAAACTTCAAACAAAATTCTAATTAGTTTGAGCATTTATAATACCTTGATGTTAAACTTGGTCTGATAGATGATAATGTGAGCGATAATACTTAGGCAGGAGCAGTGAAGATCGATGGACGGGGTGGGTTGAGTAGATAGCATCATCTCAAGATACTTCAGGGTGGGGATGTTAGATAGTAGTATGGCGGCAACTGATGGAAGTTAATAAGAGGAAAAATGTTACCATCAATTGGGGGCACTACCAACTTATGACTTGCATTTCACTCTATACATTTTTTTCTTGATGGTAGCAATAATTAGCCCTAAGATAGCAATTACATTACACAGGATTTTGAAAGTGTAAAAATTATGTTTCCCCTCAAAATGGCCTAAAAATACACAGAAAATCAAAAGAAGAATGCAATTTTTGATTCACAATGTCATTCATGTGCCCATGGGAAAGAAGAATACTGTTTTATTTGTGCACAAATTTGTTATTGACGACACCAAATGCGATTATGGCACATCACCCCAATCTATGCCACACCTTCTACGAGTCCCAGCCCTTGATGAGCAGTGCTGCCTTGAATACCAGATGGCAGCAAACGAGAAGGCTGTGAGATGAGCCCAATCCTGGCCAAACATTTGCAGAGTAGAAGATGGACTTGAAAAAAGAAAATATTTTGTAATGGCCTCGAGTATCAACCCTAGCAGAGTCTTTTTCAAAGCCATACCGTTTTATTAGTGTACAACTTCACCATCTCCAAAGATCTTTGATGGTGATTTTGAGGATGCAAAGGATCGTATTTACCTCTACTCTCTCCATGAGGTGCAGTCTGGATGAGCAGACAAGTCAGATAGTTGAGACTAGCTTGGCGGACATCTTGGCTGCTCACTGGGCTTTTACTCAGTTGATTGGTTACTGCAGCCATATAAAGATATAATATACACTTCAGGACTTTAAGTCTCAAGTAACACGCCACAACTTGCCCAATAACTGGATGTTGTAACAAAGTATTTGTAGTTTCAGAAAGTTTAAACAAAAGTTTACTGTTTGGTATTAAACCACAAGGAAATCTGACTGTAAAAGTTTAGTTTTATTACTTGACATTAAATATACATCCCCTTAAGGTGATCCCCTGGCTGCCCTGGCTGCCTGTTCCCAGGTTTTATCGTAAACTTGGGTGTGATTCCCTGTACACAACAGTTAATGGTTGTATGGCTTCTGACTGGCACCCCAAACAATAATTGACAAAATAAGGAGACCGCCAACATAGGGCTAGATAGCTCAGTTGGCAGAGTGCCGGCATGTTAATCAGAAAGTCAATGGTTCAAGTCCTGCTCCAGTCAATTTTTCTTTATTCAACCCCAAACAAAAGTTCAATTTCAAAGTTGTTCTGATTGTTACCGTGATACATGAGCTTGACATCAGCTGCACTCAGTTCATTTTGAGGTCGCCTGATCCGCACTGTGCACATCAAGTGCAACAAGGCAACAATGTGTACATCTGCAATCACAAACACAAATATTCTAACAATCTAACATCAGAAACTTGGAAGCAAAAACAAAAACTTGCTGAATGCTATCCATAGTGTAAAGCCACTGTTCTTGTGACTTTTTCCTCAAACAAAAAAACAGGATTGGTAAGAATAAAAATGACATCATTGTTTAATATTAGTTTGTAAGCTTACAGATTATGATGTTCAAGAAGTAACTGTGTCTGCATGAAAGCCAAGAACTTACTAAGAAAAACAAAAAAACTTGATTAAGAAAAATAAAAACATTAAGAAGTAAAAAATCAAATACAGTTAAATTGCTCTCTCAAAAAAACAAAAACCTTTAACACAAAACCGTCATAAAATAAAGTTGATATGAATCCATGAACTAATTGAATTGTTATAAAAATTAATTGAATACCTGTAGGGAGTTCAGTCTCAGAAAGAAACAGCCTCTGTACAACATCAGGAAGTCTCCTTCTTAAAACCATCATTATCATCTCAGAAGGGTCGTCATCATTAGAGAGGGGATCAGCACAGAAGACGCTCTCTAGTAATGATAGAGACTTACTGACGAGTGGGTTACTACCACTACTCATGATGTCCTGTTGGAATGAGTAGTTAGGAGTCATTGAGTGTTTGACTTGAGTCACGTCATTGATAGGGCCTTACTGATGAGTGAGTTACTACCACTACTCATGATGTCCTGTTGGAATGAGTAGTTAGGAGTCATTGAGTGTCTGACGTGAGTCAAGTCATTGATAGGGCCTTACTGATGAGTGAGTTACTACCACTACTCATGATGTCCTGTTGGAATGAGTAGTTAGGAGTCTATGAGTGTTTGACTTGAGTCACGTCATTGATGGGGCCTTACTGACGAGACTACCACTACTCATGGTGTCCTGTTTGAATGAGTAGTTAGGAATCATTGAGTGTTTGACTTGAGTCATGTCATTGATAGGGCCTTACTGACGAGACTACCACTACTCATGAAGTCCTGATGGAATGAGTAGTTAGGAGTCATTGAGTGTTTGACGTGAGTCAAGTCATTGATAGGGCCTTACTGATGAGTGAGTTACTACCACTACTCATGATGTCCTGTTGGAATGAGTAGTTAGGAGTCATTGAGTGTCTGACTTGAGTCACGTCATTGATAGGGCCTTACTGACGAGTGGGTTACTACCACTACTCATGATGTCCTGTTGGAATGAGTAGTAAGGGTTCATTAATAGAGACTTTTTTTAGTCAAAGTAATTAAGTTGGGATGCTCTTGAGTTATGATAGTGACATGTTGATAAGTTGTTTGCAACTACTCCTCATGACACCATGTAACACAAGTTATTAGTAATGGAGTGTTTAATTTGAGTCAAGCCGTCAACAGGGACTTACTGAAGATATGTTATCCTGTTTGAACGATTAGCTAGATCGTCTTAGAGGATGCATTAAAAGTGTGCTTTTAAAGTCACCTGGAAGTGGTATTTTGTCAAATAAAAGCTTTTGTCACTAAAATATGTGTTTTGATGAGTGGAATATGAATAAACAATTAACTAAGGTTTAAAAAAATTAGTTTCCATGTTATTTACAAATTTGAACACAAGCCCGACCCGAGAGGGCGCTGCTTGTGACGTCAATCGAGGCGCGATATTTGAAGAGAAGTGCTGCACAGTGCTGAAAAAGACGTCGGACCGGACGACAGGCACTATTGCTCTTGTGAGTCTGGCCAGCCATGCAGACTGACCCCATCTTTAGTTGTTTTGTTGCATCCAGCAGCAATACAAATGCAAGAAAACAACTTTTTTGAAACGTACAAACTCAATGACTTGGACTTGCATGTACTTTGCACATTGACGTCACAAAAGGGGTAGGCGGAGTCAACCCCCCAAAAAACTTTAACTATTTTTTAAACATATAAATCGTGACAAACAATTACTAAAAAAATTGTGTTATTGTTACTAAACATATACTCTTATGTTTGAAAAGAAGAAAAAAAAATTATTTCCAGGTAACTTTAAGAGGATAGAATTATTACTCTATCTTCTGGTGAATTTTCTCTAAAAGTTAAGAGCAATATAAAAAGAGAATTTGTCACTGCCTGCTTGTGCAAGCTCTTAATACAAGATTGAATACTGCGAAAATAGAACACTAAGCTGTTGCAAAACTGCTTACCAACCAAAAGGACCTTCGGTACAAAATGCAATAATGGACTGACGTTTCGATAGCAGAGTCTTCCTCGAAGGGCAAAAGGTTGAATAGAGGTACATACCAGTAGAGTTTCACAGCACTGTGGAGTCTGCCTCAGTAGTTGAGATATAGTAGTCCTCTCAGTACACTGTCTGGTTGTTGCTTCTGGGTCATCATCAGTCACGCTACTCAACAACCATTGCTCCAGCTGTAACAAACACACTAACTTTTGTAACTTTTATCACTTGAAAACTGAATTAAAATTACCCAGTCAGTTCCCTAATGGTATTATTTAACTTGAAATGTGTTTTGATCGAATGGCTTAGTGCATTGGACTAAAGTTCTGGTGGCTTATTAGTCAACCAAATCCACATGGTGCCCCTGGCAGGATTCGAACAGGGGTCCTAGAGGTGAAAGGCGAGGACAGATACCACTACGCCAAACTAACCGCCTGGCTATGTTATTATTGAAGGCGAGGACAGATACCACTACGCTAAACTAACCGCCTGGCTGTGTTATTATTATTTACAAATTACTTACAACTTTTCGTGCAATTTGGATGTTACAGTTGACTGAGCCAAAGCACCATTCCAGAATGCATGGATGATGGGTGTAGATACTGTGTAGATCTTCACTCTGTAGGACTTTCAATAAACACTGCGTCCCTACAAAAAATACAGAGGATCAATTATTTTTACCCAGTCAGTCGCCCTTGTGGCCTATAACTTGTTATTGATAAATAAACCTGTAAAAACCGGCGATGAAAACCGGCGTAATTATCTCAAATTGTTTGAGGCTAAGACGATGAGTAGCATACCTGGGTGCGTAGAATGCTCCTCCCCGTTGCCATGGCAACATGCGAAGAGGAAGAGAATATGCTTGAGAGATGGCTTTGGTAACTGCTGCAGGTTGGGATGGTTAGACAGGAATGCAATCAGTGCTTTATTCAGAGTTGTCTCCGGGACCAACCTGTCATGAGAAGAGTGAAATGAAGTGCAGAGAAGGTTAACACCAAGTATGATAAAGGATCGACAGCGCTGACCAGATAGTGGTAGACAGTGTCCTTTCTTTTGTGATCAACTACAGACATGAAACAACAAGCCTATAATCATTTCGGCCTAGTGCGAGTCAGAAGAAAACAGTGAAAAGTGTCATCATCGGTTTTGTAAATTGATGTTGTTTGTTTTAAGGCTGGGCCTGTAGCTTTATATTTGTTTTGCTTTGTTGTTTCTGTTTATGGTTATTCAACTTTTGAGGTTGAACAAATAATAATATAAGACAAAAATACACAAATTTCAGCATTAATTTTGGCTGTAACAACTGAAATCAGCTGTTATTTTTTTCAAAAAAGATTTTACACAGTTTTCTCAAATATAAATTCATTTCAGAGGGAAATGTTTCACACAAAAAAATGGTTTGAGTATGACTTCACATTCAGTAAGCTTTTAGACTAAAATTTAACAATGATATTTTTGAAAATATAGAGATGTAGCCTACTGGCCATTGCATTGGTACATGTAGTCAGAATACTGCAAGCTCTCAGAGTCCAATACAGAATAATAACTGCAGAATAATACCTACCTGTCATTATGTAGAAAGGCAAAGTAGAATAATGCAAGGACAGCCTGCTGCTTCCCATCTAGGTTCTTGCCCTTATCTTAACCCATCATGGCACTAGTCTACTTGTCATTGTATTGGTACATATAGTCAGAATACTTCAAGATCTCATACAGTCCCATACAGAATACTACAGAATAATACCTACCTGTCATTATGTAGAAAGGCAAAGTAGAATAATGCAAGGACAGCCTGCTGCTTCCCATCTAGGTTCTTCCCCTGATCTAAACCCATCATGGCACTAGACCCAATGCTAACACACGCTAACTCATACAGTAGATTCAACATCTCACCAGCACTTCCTGAAACCAAATAGTATAGGCAAAGTAAACCTTTAGTCTTTGGAAATGTTTGATTGTTTTGATTGTATATATGTAGATATACACAATAAAACTAACCTGTGGAAATTTCATTTCAAGAGGTGGTAGTTTTTTTGAGATATCACCGTAAACCTGAAGCTGTTATGTCCACGCAGGAAGAAAAATCCGTAATTGGAATGCACACAATCTGAGAATTGTTTCATGCAGCAACATGTTTCAGATTTTAATCTTTTTGAATCCCTTTCTTTACAACCACATTCCGTAAAACAGATTTGTTTCTCAAAATGCTATTCATTATCAAGAGCTGCAGTGCAACTTACCAAGTAGGTTTTTAAGGTCATTAACTTTTGGAGTAATTATACTGTCCCTTTAAAGATAATTTGGGTTTGAACAAAGAATAATTTACTTTCAGAACCTGAAATCAGTTTAGGCGCAATCGACAGAGAGTTTCTACGGTGGTTTTGGAGCTAGTTATTTACCCTGTATTTGTGGTAGAGCCTGCTGTAACAATTCTTTCAATTCTTGCCGGTCATCTGACGATGAGGTGGGGTGAAGATCTTGTAGAGATGTACAGAGACTGCACAGGAAAGAGTTGACTGTGTCCTGGAGTGGTCTGCAAATAATTGTTTTAAAGTAGCAGTGAAATAAATCGCTGCGGTACCCGCCACTAATAACACATAGTATTCAAATTACCCCTAGCCAACGGGCTAGCTTGGTTGTAGTGGTACATGTAAGGCCTCTGCTCTATCAATGCAAAGGTTGTGGGTTCGAATGCCACCCAAGTGATTTGCCTTTGCATTTTTGTCCACAGAGCTCAGGAAAAGGACTGAGTACAAAAACAACCCACCCCCGAAAAAAACCCCAAAAACCACAAACAAACAAACAAACAAACAGACAAACAAACAGACAAACAAACAAACAAACAAACAAACAACCGAGCAAACAAACCAACCAACAAAAATCTCATGGTATCAAAGCTAAAGACATACTCAGCCTGCATTGGAAATCTGCTTCTGACTGTCAGGGCAAGGTGAATAAAAGAAGATGAAGCTGAAATTAAGCAGAAAATATAGAACTTTATAACACGGATATCTGCACACTTTAAAATTTCAAATTTACTGCCAATGTAGTCTCTTATTGGCTACAACTTTCAAAGTGTGTTAAATGTTACTTAAAACTTACCCAGTTTAGCACTTAACCTGTCACTGTCTGAAGTGTCCAGTTTTAAAGCAACGCACAGCATTCCAAATAGATGTGTGTAGATGTCAGGAAGACATATGTCACTGAAATTCACCTTCATTAACAAAAAATAGATGTGATGTTAAGATTTGTAAACGAATGTGGGATCGCTAATTCGAAAATAGCTCCACATACCTGTAGAAAACATACTGAATGCTTCTATACGAGTGTGATAAAGCACTGTATAAGAACTTCCTGTTAATGTTGTTATTTAAAGTTTTGAAAGGAAATTGCATGATAAGGTATCAATGTTTAATCGGTTTGACAGTAACACCTTGTGAATATCTACTTTGCCATGTAGATTTTGTTCCTCGGGAACTAGGTCTTGCTTTTTATTCTACTGCCGCAGAGTCGATTTCGGAACTTGAAAGACTACTATTTTGAACAGAATAATTGAGTGTTACCATGACGATTGGAATGCATGTTGTATCTACAGCCTGCATGAGGAATTGGATCAGGGAAGACACTCCAGTATTTTGAGTCTTGTCATCTGTTGTCTGGGTGGTTGTTGGTGCCGTTAGATGATTCTCTGTAGTACTCGGGTCATTTAGACAATCAGTGGCTAGCCTATATAAGGGCAAGATTCAAAATGAGAGCCTTTGAGATATTTAACACCTCATTTAAATTGTCTTTGCTCTCAGAGACATTAATCTACGTTTTGTTAATCCCTTGAAATTGCTATTTGTAATTTGTGGTAAAGTGTTTCACACAAAAAAAGAAAGATAATAGAAAAAATCATAATGAAATATCTTGTAATGTTTTAAGCCAAGTTTAAATAAAGACTATTATATGGATATACCACAACAGCACACAAACTTTACAACAAGCAAAATATACAACAGAGACGAAAGTTACAATTCTGGTCTAGCAAGGAAAAACACCACATGCCCCATATATTAAAGCCATTGGACACTTTCGGTACAGAAAAAAAAATAAAAGTTTACAGATATACAAATAATTTACAGGGTTTACAGAAGGTAATAGTGAAAGACTTCTCTTGAAATATTATTCCATGAAATGCTTTACTTTTTGAGAAAACATTAAAACAATATCAATTCTCGTTAACGAGAATTACGGATTTATTTTAAACACATGTCATGACACGGCGAAACGTGCGGAAACAAGGGTGGGTTTTCCCGTTATTTTCTCCCGACTCCGATGAACGATTGACTCTTGAGCCTAAATTTTCACAGGTTTGTTATTTTATGTATAAGTTGTGATACACAAAGTGTGGGACTTGGACAATACTGTTTTTTACCGAAAGTGTCCAATGGCTTTAAAAACTCAAATTTTTGTACTGAACTTTAAAACTTGCTACAGTGCATGGTAAAAGTAATGTGAGTGTGATTACCTGAATGCCTTCTGGATGGCTCCAAGCCCCTCACTGAGTAATGTCTCTTGTTTTGAGGGGTGCCTACTTAACCCCTGTCCTTGCCCATGGTGTCTATGATGGGTGCGCTTACGGTGACTTGTACCAGCTAGAGGCTTAGGGAGACGTTGGAGGCTGTCCAGCAGGGCTTGAAGAGGGGTGAGTAGGGACTTGAAGTTCACTGGGCTGGGAAGGTGGTCTCGTCTGTCAAAAAACAAAGTTTCATATATTTGTTACCTCTTACCTATTTTAAATATTTATCTGTGTGTGCACACAGGAAAACAATGTTCATGTTTTTTTAATGTGACATTTATAATAAATTGAACTACATGTAAATTGAATTGAATCAGATATTAATGTGGACTCCATTTGATAGAAACTGAAAAGAATTTGCCTATTGTAGTCACATTAATTAATTCTGGTTGACTATCATATGTGGCTTGGCTTGATTTGCACCAATGGTTGTTTTGGTTGATTTGGGTTGATAGATTGATATTCGATTCTGAATTGGTTGATTTTAGCTGATTTGGCTGAATTTGTTGGCTTTGTTGATTATGTTGATTCGATCAATTTGGGTTAATCTGGCTAAATTGGTTGATTTGGGTTGACTAGACTGAATTGGTTGATTTGTTTAATTTAGTTGATGTGGTTGATAATGTGCTTTCAGTAAAACAAGACCCAAAGCAAAAGGCCTATTGGATTCATGCCAAAGAAAGTACTTTGTTTGGAAAATGGAACCCGAACCCGAACCCCTCGAGGGTGTACAAAACCCATGGACCCCAGTCACAGCGTGCAACAATTGTTTTGTTATACCTTTGTATAACTGTTATTCCTCTTCTCGAAGTTCTGTTGTCATCTTCAAACATTATTACGACGGGCTATTCATTGTTTATTATAAGCAGACGAACAAGAAACAATTCCCTCGAACCCACGGTTGTTTCCTACACAGCACTGGAAATCGACCAACGCTGGGAACGATCAAGGTGATGTACACCGGTGTACATCACTTCTCACGTTACCCGGCCCGTTGAGCCATAACAATAATAATAATAACAACATTTGTATAGCGCTTTACACGGGCGTTTCAAAGCGCTTTAACATTGTCTGAAAAAAAGATGTAACATGCGTTTTTGTTGTGCGTCACATGATTGGTTCTCAACCAATCAAACTTCACAGTTTGTTCCCGAGGTATAACGATGCAACTTGAGTCATCTCAGTTCAATGTATAACATCACAGTTCATGAGTTACAAGTGAAATTTTTTCTCCCTGGTGTCTTCTCTCTCTCTTAAAATTTAGCATCTTTGAAAACACCATTAAGTTTGCCATTAAATGAATTATATTACCTGAGTAGATTGGTGAGTGTCTTGGTGGCATGTATGACCACATTAACATCAGGGTGTTTCATACAGTCAGTCAGCAATGAGCTGAGCTGCGTCAGGGTAGACTCATTATTCATCAGGTGGGTATCCAGGGGTTGTCTGCCATGGACAAATTAACAAGAATTGTGATGCGATCAAGCTAAATGAGTGGTTTGATGGAAATATTAGTGGGAAGAAAAAAAGACCAAAATAGGTGAACAGGGAGAAGTTTAAATTTAAAAAAGCTGTAAAGTAAATAAAAAAATATGTGTTATTTTATATTGGCAACTTTCCTCCAAGTAACATAAAAAGGGGTTAAAATTTAGCATTCAAATTTAAAAATTGTCGAAATATTTTGTTTGTAAATGAAATGAACCGTTAGTTTTATTTTATACAATATCTACATTTGTATAGGATTAAACCAATCGAAAACAAAAGGTATACTTTGCCTTTGAAATTGGCAAAGTAACAAACACTTGAAGGTCTTGTTTGATGTCTCATTTGAACAGAACCAAGAATTAAGTTCCCTATCGTAATTATCACTGTTGGTACCTCAGCTCATCGATTCATTTAATTGCATAGTACACCGTTAACATAATACTCACTTTTTGAAGATTTCTGACAAAAGTTGCAACCTATTTAGAGAGCAGAAATAAAAAAAATTGTCTTCAGTAATGAATTTTGCCTCATAACATAAGAATTAACTATTAATAGTAAATTTTGCCTCTTTTTGTAAACATCTTTTTTCCTTTTCACTCTTCCATTAAGAACAGCTGTACCCCTTGCTGTATTGCTGCTCACTGTACCCATTTCTAAGTGACACTTGTACCATACCCAGTCCGTATCTTCTTTTAAAGACCTTGCTACGCTCTTACTAATGCCCTCTGGAGCCCTTACCCTTGGTTTGAAGCCTCAGTGTTCCTGAGTTAGCCTCCACGCCACCCACTTCCAAGTCACATCCATATACCCAGTCCGTATCTTCTACTAAAGACCTTGCTACAATCTTACTAATGCCCTCCTAGAGCCCTTACCCATGGTTTAAAGCCTCAGCGTTGTTGAGTTTAGCAGCCTGCTGTATAGCTCTGATGATAGATTCAATGCCGTAGACAGTGTGGCATTTACTGAAGAAACTGTTGATCTCAGTGAATAGAAGCAGACAGCAGAATGTCGAACTGATGATTAAAATAAAATAAATTACCCATTGAAATGTGATTTTTTTCTAACAATGGTGAGAAAATAAAATTGATAAAAAATTTCAATTTGAAAATTCAGTCGGTGAAAAAGATTTACTTTTTACCCTTCCTCTGAAAAGTGCTTGCTACTATTTATTTCCAGACAGGTTTTAAACTGTATGAATTATGAGAACTATTTCTGTAACACCTTGTAAGGGTTTTCAAGGTGCTTTGACCTATTGAGCAGCCACTGCCAGAAACACTGGAGCAAACCTCTCTAAATTTTCTTAGCAATAAGTGTAACTGGGTTCTTTTATGCGCATTACACAACACACAGGACCAACAACTTATGTGCCGTCTGAAGAATGCAATCATAATGGTTGAGTGTCTTGCAAAATTTCCCATAGACTTTTAGAGTTTCCAATATAAGTGCCCTTTGCAAAATGAAAAATGACCTTGCTCTCTCATCAAAAATACAACTCCAGGCCTGTTCCACCGCTTTCCCAGTCCTGAACCTGGCACATTCACAAGAATTTGTTTTCACAGTAAGTCTGCTGCCACCTAGCGACATATAATGTCCCAATCAGATGAAGATACATTATTTCTCAGGAGTTTTGGATTATGATGGAAAAAAACTTCACCTCAACAATAAGCCGTTGGTTGTCGCTAGGGTCTCATAGAGGAATTCAGCCACGTCACCGTTCAGTAACTCTTCAGCGTAGTGACACGGACCCTGCTGCGTTCCCTGATGGAGCATGACTTGAGCGGTGCACTGCACACTGGTAACCTGCAGGACGTCATCTCTACTCAACAGCATCTGAAATCAGGGATAAGAAAAAAAACCAAAGGAGTCTGAAATGGGATCCAGATCTTTTGAGCTACATTGAAATGACGGAAGTTCCACCTTTTGATCATCATGGAGTTGTAGATTCTAAGGAGCTTTTGGAAAAAAAAGTCCCAGAAAAGAAGATCCATGAGCATGTATCTCATTTAGAGAAAAATATAGCAACTTGATTGCCAGGTAGACTTCAAAATGTCTGACTATCTCACCCCTGATTATTGGTGGAAGCGTCAGTGCTTGTGTTATACAATGGAGATGAAAGTGCAGCTTTTTTTTTTGGCATTCTCAAAATTTAAATTTGATGATTGTGAACATTTTTATGGGAAAATGGGTGCATCAGAAAACTAAATTTGACCTTGGAGCCACTCTTTAAAGCCTGTGGACACTTTCGGTAAACAGTATTGTCCAAGTCCCACACTTTGTGTATCACAACTTATATATAAAATAAAAAACCTGTGAAAATTTAGGCTCAATCGGTCATCGTAGTCGGGAGAAAATAACGGGAAAACCCACCCTTGGTTTCTGCACGTTTCGCCGTGTCATGACATGTGTTTAAAATAAATCCGTAATTCTCGCTATCGAGAATTGATATTGTTTTAATGTTTTCTCAAAAAGTAAAGCAATTCATGGAATAATATTTCAAGAAAAGTCTTTCACCATTACCTTCTGTAAACCCTGTAAATTATTTGTAAATCTGTGAACTTTTATTTTATTTTTCTGTACCGAAAGTGTATAATGGCTTTAAAGTATAACAGCACGTGGTATTGGACTCTTGTCATGTTGAGTAATGACTCGAAATACAAAGTAATCTAACAATGCTGTGTTTGTTTTTGAAAACAATCTGTTAATGCTGTTCCTTTAAACTTATCTGAGTTTTAAATTTTAAGTCTTTTTAATATTTATTTTATTTTAATACAGCTACTTGATTCTATTGAAGTTAGGTTATTCAATTTTAAGTGATATTACCACTTATTTATTTCAAGCTTCACCTTTTTCAGAATGGATACCAAGCTGGTTTTCCCCTGGTACTGCATTAAAATCCTTGTCGGTTCCTCATCCCCAAGAAGGTTCTTTAACAGGCCTGATCCAAAAGAAAATGCAACAATTAGAACAAAATTAGAGTGCTTAATGTTTACTGTACATTATAGTTCCTCATTTGAGTCCCAAGCTGTACACCCGGGTGAAAGGAAGCAATTATATTTAAATTTATTTCTATTAAAATAATACCATAACAGTCAAGTTCCTCCAGTCTCCATCTGTACACCCGGGTGAAGGGAAGCACATTATGTCTAACTTAATAGCATGCATCATGATTGGACTAGGACTTTAACAATCAGCAAAACAAATCTGTATCTGGGTGTGAGCTTCTTCAAGCCATACCACACGAGGGCTTACCCATAGCATTGATTCTTAACTCATTGCTCTGAGCTGTTGCCAGTAGCGGCAGGAGACAACCCGTGAGTTGACTCTGATGAGCCAGGGAAACTTGTCTACTGCCCTCTGCTGTTGATGCTACACAATGTGCCAGAATGAAGGCGCAGGAGGATTTGACTTTTTCTTCTGGGTAGGTGAGGCCAGTCAGTACAAAGTCTATCAACGCCTCTGAAAAATTAGAAAAAATGTTTTAGTGCTTTGAAGAGAAAACTAGTTATAGGTTACTTTCCCCTTGAGTAGCTTTTTCCTTTTTCATCATTCACCTCTATGAGTTTCTAGTTATGGTTTAATCACCTTCTTGTTCCGTCCTAGCTTATTGTTAAAGTGTCCTTTTGTTTTTGTTTATTTGTCCTGTTTTATTCCTGTCTGTACATTCTGTTGTAACTTAAGTTCTGTTCAGAAGTCCACTTTGTTGTTTTACAAGGCATTCACATACAAGACTTGGTCTTTTAAATATGCCTTTCTAATTGCCTCTTTTTCATTGTCTCTCGTATAATTATTATTCTAGTAGATATGTGTTTGTTCAATAGACCTTCTTTGTAATAAATTGTATGCAAATTTAACATCTCTTGTAACTTGTATACATGTTGTACATTTTGCATTACGGGAATGCAAGTCGGGTTTAAAATCAACTTGAACCAATACACAGGTCTAACTTTGAAGTGCAAAGCTACTCAGTATTATTGGGTAAATCTTGAAACAAGCTCTAGCTGTCAAGCTGCTGGTCTTAATAACAATTCTATTTTCCCTTAGTCCACCTCCAGTCAAAACTCTTTCAGTGAGTATTTTGGAGGAAAACCAACTAAGACCAAGACCAAGTATTAATGGGTACAAGTATTATAAATAGGATTTATAACTTTGCATGGTGGAAATCTGATATATAGTAGTAAGGTTTCTGTAATGATAATCTCTAAAATGAGTTGGGGTGTATAGGATTTGAGGCATTGCATGGTGAGGTATCAATGTATAATTTGGTTTGCGGTAACACCATGTGTGTATCTACTTGCCAGGTAGAGTTGTTCTTAGGGAACTGTCTTGCTTTATTCTACTGCCACGGAGTAGATAATTCGGGAGGTTCGGGAGACTTCTCAGTTCTGAAAGGAACTGTCCTGCTTTTAACTATTACCAGGGCAGATGGTATAGAAAACAGACTGGACTACTACTTTAGCTTATAGGATTGTAATTAACTGTACTGCCGCGGAGTCAGTTCTGAATTGGTCTCAACGTTTCGACTAGCTTGCTCTAGTCATCGTCAGGAGAGTTGGGGTGGTTCTGAAAAGAACCGTTGGTTTCAACTTGACGTTTCGATCAGTATGCTCTGATCGTCTTTTCAGAACCATCCCAACTCATTTAGAGATTATCGTTACATGGTGGTACCGCAAACCTTACATAGGGTGCGTTCGTTTAGCTTCCCTGGGTCGACCCCGGTGTGTGGCATTTTTTTTTTTCAGGACGAACATTGGTAACTATCTGCACACGTTCATCCTGGAAGAAAAAAAACGCCACACACCGGGTCGATCCAGGGAAGCTAAACGAACGCACCCTTTATAATACATGTATTATGATAGGTTAGCATACCTTCATTCTGGTAGAGAGTCTGTACAAGAGCTGGAATGGAATGCAATAGTCCACCCAGTAGGGTGAGGGCCGGCTGGCTGCTACTGTAATTACATGCTCGTCTCACCTTTACATATAAATGTACGATGCCAATTATTACTCATTAAAGATGACACTAGCTTTTATATGATGACATTGAGTTATTGAGAGCGGTATACAGTCTGGCCAAATTAGGATGGCCGACTGGATTAAGATGCAGCTATATTATGTGATGGGGGATGTGTCTTGTACACAAACCGCAAATCATTAGAAGTTGGCAGGGCTCGAAATAACACACGGCACCCACAACAATTGCTGTTGTGCCCTGTGCTTTTGATGTGGTGCCCTTTGCAAAGTTTCAAAACAATTTAATTTGTTTTTTATACAGAAGTGCCCCTTACTAGTGGAAAAATTGCCGTGCCCCTTCAAGAACAAAATTAAAAGCCTGAGTTGGTATAGCACTCACAGTGTCCCTTGCTCTACAAATCTATGGACACTAATAGTGTTATGACCATTTTCCATGGGCACAATAATAATAACAAATTCTTATGTAGCGCATTTCACAATAACCGTATCGATGCTCTTTACATTAGTGCCCTGGTCATGGGGCCAATAACATCCCTGTAATGTTTCTCAGCTCCCTTGGGAGTATACAGCCCTGAGCTGCCTGTAAGGCGCTTGTGGCTTTTTCATACACAATATCAACCTCTACCCTGGCAGGTACCCATTTATACCCCTGGGTGAAAAGAAGCAATTGTAGTAAGGTATCTTGCTCAAGGACACAAGTGTCACGACCGGGATTCGAACCCACACTCCGGTGAATCAGCACCAGAACTTGAATTCGATGCTCTTAACCACTCAGCCATGAATAGAAACTTTAGGTTTGGATGGATGTGATTTTCTTTCATCCAATCGCAGGCCTGGAATTTCAAGATGGCCATACTCCAAAGTGCAAGATTGTTCTCTGATGTCAAAAAACAAAATCTTAAAAATTTATGCCCAGACATCCTACTTGCTACTGAAGTCATCACCTGATAGTCGAACATGAAAATATCATACAGCACTCTGATTAAATTCCTATAAAATCTCCACGCAGGAAATGTCCCAACTGGTTTATTTATTCTGGAAGTTGCGGGGTTCGATTGTGGATAAGCGTAAGGCCACCATCGACCTGCTGTGAACATAAACACCCAGTTCATAAACCCCCACCCACAGAACTTGTTTGTCTTCAACAATCTGAGGCGTGAAAGCGGAGCTATCTGAAATATTTCTCCAAGAAGTGGTGAAGAGATTGTATCTAAGAGGCATCTGTGAGAGGCACTTGAGGAAGAGACTTGATAAGGAGGACCGAGATGCATTTGGTAGCACCAGCGATTTCTAATGCCCAGGAATTCGCTGTTCAATTGACGTGACACTAGAGACTTTAACATATCACCAGTACTTTTTTTTCCTGTAGTAAATAGGTCAAACATTGCTTTGGGGTAAGACACTTTTATTTAGAAGGGAAAATTATATTATCTACCAGTGTCGAGCTGACATTTTGATGTCTTACTGAAAGTCATAAATTATGAAGTGAAGAATGTGTAACGGGACTTGCTGTTGAGATGTGCGTTGTATTTATTTATTACTATTTAAATCTTTATAAATATTTAACAGCATAAAGGTGACAAGTATCAGTAAACATTGGTATACGTTTTCATTTTCTATCAGACAATTGAGTGGATCCCCTGCTTTTGTAGTAGAAAAACTGAGGTCTATGTGTTTGTACAAGAATCCCTTAGACTCTAACAATTCTGGGGGTTATAACTGACCCGGATTCCAGGTTCAAGGGTGGTCTGATCCGTTTTGGGGTCTGATCCGTTTTGGGGTCAGTTTGAGCAGGAATCTGTGTCAATGTGACCTGTATTAAGTTGACTTTAATTCTGGGTCACTTTGACACAGACTCTCGGTCTAACAGACCCAGATGAATTCGCCCTGTGGGTTCCAGAATCTGAGACAACTCTAACATGGAAGTTTTTTTTTTTTAGTTTAGAGAGAAGGTACACGTTTGGTAATTACTCAAAACAAGTATTAACTTAAAAACTGACTTGGTAACGTGCATTGGAGAGCTTTTGATAGTGTAAAACATTGTGGGAAACGACTCTCTCTGATAGCTAGAAGTCTTTTATTCATATCTGAAAGCACACAAATCAAATTCGTGGAAAATTACTTCTTTCTCAGAAACTAAGAGGGAGCCTTTACTCACAATGTTTTATACTACCAACAGCTCTCCATTACTCGTTACCAAGTAAGATTTCATGCTAATAATTATTTTGAGTAATTACCAATATTGTCCAGGCCCTTAAGAGCCACTCAGGCCAGTACGTCATGGGGGAAAAGGAGGCAATTGCCTCCATCCCTATCTATGCTATCTCAGCTTTATCTAAGGGTTTCTCGAAGTGCTCATTATGTTTTAAGACAGGAATTCTAAGTTTTTGAAAGATAAGAACCAGTTATAAAGCACTTAGTAAAGGGTTCATAGTAGTGCATGCCGCAACCAATTAAGCCAGAACATAAAAAACTGGGGCTTTTGCTCCTTCTCAGTCTTTACGATAAGTGCACTGGATTCTTTTACATGATTTTACAATAACTGGGACTGTGGTCTTATGTACTCCCTATCTGAAGGACAAAGCAATGAAAGTTGGAGTGTCTCGCTTAAGTGTCAATAAAGGAACTTGATCCTTACACTGTGCTGTTCAGAAACACTAGAGCTTTAATCCAGTGTGCTTGACCGCTCACTCGGCAAAGCAATGCCACAAAAACAATGTGTTTTGCAAAGTATTCTACACGTATTTCACTTTTAGGGCAAATCTTAAATGTTTATTGTAGCACATTTTGCGTTCCTCCCATCCATACAGCTCCTCACATCATTAGTTAAAGACTAAACTGTGGGGTGTGGCCAGTTTATCAGGGCAGGGCTTGAAGTTTACATTGGACCGCAAGCTTGAGGCTATTGATTTCAGTATCGGGCCAGTAAATTCACAACCACACAAGCCAAGCAGTCTTATGTTTTTCAATTCAATTAGCAAAATCACACAAACAATTTGAGATACTGTTCCTATGGTCCTGTGGATTCCCCCCACCGCCCAAATTCAAGCCCACATGACATATGCAATAACCTCCCGAACATGAACTGACATTCGCACACACCACATCTTGAAGTAGCTCAACATTAACAACGAATGACATATTGCAGTAGGGTAATTTCTCATTTTGATTATTTCATCAAGATAACCATACCCAGAAAAGTAAATATCTAAAATGGTGTCACGCTTATACCGTCTACACATTTGCCAAAATGTGAAAACAAACATCACCCAGAAGTAGTGTTAATGTCAAACTAAACCGGGAGTCATTTATCACATCGCGTGTCTGGGCAGTAAAATACCATTTCTGAAAGTCAATAGTGCAAAGAGGTCTGCCTCCAGGTTCTGAGCAGATCATGCCCCAAACTCCATGTGAACTTATCTGGAAATTTAACGACAAAGCTTAGTATTGCAATCTGAGTTCATCTGAAAGTGAATATTCAATGAGTTTTGGTTAGAGTAACCATTGATCTTTTTTTGAAAATTGTTTTGACCCACCCGCCAATTTTTTATTTTAATTTTATTTTAATATTGACAGACTAGTTAATATAATTTATGAAGAACAATTTAAAGTAATAAGGAAGCGTTACAGAGACTATAGACAGTGAGAGAGTGAAAGAAAATATCATAATTCTGACTTTATTATGTCATAAATCAATGAATCATAATTATGAAATATAAGTTATAATTATGACTAACACTAATTTATGATTAAGAGATTTGATATAAGTGTCATATATTATGGCACATAATAGTCATATATGATTTGCAAGTTCATATTTATGACTTGTACTTAGTTAAGTAAGTTTATCATACGTAAATAGTTGCTACATAAACAGGATTGCCATAGAAAATACACACAACGAGGCCATGTGCTATCTTATACCGATAGTGAGTCTACTTCAGTGACTTGAAAACCCAAGGCTGGTGCTGTATCATGTAGCTCCAGATGTCAGTTCAGTGCAACGTGAGTGCAGTCAGAAGACATGTCTTTATATGGTATGCCAGAACAGTTCAAGCCCAGGGTTCTTATATAACTCATGAATTATTCATGAGATGACTGACCTTTCTCTGCTCCTGTGTCAGGAGCAGGGGTCAGGTTTTGAATAATTATTGATGCGGGCAGATGGGTTTGAGGCAGGAGGGACTGATCGGAGACGATGCCATGGGGGTAGGGTAGCCCTAATGAGCTGAACTGTGGACTTGGGGGCTGCTTCAAACTATTTTAATTTTGGCGCAAAGTTATTTGGCTGGTAGGCTTTTCTTGATAAGATGTGACACATAATTATAGAGGATGATCAACCTGGGTGACCATCTATATAGAGGGTTGGTAATACTGTGCTAATATCGTAAACTATTGATGGTAATTTTTAGAGAGGATAAAATATTTTAACTGTAAAGTAGTGCATCTGGCTGAGGTTGGCTTTGCGGTCTCTTTTCTGCCTTTCAACTCATGGACCCTGGTTCGAATCCCGCCTTGAATCCGGTTTTCAGTCCCTACCCGATTGCGTGGGTTTTTCCCAGTAGGGGTTTTCCTCCAACATCTTAAACAAAGTAACATTTCTATTCTTCATCTCTGCAAAGGTAATTTTGGGCATAGTGGATAACAGTGCAAGTCACTTTGGAGGGTTCCTTGTGGGGTTTTTACCAGAATTTTTTTTATTTAAATAAAAGTAATATAAAGAATAAGAAGAAGAATGCGCACTTCTTTTAGTACTTTTTACACCTGAAGGCTAACCAATACACACCTTAAAAATGCACTCAATTTGTTCTAAATCGTCAGTAACGTTGGGCAAGGTAAAAAGATTGTACAAAGTAAAAGTATGAACAATTGTAAAAGAACAAAACAACTATTTACGGAATAAGATCCTCAGCAACTATCCATCAAACCGAAAGGGCATCAAATGTATGTTGAATAGACACACACACCCTTAACATTTCCATCCTTGGAAAAAATATCATTCTACGCGTCAACCTAATGAGACCAGCTGGTACTTCTTCCTCATCCACACAGTCGCAACTGTCAGCCGAGCGACTGTAATTAAGGTCCGTATATAGATCCGTGCCCTTCCTTAAACTCCCTTAGTATGTCCCCGGTTAGGTTTTACGGTGAATTGCTCATCTGGGATTTCTCGGCGGAGAGAATTTATTGCAGGGCTAACTCGGCTGTAGGTTAGTGTAGATTTGTATCTACTACCAATCCACACAACTGTCACAAATGCTTCATTGAACCAATAAATTTGAAACACACATACCACAAAACCCCCCATGAAAAATGTTACAGATCGGCCAGTTGTACATAGCATAAATGTGCCACTCCTTCACAAAAAAGGTGTACAAAAGATTTGCATTTCAAAGAACACACAATGTTGAACCAATAAAGAAGCAATTTCTAAGTTACATTTGAACTATGTGTTGGTTACAATGACTTGTTAGATGTTATATTTTTGTTTGTTTTTACCCTTACACCGATGTGTAAATTATACAAGATAACTTGCTTTAGTCACACCTTACTCCTTAAACCTGAATTCCTCAGACTAAACACAAAGTTGCAATGTCTCATGGTGCGGACAAGCTTTTTGCATAGTCACATTAGAGACGGCGGACACCCAAACTCGATTCCAAATGAATGTGTATTTTCCACAATGGTGCCAGGCTAGGGGAAGGAGAGTGGCGGGGGCTCCCCCATCAGAATCCTTATCCCCCTTTAAATGAAATTGAACAATACACATCAATTGAAGGTTAAAACATAGTACCTTGTTCTATGGTTTACATCAAAAAGACACCCCCTCCACCTATGTCTTTGCCCCCACCCAAAATGAAAATACTCTAGTTATGCCACCCAAATAATGGAAACATACACCTTTGTACACATGGTGCACAGAGTGAGGTTGGTGAATGAGCAACTTTCTTTTGACCTCTACGAAGAGGATGCCCTGGGCTGATGACCTCATATGACCTCATGTGACCTCATATGATGTCTGATCAACTTTAAGGTGTTATATCACACAAGTCATGTCAAATCAGGGCTCAAATTTAGGTGCAAAATCTACAAGATCGCAGGGCTTGTGGCTGAAAAAAACTTGCTGTCACAGTAATCAGCTTGCACTCAAATGGTTTCATTTTAATATAATACTAAGACATGTAAAAGAAGATTTGTCTCATTTGTCTTTCATAAGTATACTTCTTTATTCAACATAATTGAAAGGTGTTTATAAGACCCAAAGTCAACATTTTTACCAAATTTGTTTTGTTACTACTTAGTGGGGTATTGTTAATACTCAATTGAAAAACACAAGACCGGCCGGGCAGATTCGTTTGGTCTTCAGCCTGAGGTCCATTGTAAAAATTTAGGCCCTGATGTTCCCTTATGAACTTATTTGATTATTCCAAGAAGAAGCGCCTGTAAGCACAAAAACTTGCTAAGCACATACCACTATTGCTGAGCAGAGACTGATTACCAGCCAAAAGTCCATAAAGTTTGCATTGTTGTGAATAGTGGCCAACACTTTTTTGCTTAGCATAGAAATTTGCTGCGAAGTATTGCCTGCTTAACAGGTTTATGAAATTGGTTCCATGAAGCTTACCTGATTGGATATTTGATGCAGCAGACAGCACACTAGCTCTTCCGATTTCAGCATGCAACACAGTTGAACCAAAACTATATTTAAAACATAAGTATAAGGGGAAAACTTAAAGGTAAGTTTATGATAGATTAGTTTTTGTCAAAATAGTTTGCTGGGGGAGCCGTTGCTCTTTAAGAAGTATGAGATCAGTGTTTTACAGGCATGATATTTGATTCTCGGGAAAAACATAGGAAGATTTGATCAAGTACAAGGGCTGACTTACCTTCTACAACCATACCAGAGATCGTGTTGTCAGATATATCAAGAAGACCTACAAGAAGAACGAACAGTACATCGTTTTATAAGATCTTAATAGGAGAGCACCAGGCAAGGAGTTCCAAAGAGATGCGGTATGTGGAATAAAGCTGTTTGAGAGTGGCTCTTTGTTCAACATCTCAGCAAAGCAAAAGTGTATGGGTAAGAACAAGCAAACAAAGAGCTGCTCATTAACACACACAAAGGTAGATTAAGGTTACCCGCCAAAATAACACGTCACATGTACAAAAAAATGATGAGTATCATGCTTATTTTTGCTTAGCAAAAAGTTGTTTAAGCACAATTTCCTGCTTGAAAGCAGCTCTATGATATTAGGTCCTGGTTTTACCCTCATTCATACACATTGATAGGAGAAACCAGGTTGAATACATTGGTAGCAAATTTACCAATGACAATATCTGTAGAAAAGACGGAGGCTGCCTCCCATTGTTTAAAAATGGTAGGTTCTACATGCCAGTTTTCACTCACCAAAGACTTTTTGAGTCAGATGCCATGCAACACGTCCATCTTCTGCTAGGAGGTCCAACAGATGCTGGTCATGTGAGTTGATAGCATTCAAGAGCTCTACTAGAAGGTGCTTCTTCCTCACCAGGGGCACCTCAGATGCAATGTCTTCAAAGGTCTCCGTGGCACAGGCAAGACAAAAGAGGGATTGGGGGCGGGAGCCAGGGACTATCCATTCGGGTCCATGCTGGCCGTGATCTGCTGTAAACGCTAAAAGTTGGCTGAGGTCTGACATCAGGATTCCTTTTGTTTTAAGTGAATGGAAGTAATATTTTGTTGATTTCAGATTATTTTATGCAGTATTTTGTGCATAAAATAGGGGGAGGGTATTGGTAATTATACCAAAAATTTATAATAATCAAAACTTACTAGGCATTTTGTTCATTTACACACCTCTTGCTTGTTCTGTATTCTGGTTGGCTGAAACACGGTCACGTGGGGTGAACTATAGTCTAGTGCAGGCAGGAGACTAACGCTTCCATAAACTTGACGCGCAGCAAAGTAAAAAAGGGGATTCTGTCAACTTTTATTTTAAAAATTTCTATTTATCCAAACTGCCCTGAGTTACAAATAGGTTTATACAAGTGCTAGGTGGGGGTGGGGGGGGGGGGTAGTGCTACATAGTTCACGAAAAATACCGAAGCTTAATTCACATAAAACAGCCGTTGATTTGTATTCGGGCCCTCACGAACCCAAAGCTCGGCAGGCCGATGACGTCATGCTGATTCGCATATTCCAAGATGGCTGTGCCGTGCACGAATCGATGAAATTAGAGTCAGCGAAAGGTAACAAAGTTATTGTTCAAAATTTCTTTTAAAATTTGTATTTGTCATGTTTGTTTCACTTTTCAATACACACAAAGCAAGCTAAGAATAAGAGTTAGGTGAACGCATTCAGCCAGTTTATACTGCCGGGTGGCTCGTAGATAAGGTGCCAGATTTTTTTTATTGCTTAGCTGCATGAGAAAATGGTGCGGATGTGTGGCTAAGGATTCAGCTAGCTAGCCTTGGCCACACAAGTGGGGCTAGCTAGTTAGTAGCAGTAGCAATTGTGCCAACGCAAAGTGCAGCACAGGAAGGAACGAAGGTCAAATTTCAAATTCAAGTAAGGTGACTGATTCACTCAGCACTGTCTAGTGTCGGACTCTGCTGAGCTGACTCTGATTTTCTGAACTGAAGTCTGAACTGAACAGAACTTCAGACAGACAGAAGTTCAGATCAGAGTCTGACTCTCTGGTCTGACTGAGTCAGACATGTCAGTCAGATCAGCAGACAGAAGCAGGAGAGGCCGAGCCGAGGGCCAGGCACAGTCAACGGAGTACAAATTTGTATCAACTTACCGATTTTCCTTTGGTTTGCTTTAGAATTAATCTCAGAATTGTCAGGAGTTACCACAGACTTTCAGTTTGTCAAACAAATGGTGTTACTTGAGCCTGCTTTTTGAATATTTCCAAGCACCATGGGCGCTGCCATCTTGTATTATTGCATACAGTGTGTTGATTGGTTTAAAGTTAAATATGCGCGTACGTCATAAAATTGCGTTCATCATAGATTGGAGTGCGCCCTCTATTGTCAGGGTATGGGCCGCCGCGTGTTCTAGCGAATTAATTATGTTAATTTACTTAGGCTGTTCTTGCAGCTCATAATTCGCAGAGCTCAAAGCTTAGCCGTATAAGCAAAATGTATCCATATTATTAAAAAAATATAAATAAACGACATTATTCTACAATGAGCGGAAACTTTATTATGTGGTCTTTTCATAACCCCTGTTTTTGGTAGATGATTATGATTTTTAACTGAAAGCTATTATATAGGCATGGTGATAATGTGATTTACAAAGGATGTGTACGAAGCCCTAGTGAGCTATCCCTTTCCAATTCCCTCAATCTATATCGTTTTGGGTTTTGGATTCTGAACCAAGAACAGTAAGGAAGTAATTAATTTTACGTTTTATGTGTGGCTCTGCAGGCTACCCTTGGGTTCGTCTCGAATAACGTTTATTCCTGACTAAAGTTCAATATTCCCTGACATTACGAGTAGGCCTTTCTAACCGCTATGAGATGGTTGAGCATGTCTTCGCTATTAGAGGTCAACTCTGATGTAGCTTTCCTTTTATGGATGGAGCGTGCATGTCATCAGACGAACCCTGGACAGACATGGGTTTGGAGAATTTCACATAGCTCACATAAAACACTGGAACACCTAGGTTTACTTTGGGTTTGCAGTTTTCTGGTCGGATACTCGTACATGAGGTAACGATTTGGGATCGAATAAATATCCTGCAAATGGTTTAGTAGAATTCTTCTTGTCTGTTGCAGGGTAGTTCTTGTCTGTCACAATGATATTTCTTACACCAGTCAGCCAAGTTATTGACTGGTAAAAAGAAAATCAAATTTTATATTGGGAGTGGATGTGTGCAGAAATGTCACGAATATCCCAATGCACCCTGATTGCTGTTAATTACTTCATTTGGCTCCAAGCGGTGATTTAAATTCTCCATACACCACCACCCAAAGTCCTTTCCCCATCTTCAGTCTGTACATGCAGAAAATTATGTAGACGACCATAAATCGTGTATTAAATTCAGCCCTCATTGCTCTGTGCATTGGAGTAATACTGTTGATAGGCAATGAGGATAGAGCCAGCCCCGGTCTCTCCCGTGGAGGGAATGCCTGTCATGTCGCGCATTCCTTCCACATTCCTCAGGATGCGGTTTTGACGTCAGTCACGTCTTATCCACCATCTCACTTTATGCAAATACCTTCACCAGATCAGCCGGTTATCCCTTGGTCTGATTGGCTGGAAGTAATCAGAGTGGGAGGAGCTTGGAGTGGACCAATCACCGCGCGGGTTAGATGAGTTGACGGGAGATGCGTAATAATAAGGGGGAGGTTTGGTATTAACCCTAGGTTGGTTGTTCGCAGTCTGCTCTCTGTGTTTGAGACGACTCTCTCGGGTTGCGTTCTTCATTACGTTTTCTGTGGACTTCTGAACGGTAAGTACCCAATTTTAGGTAATATTTTTACTTAGAACAAAAGGCTCAAGTGAGTACAAATCCCATTATTTCATAGCTGATCAAATTCCGATTCACTGCATTTTGAAATTGTTTATAAATGGTAACACACGAAAGTTTGAATTAATTCCAATGTATATTACAATAATTAAAGTACATTTGGAATATGCTTGTCTTTATAGAAGCTTATATACTAAACTAATTAAAAGGAAACAATAGTAACTATGGGACGGCCTCTTTGCAGCACAGAGCAACGTCGAGGTCCTTGCACCACATTGACACAAAAATTCAATAGAATCTTGGAGGCCCTACTAAAAAAAGAAATGACAGTAACAAAAACATGACCAACAAGTCATGTTTACTTCTTGGATTAAACCCGTTAATAATTGATAATACTTTGCCATTAAATCACTCTGCGGTGTGGGGTGTATAATATTGCTATCAATATAGCTGTTTGCTGAGCCCTTGTTAACACTAAGATAATCTTATTGAATGATCAGATTGGATTAACGCACTAGAAAGAGAGATTAACTAAATATTGTCGTTTGGCGGCACCGAATTGCGTATGCTAAGACATTGAACTGACATTCTCTTTTTAGGCCACACAAGTACAATTTTGTTGTAAGGTATGTGGCCAGAAGGTTATGCTAAACCAAAGCTCTGTGCCCAATTTCATCAGAAAGTACGGCTTAGCACATTTCTTTGCTGAGCATAAAATGGTTGGGGCATCAATTGCAATGTAAACTTAACGGAATTTTGTCTGGTAACCAGTTACTGGTAAGCAAATTTGTTCGTGCTTAGCAAGCTTTTAAAAGATCACCTATCCCGTTTTAAAATCGATTTGCAATTTTATTGTAAAGTCGGTAAAATTGTACCCACCCCTCTTGTTAATGAAGCTGGAGTTGGTTTATTCTTTTAAAGACAATTTCCTCTCCACTTCCATTTTAAAACAATATTTGTTCGCCCCCCCCCCCCACCTTTTAAGGGTGGGTGGGGTGCATTACAAGTGCAAGGCGACCATAGCCCTACCTACAAACAAACCCAATTGTATACGAGTGTGTTTAAAGAACATCATAGCCCCTAAAATGGATACACCGGTCGAACCTTCAGGTTCACTCATTGCCCATAGTCTTTTAGAAATGTCACGGGCCTCTAATTAACCCCCAGGAATGCATTTTGCTCCTGGCGCGCGTGCGCAGACATCTGGTGGTGCGATAAGAAACAACGCATTCCAGGTGGGGAAATATTGAAACATATGACATAAGAGGCACGCCATACATTGTAAAAGCACGCATGCAACACAACAGCACAGCAGTCATTGCAAGCAAACAGCAGACGACAGGCAACAGTGTTGTGGGGTGGTGCTGCACAAAAAGACAGGACGACCAAGTTTGACAAGCAGTCCAAAGTTATAATTCACTTTGTCTTATTTTTTGGATTTATACAGTTCGTTCGGCTTCTGGAACTTCAAGACGTACTTGAACAATAGCAAGATATTCCCCCGGATTTTGATTTACTGCTCGAGTACAGTTTTCAGCGACAAGGAGAAGCAACAAACTTCACCAAGATGGCCGACGATCCAGATCAGTTTTTGTCCGTCAACCGCAAGGATCAGCTAGAAGCAGCTGCCACCCAATTCGACAGCAAGAAGAATTGCTGGGTGCCCGATCAAAAGGATGGTTATATTGCCGCCGAGGTGATCAGCACCAAGGGTGACCAGGTCACGGTCAAGACTCTCACTGGAAAGGTAAATTAAGTGGTCCTCTCTCTTTGATTAATTAAACAGTGATTTCGGCAGGCCTACAAAAAGGGGAAAGTAACAAAACAAATAACACAACAATAGTAATACAACAAGCCGGGCATGGTTGATAAAGTCAGCTGAAAAGGAAGGACAAGTGATGGTTGGGGTTGCTAAAAAGGGAAAAATTACGGTCAGTGTCACAAATTTAAATAGCACTACAGTACTTGTACTTCTTGCTTGATGGAACAAATTGGCATGGATTGGGAATGAAAGGACTGTAGTCATTCATATAGTGAAGTGACACTAGTACTATATAGACTTTTTATACTTATTAATGTAGTCTTATATAATTGTTCAAACTGCCTGTTTCTAGCTGTTTAAAAGTAAGTGGGTACAGAATTTGAGGCGAACTGCACCAGGTAGGAGCAACCGGTTCCAATCAGAATAGTGTATCACTGAATCAGGACATTTAACTATTTCTACCTTCACGATGCACCCCCCCCCCCCCCCCCTCTTTCCCGCCCAGGTCTAAGCACAACAATGTAGGCTCCTAGTAAGTAGGCGCAAAAGGTCGGGTGTGTGTTGTTACATTGTGGTCTTTTTTTCCTTTATGGTTAGTCCCACCAGCAGTGTGGCGAAGGGTCATCAATGGCCACATTAGTGGGGTAGGTGTGTGTATGTATTGGGGGCGGAGAAAGGGCGGTATTCCTGAAGTCACCCTGTATACTGGTAGGATTGGTCGGGTGTTGAAAAGGGAGGAATAAAACAACAGGAAATTGAGACGAGAGTGGTTCAGATGGGTGTGTTCAGGAGGGGGAGGAGCATGTAGCCCAGAGCCCCGCCTTGTTCCCTTCCAAGGCTGCGAGCTCAAAGGTTACCTCAGTTTATTTTAGGGTTACTTGTTTGGGATGAAGAAGGGTCCTGAAGTGATCTGAAACCTGCTGGTTGACATGTCCCATCACTTTCCCAATCAGCTCTTAGATTTAGTTGACAAACTAATTCTTAAACAGAATAGCATTTCTTGGTTTTGAAATTCTTGTTTTCCTTACATTTCAGGGCATTAAAGTATAAAGATATATCTCTTCAAACATGGCAGAAATGCCCCCCCCCCAACAAACGAGCACAGGGGTCGATTTCACAAAGAGTTAGGAGTAGTCCTAACGTAGGACTAGTCCTAAGAGATATCAAAAACGTACAGCTAGTCCTAAGTTAGGACGAGTAACTCGTCCTAAGTCGAGATAAGTCCTAACTCTTTGTGAAATCCATCCCTGAAACTTTAGGTTTAGGGTTAAAGAGAAGATGAAAACAAGTTGTTAATGTTACTCACCTTTCTCTTTCCTGCACTGAGAATTTACACCATTAGTTTTCACACCAGGGTGACTAACTCTAGAGTTCGGTATTGTGTGTATTGTAAACCGGGTGGGCGGGACATTTTATTACATTTGTCTGGTGGTGAGCAAGTCCCAAATCTTAAGTTAAAATAACAGTCATTAAACTTTTAAAGCTGTCCACAACAGACAACCTTGATGTTTATAGAGCTAGACTTATTTGTTAGTTTACTCTAAACATTCCCATAGGTTTATTACACACCTCTCTTGATCATCACAGCAGGGCGTGAAGTAGATTGAGAAATGCTATTTATGTATGCTGAATAAACTGGCTGGAAGTGCTTTTTTTTATTAGAGTGTTATTATTAAAGGGGCATTTGGAATGTGTGTTGACACTTTCAATTTTCTATCATCATTATTTCTGGTCATTAGGCCCACTCAAAATTGCCATGCGTTGTTGTTTGTTACATAGTAGGCATGAAGATGATAGCTACATCAGGCCTATAGTAAAGATGATAAAGAAAGTATAATTTTGGAATGAGAAAGACCCTGCTGGGGAAAAACCTATATATTCAGGTAGGAACCAAACCCATTATACAATGCTCCCACTCACTGTCTCAGGGATGTAAGTCAGTGAAAAACACTACTTCAACCTTCTTAACTTAATAGTTTATGTATAGTTAGTATTTTAGGCTACTTTTAGAGATGAGGGGTATGGTTAAACATGAAAAATCAAAAACACTGGAAAGTTTGAGTCCTGTACAGGCCTGATACATCACTTCATCAATTTCTCGGCCCTGGTCATTGACTTGGTGCCCCTAAAATAGTTCTAGAAAGTAACAATTTACTCATAGAGGCTTGGGAGATGCTGGTATTAGGCCTATAAGGAGAAAATACATATTAGCCATCTCAATATAAGTTGTGCAAAGTTAGCAAAGTATGTAAGTTAAAGAGCAAGTTTCAAAAGCATTGGAAAGTTATGAGGTGGGAACACTGTACAAAGGTCACATATTCCTCTCACAAGGTCACATGTTCCTCTCAATTTGCTCCACCAGGAGTCAAAATTGCAATCTGTATGAACTCAATATCGTTACCCCAGCTACTTGCATTAATTGTTTCTCACATCCCGGGTGTATAAATAGGAACATGAGTGGGCTGATGAGACAGTATTGTGTTGACCCCCTCGATGCTAATTTAAGCAGCTTGGGGAATGCTCCTTAAGTTGAGAAAGTTTGAGGAATGGTCTAAAAGTATGCCTGATGAACAGGGATAGTAGGATTTGAGGCAGAATCTCAAAAGAACATCTACCCAACTACCCAGCAAGTAGATTTAACATGGTGTTAACCCAAACCAAATGTACAGTGACAAATTGTTGTAAAATAAGTTAATTTAGCTACTATGTGCGTTATATTATTATTAGAACCAGCTATTAGTATTATTATTATTACTTGTTATGAACCTGACAGAACTTTCAACTCACAGAATGTTCAACAGTTTTCTAGCTAAACAACGGTAACCCCTTTAACCGGAAATCTTTATTACTTTGTGGCCAGCTTTATGTTACAAAAAGTAAATATTTGTACAAGGTTTTAGCTGGTGTTGACATCAGGATTAGGTCAGCTGACTCAAGTGTGAAATCTTTTGAGGATCGGGACAGATTATAAAGATAATTGCAATTGATACATGGATCACTTACTTCTAAAAAATGTTTAGATATTTTCAAAGAAAAGTTTCATCACATCCTGAAAGTTTTGAGATTAAACTATCTAGGAAAGAGAATTGAGAAATATAACCACCGAAGCAAATAGGCCTAAAACAAATTATGCAATGCGGGTTTGCTGATTAGAAGTTAAAAAGTAGTTAAATTGGTGCTTTTCAACAACAAAATGCTCCTTTATTGTGCTCATTTCTTTCATCTTAAAAAGAATTTTTATGAAGTACAGAAATTTTTTTTGTTTCATTTAACCTTATGTGCTTTTCAAACAATGGCTTGGGTTGGAGATTGGCTCATATAGTTATTTACAAAACCTTGTTTTCTTGGTGACAGACGTTCAAATAAGTGGATTGAGCCCAAGCTTTCATTGGCATGAACAAGAAGGGCACCTTTATTGCTAGGATAGAAATAAGTATCCTTTGTCTATGGTTAAAGAAACTAAATCTGCTATGATTAATAAGTTTAAGTTAAAGTGGACAGTAATTAGACAATTTAGATGAGAGAGAGATAAAAGTAGAGAAATGTCTGGTGAATCTAAGTAGTTTGTTAAATATGAGGTGACATTAAAAGCCTGTTTCTTTGAATGTATTGTATTCCAGTGGTTTATAAGAAACATTTTCCAACTGGGTTTAAAAAGTTTTGATCTGAATATTTGTTGTTATTGAAATTGGTGTTCTACATTCACAAAATAGATGTTGACGTTGTTTTTATTTGTGTCACTAGTTTACTTTGTTTGCCATGTTACATTCACCAAATGATACCCAATATCTTAAGGAACACGTTGCCTTGTATCGGTCGAGTTGGTCTTTGAAAACGTGTATCGTATAAAATGCATATGATTAGAAAGATGTTGTAAAAGTAGAATACAATGATCCACACAAACATGCCTCGAAATTGCACGGTTTTCCTTTTACCTTGTCAACCAACACGGTCGACCATTTATGGGAGTCAAAGTTTTGACTCCCATAAATGGCCGACCGTGTTAGTTTGCAAAGTAAAAGGAAAACCACACAATTTCGAGGCAAATTGTGTGGATCATTGTATTCTACTTTTAAAAGATCTTTCTATCCATAAGCATTTTATAACAAACGGTTACAAACGCTTTTTATAGACCAACTCATTCGATCCAAGGCAACGTGTTCCTTTAAACAACTGGTGGTATTCATGCATTTTGGTTTCTTTAAAAACAACTTATCTGCCCAAGATTGAAATGTTATCAATGTTAGGCCTCAATACCTCCAAGTGGTGGTCCACTGCTGTTGATTTATACACGAATAAATAAATTTATATAAATATTTAACATGTTTTTTTTTCTTCTTCCCCATACAGCAAATTACCATGAAGAAGGATGACACTCAACAAGTCAACCCTCCTAAGTTTGAGAAAGTAGAAGACATGGCTGGCCTGACCTTCTTGAACGAAGCTAGCGTACTTCACAATCTCCGATCTCGCTACTTCTCAGGTCTCATCTATGTAAGTACTGCCCAAGATTTTTAAAATTGCGCAAACTAATGTAACACGCATTATGCCCGGCTCGTACTTCATGTGAACGCGAATGCAAACAAAACGAATCTGACGTCACAACTCTTCATTCGTAGTGATATTCGCAAGTGAGTTGAGCTGCTGCGAATTATTTGTTGCGAATTTGTGACGTCAACATTTTGCATTCGCATTCACAGGAAGTATGAAGCGGGATTTAGACTGTCAAACCATGGAGGTAGAACCCAAGACCGTCACACTTGTTTGGTCTTACGTTTACTGGCCCAATGCTAAAATCAATGGCCTCAGGCCTGCAGTTTAGTTTTTGAGCCCTGCCCTGGTTTAAGATGGTCTCCCCAACATAAATACCTTTTTATGTGTCGGAGCCACTTCCCAGGGAGTTTTAACCCAACTGCAGTGCTATTCCATGTGAGTTTCAACCTTCTTGGAAAAAAATAACGGTGCTTATATAACCATCAGAGTAGCTTTATTTACCTGGAATGTCAATTTCACAGAAGTTTTTCAGGGTAGGCCAATTTACTGAGTGTTAAAACTTAAAAGGACAACAAAACGTTCACATGGAAACTTGCCGAGTTTGGAAGGGGCTTCAGTCGTCAGTTCTGGAAACTTGGTTTAGCACGAGTACGTTGCACCAGCAAAACTGTTTACTAACAGCTGCAACTTTATTGCAGGGATTGCCCATATATTTTTTAGTACATTTTTTTTCCCAAAAAGCAACCTCAATAAATTTTTCCCATCTGACTTTAATACTTTTCCCAAGCTTAATACCCCTAATATAAATTGAAATTTTGCCAGTATGAAAAGCCACACCAGCCAGTTTTTATTTCTGTCTATAAATAAGTTTTCGGAATTCCATTTTATGAGAAAACAAGAGTCTGGCTGAAGTCCAGGTCTATCTTTAGTTCATCATTATTTCAGCGATACTCTCTATAGAGAGGGAGGGTCGGATCTGGTATGGACATACCATGGCAGTATACCAAGCGTCTGGCTGCCCAGTTTGTTACCTGATACAAATGCACTGACTGCTCCATTGAAATCAACATTTCTCATTTACAAACCAACAGTACTTGTTCATGTAACTTAAAACTGTCTGCTTGGTGTTGGGGCTAATTGGCTGGGCCCCCTGGTCACCTTATTAACATTTCAACCTGAATAAATACCGAGTATGACCCCAGTTAAAAGTACATGGTTTTTCACCAAAGTAAGCTAAAAAAATCTTAGAGAATTGGTTGTCCTTTTTATATGAGAAAACCAACCAATCTGGGCTAGATTTCTCAAAGCACTATAAAAATTCATCTTAAAGACAAATTGTCAGTTTAACGATAGTGTTTTGCAATATCAGTTATACTCTTCCCTATAAAGCGGGGTAACTCTATGTGAAATTGACAGTTCTGCCTTTTGGGCATTAAATATATAAAACAAAAACAAAAACCAAAGAGAACACTAAATATTAAATACAAACAAATTTGCAATTGATTGACAAAATGTGATATATTTCAACACTAAATGATGAGTTACCAAGTAGAATTATGAGCACTTTCAACTGGTTTAGGGGGACCATGCAAGTAGAATTAGACAGTCGGAGTAGAGTGGTGAAAGACTCAGAAAAAAAAATCTGTCACAGTGTCAGACTCCTATAGGGCTGCTGTTCATGTGAATGATGTAATACTACGAGGGCCCCTGTATTGCATCAGGATAGTCTGTACATAGAAACCACAAACCATGCTGTACTGCTAGACGTGCATTCCATTTGTGTGTGTAGACATGCCTGACCATATAGGGAGTTGTTAACGTCTGTACAATACCCCAGCTTGCCAATGCACATTGCCATCGCACACAGTCAGCATTGCTGTCAGAAAGGCTGGGATTTCATATACTGATTTCACATTCAGTTGAACTTGGGATGGGGAATTTCATGTGTGAATTATTCCTAACCCCTCCCACTGCTGCTACCCATTATTGTACCGTAAATTTGGGTGTGATCCCTGGTTATGCAGTAGTTACAGAATGCATTACTTCTGACTGGCACTCCCAAAATATATTGACAAAATAGGAAGAACACCAACACTTGGGCCAGATGGCTCAGTTGGTGGAACGCCAGGACTTTAATTTAGAGGTCATTGGTTCAAATCCCGCTCTAGTCAACTTTTCTTTGTTCAACCCTAAATCAAGAGAAATATATTGTGTACTCTGAAAAGGTTTATATTATTCAGGACAGGTACATCTTCAAACTTGATGTTTCAAAATTGTTGCTAGTTCAATGAAAGAGTAGGCCCCTACTTACTTGATATAAACCTCAGGCAATTTTTTCTCTCGTTTTTTTAACCATATCTGTCCTATTAGTGTGGGTGAATCGAAGCAAGAGAAAGTTTAATAAACAAATCAATAAAAGAAACAAATTGTTCCCCCTGCAGGGCCCTGATGCTTTTTTTTATGGAAAATTTATTAGTATCTTCACTTCACAAGGCTGGCAATCAATTCTTGTTTTAAACTGCTTACAATACATTATGTGTAAAGAATGTTGAAGTGAAGTACTGGGCCCTAAAGTAAACGTCTCTGTTTGATATGGTGTGATTTGCACAATGTATAATTTCCACTTAAACTTTAAGGACCACAGTGCTATCAAAGGTAAGTTGACACAGGGCAATTTGTTCAATATTAAACAAACACGGACTTTAGGGGGGTGTCAGTCATATTTATGTCAGGGGTCATTTTGGTATTTTTAAAACTCATATTGAAACATGTATTTACAATGAAAACTTTGATAACTTTTTCCCCATTTTCCAATATGTTTGTTCAAAATATCTCCCCGATTGTTGTACAAAATCTCACTGATTGCAAATTTTGGCAGCTCTGTTACTAGAATACAAAAACTGCTTAAAAATTCATTATTTTTCAACTTTGTTCCAGTTTTGTTACAAGATATCTCAGATGTGATTTCACAAAGTTGCACACACAAGCGGCATATCAATGACATGTTTTGAGGCACAAATTGCCTGATTATAACAAAACCTAATACTGTTAAAACTTCTGGAATGTTTTTGCACCTGAAAGGGCTGTACTGTACTGCATTAACGGGAGCCCAGATTTGGTTAAAAGTTTTCTGAAATACATTATATAGAAAATCTTTTGAAAAGTGATCTTTAAAAAGAAATTCAACACCGCAAGAATTAGGGTACATGTGTTTAGTGGTTCATTTTTGACTGTTGATAACAGTCATTCAAAATGGCCTTCAATTTGATATCATGTCTGACAAAATAATCCTCCTATGGAGTTTAAAAACCCACTTAGTGTTTAAATCCAATGATGTCATGTTATAAATTCCACTCTGAAAAAGTCAGTTTTAATACAAAAAAAAACATCCCTGTTAAAAAATGTAGTTTTATGAAATTTAAAAGAAAATTTAAAGTCCAAAGTGTGTATTTAGTGTAAGAACTGTATGCTCACTACTCCCAAGTTCTGTGCAAAACTTTGACAGGCAAATTACCGGGGTGGGATTCGAACCCTCAACCTGCCCTTACCAAATTGCTGTGCCCCATCAAGAGCAAAGTGCAAAACATGCACTGTATACTCAGTACTTTCCCAAGTTCAAAGCAAAAAAAACCCCCCCAAACCCAACTTTGATACTTAAATGAACCTTTTCTTTTTAATTTTCTACCTTCAGACCTACTCTGGACTTTTCTGTGTGGCTATCAACCCATACCGCCGCCTCCCCATCTACACTGACAAGGTGGTCATGCTCTACAAGGGAAAGAGAAGGAACGAGATGCCCCCTCACGTCTACTCCGTGGCAGACAATGCCTACCATGACATGTTGCAAGGTGAGTGTCAGTGGGTGTGTTTTGTCCCAACTTTAGAACTGTCCCTTGTCCCAAATTGCACCTTAAAGGCAGTGGATACTATTGGTAATTGTCAAAGACTAGCCTTCACAGTTGGTGTATCTCAACATGTGCATAAAATAACAAACCTGTGAAAATTTCAGCTCAATCGGTCATCGAAGTTGTGAGATAATGAAAGAAAAAAAAAACCTTGTCACACGAAGTTGTGTGCGTTTAGATGGTTGATTTCGAGACCTCAAGTTCTAAATCTGAGGTCTGGAAATCAAATTTGTGGAAAATTACTTCTTTCTCGAAAACTATGGCACTTTAGAGGGAGCCGTTTCTCACAATGTTTTATACCAAAACCTCTCCCCATTACTCATCACCAAGAAAGGTTTTATGCCAATAATTATTTTGAGTAATTACCAATAGTGTCCACTGCCTTCAATCACACTGTATCTCTCACATGGAATTACAACCCTGGGTGGCCCAAGCCCCTTTGTTTCTGCACAGTGAAAGAAATCTCTAGAATCCTTACTATCTAGTTTCAGGCCTGATACTTCACAGGAGCAACGAAGGCAATTGCCTCCATGCCTCCTGGTCATTGCCTTAGTGCTCCGGCAGTAGTTTACAGTTTCCTCATAGGGTGCACTTTACCAAAATGCCTTGGTGCCCTTACACTTTCAAAAACGGAGCATACATGCCTGTAGTTGGTATAAAAGGGGGGCCTTCAAGTGCAACTTTTTGTAACTTTAAAAGTATTTCTGTTCAGTAGAAACTTTTCTCTTGGGACACTGACAGCTTGCAATTTGAGAAACCCTAGCTCTAGTGTCAACATGGATGGGGTGGGATTACCCCCCTGTTCAGCACCCTTCCCCTACCCTCTTTCTCTCAAGTGAAATGGAAAAAGCCCCCTCAAAAGCCTTACCAAACTAAGTCATTGCATGCATCCCTCTCAATTGCAAATTGACTATACCAGCTACAGCACTAAATAGCTCATTATAACCAACCATGATAGTGCGTCTGGAAGATGCCAGCTTGAATTCCTTAGAGAAGCCAAGTTTTGGGGGGTTTCCAGTCTCCACGTCCATCTGGCATCTCACTGTGTCGCCAGAAATGTCAAGCCTATTAAACCTAGTCTGCTCTTGCCAAATAGTTCTCAGATCATGACCATGATTTTACCATGATAGGTGAATTCCTTAGTTAATGTATGATGAACGTATGGCAGAAGGCTGGTTGAAAAAAGTACACTCTGGGGGTCTGCAAAATATTTTTTTCTTCTACATTTTGTCTATAAAGTTCATGAAAACAAACTCCATTTGTTTATATTCAAAGATTCTAAATCGGAAACTACATTTTTTATCTCCGCTTGTGTTTTGTATTTCACCACAGTGTTTGTTTTTAGGATTTTGAGTTTAAAAACATAACTAAAGCTGCACTGAACTTTGCAAAAAATCTGTTGCATGTTGCTATTTTTGTGCGGAATTCTAAGAGCTCGATTTCCTGGAAGAATTTAGAAACAGTATGGAATTGACAAAACAAGTGTATACCAGATGGCAAATTCCAACATAACTCCTCAGGTGATGACTTATGCTTCTTTTAAGGCATATTCGTCTATTTGTTTGTGTTTCATTATTTCCTAGGTTTATCTTGTTATTTTCTTTCTTTCTATATTTATGTTTTTATTTCTTACTGCAATTGATTGATTGATTTGTGTGTTTGTGTGTTTGTTTGTTTGTTTGTTAGTGTTGTTGTTGTTGTTTTTGTTGTTTTTGTATATACATTTGTTTTTTTTGGCGGGGGGGGGGGGTGTGACTGCAAATTCCACTGAAATGTCAGGGCACACTTACACCCAAACTTCCATTTACAATAAAAGGAATAGGTCCAGACTGGTAAAGAAAATAGTGAACAAAACCAGCAAACATTTCGCTCAATATTTCTCATACTATTTTCTACATGAATCTATTATGTAAAGTTGACCCTTTTTAGCTGATGTTTCTTCTCTTTTCCTCTCTTATATTTTCGCCAGATCATGAGAACCAGTCTATGCTGATTACGTAAGTCACATCCAATCAATTCTCTTTAAGCCCCAATTTGCTGTCAAGTCACTTGCAAGCAACCTTTTATTCAGTTATAAATTTAAGTTATTTTTTTACAGATAGAATGAGTAATGGTCTTATCTTTCCTTGTTTAAAAAATAAACAACATTTCCTGATTTTGTTCTTGGTACCACTACTTCTTTTAAGGAGTTCTTACTACATGGTTCTAATTCAAGAAGAGATTATTACTAGATGCTCGAAAATTGTGCATTGTGTGTCGTGACCATTAGCTTCAGGACAGTTTACTTTCCCACAAAATATCTTACAATGGATGCTCAATGGACTTACATGAACTATTATATTTTTGATATATATATATTTACATTTCACAGATGTAGATGTTGTCATTTCACGTTTAAATGGTTTCATTACTTTGTGTGATCATTTTAATAATTGACTTCATTTGATTTTTAAATGTTACTGATACAACAACTTTTGCCGTTATTGTTTGCCGTTTTTAACCAACTGTTCCATCTTTTCCCTCATTAACTCTATCAAAGTTTGTTCAATGCAGGTGTCAGCTCCAAGAATCTGGAAAATTTCTCTTTGAAAACTTTTTGATTAAAAAAAACCCCAGAAACACAATTGAAGAGAAAAGAAATAATACATTAATTTACCACTATGTATACAAAGCTTTATATATAAAAATTAAGTACAAACATTTTAACTTTAAAGTAAACAACTGTTATATCCAAGGGCTATTTCCTCGTGTGTGCGCAAGCAATAATCTGGAGAAAGAAATTAATTAATGATCTACATAAAACAACAACAGTGTCTTAACAACTGAACATTGGAATACATAGCCTACATTACATTCTTTTCATACTTCATCCATCAACTCTGATTTATTACCACGCTTTTAAGACGTATATTTTGGGGGCATTTTTTTCTTGCCCCTACATTCCATGCGTGCTGTGTGAGTGTCAGGTAGTCTAGAACCTGTTTTTCCTATTTTAGATAGAAGATTAAGAGCATACATAGAAGTCAACCCTACGGAATGTCAAACATTCCATATCGTCAACAAAACCCTCAAACATCACAGCCTTTTGATGATAGTCTAGTTTACCGATAAATAAATCCCCTAATCCCTTTTCTCGATCCATGTCTAATCCCTTATGAGATTTGAACTTTTAAAACTCTTCCTAGACCCCTCCTCCCAAGTTTGATTTGACTTAACCTAAAAACCTTAAACTTCATCATCCTAACTACATTGTCAACACTCTAAATCCATCGTTTTGTTTTGTATCATAATAATATTATCTTGAAAAAAAAAACACCAATTAATGTTAAAGTTTTTCTCTCCCCTATCTACTTTGTTTTTCACCGCACACCTTCAGTGGCGAGTCCGGAGCAGGAAAGACAGAAAACACCAAAAAAGTCATCCAGTATTTTGCCAACATTGCTAGTTCTTCAACGGGCAAAGCAGCCCATGAGGAAGGGAAGAAGGTATTTGCTTCGGCCAAGCCGTGGGATGATATATCACAGAAGGCATGAGCACATGCCGCGGGAGTGCTTGCTCCCTTGCCCTATGCTCTCTTTCATTGCATCACTTGCCCCAATTTCTTGCTCGTTTCATTTCACCCTCCTGCAGCAGTGGTCGTAACCAGTAAAATTACCTGATGTTAAAAAAAATTTTTTTTTAGATAAGTTGGTTGCGTACTATGAAACCCAGTTTTTAAGAAACTGTCAACCTTAAGTTTGAAAGAGTTCACATTTTGTTTGTCTTTGAAATTTGACTTCTTTTTTGATTCGTAATAAGCTGAATTATCTCCCCAAAACGAATTTGTTACTCATTTTTGTTTCCAAGAGCTTTACTTTCATTGATTGAGAGAGAGCCTTCAAATTCGCATTCCCTCATTTGATTCATTCAAATAAAGCACAACTATTTCTCATAGTACACATATCAATCTTTTGATTCAAATGGTATGCATAATTTCCAGCTTCCAAGTCCAACTGAAGTTCCACATGATCCATCTGAAGTGTTTCAACTTACGAGTTGTCAAAAAAAAAACTCTTTGATTTGCCGGTTACTCCACTGCTCTGGTGAGGTGTCAATTTCCAAACTCTCCTGTCTGAGAAAAAACCCTGTAAAACCTCACCATTTGATATGGCAAGATTGCTAGGTGAAAGAATGCAGATGACGCTCGAGCTAGACTAAGTAACTTTGAGGCACTAGCGGCTGGCTGGAGACTCGCCGCTCATTTTTCCCCGTTGTTCCTGGAATCCTTGCACTGATTTGGAGAGCAATTGGAAAAAATGGGGCTGAAATGTCTTCTGCCATCTTGTGGTTTCTCCTCAAACCCTATAGTTTCAATGGAAACAAAGATGCAAACAAGAGCTGCTGATTCGCTGATTTAAGTTATTGCATGGCTGACTTAGCTTAAATATTTTGTTTTTCATGATGCTATTGAACAAATCATTAGTGGGAAAACACAAATTTGTGACAAATATCCTTATTGACATCTGATGAAATCCTCAATTTTCTGATGCAATCTGTGTTATTTAAAAAAGAAAAGCTATGTAGATTTTGAATGAGTTAGTTTTCACCTGAACCTTATGAAAGAAATGCTTCTAAACCAAACACAGTGTCACATAAATAATTGCGGGTAGGGGTTGCATAGATGCTAACCATACTTTTCTATAAGCTAGATATAGCTACTAACACTGCTTGAGCTTGCATCAAAGAATGCCTTAGAATACCTTCTTGAAAATGTATACAAAAGCCAAAATCTGCATAAAAATAGCAAAAACCAATTGCCTTGTCTCAAATTGCATTTTCCTCAAATCTTCCACTGCCAATATCTGCATCCTCTGCCATTGCATACAAATCTCACCTGAAAGAAAAACAGACCAAAAGTGTCCGCCTAGCCTCTCCCATTAAGCTGTGATATATTATCTTGCAGTAGGGTCTGAAGCTTGTAAAAGTGCCTTGCTTGACCAATGACCTGCCTTACGTCTCATCTTCACTGTTTTGTTTTATTGTCGGCGGGTCAGAGGTCACGCAAGGATCCCTTCTTGTCTCGTTCTCATTTGTGCATATATGGTGATGTTGGTACGTTCTGGATGTAGTTAGGTCACTTTGGGAATTAAACAGTATCTATATATAGGGGATCTGGAGGCAGTTGGGTATAAATGGGTGGGTCCTTACAAGTTCATTCGCAGTTACAGTTTTTCATCTTTTTTTGTTCCTTGAAATAAAGGTTCTAGGAAAATAATTTTTTACTAGCTGCTTCAATAAGGTGCACATCATGCAATTCACAAATGCACACCTGTCAGTCTCAAAAAATCAACAAACTTTTACATGCCACCTGAAATTTCACCTATTTTATCAAAAGAAATTTAAAAATGCCCTTGTCTGGACAATGATATAAATAGGAAAAATAATATGAATTCTTTGGTCAGAGAAATTACATACTTCCTTCACTAGTGTAAATTTGTTATAGCACTTTGCGTTTGGGGTTTGGGTTGTTTGATGACTCCAAATCCATCTTTATATGAATTCTTTCAAGTATTTTTCTCTACAAGATTCTGTGCTAAGCATTCATTATTTGATTTCAAGCACTCATTGTAGTGGTTGTACGTGGTACGTAATCAAAACCTCCATCACCATGCACAGTTCTTTGCTTTGTTGATCAAGATAGTAATTGCTGTCAGTGTTTCATCGATCTCATTTAAGACTTCTCCGTAAAAAACATTGCATTTTTTCCCTTTCTTTTTCCCCCCCCTTATTTGTGAGCAGATTTTGTTGTTAAATTTCTGTTCAGAGACATGGTGCCTTTGTTATGAATAATAAATTCAATCTAGTTCTATAGACTCTTTTAGATTTTTATGAGACAAGTTAAGCTATGAATGTTTCAGAAGGAAATTTAGGGGATTTTAAATGTGAAATCTGATCATCCCAAACTTGTTGTTTCACTTGTGTCAACATTTGATCGTTTGGATTGACCCGATGTCGAAGGTCACGCCTATCAAATGGAGTGATGTCTCGTTTCTGTGAGTCGTTTTTGAAATATTATTGTAGTGGTTCTATTTCTGTGATCATAATCTTTCATTTGATGTATATGAATGTGTTTATCTTCAGATTTTCGTTGATTTCTTTAAATATATTAACGGCTCAAGACTATCATTAGTGCAGTTTGTATGGATTTTTTATGCATTTGCATATTTTTGAGCTACTGGAATATTGAGTAATTGATCAAGCATGATCTCCAAAGTAAAAAGACAACACAAAAAAACAGTCACTTTCTAAGAAATGGATCATTTATAGATGTTATTTGTTATCAATTTACAAAATTTGATAAATTAATATGCATTTTTGACACCCTTCCAATCATCATGGAAATGAAATTGCAATTTACAAACTTACAGCACTGAGCCAACAATATTTTAAATGTTTTTTTGTACTTCTGTATGTATTATTTAATTTGTGTATTATAAGTAATGATATTCTCTCCCGTATATAATGCATGCCTTTATTTGCATAATATGAATATTCATTTATCCCAAAACACCACTAAATGAACCAATAGAGTAACTTGGAGGATCAAGTCATCCAGGCCAACCCTCCTCTAGAGGCCTTCGGTAACGCCAAGACCATCCGTAACGACAACTCATCTCGTTTTGTAAGTAGTATTGCCACGAGGGCGCTTTGTGCCGTGGTTACAGCTTGCCGTGCCTTGTAGATCACAAGTTTCAGTGACGTCGTATTTGTCTAGAACAGTTTTATTTTAGTGTTTTTGTTTTCTTTCTCAACTCTTGTGACTATTCGGATATTCAGAACATTTTAACTATTTGCCAAAGTTATTTTCCTGAATTTTTTTTAGATATTATTATTAAGGAAAGTATGCTTTAAGGCCAATGTTTAACTACTTCCATTTGTATAAAAACTTACAAGAATCATTTTCGAACTAATCAAGAAATTAATTTTTTTAATATTATACCAATATTATACCAAAAACAAATTTCAGTTTAAGTTGCTCATAAGAATGAATTTATGCACTAATGTTGGCCACTAGTTTTTTTAGTAGTATGGGCTTCTTTTTGGTTCAATGCCCCATTTTGAAGACCACATGTCTTCTGTTCAGCCAATAAAAAAAAAAATCTACCATTTTAAACCTAATCTTTTAAGAATCAATACCAAGATTTTAGTTATGTTTATGTTTACAATCTGAATTGAGTATGATGTGATGATATTGTTTTGATTGCGTGGTATAGGGTAAGTTCATCAGGATCCACTTCGGTACGACTGGTAAGCTGGCTGGTGCTGATATTGAGACTTGTAAGTCAATTTCTTATTCTTATTCTTATTCTTTATTTGGCCATTAAACAAATACAAACAGTCAGTAAGTAAATAATAAAAGGAGTAAATAAATAGCAGCACAAACCATTAAGTCTCAAGAAATTTCCACAAAAATGTGATGTGATGGCCAGTATTTTGATGGCAGTGTGTGAACCTCATATATATACTAGATTTACTTGCCTGATGTAAACATTCAGCCAGGCTATCCAATTTTATCCAAAACTTATCTTAATTTTCAGACTTGCTGGAGAAGTCTCGAGTTATCTGTCAGCAAGCGACAGAGAGAAGTTACCATATTTTCTACCAACTCATGTCGGGCTATCAAACAGGGTTGCTTGGTAAGTTTTTTTTTCAGAATTGGTGTTCTCTTCACTTTTCTCCCACTTTTACGCCAAGGTGTTTAGCTTGGTGTGTGGAAATTTATATTAATTTGAGATTGTTTAATTCATTCTGTGTAAAATGGCTTTCACAAGATTTTCTGGTGGGAAAGTTTATGGACTGCTTAAATTATGTTCAACTGGGCCTAATTTCATTGGGCTGTTTAAGCACAAAAAAGTAAGCACAGCGTTTATATGCTACAAAATAAAGGTTATCAGCCAAAATACCATCTTACATGAAATATTTGTTTATGGTACCCAGCTTATTTTGCCAAGCATGTAGAAACTTGTTAAGCCTTATTGCCTGCGTAATCAGTTCCATGAATTGGGCCCTGGTCATAATCAGAAGACTCTAGTCTGGTTTTGGTGCATTGTCCGAGAAATCAGAGCACACAGTGCTGAATCGCAGGAAGGATAATGCATATTTATTTTGTTTTTTTTACCCATACACCGATGTGTGTTATAACCGTATACTCAGTACTTTCCTGAGTCCTGTGAAAAAAATATCACAGGCATGTTACTCGGGTGGGATTTGTCCCCATGACCCTTTTGAAACAATTTGAAGGCACGACACTTGCAAAGGTCAGGGGTTAGAATCCCATAATATTCTTTATCCCCGATGCAAATTTTTATAACATCTCTTAAAAGGATAATGCAGTTCAAATCTTGGCTTTATCCACAATTGGGCACGTACTCTACTCAGCCCGATAGCACTGTCATTCCATTTGTTTTTACCTTGGTCTTTTCTCTATGTCTTTGCAGAGAAGCTTCTCCTGACTGGAAAGGCCACCGACTACTTCTACGTCAGCCAAGGAAAGACCGAGATTGACAATGTGGACGACAAAGAAGAGATGAAAATCACCGACGTAAGGAACCTCGACTTTCTTAAACTGGCTATGTATTTATATTAAAGCACGCTTGATTTTAACAACAACTTGCGTTTGCTATTTCCGTTATATATTATTATCTACAACACTTTGATTTTGAAGGGGATGAAAAACAAATGATTTGCTTATTGAATAAATCACGGTTGTACATAGCCATCTTTTATTGTTGCCAACTTGAGAATGACTTTAGTCGTGTCTTTTAAACGAGAAGGGAAAGGTTTCTTACTTAGCACCCAATGTGCTAATCCTTTTTCTCTTGGAACACTTTGATAGGATGCCTTGAACATCCTGGGCTTCACCGAGGAAGAGAAGCTGTCTCTGTACCAGTTGACTGCCGGTATCATGCACTTTGGTAACATCAAGTGGAAGCAGAGGCCAAGAGAGGAACAAGCCGAGATTGACAACACTGATGGTGAGTAAATGTTGTTTGAAGCTTTGCATGGTGTGGAGAATAAGAGTAACTATATAAATATAAATATGAATAGTAAACTTGTGGGTACAACCAAGTCTCTTTTGAAGGAGTGGTGGCTCTGAAAAGGTTTTGGCTCGACGGTTCGAACAGTATACTCTACTACCCCCCTGAAGACGAGCAGAGTATACTGTTCGAAAGGTCGAGACTAAACAGGCTCTTTTCAGAGCCACCACTCCTTCAAAAGAGATTTTACTCATGGTTGTTCCTGCAAGTTAACGATTCATGTTTATATTTATAGTTACTCTTACTGATGGTGAGTCTTGAACTATGACCTAACTATGATTATAAATACCTCATGTATATAGAATCCTCTAATCTGATTGGTTAAAAATGGAGTCATGGAAATAGCTGTGCCCGCTTTTCCTATCAAGATGACAACATAGTTGACTATGCCTGGGGCATAGTCAATCGACTGTGCCTACCCTGATAATAACTGTTGCAAATAGGTTGTTTAGTGTACGGCATGATATGTACATGTAAGACTAGCGTTCCTTAACCCATACACCAATGTTTGTCCCGAGTCCTGTGAGAAAATGATAAAGTGGTCAACTGAAATTGTCTTTTTTTCATCAGTTGCCGATAAGGTTGCTTTCCTGTTGGGTCTGAACTCCGCTGATCTGGTCAAGAACTTGCTGCGTCCCCGTATCAAAGTCGGCAGTGAGTACGTACAGCAGGGAAGAACCAAGAACCAGGCAAGTTGGATAACCATAAAGAAGAATTTATATTTATTTCATTCATTGATTGATTTATTATTTAAATTTTATTAGTTATGGGTTGCACAGAGATAAATTGACTAGGGTGGGACTGAAATATAGTGTGACCTCTGGGTTATAATGCCCGCTCTCCACCAACTGAGCTATCCAGCCCCGATGTTGGCTGTCTCCTTATTTTTTCAATACCTTTGTTTGGGGTGCAAGTCAGGCGCCATTCAACTTTTAACTGCTGTGTAGCCAGGAATCACACCCAAGTTTACACCACAACCTGGGAAGCGGCAGCTAGTAGGGACCCCTTTAAGGGGGTGCCACTTTTTTAATTTCAAATCTTTACAAAAAGTACAATTCAATTATATGCAGAAACCAGTTGGTTTCAAAGTTTATGTCACAAGTTTACAAGGACTAACTATGTTGTGTCTGTTTTTTTCTTTGTCTTGTTTTGTTTTGGGGTTTTACTGCGCCTTGAACACCCAGCAGGGTGGATATGTGCGCATTACAAGTCTTATTATAATTATTATTATTATTGATGGTACAAACAAAATCTAACAGTCTGATATGACTTCTCCTTCCAGGTTACCTATTCCGTTGGTGCTCTTTGCAAGGCCATCTACGATCGTATGTTCCGCTCCCTCGTTCACCGTGTCAACAAGACCCTGGACACCAAGGCAACCAAGCAATACTTCATTGGTGTCTTGGATATTGCAGGCTTTGAGATCTTTGACGTAAGTAAACCTTTATTGGTTCATTCAGTCACCTAAAATGGGCAAGTTGTTAGTGAGCAGGTTATTGCATACAATTCAAAATCAAATAATTATAATAATAATAACAATAAAGGTAATTATAAAGCGCCTTTAGGCCTAACAAGGATCGAACTGCCTTTAGCTACCGGGCAACCTCGGTAGTCTGGTTGGTAAGACAATGCTCTAGAATTGCAAGGGTCGTGTAAGTTTCTCTGGTTTTGTGTCAATGAAATAGGTTAAGAATTTTTAAAGGATCCAATATCGACATTATATTTAATAAAGGTTGTACGCTTAATGTGTTTGAAGTTCACCATCAGAGACAGAATCTTTTTCTAGGTTTGTTGAGAGGTTTGTTGAGAGTTTGGTTTGCAACAGTTGTTTTTCTTCTTTCCCTTCTATTTGTAACAACAAAATTTATCGTTTTCTCTGGCCCTTCAGTTCAACACCTTCGAGCAGATCTGCATCAACTTGACCAACGAGAAGCTGCAGCAGTTCTTCAACCATCACATGTTCGTGCTGGAGCAGGAAGAGTACAAGAGAGAAGGCATCCAGTGGGACTTCATTGACTTCGGTCTGGATCTGCAGGATACTATCACCCTCATTGAAGGAGTAAGTCAAATTGCTTAAAGACCCTGGACACTATTGGTAATTGTCAAAGACCAGTCTTCCCACTTGGTGTACCTCAACATATGCTCAAAATAATAAACCTGTGAAAATTTGAGCTCAATTGGTCGTCGAAGTTGCGAGATATGAATGAAAGAAAAAAAACACTCTTATCACAAGAAGTTGTGTGCATTAAAGATGCTTGATTTTGAGACCTCAAAATCTAATTCTGACGTCTCGAAATCAAATTTGTGGAAAATTACTTCTTTCTATTTTGGGTCATAAGAACTCGCATCTTTTTACATCACCACATTACCTCAAAGTGGAATGTTTCTCAAAATGTTTTCTACTGTAACAAACCATTTTATTGTCATAAATGTTAAGAGTGATTACTAAACAAATTCTTTTGATACAAAATTCTTGGAAATAAAAATACACACATCAATAATTACGATTTGTCTTGGATTCTAATGGTCGTTCAGAAATGTCCATTAACTCTTGTCGTTGACTTGTTTTGTTTGCAGCCTATGGGTGTGTTCATGGTGCTGGAGGAGGAATGCATGTTCCCCAAGGCAACGGACAAGACCTTCTTGGAGAAGTTGGTCAAGAACAATGCTGGCAAGCAGGCCAACTTTGGAACCCCATCTGTCGGAAGCAAGAAGAAGTGCCAAGGAGAATATCACTTTGAGATCCATCACTACGCCGGAACTGTAAGTAGTTGGTCGTGAGAAGTCTCCTGATTTTCTAAATTCTACTCCTTGATAGTAGAGAAGTCTCCAGAATTCCCCCAAATCTACTGTGTGGTAGTAGAATTCAAAGTGAGACAATTAGTTCTCAGTAACTTACCCAGCAAGTAGATACACACATGGTGTTACCGCAAACCAAACATGCATAAATAACACATGTACCTCACTCTGCAATTCCTCAATCCCATATGCAGGGAGTCCTTCGTCAATTTCATAAAACTTTACGCAACTGCAAAAGTCCACTTGCCCAACTTTTTTTGCTTAAGCACCACCAGCACAATTAATCTTGCGCAAACGAACTTGCGCAGTTGCTTTGTGAAATCAGCCAAATGTAACATCATGCTTCTTATCACTTATAAATCATTATTTAGACGCGCAGATCAAAAGTTTTGTCTTCTAACGGTGTCTTCATATTTATATTTAGGTTGGCTACAACGTCGACTTCTGGCTGGACAAAAACAAGGATCCCCTGAACGAGGCCGTCGTTGAACTCTTCCGCAAGTCCACCATGCAACTGCTTCAGAGCCTGTTTGTTGAGGTCGCTGCCGGTAAGCCATTAAAGTTTCAATCTTTGAGTTATACAAATTCAAAACCGAGAATGAGACTTTACAAGCTTGTAATTAGACGCATTGCCCCTGGTCTTGGCCTCGGTGTCCTTCAAAAGTTTCCCTTTGACTTTAAGATTCTCCAATGGAAGGTGCCCTTAGCAAAATAGAAAATGGCTTTTCCCTTTGAACATTGAGGGCCTGCTTCATTGAGAAAGCCTGATTAAACGGATTGAAATGAACAGGATCAGAAACGACATGTGCATTCAATCAGGGCCAGAGTATGCCTTATGCTCAAGACAAATTTAAGGGCTTACAAACAAATTGTTCAAGGGTATTTTGACAGCAAGGTTGTAGTAGCAAACGTACAAACCTTTCCCAAATTGTGGATTTGTACTTCGCTGGAAGGTTAAAAAAACATCCATTGTCAAAACAGTTTTATGTCATAATTTGGTCTTATTAACCCTTTAGAGACCAGTTATTTCTGAATCATTATCGCCAAGAAATAGTTACTGGAGTTTTATTTTTTTGAGGGAAAAAAACATTTCTGAAAAATTATATGAATCATATATATTTCATATTTGTTGCAACAAAAACATAGATACTCTAAATGTTGATATGGGAAACATTTGGTAATGACCTTTCCTTTGACCTTTTTGGCAGGGTCAAAGTAGGTCAATCTTGCAGCTTTAGGCATTTTGGTGCAAGCTGTTTTTGAAGCTGCTGTGGTCTTTGAAGGATTACAGCTCGAATCAAACGATACTTCAAACTATCTTTGCACCACAGTTATAACTTTTTGTTGATTTTGTTCACAGTTGATTTTTGATGTTGCACAGTGTATTTCACAGAGTGCTTTTCTGGCCCAAAACCATTTGCCATGTCTAACTCTCTCGTCTGAACTTTATTTGTGAATTATTTATGATAATTAAAATCTACTTCTGTATAAACGTGAAAAGATTTAACCAACATCAGGTGAAGCTGTTTCAATCTTTCTAAATGTCAGTGACGTTTTAAATCATTGTTGACATGTTTTTTGTTTATCACCATGCACACATTTTTTATTATCACCATGTGTGTGTGTTTCTCTTAGCGGCCATCTTGGATTTTTACTGCTTTTGAGGCAGTATCAAAAATTTGGTTTTTCGTCGCTAGGATTCAAAATGGCAGACTGAACCAGAACTGTCAGACTGTAGCCATAAATGAGGACTTTTATTCCATTTTGGGTCGATATTCAGAATAAGTGCCCATCCTTGGTATTATTTTTCTGAATTTTCGAGTAATCGTTGTCCTTTAAAAGACTATGAAACCCTGAATTCACAAAGGAAAGACAACAAAATGTTCTCATCACAAACATAGGATTTGATGTTGTCTTGTGAGAAAATATAAGTATGCACTCGCCTTGGTTCGCAGAACCTCGCCCCTATATCAGGGCCAATAATTTGCCATTTTATGCTGGACTCTCTGAACAATCGGACTTACCTGCCATTGAGCTTAATGCAATGACAAACTGTCCATTCCCGTATGCCACATGTGTACACCAACACAACTAAGGTCTGGAATCTGGGGTTACAGAATAACCCACAGAAAAAGGGATATTATGAGGCATGAAAGCAAGTACCGTCCCTCTCTGTGGGTGAAACAAAGCATGGTATAGGTGCATGCCAAAGCACTCTACACATGTGATTGTTCAGGTGGGTGTTCATGTTCCAAGCTGGCAAAAAAGAAAAAAAGAAACGCGCTTCTGTTTGTAATAATCTCCAAGGAAGTGGTTGAGATTCAAACTGAAGCCCATGTATGAAATAGACAGGTTGCTTTTACTGCAGCTCCCCATACCATTATTTATCTCATACATGTCCTCTGGGATCCAGATCAAGCTGGCCTCTGTGTTGAGTTGTATCATTGCATTTCATCTATCAGTGTGATTCCTGTTTTTTGCACATAAATATTTCATTCAATTAATTTCAACTGTTTGATCTCTATTCATTCGCCATGAACATTTTATCAACGTATCAACCTCCATATTTGATCAGATTTGCAAAGTATGCAATTTCATTTGAACCATTTGCTGTTTTTTTAATAAGACTTCATTTGTGTGGTGGTCACAAATAAGTGCATTTATCCTTAATATTAGGATTACAATTATTTCAAATTTGTTTCCAAGAATGGCTTTTAAATGGACCTTATGCATTGATTTAACTACACCACCATCTTTTAACAAAAAATGCACAGTTGAAAACGCAGAGAAAAATGTACAAGCGGCGCACAGGATCGGCAAATTAGTTGACACTTAGCTAACGGGACCCTACTTAAATGGTGCCATGTGCATAAGGTCTATCATGGTTTTCAGGTGGAGGATCTGGGCTGGATTTCGCAAAGCGCTCATCTTTAGATGACTTGTCAGTATTGCCATAGTAATCTGTATTGTGACATAACTGACATATGCTTTTTCTTAGCAATTAAGATTGATTTGCAGATCTAAGCAACCTTAGCTCTTTGTGACATCAGGCTCCAGCATCAAACAATTTCCAACATTGTGTTTCATTAATAAGAGTCCTAGTAAATTTTCCTTCACAAAATGTACACACCTTTTCGAATTACATATAGATATGTGTTTTTCACCATAGCACAGAGTGTTACAAATCACCATATTTATCACAGTTCATCTTGTGGTGTTGTAAGCATTTTCAAGTTGCACGTTTCCATTTCTCCCCTTTTTTTTTAATGAAGTTTTTATGTCACTGTGTTTTGTGTTCTTTTCTCTGTTTTAACACTCTCTCAGTTGGAGCCGGCCGTAAGAAGGGTGGGTCTTTCCAGACCGTATCTGCTCTGCACAGGGTATGGTTTATGAATGAGAACAAAACCAAACAAAAGAGGAAGACGATATATTGAGAATATTAATTGGCACTAGCACCCAAGCACGTCGCCTGCCGTCAACCAACCTGGACATGTCATCCTGAACTGCTGCATCTTGGCTATCCATCCTCATCCCACCGCCCCTCTGTCAAACTCCTAGATCTGGACTCTGAAAAACGATATCAATTACCATTTTGGAATATGAATAACTCAAACGTTTATAATACGCACATACCCAAGTGCGCAAAAGTTATTCTTTTTTCGGAAAAAAAAAAAAGCGAAATCTGTTAAATCTTAATCCTGATTTTTAATCTCTGAAACCTTAATCCTGATTTTTTCGACTTGTAAAAACAAATCAACGCAACATACTAGTTAACGTTGTGAAGACTTTAAATTTATTTCAAAAGGTCATTACTCATTGACCGTGTTAGAGGCCAGATCCAGAATTTGAATTAGGGGCCCTGCCTCCTCGCCCCATTTACCCCCCCCCCCCCCATACCCCAACCCGATCCCCTGGCTGCTTTTGCTCCGAATGATCGAATAAACTCAGCTCATTTTGTCTTGCCCGGTGTACCTCTTTTCCGTTCTATGCAGGTGATAAACAGAAGAAGACTATCAAGACTATAAGCGGCTCTCACAGGGTTTGCATGAGCTATGGGCTCCTCGATGTTGCATGAAATAGCGTGCTAAAAAAAATAACCCTCCCTGTTGCTGTTCTAGTTTTTATTTTTTGAGAAAACAAAATAATACACAAAGCAAAAACCTTGCTTTTATTTTCCTTCATGCATGTGTCTTTTTTTTTTTTTAACCTTTCCTTGTTTTTGGCACACTCTTTCAAGTTAGAACATTTCTGGGGGTTTTCGCATTCTGCAGTTTTTTTTTTTTTATACTTTTCTTTGTTTGATGATTGAATTTGAAAAGAGATTGGGTTTGTTTCACGTGAAGCTATTCTGTGGAGAAAACAAAAAATTTGAACAAAAGAATAAATTTGTGTGATACCAATAATACAATGTTGGATATCACTTGAATTATTTGCCATTCTGTTATTTATAACCTTTGATTTGATTTGATTTGGTATTAATGAATCTATCCAATGTATTTTTGGGGGGTTTTGAATTTACTTTTCTTTCAAAATTCCATTAATTTTTCTTTTTGTTTGCCAGCAATGGAATTAATTGTTTGATACTTTTGATTTATTTTGTTCATTTGTTGGGTATTATGGAGCTTGTTACTCAATTTCCAAAAAATTCCTTTCTCAAGATCTTCCAAAAAAAAGGGTTACCAACAAGAATTCAGAGACGATGGTTTTTAAACCTGGTTGAAAAGGCAATCAACTTCATAAAAGCAGCTAATTCCACAAGTTTGCCAAGCACAGATGTATCTTGCTAAGCAGAAATACATTATCAGAACATACCAGGTTACTAGTCCCTAAGCTAACATAAAACGGGAACTACTAGTAACAACCAATGGTTAAAATTCTGGGCACTTATACCATTTATAACATACTGTCATGAGATCAGTTTTTATAAAAGCTGTAAATCAGAAAATGTTGGGAAATTGATTTATCTGCTCAATCAAAATTTGCACTGAACCAGCATTTTGGCTGGTAGCCAGCATTTGTTAAGTGAATATCATCTATGCTTAGCAATTGTCTATGCTTAAAGGTTTGTTTCAAATTGGTGGGCTCAACTTTGCCATTGATTTGCTGCTTAGCAGACTTTCTCCTAAGGCTTCACGGAGCCTACTCTGAATTTACAGTTAGTGTGGTTTTTTTGTTTCCAATATCACAGCACATTGAGCACAGTGTGAATTAAACAAATAATAAGCCAGCACCTTTAAAGTGAAGACCTTAAGATCTACTCCTTTACTGTTGAGAAAGCACTTCTTAAAGTTTTTTTCTAAACCAAGATTTCTTTTCTGGATGCATGTTATTTTTTATATATGATCAACAGATTTTATTTGCGCAACCTTTCTTACTAACGCTTCTTAATTCGTCAATAACTTTCTATGCAGAACTTTTTAAAGCCAATCCATAAATGCTTCTAGTAGTTCCAATGGTCGCCTTACAAATGTACCTACATTGAGCAGCATAAGTTGCTACCAACAAAAACCTCTTTGCCATATTGTAGTCTTCATGCAATCATAACGGCTTCCTTTCATTTCACATAGTTTCATTTTTCTTCTTCTATTTTTCTATTTCAAAAGAGCCAGAGTAATTCTATTTTTGTGATGACCAGAAACTTGTGTCATTTTCTCAAACTAGTAAACAAACAGTACTTGACAAGAAACAAATTGGAAAAGAAAATTATGCCATTTAAATTTTGTTGGTAAATAAACTGTTTACAACAATTTTCTGATCAAGTTGAAGAAAGTTTATGAATTAGTGGTGAGCTAAAAAATAACACTTCACTGTGTTCTTAGAAGTCAAATCTCAAGTTGGACTTGTTGTGGTTGAATATTTCTGTTGAGGTAGAATCACTTTTGTTGAGAGTGGTGTGCTTTTCTATCACTTTTTTGATATTTTTGATTAGTTTCTTAGTTAAACAATGACAAAGTAAAGGTTAAAAAAATATAAATATTGTGATCAAATAGCCAACAAGTTGTCTGAAAGTGACACCAAATATTTCCTACCATATTCCTACTTTTTTTCTAAGAACCAAACATCATTCTTATTCATTCCAATCCATTATGCTGAAATAACGCCTTGTTTTCTCAAAATGCATGTCCAAACCGCAAAATGACAATGAAGGATTCCCCCCTGACATGGCATGGCCAAATAATGCTAAAATCTCAATATTAGCTAAGTCAGAATTTCCAAGCAGGAATTCTTTGAAAATATCTATCAGTTTTTTAATTTATTTAAATGAACCATGAGATTATTTCCTGTGATTGTCCATGAGACCAAGGTTCCAGTCTTACAGAGATGTTTCTAAGCACAAAACTTGTTCATACCAAGAAATTTTAATGCTAAGCATAAGCATGTTTGCCATTCAAAATGTCAGTGTGAGTTTTCATAAACCTGTGAAAATTTGGGATTAATCCATTTGTGTGTTGTCGGGAGAAAATAGTGAAAAACCATGACCAATTTTCATCACATTTTCCTTATTTTTGGTTGTAACAATTTAAACCGCTGTCGCATTGTTTTAGGTTTTCAGGTAGTTTCTCCAATTGACTTCATTTCAAAGGGAAATATTTCACAGACTTGTTTTTACTCTAGTATGAATGAGTAAGGTTTCAGACTAAAACCAAACAATGACGCTTTTTATCCTTGCCAATCCTGTAAACAATAAATCAAGTGAAGCATCTCTATAAGACTGAACCCTGTTTACCAACATGGCAATTTGCAAAGTTGTTGAAACCAGTTGAAACCAGTTAAAACACTCTACATAATGAGTTGTACTAATTTGTTGATTTCAAGTTTCAAGTCCTTTTGATTATTTGTTGTTACACACGGAATATCCATAGTATAGTTAGTGTCATTCACACCAGTTTTAAATGAAACGTTACTTGTTCTTGGACATTTCTGATTTCCGAATCAAAAGAATATGAAAAAATAATCCATACAAGTTATGGCATTTGAATAAAGATACACAAGAAAATAAATTCAGCAAAACATCTGTTGGTAATTTTTTTTGTAGAACAGCAGTGTGTTATGCTGAAATAACTTCTTGTTGAGTTGACCTTTTTTTCTGATATGACCCTAAACACATTGTAAAGATTTGTTTTGAATAACTTATCTTCAATTCGCAGAGCATCAACGCAGTTTGTTCGACCAATTCTCTTTGGCATTTTATTTCAAAAACCATAGTTTATATAGCTTCTTTTTATTATCTTCTTTCGATTCGGAAATGAGAAATGTAAAACCTTTAAAAAAAAGGCTTCCCACTTGTATATTAATTTGGTATTTGCTGTTGACTTATGCATATCCCCCTTCTGCCACCAATAGGAGCAACTGAACCGTCTGATGACCACCCTGTTCAACACCAAGCCTCACTTTGTGCGTTGCATCATCCCCAATGAGCACAAGAAGCCCGGTGTCATTGATGCCCGCCTGGTGCTCCACCAGCTGGCTTGCAATGGTGTGTTGGAAGGTATCCGTATCTGCCGAAAGGGATTCCCCAACCGTATGCCCTTCTCTGACTTCAAGCAGAGGTGAGTTTTCCTCATCCAGGCATGACATTTTTCCCACTTTAGGTCTGGTTTCCGGCTCGTTTTGCCCTTGGATTCAATAGCCTGAAATGTATATTAGAGGATGCTTCATGTGCACATGTAGGTCAGTCCTAGTACAAAATACTCCTACTGTTTTCCAAAGACCAAATACCATGCCTATTCATCGACCACCTCTAAATTTCTTGTTCAATTAGTTCTGTAAGTGGTTATTGGTCTCAAGGAAGTTCAAGGAAGAACATAAACAAAAATTTAGGCGAGCTTTGAGGCGGGAAGTAGCGAATATTTTGAGCATGTTCGCAATCGGTCCCAAAAGTCAACTGCCCAGAAGGTTACTTTATTGACCACTCCAGATTTTCTTTAAGTGGTCATTAGTCTCAAAGTGAAGAAGACAGTCAAAGGAAACCCAAGAGTAGAAATAAAATGTATGCCAGCTTTGGAGCTGGAAGTAGAGTGAATGCAGTAGATACACAATATGCATGATAATAACAATAGAATAAATAATGACACATTACTTATATGTGTGGCACGGTGACCCGATTCGGTTTCCGGCCGGGGCCATATGTGAGTTGAGTTGTGCGTTGGTTTTCTGCTCTGCCACAAGGGTTTTCCAGACTATCCGGTTTTTCCCCTTCGGGAAAAGTCAAACACTTTCAATCTTGGCTGTGCTTTCAATCTTGGTGGATGTGGCTGGCAGCTAAATGCGCCCTTGCATTCCTGCTTTCTCGAACACGTTGTAGCTGCGTCCTTCGCAATTCAGCTCTTAGCTGCGAGTAAGGATGATTAGCCCCCAATTTATTATTATATTTATAGCACATCACACAGAAGTCTCTGTGCTTTGCAGCCAAAAATACATCAAATAAGTCATAATGACTTTATACACGGTATTGCAAGATTTGCTTTAAATAAATACAAAAATAAGCTAACTGTTATTTGTCCCGCTTTTTCATGTGTTTCTAGATACATGATCTTGGCTCCCAGCTCTGTACCTCAAGGCTTCATGGACAGCCGTAAGGCCTGTGATCTGCTGCTGAAGAGCTTGGACCTGGAAGCAAATGAGTACCGCATGGGTCACACCAAGGTATGTCAGATCGATTCCCATCAAGCAGACAAAGTTATCAGTTTCCTGACGATGACTAGAGCAAGCTAGTCGAAACGTTGAGACCAATATGAGAACGGACTCCGGGGTAGGGCAGTTAATTACGATCCTATAAGCTAAAGTGGTAGTCCCAGCCAATTTTCTATACCTTCTACCTTTATCAGGTGTTCTTCCGTGCTGGTGTTCTGGGTCAGCTTGAGGACATGCGTGACACGCGTCTGTCCAGAATCTTGTCTCTACTCCAGGCCTGCTGTCGTGGATTCCTCATGCGTAAGGTCTACAAGAAGATCTTGGACCAGAGGTAAGTGGCGAAACAAAGATTTGTAAGATTTGAAACTTAGCACGCTGGGAGTATAATCGCGGTCTCTTTTGAGTAGTGTTGGTTCTGAGAAGAATCTTCTCAAGTGATTCGTTTACCAAAAGAATGAAATTCCATGATGCTTTTTGGGCTTGTCATTGTGATTTGTATGATCTTGCATCTTTACACAAATTCTCCAGCTCAAATAAACGATCAGAATCAAAGCATCCATATTTCTTATGGCTGCAATAATATAAAACCTCCTGAATATTTGATAGGCTTTTAAAATAAAAAACTACATAAAAGCTGCTTTATTATTGTTATTATTATAATTATTATTATAACGGGAAGTTTCCCACCATGACCGTCTTCATACCATGTACCTTTTGTACATTTTGACTCTTACTCTTTGAAGGGTTGGTCTAGCTGTGCTTCAGCGCAACATCCGCAAGTACCTTGTCCTGCGTAACTGGGGCTGGTGGCGTCTGTACACCAAGGTCAAGCCTCTGCTCAACGTTGCCCGCGCTGAGGACGAGATGAAAGCTATGGATGAGGAACTCCAGAAGGCTAAGGACAAGGCCGCCAAGGAGGAGAAAGAACGCAAGATCCTTGAGGAGAAGAACAGCGAGTTGCTGAAGGAGAAGAACGACTTCTTCATGCAGCTCCAACAGGTAGCCCCCCCTCCCCGAGCAAATGCTGAATAGATCATAATAATAATTATAATAGTGAAAACAAAAGTGTGTGCTAATACAAAAAAAAATACATGTATACGTGTGCATGAAAGTCGCACTGACTCTAGAGCCGGGTCACATGCATTTTCTGATGCTGCTCCAAATGTATGGAACTCGTTTTACTCACATCTTCGCCATGCAACTACATTTTGACAATTCAATAAACTATTTAAGACTCATTTGTACGGAATACTTGACTGTTTTTCACTTTGGAACAACTTGAGGTTTTGCCTTTTTGTTTTTTGTTGCATCTTCTGTTGGCGCTTTGTGCCCTTAGAAAAAAAAAGGCGCCTTATATAAATACTGATGTATGTATTTATGTATCTTTGTATGTACAATAGTAAAAATGGATAAGTAAGGCTAAGCTAAGAAGAAATCCAGAATAATTTGTATGTGGTAAATAAATTCAAATTATTACATGAAATAACTATTCTGTTCTTATTGACTTTCAGGAACAAGATACTGCCGCTGAGATTGAAGAAAGACTGTCCAAGGTCATGGGCCAGAAGGGAGACCTGGAATCTCAACTTTCTGTAAGTTTAGAATTTAAGATCTGTTTATTCGTGTAAATGAGCTTATAAATGTGTAAAGGTTAAGAACAAGAATACACTGGTTACAAGTAATAACACTTTCCAGGTAATCTAAGGAAGAATTAATGGGAAACTAGTCACAGTTAATTACTTTTTCCAGGTAAGTGAAGGAAAAATAATGAGAAACTAGTCACAAGTTAGAACTTTTTCCGGGAGAGCAACACATGAATCACAAAGAGTCAGACCAAAACTGACAAGGGAAATTTGCTCCTCAAGTTGCCAAATAGTTTATTTACGAGGGCCTATATTAACAGTAATTTTTAAAGGGGCCAATAAAACTGTCACTATTAGAAGGCCAATATAATAATCATTACCAGAGGGCCACTACAATGGTCATAACTAGAGGGCCACTATAACGGTCGTTATTAGAGTGCCAATATAACAATCATTATTAGAGGGGCCCATTATAACAGTCTCTGTTAGAGGGCCACTATAACAGTCAGCAGAAGGGGCCAATATAATGTTCATTTTAATAGGGCCAATATCAATTTTAAATACATTATTGTTTATTAGAGTGTTACTGATCTACTTTATTGAAATCAATAATACCGTTTCTTTTTTACGAACCTACAGGAGCTTCAAGCCCGTCTTGAGGATGAAGAGGACAACAATGCTGACGTCAGTGCATCCAAACGCAAGCTGGAGACAGAATGTGGAGAGCTGAAGAAGGATATCGAAGACTTGGAGATCACTTTGTCTAAGGTACTGAGCCACTAACCATCTTGCTGTTCTCTTGCCAACCGATCTATGCTGTGCTACCTTGCCTCATGGTTTTATTTACTCTTTGTTCTGCACAATCACAGTAAACATGAATTTGCATTGAAACCAAAAATGTTGTGCGTTTTTCTTTTTTTCTTTTTGCAAGTTGGATGGGAAATTATTAGAGGGCCCATATAATAGTCACTAGAAGAAGGCCAGTATATCATTCATAATTAGATGGCCAGCATAACAGTCATTATTAGAGGGCTAATATAACAATGAATAGAAGAGGGCCAATATAACAGTCAGTAGAAGAGGGCCAAACTAACAGTCATTATTAAGAGGGCCAATATAACTTGAAAGTCCTGTATCACTGTGGTTGTGCACATGAGGCACTGTAGATTTTGGCTGATGCATGGCATGGTAACTTCCTGTTGCCGTGGTGATATACTGAACAAACTGAATGATGGGATGGACAGGAGCTGACTCATGGGGGCGCTTTTCCCATCAACATTGCAACCCATTTCATTCCACTTGTGTTCATCTCATTACAAATTGTGTGTGTGTGTGTTTTGCTGTTCTCAAAGTATCACCTATACCCTTAAACTTTGTCTATTACTTTTAAAATACATTTTTCAGGGATACATCTCAGTTCGAAGGCACATTTTAAGTTCTAAGGAATTCCCCAAAATACCTTGCATGGACTTTCACATTGCAAAATAAATCCCCTAATGCTTAGTTTGATTAGTTTTTAAAGTAATCAAACACAACCAGCCAAAAGAAACATCACTCTGAAGACTTTTAAGCCAGTGTCTTGGAAAACAAATTTCATTGCCATTTCCTTTAAAACTTTAAACACAAAAGTGTGGGTTGAATCCATTGTGCGAGTCGTGAGAACATTCTGAAAACTATACACAACTTTCTGCCTGTGTTTATTTCACAGAAAAATAGGTTCTAGTATGCACTTCATTATCAGAAGCTTTCAAACTAAACTGAAACAATAATGCTTTTTATTTTTACCAATTCTGTGTAATACCTTTAACTTCAGCTTCCATTTCCACCCGAATAAAAACTCCAATAATGTCTCCCAAGAACCCTAATGGAATGAGCTTTAAAATTATCCGCCCAACTAACTGTCCAAGTCATTACCAACAGATATGAAAAGTGAAAAAAAAAAATGTTTTTAATTTAAAGCCATACTATTCATTGCTTATGATTTTTCATTGGCATGATATAAAGTAAACTTGTGCTTGAAAGTTTTGCTTTAAATTTTCAGTTTAAAACAATACCTTTTTGCATTCTGGTGTTTTCAAACATATAGTGTGAGTGCGATTTGATTAATCTTACTGCAATTAGAGTGTTTTTTTTTTCCAGAATTTTAATCATAAACTTTAAAAGTTTGGTTTGAGCGGTTACAGAAAAATGTGTTTGGTAAATAAATATTTGAGGAAACACTTCATAGAAAGTCACAATTTTAATTCTTAATTGTAACATTGTGTCCAATGTTTAGATGGGTCATCCAATATTCAGGGTCTTTGGTGTTATTTCCTTCTTTCTTGTGTTGCTTGTTGGTTTGTGTCCATTCTTGTTTCATTTGAGCATTAGAAGAAGTAGAAATCATCTCAATTCATTCCCATCAGTTGTACCTTGTCTTCTCTCTTTTCATTAAGTGTTTTCTTTGTCTGAACAAGACTTTTTTGTTTTCTTATTCTTTCGTTTTGTTTTCTTCTTCTTCTTGTTTTCTTCTTCTGCCATTTTGTGTTCTTCCTCTGCCATTTTGTGTGTATGTTCCCAGCTTACATGGTTAAAATTCCTGTGGTTGATTTTCCAGAATTCAGTATGTTTATCATCACTATGGTAACTGGACCTTAGCAACCAAGATGGCTGGTGTATCAGTGCTGTAGGCAGTGGTAACCAAGACTGTCGATATTTGTTTTGGGTGGAAACACCTTAAGTCAATTATGTTTCTTACAGCTTCTTGGGGAAGATCCTCCAAAATAGGGTGTGGTCTCAAAATTCATTAGGACGTGGTCTCTGGTATTGTGGGTGTGGTCCCTCGAGATTCTATGGGTGTTGTTTGCCAAACCATTATGGTCTGTGTCATCAATATAAGCCAGTATGTTGTTGATTCTCAATCTTTTGGGTGTGGTCTTTTTAAGTAAGTGGGTGTGGTCTCTGGTATTGTCTCTCTCTCTTTCAAAACTCATGGGTGTAGTTTGCCAAACCATATCGGTCTGTGTCACTGATACAAGCCAATATGTTGGTCTTGATTCTCAATCTTTTGGGTGTGGTCTTATTAAGTGAGTGGGTGTGGTCTCTCCCATTGGGCTAGGTCTCTCAGTGGGTGCATGATGAGTGGGTGTGGTCTCAGTTCTTGTGGCTTTGAAACATCAAAAAAGGGTTATTTTCCCACCAGTCCATTATTAACCAAGTCCTCTCACTTGCATACAAGTGAGGGTGCTATCCCCTAAGTGGGCGGGGCTCGGTCCCCCCTCATGAGCGTATTCCTTTTGTTGTTAGGTCGAGGATGAGAAGAAGGCAAAGGAAAGCCAGATCAAGATGTTGAACGAGGACCTCGCCGCCCAAGATGAAGTCATCGCTAAGCTCAGCAAAGAGAAGGCTTCCTTGGAGGAAACTAACCAGGTAATACATTACATTTAAAAAAAAACTCCTCTTACGATATATGGGCCAAATTTCTTAAAGCTGCTTAAGCAGAACATTTTGCTTACAAAAATTCATGCTTAGCAGAATTGAGCAGGATACAAGTCAGCAATTGTGACATGTCACATGGTATTTTGCCTGGTAACCTAATTCTTGTAAGCATAATGTTTTTGTGCTTAGTTAGCTCTATGAAAGCTACTGTTGTTCGCTATTGAGCAGGCATGTGATAACTCAGGATTTTTTAAAAACCTCCTTGAGCATTCAAAATTTCTTGAAAAAAAATAAAGCAATCACCAAACTGACAAAGAAATAGTCTACATTTTGTCTAAATTCTGTAAACCTCCTGAACTGTATCATCTTGGAGGTTCCTGGTCCTTTATTAAAGCACTGTTTACTCGGTGCTTTCCCCAATCCTGCAGTCTAACTACTCACTGGGATTCGTACCCAAGACCCCACATTCTAGAGGTATCGGGTCAAAAACAATGTTCTGAAATGTGCTGCCACAACCCCTGAGTAAGATTAGCAGCAAAAAAAGCTGGATGAAAAAGAAGATAAGTTAAATAAGGTATCCAAACCAAAGTTCCGCGCCTTACTTCTCTTGTCTTTGCTTTGCAGAAAACTATCGAGCTACTTCAGGCCGAAGAGGACAAGTGCAACCACCTGAACAAGGTCAAGGCCAAGCTTGAGTCTACCGTTGATGAGGTAAGGAAATAACCAAGGGACAGGTTCTCACACCCACTAAGCTCCGCTCCTTAGTTAACCCGTCACAACCGCAGATGCCCGCCTAAAAAACTTACACAAGTAGCCAACGTTTTCAAAATGATGACACGCTGCTTTCAGATTGATACCTGGTCCTAGATACTCAGTCTGGGCATTTTACTGCTGCTGGTGTTCAATGATCAGCTTAGTCAAAGATGGACCAATTTAAAAAAAAAAATAAATAAAAAATCATCTTTATTACCAGCTCTTAGGAAGCAACTGAAAAAACCTGTCACCCATTGCACCTGTTGCACGCATTTAAGATTATACAAATTTTTAACCTTATCCCACACAGCTTGAAGACACCCTGGAGCATGAGAAGAAGGCCAGGGCTGATGTAGAGAAGGTGAAGAGGAAGCTTGAGGGTGACCTCAAGATGACCCAGGAGACAGTGGAGGAATTGGAGCACGCCAAGCGGGACATGGAAGAAACCATCAAGAAGTAAGTCTTACTCAATGTTTTATTCTACCATCCTTAAAGTTTGGAAAAGTTTTCTGTACCATAGCGGGATTGCTCATACATTTTTGTCTCCCTTTCTTCTAAACTGTAGGCATCTGAAATGTAACAACTGGGAGGTTCTGGGTCCTATAAAGCACTGTATAATTGACACTTTCTCAGCAGGGATTCGAACCTAAGACCCTCCATTCTAGATAATTTACCCCTGGACGACTAAATGTACCAGTTGAAAAGAGGTGTAGGGTAAACGAAAAGCAAGGAAATTACATTTCTTTTGGAGTTTGCTGCCACAACCCTAAAACTAGAATAGGGGTACAAAAATAAGTAGGAAAAAAGAAAACAAAATAGGTGAAACAGTATTCAAACGAAAGTTACGTGCCTTACATCTAACCAGAAGTAATAAATGAAAAGAGTTGTAGTTCGATTATTGAATTTAATTGAATTGAATTGAATTATTAACAATATTTTTTTGTGGCTTTTAGGCGTGATTATGATATCAGCCAAATGAACAGCCGGTTGGAGGACGAACAGAGCCTGGTTGCACAACTTCAGAAGAAGATCAAAGAATTGCAGGTAAGACATGACTTTCTTTTCTTTATCATCATGAATTAAAAAACAAAAAAACTACTTTTTGATCTATTTGTGAGATATGTGTTTTTTGTCAAATTGCAGTCATTCCTGACACCTTTATTGGAAGGTGATGTTAACAACTTCATTCACACTTCAATTTATCATGACACCAAAAATATTTGCACAAAGTTATGATAAATTTAAGAGAAGCTCGTTTGAGGCAGATAAAATAATGTGATTTTCAAAAGATTCAGTTAGACTTTATCTGTTAAGTCTCAGTATGGCATTATGTTAATATTGTTCAGAAAAAATGGCTACAGTATTACAAATATTTTCTGATTTGGGGTTTTATGCTCATTGCAAAGTTGGCAAATCATCAAAGGTTGTGCCATATAAGTCAGTCTGTACTCTTGGCTCTATTTCACGGTTGAGATTTCCATCTGTAAAAACTGTGTTGCAAATAATTCTGTGTTTACTAAGTCTATTTAAGGGTTAGCAGGAATGTTCATTCTGTGTCCCTTGTTTATTAAGCAGTAGTTATTATTTCTTATGGATACAGCTAGTGTAAAATGTAAGCGACAGCCCAGTATCTGTAGTAAGCATTGGCCATGAAATGGTGCCCTGTAGTTTGCCCAAGCATCCACCCTTCAACCACCCCCATGTCCCTGTCTCCATACCCTAGCCCTTCATATCAACAGCATCATGTACTATGGGACAAAGGTGCATGTAGCAGGTAAGTAACCACCCCCCCCCTCCCCCATTTCAATCCAATCTCCCCCCTCAGATTCCCCATCAACATAGCCTTGCGAGAGTTGCGACAGCTTGCAAAGAAAATGCGTTGGAAAACACAGGGTTCCAAACTAGTCTGTCCATTGGGCTATGCTGCATTAAGACCGAAAATTGGTGTCCAGCAACCACAGGACTAGAGAAAACTGGTTCCTCTATGCAACTTTCTTAATACATCTCCCTTCCAACTCAAAATAGACTCAGTGACAGTTTCATCCAATAGTGCTCGATTTGGGACTCATGTGAAAATGCTTACATTAGGATGTTGGGTTGTTACTTTACTTTTTAATTGTTTGAGAGCTCTGTGAAAACTTTGTAAATCTGATTATGTGTAACCTTTTATATTATGTGACTTTACATTAATAATAAGTGTCGGTTTGCTTGGTTTACGGTATGATAGATTTGAAATCTCATATGAATACTGTGTTGTATTTCTGTAAGGAATGGTTATCTACCATGGTTGAGTTATTTTTTTACATAAACATTTAAAGTGTTTGAGTTGACTGGAAGACGTTGCTACTGAATACAGTTTATGTAGTTCAATATTTTGTCGTTCAGCAAATGAACATTAGAAGAAATGTGGACGCCATAAAAAGTTTACCCATGATTGTGGTTGTAGACTAATGCAAAATACAGGTTTGATGGCCATTTTTGTGGTCATTGGATTGGGTTTAAATGCACTTTCAAATGAAATCTGGCTTCTTTTTAGCTCAGTTGTTTTCATCCACTAGTGAATTCAACAAAAGTATGCAAATAGTGTAATTGCATACACACAAGGGAATGAAATCTTTTAGGTTCTTTGGGTTCAGATGTCTTCCTTATTGACTTGTGTAACAATGACTTCTACTTCATTAATTGTGCATGACTAGATCGCCATAGTACAGTGAGTGACCCAGTCTGGTTTATAATCATGTTGTTTGTGAAGTTAAAAAGCACCCTGGATCTCATTTCTCAACCGGTCCTTTCAAAAATATATCAGGTTTCATATTGGATAGAAAAGTTCAATCTGAATCTTGTTTTTGTTTTAACTCTAAAGAGATCTTCCCCTTTCTGTATAATTATCACCGTAAAGAAAATATTGGTAGTGGTAGGCAATTTGTGTTCAAATTGTGGTAAACAATTGTCTGAAAGAAAATAGTGGTAGGCAATCAAATTGTTATAGTCCGAAAGTTAATTGTGGTATGCAAATTTTCCAAAAGAAAATAGTGCGTAGCAAAATGTCCAAAAGACTTATTTTTTCTTAGAAAAATAAGTGGTAGACAAATTATCCAAAAGCACAAACATTTACTAAGCATTAAACAATTTTGCTCACTGCAAAGAGGTTTACCAGCTAAAGTATTATGGTATGCACACAGTTAGTGACCAGTTCCTAGCTCGTTGGCTAAGCAATATTTTCCGCTCAAAGGAAAGTTATACATTTGGTAATCACTTTTTAAATGAATGGTAATAAACACCTTGGATAGAAGCCTAGAACAGCTTTCCGTAGTATAAAGCATTTTCATAAACATTTCATTTCAAAAATTTGTGGTTACGTAAAAAGATATCAGTTTTTGTGCCCCAAAATTTGAATCTGTAACTATCAGGGATTTTTCTTCCTGCTGGACATGTTTTTGCTCTGTATTTTGGCTATATCTCATAAACTCACCCACCTTTTGAAATGAAATTTTTACATGATAGTTTAGTTTTTGGTTCACTAAAATAGGATCAAAACAAATGAACAGTTCCAACAACCAATGGTATAATTTGCCTTTAAGCAGCTCTATAAAATTGGGCCCTGGTAGATAATTATGGCCATCTTTTTGATGGCTTAATTATGATGTAGGTACAGTCACATCCAGTACGACCTTGTAGTCCATCTGTCAAATGTATATCACTGGAAATACATATTATGGGTCGGCTAATCACTGATGGAGATCAGTCTGGCAATGCATTCCTTGGCAGAAACTTCCAAAGATGAAAACCTAAAGGATGAATGTCAGGGTTTATCGGCAGTGGCATTGGTTCTGACCTCTAGCTTAGATACCGATCGCTAGATCCAGACATCTTTGGCATAACTCTTTTAGGGGTAGTGATGTTATCAGTTAGGCTATTGAGCAGTTCTTGAAGGTGGCGAGTATATCACATTAAGTTGGCTGTAATTTTTAATTGGCCACAGGCATGGAATTAGGATTTGTTTCTCCTTAGTTTTACAAGGATGTCCTGGCTGTTCTGTTAGGAACATTTTATGATGTTTTTTATTTATTTATTTTATTTGTTAAAAACAAATTAGGACTGAGTTTCAACTACTTAAAGTAGTTTTAATAATGAAGGAAATGGTTTAAACCCTGCACTTTTTATTGTGAAAACTAATTACCACAAGGAATTGATGGAAGTATTTGCCCATAAACTTTCAGGGAGACAATCTCAGCATTGAAAATCTTTAAATTAAAATACTACATAATTAAGAAATTTCAAGGGGACACATTCATTCCTTTTAAATTCTCCAACAAGATAACGAATCTGTCAACAAGGATGTTCTGGCTGTTCTGTTAAGAACATTTTATGAGGTTTTTTATTTATTTTAGGAATTAGGAAAAAGTTAAGTAGTTTTTTTGTTAACAATGCAATGGTTTAAACCCTGCACTTTTTATTGTGATTTTCGATTTCCACAGAAAATTAGTGGAAGTATTTGTCATAAACTTTCTGGAAGTGGTCTTGGCATAGAAACCTTCAAAATAAAATACTGCTGCATAATTAAGAAATTTCAATCAGACATAGTCACTCCTTTTAAAGGAACACGTTGCCTTGGATCGGACGAGTTGGTCAAAACAAAAGCGTTTGTAACCGTTTTTTATAAAATGCATATGGTTGGAAAGATGTTTTAAAAGTATAATACAATGATCCACACAAGTTTGCCTCGAAATTGCGTGGTTTTCCTTCTACTGTGCGAACTAACATGGTCGGCCATTTATGGGGGTCAAAATTTTGACCCCCATAAATGGCCGACGTGTTAGTCGACGATGTAAAAGGAAAACCACGCAATTTCGAGGCATGTTTGTGTGGATCATTGTATTCTACTTTTACAACATCTTTCTACCCATATGTATTTTATAAAAAACGGTTACAAACGCTTTTCAAAGACCAACTCGACCGATCCAAGGCAACGTGTTCCTTTAAGTTCTCCAACAAGATAACGAATCTGTCAACAATTCACAGTTGAAATGTCATCCTTGTGGCTTGTGGTTCTCGCAAGAGTTTGAACAAATTCTTGAGCGGGGCAGATAGACAGTGGGATTAAAAAAAAATAACTCAAAGGGATTCATAATTGAAATAGCTGGACTTTTAGGTCCCTTATATGGTTTCCTGCATATGATAAGGGCCAGTGACATGTCAGACTGTAGTTTATGGAATGTGGATGTCCAATGTTTTTACTGTCTTGATTTTAATTGGCTTTAGAAACAATTATTCTAACTTGTTAAAAACAATATGGAGTGATCTGTGTGTCAATTTGATGAAATAACTCCATTAATTGCAGCTTTAATGGTCCGGGGCCTGAACACTGTAAAATCAACATTGTGACTGAACAATTTTGTCACAGGTTTTTTTAAATTTCTTTTCTTTTTCAAGACTGCAATCAAAAACAGAAAAGACTCTGACCCAACTTAATATGTGTTCCAGTGAAACTGTTTTGATTGAACAAATGCTAAGCATTTCGGAAAAGATTTCTTTGTCTTTATGGGTATTAAAGACACTGGACACTATTGGTAGTTGCCAAAGACCAGTCTTTCTCACTTGGTGTATCTCAACATATGCAAAAAAAAGAAGAAAAAAAAAACTGTGAAAATTTTAGCACAATTGGTCGTCGAAGTTGCGAGATAATTATGAAAGAAAAAACACCCTTGTCACATGAAGTTGTGTGCTTTTAGATGCTTGATTTCGAGACCTCAAATTCTAAATCTGAGGTCTCAAATCAAATTCATCTTTCTCAAAAACTACATCACTTCAGAGGGAGCCATTTCTCACACTGTTTTATACTACCAACCTCTCCCCATTACTCGTTACCAAGTAAGGTTTTATGCTAATAATTATGTTGAGTGTTTACCAATAGTGTCCACTGCCTTTAAGTAAACTTAATATATCAAAGTCAGCATTTGAACATGTCATTTTTTTGTTACACAGTTAGGTATTATTCTTTATGAATTAAAAAAAACAAAAGACCGCCAGACTTGTCTGGCCAAAAGTGTAGTGGCCTGACACCAAAATGACTGGCCTCAGGTCTGCAGTCCAGTTAAAAATTCGAGCCCTGTTATTATTAACTTGCAGCCTTGAGTAAAAGCTTGAAAGCAGAAAAATGCAACAGCTTTTTATCATTAAGTATGTGTAAAACTCTCTTCTTATAATCCTACAATGATTTTGTCAGACAGCTAATTGCTATATTCCCTGGAATTAATAGCAGCTAAGTACAAGCCACTTCGCCTAATTATTGGTGACGATAAACAAGCAAAGAGCAAATACCATAAGTGACAGCTGGAGGGATAATTACAGCGGTCACATTGTGAACAAGACCCCCAGGTGATCTTAAAACTGCTTGCCATGTAACAAGAACCATTTGATAAGTTTTGTCTCATGATGCATTTTTTGTTGATAGTGAAGAAAAAAAATCCTGCCTAAATTCCGAAGCTCTTTTCAAGTTCTTGAGAGATATCTCTCCAGCATAATCTAGTTTTGTAAAATTTATCAAATTGTTTGTTAATAGAAACATCTCTCTATTACAATTTAGAAGTTAAGTTTTTACACATTTATCAAATCGTTTGAAATATAGTAACATCTCTCTATTACAATTGAGAAGTTAAGTTTTTACACATTTATCAAATTGTTTGTAATAGAAACATCTCTCTATTACAATTCAGAAGTTAAGCTTTTACACATTTTCAAGTAGTTTGTTATTGAAATATCTCCCTAGTTCAATCCAGAAATTAACTTTTGTTAACTTGATCAAATTGTTTGTCATGAAACTGTAGGTTGGACACATTTTTTAGGAGCTGTTCTTACACAACCAGTTGATGGATGTTAAACTTGATGGTATGTGACAGCAGTAACAAGGAGTTATTTGTTTAGGGAACAAATTCAATTTACGTCTTTGACGAGTAGGGGGATGGGGGCCCCCGTTGTGGCAATCTAGCTGATCACATTCTAATGAAAGTCGGTTTGAAAGTGTAAATATTTAGAGACTGGATCCCCCACATGTGTTTTTGTCAGGTGTTGCTGTGTTATGATTAGCAGACAGAATTAGGCCTGTGTTAATTGTTGTGTCTGCATATCTGTGGTTAGGTGGAAAGGGACATTAGATGAGTCAAAAGAAGATTCTCTTTTCCTGATTTGGTGTGGACTAGTCTTGGTATTTGTGGAATGAGAGGGACTGGATGAGGAGATGGGGCAGGAATTTGTTTTTGTGTAAGACAATCTTATGTGTAACAATTGCAAAGTTTGGGAAAGTTTTTTTGGAGGAGCAGTTAATTAGGACAAGATAGTCTCAACTCAAGTCTGAAAAACTTGTGTGTTAGAGAATGGGACACAAGGTGAAGGTTGAGAATAGATGCAGAACGTGAGGGTTGGGAAGTTTCTGAGGCAACAGACATGCGTGGTTGGACTGAGTAAGAGACCATACATGCTAGGATGTGGAGAATCCAGTCAGGGGGGAGTTGGGTTACTGCGTTGGCATGCAAAGTAGTCAGGGCTGAGGCAGAGCAAGGCCTGCCATTTACAGACAGTCGCATTCCAATTCCAAATATGCTCAGGTCTTCCCAGTGTGACACTATGCTTGGGAATGGCTGACGCTCTGTGATTGGTCTACAGACCAAACCACCTCATTTACATACATGATTGACAGCAATACTGCTGATGCTCATGCATTTCCAGCATCCTTCATAGGGAGTGTATGTACACAGTGTATAGTCAGTCAGACTGTCAAGTTCATTAGGTGCTAGTCCCCAGGGCATTGAAAGTGTACAGTGCTCTCATCCATACCTGAATATAGAGCCCCAACATACCAGCGTCTCCCTGAGTCAGTGCAATCTTACCATATCCGGTGTTCGTAGTCACGTCACTCGTGCAGTCAGCCCGGCAAGGTTCTCAGTGCAATAATCACAGCTCCTCTCCACCAGTCTTCACTTCGGACTTACTGGCGATAGCTTCGGTCTGTGGACAACAAAACGAAATTACCTTGGCGGAAGATACAACGTTCTACTTGACAAGTTGACTCTGTTCTTCTCAACACTACAATAGCAGCATCTAAGATGGCTCTTTCATCCTCATCATCATCCTACAAGGCAAGCTCGTCAAGCGCCTCCTACAGCAGCTCTGGAGGCGCTGGCGGGGGAAGCATGTCGAGGATCACCAAATCCACCATGATGCCTTCCTACCAATCCGACACTGCAGGATTTACAAATTACAAAAAACTAAGCTCCAAATCCAAGAAGCTCATCCGTGACAGCTACGAGATGGGAGATAGCGGTGTCGGCATGAAGAGATTATTCCAAGTAGGCGTTTATTTTATTCTCTTATCTGTATTTATATAAATATTAATTGTAATCTCTGGAAAGTTTGATACTACAAGTGTATTTTATCTTGTTAGGATAAGAAAGTTTGCCAATAGCCTGTGGGGCATTTCTTAGTGCTGAGTCTCAAGTATACAGAGAGATGTATGTTTTGATTATAGAGAACTAGGTAATTTTATTCTTAGATCAAAATTGGAGTATTTTGTTGCAATCAACATGCTGTAAATAACTGGCATATCCAATACATTCCTATCAAAGGTTAGAAGGTAATTGCCATAAATGGATCCTCCATAAACTGTGATAACATAACGAGGACATGTTTATAAGTATAAGGGAATAGCTTTTAGTTGGTTTGATAGAGTAGCTTAACTAAAAATGCGATTGTTTAACATCAACTACGACCAAAGTAATGTTGCATTTTTCCCCTGCACGGTGATTCAAAGGTGCATGGAAATCAACAGATAGCAATTCTCATTGTATAGGATGTAGGACATTTCAGCTGACAAACAAGCACAGATCAAAACACTATTAGGGAAGAATGAGAAGTGTTAATTAGCTGTTGCAAACTGCTTATTAATTAAAAGGACAGTATAAATGCAACAAATAGTTAATGGCCTGACATGACAACCCTCGTAGAGTCTTTCTTGAAGACTGGGAAAGTCAGTGGCATAATTGGCCAACACTATTAAACAGTAGCTTTGGAATCTAGAGTAAAAACAAAGCTAGGTAACATTTTAAATAAGGCTGAATTTGCTTGCAAATGTAAGTTTAGAGCGGACAATAATAATGTTGGATAATTGAACTGTAGCTTTGGAACCTAGAGTAAACAAAAGACTAGGTAACATTTTAAATTAGGTTGAATTTGCTTTCCAATGTAAGTTTAGAGCGGACACTATAATGTTGACTGTGCTATGAATTGCCCCACTGTCTGTGTATCCTCAGCCGCCTGGCAAAGAATCAGTCTGGTACACAGACACCGCTTCCTTCAAAAGCTACAGCAGGTTGAGCGCACCATCTAAACGCCTCATCAGACAGAGCTACGAAATGGGTGAAAGTAGTGCCGGCATTAAACAACTTTTTCATGTAGGACGCTTTCTGATCAGGCTGTGATTAAAATAAATAATAATAAATAAATAAAGCATAATTTTGAGGCAAGGTAACAGATCCTGATGAGACATTTAAACAAAAGTATTAGCAATAATTTACCACCTAGTTACCAATAATTATAAATTTATAAATTAGTGCAGCATCTTTAACCAAAAGGCTGATAGACTGATATTCTTTCGCCCTTTCGAGAAAATCAAAATTAATTTATTAAAGGCAAAGTATACCTTTGGGCTTTTAATATTATTTTATGTAGATATATACAATCAAACTTACTAGTCAAAATTTTATTTCAAAAGGTGGTAGCGTTTTTGAGATGTCGCCTAAAATCTGTAGCGGTTATTTTCCACACAGGAAGAATAATCCACAATTGGAGTACACAATCTGAGAAACATTTCATGCACAAATGTTTCTCAGATTTAAATATTTTTGCACCCCTCTCTTTAAAACCACATTCGTTTGAAGGGACTCAAGATGTTCTACATTATCAATAGCTGCACTGCTTCTTAACCAAGTTAGTGTCTATGTCATACATTCTTGGAGTAATTACCAAGGCATACCCTAAGTATTTTATCGTTGAGCAACCCGGTTGCAACATTTTTCTTTTGGTTGCAACTCGAATTTGAAAAGTGTGTCTCACCATGGATCTGTTACCAATGAAGCTGCTTAATTACTGATGAAGGTTAAACAGCATGTGAAGCTGAACCGTTACTATGTAAACAATGCATGTTGGTTTCCAGCTGTAAAGAATTCCAATAAGTTCGTCATGGCCTCATTATCTCAGCTGTTTTGACTCATCTCTGCTCTGTGATTGGATAATTACATGCATGGAAGTTTCCATGGCTGCTTTTGATTGGCCGAGGCAAAAGTACAAAGATAATTATTCATGGCAATCCTGCTAATAACTCTGCAGCTTTTTAACATCATTGTTGTTAGCAATATGTGTTTATGGCTATAATATACTACATGGAGGCCTAGTAGTTTTGTAATTGATTCTGTTTTTATAATAAGCTAAAAGAATCTTAGGGGTCATAATGTAAAACAGGGATAGATCAGTGATGCCTTTTCTATAGGAGTTAGTGTTGAAAAATATCAATAACATTAGTTTCATGTTTAATAACATTGAATCAAATTTAAAATTTCCGTAACTGATTTGATTTTTCATGGATAAGTTTAGACTAGAAGATATTCACTTAGGGCTTTGTAAACGATCTGTACGTGCATCAACGTTCCAGTTTGCATCTTGCATTAAGTACTTAGACAGCCTCACTCCAGTTTCCAAATTCCAAGGATTATTTCAGTGCCAAGGAGATGGATGGATTGCACAGGATATGTTTTGCAGCTGTGCTTTCGTCTTTCTTTAAGTTATTCTGGATGATGCAGAGTGTCAACATTGTGGACTCTACAGGGGAGGCTTGTTCCTCCTGCTGCTCCTTTTGAATGGTGGAAGAAAGCTGGAGGCTTACTCCTTGGAGGTTTAGCTCCTCTGAAACTGAAGACAAGGATGATGATATAACGTTGAAGATGATAAGGAAAGGCTCAAGCCTTGCTCCTTGGTGCTAAAAGAGGATGTGACTCAAGCTTTGCTCCTCTTGGTGATGAACATGAGGTGATGAACATGAAGACGAAGATGGTGATACTATATTTAAGATGAGGAGGACTGATGATGCTCGAAAAGGATGGGGCTCAAGCCTTATTTCTTGGAGGTGGCTCCTCTGGCTGATGAAAATGAAGACAATGCTGATGATATTATACTGAAGATGAGGAGGAGAGATTTTTTACTAAAAGAGGGTGGGGGCTCACTGACCATGTGCTGGAAGTTCATTGACGAAAATAATGTCTTGATAAAGGATGTGAACAATATGATATTGGTACCACTTGTTATTGAAGTTCCTTGTAATTTTGTTTGCCGAAATAAGGAGATCCTGTTATCAAAGATAGGAACAACAAATGAATCTTGCAAATGGCACAACAGCAGAAGTACAGGAAGGGCACCACAGCTATTGCTGTGGGTGCCAATGGGTTATTTAAAGACCGTGGCTACAATCAGCAAACTATTTCCTGTACATCAACCACAGAAGAAAAAACCCAGTAAACTCCTCAGGAAAATGTGTGAGCAATTTGACCACCCCCTTTAGTGGGGAATCTTGCGGTAGTCTGGTGTGGTGGGATGTCAGCTCATCATCATGGAATGTGGCAAATTATCAGCATTCCATGATGCTGATTGGAATGAGCAAGAGGAGGAGGAGACCAGAGGACTGCTGGCCAGCAGTGATATGTGTGTGTACATGGAGGCCTGTCAAGAAGGCATAAATAACAGAACCAGACTGGAATCTCCCCGTAGTACCAAATTTGGTTGCTAATTTGCGGCCAGTCTGGATTGTGTTGTGTACACTGTAGAATCCTCTGGGAACTGGACTCCTTCAGTCTATTTTGTTTGAATTTTTACATTTAGTCAGGCATCCAAGTGGGGGATAAACTGTCTGATGGAGAAAAAAAGTTCGAAAAAAAATAACATGGATCTATTGCAAGTATTGACCAATTCAAGGAAATATAAGAAATAGAAATATACATAGTGTCAGACATCTAGATCTTAGAATTTCAATAACTTGAGCTGCTTATACCAACATGGACATCAATGTTGGAGGAAACTGTTCTTAAAAGTCTTGGCTTTAAATTTCATTAAAATTTCATTAAAATTTCATATCCAGTTATGGTGTTTGACAGGACTACCTTTTGTTTTCTAAACTTAAGTGATTTTGGGAGTTTCACTCACCAATTCCTCACCAATCCCCTATACAATTTTCAACTGACATTTGTTAATTCAATCACTCTACTTGCCCTAATAACTCCATATAAAAGCATGTCATTTTCTTTCGACAATTCTTTAAAAAATCTGCAGTTTTATCGAGGTGGCGTTGGAAACCCCTGTATAGTTTTATAGACCTTACTCTATGGTTAAAAGTGTGCTACTCTCCAGGGCAGCTAATGGTTTAGCTGAGGTCATCCCAGGGTCCTTGTTGATCCCCCCTGAGGGTCATAACATGACCCCATGGAGGTCATACACAGTGAGGGGTCTGCCAGTTACTGGTGTCATTGAAGCTTATTATTACACTTGGGGGTACTTTGAGAAAATTAGAGTAAGTGTTTAAAGAATTAGGAGGGAAGTAGTCTGACACCTAGAGGGTCAGGTATAAATGCTCCCAAGGTTGTTCAAGGAGAAGAATGAGATGGGAGGGGTCGGGATACAGGTTCAGTTGTTCAGAGCTGAGTATTTAGAGAGATGCAATATAGAGGCGCCAGTTTTCTGTTGGTCTTTTAACAAAGTGTTTTGTAATTTGTCGTTGTACATCAATTAATTGTAATGTTCCTAGGTATGAGTCAAAGAGAAAGAACTTCAAAATTACGAGTACATGTACCTATAAGCTTCTATTTATGATTATTGTGAAATTGTATTGTTCTCTTTATTTAATATTAATGCAGAGCTCTCAAACTTGACTTGTTTGTTCAAATGTTCACTTTAATGTTGTCTAACACCCGGTTCAGACAGGTACCTTTGAATTACGCTGGACCAAATTATTAAAGACATGAAAAGTTCTACATCTGAAACATTTAGGAGCGACTGGATGTACTGAAAGTCGAAAGATTGACTTTGGAGCATCTGGGTTTCAGATGTCGGTCTTGTCATGAGCTAAACCCAATGTAAATGTTATGTTAAGCTGGCCTAGAATCGCTCCAAATATATTTTGTTCGACGCGACTCTGGAGCGCCTGTCTGAAACAGGGGTTAGTTTGTAAGATATTTTGACAAGCTTTTTTTGCTGTGAGCCGCTTAAAGGCACTGGACACTTTTGGTAAAGTTGGGATACACCAAGTGAGAATACTGGTCTTTGACAATTATTAAAAATGTTCAGTGCCTTTAATATCCAAGAGGTGTGTACATCATTCATTGGTGAAATACATACCAAATGCTTAAAAAGCTAATCAGTGTGCTCTAAGGTGAGTGTGTACTTAAAGGCAGTGGACACTATTGGTAATTACTCAGAATAATTATTAGCATAAAACCTTACTTGGTTACGAGTAATGGGGAGAGGTTGATAGTATAAAACATTGTGAGAATTGGCTCCCTGTGAAGTGACATAGTTTTTGAGAAAGAAGTAATTTTCCTCGAATTTGATTTTGAGACCTCAGATTTAGAACTTGAGGTCTCGAAATCAACCATCTAAAAGCACACAACTCCGTGTGACAAGGGTGTTGAGATACAGCAAGTGAGAAGACTGGTCTTTGACAATCACAAATAGTGTCCAGTGTCTTTTTTTATAAAACTAGTACAAACTAGAGTCTGTGCACCAGACATTTTGAACTTGTAAGTAAAAATTCTGATGTTATCATTTAGAATTTTGAATTCATCTCATTCAACTTTTTTTTCTGTCTGCATTCAAAACCTGACACTCATTCAAGTCACATCTACATTTTTTCTGTGTGGAATTTGTGAAATGATTCATTGTTTTATTTACCAGAAATAAGCTTCATTTTTGAATAAACAATCTGTGAAAATGTTTATTGTCATTTGAAACAATTGTTATGCTCAGATATTATTGTTTCTTTGACTTTGAATATGAAGCTATTTTTAAGTCAGATTTGTTTTCCTTTTTTTCTTTCTCTAATTCCTCACTTCTTTTAAAAACATTTGCATTGACATTTTTGCTTTTTAGACTTGTTATTAAAAATGACTATATGTTTTGATTTGTTTTCCCCCATACCTATAGGCTCGCATTGAAGAGCTTGAAGAAGAGTTGGAAGCTGAAAGACAGGCTCGTGCTAAGGTAGGAAAACAATTTCTCTTCAGAGTCATAAAGGGTTGATCAAGTTAATGACTTTGTAAGCTAAGTAGAACACTACAGCCAATCTATGCTTCATCCATCTTGCATTTCTCCTTTTGAAAGCAAAAGAGAGGCCGGAAAGGGGAACCGGAATCTGTTTAGCAAGTTCTTCAGCAAAACAAACTCCACCAAAGTATTGATTGCCCCACCAAGATCTGGGTCCAATTTCATAGAGCTACAACAAGTTGCTAAAGCACAACAAAATTATGCTTACTGAAATACATTACCGGCCAAAATAACATGTCACATGTACCATCTTTGACTGGTATCCTGCAAATTTTTGCTTTGCACAGTCATGATATTCTTCCTACTTTAGTTTTATTTCCGATATTTTTGTAGCCCCTGGAAAAGTATATTAAATCTTACACCTTGCATTCCTGTATGTACTAGATACATTTGTCCTACTTATTTTTCCTGAGGACCACATATCATGCCTGTTAATGCTAGCAGAAGATTGTTTTAAAAGCAACATTTTATGTTTAGGCAGCTCTATAAAATTGGGACCTGATTGGCAACATTTTTTTTCTAAAAACAATCCCAGGGGTCCAGACATCAAGAGAACATTCCTTCAATCCAGAACCACAGTGGCATTCAGACATCTTTCTGAACCAATATGCTAAAAATAGCCGCACCTGTGTTTATCAATGTGAGAGAAAAGGGCAAGCTTAGCAGGGAAGCTAGCGATAAGAGCATGCCTCGAAAACTGGTGAAGGGAAAGACCAGCTGGGTGAAGAAGTTCTTCTTGATCTTCTTCATGAGTTATTTTCAGCAAATGGAATTTCGCTCGGAATTATTTAATTTATGAATCTGTCGGTGTGTCATCTTTTGATTATATTTATAGAATTCATATTGATTTTTTGTTTCAAGAATGGGGAAAATGCTGTTAGAGGCGTGACAAACTTCTGTCTGGTTTGGATTCAGTCAAATGATAAGAAAAAAACTTCTTTTAATGATTATTAAGGGAAAATAGCCAAGATAAGTTCTCACTTTAAATCTTAAATCTAGTTGGTATGCCTGCTCTGCGTATACTCATTATGTTTGTATAAATCAGTAACCAACTATCCCTGGAAAATCCCTGGTCATCATGAACATTCCAGAAATATTTGAAGTTCCAAAGAAGTCTATTGATATCATCTGGAATCCACTTGAAAGCTGGATCAAAAACTGATCAACATTGAGAGTGCTTTTGAATACCTTATTTCTTCTTTTCCCAAATTCCATTATACAGTTCCTCAAAGCGATGCTCTCGACCCAATACAAAATTTGAATAATGTCTGGTACAGCGATTTGCTTCACCACAAGTTACTGCTAAAATTTGAGTTCCTCAGACCAAGAGGTAGTTGGCATAGCATGTGGTACTATGTGTTTTTGCTTTGTGCAAAGTTCCAATAAAAAGTTACATTTTCCCCTTAGAAGTGCCCCTTCCCAGAGGGAACTTTCTGTTGCCCTTAAAGATCGAAATTCAAGTCTTGGAGTTTCATGAATTTGAACCCCTGATTTGAATTAATTTGTGACGGTCTTTTTGTTGTTGACGACGTACAGGCAGAAAAGCAGCGCACCGAACTCGGTCGCGAGCTTGACGACCTTAGTGACCGTCTTGACGAGCAAGGTGGCGCCACAACGGCACAGATTGAACTCAACAAGAAGAGGGAGGCTGAGCTGATCAAGATTAAGAGAGAGCTTGATGAGACCCACATGCAGCATGAGACCACGATGTCATCACTCCGCAAGAAGCAACAAGACATGGTGTCGGAACTCTCTGAGAACCTCGACCAAGTCCAGAGGAGTAAATCTAAGTAAGTAGGTTTTTGAGACTCAAATTGGAAAAAGATATTTGAGAAGAACTTTTTGAAAGAAACTACTTAACCAATTTGTATCTTAAAGTTATGATGTGTCGTTTTTTTTATTAAAGTCACCCTAATATAAATCACAATTGTTAAACTTGTAAAAACCATTTATATTCTTCTTTTTAATCCTTTCCCAGGATCGACAAGGATCGCTCTATTCTCAAACTAGAAGTTGAAGATTTGAACACAAATATTGAAATGCTGCAACGTGGAAAGGTAAACTAGAAAACCTAAAAATTTCGTCCAATATTGCTCTTTCTTGTCCATATTATAAGTTGTTTACTCTTTCACAAACAAAAATTAAAATGGTCTTGCCTGATTGTTCACTCCCCCCTCAGATGAACTCAGACAAGTTGATCCACCAACTTGAGGCTCAACTCTCAGAGGCCAACAGCAAACTCGACGAGCACTCCCGTTCCATCAGCGAGCTCAACTCCCACAAGAGCCGCATGGCCCATGAGAACAGCGAGCTGACCCGGCAACTGGAGGAGTCCGAGAGTGGAGCTGGCCAGATGAACAAGAACCGCATGCAGCTCATGGCTCAACTGGAAGAGATCAAGAGGAACCTCGATGAGGAATCTAGAGTAAGTTTGATGTCAAACAAGAGTTGCTACGCAGTTGAGCCCAGCTCGTACTTCCACTAGAAGGGTTCTCTGGGGTTTTCCTTCAACATATGAAATTTCCTTTCCTTGTCTTCTCTCCATGGCTAATACAATGATAAAGTTCACTTTTCGAGGAAAACAAATTATGATGAATGAAATGAAATAAGATTGCAAATGTTGAGTCTTTAGCATAAGGAAAAATTGATTATAATTGGTGAAAATAAAGACAACTTTTAATCTGGATATATTACCTTGCAATTTATGCTTATATAACGAGCAAATATCACATCACTTTCATCTTTGAATGCATAAGAAGAGAGGACGCCACATTTTCTCGCCATTTGACATGACAAATAGTGCCACTAGAGTCATTCACACTTTAACACAACAAACCATCCACTACTTATTTGTCAAACTTTTCTGAAAATTGCACGGCGCTGTACAACTTTGTAATGAATGCGTAACGGGTGTGCTTATTTCCCTCCTGCAGTCTCGCCACAGCCTGATGCAGCAACTGAAGCAAGCCCAAATGGACAACGACTCACTCCGTGACCAACTGGAGGAGGAGTGCGAGGGCCGCGCCGACGTCAGCCGCCAGCTTGCAAGAACCAACCAGGAACTCGCTGCCATGAAGGCCAAGTTCGACGGCGAGGCTGTACAGCGGGCTGAGGAGCTGGAAGAGCAAAGGTAATGTCTATTACTGGTTAACAAATATCTTTGCACCAGCCTCAACAATGCAAACTCAATGTAGTTTCAGATGTTAATTCTGTTTCTGCTGAGCAATACTATTCTCTGCTTAGCAATTTTTTTTGTTCTTACAAACTTTATGAAATTCAAAAACTTTGTTAAAATATGGAATAAAATTAGGGACAACAAAATGAACATGCCATGGAATAAAACTTTGTATTAAAGTCTCCCAAATTAATATAAATTAATATAATTTAATTCCCCTATTTTAATGGGTATTAAAAACCTTATTTGTTTGGCTCACGGTAATCGGCCTTGTTAATCGTAATCGTTATTTGCTCGTGATTGCAGGAAGAAGTTGTTGGTACGTCTTGCTTCACTCGAGGAGCAACTCAACCAAGCACTGACTAAGAACAGCAGCTTGGAGAAGGCTAAGGCTCGTCTCACTGGAGAAGTAGAGGACCTCAACATTGATCTTGAGAGGGTAAATGATGTTCTTTCTAGCCGGGCTGAAATGTCCCAATTGAACCAGATATTTTAGAGCAAAGCTCTCAAACATCAATCGTTTTCATTGGCTTTTCCTGGCTTGAACAAACAACTTTGTAGTTTAACCAAGGATGAAATCGACTATCTTGGCCAGCTGGGTATTTTTCTTCTTCTTTTAAAATTGTTAATTTATAAGTTTTTTTTATATATTTATTTCAATTTTCAGTTATTTCTTTTGACCCACCCATCAACAATTTCCAAGAAAAACGATTTTTGTTTTTTTAACGTTGACTATTCTGAATGGCCCCTTAGCTGAGCTAAATAAGCAGAACTGAATTCTACCCAGCCGAAGTAGATATGATACTGCATACTGAAACCCCTCATCGATACCCCACTATGGATTGGCTCACATTTTGTACTAAATAAAACTACTTTAAAAATGTGAATCGATGCTGAGCTCAAAAATTGTAAGGAAATTATTTGTTCCCTCAATGCAGTTTTTGAAACACTATAATATATATTTTGTCTGTGATGGCCCTCTTTTGATAATCTTAGGAGTCTGGCCGTGCCAACGCTCTGGAAAAGAAGCAGCGCAACTTCGACATTGTTCTGGCCGAGTGGCAGCGCAAGGTGGATGACCTGAATGCCGAGCTCGACTCAGCTCAGCGCGAGGCCCGTGGTTACTCAACCGAGCTCTTCAAGATCAAGAACACCTACGAGGAGGTCTGCGAGACTGTGGAGACCTTCCGCAGGGAGAACAAGACCCTCCTTAGTAAGTTTGTCATCGTCTTGTGATGGGCTCAACGAAAATGAATACTAACAAAAAGCTGTAGAAACTCTGTAAAATTTTCAACATCTCTGGAAGCAACACAGACCTTTATTCTTTTCCATACAAAAGGTTTACAGTGTCTTGACATTGTACTTCGCTGGTCAGTGTAAATTTTATTCATCGAACGGTGATTTAACAAATGCAGTCTTTTGTTTGCGTATTCCATATGAAATCACTGACCTGACTGACCAGATCACATTTATACTTTTCCATACAAAAGGTTTACAGTGTCTTGACATTGTATTTCGTTGGTCAGTGTAAATTTTGGTCGTCGAACAAAGATATAACAAATGCGGTCTTTTATTTGCGTATTCCAGATGAGATCACCGACCTGACTGACCAGCTTGGTGAGGGCGGCAAAAACGTCCACGAGCTTGAGAAGGCACGCAAGCGTCTTGAGATGGAGAAGGAAGAGCTCCAGGCATCCCTGGAAGAGGCAGAGAACACCCTCGAGATGGAAGAAGCTAAGGTTGTCCGCTCCCAGCTTGAGTGCGCCCAGATCAAGAGCGAAGTTGAGCGCCGACTCCACGAGAAGGATGAGGAGTTTGAAGCCACTCGGTAAGAAACTGCAAATTCTTTTCTTTTTGTAGTGGTTTGATACATTCTTTCACTTTTTGTTAAATCTCACAATTATTATGACTGTTTATTTCGTAAAATGTGGAACTAATTCTTATGTAAATGGTTGAGATTGCCCCCTGGTCATTGCCTTGGCGCCCTTGAAATGCTCCAGTAGAAATTTACAATTTCCTCATAGGGTGCCCTTTACCAAAGAGAAAGTGCCTTGGTGCCCTTGCCTTTTCAAAAACAAAGCATACAGGCCTTAACATTCCTACTTTAATTTCTTTTGGGTTTTCTCAAGGCATCTTTTGGTTCCTTTTTGGCAGGATTTATTTGTTGATAGATGGAAATTATACCAAACTAATTTTATATTTGTTTGTTTTCTTGACTTTCCAGCAAGAACCACCAGCGTGCCATGGAATCCATGCAGGCTAGCCTCGAGGTTGAATCCAAGGGCAAAGCTGAGGCCATGAGGCTCAAGAAGAAGCTTGAGGGAGAGGTCAATGAGCTGGAGATCCAACTGGATGCTGCCAACAGGAACCTGTCCGAGGCCACCAAGATCATCAAGAAGCTGCAGCAACAGCTCAAGGTAAGGCTCTAATCAAGACGGGGATGGATTTAACAAAGCGCTAAGATGATTTGCCAAGATATTGCCATGATGATTTGTATGATGACTTCACTATTAAGGCTAATCTTTGGTATTATTGTGAAGTCAGACAGTCATGCTTGGGCAACTTGCAATATTCTTTTTTTTAATCTGTTGAAGAATTTTCCGGCAAATCTGATTTCTGGTCCTTGAAAATAAATTGTGATTAATTATCCCGATGAAAAGTCTATTGAAGTCTACTTCAATGTTTTATACCGAGTGATTTATAAAATGTTCACTGACTACCACTGTTTCATGTTTCAAACAATAAAATGTTTACTGACAACCACTGTTTCATGTTTTAACACACCTGCATCCAAAGGATATGAACAAAGGTACAGTTCTTTTTGTATTTAGTGTTTGTATTTTCTTCAATTTAATTTGTTGTAAAGCTCCTTGAGGCTAACAACAGGTGCACTGTACATCCATTATTGTTATTAGTAATAGTAATATTGTTAGTGTTATTATTTGTTTTATGATGTCCTTATTTAGTACAACTTGAATGAAATTACACTTTGAATAGCCTGGTAAATTTATTTATTGGTGATAGAGCTTCCCTAAAAGTAAATCTTTTTCATCATGATTTGTTTTTCTCCGGTTGAGAATTAGGGCACTTATGAATATGCAATTATAACTTTGAGAATATGTACCTCATCATATTATGATGACAAATTTGTGTTTAACATATGTTTTGTTCAGTGTTTTTTTTTCTTTTCTTGTAGTTGTAGTTTGTGAACACTTTTTAAAATTAAACTCTGCACTTCCACTTGAGCTTTAAAACGATTTTTTCTACCTCATGATTTTTCTTACGATTTTTCCTACCTCATGCAACCGACTAAACTTCTAAACCGACTAAACCCTCTCGACTCATCTAAAATGTTTTCCAGGATCTGCAAGCCCAACTGGAAGAGGAGATCCGTAGCCGTGACGATGCCCGCGACCAGCTCCAACTTGTTGAGCGCCGTAGCAACCTGATGATCGCCGAGATCGAAGAGCTGCGTGCAACTCTGGAACACGTAAGACCAAAAACTCTTTCTGATGGAACTTCCTGTCTTTGTTTTTCTCTTCACACAAAAATTAATTTCTACTTTGTATCTGAAATATCTTTTTGTGTGCTCATTTTGAATATGGGTGGGAATTTTCCATTTTGTTAGTGTGGCTACAGCTATGTCTGGATCACTGTGCGGTCATGTGTTGAAGTGTTCAGACGTGGCCTTTCATAGATGGATTGCACATTAGTTGTTGATCACCGTATTTGATAAAAGAAACATTAGAAATGCACATTGCTGACTTTTTTTTAGTATTGATTTTTCTGAAAACTTTTTTTCACAAATTTAGTCTGAGAGATGCCGCAAGGCCGCTGAGAACGACCTGAACGACCAGAGCGACCGCCTGACCGACCTGAACGCATCCGTCCACAGCCTGACCAGCCAGCGCCGCAAGATGGAGAACGAGATCCAGACACTGCAGGGTGAGCTTGACGACTTGGGCAATGAAGCTCGCAATGCCGACGACCGCTGCAAGAAGGCTGTGTCTGATGTAAGTCAAGAAACAATAATTTTTTCCTCATGCAATTGTTTTAATAATAGTAATAACATCATAAATGAAGTAAGATGTAAATGTTGGTGCCGAGTGGTTAAGAGCACCCGTTTGTCTGGTGGTGCATTTATCTTCAATCTTTTGTAGAAGAAGTAAAAAGAACTGCCATAATGAAAACTGTTGGCTCCTAACACGCAAAAGCTAAATGTGGATAAGAGCCGAGGAAACATAATTATGTAATGCTCTGAGACAAATCTAAATGGCCGGTCTGACATGATTTACAATGATTAGTGGTGTTTGACTGGTGATCAAGAACTCAATGTTTCAATCAGTATGCTCTGATCTTTGAAACTTGAGTTGTCAAACCACCGGTTCTTCTCAGTACTACCACTACTCAAAAGAGATTAACGCAAAAAAAACCTCAAAAACTCAAAAACTCACCTTTTGAGCAAAGTTTCAAATCCTTGACAATGTTTTGTCTCTCTTTGAAAGTTTCAATCCTTATAAATGACCGAGTGTTTGTCTGTCTTTATTCAGGCCACTCGCATGGCAGAGGAGCTGAGAGCTGAGCAGGATCACTCCATGCATGTCCAGAAGATGTACAAGACCCTTGAGATCACCATCAAGGAGACACAGAGCAGACTGGAGGAGTCCGAGATGAATGCACTCAAGGGAGGCAAAGCAACCATCACCAAGCTGGAACACAAGGTATGTCATGGGGTGTCCTGGCCGCTCTTTTTTTTTCTTTTCATCAAAACTACCACTTTCGTAGTGCTTTTCAATGGGGAATTTTGTTCTTCAAAGTCGAGTTTAGGAAAAGGAATCCTTAAAAATAAAAACATCTTGGAAAGTTTTTAGGCATGGCAATTCTAAACAACAGAAACAAACGTTGTATCGTGGCCAAGTGGTTAAGAGCACCAGACTCAAAACTCTGGTGGTTCTGCCCAGCAGAGTGGGTTCGAGTCCCGGTTGTGGCACTTGTGTCCTCGAGCAAGCTACTTTAATTTCTAAAAAAAATTATTTATAGTTTTGACCAATTGTATAGAAATAGATGTCAAAACAAATAGAATTGAATTGAATTTAAACACAAACCAAGATGGGATTCTCCTGATAAACTTCTTTCATCTTTTATCCTCCCGCTTTCCTCCTTTTACAGATCCACCAATTGGAGAGCGACTTGGACTCCGAGTCTCGCCGCCGCTCTGAGGTCGAGAAGATCATGAGGAAGCAGGATCGCCGCGTCAAGGAGATCACCTTCACAGCCGATGAGGACCGCAAGAACCAGGACAGACTCCAGGAGGTTATCGACAAGCTCCAGATCAAATGCAAGAGCATGAAGAGACAGATCGAAGAAGCTGTAAGTGGAAAACCATAATAGACCACTAAACAACCAGCCGTCGATTTCACCAAACTCTTCTTAACTTAGGATTCATCTTAGGACTTAGGAGGGTTCAGTTCTGTATCCAAATACGTAGGACAAATTGAACTCATCCTAAGTTAGGACGGGTTACTCGTCCTAACTCGAGTTATGATTGATCCTAGCGTTTCGTGAAATCGGCTGCAGGGTTCGGTTTCTCAAAGAACTTAGGACTAGTCCTAACTTAAGACAAGTCGTTGGAGATATAAAAATGTTAAGGCTTGTCCTTATTCGAGATAAGACTAGTCCTAACTCTTTCTGATGAACTGTACAAAAAAGTTTTATAGAAATGGCAACTGCTAGATGTGACTTAATCTATAGGTCAGAATTTATCTTTAAAGGATTTTCTCAAAATCTCTTTCAAACTGTCTTGAAAGAAGTAAAGAAACGCAGCAAAGGGAGAAAAAAATAGTCCACATTAAATTTTCGAACCTGTCATCATCTGTTACTTTAATGTCAACGACATTCCATCAGGCTTCTGTCAAAATTCTTTTTGTCAAAATAATCGCCTCTTTCCCTTTTTTCTTCTTCCGACTACTACAGGAGGAGATGGCCAACCTCAATCTCTCCAAGTACCGAGGCGCCCAGCGTGAACTCGAGGACATGGAAGAGCGCGTGGAGATTGCCGAATGCACCGTCAACAAGCTGCGTTCCAAACATCGCAGCGGCATGTCCAGTGTAACCACTCGCAGCGTCACCACGGTATTAAGTGATTCTGAATCAGAACAAGAATTGGAATATCAATTCGAGGGGCCCGATTCGTTCTCCTACTACTAATTGATCTCAGCGCGCCCCCTACTCTCTGTCTGTCAATTTGCCACGGTACTTTTGCGCATTTCTCAGTTGTTTTTATCTTTCTTTTTTTATATTCTTGTTTATTCTTTGACGGACCAAGTTCATCATGTCAGGCGGCATGGTTAGGAGCCGGTAAAGCACCAATCATGTTGCACCAAAGAAAACGGCCACGGCAATGGATGACAATGTGTCGATTGTCCTCATTGGCTGACAAAAATATGCAAATTAGATGCACAACCAATCATCTCAGGCTATAAGTACCTGGCAAGATTTACCAAAGGATACAAAAGAGCAGGGTTGCAATGTTTTTCCTTTTTTTTAAAAACCTTTTTACAAATTTAATAATGAATAAATGGCTGAGATTTTTAATATTTTTTCCACTTTTTGTGTTTGAGTTTGTTCTAACGAAAAGTGATATGAAATGTCCTTTTTCTTTTTGTGCCTGAGGCTGAAGTTTTTTTCTTTCTTTTTTCTGACAATCCCGCGTCCTGCCAGCAATCATGCCAAGTGACCAGTGAATGTGGTCTTCTTATATTTTGTTCTTAGACAAATTTGTTTGTGTTATGAAACCGAAAACAAAGAAAAAAGTAGAAAGGCTGAAATCATCGCATGACCAAGTTGTTTCCTTGCTTCGTTAATTTTGTTCGATGAAATCCTGCTACCATTCCAGAGCTAATTTGCACATTTTTGGAAGCCGTTTTCCCTTTTTTTTTTTTTTACATGGTGCCTTCTGATTTGGTAGCATGTCAAAGATTGCATTCCGACGAGAGAAGGAATACAAAAAATTAAAACAAAATTAACAATGAAATGTGCATGTTGAGAACACCCAGAAATGCGCAACGGTAGAGTGGTACAGAAGAGAGCCGATATTGATCTGCTTTCATATTGTTCTTTTTCTCTTTTCCTCTTTGCTGTTTTGATTCTGCATGACTTTTCACAGTGCACTCCCAAACATTAAGACCTCCACCATTACGAGCCACGAGTTTCTAACAGGTCAAACTTGCTTCAGTGCTGATCCCTTGCATTGCCGCCATGGCTAAAGCAAAACGATGGAAGAGTTGTTAACCACCGGTTCTTTTCAGAACAAGCACTTCTCGACAGAGATATTCACATGGTGTTATCACAAACCTCTCTCAGTAATGGAAATGTGCACATGTGTATGCACCACGCACAACTCTCCACCAGTGAAAGGTCTTCATTGACCTCAATAAGGGAGCTGTTTTGGGTCTTTTGAGATCATGTACAAGGGGTCTAGTGCTACAGTGCACTCTTTTCCTACCTGTAACTAACACTGACATCATCCACTTTTGTACTTCTGCTATATTCCTACTGCTTGCATTTCTAAACGCTTCTTGCTAACCTATTATTACGCAGGGTCTATAGATTATTGTTGCATGTGATATATTGCTTATTGTGTTCTTACTTCAGTTGGGTTTTTCTTTTATCACACTTTCCTTGCAGTCTGTCTTTTCTTTTCCTTCTCAAAATTGTTGAGACACACAATTTAGTTTTGGTGTATATTTTTTAGTGCATTCATGCATACCATCATTTCAAACTTTCTGTGTAGAAAAATCCATTGGGGATATCCGGTTTCTGGCCATTACTTGGGCACCAAAATATACACATTTTTTGTAGCGCACAATGGGCAACTCCGACCATAGTTATTGATGCGCAAATCTTTACAAAATGGCAGCATGTTGCAAGAAAAATCCTACGCTTAATGTGTACGCATGCGACAAAATGTCCCAGTCAATGAAATTGACTTAAATCAGTGGATATATCTACAGACTATTATTTTCATTGATTTTTTCATTGATTTCATAAGTCAAATCATCCTTTATTCTTCTCTGTTCACAATTGTCTGTTGTTTCTGTTCGCTTTGATTCTTGTGCATGATTAGAGATTTTTTTCTTTTGTTGAAAGCATGGTTTGATTTGAATGAAAAAAAAAAAAAAGCTATCCGCTTTGATTTGACAAGTTTTGGAGAGCTGAAGATATGACACCATGTTAACCAAAACCACGATTTGTAAATCGTGAAAAACACATCGCCATTATTGGAAACATGTCATTATTCTTCGGACCTCTGTGTATATTCCACATGTAGCGGCCATCTTAGTTTGCTGTCCGAATCAGACTGTGTAGACCAGTTGCATCGTGGTGTTCAATGAACAAATTGGGAACTGGACCAAGATGGTTGCTGCTTGAAAGGAATTCTTGAGATTGTATTTTTGAAGGAATTAAAAATGACAACAAGAAAAGGTTCATAAAAAACCCACAAATTTTAAGCAGGAATTTAAGAGATAAGATTTTTAGAGAAATATAATAACAACAAAAAAGAATCATTGATAAAACAATTTCATGAAGGACGGAAGTGCTTGCAGAATATCAGTTTTGAAAGCATTTTGAATCTCTGGGTCTTATTTTCTTGTCATAATCTTAACAATCTCAGCAACTTCTAGACAAATTTGTTTTCAATTTTGTAATCATTCTTCTTTCTCTCTCTTCTCTTTCCCATCCATCAATCTTCCCCCATCTACCTCATCTGAATTCCTCACTTTTCCATTTTCTCATCGTTTTGTTTTCTCCTCTTTTTCATTCTGTTCCAACATTGTGAACTTCTCTGTCTATTCACATCCTTGTCCTGCTGTTCACTTTTTGTTCATGTATCTTGTTGTTTCTTTCGTCTGTTTCTTTAATGTCCCTTGGATTTCCATCCTCTGTTCTGTTGGTCCTCTCTTCACTTTCTGTATTTCCCTTCACCCCTCATTAATCACCACACCATCTCCTCCATCTTCCCCCACCCCTGTCTCCATCCTCATTCTACCTCCATTCTTATCTCAACCTCCACCCCCTTCCCTTACACCCATTCGGTACATACCTGGATCCATCCATCTAGAAATCAGCCAGTGGTATGTCTCTAAAGAGTTCATCTTCTTCAAGCCGTATGTAGATGTCTCATCCAGGCTTTTCATTGTAGATTCTCACTGGTAAACATCTTTACATTCTTTTCAAATCTCTTCACATTCCGACCACAACTTTAGGGGTAAAACCAGGATTTTTTAAATTATTCATCCGTATTGGAGAAAAGAGTATCTGGTTAACAGTTTTAAAACAAAACAAAACACTAATTACCTGTGTCATCACATGTTTATGCTTGATGAACATCCACCTAGAACGCCAACTTTTTGTCCAAGGTGTGGTAAAGGTAGGCTCTATAGAGCCCAGACTTCTTACAGGCACAAGCCCAGACTTCTTGCAGGCACAATTTCTACAAAGCTCACTAGAAGAAAACATATAAGTCTAAATTTTATGACGACTGCTACCAGTTGTTTTGTTGTACAACTTGGTTTTGTGGCAATACTTTTTCAGATTTATTTAAGCATTGCAGATTACATGCAATTTTCTACTGGTGTTCAGATTCTTTCTTAGTAGTTCAAATACTACAAGGTACAAAATCTGGAAGCAAAATCTTTGGTGGTTGACATTCAACCTAAAACAAATCTACAAGAACCTTGGGTTCGAATCCCACCTGGAAAACAAAACGACTAGAAACAAATCCATAAGAGCAATCAGTGGGTTCAAAACCTACCTGAAGAAAAACAGGCTTGACAAAACTACAAGAACCTTTTAATGGTTCAAACCCCAGCCAAAACAAGACTACATGATGTTAGAACCTTGAAGGGGTTCAACCCCATCCAAAGAAAGAAACAGGTTGGAAACAAAACTTCTAGAACTTTTGGTGGGTTAAAATCCAAACCGAGTCAGGACAAAATCAAGGATGCAAAATCAAATAATTAAACCTCTTGATAATTTGCTCTTTGTCTTGGTTGATGTTTTCAGGGTGGTATCAGCTTATTCTCTTTGCCATCCGGCCGCACCTTTGTATCCAAACCCGAAGAAAGTAGTAGAAGCCGTAGCAATCGCAGTTCTGTCTCGTCAACCAATGGTGTCCGAAGGAGAGAAGGAAATGGAGATGAGGAGGAAGAAGAAGAAGAGGAAGAAGAAGAAGAAGAAGAAGAAGAAGAAGAAGAAGAAGAAGAAGAGGAGGAGGAATAAACTCATCTTACAGACACCTGTTTTTAATCTTTGTAATTGATAAGTGGCTGCATGCATTTGTATCACTGAAAAAAGGAAACAGACAATATTGGCTTTTTGGAAAGGAATTACTTCCAATCCATTTGATTTCAAGAAATGCGTTATTTATTTAACATCTCATGAAAATGTTCACCATGGCAGGTGCTTGAATCTTCCAGGAAAACATTGTAAAATACTTCAGGAGGTTTTTACAAGTTGTCAGACAGCAACGCTTTGTTAGGTTTTTCCTCGAAGACGAAAAGCACTTCCTGGTTGCCAATGTTGTGCGTTTTCTTAAAAAGTGAAGAAATGTCTTTTTACCCTTTGAGCTATCTTCCCTTTAATATATAGAAACGGCTTTTCAGTGTCTCACTTCTGTACAGTTTACAGACACAAATTCGTGCAGATAAAATGTATTTTTTATTGTTTCTGTATTTTGTTCTATCCCTGGCTGACAAGTGCTGTAAACTTTGACTAGGCTGGAACCTCCCCCATTGCTTTGTGGGGGCGAAGCAATAGGGGGAAAGATAAAGCAATAATTAGTAGTGTTTTTGTTTTTTTCATAGCAGTACTACTTAATTCGGAACACTATATCAACGTGCATTTTATACCATGCAATAGTTTTTAATGAGAAATTTAGTTTCTATTTTATTGATTTTCTATAGTATAACAAATTATTTATAGTATTCACAAAATAGTATTTATAGTATTTATATGTGTCAGTCCATACTGGACTCCCATCATTTCAAATTTATATTGAATAATATATAAAACCTATTTTACTTAACATTCGCTGGTTTGAAGACAAATGAATGTATAATGATTAATTATTTATAATAAATGTTTTTAAAAAACCATGAGTGGTTTCATAGTCAACAAAACAAAGTCAAGCATTTTGGCTGAAAAAGATTCGGGGCCTCTCGCTTTGACCTTTGACACAGGAACCATGTTGTTTTGAATGAAATAAAATACTGTTTGATTATTAACCATTGGATGGAGTCAGTACAAAAGAAATTGATGCTTTAACCGGAGTGAAAATGCATGTTATAACGGGGTTTTAGCTAAACTGGTTTATGGGCAGTAGTAGAGCATGTAACTTAGATAACGGGTTTTGGTTTAATTGAACCAGGTTATGGTACTCAACCACTAGTTAAATTGTAAACATGTTTGGTTAACCAGAAGATGGCGAATGAAAAATCAAAATTATGAGAAAAAAGGTGCACAAAATCGGCGCGGGTCGAGTTTTTATTTCGGCCTTTTGAACAGAGTGTCTTATGTAGATGTGTGCTGTTTATAGTGATGAGGGATTTTAACCAACTAAACACCAATAACATTGGTGCTATAATTAAGGTACTTGTACCATTAATCATGGTTACTAAATTCCTGGTTATTTTAAGTGTGATCCCTCAGCAATCGATGTAGCGATTTGTTCAAGTCACCTGTTACTATTTTTTTCTAAAACTACTGTTCACCAAAATGTCGACCACAGACTTGTTTTGTACAAAAGTTAGAAATCATGTTCAAAGATGATTTGGGAAGAATCTTGTTAATATTGTGCCTATTTTTGGTTTGAATGGTACAATTTAATGGATTCATGATCACGTCATCATTGGAAAGGGTTTAGTTTATAACAACTTTTATCAATGGAGCTGTTATTGGTTTAGTAGTATCATAAGAAATGATGTCATAATAATGCTAGAAGATTGATAATAACAAATCACGTGATCTACTCATAACAAAGTGTAAATACACAGCTTTTAAACATTGATGGACTTAACCCTGGTTAACATGTACCATAAACCAGCTAGCAATTAGTTAACCCTTTAAACTGTTTATAACCTGATTATGGAAGAGAGAAAGAGTTGGGCTGGTTACCACCCAGGAGTTTTTAGACTGGTTGCTTTTTTTTAAAGCACCAATAAGACTCGATGTAAACTACGTTTGGCGAAGAGGATACTAGACGCTTTGAATACGTTTTAAAACTTATTTAAACTGGTTTTAAGTTAGTTATAGTTTTGTGATTTATGATGTGGAACCTACTGTGGCTTTCATTGCAATCGATTGCTTATTGTGTATGAATGTTCGTATGATGTCTTTACCCCGTTCAAACACTGCTTATTATTAAATGTGCGTGGGTTGGTACCAATTCGCTATAAAAGAAGAAATACAAGTCTCTTATGCTGAACTTATTATTGTCTGTCTTAGGCCACCAGGAAAAGCAATCATGGAATCAATATCTATTTGGTTTGTGGTAACATGTGTTTCTACTTGCCAGGTAGATTTTGTTCTCAGAGAACTGGCTTGCTTTGTATCCCATAATCACAATCCCATAGTCATGAAATTGCAATCATTCTCAAAAACAATCAAACAAACACTCCCAACAAACAACAGTCAACAGATACATGACACCTAGATAATGTGAAAGTATGAATTTACAAAAGAATAAGTTGGGATTTTTGTTTGAACCTTGCAATTTCTTTCAAATGGCTTGTGGGCTATTGGTTAAGAGTTCACAGCGATACTTTGATCGAAAATTACGCATAAGAGCTGAATGCACAGAAGCTGATGCCTTTTTGTTGAGCTGGAACCGGAACATTTTGCTATTTGGAAAATGGCCCAGATTTGTATAAGAACAGCGGTATGTTGACTTTTCGAAGAATAAGTGAGATGTTAGTCCTATTAGGCCAAGTGAAAAGAAATGGTTGTCCTTTTCATTTTGAAGCATAAAAATCAAACCTGAATTTCTTTTATCAAAATTGTACTTATCACCTGTTATCAAAAAGACGATAATATAAGGTCTATTTGTCCACATTTCAAATGCGATTTTGTTGTTGCTTTAAAATGGTACAGGAGGAACTGCTGACACAATCTTATTTTGAAAGTTGAACACGGGTATTTGCTATGTTTTGGGAAATGATGAGCGAGTGAAAATTTAATTTGCCCATGTGCGCCATGAGCGTTTCAAATACCGCGCGCCAGAGTTTGTAGTGTATGACGCTTTAGCATGTTCCAGCCCAGTTAAGGCAAAAATGTAGAATAAAATAATTCTATACCTTTAGTGAGTTTAGGGTGCTGGGTTTAAAAAAAAGTAAATAATGAAGATTCTGCTGCATAATGAGCTTTCCAAATACCTAGCGCCCTAGAGTATTAGACTGAGCTGGAACATGATTACTCTCGCACCCTTCGGCTTTGTAACAGGGCCGAAGCAGCCCCGGGTAATGTCAAGGGTTCAAAATATGAGCCGTCTCTTCCTGCTGTAAACGGGTCATAAAAAGCCTACGGGACTAGGTTGAAATGGTGATTTTTTATAGATCATCATTTTGACGAGCCTTCTCGGTGTCTTGAAACACTTCGTACAGGGTTATGCCCATAGAGCTATATATGGGTGCGTTCGTTTAGCTTCACTGGGTAGACCCCGGTGTGTGGCGGGTTTTTTTCCCCCAGGAAAACCGTGGGTAATTATCTGCACACGTTCGCCCTGAGAAAAAAAACCGCCCCACACCGGGGTCGGCCCGGGGATAGAAGTACCCCCCCCCCCAATCCTCTAAAGGATTCCTGAGATCCCAAGAACACAATGACTAAGGAGGTAGGCTTATCATGCCGCATGAACACCAAATGGAAGTTGTACTGTACACAATGTTTGGCACCCTGCTATCGTGACACCAGTGCTGTTTAATAATAAGATGGCGACGGTCGTGGTGCGGCATGACGGTACCCCGGCATGACGGTTTGATGCTTCTGGAGGCCAATCTTCCAAGATGAAGAACACGAGAGCGACTTTGAGGTGTGGATTTAGACACAGGTAAGGAACCACCAAAGGTACAGAAGATCTATATTTTAAAGTGTCTGATAAACAACGAAACACAATTCTGGGAGGCATCATACCCCACTCCATGCACCGAGTGGTGCCCCCCCCCCCCCCCCAATGTTCAGCGCACTATTTTCCTTTTGAACAAAGTACCCATCTTCCTTTAAATCCCCTAAAGAATTACTTTGACTCCAATCATTGAAGATACTGTGTGGGTACTACCATGATGCCCTGTAATACTATTATTTAGCACCAATATTATGTTCCCAAATTTCGAGATTAGATTCCCGGACACAATTTCTGGTATAGCATACTTTCCGTACGGCGCCACCACTTTTTCACCCATTTTTACAAAAGGGGATATCTCATTTAGGTAAATTAGATACTTTATCAATTCATATCGAATGAAAAAGTGGTGGCGCCATATGGAAACTTTTCCAACTTCTTGCCAGAAGTCTTTTATTCCTATCTGAAAGCACACAAATTCGTCCAACAAGGGTGTTTTTTTCTTTCATCATTTTCTCGCAACTTCGAACGCCAATTTAGCTAAAACTTTCACAGGCTTGTTATTTTATGCTTATGTTGGGTTACACCAAGTGACAGGCATTCTGATGCATTGGAATCGTCATCATCTGAACATCTTCTTCATTGACCTCAACTTCTGCCATAATCCCCCCCCCCCCCTAAGTAAGTTTCTTTATTTTATTTTTGGACAAACAATGCTAATTAATTAGACTCTCGATTTCAAAATGGTAATACTTTCAGTATCCTGCCATCACTGTTCACATATTATTTTTACAGTAAAGGAATATCTCATTTTAGCAAAATATACCAGTTTGAATGAAAAACTGGTGGCAGGATATACGGTAGCTTTTCCATGGAATGTTTTTTTATTTTTTTAGTTTTTTTTTCTTTCTTCTTTTTTCGGGGGGGGGGGGGGGGGGGCGGGGTGGGGGTGGTGTTTGATAGAATAAAATGAACTTTCAGTACTTTCTCAGATTGAAACTACCGCCCCAAACTTGACCACAGGGACCAATCCTGGAGGGACAACCTTTTTTGCCAATGTTCCACAACAATGACAAGCAATGGAAACTGAATGAAGGATTCCGACATGTTTAATGCTGGGGGAAATGTAGGATCCATTGATTTGCTCCCTTAATTAAGGCATGGTATATATACTTTCGGTAATTCAAAGACAGTATCCTCAATTGGTGCTTCTCAACTTTTTTGCATAAAATAACAAAATGTGGGCTTAGTTTATTTTCTTTATTCGCAAGATGGTTTTTGTTTGCGTGAAAATTGCCTCTTTTACATTCTCTAAAACTGCATTTCAACTTGAGGGATCGTTCCTAACATTGTTTTATAATATCATCAATATCGTTTTTCCGAGTGTATACCAAGTATCGTTGGAGCAATGAATTACCCCCCCCCCCCCCAAAAAAAAGTAGGCCCTTGTGTTTTAAACCCACTGTTTTACACCCGTGACAATGCGTTTTCCTGGGTTTCGAGTTGAAAGGACGTTTTCTTTATATTAGGTCAAACATTAATTTATTGGCTCCTTAATATAAAACAATAAAATAATAAAATAAAAAGATAACTTTAGGGCAAAATAAACCCCTATGTTAATCATTTTCACATGCGGTGTCCCATCTATGTAATAATTAAGTCCGACGTTGCTTAATTTCGGTGATCGTCGGACGAGGACCGGTGTATTATTCAACGTAGTTATAGACATAAACAAATTGTATTCGGCAGATATTTACACAACTATTTGAATTTTACAGACCCTACAGTCATCAAACTAAACTATGGCAATAAACCCACTGTGAATGTGGAAAAACAACCTAACTAAGCAGTTTTGTTGTAAAATACTTCTAGTTGTAATGTAGACTTGTATCAAATGAGGAGTACCACGTGGGGCCGATTAAACGACTTGTCCACAAGTCTAGCCGCAATGCATTGTGGGAAGTTCACTTTAACAAAATGGCTGCTCTAGGTCGTGTGTCCGCTCTTGGAAACTTAAAAAGTTTCGCAAAATGTTTTGATGTTAGGGGAACTGTATGCAAAGCAGCGGCCACAGCAATATTGAAAAGCGGATCTTGCACACCATATTGTTGTCGGAGTAGATATTTCTCGAGTTTTAAAGGCGTCTCAGAGGTAAGAATACGTGAACGGCTTCTGTTGAGTGTTGGAACTGAGAAAGGATTATTGCAATGCATGTGATGTAACTTATTTTCCGTGTGATTCCGACATGTCCACCCTTAGCACCACTTGTGTTGCCAAGGATAGCTGAATCCTTATTAGCCACATGTCCACAGCATTTCCTCATGCAGCTAAGAAATAAAACATTTTGACGCCTTATCTACAAGCCACCCGGCAGTATAAACCGGCTGAATGTGTTCACCTTACTCTTATTTATTAGCTCGCTTTGTGTGTATTTAAAAGTGAAACAAATCAAGAAATTAAAAGAAATTTTTAACAATAACTTTGCTACCTTTCGCCGACTCTAATTTCATCGTTTCGTACACGGCGCAGCCATCTTGGAATATGCAAATCAGCATGACGTCATCGGCCTGCCAAGCTGTGGGCCCGTGAGGGCGAATACAAACAACGGCTGTTTTATGTGAATTAAGCTTGTGTACTATTTCGTAAAAATACCCTTATATTAAAGGCTCACGGGGGAGCCTTTTAGTTTCTAGATGTAGGGGGGTGGGGGTTACCCTACTCCTAGAACTATTTCGGTTTCGTCCGGCTATCGTCTCCCGTAACCTCATAGGTTTATATCTCTCACGCGTTCAACGACCCATGGTTCAATGAATTTCGGCATCAGGAATCTCTCTTTTTTTTTTTTTTAATCTCGCCAAAATTAGGCTCTATGTGTCCTTTGATGTATCAATGTGTATTCTTTTGACCAGAGAATCCACTCCACAATCTCAAAAATTGTTAAAAATGATAAATTCTTACCGTAATTTCAGATTCCCTATCTACTGTACGTGTTACTCCTCTGCCAACAATAATTGAAAATTACCCGACCTCGTTTTGCGAAAATGCGTCACGAGAGGGCGGGTACGATCCGTGATTTGTGTACAAAACATACACGGAACCACGAAGCTCGCACAGGGTACCAGTATGTACACTTTTTGCACACAGCCGTTTACATAGGAGTAGGGGTTACCCCAGTTGTTTCTGTTATTATTTGTTTGTTTATGCCTAACTTCCATTCTTTTGTGAACTAGTAATTTAGTAATTTAGTAGGCCTATAAATAAAAGTAACGTTTTCTTTTTGGATGGATGATCATGATGATTATGATGATTGCTTGCGATTTTCTCTAACTTTGTCTTTGAAGTTGTTCAAAAGTCAAAAAGCCGATGTGTGTTAGCACTATATACTCAGTACTTTCCTGAGTCCTGCGAAAAAATATCACAGGCATGTTACTCGGGTGGGATTCGAACCCACGACCCTTGCAATTCTAGAGCAATGTCTTACCAACTAGACTACCAAGGTTGCCCGGTAGCTAGAGGCAGTTTGAACCTATGTTTTGGCAGCGGGTACTGCAACGATATAAATTTGCATTTTGTTATATCAATTGAATTTAATCTTTCTAACCTTTTTAACCATGATACAGGTTCCAGTATTCAGGCCAAGCTTGATTCAAAGTGTTCGCCACTATGCTGAATTGCCTGATCCCACATTTGCCCAAATAGAAGAGAGAGTTATGGGACTCTTGAAACTTTTTGACAAAGTCAGCCGAGATAAGGTGAGTGTAAGTGTATGTGATGTATTCTTTATCCATCATGATAAAGACTAAAGTTTCATTATTAAAACATGCCTGATGCTCCCCATAAACAGGAAAGTGAACTATTAGACTTCATTCGTTCGATTTTCATACAGAAAAGCACCAGCCGTGATTTCACCAAACTCTTCCTAACTTAGGACTAAACTTAGGACTTAGGCCAGGACGAGTTCAGGTCCGTATCCGAAAACGTAAGGACGCATTGAACTTATCCTAAGTTAGGACTCGTACTAACTCGAGATTTTGTGAAATCGGCTGCAGGTTTAGGTTAGGTTAGCATTCCTTTTCGTGTGCTGATGGTAAGCAGCGCTATGAAATAGAAAATCCTATGAAATGGAAAGTCTTTTATTTTCTGTTTGTCTGTCCATCGGGCATCTTACCACAAGCCTTGACTTTATGCCTTTACTTTCATTTAAGTTTCTGCCTTGTAATGGTTACTTCTTTAAAATAATGTTTTTTGTATCAACATTTTTAAAGAGTTGTTTGAAACAGTTTTCTTTCTAGCTTGTTTAAGTTGTTGTACATTACTTAAATGAGTTTTTGCAATTTTAAATTGTTAACAAGACTTCTTGTGATCATGTCTTTTACTCGTTTGTGTTTTTACTATATGGAGAATGGCAAGTTAAGCATTTATTTTGTTTACAGAGTTACTGCATATTTTGTTGCGATTTCCTCCACAGCATTTAGAGATTTTTTTGTGAAACACCGAAGAATAAATTGTTATTATTATTAATTATACCACCTTTTTAACATACCACCTAAAACTTGGATCCTAATTTCCAATTATTTATTTAATCAATCTGTGTATATTGTATAGCCAGTAGCATTGGAAACGAAAGGCCCTCAGTTCACGGTTATTATTAGGTTTACGTTTTTTAGTTCTGGCATGTGTTGCTGGCTCTATCGTATGTTCCTTTTTCATTTCGATCATTGTCTTACACTGTATTATTTTTGTCTTTTGTAGTATGCTGAATAAATAAATTTAATAATAATACATTCTGCATTATGTCTTTGTGTATAGCTGGCAGTTGATGCTCACTTCATCAACGATCTTGGTCTAGACAGTTTGGACGTTGTTGAAATCATCATGGCAGTTGAAGACGAATTTGGTAAGATTTCTGAAAAGCATGAATGTTGCCTTGAGTATTATGTACAATTTGAGGTGACAAAATATCCTGTAGTTTGTTCAGTTTATAGACAGTGTGAACAGACAAGAGTTTGCTGAGTTGCTCCATTTTAATGTGTGGTGTAAAGCTTGTGTTATTTTTCACTGTCTATGTTTGCCTCTGCAGGTGCAATTTGTGATATTTTTCTGTTTTCATCTCGTGTGGCTGGCCCAAATTGTTTGTTTTTTTACATTTTCTGTAATATTTTTGTTACTATATTTTCGTACAATTTGCTATTTATATGAGTGTTAGTAAGTACTGGGCAAATGCTCAATGTGTTTGCTTTGTATGCACAAACTGACAGTAGTGTAACTACTGTACATAAATGCAAAAAATAGTTAATGGCCTGACGTTTCGACCCTAGCAGAGTCTTTCTTGAAAGCTGTACATAAAGTGACAGTAGTGTAACTACTGTACATCGAGATCCAAATGTGGTCTGTTTCAGGGCACGTTCAAAATCGTAAACATGTAACCGAACGATTAGACGGTAATCGTGTAACCGGCACAGGCTCATAATATTAATGGGTTGTAATAATACTACTAGATTCCATGTAAATGTTTTACATGTTTTATAGTGTTATGTAATGCTTGTACATGTATGTGTGTTTAACTTAATTAGCGTGGATTGAGCTCGATGCTCTATTTCCGGCTCTGGGTCAAATATCTACTGGTCAAAGATCTTCTGGCATTCCTGACAAAATATATAAATTACAGGAAATGTTAGGCATGGGTTACTTAACCTTTATGTGCATTATAGCAAGTTAGGAAGGAAGGTAGTGCGTTCTACTCTTACAGCCAGGCTTTTAGTTGATGATACCCATACATACATCCTTACGGACTGTGAAGGAGGTAACCCTGTTTAAGCGCAAGGAGTAGGTGGTTGCCCCTGGTGAAAGTTAAATTAGGTCGATATCCCAAATCAGTAAGTGAGTAGCCCTTACTTTGAAATGACTGTCCGTGGTCTTGTGATATAAGATATCTCATGAAGCAAAACAAATCGGAGATGTCATACCACCTTTGAGTATGCTGATTCATATAGGAAGGTTTGTGTGAAGAAAACAAAATATTGGACTATACATTTAGCATGTTCATTGTCCGCGGTTCGCGTACGCATGTAACATTCAAAATCTATTTCAATTTGACCAAAAAAATATTATTTTCATGGAAGGTTGTGGTGATAAATAATAAGTATTAACGGTTCTTTACATCTACAGCTCTGGAGATTCCCGATAAACATGCTGAGGCGTTGTTCACACCAAAAGACGTTGTAGAATATTTAGCAGACAAGATGGAAGCGTTTGAATAATTTTATAGGTAGGACAGTTTTTCAATACTAAGCACATTTCTGGAGGGGTTGTTAAACTAAGCATTATGTGTACCAATACCAGTGTTCTGCAGCCGATTTCGCGAAACGCTAGGATTAATCCTATCTCGAGTTAGGACGAGTAACCTGTCCTAACTTAGGATGGGATCAATGCATCCTAATACTTTGGATATGAAACTTAACTCATCCTAAGTCCTAAGATTAATCCACGGTTGGTGAAGTGCACTTCCTCTTCCCTTTCGGGTATTACAAAGACCAAATTTGGCCAAGTTTCATAGAGCTGCTTTCAAGCTGAAAAAAAAATTACTTAACAGTTTTCTGCTTAGCAGAAATGAAGAAAATACCAGTCAACAATTGTACACGTGACAAGGAAGCTTGGCTGGTAACCTTATTTTGGTAAGCATAATTTGTTTTTCCTTAGCTACTTTTTGTGCTTTAGTAGCTCTATGAAATTGGCCACTGATCAGACAGTACTACAGAAGCAGATTTAAATGCCCCCCACCCAACTCATATCCTACATTAATGTCTTTCCACACAAGTAATTAACCATACCTATAATTTTGTACAAAATTGTCTCATCTATTTTACCTTACCATTCCAAATCATTTTATATCATCTTTGCCTAAATGAAGGATCCAGTACTGTAGGCTGTAGGCCCAAATATTAATAGCTTTACAGGGTCAACCCACCAATGTTCAAACATTGGTGTTAAGTGACATAAGGTCCATGTCACACAAGGTAATTTACAGGCAACCGGGACCCAATTTCATAGAGCTGCTAAGCACAAAAATTTGCTCAGCATGACATCTTTTCCTTGATTAAAAACAGGATTATCAACCAAATTTTCACGCGATTTTCAGGATAAGCAAACAAAAGCTGATCACTAGTAACACGCACTATGCGACAAATGGAAATTATTTTTTGGCTGGTAATTTTATCAAGGAATAAATTTTATGCTTGGCAAATTTTCATGCTTAGCAGCTCTATGAAATTGGGCCCTGTTCCAGGCAATATTCAGAAAAAGAGCATTCTCATTTGAATGTTCACATATTTTTCTTAGGGATCATAAGACATTATTTGGGAAATGACTCGATATGCTACTCAAGTGGAGCACGCACTGTAGTTGGTTGCCTTCAAGTTGCCTGGTGTGATAAGTCCATTAGTGAGGAGGGTTGAGCTAATCTGTATACAAGTAGGCCTAGGGAGTAAGGTTCGATAGTGAAGAGCACATACAACAAATATTAAAATCAATTTACTTGTACACAATCTTTCAACCAAGTTTCTAACTTTGCCAGTTAAGTATCGAGTCAAAGACAGCAGTCACAGTCCAAAACACCCGGACTAAGAAGATAACACTTATTGAAACCACCCTTTTCTCTTTTTATTTTCACAGTTCCATGTTCCTTGAACGTAGGATCACATTTTTGTTTGAGTGGAAGCATGTACCGATATAGTTGGAGAAGAATGAAGTGGAGATCTATACAGATGTGGAAGAACTGACCCAACCAGATTTTTTATCGTGCAGTTCAGTGCGTCTTACGAAATGATCAGAGTGTGATTTACAAGACCGAGGGCAGACTTTACACCACTGTCAACCAATCACTGTGAGCGAGGATGTCAAGACGGAGGTCACCGCTTTATAGACCCCTTGCATTGATCGCCATCTTTGATGTCAAACGATGGACACATCTACGCGCTGCGCACGTCTCTCAACCAATGATAGCTCTTCATTGCCCTCGGTGAGGGGACTGTTTTTCTGGATTTTGACGTCATGTGCAAGGGGTCTATACACCGGTTACATGGTACTATTATTTGTTGTCATATTAACTTAGGCCTTTGACATTGTACACAAGTATAAAACCCAACATATCATATTACCTGCAGAGATTGCTATTAACTTTTTCAGTGACTAGCCAGCAGGACCCGTTAGTTTGTTAAGTCACAAGTCTGTCAGCTTTTTCACTAGTGCATACTTTGTATTAAATATGGATGCTTTTGAATACTGAACTTGTCAGTCAGACCACTTGGAGTGAATTGGGACCGGTCCTCTGGTTTTTTAACTGGATTTGCGTAACAACCACACCATGTAGAACGGAATGTGTGCTAATTCTGGACCACTCAAATCTTTGGACTAGTGGGTCATTCCAATCAAAGACACTAGGGTTAGTCTATGTCAGTTTTTAGAAGACCAGCTTTGGCTTTGATCAGTTTGTGTATGCTTTGTTCATATTTGTTCACCGCTCCTCAGTGTGTTGGCATCATTAGAAAGTCTCACCCTAAGCTTCCAACTTTGCCTGTCTCGTTTTGAGTTGACCCAAAATGTTATGCAAGATGTGATAGAAGAAAAAAATGAGGGTTTCGATTCCTACATACCTCAGGAATTAGGGTTAAAGGAACACGTTGCCTTGGATGGACGAGTTGGTCAAAACAAAAGCGTTTGTAACCTTTTTTTATAAAATGCATAGGGTTGGAAAGATGTTTTAAAAGTAGAATACAAAGATCCACACAAGTTTGCCTCGAAATTGCGTGGTTTTCCTTCTACTGTGTGAACTAACATGGTCGGCCATTTATGGGAGTCAACATTTTGACCCCCATAAATGGCTGACGTGTTAGTCGACGGGGTAAAAGGACAACCACGCAATTTTGAGGCATATTTGTGTGGATCATTGTATTCTACTTTTATAACATCTTTCTACCCATATGCATTTTATAAAAAACAGTTACAAACGCTTTTCAAAGACCAACTCGACCGATCCAAGGCAACGTGTTCCTTTACGTCACAAGTCTGTCAGCTATTTCACTACTGCATACTTTGTATTAAATTTGGATGCTTTTGAATACTGAACTTGTCAGTCAGACCACTTGGAGTGAATTGGGACCGGTCCTCTGGTTTTTTAATTGGATTTGCGTAACAACCACACCATGTAGAACGGAATGTGTGCTAATTCTGGACCACTCAAATCTTTGAACTAGTGGGTCATTCCAATCAAAGACACTAGGGTTAGTCTATGTCAGTTTTTGTAGGCCCAGCTTTGGCTTTGACCAGTTTGTGTATACATGAGCATGCTTTGTTCATATTTGTTCACCGCTCCTCAGTGTGTTGGCATCATTAGAAAGTCTCAATCTAAGCTTCCAACTTTGCCTGTCTCGTTTTGAGTTGACCCAAAATGTTATGAAAGATGTGATAGAAAAAAAAATGACGGTTTAGATTCCTACATACCTCAGGAATTAGGGTTAAGGAAAGAAACAATTTCACTGATGACAAAGTAGTGGTTGGAATTTGGAGTGTTTTTTCCTTGGTATCATAACATAAACAAGTGATTTTACGGAATGATTCGAACTCCACAGGCCTGGGCCCAATTTCATAAAAACAGTTAAGCAGAGAAACTACTTGAAAATTGTCTTTACACTGGGGCACCAGTAGGGCAGCCATAACAATGTAAACTTCGTGTAATTTTCGCTGGTAACCGGTTTTTGTCAAGCAAAACTTTTCTGTGCTTCGCGCATTTTTGCGCTTACAGGCTTTATGAAATTTGGCTCCTCTAGGTCAATCTTTGACAGCTGATATAAGAGCTTTAATGAGCAATATGATAATCGAACAAAAGAAGTGAACTGTAATCAAAGCTTAGGCCTATACTTAAAAGTGTTCATCCCTTGTGTGTGTTCTCAATTGAATGATCTCTAGGTGCCTCTGTTATTCTTTTCAGTTATGGTATTAAAATAAGATTACAGAGTTATACAAATACTACATTAGTAATGGTGGTTATTTTGTGTGCGAATGTGTATTTGTGTGTGAAACTACTCTTTTACATTTTTTTCTTTTTGAAGACACTTTTGTTGTTGAGTTCATACTGTTTTCATCCAATGTTTAGTGACAGGTATGAGTCACAAAGTAAGACTTTCGGGGACGCTAGGTGGCAGCAGACTTGATAAATCCTTCTTTTTCGGAAATGTGCGCATGCCCATAACTATGTTGTAAAATACTTGCGTTGTTGTTTGCTGATATAATGGGAAAACCCCATTTGTAGAGCCTGGCAATAAGTTGCCGACTAGAACATCGAGGAAATTTGTTGTTTTTCTCAATTTTTGTTAAGTGAATACATGTAATATGAAGTTATACTTTCGGTTGTTTAGTTTGCTTTTGAATTGCAAAAGTCGAGGGTTCGAATCCCACCAGAGTAATATGCCTGTGACTTTTTTCACTGAACTCGGGAAAAGTACTGAATATACAGTGCTAACACAACGATGTTAGGGTAAAACCAAAACTAACCAAAATTATCCGTGGTGCAAATGAAACATCTATTTGGTTATACTCAAATTATTACCTGTCACTTCAGTTTATTATTGAGGAGGGATGTCCTAAACTTGAAGCCAGAATTATTTGAATTTCAGTTCCCACATTTGTCAACCAATACATCTCCATTTTTAGAACTTTTGGGTGACCTTCCTTAAAAATAACATGGAAAAAATGATTTATTTGTGTAGAGTTCCTCTTTGACAAGCTTGACCCATTTAATCAAAGCGGAACCTTTGTTTATAAATACATTAAACGTTCACGAAACATCCTCAACTTGTAACCAATATGACTCAAGCTTATACGTTATAAAGACGAGGGTCAAGCTCGCAAAAGGAAGAAACTGGAATGTTATCCAACTATTAAATTTACATATTCTGGTTTTAATATCCTTGGAGGATAAATAAAGTATATTCATATTTAATGCATCTGCTTCCTGAACTTGTGTTTGATCCGCAACACAATGCCTATCTTGATGTATGAGATTGTACTGACCCTTAATATAAATAGAAACCGCAACTTGAAGGACTGAAGGATTTATGCTATGAAAACAAAAGCCAGCAGTACATTTGCATCACAAAACAAAAGCCAGCAGTACATTTGCATCACAATCCGCCAACTGTGTGTCTGCAGGGACTATCACCCAGTGGTTCACGAAGAAGCAAGAAGTTGTGTAATATCGTTTCAGTTCGCCATTAATAAGGAAATTGTATTATTCAAACTATTGAGACTCGATTATCTACAAGTTGCAGGCCGTGACAGAAAGACATAACAATTGTGGAGTGTTTTGTGTATAGTTTCGTTCATAACAAAGAGTTGTATCGGTCTGATGAAGATGTTAAGTTGATGACTTGCTCTTCAAGAAGGTAAATAACTTGTGTGGTCCGACTTGTTTGAGAGAACAATGGATTCTTCGGATGACTGCCACGTGCGACTTGTTAACCCATGCGAGTCCTCTCGTCCATGGTACGGGGGGAAACCTGACTGGAAGACGGCAGATGAAGACGAGGCAAATCGCCGGTCAGCAGACCCTCTAGAACAACCGGTCCTCGCCACTAACACCCACCAGCGATGGCCGCGTTTTATCTGGTTCCTTCTGAAACTCATCGGCCTGTACAACTGCCGGCCCGCGGTGGCGAAACGTCGCCTGTGCGTCCGGTGTCACCACGCAGCCACCGAGAGGCGTTGCGTCGTCCGGGGGGAAGGTGTCCCGAGGTACCTCTGCTTTGGGGCTACCGAAGTGACCGAGCGCGAGGACGAGCTCTTCCAGTTTATGGTCAATGACGAAGCTGATCAAGGTGAAGGGGTGATTCGGTTCAATCTACCCGCCCAAGAGCCTTGTGCGGTGTGCCGATGTGAGTGGTGGGACGCCCATGGAAATTATCGACCGTACACAGATGCTGAAATAGGTAGGTGTTTGAAGTTATTTATTTCCAGATGTAGTACAAACTTTGATTACTCTCCAAGATTGTAATTATTATAACACTGGCAGGTTTACTGAAAGTGTTTACTGAAAGTACAAAATTGTTTAATCTTTCCGAAAGTGTAAATGAAAGCAATATTTAGCCTTTGACAAAGCTAAAACACCATGGGTTTTGTATATTAATTTGATGACGACTCTGAAAGCTATTGGCAATGAAAACTTAGTGGTAAGAGTTACGGCAGCTTTGGGTAATGCATTTGAGATACAATTCACGTTGAAGAACCGCGGTTATGGGAACAGATATAACCTTTTTACCCCCCCCCCCCCCCTCCCACCCCTAAAAAATGAATATAATGGGCGTTACCGCGGAAACGCTTGTTAGTTGTATATTCCTATTAGGGGTTGTTCTTCCACGCGTGGACATAATGCTCCGGATTTTCGGCGATATCTTAAAAGCGCAATCATAATCGTATTGAAACGTTGGAACGGTTACAAAAAACAACAACACAGGAATACTTTGCCTTTAAAACAAACAGCCAACGGGTTAGATCAATGTTGTAATATGGTTTTATGTTTGCTTAGGTTAAAGGGCGTAAAGCCATATTACGGCTACTACACCCTCCACAAACAGTGAAAACCACCCACACTTGAAACGTATAATATTTAGTAAAGAGGAAATCAAGAAATGTATCTGCTCGGGGAAATCCATAAGGGAGTTACAGTGGATATTTAAGATACCAGGTAGGCTAAGGCCTACAAGGAAATGTATAATACAACGTCAATGTCAAGCCCTCTGGATATATAAGCTTGGTGTAGATTTTCAACGTGTCAATGACGTAATAATATTTTATTTGAATAAGGGGTTTCCCCTTCTTTTAGTTTAATGAAATAATGTATTTTTCAACACGGTAAATAACACTGTGTGAACGTGTGTAAGTCCACATAGTCTTTCAAGTCTCAACATTATGTGTAATTCTGTTGTTTTCATGTCCACACTTCGTAAGCTGTAGCGGTAAAACACGGGACACACACTTCCAAAATGGCACACAATTTCTGTGACGATGTCTCGCATTCAATTTAACGCAAGACATATACTTAGATTAAAAACATCTTGCTGTGGTCAACATGCCTTTGTCAATGGAACAAGCTCACAGCCACACTACGTCAAACACCATCTTTGAATATCTAAAACAGAGAGCTTACATCCCACTTGTTTTGCTATGTTCTCTCTTCGCTTGTTCTGAACACAAACTTGCGTGCCACCCCTGGTTTTTTGTATGCGCCTTGATCGGTTTCCAGAGCATTAAGTCCATACTATTGATATTTATAACACCCCTTACAAGTATTCTGCCTGCTCATTGGTTTAGAGCGCGTCACATGACATGTCTTAGTTTTGCTAGACGACTGCCGTGTGATAGTGCGTCGGTTTGCCGTGCGCTAGTCCGAAGACTAGCACACGGCGTGCAGTACCCAGACGTCCGTTGAGTGTACGATGATGATAAGTTAATAGTCTGTAACCATTTCGGATTGCACGACACTACATGCAGCACAATAAAAGTTTTTGCAATCTGTATTCGCGTCGTCCGTGGATTGTAGCATTCAGGTCTGTAACTTAATAATAATAGTACAGTATTTAGCAATGATTGGGGTGTTAAAACAAATATTGACTGCTTTTACTCGTGTAATTATTAAAAATATGACTCCCTCGATTATCCCCGTAGCGTTCTATTTTCTAAAATAGAACGCTCCTGGGATCACCTCGGGAGTCATAGTTTTAACCATAGCACTCGAAGCAGTCAATATTTGTATAATATACCGATACATGACAATCACTTTTTTTTTTTGTCAAACAACAGGTGTCAGATGTTGGAACCACTACGGTAGCGGAGTGGTGTCGACAATCTTCCAGTTCCTGCTCATCGTGCTCAACTTGATCGACTTCTTCTACTACTTGGACAAGTACTGGGGTTACAAAGACAAGAAGGTCGACTTGGTCATCTTCTCGGGTTTCGTCTTCTTCGTCATCTCCATCCCTACCCTCTGCCTCGTCGCTAACATCATCAACTTGATCCCTGGCTGGAGGCAGAGCTGCTGGAAATACAGCTGGACAAATGCCCTCAACATCCGCTACATCGTCAAGAGATTGCAGCATCTTGAGTTAGCGAATCGTGGTCTTCCAAACAAGGCGTTCCTGGTTATATGTCTCGCCTGGCCGATTCTAAACAGCGTGTGGAGGTGTTTGATCTACTTCGTCTTCCTCGGGGACAGTATAAACTTCCACATCATCTCACTGGTCGCCTCCACCCTTAGCATGTCCATATGGGGTGCTTTCTGCTACCTGATGGTGTTGATGCGGCTCTCATTTCAGCGGCAGTTCAACATGGAGCTGAGGTTCCTCTGGAAGCACATCGACGTGCTGGACCGTTGCCGTCAGCGGTTAGCAGCGTGCATGGAAGAGTTCGGCAGCCTCGGTAGCTTGGTGTCCAACTGGGTGATGTTCACTATCGCCATCGCAACATGGGCCTTCTCCACGCAGATCTACTACGACTACGCAACGCACGTCGACCATCACACCAACCTCACTCTCATCACCGTCAACGAATCCTCAGGCTTCGATATACTCGACATTACAGGCAACCTAGCCAACTCGACCTTAGCGTTCGCCACACGCAAGGAGTTAGACCGTCTGATCTGGTCCGAAATCTTCATGTTTCTGATACTCCCGCTGGTGGCGGTGGGCGGGCTCGACTTGAACAGTCAGTGGGTCAAATTCAGACAGCGGATCGGCGAGCTTCGTCTCGGTGGAAAGGTGTACGACGAGTTTTGCGATAAGATCTTGGCGTACTGCACCGAACATCCACCCGTGAAGAACATTGAGACTATGACTTTGCTCGTGTCAACGCTTGGTCTTTGCCTTGCCATCGAGTTCAACGACAGAGAAGAGTTCTCGTTACTTAATCATCACCATTAACAAAACATCACCTCGTGGTATATACCAACTTTGGCACTCCAAGGATCGTGGGGGGGGGGGGGGGGGGCGGGCGCATTATACTGCCCCTAAACTTCATGGTAGTGAATTCTGCTCTTCCAGCCAGGCTCCTAGTAGATGATACCCAAGCCTTCATCTTACGGACTGTGAATGAGGTAACCATGTTTTAGCCACAGGAGTTAGGTGGCAGCCCCTGGTTGCTGTTAATTAGGGTCAACAGCCCAAACCACTTTGTTGTCACTTCACCTTGAAGTGGCCGGCCATGGCCGTCTGTATAGCCTTGTGATTAAGGCGTTCTATCCTTGGAAAAATAATATAAAAATCAACTCTAAAGACTAAATATTAAAAAATGCTCAAAGCAAGTCTCCAGCAGCCTGATCACTAAATTGTGTTTTACTGATCCATGTAATACCTGTTACCTGTCTGTATTCAATATAGACCTTGGCCCCAGCCCGACTTTTGCCCACCAAGGCTTGGGAAACATGGGAAGCCATGATAAATACAAAGCTCAAAAAAGATTTGAAACACAGTTTGAAAAGTGGTACTCAATTAATATTCAAAATTTGTGGGATATTTGATGAAAACAAAGCAACCAATCAAGGGATGTATTTTGTTTAATTAACGTTGCACAAATATATTTCCTCGCCTTCCACCTCTGGGACCCCGGTTCGAATCGAGCCGCGGCACTACGTTGATTGGGTTTTCAGTCCCTATCTGGCTAAAACTGAGTGGGTTTTCCCTGGAATAAATCTCTTGGGTTTTCCGCACATCTAAAACAAAACTTCCTTCTTCGTCTTCTCTCCATTGGGTTCTTGGCTAAGTTCACTTTTCTGAGAGTCATTAGCTTCACAACCAGCACTGAAATGACATGTTGGATAGTGTCACACAGCTTAAACACGCTTTACTGTTATGCCAACATTTGGCCGTCCATGCCAAGCAGCACGGTTGGTTAAAGACACTGGACACTATTGGTAATTGTCAAAGACCAGTCTTCTAACTTGGTGTATCTCAACATGTGCATAAAATAACAAACCTGTGAAAATTTGAGCTTGATTGGTCGTCGGAGATGCGAGATAACTATGAAAGAAAAAAAAACACCCTTGTCACACCAAGTTGTGTGCGTTCAGATGCTTGATTTCGGGACCTCAAATTCTAAACTTGAGGTCTCGAAATCAAGTACGTGGAAAATCACTTCTTTCTCGAAAACTGCGTCACTTCAGAGGGAGCCGTTTCTCACAATGTTTTATACCATCAACCTCTCCCCATTACTCGTTACCATGAGGTTTTATGCTGATAATTTTTTTGAGTAATTACCAATAGTGTCCACTGCCTTTAACAGAAAGGTCTGTTTTAATTTGCAACCCACAGAGATGAAATACAGGAAAATATTTTATTCTTTTCCAAACCACTCGGATCACTCCTCTTTAGTCAGCATTTTGAAATTTCTTGATAATATTAATAGTTTATATATATTGTAACTTTTTATCCTAACATCTGGCTGGTCCAGATTTTGCATATCTTTTGTAGAATTTTTAAATTTTGTAAACGTTTTATGTTAGTATTGCCATGTAGATGCTACCGACAACGTGTTGTGTTTTAAACCGAAAATAAATAAATAAATAAATGTACTCTACGTCGTTGATATACTTACATTCGGTAAAATGAATGGATGTAATATAAACATAGGCCCCTAGTATCAGTTTCAATTGCGGTGTGACCCAGTGTCAACATTGTCAAACTTAAAGGAACACGTTGCCTTGGATCGGTCGAGTTGGTCTTTGAAAAGCGTTTGTAACCGTTTGTTATAAAATGCTTATGGTTAGAAAGATGTTTTAAAAGTAGAATACAATGATCCACACACAATATCTGCCTCGAAATTGCGTGGTTTTTCTTTTACTTTGCGAACTAACACGGTGGGCCATTAAATGGGAGTCAAAAATTTGACTCCCTTAAATGGCCGACCGTGTTTGTCGACGAGGTAAAAGGAAAACCACGCAATTTCGAGTGATACTTGTGTGGATCATTATATTCTACTTTTAAAATATATTTCTAATCATATGCATTTTATAACAAATGAATACAAACACTTTTTAAAGACCAACTCGACCGATCCAGGGCAACGTGTTCCTTTAACATAGAGCTGCTGTAAATATCGAAAGCAATACTTGTATGTAGATTAATCCCGTGATATCATTTTTCATGTAGATTTCTATTCAAATAAACGGCATGCTAATATGGTTGGAAAGATGTTTTAAAGGCACTGGACACGTTTGGTATAAATTGCTCAAAATTAGCACAAAAACTTACGTGGGATATAATCTGCAATGGTAACGTAGTTTTTTCTTTTAGAAAGATGTAATTTAGGCACTGGACACTATTGGTAATTAATCACAACAATTATTAGCATAACAAAAATTACTTGGTAACATCAACGTGTAGAGCTTGTGATAGTATACAGCATTGTGGGAAACGGTTCCCTCTGAAGTATCTCGTTTTTGAGAAAGAGGTAATTTCTCACTCAAATAATTTAAATCTGAGATAGACTTCAAACCTGAAGTTTTTCTCAGGCATCTGAAAGCACACACACATGTGTACAACAAGGGTACTTTTCGTTCATTATTTTCTTGGAACTCCGATGACCATTGAGCCCAGATGTGTTAGTGCATGCATATGTTGTGATACACCAAGTGACAATACTGTTCCCTTAAAATAAACGGCGCTGCTCGGACTGTATAGAAAGATGTTTAGTAGAATAATAATGATTCATACAAAATGTACATGGAATGTACTTCGTGAACTACAAATAAACCAGAGCCCACCATTGTGTTGTCACAAATTGGTGGACAAAATGGCGGACCGTCACCAAGATTAGGTAAACATACATAGTATTTAGTTTAACATACACAGAAGTATTATGTTTTTGTTTGTGCGATAATTGATTTATCAGGGGATTTGTTTTGGCAGGACCAAAATGTTCCTCAATATAATAAACATAATATATAGTAATATTTTCAAAAATATTGTACCATACGATGTCTCAATTTTTTTTCTTGTAAATGTTAATGTTACCACAAATTATCCAAGTATTTTTCATTTTCCTAATCGAATACACCAAGAAGGTCGTTGGTTTTTGGAATGGGGGCATTCTTAATAATATTATATATATAAAAAACTATCTGGTGGTTATGAAAAAAACATTAATATTTTAGGGATGAAAACGGCAAAATAACCGTATATTTGCCAGCGATTGTGTGCCTATAGACCCTTATCATGGTGTATCCATCTTGAAATTTCCTAACTGATATCAACGTAACCATTCCGAGGCTGGAAGAAAATAGTCTGGTTTACATTTGCATAATGACTATTAGCATTAATTATTGCTATACAAGGAACATGACCAAGATGGAGGCACCACGATAACGGTCTTTATAACACCCCTTACCAATATTCTGCCTTTTCATTGGTTTAGAGCGCGTCACATGATATGTCTTAGTTTTACTAGACGACTGCCGTGTGATAGAGCATCGGTTTGCCGTGTGATAGTGCATCGGTTTGCCGTGCGCTAGTCCGAAGACTATCACACGGCGTGCAGTACCCAGACGTATGTTGCGTGTACTAGGATCACAAATGAATAGTCTGTCACCATTTCGGATTACATGACACTACATAAAAGTGTTCGCAATTTTTATTCGCGTCTTCCGTGGATTGTAGCATTCAGGTCTGTAACTTAAAAGTACAGTATTTAGAAATGTTCGGGGTGTTATAAAACAAATATTGACTGCTTTTACTCGTGCAATGGTTAAAACTATGACTTCCTCGGTGATCCCCGGAGCGTTCTATTTTCCCGAGGCATGCCGAGGGAAAATAGAACGCTCCGGGGATCACCCGAATCATACTTCCTCGGTGATCCCCGGAGCTTTCTATTTTCCCGAGGCATGCCGAGGGAAAATAGAACGCTCCGGGGATCACCTCGGGAGTCATAGTTTTAACCATATCACTCGAAGCAGTCAATATTCGTATAATATGCTGTGGTATTTTGACATGCTAGAATGAATAAAAACGCACTGAGCCATGCACGCTCTCCCACAAGCACATCACACAAGTATAGGGCCTTTACATAACGTATAGGGTCGTCTTCTTTAAGTGCGAGCTTAGCAAGGACCAGGGCCCAATTCCATTGAGCTGCTTAACAGCACAAAAAGTAGCCCAGCACAACAAAATCATGTGTACCATTTTTGGGCAGGTATCCTGCTCATTTCTAATAAGCAGAAAATTCCGAAGCAACATATTCTGCGTAGGTTATGTTGATTCTGTTGCAAACTATTGTTTAAACTTGTCCTTAAACAAATTGTATTTACTGTCATTTAGGATGTAACTGTGAAAAATATTCATATCTTATTGAATTAAATATGAAATTGGGCCCTGAGCCTATGGCACGGTATACGATCTGCGATGTGGCAGAGAGTGTGCCCCCCCCCCAAAAAAAATGACCTGCTAAAATCCTGCGACTTAAATACACAATCACACAATAGGTCATTTACACAATACCACTGGCTGTTTTCGAAGCAATGATTACTGCATGACTGCCTCACGTATTGTGCCATCTTCAAAAGCAACGAACCAGTGTCTTCATATACAGTGTAGTATAACGTACGTTTGAGTGATTATAACGAGAGTTTTACATAAAAACCTGTAGAACCTTGCATGATACATCATGGATGAAACGAACTTATGGAGTTGTTTTTTCTAAAGGGGCTCTCGATGTGATAGCAAGCACATGTATAGAGGTAGGTGAAGACATTGAGAAGAATTTGTGCTGATTGATTGATTTGTTTCCAAAGGAACACACCCCCATCACCCTGGGGAAAGGGTAACAACAACTAAAATAATATACACAAATTGCAGTTTACATCAAAATGGTAGTTAGCAAGTAGAATATAACTCGAAATAAATGCCACGAATTTGCGTGGTTTTCCTTTTATATTGCAAAACACGGTCGGCCACTTTGTGGACCCCACAGAATGGCTTGCGGTGTTAGCTAGTTCACGACGTATGAGGGAAAGACCGTGCAATTTCGAGGCATTTCTGTGTGGACTGTGGATCATTATATTCTACTTTAAAAAAAAACATCTATCCTATTGTAAACGCTTTTCATAGACCAACTCGTCCGATTGAAGGCAACGTGTCCCTTTAACCATGGAGCTAATCCTTTTTTATAGCTCCATCTTTAACCATAGACCTAAACTAATTATTTTGAATATTTATTGGCTTTGCAAGTCTCCTGTATTGCCGTAACTTCTGTGATAAAAGTGGTCCCAACCACTTAATATAAAGAAAGGAACATCTTAATCTGACTTTAGTCGGCAAGAAAGCATCATCGTACCGTCTACTTTGGAGAGAAGACCATGAAGAAATTCCAGTTTTGGACGTGGGAGGAAATTAGCGATCCACACTCGTTACGATATCTGACAAGTAAAACTAAATATATATATTATTCTCTCTTTTTTTTGCAGACGTTGTGAGGGAATACGTTCAACATTATCTCCCTTTGATCTTGGTTATAAAATCAGAATATATTATTCAGAAAAAATATGGCCTGTAACTGTTCGTAACGTTCGGATCTTTCCGGAATCAACACTCACTTACAAGAGTGTTACAGAAGGTGCAACCGCAAACCTCGCTTGATTATAATTATACTATACTCTCCGATGCATACGTTTCAACATTGCCGACAAATCATGAAACTTGCAGTCAGAATATTTCTAACGATTGTTTTGGCCGGATTGTTGGTGACTCTGGCAGAGTTTTGGTATACGCAAAGGACATGGCTGTATTCACCGCTGTCGCCACCATCGGCAGAGAGCTTCAATATAGAACAGTGCTACTCATACATCCAGACAGGCCAACCTCGTCTTCCTCTTTTGCCGTTGTCAGTCAGAACAACATTGGGATGCAACAAGAAGCTACCGCGCGCCATTGTGATCGGAGTGAAGAAGGGTGGTACGGGAGCTTTCAAATTTTTCCTTCGATACCACCCTCAGGTTAGTTACACCAATGGAGAACCCAACTACTTCTCCATGAAAAAATTCAACTACAGCGCAAAAACTTACAAGACAAGGATGGCCGAATCGACCTCTGGACAGCTAACCGTAGAGGGCACACCTTCATATTTCTCGGTCAAAAAAACCGCCAACCGAGTCAAGAAAGCGCTTCCACACGTGAAGTTGATACTTCTACTAAGGGACCCGGTGAAACGAGCTATATCTGATTACGTACATGTTCAACAGGTAATGACAACCAAGAGACGTCATGACGACACTAGGAAAAGACCCGATATTCAAATTGGGTCAAGTTACGAGATTGCATCTACATTCAAGGAGTCTATTTTCCACTCAAACGGCAGCCTCAAAACCTACAATCTTCTCCTCGTGAAAGGCCAGTATGTGAACTTCCTTTCAAGGTGGTTGCAGCATTTCCCATTGAAGAGGATTCTTATTCTGGACGGCAGTTCGTTCACAAAGGATCCCCTCCCGACCTTAAAGAAAGTGGAGGAGTTTCTTGGGATAACTCCTTATTTCACACCCGACCACTTTAAGTTCATTGAAGAGAAAGGGTTTTATTGCCTGCAAAAGCCTATCGAGGGAAACTGTTTGGCTTCGAATAAAGGGCGCCCCCCTCCGCAGGTAAGCGAAGAGGTTATCCAGACTTTGCGAGATTACTACGGTCCTTTTAATGAGAGACTTAATAAAATGCTGAATCGAACGTTTTCCTGGTCAATTTAAAAAGACAAAAACAACAACATAGTGCAAACAAATCACCATCTAGCGGATTTGAAGGCGATGGAGTTATGGAAAGGTGTAGGCTTACTCTTTCTCCCCCAGTAATAATATTTTTCAGCCGCAAAGATGATCAGAAGTGCAACACATGTGATTATTTTAAACCAAGAAGTTAAAGGCAGTGGACACTGTTGGTAAATTACTCAAAATAATTGTCAGCATAAAAACCTACTTGGAGAGCTGTTGGTAGTATAAAACAGTGAGAGAAACGGCTCCCTCTGAAGTGACGTAGTTTTCCAGAAAGAAGTAATTTTCCACGAATTTGATTTAGACTTTAGTATTAGATTTTGAGGTTTCAAAATCAATCATCTGAAAGCACACAACTTCGTGTGCTCGCAACTTGGACGACCAATATTGAGCTCAAACTTTCACAGGGTTGGTATTTTATGCATTATGTTGAGATACACCAATTGTGACTAGAAGACTGGTCTTTGACAGTATTACCAAAGAGGTTTAAAACTTTATGTTGAAATTACAGAGCGCAAGCACTTTTAATCCCAATGCCTTTGGTTCAATTTCCGCTCTAGTAAATTAATTAGATTTTGGTCAAATCACTCAAAATAATCTTTACCATGTCAGTTTATTTCCCCTTGTAGTTGAGATTATCATTAAAATAAACTGAAAATCATCACCCGTTTAAAACTGGACTGTTCCATTGTCAAGAGGGTAATTCGTTTCGTGAAACCAACCAGAATGTCTGTGTTTATGATGCAGTAAAGTTTATAAATAATTTATTGTAAACAAAGTTTCTGTGTATTTGTATTATATTTTTAGAAAACTAATAAAACTAATGAAACAGTGCCTTCGGGGAGATTAGGAGATGTGAAATGTAATTATTATTTATTTTCACCAAGACCGTCACAACAAACATGACAAAGAAGATGAACAAAGAAGTCACTCACTCTCACTCTATCCCATAGCGTGTTAGTCCGTAGGGGCGGAGACTGTGGCCATAACACAACCATTCGAAAATAAAGAAGTAAACACTAAACAACCAAGTAAACAAGAGAAAACAAACAAATAGATATGTAAGTCCTAGAATAAATGGACAGTTGAATGGAAAGAGAGCCATGAATACAACCATGGACATCCTTCCCTTTACGAGAAGACCACCTAAACAGACAAACAAACAAACAATGCGATAGATAGCCTTCAACTTTAGAGCAAGGACTTTCTCCACAGCTTAAAATGACCTTCGCACGTCTCATCGCTCTCAAACGTCATAGCGCCCTCCTTTATTAATATTGGCCCATTCGCCGGCCATTCAAAATCCCGCGAGAGCTGAAGGACAGTAGCTGGTGTCATGTAATATTGTCGTTGAAAAACGTTTAGTAACAGGGTACCAGAACCCGGAACGGAGGCGAATTCTCACGTGATTGTGCTTACAACCACACACACACACACGAAACACAGCAGAGTCCGGAAGGGCAACGTTTGAACGATTGAAGGTATTACATTTCTTTCTAAATTTCTTTCTTATGATCGTTAACATTATGGTCGGGAGTAATGTGACAGTTTTTAAAGTATTGGTGTCACTTTTAATCTTTTATTTGTTTTGAAATGAGTATTTTTTGTTGTATCGGGAAAGGATAGTAAAAATGTCAACACAAACATGACACAAAATTGATGAATGAGGGCGATGCCGGACACGGCGATGCCGTAAGTAAGGGTCGTAATGTCACGCAATGCCAATGATGAATGTTACAAAATGTAGAAAGATCCACACTATCTGAGTGACACTCTAGCCCTTTTGTAGGTATACAAATAATGAATGTTCATGAGTGCAATGGTGCGAATATGTTCATCATAGTTGAAAGATGGAATGTTCTACTCAACGTCGAACGAGGCAGAGCCAAGTTGAGAAACATGAGAAAGGAACATTCCATCTTTCATTCAACGAATGAACATATTCGCACTAGGCCTTATTGCATGAATGAAAAACATTCATTATTTGTTTTATATAACATCCAAGTAGATCTTTTTTCCATTTTGATTAGAGGATACAAATTTCAAAACAAACAAAGCGTCTGTTTTGTGACACGCAGAGGCCGAAATGTGTGCCTTGCAGTAACAACAGTTTACAACACTGCTGCGTCACCAAAGACGCGCACACAGTGTATTTTTACTCACCGCGCAGTAGTACTTTTCGGATGGAACGAAAAATGCATGGTGAGTGATGTAGCAAGCAATAGTACTTTTATTTGCTACCACGTAACAGACAATCCTCCAAACAAATGGCAAGGATCTGCTTGAGTGTTATATAATCAATCCTATTGTTAGTAAATAGAAGTAAAACTAAATTAGTATAGTCAGTGATAGATTAGCTAGAGTAGAACTAGGTAGTAGTAGTAGCTAGTAGTAGAAGAAGTTACAGTCATACTCATATTCCCAAGTAGATTACTAGACCCAAATTAAAATTCATCAATTTGAATTGATCATGCCAACTAATAACAGTCAGTTGAAAAGGTCCAGTAGGCCCACGTCCCACGCACCCAGTGCCCAAGCAATGTACATGCTGACTCTGTGGTGGTGTTGGGCACTGAGATTAGATTAGGGAATCCTGCTCCCACTTTTTCACTAATTTTACCAAGAAGAAAATAATCTTATTTGAGTAAATAAGATACTAGTTTATTTCATAACAAACATCCTTATGGTCTTAATAGAAATTTGGACATCTGTGATTGTGCAATGAAACTCCAGCCATTATGACCTGTATGGCAATTTGCTTTGAATTTCCAAACACACTGCACAAACAATGCTCCAAAATAACAGAAAAAAAAATAATTTAAAACAGCTTCTCAATAAAATGTCATAAAATGCAACATCAGGCATCTTGTACTAACATTCACAGTCATTGTTTGTGCTTCAAATGGATCATTTTCAAAATCAGAGAAATCTTAACATTCCTGCCCATCTAATCTATTGAGCTATTGGAATTGACAGGTTCCCTACCATCATCACGCGTTATTGCTGCATCCTTAGAGTGTGGCGTAGAGCACAGAGTCATATAAAAAAAATATATATTTCTTTTCTAAATTACTGTGGTGGGATTCAAACCCACGACCTTTACCATTCTTTAGCAGATGTCTTACCACTAGACCACATATAACAGATTTGCTTATCAGTCACTGGGTCAGGCATTTACAATCTTATCTATTCTAAGTCTAAATAAATAGGTGTGGAGTGACCTAAAAGAGGAGGATATTGGAGGATTAAGGTCTTACATGTCTACACCATATCTTGTGCACTGTGTGCCCGTCACAATCACTACATGTATATATATATATATATTATTTTATGTTTTCCTTCAGGAATTTGCAGTTTTATCCATTTTTGACGGTTGCCACAAGGAAGCCCCAACTGCCACCAAAAGCTAAATCCTAAGGTTTGTTTTTTGAACAGTTTTGAAGTTGTGCTTTCTTTGGATGAAGTGCCCTTACATCAATAACAAACAAAAGACTGCCATGTCTTCTAAAAATGTGATGTTTGTGGGAAGCAATTACAGGCCTTGAATTTCTCGCTTGAAGGGGCACAGCAATTTCCCTCTGTTAAGGGGCACCTCTAAGAGGAAAATGTAGAATTGTTTTGGAACTTTGCAAAGGACACCTAAGAATACAGTTGTACTGACTGCCCAGGCCATGGTTTATCACTGAATTTATTATTTGTTTGCAACAAAGTAAAACGAAATTTTCAGGTGATTATTTTTTTTCTTCCCATTTTTATCCCTGATGCAATTGCTTCATATACAAGTATCTATTAAAGTGTTTGCATTAACCCTAAGTGTTGCTTGTAGTTCCAGTACACTGCAACCCAGTGTGGGTCTACTCTAGTTCAGAGGTTGAGACTTGTGTCCTTGAGCAAGATACTTTATTGTAATTGATTTCTCCTTTGGTCCCGTGTGCAAGGTATAGTTGTGCATGTAAAAGAACCCAGAATGCTAACCAGGGATTAAGTTATCAGAAATATGTAGTATCAGTAATAACTGAAATGGATGTGTTTCTCATTTTTCATTGACATTCAGGACATTTCTTCCCCGTGACAAAACATAACCTCTGTTTTGTGTATGAGTGTTCACCACTCAGGACGCAGGCTCTGAGAACAAAAACTCACCACTTGAATCTGGTGACTCGCTCAGTTTCCTAGAAACACTATTTTGGATTTGTGATCAGAACCAACACACAGTCGTCAAGATGGCCACCAGTCGAAAAATCAAGAATGTCATCTACAACTATAACGACTCTCAGAAGAAAGTAAGGGATGCCACGTCCAACGATCCATGGGGTCCGTCAAGCACAACAATGTCAGAAATTGCCGACCTGACGTACAATGTTGTTGCCTTCACGGATATTATGGAGATGATTTGGAGACGCATAAACGATAAAGGGAAGAACTGGCGGCACGTCTATAAATCCCTGGTGTTGCTGGAGTACATCATCAAGACAGGGTCGGAGCGCGTCGCGCAGCACAGCAAAGAGAAGATCGTGGACATCAACACGCTGAAGGATTTCACCTTTTACGACACCAGTAACGTCGACGTGGGACGCAACGTGCGAGAGAAGTCGAAGCACATCGTGGGGCTGTTGCAGGATGAGGAGAGATTGAAGAACGAAAGAGTGCAAGCGTTGAAGGCTAAGGAGAGATTCGCCCAGGCGTCTCAAGGATTTGGGAGCACCACGAAGGCTGATACAGCCGCTGTTACAGCAACAACAACACCGGGTAGCATTGAGCAAGGTGGTAGGTTGATCTCAATAAAAACTTAACAAAAAGGCCCAATTTCATAGAGCTGCCTGGGCAACAAAAGATGCTAGGCACAACAAAATTATGCTGCCCAGAATAAGGTTACCAGCCAAACTACCATGTCACATGTACCATTTGTGACTGGTGTCCTGCTCATTTCTGCTGAGCAGAGGGTTGTTTTAAAAGCAATATATTCTCTGCAAGCAGCTTCATGAAATTGGGCCCAGTTTCCCGGTTTTTCTCAAAAACTCTCTTAGAGCCTTTAAGATTTTTGTTGGAGGGAGTTAAAGGCAGTGGACACTATTAAGCTTGGGCGATATCGATTTATTTTATTCACGATATATCGCCGACAATATATCGCGATATTCGATATAATCTAGATTAATTAAATTAGACATCATCAGTTTTCAAACTCCCAGTGAAAGTTGTAGAAGAGACAGTCATATCATAAGAGAGGTGTTCTAATGACCTATCCTTCTGGTTTTCCTCCAAACCTATGGGGTGCAAGATGTCTCAGCTAGGAAATACATCGCGATATTGCGATACTTGATCGATATCGCGATATATCACGATATATTGCTATTTCGATTAAAACCAAATCGATCCGATATCGAAATCGTTTCCAAATCAATATCGCGATATTCGATAATATCGTGGTATCGCCCAAGCTTAGACACTATTGGTAACTACTCAAAATAATTATCAGCATAAAACCTCACTTGGTAACGAGTAATGGGGAGAGGTTGATAGTATTAAACATTGTGAGAAACGACTCCCTCTAAAGTGCACAATTTTCGAGAAAGAAGTAATTTTCCACGAATTTGATTTCGAGACCTCAATAGAATTTGAGGTCTCGAAATCAAGCATCTGAAAGCAAACAACTACGTGTGACAAGGGTGTTTTTTTCTTTCATAGTTATCTCGCAACTCCGACGACCAATCGATCTCAAATTTTCACAGGTTTGTTATTTTATGCATACGTTGAGATACACCAAGTGAGAAGACTGGTCTTGACAATTACCAATAGTGTTCAGTGTCTTTAAGCATTCGCCAAACTGAGAAAAAATTTGTCCAAATATGTTGTGATCTGTTAACCTCTGTAAACCTCCTGAATGGTAACATTTGGGAGGTTCTGAGTTGAGAATCACGGAATCTAGGCGTACAAGCTGTTGACATTGATTATAGCAGTATGCCCAGATTACTTGAAGAAAAGAAAATTCACATTTTGTGTGTGTTGGTATACCCCAAGTGAGGATACTTGTCTTCAGTGGTGTAGCCATTGTGGGTAGTGCTGGCATGACCTGCCCAGGACTCAAACTTTTAGAAAAATACATTGTGCCGCCAGCACAGTTTAAAAAATTGTCCTTTGTGCCGATACACAGGAGTATCAAAAGTATCAAATGTCACAGTGAAAGAACACAGTCAAAATCCCATTCATTTGATTGCATGGCATACACAAGCAGTTTGGAAACCTGTCCACACCTCAGCATTCATGGCCTCATAATTAAACATGAATAATTTTGTTGATCCACTCACCCTTGGTGGACTGCACATTTTTGTTGATTTATTGCCCACCACTTAAATTGATCTGCATGTAGCTTTACATCACTGCTTGTCTTTGATAATAACCCAAAGTATACACTGCCTGTACTTAGAAGATGTTGAGTCAGCCGAGGGATTAAGTATTCATACCGTACCTTCCCATTCAGCCGATCCAGCGGCCTCCGACACCCCACCAGCAACGAGGACGTTGACCTCTGACATTGAACAGGCACGCCCCCAGACCTCCAACGAGGAGGAGCTCCAGCTGCAGCTGGCCCTAGCGATGAGCAAAGAGGAGGCGGACCAGCAGAGGCAAGAGCAGAAGAACGAGAGAATACGACTTGAGATGGCCATCAATGAAAGTCTAGACGAGGTACCCTCACCCATTTTTCACCTTTTTATTTTTGTTGCCTCCAGACAACTAACTTTGAGTTTGGTCAGTGTTGACCCAATTCACCCGGGCATGAACATTTATTTGTTTATTAGATTTTTTTTTACTTGTACCTTTTATTTCACGATTGTAGGTTTATTTATTATTTGGTTGGTTTTGTTTGTTTGTTGGGATGTTTGTTTGTTTGTTTGTTTATTTGTTTGGGTTTGTTTTTGTTTTGGATATGAGCCAAACCATCACATTAATGGATTGTCCAATAAGAATAGAAGCATGTCAACCTTCATGTATTGGTGCACCCACTATTAGGTTGTAGGGAAAAGAAATGGCAATAGATAGTCATAGATTGGTATTGTTCCAACCTAATGCTGCTTTATAGGCACAACTATAAAGACAGATACAAAAAATACAAAGAATTGCGAATCCAACCACAATAGACCGATCCAGTAGGCTCCGCCCACAACACACGTGTGAGCAAGAACACGTGGGGCTCTCCAATGCCTTTCTGCACTCCTCTGCCGTGCGCGCCAAGATACGCGCACGCATGTCGGACCTTATTTGTCGGACCTTCGTTGCACTGTGATTGGTCAATACGCAATTGGGCGGGGCTTAATGGAAGCACCAACCGCATCTCTGGAATTTTCCTACTTCCGATTATCACCCTCTTCCAGCAGAAACTATTTACACACTTCTTCATGCTTGCTTTCCCGACAATTGGAAAATACTTTACAATAATTTTCTTCTTGACTGGCACCTTTTAATTTTTTTAGCATTATTTACTGGAAGTTGTGCCTTACACATGCTGTAGTATTAATTTTTAATTCTGGGCCTGTTACATATTGAATAGCAGAAATGGAAGATGGCCTGTGATTTTTCAGGATTTGTCCTGATTATTTTAAGGATTGTTTCTAATTACTGGAATACTGTACATCTGATCTCCCTGTACCTTCAGATTATCTTGAAAGATGCAAAATTGCCTTCACAAAGATGAATTATTGGTTTTGTTATAAACCAGACCTTCAGATATCAATTTGAAATGATATAGGGAGTCTGTAAAGCTCTATCATTCTATATAGAAAGGTTTGCGGTAGCACCATGTAATGACTATCTCTAATGAGTTGGGGTGGTTCTGAAAAGAACCGTTAGTTTCAACTCGACGTTTCGATCAGTATGCTCTGATCGTCTTGTTGTTTTGTTTTTTTGTCTCCAGAAGACGATCAGAGCATACTGATCGAAACGTCTTGTTGAAACCAACGGTTCTTCTCAGAACCACCCCAACTCATTAGAGATAATCATTACATGGTGTTACCGCAAACCTTTCTGTATCGTATTTCCACCATGCAAAGTTTCAAATCCTACTCTATCGTTCTGCACATCCAGGGAGTTTCATTTATACACCCATACCAACTTCTGGGTGTCATTTTCTCATCCCTGTGATATAGCATGGAGGTTGTTTACTAGCTTGTCAGAATATTGGGAGGGGGGGGGGGTTGAGGGGAGTGGGAGTTGGGAGGGGGGGGGGGTTAAGGTGGATTTTGAGGAATTTATTTTCATGTGCCTAATTTCATAGAGCTGCTAAAACACAAAAAGTAGCTACATGTAAGCACTACAAAATTATGTTTTACCAACCAGCATACCATTCCACATATCTCACCTGTGACTCGTATCCTTCTCAATTTTGCTGAGCAGAAGATTTTTGCAAGCACTTATTTGCTGCTCTAGCTGCCCTATGAAATTTGGCCATGATGTATTTTATTTGGTTTACTATGCTTCTTTTCATTGTGTTCTGTGCTCACCTGTGCAACTTTTGGTTCACTAATATGATCACTGCATTATTAAAAACGTCTAACCCAAAATAATTAGTTCATCGTCAATTTTAACTTCCATTCAAACTAAAAAAGGAATTTATTTTTCATTTATTTAAATTCTCCACAAGCCAAAACTCTGGACAATTAAAAAAAAAAAGAAGAGTTTCTTGGGCTGACAAAATCTACCTTTAAAAACTTACACTAATTTAACACCAAAATAAAACTTCAAAATATGAAGGCACTATGTTTACATGACTGTTGGCTTCGCCATGCACAGAACACAACACAAGAGCATACAGGACCAGTCTTAAAGAAAAAGGCAAGTTTGCTACTCCTGGCTAGAGATCAACCACGCTCTTCTCACCCTCCCATGCAGAACACTGATTCCCCACCAAACCAGCGAGCTAACGACCCATGGGCACCAACTGTCAACCCAGTTGCAGCACCTCCTCTTCAGAATGATCCTTGGGCTGTCCTGGCTGCCCCGCCCCCTGCACCGGCCCCAGTCCCTGCCCCAGCTGCCGACCCATGGGCCCCCGCGATGCCAACAGTTCAACCAGCTGTTGATCCCTGGGGTAGCCCAGCAAGCGTTCCAGCCGCCATGCCCCTACAGAATGATCCATGGGCAGCTGGTCAAGGCATCCCGCCCAACGATGTGGATTCTGATTTTGACCTGCTTCGTTCCAACACCGCTAACAATGCCGCTGTCCCACCAAGTAGTAATGGTAATCTGTTTGGCAGTCCGCCAATGATGCAGCAGCAGAACACCATCACAGCAAGCGGGGTCTTTGATATGACCGGAATGCAACAGTCGATACAGCAACAGTCCTTAGAGCAGCAGAAGAAGGCGGCCACCAAACCGGAAGATTTCCTTGGTGTGAACTCGAGCCTAGTCAACTTGGATTCCCTGGTCGGCCCGCCCAAGCCAGCCCAGCTCTTACCCCAGGCGCCAAATCCATTCCTGGGTTCGGGAATGCCAGCGGGCTCGGGAATGTCGATGAGCTCAGCAATCTCGACAGGCCCAGCTGCCCAACAACACCAGAACCCGTTCCAACAGCAGCGCCAACCCGCCCCAACGATCAACCAGATGAGGGCGGAGCCTATGATGGGCATGCAGCAAGAGGTAAACTATGGGGCAGGTGCAGGCTTCTCCGCTAATATGGGCGGGGCTGGGATTAGTCTGCCGCCCCCGCTGATCCCATTGAGTGGAGGAGGTGCCCCCCAGAGTCACATGCAGCCTCAGCAAGCTAACAACCCATTCCTTCTCTAGGACATCTCGGCATCACAGGTATGTACAACAAATCAAAGCTATTACCATGGCACTCATGAAAGACACTGAACACTATTGGTAATTGTTAAATATCTCAACATATGCATAAAATAACTAACCTGTGAAAATTTGAGCTCAATCGGTTGTCGAAGGTGCGAGATATATTAATGAAAGAAAAAACACCCGTGTGGCACCATGGTCACACGAAGTTGTGTGCTTTCCAATGCTTGATTTCGAGACCTCAAATTCTAAATCTGAGGTCTCGAAATCAAATTCGTGGAAAATTACTTCTTTCTCTTGAAAACTACGTCACTTCAGAGGGAGCTGTTTCTCACAATGTTTTGTACTATCAAACTCTCCCCATTACTCAAAATCAAGAAAGGTTTTGTGATAATAATTATTTTGAGTAATTACCTATAGTGTCCACTGCCTTTAAAGAGGTTCTGCTTACAAAGAATTCATTTTGAAGTCACAAATCTGATTTCAGCTTTGTGTTTGTTTTGATGTACTCTTATAACAACTATCCTGTTATTAAGCGGTAATTTGGATAGTCCCTGCAACCTTGTTATAATAAGAGTCGAATGTAAGTGGAAGTCACAAGATTGAGTCATGCCTTGAACTGTATTTAGTTTGGCTAAAAGAAATGGATATTGTATCGGTTACAGTAATGAAGTGTCTTTATTGTTTCACTCCATTGTTGGAGGGTTTCAACAGTATTTTATTATTATTTATTTTTTATTTTTCTCTTTTAAAAATGAAATTTTCCCAAACTGCGATTGCAAATGATTTTGCACCACCAGATGCTAGTAAGTTTATAATCAAAGTACTGGCTCTGGGATTTGGGGTAGTCCAATGAACTTGTGATTAAATAATCGGCCGGTCCCTTGCACGTGTCAATCCGTACTGCACGTTAGCTCTGTTGTGCTTAACAAGAACGGCGTAAAACAAAAAACAGTAAAATGTCTGGCTTTGCTTGGAAATGTCCTTGATTTTATCACAAACAGTTGTATGCCTGCTGCCTTTGGAAACAATTGGAGACTTTTGAACGCTAGGTGGCAGCAGAGTTACCAGGTAAATTTTCTGAGCATGCGCCCATTACCAAGAACAGTGGATTTCACCTGGTAAGTTTGCTGCCACTAAGCAATCTAAAAGTACCCCGATGTAACTTGTTTTTTTGCATATTGCTTAAGATACTTTTTTGAATGCTTTATCCACAGGTTGAACCACCTGCAATCTCCTTAGCATGTGGCGTCTTTGCTGCAGTCGTGTGAAACTGCAGAAAGGAAAGGTGGTCTTAAGTTCATAGAGCTGCTTAAAAACAAACTTGCTAAGCGCTACAAAATTATGCTCACCAGAATAAGGTTACCAACCAAATTACCATGTGTCAATGTACAATCTGTGACTGGTATTCTGCTCATTTTTGCTTTCCAGGAAATTGCTAAGTTATATTGTCAGCTTAGGCAACTCAATGAAATAGACCGATCCAGTAAGCTCCGCCCCATTGCGTATTGAACAGCCACAACCTATTGCACAACCAAAAGTCCGACACTATAAGGTCTGACATGTGTGCGCGTATGCTTGGCGCGCGCAGCAGAGTTGTGTAGAATGGCATTGGAGAGGCTCACGTGTTCTTGCTCACACGTGCGCCGTGGGCGGAGCCTAATGGATTAGAGTATTTGGCCCTGGTCTAAATTTCATGGAGCTGCTTTTAAGCACAACAAAGTTGCTAAGCACAACATCCTTACTAGAGTAAGTTTACCAGCCAAAGTACCGTGCTACAGTGCTATCTATAACTGATATCCTGTCAATTTTTGTTTAGCAGAAAGTTGTTTCTAAGCAGTTCTATGAAACTAGACCCTGTGAACAAGCAGCGCAGAAAGCTTGTACATGTACAAATAACGGATGCAAGGCCGTCAGTGTTTAAATGTGCTGTGACCAAAATGTATTTTGATGTCAAATTCAGTTCAGATCTAAAAGTTGGTAAACAAGTTTTAGTGACAAGGTTTTATGTGTATTTTAAAAAGGCATTTAAAGTATTTGAAAAAAAAAAAAAATCAAGAGTTAAAGGCCTGTTGAGAAATGAAGCAGTCAAAATGTTGTTTCGCAATATAATATTAATCTATTAATTTGCCAGTAGTGTATACTTTTTGTCACTGTTACGATGAACAAAATTTACATGTGATTTTCACTAATTCTTATCTTGAGTGAATAGAAAGTTGATTCAATTCTTTGACAATATTTAAATATCTGCGAAGTAACATTCAAAAGCCTGTGTTGCTAAAACAAAAAAAGGTCCGGGTGAACGGTGTGCTTTAGACCAAATAAAAAAATTGTAACATTTTCACACTTACATTTCATTGCAACTCCTTTAGTAACAAGTGCTGGGAGGTGCTTGCAGGTTTGTTGGCCGTGCAGCACTACCCCCTTTTAAAGGAACACGTTGCCTTGGATCAGTCGAGTTGGTCTTTGAAAAGCGTTCTGTAACCATTTGTTATAAAATGCATATGGATAGAAAGATGTTGTAAAAGTAGAATACAATGATCTACACAAATATGCCTCGAAATTGCGTGGTTTTCTTTTTACCTCGTCGACTTACACGGTTCGGCCATTTATGGGAGTCAAATTTTTTACTCCCATAAATGGCCGACCGTGTTAGTTCGCGATGTAAAAGGAAAACTGTGCAATTTTTAGTGATACTTGTGTGGGTCATTATATTCTACTTTTACAACATCTTTCTACCCATATGCATTTCATAACAAACGGTTTTAAACGCTTTTTATAGACCAACTCATCCGATCCAAGGCAACATGTTCCTTTAAATCTGGGCACAAATTCATGATTAAGCTTTTTAGAGTTCCTTGCACTAAGGCAGTTTACAGGCAACCAGTTCCAGGCAATCTCCCAAGAAGAAAGTTCATTCACATTTCAGTTTTTCTTGACGATGCTAAGATTATTTTTATATGTTGTGTACAGTTTTAGGTGTGCAATATTCAGGAAATAACACAGCTGCCTTGGAACCCGGAAAACGTTTCCTATTTCACACAACACTGGTTTATTTATTTGGGGTCTGAGTAAATAAATTCATGTAGAAAAACTCTAACCCAGTTCACAAAGCAGGGCTGAATTAAAACAAAAAATCCACATAGACCACGGGGCCCAACTTCATGAACTTCATGAAGATATTAAACAGACTCTTCTGCATTTGGAAGGCCCAACTTCCTTTTTGTGGTTGCCAACAGAACATAATTGTCATGTGGGAATATTGAGTAGGTTTCTTACACCTTTATAATGCCTGTCACTGAATGATAACTTATTGGTTTGTTTTTCAGTCCATGTAAAATGAATACTCTTGTTTGCTTAATATTTTGGCGCAACTTGCTAAATTCCTTTAATCGAATAAATCCACTTAATCAATACAACTTATGCGAAGTTATGAACAACAACAAAAATGTGTTTATTACCAAATCCTCCCCCATAAAAGTTTACCCATTATCTGCAATTATGTTGAAACAAAAAGGTTGGAATAATGTACCAGCTTTCAAACTATTTATAATTCTCTCCTTGTTGCTGTAAATCATTGCAACAAATCAATACCCCTGATACTGCCCTTTATGAATTACATAAGCATAAACTGTGGTTTCAGTGGGGCTATTGTTACATATTGCATAATAATAGTCTGGTTCCTTACATGTACTTTAGTTGTACTCACTAAAAGGGAACCAGACAAAATGGCTGCAGCTAGGTTAAAGCGACACATTACATATAAATTTGAGTTATTTACATATTTTTTGTGTTTTATTGTTCATAAAGTTTAGGTGTAGTTAAATACAAACAAATATTTGATAAAATCGGAACAAAATCGATGAAGTTAGAGAATGAAGGTAAACTACGTTTAATGCTTTAAAACATCTACATTATGATAAGTAATAATTTAAAACATTTACATGTAGTATACAACAAATGACATTGATTGGATAAATCTTCTTTATTAATCAAAAATCAAATCTTTGTGTCAAAAGTTCTGTCGGTGATTTTATTTTAAATTATAAATGTATACATGGGTACAGTGTATTGTTCAGCTTTCTTGTAAATGGATTGTTCAAGTGTTAGAAAGTATAGCTTAGTAAAAGTTTACTGTTAACTTGAGAATATTTTTTTATACTAAACCTGACAAATATATGCATTTATTGAATATTTTTCTTCTTCTTTTGCTTCAACTTTATTTTTTAGTAGACAATATGTAATTAGACTTAATGAGTGCTATAATATAATGTATAAGTACTAAATTATGAATGATTTGGTATGAGTTAAATTTTTGAGTTTTGAATGACTTAAATGAAAAAAAAAAAGTTTTTTAATGAAATGCATTGTTTAGAAATTGAATTTGTAAAAGTAATGGTCGTTGTACATAGAGGTGGTATAATGTAGTTGTGTTGTATACTAGCTATTGTTATTTGTAAATCATCAACAACAGCTGTAGTGTTTACTTTGGTTGTTGTTGTTGTTATTCTTTTTAAATACCGCTAAGCAACTGTGACATCACATCATAACAAAAGATTGCCAATCGAGAATTTTGATTTTCATAAATCCACTGTCAACTAAGTTAAAATGCAACAACTGAAGAAAAGCACTGACTATTTCACATAGCTGCTTACGAATGTGCTAAGCATAAAACTATCCTTGCAGCAAGTACGAGTTACCAGCCAAATAACAATATTTGTTATACGTTGATTGTGATTGGTACCCTAAAAGCCTCAAAATAAAATGTGATATTTACCCAGTAACTATGACAACAGCCCAATGCATGAAGGTATATTTTGTGGGAGCCATATTATTTTTTGGTTGGGGGGGGGGGGGGGGGCGTTGTTGTTAATTACCTCAATATATAATCGTCAAGAGTACTTTTTCTTATTTCTTTCTATTTTGTGTGTGTCCACAACCGTGAAACGTACAGAGATTTGAGGTTCTTTTGTTCTGAATCGTAGAAAATTTGAAGAAAAGAAAATGTTTAAAAAATAATCACAATATACGGACCTCTCTTTTACATTGCATGAATTATTGTTAACCCAAATGTCAGCTCATGCCAGGGCGAACTATGACGTGTCATGACGTCACCACTTTCGCTCGTGAACCCGATTCTTATGTGAAATGTTTTATACAGGACTTGTAGAACCATGAAGGATTTCCTACATTGTAATACTAACAAAATATTCACGGCAAGTGTTCATTCTTCGTTTGATCAATACGCAGTAACGCAATAATATATTACACTTGTGAAAACTTTAGCTGAATCAGTTGTGTCAGTCAGAAAGAACCAAAAAATGTTAAAAACCAAGCACATTTTTCATTCATTATGTAAACACCAAAATAAATGTCCTTCATCTGGGTTGTAACACCGAAATCAGTTATTGCGGGTGTTTTTAATTGTTGGTTTTCAGATACAGTTTTTTTCGAATTTGACTTAATTTCAGAGGGAAATATTTCGCAGGGAAATTTTGAAGTATGAACTTCATAATCTGTAAGCTTATACAGACTGAAATTAAAGTTGTTTTGATCCTTACCAGTCCTGTGTAATACTTTTTCACCTTGTTACGGTGACCAGCCCCTGTAGTTTCATATTTCCAGAAAGATACATCAATACAAAATAATACCAAACTTCATTTCTAAAACAAAACCTCACTTGTCGTAATCTCATATATTCATTGTGCATATTAATTATAGTTGTATTATAAACTAATCTTTATTATCGCTACGCTGTATCATATAAACAAAAGCCTTCACTGGGAGATTATGATTGATTTGTGTCATTTGTGAACTTATTAAATGTACGTATATTACGTGTATTACGAACATACGTAACAATAAAGTCACAATAAACGTTACTGTTGTAGTTGTCGTAAATGCCTAGCGTAAACGGAATTTGTTGTTGATATTCTGACACTGAATGTAGACATTTTATGGTTTTGATTTGGCCTCCTCTCCGCCCAGGTAGTAGTTTTAAAAAAGCAAGGCCGGTGTCAGACGCAATTGTGTCCGCCATGCAATACTGTCCGCTCCGGACACTTTTGCATGTGTAATCGTGTCCGGGGCTATGCAAAAACCGTGCGCGTGTAGGCAAGCGTGTATGCACTGAACCTACGTATATGTATATGCAGCATGAATACTCGCGAATTTTTATGATTACAGCGAATATCCAACGGGCGAACATTTCCCATGTCATTCATGACATGCACCAAGCTTGTAAAGAAAATGTTGAACGTGTTCCGTCGACCAATGGCGGTTATTTACTGCAAGGACGGTTTTGCACGGGGCGGACACAACTGCATATTATGCAAATGTGTCCGGGCGGACAATTGCATTTTGCAGCAGCGTCCGGGCGGACACGATTGCATAACTTGTTTGATGCAAAACCGTCAGGCAGACATTATTGCATATGCACCAATGTCCTCCGGATAGTATTGCATAGAGGACATAATTGCATGCGACACCGGCAGTGCTTTTCAGAACTGGGAAGTCTCCCGAATTCCGAAAATGTACTCCGCGGTAGTAGTAGAGAAGGGCACTTTAGTTAATTGGTTTGTTTTTTAGTCCATGACTGTGGGTTTTCCTAGAATAATTCTTTGGGTTTTTCCTACCACATCTAACGAATTCTCTTTCCTTGTCTTATCCCTTATATAATTTTATAACAAATAAATTAAATACAATTTATGCATAATTGTTTTTCTTCTAATCGAATGATTTCTTATGACTATTATTAATTTAAAGAAAATGATTTTTCACTTATTCACAAAATGCATGGAACACCCAGTCTCCCCTCTCCCCGTCGCCGAATGTACCTATACCAACATGTACCTCTAGATATTCACGAATATACCATCCAGCGTCCCACTCCAAGAGACTCGCATCCTTACCTCCCTTGCCGACCGTGAGGACGCCCTCTTTGCTGAAAGCAACCCAGAAGGCGCGAAACTCCTCGCTGCTTACCAAACCCATAATACCTATTGTATCAGGCTTATAATTTTTGTCGCAGTTTGGATCACCTGAATAGCAGGTTCTGATGAATGCCCCTTGGTTGTTACCGTACCCAATTGCTACCAAAAAGAGAAAAAACATTTGTTTGTGTTACCATGGTACCGTAGTATCGGATCGGTTTGATTAATTCGCTTTCTTTGATTGGTTCGTAGAGCAGCTAAGAGCAATGATAAGTTCAGTTTCTAATGTGCTATGGAAATCTTGATTTGGTCACCATTTCAAGAAACACAAATTGAAGGGTTAAAATGTTACTTTTATTATAAATCAGTTGTTTTCAATGGACCCCTTGCAAAAGGTTGTCAAAACCCCAAAAACTCCCATCACTGAGATCATTGGTTGAATGTTGTGCAAAGCATGTCATGCGTGCACGTATAATATAAGTTCCATTGCTTGACATCAAGATACAACACAATATACAATTTAATAGGCATTTATATAGCGCCCACAACGATCGGAGCGCTTTACAATTTACGATACAAACAAACAATGCAATAACACATATATAAAAAACAATACATTACAAGCAAAATAACAAAAAGACCTTATTTAACAAATAAATTGGTTTCGAGGTTTGGCGACCAGAGAAATTGTTTTGATATTCACCTATCTCGGCAAAGACGGACCCCGATGTCCGCTCTGAAGCAAGGAGTATCATAGCTCTGCTGGGAGCTTTCACGTCAAAGCTTAACCGGAAAGGCGTTACTAGTGGATTCAAAATGAATTCGAATCTACGGTCGCGTGTAGCTTCAGTCACGAAAGAACAATCTAAAATGTAAAAAAAAAAAAACAGAAAAAAAACAGAAGTTGTGTGTCATTCCTTTGACCGACGGGAGAAATTGTTGAAGCCATTAATTCGGAAACGGCCTAAGATGGTCATTTTCCGCCTTGTAACTCACGCACCGACTTGGACAAGTTTAACCTAGCCGATTCATTTGCATAACATTTTGACAAAATTGTCCATTTGGGTGAGTCTTTTGTCCATTGCTTTGTATTATTACCCAACTGTCCCCAAGTTTGGAATGTGCAAAGCCCCATGGAACCTCAACGCAGAGAGTGTGGGAGGCTGGCAAAGATGTCTTGTTTTCGAGGCGGAGCCCTGGTTCTTCTCTTCTTACTGTTCATTTTGGTTCGACTCTCCATCCAAGCCGAGCTTTCTGCACAGCTCTACATCTCATATTATATGTAAGTGCATGGAAATTCTATTCAAATTCAAAACTTGATTTTACATTTAATCAATGAAGAAAACAGAGGGATAAATACAGATTTTATGTATGGGTCTCCAAAAAGAAAGGGCTTTAGTTTGGTGGAGACCGTACCCCCAATGCCAGACCTGTGTATTGAGAGAGTTGCGACATGGAGGGACCAGTTTTCTGTTGGTCACGTAGTTGCTGGAAGCCATTTTGTCTGGCACCCCGTGTTCGCCCATGCGTTTCTTGGGGGAACTAAATGGCTTCTAATCGCAAATTGTCGCAACTCTCCCAATTACGGCTCTGCCCTATGCCATACGGTGCTGCCCTCAAACGAGACACCTGTTTGTGAGACGAACGTAGGCCTACATAGTGCATTGTATACAATACGTGGGCAGAGCACGTGCTGACATTAACTTTCCATAGAGTTAGAGGGTTTATTTTGATTTTTTCAAATTATTTATCTACCTTCAGGTGCGTTGTTTACAATCATGTCAAGGTAATTCACCTGCGAAAAAAATGTCTGTATCTGGCCAACACTTTTTCATTTTCATTCTATTCCTTATGATTTTTAAAATAGTATTCTATTAATGAGTTATTAAAAGATGCTATGTCAGATTTTTTGCCGATTTGACCCAACAATTTTGATTTAAAATTAAATGGGTATTTTGATGGGGGTCGAGAAAGTTACAAGCTTTCATCTGAGCCATTGCTCGAAAAAGTCCGCCAATTATTAGTAGCAGTGAAATAAAGTGCTCAAAATTAGTTTTTGTCGGGATCCCGACAATATATCACAAGACCAATTCTTATATGTTTCATAAGAAACGTTTTAAATTTTTGTCATGGTTCCTGCCCATTAAAAGTAAAAAGAAAACTTTTTTTTCGTTAGAGTGGGTGATACTCTTTGAAATACCAATCACTCCAAAAATCTGACATAGCATCTTTAAAACATCAGTGAAAAGGTGGTGGCAGGAAACGGGAATTTCCATATTGCCTTTAATTTGGTTTCATCTGCCATTGACAACTGACCGACGGATTTCGTACAAAATAGGATGCTGGTAGTGTTTTCTCTAGCGTATTTGGCATTCATTTATAGGGATAAATGTTTTGTCATCCCCCTTGCAACCAAATCACTGCCCATGTTGATTTAACATCCGGGTACGACTATATCTGTTCAGGTACAATCATGGAGGTGACAATGTAGTCAGCATTTTAAAAGGTTTTAAAGGTATAAAGTATACAGAATGTTTTGTATACTATAATGCTCTTATAATTATAATGTACTGTATAGTTATGATATTCAAGTAATTTGTTATGCCATATTTTCCCGGTGTTAAACGTCTGTATTTTAATGATCATGGTACTGGGCTTTGTCCATTCGGGCTCTCCCGCACGCACTCGGCCTCTGCCCGAAACGCTCCGAATGAGTCACTGTTAAGCACGCCGCACTTACTGCTAAGCACATCGTGATTTAGTCAAAATTTTACAACTGTATCAGCAATATTTGAAGCCACGGTATTAAATTAAATCGTAAAAATATTCCTACAAAGTTGTGATCAATAGATGTCCGCCCCCTTACCCTCCCCTATTTGAAATCTTGAGTTTTTCGTATGATAATTTTCGTGTTTTTAAAATCGTTTTACCATTAACATTTACCAGATTATTAAATAAAATAAAATAAAAGTAAATTAGCCTTTCACTGAAAATGCGCTAAACGGGTCTTTTAAAAGAAATTGGCAAACGGAAACTTGGCCAGCAGTGCATGCCCTCCTAGAAAAACAAAACAAATTGTGTACCCCTTGTATTGCGCTCCTTAATACTGTGCCAATGTGGCGCTGCTTTTAACCTTGTCGGTCGATATCGTTTCTGTAATAAACGAGTTCAGTAACATAATGTCCCTAATGAAAATGGTCCGGATGGATTTAAATTCAATGCCAGTCAGTTAGTAATGCTTAATTGCTTTTAAGAGTCAGTTCAGGTAAATAATTGACATACTTGCTCACGGTCAAATAATGATTTTTTTTTATACTTTGTGGGTGGAAGGGCCTTGGGGTGCAAGTAAACAAAATTGCATTTTTAATTCCATATATAGCCCGTTGCCATGGTTACAGCTCATTTTGTTTTTTGGCCATTTTAGGCCGATTTTGAGGCCTGAAAAACTGGTTTTTAGCTCATATTTACAACTCCACCCCACCAAAATGCAAAATTTTTTCAAAAAACCTTTTATATCACTACAAAGTATCATCCTTGGCCTTCCTTGAGAAAAAAAACTATTGCTTTAAATATCACCCTTGTGCTATTTTTGCATCATGCATTACAGTATGTTTTTAGAACTTGCAAAATCGACATTTTTACCCTATTTTTGGACCCCAAAAAGTCAACTTGCCAGGGGTCTCAGAAAATTCTCCTTTCGGCTGTGTTTAGGGCAAACATTGGTCTTTCCATATCTGGTGTCAAAAACTTGGGCAATTGTATCCTGTTGTGACAGTACTGCCTCAAAACTATACTTTTTTCCCCAAAACGTGAAAAATGCCTTTTTAAGGGTCTTTTCACATATATCGACATACGTGTCCACGGTAAAAAATAAGGAACATTTTTGTTATACTTTGTGGATGGTAGGGACCTGGGGTCCAAATAAACAGCATTTACATATCAAATCATAATATAACACGTTGCCATGGTAACAGTTTATTTGTTTTTAGGCCACTTTAGGCCGATTTGGGGGTCTAAAAAACCTGTTTTTTAGTTAATATTTAACTCCACCCCACCAAAATCAAAAATATTTCATAAAACCTTTTCCATCACTACAAAGTATCATCCTTGGCTTTACTTGGGACAAGAAAATATTGCTATAAAATTCACCCTTGTGCTATTTTTAGAACATGCATTAGAATATGTTTTTAGAACTTGCAAAATCAACATTTTTACCATATTTTGGCCCTCAAAATGTCATTTTTTCAGGGATCTCAGAATATTTTCCTTTCGGTTTTGATCAGGTCCAAAATTTGTCTTTTTTTCTGGTAGAAAAACTTGGGCAAGTGTATCCTGATGTTAACAGTACTGTCTCAAAAATAGCTTTTTTTCCCCAAACAGAAAAATACACTTTGAATTTTCTTTTTCTTCATACTGAATTTCGAACATTAAAAAGTAATAATTATATCAATCTTGCAGCTTTTCCTAAGCACTCTATAGGCTTAGTGGATTACCCAACATTGATCAGGAACGATTGATGAACTTAATTTTAGATCTTGCCAGGCCCAGCCCCAATCATATTTCTTGACACTGCATAAAACAATGTTTTGTGAATAGCGCCTCTTTTTTTGAAAGTGTTCCCTTTCGGTTGTTATTGGTGTTTTCATGTCTTCTGGGTAGAAACACTGTGTTTATTGTATCCTGTTGTGACTGATCATGCCTTAAGTATAGTAATTTTTCCAAAAGCAATGCATGCTTGTTAAAAATCTGGCACTGTTTCCATGCCCTTTGAGTAATGAATACAAAGTTTGTATATAATGGTATCCAACCAAACCATAACCAATGCTTTGAAACTGAGAGTTCTTGATTTGGCTACTTTACCTATTGTACAGGTATGATTCCCATTGCAAGTAGAGTGCGATGAGCATTTTTTACAGGTTGTCTTTAATACAGGGCCTACTCTCCTTGGTCCCTGCCTGCTACCAAATGTAAAACTTTTCATAGAGATAGAGATCATAAACAATGTAGTTTCTGTGCTTGAGGCAGATGGTTTGGAGCATCCAATCATGTCCAACACAAATGTGGGAAATTAAAAAGCCTGCTTAAAAGTGTTGGAAAAATTTGCCAAGATCTTATTAAAAACAATGATACTAACGATTTGCATGACGAGCGTAAGAGATCATTTAAAAGGAACACGTTGCCAGGGATCGGTCAAGTTGGTCTTTGAAATGCGTTTGTAATCGCTGTTATAAAATGCATGGCTAGAAAGATGTTTTTGAGTGATACTTGTCTGGATCATTATATTCTACTTTTAAAATATCTTTCTAATCATATGCATTTTGTAATAAACGTTTACAAACACTTTTCAAAGACCAACTCGACCGATCCAAGGCAACGTGTGTTCCTTTAATGAAACAACACGGATAGAAGTTGTAAATACTTGCACCTGCTCAACATAAATAAGTAAGATGCATTTGCAGTGACAAAAGTTTATTCGGGCTAGTTTGATTATTTTTTTCCATTCACTATCTTACTAGTTCATAATTAGCCCAATGTCCCTGAGAACGATCAACAAAAAACATTGTCAAACATTACCTGTTGAACTCTTTTATTGTTTGCAACAGTACAACTGAAAGGAACCCCACCATGGTTGGGGGAACTGCTTAGAGAAGGCCAAAGCAGGTGAATTTGGACACAGTACTTGCTCACTTTTAGAGCCTCTTTGTTCTGATAGGGATGAAAATGTTTAGTTTGGTAGCGAGCAGGGGACCAAGAAGACTGTTAAAAGGCCATGTACAAATGTATACACAAGAATAGTAAAGAATGCTCATCGCACTACTTCTCTTCTTGCAATGTGAATCATACCTGTACAACTAGGTAAAGTAGTCATGACAAAACAAGAACTCTCAGTGGCAAAGCATGGTTATAAACTTTTTATATGTTACTTAAAGAACATGGAAACAGTGCCATATTTTTTTAACAAGCATGCTCGTTTTTGTTTTTTATCAATTCAAACTAAGGGATAACTTCAAAATGCATTTTTATTGTTTTTGGAAAAATTACCATGTTTGAGGCAGAAGTGTCACAATAGAATACAATAAACCAAAGTGTTTCTCCCCAACAGACATGCAAACCATAATGATAGCCCAATCACAACCAAAAGGGAAATATTCTGACGACCAATAATAAATTAAGACAGTACAAACTTTCTTGATGTGCAAGGAAAATTACAAAATGTGACTTTCAAAAAAGAGGCGCTGTTCACAAAACTTTTTTATTTTTTTATGCAATGTCAAGAAATATGATTGGGCCGGGGCCGGGGTGGGGCCGGGGCAAATTCTAAGATTTAGGTCATTAACAAGTCCTGATCAATGTTTGGTAATGCACTAAGCCTACAGAGTGCTTATGAAAAGCTGCCAGATTGATGGAATTATTACTAACTTCTTAATGTTATAAATTCAAAATGAAGCAAATATTTCAAAATGCATTTCTCTATGTTTTCGGGGAAAAGGGTTTATTTTTGAAACAGTTCTGTTGCATCAGGATGCAATTGCCCGGGTTTTTCTTAAAAGAAATAAAAAGACAAGTTTTGGCCCTGATCAAAACCGAAACGAAAATATTCTGAGACCCCTGCAAAAATGAAATTTTGAGTGCAAAAAATATGGTAAAAATGTTGATTTTGCAAGTTCTAAAAACATACTCTAATGCACGATCTTAAACACCACAAGGGTGAAATTTATAGCAATAGTTTTTTGTCTCAAGTAAAGCCAAGGATGATAATTTATAGTGATGGAAAAGGTTTCATAAATATGCTTGTTTTTTGGTGGGGTGGGGTGGAGTTGTAAATATTAACTAAAACACAGTTTTTCAGACCCCCAAATCGGCCTAAAGTGGCCTAAAAACAAATAAACTGTTACCATGGCAACGTGATATATTATGATTTGAAATGTAAACGCTGTTTATTTGGACCCCAGGTCCCTACCATCCACAAAGTATAAGAAAAATGTTCCTTATTTTTTACCGTGGACACGTTTATCGATACTATGTGAAAAGACCCTTAAAAAGGCATTTTTCACGTTTTTGGGAAAAAAGTCTAGTTTTGAGGCAGTACTGTCACAACAGGATACAATTGCCCAAGTTTTTGACACCAGATATGGAAAGACCAATGTTTGCCCTAATCACAGCCGAAAGGAGAATTTTCTGAGACCCCTGGCAAGTTGACATTTTGGGGTCCAAAAATAGGGTAAAAATGTCGATTTTGCAAGTTCTAAAAACATACTGTAATGCATGATGCAAAAATAGCACAAGGGTGATATTTAAAGCAATATTTTTTTTTCTCAAGGAAGGCCAAGGATGATACTTTGTAGTGATATAAAAGGTTTTTTGAAATAATTTTGCATTTTGGTGGGGTGGAGTTGTAAATATGAGCTAAAATCCAGTTTTTCAGACCCCAAAATCGGCCTAAAATGGCCAAAAAAACAAAATGAGCCGTAACCATGGCAACGGGCTATATATGGAATTGAAAATGCAATTTTGTTTACTTGCACCCCAAGGCACTTCCACCCACAAAGTATAAAAAAAAAAATCATTTTTTGACCGTGAGCAACTATGTCAATTATTTACCTGAACTGACTCTTAATTAGTTAATGTTGTTGTGTTTATGGCTTTTTTGTATCGACCCACATTTAATATAATTCTTCTTCCATATAAGTACCGATTTAATTACTACAGCAAAATCATCCTACTTTTGTCTTTGTATTTTCTATTCATTTTTGTTCTTCGTGTTTTTACCATTTTTGTGTAAGGAAAATTGATATAAGTTTAAATCAGAGTGCAAAGTGATTTTGGTGACACAATAATCCGTACACTGCTTTTACAAAGTGGCACAAGAAATTTCGCTTTGCAAGAAGTTCGAACAGGCTTTAGTTAATGATTTAAACAGTACGTATACAACAGAATTATTTACAGTAAGTAAGCTTATACAGAATTTTACTTGAAGGACACACTTGACTGTACCTTTCCCTAGAAACATTATATTAAAGGCAGTGGACACTATTGGTAATTACTCAAAATAATGATTCGCATAAAACCTTTCCTGTTGACAATTAATGGGGAGAGGTTGATGATATAAAACATTGTGAGAAACAGCTCCCTCTGAAGTGCCATAGTTTTGGAGAAAGAAGTAATTTTCCACGAATTTGATTTCGAGACCTCAAGTTGAGAATTTGAGGTCTCGAAATCAACTATCTAAATGCACACAACTTCGTGTGACAAGGGTGTTTTCTTCTTTCATTATTATCTCGCAACTTTGATGACCGATTGGGCTAAAATTTTCACAGGTTTGTTATTTTGTGCATATGTCGAGATACATGAACTGTGAAGACTAGTCTTTGACAATTACCATAAGCACCGAGTAGGCCTATGAGTACAACTTACCTTTTGTCGCTACTGTCTGCAGTTTGGTCGTGGGTTTTGGCGGCACTGTCTGCAGTTTGGTCGTGGTTTTTGGCGGCACTGTCTGCAGTTTGGTCGTGGTTTTTGGCGGCAGTGTCTGCAGTATGGTCGTTGTTTTTGGTGACACTGTCTGCAGTTTGCCCGTGGTTTGTACGGGCCGGCTGCAAGCTTTCCCGAGTGCGGACATCGCCTTGTTCCTAAGCGCGACCCAGTCATCACCGTCGTCTGCCGTCACAACCGCCCCGCACATCTTGTCGTTTCCTCCGGACACCCTAGCCGAGAAACTGACCACCGTGCACAGGGTCAAGCAGAGGGCCAGAGCTGAAGGTTTCACTGCCCCCATCCGGAATTGTTGTTTTAAAAAGAAAATAGTGCTAATAAAATGTTCTCCTATGCCGTACACGAAGTGGCACACATCACCGCAGATATCAAAGGTTGACTTGACTGGACTTGACTTGAAAAAGTATAGCAATCGGGAAAAATAGTTGCAAGAACTCTTTTCAAAATAAAGTCTTTTTTGGTAAAATTTGAGGACAAACTTGAGTTCTGTAAACTTTATTATACGGTGCTTAATGCTGCTTTTCGTTCTGAGAAATGAAGTGAGACAGATTTGTTTTAGGAAGTCCGTTTCGTCGACAGTCGCAAATTTATTGACATCAACCAGTGTATACTTGCCATGCGTGTTTGTCAGTTCGCGCACAACGCAGTGTAATTAATTGGTGCCAATTCATGGGAGGCGTTTTTGTCTTCTTTTGTTAGGTTGATATGCGCAGTGTGTTGCAATGGTAAAACTTGGTGTCAGTGCGTAGCGACAAAAATTGTCAGTTTCGGTACAAAATATCGTCGGAAGTGCATTGCTGCAAATTTAATTTTTTGTTTACAATATTATAAGTAGTCACCGAGATTAGGCTAACAATAAGTCGTTCGAAGAGAAGTAGGCTAAATGTTAAGGCATTCGAACGAGATAATAAGTCGTTGCTTTTGAAATAATGTGCACAGCCACAATCATTGGTACACTTTTTGTTACAAAAGCAAAAAAATGAACAACAGATAAATATTGAGTAACTTTTTGCAGAACTTGTATTCTACAAACTCAAACACTTAATATTTATCTTTGACACAACGATTGTTAACTGATAAACTGTTGTCCATAAAACGGACACGAAGCAATTGTGGTTGGATGTGCAGCAGCGATGTCACTGATGGGCTTTCGTACAATCACAGGACTGTCTACGAGTTAAAAGATTCGTTTATTATTGCGAATTTCATTGGACTTATCAGTTGAAAAATGTCCAAGCCAGTCATCAATGTGTTAGCTGGCAGCCGGTTGGGAATGATTTTTTTCTTTAAACCGAATATTGTGGCTACAACGCAGGGAAGAAAGAGCAACTACTGCACAACGCGAACAAAACTATTACATCACCGACTCTTTGGCTGGTAACATTAACACGCATTGTCAATGCTTATTCTGTTTCGCATATCAATGGAATGTTGCTATAGCAACTGAACGACAACAGAAAAACCCAATTATTATTTGTCATATGCAATAATATAAGGGAAAACAATTTTCATCTGACGCTGTCTGGTTTGAGTTCATGACAATCTCCGATCGATAAAATCCACAGAGAGGATGAAGGCCGTTCCCGATTCATTGTTCGGCTTCATTATTCATATGTGATAGTCTTATAGGTTTTTTATAGTTTGTCGAACCAACCATCTCGATTCCAATCAAATTAAATTTTCTCCGAACCGAGCATGGAAGATTTGTTTTTTGTCCGAACGCCCTTTTTACATTTTAGTACTATAGACCAAACATTAATATGTTAACAAAAAGAGTGAACGTGTGCATTCCAGGGCCTTTCTGGTAGGCGCGATACTGCACTATAGTCATAATAATAGGAAATCTAACATCTTGTATGTACAAACAAACATATAAACTAACGGGTCATAAAACTAACAGCTTAAGAAGTTTGTAGATAGACCTCTGTCTTCACAGTCAAACGTTGATAAGTACCAGCAACCCAAGTAGGCCTATGTATATTTACAGATGTCAAGAACCCTTTAAAGGACGAGAAAAAATGGCTTGGTAGTTAAAACCGTGGTTTACAAAACCGAATTGAACCTTGGAGCAATCTTTAATTAAGTACTACTTTATTTTACTAATAAAGCACAAGAATTAAAGCATATTAATTGGGTGAAGGTTAATCCAGATTGCCTGCTGATGGGCAGAGATACCGACCAGAACATTGAATATCCTCCAATTATTAAAAGCTACTTATTTGAAAGTGAAGAGGGAAAATTAAAGGGAAGGAGTACGTTTATGATTTATTTATTCGTTTGTTTAATTGTCTGGTGTTGTTAAACCAGGGTAGCAAAAGAACTGTTCTCCGGGGGCCCGGGGTCACATGAAAAAAGAAAAGAAGAAAAGAAATGATATGCCCCAAATAATATTTAAACCTGAGAAGCGTTACTGTAAGTAAAGTTTCCCACGTTATGTAGTCTGTTAGAGATTATTCTTTCTGCGTGGACATTATTCGCTCAGGATTTTCGGCCATGGGACCTATTCCATTTTCGGGTCAGTATTGCAGAGATTTTGTGTCAAAATGACCGAAAAACGGGTCAAACTTACGCAGAGTCAAAGTCCCACACCACAGTTACAACAGTTTCCGGGTCAGTGACCAGAAAAACGAGTCAAGCTCCCTGAAATCCGTGAATTGTTTTATTTGTAGAGTATCGTTTATGTGATTTTTACGGTTTCGCATTTTGTTTCATTATTCTTGTCACATTATAGCCTGTGAAATCAAAACATTTCACAAAACAGCCATATGGGTGTTTCTGTGAAGAAAACATACAATTTTACATTTAGCAGAGTTTACACTGCACAGAAAAAATTACTGAAACAGGATTTTAACCAACGATGAGCTATCTATAGCCTTATGTTGGCGGTTTCCTTATTTTGTCAATCTTCTGCAAACAAATGGGGTGTTTAATTGGTGTCTATAATGTGACACGGTGTTAATTTCACCATCGTAACATAGTAATGGGGATAAATAACACATCGGTGGTGTTGTCACTTATACCAGGAATAATTAAGGCAGTGGACACTATTGGTAATTACTCTAAATAATGAGGAGAGGTTAATGGTATAAAACATTGTGAGAAACGGTGAGAAAGAAGTAATTTTCCGATCCACGAACTTGATTTCGAGACCTCAGATTAAAAACTTGAGGTCTCGAAATCAACCATTTAAAGAGTAAAACGCACACAACTTTGTGCCACACGGGTGTGTTTTTTCTTTCATTATTATCTCGAAACTTCGATGACCGATTGAGCTCTAACTTTCACAGGTTAGTTATTTAGTGAAGGCTAGTCTTTGACAATTACCAATAGTGTCCACTGCCTTTAACACACCAGTTTGCGCAGTGTATTTTTTGTTTGGGGTTCTAGTCAGTTTCCCTTGTGGTTTACTTATTTTAAATATTAAAATATCTGAAAATAAATAAAACACAGGATTGAGAATTGTTCTAAACAGTACTTTCCTCCTTTATTAAGAAAATGGCATAAATGAAACAAACACAAAATACCACGAAAGAAATATTGATATCGCTGTGCATTAAAATTTGCAGTGCTTATCATCAAGTAGGTTTTTAAGGTAATTAATTTGGGGGAATATTTGTGGCAGTGGACACTATTGGTAATTACTCAAAATAATTATCACCATAATACCTCACTTGGTAACGAGTAATAGGGAGCTGTTGATGGTATAAAACACTGTGAGAAACGGCTCCCTCTGGAGTAACATAGTTTTCGAGAAAGAAGTAATTTTCCACGAATTTGATTTCGAGACCTCAAGTTTAGAATTTGAGATCTCGAAATCAAGCATCTGAAAGCACACAACTTCGTGTGACAATGGTGTTTTTTTCTTTCATAGTTATCTCGCAACTCCGACGACCAATCGAGCTCAAATTTTCACAGGTTAGTCATTTTATGCATATGTTGAGACACACCGAGTGAGAAGACTGGTCTTTGACAATTACCACTAGTGTCCATTGTCTTTAAAACCAAGCTATTGTGAAGTAAAAGAGCGCCAAGATTAATCCCGTTTCGAGTCCGAAGGCGAAGGTCGTGCGTGTAGCATTGTTCGCGCGATAAGGTTTTAACGTTCATCCTCAAGCATTACTCCTCTGTAGTTCAATTAATTAACCTAATAAAATCCCTTGCCCTTATTCATTCAAACACCTCCGTCAATATGTAACCAATTAAATAAAAAGCACTGGCCAAAATAAGTCATGCAATATGTAAGATCAAAGCAGTGATTTTGAATTTTATATAAACATAATTATTGTTCTTCACTAAAAGAAACTCTTTGATATCTCGATCGTGCCGAATCACTTTATGTCAATTGTTGTTGTTGTTGTTTTTGTTTTTTTTGTTTTATTTATATGTACAATTTGTGTCTACATAAAAATTATGTCTGCTTAAAAATTATGTTGCCCCCCTCTGTCTAGCTTTTTTGTTAATTACGTAAATTGAGATAATTATTAAACATAAATGAACACAAAAACAGCAAGAATGCAATTACAAAATTCCCTTTCCCCTACCTATATAACTTTAAAGGCAAAGTATACCTTTAGTTTTTTTTTAAACCGTTCAATTGTTACAATCATTTATAAATGAAGATCTAAAACTAACCTATGGAAATGATACACACTAAGTTCTATTTGCCCCCTCAGTATCATAGCCTTTGTTTTGCAGCCCATCGCCGAGAGAGGGCGGTGTCATTTCTTCACCGTCTGCTCCTCGGCCGTTCGCTGTACCTCTCTTCGCATCGTCTTTCGTATTATTAGTAGCATCACCGTTAGTGGCGAATGAAACAAGGAAGATCACGACGAAAGCAATGAACTGCAGGGCGATCAGCCCGGCCGTCAGGCCGTAGATGATCATGCGGAACCGCTCGATGTCGTACACGGCGCACGAGCCGCGCTCACCGCATAAACTCTGCCACACGAGACATGCTGAGTCGATGCAGGCTCCGTACAGGTATGGAAATGGTATTGATCCTAAATAATGAAGAGGATAAACAAAGAGTAGCAGGCGGATAGGCGATGGATCGTTCAGTGTTTTCGGGCCAACTCTCTGGAACACATTACCACGTACCCCAAGGTCCTTTCCAACAGTTTATGCTTTCAAACGCAACCTCAAAACTTATTTATTCTAGTGTATTATAATTATTTGCTTTTGTTTGTGTGTAAAGCGCAAGGATAATTTTGTTGGATTTGCGCTATATAAGAGCTGGTTTTATTTATTATTTATTATAAGAACCTAAATGGGCACTCTTGATATGACAGAAATGTTTTCGGATCAAACTGATGAGTCAAATTCCAGGTCCCATGGCATGTAACCTGGAACCCGGGTCAATTTTGTCCCACCGTTTTTTTATAATGTACCGTAGTAGGCTACTAGTGCTTATTAAACTTGTCGAGTACTACTCATTTTTTCTTACTGAATGGATCACCCATGGTCTCGAGATAAATAAGCAATAAATAAATACATGAATAAACTCACCTAATACGAGCATAATAACTCGGCTAATACCAAGAGCCAGAGACTTGTCCGACGGGCTGACAGAGCTGGAAAAAATTATTACAAAAACCAACATATTTTAATATTAATATTTTGTAATCATAAATATTCTTGGGAAAACATGAATTGGATGTTTTCTTTTCTCAAAAAAATTAATTGTGTTTACCAGGGTTCCAACTATACTAAGAAACATAAAACAGTAGTTTCATCAAGATCGGACAGGCCTGTGACAACCTCGTTCCTAGTGTCGTACGAGTTAGCCAAGCCATTTTTTAATTCCAGATTATGATCATGAAGACAGTGCTCCTTACTTAAAAATTGTTATAACTTTTCTTAAAACCCCCGCGGTAATTCGCTGCTCCATTTCATGGAATCCTCTCATGGAATCCTTTTTCCTTACCTTACTATTATAATGATCCTCGGTGACGTAGCTGAACTTAAAGTCAATGCCCATACCACCATTAGAACAACGAAGACAATCATGTTAGAGCAGTTGTACTTGCAATGACCACTTGTTAACATAGAGGGCGTGGGTGAGATGGTGACGTCAGAAGAGGTTGCGAGAGAGACGTTCGTGGAACACGAACAGTTGCTATACGTCTACGAAAGAAAGACAAAAAACATATAAATTTACTATCAGTCAAACTTAATGATTGCTTTGTTTCTAACAAGTTAGTTCAACATTTTTTTTTTTTTGTACGACAATGTTTACAAACTGTGTATGTCTGTTCTTGCTTTGAATCGATTGCTTCCCATAGTTTTCCAACCTTGTGTGGCATATACTCTGGTTTTGACGTTACATGTAATAGAGGGGTCTACAGATAAATATTCATGACCATTTGTAATGAGTTTGTATCGCTGCCGCTTCTTATTAATGTCTCCACACATGTTGTGTTTCAGCCAGAGCTAAGCACATTCTTTGGCACTTTCATTGAACTAAACAAAACTACTCTTACCAGATTAAGTTCATCAGCCAAAATACCATGTCACGTGCAGTTGTGCTGGTCTCTTGCTCATTTCTGCTCAGCAAGACATGTTGAGCAACCATTTCTGTTTAAGCAGCTCTATATTTGGCCCTGGAATGATGTGTATTCGTTTACTATAATGTTAACACACGATACCTTATTTTCTGAGACATCCTCACATCCAGCGTGACAAGGCGAGAAAAAGGTGACACCGTCCGGTCCGCAGTACGGGGTGAAGGCCCCTCCATCCGGGCACAGACAGTCGGAGTTACACGGTACTTTGAGACTCGTTGGGTTACTATATAAATCAATAAATGCACTGATCGTTAGCATTGTTAATAAAACAACAGTAGACACTATAGAGATCATAGTTTCTGCATAATTGTCAAAAGTAGTTAGTGTGCTTACAAAAAAGATCAGTCAGTAATTCTTTGTTTATTTGGACGTTAACGCAGTATGAGACACCAAAGAGGCTTTGGACCACCACGGGACGGTGTACGCAATATCGAGAGAGGTCAAGTGGTTAGACTGCAGGACTTGCAATCACAATGGTGGGTTCGAATCCTACCAAGCTAACCACCGACCTCACGTTGACCCAATCCAACCATGGAGCTAACCACCGACCTCACATTGACCATATGGTCAATGATGGTCAATGTGAGGTCGGTGGTTAGCCTGGTAGGATTCGAACCACCAATTGTGATTGCAAGTCCTGCAGTCTAACCACTTGACCTCTCTCGATATTAGGTCCATAATACTATTTTCGTCTAGATATCCGAATCAGAACTTCTTGATTTGTGAAATTCGTAATTGTAGACGTTAAACCGAATGTTGATATGAGAGAGATAATCTGTTGTGTTGCCAGCTTGGTGTTTATATCCCCTTGTGGGAGTTTGTCGAGTTTCCTTCGTAGGAAGATCATCTAAACAAACAAACAAAGAAACAAACAAATAAACAAACAAAGAAACAAACAGACATGTTGACTTACTCGTGACCATGGTATCCAACAGTCACCCCAGCAATGGGTGGGTTGTCGCACCCGATGAAAATCAGAGCCACAGCACAACAGCATGCAATGAGTGCAGATACACATCCCATGATCGACGAGCCACGAACCGTCAGAGCGTACTTTTTGATGAAAAGCCCGCCTGCCAAGGCGCCCAAAGCCCAGGGTGGTACAAATGCAAAACCTGGCAGAGGGAAATTGCAAAGCATAGTGAAACTTACACGTTCAATGTGTGCGTAAGACATGGTAATGTTAAAATAATGCCAGCGTGTGCTGAACATGTTCCTTTTTGCAGGGTTTAAATGAATTTGTATTCAATTAGTTTACATTTTCGGTGTGATGGCAGGAGATCATTTTCGTCTACCCATGACAATTGGACATACTGATTTTGTTCACAAAGGATGCCTGTAGTCCCGCCCCTCCTAACCAAATCACTGATCTTTACTCATTAACACCCCCTTCGAGGGACGTGTGGATTGGTCCAGCTTAGGATATCATGGCATGTAATTAAGACAATGGAAATTGGATAGGGGTTGGAGGAAGAGATAGAGGTTGAAATAAACAAACAGACTGTATACCCGCAGTGAGGTTTGCCATGGAGACATCGAGCCCGAACTCCACCTGCATGTACTTTGGAAAAAATGCTGCAAGTGAGTAGACTAGGGCGCCCTCTGTGATGAAGGACAGACTAGCCAGGAGGAAGATACCGTTGGTCAGGAGTCGCCATACTGCCCGAGGCCACTCTAAAAATCAAAGATAAAACAGGGATAAAGTTCAACACGAAAGAAACACCTACAGTATTTTCTTGGAGACATTGAGATTACACTAATCGAAACGTCGAGTTGTTGGAAACCAAGTATGTGTGCATTCACTGTGGTTGTTTTGACAGATAAGATAACAGCATGAACATCTGACATCACGCCTCTAGGCTAGTGAATTACGCCAGATACCAGCCTTGTTGAGTGGGTGGTGTCCATCCGTACAATGTACCTACGACCTCGCATTTATTTCACACGGATAAATTATTCGCAGTAAATTCACATGTACATGTACACAAATGAATGACATTGTGAAACAACAATGTTTCACACAACATCATGCGCACGTACGATGGGTGCAGACGGTTGAATGTACAATCTGACATTACATCACCTTGCACAAAATCATAAACACAGCTATGGAATGCTTACGTCACAGCATGCTAATCCAAATGCCAACATTGAATCCAATGAAATCATTGGACTTTTAAGACCAGTGCATTACCCTTGAGGATAAGCCAGGGGACCAGTCTAGACCCTGTGGGGAATCAGTGAGAAACATTGTTTACCTTTGAGATCCTTCAATGCAGATTTTGGTGTATCCTCTTCTTGGTCAGCCACCTTGGTCTGAGCTCCCTTAACATCCTCCTCCTCATCGTCGTCTCGACGAGGAATCCTCCTCGGGAAGCCGAAGAACGGCAGGGAGAGAGTAAAGAATGCAGCCGCTACGATGAGGAGCCCAAGCCACCAGGCCCCCACCCATCCTCGGTCTTTAGGCGTCAGCGTGATGGAAGAGACGTCCACGCGGTAGAAGTCCACCCAGAGGCTGACCGCTCCGTTGGCGATCAGGAAGCCGATGATTGCACCAAGCCCGAACATGCTCTCCAGTAAACCTGAAGCATTTTATGATATTGGTTTGCGGTATTATTTTGAATCTACTTTCTGATTATGTTCTTTTGGGGAACCTGTCTGGCTATTTGCTGGATATATTATGTTATTTTGAGAGCTTTTCTGGCTATTTCCTGGTAGATTATGTTCTTGTTTGAGAACTTGTCTATAGCTATTTGATGAGCAGATTATGTTGTTTTGAAAACATATCTAGCAATTTGATGGGCAGATTATATTCTTTATATTCTTTTGGGAAATTGTCTAGCTATTCGACGGGCAGATTATGTTCTTTTGAGAAAATTGTCTCACTGCATTTGTTCTACTGCTGCGGAGTAGATTTTCGGAATCTGGGACACTTCTCAGTTCTAAAAAGAATTGTCCTGTTTATGTTACTATACCTTGTCAGAACTCGTATGTAAGAAATCGGCAGGGAATATTGCTTTGCTCGATGGATCGAGGGGACGTCTTGTTACAAACTTCACTGCTGCAGAGTGAGTTCTAATATTGGTCCCAACGTTTCGACTACCCATGCCTTAGTAAACATCAGGATATGATATATACTTTCATTTAAAGTCATATAACAACCAACACGATAGTCCGGATAGTTTTAATGCTGTTGTATAAAAACACTATAAAAAATCGAAACTTTTTGAAACGTTTTGAAACTGTACTCACCTGATGCCAAGCCAGTGGTTCCCCTTGAAGCGTTATCGTCAACATAGGCTAGAGCCAAGGGTACCAGCGGCCCATAACCTAGACCCAGTATTACCTGTCCAATGATAATGAGCAAGAATGCCACATTGTTATCTTGCAGTATCTGTCGCTCAGCAGCCTCACACGACCCTTCCTCATCCCCACCATCGGTTCGGCAGACCCCACCAAATCCCCCCGAAGATGAATTGGATTCTCCGGGTATCTGATACGGTGGGAGGATGAACTGCGGTAGGGTGTGACAAAACGCACCCAAGGCGAGTAGGACCCCGCCGAGAGCTATCCACACCGGGCGACTGCTCGTTGATCGCCCGCCGAAGTGCGTGACAATCACGGTCGAGATGACAACACCGACCGTGTACATGGACGCACTGAGGCCGATCTCCGAAGCGCTAAGCTGGTAGCGGGTCTCGATGGTGGTGACGAGCCCCTCGAAGACGGCCAGTGCTGCCGCAGAGAAACACAGGAGACTGCACACCCAGAAGATGAAGAGGTTTAGAGAGGTAAATCGCTGAAGACATCGTGGGTAAAAGAAGATGCAACAGCACCACATGTCCTCCTTATTTACGCGGTCATCATCCCCATGAGTTGAGTTGGTTCGTTGATCCCTGGCCATTGCGCCTCTCCTCTAAGCACGGTGTTTTTGTTTAACTTCACGGTAGGCAGGTGAGCAGTGCACTCGGCTTTTTTTTGAAGTAACGGTCGTTTTCGCCTCAACTCAAAATGCTACCTACATGTTCAATGAAAATAACAATGGCATAAAAACTAAATTGAATTGCTGTAGTAATCATCAAATTCACGGGAAGAACTGGTTGCTAACAGAAAATCCAGAATAAATATGTGTTAGTATACACAGCCAGGCAAATCTCAGGTAAAATATTAGTGGAATAATTAAGTTGTGATATACAAACTAAGTAGCATTTAAGATGAAGCACACACGTTGTGAAAACGTAGTATTTTGGTCTCATTCAAAATATTAATCTTAAAAGGACTCCATTAACTGCATTTAAAGGCACAGGGGTCGACTTCACAAACAGTTAGGACTAGTCCTAAGAGATATAAAAAGTACAGCTAGTCCTAAGTTAGGACTAGTAACTCGTCCTAACTCGAGATAAGACTAGTCCTAACTCTTTGTGAAATCTACCCCTGGACACCTTTGGTAATTGTCAAAGATCAGTATTCTTACTTGGTGTATCCCAACATATGCATAAAATAACAAACCTGTGAACAGTTTGACTCAATTAGTAATCGAATGTGCAGGAGAATAATGAAAGACAAAACACCCTTGTTGCATTTAATTTGTGTGCTTTCTGATGCTAAATATCTTTCTCAAAAACTAAAACTATATACGTTACTTCAAAATGAGTAATTTCTGTACTAGAACCTCTCCATTGATTGTTACCAAGTAAGTTTTATGCTAAATTTTTTTTTTAAATAACTATAAATAAGTGCTCAGTGTCTGTAAAGTGGACTTATTGCTGTATCAAAAAGTAGTGTGAGATTTTAAGGAACTTGTGACTGAAACAGCCGGACGCGTAGCGCTAACATACTGCCCAAGACAATAATGCGTTTCATTCAATAACAACAAAATGGCTGACACCGCAAAAATGGAGAAATCTGTTCCTATAGATGACTATAGTTGCATGCATTGTGAAACACTATATCTTGAACTAATCCAATGGGTGGGTCGGGTATGCAGTAAGTGGTTGTCTTTTGCTTTCGTCATAAACCACCGGTTTATTGGGGGAAAAAAGGCGATGCAATGCATTTTGACATTTTAACACACACACTAACCACTCAATCCATCATCATGTTCAGAAATGGTATCCAGTAAACAAATAAAGTCATAAATAATGACAGTTATTAAGGGCGAGAGTTCCTCGGGACCTCGTCTGGTTTCCGATCACTGCATATTATGTGTTGTAGACCATACATGCATATAAATAATATAATTGTTGAACGCTATGACGGGGTCCACGGTTTTCTTACACTCGAGGGGAAAATAGCACCCTCCCCTCGGCTTCGCTAACTAAACCTTAGTTGAAGTCAAAGCTAATTCATTAGCAGAAGCCGATGATGTATAGCCAATTACTTGGTCGAAGCTAAAGCATTAGTTTCGAAAAGGACTTTGCGTAAAATGCTAATACTAATAGGCGTAACTGTAGTCTATGGTTTATGGACGTGCTAAACCAAAAAGTGGTTTCATGTTTATTGCCAAATGGATGCAAGATGTGACCTATTGGTATCTGATAGGAACTGAACACTTAGGTTGTTTATTTACACATTTCTGTCACATTCTTCTCGGTTTTTGTGATTCCGTTTATTAAGTGAACGCACTTAAAGGCAGCTTAAAGGCAACTTTTGAGTCTACTTCCCTTATTGCCTTAGAGCGATAAACCCCAAACTGCATGATGGCCATCCGTCTCTTTATCGTTTTGGTGATCACAAAAAGTGAAAAAAAGCTGCCAGAATTCCACACTATCGGTGAAATTAGTTTACATCAGATAAAACCTGAAATTCAACCGTATTTTCGAAAGCCATACCCAAAGTAGAACAGACCTTGGGTGTTTTATAGTCATGTATATTACAATCGAGAGCTTGTGAACGATGGTCAATGTCATAGCCGACTCAATAAACCTGACACCGAGTGACCTGATCAATTTTGAGACCCCACTAGTCTAATAACATAAAAAGGGTCACACAATTTTACTCCAGGGGCCAATTCACTATTTACATGTCACCATTAAGAGCATTTTCTCTAGAATTGGGGAAAATCTAAATTTTTACTAAAACGTTGATGGGAAAGTTGTTAATAACAAACACAAAAATCTCAATATTGAAAATTTGATCACTAGACCCAGTTATCTAAATATGTGAAATTCCATCGCATTAGAAACAAGAAAACCCACTTCACATTCTTGAGTCGTAGGCTTAGCTGAGTTTGTTTATTCGTGACTTGTTCAGTCGTAAGTGATGTTGAATATTTGCATGGTTTAGATAAGTTGAAAAAGGTAACATACGGGAACTATACCACTCAATCTCCTTGCTTGAGAGAGTTGGCCCTGAAATGGGTAGTTGTGGCATCAACTTTCCGAGTAGTATATTCTGGATCTCCTTAGCTACAGAAGTGCAGAATTAATTGTTGTTTTTATATTTTTTTCATACAGTTCTTTACTTCAATGATTTCAATAACAAAGTTTGAATTTCAGAAGCATGTCTTCCCCCAGCATTTCTGAAGTATTTATTACGTGCTGTGCTGTTCTGAATACCACAAAATACCAGAACAAATCTATTGGATATTGTTTTCATGCGAAACCTAGACTTCTGCCAAAACATGCTCCCTATTTTTCTTTTATAGACCATTTTGTGGGGTAGTCTTACAAAAGAATCCCGACCCCGCCACTTGAGCTTTTGGAGTACAAGTTCACTCGGTGTGTGGTAATGGATGGGTGTAATCTCCTTTGGAATGGGGGGGGGGGGGGGTGGGGGTCAGAGCGCGCTGTCTCCCCGCCTGGTGTTTCGTTGAGTGACTTGACTTTCATGAGTCGTGGTAAACACATTCATTTTAACTCATTGGGCTATTGCTGCGAAAAATAGAGGCTGCCAGGCATACGCCGTGATATACGTAATTTTTTAGTACATTATTCAGCTTTCATGAATGGTTGATTCATTAAAAACAAATTTCCTATGGCACCAAAGGGTCGAAAAATATACAGAGAATACATAATTTAAAAATATATATATATCATAGGTTTTTTCCATAAAAGCTTATATTTTTATTCAGTTAGAAAACAAAATCCAAATAACTCTAGCCTCTAGTGAAAAATGTCATAAAACTGTTGTTATCTGTACCGAAAGATACCGAATTTTGAACCTTGTTTTATCAGACATTTTGTCATAATTTGTCAAATCAAAATACTTAGAGAGGAGACGGAATTAGGGTCTCCGGAATGTCATGTTTATAAAAAGTGCTGTGTTGTTTAGCCTTTAAAGCCAGTGGACACTATTGGTAATTGTCAAAGACAAGTCTTTTCACTTGCTGTATAACAACATATGCATAAAATAACAAACCTGTAAAAATTTGAGCTCGATTGGTCGTCGGAGTTGCGAGATAACTATGAAAGAAAAAAAACACCCTTGTCACACGAAGTTGTGTGCTTTCAGATGCTTGATTTCGGGACCTCAAATTCTAAACTTGAGGTCTCGAAATCAAATTCGTGGAAAATTACTTCTTTCTTGAAAACTACTCCTCTTCAGAGGGAGCCGTTTCCGTTTCTCACAATGTTTTATACTACCAACCTCTCCCCATTACTCATTACCAAGTAAGGTTTTATGCTTATAATTATTTTGTAGTAGTTACCAATAGTGTCCACTGCCTTTAATTTGACTGTGCCTCAAAAGTTGTCGTTACGAAACCAGAAGGCGTTACCGGGCAATTTGGGGTAAACGACGTGACGACAAACGCGTCGCAGCTGCGGTGTTTTCTTCCCCCGTACGATGACAGAAAAGTACCCACTCGAGGGACCGCGTTCACCTTGCTCACGGTCGTGGAGCAACAGGGGCGATTATGTCCCATGAACCACCAAGGTATGACAAGCTATTGATCCCTGTTCAATCAACAGTTATTAATTTTGTTTTGTCGGGTGTGAGGTGGTGGTCCCATTATATGTGTTTTCAGTTGGGACACCAGTGGGAAAAATGAAAGATTTAATCCCAGATTTGGCCCAACTTCAAAGGCGAAAAGTGAGCAAGAAGGCTTACACTGTAAAAAAAAAAAGAAGAAGAAAAAAGAGGAATTTACAGAAAGTGTGGGGGGGGGGGGCTTTACTTTCGTCCTTCGAAGCATCTGACAATATTCTGCTATGTTGAGAGAAAATTGAGAAGTTGGAATTCAGATGTTTTGAAAGACAAAATAATGAAACTAAAATTATTAAGTGTTCACCGTGAGAGCTCACTGTTTCTATAAATCAATCTCAACCATCAAGAGAAATACTTCCAACTAAAAAAAACGTTGCATTCCAGGAAATATTTACCCCTGGAACAAAAAAATCTCGATTTGCCTATTTCGATTGCCATACTCGAATTAATGGCAATATGAACGTACACCAGAAATCGTTACAGCAAATCTTTGTTCGATGTTGGCACTTAAATGCCGAATATGATGGTATTTCAAATATTGTTGGATTGTTGAAAACTAAAGCATGGGAATAAAAATCTACTCCACAAAAAAAAGAAAAAAAGAAAATTGTAAAAATTATTCTAAAATACGTGTAGCAATACTATAAAAAAAAAATTGTTGACGCATCTGTAAGAAACGTTTCTCATATTCCATTTACGGGGATAGCAACTGATATACTTCCCGCAACTATCTCGAAGTGGGTTATAGTATCGAAAGCTTCTGTTTTTCTAACCGAGTATGTTTTTATCGCCATTATTTTATAGGAGTGACAACCATACATTCCCTTTTAACTCAACACATTAGCTAGACAAACTCACCCAAACAATGCTTGTCCACCTCCGCAATTCCCAGTTCTCATGCAGCAGTGGAAATGAATCACGAATAAGGTCTGTGATAAAACTGTTTCATAATTGTCGAAATCACTCTTTTATAATCAGTTTTTTTTCCCCTTTTTATTTTTGAAGGTCGACTTAACACCTGTACCTGCGCTGTACGTGTTCTAACGACACCCAAGCGTTTTTGTTATGCTGCGCGTTTATATTGAAATGTTGTCTATTTTTAGTCTCACTGAAGTTGGATTGAAACCGTTCTCCCTCTTTGGTGGCGTTTTGAACTTAAACCGGTTTTGTTTATCTCTTGAACCCATACCGAATTACCATTGATCTTTACCACTGTAATTCAAAGATAATGGTGAGATTGCAGAAAAACGTCAGGCCAAGAACTTATTTTCTTGGCACACACTCTAAACAACTTGGTTGGCACACTCTTAAAAAATAAGTGTAACATGTTGTGAAATTTTGCTGTGTCAAACTGCTGAGTTAAAATGTTGGATGAATTGCTCAAAATATCTGTTTCTTCTCTCATAAACCCATACCGTTTTACCATTGATCACTTCTACTATAATGCCAAGATAAAGAAGTCGTTGACAAAACGTCAGGCCATGAACTTTTTTCTTCGTTATACCATAGGCCCTTTTGGTTGGCACACTCTAAAGGTGTATTTATGTTGTGAATTGTTGCTTTGTAAAAATGCTTGGTTAAAATGTTGTGTGGTATTTTTATCTCACGAACTACCTTTACCATTGATCACTTCTAATCTAATGCAAAGATAAGAGTCAGGCCATGAACTTTTTTCTTCTTCATACCCTGTATAGGCCCTTTTAGTTTGCACACTCTCAACAAATAAATGTAACATCATGTGAAATTGTGCTGGGTAAAACTGCTGGGTGAAAATGTTGTATAAAAACTTTTTTTTTATCCCATTAACCCATACCGTATAACCATTGATCACTTCTTCTATGCAAAGATAATGGTGAAATGGTAGACAAAACGTCAGGCCAATATTTTTTTCTGCTTTATACCCATGGAATATTAGGTGTAACATGTTGTGAAATGTTGCTGTGTAAAACTGCCGGGTTAAAAATGTTGTGTGAAGTTTTGTCATTATTGAGTTAAACGACAAATTAATGTTGTAATATATACGATAATAACCTATCAATCATGCACGTGATTTGGCTACAGGATAATGATGATGATTTGGAAACAAACAAACAACACTCAGTTCATAACATGGACAAACAAACATTTACATCTAAGTTTTATTTTTCTATTATTATTATTAAGGTTTATTATTATGGTTTACTATTTAAAAAAAACCTGCTCATTGCAACCTACTGGCTGAATTACAAAACAGTGAACATTAAAATAAAAATAAATACAACAGGAATATTTCTTAACTGTATTTAAATAGATTATATGTTATTGAAGGCAGTGGACACTATTGGTAATTACTCAAAATAATTATTAGCCTAAAACCTTTCTTGGTGACGAGTAATGGGGAGAGGTTGATGGTATAAAACATTGTGAGAAACGGCTCCCTCTGAAGTGCCATAGTTTTCGAGAAAGAAGTAATTTTCCACGAATTTGATTTCGAGACCTCAGATTTAGAACTTGAGGTCTCGAAATCAACCATCTAAACGCACACAACTTCGTGTGACAAGGGTGTTTTTTTTTCTTTCATTATTATCTCGCAAGTTCGACGACCGATTTAGCTCAAATTTTCACAGGTTTGTTATTTTATGCATATGTTGAGATACACCAACTGTGACGGCTAGTCTTTGACAATATTACCAATAGTGTCCATTGTCTTTAAGTGAAGGGTGGTTATAAAAGTTGGGTTGGGTTGGTGGTATATTTCCTCGCCTTCCACCTGCATATAGGACTCCTGTTCAAATCCCTGAGGGGACTGGGTTTTCATAATAATCCAAACCCGATTGCGTGGGTTTTCCATTGAATATTTGTCTGGGGTTTTTCCTCCCACATCTAAACAAACTGCTTTGTTTTCTCTAAAAGAGTGAAATAACCACCACTCTTTTTGAAGAGCCATATGAAGGACAGCTCGAAATGTAAAGAGTGGTGTTTTTCACTCTTTTACATTTAGAGAGTAGGAGTCCTGGGCCTATAACAACCAGAATTATTTAACAAACGAAATAATGAATAATGAATTTTTTGACAGTCTTTGGCTTCACAACCAGAATAAATAAAATATTAATTAATTAATTAATTAATTGATACCATTACAAACTGCCATTAGATATCAGAGAGCACATGGACGTAAATAAAATAGCCGACTGAGCAAAGTACAAAATAAAACCATGCCTTCACTTGTTGACATTTATAAATGATTTTAGTGACAAAACTGTTGTAAAATATTAATATGTTCTGGCTACTTTTTCCTTTTTGATTTGTTTTTGCTTTTTGTGTCTTAACCTTTTTTTTTTGCATTATAGGCTACAACTTTGTATCCATACTTTGAATATTTGGTAACTTAATTGTATACTTTTTTTTTACGTCTTTCAATTTGAATTTGTTTCGGCCTGCTGTATTTTGAGGTTTTTTTTGTGGGGTTTTATTTTATTTTATTTTTTTTTTTTTGGGGGGGGGGGGGGGAGACAATAAACAAACAAACCAACCAACAAAGCAAAATAAACAGTTGCTTATTATTTGCTTAGTCCTTGGCTACAGAACCAGAAATATGTAATAAATGAATTATTGAATAGTAAAATAGTCTTTCACAACTAGAATTAATTAATAAATGAATTAATGAATATGACACATTAACAATTGCCGTTAGAAATCAGAGAACGTTTGTAAATTTGAGTCTGTTTCGGCCTTCTGTTATTTTTGTTTACAAAAAAAACCAAACCAACCAAAAAGACAAAACAAGGAAAAACAGAACCACAATCCTCAACCCCCTCCCACAGGCCCACGAAAAACCTACCTGCGATGTTTTCTTTGAAAACTCGACCGCTCCGATGACGTTTTCATTTACTGTCGTGTATAAAATGGCGCGTAAAAAAGGGTATTGGAATGAATTTAAAGGCACAGGGGTGGATTTCACAAAGGTAGTCTTAACTTAGGACTAGTCCTAGGCAATGCTAAGAGATAGGACTGGTCCTAAGTTAAGACCAGTAACTCATCCTAACTTAGGACTGGTCCTATCTCTTAGCATTGCCTAGGACTAGTCCTAAGTTAGGACAACCTTTGTGAAATCCACCCCTGGACATGTTTGGTAGTTGTCAGAGACCAGTATTCTCACGTGTATCCCAACATAATGCTACATATGATCATCGAATTAGCAAGAGAATCATGACAGAAAAAATACAAACTGTACTCTACTTTTTGTGCTTTCAGATGAATGATAAAAGGATGCGGCTGATGAAGTATTTTTTTTTATAATATATGAGTGAGAAATTACTTTTTTCTCAAAAACTACGTTACTTCACAGGGAGCTGTTACTATCAACAGCTCTCCATTGCTCGTTACCCAGTATGTTTTTTGCTAACAAACTTTGAGTAATTTTACCACGTGCTCTGAACTCGCACAAAAGACCAGTGACATAATCCTTGGTGTACTTTTGGTGGGGTAGTGACTCCTTCTATAGAGAACAGCACGATAGCCTGATAATGACATTAAAAACAAACCCATTCTTAATTAGGTCTATGACCCATTTCACCAGAGATAAGTTGTACTTTAAAATACTTATTCCAGATGGGAGAAATAATGATCTAGTTTCCGGACACATTTCAACATTCTGAATAGATATTAACAAAACACACTGAACTTTTTTGGAGCATATAAAACAGTTCATTGCAATTAGGTCGCATCTGTTTAAAGCAGGACATACTTTTGGTAATTACTTAACAAGTTAATGGCCGTCAAGTAGTTACTTGGAAAGGAATAGCTGTTGATAAGTAAAAAACATTGTGAGAATTGACTATCTTTGAAGTTGGTGTATTTTTAGAGACAAAATTTAAATTGTCTTACTCAATATTCCCACACAGGTCAATCCAACAAGGGTGTGTGATTCTTTCACTATTTTCGTTCAACTTCAACAACTTTCACAGGGTTTGATATTTTTTGCATTAATGTTGGGATACACTAAGTGTGGATAAACTGGTCTTTGACTTTTACCAAAAGTATTTCCCTCATCTAATCCCTCATCTAAAGTTAAAAGCCTATTATTTATTTTCCGATTTATACAAAGTTTCTCTGTACTTCTTTCTGTTATTACTTGTAATGGCCACTAGAGTACATTCATTAAGCTGTTGCGCAATACTTTTTTTTTTGGGGGGGGGGACGGCTCTATAGCTGGGTCTAATTTGTCATTAGCTTTTGGGCAATATCTAAATAATATCTCATCACCACTACATTTTGCATTCTCTCCTATATGACATCAAATTCTGTTTGTCATGTTTCTGTGCCAACTACGGAAAAACGGCACTTATGTTCATGTCGTTGAAATCGGGGTATCAGGCTTGTGCCAAGGTTCTCGTACTTCAAAACAGATTCAATCGTAGCACACATTTATAAGCCTTAATATAAGAAACAAGACATGACTTAAACTTGGCTCGGTCGAAGATTCTTGGTTTAGAAATTCAGAGATTATATCAGAACCACAACTAGCCTCACGTATTATGATTATTTCATGCAAAGAACTTATTGTTTTGTAAACCAAATCTTCTCTTAAGTTCACTGCTAATTTGGACATGTCTACAAAACACCTTTTTTAGTTCACACCAACTTTTAGATATAGTTAAAATTAGTCTGGTTTATTATGGTTGACAGCAACACAGTTGGCTGAAATACCGCTGTTTAGTGAAAAATATTTTACAACTTTGCTAAAAGCGGAGCAAAAAGAAACCCCAATATTTTACAAAACCGCAGCACAAACATCAACATGCTACATCAACACCAACAACGCAAAAAACAGACGTTTAAATGGAGTAAAGAGTGTGCCATATTTTGATAATAAAAAAAATAAAGCTTCAGATTGCTAGAGTAGTAATGGTGGAGTTGTTAAAGGCCTATCTCTGGGTTATACAACGGGGTTTTATGACACAGATAATGTGCTATAGTTTCACTTGCTCTGACATATTTCAAAATGGCAGCAATAGTGTACTGGTATGCGAACACTGGTGGTAAGTGAGCTTTAAATTTGAAATTATTGTTTTCCTCCGGAAATCATCACCAACCCTGCTGTGTGTTGTTCTTGCAAAGGGTGTGCACAGCATTGATAAAATTTACCATAAATATTGTTATGCTCATAACTTATGCAAGGCATAAAAGTGGTCATGATGGTGAAAAACTACACTCCTTAAGAATGGTTTTGATTACGATGTATTTTTGTAATTCAAAATTTTTCAGCTGCTCTTCTATAAAAAATGGCGGCTTGCTAAACACAAATCGTGCGTTGTTGAAATCGACACTACAGGGTGTTACTGAGTTTTACATCAACTTCTTAGTTCTCCTTTCTAAATAATTTTTTTTATTATAGATAAACCTAGTAGTTTTTGATATCTAAATTGCTCAAACTCACCTATGGATTGCAAATCCTGGCCACCCGTCTGGGCTGCAACTCTGTACTATTCCAACTGAACGTGGGGAACAAGATGTGGGACCACAGCCACCGTCCATCGAATCAGGCCTACTGCATACCACCGAAACAGGGTCTGCTCGCTGCAATCAACGCGAGGCAGTCAAAGTTGCAGTCTCTCGCTGGTGACAGGTTTCAGAGTCACGAACAACAACGGCACTTTCTTTTGGGCGGGACTTATGCTGAGATAGCGCAACAACTTGCGTAAGGTCAACAAGAAAACCCCCCAGAAAAGGTATACAAGAAAACCTTGCTATGAGATTGAAGTCACTTCCTTGCCATGAATGCTGAGATCATAAGGGGGTTTAGTTTGTGCTGTGGGGAGGGGCCTAGATTATGCCGAATTATGGTGACTGTTTAAACTGAGCTATGGATAACCTCTCCATGTTGTTATCAGTTCAATTTCTTCATCCAAGGTTTTGAACACACAGCTGCTGTGAATATTCATTTTGCTGAGGTGCTATAAATATTCATGTTTTCCTATTGATTGTTTTATCACAGATGTTATGTTTATCGTGTTCCTTGAGATTGAGAGAGAGCCTGAAAAGCATCGACGCCTGGCACTCTCCACAGTGTCACTGTGAGGGTTGAAGCGCCAGGCTATTTATTTGTACATAATAATGACATTTGTAGTCTGCATCTACAAACATTTTTGTCTCGCAGTAATATTGGCAACTATACTTTCAAAGGCCCTTTCTAAAAAGGCCCTTTCAAAAGTGTTAGGAAACAGGTTTTCATTACGATTAGCCAAAATGTATCAGTTTAACTAAACGTTCTTGAAACATCAGGTTTGACAGCGTCACTGAGTGACGGATACGAGCACTATTTAATAAGCCATAAATTAAGTTAAATTAAATTAAACTATCTTATACTTGAAGAGTTCTTTGTCATGAAACCGGCTTGTATTTTGTTCCCCATAGAAACTGTTAATACAGTTTGTGTTTCCTCAATAGCAGAGATGACAACTTTTGAAAGAACCAAAGAACCAGAGAGTTTAATTTGTTTCTTTTTAATCAATCTGTTTATTGTTCCAAAAACATTTGTTTGTCTTTTCTTTTTTAATCAAGGCCAATTCTAATTTTCCAAGTGTGATGGGATAGAAAAACTCTTAGTCTTATCTTATCTTACAACCTAAACGAAAAGGGGGCAGGAAACTTATATATCTGTTCTTTATTTCCTCTCGGTGTAGTTTGACTCTCTGACTATTATTATGTTTCCTCCCTTAAAGGTACAGGACCGATTTGTAATTACTCAATTTTTAGCATGAAACATTTGATATGAGCAATGGAGAGCTGTTGATAGTATATCACATTGTGAGAAACGGTTCCCTCTATAAAAAAAGTAACGTAGCTTTTGAGAAAGAGGTAATTTCTCACTCAAATATTAAAAGACTTCAGGCCTGGAGCCTTTTATTTGGCATGTAAAGGCACGAATACAAAATAAAGCAACCACGATGTTTTTTCTTTCATTTTTCTGTCGCAAATTTCGATGACCAATTGAGCCCAACTTTGTACAGTTTTTATTTTATGCATAGTTGAGATACACCAAGTGAGATTGAATAATAATTGGTCTTCCAAACGTGTCTACATCTTCATCTACATCTACGCTGGTACTCAGCAAAGTCTACTTCTAGATGTAAAAGCTGATGTGAAGACTATAGGTGTACATGAAACCAGTGGAAAGTTGTGCTCAGAAAATATGTGCAAGTAAAAACATCTGGCAGTGGACACTACTGGTAATTACTCAAAATAATTATTAGCATAAAACCTTACTTGGTGACGAGTAATGGGGAGAGGTTGATAGTATAAAACATTTTGCGAAACGGCTCCCTCTGAAGTGACATAGTTTTTGAGAAAGAGGTCATTTTCCACGAATTTGGTTTCGAGACCTCAAATTTAGAATTTGAGGTCTCGAAATCAACCATCTTAAAAGCACTCAACTTCGTGTGATAATGGTGTTTTTTCTTTTATTATTATTCCGCAACTTCGACGACCAGTTGAATTCAAATTTTCACAGGTTTGTTATTTTATGCATATGTTGAGATACACCAAGTGAGAAGACTGGTTTTTGACAATTATACCAAACATGTCCAGTGTCTTTAACAGAAGCAGAGAGACGGAAAGAGAAGAGGGATATTTCCGTCTTTATTTCCTCGATGTAATGCGATTTAGATATCAAGTTCCATCCCTCAAAACAAAAGTGGAGTTGACATTTACTTTCATAAATCAACACCTGCGAGAACATGTTCAGGAACTTGGATGACAGTGCCTGCCTTTACACTCATGCAACCGATTAGTAACGTTTCCGTCCCCCTGTTGCTTCACTAGACCTTGTAAAGACAGGGTATACTTCCAGCTAGGGTACAGTTTGGGTAATATTGTCAAAGACTATAGGGCCCTATGTCCTTGATCCGGCCCAACTTTAGAGTTGTCCAACTGCAGTTGAGATCGGTCCCAACTTGAGTGTTGACTGTATAGTTGGGATCGCCCATTATAGAACTCTACCATACAGGCTGTACAGTATGATAGCCCCCTGTTTCTCCACTCACTGCTGTCAAAGATCAGTATGTACTTGTTCCGTCCCAACTTGACAATCGTCCCAACTTGAGTGTTACAGTTGAGACGTCCCAACTGTACTTAGGTTTTCCCATACAGTACATGTACAGTACATGATAGCCTCCAATTTATTCACACTTAAAAAAAAACCATTGAAGATAACAGAAACAACGTTTTATTGATTCATAATAATTGTATTTTTAAATATTAATTTCATACTAAAATCAAACAATGATGTTTTCCCCCTTAATCCTGCTTAAAACGCTCCGAGAAAATTTCCAAGGAAATGAAAAATGTTAAAAATATATTAAGGAGACTAACGAAATGTTGAAATCATACAAAAACACATAAAGAAAAGTTTTTAAAAATTTTAACTTGTGTCTGAATGAAAACTGTGACCATTATCAGGCATCTGTAGAACATTATACCTTTTTCATTCTGCCACCATTTTGGTAATGTTCCTTGTTTCCTATAACAGTAATGAATGCATGCATTCATTACACCGAAAAAGAACCAAACTATTTTGTTTTCTTCCAGTCTCGGTTTGGTTGCATTCATGGGTTACATTGGTTCAGAGTGTGGATCAAAATCAAGATGGCCACACCATGATCAAGGTATAAACTGTAGTGTTGGGACTTACAAAGGCTCTGGCTGGTTGATTTATACTCCGGTGTTGATGACAATCACCGCGTCCTCGTATAGTACAGTCATCGTGTGATTTGGATGTTCGACTCATTTTTACCACCCCCGTTTTTACAGTGAACATAACCATCAGGCTCTCCTCTTGAGCCGCCAGGGGCAAATTTCATTGAAGTGCTTGAGTAGAAAATACTATTATTATTGGTTTATTAAAAAACATTCAAACATCGCAGCCACGAGCTGAACTGGGTTTAAAACACAGAGATTCATAGGAAATAGATATGTTAAAAATTACAGAAAACCAGTAAGAAATACAATTTGTTTTTATACATTAAAGGCAGTGGACACTATTGGTAATTGTCAAAGACTAGCCTACACAGTTGGTGTATCTCAACATATGCATAAAACAACAACCCTGTGAAAATTTGAGCTCAATCGGTCATCGAAGTTGCGAGATAATAATGAAAGAAAAATAACCCTTGTCACACGAAGTTGTGTGCGTTTAGATGGTTGATTTCGAGACCTCAAGTTCTAAATCTGAGGTCTCGAAACCAAATTCGTGGAAAATTACTTCTTTCTCGAAAACTATAGCACTTCAGAGGGAGCCGTTTCTCACAATGTGGTTGATGGTATAAAACACTGTGAGAAACGGCTCCCTCTGAAGTGGAGTAGTTTTCGAGAAAGAAGGAATTTTCCACGAATTTGATTTCGAGACCTCAAGTTAGAACTTGAGGTCTCGAAATCAAGCATCTGAAAGCACACAACTTCGTGTGACAAGGGTGTTTTTTCTTTCATAGTTATCTCGCAACTTCGACGACCGATCGTGCTCAAATTTTCACAGGTTTGTTATTTTATGCATATGTTGAGATACACCAAGTGAGAAGACTGCTCTTTGACAATTACCAATAGTGTACACTGTCTTTAATACCTTTCAAATTAGGATAAGAACAACGTTTCATGAAAAAGCAAGGGGCTGCGGACGTTTTGTAGGGTAAACGCTCAAGGTTCAATGTTGTACTCAGTTGCAGTTTTTCAAAATTTAGGCTCAACTAGTCGAAGTTGCAAGAAGAAAATATAGTGAAAAAAGCACTGTTGTGAATAAAGTGGGGCCTATTGTGTGCTTTCAGGTCAGATGCATATCTCAATTTCAAATTATTTGGGAGGAAAATTTACTTTTTTCTGTAAAGGAACACGTTGCCTTGGATCGGTCGAGTTGGTCTTTTAAAAGAGTTTGTAACCGTTTGTTATAAAATGCATATGGTTAGAAAGATGTTTTAAAAGTAGAATACAATGATCCACACAAACATGCCACTAAATTGCGTGGTTTTCCTTTTACCTCGTCGACTAACACGGTCGGCCATTTATGGGAGTCAAATTTTTGACTCCCATAAAATAAAATGGCCGACCGTGTTAGTTCGCACAGTAAAAGGAAAACCACGCAATTTCGAGGCAAATTTGTGTGGATCATTGTATTCTACTTTTAAAACATCTTTCCAACCATATGCATTTTATAAAAAACGGTTACAAACCCTTTTTATAGACCAACTCGACCGATCCAAGGCAACGTGTTCCTTTAAGACTACTTATTCAATGGGTCGTTCCTATAACAATGTCTTATAATATCAACAGCTCTCCGGTGCTCTTTACCAAATAAGTTGTCATCAATAATTGATTGGTAGGGCCTACTCCTAAAAATTGATGTTAAAGGCACTGGACTGTATTGGTAATTGTCGAAGAAAAGAATTCTCACTTGTTGTATCTCAACATAATAATTATGCACAAAATAACAAACCTGTGAAAATTTTAACTCAATTAGTCATCGAAGTTGCGTGATAACAATAGAAGAAAAAACACCATGATAGTCACACGGGTTGCGTGTTATCAGATGCTTGATTTCGGGACCTCAAATCTAATTCTGGGGTATCGAAATCAAATTCGTGGAAAACTACTTCTTTCTTGAAAACTACGTTACTTAAGAGGGAGCCGTTTATCACAATGTTTCATACTATCAACAGCTCTCCATTGCTTGTTATACTAATAAAGTTTTTTATGCTAACAATTATAATTACCAATAGTGTCCAGTGCCTTTAACCTTCTGGTCAAAATAGGCCAAAATGAGACCTGGAAATCGGTCATCCCAAAATCGTTCTGACATAACATAATGAAACACACGGCTCAGGTCTAACCCTGAACTCTTTAGTTCGTCGATTTCATAACTGTCGAACAATTAAACTCACGGTTGACTCGACATACTTCGCGCGCCAACAGGCTTTTCAACCTCGTTGACAAAGAAATCAAACTAATTGTACCCGTCCAGTTTCAGCAGGAAGTTCACGGTGGTTCCATGGGTTGAGAGTGGGCCTTTGTCACCTTGAACAAAATCACCAGACCATTCAGAGCAAAGTTATATTTAGCTTTCTTAAGTTGACGCCTTTCATTGGCTTGTCATTATTTAACCAGGCGAACAAAAGAGCAGTTCTAAAAATAGTATTTGGTGCTATTTTTGGCGTTCCCTCATAGAGCTTATTTCGATGAAATCTTTTGTTGCAACGGCCTCGACTTTCGGATAGCCGGAGGTGATCCGTCAATCCAACTGCCTTATTTTTTTTATAAAGAAGGTGCACAATGGATTTTATTTATATCAACAAGAAAACAAAACAATATTATGAAGACAGGCAAAAGTGTCTATAGCTACCCGGGCACAAAACAAACTATTAAGGGTATGTACCGGCTGGCACGCCATCGGCTTATTAGCCAAACCAAACTGTTTGCTTTTTCGAATGTTCTTTCAAGTCCTTCCAAATCAGTCGAAAGATTAGCATGAGCATCTGACGTCACGCTAAGGTGAGGCTTGTTAATTACGCCACCTATCACCTATGCAGACCGAAAGTGCAGCTGCCAGACGTCACATCTGACCAATCAAAATACAGATTCATTATTATTGCTTTATTTAAAACACCCAAACTTGGCAGCCAGAGGCTGAATTGCGTTTATATATCAGAGCATAAGAAAATATATATACTATTTTTAAAATGACAGAAAAAAATTAGGATATAAAAATATTTATTTAAGTACAAATACAAAATACAAGATATTCAAAGACTAAAATACAAAAATACTTTCAACAAGGGAGGCATAACACACCTCTTGCTATAAACTCTGTTAAGTGCTACTATTCATTTAATATTTTAAAAGAACATAAATAGAAGCACGAAATAAACAATTGCACTACAAAAAGAGCATGCAGCAGGAGGCAAGTTAAAAATAAATAGCAATTGCACCAGAAACATGTACATAATACAAACAAGCAAGGTAAAAAAATTATTTTTATTCAAGAGAGCAGTCAGGTGTGGAATGGGGCTGTTCTTATATCGATTAGTACGGCATCTAACAATGGATAACGTGTTGGAATTCCTCAAATTGTTATTTCTTGCTGGAGGGAGCCAGTCTCGGTGCATGGGGGAGTTGAGGAGGGTAGTATCAAAACCGATGGATAGTTTTTCCAGCCTATCAACCATGGGAGGAATATCAATTAGCTGACAAGTGTCCTTATAGGATTGAGTGTAAAAATGGTTATGACCAAGGATGACCCGAAAGGCTTTTTTTTGCAGCTTTTCGAGGCATTCTTTTTTACTTTTAGTTAGACCAACCATGCTGGAGATGCGTACTCAAGTGTTGGTCTCAAATACTGTAAATACACTGTTCTAAGATCTGCCACAGGGATATTACAGCGTTTGAATTGACGTAAAAAGTACAGTTTGTGGGTAAAATCTTTACACATATTGTTAATTTGGGAATCCCATTTAAGATTATCCTGGATATGAACACCTAACAGTTTCACACAGCTACTTTGAGCAAGGACTGAGTCCCCAATATGAAAATTAGGTAACACAAATGGGCCTTTCTTGAAGTTAGAACACAAAACCTGGCATTCAGAAAGCTTACGTAACTTACATTATCGTATTCAATCAGTGTATCCAATGAAACTACTGTAAAACCAGTACCTGTCTTTACCTTGTGCATAAAGACAGGGGACTAGTCAATACAAACTTTGGGTGCGACCCAGAGGTGTGCTCATCGGGGTGAGCCCATCTGTCAAGATGAGTAAAGGACAGGACGTTCACTCGCCCTCTCGTGGTGACGTCGTGCACCTCGAGCCAGTTCCACAAGCAGGGCACTTTGGGCTACCAGGGCCCAATTTCATAGCGCTGCTTAACGGTAAGCAAATTTGCGGTCTTACTGTAGCAGACAAATTTGCTTAAGCCTTAGCGTATTTTACAGGTTAGCAGATTAGGCAGCCATATTGCGTGTTTACCGTGGATTTGCATCGTGACGTCATCGTGCGGTAAGCACCGGAAGGTTGGCATGCCTTTTCGTGCGCTTACGGTTAGCATCGCTACAAAACAGAAATTGCACAGTAAGCACAAAATCGGCTGCTAATAAGCAGCGCTATGAAATTGCGGGTCCTGACGTCACACTTCGAGGCTCGCAAAGACAGGGGCCCAGTCTAGGGTGAGCCCCGGATTAAAGTAGGCCTAACCCTACTCAAACGTACCGGGGCCGGGCAGATCGGGGTCGACCCGGGGAAGCTAATCGATTCGAACGAACCCTTAGTCATGATTGGCGACGCTTTTTTTGTATCAGTCACCAGATAAAATTATAGAGGGCGCGATGATGACTGGCCAGGCTAATTCGGAGGGACTGGGCAAGTTTATAAACCTGAATATAATTTTTGAGCCGTATTATCTTTGTGTATGAGGATACAGAAAATTAACCAATGAAGATTATAGGATAAGGTTTGCCTCCACACTACCACCACTACATCACCGTAAACATTGCTAATTCAAGGAGGAAGGAAAATAGGGGAATTGGGGTTTTGTGTGTGGACCCCGGTTTGCTGTTGATCATATTCCGAGGTGTCACAAAACTAGAGGTAGCCTGTGTGGTTTGTCTCTAACTTTCAATGTATGAGTGCCAAACTTTAATATTTGATTTCATGCTCTAAAAATGTAGCGAACTGATGCAATTTTTTGGCACGACTCATGACATTATCACATTTTGCAAAACGATGGGGATCTACACTTAGTTGTGTGTCAACTAAAGTGGTTTATTATTATTTTAAAAAATCCCAAAGTTGAAACTTTTAATAGCAAAGGCAATGGAGTTTCAAGGGGAAATCAATGGTAGGATTTGGGGTAGGACTTCATATGAAATATCGTCCACATTTTGTGCGTTCCTGTCGAGAAAACCGTGAATTTTTTGATGATCTCCAAAGGTCAGGAAGTTTGTGTGGAAAATGGTTGCACCCATTCAAAATAGGCCAACATTTTTTATGTGCCAAACTGATCATTATCATGTTGGCCCTCAAATTGTTTTGTAATAATGACGTTATGGGGTCACGCAATTGGTAGAATGTGTCATTATGCTCCCCAATATCACCTATAACAGAATGAAGTTGTGCACCTTTCATGGGAATGTTAGGTAAAAGCTAAACTTCACTTGGTGGGGAAGGGGGGGGGGTATTATTGTTTGCGGGTGGTTGTGACGTATTTTCCCCACAGTCAACAGAGGGCAGTATTCATAAAAAGTATAGAGTCTGGTTCCGGAGTAGCACACATGCTTGCACGGTGAATGGTATACACAAAATGTGCAGTGGCGGGAATAAGTCCAAATTATTTCCTCACACATGGCGGCAGAGAGATAGGCTTTTCGTGAACAATCTGGTGAAGAAATACGCCTGAAATGACGGCGAACTTCGTTGCTCCTGTGATCCAGGAGAACCCTACTGGGTGGGGGCCATGTGCGGTGCCGGAAAAGTTCAAAGATATCCCTTATCAGCCCTTTTCGAAAGGAGACAGGTTAGGAAAGGTGAGTGTTCTAAAATATTCTGGAGAACAATTCTTGCTCATTTTCGCTGGTAACCTGATTTCGTTGTACAGTTAAATACGCCATCCAGCAGGTACCTGCGAATAAATTAGTACTAAAAAAGTTGCTGATTTTAGGACTTTGGGAGTGGTCTGCTTGCATTTGCTGCAGCCATTTTTCACTTAACTGGCATACAAAGTCAACATGGTAAATAGTGCCAACGGTTTCCTAGACTCCCTCCCCCTCTGCTTCTTGGCCCTTCTCCCAACACATATACACATTAGCTTCTTTTATTTTTTTTAATTTAAATAAATCAAAAAGAAAAACCAACCCTCCATAAGGTTTATCACGAATAGCAAAATATCAAGAGAGGGCGCTGTTGAACCCACACAAAGGTATAGGCGTTGCGTGCGCGAGTCGTACAAACTGCATAGTAACCGCCCCATATTCCTTCCCACAATGCAGTGCGTTTCTGAATCGCGATAAACCTTATCCTCCAGAGTCCAACTAGATTTAAAGAGGCCAGCGCAACGGTTGAAATTGACAACTAAGTGTGCTATATTAGTGGGGATGTCTTGTATTGTTTGTAACCTCCATTGTTGATTGTTTGAATCTATCCAGTGATTTGATTCCTGCTGAACTTTGATTTGTGTTGTTTTTATTCAGTAAAGTTAGATCAATTTCATGTTATTTATATATCTTTATAAATTTCCACGATTCAGTTGGTGTCCATCGCAATGTGGGAAATTTTGAAGTTTGGTTAGTAAGTAGACAGAACAGTTGAACCTTTCAATGATGAAATAAGTTATCCCTGTCCGAGTTGAAAAATCTGTGGATATAAATCTTATTCTGAGAATTGTAAAGAAGCAAACTGCACTTTCTTCAAAATGCAGCCCATCACTCATCAGAATTTAATTAATGTATACAAGAAATATCCTCAAAACAGATTTGGCAATTTTCCTGGTTTAAAAGAAAACTAGACAATTGCCTCCATTATACCATGTCGTTGCCTGTATGCGACCATTTATAAATATTGAGTACAACATACATATTTTGTGCAAATTTTTTCCCAAGGAAAGAATTCTGTGGAATACTGCTCCAACCTTGCAACAAAATGTGCATACAGTTTACTTGTTTTGGTGTAATCCTATGAAAAACCCTTAGCCCTATCCCAGACAACCACATGAGTTTTTTTATCCCTCTGAAAAAAATGTGAAGCGACATAAAAATATGGATTTATACAGGCTGATCCAAAGAACTCCACCACTTCATGCATTGACCAATCCGACCTTGTTAATATTTACATAATTTAACAAAGTGCGTTAATTTTTCATATAGGTTTCAGATTGGACAGGAGCTACATATCAAGACAAAAGATATTTAGGTAAGAAAAACTTAATATTCGGGCAGTTAGTAAAATTTCCCCTTTAAAGTTCTGGGAAAAAACTCTACTTCTAATGTCCTTTCAGTGATGAATTTTGTTATCCCTGGCTTAAAAAAAATCTGTGGATAAAAAATATAATCTGAGAAAGGTATAAAAGTATGTTTGATTGTGCGATATATAAAAAAAGACTTTGATAAAAACGTTTAAACTACAAACCAGGCCTGGAAGAACACAAAGGCTCAGAGCTTGAACTTCGCAAAGCACAACAATTTTCTCCGGTAAGGGGTACTTCTATGAGAAAAATGTAATTTTGTTTTGGAACTTTGCAAATGCCTCCACAGCAAAAGCACAGGGCAATTGCTGTGGGTGCCCTGGGTTATTTTGAGGCCTGGAGGCTACACAAGGAGGCCATATCCTCTGTTGCCTGTGGTTTTGGCCTTGGTGCCCCTTCAAAACTTTCACATAACCTAAGATTCTCTAATGGAAGTGCCCTGTGCAAAATGAAAAGGGCCTTGCCCTCCTCAAGACGGAATTCCTGACTTGCACTTGAAATCACTGATTTGTGGGCTGGATTTACATGGAGTGGCCATGGAGCTGTTGCCCCATTTCTTGGCCTTGGTGCTCTGTCAAATGTTCACCATAGTTGTTAAGATTTTCCAACAGAAGTGCCTCTTGCAAAAAGAAAATGGCCTTGCCCTCTCAAAGATGAAATTCCAGGCATGTGATTCAACACATGTTTCTTTAATTTGACCGCCCACAGGCAAGTACTCGTCACAGTTTGGTTCTGGAAACCAATACACGTACTACCATGAACAAGATGAGTCAACGTTCCAGCTGGTTGACACGGCACGCACCCAGAAGCCTATCTACATGCGCAACCGTATGCGCTTCACTCAGGTACTTACATTAACCCTCTTACTGTCTGACTATTCATAGGGATGAGAGTTTTCAGACTTAGTTCCGATGCTGGAACTCTCTAACAAATCATATTCGGACATCAACTCACTCCAGACTTTTAAGTGCAACTTAAAAACGCACATGTTCTCTTACCGCCCATCAAACAACTTTGTGGTATTCTTTACAGCGCATTGTATCTCTGGAAAATGCACTTTACAAGTCTTACTCATTATGTAAAGTCGGCCTGGTGAACAAGAAAATCTGCCATTATGTTTTTATTGATCCACTTCTCTAGTGCTGGAGCACTGTGTCTAAAAGCTGTGTTCAAATTTTGCCATGGTGATTTGTATGGTGACATCATAATTTGCTAAGCAGAATTTGCTAAGCAGAACTGATAATGCTGCACATGCTAACAGGCATGCCACCATAGAGTCCCTACAGTTTGGGTGTTGTGGTTCTAATTATGGTGTTGGATTTTATTAGTTAGAGTGAGTTAAGATCAGATAGGGAAGAGTTGTACCTTTCAATGATGAAATAAGTTATCCCTGTCCGAGTAACTAAACAAATCTGTGGATAGAAATCTTATTCTGAGAATGGTAAAGAAGCAAAATGAAAGATTGTTTTCCTTAAGTTTGTGTTGTTGAAATTTGATCCAAGTTGCACACCGTACAAAATGGCACCAGAATCAGAATTTACTTAACTTGTTCTTCACTGAATATGCACATGACGTCATTTGAGTAGGGCTGTTCTTTGTCCAATCCTGCGCGCCCCATGTACAAATGTGTGCGCTTCCATTGTTTCCTCATCGGGTTACCTCTAAGATAGCAGCTAAGTGATTTCCATTCATAAAGACTACACTAGGCAATTGTGTATCCATGTCCCATGTCATTGCATGGGTGCATTTTTGAAATTGACTTGTGTGATTTTTTTCTAAGGAGAGATCCGTTTTCTGTGGAACACCGGCATCCGTGTTCAATGTCACTGCCCTCACTGAAGGTTAACACTAGTGTCTCTTTTTATTTTTGCAGCAACGCACAATGCGTCGTGATCGTGAGCGTCGTGAACAGCGACAGCAGGTGAATATGCAGACGCTGACCAAGGCCCAGAAGGAGAGACAACGACAGGTGCGCAGACTGCAGAAGCAGTACGGCCGCGGCCGGCAGAAGTGGTCGGACAAGGGCAACAATCGCTTCTGGAAGTCTTCGGTAAGTCACTGTACTACGCTTTTTGTTTCTCACAATTTGGATAATAGTACAAATAATGGAATCTTGTATAGTACTTTATCACACCTCAAATTGTCTCAGTATTTTGCACTGCAAGGTATGTTGAGCAATGCTTTTGAAGTATGAGACCTATTCTTTTACAGCACCATGAAATGATTTACAAGGTGTGGTGGTGCAATGCTGCCAATCGAACCAGGAACACAGGGGCAAACCCCTTCTCTTTATGATAAGTGCACTGAGTTCTTTTTATCTGTCTCATCTATTTTAGCCTTCAAGAAAGTCTCTACTAGGGTCAAAATGTCAGGCCACAGATCTGTGTACTTCTAATAAACACCAGTAGGCTTTGAAGTAAATGTCCTTTTTTGCCCTCCTTGTTTGAATGCTGCTCATTTAGGGCCCTGTGAAGGCTCGCAGCGCCTCAGTCCAAGTGCGAGGAGAATGGGAGGTTATAGAAGAGCTTGACTTTCCTCGTCTTAACAAACTCCGCTTCCCTGAAGCATCAGATCCAGAAGACTTGTGAGTATTGACAACCACAGTGTAGAAATTTCCTTATAACTTTGTGTGTTGTGTGGAACAAAGAAAAATTTAATTAAAGTGGGACTTCAAATATTTTAGTGAGAAATAACATCTTTCTCAAAAAACTGTTACTTCAGAGGGAGCCAGTTCTCACAATGTGTTATACTATCAACAGCTCTCTATTGCTCATTTTTATGTTAACAATTATATTTTGAGTAATCACCAATAGTGTCCAGTGCCTTTAATGAAGTAATTCTCACATTCTAGGCACCCCATGATTTATGAAAAAGGAGAATTGTTGGAGGAAAATGGCTCCTTGCACACCTCGCTGGTTAAAATTGTTGATTGAAAAACCGTACCTTTCAATGATGAAATTAGTTATCCCTGTCTGAGAAATTTAAAATCTGCGGATAATATGTATTTTCTGAGACTGGTACAGAAACGCGACGGCTTCCAAATTCAGCAGACACTTTGATGTGTGATGAACAGGGATGTGATTTTCAGGATGTTTTTCTCTGATTTCATTATTTGCTCTTAATCCATTTGAGCCTTGAAAGAAGTAAAGCAATTGGCCAAGGACAAAAATGTGACACTCCATATTGGATCCAGACTTGCTGTTTTGCATTTCTAGTGACGCACAAAATCTGTACACTTGCATTGTAGCATTGGAGATTCCGGGTCTTGAATAAGTGAGAACACTGTGCACCAAGCCTTTTGATTTGTTTAAGAAATGTCAGATACATCAAGTCTCATCCAGCTGAAAAATTGCATTGTTGCTACATTCAGTAGTTGACAAAAATTAGGGCAAATATGTGAGTTAATAAATTTTAGTTTTAGTTTGCAGATTAAACAAATGATACTGAATTTCGGAACTGAAATCAGATTTGCCCTTTGTGTTTTTTCATTTCAAACTCCAGAGTTACCTGCGGAGAGATGGAGTACTACGACAAGACATTTGATCGGATAACAACAAAGTCTGAGCGGAGACTAGCAAGGGTCAACCGGATCTTCCACAAGGTCACCACAACAGACGACCCCGTCATTAGAAAGGTACAAAAGTTATTGTCTATACTGAGCTTTTTGTAATGCTGAAATCTTGGGGCAAGATACAAACTTAAGGCCCGGTCCCACTGCAGCGATAACGAGAACGATAACGCATTCCATTGGTTGAATGAGCGTGTGCGTATTCTGCAAGGAGCAATTCAACCAATAGAGTACGTTCTCTTTGTGGCGTGATCGTTATCGTTTTCGATATCGCTGCAGTGTGACTCGGCCTTTACACTAGTATCTCTCTTCTAAATTCTAAATTGAAATTTTACTTCTTGAACCCAGTACCTTTCTATGATGATAAAAGTTATCCCTGTCTGAAAATGTTTTTAAAAAATATCGATGTGGATGATAATTTGTATCTGAGAAATGTAGTTATGGACCTACAGTAGTTGTATCAAAGAGGCAAAATGGCTTGCAAATCTTGTTTAGATTTGTTCAAGCACTAAACACAGCGTGCTGTGGTTAGTGAGTAGTGACTTTAAATTGTTAAAGCATCTGAGGGGGAGGGGAACGGAGCCTGCCTACAACTTTGAAAAAGTTAATACAATGTTGATTTAAATAACGTTTGAAAAACCAACTTAAAGCATTTTTTTCGTGAACAATAAGTATTTGCAATATTTGTAAATTTCCTCATTTTTTTCAACAAACTTCAACTATGTGTCCGCAGGTGTACTTGCCTGCTTCCATCAGCAGTTTTTCCTTTCCGGTAATCTGGAAAAGAAATAAGTAACTGGATATGTATAATATCTAAATTTGTATAATGAAACATGTTTTGTTCGTCATTTTTATCCCCTTTCCTTTCTATTCCACTTTGTAATCTTAATGATGTAGTTGGCCAGTAAAGGCAAGGTGTTTGCCACTGACATTATCCTGGCTACTCTGATGTGCTGTACCCGCTCTGTCTATTCCTGGGATATCGTCGTACAGGTGAGATATGAATTATCTAAAACTTGTCCTTGTCTATAGTGATTAAGTTCAATGATGAAATAAGTTATCCCTGTCCGAGTATTTCAAAAATCTGTGGATAGAAATCTTTTTCTGAGAATGGCAAACTGCAAAGTCACTGTATTATCGGTGCTATCCTTGGTGCAAGTAAAGCGCTTATATACAAAACAGTTGTTCAGCCATTGTTGTCGTCCTGATTAATTAATCTTTTAAATTTTCCTTTAAGCATGTTGGAGGCAAGCTCTTCTTTGACAAGAGAGATGACCCAGAATTCGGTGAGTTTCATATGGCAAGATATAATACTAATAATAACATTAAGTTTTTATACAGCGCTTGTCAAACTCTGGTGTTTCATTTTGGATGCATAATCGACATGCATTAAACAGTCCTTGTGGTGCCCTTTGCAAAGTACGAATTACATGTTTACATTGGCCTCATTAAGTGCGCCTCACCAGAGAAAAGTTGTTGTGCCCCTTCGAGACTGAAGTTCAAGGCTTGCATTCAGTTTTCACATAGATCCTTGTCATTTTAAATTCTCTTCACAATGAACACAGAATAAACACGTAAAGTCTTCTACCTTGCACTCTGAAAATCTTAATTTTGGTTTTTACCCATACACCTATGTGTGTTAGCACTGTATACTCAGTACTCGTTCACATTCAGAAAATCGTTTAAAAACTCTTCTTGTCCGCTGCGTCACAAACTTGCCTCATTTAGACAACGGGCAGGGATGCATTATTTTCTTTTGTGTTGAGCGCTAAGTAACTTCTCGCTTAAGTTTTGCATTTCAGTTTCAAATTTAACATGCAAATTTCAAGCCTGCACAAGCCAAAGATGCGAGAAGTTTGTGCGCTCCAAACAATCGTACGATAGCGCCCTCTTTGACTCAATGTTGTCAGGTCATGTTAAAAAACCCTTTGTGCATGTATATATCGCATGCCACGTGATCTTCTCTTGACCAATCAGAATGGATACACTGTTCAAGGTATTTATGAATGTATATTTTCTATTGTGTCTTGGCAGATTTACTGACAGTGAACGAGACGGCAGTTGAGACTCCTCAGGACGAGGGAAATCACATGAACTCACCTCGCAACCTGGCCCTAGAAGCTACCTTCATCAACCACAACTTCTCCCAACAGTGTCTCAAAAAGGTACGTCTTGCCCTCCTTAAAAGCACTGGACTGGATTTCACTAAGAGTGAGCGGGAAAGATATTTACGCATAAAACCTAAATTCCATAAATGGTACCTGACAGATTGACAAACTTAAGAAATATGCCAATATTAATCCTAAATTTCTACATGTACCAGAAGGTTTGATAACCAAACTATATTGAACGCATTTGATATTGATCTTAGCTAACTGAGACTTGGATCCAAATAGTATATCTGTCATGTCATTGTTCAGTTTGAGAGAATCTGATCTCATCCATAGTGTGACATCTTCAGTACAGGCTTCAAGCGGCATCTATTTGATTGGGTTGGAATGAGATATTAAGTTGGATATCATCTGCATAGCAATGATATTTGACATCATACTTGAGAAGGATGTGGCATAGGCCACTTAAGTAAATCAAGAATAGCATAGGCAGTGTCCTTTTGCAGTACCCCGGTGTAGGACATGTTTTATGTTCTTTGTCTCCTGTGCCGGTGAGTTGGTTTCCAGAGAATGACTTTGTGTGCCTCAAACTTAATCCCGCGGCAAGGGCAGCATCAATATTTTTCACGGTTTGGTTGTTTGTCCATTCACTCAAGTTACTGTATCGTAGATCGTACCCTCAGAAATACTCTAAGGTTGTATTTCAGCTTCTTGTGATCTGTACGTTTGAGTTGCATTGGTTCTCCAAGCTTCTACAGAGCTTGGGTTATTTGTAGATTGTTACCAACCCCAGGGAACGAAGATGGTACAAGCTAGAACATACAGGTAGTCCTCAAATCCCTTCGTTAGTCCCTCGGCAAGGGCAGCATGAATATTTTTAACGGTTTGGTTGTATGTCCATTCACTCAAGTTACTGTCTCGTAGATCGTACCCGCAGAAATACTCTATTGTTGTATAAAGCTTCTTGTGATCTGTCTGTTTGTGTTGCATTGGTTATCCGAGCTTCTACAGAGCTTGGGTTATTTGTAGATTGTTACCAACCCCAGGGAACGAAGATGGTACAAGCTAGAACATACAGGTAGTCCTCAAATCCCTCCGTTAGTCCCGCGGCAAGGGCAGCATGAATATTTTTATCGGTTTGGTTGTATGTCCATTCACTCAAGTTACTGTATCGTAGATCGTACCCGCAGAAATACTCTAAGGTCCTATAAAGTCTCTTGTGATCTGTACAAAATGGCAGGTCTTGCAAAATACATTCACTCAGGGTCGGTACAGTCGTGGTTCCACCCTTTGCCTGGGCAATTTTAGAATGCATTGATTAGATATAGCTCACTGTGGCTGTTGATTTCTCATTATCACAGTACATGCTGTAATAATAATAATGGATACTTTTATAGCGCCGGTATGCGCCGCAAGCAACGCTCATGGCGCTGCTCTACTAAAGAACAACCAACAAGCAATGAAAGTAGAAAAAAATAATAAGAAAAATAAACTTTACAAAATACTTCTCTTTGTAGATGAGTTTTTAAACTGTTCTTGAATATGTTAAGTGAGTTTGAAAGTTTCACAGTTTCAGGTAGGGAGTTCCAAAGCCTTGGTGCTGCGCTTTGAAAACCTCTCTCCTCCCATCGATGATTTGTCGTTTTTTTCCTGAAGGAGTTTGTGTTTTATAGATCGTAATGGATGAAGACATGAGTCTTTCCACTGCTGAATGGGCCAGACTGATAACTAATGGGGGACTTGGTCATTCGTAATTAATATATTAATTATGTGCAATAAAGAAGCATTGTCCCTTCTGATTGATTGTGTGTGTGTAGCAGTTATCGCATTGCTGACATTGTCAGTTCCGCTTCTGCCGTTTTGACTATTTTTCAAGTCAGCTCCGTCAATTCCTCCTTGGACAGAAGTCTGAGGTAGTCCAACCCAGCTGTGCTTTGTAAACGCTTGCCAACTGTCTTGAGGTCTCGGTCGAGCACCGCCATTAGAGTGATACGAGTGCGTCCTCCACCAGGTTGAAGTACACCAGGTTGAAGTACTCATCTACAAATCGTTGAGCGGGTACATCTCTTGGGAGCCGCAAGACGTGTCCGAATATTCGCCAGCGTGCTTGGGAGGACCTTGATGTGGACCGATCCACTTTTGCAGCGAAGGTAGAGTGCCTTGTTGGAGATTCTATGTGGTTACTGATTACCAATGAGCTGTCGTAACTGGCTTGGGTGGAATGAGTCTAGTTGGTCGGGTTTGTTTTGGGGTGAGGCCTTGGAGAGGCGGATATGAAGATTGTTGATGAAGTGTATTTTGTAGTCCACCGTTGAATGCTGAAGTCTGAAGCACTTGTATCGTTTTAGTCAAAGCTTTTTCATTTTTATTTTTCATGTTCTTTTCTTGCTCAAACAGAATGGGGAGCGGTATAAGTTTGCTCAACCTAACCCCTTCCAAGAAGATGACGAGTCAGAGGTGGCCTCTGTCGGATATAGGTAAGTGAAGAAGGAACCATCTCAAAGGGTTTAGCTACTTTTTATAGAACACAAAACACAATGTACACAGGTTTGCATTAAACTTACACAGTTTTAAGATAATAGGGAGGTTTCGCACGCAAACATGGATCATATATAACAAACCGTTTAAAATGCCTTTCATAGACCAACTCGCCCCATCCAAGGCAAGGTGTCCCTTTAAATTTCTTCATTAAAATGGAAAATGTTGTCATGTTTTTGTTGTTGTGATCTCTATGAATTAACAATATTAATCTTGTGATTTGTTTTTACCACTACACTGATGTTTATTAAGCACTGTATAGTTGCTTATTTCCTGAGGTCTGTGAAAAAAAAAGTACACAGGCATATCACTCGGTTGGGATTCGAACCAATAGCCTTTGAATTGCTATCCAGCAGATGTCTTACCAAGCTAGATTTCGAGTTTGCACAGTAGCTAGAGGCAGTCCGAATCCAATGTGTTGGCATCGGGTACTGCAGCGAATTAGTAGATGCTAGTTTTTCAAATGAACCTGATAAAAATTTAAGTTTGGCCAGGTAGAATAAGTCCATAACCTGATAATATTTGGAACTTCAAAATCAGTCAGCTCTCAAACTAAAATTTAATACAACATTCGTCTGATCTTCAACAATCTTGTACATTTTTACTTTTTAAGAGGAAGGGTTTTGTGTCGGTGTCTTCAATGATGAACAAAGTTATCCCTGTCTTATGTTAAATCGTGAGGATATTTATTTTGAACTGAGATAGACAACCTGACCATCCCAGGCCTCTTCAAAGACATCAAGATTTCATTCTTGTGGGCATACAGCTACTTTCCTCTGGTAGGGGCGCTATTATCAGGAAATCTTAAAATTTGTGTAGGAACTTTGCAAAAGGGCACCACAGCAACAGCACAGGGCACCTTTTGCATTGCTTGAGCTTCCACTAGATCATCTAGCTTGCCCAGTGGCTAGAGGCAGTCCGGGTGCCACATCCATTTAGTAGATGCTATTTTTTGCAAATGAATTTTATGAAAATATGATTGTGGTAGTGTGGAACAAGTCTTTGTTGATAAGCTTGTATTACTCTGTGTTTGTACTGTAGAATTGCAAAGGTCGTGGGTTCGAATCCCACACGAGTAATATGCCTATGATTTTTTTTTCACAGAGCCTGGGAAAGTACCGAGTATACAGTGCTAACACACATTGGTGTATGAGGGTAAAATCAAAACTAATATTCTTTATCCCTGATGCAAATTTTCATCTATAAACGATGACATGTTTGTGTTTTGAACATCAGGTATCGTAAATACCACATCGGTGACGACCTGGATCTGATTGTACGATGTGAGCATGATGCCGTCATGATGGGTTCCAATGGAGAGAATCAGTTCATCAGTATGAAGACACTCAACGAATGGGATTCTAAGGTACGCTCAAGTAGTCCTAGGCTTACCAGAATAACAGCCCTAACTCTAATTCATAGAGCTGCTTGAAGGATTTGGGTACCTTTTCAAAATGTCCATAGATTTACATTAAACTTACAGGGTTTGAAGATAATGATAGTGGAAAGCTTCCCTTCAAATATTACTTACTGAGTAAAACAATGTCATGAAAATAGGTTTGTAAATGACAAAAATAATTTTCATGACATTGTTTTACTCATTTCTCAAAAACTACAGCACCTCAGCAAGTAATATTTTCAGGGAAGCTTTCTACTATCATTACCTTCAAACTGTGTAAGTTTAGTGTAAATCTGTGGATATTGTGTTTTTTGTCCTACAAAAGTTACATATAGACCCTTTAAAGGAACATCACAGGATTGGTTGTTGCTAACAAAACAGTTGCTGGCAGTGTAAGCACTTTATGTAATCCACCGGGTACCGGACACTTCGGCACCTTGCAAACTCGGCACTAGCAAACTCGGCACTTCGCAAACTCGGCACCTCGCAAACTCGGCACCCACTCGGCACCAAGAATGTCGGCACCAAACAAACTCGGCACCGGCCTGTTTTGGTCCAACAAACTCGGCACCAAACAAACTCGGCACCGGCCTATTTTGGTCCACCAAACCAAACTTGGGCACCGTAGCTTATATGGCCATAACCGGTTCCGAACTTTTGAAAAATTGGCATCGGAGATTTTTTTAGGGAAACTTTACGTCCGCACGTTCAGTTTTGTTCTCCTTCTTTTCTTCTTTCACAATCATTTTGGTGAAAGTGCATCGCTATGTGTTAATGTAATGGACATTGAAAACGATAGAAGGACTTTTTGATTTTGAAGAGAGTGTGATTTGGGAGCGTGTTTTGCCTACATGGCGGCCGTCGGCCATGGGGGACTTTTGCCCCACCACACGGTAGCGGTTTGCTCATGCACGCGGTGTATAGTGGAATCGTGAAAAAGAACAGTGCACGACAGTCTGTAACAGAAATTATTTAAAACGTACTCTTTATTTTGAATTGGTATTTTATTGGATCAAATTTTCGTGTAAATTGTCACAAAAAATAATTGGACATCGAAATTACGTATTTTAATATTAATTATTAGGTGTGTATCGTTGTCGGTACGACGTCGAACCCGTCGATACACACGATGAGGATCGGGATTTATTTCAATTTCCAACTGGGTGCCTAGTTTGTAACCGTGGCAGATTGAGCGTTTTCAACCAGGTGCCGAGTTTGTAGTTGTGCATGTGCCGAGTTTGTGGGTGCCGAGTTTGCAAGGTGCCGAGGTTGTGGGTGCCGAGTTTGAGAGGTGCCGAGTTTGCTGCTGCCGAGTTTGCAAGGTGCCGAAGTGTCCGGTATTCAATCCACCATATACATAAGCTGACAACCCTGTAGAAGTTTGAGATCAATGAGCCATCTGGGTCATGAGAGATTAGTGAAAAACCAATTCTGTAATGTTCCTTTAAATGTACCTTGTTTTGTGCTGTTGACCTTCTGACGACCTGCTGACTGTTTGGATTTAGGGGGTTCGTGGCTAACGTGATTAAGTTCAATGATGAAATAAGTTATCCCTGTCCGAGTAATCAACAAATCTGTGGATAGAAATCTTATTCTGAGAATGGCAAACTGGTTTATGAGTTGTACATGTGTGGCGTTCCCATGATACTAGTTTAAAACATGAATTTGCTCCTTTTTTGTCCTACCCATTTGTTGTGTGTTAGTTGTTCCGTTTTTAGACTTTTAAAACCTATGTACTTGGTCTGGCTCTCTACTTTCTAGTACTACGCCTTATGAGCAATATTATTTTGGATACACAGTGCTCAACAAATGCTTATTCTTATTATGGTTATTATTATTTCTACAGTCACTGGGTATTGCCGAATGGCGTCAGAAGCTGGACTCGCAGAGGGGAGCAGTGCTAGCCACCGAACTGAAGAACAACAGCTTCAAGCTGTCCAAGTGGACTGTATGTGCCCTGCTCAGCGGTTCCGACCACATCAAGTTTGGGTAAGAGAAGTTATTCTGTTAGATCGATCAACATTGTGAAGCCAAATCACTGAGTTTGGGCTTTTAGTGGCTTTTACAGGATAAAAAGTTGTGAATTTTATGGTGTCGGCTTTGTTGGAATCACTTTTAGACGTGGTGAAAGTTTCTTGAACCATGTGTTGTGGCTTTGTTGTTTGTAAGTTGTTTTTTTCTGTCTGGCCTCTGTTTGTCCGTTTATCTTGTCTCTGTCTGTGTGCATGCTGATTACCACAAGCATCGGATTATCAAATCAGCCTCCTTACAAATTCCTTTCTTTTGCTTCTGGAAGCCAATTATAACTTGGTATTTTCTGTTGTGTATTACCTTGTATATCTTTGCATACTGTACATGTATTGCACAGTGTGAAAACAAATGCTGATTGATTGATTGATTGATTGAGTGAGTGATTGAGTGATTGACTGATTAATCAATTACATTAATTCCTGTAGACACTCAATAAAGAGAAATTTTATATTTAATTTCTTGACTTGTCAGGTAATGAATAATTATTAAATTAAATTGTTCAATAAATAAACTTCATATTGAATACTGCTTATTTATCTGTTTTCAAAACTCAAGATTGTAACTTATAATTTACAGGCCTAGGCTTTCTGTCTGCGACCTACCCATACTGTTATTAAGTTCTTTGATTAGTTTTTCCATTACATTTTACCCTTGCTTTATGATTGTACATGTACACATAGTATGGAAAATAAACCTGAAACCTGTAAAATAACCGTTCTTTTTCTATTACCAATAGTTATGTTTCCCGCCTGAACCCACGTGACTCATCCAAGCATGTGATTCTGGGGTCCCAGCAGTTCAAGCCAGTGGAGTTGGCGTCACAGATCAATCTGAACATGGATAACGCCTGGGGTATACTGCGCTGTATCATCGACAAGTGCTTCAAACTGAAGGAGGGCAAATACCTCATCCTGAAGGATCCCATGAAGGTAGACGTCTGAGGAATCTTTCAAATTTACTTCCTTCCTTTGTGTGACTGTCAGGCATGATATTTTTCCTACTTTTAGTCCGTTTCTGATTTGTTTGCCCTGTGACAAATCAGAAGTCTTTTAAAGCCTACATCATGTGTACATGTAGGTCAGCCTTTGATTCAATAACATTTTTCGTACTTTTTTTCCAAGGAGCAAATATCATGCCTGGACTGTACAAAAACCTTTTTTTAAATGCGCTAAACCTTTTACGGACCATATTATCACCCTATGCCTAGACATGCCTTTATTTCTAAGTTTTTGAGACAATTGTTGTTGTTTTCTTGGTAGGGGCCATGCATAATAGTCAATGTTAACAAAAATTGTTTTGACCCACCTACGCACCCCAAATTTCGATTTTTAAATATTGATTTACTTCCAAATATACTCTATAAACTAAAGAACAAAGTAATGCCTCAAATGATGCAGATTTATCAGATCAAAGGACTCCAACATAAAGCAGATCGAACAGCCTTCTTTATTTTATCAAGTAAAAAATATTTTTATTTTTTTTAATATTGATTATTATGAATGGCCCCTTGAAGTGTCTTGAAAGGAAACAGAAGTTTGGTTTTCTTTCAGGATTAAAGACACTGTTGACATTTCTTGTTATGTTTTTTTATCTCTTATGTTACAGGGGGAAAAAATGGTTGTAGTATGGGCTTTATAATGATTCAGCTCTCTATAAACATTAAATAATGTTTATTATTTTCACCAATCCGGTTTCAATAGTTTTATGAGGAAGGGTTTTGTGTCAGTGTCTTCAATGATGAGCAAAGTTATCCCTGTCTTATGTTAAATCGTGAGGATATTTATTTTGATCTGAGACAGACAACCTGACCATCCCCTAACTTTTCAAAAGATTTCTAGTTATTTTCAAGTTGTTTGAGAACTGGGAACATCCTGAGTATTAAGGGAAGGTATACAGTTGGTAATCACTCTTAAAATTAATAGCAACATAAAAAACATTGGAAAATTTCAGTTCATGATAATTTGACCTTATTGTTTGAGTGGAACTTAGGACAGATCTTGCAGGTTTGTGGCTGCTAGAGGCGTTTTGGTTAAAGCAGTTTCTGATCGCTATGGTCTCGAGGGTTGAAGCGGGGCTGCAAAGACCAAATGAGTTTTGTGATGCACTTATTCCCTTATTAGTTTCAGCATTGAGTTATATGGCACTTATATATCACAACAATCAGTTGAATTTAGACATGATTGATTTTATGTATTTACTTCTTATTTTGTTTTTCAGCCGGTAATTCGAATCTATGACATCCCTGACAACACCTTCAGCTCGGACGACGATGCGGACGAATCGTCCTCAGAAGAAGAGGAGGAGGATGACAATGGTAAGACACTCCCACTTCCCCAGTCTCCCCAGTCCCCCCCCCCCCCCACCACTCCTCTTGGTATTTAGGACACAAACCTAATTACAGAAACCCGCAGAATGATGTTAAACTTTATACAGTGCTTGAATTTTGGTAGCGGTAGCTGAGAATTTTTATTGGACCAGAGTTGATTTTACCAGAATCTAAATAAGAAAGAAATTGCTACAATCAGCTGATTGCTTTTTTTTGTAGGGTTTCAGATTCAGTTTTCTAAAATATGACTTCATTTGAGAGGGAAATATTTCACAGGGAAAATGGGAACTTCAAAATTAGTTGGCTCTCAAACTAAAATCTTTCAACTTTTTTGTGTCAGTGTCTTCAATGATGAGCAAAGTTATCCCTGTCTTATGTTAAATCGTGAGGATATTTATTTTGATCTGAGACAGACAACCTGACCATCCCCAAAACTTCTCAAAAGACTTTTTGGAGCAAGTTCGAGTATGCACATTTAGTCCACCAGTGGTCGACCACAGACTAGCAACGCACATGCGCAGTGATGACTCACCTGAACGACTCGTTTGGTAGTCTAAGTCAACCTTCCACCTTTTCGCTAAACTTTCAATGGTTCCCCTCTGCGCTTAACACATGTTAGAATGGAACATGCTGTTGGGACCAGTGAAGAAACCATGGGCTCGAGGCTGGTTCCAAATGGTCGACCACAGTAGTCAACCAATGGTCGACCAGCCTGGGTTCGAGTCAAAATGGTCAACCTTTAGTTAACCATTGTGCACACTCGAACTTGCTCCAAGTTATAACTTGGGATTATACAGAGTTGAAAGGGAAAGTATGTGTTTGGTAATCGCTCTTTATAATAATGGCAAAAACAGCCGTTAGTTAGAAGCCTACAGCATCATTTGATAGTGTAAAGCATTTTGCACTTCAAAGTCATGTGGGTATGTAAAAATAAAAAAGGTTAATACCCCAAAATGAGAAGCATTAGTGCGTCGTCATCATATTGTGTATTCCTATTTCCTGCGTGGACATATAATTATGCTCCACATTTTCGACAACCTTTCAGAATTCAGATTGTTTGTCCAATCCAAAATTATTGAGACTTCACCCAATCTGTCCCCCTCCTTGTTTATTACTGCAAAACACAAACCTAGGTTGACAGTGTGATCTTTCTTGGGACAGACAAGAATCTCAATTGATTCTACCGTTTTAAATTTTGCACAATTTATTTTTATTTTATGTTTTAAATGCACTGTTTTTCTCCTTTTTACCTTGTCAGACGAAGATGCCTAAACAGCCGGTCGTAGTGGATCACCCTACAATCTTGTCACCAGTGAACACAGAGGCTATATTCCATCAGAGAGAAAAACAGAGGACAATTTAAAGGCTTCCGGGCCCACCCCATGCACAAAATTGCGTATCGCAACGATCATTTGAATTGTGTGGCGATACGCGCAAATTTCAATTGATACGCACAAAAATTACTCCTATGTCATTTTGGTTTCTAAACTAAAACTCTTTTGGCCCCTTTTTTTGTTCAAACCAAGTCGTAAATGATTGAATTCTGCATTAACTTCGAGTCTCGAGTAAATGTTGTAGATTGGTTAAAAATGTTTAATTTATAATCAAGTAGAATCAACTATGTGGCGTTACTTTTCCAAGACAACTTTTCAGGTTTTAGTGTAGTGTTGTGCGTATTCACCTTTTTCAACCATATTCATCTTCTTCAGTCTCGATGATAAAAACAATATTCACCCACCTCAATTGTTTTTTTTCCCCATTGTTGATAATCTCAAGGGTTGTGATATGTTAACTCAACCATCAGGGCCAAATTTCATAAAGCCTGCAAGCACAAAAATTTGCTTCCTGAAAAAATCGGAGCCGTGAATTTTGGCCCAGTTGTATTGGCATAATGGCAAAACTATTTATCACACCACTATTTGACAAATTGAGTGCTCTCTCAAACAAACTAGTCTTGTTTCAAGGCGTCTGAATATGAGAGAACTTGTGGCATCTAGCAAAGCTTAGTAGTATGGCTTGAAACATCTTGAAATAAGACTAAATGCTTTGAAGATGAAGTTTTCTCCTATGATAATAATACTTTGTAGTTGTAGGGCTTAATTACAGCAGGAGTTTTGCCCTCGGGGACCTTTTAATAAGTTACACATTGTTCTTTGTAAGCATTGCAACAAACCAGAAATAAATAATAACAAATTACCAATAAAATATATGAACTGGTCGTGTAAAACTGTTATGTCTGATAGCTTTATTTGTCTCTCCCAACAGTCATTACAAAATCTTTATATTGGTTTATAAAAAAATAGCCTTCAATAATTTTGAATACAAACATAATATGATAGGAAATATCATTCTTAATCTTTCTTCAAATCAACTGTAAACAAGAAATGTGTCAAAACTTTCTTAAAAGCCAGATATAACAGAGTGATATGGTCTGGGTTAAATATTGATCCAATACAAAGTGGCTATAACCCCTTATGGGTCCTCTTGGGTGGTCCCCCCTGCCTAATCCTACTTGGTATCACTCCTCTTTGACCTCTTTGCACCCTTCTGGTCCTCATCATCTGATGCCTTCCTCTTCTCCCCATCGTCAAGCTGAGCCAAGAGGCTTGGTTGTAGCTTAGAAGACATGTAGTGGGTCCAAAGTGCGATTTCCACCTTGTGTGGCGTCCACTCTGCTGTGGAATCTGAGGAAACAAAAATAATCGGACGAAAAAGTGAATGGAGAGCAATTTGGGCAGCTTAGTTCAAGACAGAAATTTATACACAAGGGCACTGAACTCAAACTGGTTGGGGTTCGAATCCCGGCTGTGACACTTGTGTCCTTTAAGCAAGAGTACGTAACCATTATTGCTGCTTCCTTCGGATGGGACGTAGAGCCGTAGGGTCTGTGTGTTGTTTAATGCACGTACAAAAATTGCACACTTATCGTAAAGTTTTGAAATGCATTCTTTATAATGCTAACAATTTTTAAATGCATTTTATAAAATGCACAAAATTTTCAAATGAATAAAAATTTAAAATGCACTCTTTAAAATGCATTTTTTACCTTCTTTCTGGAGTCTCGTAATGCAAGCTTTCACCTCTGCAGAATATTGTGCATATTGCACTGGAGTGTACTTCAGTGGTGCCAGGCCTGGTATCGGTAGCATACTCTCATCGGCCATGAAGGGGGCATGCTCTGGAGCACCGGCTGCTAAGATAGCTGTCAAGAGAAAGGATAATTCAAATAAAAAATCATGTGAAGTTCTTGCTAGTTCTCAGTCAACATTTGGGCAGGGGTGCAAATCCGACTTGATATGTGAAGAGACATAAGAAAAAGAGTCGAGCACTTATGCCGTGGGGGTTCAGGGGCCCGCTTAAGGGCACCTGGTTGGGTCTAGGCCCTTGGTTGGGGTTTGGTTTAAGCATGTCTGGTGGCCTAGCTTGAAAAGCTCTGCTTGCTATAAACATTTATAGAACATCTCTGGTTCTGAGAGAAAAAGATTGAGACTCATAAAGCCCAACATACATGTAACATATATTAATCTTACTTTATTATACAACTTTTAATCGTCAACAATCCCTAACCCTCCCTCGCTCATACCTCAACCCCCCCCCCCTTCCCCCACCCCCCTTAGCAGGGCTGGATACCAGTCACAAATTGTGACAAGGTATTTGGGTAGGTATAATTTTGTTTTGCTTCTAGATTCTAGCCCTACGAGACTGGGTCCTAGACTTGTGTAACCTAACTTTACCTGAGGCTGTGGCCGGCCCGACTGCTCGTAGAACGGTCATCTCCTTGATTGCTTTCTCAAGGTTGGGTAAGCTCTTGAAGGCCTTCTTGCTGGCGGATTCAACCAAGTCTGGTTTGTTCTCCTGCACCATTTCATTCAGTCTGGGTCGGAATTTTCCTCTCTGCGGAAAAAGAAAAATCATGGGAAGCCTATTAAAGGTAGGGTCATAGATTGGTAAATATTCCAAAAATTAATGACCGAAACAAATTTATAATTTGTAGTACAAACTATTTTTATTTGAGAAAGGGTTTCCTTCGGAGTACTTCATTTTGGATAATTTTTCAAAACAAGGCCTTCTTGCTGACAACTTCAACCAACTATGGTTTGTTCTTTAAATCTAACTGCTGATTTCACAGTGACTAGAATAAGTATTGTCTTCTGGTGACTAAAACACTTGCATGATTCATAATCATAGATTGGCTGATTGCTAGCCTGCTCTTTACATCCCTTGGTACTTATATCCCCTTGTGGGAGTTTGCCAAAGTTCCCTTGACGGGAAGATCATCTAAAGAACATACCAACACTTTTGTTCTCTCGGTGATGGTTTAGGGTCTACAATTCATTCAAATTAATTACTTACGGTTAATTTCCACTTCATGAGTTTTGTGATTTCCTCATGAGTGATGTATTTGGGCTCTCGCCCCTGAATAAGCTTTGGTAAATCCTCCTGGTACCTACGGAGAGAGAGAGAAAGGGGGGGGGGGGCATGAAGCGGGTTGATTTAGTTTACCTTCGTTTCAAGGGAGACACAATCACACTGTGGTAACTTCTTAAAGCTTTTTGTGTAACAAACTAATATCTCTATGGAACTCTTTACCCAGTTCAGTGTTCCCTTAATCCTATGATCTGGCCCACTTTAAGAGGAACAATTCCTACTGTCAACCGCCCAATCTTTTGCTGATATTTTTTTCAAATAAATATATTAACAAATCTATAGCCTTATAGTCCCTCCAGCTAGCAATGTGACTTTAATTAAAGGGGCCATGTCGTCGTGATCAAAGCAGGTCTTTGGCTGTACATGGAATTATGAATTCTCACCGAGTATACTACGCGCCAGTGCCCTCCCCAGAATCATAGATATAGAGCGCACGTGACCGCAAGCTGTAGCTGGGGGAGAGCTCATAATTTCGTGGCAGTCATAGGCAACACCATTAAGGTGACCCATTAAAGAAGAGAAATTTCTGCACTCAAAGAGTCAATCTGTCACAGCTCAACTAACCATTTGTCCAAGTCTAGAAGATCTTTCTTTCCACCCGGCTTCTTAATGTTGGATGCTTTGAGCTTGATAACTTCACCATAAAGACCAAGGGCCTTGTCCCAGGCTGATGGACTGCCCGATGTGAAGAACTTTGTTGTTGTACTCATGACGAGGTTTAGGAAATAGTAGTTTCACTGAAAAAATCTAAAGGAAAAAAAAGCAATTGCCACTGATCAGAGTCAATTAATAGTGTCACTGTGGTCAGACTGCAGGACTTGCAATTACAAGGTTGTGGGTTCGAATCTAACCAAGTATAGCCAGTGATATAATAATGGCGTGTCGTAGCCGAGCTGTAAAGGGTAATGAACTCAAGCTCTGGAGTTTCTGATCAGCGGGGTGTGGTTTCGAGCCCTGTTCCTGACCCCTGTCTTATTAATGCTTCGTCCTTCAGACGGGGCGAAAGCCGTATGTCTTGTGTAATAATGTTTTATAAAAAAAACTATCGATGCACATCGATGCACTATCGAAGACCTTAGCCCAGTACACACTTACCTATCGCTAAGATTAGAACTAGGTAAACATCGACCTGGTAACTGGGGCACAATACTCCTTTTTTTCTCCGAAAAATGACAACATTTTTTAAAGGTGCTTAAACTTTAAAGCGCCCCATTAACTAAGGTACTACTGGGAACCCAATCTCTGGTGAAAACTCAATGCCACTTGCCATACCCAATTTTAGCCAAATCCCTACCATCTACATCAACATCTTATCCAGCTCACTCCAAATTCCATGTAAAATGTCCTGGTTGGGGGGGGGGGCGGTTGTCAAACGTGACACTGACACTGTGACACTAGCACAGACAGACAGCCATTTTCATCTAATTCAACAAGATCTAGCAAAATATGCAGGTTAAATTTATAAAATAAGAAAGAATAAAGATACTGTTTTGTTACATAAATTTGATGGAAAAGTGGTGGTCGGAATGTGAATTCTTTCCCACACCAATACTATTATTTATTTTTCAAAGCAATGAACTGTTGATATACTTTACTTTCAATAACTAATAACGTTGTTTTACCTGTTGACATCGGGCTCTCTGCCGCTGCCTGATCTGATCACAAAATGTAAACACCTGACATGTGCCCTTTTCCCGCGGTATCAATAAAACACGCCCTCTTTAGTTTAGATCAAATGACAAATTTTAACTAGCCAATCAAAACCTCTGTCTCAATCGAAGCGGCAATGATAATCAAACATGGCCGCGGTTTGTTTGAATCGTCGACTGTCTGTAAATATTAGTTTTAAAATCGGTAAGTAACCATTTTGTGTGTTCATATGTAATTTCATATTAGAGTAAATTAAACCCATAATAACGGGAATTTCATAAATGGTATTTAGTTACTCTTCAACAGTTTCTTGTGCCATTTTTCAAACGGGCAAAATTAACCTTTCCGTGGTTTTAATGCTGGTCGCATGGTGTCCAGACGTCTGTCGTGTATTAGAAATTAAACAAAATTAACCTTTTTAGAACCCTGACTATTTTAAGAAGAAAATGTATCCTCTGCTTACCAGTTATCACGCTATTATGCCTTTTTCTTTGAATTGGGAAAAAAATAATGATGCAATATATCAACCGATGGCCTAATTATCTTCATTTGTTAATACGAAGTATGCAAACATATATTAAAACTTGATGGACATTGAAATGTTCACACCACACACCGATCTTGGATGACTTCAACTGGCCCCATTTGTTATGAGTTTTTCCTATTTTCACGGCAAACAAGAAAGTATGGTTTCCCGGTGAAGCCATACATGGAAGAAACATCTGCAGTGGCTACAAGTGTTCTTTGAGACTCTGTGTATGACTGTATAGCCAGCAGTTGCCTTCATTTTATTCAAAAACAATTTTTATTAAATTTTTAAAATTACCATGGTAACTTGCAAAAAATTTAAAAAAATAAAACAAAAATAAAAAGTGTGAATAATTACTGGCTTCAAAATCTGATTTCTATTTATTTTTTTTCTACTTTTTTTCTTAATATTTATATTAAAGCGTATTAATAAACAGTGTTAATTGAATCAACAAGCTGATGTTTAAATTTTAATATAAATAATAGTATTGATACGAGGGTTACAAAATAAAAATCTCAAAAAATATTAGAAAATGATATAAGGCACATGGCTTCTTTAAGCCTCGGTATTTTTCTTTAAGAATGCTCAGCAAAACATTTAGTCACATGATTTTGATCATCATGAATTGTGAATTGAAATAGCGTTTGATGAAACTTTTTCGGTGGGCAAATATTTTTTTATGGCCTCAACATTATGACATATTTTTGTACCTTGTAGAAATGCCTAAAATACCAACTTTTTTGCATTTACAAGTGCAAATGACCAGTGGAGCCTTACGTGTTTCTAAGTTTTGGTCAAAGAAGAGGAGACTCTTTGCTTGGCAAATAAAACCACACAATTTTTATCTAGGGACTGTTTACATCGCGCACAGAGAGGTAAAAGATTTGCCACGATATTAGGGACACCTCGAAAACAGGACCTCCTACGATATTTTGATAAATCATAAATGACACTTTACTTCATGCGAATCTCAGTGTATGATTATGAAGATAAAGTTCCATGATGGATAGCATAAGTTGAATGAAAAGTTTCTGTAGGCCTATGGCGCCACCACTTTTTTCATTCGATATGTATAATAATATAAATAAGGGAATCGATGTGTGGTGAAGAGGTTTTCAACTGATCACTGATGATGGTTTAATCCAATTATAGTTTAATCCCAACGAGGCCTGGTTCTTGATAATTTTACCGAGACAAAGTCGAGGTAAATTATCAAGAACCAGGGCTCGACGGGTTTAAACCACTAGTTGAAAACCGATTCAACACACCTTGATTCCCATTCATAAATACCTTTTGCGGTCAAAAACATCAACACATTTTGGTCAAAGACAAAAAGTAAAATGAATGCAAAAATTATAATTGTTCAATGATTTCTTTCAACACAACACCCCTCCAGCTGTGAAATGGTATCCAAGCCCTCCGCCGCCCTCGGGAAAACAACTCCTTTAGAATAAACACAAAATATGCGTAGCTAAAATGGTTGATAAAAACACTTAAAACACCCTGGAAGTTCTTTTCGTTTGTCGTCTGCCATACATCACTACTTCAATTACAAGATCACATGATTTTTACATGACAACAGAGGGGATACAAAAAACTGCGGAAGGTTGAAGTGGATGTGCGCCTTATAGGCAAATTTCCAGAAATTACAATTTTATTGTAAATTGCATGCGTGTTAAAAAACAAAAACATCAGAAGCGTTATTGATAAAAAATACACAAATTTATTATTAATAGTATACTATTAAACAATTAACTATGAAACGAAAATTATTTTCATGACATTGTTTTACTCATTTTTCAAAAACTACTGCACCTCAGCACATAATATTTTCAGGGAAGCTTTCTACTATCATTATCTTCAAACTGTGTAAGTTTAGTGTAAATCTGTGGACATTGTGTTTTTTGTCCTACAAAAAGTACATACATGTACACCCTTTAAATGAGTGTAACAAATGAGTTTGACATAAACCATTTTATTTGCAGACATGCTTAACTGATGGAAACAACACAACCATGTCCAGGGATTATGCAACAAATTACTCCATGGGGAGTGATACCTCTAAAGGTAACTATAGAAGAATGGTGTGTAGTTTTTCCCAGTGTTAGAAGCAAGTGGTTCTTACTCTAAAAATATGAGATTCCTTCCGCTACCGTCCTTTCCGCAATCGTCTCCACGTGAACGAAGTGGTTCCTTTGCCATCAAGTGTGTAAACAGTTTATTATCAACATCTCTGAAACTTTGAAAGAGTTTGTTTTTTATTTGTTTGTTTGTTTAATAATAATAATAAGAATAATATCAAAGTCTTATATATAGCGCACGTATCTACCAAACAAGGTACTCAAGGCACTGAGTATATACAAACTTTCGGAAAGATAGGCTATTAAAGTGATGAATTCTGATTTCTGCTAAAAGTCTATTTATCAGTCACTGTCAGTGTTCTCCTAAAAAGCTCTTTAATAAAAAAGAGATTATATAAATATTCTCTCTGAAAAGTTGTCACAAAATGGTTAAATGATGATTGTACTTTTATTTTCCAGATGACACTGCCATCGCTAATGAGCTACTGAAGCGAGTCAACTTGCCACCGGTCAATGACCTTTCAGAATGCACGTCATCTATCTTTGTTGCACTCTGCGAAGGTATTCTGGGTGATCCTTTGCAAGGTAAAACAATTATATTATTATCATTTAGATTATTCCAATCACATTGAATCAAGTTTACGTTACAACCTTGGAAGCAGCAACAAAGATATTGACAAAATAGGGAGACGGCCAACAAAGGGCTAGATAGCTCAATTTGGTAGTGTGTCGGCTGTTAATCAAGAGGACATTGGTTTAAGTGCCGCCCCTAGTTAATTTGTCTTTGTTCAACTCCCAATCAATATTGTTTGGTAACCATAGGGTTCATATCAATTTTGGTTTTGCCCATGTACACCGATGTGTGTTAGCACTGTATACTCGGTACTTTCCTGAGTTATGTGAACAAAATCAAAGGCATATTACTCGACTGGGATTCGTTCCCATGACCGTTGCAACTCCAGAGCAGTGTCTTACCAAGAGGGTTCATGATCTTAATTGTTCTTGGTGTTCTTTCTCATTCATCAGGTATATCCTACGTGCCAATCACTAAAGAAGATGAGATCCACAATGTCCAATTGGTCGTTGACCACCTGGGGGACAAGGTACTCCACTGTGATCTGTCTCACATCGACGGTCGGGCCGTCGTTGAGGGGGATCGAGTCGCCATGCAGTACCTACTGGAGATTCTACTGGGCGTCATGGATTACATCATGGGAGGGATTGACAGTGAAGGATCGGCGACCGACTTTGAAGGTGTGCTGGGAGAAAGGGTTGTCAGTTCAAAGTTTTATAACCACCATGTTTCCAGCCTCACTGCCATGGGCAGCGCATCGATAACTAACCCCTTGTAGGGATATGCTGAAAAATAACGCTGATTAGCTCACAAAAGTGACTGCTTTATGTGCACACTATATTTACCAATACCAGGTATCAAAACCCACGTTCCAAAGACTTCTGTTACTAAAGACTTATAGCAGCGTCTCTGTCACAAGACTGTGAAATAATTTGCATGCCCGCATTTAATTGATCTTAGATGGTGATCTCGTCGACCCAGATACAATGACAAGGGGGACGGTATCTGCCATCACTGACGTCTTGAGGGAAGAGTTCGGACACAGAGGCGGGAAAGACAATTATTACAGACCACCATCTAATGCATATGAAAGGTACATTTAAAGCCATTATACACTTTCGGTAAACAGTATTGTCCAAGTCCCACACTTCGTGTATCACAACTAATATATAAAATAACAAACCTGTGAGAATTTAGGTTCAATCGGTCATCAGAGTCGGGAGAAAATAACAGGAAAACCCATTCTTGTTTCCGCGCGTTTTGCCGTGTCATGACATGTGTTTAAAATAAATCCGTAATTCTCGCTAACGAGAATTTATATTGTTTTAATGTTTTCTCAAAAAGTAAAGCATTTCATGGAACAATATTTCAAGAGAAGTCTTTCACCATTACCTTCTGTAAACCCTGTAAATTATTTGTAAATCTGTGAACTTTTTTTTTTTTTTTTCCTGTACCGAAAGGGTATAATGGCTTTAAAGAAACACAGATAGTTTGTAAATAATAATAATAATAAATAGTTTTTATGTAGCGCTTATCACACCTGAAGGGCGTCTTAAAGCGCTTCCAACATTATTATCCCTTGGTGCAATTGCTGATGAAATTGGAATAGTTATGAGCTCCTTGAGCCAAAAATGCCTGCAAAGCAATGTTTTGAATGTTCACTGTGCTTCTCTTGAAATGGAACAGTTGAGATTTCACCTCATAATAATACTCTGCTGTACTATTGTACTCATATTCATCCAATATTGAGTATTAAAGATCTCTATCTGACCATTTTGATTGTACTATTTGAGAAAATATGGTTAAAAACATGCTTTCAGTCTGGCAAAAATTTCCATTTGTTCTTTCTCTCTCTCTAAAATATTGCTTTCCTGTACTGAAGAAGAAAACCCACCTCTTTCAGTCTATTGACCCATTTCACCTGACGTCATCAGCAGAAAAATCTTGAATGCGCCGTACTGGTGGGCAATTTCACTGTGCGTTTTTATATATAACTTCATGCTGCGCGTTATGCAGTGAAAGTGTACATTTTAGGTGACGCGGCGTTAATACAGGTAAACCTCACTGCCCACCAACATGGTGAGCGTGGCATTGGTCGCCGCGTGTGATACGCGTGCAAGGGGTCAATACAGCATTAATTAACTTGCTTGTGTATTAATCATGTTAACAGGTTGTTTATTTTGTAAAGCGCCTAGAGATAACTTTATATTAGGCGCTATATAAATCAAATATATTATTTATAGTGATTATTAAGAAGTGTACATTATAATTTAACATAATGAAGTTTTAGTAAAACACTGATGATGGTGGTTTTACTCTACATTTTTTTGAAATTGGCAGGCCCTACGATAGCCACACCATTAGTGACATATCAAAACACCTAAGCCAGCCTAACAGCCAATCAGAAGGCGACTCCACAGCTGAGCTCATCAAGCTTGGTACGAAAGATGCCTCGTCACGGGACATCTCTCAACGAGACATCTCTCAACGAGACATCCCTCAGCGTGACTTCCGTCAGCGAGACATCCAAACCTCAGGTGAGGAGCATAGGAGAGTTTAGTTCTGGGACTCGAACTTGGGTAAAATTCCACAAGAATTTATTTTACAAGACTAAAATCAAATTAGGAAATGGTCGAATTTAAATGGCAGTTTAAGATCGCGACGTTTACTCTAATCTGACTTGTTTGTAATTTATTCTCATTGCTCTGTTGCTCTTCTTGCGAAAAATTAGTAACTTAGAAATGCAGACTAGATCTGGTCTTAAACAAGATGATCTAGGCTTATTCTCCATTCCAAACAAAGATGTTGACAGGAACATGAAATGAAATACGTGACGATCAAACAAAATTGTTATTTATTAAATCTCAAGTATTAAATCACAAGGGAAAATGACTGTATACATCAAAATAAACTTGGGGTGAACAAAATGACTACAGCGCTATTTGAACCCTGTGACCTCCAGATATATGTGTTGGTGCTCTACAAACTAAGCTAGCTCGCCGGATTTTCAGGCAAAATTTGTTCATTGTTTTATCATTTGAGTAATTCTCCCCCATTAAAAGTTAATTTGTCTTCATACCTCCATTCCATCTTCCAGGAGCAATCTCAGTTAGAGATTCCTCAAGAGACATGCCAGATGTCCAGCCATCAAAGAGGATCGGTTACCTCCCTGACTCTGATGACAGACCAAGGAAAACCTTGCCATCCAGCCCCACAAGGAAAACCTTGCCGTCCAGCCCCACAGCTTCAGGGGTTGTTGACTCGACCACTAGATCCCCAAGCAGACAGAAAGAGGATCTTACTCTACAGGTAGGTGAATCTTGGTTTTTGTCTTGTTGTTCCTGGTGCTTAGTTCTTGTTTCATGTTTCTTGTTTTTGATTCTTGTTCTTGGTGTTAGGTCTCGGTTGTCTTGTTCTTGGTTCTTGTTCTTGAATCTTGTTCGTGTTTCTTGGTTCGGTGTTATTGGGTCTTGGTTCTCTTACATGCTTTTTTTTTCTTGGTTCTTGTTTATGGGTTTTGGGTTGTTGGTTCTGGGTTCTTGGTTACACAGCAGGGCTGTCAACTTCTCCCTGATTCTGCAGAAAGTTCCCTGAAAACAAACCAAATCCTACCATGTTCTCCCTGATTGCAGAAACTTGGATCCATATTAATGTCTATATAAATTCTAAATATCTCCCCGAATGTTGTACATTTTCTGTAGGATTTGTCCGGCAGTTCATTCTCATCAGTCTCCTGGCCCAAGCCCCCACCTACTCATGTAGTCTCCGACCACCAGCCGCCTAATGAGTTTGATAGCCTAGGTCTGAGACCAAGACCAGCCTTTACTAAGGACAGACCAGCCAGTGATGCTTACGGGGCTACTGACAGCCTACTGGGGAGCCTAAGAGAGGGAGGTCAACAGCACCATATACACACCCATCATCATTATCATCCTCCAGGTAATTGAGTCAAAACAAGAAGTCAGAATGAGATACCATTTAACTGGTTAAATTGTAAACCGTTTAATTGTTTTAATCGGTTAATTATATATTTGGATTGCAGTAACACCATGTGTGTATCTACTTGCCAGATAGATTTTGTTTTTTAGAGAACTGTCTTGCTATATTATTCTACTACCGGGTTAGTTGATTTTTTTTCGAGAGACTTTTCAGTTCTGAAAATAACTGTCCTGTTTTTTATCTTCTACCTGGGTGGTTAATCGGTTAATTGTTTGACAAATATTGAAATCCTCTTTAAAAAATTTCCAAATTGCAAACTGTTAGCAGTAGAATGGAACATGCCTGGCATAACATGTGAGCCATGGCCTCTGGAACATGCCTGGCATAACATGTGAGCCATGGCCTCTGGAACATGCCTGGCATAACATGTAATCCATGGCCTCTGTTGCCCTGGTCTTGGCCGTGGTGCCCCTTCAAAAGTTTCTTGAACGCTTTAAGATTTTCCAATGGAAGTGATTTTGCAAAATGAAGATGGCCTTGCCCTCTCTCAAAGATGAAATACACTTTTTTTCTAAAATGCGGCACCCAACTCACAGAAATATCATGAGTCTCCTTAACTTAACACAGAAAAAGAAGACAAGTTTGCATTAAAAAAAATCCGGTGTTCAGTGAGATTCTTATAATTGTGTGAAATGTTGTCAACTCAACCGGCTCTCTGGTACTTTGTTTTTGCTTGTCCATATTGTTGAATGTTGTTTTCTGCATAGTGGCTCTATAACGTAAACTTTCTTCTAGATAACTGCCTTACTACATTTGTTCCCCACCAGTAAGCGGCAAGCCCTCCACCAGCACAGGTCCCCCAAAGTCTCCCCCACATGCCACCCTCTCAAGACCCCCTGTGTCTGGAGGGACATCATCAGCGGGTAGCTCTCCATCGAGGGGAATCGGAGAGAGAGAAGAGTACAGAGGTGAGTGCATCATGAATTCTGAAATGTCTAACACTGATACATGTCTATTAAGCACTGTATTCTCAATACTTTCCTAGGTTCTGTTAAAAAAACATCTACAGGCAAATCACTTAGGCCAGATTTGAACCCACGACCTTTGCATTGCTAGAGCAGATGTCTTACCAATAGACCACCGAGCTAGCCTGGTGGCTAGAGGCAGTGTGAATCGTTAACAGCAGGTGCCTCAATGAGTTTTTGATGTTAGTTTTGCATTGGGATTTATAGAATGTTGTTTTTTACCCTTACACCGATGTATATTATGCTCTGATTACTCAGTTTTTTCCCCAAGTTTCTGGCTCACTCAGTGGTAAGACATCTGCTCTGGCAATGCAAAGGTTGTGGGTTCGAATCCCACCCGAGTGATTTGCCTTTGGATTTTTTTACTTCACAGAACTCGGGGAAAGTACCAAGCATACAGCACTTAATACACATCGGTGTATGGGTAAAAACCAAAATATTGTCTATCTCCGATAAATCAAGCTGGTACGTGGCCCTCTAGTGGAGGGCAATAATGAATGCCCATGAGCAGGAGCCAGAAGGCATCCCCAGGGATAATTGATATAATAATAAAAAAGGAGTCAATGGTTCTTCAAAGGCACAATCACATTTGATTTTTCTCTATGTTATTTCCTGAGGAGGTTCTTTGTGGCGTGAGCGTCTTGCGGCCCGGGATACAGACCTCCCCACCTCATCGGACTATAGACCGAGGCAGCGCTACCCAGCCACACTCCACTCCACCTACCCTGCTCCGGCTCAGCGCAGACCCACAAGCAGTGCCTCTCTCAGAGGTGGCACATCCTCCAGAAAGCAGTCACACCCACCATCCAGACAACAAGGCAACGTCTTCATGGATGATGCTGAGGAGGTTTGGAGACGGAGTGCTTCAAGACGAGAAGAGGTAAGAGGCCGTGTCGTGGATGAGCAGTCAAGCTCAAGTTCTGGTGTTTTGAATCAGCAGAGGGTGGGTTTGGGTCCTGGTGGGCTCAATTTCATAGAGCTGCTTAAGCACAACATTTGCGTAAGCTAAAAAATAGTAAAATTAGATTACCAGCCAAATCTCCACTCAGTTGTTATGCTGAGTAAACAGCAGTTAAATACCAGTCACAAGCAATGTACGTGGCATGGAATTTTGGCCAGTAACGTGTGTAAAATAAGCAAGCTTTTTTCGTGCTTACCAAATTCTGTGCTTAAGCAGCTCTATGATATTGGCCCCTGATCTTGACACTTGTGTCCTTGATAGACCCCTTGCATTAGCCGGCATTATTGATAAAATGTACATAAAGGCTGTCGTTGGCAGAGAGGTATGCGCTCGCTGCGCATACACGCCTGCAAGTTTCCATTGTTTTTCCTTAAAGATGTTGGTCAATGGCGACATGTGCAATTCATCTATCAAGACACAAAATCATTACTGCTTGGTCCTTCAGATGAGACTTAAAGCTGTGGGTTCTTTGCATTGTGTAGGCCTAATGCACATAAACCAGTTACATTTATCGCTAAGAGAAGGGTTCCAAAAACCAAAGGTATACTTTCCCTTTAACGTGATGTTAGAAACTTGGTAACTTTTCCCCCTGCTTTCATGAAGACTCTATCTATCAGAAATTGAGTGCATCTCAAAACTCAATTTGACATTTAGAGCCCTTCTTAACATTGTTATACCATCATCAAACCACAGTATCTTATGATTGTGCATCTTAGGAGCCCATCTTACCACCCCGGCCAAGGCGTGTGGCTTTTGAAGACGACATCAGAGACAGTTCACACAGATCCTTCTTTCGGGAGATCCTCGGCCCTTACACATCTCATGATAGGTAAGTTTTTCTAGAGCCCCACCACCCCCGTCTCTCAATCCGTGCCATTTTCTTTTTGACTCATTTAGGATAAGAATTAAAGGCAGTGGACACTATTGATAATTGTCAAAGACTAGCCTTCACACTTGGTGTATCTCAACGTTATGTATAAAATAACAAACCTGTGAAAACTTGAGCTCAATCGGTCATCGAAATTGAAATATATTAATGAAAGAAAAAACACCCTTGTCACACGAAGTCGTGTGCGTTTAGATGGTTGATTTCGAGACCTCAAGTTCTAAATCTGAGGTCTCGAAATCAAATTCGTGGAAAATTACTTCTTTCTCGAAAACTATGGCACTTCAGAGGGAGCCGTTTCGCACAATGTTTTATACCATCAACCTCTCCCCATTACTCGTAATCAATAATGGTTTTATGCTAATAGTTATTTTGAGTAATTACCAATAGTGTCCACTGCCATTAATGTTAAGCAAGTTTTCAGGCTTACTGTAACAGAAAAGTTACTGCAGTGTCCACTGCCTTTAACTATATACAGTAAACTTGCGGTTACAACCATGTGTATAATCTCTTTTGTTAGAGTGTTGGCTCTGAAAAGAACGGGTGTAGTTTCAAACAGTATACTCTGCTCTCGTATTCAGGAGTGCTTTCTCTTTTCTCCTAGAGATGAAATTCCTCCTAAAGACGAGCAGAGTATACTGCTCGAAACGTTGAGACCTCACATGCCCTTTTTAGAGCTGACACTCCTACTAAGGAGATTTAACTCATGGTTTTACCCACAAGTTTACTCTTTATAGTTAAACAAAAAGTAATTATTGTCCATACAAGCCCTGCAAAACTTCAAACGCCACTTATCACTCATTTGTTTCAATTGATATTCCAACTGTGTTTTAGTCACAAACTTGAGCTTGGAAATTTCCCAAAGGAGAACAGATGCAGTAAATGAACAACGTTAGTTTGGGTTAAAAATTTTCGGGGTTCCCTGAAAAAAAGAAAAATGTTCCCTCCAAAAAGGATTTCAGGTCAAATTTATTTGGTTATTTGGCACTGAATTGATTCTCCCTCATTAACAGGCATGAAAGCAGCGACAGCGAACAAGACTCGGATATTGACGTCTTATCTCAGTGCAGTGACAGTGCTGTAGATTACCAGCGACTGGGTACCAGCTATCCAACGGCCCCCATCCATGACGACCGCAAATACCTTCCCCCGAGAAGCACCACCAGGGACCAACCAATCCAGGAACCGAGCAGCAAACCGTACGATCTTAGACCGCGAAGTCAGCACTCGAAAACAGCAACGCAGCGGCGACATCCTCCTCAGAGACCCAAGAGTGTGCTGCTGCCTGTGCCGAGTAGTCGCAGTCACAGAGTAAGATTCGAAGAGGCTCTTGAGGCAGACGCTACCGGGCCCATGGGAAGAATCAGGAAGAAACTCAACAAGGAGAACAGAAAACAATCCAGGCAGAAAGAGGTAATGTACTTTCTTGTTCCTGTTGTTTATAACCAGTGCTGTAGCTAGACCAATTTGAGTGGTGGGCTCTAAATCTAATGTATAGTCCACCAAGAGCGAGAGATTCAACAACATTATTCATGATTAGATATGGGGCCATCATTGCTGAAGTGCAATCTGGGGGAAACCTGTGCTGGGCAGCGCAGTGTATTTTGCTCATTGTGCTGTGCGAAATTTGTTAGTCCTGCACCGGACACTGTGGCTTCAAAACAGTTAATAACTCACTGTGACTGTTTTTGGGTCGACATGGGTGGGTAGTGCGTAAAGCACTCGCCTATCACTAATGTGGCCCTGGTTCGATTCCCAGCTAAGGCTGTATTATATGTGAGTAGAGTTGCGTTGGTTCGCTCCCATGCAACTAGTAATTAGTATGAGGCCAGACTACAGTCTTGTTTTCAATTGTTCGACTCTCTTCTTTTCTAAGGTTCTACGTTATGTCTATGAAAGTAATCTCCAAGAAGCCAAGAGTGGACTGAAGAAACAGATGACTAGAAATAAGAGCATCTTAGATAAACAAGTAAGTATTATTATCATTACTGGTTTGTTCAAATCTGCTCCTTGAATTCAAATATAGATGTACAATAAAATTATAAAAGTACAGCAAAATATTTATACAAAAGGGACAATAAAAATTGAAAAGCAAGAAACATTAGATTTGTAACAAAAACCAAAGAGAGAAGCAAAATGCAGAATGTCCTCACCGGACAGTTTCCTTTAAAAAATTATTTCTTTTGCAATGCTATTTTATGACTAAAGGCCCGGTCACACAGGCCCCGATAACGAGAACGGAGAGGATAACGATAACGAAAAGGATAACGTTAAAAATGCACGCCCTCGATTGGCTGAAATGACTAAAGGCCTGGTCACACAGGCCCCGATAACGATAACGATAACAAAAACGATAACGCTAAAAATGCACGCCCTCGATTGGTTGAACTGCTCCACGCAGAATACGCTCACGCTCAGTCAACCAACCGAGGGCGTGCATTTGTATCGTTCTCGTTTTCGTTCTTCGGGCCTTTACAAGAGACCATGAATCAACATTTAATTTCGATTAACTCCTGTATCTGTTACAATATATCTCAGATTTTGAGATTTGTAATGCAATCATGAAATTGTTGAATCTCTTTGCAGGATGCTGAATACAAGAAGGTTTTCAGCGGTCCCAAGACAAGCAAGTACCAGCCAGCCACTAAATACAACAGTAAGTTAAAAAAGGCTTTTGCTGTTAGACTCTGTATTCAGCTAAACTTTTTACATGTGACTTTTATTGTTGGTTTTTTCCTTATGATTTTACTCTCTTAACTCTGTGAATATAGGAAAAAACAAAGTCTCCACAGGGATGTCAAAAATACAATGTGTGTTCGTTTAATGTTCATTTTGTTTACTCCTTGTTTACCATCCAAAAAAACGAGAAAATTGAGTTGAATTGATTTTTTAATATCAAAGTTGATCTCCACATTGCTAATTATTTCTCCATCAATATTTGACACTCCCGTCTGTGTTTCTACTCTTTACAGCCAAGGTCACAACAGACAGGTTTTCCCGTTCCAGATCCAAGGCCCCGAGTTCCAAACGCAAGAGAAGTGCCTCATCAAGTCCCACCATGCATCGACACAAGAGATGTAAGTACAGAGCCAATTTTATTTGTTTAGCCCTAGTATAATTGTTGCACCTATTAAAGACACTGGACACTATTGGTAATTGTCAAAGACCAGTCTTCTCACTTGGTGTATCTCAACATACATGACATATGCATAAAATAACAAACCTGTGAAAATTTGAGCTCAATCGGTTGTAGAAGTTGCGAGATAATAATGAAAGAAAAAAACACCATTGTCACACGAAGTTGTGTGCTTTCTGATGCTTGATTTCGAGACCTCAAGTTCTAAACTTGAGGTCTCGAAATCAAATTCGTGGAAAATTACTTCTTTCTCGAAAACTACTTCACTTCAGAGGGAGCTGTTTCTCACAATGTTTTATACTATCAACCTCTCCCCATTACAGGTAATAAAGTAAGGTTTTGTGATGATAATTATTTTGAGTAATTACCAATAGTGTCCACTGCCTTTAACCTTTTAAATCATTTCTGTGTATTCATCACAAAACGCCCTTTAAAGCTTCTAAAAGGATTAATACTGGCCTCCTGTCAACTGGTGTGCTAGTGGTTAAGACAGCTGGGCCCAGTTCATAGAGCTGCTTAAAGGCACTGTACACGTTTGGTAATTGTCAAAGACCAGTGTTCTCACTTGGTGTATCCCATCATAAGCATAAAATAACAAGCCTGTGAAAATGTGGGCTAAATTTTTCATCAAAGTTGCGAGAAATTGATGAAAGAAAAAGCACCTTTGTTGGACAAATTTTTGTGCTTTCAGATAGGAATAAAAGACTTTTAGCAAGAAGTCTTTTATTATTTTAGTGAGAAACTACTCTTTCTCAAAAACTACATTACTTCAGAGGGAGTCGTTTCCTACAACATTTTATACTATCAACAGCTCTCAAATGATCGTTTCCAATTCAGTTTTTAAATTAATAATTGTTTTGAGTAATTACCAAACGTGTACCTTCCCTTTAAGCACAAAAAGCAGTTAAGCACAACAAAACTATGCATGTGTGACAGTGTGTGTACACTACGAATCTGCAACGTGTGAATGGATGCAAAGCAACTGGCATGATCCTGCCAGTTGCTCAAGGCTGATGTCTAGCGTTATTCACAAGCCTCAAAGTGAGACATCAGATATTCAGGCTAGTTTAACCTTTCTAATACGTTAACCTCCAAGTGGCCTGGTCTAATCTTGTTGTCCGTTGCTTCTTTCTCCTCAGTAAGCATCGGGGAGGATGAGATGTTGCCGACGGTCATGCAGGAGTTTCCGTTCCTCCACGTCTCGCCTCAGACGGCTCATGATATGTGGGCCAAGCAGATGAGACAGATGGAGCAGCTTACCAAGATGGGGATTGACCAGCAGTACAAGAAGACCAAGACACAGCTTAAGGTAAAAGCCACCCCTCAAGCTCTCAAGCCCCAAGCCGAATCCCTACCCCATGGCCCAATTTCTTAGCGCAGCTTAAAGACACCGGACACTATTGGTAATTGTCAAAGATCAGTCTTACCAATTTGTGTATCTCAACGTATGCACAAAAATAACAAACCTGTGAAAATTTTTGCTTAACTGGTCGTCAAAGTTGCGAGATATGAATGAAAAAGTAACACACTTGTCACACGAAGTTGTGTGCTTTCAGATGTTTAAATTTTGAGACCTCAAACTCTAAATCTGAGGTCTCGAAATCAAATTCGTGGAAAATTACTTCTTTCTCGAAAACTACTCCACTTCAGAGGGAGCCGTTTCTCACAATGTTTTATACTACCAACCTCTCCCCATTACTCGTTACCAAGTAAGGTTTTATGCTAATAATTAGGCCTGGGCGAATTATTCGAACATCCGGTTAATGGCGAATAGGTTTTCCTATCCGTAACCGCGAATGCCTTTTTTTTCTTAACCGGATATCCGCATAGGGCGCGAATACCTATTTACAAACCGGATAATTCTGTAATTACAACCGAGTAACCGGATATTCTTTAATATCCGAATATCCGCGGACGTCGGGCGACAACCGATATGAATGTTTTGTCTGAATCCTTATGAAACTTCTATTAAGACAGCATAAAACAGCATATATTAAGTATTTAACTATGCTCACCTCCGTGAAGAGTTAAAGCAATGACATTTCTGACGTAATTTGTTCAAAGATTACAAAAGTTTTACTTCACGTAGAGTCAATCACGATCAAAAGAAAAAGCAAATCGCCATCTTTAAATTAGATCTGGTCATTTTTATGAATGAACCGAGTGACACTGTCTAAAACTAATATCAATCCGCCCAAAAGATCTCATTCACAAACGAACAGCGCCCTCTAGCGGCAAAAAAAAAATTTTTTTTTTAAACAGCGCCCTCTAGCCGCGAAAAAACTATTCGAATATCCGGTTAATTTCGGATAGTTGGCCAGCGGTATCCGAATAACAAAATTTCACTATTCGCCCAGCACTACTAATAATTATTTTGAGTAATTACCAATAGTGTCCACTGCCTTTAATGGTAAGCAAGTTTTCGTACTTACTGTAGCAGAAAAATTACGTACCCAATTTCTGTTATTGTCTTGGTCTAGATGGAGGAGGCGGAGAAGCGTCAAGACGTCCTTCTGCGGATCATGAAGAAGGAGCTCGGCCACAATCAGAGAATGGTAAGTGCATGAAGTGTGTTGTTTTCGTGACAAACTTTTTTGTATCTTTTTGCAGACATAGGCCCAGTGGCATACCCAGTGGGAGGGCTAGAGGGGCAAAATGACCCCCACAGAAGTTTATTGTTGTTAATGTTTTGAAATCACAAAACAAACTAGAACAGGACAACTAAATAATAGTTCGTCGGCATCACTGGTGAAGCCGACAGTGTCAGCTTGGCTGATTTTCATTCATGTATTTGCTTTTAATCCCTCTGGCGGTGAAAACATGTGTTTAAACCATATTGCTTTTTGCAAACAAGGTTGTGTTAGTGAAACTTAAATTGGGACTCAATTGTTTCCTCTCTGGAATTGTAACCATTGGGAAAATGCGCTTTATAAATGCTTGTATTATTTATTATTGAACCCACACCCTCTTCACATCATGCAGAGAGAGATCAAGGAGACGCGAGCCAAAGACCGAGCCGTCCAGACCAAGGTACAGGAACAGCGACAGGTCAACGCCCGAGCCCGTCGCTACTACGAGGAATTCCGCCTTCGTTCTAAATCACGGATGATGAAGAGAAAGACTCGAGAAGAGCAGGTCAGATTAATTTTATTTTTTGTTTTATTAAATAATAACAAAGATAGAGTGAATTATTTTTGGTTTTACCCTTACACCGATGTGTGTTAGCACTGTATACTCAGTACTTTCCAGAGTCCTGTTAAAAAAAATCACAGGCATATAACTGGGATGAGATTCGACCTACAACTTTTGCAATTCTAGAGCAGTGTCTTACCAACTAGACCACTGAGCTTGCCAGGTAGCACAAGGCAGTTGGAATCCTACTTTGGCGACGAGTATCGCAACGATTCAAGAGATGTGGCGTGTTGTGACCGAGCAGTTTCGAACGCCGGACTTGAGCTCTGGTGTTTCTAATGAGCAGAGTGTGGCTTTGAGTCCAGGTCGTGACACATGTGTCCTTAAGCAGGCACAAACCATTATTGCTGTATCCTTTGGATGGGTTGTACCTCCCGTGTTGTGTAATGCACTCAAAAGAACCCAGTTATACTTATAGCTAAAGGAGTTTGCCCGATGTGTCTGGCAGTGGCTGCTGAATGCGCTGTTATTCAAAAGACCTTTATAAGAATGTTTCTATCTCTCTACCTAGTTGGTAGATACATGCACTATATAAGACTATATATCATTATTTGATACAATGATAAATTAGGGAAACCACCAACTAAGGGTGCGGCTCAGTTGGTAGAGCACCGGCACATTAATCTTGAGGTCATTGATTCAAACCTCACTCTAGTAAATTTGTCTTTGTTATTCATTATTTTTAAGTATACCCAGTCAGCTTCCATTGTGGTTTATATCGAGTCATTTTCTCTGTCAGATTTTTAAGCGACTCTTTGAGGACGGTCTGAAAATCCAGAAAGCTCGAATCCAGGACTTGAGAAACTACGCCCGGGAAAAGCGAGAAGAGTCGTCTCGAAGACAGCAGGATGAGATAGACTCGCTGGAAAACTAGTATCCTTTTTGAAAATCAGCATTACAGCAGTGTGGGTTGGAATCGCGATCACGACACTTGTTACTACTATAATTACTTCTATTCATATAAATGGGTTACCTGGTATAAATGGGTACCTGCGAGGGTAGAGGTTGGTATTGTGTACGAAAAAGCCTTTGAAGGGCCACGGCAGCCCAGGGATGTATATTCCACTGTGAGCTGGGAAAGATTATAGGGATGTTATTGGCCCAATGACCAGGGCACTATGTAAAGCGATTGATACGGTTATTGGCCCTAGGACCAGGGCAATATGTAAAGCGATTGATACGGTTATTGGCCCTAGGACCAGGGCAATATGTAAAGCGATTGATACGGTTATTGGCCCTAGGACCAGGGCAATATGTAAAGCGATTGATACGGTTATTGTGAAATGCCCTATATAGGAACTTGTTATTACAGGCCTGGATTTACACGCAGGCCTCCGTTGCCCATGGTCTTGGCCTTGGTGCCCCTTCAAAAAGTTATCATTGTCTTTAAGATTCTCCAATGGAAGTACCCTATGCAAAATGAAAATGGCCTTGCCCTTTCAAAGATGAAATTCCAGGCCTGTTATTATTATTATTAATATTAAATGGTTGAACCTTTATGATGCAAAGTTTCTGATAACATTTGATGGGGGTCCAGTAACCAAGGCATGAGGCACTTCAAATGATAAATTTCCTTAGCAATGCAATCTCCAGCTATCGTAACCAGTTTAGTATGCTAGCTGAAGCCATCGCTACGGAGAGATATGAGCTGCAGGTCAGAGACACGGCACAGACAAAGGTGAGTTGTCATTCTCTTTGATTCTTAGCTGTTTTGTTTATTATAAACCCCTTGCATATAATGACATTACACTCTCAAACATTGTTTGTAATTTGATGTAACTTTTCACTTTGGGTGTGATCCCTGGCTACAAGGCAGTCAACGGTTGAATGGCTTCTGACTAGCGCCCCAACATAGGTATTGACAAAATAGGGAGACCGCCAACATAGGGCTAGATAGTTCGAGCGCTGGCACATTTCCGGAAGTCACTGGTTTGAGACCCACTATAGTCAATTTTCTTTGTTCTGCATTCAACCCAAAGTCAATATTATCATTAAAAATGTTGTGATTCCATCTTGAAGGTGATGGAGAGGATGAAGAGGGACATGAGACGGAAGATGGAGCAGGAGATCCGAGACGTCCAAGAGCAGATGTACCGAGATGAAGACACAGAATACTTCAGGCAGCTTGAGGCAGACAGGTTGAGAGGGGATTTACAGGTGGCATCTTACAAGACAATGATTTAAGGAGTAGGAGATTAACTGTGGATTAGGGGAGCATCACAATAGCAGATGTACCAAGATGAAGACACGGAATACTTAAGGCAGGCTGCAGGTTGAGAGGGGATCTACTGGTGGCATCTTACAAGACAATGATTTAAGGAGTAGGAGATTAATTTGGATTGAGAAGGATTAAGGGAGCGTCTCAAAAAGTTTAGCATGTTCTAGGTGGACAGGTTGAGAGGGGATCTACAGGTGGCGTCTTACGAGACAATGATTTAAGGATTACGAGATTAACTGTAGATAAAGAAGGATTTAAGGGAGCATCGCAAAAGTGCAGAATGTTCCAGGAGCGAAGAAACGTTCCCAAGGCATTGCCCGTAACTTTGTTTAGTGACTGGCCAGCAGGACCAGTAAGCTTGTTATTTCCACTAGTCTGCCAGCTTTGTGACTAGTCAATATTTCAAATAAAATAGCGATGCTTTTTAACACTAAAATAGCCAGTGAACTAACTAGGTGTTCTTAAGTTGGGCTTGATGGAAGGCAGAATGCAAATAATTTATTTAAATTAAAGAGGAGATGTAAAAAAGTAACTATAGCAAACTATTTAATAACTTGTGTGTTTCAAACCTCAGAATCGGCAAGATTATTCATGATTTCAGAGTTCTAGAGTTCAAATCAGTCTACACTGTAATGGGAGACTAAATGACCAAACTGATAAACTTATATATTTAAGGTAATCCAAGCCCATGGACCCGTCTTAACAATTATTAAACACAGGCACTGGTCTTACAAACTTAATTTCATAATGCGTTGAACTAATGAGTTGTCAGAAGAGGGCGGTATTTATTTTTCTGAAGGTTGAGGATGATGACCATTATGCAAATGTTTAAGTTTGGTTCTTCCTTCGAAAGAGAAGAATGTGAAATTGTATTTAAAAATATTTTGTTATTTGTTATTAATAATATCAAGAAGTGTTTGTTAATATTAATATTGATGATGATAAACTGGTTGATTGAAAAGCAATTGAAGCAGAACAGAGTCATTAGTTTGTGAAATGTTAGTCCAAGTTTGGAGGAGTGTAAGTAAGTTGTTTTAGCAACACAGGTAAAAACACAATATACATTTTATAAAAGTAAACTATTAACCCCATGTTGATGCCACCTTTGGTTCAAAAGTTGTGGAATTAGTATAAACACCAAGAAATGTGAAAGAATAAAACTAAGAAAAAGAGGGTTATGAGATGTTTATGAACTCTGTGGGAGACACCGATTATTTTAAGAGGAAACCACATCTTTTGTCAGAGAGCAGTTCCACAGATTTTCCTTTTTAATGTTTATTTATTCATTTTATTTTTTATTTACCCTGGGGAAACCTTTTAGTGAGAACACTGTTTTGTGCCCAGCCCTAAAACTCTATGCTAAAACAAACCGCATTACAACATTTTATAAATTTATAAAAGTATTTAAAGTTACGCAAATAAAATCAAAATTATTATAATCTGGAATGTTATTAGGCTAGCTCCCCAGTGCAAACTTTGATTAAAAAACAAATTATCATAGGTTTTCTTTGGCGTAGTATTAAAACAAAATCCTGAAATCAACAATAACTCTGCACACACACACCAGCACGTGATAGCGCCCTCATACATCGGTTTCACCGCACAGACATGCATGTGAGATCGATGGTCAACTAGCTGTGTAAAGGAGTACGTGTTTTCACCAGCATTGAGGGTTGAAAACCCATCATAAATCGCCAACATGGGTCGTCGTTCGATAAATACAACAAAAAGTGGGAAATATATGAATCCCACTGACCAAGCACGTAAGTTTTTATGTTCTTATTTTTTGGGAATGGCGCAGTCATCATATTAAATTGTTGAATTTGAATCTCAAAATGCCGACACTCGATCATGTGAAAACGCACTGAACTAGTTTCGTGATAAAAGATTTTCCTCAATATTGCTCTAGATTAAGATTGTGTAAAACATCTTTTGAAAAGCCCCTTTATACACCCTTTTTGATGACTGTACATCCACTAAGACATTTTGAGATTCCTTAAAAAGAAAGAAAGCAAGCAACAACAAAAACTTCAATTCAAATCAAAGCAAATCCAAACAAAGTTTACAAACTTGTGACAATTTTGACTCTGATTTAATTGAACACACATGGTTGCACTACTTTATTAACTGTCTTGACACCGAAAGTTTTTATGTTCAATTCATAGACCTATGTTTATCATGTGCATATTTTTGTTTTGAGCATTCATTGATAATTGTTGTCTCAGTAGTCTTGCAATATATAAGTTGTGTCTCCCTCGTTTCTCTTTTTTATTTTATTTTATACAGGAAAAGAAGCAAGAAAAAGAGAACTGAAAAAGGTACAATAAATATTATTTATCCCAATGACATCTTATTAAATTGCTGCGGTCCCGCTGCATTCAAACTGACTACTTGTACTATTTCACTAGCCTTCGTGCTAGCTTGGTGGTCTCGTGGTAAAAGGTTTAGGAGGCTTGTAAATTTCTCCCACTTGCATTAAGGACTCCATCTATTGAAAAATTAGGGCATCACAAAACTGAATTTGACCTTGGAGCCTTTCTTTAAACTAATGACCCTTTTCTCATTACAATATGACATTTCATTACAATATGACATTGCAATGACATTTTTTTTTAGCACTGAGCCATCAAAATTGTTTTGCTTTTTTCCTTCCAGAATAAGAAGCAGCGAATGATGGTCCGCAGTGCAGTCCTCAAGACTAAGGATCCAAGCGGGATCTTCAACGACCTGGAAGCTTTGGATGAATTAGGTATTGATTTATTTAGTCATTTCAGCAAACACAATATTAATACCTCGGAAAAGTACGTAACTCTGGAGGAGTTCTTCACAATTCAAATTCACTTTTGTACAAATGTGCTTTTAATAAATTCCTATTTGGTATCTTTCTTCACCAGAGTTGAACCCTGAGACGGTGACAGAACTGAATGAGAAGGTCATCAAAGACAAGAGAAAGAAACTTAAGGAGACCTTGGACAGGGTCCTTAAACTTTATGTGAGTATTCAGCGGTGACCAACCACATCACTTTGTTCTCCAATAGGCATAAAACCTTTCTTTGTGACAAGTAATAATTAAAGATTTATTTGAAACACATGTCATGACACGGCGAAACGCGCGGAAACAAGGGTGGGTTTTTCCGTTGTTTTCTCCCGACTCCGATGATCGATTGAGCCTAAATTTTCACAGGTTTGTTATTTGATATAGAAGTTGTGGTACACAAAGTGTGGGCCTTGGACAACACTGTTAACCGAAAGGGTCCAATGGCTTTAAGCGGGTAATTGGTATATTTCTACTGAAGCATTTCAAGGGGAATGGTGCAACAGCCTTCATTACCACGATGAAATTCAGTCCTGCTCATTTACAATTTGTTAACATCAATTGAAATTAACTGTGATGTTTAGCTTCAACATATTGAAAACTTGGACCGCAAGAATTTTGCAATTATAAGAGCTTTTGTTATTTTCTGCAATCGACAGAGACGAGAGGACCCGGATACCTATGTAGAGTTCAAAGCCATGGAGGTGGACTACGAAAAGAAGAGAGCAGAAAAACTGAGGAAATTTGGTGAGTTGTCAATTCAGACGTGTGGCCTAACACTTTGTTGCCAGAAGGGCTGGGCAGTTTTTTCCTTAGTAAGGGAGCGCTTCAAAAGTCAGGCACGTTCTAGGAGCAAAAGAATGTCATTGGACGGCCAGACATTCCACTGGACCGACCCGCTGGACCTTACCGCATAGTCATGACAAAACAATCCTACAAGAGTGAACATGCGTATTATATTATTCTGATCGATCGAATGAAGCGTTCTGTCGCACCAACAAACGGTCTGTGAGCATGTGCTGGAATGTTGTACTATTCATACTTTTGAGACACTCCCTCAAGGGCGCCTGCATCAGGGAAATTTATCTGGAACATTTCAGGGGAAGCATTACCAAGGCAATGACCAGGGGGCTTGGAGGCTGATTAAAGTATTGCTGCCTGAGACCACTTGCATTGTCCGCCATTTCTGATGGCAAACAAACTTGTACGCATTAATGGCTATTAGTTTATGCAGGCTTGGGTTTGGTCAAAGGATTTAGAAAACCTGAAAAAGAGTGACTTCTTTATTGTTATCATACTTCACAATTGATTGTTTTTGACCTACATGTAATTTGTTTTCTCTATTTCAGAGGCAATCCGAGATGCTAGACAAGTAAACGTTGAGTCCATTCCGCTCCCAGATACACCAGACAGTAAGACCAATTTCCTTGTTCAAGATTATTTTTAGTGCTGGGCGAATAGTGAAATTTTGTTATTCGGATACCGCTGGCCAACTATCCGAAATTAACCGGATATTCGAATAGCTTTTTCGCCGCAAGAGGGCGCTATTTAAAAAAAAAAACTTTTTTTTTTTTACCGCTAGAGGGCGCTGTTCGTTTGTGAATGAGATCTTATGGGCGGATTGATATTAGTTTTAGACAGTGTCACTCGGTTCATTCATAAAAATGACCGGATCTAATTTAAAGATGGCGATTTGCTTTTTGTTTTGATCGTGATTGACTCTACGTGAAGGAAAACTTTTGTAATCTTTGAACAAATTACGTGTGAAATGTCATTGTTTTAACTCTTCACGGAGGTGAGCATAGTTAAAGGAACACGTTGCCTTGGATCGGTCGAGTTGGTCTTTGAAAAGCGTTTGTAACCGTTTTTTATAAAATGCATATGGGTAGAAAGATGTTGTAAAAGTAGAATACAATGATCCACACAAACATGCCTCGAAATTGCGTGGTTTTCCTTTTACCTTGTCGACTAACACGTCGGCTATTTATGGGGGTCAAAATTTTGACTCCCATAAATGGCCGACCATGTTAGTTCGCACAGTAGAAGGAAAACCACGCAATTTCGAGGCAAACTTGTGTGGATCATTGTATTCTACTTTTACAACATCTTTCCAACCATATACATTTTATAAAAAACGGTTACAAACGCTTTTGTTTTGACCGACTCGTCCGATCCAAGGCAACGTGTTCCTTTAAATACTTAATTTATGCTGTTTTATGCTGTCTTTTAATAGAAGTCTCATAAGAATTCAGACAAAACATTCATATCAGTTGTCGCCCGACGTCCCCGGATATTCGGATATTAAAGAATATCCGGTTACTCGGTTGTAATTACAGAATTATCCGGTTTGTAAATAGGTATTCGCGCCCTATGCGGATATCCGGTTAAGAAAAAAAAGGCATCCGCGGTTACGGATAGGAAAACCTATTCGCCATTAACCGGATATTCGAATAATTCGCCCAGGCCTAATTATTTTATTTTATTTTAATTCTTCAGAAAATACAGTAGTTATAGAAAGCAAAGGCAACAGTAAAACAAAATGTCTTCAAAAGAGTTGTGCCCTCCCAGACCTTGCTCATTTGAAGTAAAAATGTATATACATACTACGGAACGCTAAAAGGATTCCGATGGAAACGAGTCTAAGTTAATGGCTTTTCCGAGCTGTCTTTGTATTTAAAACCTTGTGCAGTTTTCTTTCCTGTTTTCTATGTCCATTTATAAAATTCATGTGCTATCCTCCAGTCATACCTTGTATTTTGCCAAGTTCTGCACTCTGAATAACTTTCAAATCAAATCAAATCAAATACCGATTGTTTAAATTCCGATTTAAAATGGTTTTATACTTTTATAGGGGAATTTTTAATTGTCGCATTTTCAATGGTAATTTTGTTCATGCTTTGTATTTATATTTGTATGTTATCATTTTGAATGTTATTCATTTAAAAAATAATTGCAACTTAATATGTACAAATTGATGCAATGTTGTCACTAACTACAAGCTCAAATTTTAATCTACCATTCATAAATACCTTAGACAGTTTCGCTATTCCTATTGGTGGAGACCTCGTCACGTGGGTGTGTATAAACTTTTGTTTATGACCTGTAAAAAGTGTTAAAAACATGGGCGTGACACGCGTAAGATGGTTTCTTCATTCTTATTGGTCGAGAGCAACGACCGAGACAATTGTGCCACATCACGCGATACGCGCGACGCGCACATCATTCCCTTATAAGGAGTTGTTTATCCAAGGGCCTTGACTGGGCCTTACCATTTCATAGCTGGAGGAGTGTTGAAAGAAATCATTGAAAATTTTTAATTTTTGCATTTATTTTACTTTTTGACCATAAGTGTTGATGTTGTTTGACCGAAAAGGTATTTATGAATGGGGTTCAAAGTGTGTTGAATCGGTTTTCAACTAGTGGTTTAAACCCGCCGAGGTCTGGTTCTTGATAATTTACCTCGACTTCATCTCGGTAAAAGTATCAAGAACCAGGCCTCGTTGGGATTAAACCACTAGTTGAAAACCTCTTCACCACACATTGATTCCCTTATTAATAAAATATTGATTGTTAAATTGTTTTTCCTTTTTGCAGTGCCGTCATTGATCCCGTTACCCCAGGACATACCTCTACCCGGTGCCCAGCCGCCCTCCATCTTAAAAAGAACATCAGCCTTTGGGTAAAGTACAAAATTCATTCTCACTGGCAAGTTTTGTCTGAAGTGATTCTTACCAGTATTCTCAATTTGTGTAGCCCAACATTATGCATACAATAATAAACATGTGAAAAATTTGGGCTTAATTGATCGCCAAAGGTGCAAGAAAATAACAAAAGATAAAACACCCTGGTTGCATTTTTCGGGGTGTTAAATTACCTCTTTCTCTAAAATTACATTTAATTACTTCAAATGGAGTTGTTTCTAATAATGCATATCGCAAGCTACCAAGTATTCTTAACCATGTAAGTTTGTATTTTCATTAACTTGTGGAGTATTTATCCTGCCTTTAAAATTCACAAACATCCACAAATGTTGCTGTGATTTGCACACTTCACTACTGGAATAGTTCCTTTGTGGATGTTTGGTTTTGTACATTTTGTATCCTTACCTTTAATGTAATATGCTGAACTGGGTATTGTTTGAAATACTCTCTGGTTGTTAGAGAAGTATCCTTCAACTTGTGAACAATTTATTTTGCTTACAGGTGCATTTTTAATGAAATTTCATTGAATTTTTTCTAGGTATTTTATAAACGAATTTGTATTTTATGTGTACATTTTCAAAGTTGTTTTATGTGTTTGTTCCTGTTGATTTTTAATTGAACTTTCAATGCATTCACTATGTATTTTTATAATTGTAATTGATATTGTATGTGTAATTTTCCAAAGATTGTATTATGTTTGCTTTTGTGTGCCTTTGTAGGTTTCTTGTTGTTGTCAGGATTGTATTAAAGGAACACGTTTCCTTGGATCGGTCGAGTTGGTCTTTGAAAAGCGTTTGTAACCGTTTTTTATAAAATGCATATGGGTAGAAAGATGTTGTAAAAGTAGAATACAATGATCCACACAAACATGCCTCGAAATTTCGTGGTTTTCCTTTTACTTCGTCGACTAACACGTCGGCCATTTATGGGGGTCAAAATTTTGACTCCCATAAATGGCCGACCCATGTTAGTTCGCACAGTAGAAGGAACACCACGCAATTTCGAGGCAAACTTGTGTGGATCATTGTATTCTACTTTCAAAACATCTTTCCAACCATATGCATTTTATAAAAAATGGTTACAAACGCTTTTGTTTTGACCAACTCGTCCGATCCAAGGCAACGTGTTCCTTTAAGAAAGTGATTATATTCACTTTTAAGCTTTCCCACAGGCTTGTTTTGTAGTCCTCTGTAGTTCTCTACTTCGGTACTTTATAAAAGTTTTGCTTCATTTGTTTTGTAACTATTTGTACAGTCTTTCAAGCAATTTATCGGATGACATTTTACAAATGACAGTATTATTGTACATCCTATTATGTGTCTGTTTGTGTGTTGCCTCGAAGATATACAAGTAAGTAAATCAAAACTTGGCAGCATAAAATAATATTGTTGTCCTATTACCCTACATTACAGCATACCTTTACCTCCGCCGGGACCCCCTCCTGGTCCCCCTCCAAGCATCGTACCGGGTTTGCCTCCAGGGAAGAAACCTCCCGGTGCCCCACCGGGTCTGCCACCCTATGCGACCGGCCCCTACGCACCTCGATCACCCCCTAGGGTGTCCTTTGCTGGGCTGGCACCTCCAGAGGAAAGTGAACCATACAATCCAGAACAAGGTGAGGGAGGTCATTTACATATCATTTGCATGTCATTTGCATTTGCATTTGATTTGCATATTTCCAGTGCAAATCAAAATGAGTGGAATGGAATGATTTAATGAATTGTCTGCATTGTTCCTTTTTTAAAATCCTAATTTTCATTTCATTCTTGTTAGTTGAACGCTGTTGTATGTAAGTTGTTAAAGATGCTATGTCAGATTTTTAGCCGATTTGACCCACAAATTTTGATTTCAAATTCAATGATATTTTGATGGGGGTCGAGAAAGTTACAAACTTTCATTTGAGCCATTGCTCGAAAAAGTCCGCCAATTATTAGTAGCAGTGAAATAAAGTGCTCAAAATTAGTTTTTGTCAGGATCCCGACAATATATCATGTGACCAATTCTTATGTATTTTATAAGAAACGTTTTAAATTTTTGTCATGGTTCCTGGCCATTAAAAGTAAAAGTTATTTTTACAGTTGTATCTGGCTTTATTGAGTCCTGATCTTGACTCTCCTGTCCTTATGCAAGAAGGTTTGCCTTTCGGATGGGACATAAAGCCCCAGGTCCTGTTTTGGCATGTTTGGGTGAGCCGTTGAGAGCACTGGACTCAAGCTCTGGTGTTTCTGACCAGCAGAGTGTGGGTTCAAGTCCCAGTATTGACACTTGCCTTTGCTTTGCCTTTGTATGGTATTTTTTTCACATTTTAAATTTGAGTTTGTTTTCTTCTTGCATTGTAACTTGCTTTTTAGTTTAGTTTGCTTCCAGGTTGAAGTACCAGACTTATTCTTAATCTTTTATAGTTTTTTTGTGAGGCCTAGTTTTGGTTAATTTACATAAAAGGCCATACAAAGGTCCTTTATCATTATAATACTTTTATTGGAGAAAATAGAATTAGCTGTTGCAAACGGTTTACCAACCAAAAAATAATGTGAATAAATGCTTAAAATAGATAATTAGAAAAAGACTTAGCGTTTGAGAAAGACCTTGCTAGAGTCAAGGAAGTGTCGGGCAAATTATTATTGTTTGCATTGTTACTTTTTTTAGTTACCCAATAGTACTTCTTCCTTTGGATGGAACATAAAGCCATAAGTACGGTGATCTCTCATAAAAAAATTTTTTTATTACAATTTTGTTTATTATTGTTTCTTCAAGATGTGTCTGACATTGACGATGAGGAGAACATGGATGACGCATCCTCATCCTCCTCTTCATCCGGAAGCGAAGACGAGGATGAAGACGATGAAGACGATGAAGATGATGATGATGAAGACCAAGTTGAAGGTGATGAAGAGAGGCCGCCAGTAGCCACAACAGAGGATTATAGTCAGAGAGAATTACAAGGTGGGTGGAACAGGTTGAACATATAAATGACGGATAAAACTAAAGACGTCTAGACACCTCTGGCTATCACAATTGAGATACAGAGATGTTCTGCTACAAGATTTTGTTTAAAATAATGAATATCGTTGTCATTTATTTGTCATCATTCACAGAAAAATAAAAAAACATTACAGCATGATATTCATCCTACTTATATTATGTTAGAGCTGTTTTTTAAGTATTCAGAAAGGTCAGTAAATATAAAGACCAAGGACGAATATGACACGAAGACTCTGATGACAGGAACTAAAAACATAAACTAAACCACTATTAATTTCGGTTTTACCCTTATGCACCGATGTGTGTTGGCCTTATACACCGATGTGTGTTGGCACTATACGCTCAGTACATGCACCGGGTTCTTTGACAAAAATCACAGGCATAACTCAAGTGTGATTTCAACCCACAACCTTTGTAATTGTAGAGCAGTGTCATACCAACTAGACCACCGAGATTGCTGGGTGGCTAGAGGCAGTTTGAATCCTATATTATAGCAGCAGTTACTAGGAACCCCCTTTGCCTTCAGGCATTCAGAGCTTATAAGTCTCTGATTAAGATGTTATTTAAAAAACATACAGAGCTCATTGTTGGTATACACGCATCGAACCGTTTGTTTTACTTCTGTATAAAAGGACAATCGATAGGGAGGCACTCAAGAGGTGACAAGGAACGGAAGAAAGAAATGCGCCTACCACCAGGGATGACCGCCCTCCAAGCTGCCATGCTGAGGATGGCTGGTCAAGAAGTCCCTGTGGTTGAAGAAGATGAAGAGGAAGAGGATGAGGAGATGGAGGAGGAAGAAAAGAGGAGAGAAGGAACAGAAAACAAACCAGAAAGTCTTCAGAGGGTCGCCGTCGTTCCAGTTTTACCGCCACGCCCCCCTCCGGGGATACCACTAGTACAGCCAGGTGTTGTTGCAATACCACCCGGTCCGCCTCCTGGTCCACCAGTTCGCCCCCCTCCTGGACCCCCACCAGGGTTTCCGCTGCCGAACTTTGCACGACCTCCCCTCCTTCGGGGAATGCCGCCCAGGATGCTACCTCCAGGACCCCCGCCGGGTAGACCTCGCGCACCTCCTCCCGGTCCCCCTCCGGGCGTGCCGCCATTGATCCGCAGAGCACTTCCCCCACATCGATTACCGCCCCCGCCAGGGCTTGGACCTCCTCCCGGCATGATGCCGCCTAGGATGCGTCCCCCTGTTCCTGCTGCTCAGCACGAGAACCCGAACGTACTCAGTGCTCCGCCGAGCATCCACAAGCTCCCGATGAAGCCGGATGACATCACTGTCGAGAAGAAATCGTCAGCGACGATAGAAGCCAAACCGCAGATCCGAAATCTCCAGGCGGACGTCACGAGGTTCATGCCGACTTCGCTGCGTGTCAAAAGAGACAAGGGCAAGTCAAAGGGACAGAAATCTGATTCGGGCATGGAAGAAAAGCTCATTAAGTCAGTACCAGTGCCCAAGGCGCAGCCCACTGTGCCAACAGCGACCAAGGATGATGCGTACGATCAGTTCATGAAGGAGATGTCGGGACTTATGACTGTCCAGGAAGAAGAAACATGAGAGGACACGGAATAATCAATGTTAACTTTTTTATCGTGACTTTTTATAAAAGTTGTCCATCGTAGGGTCTAATGTCACTGATGTGCTGTTGTTGACTGTAAGATGTAACCTCAGCGGGTTATCGCGGAGGACATTCTCATGCTGTAAGTTAAGGTCAGGTAGTAGAAGGCGACTAGGGCCCATTTTTGTAAGCTAGTAGTAAGCACACACAAATTGCTTTGCACCGAGAATTCTGCTGAGCATAAACAGGTTATCAACCAAAATGACATAAAATGTATATTGTCTGTGACTGGTTCCATGTCTTTTGGGGCTGAGCAAAAAAATTGATGACCACAAATTTTCATTTAGTCAATCATTGCCCAATTTTAAAGTTGATTGAAATGACCCCCATTAAACCATTCTGTTCCAGGTTTTTATTTCACGTCATTGAGAAAGCACTAATTGTTTTTTATTTAAAATGTGGTAAAAGTATTATATCCACCAAGACTATGTGTTTCCCTCCCACCCTGAATAATGCTTTCTCATGTAACAATCTGTTTATAAACCTAAGACTAAAAATTGTTTCAGGTGTGTCGATTTCTATCTAATAATAGAATTTTACAAATTACAACCTGGAAACCCTTTTTTCCCGGATATGACAGTAAAACTCCTTGATCATACTGAGAGTAGCTCATTAAAAACCTGATATTTATTTTTTACTGGTGAGAGCTTTTTTACTCCAAACCTAGTTTTACTAAAGTTAGTTGTCAAGTTTGAACAATCGGGCATCGCAGCTGCAGTTTATCACACAAATGGCACATCCCCTCAAGGTGATCCCAATGTTGAAGCTTCCCAGGGCCCAATTTCATAGAGGTGCTAAGCACAAAAATTTGCTTAGCGTGAAATTTCTTCCTTGATAAAAAAAACATGATTACCAACAAAATTTCCATTTGTTGAATATTGCTTGTTACTGGTATTCAGCAATAGTTTGCTTATCATTAAAATCACGCTGAAATTCGGTTGGTAATCCTGGTTTTAGCGAGGAAGAAATTTCATGCTAAGCAAATGTTTGTGCTTAGCAGCTCTATGAAATTGGGCCCTGGTTGTATCATAACTTCGGTTGAGATCCCTGGCTACTTGGTTACAGGTTGTAACAAAGTTATTGACAAAATAGAGACCACAAATATTAGCGCCTAGATAGCTTAGTTGGCGAGCACAGCAGGTTAGTCTGGATGTCGCAAGTCTGGCTCTAGTAATTTTTTTTCTTTGCTCAACTTGAAGTAAAAAACCAACAAGATACTTCTATCGTTCAATTTAGACCCTGTACTTTTCAATATCATTATCATTTGTTTCATTCAACTCGTCAATGCCCTGGTGGTTTTGAAGAATCAGCGTTTATTGCAGAGAAAGAATCAATCGAGTTTTTACTGGTTTAGTTTTAAGAAAGACTCCACCTGGAAATGTTTGTATAGTCCACAAGTTAACGAATTGAAGAAGCAGCAATTAAAAAGATACTTGCAAAATAGTCTCTCTGTATGTTTTTGTCTTCTTATGGTATTGTTTTAGGCAGGAATCTACATCCATTCTTTGATTTTCTTCCTACATGATTTGGCACTCCACACTAGTGTTGAGCCCTTTTCACATACAGCAAATTAGCAAGATCCCTTGCTTAATATTTAGCAGGAGTTTTTAAAAATTGCACTTCGTGTAAAAAGACTTTCGAGGGTCCGTAATGAAATCTTCTCTTAGATTATATTTATTTCATTCCTTCACGTTTTGGCACTCCACACGTAACTACTATTGATTCCGTTTCACACGACAGTAATTGAGCTGGGGTCCCATGCTCTTTTTTATCATAAAATTGTATACAAATTGCATTTCTTGTGAAAGAACATCAATGTTTGGACCGTTGAAGGTCCATGGTGACTTCTTCTCTTTGAATAAATTACTAGTGCTGGGCCCTTTTCACACGACAACAATTTAGCAGGGGTTCCTTGAGTTTATACAAATTGCACTTCGTGTGAAAGGATATCAATGATTGGATCACTGACGAGGTGAATTCTTCTCATTGGATTATATTGTACTTAATCGCTAGCAAGGTGCTGATGAAGTTGGGATTGGGATCAACACATGGCCTAATCCGGATTAACAGCTAGCTCAGTGTAATCATAATCATGGAGGAAGAAATTTAATTTCTACCTTCTTGATGTAATGCTATTGCTTTGTAGTAGATTTCTTGATATGGTATTAAGCTATGCTTTATGTACTTTCCACTTGCCAGGGTATTACCTGGGGGCCTTTGACGTCATGGTTCCATTGTTATAATCACCACCATTCACTGACAGAACATCTTGAAGAAAGACGGAAGTAAATCGATCGATATTGTTATTTACTCAATGTCAGTAGCTAACGCGCGTCTGCACACAACTCTGTCTCCAAACCAAGAGAGTGCCAGGGAGATTGTTTGCCCATTTTCCTCGTGGAACGAAACATTGTTTTCGTTCCAATTTTCAAGACATACTTTTGGTGATTGTCAACGACCATATAAACTTGTTGTGCAACAAGTGTGTTTTGTTTTATTGCAACTTCGATACTCTATTGAGCCACTTTTGTTTTGAGCCACAGATTTTGTAGAATTGTGTGCTCTCGGATGCATGAGACTAGACAAGCTTTATGCCTGAAGCCTCTCTGAGTTTTTTGGTTGAAATTTACCTCTTTCCCTAAAACTAAAACGACTCTTATGTGCTCTTATTTACCATTTAAGTTTCACGATCATTATTTTTTCGAGTACATTGCAAAATCTTCCCATCCAACCCGACCCTATACCCCGGCTTTTCTGATGATCTTGCTGAAGCACAGAGCAAACAAAAACACGTTGAGACGCGTTTTTGATGAAGACGTCAGTAGAACATCCCCATTGTCAACTCCTTCGCTTCATTACACAAAAGAGGTATCAGGTCCTCTCACTTTGGTGAACGTACACCTTAGAAAAAACCCTTCCTACATACTCACACATCGTAGTGTCGCCTTAAAATATTTATAAGGATTAAAAATGGCCAAGCTGATGACTCCCTATAACCTTATACATATATAAATTATTCATGGTAAGCTTCGAGCTTAGCTTCTCTTTGCATTTAACGGGTTCGAGTTTACTGCTTTAGAGATATTAAATTAGGTGGGAGGTTTTTAAAGGCAAATGACACGTTTGGTAATTGTCAAAGATCAGTATTCTCACTTGACACTTGGTGTATCCCAACATAAATTATGTATATAAAATTACAAACCTATATATGAACAAGAGAATAGTGAAAGGAAGAAACATCTTGCTTTTAGATGCATAACAAAATACTTTAGCTGAACAAAAAATTAGTACTTTATTTGAGGAGTGAGAAATAGCCTCTTTTTCAGGAACATAAGTTACATCACATGGAGCCGTTTCTTACCATGTTTTATGTTCGTTCAACAGCTCTTCATTGCTCGTAATACCAATAAAGTGTGTATACTAACACTTATTTTGAGTATCGGGGAACGATTTCATCAAGCACAAACTTTTGCATAGCAAAATATCATTGAACCGCAATTGAGTAGCAAATTGTTATTTTTTGAGCTACTGGCCCATTTTGTGCTATACAAGGGAAATAGTTCCCTGAGTATTTACCAATAATGTTTAGTGCCTTTAAAGGCATTGGACACTATTGGTAATTACTCAAAATAATTATTAGCATAAAACCTTAACTTGGTAATGAGTAATGGGGAGAGGTTGATAGTATAAAACATTGTAAGAAACGGCTCCCTCTGAAGTAACATAGTTTTCGAGAAAGAAGTATTTTTCCACGAATTTGATTTCGAGACCTCAAGTTGAGAGTTTGAGGTCTCGAAATCAACCATCTAAAAGCACACAACTTAGTGTGACAAGGGTGTTTTTTCTGTCATTATTATCTCGCAACTTCGACGACCGATTGAGCTCCAATTTTCACAGGTTTGTTATTTTATCTATATGTTGAGATACACCAAGTGAGGAGATTGGTCTTTGACAATTACCAATAGTGTCCACTGTCTTTAAACATGAGTTAGACATTGTATCGCATCATCATGTTTGCAATTCATGTTCGATCTTCCACCCATTGTCCGGAATTATCCACCCCGCCCCCGAAACTCGTTAGCCCGCCATCGACAATTTTCTGTCAACAGGGGCTGTTTGCCAACACTCACGCCAAGAGTAAACTATGTCTCAGAACGAATAAAGCAGTGCTATTTTTACATTGCCAAGCGTCTGTTTGTTGAGGCTACTTTCATAGGAGTATTATCGACTGGTTGTAGGTCACTTTGTTTGTTCTTTTCGTAGTTTATGCATTTTGTTCTCTTTAAGAACTTATGGTGGACGAGATCTAATAAATTAGTATACCAATCGCAAGTGATATTTCTCCAAGTCAAAAGTATATATGTTAGGCGTTTATATCGAAGCATACCGGCATACAATACCTCGAATCGTATATAACAATTAGAGATTTCCACAAAAACGATAAATCGCGCATATATTCTATACCAATTGTACAATACTCCAAATTCATTCTACAGTAGTAGATAAATGCATGACAAGTTTTTTTCCCAAAATTAGTAAAAGACTTTATTCTTTAACACCTCCCTCCCCACCTCCCAAATTAAATAAATTAAGTTTCAATGTACCCATCTGTTGAAGGACAATATTTCACACAGTAAGAACAACTTGCGGGTACAACTGTACAACTGTTGGTTCCTTTTCTCAAAATCAAGAGGACGGCGAACCAACAATTCTTTAAAATTAATGAACCACAATTTGAAAAGCTTCCAGTTATGGTTATACCGCTAAAACCCGAAACACTGGTTTTCACTGAAACAAATTGACGTAAGGGAGGGTGGGGGGATGTGACACACAACCCCAGTTTAAATCTCATGTTGTAACCACTTTCCAGGTCAGTGTGACCCGGAAATGGGTCAGGTTGGGGTCAGGTCGGGGTCAGGCCTAATACAAAAGGAATCAGGGTCAATTCTGACTTTCTGTCCGGTTTCGTTCAATTCAAAATGCTGAATGCATGAATCTGGAAAGTTGCGCACATACTGTCGAAAGCACAACTTCGAAGAGAAGTACACTATGTAACAATTACAGAAATTGCCATTTGAAATTTGCTGGAAGGGAAAAGTACAGCCTTCTGATGGTTCTATTCTTCATGAAATAGGCTGTTTTGAAGACTGTTTCTTGCATGAACCATGGAGGTAAAACGAAGTTCTACGTAGTCAGGCGTGTCACCTTTATGCGACATTCTTGTTCTATATAATCTGAGGAATGAGAAGTGAACAAAAGGCAAATACTTGCTAATTCAAGACACTTCCATTGCTTTGTTGTGTTCAGAATTCCACTCTTCTGTGTTCGGTGCATGTCAAAATGTCTACCCCTGTCTTGCCATAGCTGTTTTGCTAACGGCACCCGTACGATCCAGCAACCATTTTGAAATGTTGAACTATTTATCGTTTTGGACGCCGTCGACACCTTTTCCTGCTGGCCAAATGGATGATACTGCATCAATGGCTACAATAAAAGGATATATTGGTGTCGGGAAGAATTTCTAGTCTGAATGTTGATGATTGGATGACCAGGGGAAGAGGGCAAAAGCCCGCAGACGTTGCATTTCGTGGGAATTGCCTGCCGTGATACAGCTGCTGGATTAATGTACCTTGTTCGAACATCTCTGTCTTTACTCTATGTTCGAACACATTCGGTATGCTTGAAATTGAGTTTAACAACCCTCAAGCATGGTTGATTTATTCTCTTATGTTTACCTGCCCCATTTGAGAGGTTCGGCGGTAACAAAAAATGAGCATTACATTCTACAATTTGCTCTATTTCCATCACTGTATGCTCTTTGAAAAAAAACCTATTGTTTACGAGCAAGAGTGACTGCGGCCACAACCCCCGTGATATGAAGACTGCATGATGGGGAGTGAGTGCCCGATTTGCCGGTAAATCAAAAACCGAACTGCACTGACTGTCTTGTCGAACAACCGTTGGTTACCCCGCGGCTCATAGTAAAAGTGGAACTTTGCACCAATAGGCCCTGAGGAAAAGTGGAACAGCTGATTACGAGACATAAAAGGATAACACAGATCCATGGTAAAGTTGTCTAGAACTTTAGATTAAAACTGAGATTGAGCTTCAAGATGCACGCCGTGAGAACCAAGGCTTCTGTGTAAACTCTGTGGCTTATGAGTCTGAAGACGCCCTCTAATTCAACACAAGGAGACATCAACATAGGAATAAGGTAAAGTGACCTTCCATGATTGTTTTCTAATTATTGTATAAATAAATCTGAAAACTCGTTTATTGGTAATTACTGAAAATAATTGATTGTTTACAGTTTGGTTGTAACAAAAATAGTTATGAAATATGGATTCGAGTTCATTCTTCCAATTCAAACAACAAAGATGTCGGCTACTTTGCCTTAAAATATTATACCAGACCATTTTATGGTCGAATCATTCTACAATCAAATTGTGCCAGAGAAAAACAACCTCTTACAATTTAATTGCCCTCCTGAGGATCCCAACTGACTTTTCCGAGTAATAGCTATAATTACTTCAGTAGCAGTGAATCAATAAAACAAACAGGATGTTCAATATTAGCTGATCTTGCCCTTTGCTACTATACAATTGCTGATTGCAATCCTTACTCGTTGGGGTTGGGCTTTGGTGTGAAGCCACATGGTTGATTGTGTTTAAACAAGAAAAGAAAATATACATGGGACCCATACGCGCTTACGTGCGAAAACATTTTCTCATTAAAAAGCCAAGTCAATTGGTCAAACATTAATTAGGCAATAGAAGCTGATTGGTTTTTAATTACCGAGGTAGAAATAGCGTAACCTTCATAAGGTTCCCGGCAGGTATATTTCTTGCGGGACTCTCTGTTAGAGCCTACTTGGAAAATCAAGTAAACCTGGAATGCCATTAAAGGCAGTGGACACTATTGGTAATTACTCAAAATAATTATTATCATAAAAACCTTACTTGATTGATGGGGAGAGGTTGATAGTACAAAACATTGTGAGAAAAGGGCTCCCTCTGAAGTAATGTAGTTTTCGAGAAAGAAGTAATTTTCCACGAATTTGATTTCGAGACCTCAGGTTTAGATTTTGAGGTCTCGAAATCAAGCATCTGAAAGCACACAACCTCGTGTGACAAGGGTGTTTTTTCTTTCGACTGATTGTGCTCAAATTTTCACAGCTTTGTTGTTTTATGCATACGTTGAGATACACAAATTGCGACGAGTAGTCTTATTTTTACTTGTTCCCTGCATTTGTGTTCGCAATTATTGAGGAAAAAAGTGGCTTCAATATGAAGATTGATAGATAATTTTTTTTTAATGAAATTAATAGTAAACGTGCGGATACAATACAACCATATATAAAATCCCTTTGGATGAGTGCTGGCTCTGAAAAGAGCCAGTGTGATCTCGACGTTTCGAACACATCCATTCTGCTGTTTTCAGGTAGAGATTGTTACATGTGTATTACTAATAGTAATTCCCAATTCAAGTGGAAAAGGGGCGTGCTGGTGTCAGGGATGCAATTGTGTCCGCCATGCAATACTGTCTGGTCTGGACACTTTTGCATATGCAATTGTGTCCGGGGCTATGCAAAAACCGTCCGGTGGACATGTACATGACTTTACATGTATGTGCAAGCGTAAGCGAGCTTGCATGCACTGAACCTATGTAGCAGCACGAATATTCATGTATTTTATGATTGCAGCGAATACCCAACGGCCGAACATTTCCCATGTCAGGCATTAAAATGGCGAACGTGTTCCGTCGACCAAGGGCGTTTAATTTACTGCAAGTACGGTTTTGCACGGGGGAGGACACAACTGCATATGCAAATGTGTCCGGGCGGACACAATTGCATTATGCAGCCCACATGAAATCGGGACCCGTTTGAGAGTAAAACATAAATAACGATTCAAACTTTCATGAGTAGCAGTTACAGTATTTTTATAACTGTTTCTGTTTACATGCTGAACAAGACCAACACCCCAAAAAACACCCTGACAAACACCCCCAATAAACAAACAAACAAACAAACAAACAAACAAACAAACAAACAAACAAACAAACAAACAACGCAACAAACAAACAAACAAATAAACAAACAAACAAACAAACAAACAAACAAACAAACACCATAAATGATTGTTGCACAAAGCAAGCTAAGAACTGATGGGTTACTTCTGGGATAGCTACACTTTCATAAAGCAATCAAAACTAAATTCCAAACACACACAGACAATAAACATGAAATACACTCTGTTCATTCTTAATTATTAATCAATTGTTTTATTTCATCTCTCCAGACAATGAATGTTCTCATTGTGCAATAAAAACTCTCTTGGACGGACTTGTTAAAAATACAAAGGCACACGATTAGACATTATTTTATGTGAAGAATTGGATCTGCATTGCAGTCAAAATTGATACAACTTCATTTTGCAAATTAGTTCCAACATTGGGGTCAAACCTTAGATAAACATTTCTTTGCAAACTTATTCCCAAGAATTTAATTTGATTTGACAGATATGGCTTCTTGTTGTTACTATCATCTTTAAAATACCTTTTTGCTGATGAAGTCACAGTTTTTTAAAACCTCTTTTGAAGAATAATTTCAAACTGTGTCCCTGCACGGCTGTCCACAATGCAGGGAACTTGCTTAATACAGTAAACAAACCATGACATCATCAATAAAGGGGTCTATATTAAAGATCTTCTAACCATCGCTGTCTGACTATTCCATGGTGTGATTTTGAATCCTAGATTCACCATGGCAGCATTTTATGCAGCCATACTCTACATGAGGCAAATTCCCTAGTCATTGCCTTGATGCCCCTATATATTGCATGTCACTGTGAATACAGAAGTTGGTTCTGTGCACAGTTGCACCATCATACAAAACCCTTCAAGTTGAAATGATGGTTCTGGATGGTTGAGAATTTGCTGAGAAAAATAATGTTTACAAAAGTAGGAGGGTTCTTATTGTCAACAAGTCATAGTTCAGTATTATCTTCTTTCAAGTAGACCATGGGATACGGCGCCATTTGAGTAGGGCGCCATTTGAGTAGGGCACCATCCCCTAGAGGTAAAAAGAAGGTTACTCATTGGCAAAACCTGTGCGCAGCATGTACTCAGCTGTGCGTTTCTATTGTTTCACCATACCTCTAATAAGACTTAAGAAGTCCCATGGAACATTCATACCGTTGCATATCAGCGTTTTATTTTTGCTGACACATCCCCATCTCCCCTAGAAATAGGTCAATTTCAGAAACACATAATTGTAGAAAACAAACTCAGCCAGCCAAACAAAGCTTTTAATTGAATGGTGTAACAAATTTCAAACTTAATAAAATGGTTTACCATTGATTTCATTGCAACATATAAATAACACAAAAATTTAACTCACACTTAATTTAGCAAACAATAACGGCTGCTGCACGTAATACACACGCTGTACAATTAGTTGATAATATACTCTATGGTGATTTGTTATAGGTTGCACCAGGCAAGACGCGATATTTACATATTCTCTTCTTATTAATAATGCACCATGCAGTCCGCTAGTATTAGAACACCTGCATGATACTATGTGCACACTGCAAACACAGGGAGAGAGTTCCAGCCTCGCTCATAACATGTCTTTTATTTTACAGAAAAGCCGCCTGGGTAATTAAAAGGGAGGGTTTCTCTGAACACCAATATGGTGTGTAAAGCATTGATTTTCCAAAACTATCAAGGGGTCTACTGTTTCCATTCAAACTGAGCTTAATTTCATAGAGCTGCTTATAAAGCACAATTGTGCTTACCAGAATAAGGTTACCAGGCAAAATACTGTATTCGGTGTACCACTTGCTATGCAGAAACATTTTAAGCACCACTGTACATTTAAAGGAACACGTTGCCTTGGATCGGACGAGTTGGTCTATAAAAAGCGTTTGAAACCGTTTGTTACCGTTTGTTATGAAATGCATATGGTTGGAAAGATGTTATAAAAGTAGAATATAATTATCCACACAAGTATCACACAAAATTGCACGCCTGCACGGTTTTCCCTTTACTTTGGGAACTAACACGGTCGGCCATTTATGGGAGTCAAAAATTTGACTCCCATAAATGGCCGACCGTGTTTGTCGGCGAGGTAAAAGGAAAACCACCCCATTTCAAGTCATGTTTGTGTAGATCATTGTATTCTGCTTTTACAACATCTTTCTAACCATATGCATTTAATAACAGACGGCTACAGAACGCTTTTCAAAGACCAACTCGACCGATCCAAGGCAACGTGTTCCTTTAAGCAACTCTAAGAACTAAGCTCCATTGCCCCAACTTCACAGCAACTGAATGAACACAGAAATTTGTGTAGCAATATCGTATGCAAATTGTTTGGGTTAGCTAGTTCATAATCCTTTGTAATGTACACACCAGTCAGTGTGCTGCTTGTCTCTTATGGATCCCATGTCATACCACTGTCCATGATTAGGGTTGAAAATTTGGTAAAATTCCGACCTATATATAAAAGCAAAGATTCATTCTTCATGAAAACATTTCAGCAAAAAAACATTTCAGCAAAAAAACATTCCACATGGAGATTGATACTTCAGACTGCTGTCTTTTTGCTCGAAAGTTATATTTGCACTTTAAGTTTTCTTGATTGTTAAGAGGGGAAGGTAGACTAGTAGAATTTAGCTTGTACTTTAACTTATTTGCATGATTTTTAACTGAGTGTAAACATGATTGGTCGTGATCTTCAGACATGATTTTATTGAAGCTCATGATTGAATAGATTCGAGTGATAGAGTTAATTTCTCTACAATTGGCACAATCTCCGGTCCATGTGATTCTGACCAGATTGCTTTTTTGGCCACTTTCAATATCGGACAACATAACTTAGGCACTATGAATAGGACACTAATAGTCTATAAATTAGTCTCTTAACAAACCCCCTCACGACGAGGGTAGAGGTTGATGAAGAGAAAGATCCCACGGCATGTCTTCACCCGGAATGCTCCTGAAATCAAGAAGATCTTCCATATCAAACGTGACAGGACCGCCGGCCTCCGCCCAGGGATGCGATTGTTGATCATTGATCGAACTGTCCGGCGAGGGCGGCAGGTCAATATCATCAAAGAGCATGCGCGCCTCCTCCGCTGTATAGTCTAGTTCCCTGAATTGATCCTCGAACCACGCAGGTCGCGGGATTTGAACCCCGCTGATTGACAAGTCGAGGCAGCCCTCTAGATTCTGCAAGCCTAATTCCTCGCCCCCTTCATTCGAAGGTGGGGGACTGATCTGAAGGCACGGTGACAAACATCGATTCTGCTGAGCTTCATCGTCCAGGATATCCTCCGTCTTAACCTTGATCCCATCAATGTCAATCTCAGATTGGAAGATGGAGTTCCATCCGAAGTCATCCCGAAGGACAGCACTAGGCAGATTGTCATCGGAATCCGAGAAATCGGCATCCCCAAAGCTGTTCAACTGAAGAGGTCTGAATTTAAACGAACCGTCAAGGTCGTACGACTTCTTCTTGGGTGCGGACTGTTTCCGACTGTGGTGTTGTTTCTCGACAGGACACGTCTCGTAATCGTCCAACGGCTCAATCTTGATTCTCTTGATGTTCTCTGTGTTGAAATCTCTGGACGAGCTGGTACGGCGCTTCTTAAAGATGCCATTTTCCAGGAGGTCTGCATGGGCGGGGTCGATCTGCCAGAAACCGCCCTTCCCGGGCTCGTCTTTCCTTCGCGGCACCTTCATGAAGCACTTGTTTAAGGAGAGATTGTGGCGGATGGAATTCTGTTGAGACAAAACAAGAAACATGTTGAAATTAAGGATTGGCAATCAAGTTAAATTACCCTTCATTGAATGTTCCCCATCTAGACCATAAAAGATGTCCCTCAAAATTTATAACTGAAGAAAGAGGAAAGATAATAAAAAAAGGGGGGGACTGGTCTTTTAAAAGTACTTCTCATCTTTTTAAAGGCAAGGTATATTGGTACTTGCCAAATACCAGTATCCTTACTGTATACTGATTGTTGCATTAAAAAACAAACTAGTCAAAATATGAGCAAAAGTGGTCATCATAATGGACAGAAAATAATGAAAGAAATCACCCTTATATAAAGTTGTGTGATTTCAGATGATTGAGAAGGCTTCATGCCTGAAGCTTAAATTCTCAGATTATACACTCCCTTTCATATTTCCATGGCAATCATTCAACATACAACACCAACAACAACCAGAATAATCATATTGTATTCCCTAACTACACACCCCTTTTTCTGAGTTTAATCAGTATACAGTCAGCAAATATTTGCTCCCAATGTCTGCATCGTGTTCTAGGGTTATATGTGAATGTGCCGTGCCCGTTATACAGTTGTGTGATTCATGGTTGAAATAACAGCTGATAAAATGAAAGAATGGAGTAAACAGAATCCCACCACATCTTAATAAAAAATAAAAAATGTCCTCAAAATACCTTTAACACTATGGTAGTGTTAATGGTTTCTTTGTTGTATTATTTGGTTTGCGGTAACACCATGGGTGTATACCTACTCACTGGGTAGATTATGTATTTAGAGAACTTTTTGTATTATTATTGTTTATGACTGCATATTACAGCTTTTAAAAACATTGAATCAAACTGGTTGATACTTTCTTACAAAACAAAATTATCACTGAGACGAACCTGTTAACCATGAAACAAAAACCTACATAAAAAAAAAGATAATATTTATGTTGTTACCTTGACAACAAAAATACTATCAAACGGTCAGGGGTCACACCACAGACTAACTGTGCCACTGTGCCACAGCAAGTCATTTGGAAGTTGTCCAGGGTCTACGTGCAAAAAAAAGACAAAACTTCTCCAACCCCCTACTGTGGTCCAAATGCAGTACCGCCCCACTACCCCAGCACAAAAACAATTCTTCTCTAAACCGCGTGCCTCGCTCAAGAGCAATTTTACTCCAAATCCCACTCTACCGATTTACCAGGAAATTTTGTTTTCTTTATGTTTAAAATTCTTCATGGTTTATTGATCACCAAAAGGCTCATGGGCACGAATGGGGGTGTTTATTGCTCAGAGTTGAAAACTCAATGAACTAGTGAAGGTCACAATTTGTCCCCTGCCAGGATTCTTGAATAGCAATATGAAAATTGGACTGTATTAATTGATAATGAAAGAAAAATTGTGAAAAGCTGCATGCTCTTGGTCACGTTTACCATTTTCTTTTCAAACACTTGTCGAACTTTGCTAGTTGCAAATCTGTGCACTAATATAAAGCATCTTATTGCACTGTATAGTTTGTGTTTTAAAGTTGGAAAATGTGGGGTAGATTTTCCGTCAACAAAAACAGTCTTTAAAGGGAGTGCATTGAGGAGATTTACAAACAAAAATGTTTGATGGTCATGAGGAGTTCTTTCCATTCATGAGTTTTGTTTGAAATGCTACAAATTCATGATTTATATTCACGGATAGTTTGCAGAATTTTGGGTCGCAACACTTATAAAAACAATTAAATTTGAATCATTGAAAGAGAGTTTTTATTTGTGACTGCGATGGATGGGGGGGGGGGGGGGGGGGGGGCTATTATGACAACACAGCAAACATTCAACCATGGGAGGAATAAGTTTCTTATTTCATATTTTTGGGTCAAATAGTACAAGTATCCACTCTGAGTGGATACTTGTCTTTGATAATTGCCAATGTTGGCCACAAGCTTTTATATAAGTAGGTTTTGAAGGAAACCTCTAGAAAGTGAAATGTCCACTCTTTTAAATGGTCTGTTTGAGAAGCATCCGTCAACAACTCTGTGACAATCCCATAATGGACTGTAGGCAGACCTGTGTACATTTATGTGTTAGCTTCATTCAACTCTTGTAAGCGGATTTAAATCCCCCTACTGAAGAAATTTGCATCTGAACAGGCAGAGGACATACTACCACAAGCCCATAATCAATACTGCTACCAGCTACAGCTGATTCCAATGGGTACAAGGTACAACAATGAAGTTTCTGCGCTTAGGTATTCGGTGGCCGAAACTCTTGTGTACCTGAGCAAAGTGCAAACATGGGGGTCTCTGTCCATTCATAATTGAATACTGCGCATTGTATTGATAGGGTATGAAAGGTGGGGATTGGCAGACAAGTCCATGAATTGTAAATGAATGGCCGAAACATTGTTAGGGATCAGGTGCTGAGGAAATTACTTGTGAAAACTGAAAATGCATATTTCCCGTGCCGTAATGAACTGTGTTTACTGGGTACGATTTGTTGTCCATCAGGATAGTCCAAGGGCATCTGTTCAATGCAGAAGTGCAATTATATTGTGCTGATACCAAGAAGAGAAGCTTGTAAAATTGTATTGATTTATAATGACCATGGATGAAGGAAAGCTTGACTTCATTTTCTGCTAAGCGTCCATCCAAAGACAGACCATTGATCAATGTGCAAAATGTCTCAAATTTCATTTGAAAGATCTGGAGCAGTCTACTCATTTACACGCTTTTCCCACAAATTTTCAAAACAATACTTAATTTTACAGGTTAACCGAAACCTTTAAAAGAACAACTCTGATAGCTGCCTAAAACTGTATACATAGACTGCATTATAAACAACAACAAAATATTAAATGGATCAATCAAATTGCCCCGACTGAAATTAATCAAATTGCCCTGACTAAAATTCTGCCCTCAATCAAAGTACAACTGCCCCCACTCAAACCATGGCAGGTGATCTAAACCAACCCCCAAAACGTCTCCAACGAGTCTCGGAGAACTCTGTTCCAAATTGTACTGATGATTTATGTGTTAATTTGCAAAGAGCAAAATCCAGGAGTTGAAATATTGTTTTATTGCCCCATTAGGTCTACCCATAGCACATTTATCACCACAACCTGGGTGTATTTCAAATGCCTCTTTAAATCCAGATTTGATTTGGAAAACAGCCTTCAAAGAATAAGGTTTCAATTATAAATCGAGAAAAACGGGTCCTCACAGAAAACGTTGTTTTGGTAATGCAGTACAAAGTGCAAGTTCTGTCTAGAGTCCCAATTTCAGCGATAATGCAAATTAAATCTGCCCACATCAGGAATGAAAATTGCTTTTCATTCTAGCCATAATTCATCTATTGGGTAGCCAAAGGTAGCTTTTTAATCTGCCACATCCTGGTCAAAGTAGAACATTGCAGAACAGCTAGATTGGAGTGACCAATTATTTACATGGTTTTCAAGAATTAGGCTTAGCTACCCTTAATACCATCATAGCCTTGTGGTTTTGTTTGCCATTATATATTTTACTTTTGCGAACATTAGCTCAAACTGCCTCTAAAGCATTTTTATTTGCAATTATGCCTTTTGGGCTAAATGCGCTCCACCTTGAGAATTTACGCGTAGTTGGCAAACATGCATCGCGAGCATGGGTGTGGAATGCACCAAAGTTATACGAGTATGACTAAACATTTTTTTAAAGTACCAACATCCTCCTCTGTTATATTATTTTTTGCTCACTGTTATCAGTGATTACAGAGTGGGATGGTCAGTCCTATTGACAATTGATTTAGAAAACCATGTCTGATAAAAACTGTATTCATTGTTTGAAAAATGACTTTAGAGAACAAAATCCTACATGTAGATCAACACCCAGTTCATGTTTGTTGACATTGCTTTGTGTGTAGCCAGAGGGTGTATTGTGTCTTTTTTGGTATTGATAAATTTCAAAACCTTGTTATCATCTTTCATGTTAAAGTTCTGAGAGCAAATTGGATGCCCTCACTTTCAACTATTTAGATTTGATATCTTTTCCCAAAATTTTTATATGCCTACATTCCTGGATTGGGGGACAGCCTTTTGTGACAATGAGTTGATTTATAAGCACAATTTATGATTCACACACACATGAACCCTGTCCTATGACTTCTTTGACCTCTGTGTTTAACAATGATATTTTACAATGTTTGCATTTTACATTGATTAATGTAGCCAGCCATTAGGCATGCTCCAATCCAATATTCATTAATCAAATATGGATAATGCCTTCAGGCTCAGAAACATGATAAATATTGACTATTCATAACTTGAAACTCACAATTGCTGGTGATTAATCACCAATATCAATTTGCAGTGTTGAATTTTGACTGCTCGTGTTGAACATGCATGTTAAATACTGTTTTGCATTGCATGTAATAAGAGTGTTAATAGACTTCAGGTTTGCTTGATTGAATACGGTATTTGAAATCAAAACTCTAGACTTTCAATTAGTATGGTTATCCAGGTATTCTACACTGTGTAGAGTTCAATAAATCATTTTAATAGAGAGCAATACTACCGCTGAATTCTGTCTAATAGAAATCACCAATGTTATGATTTTAATGTTAACCTCAACTCATGGCACCCTGTTTTAGATTGGGGCAGCATACTTTAAAATGTATACTACTGTAACTGCAAGTGATTGGACAGTTCCATTCTCAATTTGAGGTGAATTTTGATGCGCAAGCAAAGTGTCACACAAGGCAATCTAGACTTGTTTGAAAAATGACTGTTGTGCTATCAAAGTGGCCCTGTATGCAATGGCAGAGTTTATTCTCCAAGAGTCCAAGTTGCCTGTGAAAGTTTTCCGTGTGACAAGGCCGTTTGTCTACCAACCAGAAAAGTCGAAAAAAAAACACAATATTTACCTGCCAGCTTGGGTCAGCCGTCTGATAATACTTGAAATTGTCCGTTATCCATTTATAGATTGCAGACAGCGTGATCTTGTTCTTCTTGGATGCTTTCATGGCCATCCATATCAATGTAGCGTAAGAATACGGCGGCTTCACGTACTGATTTGTCTTGTAGTCCACTTGGTCTATACTCGTTGCGGTGGTGTGGTGCGTACCGATGCGGGAAAATGCTTTGGCCTCCTCCTGCGTTGTCTTCGCAACCCTGACCATCCCATTTGGGCTCTTATGGTTCTGTATAGTGATGGTCGTGTTCAGACGTTGGCACGCGGACGCCAGTGGAGACGGACTGGTTGGTGGTGTTGGCTGCTGGATGCGCATGATACGCAGATTCTGTAGCCAGTTGAGACTTGTGAGACTGTCATCCAGGCTTTCTGTGGCTTCGTTGGACCCTGTGCTTGAGTCGTTGTGTTGTTGAGGGGAATGGTGGCCTGACAGCCAGGTCTGTTTGAAGCGGTGTGCTGCATCCTTGATGGGGACTGTGATTAGTGTAGTGGCCATCTTGCCACACAGATAACAGAAACTGCTGTCAAACAAAGCATAGTTGTACAGAAATTAAAAGTCAATAATTAAAAAAAACCCAATCTTTTTATCACTCGGTATGGGGGGGGGGAGGTAACAAAGACGTTCCTTCAACTATTATCATTTTTCTGTTGAATGACATTTGGTAAATGTGTAAATCAATTAAATCGGATTGTTGTCTTGGAAAAATGCAAGGGCAGCAAGGTGTCAAAGTCTCAAGTTAAATCAAAGTCTAAAGTTCTATTGGAACATAAAGAGGGGCAACAAGGCAATGGATCAGGGACAATGAAGGACAATGACAATGATGATACTTTTTTTGTAGCACAGTTAAATGTAACTTTATGTAAAGAAGCCATGAACTGTTAAATGCAAATTAGAAGTTGGATGGAGAGCCACTTCAATCTTAGTTAAATCCAAAAAAAAGTACGCCAGAGGCAGGAGTCGAGCTTTAATCCACTAAGTAAACTTAACGGTACATGGGAATGGGCCTATTGCATCGGTATGCTCACAAGCAAGCACTCAATCAACACTCCCGTCACCGAGTAAACAATTAATGAACACACTAGCCGGGCTTAAGTTCAGACACTACGAAACGGCATGCCGCAGCTTCACGGCACGGCCATGGCAAGACACACCAATATCTTTACAAAAAAAACATGACAACTTGCTAGATGGATTGTAAACACTTTTTAGTCAAATTCTATGTGACACGGAAAGCCTGAATAATGCCCCAGCTGTCTGACACTGACAGCGACAGCACACCCATTCAACACGCAAGCGAGTCATGCAATCGTTGACGGGTGCACGTTATTGCAAAACCAGTTTCATCACAGATCACAGTAGACAAAATACAATGATTGTGTGGGGATACAAATTATTTTGAATGTCAGCAGACATAAGAGTGAGTATGATTCGTCTCACCTGTTTGTGGATACTGCTCTGCAATACAAGATCGTTATAAAGGAAGTAAATGTGCTGAATATGGATCCCGATGATAGCTGTCCAATGCGTGTTGCTTTTCGGAGTTCACTCCTTCACTAAAAAAATGTCCGGCGACCCCGAACTGTTGTTACAAAGATGTTTCCGTCTGGACTTGTGACACACGATCTGCAAACATCACACAAGAAATCTGATCTTCTCTTGATTTCTATAATGTTATCAATTCTGGCTGATGATAGGTTTTAATCCGATTTAGCTGTCACGATGAAGTATTAATTACGTTTAGCGTGGGTACGCTGTGTGCAGTGTGCCTTGCTTGCTGTCAGCTGGCATTCTAAACCATAACATGTGCGAGATCGTCAATATACAACACGAGAATGAATGGGAACTTCCATCATAGCAACATCAAAACCGATATCAACAACGCCGAACGCGCCGCCATTGGTCGACCGTCGCTAGCTGAACAATGACCCCCGGCGCGCTATGACCAATGGGCATGTCAGGATTGCCTTTGCTCATGAATAATAACAAGGCGTTCCTGCATAGTAATTTTAAATGATGAATTTTTTATTTGTGTTTATTTCAGTATACACGTGTGTTGTTATAAACGTTTTATTACGGCGGCTAGCAATCTAGCATGCAGGTGGAAAATATTGTGCCTTCGTGTGTGACTTCCGTAACTAACAGATGGTAGTATTTCCGTTTCCATTTAGGGTGACCTAAATCAATAATAAAACCCCCGAAATAGTAGTAATAATTAGAGTCTAAATATCCAGAAAATGACAATAATCTTAAATAAGATCATTAGTATTCTGATTTGCACTGCAGGCATTATTGAAATCTGCGTGATGGTCAAATGACCAAATGATAACCATATTCCTAGTTTATTTTATTGTCAGTAACAGTAATGTTAAATTTACGTACTTCCTGCCAGTGGATTGACGCTTCACAAAATAATGGGACCACATTTTCAAGTGTATACAAAATTACACCCATTTCCCGAAACTAAGACAAATACAAATTCATGTTGTTTTGTATGATCAGGCAATAGTTTTCCTCCCTGAGGGATATTCATCCTCGCCAATTTTTGCAACAACCATTTGTGGCTGTGGTGTAGTTTTTTTTTTTTTTTTTTTTTTTTGCGTCATCAATAAAATATATATTACTGCCCCCCCCCCCCCACCCCATCATTTTAAAATGTAATATACTTCAAATGTCACTGTTGGAAATGTTTTCCACAAACACAGTGTGGCTTAGTAAGTGAATAGTGATTAAAAACGTAACTTTGTCCCTGGGAATACAACCAGGGAAACATACGGGACGTATAGCTTTTGGTAAGTCGAATTTTTTTCCCATCAAATGGAGGACCATAAAGCACCCAAGCACAGCTTTGCTTACCATAATTGGTTACCCGCCAAAAAACAAAGTGTAAAACCTGTGACGTATCCTGCATATTGCTCAGCAGAATTTCCGCTCAACAATCTGCTTTTGAAATTAGGGCAAGTTCATAATCTTGGCATATGATGGTATCCATCCAATGCTGAAATACCTGCATTGGCATGCCATCCCATGTGAAGGAGGAAAAGATGCGCCAGATCTACTGTATTTCAACGCATCCTTCTCCCATTATTCGCATTGAGCATTATCTATGTGTGTCATCTCTCGTTGCAATACCACAACAACAAATGTTTACAATGGATTACAAAAAGCCATTCGGCTGATTGACAGGTTACATGTTTTGTTCACCTTCATATGGGGAGGGGGAGGGGAGGCTGGCTTGTGGCATGATAGTACTGGGAATTGAATTAGGTCGTCATCAAAGTTTATCACAGGGGTAAATTGACGAAAGGTTCATGTTTGTTGTGTTGTACTCATTTTGTTAGCCTTCGAGAATTTGAAAGTCTTTGCTAAGGTCGCAACGTCGGGCCGTGAACTACTTTTTTTGTGTGAATTAAAAAGGGGGTGGGTCACTTTTGGATCAGAGATTTGTGATTTTGATTAAACTTGTCATTTTTTGCAAGGATCATTTGGACTCATTGCCGGGGGGGGGGGGGGTGTTCACCCCGTCAGTCCCACTTGATCTCGTTTTGTTTGTGGATCTGTTCTCTAGACTCTATACCACCACAATAAATGAATTGAGGATTACTAAATGACCTTTTATAACAAAACAATTATCAATGGACTGTGTTTGTCAAAACATATAACATTTTAAGCAGACTTTTTAAAGAGTTGTCTCGAAATAGTGACCTCTTGTGGGAACCTCAATCTTCGGGGGGGGGGGCTGTGCGTGGCTGTTGCTGGGAAATAACCGCTATCTCGCAATTTCGACGACCAATTGGGCTCAAATTTTCACAGGTTTGTTATGTGATGCATATGTTGAGATACACTAAGTGAGAAGACTAGTCTTTGACAATTACCAATAGTGTCAACTGACATGTCTTTAAAACCACATTTAAGTTGTGCTCTGGGTTTTTTAAGCCGCTCTCTATGACATTGGGCCCTGAATGTAAATTCAGTTTAACATCTGGTTAAAAAACTATAGACAACTTAACTTGTTTCAATAACCATGGATCAATAAATCTAGTTTATTGCTCCTTGGTTGTACCATTGTGTTGTCAATGGCCGTGTTAGGTCAAAGTACGCCACTGTGACGTAGGATGAGTGTCATTTCTTTTGAACAATCCCACATGGATGGGATTCTCAGTACAGGGGGTATAATTAAGCAGCCCCGATGAAAAGCATCTTCTGTATGCTTCAACTTGTTGATGGTCATTGGGATAGATGAACTGGGCTGGAGTACGCGTCTGATGCCGTCCAAAGTACGGCTATGCGGCTCATCAGTATTGTCCTTTCACACGAGGTGCTATTTGTAAATTAATCTTACAACCATGTTACAATTTAGCAAGGGACCCTTGCTAAATTGCTCTCGTGTGAAAGGGGCTTTTTGGTGCGGATGTTGTTTCCAAATTGAAATTATTTTGAGGTGTGCCTCATTAAAACTGACAGCAAGTAGGTTTTAGGAAAAGAACCTTACTGTTGCTGGGTGGTTTTGTTTCCGAGGTAATTATCAAAACATTCCAAACGGCTGGCAGTCCCAACAATTGAAAAGAAATCTGAAGTTCGGTTATCTGAAAACACATTTGATTTGTTAAAAAAGGCTCAGTGATTTTACCTATTTGTTGATTATTTTTGAATAATTTACATTTAACTGGCTGCTATGGGGTGTTCTAAATAATATTGTGTCGTGCGCCCCCCCCCCCCCCCCCCCCCCATACGTCGAATTGAAAAAAGTACGTCTGGTAGCGCCCTCTTCTGACTCATCTTCATCCAGCCCTCTTGTTTACTGTACGAGGGACACACATGTAATGTGACATCGGGCGGGCATCTCTGTTCTCGACGATTTGCTAGGGAGAAATATTCCTAGTTAAGGCCGAGTCAAACTGCAGCGATAATGAAAACGATGACGATCACGTTGCAACGAGAACACATTCTATTGGTTGAATAAGCGTGTGCGTTTTCTGTGTGGAGCAAGTCAACCAATGGAAGGTGTTCTCTTTGAGTCGTGATCGTACATCGTTTTCGTTGTCGCTGCAGTGTGACTCGGGCATTAGAGTCCGAGTTTATGAGAATATTTCAATCTGTACATTGTACACGTTTTACTAAAACTATAAAACACATTCCCTTTGCATAATATATATTTTTTCTTTTCTAAAGTGGGGTCCTTCGTTTTTGTACCTCAAGTATTGGGATGAAATGGCATCGTGGTTAAACTTCAAATTATCCCTGACATAAATGCAACATATTTGGCTATTAAAATGACCATGGTATAAACTATAGTGTTTCTTAGTCTGATAACGTACGAAATAACGTTTTTTATTTATATATTTGTTGTGTTTGCTCTTATTAAGCACGATACAGATAATTGCTGCACACTTAATTTGATTTGAAATTTGATTTGAAATGATTGACAGAAAGTGACAATAACTGCAACAACACTCTGTGATGTATTTTTTTAATTTGATTTTAATTTTAAACAAGAACAAAAATCAAACTGTGTAGAAAATTAATAACTCACGTGCCCAAAAACTGATTATCGAGATCCATTACAACTAAAAAGTGAAGGGGATCTCCTTTTACACTAATTGAGACAAAACAAAAGTTATAACAAACATACATATAAAACTGTTCATTTGTATACATTGTTCAAATAATATTCCTATGTACCATGTGAGGAGTTTAATGTAAACGAGATACGCGAACATTTGTTTGTTAACTTGAAGGGGGGGCATTCTTTGGTGGTTACTTCAAAAAAATAATGATCATAAAAAAATCACTGGTAAGAAGCATTGCAGATGTTGATAATGATTAACATATTGAGAAACAGTTCCCTTCAAATGAATGTGGTTTTAGAGATAGAGAGAGAGAGATTCAAATTCATTTCAAAATCAGAAACATTATCAAACGTTTCTCAGATTGTGTACTCCAATTAAGGACTATCTTCATGGACATAAACCACTCCAGATGTTCTGCAATATAATTTTAAAAAACGCTACCACCTTTAAATTAATAGAATATTTTTCATAGGTTAGTATACTGTACATAATAGGATCCAAATATTTGAGCGGTTAAAAAAACCAAAGGTAAACTTTGCCTTTAACTTTCGAAATCAAGGTTTTACAAACAGTAATAATTTACATTGTAAATGTTGACTCTGTCATTTACTTTCCTCGTTGTACCATGTTGGAGTTTTCAGTTGTAATAACATAAAGTTTAATTTACGTTTCTCATTCACTACCATCGTCATTAACTGATGCGTTCTTGTTGGCATCTTCTCCTGTACTATTGTCTGATGAGCTGGCTTCGTCCCCATCCTTTGGTGACAAAGAGCCATCGGAGCTCCTCAGGCCTGAGCTCCTTCCACTTGGGTTGTCGTCTTTGACGACGTCATGGACTGGTTCCCAGTCAGCACCGTCGGCCCCTCTGCTTGCATAGACCAAACCCTCTTTGTGTTCGGTGGACGCCCGGGGGCTGGCTCCGTGTATCGACATCATACTCCGTTGCCAATTTTCACGGACAGCATCCATGTCAACTTCTACCGGCTCTTCTTTCTGAAGTCTCTCCCGGGTGTTGGGTGAGTCTAACCCCGGCGGATGATCAGTGTCGAATGACTCCGAGGACTCCCCCTTCGAGACCCTCAAACTGCTTGTGGAAGCCTTGCTCAGTCGTTGTCTCTCCCGGATGGCGTCAATGTTGACATAAATCGGCTCTTCCTTCTGTTCTTCCCGGACATGGTTGTCATCCTCCTCCTCTAGAAGTATCAAGGGTCCCGGAGAGTTCTCGTCTGCCGGTGGTGCGGAGCCCGCCCTCCCGAGGGAGGACCCCGATGTAGAAGACTCTGGCCTACCCGAAACGATCTCGTGAGACAGGCGTCTTAGATTGAGTTCCTTGTCACTCAGAGACTCGCTTGGACGCCGGGTCAGGTTCTGGCCTTCTACCTCGACAATGATGTCATTACTTTGACTTCTGGATGACGGTCTTTTTCCCGCACTGTCATATTGCTTTGGAGCATTTGATGTGCCCGAACCTTCATCACGTTGTGCCATGATGTAAACTTTTGAAACCTTGTTTGATTCTGCGTCTTTCCCGCCATTTTGAATCCCAGTATCGTCTGCTGTATCCATATTCTTTTCCGCATCCTGCGAGACTCCATTTCGACTGAGTTTTGGCGCCAATGTTTGACTGGTTGTAGTTGCCTCCAGCTGTTTCTTGTTCTTCTTCTCCTCTGCCAGTGCTTGGTCGAATTTAATCTTCTCTTCCCGAGCCGAGAAGTTCTTGTGATAGGTGGCGTCGACCGTCATGAGGGTGTGATGGTCGAACACGTTTCCCTCCCTCATACACGCCCACGAGTCCAAGCCAAGGTAGTAAATGATGGACTCGTACATCAAATCAAAGAAGAAAAATCTGTGTGTGAAGCAGATTTTAAAATGTTTAACTTTGTATGCAGGCCGAGGGGATGTTGAGTGGGGTGCAGAGGTGGAATATAGATAAACAAGATACGTAACTCAATGACAAATCAAAACCACCGAACTCAAAAACTTGCTCGGCGGGCTTCGGTGGGCGCGATGCCATTTATTCAAGCGGTGTACAATTTGCCGAGGTGATCGTTTCTACTAGATACTCAAATAATAACAATATCCACCATCAGACAATTTTTGTTTGACTTGTTTCGTATTTTGGTCCATACTAGCCCGCCCTCACGCGGTCAAAAATACTACTAATAATATTGTGTACTCTCGTACCACAACACCATTTCTTTCGTGCACACTTGGACGTGTCTTTTGAGCTGGACTTATGAGCAATGTACGAATTTTGGCTCTTTTCGAAACCACTGCTTCGACTCCAGATTCGGTTCAGGCTAGCTTGGCCCCGCGGTTATTAGTGACAATTGCGCGTGCTTTGCGTACCGTGCTCAGGGCTTCACCACACGAGAGGACGGAGCCTGAAGCCGAATCCAAAAACCGAAGCCGCGGATTCGAAAATAGCCTTTGTCGTTTTTGTAACTTGTTTCTAAAAGTCATTACTAACAACCGTTTTACCTTAGTCTGAGACATTTGAAGCATGACAGGAAAAAGACACTGATGACGAAACTACAGATGAGTCCTGCATATGCCATGACGGCATAACCGAGGGCCGACTGCATATCAAAACTCATACCTAAAAAAAAAACCAGACCAGTTGTGGAAGGTTACTTGTCAAACTTTGGCTATAATTTGTGGAAATCGAGTTTCTTGATGGAGCAAATCCATCAAGTTACACTCCCCCATCAATTTTCTCCAGCCCCCTGAGCACAATTCACATGTGGGAGTCATGCATAAATTTACAAAACTATGTATATTTCTGTGTGTTGAAAATTATGAACAAATACAAGTCACTATAAAAAAAAACTTAAAAATGGTGTAAAAGGTCTATTACTCTCTCATATTGAGGTTCATTTCTAGAATCAGAATAGTGACACCCATTTTATGTTTAAGGTTCCAGTATCTTTAAAAATGCAGAGTAGTACAAAAGTTTAAAATACTATTATGGGCTCCTTTTTTTTAATACTTTAAAAAACGTCGATCTGTTTGTATTATTGTTTGACAATATTTGGCATTTCGTATCTACGAAAACCATCAAAACGTATACCTGGGGTGGATCTCTACGGAGTGTTATGACTGCTCTTATCTCGAGTTAGGACGAGTTACTCGTACTAACTTAGGATATTATAGTCTTAAGTTTGTTATATCTAGGTCGAGTCCCAACCCTTTGTGAAATCGACCCCTGGGTCGGATTTTACAAAGAGATAAGACTAGAGTTTTTCATAGGACCAGTACTCCTGGGCCTAGCTCTAAGCATTGTCTATGACTACTCCTGTAAAGTTATGAAGAGTTTGTGGAGATCAACCCCCTGGGCCACGAGCATTAGCAAGAATGTTTACTTACGGTGTGGTTCGAATACAGAAACCCCAAATGCGTGGGTCAGAATGGCCTTTCCTCGGTACCCGACCACACACGCATACAATCCCTCGTTATCCGTGTCTAAGGCGTGCAGAAGCAACGAGGACATGTAGGGCTGAAACATACTCTGTAAAATAATGTCAGTAAGAATTCAAGGCACTGGACATGTGTTTGGTAACTGACAAAGTTCAGTATTCTCACATTGGTTTAATTTGTATGCAAAATATTTTAGCCTTGGAGAAAGACCCAGCTAGGGTAGACACGTCAGGCCATTACATATTTCTTTGCAAAATGACCAAAATAAACTTAATTTAACTCAATCTAACGACTGTTACATAACTCATTGGAAGAGATCGTGTTATTATCAACTTTCCTACCTCGAAAACTTTGAAGTTGTGGTCGGATTCAATCATTTTATCGCCCATTATCCACGTGATGGTCGGTTTCTCGGTGTAGACGTTGGCGTAGTTGCACTGGAGTGCAACGATTTCGTGACGTGGTTTTCTAACTTCGCGGTAGTGTGCTGTATATAAAAACATAAAACACTTGTTGTGGATAAATTTCGTACGCTGCATGATGCAGACAATTCTAAACAAATTTCTGCTCAGCAGATGACCAGGAAACCAGTCACAGACAGTGCATCTAAACACAGTAGTTTGGCTGGTATCCTTGTTAAAAAAACCCACAAAAACAAACAAACAAACAAACAAACAAACAAACGAACAAACAAACAAACAAACAAGCAAACAAACAAACAAACTAACAAACAAACAAACAAACAAACAAACAAACAAACAAACAAACAAACAAACAAACAAACAAACAAACAAACAAACAAACAAACAAACAAACAAACAAACAAACAAACATCGCCCCTCGGTATTGGGGAAAAGTCTTACCTGCAAGAGTTGTGGACTCCGAGTCGACATACACGTCGTGCCTGCTGAGAGCAGCATCCCGCAGCAAGTAATCATTATCGTTGATCGTCACCTCGTAGAGTGCACCGACGTAACCCGTGTACACGTCCATCGACATGGACACCGCGGTGACGTCCGGTGCCGGAACGCTCCCAACGTCCACTCTGTCCGAAGACACGAAGTTTCTCCCCTCGACGGTTACTTGGATGGCCGGGCCACCGTTGATCCTCATCTCTGCGTTCCCGCCCAGGATAGTCAGTTGAACTATGACCCAATTCGAGAGCTGATCGGAGGAAAGATATTTATTTGGTAAATGACGGATGTGTTCAACCGTGCATGTCAATTTGTAAAATGAGTAATGGTTTAAGAAACTAGAAATTAAGAACACACGTCTTGATTTCAATATTTTCAAATTTGATCTCGTATTATTGTTGTTGAAGTTGGGAAGGAATGCCCACTCATTCCCCACCACCCAGGGGCCAATTTCATAGAGCTGCTTAAGCAAAAATTTTTGCTTAAGCACGAAAACAGCTCGCTTATTTTACACATGTTACTGGTCAAAATGTTATGCCATATACATTGATTGTGACTGGTAATTAGCTGTTGTTCACTTAGCATAACAATTTAGTGGAGTCTTGGCCGGTAATCTGATTTTACTAAGCAAGGACTTTTTTGCTTAAGCAAAATTTTGTGCTTAAGCAGCTCTATGAAATTTGGCCCAGATCCCTATAGTGGGTGAAACCCATGCCTATATAGAACCCTGTTTCAGCCCAAGGAGATATAGGTGGCAGTCTTGCCCCTGTCGTCGATTTGACCAAACTCTTCCTAACTTTAGTATTAGTCGTAGGACTTAGGACAAGTTAATTTCCGTAATAGAAGTTAGGAGACATTGAACCCATTATAAGTTTAGGACGAGTTACTCGTCGTCCTATACTGGAGATAGCATTAATCCTAGCGTATTGTGAATCGGCTGCAGAGGTGACAGATGGGTTGAGTCGACAGCCCTTACATCAAGGTGGACGTCCAGACATGTGATATTATTAGGCGTTAGCTGTTTTATGAAAGTGTATAATTATTAACAATACATCTCAAAACACCCCGAACTTACATCTACTTCGGCACTCTTTGCGGACATGGTCTTGAACCCAAGATTCAAGTACAGTGTAACGTGCCCATCCAGCATAACTAGTGCGACGAACGATTCAGGAACCTTGCCTGGATGGTACAGGATAAGACCGTCTGGAGCCAACGGTTTGAGGATGACTTTGATGGATAGCTTGCCGTCTGTCGACGCGTTGCACGGCAGGGAGGTAAACTCCTGCCCGGTGAAGACGGGTACTTGGGAGTTGATGTCTGGATGAATAATGACAGTATTACATCATATGCATTAATCTCCAGTTATCCTGTCCATGATGTTTATTGACACCACCATCAACAACAACGTCTATATAATACTTATTCTGTGTAAAATGTATTTGAGAGTCACCTCAGGTGTCATCGCAAAATTATGATATTGTAGTATCGGTTCTTTATTAAAGGAAAATTGAGTTCATCAATCAACGCGTTGAAGTGCATTGAAAAGGCATTACGCGTAAATTCACAAAAGGAACAAAAGAAACCTAAACAGTATTTGATTACGTTCTAGTCATCCTTCATTGGTACTTTTGGTATAGCCCTATTTTTTATCTAGTCGGTGAAACAAACAAATGTATTATATTTTAACAAAATGTTGATATCTCTACAAATATTGAGAGGGATTGTGGGCAATACGTTGCCGCTTGCGTACGGTGTACTATCTCTATAGGGAGGTTTAGCTGCACGTTCCGTGTGAACGTGAACGCGAACGTCAGAAAAATGTGTCGTTAAAATCTCCCGTTTTTAGCATACGTGAGGTTACCATTTTTCACGTCAGGTACGTACGTGCGCGCAGACGTCATGCGTATGCATGCAATAAGCCCAAAGTGGTGACGTCACCCAGAAACCACACAATTATTGACGTTAACGTTCACATTTTGCTCGCGTTACGTGCAGCTAAACCTCGCTATATTTTACGGTCTTACCTGCCTGCCCAAAGCCAACGTTAAAAGACACATAGGGCAGACCGATTCCAGTCCACTCTGCGTTAACTTCGTGAAGAGTGTACATGTTGTAGTTCACACGCAGTGCGGAGATCGAGCCCCTGAAACCTTAACATGCAGAGAGAAATGTCGGAGCAGTGAAAAAAGGGAAGAGCACATTGAGCTGGGCGGACACAAACGCTGAAGAGTATACAACCATTTTGAGCTAAGCAACTATACTGGGGACGATTTAACAAAGAGCTTTGATCTCAACTGCAAATAAATTGTAGTTGTTAAGTAAAGTGTAATGTCACATAACAAATCACTATGGTAATACTGACAAGGCTACATTTAAGTCAGGCTCCATTTAGGGCTCGGGTTACATTTAGGTGCCGCACATACGATTGATTTAATTGCTTTGTGAAATCGAGCCCTGTTTATGGACGGAACGTGTGGAGAACAAACGACACTTAATGGCACCACATAAAAAGATGGAAAGACGAGCTGCATCAATACTGGGGATTTAGTCAAGCAGTATCAACAAACATAGACATTTGGAGACATCATGCTGAAGCCTTCATCCCTGCAGTGGATTGACAATGGTTGAAAAGTCCAAAGATAAATAAAAGCCAAGTCTTACCTACATACTCGGGAGCAGGTTTCGGGAAGAGTTGAGGCAACGCACCGCCGATGTACATGGGCAGGTCCCAGTCTAAGTGTTTCGGTAGTGCAATGGTGAAGTTACTGAAGGTCGGGATGCCGTCATTCAATCTTAGATGTGTGTTCCCGCCACTAATGGTGGCTTCGATGCGGTTCCATTCATCAAGGACCTGTGTCAAAAATCATCCAAATATCAAAATGAAATTCTACCTGCTCGTCGTTCATGCATGAAGAAGTATAGTGTTTCTGAGCAATCCTTACTGCATGACTTTTCCACAAAGCAGCACGCACACAAATACAGTAATGGTGCTAACTTACCATCAAGTTTACATTGTAAACCTAATACTACAGCTTGAACTTCTTGTCACACTACGAGGCTCGTGAATTACGCCAGATACCGGCCTCGAGCCCACGTCAATATGTTGACGATCATGTACGGATCGTGGCCACCGAACAGCTGACATCACTTCGGACCAATCAAAACACATATATATGTATGGAAGGCTAACGTCAGTGAACGTTTATCCAATGAAATCATTGTATATAATGACATCGCTGGTTTGTACGTACCTGTCTTTATCTTTGCGGATAAAGACAGGGTTTCAGTCTAACTTACTACTTGTTTTTCGCTGACAACCTCGCTCTCCGCTTCACCGACCTTAGCATACATCTTGACGTGGCCGTCCGCCAACCCCACGGACACGGTCTGATCGGAGCCTTCCTCGTTACGTAACGCCAGCACACCGCTCAGTGTACTCGGCTTGAACTGTATGTACAGTAGGAGGTGTTTGGTGGGTTTGGATGCACGACGGTACATCATGAACGAAGAGCCGTCGAATGTACGGACGATCTCATCAGTGGCTAAAATGAGGGGAAAGTGGAGGGAGAGATTTTAAAGCCTCGCTCAAAAGAGCCAGACTCGCTCTTTAAGTAACTTAGCTTTCCCCCTTGACTCCACTGCTCGTCTTCAGCTCTATTTTTGTTTTGTCTTTAAGACCGATCCTAATGTTGTCATTATTCGTATAGTGAGCTCATTGTAGATTTAATTCAATTCAATATGACGTAGATTCCATACTCTTTTTGGAAAATGATTCAATACGAAGATTTATCAGTAGGCCTAATTTATATAGAAATGTAGGCCTACATTTTGCCCTCTATATGTCCCGCATTGCTGCCCATAGCTCTACTGTCTCCAGTCCACTGCAGTCCGGTTGTCTTTCGTAAAAACATCTTAGATCAATTTTGGTCTATGGCCCTTGTTTTGGTTCCCAAATGAATGAGTTTTGATGGAGACTCTTTGCTCCTACCAGCAAATCTCATTCCTCGTTTCCAGTATCATTATCATTGGTAGTATTAAAAAAAGAGAGAACAAAAAATGGAATACCTGGACATGGTTGTGTGTAGCAGAGCAGCATTTCCGTGCCGTAGCCACCACATACCTCGCCTGTTCCTGCAGGGGCTGGATCGGTACACGTCCGATCTCGCTTCAGCACACCCTCACCACACGTCTTGCTGCAGCTGCCCCAATCTCCCCAACTCGCCCAGTTGCCATTCACTGAAAACAAGAAAGACCAGACCAACAATCTCAACAAAAAACAAAGCTGTTGAAAGTGAGCATGAAATAATTTACTGCAGCAGGCCAGAATTTTCACATATGCCACAGTGGCCGGCAGGTATATTTTTCTCTGTTCTTGGCCTTTGTTTGTTCTGTCCATTAGGCACCTCGCCACAAGCCTCAGCTTCTACTAGTGCCTCCGTAGTTAATTAATGTGTGCTTAAAGTTGTGTTACTTCTAATGTTAGGAAACGTTCATGAAGTATTGAAATAAAATAATGTGAGTTTCAATTGAATTGAACCATCCTGCAGTAAACTGTCTCAGGATCTCAATATTAGTTAGATGGCACTTCCAGAGCTCCGTAGTACAAATTTAAAATCTCAGAAAAAATATTAATGTCCCCACCTGGGCAAGGCAAGAAATTGCACACGTTCATCTGCGTGTTTTCCCCCACACAGTTTGAGCTTGGTGGCTTCAACATTCGATTGCTTTCACCCACCGTGACTCTACCAGGCAGACACACCCGCGCCCGTTCATTGAATCCCCCGCCGCAGGTTGCTGAGCACTGAGACCATGGGCTCCAAGATTCCCAAGTAGGGGTGTTAGCTTTGTGATAATGGGGAGATAACAACACAATACAATAATTAGTGTTTTAATTAAGGAAACCCTTAAACATTGAAAGCTGGTTTCCAATTGTTTTATTTGGTGTCGTTTTGTTTTGCTAAGAAGCAGATTAAAGTTTACGACACCATTTACATTGAAGGAAGGCTAACGTACGATGTATTTATGTAACTTATCTGTTTCGCTCGATTACAAACCGTATCATTGATATACAAGGGAACGTAATGGGGCATTGGTGGTCTGTGGTACTTGTTACACTAATAAAGATTAATATAAACATATTGTTAATATTGTGGAACCATAGAGGATGGTGGAACATGTCCTCTTATTAATGGCCGTTCACAAGAAATTTGATCATTAAAATTATGCTTTCGAGTAAATGGACTGTTGGGCACCCCCCCCCCCCCCCCGAGTATTATGCACAATACGCTCAAACCATGGAGTTAGAAATGTAGGCATATACACAAAAGGCGCGATGTTCCCTCATTTTGCCCATGAGCAGTGTTAATGCTAAACAAATTTATGGAGTGGCTTTGTTTTGACAGTGATTAAGAGGGTCCAATTTATTGGCTACCTGGACACTCTTGGACGATGCAGCTTTTCTTCTCGTCTGACTCGCCCTCACAGCTGCTGCCTCCGAACTCTGGCCTGGGGTTATTGCAAAGTCGAAACCTATGAATCTCCCCGTCCCCACACGTTACAGTACACACTGACCACTGTGACCACTCACTCCATCCACCGTTGGCTATCGGAGTCAAAATAAGACAGATATTTTCATGGTTTTATAACAGCCATTTTTCCATTGACTGTTTCAAGAAATACATCATGATCGTTTGTACAATTTCTGAAAAATAATGTTCATGTCATTATATTTTGCTGTTGTCGATTTTCAAGAATTTAAACCGAACTCTACTTTTTGTCTTTTGTTATAAATTGAGGTTCTCTCCTATTGTTGGTTAAAAACAATTGAAAGCGATGACTCATTATTTTTACGTTGTTTTGTTTTTGTTTGTTTAGTTTGTTTGTTTCTTGTGGTCTTTTGATCTTGGGGTGTGTGTGTGTGTGTGTTTTAAATTATATATTTTTTGTACCCGGACACGGAATGTCATCGTTGCAGACCTCCAGGCCGTACAACTCCCCCGAGCATGCGTGCTTCTGCTCCGGACAAGTTCGATGTCGAATTCGCATCCCTCCGTCGCAGAGGGAGCTACAGTCAGACCACTGGGACCACGCTTCGTGAACTTTAATAAAACAAAAACAACATGTTAATAGCCAAATGCAATTGAAATAATGTCAGTGCAACGTTGATTGTGTTGTTCTCGTTAGAATCGATCTTAATGCAAGTGTGTAACCTGCAATCAGGGGCTGATTTCACAAAGAGATAAGATTGATCACTGCAAATCAATCGTATTGTTGCTTATATAATTTAAATGTGATTGTCACAATAGAAATACTGACAATTTGTCTTACAATGAATTAAGTGTTGCTTTGCGAAATCGAGCCCAGGGCGCAATGTCATAAAGCTTTTATGATTGGCACTTTCATGTGCCAGCCGTATCTTCAACAACGGGTGGTCGCCGAAAAAAAACCGATTTTTTGCTCTTCGTGAAAACGAAATTCCAGGTTCTTTGGTTTTTTTTGTCGTTCGTCAACTTAGCACAATTAAGAAATGATACAATTTTAAGAAATGATACAATTTTTTAGCCTTCGAGAAAGACTCTGCTAGGGTCGAAACGTCAGGCCATTAACTATTTTTTGAATTTTAAGACCCGTAACTTTGTAAATCATAAGATACCGTTCAACTAAACCGAAACCACGAAAAGGTTCAAATTAATAAGGTTTTTTTTAAATTGTTTTTCGTGTATTTTGTCTCTTCGTGAAATTTCTGACAAAATGTGTATACTCATTTTGTTCTGTTATATCAGTAAAACAGAAGTATTACAAATAAACCGTGAAAATCGGTAGGTGGTTTTAATTCAAAGAAACATATTATAAAACATACGTTGCTTTCTTTTTGGCAGTCCCTCGCAGAACGGTGCGGAATGGGTGCATTTCTTCAACATGGCCGACTCTCCGGGGCAGTCATTCCCTTTCCCCTGGGGACGAGGGTTGTTACACGTCCTCTCTCTCACCTGACGTCCCTTGCTGCACATCCCCGTACATACCGTCCATTCACTCCACATACTCCAGCCTCCATGCTCTATACCAAGTAAGTCAAAAAAGTCAGTTTTTAAACAAAGTTTTTTGGGCAAAAAGCTATCGACCCATTCAATTGTGCATTTTTGTTCAATCTCATTAGAGGCAAAAGAGGGGACAAGAGTTCTGAGCGGGAAAAGGGCTCCTGGGCCCTCCCATGCCAAAACAGCCAAACTCGAAAATGACATTTCGAGAAAAGCCAGTACATAGATCAGCTGCTTTGGCATAAAAACGGGATGAAAGTGTAACAGAGGATGATATTAGACATGTTATATTCACATCCATACATACTGAAACATTTGAAACTTTGAAATGGAAAAAAGGCCTCAATTTACCAACATTATCTAGTTGACCAAAATTTTCGAGTTAGGCCGTTCTGCAATTGAAGGACACTGGGCCGTCCTGCCCCTACCCTCTCTACGTCAATGGTGTAGAGTACGTACAGGTACACCACTAGTGTGGATAGGGAAACTTGTTTTTTGTTTTTTTGATATGTTAGGCCTACTTCATATTCATTATTTCATGTACCGGTAGTCACACAACCCTTTTTATAAATGGATAAAACTGAATCGAAGAAACAAGTGTTTACGAGTTTATTCCTGGACACATACCAGATATTATGTAGACATTCTAAATCACACCCAACTTTTTTTCCCCGGATAAAACTGATTCGAAGAACCAAGGTGTTTTACGAGTTCATACCTGGGCAAAGACCAGAGTTGCAGGGTGTCTCTCGAGTCAGTATCGAGGCTTCGTGTCCATTACCAACGTCGCACGCGTCGCCGCCGTGACACCGTCTACTCGACGTTTTCAACCCGTCATTGCAGCTGGTAGAACACGCTGTCCATGTCGACCACGGAGTCAGGAAAATTCCAACTGTGACCAAAATATAAAAAAAAGCATTTTGAGAATCTTTTTGAATTGATGTGCCTATGCAAAATAAAGACATAATTATTCACTCCAGATTTTCGGCGAAATCTCAAAAACTCTACCCACCTTTTGAAATGAAATTTCCAAAGGTTAGTTTTAATGTATACGTCTTCATTTATAGATAGGATTCAAACAATCGAACGTTTCAAATAACCAACAGTAAGTCCTTTTCCGACTCACCTGCCAGCGCACACGTATCATCAACGCATGCACCCTCCTCGTACTCGGGTCCCCTGCAGTGGTGCCCGCCGTGGCGTGGCTGTGGGTTGTTACACCGTCGTGATCGGTACGCCTTTCCGCTACCGCACTGGGACGAGCAACTGCTCCACGGATTCCACTCAGACCAACCGCCCTCCACTATTATTAGTAGGGTGTCGGAGGAAAATTGGTGTTAAAAATCAAGTTTGATTTGTTTCTGTTTTTTTCCGGCAAACTTTATTCCTTTTAATTTTTGAGTATTAGGTTTGCAGTAGCACGATGTTATGGTAATCTCTAATTGAATTGGAATGGTTCCGAACTGAAACCTACGGTTCTTTTCTTAAATTAGTGTTTTTGTTTTGTAGACCTAATGCTTAGAAATTTTTATGAGGCAATGGAAATACGTTTTACTTTCAGTTGAACATGGTGGTTGAGGAAATAGCGTGATCGTAGCACAGACGATCGGTTGTTTTTTGTTCTGCTTCAAAATGGCCGACTACCGCAAACACGCAAACACTTCCTTTAACAAAAAAACACTGTAGACCACAAGGAATTCATTGCATGGAAGTGATACTCTCTACTCCACGAGACAACTAAACATGTTTTCCAATTATTTTAACAGATTTACTCTAGAGCCAAGAGTTTTCCTTCAAGGGATGCATGACGAAGTTACTCACCCGCACACCCTTCCAAATGCTTGTAGCAGTTCAAGTTGGTCCAGTAAGTATCCTGAAATTGCAACATTTTTAATTTAACCCGACATTCACAAAAGTCACACTAATTCTGCCTTATGGAAACATTGGAACTCTTCTGTAACAATGGTAACATGAAGTTGTATCTCTAACGATGACAATAAGGCCATTATGTAACAGAAAAACAAATTATGTATGTTGTTCTAGTAAAGTTGTTTTTCTGTGGTCCTTTCTCTATGCTTTAATTAGGTTGCACTGGTAAGCCATAAAGTAATGATCTAGCAAGGAATACTCTTTTATTTATGCATTTGAACCTAGCTATTGTAAGTGGTGTTTTCTCCTGAATACCAGCAGAGTACATTGTTCGAAACGTCGTTACCACACTGGCTATTTTCACAGCCAACACTCCTCCATGGGAGATGTGATATAATTGTTCCCACAATTAGTCACTATTTTCATAGTTAATTTTTATCTTTAGCTAGTTGTGCTGCCTCGTCTAGGCCCCAGTTGTTAACTGAAAGAACATTGTGTGTGACTAACTTATCGGGGACATAAAACAAGTGAACAGTTATTGAACTGCAAGGTTCTGTCTATGGGTCTTAGCTAATGTGCCGCTTCTCGTGTCTCGTGGGACCCAGTTGTTAACCGAAAGAACATTGTTTGTGACTAACTTATCAGGGACATAAAACAAGTGAACAGTTGATGTACCGCAAGGTTCCGTGGTGTGACCATTTCCAGTACTTGTTGATAGCTGCACCGTCCAGTCATACAGGTGTTTCGTAATTCAGCATCGTTAGTGTTGAATGGCTCCATAAGCTTTAATGCTTTCTTCTGTACCGAATCCTCGATAGATTCACCCTCTGTTTCTACACACAATAAAGACACACAATGACATTTTATATAGGCATTCAGAATAGTCAATTATTATAAAACATTTAAATTTGTGTTTACCGAAATTGTTTCGACCTACCCATCTCACCCCAAGTTTCGATTTTGAAACATTGGATGGCTTCATAATCTATACGGAAAATAATGTCACTAATGAGCCAGATAGTTAAGATCAAAGGTATTCAACATCTGTAGTTTTTGATGGCTTTTTCTTGCTGAAACAACTTTTACTTTGGAGTGTAATCAGTAAGGTATTGAAAAGCTTGGCCAGCTGGGTATTTGTTCTTTTTTTTTTTTCGTTCTTTGTCCTGTAACCTATTTTGGTGAGCATAATTTTTTTGTGATTAGCATATTTGTGTGTACTCAATAATAGAAGTAGCAGCTCTATAAATTGTGCGTGCTTAGCATCTTTGCTTAGCAAGTGGGCCCTGCATTAAATACTAGAAACTCAATTATAGTTCTATAATGATTCTTGGGTGCCAGTTCCCTCACCATTCTGTGGGCATGCCGGAATCACTGTGCAGCTCGTGACGCTAGTAGTCTGCCCGTGGCACTCATGGCCGCCATTTTGGGGTTCGGGCCAATTGCAGATGCGCTGTCTCATCTTGGTTCCGTCCCCACAGGTCACGTGACAGTCTCCCCACTCACCCCATGCACTCCAACCCCCGTCCACTGTAAACCGTAATTGACATTGTAATGTTGAGTTAAAGGCAGTTTCACAGTTGGTGTATCTCAACATATGCATAAAATAACAAACCTGTGAACATTTGAGCTCAATCGGTCATCGAAGTTGCGAGATAATAATGAAAGAAAAAAAACCTTGTCACACGAAGTTGTGTGCGTTTAGATGGTTGATTTCGAGACCTCAAGTTCTAAATCTGAGGTCTCGAAATCAAATTCGTGGAAAATTACTCCTTTCTCAAAAACTATGGCACTTCAGAGGGAGCCGTTTCTCACAATGTTTTTTTTACCATCAATCTCTCCCCATTCTCGTCACCAAGAAAGGTTTTATGGCAATAATTTTTTTGAGTAACTACCAATAGTGTCCACTGCCTTTAAACATCATAATTAAACATTTATTTCATTAGTGTCGATCCTTACATTATCACAATTCAAAGCAAAGTTTGTCAATCAGATCAAATAGTAAGTAAATAAACACGGTATTTTTTACATCGAAATTAAGATAAGAACACAGTTTAGAAAAGGTACACAACAAACTAAATGTTCTTAGTAGCATTTCCCCCTGCTTTACATGCCGTATGGGACAATTTATACTCAGGACTTCTTATATGTAAAGAGGAACGCAATTAATTGCATTTCTCAATGACACAACACCACAACCAAACCGTGGACGATCTATAAAAAAACTCAAACTTTACACTATATCATTATTTTCGTAATAAAAAAAACACTCGTGCAATATATTTGCGTGGCCATTAAAAAGCTTTCAGTAGCTTGGTTTTTCCTTGTCTGTAACCCATTTTATGTAACCGTATTAATGATGATGCATTGCTATTCGTGAATAATTTCAACCAATAATGTTTTGATAACTTTATGGACTGTATAGAACTGGACTTTATTTCAAGCAGAAAATACTGCGTGACAGTTTTCTTTGTTAAGTAAACATTGAGCGGGGCACCAGCCACAACACTGTAAACCTATAAGCAATACTATTTTTTGTAGCAAGTTTCGGTGCTTACAGGCTTTCTGAAATTGGGCCCAGGTTTGTTTTCCTTGAAAGCTAGGCTTGATAGCTTTCTTACCGTGGAATTATGTGCTTATACAACCCATGTGCTTTACATGGCGTCGTAATTGTATAATTCTGCCGCAAGTAAGCAGAGCTATGAAATCGGACCCTATAGTTCTTTGGGATGTTGTAAGACGAAATTATTTTAAACCAATTTCTCAGTCACCTGGACACAAGTAGACATTCTCTATAAACGTGCAGGAGTATGTGTGCCAGAATCGGTTCAGCACAGCAGTGTCCAAGGATTGTTCCTCCCACCCGAACCCCAGCAGTTCGGCGTGGGTGCAGTACCTCTCCTGCAGGCACATCGCGCCGAAACGCATCCGTTCTGTCGGCCTCAGGAGCTGCAGGGCGTCTGACATCTCCGGGGAAAGGTGTTTATTAGCATCCAAACCTGTTTTTTCAGAATCGAGATTTGTAGGATTTGAAACTTTGCCTGGTGGTTAATATATAGTGAGGTTTGCGGTTTACAACACCATAATAACGTTAATCTCTTATCATTTTTGAGTTAAGGTGGTTCTGAAAAGACATTTTGATCAGTATGCGCAGACCGTCTTCTGGAGGATCGAGATTGTTTGAGAATTAATGAAGAGGATGAGTGAATCATTTTTCTCATCGGGATTTCTTCCTTCTCACGTTTGGATATAAATCTCAGTTTCCAAGACTCGTCCTAATTATCCTTATACAGTGTCAGTGTTGTTAAATTCTACAGTTAGCAGGCTAGGTATCATGTTTGCACGTCAATAACCAGAAAACATGGTAGCTATAGACTTGGTCTAAATGTGACGTGAAAACGTGTCTTGAGAGTCACTTGACAGGCCCTCGATTTAGCCATAGGCATCCACGGGCCACAGCGAGGACACCCTTCAGGCCATATCCCGGGTTGGACTCCTCCGTTACATGCATCAGTACAGCTAGTGCAACGGAAACTGGCGTCTCAGGGTTGGTGTGCCCTGGAATAAAACATGTGGTGCCCTTTGTAAAGTTTCAATACGATAGGCCCCCTACATATTTATTTTCCTCAATAGATATTGTCATATGCCCCCATAATCAAGGAAACCTTTGTAAGTGCAACGCATGTTCACCTGGTATGCTTGATTGAATTGTTGAACCAAGAAGGCATGTATCAAGTTGTCTACAAAAAGTTTTTTTTTATGTTACAACTTTCGTTTATTTTTTTATTTTTTAATCTGGACTTACCCGACGTAAAGAGAAAGACACCAATGATGAGGTAGGCAAAATGTTGCAACCGCATCTTCCATCAGTCCATTCAAATAAATACAGGTTTAGCGACCATTAGTATGCTATTAACGAAAGATAGTTGTAAAAGCCCAAGAAAATACTGCAACATCATTAGTTTCCGAACAATCTCATGACAAAATGCAGCGTGTTAAAACTTCGTCGTTTTGCCCATCGTTGAAGTTAAATCCTTTGTTGAATGAAGAACTGCTATTCACCTGGCGTTACGTTGATTGAAACAAAAAAGCTCGGACACCCTTTGCAAAAAATATAACTTGTGAAGACATTGAAAAAGAAAGACAACCAGAATGAGATTTTAAAATGAATTGGTGAAGCGGAGTTTTAAAAACTGGTCAACAAAAGTCCTACAAACATGGCGATTTGTACGTTTAAAGTCCAATCCGCATTTAAAACCACGCATGATACATTTTCTGTTTGTTCTGTTTGAATTAAATTTTCAATGCGCGCAAGCGCGCGTTGCTTTGTTGCGCGCGGTTTATTTTTTCATTGGTGCGTACCGTGTTCTTTTGGAACATTGATGACGCAAATAACTTAGGGTTATTTGTTCGTAATAGTGTGCGTGAATGTCGCGTTGACGCATACAAGCAGCGCGCTAAGGCCGCCACACGTAAAAGAATTATCATTTTTATTTTATGTATGATTCCTTTCGACTTTCCAAGCCCTGCATTGTTTCAGCAATATGTGACATGAACTTGTTGTACTGTTGCTCTGGATGGTTGACCCTATATTTAATCCGCAGTTAAGCTCTATTATAAAGAACGTTACAGAATTGGTAAGAAACAAAATCGTGAAGTTCACAGATTTAGATAAAACATACACGGTCTAATGATGATGAAATATCTATCATTTATAGATAAGATAGTAGAAAACATCTCGTGAAATATTTCTGTCTGAAATGTCATACTAATTTTTTTTTGATGAGAAACACATATTCTAATTTTGCGTTTAGGGTTTATCACTCAATGAGCGTTTTATTCATTTTGGTTTTTGCATCGATGTCATGCAAAATGTGTAATCAGTTTTCCACTATTTTCTCGTGACCCAGATGGCCGATCGATCTCTATACTTCCAGTTTTGTAAATTGATTTAAGGTGGATTACACTGCCATCAACTGTTTTGTGAGCAAAACCCAATAATGTAATGTTCCCTAATGAATGTCTTGGCCTTTACTTGTGTGGCCATCGGGACAGCCAGGTATGATAGTTCTCTTTCTTGCTTTTCATCTCTGTGGACCCCGGTTCGATTCCCTGTACCCTGTTGGTCTTTCCATAATGTGTTCCTCACACGTCTAAACCAGAAATAGTCTTCAATGTACTCTTTTAGACAGTTGGGTGTGATGGTGTGTCAATTGGGATGGTTTGCCGACTACGGTGTATAATTTAGAGACAACCAAATAACCATTTCTAAGAACAAACACTTTGAACTCTATGTTGTCGTTTATATCCTTTAAAGGTACAACCAGTTCATGTAAATTGATGCTGCCAACCTTTTTATATACTTGTTTATTTTAATTTAAATTTTGTATAGGCATATGAATATAAAACTTCTACAAACCACTTAATAGAATCTAAATAGAATCTTTTAAAACAATTTATTTTCAACATAAAAACACATTTAATATTTGTTTTAACCAAAAAACAATTAATTTGGCATCATCAACAATAGCCCAGTGTATTCAGTAATATTCAATTCCTGGTGGATAATAATCAATACGACTCGGTGCACTGTGCACTGTTTGCATCAATTAGTAAATAATGGTCTTTATCCCTGATCAATCTATTAAATTTAATAGTTAATAGTACAAATATTTTAGTACCTTGTTTGGTAGATACGTGCGCTATATAAGACTTTAATATTATTCTATTTAATTGTTGCGTTACCCGCTACTAAAAATAGGGTTCTAACTGCATCTAGCTACCGGGCAATCTCGGTGGATGGTCTATGTATGGCACTGCTCCAGAATTGCAAAGGTCTTGGGTGTGAATCCCACCCGAGAATTATATGCCTGTGATTTTATTTCCCACAAATCTGTGGAAAGTACTGAGTATACAGTGCTTACACACAGCGATGTAAAGGTAAAAACCAAACAGATTTCGATTTTATTTGAGTATATATAAAAAATATGCATGGTTAATCCAGCATGATTAATTTACATCAAAAAGATGAACATTTCTTCAAACTATTTCAAAAAGGCATTTAGTAAAAGTACAGAAATCTAAGCCAACAAAGCTTTTCAATGTTTTTATAGTTTACATTTTAAAAGTAACTCTTCACAGTAGATGAGAAAATAGAATTATCTGTTGCAAACTGCTTACCAACCGAAAGGACCTATGGTAAAAATGCAAAAATGCAAAAAAAAAAAAAAAAAAAGTTAATGACCTGACGTTTTGACCCTAGCCGAGTTTATAAAAATACACTAATTTTCAACATTTGTATTTGTGGGCTCAGGGCTATAAGGTCGTTAGTGCAAGTTGTACAGATTTCGTGAATTTGGATTTTGCATATTTTGGACCTTCTGGTGCACAAGTTTATTGATAAACAAAGTAACTGTTTATAAATCGTTTAGAAACGCTTGTTATTCTTTGTCAACACTTTTTTGTGTGAATCGCTTTCAAATTTATACCCGTTTCTTTTAAATGCACTGGACACTATTGGTAATTGTCAAAGACCAGTACTCTTCACTTGGTGTATCCCAACAATAACAAATGCATCAATTAACAAACCTGTGAAAATTTTGACTTAATTGGTCATCAAAATTGCAAGAGAAGAATGAAACTTTGTGTGCTTTTGGATGCATAATAAAAGGCTTCAGCTAAAGTCTTTTATTATACGAGTGAGAAATTACCTCTTTCTCAACAACTATCAGAGGAAGCCGTTTCTCACAATGTTTAATACTATCAACAGCTCCCCATTGCATGTTACCAAGTATGTTTTTATGCTAAAATTTATTTTGTGTAATTACCAATAGTGTCCAGTACCTTTAACCTCTCTTCCATTGCAATTAAGAACCTTAAAGCACTGTGCCTTTATAGCCCGGTTCTATGGCTATATAAAAACTTTTACTATTTTACATGAGGTATACACAGCTATTTTATATTCAGACCAGTCTGTTCTCCCAAGGATTTTTCAAAGCGCTAAATTGAACCATGGCCTTTGAAAGTTTTGTACATGGTGTTTTCTTTTTTTGTGTTTTAAAAGCTCTAGTTCTTAGTGAAAGAAAGTTTATTCATTGATGGTGTCAAGGTTTTGCTCCTGGGTGTACTTTTCACTATGTGGTTCATTATGGAGATCAATACATTTAGGTCCATTGATCGCACCGTCGGGAAAACACCTCCACGGATCATTTGTAAGATGTCGCCAGTCACATATAGCCTTCTGCATCTTACCCAACGTCGTTTTGTGATCTTGCTGGTCGGCCAGGTTGATTGTCTCTTTGGGATCGTGCAAGAGGTCGTACAACTCCCATTCTGGGCGGTAGTAATACTGATCCAACGTCTTGAACCATTTTGTTGGTTTACCGGCCGCTGTGTTATTTAGAATATCCACAAACGTCGGGCATGACGCAAGATCCTGAGCAATGGGGTACGGCGCGCGGTAATTCATGTTATGAATGAGGCGGTATTGCTTGTTTCGCATCACGCGCATCGGGTACGACATTGTTATCTCGTGGAAGTCATGGCTTGAGAACACAACATCCCAGTCTTTTACCGGCTCGGACAGGGTGAGCGGTAACATGGATTTACCGGTCAGGGTGACTTTATTACGCAAGAGACTGTAATCTGGAAACTTGACCCCGAACCAGTCGAGGACGGTCGGCACGATGTCCGTGGTGCTAGTCATCGCATCGCTGTACTGCCCCCAGCGGTTCTTGTTGTAAGGGTTGGAGACCAGCATCGGTTCACCCATTCCCGTTTCGTAGAGATTGGTCTTGGCGTTGGGGAAGGGGATGCCATTGTCGGCCGTGTAGATGATGAGTGTATCGTTTAGGTAGCCAAAGGATTTCAGTTCACTCAGAAGCATGCCAACACCTGTGTTGCAGAAAGGAAATTTATAGATAACTAGTATGAATAGACAATTATGTACTTTGGACAAAAGTGTATGACAGAAAATGTGATATGAGACAATGACTAGAGTAGAATTGCCTCACTCTAGTGACATTTGGTCCAGAAGGTAGAAAATAGTAAAGATAGTTTTGAGAATTTATAGCAGGCCCGTTTTCTTTGTTTTGAAAGGGCAAGAGCACCAAGGCATCTTCTCCTTGATAAAGGGCACTATATGAGGAAATTGTAAACTTCTACTGTAGCATTTCAAGGGCACCGAGGTAATGACCAGGTGTCATGGAGGCAGTCCAAATCTTTGCCTCCGTGAAGTATCAGGCCTTTATTGCTTTTATTGCGGGTCTTGCTGAGTCCATGGCCCAATAATCAATATAGAGAAGCTTAAGCACAAAAAGTAGCTAAGCACAACAAAACAACGCTTACTAGAAAAAGGTGACCAGCCAAAACATCATGTCCTATTAATGTACAATTTGTGACCTGTAACCTTTTTCTTTTTAGCTAAGTAACCAATACTAGAGATAGTTCAACAAAAAATACCTGCATCCAATCTGCTGATTGAAGTGTACTGAGCACTTATGTCTTGCCTGGTTGCCGTGGTATCCGGTAAATACCACGGAACAACGACATCAGAGTGGTTATACTTTGACGGAGTCCAATCCTCTATCACCCCCATACCCGCCTCACCATTGCCAAAACGCTCTGCGAATTGTCCGTATTTTGGGATATCTGTTGGATCGGCTCGGTGCGAATCTTTGAACCCAATGTAGAGCAAGAAAGGCCTTGACAAAAAGTTTTAAAATGAAGAAAAGAAAAAGAAGAAAAGATTAAGGTACCTTGGTCCATTCGACTGATTGATGTGTACTGTGCCGCAATATCAATGCGAGTCGCAGGAGTGTCCGGTAGGTAGGGTGGCACAATCACATCCTCTGGTTTATAGTTCAGTGGGTGCCAGTCCGGAATGACCCCCTGCCCGGGTTGTCCGTTACCCCATTGCTCACAGAATAAACCAAGTTTTAGGTTACCGCAGCGATGAGGATCATTGAATCCAACATACAGCATGAAAGGTCTAGTGAAGAGGAAATAGGGCAGGCTCAACAACAATGTTCATTCATTTGTCATTATTGAAACAAACTTGATAGCATAAAAACAATTGCTTGATGGAGAGCTGTTGATTGTATAAAACATTGTGAGAAACAGCTCCCTCTGAAGTAACGTAGATTATGAGAAGGAGGTAACTTCTCACTCAAATAATAAAAGACTTCAGCCTTCTAAAGCACACAAAGGCAACAAGGGTGTTATTTCTTTCATTTTTCTCTTACAAATTCAATGACCAATTTAGCCCTTATTTTCACAGGTTTGTTATTGTATGCATATAACGGAATACACCAAATGAGATTACTGGTCTTTGACAATTATCAAACGTGTCCAGTCACTTTTTTCACCAGAAGTACTCACTTTGTTGGGTCCATGGTAAGAAAGGTCCGCACAAACTCTTTCATCCTGGTGATATTACGAGCACACTGAAGCATAGGGTTGTTGAACTCAGTTTTCTCGTAGTCAAACTTAAAGACAGTTGCGGGGGCAACATGCTTTTTGCCAATGATTCCTGCAATGATTTTAACAAAATAATTTAAAAAATTATATCAGAAACAAGAACAGTTGAACAAGGAACGCAAAATCTGCAAAATTCATTTCAGTCAGCTTAATTAAACCTGAAAATCCAAATCCTGCAATATGCTTCCTTGGTTTTGTTCCAATTAGTTGGATTTTTAATAGCCCAAACTTTTTTGCGGTCTTGGGTCTCGTCTCATACTAAAGTTTATAAGGGCTGGTCCCCACCTTGGGAGGGTTAGTCTTGGTCTCGGATATCAAGGTTTCGGTCAAGGTCTCAGACCTCCAAGATTCGACTTCAACACTGCTGCAATAAAAAGAATGTAAGTTTCACAATGACCAGAATAAGTATTGTCGCCTAGTTACTGAATCACAATTCCTCTACTTGTGCAAGACGTTCAACCAGCAATTTCCTCATACAAACATTGCAATGTCTGTATGAGGGAGATGGGCTGTTGCCAGCTTGGTGTTTAGGCCTTATCCCATTGAGGTAGTTTGCAGAGTTGCCTTGACGAGAAGATCATCTCATAGACTCGACTAATTCAAATCTAAAATTAGATGAAATTATCTACGACTTGTTTTGACAAAGCACCTGTTTTGATCCCAGCTGGCTTGAGTATAACAGGTAGAGTCAGTGCGTCATCATAGGAGCGGAAGTGATGGGGACTGTGCTCCAGGCCAAACATTCCATTCTGATGCTGTGGTAAGCCGGTCAGAATGGCTGACCGACTGGGAGAACAGCTACTGACCGATGTATATGCATGGCGGATGACTACACTGCTGTGTGCTAGCTGGTTGATGTTGGGCGTCTTACAAACGCTGTTGTTGTATACTTGAGTTTCAAAACCTGCATCGTCCGCTGATTGATGAAATAAAGACAAATTTGTTAAGCTCAACTGTTTGTTAATATTAATCATGGTTTATCATCCCGACTAGTTGTGATGATCGTAACCCTCCATCCTCATGACGATCGAAGACTGGAGGTCCGACTGTTAGGAGGAGGGAGGGTTACGATCATCACAACTACATCCCGACCAGGTGGTAGGATGCCACTCTCTGTATGCAACACTGCACTGCCTTATTGTATGTAATGGTCGAGTCCACCAACCTGGGCCAAATTTCATAAAACCTGTATAAAAAAACACATTAAAAACTTGCTTAGCTCAGAACATTTTTGTACAACACAAACTTACTACCTGGGTAGGACGTCGCGTTGTATGCAGTGGAGGAGTCCAACCTGGGCTAACTACTAGCAAACTTTCCATAATAAAGTTTACGTTGTTGAACTGGTGCCCAACTAATTTTTCTAATTATCTAAGCAGTATTTTCTGCTTTTAAACATTTTATCCGAAAAGCTTCATGAAATTGGGCCCTCTGCATGGATAATCAAATCTCACTTCCCCTCATAACTCTAGCTACATGTATACCGCTCTATTGAAAAAGCAGGTTGAGTAAAAATAGTTGTAACTCATTCAGTCAATATCAGTAATGTAGGAAAAATTCTGTATGGCGCCACCACTTTCCCATTCGATATATGAAATAATATAATATCTAACTTACCTCAATGAGATATCCCTTTTTGTAAAAATTAGTGAAAGTGGTGGCGCCATACGGAAAGTTATGTGGGCTAATTGAGGGACGGGAATATTTAATCATTAAATTTTAAAAATTAAATGCAAAAGATTGTTTAACTTTTTAAAATTAGAATCTAAATGTTTAACATTATACTCACCTATAATGACCAAGGCATTTCTTTTACCAGTCGCACCCAAGGCTTGGGTTTCCAATAGAAAAGAGCACAACACGAGCAAAAATCTAAATACTTTCATCTTTAATTTGTGTTGTTTACATAGCCAGCAGAACCCTTCCTGCTAATTTGTGATAATCTCAAATCTGCCCTGCTTTCAATTTGTCCCCAAATCAAAAGCACCCGATTCGAGAGTGCCATGCACCAGATGGATAATCGATCATTAATTTTATGACACTTTGCCACAGCAGGTCAGTGGTCACGAGTCACAGTAAATATTGTTCAATCCAAGTTCAGAGTAAAAAGAACAAGGTAAACGATGCATGTGCACACTGTGTCAGTCGAGGTCAACTCAAAATCCAAACATAAACTAGTTTAAGTCGGTAACTAGTGGCGCGCCATGATAACTCCCGATTCTCACAGAAATAAAAGGAGACCGAGCTGAAGCTAGTCTTGTTGCAAGATTTGTTTGTTTGCCTTTCTCGCACAGCTGCCGTATACACACTATACCTGGCTTAGCCCATGAACCGGCATAACAGGCTCGTGAAAGGTAAACAAGAAAGACTACAGAACACCTCAATAAAAGAGGACTTGTGAGAAGTTGAATACAGTGCTTGGCGCATGCGCATTTTACTGTACGGATCGGAGAGAGGGCACTGCATGTTTTTGTTTCGATAGGCTCTTTCTTTCTTCTTTGACTGTCAACTAATCGGAAATATTGGAGTGCCCATAAGTGGTAAGTAAACGTGTTGTTGTTTTAAAACTTTCTCTTCTATTCTAGAGTTACTGTCTGAACCAGAGCGGAGGTTTATCTCGAGATTCTCGATAAATTGGCATATTCAAATGACTATGAATTGAACTATCAAAAAAAGTATCATACTATGTTTACTACACTTGACTAGAGTCCATCCTGCACCGCCACCCGGGCGAGGCACAGGCTGTGTACACTACAGGTAGTCAGTACTGTGGGGAGCGAGTGCACTGAAAACAAACTAGCCCAAGTTACTCCTAGAACTGAGGTTTGTTTGTCCGCTATCTAAGACGATAGCGGAACGAGAACCTCATAGTCATAGTTCTACTTTTTCTAGGTAGGACTGGAGTTAGCCCACCACATGAAAACAGTCACACTCACACTTGTGTACTGTGTGTAGTTAGCGCTACCTTTGTTCTATTCTAACTTTATTCTAATTGTCAAAGAGTGAATCTTCAGAATCTTCAGAAATTATAGTTTTTATACTGCATGAAAACGCCTTGGAAGGCCTAAACACACAGTAAAGATATATCAGAACGTCATAACAAGTTCGCACATGTATTTTTTATTATTATTTTTATTATTAATAATTATTGTTATAATTTTTTTGGGGGGCGTTTACTTGGATTATAACTTTCCGTATAATGCCACAACTCTCACAAAACATGACTTCCTGTTCCTTTTTTATCAGACCGTTTTGATTTCATTTTGAGAATTTCCAGTTCAGAAAGTCACAAAGTGGTCATCTTTGACTCTACTTCTAGAAACTATAAAGGCTCCCCCGTGAGAGCCTTATAAAATATAGTTTCTAGAAGTGCTCTGACTCTTGCTTGGGTGATGGGGTAGATAAAATGGTAAACTTTATGAACTCATTCATCGGGCTAGTTACAAAAACAAATCTTGTTCTTTCTTTTTGTCTTTTATGAATTAAGTTTTTGGATAATGCCCTTTGGCCTTGTATAAATAAGTTTTATAGTGTAAATATTGTTTTACTTTCAAATTTCCATTTTATGGACAATAAACATTGAATTGAATTGTGGGCAAGACTAAAGCATGCAGACTTCTTCTTTTCATTTCATTTTATGAACACATAAACCTAGTTGGGTTATAAAAAATGTCACAAACAAAATGCTTGGTTTTGGCATAGAGCGCTACATTTCATAAAATTTTTACATGCCTTAAACTTTGCTCTTGAAGGGGCACAGCACAACATTTCTCTGCTAACAAAGAGGCACTTCTATGAGGAAAATGTCTTGTATTGAAACTTTGCAAAGGGCACCACAGAAAAAGTACAGGGCACCACGGCAATTGCGTTAGGTGCTGTGGGTTAGATCGTGGCCTGCTTTGTTATTTTTACAAGCTTTGTCATTTGTTTGTGTACTTACAGAGGAACTTCATAACTTGAGTTTGTAAAGAGCTGTACTGTGAGATCCAACAAGATGGCAGCCGAAGGAACCCAAGTTGAAAGTGGAGGAGATTGTGAGAAACGTCAGGGAAGTCTCCCAATGTTTTTAATTCCTAGTCCAATCATTACAAGGAGAACAAGAACAGAATCCATGTAAGTATCAGGCTCTTACAATAGTAACCTATTCCTCTGACCCGAGAAAAAAAAGTGCAGGTCCAGTAAATAAAATAGTAGCTTTACAATCCCTGTGGTATTGTGGAACCCCCCCCCCCCTCCTCTCCTCCTCCCCCTCCTCATCGAGCCTTCGGCCTCGTTCGATATGGTACGCAGGAGCGCTATATTTTTCCCTATTCAACTCGCGCTTTTTTGATTACTTAGAATGTCAAATAAAAAAATATGCAGGGATGAGAAATTTAAGAATTTTCCGAATTCAGGTATTTTTTTTATGTCTGCCTGGTGAAAAAAGTAGCCGTTGTTTTACTTCAAATAATTCTAAACCCAAGGGGTTACCAAAAAGGTTGCAATACCATCAATTCAAAATACACGGTACCTCCCTAAATTCAGATAAGATTTTCAAGCTTTTTGTCAGCAGTGATGCTCAACCCTGATGTTGGTTCACATGAAGTGCGGATACTGATCTTTGAAAAACAAATGTTGTGTTTTGAAAGGATGGTTTGGGGATGAATAAGGCTTGATATAGTTTAATATTTAAGTAGTTTTCTAAAGTCAGCTTGTAATAAGGTTTATCGCGATTCAGAACCGCAATGCATTATGGGTAGGCAGATGGGGCATTTGCTACCGCGGTGTATGTTCTCATGCACGACGTGCGCACGCATGGCCTATATCTTTGTGTGGGTTAAACACGCCCCCTATATATATTTTGCTATTCGTGATAAGCCTTATGGAAGGAGAACTAAGTCTGAATCTTAATGTTGGATATTGACCATGATTTTTCCTACAGGACCAGCTTAGCCGCCCAAGGTGCAAACAAACACGGCATCATAGTGGACTTTTCCAAGAGTAAAGGTCATGGCTTTATCCGACCAGACGTTGAGGGCAGCACGGATAATATCTTTCTCCACATCTCAGAGTGAGTATAATTGCACCTTGTAAATATTGTAACGTTTAAAGCCCCTAGCTTGGTTGTAAAACTTTACAAAATGTACCGTGTGTGAAATGACAACAGGTTTTTCAACATTGCTATTGTACAACCATGCTAAGCCAAGTTGAGCAAGGGACCCTTGCTAAATTGCTCTTGTGTGAAAGGGGCTTAAGTGTGTACTTTTGTTTTCTTTATTTGGGGTTAATCATTAAACAAGTTGATTAGAGTGGGATGTGAAGCTACAACCTTTGGGTATACATGTAAGTGCACCACCAGCTGGGCTATCCTAGCCCTATGTCTTTGTTATGGGTGCCAGTCAGAAGCCATACAACCTGTAACTGTCGTAAAGCAAGGGATCACACCCAAGGTTATGATACAACCTTGGAAGCAGTAAGAGGGGTCACTTACATGTAAAGTTGAGCTTTATTTTAATTTTCCGATGTCAAAACCAACCGGAGAGGAGAATTTCAAGCCCAAACGCTGTCGTCTTCTGCAACGACCCCGATTTATCGGCGTATATTTTAAGTCACATAAATTCACGCATTTGATTAGAAACGTCACTATGGAGCCCGTTCATTGTTGCCTTTCTTCTACACACTTGAGTCAGGGTTGTCTGTGCAGTTTGTGAAGTAGCAGGTGAAAAAGTATTAAGTAGCCGTTTTTTGTCAAAGTACTAAACAAGTGCGCTGTGGTGCGTTGTGAGCACTTTCTGGCTTAATCCATTGAATAAATTTTCTTAAAATCATGACATCTTTTGTTAAATTGACTCCTCAACCTGCCATATTAAACATGTTGCCCTGTCTTGAAAGATGGGGGGGGGGGGGGACACATTGTAATTCCTAACATTGTCGGCGTGGTGTCCGGGAAAATTCCAGGTGTAGATGCTCTCTGGTGCAATCTAGGGAGTCTGATGGGCGATGTGCCCCCTCTCAGATGTTGGAGTTTTAAAAGGCCTATTTCAAGTTTTTGATACACCATTTTTTTGCTATTGGTATTTCAAGTTATGATGCACCATTTTAGATGCTCTGTGGAGCAAGCGAAGGCCAATAATGGACTTAATGAATGAAACAGGACATAAAGCCTTTAAAATGTATGCAGCAGTAGAAATTTTTGGGTTAGTAATATCTTCAGGTGTGGATTTACATGTATGACACAAACTTGACTGCGTATTGTAAACAAAATGTTACGTGGCGGTAAGCTTGGGCGATATCGATTTATTTTATTCACGATATATCGCCTACAATATATCGCAATATTCGATATAATCGCGATTAATGAAATTTGACATCATCAGTCTTAAAACTCCAAGTGAAAGTTGTAGAAGAGACAGTCCTAGTATAAGAGAGGTGTTCTAATGACCTATTTCGATTAAAACCAAATCCATCCGATATCGAAATCGTGTCCAAATTAATATCGCGATATTCGATAATATCGTGATATCGCCCAAGCTTACGTGGCGGGAAAGGTGCCTGCGTTAATATTTGTAATGCGCAGATTTGGGGTATCGGAGGATATATTAGTTTTGGTTTTATCCATACACACTGATGTGTGTTAGCACTGTATACTCATTTTTTTCCCCAAGTTCTGTGTGTCTGTGAACAAAAAGCCACCTAGGCATTTACCCAGGTGGGATTCGAACTCACGATCTTTGCAATTCTAGAGCAGTGTCTTACAACATGCACCAACTACACCACCGAGATTGCTTGGTAGCTTGAGGCAGTTAAAATCTTAAAACCAAAATTAATATTCTTTAGGACTATTTACGATGCAAATTTCCATCCAAGAAATGTTTACGTTCTTACTCACAAATTTATGTATGTGTCAAGTAGTTTCGGTAAGTGATCGTGCCCCCAAAAAATTCCAAAAAGTTCCGTTCAGGACAAGTTTTGTTTTACCCCGTTATAAATTCACAGTGTTTGAAATTGGATATGTAGAGAAAACATGAGGGAGTTCACAGTGACTGGGTCTACATTTGTTTACAAACCACAGTGACTTTATTGACAGAAAAGCAAGCAGGTGGTCTCTAGACTTCTCACTGAAAAATTAAATTCACATCTAATAGTTAAATATAATGGCCTCCAAACCTTCCAGATGCTCCATACTAGATTTAACGTGTTTAATCAGCCAGTCGAAACGGCAGAGTGCTCAGCAATAGGTTAGAGAACTGTGTGCCTTTCAGCGAGTTTTAAAATCATTCCTCTACTAAAAAAATAAAAGTGCCTTGGAAGTCCAGCACAAATTTGACATCAGAGCATTGTTGTTGACTACACGTACCTGTCCTGGCATAATTTTGACGCCTACGTGAAATGTTAATTTATTTTTAAAGTACTACAAGAGTGTATGCATGAAAGACACGACAGTGTTATAAATAACTGTGCATGAATGTATTCATATCTTTTTGAAGATGCTGGACCAAAATACTAAGCATATTTTTCTTTCATTGTGTAAGATTGTATTCTAAAATGACATAAATGGGAGGCTATTGGGGCAAGGTTCTAGACAGGACAAGGGTGTCCAAATTTGCTGGAAATTTAAAAACTTGGGTGTCAAAAGTGTCACTCGTGTTTGAAAAACCTTTTTAAAAATAGGGTGTCTTAGACACCCCTCTTGCTAACGAGTTGGCAGCAGATTTACATGTACTTGGTAATGGTAATATATGGTTTTCTGGAAATATGTGCATGAGACGTTCTGAAAAACAGTGGAAATTGTAATTACATAATTTGATTATGATGTCCTGTGTCAATATTTATGCAGTGCCTTTGTTGTGTTTGTGTTTCGAGCCTAAAATGCCCAGCTTGTTGTGGTTTTCAAAATTTTAACTCAAAAACTAACAAGTAAATCTTTGAAACCAAACCAAAATGTATCTTGCTGACTTGTGATGCCTGGGTACATGGACCTCCAAAAGCCTTGAGTATTTATTCAGTGAGTGCTCTTGCGACATGTGGATTCTACTTAAGATTGATGACACTCTAATGATTGATGACACTCTAATTTCAGGATCGAAAAAAAAAATATTGTACATGACCTTGGCACGGACACTAGAAGAATTAAGACCGGAAAGGAACTTGTTAAAATAAAGTGAAAATGGCTGGCAGTGATAAAAACTGGCTATGGGGGAAAAATATACTGATGTTAAGGACAATTCATGTCTCTGCTTATCTGTGGAATTCTCTGCCAACATGAAGTTAAGCATAAATAGCTTTGACGCTAGCCTGGTAAGCCAAAAAGAATAAGAACAAGCTAAATTTCATGTTTTAGTCTGTGAAATACTTTTAATGTGAATGTATCCTCTACCATTTGGTGATGATTTGTTCACTGGTTATACTGCAGGACTTGCAATCCCAATGTTGTGGGCTTAAATCCTACCCAGCTAACCGCTGATTTGACAATGGCTAGAAAAAGTGTTGTTGTCTACATATAGTTACTGAATCACAATTGAATTGTGCAGTTCACAATCATTGCTGTTAACCAACATGACCAACATGAGCGAGATTGACTGTTGCCAGCTTGGCATTTATATCCTCTTATGGGAGCTGGCCGAGTTCCCTTGATGGGAAGATCATCTAAACAAACAAACAAACATACTTATTACTGCATACATCCATGTAGATCTACCTTATTAAACCATGGCTAGGGCCCAATTTCATAAAGCTGCTTAAAGACATTGGACACTATTGGTAATTGTCAAAGACTAGTCTTCACAGTTAGTGTATCTCAACATATTATGCATAAAATAACTAACCTGTGAAAATTTGAGCTCAATCGGTCGTCGAAGTTGCGAGATAATCATGAAAGAAATAATACCCTTGTCACATAAAGTTATGTGCTTTCAGATGCTTGAATTTGAGACCTCAAATTCTAAATCTGAGGTCTCGAAATCAAATTCGTGGAAAATTACTTCTTTCTCGAAAACTACGTCACTTCAGAGGGAGCCGTTTTTCACAATGTTTTATACCTCTTCCCATTACTCGTTACCAAGAAAGGTTTTATGCTAATAATTATTTTGAGTAATTACCAATAGTGTCCACTGCCTTTAAGCACAAAAAGTAGCTAAGCACACAAAATTATGCTTACCAGAATAGGGTTACCAGCCAAAGTAGCATGTCACATGTACATGTGTCTGGTATCCTGCTTATGTTTGCTTAGCAGAAAGTTAATGAAGCTGAAACTTCTACACGCAAATTATATTACAAACATCTTCATTCACAGTGAGGAAGGATTCATGTCATTGCCAAAAGAAACAATCCACAAAAGGTTTCAAACCCTTCAAGCAGCTCTAAGAAACTGCGCCCTGTTCTTACAATAGCTGAATTTTGGTTTTATTGCAGTATCGATGGTGACTATGTACCCCAGCCAGGGGACAAAGTAATCTACAAGGAGCACCCTCTACCTCCTCAGAATGTTCAACTACAAGCCGTTCATGTTAAGATTGTGCAGATGGATCGACATCATGATCACCCTAGATGGGAAGACCCTGAAGCTCACTCTCAGTCTCACTAATCACATCTTAGTCTATTCCCATTCCTTTCTTAACGTCCAGGGGTCGGTTTCAGAAAGATAGTCCTAACTTAAGATTAGTCCTTGGACTCTTTAGAAGTTATTCCAAACTTGAGGCTTGTACTCCTACTTGTCCAACTTGTCGAGATAAGAGTCTTTGTGACATTCACCCCAGGGCCCAAGTTCGTAGAGCTGCTTAGGCACAAAAAGTAGCAAATCACAACACTTGCTTAGCACAATAGACCCTTCCCATGAAAATGTGAAATGCACATAGCGCGTGCGCACTAACGTTTTGGTTGGCAAAATGAGGGAACATCCTGCTGTTTTGTACATGGCTAATGGGTGCGTGACGCAGACGCGATTGCGCGTCTGCTTAGTGCACAACTCTATGGCGTTTGCCAACCAACAGGGTATGTACGCATGCGTGAATGTAATTAGCATATTTCATGGGAAGGGTCCATTAATTTCTAAGTGGATAAGAGTGTAGACTCCAGCTTTGGTGTTTCTGTTCAGCAGTGTGTGGGTTCGGATAAGGTTACCAGCCAAACTACCATGTCACAAGACAACTTGTGACTGATATCCTGCTCATTTCTGCTTAGCAGAAAATTTTCAAGCAATATTCTCTGCTTAAGCAGCTCTATGTAATTGGCCCCTGGGACCAAAGAGCTGCGGACAAATAGTTGCTAAGCACAACAAAATTATGCTTGGCACAATTAGGTTCTAAACGGATAAGAGCGCCGGACTAGAGAGCTCTGGGCCCAATTTATAGTTGCTATGATTTTAAGGATTTATTCAGCAAACAACAGCTGAATGCAACAAGTGGAAGTTTGGTTGGTAATCCTGTTTTAATCAAGGAAGAAATTTCATGCTAGGCAAATTTCTGTGCTTTGCAGCTCTATGAAATTGGGCCCTGATGTTTCTGTTCAACAGAGTGTGGGTTGGAGCTCAGGTTGTGACACCTGTGTCCTTAAAAGCAAGACACTTAACCATGATGTTTTGTCGTTCGGATGGGACTTAAAGTTGTGTGTGTTGTACACTACATGTATAATGCACATAAAAAAACAAAGTGTACTTATCAAAAAGAGAAGAGGTTCGCCCTGGTTCCTGGTTTGATTAGCAGCATATTGCGCCACAGCATCTTGTAAACCATTGAATGGTGCTATGTAAAGGAATTGGGTCTCATACATGTACTTCAAGCTTCATAATATCGTGCTGGAAAATACTGAATGTTGAAGGGCCTTGAACGTCACTTAGTGATGGATATGAGCCCTAGATAAAAACTTGAAGTCGCTATGGTAACCAACCAAAGTACTTCCTATGCACCATGTGAAATGCAACTATTCTTTGCTTTAAGCAGCTTTATGAAATTGGGCCCAGAAGGTGACAGACAACCAAGCTAAAGCCATGAGTTTGTTTAACCAGTAATTTGTTTGCAATGTTGTATAATGTTTAAGGGAAGGTATACGTTTGATGATCAACCTTAAAATGGCAATAAACACTTACTTAGTTAATAGTAGGACTTAGCTTTCGATAGTATGCAGCATTTTGAGAGTCATTTTACTTTTAAGTAATGAGGTTAAGGCAAAAAAAATGTATTAGTTTTGTCCCCAGAAATTTGAAACAACTCGTAAACAACTCCTTATAAGGGAATGCTGTGGGCGTCGCGCGTATCGCGTGATGTGGCACAACTGTTTCAGCCGTTGCTCTCGACCAATAGGAATGAAGAAAGTGTCTTATAAGAACAGGTGCAAGTTCGCGTGTCAAGCCAATGAATTAACACTTTTTACCGGTCATAAACAAAGGTTTATACACATCCACGTGACGCGCTTTCCACCAATAGGAATAGCGAAACTGTCTGAGATATTTATGAATGCCTGGATACGTATAGATCTACATGTACTTTAAAACAATGGTTAAAAACAAACAAATGTATACGTTTCCTTCACTGTTGCTTCACGTACAGTTGTATCCTTGTGAAGTTAACTGCTTCTTGGTTGATTTACCTTCCATACAGGGCCTGATTTCATAGAGCTGCTAAGCACAAACATTTGCTTTAAGTATGAAATATTTGCCTTGATAAAAACAGGATTACCAACAAAAGTTCTATGTGATATAAGCATACAACAGCTGAAGACCAGTAACCAGCAATATGCAACAAATGGAAATTCGAATGGTAATCCTGTTTTGAACAAGAAAGAAAGTTCATGCTAGGCAAATTTTTGTGCTTAGCAGCTCCATGAAATTGGGCCTTGGTCTGTTTTATTTGTCAATTCCAACTCAATAAGTATTTTAAGAAATATGTGTTAATTTTTTATTAATGAAAATGTTGAGAGTTTTGGGGGATTAGATGGGGGTAAGAATAGAGCTTTCGAATGAGGTAATGGAGGGGGGGTTGGATGTGGAAATATTGAGTGAGCTCTTCATCTTTAAAAAGTGTGCTTCTGCCACGTCAAAGTGACATTCCATATTTGTTGTGCAAGTACAGTCTTGTGTATTCACAACCTAATATCACATAATAACCGTAAGTGTGTAGTGTTAATGCATTCATCACATGATGGCATGCAGTCAGACATAGTTAATCTACCCTTCAAAACCATGCAGATGGTATTGATCACCCAAGGTGGTAGACAGTAGACACCCATCATTTATGTAGTGTAAATGTAAATTAATTATCATTCTTTCAGTGTATTTGTAATTGAAGCTAAATTTTAAGTATTCTTTCGAAGGTGTTTGTACTGTACTTGTACATATAAAGTTTAGTATCCCTTGTCATGCTTGTGAAAACAAAATGGATTGAATATGGTTTAGACACATGTACCTCATCTTGTAACAGTTGGGCACAAGCAATAGTGGTCAGCTATTTGTACATGTACATATAATGTATGGAAGTTCTACAAATATCGAGTATATTTTTCATAGTGCGTTTTCCATTTTTATGTACAGGTAATGAATGATACAGTGACCTCAGATTTGTGACTTACAATACCCATACCCAAATCCTTCAAAATCTTAAAAAGTTTTTTTATTTCCTGAACTTTGTTGCAGGATTCAGTACCGACTTAGTGTATAGTTAAACCAAAGGCTGGAGTGAGGCAAGCCTAAATCTTGTATGAGTCAAGTCTAATTATTGTGTGAATCAAACCAAACTTGCCGAAGTCATAATCTTATATGAGTCAAGCTAAAGTCCTGTATCAGGCAAGCCTGACTCAAGCCTGAGTGTTTTGTGAGTCAACTTAAGTCAGGCCTAAGTCAGACTCTTGTGTAAGTCATGTAAGTCGTGTCTGTTATGTACGATATATCCACTGCTGGATCTATTGGGAAATGATGGAACCTGTTATGGTGCAGAGCACATCAGGGAGTAAAACTTTTTAAGGAAACATACATGTAGGGCAATAGTAACTGTTGGGAAATTAGCTCTTGGCCATGGCCTGTTTTACAACCTGTTTCTAAAGCAGTGTTTGTTTTATAGTTTTTGTTTTATAAAAGCAAAGCATTATTACTTTGCATTATTACTTTCCTGTAAAGTATAAAACCAACCTTTTACTTGAGCACACTTGAATAAGTATTAAGTTTTGAAAACGAACCTTTATTTCTTGGCATACCTCTATATATTTCTCAAAAGCCAACGCCATTCCATTCCTTTATTGTGAAATAAAACTTTTTGTGTTTGTATATTTTCTGAAAATCCAAAGTTCAATTATTCTAAAATAATCTAGACTTGTGTATATGAACACTTAAGGCTCTATACTACTCTTCATTCAACATTATTCTGAATAACAAGTTTTTACCTCTCTGAAGAGTGCTACATGTAATAGAATGACGGTAAAATAAACATTAAAGGCAGTGGACACTATTGGTAATTACTCAAAATAATTATTATCATAAAAAACTTTCCTGATTACAAGTAATGTGGAGAGGTTGATAGTACAAAACACTGTGAGAAACATCTCCCTCTGAAGTGACGTAGTTTTCAAGAAAGAAGTAATTTTCCAGACCTCAAGTTTAGAATTTGAGGTCTCGAAATCAAGCATCAGAAAGCACACAACTTTTTGTGACAAGGGTTTCTTTTTCTTTCATCATTATCTCGCAACTTCGGCGTCCGATTGAGCTCAAATTTGTTGAGGTACACCAACTGTGAAGACTAATCTTTGACAATTACCAATAGTGTCCACTGTCTTTATCATGAACTGCCAAATGTATAACCATTGTGAAATATATCAGTATTTTATAAGAGTAATTTCTGAAGACCTTTCCAAAGTAGTACTTAATGATGTTTGTGCATCTATGAGCATTGATATAATGTTAATAGCAACCAATAACCCCTGCTCCGTGATGCAACCAGAATACCTGCTTGTTAATTTGTTCAATGTGACTGTTAGATTTTAAAAACATCTGTTTCAGGCCTACCAGGAACGTTTATCGTTGAAAGGGCAAGGCCATTTTCATTTTGCAAAGGGCACTTCCATTGGAAAATTTCCAAGTCGATGGAAACTTTTGAAGAGGGCACCAAGGCCAAGACGAGGGGCAACGGAAGCCATGGCCTGCTTGGCCTGCGTGTAATTCCAGGTCTGTTGTTTCTGAGAAGAGATATGAACAAATGTTCACATCCACAGCTACAGGGTTGCACAGTTTGTGTCTCCGGCCAACCCAACATCAATGTTTGTGTGACCATTTGAGTAAGCTATAGTAAGACCATGAAAATGTTTACCTTGCTATTCAAGTGCTATAAATCAGTGCTGCAAATACCCATACAACTGTGTAAACGTTGTCTGATATGCTACATCTTTAAAAGTAGGCCTCCTACATGTAAATTTGTCATTTGTTTTTGGCATTCGAAAAGAGTAATAAATTTCCATCGTCTAGTTTGGCATTACAGTACGGCCACGGAGGAAGGGTATGCCATTGAAACGTGGTGTCATTGGATATCAATAACTAACACTTCTTTACACCCCAACTGCCCAAAGAGGAATTTGCCATCAGTTAAAAGGGTCAATTCCAAGGCAGTATTGATTGAATATCTTTGAAAGTTCTAAATGAAACGAAACATCCCCGTACAAAAATGTAAAGTCCCATTTTCCTCAGAATGATGTCATCGGATATTTGAGATGATGAACAAATTCGCATTGGAAGGGTATTGAATACAATGGTAACTTACACTATTCTACAGGAGGTTATAGAGACCTTTAAATTGTTTCCACACTGGAGGATTCCATCTATTGCAAAATGAGTACATGTACATCACATCATTAAATTTGCCATTTCCCTTCCTTTTTAAGGACAGAATGTGAGCACATTGTTTGCATATGGCAGCATTTCAGAATAGAATATTTCTCAGTTATAGTAGTTGATATTACTTATCATATACATAATAATAGTGGCTATATAGCGCATAATCCGTCTCGCAGTGAGGCTCAGGGCACTAAACAATATGGAAAAGTGAAGAGCAGATAATACTAATCTGGATTAGAGTGTGCACAAATAGGTATTGAGTAATTGTTTGAAAGAATTGGCTGGTGAGGCTTGACGAAGTGCAAATGGAATACATAAATTAAACATTGGATGTTAGAGCAGAACAGTTCTTGGGGGGGGGGGAATGCTCTATTCTGATTGTGAAGTAGTGTCACTGACTTGGACAGTGCCATCCTTTTATCAGTTATTTAAAGGCATGTGTTAATACAGCACAAGGTTGCTTCAATTTCAAATACAGCAGGCTACTGCTACAGTTGTATAGGGCAAGGATGGGCAAGGCAATTTCTCCTAAGGGCACCTCAGTGAGTCAAACTTAAATATGTACTTAAAACGATTCAAAGGGCACTAAGCAATGACCAGGGGGCATGGAGGCAAATGCTTCCTGTTGCCTATGTAAAGCATCAGGCCTGATACAGAGTTAAAAAAAAAATCATATTGTCCCTTTTTTTCTCATAATTTCAATCCATTGAAATTTATTCTGTACAGGAAAAGACAGAGCGATTTGGATTACTTTATAGTTAGTACAATACAAGCAAAGATTATACATGAATAGTTATACTGAATTTTCGTTACACCCAAGTTATGATTAATAAGGAGGCTGTTTGAATAAGTCGAGGCTTGTGGGATACAGCACACATACGGTTATACAAAAACAACAAGCAAAGGCAACATATAAAATCAAAACAGGAGAGAACACATATTTGAGATCGAGTTGATATGGTTAGTAATACAGCACCTGCTGGAATATGTTTGTTTTTCATTCCAACGTCAGTACAACATTTAAAAAATAGTAAATGTCCTGACCTAGCAACCCTACACTGAAATGTCATGCAGTCCTAAGCAGTAGAGGCCAGACTTTTTTTCTTTTTGCCTGATCCTTTAAAAGCCCTGGAAATGTCAAGAGGGTTAATCCATAGTCGTCTTTAAGTATGAATAATTCAAGCACAGATTGTGCTATTATCATAAACGGATAAGATGCACAATAAGAGGCAATTTGTTTGATCTTTAAGTCACCTGACTTTCTCCATTAATGATAAATGAACCTCATCAGAAATTCACTTGAAAGAGAAGTCTGGTGCGAAAGGATTGGGGCGGGAAATAGGCATCTAAAGTGTCTGATTGTGAAACATACTGATAACAATATTTTAGATGGAAACAATTCTCTTGGGGAATGGCAGTAGTATTTATTTTAAAATCAATGAGCAGGAATGGCATTCTTCCTGTATGTTATTCCAAAATCTGATTTGTTTTTGCCCTTGGGAAAAATTAGAAAAACATACTGAAAACTGAAAGCTTTAAAGCCTACACCATGTGCATCATGGGTATTTATGTCATTACCTCCATGATGGTCGTTGTCAGCCCATGGTCAGCCCTTGTACTCAACAAAACTTGTAACTCTCAGTATGCATGTTTGGCTCTGCTTAACGCAGAATCCCGCTAAGATCACTCTCTGCTTACCTGCAAGCGCAAAGTTTCTGCCTAAGCTGTGTAAGCGCAGAATTCCTAGTAACACATGTACGTGGAGTGCACTTGTAAGCGTTAAAGCCAAAATTCCTTGCTAACCCGTTAAATATGCTTGACATGTAAGCATGAATTCCCTGCTTCCGCAAGCGCAGATTCTTTGCTTACGAGCCATGAATTTGGGCCCTGGTCTTGTGAGAATAATTCTTGGCCATTAATCATTTTGAGCATTAGTCTTATAGATTTTCCTCTCATATTCAAGCCCTGATATGACATTCATTGCAACTGTTCTCATTTAGAGTGTACATCAGGTTTTCCTACATGTACCTGACATTTGCTGCGTTTCCTTTAAACAATAATTTGATTCAACACAGGATGTTGTGCTTCAAATGAAGTTATAAAACACTCTCCTGACATTCAGATTAATTTCTGACACAGTTGTTTGACCTTTAACAAAAAGTCAGTTAAAGTTTCAAATACATGTAGAAAGTGTAAGTAAATGCACTGGTTGACGTTTTGAAAAAGGTGCTATACGTGTATTATGTGTCTATATCCAGTATATTTTGTGTATTGCCTGTTGCCATGAATTTGTATACTAAGCTGTATGTAAAGTTCAAGTTATTCCCTTGTCAACTCTTTGAAGAAAACGGAAAATGTCAAACTCTATTTTGTGATGTACTTATTTTGCAATAAATATAGTCATTATTTGAGTTGTGGGCTAGATAGACCTTTATCACGGTGTGGTCATCTTGATTTTACTCCATTTTAACTCATTGTAACTCATTGTAACCAAACTGAGGCTGGACGAAATAATAGTCTGGTGCTGCCATGCACAATGAATGTTAGCATTCATTACTGTTATTGGAAACAGGGAACATGACCAAGATGGTGACAGCGTGTTAAAGGTCTATAGCTCTAGTTGGGTAGAGTACGGACACGTTAATTCGGAGGTTGCAGGTTCAAGTCCTACTCTAGTAAATGTTTCTTTGTTTAACCCAAAGTTTATAATAAAAATGTTTCACAACTGAAATTACCATGACTCACTTAGCTTTTTCTAGGTCTATGTCTATGGATTCACATAACAATTTGTATGTCTTGAAAAGAAAACAAAAAAGAAAACAAGACAGTGTGACTTTGCATCTTATATTAAAACTATATATTCCATTTGCAAAAAGTTATTCTGATTTGATCAAAAGCAACAGTTGGTATCGAACAAAGGTTGTATAAGGACATGTATGGTCAATGACATAAGTAATAAATGTAAAGCTACACCTAATGTGCATTTATCATGTTAAATATTGTGTATATTAAAGTACATTTGTATCACATTCATGTTATAAAGTTTATGTATATTTCATGGAAATAAACATTTGGGCTTGCAAATGATTGTAGTTTGTTTTATGAGAAGTCATTTGGGAAGATGGTTTGTAAATGACTGTAAATGACCCATTTTTGGTTGAAGGCTACTGGAGTAGCTTTCCCTGCAACTGCTACAATAAAAAAAGTAGTTAAACTCTTGCAATGAATTTTATGGTAAATTGTAGTTATCAGTCGAAAGGAATTCGTAGTATTTCAAGACTCAGTGATATGTCAAATTAGCCAAGCATACTTGTGGTGCATTCACTTGCTACTTTTCCAGTAGCCATGGCTGATAACAGAGTTGATACATCAACAGGCAGGTTGGTCGAGCAGTAGCAAAACATTTAACCATGTTAGTATATTATTAGCAGTACCGGTGGGATTTTATGTCTCTCCACAAATTCAATAAAATTACACACCAAGAGCTATTCTGCAAACTTCCAAATAAGAGAAACGCGTCCCATGATTGGTTGATTTGTCGGCTAATTCAGCATTGTTTTAACCATGTGTAGGAAAGGTTGCAAACTGTGACTGCATGATTTGGTTCAACCCCAAATCTTTTCAAATTTACTCGGTCAATTTCCCTTGTGGTTTATTTCTTGTTGAACTGTGGCTATCTGTTTTTAATCTGCATTTATGGGTGCTTTAGTTTTCCCAAAACTGACTAGGCCATTATAATATGCAAAGTCAATATCAGTCAATATATGACAATGGTTGTCTTGGCTCAGTGTGAAGCTTATTGTGTTCCGTGTACATCAATCGCCCTAGTTACAGCATAGGTTACAGGTGTTTGGTTTCTCAGAAGCCTAAACTGGTGATATTCAATTTTCTGAAAGACTTTACTAAAAATCCTTGGTGTAAGTCTTCATGTTTGCGTACATCTTCATGCTTAAATCTTCTTGTTTGTGCGCCAATGAAAGCCAATTCATCGGGCCATCTTCATATTTCCTGATACAAATAAACAGACTCGGAAACCCACCCAGTACAAAGTCCTTTCACTTGCACATATTCTGGAACAATTTTTATTATGATTGAGTGGCAGTCCAATGTGGCGTGTCGTGTTCGATTGGTTAGCACTGGACTCAAGCTCTGATGTTTCTGATCAGCAGAGTGTGGGTTTGAGCATGGAGGTAGAATTAGTGAGTCTGGGTCATGACACTCGAGTTCTTAAAGCAAGCCACTTAACCTGGTGCTTCTTCCTTCGGATGGGATGTTAAGCCAGAGGTGATATGAACCAAGTACACTTATAGGGTTTGTGTTACCCAAGTGTTCTGGCAGGGTTGATACTGAATGCGCTGCAGCACCTTGTCATGCTTGTAAACCCTGGGTGTTATTCTTGGACAGCTAACTGTTGTATATGGCTTAACTAGCACCCTTGAGCAGAGATAAAACCACCAACATAGGACTAGATAGCTCATGTAAAACCTGGAGGTCAATGTTTAGATCCCATTCTATAGTATTTTAGTCAAGTTTTTCTTTGTTCAACCTCGAAATTAAATTTCATTGATTTCATACAGGGATAAAGAGTAACATTTTGGTTTTGCCCTTGCGTGATTTTACATTGATTTGTGGTAGCACCAACACCAACACTGTCGATTAGGATTCAAACCTATGACTCCTTATTCAAATCTAGAGCACATGTCTAGACCAAAAAGCATGCCTGTGTCAAGAGTCCAATTGGAAAAATTGAGCCAGTCGGGGATGTCATCCTGAGATAAGCCTCTACAGTCGTGGATTGATGCCCTATTGGTTTCAACAGGGCCTGATTTCATCAATTTACTCCTTGGCTGTCAGTGCCTGGTTTTTGTTTGCGTTTTGAACATAAAATGCCCTGCTTTTAAAGCAGTCAAGTCTTTCTTACACAAAAAGGGAATGTTGCTACCTTGGTAGGCTTACATCCCAAAGTGAATGGTATTTCTTGAGTGGTAATGCCTTTATAAGTGATAACTAGTATATTAGGCTTGTACGTGTACATATATGATCATCATTGACGACACTTTTTGGTTCACAACAAAGATTGTACATGCACGAAAATGCCGCCTTCATAATGCAACCTAGACACTTATGGAGTTTAATGTCTTAAAATGCTTAGCATAGAAAAATGTTGCTTTGTCAAGAAAGATTAGCAGCCAAACAGAAAACTATGTACTGTTTTGACTGTGTTTTGTTTTGCACAGAAGGAAAATTTACTCAGCCCCATTTTTTGCTTTACAGCTCAATGAACTTTGACCCAAGATAGAATAGGTAAGGTGTGAACAAACTCACACACCCTGTGAACAAAACTCACCACCCTGTGACCACCACCCTGTGAACAAAACTCACCCCCCCCCCCCCCCGATAACCAAACTCACCACCCTGTGACCACCACCCTGTGAACAAAACTCACACACCCTGTGAACAAAACTCACCAACCTGTGACCACCACCCTGTGAACAAAAACTCACACACCCTGTGAACAAAACTCGCCACCCTGTGACCACCCCCACTCTCAACAAAACTCACACAGCCTGTAAACAAAACTCACCGGCCCACCCTGTGAACAGAACCTCAGATTTAAGTAAATGATTTGTAAATATTTATTCACCATTTATTTGAGAAATCAACGATTTACATTGAACACATACATAGTACTTGAGGAAGTAAATGGTTTATTTCATGATGTAAACAAAAATAATAACTTTTAAAAACCTGTATCAAAATTCTTAAATCTCTACAATTGCATAAACAGCTAAACCAAATTAAAAATACAAATGAAAGTAAATTGTTTAGTCTATAAGTTAATTAACCTTTCAATAATCATCTATATATATATATAAACAGTTGGAAAACTAAACTGATTTTTTAAAATTAAATTTAAATATTGGTTTTCTGTATAGAATAAGTTTTCCATGTCCCAACTACATGTGCAACTACATACCCATCCACCCATACAGGAACAAAAGAAAGACAGTCACCGTAAATTTGTTTTAATCCTATGAATATGTAGATGTACACAATAAAACAGACCTATGAGAATTCATTTCAAAAGGTGTTCTTAATTTGTAAATATCACTGAAAATTCAGAGCCAAATAAATGTCCATCATTTTCCATGTAGGAAGAATGCACAATCTGCAAAACAACACCGACAGTAACGCTTCTCAGATTAAAATTACAATCGAAAGCTACTGTACATGTAGCGTATAGATAACTTAACATATACGTTCGCTTCAAAGTGTTTTTTTCTGAAAACAAAGAATTATTTAAGTGCTGCCTTTTTATGAATTTGTCTGTAATGGGTAAACATTAATAAATGATGAACATAACAATCATGTGGAACAGCTCTCCAATTTACATACTCACAACGATCATATTTTGACGGCACACAGCACCGTCTATCCACAATTAATTTGGTCCAATATAATAACGCTCTAATTGTCTGTCTATCTTACCCGATGACATAATTTTGGTTTGCAGCAAGTTATGTTTGTTTTTTTGGCGGAGAAAAGCAGCAAAATATCAAGTAAATCTATATTTTCATAGACGAATCTTATGAACAGTTTGCCACACACTTCAATTCACGTTATTTCCTACTAATCTCTGTAGTTCATTTTGAAAACTTTACGTCACAGACCTGAAAATAAAGGAGCTGCTAATAGTATAAAAATCTACAATTAAATTTTTAAAAATATTGCTTATAAGACACCAAGCCTTTGTGAAAAAAAAATTCTAGCACCACTTCGTAACCTTTTGAACTTGGCCAAACAAAAGATGGTGCAACAATAACCTCAACCAATCTTCAATAACAACAAATTATTTTATAGTGAACCAGGTTTGAATCCCACCCAAATGATTTGCATGTGAATTTTGTTAAAAGAACTTGCATACACATCTGTGTACACAAAAACTGGCTAAGCACAAAACACAATTTGGCCAAGAATTTGCTGATGCAACTTTTTAAGTTAAATGTTTTAAAAACCCATTATTTATAAAAAAGAATATTGTTGGAATGATTGTACTCTTTTGAAAAAAGCTGATAGAACACTAAAGCAGAATGAAAATACCCCAAAAAGGTTCTCAATTTGACTTGTTTTCTCCATTATTCACTTCAAGATTGATTTGGCAATTTTAAACAGTTGATGATTATACAAGAGCTGTCCAATGAAAAGTTTATTGTTTATTAACAATAAAACCAAGATCGCCCTTCCATAGTGAAAGTCATTGTACATCCGTTTGTAATTAAAAATAATTTTGGGGGTTGAACAAAGAATTGACTGGAGTTGGATTCGAACCAACGACCTTGTGGATTAACGTGCCTACGCTCTACCAACTGAGCTATCTAGCCCTATATTGGCGGTGTCCCTATTTTGTCAGAAGCCATACAAGCGTTGTAATTAAAAATATTAAATGTATTTCACACAAACACTTTGACTGAGTTCAGGGTGCAGAGTTTACCCAAGAGCGCACAGATGTTTCAAATCGTGTAAATTAATGCAGTAGAAATGTTAAAATAAGCAAACAGTACATACAGAGCTGGATATGTTGAGTTGGGTGCTCTGTGCTTGTTCAACCAGGGCCACAAAAACCATTTAACTTGAAAATGTCAGTCCACAGACTTAATTTTTCCATTCGTTCTAGTTAAAAGTTTTAGTTTTCTCATATACGTTGAATTCAGTCAACCTAGATTGATAACTGGCTTCTACCAGTTAGAGAAATGACAAAGTTTGTGATGCCATTTTTATACCAGTACGTAACACAGCACATGATCAATAAGCAAATAAGGTCTACCATGATTGTTCAGGTCTTGAACTTCGCTCTAAAAGGGGCTCGGCAACTTCCCTCTGGTAACAGGCGCTTTACGAGAAAAATGTCAACTTGTGTTGGAACTTTGCAAAGGGCACCACAGCAAAAGCACTGGACACCCTGGCAATTGCTAGGGGCACTGTGAGTCCTATTGAAGCTTGTTTGTTTGTAGTGGTCTTTAGGCAGGATTATACAGGAATGTCTGGAAGAATAATACGATTGCGTGAATCATCTCTCTATACTTGCAGTAAAAGACTGCTGGAATTCTCTAGCTGGTTCACTGTTGACGATTGCCCAATGAAGCTGATTCTTATGGTAGTGCCCAGCCGTTTGACTAACATTAGGTTGAGCCATTAAAACAGAACCAACGGCAATGATAATCAATTCATTCCTAAGAGTTCAGAAACTTGTTTCTTTGTATCTTCTGGGCTGACGACTTTGTGTCCAATAGTCCTGGGGTCGCTGTAAATCTCATGGTCGTTACCTCCCTGTAAGAAAACCAAGAGATTTGGTTTAACTCTTCAGAGTTCTCTTTAGTTTTTTGTTTTTTAACTGTGGGCATTCTGGACCCTTTTGGAAGTTTGGCTGAAGTATGCTGAATTGAAACAAGGTCTTTGGAATGTTGTTTATCTTGGTTTTATCATGTTTTTGTATTTTGCGTTAATTTGCGCATATTCTGAAATTTGAGTGTATCGGCATGCAATTCACACATGTATGGGCCCGATACACTAACTTGTGAATGGGGAGGACCCTGTTAATGTTTTCTAAGTCAGTTGACCACTTGGCTAGTCATGCAAAACAACCCTACTGGTTTTCAGGGTTGGAGGAAAAGCTTTTTTTCACATGGATGTGGCATAACATCGAGTAGAGCTTGCATCTCGGCCAAAATCCTTGGGCCACCCATTCCCAACGTTAAATAAAACCATCCCATGGCCACTTCCACTGACAATAGACACTCTCTCCCCCGTCCCCCGATTTATGATGACTGGAACGCAGAAGCCCGTGCAATCAGAACCAACAGTGAAAGGGGGCAGGGGGGCCTACGAAATATGGCCGGGATTGTAGAGCTGACATGAATTGGTTTTGTTTTTGCTATTGTAATGAACTTGCTTTCCAGATTCTGAGTCCCAAAGTAGAACAATTTCTTCCTTAAAACCACAGTTCTGCATGAGGCTTAAGATTGGGGTGGTAAATTGAACCAATGCTATCACATTTCAATAACTAAACTAAAACAAATGAAAACATTTACAACTGACCTTTTCAACTTTATCACCAAAAAAGTGTATTGTGTCAAAGTCATTCTCCACATACTGTAGACAGTATCTCTTATCCCAACCATCGGGATACGCATCAATGCTGATTTGACCACCTTCATAAAAGGACAAAATAACAAGTTTATTTTGTAAGAGACGTTAAATTTGCATTGGGGATAAAGAATATTAATTTTGGTTTTTACCCATACACCGATGTGTGTAAGCATTGTATACTCAGTACTTTTCCGAGGCCTGTGAAAGGCATGTTACTCAAGTTGGATTCGAACACACGACCACTGAAATTCTAGAGCAGTGTCTTGCAAACTAGACTACCAAGGTTGCCTGGTAGCATTTGGTTTTTTTAACATCCAACTTATACACCAAACCAATGCAAGATACAGAGGATTCTCTAAACTCTTTCAGTGACAAGATCGTACTATGTACAATATATTTTATGTATTCTGAAAGCAGCATAATTGTACATGTATGATTTTTGTTATGTCCTCAAAAAGTGTCATCAATTGTACATTTACGACCCATAAACATGTTATCACGAGAGGGCGTTATCACTAAAAAAGTAAAACTGTTGACTTAGGGATGTACCAATAGCATACTGAATGAGCGTTGAGTTATCAACCAACGATTTTTATTAAAAACTAACACTGCTCAAAAGAGATTTCTACATGGTGCTACATGAAACCTTACTTGATTGTGTACTCCCACCATGCAAAGTTTAAAATCTAATTTGTTTCATGTAATTAGTAAACTTACCAATTGAAAACACCCATCCATCAGCGCTAAACTTCTCTCTTAGACATTTGACCATATTTTCACGTATATTCTCCTCCTGTTGATAACAAAAGGAAACGGCAATAATGTGTGACAGGCAATTGATAATAAATGTCAAAAATCATTAGGCTCTGGGATCAATGATTAATACATGTCAAGTTCACACTGCATTGACATGCAAAGTTCACACTGCATTGACATGCAATGTGCACAAAGGTCACCCTACCGTAAGGTCACTGTACGTACTACTGGCCAGTACTGTAGCTCATGTAGTGTTTCATCTAGCAAGCTGCTCACCTGTCCAATATATCTTTATCATGCTTTATCATGGATAAGTATTGTGGGTGACTTGTCCTTGGGTGTTTAATTAACTTGCATTAGGACAGCAGACCACTGTTTAGGGGAAACACTGTGTAGAGCAATCTCTACCGTCATGAAAAGGTATCATACTTAAAATAGATTAGCTACATGCATTACTATTAGGGGTGTCGTGGCTGATAATGCTCCGAATTCAAGCTCTGCTGATTCTGTTCAGCAGAGTGTGGGTTCGAATCCCGATTGTGACACTTGTGTCCCTGAGCAAGACATATAGTTAAAACTATAATTGCCTCTCTCCACCCAGGGGTAAATGGGTACCTGTGAGGGCAGAGATGGTTCTTGTGATTGATTTAGCCTAGTAGCGCATTTGTTGCATAAGGCTGTATACTCCCCAGGGAGCTGAGATGGTTTAAGGAATGATTTAAGGCCCAGTGACCAGGGGTTGTACATGTAGTTTGAAGCGCTTTGGGACACCCTTCGAGAGTGAAAAGGCGTTACACAAAAACTTAATATTATTATCTACATGTATTACTATTAAGCTCACCTGATCAAGTTTACCAAACACATTTCTTTCTTCTTGCGAGCAACTTCTACCCACTGGACAAAAGTTTATCATTCCATTACGGAATTCTACAAACGTCCCTCTGTGGAGAGAAAATTACACACATGTACAAGAAATAGTCATAGAGGAAATTTTGGAGACTGTATTCATTATCCTGCCAAATGCAAACATAATGGAACAGATATTAAACAGTATCTTCTTCCATTTAGAAAAAAAAGGGCAACTCAAATCCCATACTCTGTTTCATTTAGCAAGATAGAGCACACAGAGTTTAATAGAAGGAAAGTTACTCTGTGCATAGTTTTGAGTCAAGTAATACAAACTCTTTGGAGGGAGTTGGCCAGGTAACCTTGCGCATAGATGAGTCAAGCTACACTAACCATTCAGCATTGAGTTTAAAACTAATAGTGGCAAGAAAACACCATCCATAATGAAGTCATATGGTAAAGCCAGTGCGCAGTTGAGTCATGTTATACTAATTGTTGACCTGTTGCCTTGGATCGGTCATAATAAACTGTTTCAAACACTTTTGAAAGACCAACTCGTCCGATTCAAGGCAACGCGTTCTTTTAAGCTAATAGTGGCAAGCTCTCCTAGTGCATAGTTGAGACTAGTAATACTTACCGTGTAGCAGGGAGCAAGGTTGGCAAGGTAATCTAGTGCATAGTTGAGTCTAGTTCATAGAAATAGAACCCGGAGAACGCTGAGCTCGACCACCCTCTGTGTTGTCTGTGGACGCGGCGTATCAATACCGCGCAATACGCGCGTATGGCAAAATTGTCATCATGTGACACGCACGTATGGCAAAATGTCGGCGCACATTGACCATTTCTAGTGTTTTCATAGGTCAATGATGATGTCATTGTATGGCAAAATTGTATGGCAAAATATTTTGCCATACACTCGTTACAAAAATGGCATGTGCACGTCCATAAAAATGGTCTCACAACGAAACCGCACGCACAATGAGACACTCAGCGTTCTCCTGGTTCAATTTCTATGGTCTAGTTATACTTACCGTTTAGCAGGAAGTTTAAGATTGGCAAGGTAACCTAGTGCATAATTGATGAGTTCTTGAAGCTTTTCCTCACCCATCTTCTTGATTAAACTCTGGAAAACAATGAAACACAATGAAACATCAAAAGAAATTTTCATTGAGATTTTTTAAAAGCAATTTTAATCCTAGCTTGCCAACCTGGACAATAAATGGGTCTGAACATCTGCTGACTGTTTTTCTAAATCAAGGTTTTTACAAGGGAAAGTGTAAAAGCCAAAATAAAAAAAAAGGTTATTGTACTTGAAAATATCATTAAAAAGGATACCTGTGTAGTGTACATGTATGCACTATGTGTACAAACCCTGCAGTAAGTCATGTTATGTACATGTACAATTAGTATGCAGTTCTGTCAAGGGATCTCGGTTCTAAATACCAATCCAATGCAAACATTGCTAGGCTGGCAGGCTATAAACTTGTGTACATGTACCCAGTATTATGAAAGCTTAAGATTTCCATAATGTCAACAAGAGTAAACCTACATATTGGAACACTGTACTTTTTGCCTATGTCTACAGGACCATGCATTTTTGGGCTCACTTTAGAAATCTAGGACAGATGTGGGTTAAAGATAGAAGTTCAGAATGTGTTTGAATAGTCTTGCTGAAAACTGCAGCTCTATGTATAGTGTCCATGCAATCTTTTCATTTCGTTCACAATTAGGCCTGAAGGTGTAATGTAGTCTTTGAACCTCCTCATTTTATGCAGAGTGGATTTTTTGGACCCACCAAGCTCATTGTGAGAACATGGAACACAACAGAGCCTTATTTGAGCGAGATCCATTGTCAAAAGAGAATTCCAGATGCACAAACGAATGTGAGAACAAAAGGTTTTAAATAGGATTTTATACATGGCGGAGCAAACCTCATACACTGTAGTTGTAGGAGTACACAAAGTAGTTTTATGTAAGGAGAAGCTATAAATAAACAGTAAACTTGCGGGTACAACCATGTGTAAATCTCTTAGGGTGAGTGCTGGCTCTGAGAAGAGCAGGTTGGGTCTCAACGTTTAAAACAGTATACTCTGCTCATCTTCGGGAGAAGAGTATACTGTTCGAAACGTCAAGACCCAACCGGCTCTTCTCAGATCCCTCACCCTAAGAGATTTACACATGGTTGTACCCTAAGTTTATTGTTTATTTATAGTTTCTCCTTATTTCTCCACACCATGCAAAGCTTCAAACAATTTTTAGTTTTACATACCATGATAGCTATTGTTTCTCCTTTTTTATACGCAGCCAGTCCATTTTCAGCAAATACGTAGTCCAATTTATTTAGAGCCTCCTTTCCTCCCATCTGCTCTGTAATCTTCTCTAGATCCGAACCTCCTACAAGACCACAGCAGACTTTCTTGTTGATTTGCACCATGAAATCAGCCATGTCATCCTTGATTACCTGGACAAATGATCGTTGATAGCTACAATTAGATAATAGTTCATTGTCCTAGGTGACCACAGCCACTAAAAGCCATTGGACCCTTTCCAAAAGAAAAAAAAAAGTTCTCAGATTTACAAATAATTTACAGGGTTTACAGAAGGTAATGGTGAAAGACTTCTCATGAAATGCTTTACTTTTTGAGAAAACGGTAAAACAACACAAATTCTCGTTAGCGTTAGCGTGTCATGACACGGCGAAATGCGCGGAAACAAGAGTGGGTTTTCCCGTTATTTTCTCCCGACTCCAATGACCGATTGAGCCTAAATTTTCACAGGTTTGTTGTTTTATATATAAGTTGTGATACACGAAGTGTGGGACTTGGACAATACTGTTTATCGAAAGTGTATAATGGCTTTAAAACACCAGAGGACCTGTAAAAACTCACTCTAAGTGGTCCGGCAGGCTGGCTACTACTACTACGTACATGTAGTACCTTTGACCATGGAGGTAGAGATATTTCTACCTCCATGCTTAGACCCAATATACATGTATTGGGGCGCTGTACTCCTTTAAAAAAAATATATATTTGTCATTGTACTTGTAGTTGTAGTACTACTCATATATGACCAATAATGACAAAAAGACGTACAGCGCCTCAGTAACTTGGTCTAGATCTACACAATGGAGCTTTTTATACACAGCTCCATGGTCCTACATTTCTAATTCCATGATACTGAAATGGACTAGTGGCAAACCCGACGGACCAATAATCATCTACCTCCATGACATAATAATGACAAGCAACTTGGGGTCCTGCTTGCTTATCAAAAATATCAGTGGAAAAGTTAGTGAGGGCAAACCCAAATAGTAAATTCAATTAGGAATCTATGACCGAAGGCAGTAAAGAGAGTAAGTTTGACTATAGTATAAGTCATATGATATATGACAGTTGCAATAACGTAACCCTCCTCCTGACAGTGAAGTGTAGAGGGGGTTATGTTATCGCAACTACTATGATTGATAGTATGGCTCCGATTTTCTCCTGGTATTTTGAAACTATAGAGCTCCTCAGTGGAGCCTTTTAAAACTGTATACAGGTACTTTTAAGGTCTACAGTGCCGTGGTATATATATGACTGATAGTGATGATACGAATTTATGTAAGATCCTTCAATGGTTGCATCATCAGAACAGACAAAACACTAGCCTAAATTGAACAATGAATGATCAAAAAGGCATTCCTCTGGACTTTCATTTCAATTTCAGTTATTTACAATAAATTTAATTTCTAAAAGCTTCATTGACAATCCAATCGCAGATCAACAAGACACTTCTTGTAAGTTGTATATTGTCAACATATTTTTGAATCCCATATTTTGGTTTTAATGAATTGAGTTGTTGGAAAAGTTTCTGAGAAAGAAATTCTGAAAAAAAAAAAAAAAACCGTGATTTATGAGATAAACCAGCAGTACGATACCTGTCTTGAAGCAGTCAGTGTGCCATCAACATCAAATAAAAGTAGCGTTCTCGTATTATTCTCCATCTTAAACAGAATGAAAAGACAACTTTATTTTATTACTTTTTTGTCAACTCTCTTCCGTAACTATCCAAACACATGCAGTCGTCGTGTGCATACGTGGCTTACGTGTGTTTTGATGTTGATAAACAAAGGCTCTTGAGGGCGCACCGATCCATCGCTCAGTCTGTTGATTGACACGCCCCCCCCCCCCCCCGTGACCTCCCGGTCCACTTTTTACATATCTGTACACATTTGCAGCCGGAGATCATTTTATAGAAATTATAATACTTAAAAAACATTATTAAAAACCGATAGCTTTGTTTATAATAATTAAAATACACTCTATTTAATATCGTTAAAAATGCATGTTTGTTCCATTATCCAGTAGGGGTGTTCCGCTAAGAGGGCACTGGAAGTCTCACATTTCACTCCAGCCCATCGCCCCAAAACTGTTTACCAACAATTAAATCAGTACATTCCTTTAAAACATCTTTATACTGAACACTATATTTTAGCATTTGTTATTTTATTTTCATTAAATTAATGTTCGTTATATTTCCAACACCCCCTCATAAAGATCTCTTTCGTTTCGAGCGTCCTTTCTCTCTCTCACAAGCTCGAGGAGATAGCCAGCCTAGGAAAACTGGATGTCGACAATTCTTCTACATTTTATGAGCACTTCAGCGGACAAAATCTCTACCCACTGAGCGAGGTGAGTTGACATTATCTATATATTCCGGTGAAGATCTCTTGCAGTCAATGTGAGGATTTTAAACACTCACAATGAAGAAATCATTACGATTTTCTAAGTTTGGGCTCGGCGGCCATTTTGAAAACCACGTGTGTAGTGCTTTTTTAGTGGTGGTTTATATTTTTTAACAAACACATTTTCCCACATTAATGGGTGGGCGGAGCAAGGAAGGGGCCCTTTTATTTTAGGCTTAAAGTATATAAGTGGGATGAGTTCTGAAGCTTAAATAAATACTCTAAATAAGCTTGAATGTGAAAGTTCGAATTGTACATATATATGAATGAATATTTTTAAATAAAATAATGTGTTTGGTTGGTTGGGTCGCACTAAATACAGACAATACAGTACACGACCCCTCAAAACAACAACTTTTATAAGCACTTTAAATGAACATATAGGTCAACTGTTAATAATTATGTAGAAGAGTCATATGCACCTAAATTATTCAAAATGTATATATTGTGTTTTTAACTGCAAAAAAGGCTTTTTTTTACCCGAATTACAAGCATCTGTCATGTTTTTTTTTTCAACATATATATATGGATATGTCATCAAATAACGCTATTTTTGTAAGAGATCATCTTGAATAATGTAGAATCATATACTAAGTGTACGCATTGTGCAGGTCACTCCCTCTCGTCACAGTTCAACTAACAATGTTGTGATGATGATTGTGCCTTAAAGAGTTGTACATGCCTGTCCTACTCCTGTTGATAGGGGGCGCTCTAATGAGACATTTCAACTTAATACGTGTCAAATCAGCAGAGGGAGTCCAGCATATTTTGCACTATTTATTGGACAACTGTGACAGCTTTGAATAGTCTATTAGTTGAACTGAAGAGGGTGGTTTACAAGCTTATTGAAAATAGACAATACTTCGATGATTAACAGGGTGAATTTCTGCCATAAAAACATCCTTGTCGCAAAGCTGTATGGTTTCAGATGCTTGAATTTGATACCGCAGCTGAGTTCTCAAATTCACTTTAAATATTTTAGTGAGACATAACTTCAATAAAAAACTACGTTCCTTCGTTCCTGCAGAGGAAGCCATTTCTCTTAATGTTTTATATCAACAGCTCTCCATTGGTCATTAATACTAAGTAAGTTTTTATGCTAACAATTCTTTTGAGTAATTACCAATAGTGTCCTTATTACCAATAACTTTAACTTATTAACTGATTATGTTCCCTCTCAGACGTGTACCTTTTGCTGACAGCTCCAATCATTCCATTTATTAAGAAGACCGCAGGCACCGACAGCTCGATGTGTCCATCATGTACTATACAGGTGAGTTTATACAACAGCTTGTATTAAGCTGTAGCTGTGAGCCTGCAATTGACATTGTATTTAGCTTTCAGTACTAAATAGGAGCAAACTCGTGCTTAAACCCTTTCTCCCACCCTCTTGCCCCTATTGAGGTTGAAGAATGCATAGTGTGAGGTTTTATACAATGAAAACAATTGCAAAATTTCCCTAAAATGCAAAAGGCGTTTTTATCAAATTTTAGCCTTGTGCGTTTTTCAAATTGGTCAAATTCTGGTTTAATTTATCAAATTTTGCTGCTTTTTTTAGCAAATTTTGGTCAAATTTCCTCGACAACGCAGCAAGGCTTTCCTTATAGCCTGACAGATTTTGCTTAAAAACGTGTACAAGGCCTTGTGGTTTTATCAAATTTTTCCTGAAAATGTGGTTTAGTCAAATTTTGCCTGAAAATGTGTACTAGGCTATATCTAATATAGCTTGAAAACTTTTGCTTGAAAATGTGGTTAAGGCCTTGTGGTTTTATCAAATTTTGCCTGAAAGTGTGGCTTTATCAAATTTTGCCTGAAAATGTGGTGTTATCAAATTAACTTTGCATGAAATGTGAACAAGGATAAGCCATGTGGTTTTATCAAATTTGGCCTGAAAATGTGGCTTGAGCAAATTCTGCTTGAAAACGGTACAAGGTTTGGTTTTATAAAATTTTGCCTGAAAATGTGTACCAGGCTATAGGGGTCTTTTCCAGTTTTAATCATAACAGAAAGAGGTTATGCACCTAGAAATTGAACACTTGAGTAACAAATCTGTTAACTTGATCTTTCAGGGCTATGAAGCTAAAAATATTCTGAAATCAACTTTGATTGGAATCACCTCTCTACTGATCTCTATTGAAGGCTGCAGTGTATAAAGGAGAGCAACTGTAAAGATGGTCTAAGACAAGAAGAGGATGTAATTCGTTGGTATTATATGGTGAGTTAAAAAAGTTAAAGTTTCTGATGGCAACTTCAAACCTCACAGCTCTTGAGCAGTAACTAAAGACAAAGAGACATTACCAATTGCACTGGAGAAATACATCCTTATTGAGCTCAGCTTTGTCACTAGCTTGGTGTAGAAAAACAAGAGAGTGTTGAGAGTTAATCAAACTTGCTTCTTGAGTAGAACTGCTGGCTTATGAACAATATAAATGATCTGTTTGTGTGAAACTGTTAAAGTTTTAGTGAAAATATTACACAAGAATCATTCTGGTTTGTCAAAGTTTATGCTGTTTTTAGTGCTGTGCATGACTGGAGTTGGTACTTTTTTGTAGGCGTTTAAAGATTATGGGATTTCCCTTGGGTTGTTACTTGTTTTGTTAAACACAACACAAACTTATAATCAGAAAGATTCATCTCTAGTGTTGCAAGGGTCGTGGAATCAAATCCCATAGAGTATTGCCTGATTTTTTTCTTCACATAACTACGGAAAGTACTGATTATACAATGCTAATACAGCTTGGTGTAAGGGTAAAACTAAAATCCTGCATTTTAATGTTTTTCTTGACTGTACAGCGCTTTGAAACAGTGTTAAAGCGCTTTATAAATGCATTTAAATTAAGTTAAGTTAAGTTAAAACCGGGGTTCTTAATCCTGATGAAAATTTCCGTCAGCTAAACAGCTCTTGAGAAGTAACTATAGATAAAGAGACATGACCAATAACATTGAAGAAACACCCATAGGGCTCAATTTCACTTGCCTGGTGCAAAATTGGGGAGGTAGTGCTTTCTGCTCTACCGTCTAGGCTTCGGACTTATGATACCCAAGCCTACATTTGTATGGACTGTGAAAGGGGTTACCCTGTTTCAGCCCTAGAAGTAGGTGGCAATGGCCTCTGGAATAAATAGTTATTACCCACACCTTGAAGTGGCCTTCAGGCCTTGTGTGTCAGGCGACATGCATAAAAAAAAAGATTACTGAGAGTGCTGAGAAAGTCGCATATAAATGTAGGTGTATTGGCAAAATCAAAGTTAGTATTCTTTATCCCCATGCAAATTTCCATCAATTAAACAAAACAAATTCTTGAACTTGTTAATTTATACTATGGTTATGTCATGTGCTTCAAATGTTTTATTCTGAGAGCTAACTGGCACGACTGATCAATAAACTTCATATCATCAGCACCCCTTAAGAGAACTGTTCCCAGCATTTGGCATCCCCTGAGTTGCTGTTGCTTAATTATTTTGCACAAGTCAAAATACCCCTAATGTGCATGAGCTTAGCCAATCATTGCATTAATGTTTTCTAAGTCTTGTCTTCATTTGTGATTGATGTATTGAAAACAAATCTATTGAAAAAACGAAATTGTATCTGACTAGCTGTTTTACTGATGGACAATGTGTATAACAAATCTAAATGTTGCAAATTGTGAAACATTTTTGTGTTGCAGTCAGGCTTGGGGATCTCCATTGCAACTACCCGTCACCAAGTAGATGTCCAAGACCAGCCTCTGATGCAGGGGCTTCACTCTCCAGTAAAAGGTTAACACCCAGAAAACACATTTTTAATATTAACACCGGTCCATTAAGATCTGGAATAATTGTGCAGAAGTCATGTGGCTCTTGTTTGTACAGAAGTCAAATCAGTTTTATGTCTTGATTTGAATTGACAGGCTAGGTTGTGTTTTTATGTCAAGCTTTTTCAAGCTTCCAAAAGGTGCATCAATCATTGTAATACATTTTTAGGTTGGTTAAAAATTTAATTCAAGCATAATTCCTGCCATGAGTAGTTGGTGGAAAGGAGGTGAAACAAAGTACTTGTTTCTCAAATGTCCTCAAAGAGTACTACAACCCACTGTTAACAGAAAAACAGACGAGTAATGGTTTGAAAATTAATCAGGAAAACATTGATCACTTATCACACTAAAACAAAACCCTGATATCATTGGGGAGGAGGTCACCCCTGCAAGAGATTTTGCACTGAAACAAAAATTGTTTGCTTGCAATTGCATACAAACCGTTTGCTTATTCTTTCCTTGCTAGTATTTCCTACAACCAACCAAGTAAGGAGACACCCCCTACTGACATCTTGAAGGCTGCAGGGTATAAAGGAAAGCAACACGTATGAAACATCAGTATCATCAAGACATCCTAGCTGTTCATCTATGTAAGAACCCAGCAATTTGTTATCATCAATTGTAAGAAATTTATGGTAGATATTATCGTAGTTTGATTTTCTGTGTTTTTCTAATTGGTGTATAGTGGGCTGTTGCCGCAATACTGTACAGTTTGGATGTGAAATGGACAAATTGTAAACCTATTTTGGACCGAAAGTACTAGATTGGGTTTTAAAACATACACCTGAACAAGTAAAACACCCTAGTAATGAAAAACATTACATTTTTCATTTGAATCTGAGGTGATTCATCAATAGTTATAACTAAACAGACCCATAATCTTGTAACTACGAGCACCATTGCAAATAACAAGCACATACGCGTTTGTTTGCGCTAACTTGGTGGTGCGACAACTTCAAAGATTAAAGGGACCTGGACACTTGCACGTGGCAGGTGGGGTCCTACTTCCGGCTCGGGCCGCTGGGTGGTTGATCTTAAAGGTGCATTCGGGCTCCTTTCCTTAGGAGGGCCAGTGTTATCACAAATGGTTGACCAACGGAAGTAGTCCCTAGTCTTTTCGGCTAGCGGACCGCCTTAGTAAAGTAGGGGACTGCCCTGGGTAACCCTGGGGCGGCGGACCTGACCCGCTCGGGAGGGCGGTGCAAAGGCCCCGATGATCTGGAAAAGCGCGTGGGGCCGGTATCCTGGGACCTGCACGATTGGTAGCCCTGCTAATTGAACAAACCTTACCAGGATGAATAGACCAAATTTGAAACTAAAATTTGTTGCTTGCAATGGTGTACTTAATTACAAGATCATGGGTCGGTTTAGATATTACTATTAATGAATCACCTCAGATTCTAATATAAAAAAAAATGTTTTACATAACTGTTATGTTTTACTTTATCAGTTGTATATACAGTAACCTCGAGCCTTGTGGTTTTATCTCGAAAATGTGTACAAGGCATAGCCTTAAAGGCAGTGGACACTATTGGTAATTCCTCAAAATAATTATAGGCTTAAAACCTTACTTTGTAACGTGTAATGGGGAGAGGTTGATGGTATAAAACATTGTGACCAACAGCTCCCTCTGAAGTGACCTAGTTTTGGAGAAAGGAGTAATTTTCCACGAATTTGATTTCGAGACCTCAACTTGAAGTCTCAAAATCAACCATAAAGCGCACACAACTTCTTGTGACAATGGTGTTTTTTCTTTCATAGTTATCTCGCAACTCCGATGACCGGTTGAGCTCAAATTTTCACAGGTTTGTTATTTTATGCATATGTTGAGATACACCAAGTGAGAAGACTGATCTTTGACAATTACCAAAATAGTACACTGTCTTTAAGGTTTTTATCAAAGTTTGCCTGAAAATGTTGTTTTATTTTTATTTTGCCTGAAAATGTGGCTTAATCAACTTGCCTGAAAATGTGTGCAAGCCTATAATAGCCTAATGGCTTTATCAAATTCTGCCTGAAAGTGTGGCTTTTTCAAATCTTGCCTGAAAATGTGTGCAAGCCTTATGGTTTTATCACATTTTGTCTGAAAATGGGGCTTTATCAATTTTTCCATTAAAATGTGTGCAAGGCTATAGCCTTAAGGTTTTAATCAAATTTTGCCTGAAAATGTGGCTTTATCAAATTTTCCATGAAAATGTATGCAAGGCTATAGCCTTATGGTTTTTATCAAATTTTGCCAAAAAATGTGGCTTTATCAAATTTTCCATGAAAATGTGTGCAAGGCTATAGCCTTATGGTTTTAATCAAATTTTGGCTGAAAATGTGGCTTTATCAAATTTTGCCTGAAAATGTGTGCAAGGCTATAGCCTTATGGTTTAATCACATTTTGCCTGAAAATGGGGCTTTATCAATTTTTCCATGAAAATGTGTGCAAGGCTATAATAGCCTTATGGTTTTTATCAAATTTTGGCTGAAACTGGCTTTATCAAATTTTGCCTGAAAATGTGTGCAAGGCTATAACCTTATGGTTTTATCACATTTTGCCTGAAAATGGGGCTTTATCAATTTTTCCATTAAAATGTGTGCAAGGCTATAGCCTTATGGTTTTAATCAAATTTTGCCTGAAAATGTGGCTTTATCAAATTTTCCATGAAAATGTATGCAAGGCTATAGCCTTATGGTTTTTATCAAACTTTGGCTGAAACTGTGGCTTTATCAAATTTTGCTTGAAAATGTGTGCAAGGCTATAGCCTTATGGTTTTATTACATTTTGCCTGAAAATGGGGCTTTATCAATTTTTCCATTAAAATGTGTGCAAGGCTATAGCCTTATGGTTTTAATCAAATTTTGCCTGAAAATGTGGCCTTATGGTTTTAATCAAATTTTGCCTGAAAATGTGGCTTTATCAAATTTTCCATGAAAATGTATGTCTGAAAATGGGGCCTTATGGTTTTAATCAAATTTTGGCTGAAAATGTGGCTTTATCAAATTTTGCCTGAAAATGTGTGCAAGGCTAAAGCCTTATGGTTAAATCACATTTTGCCTGAAAATGTGTGCAAGGCTATAGCCTTATGGTTTTTATCAAATTTTGGCTGAAACTGTGGCTTTATCAAATCTTGCCTGAAAATGTGTGCAAGGCTATAGCCTTATGGTTTTATCACATTTTGTCTGAAAATGGGGCTTTATCAATTTTTCCATTAAAATGTGTGCAAGGCTATATGGTTTTTATCAAACTTTGGCTGAAACTGTGGCTTTATCAAATTTTGCCTGAAAATGTGTGCAAGGCTATAGCCTTATGGTTTTATCACATTTTGTCTGAAAATGGGGCTTTATCAATTTTTCCATTAAAATGTGTGCAAGGCTATATGGTTTTTATCAAACTTTGGCTGAAACTGTGGCTTTATCAAATTTTGCCTGAAAATGTGTGCAAGGCTATAGCCTTATGGTTTTATTACATTTTGCCTGAAAATGGGGCTTTATCAATTTTTCCATTAAAATGTGTGCAAGGCTATAGCCTTAAGGTTTTAATCAAATTTTGCCTGAAAATGTGGCTTTATCAAATTTTCCATGAAAATGTGTGCAAGGCTATAGCCTTATGGTTTTTATCAAATTTTGGCTGAAACTGTGGCTTTATCAAATCTTGCCTGAAAATGTGTGCAAGGCTATAGCCTTATTGTTTTATCACATTTTGCCTGAAAATGGGGCTTTATCAATTTTTCCATTAAAATGTGTGCAAGGCTATAGCCTTATGGTTTTAATCAAATTTTGCCTGAAAATGTGGCTTTATCAAATTTTCCATGAAAATGTATGCAAGGCTATAGCCTTATGGTTTTTATCAAACTTTGGCTGAAACTGTGGCTTTATCAAATTTTGCTTGAAAATGTGTGCAAGGCTATAGCCTTATGGTTTTATTACATTTTGCCTGAAAATGGGGCTTTATCAATTTTTCCATTAAAATGTGTGCAAGGCTATAGCCTTATGGTTTTAATCAAATTTTGCCTGAAAATGTGGCCTTATGGTTTTAATCAAATTTTGCCTGAAAATGTGGCTTTATCAAATTTTCCATGAAAATGTATGTCTGAAAATGGGGCCTTATGGTTTTAATCAAATTTTGGCTGAAAATGTGGCTTTATCAAATTTTGCCTGAAAATGTGTGCAAGGCTATAGCCTTATGGTTTAATCACATTTTGCCTGAAAATGGGGCTTTATCAATTTTTCCATTAAAATGTGTGCAAGGCTATATGGTTTTTATCAAACTTTGGCTGAAACTGTGGCTTTATCAAATTTTGCCTGAAAATGTGTGCAAGGCTATAGCCTTATGGTTTTATCACATTTTGTCTGAAAATGGGGCTTTATCAATTTTTCCATTAAAATGTGTGCAAGGCTATATGGTTTTTATCAAACTTTGGCTGAAACTGTGGCTTTATCAAATTTTGCCTGAAAATGTGTGCAAGGCTATAGCCTTATGGTTTTATTACATTTTGCCTGAAAATGGGGCTTTATCAATTTTTCCATTAAAATGTGTGCAAGGCTATAGCCTTAAGGTTTTAATCAAATTTTGCCTGAAAATGTGGCTTTATCAAATTTTCCATGAAAATGTGTGCAAGGCTATAGCCTTATGGTTTTATCACATTTTGCCTGAAAATGGGGCTTTATCAATTTTTCCATTAAAATGTGTGCAAGGCTATAGCCTTATGGTTTTAATCAAATTTTGCCTGAAAATGTGGCTTTATCAAATTTTCCATGAAAATGTATGCAAGGCTATAGCCTTATGGTTTTTATCAAACTTTGGCTGAAACTGTGGCTTTATCAAATTTTGCTTGAAAATGTGTGCAAGGCTATAGCCTTATGGTTTTATTACATTTTGCCTGAAAATGGGGCTTTATCAATTTTTCCATTAAAATGTGTGCAAGGCTATATAGCCTTATGGTTTTAATCAAATTTTGCCTGAAAATGTGGCTTTCTCAAATTTTCCATGAAAATGTATGCAAGGCTATAGCCTTATGGTTTTTATCAAATTTTGCCTAAAAATGTGGCTTTATCAAATTTTCCATGAAAATGTATGCAAGGCTATAGCCTTATGGTTTAATCACATTTTGCCTGAAAATGGGGCTTTATCAATTTTCCATGAAAATGTGTGCAAGGCTATAGCCTTATGGTTTTTATCAAATTTTGGCTGAAACTGTGGCTTTATCAAATCTTGCCTGAAAATGTGTGCAAGGCTATAGCCTTATGGTTTTTATCAAATTTTGGCTGAAAATGTTTTGGAAAAGTTTGGTTTTGTGTGTACAAAAATAAAGGCTACTCTTTAGGGGCGAATCAATTTATGTTTTGGTTGCCCCGAAGTGAAAGACTAATATCTCATTATTACTTGAGTCGTCTAGTTGGCTGCCATATTTAAACACAGTGCAGCAATGGGTGTATTTGATTTTTACACCTAATTTCATATGCGCAAAAGAACTTAGCTAAAAGCGCTTTTATACACACCCAATCGCATTGTAGTTAAACATGGTGGCCTGGATGAGGGTCCATCTTAACCCTATGGAACCCACCCCCACACTGTAGGGGGGGCTAACCTTGGTCCTTAAAGTGTGGAGGTGGGTTCCATCGAGATAAGATGGGCTATCCACATTTGAATTGGGGGGGGGGGAGTGGGGGTTGATGCAAATAAAACACAAGTTACAAGGAGAGTTCTGTTCAATTTTTTATTAAAAATTTTGGCCAAAAAAAAAGCAGAGTCGTGCAAACACCTGTGCCTGTCGGTGGGCCCCCTCGGCCACCTGGAACTTGTGATGGTCCAAAGGTCCAAATGCAATGGTTGATATGTTCTCTGTTCAGTGAAGTTCAATTAGATGCGCTACTAGTGGTTTGTAACAACGATGTACTGTCTTACAAATCTAACAAGCTAGACGCAATTTAGCAGTTTGTTTTAGACGCAGAAGTGCTGAGCAGAAGGTAGTTGTTGCTTGCTTAAATGAAATGGTGCCCTCAAGAGTGCTTAGGATTTCACCGATTGTGGTTTCGCAACCAAGCTGCACTGGTGGTGCTAAGAGGTGTCGACACTTGTTCCAATGGGATCCTAACTCGACAGATGATGACAACTTCTATCCAGATGATGATGTGCTGGTCGGAGAAACAAGTTCTGTAATGGCCAGTAATTTAGTAACCAATTGTGTGTAAAGCAAGTTGCCGAAATTCTTCAGAAAAGTGCTGACGTATCACACAAACGTCAAAAATTTGTTCAGCAGTTTGAACATTAGTAGTGATTTTTTTCTCACTGCATGTTTGCCAATAAATGATACTGGAGATGACATTGGATCAATATTATGTCTACCATCCCTAAAGAAAATGACCTTGACCAAATATTTCAAGAGAATACGCAATGTCAGGGGAATATGGGCAATTCAAAACACAGGTGAAAGTGTGGAGAATACGCAACACAAGGGGAAGTATGGATAATTCAAAACACAGGTGAAAGTGTAGAGAATACGCAACACCAGGGGAATTATGGGTAATTCAAAACACAGGTGAAAGTGTAGAGAATACGCAATTAAGACCAGGGGAAGTATGGGTAATTCAAAACACAGGTGAAAGTGGAGAGAATACGTAATACCAGGGGAATTATGGGTAGTTCAAAACACAGGCGAAAGTGTAGAGAAAACACAATACCAGGGGAATTGTGGGTAATTCAAAACACTGGTGAAAGTGTAGAGAATACGCAATACCAGGGGAATTATGGGTAATTCAAACACAGGTGAAAGTGAAGAGAATAGGCAACACCAGGAGAATTATGGGTAATTCAAAACACAGGTAAAAGTGTAGAGAATACGCAATACCAGGAGAATTATGGGTAATTCAAAACACAGGTGAAAGTGTAGAGAATACGCAATTAAGACCAGGGGAAGTATGGGTAATTCAAAACACATGTGAAAGTGTAGAGAATACGTAATTAAGACCAGGGGAAGTATGGGTAATTCAAAACACAGGTAAAAGTGTAGAGAATACGCAATACCAGGAGAATTATGGGTAATTCAAAACACAGGTGAAAGTGTAGAGAATACGCAATTAAGACCAGGGGAAGTATGGGTAATTCAAAACACAGGTGAAAGTGGAGAGAATACGCAATACCAGGGGAATTATGGGTAATTCAAAACACAGGTGAAAGTGTAGAGAAAACACAATACCAGGGGAATTATGGGTAATTCAAAACACAGGTGAAAGTGTAGAGAATACGCAATTAAGACCAGGGGAAGTATGGGTAATTCAAAACACAGGTGAAAGTGTAGAGAATACCCAACACCAGGGGAATTATGGGTAATTCAAAACAGGTGAAAGTGTAAAGAATACGTAATTAAGACCAGGGGAAGTATGGGTAATTCAAAACACAGGTAAAAGTGTAGAGAATACGCAATACCAGGGGAATTATGGGTAATTCAAACACAGGTGAAAGTGAAGAGAATAGGCAACACCAGGAGAATTATGGGTAATTCAAAACACAGGTGAAACTGTAGAGAATACGCATAAAGACCAGGGGAAGTATGGGTAATTCAAAACACAGGTGAAACTGTGGAGAATACGCAATTAAGACCAGGGGAAGTATGGGTAGGCTAATTCAAACCACAGGTGAAAGTGTAGAGAATACACAATTAAGACCAGGGGAAGTATGGGTAACTCAAAACACAGGTGAAAGTGTAGAGAATACACAATTAAGACCAGGGGAAGTATGGGTAATTCAAAACACAGGTGAAAGTGTAGAGAATACGCAATACCAGGGGAATTATGGGTAATTCAAACCACAGGTGAAAGTGTAGAGAATACACAATTAAGACCAGGGGAAGTATGGGTAACTCAAAACACAGGTGAAAGTGTAGAGAATACGCAATACCAGGGGAATTATGGGTAATTCAAACACAGGTGAAAGTGAAGAGAATAGGCAACACCAGGAGAATTATGGGTAATTCAAAACACAGGTGAAAGTGTAGAGAATACGCAATCAAGACCAGGGGAAGTATGGGTAATTCAAAACACAGGTGAAAGTGTAGAGAATACGTATGCCAGGGGAAGTATGGGTAATTCAAAACACAGGTGAAAGTGGAGAGAATACCCAACACCAAGGGAATTATGGGCAACTCAAAACACAGGTGAAAGTGTAGAGAATACGCAATACCCGGGGAACTATTGGTAATTCAAAAAACAGGTGAAAGTGTAGAGAATACCCAACACCAGGGGAAGTATGGGTGATTCAAAACACATTTGAAAGTGGACAGAATACGCAACACAGGGGGAAGTATGGGTAATTCAAAGCATGTGAAAGTGTAGAGATTACGCATAATCAGGGGAAGTATGAGTAATTCTAAACACAGGTGAAAGTGTAGAGAATACGCAACACAAGGGGAGTAGGGGGTAATTCAACACACATGTGAAAGTGTATAGAATTAGGAACACCTTTGGAAGTATGGGTAGTTCAAAACACATTTGAAAGTGTAGGGAATAAGCAACATCAGGGGACGTACTGTATGGGTAATTCAAAACACATATGAAAGTGTAGAGAATACGCAATACCTTTGGAAGTATGGGCAATTCAAAACACTTGTGAAAGTGTAGAGAATACACAACACCAGAGGTAGTATGGGTAACTCAAAATACAATGAAAGTGTAGTGAACATGCAACGCTTGACCTCTTCTAAAAAACCAACCAATTCAAATGAATAGGAATCCAATGTCATCTTTGGTATCAAAAGGCAATAAAAAAGGGTGTTCTTACTAGATATTTTGATGTTAAGTGGTATGACCAAGCAGAACATGTTTCTCCAGCCCTCATATCATCAACTGAATAGAAGTCCTCATCATCCACCAAGTCTAGATTCCATTGGCTCAAGCGAAGACATCTTTTGGCACCTTTGTTGATCTAAAAAGATCCCCAGCGCAAACCTGTTTACTAGAGAACAAAAGAGTGACGTGACCAACAAAAGGCTAAATGATAAGGGGCCCTCATCCCGACGTCTTGAGAGATCTTGCCGACCAAACATTTTAGGGACCAACCACTACTTTCCAGCTCGTAATGCGCTAGTATGTATGCATCCAAAAATTGCTTCGCTCTAGCTCATCAAATTTGTAAGGCATTACACCAGTGAAACAAAACACTAGTGGTTCATCTAATTGAGCTTCAGTGAACAGAGAACATACCTTCCATTGCACCCAGACCAGCAGGACCAACACTTGTTCCAGGCAGCCGAGGGGGTCCACCAACAGGCACAGGTGTTTGCACAACTCTGCGAGTTTTTCAGAGGGTTTGGATGAGGCCCTAACATACATGTTAAACTAATCAGAATGAGCTGCTCCTACACAATGAGTCCAAAAGGTTTTTCTGTGGTTTTACCTTGAACTCTGAAAAATATTCTCAATATCTTTCAGAGGTAAAAACGTAATGAAAAAAGTACAATGAGTAAGGGAATTTTATCATTGTGTTAGACAGAAATTTCCATATCTCTGTAAGATACTAAAGTTTCCATAATTTTGCTCAATTTCTGACAAACGTTAGCAACTTTTCTAATAAATATAATTCAACACTTTTTGAAAACACTGAAATTTAACCCCCCCCCCCCCAAAAAAAAAAAAAAAAAGTTTTATCAGTCCTTTTTTGGATGGAAAAGTGTATAATTATCTCTACACAAGATACTGAGATTTCAATAATTTCGTTTTTTTGTGTGCAACATTTCTGCAACAATGACTTTGATTGCGAGAAAATTCATTATTTAAATTAAAACAACTCTTTTCCATGGTCTCATTCTTTGGTAGGAGCAACTCGTACATTAAAACTAAACACACTTAAATAATAACACAAAGACATATGATTCAGAAAAGGCTGTTAGGGTTTTCTCTTCAATTCTTAGCGTCAAAAATTTCTGCAAACATTTGTTTGAAATTTCTCTGAACAGTTTTAATCAGAGTGCTCTCTGACTGGTAAAACTGTTTCCCAAGAAGACAATCAGAGTGCCCTGATTATCCGCAAGGAATGGTAACAATTATATGTTCATCCAAAAGTTCTGCAAACTTTTTTTCAAAATGCTTATGAACAGATTCAACCAGAGTGCTCTCTGACTGGGAAAACTGTTTCCCAAGAAGACAATCAGAGTGCCCCATTATCTGCAAGGGAACATTTTTCTTTGATATTCTAAGAATTTTTATTAACTTTGTATGTATGCCTTTATTGGAATCATACACCTTTGTGAGGATAAGGGATGGATCTTGGGACAAAAGGGGAATATTTTAGTGATTCACCACACAGGGAGAAGTGTGGGTAAATCTAAACACAAGTCAAAGTGGTTACTTTCACCATACAGGGGGTAGTATGGATAACACACCACAAAAATAAAATGTGAGTAATTCACAACACAATGAGAAGTGTAATTTACCACAGTGTAAGGAATAGGTTGATCACCACACAAAGGAAAGTGTGAGTAGTTAACCACACAAGATTATTGGCACAACCTGAAAAATTTACTATAGCTAAACTAGACTAATTTTTACTTTGACTCCTAAGTTTTATACTTAAATTGACACTGACTACTTTGACAATAAGAGGAGATTTCAAAGCATTTGAAGTATGCGTCGATTAACACACAAAGGAGGTATAAGTGATTTGCTACACAAGGGAATGTTTAGATGATTCAAGGGAAGTTTGAGTGTAATTATTATATTATACTCAAGTGAAATATGGGTAGATCCCCATTCAGAAGGGTATCAAAAATATACACAAGTGGAAGTGTTGGTAACTCACTGTGAGGGAATTAAGGGTAGTTCACCAGTGTCGGTATTGATAACTCGCCATAGAAGGGAAGCATTGATAATTTATCACACATGTAAAAGTGTTGATAACTCATCATAAAAGGAATGCATTGATAATTCATCACACAAGTGAAAGTGTTGATAACTCATCATAAAAGGGAAGCATTGATGATTCATCACACAAGTGAAAGTGTTGATAACTCATCATATATAAGGAAAGCTTTGATATTTATCACACATGTAAAAGTGTTGATAACTCATCATAAAAGGAAAGCATTGATAATTTGTCACATGTACAAGTGTTGAACACTCATCATAAAAGGAAAGCTTTGATAATTCATCACACAAATGAAAGTGTTGATAACTCATCATAAAAGGGAAGCGTTGATGATTTGTCACATGTACAAGTGTTGAACACTCATCATAAAAGGAAAGTTTTGATAATTCATCACACAAATGAAAGTGTTGATAACTCATCATATATAAGGAAAGCTTTGATAATTCATCACACAAGTGATAACTCATCAAAGGAAAGCATTGATAAATTTATCACACAAGTGAAAGTGTTGATAACTCATCATAAAAGGGAAGCATTGATGATTCATCACACAAGTGAAAGTGTTGATAACTCATCATATATAAGGAAAGCTTTGATAATTTATCACACATGTGAAAGTGTTCATAACTCATCCTAAAAGGGAAGCGTTGATGATTTGTCACATGTACAAGTGTTGAACACTCATCATAAAAGGAAAGTTTTGATAATTCATCACACAAGTGAAAGTGTTGATAACTCATCATAAAAGGAAAGCTTTGATAATTCATCACACAAGTGAAAGTGTTGATAACTCATCATAAAAGGAAAGCTTTGATATTAAATTCATCACACAAGTGAAAGTGTTGATAACTCATCATAAAAGGGAAGCATTGATAACTTATCACACATGTGAAAGTGTTGATAACTCATCATAAAAGGGAAGCGTTGATGATTTGTCACATGTACAAGTGTTGAACACTCATCATAAAAGGAAAGTTTTGAAAATTCATCACACAAATGAAAGTGTTGATAACTCATCATATATAAGGAAAGCATTGATGATTCATCACACAAGTGAAAGTGTTGATAACTCATCATAAAAGGAAAGCTTTGATAATTTATCACACAAGTGAAAGTGTTGATAACTCATCTGAAAAGGGAAACATTGATAATTTATCAAACAAGTGAAAGTGTTGATAACTCATCTTATATAAGGAAAGCTTTGGTAATTTAAAACTAAATACACGCTAGATGAAATGTCAAATTTTCTTTGACACCTAGCGAACCTATTTAGACACTAAAGTGTCACCTATTTCAGACATGGACTCTGTATTTTTGCAAAAAAAAAAAAAAAAAGTATTTCCAGAAACAGGCACAGCAAGATTTTGTACTGTTTTTTTTTCTTTCTTTGACACCAAATGAAATTATTTTGACACAAAAGTGTCACCTACTTCAGACATGCAACTCTGTATTTTGACAACAAAATGTGTATTTCCAGAAACAGGCACAGCAAGTTTTTGTACTGTGTTTTTTAATTTTCAATGGTTGAGAAAACCAAAACCCCAAAAAGTCAGCTGATCGGCTGCAAAGTTGCATGGCTGCTAACTGCTGATATATGAGATGGGCGAAAACCCCACCTATCTAATACCCTCTGGGGAAAAAAGTCCCATCCGGCTCCACTATATGGCAACCAAGTTTGTCAACTCCATACATCAGCACATCTAAATTGAATGGCCTAAATGAATGAGCAAGAATAGTGACAAAAACATTACTACATAAGCTAAGCCTTGTACATTTCAACTTGGAACTTTGATTTGGACGATTCACCACACAAGAAAGTATGAGTGATTCACCATGGGTAAATACAGGTAGATCACCACACAAGGAAAGTATAAATGATTAACCACGGGTAAATACAGGTAGATCACCACACAAGGGAAGTATGAATGTTTAACCATAGGTAAAAATAGGTAGATCACCACTCAAAGAAAGTATGAATGATTCACCGTACAAAAAGGTAAATATAGGTAGATCACCACACAAGGAAAGTATGAATGGTTTACCATACAATATAGGTAATTCACCACACAAGGAAAGTATGAATGATTCACCATGGGTAAATATAGGTAGACCACCACACAAGGAAAGTATGAATGATTCACCATGGGTAAATATAGGTAGATCACCACACAAGGAAAGTATGAATGATTCACCATGGGTAAATATAGGTAGACCACCACACAAGGAAAGTATGAATGATTCACCATGGGTAAATATAGGTAGACCACCACACAAGGAAAGTATGAATGATTCACCATGGGTAAATATAGGTAGATCACCACACAAGGAAAGTATGAATGATTCACCATGGGTAAATATAGGTAGACCACCACACAAGGAAAGTATGAATGATTCACGACACTCAGGATGTGCACATATCAATCTTGCAGACAATGATGCTCCTTAAGTAAAGCGTTCATTATCTTGTTAAAAAATAGATTAAACCTTTAGATCCATCCCAGATACAAGTAGTTATAAATTCAAAGCTACAAACACTAAATTACTGTTGACCAACACTGCATCTCCACTGGTGATGGACTGGAACTTGAATGGAGATCCGACACTCTCTGTCTGGATTAGTTGATCTCTAGGAGGATAAAAGAAAGAAACAAAGAAAGAAATTAGACGTTTCCTTCAATTTTTTCACCATTTGATGACCGGTTAACTTCTATTTACAAAGTTTTGCCTCAAAGTGGCTTTGAAGAACTTGAAATCAGGAAAAGCCGCCCAGAGAAATCACACGTTTGTCATCAGTAAAATATCATCAGAGTTCATCATACCTTTGATTGTTGATCGATGTAGTCTACTCTTCAAGGTGTAGTTTGGGGCCTCTGTCTTCTATTACCGTTAGGCTGTCTCTCCATAAGGCTTGAAGAAGTCGATTGGTGGACTCTTGGGCAGAGTAGGGGAAGGCTTGAGCAAGACGGTTGGTTGACTCTTGAGGGTTTGCTTCTCTCCAAGGGGTTCACCTGCAAAGGATGACCCAGTGGTTTGAGTTCATCAGGGTGCCTCTTAGCATCGTCTCAGGATTCTGTTTTGTCATACATGGATCCTGTTTGACCAAAAAAGAAATAAATACATGCAGGGTTACAGTCTTTGCCACACAATCAAGAACACAATTGGCAGTCATAATAACCACGAACTGTTTTAGTTATTAGGCTGGTGATCAACCAAAAGCAAGTTAAATCGAAACAGTTTTTTATGCCCGTGAAAATGCACCCCATACAGTTGTAAACACTCTCAATCTCAGTTTGTGGAAAGGTTTGATCACAGTTTGTATTGACAGTGATCAAAAGTGGCGTGTCATGGTCAAGCAGTTGAGAGCACTTGACTTATCAAGCTCTGGCGTTTTTGATCATCAGAGTGTTGGTTCGAGTCCCAGCTGTGGCACTTGATCATCAGTGAGTGTTTTCCCTGGCTGTAATGAAGGTGGTATACCATTCAAACTGGTAATAAATTGCAGCAAAAACATGTTTGCATTGCTCAATTACATCAATACAAACCAAATTGATACATGCTCATTTTCCCCTAACAGAGGTCGCTGGCCAAAATATACCCAGAAAGGCAAATTTTTACTGCTTGGTGGTGGTTGGCAAAAATGTGAGGGAGCGGGTCGCGGCAGTAGCGAAATGGAACGTCTTATGTTTTTTATCAGGCCTTGAATTACACGGCGGCCACGACCGCGTGCCCCTCGAAAAAATACTATTTTCACGACCAAAACTGCTGTGCCTTTCTCCCCGTTGGCCGTTGTGCCCTTTTTTTAACCCAAGCTCAATATTTGTTTTATTGAATGACACAAACATTTTGTTTTCGGCCAACTACTTACGGCCTCAATAACTATACAGTGAACTATATTCAGCAGCCATGGTATTCATTGTTCACAAGCGCATAAACGGAGATCGTGCTGAGTCATTGCACATGCTAGCGCAAACCTGCATCGCATATAATCCACACGCCAAAATATCTGACGTCCCAATTTCACAATGAACCAGTCTAACGTCTGACACAATCCATTGGTAAACAGAGGGCGCTGTTGTTAAAATGCCAATATATATGGTATTGTCCGTTTAGTGAACAGACAACAAATATCGGTGAATGAAAGGACTCTTGGAAAATGTGTTTACGAAGGAATTTGGCAAAATAAAGACGCAAAAAGAGCGGTTGAAGAGAGATGTAATTTTTTAAGATGAATTTGAGAACAATATGCCCCCAAATGCATAAACTCAACTTTTTGTGATGTTTTGTGGTCTTCGTCATAGATATTAAATTATAATTTTTTTTTTTTACTTGTCTTCTTTTGACAGAATCTTTTGGTTTCTTTATGAATAAGATATGATTTATCAATATGATATTCATAAAAACCTGTTTCATTGGGTTTACCACCCATAGGGAAACCTCAGGCAAATGTTTAAATTTTTAATTTACTTGTTTAAAAAGGCTTGTGTCCCGTTTGATTATATCTTACTGGCGTTTGTGCCTTCTTTAGTTTTAAACTTTTGGCCTTGGTGCCCTTTCAACTGGCCTTGGTGTTCTCCAAAATTTGACTTGCTCAAAGGCCTAAGTGGCCTTGCTCTAAACAAAATTGTATATCCAGGCCTGTTGAATGGAAAGGGGGAAAACAATGTTTCAAACAATCGAACCTTCAGATCCTTGAGATTGCCAACGTTCATGCTTTCGGCTTGGGCCGAGGATCAGTTGACCCCTGGGAGGAGTAGGGGTGTCTCTGGAGAAGGCTTGAGCAAGACGATTGGTTGACTCTTGAGGGTTTGCTTCTCCAAAAGGTTCACCTGCAAAGGATGACCCAGTGATTTGAGTTCATCAGGGTGCCTCTTATTATCATCTCAGGATTCTGTTTTGTCATACATGGTTCCTGTTTGACAAAAAAAGAAATAAATACATGCAGTGTTACAGTCTTTGCCACACAATCAAGAATGCGTTTGGCAGTCATAACCACGAACTGTTTTTGATATTGGCCAGTGTTCAACCAAAAGCAAGTTCAATCAAAACAGTTGTTTTATGCTGTGAAAATGCACCCCATACAGTTGTAAGCACTCTCAATCTCAGTTTGTGGGAAAAGTTTGATCATAGTTTGTATTGCCAGTGATCAAAAGTGGCGTGTCATGGTCAAGCAGTTGAGAGCACTTGACTTATTAAGCTATGGTGTTTTTGATCATCAGAGTGTGGGTTCGAGTCCCAGCTGTGGCACTTGATCATCAGGGAGTCTTTTTCCTAGCTGTAATGAAGGTGGTATACCATTCAAACTCATAATAAATTGCAGCAAAAACATCTATGCATCGCTCAATTACATCAATACAAACTAAATTGATAAATGCTCATTTCCCCAAACATAGGTCGCTGACCAAAATATACCCAATAGGCAATTTTTACTGCTTGGTGGTGGTTAGCAAAAATATGAGAGAGCAGGTCGCTGGCATTACTGACATGGAATGCTTATGTTTGAATGGAAAGGGGGAAACAATGTTTATCGAACCTTCAGATCCTTGAAATTGCCAACTTTCATGCTTTCAGCTTGGGCGGAGGATCAGTTGACCCTTGGGAGGAGATGGCTTGAGCAAGACGGTTGGTTGACTCTTGAGGGTTTGCTTCTCCAAGGGGTTCACCTGCAAAGCATGACCCAGTGGTTTGAGTTCATCAGGGTGCCTCTTCTCAGGATTCTGTTTTGTCATACATGGATCCTGTTTGACAAAAAAGAAATAAATACATGCAGGGTTAGTCTTTGACACACAATTAAGTATGCGTTTGGTGTAGTGCTGGGCGAATAGTGAAATTTTGGTATTCGGATACCGCTGGCCAACTATCCGAAATTAACCGGATATTCGAATAGTTTTTTTGCCGCTAGAGGGCGCTATTTAAAATAAAATAAAAAAGGTTTAGTTTTAGACAGTGTTAGGAATAAGCAACAACCAAATCAATAACAACATCAAGACTAAAATTAAATTTCTTAAGTATGTTATGTTGTTATGAATAGTCTTGAGCGACACAATTCATTCATCAATTAGTTGCGACAATTTTTGTAGTAGTTGTGACTATAGACAGATTGCGCTCCGAGCGTCACGTGACCTGATGAGGGTATTAAACGTAAACAAACCCGGCATACTGCATATAAGCGTAAGTTAATAAAAGACATGTAGCCTACTGTTGCAATTCTTTTTTATCGAGAATTGTGTCTTAATTGAACCAATGTCTGCATGGGGTGCATTTTCGCGAGCATAAAAAAACTGTTTTGGTTGAACTTGCTTTTGGTTGATCACTGGCCAGTAACCAAAACAGTTAGTGGTTATGACCACCAAAGTCTAGGCCTGGGCGAATAATTCAAATATCCGGTTAATGGCGAATAGGTTTTCCTATCCGTAACCGCGAATGCCTTTTTTTTTATTAACCGGATATCCGCATAGGGTGCGAATAGCTATTTATAAACTGGATAGTTCTGTAATTACAACCAAGTAACCGGATATTCTTTAATATTCAAATATCCGCGGACGTCGGGCGACAACTGAGTGATAGGAATATTGTCTGAATCCTTATGAAACTTCTATTAAGACAGCATTAAACAGCATAAATTAAGTAACTATGCTCACCTCCGTGAAGAGTTAAAACATTGACATTTCTGACGTAATTTGTTCAAAGATTACAAATGTTTTCCTTCACGTAGAGTCAATCACGATCAAAAGAAACAGCAAATCGCCAACTTTAAATTAGATCCGGTTATTTTTATGAATGAACCAAGTAACACTGTCTAAAACTAAAACTTTTTTTAACAGTAAAAAGTGAACATTATTTCCCGTTCCATAATTGTCTATTCAGGGTTCGACCTTAACGCAGGTCCGTTGGCCAAATGCCAGTAGAAATCGCGGCGGACCAGCTGAAACACCTTGCCAACTGGTCCGGCTGACCAGTCAAAAATATCGGCAGCGGTACTACAGAACTATGACAATTTTTAAACTATTTTCAGGCTCGAATAAAATGTAAAAACATTCACTCAAGGTTTGGATAAAATATAATAAAAATTACTCGAAGTGCCGCTGAACGCTGGCAAACTTCCGACGATCACGCACACACAGCGCAAAATCCCATCATGCAACGCAAAGGCTTATAGTCTTCGTATTAGTTCACGTGTGGCAGAAAGTGTAAGAAATACTGAACGCTAGAGGGCGTTTCAGAATATTCGATAGCGTGGGAATAGACGCCCTCTATTGGTGAAAGTACGCAATAGCTTACAAAACTAGCTTCAATCGCCTTGACAGAAGACCACAAAGCAAAACACATTCTGTCAGCAGCATGGTCGGTCAACGGAGCAGATTTCCGTGGGAATAAGAGTCTAGCGTGTTTACGAAAAACGAGCGAGACGGTGAGGCTTCATTCAACAAAAATTACCAAGTTAGGATACTCTGGATGAGCAAAAAGGAGTATTTAATTGTGTTTAGTAAAGTTCTTCCGTCCTGATTTTGGGTAATTTTGTTGTTATTTGGGGTTTTTTTTTTTTGCGGGCGATTGGTGGGCGATCTAGTTTATCCATGGTTTTATTGGTCACATATAATGCGCGGTTGTTTGGGGTTTTTTGCGGGTTGATTTCAAGAAAGACTTGGGTTCTAGAATGCAATCATGTGTTAAACAAAGGCGCAGTTGTTTTTGCTGCTTTTAAAAACGTTTTTTAAATGAAAATTTTGTTCACAAAACAGACGCCGGCACCGACCATTCCATACACATAATTGAAAAAAATACCGTCAAACTCGTATGCTTCTTCATGGACTTTTTTGATGTCTACTTTTTGTTGGGGGTTTTTCTGGACGAAAGTGGGAAGATTTGGGAACTTCGGTACGATGTATTATGTTTATGAATACTAACTTATTAAAGCCATTGGACCCTTTCGGTAAACAGTATTGTCCAAGTCCCACACTTCGTGTATCACAACTTATATATAAAATAACAATCTTGTGGAAATTTAGGCTCAATCGGACATCGGAGTCGGGAGAAAATAACGGGAAAACCCACTCCTGTTTTCGCGCGTTTCGCCGTGTCATGACATGTGTTTATAACAAATCCGTAATTCTCGTTAACGAGAATTTATATTGTTTTACCGTTTTCTCAAAAAGTAAAGCATTTCATGGACTAATATTTCAAGAGAAGTCTTTCACCATTACCTTCTGTAAACCCTGTAAATTGTTTGTAAATCCGTGAACTTTTTTTTTTCTGTACCGAAAGGGTCCAATGATAGGGTACAATAATAGGGTACAATAATAGGCAATGTTTATACATGATAAAATAACTTGAGCGATCGCACGTAACCCTCCCCCACAGTAGATTTGAAGGCAGTACATAAAAAAGTTAATGATATTTTAACAGTCGGTTTTAAAGTGTTTTTGGGGGTGTTTTTATAGTCAAAACACTATTTTTTTTTTTTCATAAAAAAGTTCTTCTTACTTAGGAATACTTTTATGATGAGTGCTTACAATAAACCGTGGACTAAAAAAAAAACTACCTAAATAAAGATCATTCTGCTCTGACAAATAATTTGACCTGTTTTTAAATTAATTTTAATAACGCTATTGTTATTACATTTTTAAAGAAAAAATACTCTCAAATTAATTATCCTTTACAAACACAATAACTTGGTACACATAAATAAAGTATGGCTTCCAGTGCAGTTAAGTTGACGTTGCAAATCATGTTGAATTTTGAAATAGCGACGATCGAAAATCGAGCAGTTGGTATACAACAGAATACTATTAGTTTTAAAAAAAAATAGCATAAAAAATTGACGGACCAGTCAAAAACCTGGCGGACCAGTGAAAAATCAAGCCAACTGGTCCTGCTGGCCAGTTGAAAAAAAAGTTAAGGGCAACCCCTGCTATTATGTCGAAACATGTGCCATGTTGGGTTGAACGCCTCATATGTGAATCGGCAACAGAGCAGAGGGCGCTATCTTTCGCGCAATTAGACTGTTGCGCAAAAGTGTACGTGTGCATTTCATCACGGAATAGAGATTGTGTGCCGCAGTGCCGCGATTCCTGTGAGACCAGGCGTGTGCATGACAAAGACTTCAAAGATAAAAGTTGATGTACATTGTAATGATGTGCACAAAACTTTAATATATTATGAATTCTTTAAGGAACTTGAATAAAAGTATAATGCCTAAATATTGATAAATCAGGTAAAAAAGTTGCCCACAGGCAATCACTTGGCCACACAGGCCATTCAAAACTGAGTTGTTTACGAGCTCTTTCAAGGCCATTGGATTGGTAATGCGTGAGGATCGCAAAAATGGGGATCATGAACTGTATGATTTTATGATAATTAAATTAAAAGTAAGTATGAATTTGTCACCAAAGTGCATAATTTTTGGAAAAGATAGTTTAAAGTAATATGAAGATTAATCATACTCTGCCTTCAAATTGTGCATACTATTCTATTCCCCCTCGATCGTCACAGTTTAACTAACAAAGTTGTGATGATGATGGCGCACATGTTATTGCACATGCCTTTCCTACTCATGCCGATAGGAGGCGCTATCATTAGTAATGAGACAATTTAACTCAATATGTTTCAAATTTTGCGCCGTCATGAAAAACACACAAACCACACTAAATTTCACAAACGCAGATTTTCAACAGTATTTCAATTCTCTACACAGAGACTACTAACTCACCCGGTTAATTTGCGATGACTCAATTCATGAAGTCGTCCGTACAAACTGGAAAAACGGATAAGAAATCCCCCAAAAAGCGAGGTCTTCAGTTCACGTAGCAAAATTTTCTTGCAATATGGAGGCCAGCTGCATGGTGCCCGGCGTAAAATTGGGTTGGCAACGTTGTATATAGTTTCACTGGTAGCCTGTTTCTAGTGACGTCAGTATTTTCTATTGCCGTGGTGTCGGGATGCAATTATTTCCTCTATGCAAAACTATCCGGAGGACATTACTCCATATGCAATAATGTCCGCTAGACGGTTTTGCATGCAATCGTGTCCGCCCAGACGCTGCTGCGTAATGCAATTGTGTCCGCCCGGACACATTGCATATGCAGTTGTGTCCGCCCCGTGCAAAACCGTCCTTGCAGTAAATTAAACGCCCTTGGTCGACGGACACGTTCTCAATTTTTTTTTTTTTTTAAAGCTAATTGCATGTCATGAATGACAATATGGGAAATGTTCGGCCGTTGGGTATTCGCTGCAATCATAACTAATACGTGAATATCCATGCTGCATATACGTAGGTTGCTTGGACGGTTTTTGCATAGCCCCGGATACGATTGCATATGCAAAAGTGTCCGCAGCGGACAGTATTGCATCGCGGACACAAGTGCATCTGACACCGGTGCCGCGGGTACAAAATACTACGGAAGTGTACTCGGGATATAGGTTCCACTATTCCGCCAACTTGCTCATTTCTGCTTAGCAGAAAGTTTTCTGCTGAAACAGCTCTCTTATACGCCTCTCTCATTCACGAGGTACGTCATAATGCTAATCCAAAACGAGGCTATGGACGCAGCCACTGCAACGATGGCAACCATTTGCCCATGAGCCTCTGGGTAAGAATTATGACATCATGCATTTAAGAGAGGCGTGTAAGCGGATCGGTCTCTGCTCCACTGGCAGCCCCTGACGTCATCTAATCGCCAATCATGCTAATTAGAGGGGCTTATGACACTAAGTTATAGCTGCAGGCACCCTAAGCAATTTTAATTCACAACACTAAAAAGAAAAAGACAAGTAAGCATTTGTGCTTATACAACCATTTTATTACAACATTATCCGAATGCATGTTGGCAAAAATATTCAATGACAATATTACGTTAACATTACGTATATCCAGTTGGCAATCACCAGTCACAGTCACGTGGGTAATACGTAAGTCGAGAGAACGTCACACAACGTTACTGCAAAAATTTTTTTAACAGATACTACCCCCATACAATGAAGGAAAGTCCACAACTCAGACAAATATTCATATGTTGTGATGTTCCTGTCGGGAGTAATGGTTTATTGTGTTGGTCGGTAACTGCATGCACAACCAGTGTCAACCACGTGACAAAAATTGCCCGTCTTCCCCCGTCTGACCCCCGCCCCCCCCCCCCCCCAACAAAAAAGCGAAAAAAAGAAAGAAAGAGGGAGCGAATAAATAACCCAACTACAAACAAAATATGAACAATTATAGTTGCCAGGTACAAATGATTCGACATGATTCGATGATTCGTTGTATGAAAATAAGTATTCTAAAACCCACCAATGTCACAAAACCTTAACAACTTGATAAACATCAATGTTGGAGTTTTTCACCCTTAATTTTGGATCGGCAGATTGTCTCCAGAAAAGTACAGTCGTCGGTACAATCATATGTCTAGAGGGGGGCGAGGGGGCAACTGCCCTCAAAAATTCGGGAAAAAGTTGATACATAAACTTGGATTAGGAAACAAATAACAACAGACTTTAAGCCTGTATTAGCAATTGGTATGGGCCTACTTGTTCGGCTTTTTTTTTATCTGTGTACATTGTATACAATTTCGAGCAAATCCACCCCTCTTTCACCCTTATAGAGTCCTCATATAACCCCAAACGAGGCCGCGTAGGCGCAGCCACTGCAAGTGGTGGCGGACGCCCCCAATCCCAAATAGCCTCCTTTGGGGTAAGACTTATGACGTCACATAATCATAAACGAGTGCCCATTTCATAGAGCTGCACACCAGTATAATGGCTCCCGTCCAAACTACCATGGCCCAATTTAATAAAGCCGTAACCACAAAAATTTGCTTTAGCATGAAATTTCTTCCTTAACAAAAACAGGATTGCCAACCAAATTTCCACGTGATTTTCAGGAAAAGCAAACAACAGCTACATGCCAGTAACAAGCAATATGCAACAAATTAAACATTGGTTGGTAATCGTGGTTTTTTTCAAGTAAGAAATTTCATGCTAAGCAACTGTTTGTGCTTACAGGCTCTATGACATTCGGCCCATGTCAAATGTACAACTTGTGACTGGTATTCTGCATGCTCACATAAATATTGCTAAGGAAGCATATTCTGCAAAGCAGCTCTATAAAATTTGGCCGCTGACACAATATCATACATTACAAGCAAAGCACCTTTCATGGGTGTTTTTAGTAAACCCACATTTCGATTGAATCATCTAGAACTAACCACGTGACTGAATCGATGCTGGTAGTGTGGTGTATGAGTTTGTCGTGAGTTCAAAGGCACTGGACACAACTGGTAGTTACTCAAAACAATTGTTAGCACAAAAACTTATTTAATAACAAGCATGGAGATTGTAACACATTGTGAGAAGTAACGTAGTTTTTGAAGTAATTTGCCATTCAAATATTTGAACTTTACTTCGAGACCTCAGAATTACGTTTTGAGGTGCGGAAACCAAGCATTTGAAAGCACACAACTTCGTGTGACAAGGTTGTTTTATTATCTCGCAAGTTTTAACGACCAAAATGAGTTCAATTTTTCACAGGTTTGCTGTTTCTGTGCTGTTTCTGTGTATAATGTTAACGAGTGAGAAGACTGGTCTTTGACAATATTACCACAGGTGTCACGTGTCTTAAATACGTTGCTGAGTTGCAATGTTCGACAATCTCTACTTATTGACAACTGATTGAAATGATGAACAATTTTGTTTCTTTCTTTCAGCGAGCATACTGCACTTTGTTCATCTATTCAAATGTGTTTAAATATATTATAATTTCTCCATAACGCAGTTCCCATCGTAAAGTCTGTTTTAATGTCATACAAGTCATCCGTCAACGTAAAACATTGTCATGTCGTCGTCGGTGTCACCGCCCCGCCCCTCCCCCGAAATACAAAAATATCTTTGTTAAAAAGATACTGTCGTCATAATATTTTGTCAAAACAAATTCTAGCCGAAAATGTTTTTTATGGTATCTGACTTTTCCAAGCGCAAGCGCACAATAACGGCTGTCGTGCTTCTTGAGCCGGCCGGTGTGGGGCAGGAGAATCTCCCCTTCAGTGTTTCTGATCCCTATAGCGAACCTGTAGCCCTTTCGAACCCACGGTTTTCGACTTGGGATTCGGCTTCAGTCTTCTAGCATGTAAAGCCCTGAGCACGTACGCAAAGCACGCGCAATGATTTCAAAACAACTGCGGGGTCAAGCTATATATCCTGAGCCGAATCTGGAGCCGAAGCCGTGGTTTCGAAAAGGGCAGGCTGTGTACACACTGCTTCTGATAGCGCCCTCTCTTAAATCATCCACATCCAGCTCATGTATACTTCACCTTTGGGAGACAGAATCTCCTGAGGACAGAAAAACCCTGGGACACCGGAACGACGGATTCCGAGTTGCGGTAATAGTGTGCAGTCGTATCACGTAGTCAGGTCAGTGTACATGCCTCGTGTCAGCTTTCCAAAGAATCGAACATGGATCGCAAACATGAGACATCGCTCGAAGAACAAAACACGTGTATTCTCTTTTAGTCAAATGTCGACCTGCTGCTCTGGTGCCGTTTACGATTTCCGCAGTGTTCAATGAGATGAGGGAATTCTAGATGATAACATCACATAATAGTGGTTGACAATTCGGACAGCCATTTTTTTCGGTGTCATTGCTAAGTTTGGGTTTGATGAGGAACAAGTGCATTCTTGTGATTCATTTGTTGATTGTCGTTTTTTTTTCTTTCTACGCAATTAACTTTACAGTTTTAGTGACACCATGCAGAGCTAAACGGGTCAGTAAACCTTGGGTAGTTCCGGTTGGGTAAACAAAAAATACTTAACGTTTTTGGAATTGAGGTTATAATTTCAGATGCCTTTACCTCTGTTTCAAATGTATGTTTTAAGTGTATGTGTGAAGCAGTTAATGCAACCCACTAATGCTACACTGCAATTACACATAGAGCGTCATACTAGCCGTTAAAGCTGACATTCTCGTAATACTGGTTATTACAGCTGAAATTCACGTAGCGTTTGTTCTAATGAACTTGGTGCACATTATGAGCAGTTGTAGCAGAACACAGAGCAGACATAGTTATTGTAAGAAATAGCCCCTCCACCAACCCATGTGGAAACCCTCTGCACGAGTGCTGAATAATTTCCATAATTAACCGTATAGTATGACGTATTAACTTACCAACATTAATACAACACCTTTATGTTGGCCAATGGTGACAGTAAACTTGAGTCCTAACCTCGCTTTAGTCTGGCGAACTATATTACTCCAAGTAAATACTGGTGAAGTACATGGACGGTATTAAAAGACATCGGATAACTGTTAACAAACTCATTCTCAACCCACCGGTAGGTCTTACACTGCACCATGGAGCTAGTTGCTCTCCATGGGATTGTGGTTGATTATTGATATACTGTGAAGTCGCGCGGTGAGTAAAAATTAACCAGACTACATTTTCAAAACATAAAACCAAGATGGCCACATCATGATAAATGTATGTTGTCACATGGGACTGGGCCCGTGGTTCCTCAAGTTACATGACACTTGACAATCATTGCAAACAAACAAACAAACAAACAAATCAAAACACCCTAACAAACAAATCAAAACAGGAAAATTCACCGCATAAAACGATCACGACCCATAACCAAAAAGATACCCTCCCCATTAATAACCCTAAGCACCCCATGTTTTATCCACACCTGGGACATTTTTATCCAAGACCACATCATGTTGATGTGTGTGCTCTTAATTTTAAAAATCTGTCAATGATAAAAAAATCACGCATTCGTCTTTACCTGGTGCACGTCCAAAATCGCTGGTCCCACGTTTCTGTCCACGTTAATAAGTCATAGCCTCGTTGAAGGCGTCTCACGTTGAGCGCCCTTTTACACAATGTAATTACAAAGTACTCTGACTTCAGTTTGTGAGACAAAAATAAGGCTCTGGGTTCTTAGAATACAATTAACATTGTGTCTTAATAATACAAATCAGGGTTCATGTGAGAATACAAAAAAAACGTGTCCACTCGCGTCTCTCCAGATCGGGTGCCATCTTGGAAATACTTTTCTTGGAGTAAATCACTGTATACAACAGGCGATCTTGCGTAGTTTCTTATGCATGCTGCTTGTGTCGTCATCGTCTTCGTCATCTTCGTCTTGGCTGTTGCGATGTACCTTGGACCGCAGCTGTAGGAGATCACTCCGGACGCTGGGCCGTCTGGCATTTGGAGATACCATCCCGCAGGCCTCGCTTAACCGCCTCCTGAGGGCCAGCTTACCGTTGCTGCTCGGCTTCAGTGCCGGACTGCTGCTCGCGCTGATCTTCCGGTGTAGGGATGGACTCATCTCACTGGGCATCTTGGCGTTCTCGAACAGCGCCTTGAACAGAACGTCGATATTGTAGAACTTCTTAGCAGACGTCTCCACGAATGTACACTTCTTGGAGGAATCGAAGGCTCGTTTGGCATCGTCCGTGTTCACTTGGCGGTTACTCTCGCGGTCGCACTTGTTGCCTGCGATCACCATGGGGACGGATTTGGCACCGTTACTGCATTTGGTGTCCATGATTTGTTTGCGTAGGCGCTGCACCTCACCGAACGAGTCTTTGTTGTCGATGCTGTAGACCAAGATGAACACATCTCCTGTTGAAAATTAAACCAAAAATATAAATTGTTAAAGTAAAGTTTCTGGATGAACAAAAGCAAATAGAGTTGGACTGACGTACTATGTTGGAAATCTTCCTCTTTTGTCAATAGTTTTATTCGGGTTGCCAGTAAGTTTTTGCCGTCGTATAGTATTTTATGATCAATCCCGAGTGTTCAGACAATTTCCTTTTCAAAATGCATTACGTGAACAGAGGGCGCTACATAACACAGAAATGGTTTTCTTGTATCGCACCTCACCCAGTCATTAGAGATCTTGGTTTTGAAGTTAAACATTTTCCCGTCGCGACGGATTACGTCCGAAGACGGTGATTTCATCAAAATATTTGTAACTTCCACTAATTCTTAGTCTCATCAGCTGCTTCAAACATGTTATTTTCCGTGCAATCAAGTAACTTCAAACTGACATGTATATAATATTTAACTGTAATATAAAAAATGATAAACTCCTAATGGCTGTTAGTATTGCTCATTTATGTCAAGACAGAGACAGGAGAGTAAATTGTCCAGTTTTGTTCAATATTACGAAAGACTCTCTCGGCAGCCTGACCCACAAGTGTAGATTTCTCAACACAGAGAGAGAAAAAACAAAGAAATACTATATAAAAAGGTTGATTGTAATATGGAAATTCATCACACGGACTCCTTGTCATGTCGAGCTGGCTCACAACACTTCCCTTCCGGGCATTATGGGGTTATTTTACAAGCGCATTTCAGTGGTTGTCGGTTGTTGAGTGAGCCATATCGCTACACAGTCCGTAATTTTGCTTCGTTTGAAAGATTTCATATCGCAGAGGCTCGAGCGTTAAAGGGGAGGATTTGACAATCTGATTTGAGTGCAGCAATGTGCTTCTGCCGTGGTATGGTAAAAGCTCTCGTGTCTTGTAAAACAAACTTTGTAAAATCTTCTTACCCTGACTGCACGTATATTTTAAGTAATGTTTTTTCTTACTCTCATTTCTAAGACACTTTAACATAATTTAAAGCAGCAACAGTGCTGCTGTATCATGTATAAAGTTCTTGCTCTTTTTTTTAATTATCCAGAATCTTTGAAAAACATTTATTTCGTTAACACTGACATTGAAATCATGATTTTAAGGCGAGAGTGCTTCATGCATGAATAGGGCCCAGCAAAAGCTCAACATAACATAAGCGGCCTCGTATGATGAACCCTGACGACACAGTGGAATCACTTTTCCTTACGACGCCCGGTGAGATCAGGGTCCAATTTCATAAAGGTGCTCAAGCAGAAAATAGCAACTTACAATATTTGATGAGCAAATTAATATACAGGAAACCAGTTAAAAACTGTCTTTCAATTTGTGGCCTGGTAATGCCATCTCGTGTGTAAAACAGTTTCTAAGTCCTACTTTTCATTTTTTAGGTGCTAAAACAGCTTTCTGAAAATGGCCCAGAACATGAATATCTTATTATGTAAAAATATCGGTTGATTTTTTTTTTAATTCCTATTTTATGTGACTTCATCATACGATAAATCTTGCTTGCGCCGTTTTTTTGACAGATTTTGTACTTTAAAAATGCAAGGCCATGAGCAGACGATAGAGCTATATAAAACTTTATGCGGCAGGCTGTGGTCCATAGAAGCAGCCATATCAATATATAGCATTTCCAATAAACCCAATTTTTTTCTTAGTCCACTTTAAAGGAATTAGCTGTGAATGTTGTTTATAATTTCATCTAACACTTTTGGCACTGTTTATTCGAGACTACCTATAGAGCTACTGCAGAATGTCTGCATACAAATTTTAAAATATCTACGCAGAAGTGTAACGACAACAAATTTTTATGATATGACGATTTATGAGTGGAAATTATTAATAGTAAAAGTAAAAGCAAAATCGTCTACAAGATTTGTTAATCTACAGCTTTTGTTTGGTACACTGTACACTGTGTTATCGCTGGAAACAGACAGCGCAGGATAGAGTGAAATGGAAAATTTGTGAAGAGGCTTTCCTCATGCAGTGGAGTGAAATAGGCTATAAACAGACGAGATGTCCACATGGAAATATTAGTGCCGTGCGGTAGCGTCACCCCCTCCCTTCCCCTCCCCCCCCCCCCCAACCCCCACACACCAAGGTCTGAAGTCGACCTGCAAAATTAAAATATACACATGATGATTTTTTCCACAAAACACCTCACACAAAAGAGTCTTTCTTATGAATAATATGTAATTTGGTGAGAATGTGTTGTTCACACAGGTGTGCATCTGAATACCGTCCTTTCGAAATTCAATAAAGTATTCCTTAAAGAATCAGAGCAGAAGATTAAAACTAAACAAAAAAAGTCTTTTTTCTACTGGATTTTTTTTTTCCTGTACCCACTTCATTCTTCAGCATACTGGGAAGAAAGGACAGGGAAGTCATGATGAACAAAAAGCTTACAGAATTCATTGAAATATACTCCAGAGGAGGGTTCATTCTTCCAATGTACGGACCAAAATCTGTGGAAAGTATCAATGGACACGTACACATTGTTCTGCTGTGTGGGGAGGATTATATTTCACGGAAGTGTGAGATATCTTCCTCTAAAACCCTCACCGAGTTTGAAATAAGCATAGCTGAGTACAGCACTGAGTCGATATTACAACCAGATATAATTTCAATATATTCGCAGTATATTATGCTCATGTTGGATCGGTCATAATTATGGATTCGTTGAACTTGTTTGCAACATGCATGAAGAAATTTCATAGAGCTGCTTAAGTTTATTGCTAAAAAATCTGCTAAGCAGAAATGAAAAGGATACCATCAGTTAAGAAGTGTACAAAAGACATGGTAGCTTGGCTGTAGGGTAACCTTATAATGGCTAGCAAAATGTTGTTGTGCTGTGCTTTATAGTGTGGCTACACTTTGTCCACACTAGTGGTGACCACAGTATGACAAGACTGTGAATCATACTGTGGTCACATGACATTTTTAAAGGGATATTGACTAAAACCATGCACGAGGTTGACAACGATAACCCCCCCCCCCACAGACAATTTTACAGTTTGTGAGCCGCGCCATGACTCGGTACACATGGAGTAATATTTAGGCCAAGTGGGACCTAGTTCGCGCTTGAGATGTGTAAGACGGTGTTAGGTGCGTTTGGGAGAAGTGTGCCAATTACGATTTGGCGTCTTTGATCACTTGTCTCGGGAGACTGTGATCGGGATGCATTTCTTATTCCTAAATCAGGCAAAACGTTTGCTGCAACCTCCATGAAACGTCCTTCCTTTCTATAACAATGGTTCCAAACCGAGGCTTGGCAGACAGCCCTCAACTTGTTTATACAATGGCAACGAGCTGTTCTCAAACTGTTCTCATAACAACCCTTTTTTTGTAAGATGGCAACGACCATTGTTACCATACTTCTGCGCATAGCGCGTGAAACTTGCTAAAATGGCACAGATTAACGAATGCACACTTGCTACAACTTATACTATGTTACGTCTCGAGGCCAAGTGGTCTAAGTTTGCATCGGATGACTCAATTCCAAGCCATGGCACTGATGTTCTTACCCTAGGCACCTGACCATAATCGCTTCCCTTGCCCAGGTGTATACATGGGAACCTGGCAGGGCTGAGAGAGTTGTGTTGGATCAATGTTGGAAGCATCTTCAACCGTTTTCATGGAAATGGTTTTTGAGGAATTAAATCTGTAATAACTATAAATTGTATTCCAATCACGTTCTGGTGTGCAGGATTGCCAAGTGCAAGAAAACCATGACGTGTTAATATGCAGGGGGGCGATATGTCAGAGACTGTATACACACCAGCGTTGTTTATTTTGGGATCGATGCCGTCAATACAGAGCATACGAAAAGCAATTTTCCAGCTAGCCTGAACATATGACGTCACACATCGAGGCTCGTGAATAACGCCAGAGAGTGGCCCCAAGCCTAAGTCAATCCACGTCTATAACCACCTTTCACCTACATTCATTATGCAGACGGCCGAAAGTAAAGTTGCCAAACGTCACCTCGGACCAATCAAAACATACATATCAAGCAAGCTTACGTCACTTCACGTTTTTTCAAGGCTATTATCCAATGAAATCACTGGTTCTGAAAACCAAGTACTTGTCTTTATCCAGTCTGTTTTCGTGCTTAACCCATTGAGGGCGTGCTATATCACGATGCATCACCATCCCTCGACAAGCTCACATAACACACGTCATCTATGTGAGGTGATAACACACATACACTAAACGGATTGCAAACGAGGGAACCATTTTTACAGCTTGGGAATTTGTTCACATGCTTCGATTTCTTTTGAAGACTACTTATTGATCGAAATCTTGACAATGTACTTATTTTAAATTGGTCTGTCGTTTAACTGGGACTACGGAGACTACGGTTGTGACGCGGCTCAGCGCCCTATGCAGGGCCTGGAGGGCTGTATAATTTTTTATATTACAAGGGTTCAGAAGACTCCCATTATTTTATTCAAACTTTGATGACCAATAATTGAGCCAACATATCAGTCTGCAACATATCCACAGGTTTTCTATTTAATGTATATTAATTTTGTGATCGATAAACCACGTGAGGATATACTGGTCTTTGACAATATTATTACCAAAAGTATACCCTTCCTGTTTTAGCAGAAAATGAGCATACTGACCACATGCCCACTACCATGAGTACAATGTTTGGTATGGTATATACAGACAGATTTACCCAAACCGAATACGGCAATTGCGATGTGTCCACCATATTTTAAAAATAGCTTGTAGGATATGAATGACGTCACACAATAAGGGAGTGTAGAGCAACTACCTTGCTACAAATAAAGAATGTTCTCACATCAGTGGTAAGATATTCCAACAGTTTTATATACAAATCTATAGCTAGTATATGTTCATATATACGGCACACACTTCGGTCAGCCTTATGCCTTGTGTTACATGGGTCTAAGTAATGTTGCACTCAGAGCAATGTGAAATGTATGACGTCACAAAACAAGGGAGTTTAGAGAAGCAATTACTCTACGGCATTGGGGAGGGGGGGGGGGGGTTGAGACCATCGTGACTCTTGCTTGATTGAACTGAAATGAACTCCCCTGGGATGCATGGAGTGAAGCCCCCATGGTGACCTTGGGCACCCAGGCAACCGTGAAGGGAAGGGATAAAGGGGAAGAGAAAGATGAAATAAATCTGATGAATTTTGTTCACGGAGGAAGAACTGATGATTCCAGTCGATCAAACAACGTGATCTGCACTGGAATGAGATTTTCTGGTCGTGACTTTCATTACTCAGATATAAATTGAATTCAATTTAGGAACTTGAAGTAGTTAATGCACCCTTTGCTAAATGCAGAATGATGCAGAAGTGATAAGATATTCTTGCAGTTTTATAAAAAAAGGTGCTATCAGTATTTATAAGATGGTATTGCATTAAAAATGTACATGTCAAATTGACTTATATGTACCATCGGTCGTAGGCCCTGTGCGTTAGATTGACTTAACAGGATCGATTTCCGAGTATCGATTCGGTGTAATGTTAATATTCACTGAGTTTCCGCGTCAGTTTACACTGCAAGTGTGAGAATATCTTTCATGCTTTTAATTGTACAGCACAAGAAATTCGCCTGGCGCGCATTATTTTTGCCACAAAAAACATTAGGGCTTATGACGAGTTAAGTTCCATTTTTTTTAGACGTTTGGACGCAGTGAACCCATCCAGTTAGGATAAGTTGCTCGTCTTAACTCGGGATGGTATCTAAGTGTTTCGTGAAATCGGCTGCTGGTCGGTTTTTAATTTCTAGATCGGTCCCTTGTCCTTATCCGCACGGATGTTCAGGCTAGTTAATAGGGAGAATTAGCTGCACATAACGCGAGCTAAAACGTGAACGTGAACGTCAGAAAATGTTGTTGTAAAATTCTCAATGTTTTAGCATACGTGAAGTTACAATTTTTCGCGTAAGGTAAGTACGTGCAGACGCCATACGTGAGCATGCCCAAAGTGGCGAAGTCACCTAGAAGCGACACCATTTTTGACGTTCACGTTCACGTTTTGCTCGGGTGACGTGCAGCTAAACCTCTAACGTAATAGACATCGCGGCAATGGCGCTATCCGTTCCATGCACAACGAGGGCGCCCTTTATTACAAGCTTGTCGCCTACCTGCAAACAAAATGATTTATTGTTACAGATAATTGCAGGGGGAAATAGTATACGACACCGTGGGTAGACACTATCATTGGGATGAGTAGTTGGTGGACGCTTAGAAATAAATCATGCACATGAACCTTCCTTCACTAATGAGACCCAATGCAATGCACGAAGGACAGGCAGATATAGGAACACTTCTCTCGTAACATCTTTGGCCGAGGACAGCACTCGACATAGAAGAGGCCACACGTAGCTTGACATAAAAAAATTACCTCCGAAAACAACAGAAATGGACGCCTATTTGTATAGATGAAGCAATCAATGAAGCAAATGCATGTAAAGCAAATGTAACAACAAACCTGTTTACATTGAGAGAAAACTACATTATTCATAATGGTCTTACAGTAGTATATTTTAGGACCGGTGTCGCATGCAATTATGTCCTCTTTGCAATACTATCCGGAGGACATTATTGCATATGCAATAATGGCCGCCGGACGATTTTGCATATGCAATCGTGTCCGCCCGGACGCTGCTGCATAATGCAATTGTGTCCGCCCGGACACATTTGCATATGCAGTTGTGTCCGCCCCCGTGCAAAACCGTCCTTGCAGTAAATTAAACGCCCTTGGTCGACGGAACACGTTCGCCATTTTTTACAAGCTGAGTGCATGTCATGAATGACATGGGAAATGTTCGGCCGTTGGGTGTTCGCTGCAATCATAAATAATACGTCACGGTTCAGTGCATCTATGCTCGCTTACGCGCGCACTGTACGACTGCAAAAGTGTCCGGAGCGGACAGTCTTTCCACTAAAATCTCCACATTTTGCTGCTGTATTTCGAACCGTATTTCGCGTCCAGCTGGTGGAAGAAAACCATCTCCTCCATCTCTGCATTTTCACTAGGTTTAAATTAAAGAAGGAAAAGCTCATTTATTATTCGCACACGTAGCCGGGCAGTTGCAAAGTCAACATGCCCGAACCTCGATCGTTTCTTTGCGTGTTTGCCGCAGTCACGACGCTCAGCAAAAGACAGATTTGCCTTTCCTCAGTTTATTTTCCCGCACACTGTGAAAGGCTGGTTGGTCACTAACGAGAGAGTACATGTGCTACCCTTGGACCAACTCAGACGTCATGTTCGTGGTAAAGGCACTGAATACATTTGGTAATTGTCAATAACCAGTGTCCCGCCCAACATATTATGCACACAATAACAAACCTGTGAAAAATTTGGACTCAATTGGTCATCGAAGTTGCAAGAGAATAATGAAAGAAAATACACTGCTGTTGCATCGAATCATTTGACCATACAGGATAAAACAGGGACTCGGACAAAAAAGACTGCAACTGAACATCTTTAAAAGGACACAACTAGCCAACTCAAATTGCCTCACACTTTCTGCGAAAGAAATCCGTACCTGTAGTCTTGGTTAACTTATCTTACATTGTTACAAAACACAAACCCATTGTTCATAACAGCTACTTTTTTGGTTACAGTGTGCCCACATTATTCAAACATACAGCCTTCGACCAAAATTGTTTTCAGCTATGCGCAATGCCGTTGTGGTTAAGATTAAGAATGTGTAAGAAGTAAACCGATCTTGTCTTCCTCCCAAGATTGTGACGAAGATTTATTCTGACGAATGCCGATCGAATTCAAGTCTTTACCCCCGGGAGGATTGTGTCCATCACGTTGTTAACGGGTAAAGGCAGGCAACTGCAATATCTATCACTGGGAGATCTAGCTTCGATTCTTCGTGTATTGTACATACTATTTACATTTCTACCTGTACGTCAAAAATAGAACCCGAAGATGGGAGGAAAGTACAAAAGGACTTGTCCACGAATTACAAGAGAACATTATTTGTATTGCTCCTAAATAATATTAACTTTAGGGTATGTCAATATTAATTTTAAAATGATCAAAACTTATAATTGAATTTCCTTTCATTAAATGCATGTAATCTGAAATTATTTCAGGAATGGGATGTTTTTTGACAACCATTCTCGATGAATACACTGAAATACGTGGGTGTTAAAATTGACACCGCGGGTGTTAATACTTATAGATACAGAAGAGAGAATCCAAATTTACACCATAGGGCGTTAAAGTAAAAACCAATGTCTGCCAAGACAATGTAAAGATGAGGCGATTGCCATAAAACAAAAACATCAGAGCTGAAATCCTTCCCTTCCAATGCTTTGTTGTCATGAGTGAATACCATGTGAATTACACCTGTGTGGACAACGCAATAATAGTTTGCACGTTTTACGACCGGCCTGACCGGGATTCGAACCCACTTTTCGTAAACACCAGAACTTGAATACTATGCGCCGATCCGGCACAACGCTCCGTCCTCTCCGATTCCTACATTATTCTTATCAAATGTGAACTCTCTAGAAAACACACATTTTAAATGTAAAAAGAAAACTGACATTTCCAACAATTTATAACAATATTATCAGAACTGCATTTCATATATAAACATAAACTTCACGAAAGTAATTAGTGTAAGCATCACGTCATTCAGTTAGCCATTTAGGTTATTTAAAGCAGCCGTCCATCTGTATTTTCTCCTTGATACACACCATCAGAGACTGAAACAGTATGAGTAAACCAATCTCTCTCCCAGTAGGTAAACCTTAGTCCTTGTAATAGCTAAACGACACGCACGTGCATCGAATCTTATTTTAAATCCAACCGTTAATCTTTACTACACGATCGATGTCATTAAAACTGGCGCACAATTTGACGTTGACGTGGAATCCACGACAACGGGTCAAGTCAAGAAAAGCGCAGAGTGGCCGTGAGTTCATCATTATGTATGATTCACCGCCAAATCGTTATTATAAAAATGTCTATTATGTGAGGAGGGGGAGACACGATCGACCATCAGCTGACCACTTAGGGGCTGGTCAGTTCGTGCCGATATTGCATTCACCTGCCTAAACCTGACCTTGTGTGTTGTGGTCATTATTGAAACTATACCGCGCAGTGTGTATCGGTGAATTATATTCCCGGAAAAATTGCCCAAGTGATTGTTATGAATACTACGTTACCATGACAACAGGAGATAGCAATTTCACGCCTAAATGGGCTCCCCTGCGGCAGTGTTACGGCTACAATAAAGCGAGAAAATGAGCTTTTGTTGTTGGGGAACAATCTACTGTAAGAATAGTATCAAGCACTAATTGGGGCATGAAAACACCATAATTGGCCCCCAAAAAAGTAAGTAATTTCTCTGCGGGAAATTTCTTTTACGGTATTGAGAATTTCAACAGATAAATAGATAGATAGAATTTATTTATCACAATTGTTTTGAAAACATAGAAATATGGTTTCAAATGACAAACGGGTATAAATTACAGAAAAGATGTGTGTTTACAATAATGTACACACGAAGTACACATTGATCAATAAAAGATTAGCATAAAATTACGAAAATACAATTATGTACACATCACAAAGTTCAGTGAACAAAATTGTCACTTCTTTGTTTAATTCGTAGTTTTGCACGTAAATATAATAGGCATGAATTATAAGTTGTATTTCATTCAGGGAGAGTTGACTTCCTAGCAGCGGTCAGCTCAGTCATTTATACCTGTTAAGTCAACCATAGTAAATGTACAAATATGTATATATTTATTTTATAGTGTGTTGACTATAAACGCAGCTCAATGCTTTATAGCCACCAACACTCCGCTACTATTTTAAGTAACATGTCATAAATCAAACCGAAATAGTCGTTATTTGACACATTTCTTAATTTGAACGCGCTCAAAAAGGGTGCCCTCTTGAAATCGTAAATTGCACTGTTTTGACGCAACACTAACATCTTGACGTCTGTGGATATAGGCCAAACAGAGAAACGCCAAATCGAGATCGTAAAACTGTAAGAGATACAAAAGACTGGGCCCAATTTCATAGAGCTTCTTAAGCACAAAATTTTGCTTAAGCAAAAAAATCCTTGCTTAGTAAAATCAGATTACCGGCCAAGAATCCACTCAATTCTTATGCTGAGTAAACAACCGCTAAATACAAGTCACAAGCAATGTATATGGCATGAAATTTGGCCAGTAACGTGTGTAAAATAAGCGAGTTGTTTTCGTGCTGAAGCAAATTTTTTGCTTAAGCAGCTATATGACATTGGCCCCAGATCAGAAAGAAATACCTACAAAAATATTACATTTCTGCAGCATGTCGTGAGGTTTTTCCAATATCGGCGCCTGTATGACCGATGGGTTCTTTAAAATGAAAGGTTGACTAATGTCAACTCTAGAGTTGTGTATGGTGTTTCACACAGCTTGTACTTGTATGGTCTGCTATAAAAGTTGACTTTTGTGTTATATTTATTTGGCGTCGTTCATCATTGGAAAGCCGATCGGTCTGTCATCTTCAAGAACCTGTAATGGACATTTCGAATTGTCTTTTATTTCTTGTTTTGTTGCCTTTTACATTCCACAAATAAAAACAAGCTAAAATGCGCTCGCCGAATTTACGTGCACGTGTCTATGTCTTCCGATGTCCCGTTACTTGTACTTTTTCCTGATCTTGTCGCTCAAAGCAGAGGCAAAGAAGATGTATCGCAATGAATTTACGATTTCCATTTTGTCCACGTTAACATAGCTTTTACTCTAAAACAAAGCCAAGTACTTCTGTCTCGTATTTGCTGAGTACAACGAAGCCAAAAATAATGATTATCAATGTCTGTGCGTATAGTGAAGATGGTTATACGGAAATCAACGGTTATAACAAGGGTTAAATAAAACATTCTATTAAATCGCTTGGCTTTGAAGCAATCTTGACCAGGAAATTTCAAAATGTCCTTTTATCTTTTAACCGCACAGTCTGACGTTGCACCATATGCTACAGTAGGCCTTCTGAGTGTATTTTGGGGTTAAGCTTGACAGAAATTATGCAAATCTTCAGGGCTAGCGCTCACCGTATGGTCAAAGGACAGTTCCTCTGTATGCTTCAACAGATTACAACTCGACAAAATCCAAAACTATAATTAATGTAAATAAACGATTATTTGCTCTGATGTTCAATCCATTTATCACTTAATCAAATATTCGACCGATGTATATATAGTGCAACCAATTATTTTTAGCACATTTTAACATAATGGTCTCGCATAATGAAAAGAGCATCTGTTTGACTTTTGGACGGACTGTTGTTTTATATTCAAACACGACATCTCTGGGCAACCAAAAGTAGCCGGAGGAATCTCATTTGCATAATACCTTTAACCCTGGATAAAAGTGTCATTTGCATAGTAAGTAGATGTGCCTTGGATAAAGGCTGTATTTGTATAATATGAGCTGAGCAGGTATATCCCTGGATTCATCATTAGGCCAAGTAGTAGCTAAGCATAACACCAGAATACGATCACCAGGATAAGGCCACTAGTCAAAATACCATTCCATCTATAACTGGTATCCTATGTTTTGCTTAGCAGAACATTTTTAAGCACTAATTGCTGCTTAGCAGCTCTATAAAATTGGGTCCAGAATACTGATGTTACTAAAAAATACCATCAGTATCATGAGCCCTGTGGCTGGTATCCCAGCTATAATATTGTTTGCTGACAAGAAAATAAAAACCGTAATACTAAATAGCGACGCGGAAATGGTTTCATATATGGTTTCACTCCGAGGCCTCAATCAAAATAATCGTTCATTGCATGTAAACCCTTTTCAACAAAACTACGCACAAACACATCCGGGTCAAATTGGACTCGGATCCGGGTCCATGAGCATGATCCGTTTCTGTGTTAGTTTTGCTAAAATATTGTATAGCGTTTTGATTTTGTGTCATACTGACCCAGCAAAGTATTTAAGTTAGCATTGTTTTCTGAAAATGTTTGTTCTTCAAATGATGTGCAGCTTATCTTAAAATCAACGAAACATGGCGGGTGGTTAGTCAGAAATAAGTGCCTTAATGATTGCAGACAGGTCCCCATACAAAACCCATAGAGTAAGTTACAGCACAAATCCCCAAGGACATCTGCTTAATCAACTCCATTGTTACTCATGTTCTACTTTTTTTCAGATAGCGAGAAACACAGTGGGTGTTTCCCTTCTGTTCGTTTCAACGGGTTCATGCTTTTTGTAGGTCAATATCGTCATTTACCGTGCAACACAAATCTGGGACGAGAACCTACCCAAACCATTCGTCCTTTTTTTATACAGTGATTCTCTTTCTGTCTCGATGGCGAATCGAATTATACTGACTCAGATGGAATTGTTTCGCAAAGGCTGTTTCAGCGAGAGAGTGAGCGAAGGATAGAGGATTGCATCTCCAGAGCGCCAGCAGGCCGAAGGCGCACTTTAAGTTTACAATTCAAAATCGAAGACCGTTATCTGCACTGAAAATAGAACCCGTATACTTAGTGCGGTCAATACTCCGAGCTCGGCTCGTATGTTCTGTGATGACATTGGGTACGTGACACAGCAGTCACTTTTCCCCCAACACATTTGTCTGTGGCGGCGCAAGTTTGTGCTTGGATGTGCTAAATGAGAAAAGGGTTATTCAACATGCTTCACCTCGAGAGGAACTCATGCTACAGTTCGCCCCAATCACTCCCCTAAAAAATAGCCTACGTACATCGATACAAAATTATTGGAGCATTAAAGATAATTAAGAACAGCAATAAAAAATAAATTGGAGCATTAAGCCACGTACCACTAACTGTTATTTCAGGTTTCCATCAAAAGTTGAAAATAATTGCTAGTTCAACAATATCTTGCACGACACCTGGCAATAAGTTCTTGTTAATAATTAATTACAACTGCGGCAGTTGATGTGTGATACTAAAGCATATAATTGAACGAAATGTTACATCTCTGTGTGACTTGTTAATATTTAATTTCGTGTCTTTAGTTCACGAATCATTGAAGTTAAATGCTCAACTTAAATGAAGGGGACACCTCATTCCTCATCCGCATTGAATGATTTCAATGTTCTTTCAATCCCGACTGCTCGTGGCATTTTTGGGTCAGTTTATCAGGAGCGAGTTCTGGAGCGTTGCAGTTTAAACATCTTGCCTGCTGTGGTAACGGACATCAAGGACATTGTTTGAGAAGCTGCAAAGGATATCTTCTAGAAAGGAGAAAACTTGGCCAAAAATGTGTAGAGGTTTTGGTACGCGAAAGGCGATATTACAATATCAAGAGGAATGTCATATACATGGTGACCAAACTTACTGAAAAATACCGTTTCTAATTTAAATGGTAACTATCGGAAGCTAATACTGTTTTCTTTAAACGAAAACTAACGGGTTGCAATCGTAACTGAACAACCTAACCACCATCTTTAGACTTCTGCGTTTGATGTTTGTTTTTGTCTGTTCGTTTTTTTTTTACTTAATGGCCCCTAAAAACATCGGATGTTTTGAGTAGGGCGCCCTCAAGAGTATATCCTTGTTCAGTCCAATCGCAATCATATTATTTTCTTTGAATGATTCACGCCTGATTACGACCTATTCAATTACAGACCGCAAAGCTGATTAGATCTAAGGGGCTGCTACAACATCAGTGCAGTCATTAAGAAAACAAATGGTAGTGATTCAATGACCGTCACTTGAGGAGAACACATTATTTTGAGCCCAAGGCCTTTGGTTGTCTGCGGTGTAATCTACTGTGAGATATCGTCTCTCCCATTCACTTTAATAGCGTTATGTCCTTGCTTTGATGTTTTTAATTAGCGTCTAGTGTTGTTGGGGGAAGTTTATAAAATCTCTTCCTCTAGAAGTGTGGACTTCTGACAAATTACTGGTGTTTGATTCACTGAGTTCTTGCAGCAAGTATAAACGTACCAGGATCAATGATCATTGGCAGCATCGGACACCTTTCAAACAAAGTCCATTACATGAGAAAATTTTCGATTAAAAATACAAGTTTTAGTGTCTTTCAGTTTATCCTCTATCCTCAAAACGATCATATCATACTGATCGAAACGTTGGTTTGTAACACAGCCGGTTCTTTTCAAACCACCGCGAAAAAAAAAGTTTCATGTAAACCATTTAAAAATGTATCCACAACTGTTTGAAGAAAAAAAAAGTACTTTAGAACTCTCACGTTACACTTGTCAAGTATTCTTTTCAATGTCAATGTGTGGGTGAGAGATTTGAGAGATATAAATGTAATTTGGGAGGCTAATCATTATTATCCCCTCACAGATGAGAAGCTGTAAAGCGAAGGACGTAGCTTTAACAATGTTTACCAGCCTTAGGCATGTAAAGGCGCCCCTATAGCAGCCAGATCACCGCCCGAGAGCGAAAGTGTTTGATTTTGCCCGGGGGAGGTAAACCGAAGCGCCCAGAGAAGAAGCATCGTTGCCTATAGGAGGGAACCAACGCACAACTCTGGTTATAATATGGCTCTAGACGGGATTCGAACAAGGGCCACGGCGTTGAGAGGGGAGTGCTTTACGCACCACCACTCATGCCACCACAATATGTACAATTTTTATGGAGCTTCTTAGTTTATAAACTGTTTTCCTGCCATACAAAGAACTATGTCTGATGTGGTTCCAACCAGCCGAAACGATGGTGTGGTATACAACATTCGATTCGAATTAGCTGTTCGAACATTCACCTCCCTTCCCAAAGCCGGTAATCGCTTTGTATTTAGGTTGCGTGACGTCAATAGACACTTTGTGGTACGTCATCATCAAATAATCTAAATAATCTTGGTTACACAATTTTCTCCCCGTGTGTTAAACAGTTTAGTGCACATTTAAGGCAAAACGGTATGTTCTCGCATTCTGCAACATAGACCCTTTAATGTGGTTTTCTTGAACGCGATTGTCGTCAAGCTTTAAAGCCATTATACACTTTCGGTAAACAGTATTGTCCAAGTCCCACACTTCGTGTATCACAACTTATATATAAAACAACAAACCTGTGCAAATTTAGGCTCAATCGGTCATCGGAGTCGGGAGAAAATAACGGGAAAACCACTCTTGTTTCCGCGCGTTTCGCCGTGTCATGACATGATTGTGTTTAAAATAAATCCGTAATTCTCGCTAACGAGAATTTATATTGTTTTACTGTTTTCTCAAAAAGTAAAGCATTTCGTGGAATAATATTTCAAGAGAAGTCTTTCACCATTACCTTCTGTAAACCCTGTAAACTATTTGTAAATCTGTGATTTTTTTTTTTTTTCTGTACCGAAAGGGTCCTATGGCTTTAACGTACATAAAGCGATCGATAGACAAGTGGGAGGTATCGACCGAATTGCCGCCAAAAATTACACCGTCCCCCAAGTCAATTTCCTCCATAAACACATCAGTAACCTTGCACTTTCAAGTTCGATTTTTGTTTTTGTTACAGCTGATGTTCTCAATGAACACCAATTTGTGTACGAGTTCAAAAATAGTACAGTTAAGGACTCGGTACGGTATTGCAATTTATGGCAATTTGTTTTGTAATGCTACAAGCACTCATAATTGAAGGGGCGAAACGATCACCGCTTATGTTGTAATTAGCTTAGCTTCATTAGGACAAAATAACAGCCTTTCTTTTAGATTGTATTCATTGGTCACTACCCTTTATTTTGTTCATGTACATACGTGTTGTTGAAAGCAAAAATATTCGAAACACGTTTTGTTTATTTGCTATAAAAATGAGCGGACATCGATGTCTGATTGTATTCATTCCATCATTATTTACTAACTGCAAACCATGCAGAGTTGGTGGTAAATATTTGATTTAATATGGAACTTTAACCAGCATTTTTATTTAAAAAAAAACTATTCAAACAAACCCAGAGTTTAATTTCCCAGACGGATATCCCATGTTGGATTCCACACAAAACTGGATGCATACAGCAGAAAATAATTACGAGGTACGATATAACAGTACGACACGTCCTATGTTTATCAATATAGCCCTTCAACAAAGATATTTTGAGTGTCGGAACAGTTTACACAACAGTTAACCACCAATCAAATAACAGGGATCAAGTGTGGTATTGCTCATTATGAAACGAAGAAAATATCATAATTGCCATAACATGCATCAGTGGCAGTAGTTTTCCACGATACATGGACAAGTCATGGAGTATACAAAACGAAAAAAATGTAATTAGAAAGGCGATGACAATAGGCCACTGAGAAAAATCCTGAGCAATAACGGTGGACACCCTAATAAAAATAAAATAAATGCTTACTCTATACATGTAGTGATATAGGCCTTAACAAAATGTAAGAAATAAAATCATCAACCCCTTTGGATTGATTTGTGTTTATCAGAAAACACCAGTAAATGCACTCGTCGGGTCTACGTCCCCGAAATGAAGTTGTATTTCAGTTTTACACGTTTGGTGAAGATGGAGGGATTTACACTAAGGGCTCATATCCAGCCAGACCGCTGAGAAGAAGGGGGGGGGGTGGAGGAAGAGCAACCATTTTACTGATTAGATGAAGAGGCCCTTTATCTATTGGTCGTTATAAATGGCAAGGTAATCCAATCAGTTACCACCGTCCCCTTTTATAGTTAATTCCCTTAGCTAAAACCCATGCAGCAGAATTAGATGTCAATGTACTGTGTGAAAATATGATCAGACTATTTTGTGAGAGTGACCGCCATGCCAGTTCACCGTCTCCGGGGTTACGCCTCATTCACTAATGTGCCCTCGCGCCAACAAAACATAAATCGGTCCTCGATCTGCCGCTAGCTCGTTTCCCTTGTCTGCTACTTTATAAATAAATGTCTCCTCCTGCTTCAGCAGCACGGTGAAAAAGGCAGCACTGGCTAGCTGAGACTCTTACAGGCACTTTTGGTCACTTACTCAAAATAACATAAAAACTTACTTGGTAACGAGCAAAGGAGAACTGTTGTAAGTATAAACATTGGGAGAAACGATTCCCTCTGGAGACAGTTTTTGAGAAAGAGGTAATTTCTCACTTAAGTATGTTATCTGAAAAAGACTTCAGGCCTGTCCTGATGCCCCTTTCCAGGTTTCTAAAAACACGCACAAAATGTGTAACAATGGTGTTTTTTCGTACTTTTTTTTCTTGCAACTTCAAAAACCAAAATGAGCCACAGCTTGCACAAAATTGTTAGTTGATACATACGGTTGAGATACACCTTGTGAAAATACTGGTCAATAACCAAACGTGTCCAGTGCCTTTAAAGACACGAGAGAGAAACAAAACAGCCGGACGGGTCAAATTTGAATTTCTATACACCGCCCGCGGGAAGCACGCCGTGTTAAAAATGCAAAACGGATTTTCTCAACACGATGTGTTTTCTTATCCTAACATAAGGAGAGTGAATTCAATTTGTTTCGATGTTGGGTCTGGAAACACAAGAATGGCTGTGGTTTAAGGCGAGCAGCTTCGTTCGCTGACCTACAGTTTGAATAATCTTTTTACGACGCTCTGCTGAACTAACCATACAGACAATTTAAAACACATTGCTTTAATAAAACACTACAGTAAACGGAACCAGCCACAAACTCAATAAATAAACTTATAAGTTAGTTGGTTTCCTATTTGAGGAACGGTTTGTAAATGTCAAAGACCCTTGAGGTCAACACCGTAAACACTTCTGGGTCGGAACTGACCCGGATCCACTAGAAGGAGTGTGAGGTCATGTTTGAATTGGCGGCGGCTAGAGCTACGGCTCTGGCTAGATTTCCGCATCATTGTGCGTTGCGTAATAGTATGTCCTTTAGTGAGCGGCATTGGCAACAACCCTAGCCGTATAGCTATAGCCGCTAATTCATACACGACATATCATTACCAACTCGAAAAATGCTTCCAGAATGAGACCACTGATTAGTTTTTTCTCAAATTACCATTTTATACTAAAAGTCTCATTCTGTCTGTGAAAGTTTTTCTTTCAAAGTATTTCCTAGCATGCTACTGTTGGTTCAACTGTCCCAACTATACTAATGGCTATACATTCTGAAGTGTGCACTTCAAAGATCAATTCCAACCGTGTACTCTGGTCCCGTTTGCACAATAATTTGCGGCAAGGTAAACTAGACCAACTAAACACATCACATCATCTTTCCCCGTCGAAAAAACACACCTAAATGGCAAGTATCTCTCATCACAAGCCATTCTCGCTGATTCTGTGCCAACATTTTAGCCGACTTTCGCGGATCAATGAACTGGGAGTGTCTGCTGATGAAATGCACGTACAGGAGACTCGCCCTCAGCAAACCTGCAATTCGGTACTGATTGCTCTTGGCATGTGGAATAACGTTCTATTAATTGCGTCTCTGTTGTGAGCAGCCGCGTGTTGCTCAAGAGCTTTTCAGAAACAGAAGAGAGAAAACATCGGTGATTGATTTTGGCTGGACAAAAGCTGACCCAGTTATACTGCATAACCATTATAATATCAGTAAAACATTTATAGTGTTTATTTGTACAGTGTGCCGTCAATGGTTTGGCCATTTCCGTGTGGGGTAGTTTACGCTTGCAATAAATCCAGAGTTGCCTCTTTTTTTTTAGGACAAACTGTCTTTGCGGTCAGAATGTGCGAGTTCCGAACCTTAAATGCACTGGACACGAAAAAAGTGTTATCATAAAAAATTAGTTGGTAAAGATGTGAAAGCTGCTGATCGTATAAAACATTGTGAGAAAAGTTTCCCTCTGAAGTAGCGTTGTTTTTGTGAAAGGGGCAATATCTAACTCTGTCAATATAATAAAAGGCTTCAGGCCAGAATCCCTATATTACGCATCTGAAAGCATACAAATTTGTGCGACAAAGATTTTTTTTCTTTCATTATTCTCTTGCAACTTCGATGACCAATTGAGTCAAAACGTTCACAGATTCGTTTTTGTATAGATATTTTAAGATACACCAAGTGGGAATAATTGTTTTTGTAAATTCCCAAACAAGTCCAGTGCCTTTAAAGAGCAATGTGTCAGACAAACCACCAAACATCCCTCTAGGATCCAATGTCTTAACGTTATCTTTCACCGAGACTGCGTTTTTTTTGTCTTGACCGCTTGTTCCTGGGCAATCGGCACGAGCCAGTTTCGCGTCTGAAATACAAGACGTGCTCCTGACAGAAAAAATATCAGACGAGGAGTGGATACAGTGGAGAGAGTCTCTGCCCCCCCCCCCCCAGCACAACCTGTGATGATGTACACATTATGCTACTACTCATTGTAATAATTGCAATCTGAAATGCTCGCTGGATCTCTGAAAAAATGATCGCAGTATGAGATAAGCGTCGAGTGTGTACAATGTGTAATTCGCTGCGTACCTGGGTGAAATTACATGGTAGCTGCTAAAGGCAAAGCGACCAAAAATATATATTTTTTTTTTACATAAAATACTAGCTATAGCTCAAATTTACGTGTTGTATGGCCCTTTGCTTACTGAATACGGAGCTGCTTTGCTCCTCTTAAATGTCGAGTACAACAGTTCAGTTAAAAATTGGAAACAAAATTGATTTGAAAAAAAAAACCCTGCGCATGTCAATACCATTTTCTTTCAAAAGGGTTGGGGTTCTATTGGTATCACAATTCAGTGTGAAAAGCTTTTCTTTTAAAGCCCACATTCAACAATCGAACAGGTATCACTTCAAAATCAAAAACTTTCTACGACCTTGCAGAAAATTTTAAAATATAGAAACGCCAACAAAACATTAGTTGAGTTGTTAGGTGCAAAAACTCACCTGTTAATATTGACAACTTCTTGATTGCTGGAAAAGGATTGTTTCCTGAAGTGTCTAGTATGTCAAGTTGATAAACATGTCCCTTAATTTTGTAGATTTTTCGGTGGAAGTCCTCAATTGTTGGTGTGTACTGATCGTCGAATTTACCGTTCAGAAATCTGCTGACGATTGCTGTTTTGCCCACCTTCGGAGATCCGACGACCACCAGGCGGTAGCAGTTCTCTTGTGGGGCCGATACCTCCGAATCTGGGGTGGAAGCTTTGGACGCCATGGCCATTGCGTTGGCTGGCATTGGCGGGGTCAGGAAGTCCTTCACGTGTGGATCTAAAAAGCAACCTTCTCACACCACCGATGTGGCTTGCTGTGTATGGGGAATCTATGGGTATTCACAACGCATCCACGCATCAACGATCTATAGTTGGGTTGAGTCCAAACCTTACTTGTGGTATCGCTCAACACCAATGTGGAATCAGCAATGGTACAACAGGCTGATGGAAATGAAGCCTGGATACGGCATACAAAAATCTCACCACCGAGGGTGGGAAAAGAAGGAAGAATCGGCAACAGAGACCACTATAATATCAGTCTGATATTACTAGAGCCAATCAATAATACAATCCCAAGGCACTGTGTTTTCTGGTGGTTGAACTAGCTTTACTGCATCAGCAGAATTTACCTTCCGAAGAGAATATTGTCACACACAAAATTAAAACACTTCTTTCCTCGATAGAGTTCACTTGGAATATGACAACGCCGACAGACGATTGAAATCGTCGTTGTATTTGCAGGCAATTAACCGCTATATGAAAGATGCGCCGTTGGCGGCCGAGTTAACAAGGTAATGATGTATGCACGTCCAAACTCTTTCCTATATCCAGAAAAAGAAAAAATGATTTTTTCCCCCCCTCAACCACACTGTCATCGGTGACTCATCCGTGTAGTGAGTGCAGCTCTGCTTTAGAATATCACTGGCTCGTAACTGGATATCACCAGCCAGTGGACTCTGGTCCGCATTATGTTCGCATCCCATTGGTCGCTGCAAAGAACCACTTTAGGACTGTGCTGGTGGTGAGGGCGCCCTTTACCCTGATAGCAGCCTGCGTCGATGAACTCTCTCTGTCTACGGAGTGCGGTATAGATGCATCGCCCGCGTGCACGAAACCCCTTTTGTCAGGCACGCTCGAAACCGTCCATTTCCAATTACCTTCTCTGCTGCCTTGATGTTAAATTAAATACTGTGCATTCGGAGAAGCCATGCTCTGCACCGTGTAATGAAGGATTTATTCCAGAATCACCTGCTAAGATAGTGGAAATCCAAACCATTTTATAGCCAGCTGAGCTATTTAATGGTGCCCACGCGAAAGCAAGATAAAGGTAATAGCACAGAGAAGCAACTTGCATTGAGCTTTAACACCTAACTATAAAGCTATATAATGTAACGTCTTGCCTCTTGTACCTGATCAACACAACCCAAGGATCTCAGAGCAATATGAGACGGCGTTTTCACAATAGTAAAACAGATTCTCGTTATACTACTTGACCGCAATAACTATCTTCATGAAGTCCACATACCGACAACACGTTGGGAATGGGGGATACTTATTGTTACAAATTTCACCAACAAAGATCAGTTTGGGTCATTTACTGGCAGACATACGTAATTGCTATGGGTTAAAGGGCTAATAAATCCATGCGTTGTCCATTGACACAGGTTCTATAGATGAGGTTTTCTGAAAGACAGGTTTGCATTATTAACAGTTACCGTAGCTTTAGGCCTAATCAAATATTGGAATTGTTGAAAAGATTTGAAAGGGTTCAATGTTGCCAAATAAAACCGGAAATTAAAGGGACAAATTGGTAAAATAACATTCCTCATTCATTGGACATGGTCACCAGTTGAAGAAGCTCATAACTTAGGAGTGAAACGTAACTACTAAAATAACAATAAATTAACATCTACATTTTAGTTTATGATTTGGAAAACGAACCTCTTAGTTCATCATTGAACTAATATTGTATATTTCTCTTAATATTTTTATATGGAGCTGGTCTGCTATTGTAATTGCCTGCAAAGGATGATTACAGTTTTTTTAATTGAATTGCATAGAATTATCAGAAATCCAGATAAACTAATTTAATGATTCAATGATTATGTCGTATAAAATTCTACTAATTTTGATTAAAAATTGCAAGAACACGTGGTATGATCTTAATCACGTGTTAGGCATCCCCCCCCCAAAAAAAAGGTATGCTAATCAGCAGTCTGTTTGAGTAGAAGTGTATGACGGTTGGCAACAAACAACATGTCTAAAGTCATGTTACCTCTAACAAGAAAAATAATTTATACACTTTAGTTTGAAGCAAAAATCACAAAGTGAATCAGTGACAAAACACAGATTAACAACCAAATTACTAATCAGAGGAAAGGTAATTAGTTATAAATATTTTTTGTTTAGTTGTACAAGACCTGACAAGAGCTGGCTGACTTAATGTTCCATTTGGGATAATGTTCCATTCCTGGGAAAGACTGGAAATGTTCTGTCCAGCACGTTTGTGGTTTAAACGGAAACGATCTAAATAAGAGCGGAAATTATGAGTGCTCTTTTCAGAGCCAACACTCCCACAAAAGAGATTAACACAATTACTATTTATTTATAGTTTCTTCCCATGGTTGATGTCGTTAAAAGAACACGTTGCCTTGGATCGGACGAGTTGGTCTATAAAAAGTGTTTATAACCGTTTTTTTAAATAAAATATATGGTTGGAAAGATGTTTTAAAAGTAGATAAAATGATCCACACAAAAATGTGCCTCGAATTTGCGTGGTTTTTCTCTTACTGTGCGAACTAACACGGTCGGCCATTTATGGGAGTCAACAAGTTGACTCCAATAAGTGGCCGACCGTGTTGGTCGACGAGGTAAAAGGAAAACCGTGCAATTTCGAGGCATGTTTGTGTGGATCATTGTGTACTACTTTTAAAACATCTTTCCAACCATATGCATTTTAGAAAAAAACGGTTACAAACTTGTTTATAGACTAACTCGTCCGATCCGAGGCAACGTGTTCCTTTATACAGTTTTACAGTTTAAGGTTTATTATCTGGTGCCTGACTGATGAATGTTTTACAAACAAACATTATGACCTCAATGTATTGTGTACTACTTTTAAAACATCTTTCCAACCATATGCATTTTAGAAAAAAACGGTTACAAACTTGTTTATAGACTAACTCGTCCGATCCGAGGCAACGTGTTCCTTTATACAGTTTTACAGTTTAAGGTTTATTATCTGGTGCCTGACTGATGAATGTTTTACAAACATTATGACCTCAATGTATTATATTGTACTAATGTGTTATTTATTATAAAATGCACAACTGCCTTCCAATCCCCCAGATCGGTCCTCGGTTCGTTTCATTCATGAGTTATAGTAGCCCCACCTGCATAACTTAGACCAGTTCAAAGAAACATTTGTCAGACATGCATTATTACAGAACGCCAAGCAGCCTACCTCATGGCTCTTCTAAAAGTAGGGCACATTAAAAGGCATGGAAACTATTGGTAATTACTCAAAATAAATGTAAGCATAAAATAGAGAGCTGTTGATAGTCGAAATAATGTAGAAACGGCTCCCGCTGGAGTTAACGTATAGGTTTTGAGAAATAGGTAACTTCTCACTGAAATATTAGAATCTAATAAAAGACTTACGGCCTGAAGCCATTTTTAGGTCTCTGAAAGCACAACAATTAATTTTACGCAACAAAGGTTCTTTTTCTTCCATTATTCTCTTGCAACTTTGATGACCAATAAATTGAGTCCAATTTCACACATTTGTTATTTTATGCCATACTGGTATTTGAGAGTTAACAAATGTGACCAGTGCCTATCATGCACTTAGTTCATTTTCCGTCAGATGAAGAACTTCATAAAATGGCTAAAACAATGAAGGTGACATTGGAGACATCTTGATAGTAAAATATTGAGGTTGTTGGTAAAAGAAACGTTCGTGTCGTGTGCCACTGGGTTGGCCGTTTAGAAACTGGTACTTATGAGGTCAAATATGGCTACCCCTCCCGAGATAATGAGATTTTGGTCCCGTTCTCTTGCTTCACTGCATTTATTGCCAAATTAAATCCTTAATACCAATGAGCCAATCTGATTTCATTCCCACACGTTGGCCCCAAGCCAAAGGTGTGCATGTCCTAAGGTGGGTGGGTGATTCACTGGGAATGTGCACTTTCAGCTAACGTCGGTGTCAAGGGTTAAACTGGTTTGCAAATAACTCCCTTTGAATATTGTACTTGGCGTGCATTGTATCGACCACTTTCTCATTTTATATATGATAATGTCTTTTGTGGAATAAATACTGCCTTTTCAAACCGAATTTCCTTTTCTTTTTGGTGACACTTTCTCGGAAGAGAAATTGGTATCACGTTACTGCTGCAACTTAAACTGGGCCTGTATTTACTTTTCTGTAAAATCTTCTTTTTTAAGCCACAACAAACTATGCAGTCATTTAGCCGTTTTGATGTATAGTGGACACTATAATGGGAGTATATACACCTTGTGATTTGGGTGTATACGGACAAATTTTAGGCCTATTCACTTTTCTGTGAAAATCTTCATTTTTTAGAACTTACAAACCACAAAGTGGACGCTTTCAATTAGCCTTTTTGAGGTATAGTGGTCACTATATGTGTACAGTGTGTGATTTGGGTGTATTACAGACAAGTTTTACCCAAACCTATCAGTGTCGTAGTATTGTGTCCCCTGTTTCTCAAAAAGGCTTATGGTCGTAGGGTCAAACCCGTCGACGGTCTTTGACGGTCACGTAACAATTTAGGAATGAGTTCACGTCGTGTCAGGCACGTACAATCATGAAGGTAGGAAAGCAATCGGTCAGACCATAAAATAAAAAACAACAACAACTTGATGATTAAAAATTCTACGAGCGATGTAAGCGGATGCGACACCACGGCCGGCCTCCGGTGTAAGGGGGTCGAGTTTAAAAGCGCCAAGCCTTAGCGGTGGGGCAAGATGACAATCGCATGGGGGGAATATTGTGACCTCGAGCACCGGGATCTCTCCTTGAAAACAGGAAAACCGATTTCACGGAGTGGAAGAATGGGGAAGAAAACAAGTGATTAGGGAGACAGATAGCTGATGGGGGAAGGGAGACTTCTACATGTGCCTCATGGGGGGGGGGGGGGTTCAGGTAAACCAGAGTGGTGGTTTGATGAGTGAGTGAGGGGTAAATTAAGAACTTTTAAATAGGGAAGCAATGGTAAAAGTATAAATAATATAGTAATATTAATAGTTTCTTATAAAGCACCTTATCATACCATAGGGGCGTATCAAAGCGCTCAGTATTTTGACCTGCAAGTATGTGGAGCTACGTTTTGAATGTAATTGTTTACAGGGTGGTGTGGTGCAATATGCTGCCGATCAGACCAGGAACACTGGGGTGAATCTCTTCTCTTTACGATAAGTGTATAATGAGTTAGTTTACGTACATTTCACAACATACGGGACCTACGGCGTTTCGTCCCATCCGAAGGACGTTTTAAAATAACATGAGGAAGGAGGGATGAGATCCTGGAATGTATAAACCCTTCTCTGGCTGAATGGATGTGGGTAGAAACTGAAACCTCCACCCGCCCAAGATTAATGAGGTATAAATACTACCAACACGCCTTTAACGTACATTACACAACACACGGGACCTACTGCTTTACGTCCGAAACGAAGGAAGTTTCAATTTTAACACGGGGAAAGGGGTGAGACCCTTGTATGTATGCACCCTTCGCTGTATAGCTAAACGGATGTAGAAACTCGAACCTTTGACCCGCCCAAGATAATGAAGACATACATATAAAACAATGTCTTATTCTACCACACGCCTTTAAACACTAGCATTATAGCCGTTTCTTTTTTTATTAATCTGCTGTCGGATATTGCGGAAGATTAACAGGGACGGAGGCCCCCGATCGAAATCCGACGAAATTGGATTATCCCATTGAAGGCACTTTATTGAGGTAGAAGTCATTGACGCCTGTGAGAAGCTTATATTATGTGGGGAAAAAAAATGGGGGAATGTCATTTCAAATTAGGCGGTCAAAAATCTGACACTCTGAAAAGCGAGTGGAGGGGGCACTGGGAAGGGTGGGGATATCCGAAGACAGTAAGAGAGGGATACTAAGTAAAAATTTTAGATTCAACTCTGACGGTCCCTGGAAATTTTCTTTGACACACTTATATATTCATATACCATAATGATTAAGATTGTTCAAGGAAAGAGTTTTGATGCACGATGTGCCACATTGCTCATTAAAACATAACTCATAATGTAATTCAAATTAACCAATATTTCCACCTAGACACCAGACTTACCTTAATTAAGGTCAGTTTGACCCAGGGTAACCTTTGATCGACAAGATAGAGTGACCAGATTCCAGGCCCAATTGACCTTTGGACAGAATGGCCACAATCAATATGAGGTTAACTAAGAATAAGTAGCAAACTAACCCCACACAACGTCAGAGTGACCAAATCAGGGAACCATCGATCGGCGAAAGAGTGAACAAGGCCAGGATGACTTTTGGTGGAGCCGAGCCGAAGTCATAACAAGAGTATTTCTACATCAAGGTCACAGTAAACTAGGGTCAGAGTGACCGAAACCCAATGTAGATTGACCCGAATCTCAACCAGCCTGACCTCAATCAAGGTCAGTGCAATGCTAGGCCTTCGCTCTTCGCTGCTCATCCTTTTAGAATAATAAAATCTTGGTTAAAAAGGATTGCGCACCACCACAGCCCGATCGCTCAATCCATCCATGTCTTCGCAGTTGAACGCCACCGGCGATCAATCCGTTCATCCCCCGCATGTCTAATACCCAAAGAAAGGTCGAGATGGTCATAACTCCGGTTAACAAAAAAACCAACGGTGGCAGACAGCATAAGGATAAGCCTCTTGTGACGGGATCAATATTCCCATCCGTGTTTTTAGGACAAGGTCTGCATATGACCGCATACCTTGGTCGACTGGTCTGGCTGGAAGCAAAATGAAGGTTAGGGTGGCGCGTCGATTGCCCCGGGAGAGGCGGCTGTTAACAGCCCGCTACAGAACACTAACCGAGAGACCTTCTCTACGAAAAGGAACGAGTCATCAACCTGGTTCCAAATTTCCTCTCATATAAAAAAAACATTATAAATAGTTTCACCAATGAACACCATAGATTCAAATTCAGACCACGCAGACATCACAGATTGTGTTTGAATTTTGATTACAAAGTTTGCTTCAAACGAGTTGAGAATGTTTCAGGAATGAACATGATCTATTTTATATAGGGTAGTATACAAGTAAATGTGTTAATACATAACAAATGCTAAATAAATATAAGTTATGCTTAATAAATATAAGTTATGTAACTATTTTGCAATAACGGCAATTTCACATTCTTTCGCAAAATATTGTTGTTTATTACTAAACCACAACGTGTCTATGAGGCCAACCGGTATGTTATAGACGATATAATCATGTCCAGTGAATATTCTTTCCGCAAGGCTAGGCCAAGCCAATGGCTTCAATGGTGGCTATGGCCAGGTTGCCGAAAAGTCTTATTGAGCAACGTTGTTGTTGCGACCAACGGCAAAAGCCGTAGCATTTCTTGCAACAACACAGGACGCCAGACCTTGGGATTCAACAACTGCGATGCAATGACGTATAAATATGGAAGTCAATGATCTAATATCAGCTCAACGGTTGATATGAAAGTTATACGTTTCTCGTCATCGTGAGTACACTTCAAGCTGAGTGTCAGCCACCATCGATGAGCCCGCAGACATTAATGTTTCTGTTTTCCCCCATGCTAGAACGTTCTATTTCCTTTAGGAACCTTGGACGGACAGACTGACGTAATTATGAAGCGCCCAGGCCGAAGCGAGGCCGTCCAAAATGCCCTAAACACGGTGGCACTCCTGGAGGACCTTGCGCTGTGGTTGAGCTGAAGTCAGAATGAGTTTAAGTGCGTCATTTACAGTATTCCCATTGCAAGACTGTTACGAAAATAAGTTGTGACTTGTTACAAAGTGCGGCACTACTGGAAATGCAAGGACAGCACAGAGCTCCGACTCAAACCACGCCGAAGCCCCCCGGGTATGATTTGACTTTTCCCCCGTATCTCAGCTAGCAATGCGGACCCTATTCCTGGGAATCATCGTGCCTAAAGTGGCTCTCACTGGAGCGCAACCATTCCATTTGTTCACTCATCTTCTTTTACTCTTTGCTTCTCTCTTCTCTCTCAAGCTCAGGGCCCGTGAAAGATCAGCTACAGATCCTACAGAGCTTTTAGACGTAGGAGAGCGAGTGTCGCCGGTAGCAAGAGGCATTAATGAGTGGATTTAGTCCAATGGGTTAGGAGAAAACAGGCTCAATCGCAGCACTGGGGGGAGAGAAACAAGTTAGAAGTGTGGCACGAACTGACCTTTATTATTTCTTAGTGAGTGATGCTAAGATCGGATGGTTGGGTCTATACTGCATTTTGCGCCTCGGGAAATGCAGCAGCTGATAGAGAATACATCACTAAGATGTTGATTTGCCCAGTAAAGCTTCCTGATTGAAAACAAGAAACACAAGTCATTATTAAGAGAAGGTATATGGACCTTTGTTGTGGTGCAGTCATCTAGTTTTCTTCTTCTTCCAAAAAATGTGATTTAAGAACAGGTTAATATGCAACACTATTTAGGGGGATAATGTATAGGTCGAGTTGACCACTGTTACTATAGGCCTGTTTCTGTTAAAAATTTCAAACGAATAACGTCAGAAATCAACATTATCCTTCAGGTATACTAAATAGAATTAAAAATAAGTCGCCATTTTGAACAGCGCCTTCGAATTCAAACGAACTAATTATTATTATTATTGAAGTCTGACACTCAACTAATTTGACACTTGTTCCTGGGATAACATTAACAAATCACCCGGTCCTTTTACTGTTTGATTCGCCAAGGTCCGCACGACCAACGGACAGATTCTATAGACTATAATTAAAGAAATAACAGCTAATTCGTTCTCGACTTAATTAGAATCTCTGCAAATTAATTAGCTAACGAGCTTGTTGAATTGTGTACAGACACACACACACACACACAAAAGCCCATTGAGTGAGTCTGGACTGTTTAAACAACACCCCTTCTTTGCTCCCCGGGGTGGGTGTGATGCCAGGGATAATTTAAATTCTATTGGAAGGCTTGTCGATGAAAGCCTACTGCAACACCATGAACCCACGGAATTCTGCGCTATGGTCAATGGAATCAAGCACTTTACGGAACGCCGTGACTCAAGTTTGCAGAACTCTGAGATGAGAGGTACCATGAAATGAAACCTTTAACTGAAAAAATGGATGATGCAGACTGCTTACCGACAAAAAGCCATGCAGTATTTTGTTAGGACGAATTAAAACCATTCTGTAAATTTTAGCAGAAATACAGAAAACAACATAAACACCAGAGTAAACGATCTCAATGCTATAGCAAAGTCTTTTGTTTAAATTTCAAACTTATGACCATAGCTTGTCAAACTTGACAACCGCATACGTGTATACCATAGATATCGGGCACATGCTTCACTATTACCCATGGGGTAGCAAAGCAGAAGGAACACTATTGCAATCAAGACAAAAATTGACACCAAATGCAAATAACACGAAAATGCTTCTTACAAAGAATAGTGTAGTAAAGGAGCATAACTTTTAGGCCCCTATTTAACTTGAACGCACAGAAGTTCATTGCCCATACGAAGACAACGCAAACCAGAAACAAATTAACTAGGGATTCAATGAGTCGTAATTTGATTTCATCCCTTGTAAACAGGTAGTAGAAAATCAATTTGCATTTGTCTGTTTAATAGGTGAAACAGAATGACTAAAGAAGAAAGAATTCATGTATGCACGACATAACGAAATTGAATGCATAAATAGTTTAAAAGGAACCCTATGGGTACGAGTGGATTAGGGGAAAATGTAAGAATTTGCATGGTAATGATATTGAATGAATGTTTGACTGATATTGGTCACAAAAACCCTGTTATTCTAGCATTGCAGACCTTTATACACTGAAACATTGTGGGGCTTTTACACGTTTTTGAAAACATCGAAAAAAAAACTTAATACAATAAATACCGATTTTCATATAATTTTAGCTCTTCACACACACAAGGAACTAATTAAATTCGTTGAATAAAATTAACTTCTTGAACCCACAGTGATAAATCACAGCCTACGTCACAACAAAGTTAACCGCAGTACGTGACACTAAACAATTAAGACACCTTAAAGCCAAGGTTAACTTGCAATCATTATCGCCTGCAATCCAGGAAATTTAACAACTACAGAGACTACTTAAAGGGGAGGTTAACGTTTTGTAATCAAAACTTGCAATAAAAACTGTTGGTTAGAACATGGTTAGAAGCATACAACAGCTTTCGGTATTATACAGGACTTTGATATTAACATGTCACTTCAAAGTAGCCTAATGTAGTTATGTATTGAATATAATTTGTTGTGCTCCAAAATTTGAAACCGAGAAGCGTTATTGTAAGTAACGTTTCTCAGATTGTGTATTCCAATTTGGGATCACTCTTCCTATACCCGGACAATTTTTTTTTCGGCGACATCTAAAACGCGACCACCTGTTAAAGGCAGTGGACATATTGGTAATTACTCAAAATAATTATTGGCATAAAACCTTACTTGGTAACGAGTAATGGAGAGAGGTTGACAGTATAAAACATTGTGAGAAACAGCTCCCTCTGAAGTGACGTAGTTTTCGAGAAAGAAGTAATTTTCCACGAATTTGATTTCGAGACCTCAGAATTAGATTTTGAGGTCTCGAAATCAAGCATCTAAATGCACACAACTACGTGTGTCAAGGGTGTTTTTTCTTCCATTATTATCTCGCAACTTCGACGACCAATTGAGCTCAAATTTTCACAGGTTTGTTATTTTATGCATATGTTGAGATACACCAAGTGAGAAGACTGGACTTTGACAAATACCAATAGTGTCCAGTGTCTTTAACAGTTGGTCCTACATCTAGTAGGATGAAAAACAAACTAAGATCCCAACAAACAAACGGTTGAAAACAGCATGTTTACTTCGCCTTTAAATTTGTGGAATAAGTGTTTTTTCTTTCATATTCTTTAGCAACGTCAATGACCAGTAATGATTAAAAAAAATTTGGGTTACATGCGATACACCAAGTGGGAATAGTGGTTTTTGACAATTACCAAAAGTGTCCTCGCTTTAAATGAAAACAACCTGAACAATCCAACCCAGGCGCTCTGGACAGAGTGATAGCTTCATTAGATGGCGTTCGGACGACACTTCAAAGGTGTGATCCATGGGGCTAAATATTACCATAGAAAAATAAAAGAGTTTAAGGAGGGGACACACGCAGTGGTTCATTCCGGACTATGTCTACTTGAAACCGAGGTCGTCGATTAGCTGACGATGGGGGCGGCTAAACGAGGTTGAAAGTCTAATCAAAGCGGGCAATATATTCAGATGATAGGTGTTTTTTTCCAGTTACAATGTCTGTTATTATACTGTTTTAGGGAATGAACATTAGCTGCAGAATTGCCAATTTAGAGGACTTAACTAACTATAGGAAGTTAGCACACAATTCCCTGGTTCAATAACTAGGGCGCTTACATCACAACGTAATTTTTGTAGTCCAATTTTAGTTCACGTATAACAAAATAAATGCTCAACAAAAAGACTAACATCACTGACTATACAATAGCCCGCTATTTAATCAAAAAACAGCTGAAGTAAATACCTGGAACCGGGATGCAAGCTTTGAATCGAATACAAACTAATTGGAAATTCGAAAGCATTATATGGCACTTATGCAAGCATTAATTCAATTTGCTGTTGGGCTATGGAACCGCTTACGGTGTCTGAATGGTATGGGACAAAGCTTCTTTTTTTCTTCTATACGTTTATGTGCTTTTAATGAGATTCGATTACCTAAGTGCCCCAGAACTTAGTGGCATCGTGTTGCACACAATGCCAGTGACTGCTAAAAATATTGTGTGAATGGAACACGTTACAGCAATTCAAGAGGTGACAAAGGACCGGTGTCGCATGCAATTATGTCCTCTATGCAATACTATTTGGATGACATTATTGCATGTGCAATAATGTCCGCCGGACGGTTTGCATGTATGCAATCGTGTCCGCCCGGGCGCTGCTGCTTAATGCAATTGTGTCCGCCCGGACATATTTGCATATGCAAAACCGTCCTTGCAGTAAATTAAACGCCCTTGGTCATCGACGGAACATGTTCGCCATTTTTTTTACAAGCTAAGTGCATGTCATGAATGACATGGAAAATGTTCGGCCGTTGGGTATTCGCTGCAATAATAATAAAAAGTGAATATTCATGCTGCATGTACGTAGGTTCCAGTGCATGCACGCTCGCTTACGTGCGCACATACATGTATAGCCCCGGACATGATTGCATATGCAAAAGTGTCCGGAGCGGACAGTATTGCATGGCGGACACAATTGCATCTGACACCGGTAACGGCTCGCATTATACAAAACAATTATTTATTTATTTCAAATTGTCAAGATTTTCAGCGACAGAAAAAAACCCTGGAACAACAAAATAATGTGAGGTGTTTTAATGTGTGAAATTGGCATGGCTTAAACTGGAATATGTCACACTTACAAAAAATATAAGAAGCATTGAGCTTACTTTTACCACTAGCTACACTTTCTTCGCAGTTAAACGCCATTTATATCCATAGTTCCAATTAATATACATTATGTTTCCTGATGTTAAACACAAAGAGTAAGTGAGCACAGCACAATTATGCTTACCAGAATAAGGTTACCAGCCAAACTACCATATCACAAATACAATTTGTAACTGGTATCCTGCTCAATTCTGCTTAGCAAACATTAATTGTTAAGCAATATTTTGCTTAAGCAGCTTAATGAAAGTGGGCCCCGGTGCGATACAAATGTGGCGGGGCAACGATTTAAGGTGTGGTGAGGTAGAAGGGCGAATCTGATATATATGTCAGTGACCTTCACTTGACCTCAAATCCCTGCAATCTGAATGGCTAGTCCGGATATGACGTCATCAGGGCTGTTCATATTACTATCAAAACAATTAAGCACAGCCATAGCGATATCACATCCTGATATCGGATATCAGTTCAAGTGAAAAACGCCTGCTGCGAAATGAATACAGTTGTCGTGTGAATAGAAACTTGTATTATTGCACTGTTGAACCGCAGCTGGAGCAACCCAAATAAAAGAAACAATTCATTTCTTTCATGTAGTCAAAAAGACAATTGCAAAAAAAGGAGAGATCGTCTAAGCCTTTTAACAATCGTTTGTCCCTAGCCCCTCGAATATGAACTTTCAGAGCGTGAACTTCAAGCGATAGAGTGCACTGCTTGTTTATTTAACTGCTCTCGTAGAAAGACAGACACCGAATGGAAGGAAGTCCACAAAACAGACTTAAACGCTTCCTTTTTGTTCCGAATCCTGTTTGATTAAATTTAGATGCTTTCTACCTAATGACCTTTACGATTAAAACAAAATAACAAAGCAGATAAAAATACTTCATAAAGAGTAACCTAAACGCACTCTCGAAAAAAAAACCACCCAATTGTTTCGCACAGCACTAATAATCAACAACGTATCTTTAGAAGTGATGTTTTGTTCTTTAGGCTTGTCATATCTGTTGCCATATTTAGGACGCTAAGTGAATAATGACCGAACAAAGAATAAAAATGATAAGAGGTATCAGCATGTGAAAGGTAAATTAAAATAGGTTTTATGGAAAATCAAAGCGGCATTGTTCACGGCGTTTACACAGCTTTTAGCACCCCCCCCCCCACCATCTGACATCCAACAAGAAAATACATACCTATTTTCATAGATATGTGCCCATTTTTATAATGCATGTAAGCATTAAAACTTGCTAAGCAAAGAAAAATATAGCCTAGATAAAAATAAATTAGCAGCCACATTTTAATTCATATTGTTGTCACTGTTTTTCAGATCTTTTTTTTTTTTGCATGAAATTGGGTCTTGCTTATAAGCACTCAACTCTGCTTAGCACAGACAATTCTTGCTCAATAAAATTGGGACAAAATTAGTCTAAAGACGATGTAATGCGAGTTAAAGTTTAGAGACTGGTCCCGTGCAAATTCCTGCTTAACATTCTTGTCTGCTTAGCAGGTCTGTGAAACCATTATGCAAATGTTTTACTTCAGGAAGCAGAACAACTTCATTTTTCTTTATAGTGGAAATATCACTTTATTAAGTACTTACAAGTACAGTTAAAATTTTCAAATTTTCATTTAGTTATTCAAGGGAAAGTATACATTTGGGTTTGGGAATCGTTCGATTGCTTAGGAACATTTCAATTAAAAATGTGGTCCCATTTTGGGGATATCGCCGAAAATCCGGAACAAAACTACAGCAGGAAGAATAATCAGCAATTAGAATACACAATCTGAGAAACATTTCTGACAGTAACGTTTCTCAAATTCAAACTGTGGGGGATAAACAGTGATGTAATTTTCTAAACCCAAACCAGAAGTAAAATTGTTTTTTTAAAGAATTCTTTATACTTTCTATCGAAGGCTGCTGTACTTCTAACCAAGAATGTTGTTATTGCCATTACTTTGAAGGGTGATGATTAACAAACGTATACCTTCCCTTTAAAGAACAAGTGTAGCAATTCTTATGAAAAAGAATACAATTACTGCTTTAATAAATAATTACTTCTTCATAAATATTAGGAATTATACTGAGAGTAATTAACTCCGCCAAATTAGTATTTCAGTCCACCATTTCCATTATTCTGATTCTATATACAAATTCAGTGGGAAACCCGACATTTCCATTTAAATGTATCCAACCATTATTTAAAATCTCACGGGGGGGGGGGGGCAAGTGGAGGGTAAGGGCTCCAGTCGCCCCCACCCCAACCCTTTTAGCCAGGCCACTGTGCACATCATACTGTATGACTATAAATTAATTGAATAAATCTGAACAGCACTTTTCAGCCTAACAAAAAAATCAGTGTTAATACATATCAAACTTTGTTCCAATTAAAAGTTGAGAATGTTTCACATTTTAGTAACAGACAAGGTGTTTTTAATATTGCAAAATTATCTTTGGCTAGCACAAATTAGCAGGAAACTTTGGGTTGTATTTCCACTGAATGCTAAACAAACACAGGGTGTTCAAACCATGTTTATCAGATTCCCTGTCTGCAACAACAGTAATGGATACTTAATGTTCATTTGAAATCTGAGGTACCAGACTACTTTCCCCACTTGTCTCGATTTGGGTTTGCACTTATTTGAATGGATTAAAAAACAACAGCTGCAGCTCCATTAGATTCCAGAAACTGAGAAACACAAAATCAACACATATAAAACACTTCACTGTAGAATCATAAGTAAAACCAAGTTCTCTGATTTTAAAACATGTTATAAAACCATAAAAAATAAATAACAAGCAATAGAGTGTTGAGAAACTAATAAAACCATACAATTTAGAAACTTTTGTCAACCTAAAAGAGAAACAAACAGTGTGCTTAATACATTACGCTAGTCTAATATAAAACTTTAATATATTATTATACATTGCCTACATTTGGTTCATCCCAGTCAGTTTATAATCAGCTTTTAAACAATAAATAATCAAAAACCATAAATCCATCTTCATATTTACAACAATTTGTGCATATACAGCTATATTTGAATGTCCATTTCCAAATATTAGCAACTCAATATTGAACTCTCTTCATGTGCTATAATTATACAATTTGTTCTTAAATATTAGTTTAGATAACTCTACCCTGCTCTTAAAAGGTCCAGGGCTTACCACAATATGGTAGCATGTGATGAAAGCGTACAACAGTTCACCTTCTCTCCTACTGTCAGACCATTCAATACCATCCACACAGTTTTATACTATGGTAGCATGTAATGGATGCATTACAAGTTAACCCTCCTACTGTCTGACCATTTAATATATTCCACATAGTTTTATACTATGGTAGCACTAATGAAACCATAACACAGTTAACCCTCCTACTGTCTGACCACTCAATATCATCAAAATAATTTCATATAGTGTAGCATGTGATGAAAGCATAACACAGTTAACCCTCCTACTATCTGACCATTCAGTACCATGGTTATACATATTGCAGAATGTGATAAACGAGTAAAAGTTAACCCTTCTACTCCCTGAACATTCAATACCATCCATATAGTTTTATATATGATGGCATGTGATGAATACATAACATAGAAAACTCTTCAACCGCCTGACCGTTCAATATGTTCCACATGGTTTTACGCTATGGTAGCATGTGATAAATGTATAACACAGTTAACCTTCCTACTGTTTGACCATTCAATATCAGCCACAAGGTTTTATATATGATAGCGATAGCTTGCGATGAATGCATAACACAATTAACCCTGCTCTTATTAATATTTGACTATTCAATTTATGTATTATGGCATGTGATTAAAGAATAACAATAACCCTCCTACTGTCTGACCATTCAATATAATCCACATGGTTTTATTCTTTGGTAGCCCGTGATGTCTGCAAACCACAGTCAACCCTCCTACTGTCCTACCATTCAATGTCACACATGCAGTTGATTATGGTTCCAAAAGGTTGGTCGACTTCCTAAAATTCTTGAAAGCTATTAGCTGAATACCAATGCTGATGAGGACATCTTCAAATTTCTACTTGAAACACAAAGCAGTTTTTGCTTGTTATTATACAAACTATTCTCAGACGAACTTACTCAGAATTGCACCTCAAAAACAGATTGACAATTTGTCCAGTTAACAGGACAAATAAATTGTCAATCTGTTTTCGAGTTTCAATCATTGAAACTGGACAAATTGTCAGATTTTGTTCAATGACTGTCCAGTACTTTTGGTAAACACATTGCAGGTGTTGATTTTAATGAGGTAGATTCCACCAACAGTTATGACCCAACTCATATGGCTTCCTGTAAATCACAACATAAGTCGCTAGGGTTCTACCTATATGTATAAAAACTACTTTTTACAACCAACTTGTATAAAAATATCCACTTCCCTAAAATTCAGCAACAACCCAGCCGTGTCCATTATCTGACCGGTGATTGGTCAGGAAATGTTGCTCCTCATTACCATCAACCAATGGAGGCAGGTGTTACATCACAAGCCACATCTGGCTATTGGTCAGACAAACCAGGTGGTTCTCCCAAAACCCTGTGCAATACTGGTTAGGATGGCTTTCCCCTGTCAAATACAAATCATAAAATGTATAAATTACTTTATTGTAGATGATACCTCTATCCCAAACCGCTCAACATACAATATTGGTAAATTTGTACTCGGCTTTGATCAAAGATCAGATACCGAATGGATAATTCTTAAAATTGTGAAGCATGCACTAGCTGGGAATGTAGTGCATTCTGCTCTCCCAGCCAGACTCCTATAGTGGATGATACCCATGCATACATCCTTACAGACTGTGAATGGGGGTAACCCTGTTTCAGCACGACGAGTATAGGTGGCTCCTAGTGGATGATACCCATGCATACATCCTTACAGACTGTGAAGGGGGTAACCCTGTTTCAGCCCGAGGAGTATAGGTGGCTCCTATTGGATGATACCCTTGCCTACATCCTTACAGACTGTGAAGGGGGTAACCCTGTTTCAGCCCGAGGAGTATAGGTGGCAACCTGTCCCTGGTCGCAGTTAATTTGGGTCGATAGCCCAATAAAATTAAGTGTACGAAGTGGCTATCCGAGGCCTTGTGATATTAGGCAACCTCTTACAGAAAAACCCCAAAAAATGAAATAACATGTAATCAAGCTTCTCAGAAATAGACTCATTTGATGCAACACTAGATCAGAGTTCATAATTCCATGTTCAGCCACAGACCTTCTCTCTGATCATAGAGTAAGGACTCTATGCTCTGATCATACAGACACAGCCCTCTTTAAGGGACGTGAATTTGTACAGGACATCCATAACTTAAACAACCACCACACACATTGACCCAAATATGTCACTGTCGACCATCGTAGTAGTAAAAAAATCGCACCAGAGGTGTGTGCAATGGTTCCATGAAACATGTACAGTACATCACGCATACACTGTACTTTATAGGAAACTTGATTCCCCTGATGGTTCTTCAGATGTGATCATGACGTCATTGGCGATGAGTGAACAGGCATATCATTGTTGGACCTTTCCAGGAAACAGTTAAGACTCTTTTGTTATGACTCTTTAGGGCTTGTATGATCCACGTCAGATTATACTCAAGGAACAATATATGATGTATTATATATTATTTAAGAGAGCAAACTGACTGTTTTATGCCAAAATGGTTAGATCATACGTTTTCAATTCAACAATATTAATTTCCATTTCACACAAACAATGCACCATCTGATTTTTGAGAGGTTTAGTCATTTCCATGAGAGAATAAGAATATTGGGCACCAAGGCCAAAACCAAGTCCACCTTTCACTGATTTGTTAATGCTTAGCAGATTCTAACCCAGAGACAACCTGTTGGCAACTTGTTCTTCAAAGCAAATTGCTAATAAGCTAAGTTGTAAGCAAGTTGTCTCTGTGTCGACTCCATGAATTACAATATTTGCTGCAAGTGCGAATTTGTTGGTACCTTTGGCCCCTAAAGCATTGTTAGGACAAAAACTGAAAATTCTGACAAGACCTTATAGAGTTTGTGCAAGACCACGGGCAAGAAATGTGAACTCTTTCTTTGTAGGGAGACTCTTTGGTTAAGAGTTTGGGGGGGGGGAGGGGGCGTGTTTTTTTTTATCTGCCTGAAATTGTACACAGGTAAAACACAAGTAGCAATTTCTAACGACAGGTTAAAATGTGTTGCTTTCTCTGTCCATCTGCTTGATGTCCCTACGGTTTACGCCAAATTTAAGAGGGCAGTTGCCCGCTGCCACCCCGGAAGGTCGTTAGCCTATGTGCAAGACACAAGTTATTTTGCTCTTACATCAAATCATAACAGAAAACTATAGCTCTATGCATTTCCCATGGGCCTCCTGCTAATCGACAGAGTCAGTTTGTGTAGAGTGAGTGCGGCTTACAGCGGGACTACATCACACTCTAACACCTAGGACAGCTTTTAAAGGCACTGGACACCTTTGGTAATTGTCAAAGACCAGTGTTCTCACTTTGTGTATTCCAACATATGCATAAAGTAACAAATTTGTGAAAATTTTGACTCAACTGCTCATCTAAGTTGCAAGAGAAAGATGAAGACAAAAAAACCTTGTTGCACAAATAAGTGTGATGTCAGATGCCCAACAAAAGGCTTCAGATCTGAAGTCTTTTAAAAGCACTGGATAATTTGGTCATTTTCAAAGACCAGTCTTCTCACTTGGTGTATCCCAACAGATGCACAAAATAACAAATCTGTAAAAGTTTGGGCTCAACTGATAATGCAAGAGTATAATGAAAGAAAAAAACACCCTTGTCGCACAAATTTGTGTGCTTTCGGATGACTAAAAGGCTTCACGCTTGAAGTCTTTTAATATTTGAGAGAGAAACTACCTCTTTCTTAAAAACTCTGTTACTTGCTTCAGAGGAAGATGTTTCTCACAATGTTTTATACTATCAACAGCTCTGTATTGCTCAGTACCGACAAAAGATTTTATACTAGCAACTATTTTCAATGATTACCAAAAGTGTCCAGTGCATTAAATGTAGGTCTTACTCCCACTACTCACATTGTGCAGTCAACACATACTGACTTTGAATCACATTACTACAGTCTGGCTGACACACTTGCTAAAACACACTGAACATATAGTATTAATTGAGCCGTACAGTCATCACATTAGTCTGGCACTCTGGTACTCAGTGAAGTGTAGTTTGCTGTTAAAGACACAGTATGGGCCAATATTTTCAACCTCCGCTTTTGAATGAGGAACCTTATGGCAGAGTGGTTAAGAGTGCTCGAATTCCAAGTTAGTTATGTTGGTTAAGTCATCGGGGTGTATGTTTCGCATCCATGTCCTGACATTTGTGTCCTTGAGCAAAATACTTTATTATATAATAGATGTCAAATTTGCATCGGGGATAAAGAATATTAATTTTGGTTACCCATACACCGATGTGTGTTAGCACTGTATACAGACTCAGTACTTTCCTGAGTCCTGTGAAAAAAATATCACAGGCATACTCAGGTGGGATTCGAACCATTGACCCGAGCAGTGTCTTAGTACTGAGTACTGAGCTAACACACACACCAATGTATGGGTAAAAACAAAATTAACATTCTTTATCCCCTATCATGCCTATGCAAATTTAGCATCTATTATATCGTTGCGGTACCCGCTGCCAAATTGCAAGGGTCGTGGGTTCGAAATCCCACCCGAGTAATATGCCTGTGATATTTTTTCACAGAACTCGGGTAAGTACCGAGTATACTTACTAAAATTGATTCTCTTCGCCCAGGGTTACATGTAAAAATGTGTACCTGTGAGTATGGAGATTAATGTGTTTGAAAAAGCATTTGGACCACTACGGTTGCTCGGGTTGTATACTCCCCTGTGAGCTCAGAAAGATTAAAGGAGCGTTATTGGTCCGATGACCAGGACACTAGTGTAAAGGGCATTGAGATGGTTGTTGTGAATTGTGCTATATAAGAACTAGTTTTTATTCCATGGCCTCTCTGGCAGGCAAAATGAGGCCTGGGAGGAGTGTGTACCAGGCTATTAAAAAAGGTAAGATACTTACAATGCATGAGGTCTTCAAAATGCATGTTCATGCAGAAAGTTGATCGAAATTAAACATGGACTTCATCAGCAGGTTAATACTGTACAATCATTTCAAACCCTTAGGCATCCGTTTCAACAGCCATTGACCGCTTCTGTTTTTGAATAACTTAGATGCACTATGGATTTGACCAAAATCTTTTAAGATTATGTTATTTCTCCAAAACCCATTCTTATCCAGGGTCTTTCGTATAGATCTTGTTTATATTCATCTGAATCCATGAATTATGTTAACTTTGATGGTTCCAAGTAATGGATCTTTCTTAGCAGTAGCATTTAAAAAATAGTTTCAATGGTTTAAAAAAGAAACTTAAAAGAGCTTCATAGACAAATTTAGTTCAGTAATGCACTAATTTTCCAAATGATAGAGTCCTTATGATACAACAGTCATATTTTCGGCAATTGATTTCTTATATATGTAATTATTTATTTATTTAATTGGTCGATATTAGTTTATGTGTATTTCTGTACTATTTCCTGTAACTCATTGTGCGAGTTATATATTAGCAGTATTTAATGGAGTCTCTTATTAGTGTGTTGTATTTGTTGATGTATCGTGTGGCTGCTATTATTATTGTTATTGAATAAACGAAGTAGCATAACTCCACATCAAGAGAAAACACAACAAATAAACAAATAGATAAAAATAAATAGAAGAACAAAAACGGCAGGTAATCGTGAAACACAGCAAAACGACGATAAAAATAGCTAAAACCTATCCAATGAATAAACCATGGTGGGTCACACGCTTTCTAGCAAGGTACTGATGTTCACCCTTTCCCCTTCGCTCCTTGGAGGAGGGACACTTCACGAGACTAAAACCCTAGGAATAGAGACTCCTCTTCACAATCTCTGGATGACTACACCTGGATCTGACTTGCCTTCTTACTTCTTCTTGTAAGATCTTACAAGGAACGCATTCCCCGAAGTGATCTTTTGAGATAGAAGTGCAGAGCATGACTACTAGCGTAGTTTTTTTTTTTAAGATCGGGGACCGTACTGTGGTCAATAGAAGAAGCAAAAGAGCTATATGGAGATACCACTCAGTCAACCATCAGAGGTTTCTTGTCTTTATTTCAAGGGACCATGAGCTCAAGATAACAAGTCTTCAAGGAGTTGGGTATTTACCTTGTCATACTTGTTATTGTAGCAGTTCCCTTAGTTACTCTTGCCAAAAGAGTTGCTATTTTGCTCCTGACAGGAAAGTATGATAATTATTTTGGATACACTTCTGTAGGATTTGAAACTTTGCACGGTTGGAGTACAACCAGGTGAGGTTTGCGATAGCACATACCAGAAACCTCACCGAATACATTTCTGATTGTTTCCTTGGAAGTTTTCCAATCATAACCATCTTTATACAATAGACACCACGTATGTTAAGTGTAAATCTCTGAATACTTTCAATCTTACCAAATCTTATGCACACTATTACAGCTTGAAATTCGAAATCAGAAAAAAATTGTTTCTTTATAATGACTCATCTGTCATTCAGAAAAAAAGATAAAGACTTGCTGCGTAACCAGATCTCCTTCCACTCAGAATAATGACCATCATTAAAATCTATTAATCAGTCAGTGTTCATTGTAGCTATACAAATTATGTGATAAAAATAGTAAACCACACTGAATTATTCCGCTATTTCTGGACCACTTAGGATATACTACAATGTCTTAAGACCAACAACCCCGCCTTTCCTTCTAATTTACTTGCGAAGTACCACACTGTTAAGGTAATATTGACAACACTAAAAACCACAAGGGGGCCAATTATCAAAACAGTAGAACAGAATTATCCCACACAAAATAGTTGATAATAAAAAGAGAGCTCCATGCTGTGTTGTTTTGCACTCTCGTTCACTAAGGATGTATCCATTATCTATGGTAAGACCAACAACTCTCCTCCCTACTTCCTTCAAATTTCCTTGAGTGCTGAGATATTTACACGAGTGGAGACGATTTCCAAGGTATTGTGTACATATGGACTTCATCAGTGTTTTGTCATCTTGTTTATCTTGACGAAAACGGACTTTTATGGAAAGCAATTTGGATGGAATAAATTTTAGGTCTGATTGACTGAATACCAAGTAGGAAGGATTCTATTTGTTGGAAGAAAAACAAATCAAAGTCGTAAAGTGACAATTGTGATTAGCTACTGGTCATGTGAAATCTTGTAATGTCTTTTCTAAAACTCAGCGACTTCATGCTCTACATCAATTCATTTATGAGACCTTGACCATGGGCAGCCATGTTGCTTTCTCTTGACCCAGTTTCACTGAGCTTCTCAAGCACAAAATGTAACTAAGCACAACAAACTGATGCTTACCGGAAAAAGGTTACCAGCCAAAAGACCATATCACATGCACAATCTGTGACTGGTATCCGGCTTATTTTTGCTTAGCAGAAAATACTGCTTATAATTATGAAACTTATGAAAGCAACTCAATGAAATTGATTGGGCCTGCCCAATTTCATATAACCTGTTTATGTAAGTGTTAGCACAAAAACTTGCTGAGCACATAACAGTCTTGCTCGCAAAAACAGGTAACCAGCCAAAATTGCATAAAGTGTGCATTGGATGATTGATGCCCCACTCAATTTTTGCTTAGTAAGAAATTTGTCAACGATTATTTCTGTTCAACAGCTTCAAGTATACATTTCATGCATACAAATGCAATCTTCCCAATTGCTCAGCCATTATGTGCACGTGAGGTGGTATGTCTCATATAGGCCAAGTTTATCTGTACAAGCCATTGCTGCAAATTTAATCTATTAGGGGTTCGTGTCATCTGCGGGCTTTCTGTTAAACCAACACTCAAGGTTTTTCCCTGAAACTGGTCATTTATTACAACTTGGGCAAAGTCCACAGAGAGAATGCAATTAATCTTCACAAATGCCGTTTCCCAGCAATTTTGGAAGATGCATTACAGAGAGATGCCTGGAAAGGTAAACTTCAAAGTGCATCTAACTCTAGCAAGTACATCTTAACTCCCTCCGTATGGTGGCAATAACAAAATATGATGAACTTGTTACACTTCAGTCAGAAGTCAAGTCATGGCACAAAAGCAATAAAAAGAACGGGGAAAAGGAGAAAGTGTATCTTAAAGGGATGACGTATAAGGAAAACCATGCAACTTAGAGGTATGTTTGTGTGGATCATTAAATTCTACTTTTAAAACATCTTTCTAACCAAAAATATTTTACAACGAGACGGTTTCACACGGTTTTCATATACCGACTCGACCAATCCAAGGTAATGTGTCCCCATGTCCAAAGGTTATTCCGAAAAACTTCACACGTGACAACTATGAAAAGAATCCTACTACATCCATCAAAATCCTTCAGTCAGACGGCTATTTACTGACATAAAGACACGTCTAAAATACTAGACACCTTCCAAACCCAATACTTCAGCATAAATGCATTGGATTCTAACAACGTGGTTCAAATAGTATGAGGGGGAAATCCAGATGCACACAGGGCATGTGGCTCAATTCTCTTACTAGACAAGAATTGTGTTTCAGAATCAAAATGCGAAAAACAAATTCTGAACAGCATAACTGTTTGTACTGAAAAAGAGAAAACTACTGGTATTAATTGTCATATCTTATTATGGTCTCGAAATTAACATAATTTTTTGTTTGTTCAAGATATTACAGTTATTAGGGCATTATTATCTAATTTAAAAGACCATGAGACCTGTGTACAGCCAAGGGTTTACTGGCCTGGGCCCAATTTCATAGAGCTGCTTAAGCAAAAAAATTTGCTTAAGCAAAAATTTCATTGCTTAGTAAAATCAGATTACCGGCCAAGACTCCACTCAATTGTAATGCTAAATAAACAACAGCTTAATAATAGTCATAAGCAATGTATATGGCAGGAAATTTTTGCCAGTAACATGTGTAAAATAAGCGAGCTATTTTCGTGCTTAAGCAAATTTTTTGCTTAAGCAGCTCTATGAAATTGGCCCCTGATGCCAATTTACTGGCCTAGGACCAGCAGTCCAGTGAAATTTCCAGCTCTGGATGTTTGCACTGTTTTCCCCATGATGATTTATATGCATCCATTCTGTCAAAAACAAATCAAGGCATTTTTTGGTAGAATACAAATAGTAAATATTTATTATTATCTCAGTTGCTACCGCTAAATGATGATGATGATGATGATTATTTATTTATTTATTTAGTTATTATTGTTGATTGTTTATTTATTTATTTATTTATTTATTTATGTTTTCACTTATCAACGTGAGCAAAATAATATCCCTCAAATGATCAGTTAAGGCCCTAAGCTTTTTCTGAGAATTCTCAAAACACTCTCCCCGAATGTAGTCAATTCATATTCCAGACAATTCACTCATCGAAAGGACCCATTAATCAGAAGCACATCTGTTGACAGGGTTGATTGCAAACATATAAAAGTGCTGCGCTTAAAACAAAGAAGTACATCCTTCGCTCCATGGATATGATTGAAAATTGACCCAGATGACAAGATGAGTTTCTTGGAAAGTCCTCACCATTAACCATTGACAAAGTGATGCATCTTGTTTTTGTTATTAAACCCAAATGCCAAGTCCGCAGTGATACTGCGTAATGTTCAGAATGTGTAATGTTTATACACAATCATCAGTGAGTTTCTTAGAACATGTTCACCATTACTGATTGACAAAGTGATTCATCTTGTTTTCGTATTAAACCCAAACGCCAAGTCCGCAGCAGTGATACTGTGTACTGTTGAGAATATGTATACCTTATGTATACACACAATCATCGTTAGACCCCTGGAAAGTCTGAATGCATTTCCACGAATTACTTAATTAATCATGGTTATGCAGCTGGGGGTTGTTTATCCGACATACCATGCGACCATAGCAACCGGTGCCTGATAAACAAATACCAATTTGTTTGAATCTCATTCCTGCATCACACAAAAGGAACTTTGCATGGTGGGAGTGTAATAAGGTGAGGTTTGCAGTACTGCCAAACGATCAGAGCATACTGAACGAATCGCTGAGTTGTTAACCACCGTTTCCTTTCGAAACTGACACTACTCATAAGAGATTTACACATGGTGCTACAGCAAACCTTTGCAGTACTGCCAAACGATCAGAGCATACTGAACGAATCGCTGAGTTGTTAAATACCGTTTTCTTTCGAAACCGACACTACATGGTGCTACCGCAGACCTCACCTAATAGACATTTTGACTGAATTCATGTTTGTGTCACTTGCGGACACACTTGGATTCTTTCTGTGACATCATATTTATTACATAAAATATTATCAGGAGTGAATTATTTAATCTAAAAACGGAGACATATTTGTCATTCCTTTTTGGCAGACCCGTCCAAGATAAATCATCCACTGGAGAAGCTCATAAATATATCATGTAAAGAGGGTGAAAATAGAAGGAATCCAGCAATGTCAGCAAGTGACCTACTTATTTGTGGGCATTGCTGAAGCCTGAAGAAAATAAACCTTTAAAAAAATATACAAGAAGGCAGACTATGATAATTTCCCCATCTTAATTACTGTGTAACAACTACAAGGTGTAAAACATAAAACATAAATTCTCACTAGGTTTTACCCTTACACGAATGTGTGCGTAACTACTGTATACTCGGTACTTTCCCCAAGTACTGTGGCAAAAATCACAGGTGTATTCATCGGATAGAATTCGAACCCATGACCTCTGCAAATCTAGAGCAGAGTTCTTACGAACTAGACCAAAGAGGATTGCCAGGTTGCAATTCTTAGTAATTCACCAAACCTTAAAGTAAATTACAAACCTCTAGTGCATTATGGCAACTACAGGCCTGATACTTCATTGCCCTGGTGCCCTTGAAATGTTCCAGTAAATTATGTTTAAAATTTTCCTCATAGGGTGCCCTTCATCACAGAGAAAAGGCCTTGGTGCCCTTGCCCTTTCAGAAACGAAGCATACAGATTTGAACTAAGCCACAGACATTTGGTATCTGACATAAATTTATGAGTTTATTTGAAAATGTTAACAAGACCAGTGTAATATCTTGCCTGCCACAGAGGTCCTGTAATGTACAAGCCCACTCTCCCAGACTATAAACTGTGTGAATGATGTGAACAAAGTTGGTCCACAATGAAAACACACTGACATCACACTCTGTTTACATGGTGACCATTTCTCTTTGTGACCATTTCATTTGTGGACCACTCCTAGACTATGAAAACTGTGTGAATGGTGTGTAATTTGAACATAGTTGGTTCACACAGAAAATACACTGAGATCACACTGTGTTCACCTGGTGTCCATTTCACATAGTGACTATACTCCAAGACTATGAAAACTGTGTGAATGATGTGTGATTTGAAATCAGTTGGTCCACACAGAAAACACACTGAGATCACACTGTGTTCACAAGTTGACCAATTCACATTGTGACCCTTAATTAATGTAAACAAAGGTATGTTGTCTCCCCCACCACAGTAGTGTGGTTAGGGTACTTCTAGTGAAGTAGACCTTGCTGATACAATACAATGGTTCTAGGGCATTCAACACTCAGACTCAATCAACATTAACCTAACTGGTTGAATGCTATCAACTCACCACACGAGTACACTGGGTTAAAATATATCATATGAATTTACACGTCTTGACCACACCTCAAAACACTGGGTGTTAAATTTACACCGTGGGTGTTGTCACCTACAGATACCCTCCGAAAAGAATCAAATATACACCTAGGGTGATAAAATAACACAAATTTCTAACAACAAAATCACATTGGTGTTGTCTTATCATTAAGGCGCATTGGGCGTCACTGAATGACGGATATGCGCTCTATATAAGAAGCCACTATTATTATTAATGTTAAACACTCTTTGGCAAGACCCTGCAATGAATTGATTAATTTTGGTTGTGACAAACCATCTGACGGATTACTGGATGATGAAATAAATCAATCAATAAATAAAATCATCACCTACGATCTTGCACGATCCCTTTACAATCCTATGCTAAGTTGACGTCATGAACTTGGAAGAACCTTGAACGTGTCCCTGAGGGCGAAATCCCTTAACTCCAGCTCATCAATTTTTCCACAAACTGAAACTTGAGTGTCAAGTTCATCAACCAAAGTTAATGTACTCTAACATTAACTACCAGACACATGAACCCCTCCATATGTAGTTACACACACATTGACAGGCCTTCATTTGAATAAATACGAGGAGAGCTGCACATCCCTCTCCTTAATTTAAGAAGGTGAATTAAGGAGAGCAATTTGCTAACCACTCTCCTCAAATAAAGAGAGTCAATTAAATCAAGAAACGGAATTAAGAGAGAGATTTGCTATCGCTAAAAAATGAACACTAAGTTCACCAGTAGATCAACTTTTACCACTTCACCGAGCCACATTCTTAGGAATAATTTAGCCTTTACCACCTTGGTTTACCTAAGATAGAATGATGACAACTTTAAAGAGATTGTATTGACCCCTTGCACACACGTCACACGCGGCGACTATGCCACGCTCACCATTTTGTGGGCAATAGGTAAACGCCGCGTCACCTAAAAGGCACACTTCACTGAATAACGCACTGTGACATTGCCCACCAGTATGGCGCATCAAAGATTATTCTGATGATGAGGTCAGGGCCCAATTTCATAGAGCTGCTAAGCACAACAATTTGCTTAGCATGAAATTTCTTCCTTGATAAAAACAGGATTACCAACCAACTTTCCATTTGTTGCATATTGCTTGTTACTGGTATTCAGCTGTTGTTTGCTCATCTTGAAAATCATGTGAAAATTTGGTAGGTAACCTGTTTTTATCAAGGCCAAAATTTCATGCTGAGCAAATTTGTCTGCTTAGCAGCTCTATGAAATTGGGCCCAGGTGAATTGGGTCTATATGTTTGGTCATTGGGACCCACTGTTTGTTTCAATTCCATATCTACTTATGTAGATATAGGAATATATACCAACAACAATCCCGTGAAAATTTCAATCCAAAAAGTGGTTGCTCATTTGAGATACTGCCGAAAATCAGGATCGGTTATTTTCATGCAGGAATAGTTTACAATTGGAGTACACAATCTGAGACACATTACAGTCGGTAACGCTTCTCAGATTCAAACTTTGAGAGATAAAAAGTGATAACCATTCCATAACCGCAGTACTTTGAAGTGCTCTATACCAAAAAAATGCTTTATACTATCAAAAGCTGCTGTGCTGATAACCAAGTAGTTTTTACTGCCATTAATTTTAAAGACAATGGACACTATTGGTAATTGTGAAAGACTCGTCTTCACAGTTGGTGTTTCTCAACATATGCATAAAATAACAAACCTGTGAAAACTTGAGCTCAATTGGTCATAGAAGTTGCGAGATAACTACGAAAGAAAAAACGCCCTTGTCACACGAAGTTGTGTGCTTTCAGATGCTTGATTTTGAGACCTAAAATTCTAAATCTGAGGTCTCGAAATCAAATTCGTGGAAAATTACTTCTTTCTCGAAAACTATGGCACTTCAGAGGTAGCCGTTTCTCACAATGTTTTATACTATCAACCTCTTCCCATTACTCGTTACCAAGTGAGGTTTTATGCTAATAATTATTTTGAGTAATTACCAATAGTGTCCACTGCCTTTAAGAGTAATTGCCAAATGCACAGGCCTACCTTTATTTTAGAAGGTGTTGAAATAGATACCGTTGGTTATGACATCTGGTGTTTGATTTACTTGGAACTTGAACCTCCTTTAGGCTCATGGTTTAATATTTAATACGTGTGACTTCAGGGAGGGCAATAGTACACCATGGATTCGGTCAGAGTGCCCATGATATCATATTTTATTTAGACCCAATATTTTTGTTGAATATATTAATGGATATCCAACATGAACCTGCTTGCAGTGGCAGGGAGATGATTTAGCTACGGCCATCGAAAATGTTTGCAAAATCCACAAACCTTTTAAAATGAAATCTCAAAACACAACCACCTTTTAAAAAGAGATTTTCACAGGATAGTTTTATTGTATATAAATGTACATTGATAAATAGGCTTAAAACAAAAAAGTACATGTATACTCTTCCTTTAAGACAGATCCCACAGCATCGTTGAGACAAAAAAATCTGAATGATATCAAGCCTGTATGCTTTGTTTTGAAAGGGCAAGGGCACCAAGGCATTTTTATTCATAGATAAGGGCACCCTACATGAGGAAATCGTAAATTTCTACTTGAGAATTTCTATGGGCACCAAGGCATTGACCAGGGGGCATGGAGGCAATCGCCTTCATTGCCTCCAAAAAGGATCAGGCCAGTAAGTTCCTTCAATTTAAAAAAGGTCTTTTCACATACCCTTCTTTTTCCCAAGCTGTTTTCCACTTTTTATATTTTTAATCAAGCTCCTTAACCTCAAGAAACCCCCCTCTCTTGTCACTCTGCCAACACATATTCCTGCATCGAGCCGGATGTCGCAGTTCTAGCATGGTGCTATCCTTTGGTTGTCATTTTCAACAGGAAACAGCAAACCAATTATCACGAGTAGAGTACAGGAACCATCGTGTTGGGAGCCCCTTTCGACATGGCGGGCATTAATTTCATTCACCGTTCACTGAGAGAGTGTCAAGGTGTCAATTTCAGTTAGGCTCAGATGCTGTGTTGTGGAACAACTTCTTATCACAGACAGAGGTGGTTGTGTGTTTGAGGCACGACTGCCCTGTCTAATGAATGTTATCAGCTATAAACACCAAATCAATCCGGACCTGTATGCTTCGTTTTCTGAAAGGAGGGCACCAAGGCATTTTCTTCTTGGTAAAGGGTACCCTATGAGGAATTTGTAAACTTCTACTGGAGCCTTTCAAGGGCACCATGGCTATGACCGCAGGGAGCATAATTGCCTCTGTGAAGAATCAGGCCTGTCAACCTCTCATGCTAATGTAACTTCCATGGTTAACTTCAACTGTATGCAAGAGCAGGGAGGGCTGTACAGACATCAAAGAAGAAACTGATTGATTTGAATCATTTCAGAAAGCTGTTTGTAAAACCAAATTCTAAATCACAACAAACATATAATCCAATCACATTTTATTTCCTAGCCACGGGTTGAAAGAAAAAAGGAAAAATAAAATAAGAATTATCACTGATAGTGTCTAAGTCTACTGTCTGAGGATAAACACAAACAGTCTGAGCCTCGGAAAACGAAGACGTCCCAAGGAAGAAGAAGAGCGAAGATGGCCTCAGGTTGACAAGATGTACAAACACTTTAAAAGCTTGACAACCGCGGCACGGGAGGAAATCTCCACGCGGCTGTTTCTGTTAGATTCCCCCACTTGGCGTGTAATGAAGTCAAACCTAACGAAATAATAGAGAGTCTAATTATCTCAATACGTCTACACCTCTTCATTGGATTGTTTACCTCTGGCTCCGAACTATTCCACAAAAAAACTCTTCCCCGGGGGCTGTACACGATATGCGAGCCCCGACAATGAAGAGACTTGATGGAGTTTTCTTCTCCGCAAAGTGGAACCGAAAAAAACCAATATAGGAAATGTGGCTCACTCTCTTTCTTAGAGCGGCCATTAACATGACTAAGTTCATGTGGCCTGGTCACCCTGGTGTTCTTGCAGCCAAGGGGTCTATCAAGACCCAAGTACAATTGCTGATAACCTATTTTGGCGGGGTAAGTTTTAATAAGCCGTTGAAGCGGGACAAACAACGTTGTCTCCTGGAGCTATTCAATAATTCCAAACCCCCCAAGTTTTAGAGAAATCTTTTAATTAAAACTAACATCACAACAGGTTTGTAAGAGCACAACTTGTAGCAGAGAAGTTATAGTTAAAGGAGAGGTTGTTTGGTTTTTTAGAACCATTTGATTGTTGAAATCCTAGACACAAACAAACAAACTAACCTGTGAACAATTTAATTCGAAAGATGGTAGTGTTACTGAGATATCGCCGCAAATCCCGAGCCGTTTACGTCCACACAGGAAAAATAATTTGTAATTGGCATACACAATCTAATAAACGTTTCTGACAATTCAGCCCCTAACACTTCTCAAACTCAAATTTGGGGGGATAAAAAGTGACATGTTTTTCCATAACCACATTACTTCGAAGTGAAATGATTCTCAAACTGCTTTATACCGTCGAAAGCTGCTGTACTTCTAAACAAAGTCAATTTTTACTGCTACTAATTATAGGAGTGATTAACACCATATATATACCTCCCCTTTTACTTTTGCACAGGGCCCGGTTTTATAGAGCTGCTTAGGCAAAAAGTATTGCTTAACAATTTCATGCTTAGCAGAAACGAGCAGGACACCAGTCAACAATTAATCATGTGTCATGGTATTTTGTCTGATAACCCTGTCCTGGTAAGCCTGCATGTGTTGTGCTGAGCAACTATCTGTGCTTAAGCAGCTCTGTGAATCTGGGCCCTGATGTTCCCCCTTCTTTCTGGGGGGCAAGATACAATTATTTTGAAAGTATCAAAACAGCTTGCTTTGGTTCGAACGTAATGAGATTTCACAGAAGAGAATAGTGCAATGAGAATTTGTTAAAATCACTATTGATTTTGAAACACAGGTGATGGTTTCTTCCCTTGGACATAATTGCCCAGAATCATCTGGCATCTTTCCTGTGGCGTCATTAGAGATTTTGATAATTAAATTTGCGGAAGAAATCAGGGCATCCAAGGATTATTAATTTCATTTTAATCTGTCGAACACATCTGCAACATGTTGAATAAACAGCGAAAAACAAAAGCCTCAAATTCATCAAAGGCTTTTTTGTTTAATGAGTCACTGTTTAGTAATTTTTATTTACTTATATATATATATATACTCCCTTTAAACATGCTAAAATGAAAAATAAAAAGAGCTATATCCCCTCTTCTAAGGAATCTATGCAAAAGAAAAAAGAAAAAAATATGGGCCCAATTTCATAGAGCTGCTGTAGCAGGAAAAAAAAAATGTTTAAATATGTTCTGCTTAGCAAAAATGAGCAGGATACCCAGTCACAAATTGTATCTGTGACAGTTATGCAGTTTGACTGGTAACCTTATTCTGGTAAGCATCATTTTGTTCTGCTTAGCTAATATTTGTGCTCATAAGCAGCTCTATGAAATTGGGCCCAGACTGGTATAAAAGTAATCTTAAGGACAATCCCAACCAAGAAAATCCATTTATGGAAATGTTGAGTAAAGAAAGCACAGCTTGCTCCTACCATCACATCGCCACTGCTAGCGTCATATACCTACAAATTAGCCTACAATACCCGGCAGGCACAGCAGGCACGGCACGCACCAGCGGTTAAAATCACAATTAACGTGTTTGCACTGGTTAATTTGTTATCACGTCTTATATAAAGCAAGCGGGCAAAGAAAAAGTGGGGGGGGGGGGGGGGGGAGAGGGGGAGGTTGTTATGTATTCTTATAAGGTAAGGTACATGGAGAGTTGAAAGCCTACTGTGTGAGCGTGTGACCTAGATCCTTTTCAACCTTCCAACCCTTTAATCGATACTAGAATTCCGAGAAAGGCTATACAAAATTACTATTTATCAATTGATTGAGGTCGCACTCAATTTTCTAATATTCATGCAATGTTAAAGATGTGTGGTTGAAATGTAATGATCAAAATTTGCCTGCCAAAAAATGGTTGTTTCCTCTCAATAAAAAGGCAAGTGAAAATTGCTCCTGCACACTACAATAACAATATATTCTAAACTGTTGTCTTATTCCACATTTTAGTTAAGCCCCACCTCCATTCCTGTTTAGGCAAATAATTTTCTCAGACCTCAATTTAAAATATCTGGCTACGCCATTGGTTCAAAATTGTATACAATATAGCAAGTAAGTATGGTGCTTGGAACACCCTCTTTCATTTCAAGCAGCCAGTATTATTAACTATCACCATGAAACATTTTAAAGGTTAAAAGAAAGAAAAAATGGATTTCAAAACCAATCTGCTTCCTAATCGAAAATCCCCAATCCATTTTGTTTCACTGCAGTGGTTGTTGTTATTAATCCAAAGTCCACATTTCTTTTACTTACACAGATGCCTGAACTGCTCTTTAAAATATAATTTTCTTGGATTCACTGCACCCGTATAATGCCATCTCAATATTAGAGAGAGAGAGATTCTTAGGTTTTATGCTAAAAAAATAGTTTTGTCACTCAGCCAATAGCAGCTATGCCATCAGAGCTGGGAGAAAGGTTTTAGCCAGGATTTGGTAAAAGGGTATCAACATTTACTGAGTGTGCGAATGGTTCACTTACAATACATGTTCCGGTACATGTAAATGACAGATAAAACTGGGTGTCCAAAATCAAAACAGGGTGTCCAAAAGACTCAAAGACACCTCTCTGGCTAGACTTGATTCAAGTTCCTTTCTCATGTGAGGTCCCAACCACATGTAACGCACCAGCAGTCACATAAGACAAGTGCGCCCCCATCGTCAAAATGTAGTTATTGCAGCAGCGAAACAGATCGGGGCCCTGAAAACAATTATTTTTTCTGGCGATGGCACGGGATTGGGACTTGAGTCAAGTCTACTCTCTGGCTAACAGTCTTGCTGGTGGCAGCATGATATGTTTAATGAGTGATAAAAAATAACTTCTCTTTTGTTTAGAACTAAGGTGTGTCTGCAAGAGCAGATGAAAACAAAAGTGCTTTGTCTGACCAGGATATTGAACTTTACGCCATGGTCCAATGCCTACAGAGCAGGTGGCTGAAGTATATTGTCATGACACTCCTTGATTTCCCAATTAAAAAAGCTCAAGTGCAACCCTTGTGCTATCTTCATTAGTATGCAAATTCCTAATGACATTTGTTCAGTTACTGCCATTATGATGATAAATTATCTCTTCGTGTTTCATATCATAGTCAGTCCATTGAACCCTCAGTACACCTCCCAGCACCCCCCCCTCCTCCACCGCATCTCTCTCTCTGCAAATCCCCTAATATATAAAGTGGCGGAAGGGATGTGAAACCAACGGGTGATCCTTTCCCTTCTTCTGATCATTTTATTTTGAAGTGCATACAAAAAAAAAATCCTTTTTGATCTGCTAGTCATCTTTTACTTCTTCTTCACTTCTTCCTCACTGTCTTTCTTATTGCTATCCCCTCGGAAAGAAAAAACTCCCACTCCACCAGTATTAGAATTCATGGGCTAAAATTAAGACTGTAAGTATCCTTAAGTGCACAAGTCCATCAAGAGAACAGTTCCCATTATCCGACACATTCAACACGACATTTTGTCTCGTCTGTGACTGTTCCGACCACAGGAAAGGTCAATGCCCCACCAGGATCATCATAATGTAAAGTCACTTGCCGAATGGACATGGATTGTCAGTTCTATCTCCTTATAGTGTCACTGTCTGTTGCTACTATAAGTACCCCCCCTCCCCACGAACCCCCTCCCCCCCCCAACCACCCTGGAGTATCTATACAATAATGCACTTTATATGCTGATTGCCACAGTAGGTTTTTTATTTGACAGGTTAAGGGTAATAACAATACTCTTAACAAACACTCAATCTCTCTCAAAGATGTCAAAATGCAATTCTGCGATGGCATAATCACGAGCTATTCTACCGGCCCCTGGGAAATTTCATGTTCATCTCCCTCCATTGGATTGACCAAGCAGATGGTAATTTTCAGGTGGGCACAATGCCATTCTGCAAGTAAGGGAGGGATAGGTTTGGGTTTTAAGGGGGTGTAGGGTTTGGGGGACAGAGTTTTCACCTCAAAACACATTGCCAAACACCCAACCCTCCCACCACATCAAAACGCAATCAGCCAATGTTATCAACTTCTTCAAAAAGACATTGTGATAAATTTATCTCTTTAAAAAAACTAGCTCAATCTAGCTCTACGAGCTACAAACGTACAGTAGGCATACATACTGTAGCCCAATCCTTCTCTTTATCCCCACTCAAGCCACCATCCCAGTTCCCACCTCTACCTTTAACGTACCCATATGAACAGACCAAACAAATGATCCAACACTGGAATCCATATCTCCCAAAGTTGCCTGCTCTAGGATATCAAAGGTTGTGGGTTCGAATCCCACCCGAGTAATATTCATGTGAAAGGGACTGAGTATTCAGTGCTTCACTGTACAGATCCATAAAGTTACAACACTAATAGAATTCCACACTCAGTAGGCCTATTTCTTAAAACTATTCTCCCTCTAACCAAATTCTACCAGACAGCGAGAGAAACAGTGAGAAGGGGAGAGAAACTCTCTACCCCATGGGGGAAAACATTGCCCCAAACCAATAAAAAACCTGTAGATCTGGGATATAGATTTGCCTCAGAAAGTACACAAAGAAACTAAGACTCTATAACGCCAAGAGCTTGCATGCATTAAACAGGTAATGTTGCCAATATATTTTATCTTAAAAAGATGTTACATTTTGTTGAAAACTTAAAGGGTGATGTACGTGTATACATGTACAACATCGGTAGAATCAAACATGAATGTTTACAGCTTTACACCCAACTTACATGGTATAAAAATTGTTTTTGCTTTTTTATGCCTCTAGAGAAGGTCCGGTTTGGATAGAAAGCTAAATAAGGCCAGACCCCTAGTTTTATATTCATACAACTGTTAAAAGTGCCAGTGTTAAGTGTGACATGAAACAGCTAATATCTAGTTTGATGTTGCTGTGTTTTTCCATCATGGGGCCAAGAAAAATAACAGCTGTTGCACAACAAATACACATGCCGCTACGATTTGGATAAGCCTTGTCTACGCTGACGCTTAATGCATGTATTGGATTGGCTACAACGTCCTAGGTTTTTTATCAATAATATTTATTTGACCTCAACATGGCAAATACCTGGTCCACAGATGGATACAGATATCGGATGAGTTGGACTCTTGTTCACAGACAGTGAATGAACTGAAACACAAATCTAAACTTTGTACAAAATGCTTTATGGGAATTGTATGGATATCAATTTACATGAAAATATTGGTTTGCAGTAACACCATATGTGTGTATCTATTTGCCAGGTAGATTTTTGTTTTACAACACGGTATATGTTTGGTGCCTGCTTTTGTGCCAATGGCTTTCAGCTGTGATTTTAATAATAGTAATAAAAAAAAATAAAAAAAACGATACTTCCCTTTGAAAAAAAAACCCCAAAACATGCACATAGGCAACAAAGATGATCGCCCTCCCCCTGGTCATTGCCTTGGTGCCCATTTCCATGAAAGAGCTTTTCCTTGAAAAGCATTTCCTTTAAATTTTCGTGAAATGATCTGGAGCAATTTTTACTGGACAGTAGAATTTACAATTCCCTCATAGAGTGCCCTTTACCACAAAGAAAATGCCTTGGTGCCTATGTTCACTTCATCGTGCCAATATTCTGCATAATTAACAAGTGCTAATCTATAAGGTCTACCCGGTACTCGTTATAACAAGAGAAACAAAGACATCCCTGGAAGCATACGAGGTGGTCAATTCAATTGATTATAAAGAACTGCAAATATTGAATGACCATAATGAGCGGTCACTCATCATCGTCAAGTGCTCTCATGTTCCTTACAGACTGTATGTCTGAGTGTTTTAACAGGCAGTGAAAAAATCGTGGAAGGAACCTGTCTAAAGGTGTATTATGTAGCTATAGACCTTTATATCACAACACCAGAGCCCAGGTTTTTGCCAACCGAGGTTAACCGTGGAAAGCCATGAATGCAAAACAAAAACAGACGGCCATAACTGTAGTTTGTAACAATGTCACACAGCTATTCAAAAATAGTGTTGCACATGACGTAACCACTCTCAAATAGCGCCCTCTAAGAGGGCAAAAAATGCCCTCACTGAGGAAAAAGGAGGCAAATCAGTTCATAAAAACATGTGACCTGTGTTGCGTTATGCAAAGGGTCTATAGACATTATAAACATGATGCCCTCACCCAGAGGTCAAAAGGAGGGTGATTCATGGGCCAATCATTGGTGCAAGACGGTGCATATTGGTGCAAGACGTTTCTCGTTTTCCTTTCACGCACAGCGCAGCCAACTCACCAACAGCGCCAGCACCGACTCACCTGACTTAGTCCACCCACCACCCCTTTTTTCGCGGGCATTGTGTGGACTAAGTCAGGTGAGTCGGTGCGGGCGCTGTTGGTGAGTTGGCCGCGCTGTGCGTGAAAGGAAAACGAGAAACGTCTTGCACCAAGACTAGCCAATCATATGCCCCTCGCATAAAGATATATGTGTTTCAATTGTTTCATCATTAGTCTACAACATGGCGGCAGAATGACGCCATGCATTTTTTAAAGGTCTATTGAATAGCATTAATATATCACTCAGTAAGTCAGTACTATATCTTGAACAACAAAACTTTTTGTCCAAACGTTGATTCAAGTCTCAAATAAAGACAACAATTGATGTGTTATATATATAAGCCAGGTGCTACTTCTTATCTGGATTCTGGTCTTGTTAAATAAAATTCTGGTCCAATAAAAATATTTTTAAACTACACGTACAAGCCCTGAGGTCTTGTGCAGGCCTTATACATCACAGGGACACAAACATGACAAAGGCAATTGCCTCCATGCTCCATGGTCATTGCCTTGGTGCCCTTGAAATGCTCCAGTAGAAATTTACAATTTACAATTTACAATTTCCTCATACGGTGTCCTTTACCAAGGAGAAAATGCCTTGGTGCCCTTGCCCTTCCAAAAACGAAGCATACAGGCCTGCTTGTATCAAATTTTTACACAAAACATATTTTCCCCCAAAAACGTCTCCTTTAAAGATTTCATTTCAATCATTGTACACCACAACAAACACATCACAGAGCAGTTGGTGATTTCAGAGAGCAAGGACTTGCTCTATGGTGATAATGGTCCCCTCCTCCCACGACACCAATGTCATGTTTTAGAGTGATGGATACCAGCTTTATGGGATAAACCACTCTCACTGATGGGCAGTGCTCGGCTATCCCTGGAGGGGTCGCCAGGCCAAAGTACAGTGACTATGGTACTAGATGGCAGGCAAAGTACAGCATTCATGAGTCACTTTCTACTACTTTTTATTTGCTTTTGTCATTCAATTTTTTTTTTATTTTTTTTTTTATTGTTTATTTGTTCATTTATTATTTGTTTACTTTTAAATATTTTCTTTTACAGTTTTTCGAGAATTGTACAAATGACAGTGTCAGAATTTTTGTTTTAGGGTAACTTGTTTTATATTCATTAGAGTTTTATTCTAGTTGTATTCTATTTTGTTTGAACAAAGTAGTGAATTTTATTATTCTAGTTTTTGAGTAAAAGTGGTGAATTTTCTGTGTTCTAGTTTTATCCTAATTTGTTTTAATGTGGTGAAATAACGGGTCTGTTATTCTCATTGGTTTTTGTTATAGTTCTTTCAACTTTTGTTTTTGAAATTCATAGTTAAAGGCTCCCCCCCCCCCCCCAGCTCATGTTTGAAGACTTTAATACCACGTTATGGAAACCCTACCTTTACTTTCTCGAAAATTGCAAATGGTGTAAAGTGTCACAAGATACTGTAAGAAAACTTCAGCGGATTTTAAAGCTCTCTACTCCTGATGAGATCCTCTAAAACAGAGTAAAAAAATCTGAGGCACATATAGATGAAATGGAACCATATGGATTCGTAGATGTAAGACTGACATGTGATGAGGGTGGATAACATTCTATCAATAATCTTTGTATATAAAGAACTTGGTCAACTATTACAGATACAAATATCTTCCTCGCAAATGAAAGATTTGAGGCTTTGCACAAAAGGAGTATCAATATCTGATTGGTTTTGCAGCAGTAGGTTGGAATATCGCACTGTGGAGGGTGAGTCTTGGGCTGTTTACAAACCTCGGCTTGAGCTCCAGAATGGGCTTGGGCTCAGTAATTGGTTTTTGAAGCACATTTGGCACAGTGTTTCCATCATCAAACAGAGCCCGGAAACTAAGCCGAAATTTGGTAAAAAAGGCCATTGGAGAGTGGGCTTGTGAGAAGGGTCCCATTGAATGATTCTAGGATGTCATAATGGGATACTTTTGGACACTAGGTGGCAGCAGACTTACCAAGTAAAACCATTGTTGTTGGTAATGTGTGCACACTCAGAACTATGTAAACAATGGAAAGTTAACTGGTAATAAGCTTTGACTCTTGTTCAGGTGGGGTTTGAATCCCACCTTCGTGAGTCTATAACACTTGTTTCCCTTCAACAAGATACTTTAGAGGTGAAAGTCAATGCTGACCAAAATAAAGTCAGAAACTTGGATATTGGGAGTTATATATAAAACAATAAAACAATGAAACAGCATTCTCAGTGTTAAATAAGTAGATCAAAGAGCAGGACTTATTTGTATCGGAAGGAAGAAAAATATAACATTTGTTTGACCAATCAGTTAAAAAAAGGTCTAAATTCAGATAAAAATCTGAAATTTCACATATAATCCCTGATACTTGGTAATTAAAAAGTCCTGTGTTCTCCTTTTCATTGTAGGTAAAGGTTGTTCAATTTTTAGTCTATTAAGATAATTAGTATTTCCAATTTAGAGTTCTGAAACCTTCTTCAAAGCTCCCATAGAGAATTGTAGAACTTCTTGAAGAAGCTTATCACTGAGCTTAAAATAAACACTGACACGCTATGTGGCAGCAGATGTGTTACGAGAGACTGTAAACATTTCCAAGTATATTCCGTATTGAATAACCCCCAAATTGCTTTATAGCCCATCACTAAAAATGGTCTTAGCTACCACCCTGCTGTCAATCCTGTTGGCCAGCAATAAAACAACACACTCCATACTACTTCTCTTATATCCTCATTTGCATTCTAATGTGAATTTTGTCTCAACAGCTTCAACCAAGATATAGATCCATCCTGCCCGGCAGCTCGTTTTGAGAAATTCACCAGTGAAGTCAGAGATGGTTAATTTTATATCTAAACTCAAATAAATTCTTTAAAGACCCCTTGCATGTGACGTCACAGGTGCAAAGAGAGCCCCCACTGGGGTCAAAAGGAGGCAAATGATTGGACGAAAGCTGTTCTTTGTGTGAAAAAACGTGCGCATGAGCTCAGAGTCCCTGTAGCGTTTTGTGTTATGCAAGGGGGTCCATTCTGAAAGAGAAATAGCCAGATTTGTCATCTTTGTAGAGAATGAAAAAAGTCCATCCCTAACCAAAGTGTTCATTCTCAGTAAAGGGATTTGGAAATCTTTCCCAGGTACACTTCCTTGCGAGTGGATCCCGCTGATCTCCCATAATGCCACTTGAATGATAGATACCTTAATCCGCTGATTGAAATGGTATGATCCTGACGGTTACATACAGGCAAAATATTTCCTCAACTCCCTTTGGAAATTGGCGAGAGATGAGAGGTAGCTACAGAACGAGGACAGAGCATTGGTTAGCATGAAACTTAATACATGTACAGAGTGAAATCTTTGAGATTTAACGGGATAAGGGGAGCTGGGGGTGACGTCAAAGAGTAGGAGCGTTCATCAAACCTGAGTGGAGTATACAGATGCTATCGATTAACTCATATCAATATTAGCCGTATATGAGATTTGAGGTATTGCATGGTGAGGTATCAACATATATTTGGTTTGCGGTAACACCATATTATATGTATCTACTTGCCAGGTCGATTTTGTTCTTTTCTGTCTTGCTTTATATTTTACTACCGCAGAGTAGATTTTCAGACTTCTCAGTTCTGAAAAGAACTGTCCTGTTTTTTAACTACTACCTGTGCGAATTGATATTGTGGGGTCGTGGTTAAAGTTGCTTGATATTGGCTTGTTGTTCGTGTTGCAACCTCAAGTTATGCCAACAGTCTACACTCTTTTATGACACTCTAAAGTTTCCCCTCAAAAAGAACTGATTCCTGCTATTAAGTGGCATGGCTGACACAATCAATGTTGATTATGACCCGTGTTTCTCATGGGGGTATATCCCCATGTTGGCCACCTTCAAAAACCTGCCAATGGCTCCAGTTAAAGTTTGAAACAAGAGCGTCTAGGGCAGGTGCATGGACTAACTCTAGGACATATGGCAAACAATTTTCATTGTAGTTCGATACCTGAACCTACTCAAGGGATGCTATCAACAAGTTGGTCAACTCCAAGACCCGCCTGCTGGCTACAGATTGTTCATTGTAGCGCGACACCCACGCATCTCAGGAGGTTACATTGCTTCTGTAGGCCACTCCTCAAAAATCACCAATAGCTACAATATTTCACGGGAGATTTGATACCCGAGATTCTCACACACAGGCATCCCCTGTTGGCTTATTCCAAAATAAGCCGATGGCGTCAATATTTTCTTGTCATTGCATCCAGGGATTCAGGGATCCAGGGATTCGGGAGAAAAGCACCCTCTATTGGCCAACTCAAAAACCTGCCAATGGCTAAAAAAATTCATTGCAGTTTGACACTTGTACTCAAAAAGTGGGTGCATCCCCCTGTTGGCCAAATATACACAAAAAAGCCACTGGTTGAAACATACTCATTGCAGAAAAGTGCCTGTACTTTTCAAGAGGGTGCACCCCCCTGTTTGCCAAATAAAAAACAAGCCAGATTGAAAAATACTCATTGCAGCAGAATACCCATACTTCTCAAAAGAGTACATCCCCCTGATGACTGACTAATCAACAAGCCAGGTTGAAAAATACTCATTGCAGCAAAATACCCATACTTCTCAAGAGGGTGCACCAGGGCTCTGTTGGCCAAATAAACAACAAGCCAGGTTAAAAAATATTCATTGCAGCTTAGCCCCCATAGAACCTTTTTGAATCCACGGTTTTGGCTTTGGATTCGGCTTCAGGTTCCGTGCTCTCGTCTGAAGCCCTGAGCACGTACTCGGAGCACGCGCAAAATTGTCAAAACAACTGCGGGCTGAGCTACATGTAGCCTGATCCAAAGCCGAAGCCGTGGTTTCGAAAAAGGCCATACTTCTCAAGTGGGCACACCCTTCACAGCACATTGACACCAAGGCTTCTCAAAGTGTTCTTGGCCAACTTCAAAACTTGCCATCGGCTACAATTTCAAAACTCTTGACTTCAGGTGAAATATTAGTAACCATGGCAACCCCCACAAAAGAAAAAAACATCACAGGAAATTGATATCAGGACTGGTACAAGCTTTGACGGAGAATATAATGCCCCCAATCAAGGCATTGGATCTGGACATTCCCAAATCAAGGTAATTGGAGATTGGACAAAGAATATTACGCAAATCAAGGCATTCACAATCTATCTGATGTTGTATTATGGAGTCAGCAAGATTCTCCACAGTTAGTGTAAAACAAATAGCCTTGTTGAATAACGGTCTTTGTACAGCATTACACAATAATTAGGCTCCACATCTGGGGGGTAACATTTCTCTAAAGGCCGGCCGTTTCCCACGGCAAACAGACCGTCCTTGGTAAAAAAAAACAATAATTGCTGCATCATTAATGGAACCCGATGTAATACAGACAAGCAAATGAATTCTTCTAGGCGTCTAAATAATTACCAAGCTTGAAGGTAATCTAGTTAATGCCACAGAAAATGTTCCCGCCCCCCCCCCTTCCTGGCAGGCAGTAGGCAGGCGTACATCTAGGCTATCACTATGCATTACTTCAGTGTAGCAGATGGGGCTAACTGAGACCTTATAGCCCACCCACCCCCTCTCCCAACTCAATGAAAAACAAAAACCCCAACTCTACAATAATTAATTTACCTAAAGCCAGTGTATGTACATTATGAATTGTCTGTTGCTGTTGTAAGAAAGTAATATTTGTTTAATGATGGGTCTTCTAGGAATTTAATGTACACAGATTTCAACCAATACCAATGACTGGTAAATTTGATGATACATCAAAACTGCGTCACCCCTGAATGGATTCCATGTACACTGCTTCTGAGAATAGAAATGTTGACCCTAAACCAAAAGGTAACGACCAGAAACCAAAAGGTAACGACCAGAAAGACATAACAGTGATAGCCAAAACATCTGACGTCACACTTCAAGGCTTGTGAATTACACCATAGAGTGGCCTCTACCCTAGGTCAACCCCCGTCCATAGTCACCTTTCACCTACATTAATTTCACATGGAGATATACAATCAAATATTACATAGTATAATGTTACTTACAAGTAAATTTACACAGTGCACACTGCATGCAGACAACCAAAAGTAATTTTTCCAAATCTGTGTTTTGATTGGTCCGGGTTGATGTTTGTCATATCAGCTGCACCCACATTAACTCAAACCAATCAAAACGCAGACATTGAAAGCTTACGCCCCTGCACGTTTGTCCAAAAAAATCATTGCATCAATGAAATCCTTGCTGAAAAGCAAGTATGTACCAGTATCTGTCTTTATATCCGAGCTTAGAAAATGAATATCCCCAAATGAAGGCATTGGAGCTTGGACAGTATCCCCCAATCAAGGTATTGGAGCTTGCTAGGACAAGGATACTATCCCACAATCAAGGCATTGAAGCTTGGACAGGAAAAATTGTCCCCCAATCAAGAAATTTGAGCTCTTGCTAGGATAAGGATACTATCCCCCGAATAAGGCATTGAAGTTTGCTAGGACAAGGATACTATCCCACAATCAAGGCATTGAAGCTTGGACAGGAAAAATTATCCCCCAATCAAGGCATTTGAGCTCTTGCTAGGACAAGGATACTATCCCCCAATCAAGGCAGTGGAGCTTGTACAGGGAAAATTATCCCCAATAAAGGCATTGGGCATTCTTGAACAGAAGTTGAATCTGAGCATAGAGTAAGGATCTCAGCATGGAGGTAGATGATCTGAGCAAGGCAGATCTCTGTGGAACTCATAAACCAAAGATAGTATAACCATACACTGTGTCTGAGAGCTACATTGGTGATGATTATTGACCCTTCGGAGCTGTCAATATCCATCACAATAAATCTCTCCACATAATATAGTAACTAAATATCTACTCCTTTCATTTTCCCAATATTGGAATGCCTTCCCCCATGCTGTGGCATAGTGTTAGCCAGTGGGACGACTGCCTGTCTATTTGCACTTCAAAAAGAAGATAATTAGGACCCTATAACATGTTAAAGAGGGTCTCAATGGTTAAATTGTGTTTTGTGATGCAACTTGTTTTCCACGAAAGACAGACTTCATAAAATCGTTTTAAAAACGGACTTTGATAACAAATTACCTGAAGGGTATTTCACATGCTGTGGCACTGTACACCATTTTAGCATGAGGTACATGTAAGAGACTTGTCATGTTTTTCCATTTTCATAAGAACTCTCTCTATTAGACAATGAGTGCATCACAAAACTGACTTGGACCTTGGAGTCTCTCTTTAGAGTGTTATAAAAACGAGTTTCATAACTCAGATTATGTTCAAAATGAGTCACATAACTCAAAGACAGCTCTGCATACCAGTCATACCAACAAAATATGTATGCCCTTCCAGTAATTATAAAATGTTGTATAAGAACTGCATATTTTGTACATTGAGCGTTTATTAGACACCCTGTTTTTCAATCAAAGGCTAATCTGAACATCCTATCCCCTGAGGACAAACTGCACATCACAGCTTCATGCAGAATTCTGTGCTTATGTTCTGCTAAAATAGAACTTTATAGAGTAGTATAAGTGCAGGGTTATGTGCTAAGCATGAAATAAGGCCTAGCTGTCAAGCATTGGTGCAGCCGTCGATTTCACCAACTTTGGGAATAATCTTAAGACTTAGGACAAGTTAAGCTCCATATCCATAGCGTTAGGGCGCATTGAATCCATCCTAAGTTTGGACGGGTTACTCGTCCTAACTCGAGATAGGATTAATCCTAACGTTTTGAGAAATTGTCTGCAGTACCAAATACACCAGATGGTGGACTGTCCTCTTATGGAAGAAGATGGATGCTTAGCAATTGTTTTTGCTAACCAAAAATTAGCAGGGAACTAGTCACAAACAATTGACATTACACTGTTTTTGTTGCCATTACCAACAAAAACATCTCTTCATATCGTCTCCGGAACATCTTCCATTTAAAGAAGCCTAAAAAGCATCCATACTATCCCTTACTAACTACATTGTACCGACAGGCAAAACTAGCCTACCTACAGAGCTGCAAACATTTGCATCTTGCAATCAGGGATCTATTGTACAACAATCGGAGGAGATATTTGAAATTACATTCAACATACTTGGGGGGAAAGTTTCAACAATCACAAACATTCTAAAATTAGTTCATCAGAACATGGAATGATCATGAAAAGATCCAATCAGGGAGATATTTGTAATGACATCCAACCCAAAGGGGGGGGTGGAAGTTTCATTTAAAACCATAGAGATTCTCAAAGTAGTGCACCAGAACATGGAATGATCGTGAAAAGGTCCAATCAGGGAGATATTTGTAATGACATCCAACCCAATGGGGGGAGTTTCATTAACCATAGAGATTCTCAAATTAGTTCATCAGAACATGGAATGATCGTGAAAAGGTCCAATCAGGGAGATATTTGTAATGACATCCAACCCAATGGGGGGAGTTTCATTAACCATAGAGATTCTCAAATTAGTTCATCAGAACATGGAATGATCATGAAAAGATCCAATCAGGGAGACATTTGTAATGACATCCAACCAAATGGGGGGAAAGTTTCAACAATCACAGACATTCTCAAATTAGTTCATCAGAACATGGAATGATCATGAAAAGATCCAATCAGGGAGATATTTGTAATGACATCCAACCTAATGGGGGGAAAGTTTCAACAATCACAGACATTCTCAAATTAGTTCATCAGAACATGGAATGATCATGAAAAGATCCAATCAGGGAGATATTTGTAATGACATCCAACCCAAAGGGGGGGGGGGGTGGAAGTTTCATTAACCATAGAGATTCTCAAAGTAGTGCATCAGAACATGGAATGATCGTGAAAAGGTCCAATCAGGGAGATATTTGTAATGACATCCAACCCAATGGGGGGAGTTTCATTAACCATAGAGATTATCAAATTAGTTCATCAGAACATGGAATGATCGTGAAAAGGTCCAATCAGGGAGATATTTGTAATGACATCCAACCCAATGGGGGGAGTTTCATTAACCATAGAGATTCTCAAATTAGTTCATCAGAACATGGAATGATCGTGAAAAGGTCCAATCAGGGGGATATTTGTAATGACATCCAACCTAATGGGGGGGGGGAGTTTCAATAACCATAGAGACTCTTAAAGTAGTGGATCAGAACGATTGGATCGATTTCTCTTCAGGGAATTTGGCAGCTCGTTTATCAATAATGGATATCGATGGTGTTCAACACAATCACCCAACCATCTCCCCGGGATGCCCGCCAGTGTATCACCAAGTCAGTCAAGCCATTTTTCTCAGAGATTTCTCTCCGTTCAAGAGGGTTAAAGACCCTGTATGAATTCTTGAACGGCTGCTTACAAGTGGGTGATTACCAATGCATTATCAAGCTGCAGGAACGGTGTATGAATTATTCACATCATGTAAGATACAAGGTAGAGTAGAGAAGAAGGGCCCGTGTAGCAGTTTAAAAAAATCGGCGTCTGGAAAACGCTGTCAAGTGCCAAGAGTGAAAAGGCATTGGCGTAAAATTTATGTTTGCATAACTCTTTTTCTCTGACTTTTTTTTTTGGGGGGGGGGGAGCTGGGGGAGAGGCTTTATATAAAGTTAAATTTGATGAGATAAGGCGCTCCTGAAAGTGATTTGTTTGGCCTTCTTTTTTGGGGGGGGGGGGCTGGGATGTGTCTAAGATGTATCTTGAAGCAGAACAACATCCTGCCCAGCAACCTGTTTTGAGCAATTCACCAGTGAGGTCAGAGCTGGTTAGTTTGTTATCTAAACTCGAATCATTTCTTAATTCTAAGGAGAAATGCTTAGATTGGTTGTCTTTGTAGGGAGTGAAAAAAGTCCATCCCTAATCTGAGATATTTTAGATAGTGAGTGGAGTTTTGGGGCTTGTGAGCCACTTGTAGTAAGTGTGATTTTGTTTTCCTTTTTGGTAAGTTTGTTTTCTAAACATTTAAAAAAAAGTCCAACAATGCAAAGATCAACTGTTCACCAAGTTGGCCTTGTTAATTTCACATAAAACAGCCACAATGGCACCAAGATCTGAATGTCCAGCCTAATTGCCGCTCTTCATTTTCTCATACTGTTTTTCTCAGGCTCTTAAACCTCTCAAATTTTCTGCATTCTTAGTCCAACCTTAATTATTTCCTGTTTATTATGCTTTCTCGAACTATTTCAATAAAATGTGGACATAAACTTGATTTACTTTTAATATATCAAGCAATAAGGGAAACTGACTGTGTAATTGTTATGAGAAAATTAACTTTTGCAAACCATTTACCAACTAAAAGGACCAATGGTATAAATGCACAAAATAGTTAGAGGCTTGATGTTTCAACCGTAGCAGATCTTTCTTGAATGCTAAATTTTTAATCAGAGTTTGCCCTTACTTTTTTAGTGCATAGTCAGCTGGACAGTTAGCTTGTCACTTCACTGGTCCCCCAGCTTTTACACTTGTAGATTTTCTTCCTACTGTTATTTGTGTGGGACTTGAGTTTCAGTGGATTAAATGAAGTGTTTGGGAGCAAATGGACTAGTCAGCAGGGCCAGTAAGACAGTATTTTGAACAGCTACTTATTTACAAGTACATGTATATCCAAATTTACACAGATTTGATATATCATGCATATCATATGGCGATGCACAACAAGTAAGAATACTGGTCTTGGACATAAACCATACAATGGCCTTTAAGAGTACTTTAGCAATCACTTTACATGTAAGTTGTCTTACAAGAAGCCAATCAAGTTCCATACATGAAACACTATTCCCGTACTGTACATATGCATGCCCTCCGCATCAATTTATCAATACTGCAACCTGCCATTTTACCCCTCAGCACAAATGAATACTTCAAGTGCTCGACGAAACGATGATAAAAGGCGACCTGAAAGTTTCAAGAGCAGCTCTAGGGATGTTTTGAAAAATCCCCAAACCGCTCTCAATTTTTCCAAGATGTATTGTGAAGTGGGGGACTCATGGAGTGTGCAGGAAACATGCAGGAAATACAGCTGAGCTTGGCAATGTGAATGAAATTATAAGAGTGGGGTTGCAGGGTTAACTTCAAGTGCTACTAAATACAGGGGCTATGCATAAATCGACCACTAACATATTCTATAATAGAGAATGGCTCACTCCATTTGTTACAATGTAAATGCTGCTTTAATATCCTTATATATTTCAAAAAAAAATATTGACAGAATAGGGAGACCGCCAACATAAGGCTAGATAGGATAGATAGCTCAGTTGGTAGAGAGCCGGCACATTAATCAAGAGGTCGTTGGTTCGAGTCCCACTCTAGTAAAATGTTCTTTGTTCAACCCAAAATCTTATAATATTTCCATAACAAAAATATATAAACCAATATATTAAGAAGCCTGGGGTCAACTTCACAAAGCAATAAGCTTTATTAAACTAATCGCCTTACGCCTTATCGCCTCACACTACTCCTGTTTATCAGGCAGGCCTTGAAACGCATTCCTACAACCGTCTCAACTCCTTAGGAGTATGCAGCACCGGAAGCCAAATGATATTCATGTGATTCTATTGATTCACATCAACAACCTCAACCATCAACAACCTCACATCAAGGGTCCAGGCTCTGTACAAGCCTAGGCTTTTTCTTGGTGCCATCCTCTTATCACCCTTTGTTCTTTTGTCTGGTATGTTTCATGATTATTTATTGTGATATTTGGAAATAAAAAACAAACAACCTCTACACCCGCAGTCTCCCTGAAGTAATGAAAAGCGATTATAAGTTGCCAACAAGAACACGACCAGGATTCGAACCCACACTCTGATAACTCAGGCTTCAGAACTTGAGTTGGATGTTCTTAGACCATGTGGCAATCATACACCACTGATATTATTTCTTGCAAGAAGAAAGAAGAGTCAAGAAAGAATATTCTTTACTCTGAAAATTTCCATTTCAAGACTGTAGATTCCACATGTACATGTCCAGCATACAGTCGACCGGAGTGAAGTGCAACCTTGAAACTATTTCATTAGTCAAGTCTGCCGAAATAATCTCCCCCAAATGAATCCGATTATCCGACGGGGCCCAACATTTATCTATCTCACATGATCAGGTTTCACTTGTTGCTTAGTGCCCACACGTCCGCAAAGCAATCCAAGATTGATGAGGAGCCAGAGAGAGAGAAAGATAAGAAACACACAAGAATAAAAAGGGGGGCCAAGAAAAAAAAACTGCCGCAACCTCAAGTTTCCAGAAGCTCTCATTTTTTCATTCAGACATTATTATGACAACTTTACCTCTATCCTGCCCAGCCATGATCAGATTTATTTCCTTTCTTTGGAAACCAAGTAACAGGTTTTTAATAAGGTTTTGATTTGATAAATTGTGATGATCGTGTTACAGGAAAGACTAATATTGACACTGGAGCTCCGCTAAGTGAGTTTATTTCGGCCCCGCACATGGGAACGTGACAGAGTGAATAAACTTCCCCGGCAAACGGAAACCCTTTTGTGAATCCACGAGAACTTCTTTGTGATCACATCCGTGGTTGTTTCAGCAGCTGGCTTTAAAATAAACCACTTTGCAAAGGTGAAAACCTATTGAAATTAATTGATTACCAAAATTGGGGATAAAACCAATCCCAAGAAAACCTGAAAGAGAGAGATAGAGAAAGTGACTGAAGCTCTGAAAATCACTTTTTAAAGGCAGTGGACACTATTGGTAATTACTCAAAAATAACTATTACCGTAAAACCTTACTTGGTAACGAGTAATGGGGAGAGGTTGATAGTATAAAACATTGTGAGAAACAGCTCCCTCTGAAGTGATGTAGTTTTCAAGAAAGAAGTAATTATCCACCAATTTGATTTTGAGACCTCAGATTTTGAATTTGAGGTCTCGAAATCAAGCATCTGAAAGCACACAACTTCGTGTGACAAGGTTTTTTTTTCTTTCATTATTATCTTGCAGCTTTGACGACCAATTGAGCTCAATTTTTCAGATGTTTGTTATTTTGTGCATATGTTGAGATACACCAAATGAGAAGATTGGTCTCTGACAATTACCAAAAGTGTCCAGGGTCTATAAGCAATAAACGGACTTTTATGAAGATTCATAGCGACTGCAAAACTGATTTTTAAATTTTACTCGCAGTTTTATAAGCTGAATCAGCTGCCAGGCCTGATACTTCATGGGGACAACGAAGGCGACTGCCTCTATGCCCCCCGGTCATTGCCTTGGTGCCCTTGAAATGCTACAGTATGAATTTACAATTTCCTCAGGTGCTTTTTACCCAGGAGAAAATGCTTTGGTGCCCTTGCCCTTCCAAATACGAAGCATACAGGCTTGAATTGCAATTCACAAACTAATAAGGCGAGCTGTTTCAACAAGTCTTTTGTTCGCTCTCTTTTCACCGGAGAATCTCAATTTCCTGCAGTTTCCATGGCAACATACCCATCACAGAGATAGACAAAGAAAGACATGTTATGACTGAAATTGTAAGAATGGGCTTCCCTGAACATCCATTCAGTCACAGGTTGTTGTTTTGGTTGAAATGTTTTGTCCCGTTCTAATTGGCATATCCAAGATGCTTATGAAGCAAAAGCGCGGCAGGGGAGTTTTTCCCTAAAGTTGTTTACTAAAGGCGAGTGCAGTTTCCTCAAGAGAGGGTTTTGTATTTATTAAAGTATTCACAAAGGGAGAAAAGTTAGCTTGTAAACATGTACAACAAATCCTCTTTCCCTACGTATGAAAAAAACTGATCAGCATGAGCTGAAAATGTACCTTGGGGCATTGTTAGCAAACAGGTAGGTCCCTCAAGCAACTACCTGGTGATCATCAGAGCTTGTTTGGATGAAGTAGGTTTAGCTTCTACAAACAGCATCATACATGTTTTATAATAGCAATAATAAATAAGTACTCCTAAATCCCCTCTCAAACTGGTTACAAATATGTCATTAATTATTCACCAGCTACAGGACTTAGGAAAAATGACGAATAGATGACCATTTAAAAAAGTCTACAGTTGTGATAAACTCTTACATTATTTATTTTTTAATTTTGTTCAGTGGTGAATTTAGTCACGGTATATCATCTCAAAGTTGAGTGCCATCAGCAACTGTGCAAGAATGGATGCAAATTCATAATTTAAAGACTGGACTGTTTAAAATCTGTGGAAAGTTGAATGACATTCCTTCCATGACATTAATACAACACCTTGAAAGGTATACAAGTTAAGGCGTTAAACACTGCTGCCAGAACGTGCCAGAGCAAACCCCTTCTCTTTACGATAGTGTACTACTTTTTGTGCATTGCACAACACACAAGACCTAAGGCTTTAAAGGCAGTGGACACTATTGGTAATTACTCAAAATAATGACTAGCATAAAACTTTTCTTGGTAATGAGTATTGGAGAGAGGTTGATAGTATAAAACATTGTGAGAAACAGCTCCCTCTGAAGTGAAGTAGCTTTCGAGAAAGAAGTATTTTTCCACAAATTTGATTTTGCGACCTCAGATTGAGAATTTGACACTCTGCTGATCTGAAAACACCAGCCACAACACGCAAGGAAAACACTGTACTTAATCAAGATAATCCTTGGAAAACAAAAAATTACAATAAAAAAAAAAAATAACTCCATTATTCACACATTTCAAACACTAATTTCTGGTTTAAAAAAATATGCTCCACATAAAATGTTTCTTTTTAAATCCCTGCAAAATTACATCTTCTTTACCAAATACTAACTGCATAGCCTGAGTTTTGAAGAAAAGAAACACAAGTATAATTGCTTTCAGCTACACAGTCCTGCTGTCTGAACTATAAATACATAAGCCTTTCTTTGGCTCTTGTCCAACATTTTGTCTGATAAATTGGCCAGTTTGGCCTCGGAAGGCTAATTCAAAAAGCCTTACTAGCATAACTAGCGTCTTGTGAAGTTCCCTCAGTTGCTCAAGTATGTCTGCATCCTGTAGAGTTTCCTAATTGCTACATTTCTTTTCACTAATAATGAACAGGGGATTTCAGAACAAGACCTGCTCACTCAGTGTGGCCTAACTAGATGTTTTCATTTAGCAGCAGGTTTCCAGGCTCGTGAAAATATAACACTGCCACCATCCCACCAACCTTTTAAAAAGTATGGCGAACCGACTAAATATATAATATATATATTGGATGTATCTATGCATACAGCACACTTATTCATATTTCAAATCTTAAGGGCAATCTCATGATTTTATAACAGTTTGTATAAAATCTTCTGAAAGCTCGGCCCAATCTACCACAAAAAACAAGTAGTCTAATATATTGGATTAACTTTTTTAAACATTTTTTCTTGAAAGCACAATCATTTATATTTCAATTTTAAAGGGTTATTCCGTGTTTTTATAAAAATTTCTATAAAATCTTCTAAAAGCTCATCCCAATCTACCAAAAAAGTATTAAAAAAACAGTAGTCTAATATATGGATTTATTTATTTGAATACATTTTCTCTTTAAAGGCAGTGGACACTATTGGTAATTACTCAAAATAATTATTAGCAAAAAACCTTACTTGGTAACGAGTAATGGGGAGAGGTTGCTAGTATAAAACGTTGTGAGAAACGACTCCCTCTGAAGGGGAATAGTTTTTGAGAAAGAAGTAATTTTCCACGAATTTAATTTCAAGACCTCAGATTTAGAACTTGAGGTCTCGAAATCATGCATCAGAAAGCACACATCTTCGTGTGACAAGGGTGCTTTTCTTTCATTATTATCTCGCAACTTAGATGACCGATAGAGCTCAACAATTATTTTATGCATCTATAGTCTAATGTGTTCTCATTTTAAAAAAAAAATTTCCAATTATGCTGCTTCAGCTAGGTGATTTGCAAAGGAATTCCGCTGTCATTGTTTGGGGTAATCATTTAAGATATGAAGGGTTTAATTTGCAGAACTATTTGCCAATTGTAAGCACAACATCCTGTTTGTATAGAATCTCATTTGATGCTCCATTAAGTTCTACACCAAGACTGACCCTAATGGGTTTTAGCAAAATAGCAAGGTTTCTAGTTGGGCAATTTTGTTCAAAGAAGAATAAGAGGTTTGGGAATAGCACTCAGTGTTGTCGTTTTACTTTTGAGTTGAAGGTCAATTAAAGTACTACTGAGTACTAGGGTGAGTGTCCGAGTACCGAGTCCACAAAGTACCAAGTACTTGCATCTCCGAGTAAGGGTATGGGAGAAGTCCGAGTACCAAGTATTCTGATATTAAGTACTAAGTACTTGGATTTTCAAATAAAAGTACAAGTGTCTAAGTACTAAGTATTTATGATAATCGAGTACCAAGTCCAACAGCCAAGTACTTGGATCTCCCAGTATGAGTACAAGTGCCAAGTACCAAGTATTCTGATATTCAGTACTGAGTTCAACAGACAAGTACCAAGTACTTGGATCTCAAAGTGTGAGTACCAGTACAAGAAATAAGCTCTTTGAAATTGAGTCCTGCCCACCCCTTCTAGATAAAATGGGTATAGGGAACCCAACAGAGGGTAACGCTACAAACCTTTGGGGTTTCCCCCATCCCTCCTCTACCCCTTTTTCAGCTGCAGCCCTCACCCCTCCCCCTCTAACATTTCAGTTCTTCATGCCTATTAGATCGTCGTCAACACTCAGCCATTTTATAGCACTGAGCAGCAATATTGACGATAGTCAGCATATAGATACAGCCAGTTGTCAAGGTTACAAATGTGTTGATGCATTGTTAAGTACCATTAAGCTCCTGAATTGATAGCATTAGATTCAGGGGGACAAAGAGTGCGTCGTAAATGGAGGAATCGTTTGTGATGAAAGATCCGTGCTTAACCTCAATTTAATCACTTCAGTCATGTTAAAGGTGCTCTGTAATGGCTTTCTCCCAGGCAGCGTACACTTGAATAAGCAGGTGTTTTGTGAAAAGTCTACAAAAGTGCAGTGTTCTTTTCTTAGAAATGGGTAGTTTTTATATTGTTTTCCCTTGTCAACAACAACAGCTCACTGACAGACTCACACATTGTCCAAAGTCAACATAAATGTGAAGGCATGTGAGCCAGTCATTGGTCATAACCAAGGTATGACACAACTTTCAACAGCCAATCAGCATTATTGCAGTTCAGAGATTCAAACTTTTTACATCTTGCAATCAGGGAGATTGGATATAACAAATCAAGGAGATAATTAGAACTACACTCATTGTAACAAGGAAAAAGTTTCCTTAACTAGGGAGATCGTCAAAAAGCTTTTAATCAGAAAATGGAAAGATTGTTTTGTTTTAAGGGAGAGTTGGGAGCTCTGTTACTGTTAGAGTGATCTGGGCCCAAATTTCATAGAGCTGCTAAGCACAACAATTTGCTAAGCATGAAATTTTTGCCCTGATAAAAACAGGATTACAACCAAATTTCCATTTGATTTGCATGATAAGCAAACAGCAGCTGAATACCAGTAACAAGCAATGCAATAAAAGGAAATTTGGTTGGTAATCTTGTTTTTTTATCAAGGAACGAAATGTCATGCTAAGCAAATGTTTGTGCTTAGCAGCTCTATGAAATTGGGCCCTGGACAGTCATGTGTAGAGAGTAGTTAAACCCAAGTCAATAGATAAGACCAAGGAAAATCTATTGCAAACTGCTTCCCAACCAAATAGACCTGCGGTATAAATGCAAATTGTGGGAATGGCCTCTACTCAAAGAGAGGGCTTTTGAGGAAGATTGATTTACGACTAAGATTGATCTTATAGCTCATTGTGAAATTGAGCCCAGGACAAATAGCAGACAACAAAATCACCATTTCATGGTCTTAGGATAAACCCAAAATGGCCAAAAACAAACATAGCTTGTTTAGGAATTGACCCAAACAACAGACAAGGCTTTGGTTTGATGCAGAATTTATACTGGGATGGGGTCCACAGAGGTAAAAGACAAGTAAATCAACCTGAATAAACCAGCAGGCCCATTTCATAGAGCTGCTTAAAGACAGTGGACACTTTTTGTAATTGTCAAAGACCAGTCTTCTAACTTAGTGTATCTCAACATATGCATAAAATAACTAAATTGTCACACGAAGTTGTGTGCTTTCAGATGCTTGATTTCGAGACCTCACCATCTCATTCTGAGGTCATGGAATCAAATTTTTGGAAAATTACTTCTTTCTCGAAAACTATGTTACTTCAGAGGGAGCCGTTTCACACAATGTTTTATACTATCAACAGCTCTCCATTACTCGTTATCAAGTAAAGTTTTATGCCAATAATTATTTTGAGTAATTACCAATAGTGTCCAGTGCCTTTAAGCACAGAAAGCAGCTAAGCAGAACAAAATCATGCTTACCAGCCAAAACTTCATGTCCCATCTTTGACTGGTATCCTGCTTATTTTTTACTTGGCATAAAAATAGTTCAGCAATATTTTCCGCTCTATGAAATAGGGCCCTGTTTATCATAATTTTTTTTTAGGATGTGGGAAATAAACAAGAAAGGTCACTCACCTCTTGGTCACAGTTGGCGAAGTAAACATAGCAGTTGAACTGCTTGGAGATGGTGCATGTGGTGTCACTGAAACATTTGTAAACAAAATGCATTATTTATTTATTGAGTGCCCAAAGAAATTGGTCCGAATGAATGAAGAAAATTTAGCATTCCATTTTGCCCTTTTTACACCTTTGTCAGTTAAAAATAAATTGTAAAAAACGTAAATTTACAGACCAATTTATTGTTTGTCGCAATGGTAGTGTTCCGACTCTCGCTTAAAAGTTTCATGGCTGCCCTTTGCCTAATGAAAATGGCCTTGCCCTCTGAATGATGACATTCCAGGCCTGGACCTAAGTTCATAGAGCTGCTTAAGCACAAAAAGTACTCAAGCACCTCAAAGTTATGCTTTTCAGATTAAGGTTACGAGCCAAACTACGCGTACAATTTGTGACTGGTATCATGCTCATTCCTATTAAGCAGAAATTTGTTAAGCAATAGTTGTAGCTCAAGCAGCTCTATGAAATTGGGCCCTGGTTGACGCTTACCCAGCAACATAAGCAAAATATAGAAGAGCATCCGTCCTCCGGCCGCATGAGGAGATTTCTGGGTAGCAGTGCTTCATGAAGACGGTGTCTTCGTCTGATGATTCCCACGTAATGAGATTCGTCTCCCCCAACTCAAGGTACACATCCTGTCAACAATGGAGTGAAAACATCAATGGAAATAAGTTGTTTCTATTAATTGTGACAACAAATTTAACTCTTAAAGTTTTCAATTTTTGCTTCAAGTAATAGATCACAACTGAAAATGAGTTGGTTAATGCTAAATAATTTCGGGTCGAACAGAGACAAATATGATAGAGTGTGATTTGAACCTGCGACCATTGAATTACGGTAATGTACCGGCTGCACTCTACTGAGCTATCGACATGTAGCTCTAATGTTGGTGATCTCCTTATTTTGTTAAAATCTTTGTTCGGGGTCGCAAGTTAGAAGCCTTTAAACCTTGACCTGTCATATATAGCGAGGGATCACGCAAAAGTTTACGATACAACCTGGAAAGCCGCAGCAGAGCAATAGACCACAAGAAAAATTTCTTATAACTAGTCAACAAAACATTTATATTTAATATCTCTCAAATCGAGGGTGTCCGTTTGGCTTCTTTGTTTCTAGAATATTTGTTATTTGTAGTAGACCTCAAAAAAAAATAATAAAAAAATCTAATATTACAGAGATCCCTAAAGGTCCATCCTAATTTCTTTGTTTAATTCTACACTCGCTGCCTTTACTGCTGATCTTTGTTCACTATTTTCTTTTGCATTAATGATGAACAAAACTGCCAATGTACACTGCAATTTGAGAAATTTTAACTCGACCTCAAAGCAAAATGGGGAAAAAAAGACAACACATTCCAAGGTAATTGCTTTTTTCATAATGTAATGGGCAATTATTAAAAAAGCCCAGTGAGTTGGCAGTTTTCAATAATCTCATTATCTTTTTTGGTCCTTACATTCCTTGTAATTGACTGTTTTCCAGAGAGATCAAATTATCACTGATGTAGATAACCGTCCGTAAATGTCAACGCCCAACAAATCACTTTGAGAAAGGGGCTCAGTCAGGCTGGTGTTTATATCTGGTTTCATTGACATTAAATGACTGAGAATATTTCTCCTGGACAGGTTGCAAGTCCATCTCAAGCTCTGGTATTGTACGCAGCAGATTTTGGGTTCGATACCTTGTCATGACACTTGTGCCCTTGGGCAAGGCACTTAACCATAATTGCTTAGTACAAAATTGAGAAGGTAGTGCACTCTGCTCTAGCAACAAGGCTCCAAGTGGGTGATACCCATGCCTTAATCCTTATTATTTTATGTTATATTTGTAATGATAAAAGAGATAAAAAGATAAACAGAGTCTACAATTGAGGACGCTCCAATTGCATGACATTGTGAATGGAATCTTGGTTGATGATGATGAATGATAAAAATTAGTGAAACGGTGAGCAAGTACAGCTTAATGATAATGAAACTTACCTTGTATGTCTTTAAGAGATGACAATTAACGGCAAGATGCAGAGAATTACAAACAGAGAAGAAGGAAAAAAATAGAACAGAGTTTGTCACCAATAATATACAAAAATTGCTGTTAGCATAAAAACTCACTTGCAATGAGCAAAGAAGAGCTCTTGATAGTACAAAACATTGTGAGAAACGGCTCCATCTTTAAGGATTCGGTTACTTTTTCAAAATGTCCACAGATTTACATTAAACTTACAGGGTTTGAAGATAATGATAGTGGAATACTTCCCTTCAAATATTACTAACTGAGGTTGGGTAGTTTTTGAGAAATGAGTAAAACAAGTCACAAAATTATTTTCGTCTCAAAAGACCAAAATTATGTTAGCTCGAAAAATCCCCTTAACCAGTTATGATATTATACCAAAACCATAGCATAAAAAAATAACTGGTTAATACGCTTTAACATGCTAAAACTGAGACGAAAATTAAACTTTTACTCTCAAAAACTACAGCACCTCAGTAAGTAAAATTTCAAGGGAAGCTGTCTACTATCATAATCTTCAAACTGTGTAAGTTTTAATGTAAATCTGTGGACATTGTGTTTTTTTGAAAAAGTACCTACCCCCCTTTAAGCAATCAAATGTATAGCTTTTGAGAAAGAGGTAATTTCCTTGCGACACTGATGACCAATTGAGCACAAATTTGCATAGAGTTATTTTATGCATACGTTGGGAAACACCAAGTGAGAATACTGGTCTCTGACATTTACCAAAGGTATCCAGTCCCTTTAAGGTCGGGGGTCGCACAAATATCAGGTCAGTTTTGTTCGGATGGGGGAAGTTTACAACCAAATAATGTGGCACCAAGAGTCAATTATTGGACAAAACTGAGGACATAGAACTTTGTAGTTCCCGATCATTATTTACCGAGGAATTTGGTCCTTTCTCTTTCAGAACGCTGGCAATAGCGCTCTCTATGACCGCGGTTCCACCATCCTACATAAAATGATTGAAACTATGATCAAATGATTTAGAATCTCTTCGAATGATAAGAAAGTATACTAAGATTATTCAGGTAAGCTCACACTTGGTAATGTTTACAGAGTGCATTCGATTAGCTTCCCTGGGTCGACCTGCGGTGCTCACTTGGGTGAGCCCTGACAAGAGCTAATGGAACGATCACACTCGGCCTCTCGTGGTGACGGCATGCACTTCAGGTCATCCCCCAAGTGAAGTGACCCACTCCACAAGCAGGGCACTGGGGGCTGACCCGGGTGAGCCCCTGGAATGACGTCAAAGCTATTCGAATGTACCGGGGGCAGACCAGGGTCACCCAGGGAAGCTAAACGAACCCACCCACAGTGTGGTTCATTTGAGTATAAATATGTTTTAAACATATTTTAAAAGGTTTCAAAATCCTTACACAAAAGGCGTTTCAAAGTTATGCCCTGCCAACATTTGCATCTTGAAACCAGGGATATTTTTGCAACTATAAGGGATAACTTTAAGTTACATTCAACATGGGGAAAAGTTTCAAACACTTTCCATAGTCGTTCATCAGAACATAGACAAATTGGTTAATATTCAAGGAAACTCTCTGCAAAATCAGGGAGATGTAGCAGCTGTAGTTTATAAACTCATCATCTTATGTTTTATAAGGTAATAGCTGTAAAATCCCTGATAAATGAAGTTTTCCAAATCGTGGTGTACTTACTTTGCCTACACCTGCACAGCCAACGTACTTCACTTTATACACAGAGCTAGAATAGAAACAACAAAATTTAAAGTATAAAATATTAAGAAGATTCACTTTGAACCTAAATCGCCAAGGACATTTTCCCAGGAATAACTCAAAGACAATAACAATAATAAAATAATAATAATAGTGAATAATTTTCATTTAGCACAAAATTACAATGAAGTCTCACAGCGCTTTTAAAAAAATGAAAGAGTGAAACCAGAACTATTGAATACAAATATTACAGAAAATACAGAAAGAACTACAAAATGCAACAGCTCAAGCCAAAAAAAACCATTGAGTGTATTTGTTTTACTCAATAATTTGTTTATTTATTTACAATTACAAGCCTGATGATAATTTTAGAATCCCTTCAATTGTTCCGTAAAGTTATTATTTATTCAGCCAAAATATATGAAACAATCATACAGACATGCATGACAGGAAAGTGAACAAACAATAAGAAAAAAAGGATAATAGGATGTCTAGTATATAAATGAACAGACTAGAATTTAAATTGGATTTAAAAAGCAGGAGTAAGGGGCCAGTCGTCAATTTCACCAAACTCTTCCTAACTTAGGATTAATCTTAGGACTTAGGACGAGTTAAAGACAGTGGACACTATTGGTAATTGTCAAAGACAAGTCTTGTCACTTGGTGGTGTATCTCAACATACATGTGTATGCATGAAATTACAAACCCGTGAAAATTTGGGCTCCATCGGTTGTGGAATTTGCGAGATAATTATGAAAGAAGAAACACCCTTGTAACACGAAGTTGTGTGCTTTCTGATGCTTGATTTCGAAACCTCAAATTCTAAACTTGAGATCTCGAAATCAAGTTCGTGGAAAAGTACTTCTTTCTCGAAAACTAAGTCACTTCAGAGGGAGCTGTTTCTCACAATGTTTTATACCATCAACCTCTCCCCATTACTCGTAATCAAGAAAGGTTTTATGATGATAATTATTTTGAGTAATTACCAATAGTGTCCACTGCCTTTAAGTTCCGTATCCAGAGACGTAGGATGCATTGAATCCATCCTAAGTTAGAACGGGTTACTCGTTCGAGATTTTGTGAAACCCGCTGCAGGGATGGGACAGAAGAGAATGGGTATGGGTGTAGAGAGCAAAAATTGAAAGGCCAAGTAACATAGTATGCAATTGAACACAGGCTAATGATTAAAGGCAACATTAAAGGAACACGTTGCCTTGGATCGGTCGAGTTGGTCTTTGAAAAGCGTTCTGTAACCGTTTGTTATAAAATCGGTATGGTTAGAAAGATGTTGTAAAAGTAGAATACAATGATCTACACAAATATGCCTTGATATTGCGTGGTTTTCGTTTTACCTCGTCGACAAACACGGTCGGCCATTTATGGGAGTCAAAAATTTGACTCCCATAAATGGCCGACCGTGTTAGTTCGCGACGTAAAATGAAAACCGTGCAATTTTGAGTGATACTTGTGTGGATCATTATATTCTACTTTTAAAACATCTTTCTAACCATATACATTTCATAACAAACGGTTTCAAACGCTTTTTATAGACCAACTCGTCCGATCCAAGGCAACGTGTTCCTTTAATCGTAAAGGCAAGAAAGAACATAAAAAACAAAAAATTCATTCTAAAATGGCCAAGATTAAAACAAGCCAACCTAATCAATGACTCAGGAGCCTATTAATGCCAAAGAGGAGAGAGTTACAAAAAAAAAACTTAACTACCTTCCGCTAAGTTTATGCAGCACTTCTCCTTGATCACTGTCCGTTGATGATTTCCTGAGGTTGGGGTCTCGGTCAGTAGGGACTTTGAAACCACTGTATTCATCTCTCAAGACGCACCAGATGTCGTGGACGTTCTGAAACACTTTGCCTGTTCGCAAGTGACACTAACGAGAGAGAGAGAGCAAAAAACAATCACATAGGTAAGTTAAAAATTGTGATTTTTTTTCTTAAAACAAAAAAGCATAATTAATAATATCTAATCTTGTCTGTTTGTAATGTACTAATGAAATTAGCAGCGAAGATATGGAATGGTCTTCCATATTACATTCGGGCAGCTTTCACAACTGATAAATTCAAATCAGCACTCAAAACACATCTGTTCAACATGCACAACTAATCATCGCCTTTGACATTATTTTGATATGGACATTTGAACTTGCCCACAGGGCATAATAACTTTAACTATTCTATTAGATATCACGAGTAGTGCACTTGGGGCTCAGCTGATGACTAGAGTGCAGATATTTTAGCAAGCGCCATGAGCGCCTGCATTGGCAGATACCGGAGCTATATAAGACTTTGATTGTTCATATTATTATTAATTCTTTCTTCTAAAAAAGGAAAATAAACAGTAGTAGTCTTGGTGAAAATGCAATCTTACTTTGATAACTGATACGTAGACTGGCCAGCCTTCATGTTGCTTAAGTAAACTGCTGATCTGTAGACATAAATAAAAAGTTGCATAAATCATATGAACTGCCCTCAGGTGCTGAAGGAAGTTACAGGTAGGGTCATAAAGTACCCCAATTTTAACAAAAACATTACTTAGTGAGAAGCACTGCCACTGTTGAAAAGTGTGAGTACAAATGATTTTGAGAAAGGATTCCCTACAAAGTAGTTATGGTTCGAGTAATTTTTCACCCAAAAACATTTGGCTACAAAAAACAATTCAAGCATTAATCGTTTCTCAGACTTCTGGGGGTTCACTGAAAATTCAAATTTCCAATGGTGTTCTTTCACTAATGCTGTGGCCAGAGATGCATTTGGTACTCTCAGTTGCTGCCCTGACGTTCTTAATAAAAAATATTGTGACAGTTTTTTGCTGTTTTCATGAAGTAGACACTGCATGAATGTTCTCAATCTCAGATTTCTAAGCGCCAGTGTCCATTCAAGAACACAGCTAATGCAGTGTCTACTAATACTGTATTTTCACACGAGTGTTGAATCATCTACATGTACGTTTATTAAGCAAGGTGACATCAGGTACCCACCGCATCTCTGGACGCAGCATTCATGAACAGACATTAAACATCTACCTCAAAGTCACTTAAAATAATAGCAAACAGCGCCTCCATGAGGTGAGAGCCGCTACCATACCTTTCCCCTTGAGCTTCCGTATAGAGACTCTCCATAGAGTTCATCCAGAACGTCTCCAGGTTCTATTCTATTCTGTAGAAGAAATACAGAATGAAAAATTCAATCATTTACATCTGTAGAACAGTGGGCCAGTGACAGAACAGAATTCACCTCAACATGCATAGACTCTTTCTATTTCTTTTTAATTGAAATGAAAGACAATCAGATGGAGATACAGGTGGGGTGGGGTTTGGGGAAATTGAGGGGGGGGGGGTCGGGGGAGGGCCAGAGGGGTAGATTTGAGAAAGGAGGAAATGGGGGTAGGACAAAGAGGGGCGTGGTTAGACTGGAGTTGAGGGGGTAGACATTGTGAGGAAGAACAAAGTAGAGGGTAGGAGAGGGTAGGGCAGAGCAGGGAGAGAAAGGATTGACCAATGAAAGGCAACATAATTTTAACGCTATTCAGTATACTTTTTATAGCCAGGGTATCTGAATAGCCCCATGTGCAGGTTGAAATGTGAAAGCGTTTTCATTTTAGAGATTACCTAAAATGAGCTGCCTGTAAGTATTAGGCAATTTTTGAGCAAAATTTAAGCAGTAACTTGTGACTAAACAAGACACTGCTCTAGAACTGCAAAGGTCGTGGTTTCGAATCCCGACTGAGTAATATGCCTGTGAAATTTGTTCACAGGACTCGGGAAAGTACTGAGTATACAGTACTAACACACATCGGTGTATGGGTAAAAAATATATATATTTAGAAAAATCCTTACTTTATGAGAAGCTACACTGTCTTCTTTGACATCAGCTACGATGACACGTTGCCTGATATGTCTAATAACTATCCCAAGGTCTTTACAAGGGACAAACTCGTACTGTCTGTACACCGGCAAGACCCATGTCTCATCTAGAAAACTGGCATTCTGAAATGGAGAAAGACAATAATAGAAGAAGCAATCATTAGTTGTCAAGTTTTTGAGAAAAAAGTAAAAAACACAGAGCGATATTTTCAGGAGAGTCTGCGTAAGTAACAGTACTTGGAAATACGTGGTGGGTTTCACATGGTGTAATTGACCGCAATCTTTGAAGAAAAACAATGGAAAAGTGTACACATTGCGCATAACTCTAATCCAATGAAAACCTTTCACACATGTAACATCAACGATGGCGGACAATGAAAGGGCACAGCATTAATCACAAGCCTCAAAGTGTGATGTCAGAAGTTTAGGCCGTAGGCTATGGCTGTGGCAACACCTTTACATTTAGGCATAGGCTGCCCCTTGCAACAGCCATAGGAACAGTCATAGCCGCAGTCGCCACTTCGGACATGACCAAAGTTTCCTTTCAGTGGTCCAAATAGGGATTTAAGTCAAGATGGACAGCGCGCCGTATCACCCGCTAGCTCTGCATACGTCTCTAACCCCTGAGAGGGAAACTCTGATCCGTGTCTTTGATTGGCTATCATATACGCCGTGCGTCTCCAAAAAGCTCTATACGCCGAAATGCGTGCGTATAAAGATGTACGTATTTACTTTTTTGTCACGCAACACTGAACGCTAAGGCTATGACTTTTATTACACACAGCGCATCCAGCGTGTGACGCGACTAACGCCCAACACAGAACGGATCAACCACAGGACTAATGGTAATATCCAATATACTTTGATATTTTAAAGTCACACTTCCAGGGGTTACGATCGAGCAAGGCAAGCTGGGGAAAAATGGCGTAGCGAGATCGATCACCCCTGGGAACGAGGTTGATAATGACCTACCTTAGAGTTCAGTTCAAACTGGATTTCTGATGTCAAATGTAGAAGCGACATCAATGATTCTGAATAAAATGAAAGAAAATTATGATTTTTTTTGCTCTCAAATTCAAATTCATGTAGATTTCAATAATTTCAAACTCCACGACACACATCTATTATTTTCTTCAGCCATGATTTATATGCTAAGAAGTTACAAATTTCTTGCCTTTTCTGAATAACGTAAATTAAGCAACTGCCATGACCAGGGATCAAACCCACACTCTGATGACTCTGTCGCGAGAACTTGTTCTTTACCAGTCGGAAATGAAACAGCAATATAAGTTTAATAACAAAAAGTTTCCAACTTACCAACAAGCATGTCACTACCAATAATTGACATAAGAGGATCGTACCAAATCTGTGTCAAAATAAGAAAATAAAATGACATATAGATTTACAATTTTCATTTCTAATCAATCAATCAATCAATCAATCAATCAATCAACAGACTTTAACTAAGAAGCATCATCATCTGTTTTGTCTTTAATTCTGACAACAATTGGGATACAATTCTCTGTGGTGCAAAGGTACCTAGAAAGGTTTCAGTAGTCTAAAAAGTTAAGTTTAAACAGAATTGTAAAAAATAGTTTGTGGCCTGACGTTTCAACCCTTGCAGAGTCTTTCTCAAAGCCTTCATGAACCATTGAGAACGACTCTGCTAGGGTTGAAATGTCAGGCCATAAATAATTTGCACATTTATACCATCGGTCATTTTGGTTGGTAAGCAGATTGTGAAAGAAAAAGTGTGATCATCAGTCTACAGGAAAAACATAATAAAGAAATATTTAAACTAATCAAGCAACAATCAGCTCAACGCAATTTTATTCTGTTTAAATCAGGTTCTGCTAACATTTCCTGTTTGTTTATCAAACAACTACATATGTTTATTTTGTGTATTTGAATTTGTTGGGCAAATATTAACTCAGTCACAATGGTACATGGAACAGCTGTGACTTATACAAATTGACAAAGCTATTAAGCTTGAATTTTGGAAATGAATTGGCAAAACAATTGGCAAAACAATTCCTTTTGCAAATTCATCTGAAAATTGATTTAATCTTTCCAGAGACATATGAGACTCAATAAGTTGACGTGACATAAACCACCAGTTTTGACAAACTTGTTTTAAAAAATGAATAACATTTTGAACACAGCACTGCATGAAAACTCTCGTTTTAATAGACTGTGTAAAACTTCTTCATGCGTCGACAACATCTAAAAAAAAACACTACCACCCTTTGAAATTAAATATTCACAGGTTGATTTCATCGTACATGTATCTACATTTATATACAGACCCCTAGCACAATGCGAAATGCACACATGCTCCTGCCCCACATTTTGGGGGCCGATTTGGGAGTCAAAATGTGCACAATAAAAATGTGCAAAAGCGGAAATGGTAGACACGCATTGTTCTGAGGTGCCTTCCAAGTTGTGCAAGGTAACTTAGTGCAAGGGGTCTTTAGGATTTAAACAAATAAATGGTTCCAATTACCAAACACTTAATGAGAACTGTTACTGAATCTGAATTACCTCGAGCATCCTGTGGTTCTTGAGAAGGTGCTGAATAGGAACACTAAGAATCTTCTTATTGAGACAGATTCGGATCAGGAAGCGGCCACGCCCTTGGTGGCTCTTCACCTGCAGGATGAGAAATTGCAAATTCTTTTCTCAAGTTCCGTAATAACTGTAACTGATATTTGTCTGGAGGCTACGTCACATGGGCCAATATGTACAGGCAACCAGTTTCAGGCAATCTCTTAGAAGACAAAACATACACAAACTTTTAATTTCATCTTCACATAATTGTACTGGGACCAGTAAGATGCTGTTATTAAAGTGGTTGATGTGTATGAGGTCTATTAACGCCAGCAAAAAGCATACAAACCGTTTTCTTGAAGGGCAAGGAAATTTTTCATAGGTTAACTGCAATATATCAAGACAATGTTAATACTCAAACATTTCAGAGGTCACCGAGGCAGTGACTTTGAGCATGGAGGCAAAATGAAGAATCATGCCTGTCTCTAGTCTATGCTCTGAGACGCTCCAGTTGTGTACCGGTAGTCACAAACACATGTAGTCAATAAATTCTACCGTTTCTCTAAACTGATACCGCCCCACAAACCACTCAGCACCAGAGGGCGCTATCATGCAGCAGTTAGTGGAATGATAAAGGTTTACACTGACAAGTTTATTTCAAGACAACGTGTATTTGTGACTAAACAACTGGAGTGTCTTGAAACAAGACTAGCCTGTCTCAAAAACACTCCAGACAAAAAAAAAAAAACAAAGATGTAAAAGCTCATCTAAATGCTCCCTGAAAAATAAAAATATATATAAATACTTTCTATATCTCCAATCTCCAATTCTGATTGTCTTTCCAGGTTTCGGTTAATTTCTGATCTTTAGTCAGACTGTTTTTATCCGGCAATGAAATCACGGCAATATCCTATGTCATGATTAGCCAGTGAGTCACACAACTCATCAGAGGTCTGCAAATTTTATAATGAGCTTGAGAAGACTACAGCACCTGCATAATTAAAACACATCATCTGATCCGTCAAGCTTTGATAGGCAAGAACGCCTCTTTCATTTATTTTCTTTAAACCCCTTATACCATTCACACAGACCTTTCTATGCTCTTTTGTGATAAGAGATGCTTGATACAGTTACTAAGCAGTCATTTTTTTTTTTTAAGCAGTCATTTTTTTTTTTTTTTGTAAGCCATTTGCGAGTTGGATTTTAATAACTGTCTGGTACAAGTCACAAGTTACATGTACCGCATAAATTTAAATTTCTTACAGTATCTTTAACATCTCGTATTAAATTTTTGCAGTATCCAGCTGGTAAAACATAGGATTTGAACCGCTGTGTTCTACATGGTCTATTGAGTGAGACATCTGATCTGGAATGGCAAAGGTCAGGGGCCCTAATCCCATTCAAGTAATATGCCCAATAGTTTTTTTTCCACAGAACTCAGGAAAGTACTGAGTATACGTGCTTTACACACACCAGTGTTACCCTAACACTGGTGTGTGTAAAGCACGTATACTCAGTACTTTCCTGACTAATATTACTCTTTATTCCTGATGTAAATTTAAGATCTATCAAAATCAAGCTAAGCGTGTAAATGCTGTACCGCCTAAAATGCACACTACACTGTATAGCACACTGGCCCATTGAACAAAGATTGATGTGATAATGATGTCATGTGAATCGGGTCAATAATTGTTATATCGGACATACAAGTGTTGCATGTTTAAAAAAAAATGTTAACCTTGGATCCTTCGTACATTGCTTTATGTCAATGTTATGCAAAGGTAAAAAAACAAAAAACAAAACACTCACCAGCTCCCTGTTATAGTTATACACCAGGGTTGTATTGCAGCCCTACCAATTTCAGTGGTTGGCAATAAAACAAATTTTGTTGGAAGTCTACCAAGGCAGGGGATCAACAAAATTATTCATGTTTAATTATTGGGCCATTATTGCTTAAGTGGGGCCAGGTTCCCAAACTGCTCATGTTATGGAGCCATGCAATAAGTTGAATGGCCTTTTGGCTGTATTCATTCTCTGTGACATTTGATACTCCTTTATCATTAGATGTGTCTCAGACACAAAGTGGACAATATTTTAAATCTGTGCTAGGCGGCAAAATGTATTTTTCTCAGAGTGCTGGGAGTCCTGGGCAGGCCCGCCCAGCAGCGCCCACCATGGCTACAACACTGTTATATACATTGAGAATATCACAGTCTGCTATTAAAAATCTGGGAGTACCAGTAGAATATCTGAAATATTTAAAGTGAAGTTCATCTGTCTCATGCCTGTCTGGAGTCACTGTTGGTCTCACCTTGTTTGGTGATCTGCACGCTTCAATGGCCAGCGAAAACATGGGATGTAATCTGTGTATAGGAAAATGTGTAATCAGTCATGCGTGAAGTATACACAGTGTGGATTATTACAATATCATGAATATAGGAAACATATGGTGTAGTCCAATCTAGCCAAATTAAACAGCATCATTCTTTATCTGTTATTTATTTCAAAATGAAACACAACAAACAAACAAAACATGATAGTACAGGAAAATAATTAACAAAATGTATGAATTGGGTGTAAAGATCAATTAAAAACTGCAAAATTATTCCTGATCCATTGGTCTTGGAAAAATTATACCTCAATAATTTGGGCGAGATAAATTGTTATAATTGGTCCAAAACTTTCTTAAAAAAAAAAAAAGACTTTTTATTATTTTTAAGATCACAAATTTTGAGGAGAAAACCTAGAAATAGGGCTTGTACATGTAGCTCAAAATGGTTTACTGGACCAAAATTTTATTATAAAGACCAAAATCAAAATGAGAAATAACTGTCTATGTAGTTTAAAACACAGAAACTGTCTTTATTTAAACAAGCACTAAGGGAGGGTTTATCTCATTTGTCGTTGAAAGGTACAGTATCAGACTCAAAGTCAACAAATGAACATTTAAGTTCTATTTGTTCGAGATATAACACACAGTTATGGTTTATAACCACCAGACTTGTACAGTAAAATGAGTTTACCAGCCCCGATGCCTAATTCACTGGCCTTGGTGGGCCTGCAGTTCAGGTTTACTGAAACAGGTGGCAAACTGAGAACAGGTGTCAATTGAGGTGGTATTATAAATATGCTGGTGGTGTTGAACGCGAATTTAAAAAGCACGGTAAATGTGAAGAAATGCATTATCAGGCTTGTTTGCTTTGTTTTTTGGAAGAGCAAGGGCACCAAGGCATTTTCTCCTTGGTAAAGGGCACCTTACGAGGGCATTTCTACTGGAGCATTTCAAGGGCACAAAGGCAATGACCAAGGGGCATGAAGGCAATTGCCTCCATTGCCTCCATGAAGTATCAAGCCTGGTTATCACATGTTGTACAACATTTTTGAGTGTCAATTCAAAGTGGAACTTGTTCTTGTATTTTAGAACATGAGATTGTTCTACACACTTTAAAAAAAAAAACCTGTTTTATACAAGATTCATGATACAAAACGCTTCGGAGTGTTTTTTTTTTGCAATGCAAATGAAATAGCTTCAACAGAATATAATGAGTTTCTTGACAGTTAGAAGACACAACAAGTATCTCATTTAATTTTCCCTTGCTTGTTTGGCTGCACTTACATTCATTGAAGCAATTCAATACAGCTGAATGCACTGACTACCCAAGTGTGATTAACGATCCAATATTCAGACTTTTGCAGCAGCACTTAAACTTTATTACTGTAGTACAATACCATTGATATACTGAATATGACAGGATAGGTTTGGCCCGTCTCATGAGGTATACTGGTTGTAATTTTAATAAATAATAATAATGGTGGCTGTAAAATTTTCTTGCAGCTTCAAAGACCCATCAAGTCAATATTTTCACAGATTTGTTATTTTATGCATTCATGTTGGGATACACAAAGTGAAAATACTGGTCTTTGACAATTGCCAAACATGTCCAGGGGTGGATTTCACAAAGAGTTAAGACTAGTCTTACTCATCCTAACTGAGGACCAGCCTTCGAACCCAGTGCCTTTAATAACAGTCTACATTTAAAGTACAGTGACCTTGTGTAGATTGCTACAAGTCAATCAATTTGTAGCAAATTGCTTAACTGCAAACATATTGTGTGCACAACGCATACTTGTCATAAGTTTGGATTGGACGGGTTGGCGGTAACAAGAGGTTAACAAGAAATTTTAACTAACTTTTACCCTGCTATAAACTACTTGATAAAACCGCAATGAGTAAACTTGTTGCAAGAGAAATGGAAACCAAATAGGAAAATGAAGATCTTACCTTTCGCTTCCCGCTGAGCTCATTAAAGATTCCATCCAGCACCAATAATCACGTTTGTAGAGCCCAAACACAGAGCCTGGTTCTTAACAAAGCAAGGTAAATCAAACAAGTAAGAAAAGATTGTGCACACTCCATAGTGATTTTAGTTTAACTGTTCCGTTTGTTTTTTTAAACCAATAAGCAGAATGTTGAATTGTCCTGTATCTTTCGTGTTACTTTTACTTTGCATTTATTTAAAGATAGGGTCATGGACTGGGTTTTTTTCCCAATGCAATGCTTATGTATAGGCCAAGTTATTAATGTACATTGAAGGTCGACCTGTGAAAGTGTCCTACATTTTAAAAGACTAAGAGCCTACAAAATTTATTTTACATATCAAGCTATTGCAAAACATTGTGACAGTTTTTTATAAAAAGTGTTTTATTTAGATGTAATTCCCCATTGGGAAAGCCACATCTTGCTTAAAGCCTGGTTCATACTTCCTGTGAATGTGAAGCAAATGTTGACGTCACAAACTCGCAACGAACAACTTGCAACAGTTGAGCTGTCAAAATTCGCTTCGCATTCGCAGGAAATATAAACCGGACTTAGCTCAGAAATTGAAGGAGTCTCAGGTTAAAATTGTTGCTAGTATTTTGTGCCTGTTTGTAGATGTCAGACTTACTTTTTAATCCTTTCCTGAGTATACATTCCAACGTCTCACATAACACCTGTAAGTCTGGGTCGCTGTCTGTCACTGGTTGTTTCTCTTCCTTCAATCTCAACAGGACGGCTGGGTGTGATGAAACCAAACACACAAAAAGTAGTAGTAGTACGTTTTCTTTTTATCCTCATGATCGTAACCTTCGATCTCCACTATTAGCATTATTAGGTCTAACAATAACAAACATATGTTGGCAAATAGACAATTTACGTTACTTCATTTATGAGGTATGTTTACAAACAATGCACGAAACTTACAAAAAAAAAAAAAAAACACTGCTGCAGAAACACCGACAGTCCCACACATAATTAGTTAATCTGTTTGTCGTCAGTTGGCATGAGAGAGATGATGTCAGCTGACAACTTTTATGTGAGACTGAACAGTGATAGTTCAAATATTATGAACCTCCACCCCCCCCCCCCACCCACCTCCCTCCTCCAGGCAGGAGTATTTAATTTCTTAATTAACAACTAACTTCTCCTTGGTTGGGTTGGGGTTGTTTGTCACTTGTGTTGTGTCACTACTTTTTACCCATCCCCCCCCCCAATACCATTAAATAATTATAAATAAAAGAATAAGACACCGACCCCGCCCATTCCTATCCTACCTTTTAATTTACTCAATAACGGATCCCTCATCGCCATTCTTCAACGTGTCAAGCTCGTTAAGACAATGGTGAAAACTGATTGCTACAAATGCAACATTTCAATCAGAATTGTATCGCCTCTTTGGCCTTGCAATTACGTGTCTTCTCCGGCCAACCCATCCGAAATTCCCGGTCAGTTGAGGTAGAAAATAGCACCTTAATGGCAGCACATCTGGCAACGTCTGCTGCTGGCCGACAAAAACAACTTTTAGGCAACAGCGACAGCGCCCTCTTTAGTCTAATTTACTAAATTAGTAGGCGGTGTATTTTTTCCATAAACTTCTATCAGTCAGTGATGATTCACTCATTTCGACGAGGACTCAAAAGTCTATCCGAACCCTCAAAATTTAAAACCACACTTTCAAACTATTTGATGGCATAAGGAAATGTGTAAAACTGTTTTTAAAAGTATTTAATGATTTAACTTCAGCATCATTACACGGTTTTGTTTTCGCTCTTTTGTAAATAAAAAGATAACCTTTGACATCAGTTTTTCAGTTTGACGCCCTCTCGCGGTCTCTTTTACCCTTGATCTGTTAGGTGAGTAAAGTTGAGTGAAAATGTTCTTGTAAAAATCCCTAATCATCGTCTTTTTAAACATATCTGAAAAGGAGTTGAACCAATATTCGATTAGAAAAGACATTAAAGAAGATTCTTATTCATATTTTTGTTTGTTTTGTGTTCTCGTTTTCAGCCTATAAGCAGGCAAGATGGGGCGACGACCGGCAAGATGGTAAGTACGCAATAATGTTCACGCAATTTGTCTGTACACATTTTTGTTAGATTGTTCATATTGCTGTGATGAAATGGTGTCGATAAAGGCAGAAATAGCTCGATGACTTGGCAGTTCTTATCTTATGCAATGTAGAGTGTGCCTTCAATGTTCAGTTTACATGGCTATTAGAAACTATCCATACTGGTTTAAAGAGTTAGATGTATTTTTTTGGTATACAAAAATATATGAAAAAATGGAAAGTGGAAAGTTCAGCATGCGTGCATTTCTATCTGATTTGTTGTGGCTAGTTGGATCCCGGTCCTGTGATGATTGTTGTTAGAGGGAACTATTAACAATTAAATGGTGTAAATCCGATTCGTTAATATGAACCACCATTTTGACACATCTTTAGTTAATTGCCATTATCGAAACCATTTATTTAAATAATAAACATGATAAAGAAACTGACGGCTAAAATGAATGTTTGTTAATACAAGTATAATAAAAGATAGCTGATCTATTCTAAACTCCATGAAGTTAAACTTATTAATTTTGAGACCATTTATTACGTCTGATGCACTGTACATTATCTTTGTATTTTGTTTGTAAAGTGATTCTTCTTGTTCTTGGAAAGACTGAACATTTAAGTTTATTTTTAAGTCTTCCGAGTTCCACACGTATTAGCACAAATGTGTTCTATTAATTTGTTAATTAAAAAAGCCTTTTATTTTGTTCCACACGTATTGGCAACAATGTGTTCTGTTTATTTTTAAGTTATAAAAGCCTTTTATTTTTATTTTTTTTTTGCAGTTACCGGTACTGTAAGAACAAACCTTACCCCAAATCCAGGTTTTGCCGTGGTGTCCCAGGTAAGAACCTTGCTATTTTTACTAGGTAGTGTTTTCATTTTGTTTCAATAGTTACTGACCAAGGATTACATAAATAAGTGTAACAAATTACTGAAAGTTAAAAGGATGTTACAATTTTTAATGTAAACTTCTTACTGTTTGCAGCTTCACAATCACACAAATTCCATCAAGAGTTTTATTGATTTGTTTTCCTTCAACAATTCTTTTTCCACAGACCCCACGATTCTGAAACTTTAAAGATTGATACTATATGTAATGTAACTTCATATTGTTTGCAGCTTCACACAAACTCAATCAAGTTAATCGATCTGTTTTTCTTCAACAATTCTTTTTCCACAGACCCCAAGATCCGTATCTTTGACCTGGGTCGCAAGAAGGCACGCGTTGATGAGTTTCCCATGTGCGTGCACCTGGTGTCCGATGAGTTTGAGCAGCTCTCTGCCGAGGCTCTGGAAGCTGGACGCATCTGCGCCAACAAATACATGGTGAAGTACTGCGGAAAGGACGCCTTCCACATGCGGATACGCTTGCACCCATTCCACGTTGTCCGAATCAACAAAATGTTGTCGTGTGCTGGAGCTGATAGGTGATTATTAATTGAACAGTTTTCTTTTGCTAAGTGATGAAACAAAAATGAAAAAAGTAATTCTCATCTGACATGTAAAATTTGTGCACATTTCAGAGGCTGTATTTTAATCAGGAGAAAAGAACATGAATGTGAACTGAAACTCAACTTATTTTTTCAACTTGGATATAAGAAGAGCGGATTTGTTTACTTTGTTGTCCTGCCTTTTGTGAAAGATACAAATATTACTTTGGATTTTAAAAAATTTGTAAAACTGGCCAACACTTTGATTTTTGAACGTCCAATTATTTACTCTTACGTTGTCATTCGTTGAGACTAAGATGGTCTAGAAAAATAACAAAAGTCTTTCCTTCTTTAAAATGAGATGTTACTTGTTTATGTTTACAGGCTTCAAACTGGAATGAGAGGTGCTTTTGGCAAACCCCAAGGTCTGGTGGCCCGTGTTCGCATCGGACAGACCATCATGTCCATCCGTACCAAGGACGGCAACAAGGCCTCTGCTATCGAGGCTTTCCGACGTGCCAAGTTCAAGTTCCCCGGACGACAGAAGGTAATTTGTCTGCTGACGTCTTTGTCTTTATTTCCTACATACAGTTGACTCTCTTTACAACAATGTCAGCGGGACTGGCCAAATTACCTCTTTATAAAAGGAATATTGTTACAAGAGGACAGAGTCGATTACAATAACAGTTTTGATTACCAATACTTAAAACACAAAATCGGGGCAGACTCTTTGTCCAGCCTGTGACTTATGTTGTTTCTGAATTAGTGGCTATGGCCAAGGATTGTCAGGATATGTACAACTTTATGGCTATGGCTTAAGTGCAGCGTAAATATGCATTGAAATATAGGATGTTCTTAGCTACACTCTTTTGCAACAGTCGTAGCCATTGCTGTAGCCGCCCATTTAGCTACGGCACAGTTTGGAAAAGGAATCTCTGCGCATTCTTTTTAGAACCACCCTATCCCCAAGAGTTAAAATGTATTTCTAAAAGCCTGCATACTTTACTTGGCACATATTTTCATTTCAACACCACTTAAGTTTGATTGTGCTTTTTCTTCTATTGACACAGATCTTCACCTCAGAGAACTGGGGCTTCACCAAGTTCACCCGCGAGAGGTTTGAGGAGCTCCGAAGTCAGGGTCGCCTTGTCCCAGACGGTGTGTCCGTACAGTACATGCCTGACCACGGACCCCTGGCCAAGTGGGAGGCTCGGCAGTGAGCCTAAGAACAATCTAGGACCGAACTATGGAACATGTGGGTTAAGATGCTAACAAAAAACCACTTGCTCGTTATTCTAGAAGTATGAAGCAACAAAATCAAACAGTTCGTACACTTGTCTTCTGAAAAGTGTAAGTGGTTGTGAAATGTATCCAATCGCTCTTGGTTATTAAAAAAAAGTTAAAGAACAGTCAAAACTGGATTCAGAGAGTAATAAAGAATCGACACTCGAATGTAAACCGAATGTAAACCTTCTGTTTGTCATATTTTTTTATGTTTGTGTATCCTTACGTAAATTTGATTGTTTACTTTTTGAAACATAGGTTAACAACAATTTGTGGGATAGGGGATAGCTCTAATATAGTCAAATAAAGTTATGGGTCGGTCAGCTACAGTGAGGGGAACATGCTAACTTTAATTGCAAAAAAGTGGGGGTTTTTTTTCTTCAGAAATGAAACCCGACTTAAATTCAAAATGATTGGTGTAGACACATCAGCTGCGTGACGGTGCGTTGGGTATTTCTGCAATGCTGCCCTGTCCTGAATATTGATTATTTTAAAGTTACAGTGTTTACTGAAACTGGTTGTCGACCTGGTCTGGGGAAATAAAGGAATCCTCCCAGTGTTTGGACCAAGAGTACATTCTCAGTCTGTTGAAACGTCTGGAACCCTTGTCATAAAGCCATGTTACTAGTGGGCAATTTTTTGCACGCAACTAAGCTGTATGCCAAGGAACTTCGGCAGCACAGAGGCAGTTCTGTATTTCTAACTCGATATCCCCGAGAAATAGGAAAACTGAACCATGAATATATGGCTGCTCTGATTAGCTAGCTTTTGGGTTGGGCCTTGGACCAATCTATTTGAAACTATTTCAGCAGTCGTACAAAATTTCATACAAAATCCCACCTCGCACATTTTATAATTTCTCTTTATTTATATCCTTGATACATGAATAATATAAACTATTGTTTCTGTATTACAGTAGTCGCTAGCAGTATTTCTTTTAAAACAAACATAACTAAATTTGCAGTATTTTTACCGCCCGGGTGCGTGTGTGAACTGACTAAAGCCAATGGACACTCTTGGTATGTCAAAGACCAGTCTACTCACATGGTGTATCTCAACATTATTCAAAAAATAACAAACCTGTGAAAATTTGAGCACAATAATTGGTCGTCGGAGTTGCGAGATAACTATGAAAGAAAAAACACCCTTGTCACACGAAGTTTTTTCTTCTTTTCATATGCTTGATTTCGAGACCTCAAATTTTAAATCTGACGTCTCTTCAGAGGGAGCCGTTTCTGACAACTTTTTATACTATCAACCTCTCCCCATTACTCATTACCAAGTAAGGTTTTATGCTAATAATTATTTTGCAAAAAATAGTTAATGGCCTGACGTTTCGACTCTAGCAGAGTCTTTCTCGAAGGCTAAATGACAACACAACAAACATGAACAGGTAACTAAGTGAAACATAAGCAGTGAAGTGGAAATACATGAATGGGGTTAGAAAGCATACATAAAAAAGCCGGGGGGTAAACAATGAATAGGGGGACAAAAAAGGGGGGGGGGTTGAAGGGAAGGGACTTGCTTGACCACAAGCAAGAGGATGGAAACACAAAGGACAACATCAAGGGTGGTGAGGTTGGGTAAACTGTAATTTACTAATAAATTGATGTTGTCCTTTGTGTTTCCATAAATGTGTTATATAATAGTCATAACTGCAATGTGACACATAGTCTTGAAGTCAAGACGGTAATTGTTAAGCGCGGTGTGTAGTTACAGCGCGGTGTAGCTACGGGGACGATACACACACCCTCGATCCCAGTATGTGTGTGCGAGTAGAGTCATAGAGTTATACATAACTCTATGGTGCGAGTCAGTCACAATATCACGCTACCTACGACTGTTGCATGTGTGACATCGCACTGTGACTGTTGCATGAAAGGCAGACAAAACGGCAGCGCCTAACAACTTGTCATCAAGTCTATGTGACACAAAGAAGTTCGCCGTTGAAAGCGCCCTCGTGAGATAAAAAATAACACGCTTTCAGAAATTGCTGGCCGAGTCAACATTTTATAAACTACGTTTCCAAAATAAGGATTTGCAACACCACCCAGATAAGCAAACAAAATTACATGCACCAGCAGTATGTTAAGATTTCACAAACTGCTCGCCAAGTTATAATTTTCCAACCAAGTTTTCATTTTCATGTATTATCATTTTAAATCATTCATACATTGACCAGAGTCTCAATTTACGCAAGAAACGTCCTCAAAGGAAGTGCTAGATAAAGGATTGGGTGCTTTCGGAAGGTACGGAGAGCATCTTCGGTGACAAAAATAAACAAAATTATCAAACATGGGAAATAACTAAGTATGATACAGAATTTGTATTAAACCTCAAAGAGGACAAATGAGAGAAAAGAGAACAATGCTAGAGTTTACACCAGGGCCGAACCCCTAACAAAACAATCGAGACGAAACAAGAGGTAAGAAATCACAAACGTGTTAACACTAAATGAAACTGAAACGGGCTTGTCATGTGGCAAGGATAACAGATGGAAAATAAGAATCACAGAATGAGAGAAGGAAACGATCCAGAGGCAGTCAGGCAAACCAAAGAAAAGATGAAGTGAAGATCGCAGGAAGACCTGGACTAGAATGGCTTTAAGAAAAGAACGACATGGAAGAGTCTGGCAGGGGGTTCCTGCGGTTGATGGACGCTGCCTAGATACAAGGAGGCCTACATGGTATAATGTTAATAATAAACACACCACAGCTTGCATATCTCGGAAGTTGGAAACGCTTGGCACATCAATAGTATAAACAAAATCACTGGGTTATGAAATTTCCTCATCCTTGATAGTTGACCTCTTCTCATCTGGTTACTGCGTCTCATCTTCCTTCTCTCTGGCAGGTTGCTGCGTCTCATCTTCCTTCTCTCGGGCAGGTTGCTGCGTCTCATCTTCCTTCTCTCTTGCAGGTTGCTGTGTCTCATCTTCCTTCTCTCTTGCAGGTTGCTGTGTCTCATCTTCCTTCTCTCTGGCAGGTTGCTGCGTCTCATCTTCCTTCTCTCTAGCAGGTTGCTGCATCTCATCTTCCTTCTCTCTGGCAGGTTGCTGCGTCTCATCTTCCTTCTCTCTGGAAGGTTGCTGCGTCTCATCTTCCTTCTCTCTTGCAGGTTGCTGCGTCTCATCTTCCTTCTCTCTGGCAGGTTGCTGCGTCTCATCTTCCTTCTCTCTGGCAGGTTGCTGCATCTCATCTTCCTTCTCTCTGGCAGGTTGCTGCGTCTCATCTTCCTTCTCTCTAGCAGGTTGCTGTGTCTCATCTTCCTTCTCTCTAGCAGGTTGCTGCGTCTCATCTTCCTTCTATCTGGCAGGTTGCTGCGTCTCATCTTCCTTCTCTCTGGAAGGTTGCTGCGTCTCATCTTCCTTCTCTCTGGCAGGTTGCTGCGTCTCATCTTCCTTCTCTCTGGAAGGTTGCTGCGTCTCATCTTCCTTCTCTCTGGCAGGTTGCTGCGTCTCATCTTCCTTCTCTCTGGCAGGTTGCTGCGTCTCATCTTCCTTCTCTCTGGCAGGTTGCTGCGTCTCATCTTCCTTCTCTCTGGAAGGTTGCTGCGTCTCATCTTCCTTCTCTCTGGAAGGTTGCTGTGTCTCATCTTCCTTCTCTCTAGCAGGTTGCTGCGTCTCATCTTCCTTCTCTCTGGCAGGTTGCTGCGTCTCATCTTCCTTCTCTCTAGCAGGTTGCTGCATCTCATCTTCCTTCTCTCTAGCAGGTTGCTGCGTCTCATCTTCCTTCTCTCTGGCAGGTTGCTGCGTCTCATCTTCCTTCTCTCGGGCAGGTTGCTGCGTCTCATCTTCCTTCTCTCTGGCAGGTTGCTGTGTCTCATCTTCCTTCTCTCTGGCAGGTTGCTGCGTCTCATCTTCCTTCTCTCTGGCAGGTTGCTGCGTCTCATCTTCCTTCTCTCGGGCAGGTTGCTGCGTCTCATCTTCCTTCTCTCTTGCAGGTTGCTGTGTCTCATCTTCCTTCTCTCTTGCAGGTTGCTGTGTCTCATCTTCCTTCTCTCTAGCAGGTTGCTGCGTCTCATCTTCCTTCTCTCTTGCAGGTTGCTGTGTCTCATCTTCCTTCTCTCTGGCAGGTTGCTGCGTCTCATCTTCCTTCTCTCTAGCAGGTTGCTGCATCTCATCTTCCTTCTCTCTGGCAGGTTGCTGCATCTCATCTTCCTTCTCTCTGGCAGGTTGCTGCATCTCATCTTCCTTCTCTCTGGCAGGTTGCTGCATCTCATCTTCCTTCTCTCTGGCAGGTTGCTGCGTCTCATCTTCCTTCTCTCTAGCAGGTTGCTGCATCTCATCTTCCTTCTCTCTGGCAGGTTGCTGCGTCTCATCTTCCTTCTCTCTAGCAGGTTGCTGCATCTCATCTTCCTTCTCTCTGGCAGGTTGCTGCATCTCATCTTCCTTCTCTCTGGCAGGTTGCTGCATCTCATCTTCCTTCTCTCTGGCAGGTTGCTGCGTCTCATCTTCCTTCTCTCTGGCAGGTTGCTGCGTCTCATCTTCCTTCTCTCTAGCAGGTTGCTGCATCTCATCTTCCTTCTCTCTGGCAGGTTGCTGCGTCTCATCTTCCTTCTCTCTGGAAGGTTGCTGCGTCTCATCTTCATTTTCTCTGGCAGGAGGCTGCTGAGTCTCATCATTTCCGCTGAAAGCCGGTTTGTCTTCAAGTTTTGATTCGGTTGGCACTTCTCCATCTTCAAAAGTCCTACTAGGGGGCTCCCTGTCTTTCGACTTCTCCTGATCTAAAGTATTGGTCATTCCGTCTTGCTTTCGTTCTTCCCCTGCCTGGGCAGAAACCTCTTCTAGCTTCTCATCTTGCATTACGACATCTTTGGGAAAGGTGAGCAGTGTCTGATCCGCTAATGGGAAAGCCGCCCTGAGGGTGGCGTCACTGATGTATTGCTTGAGACACTGGAGGCTGTATGTCCAAAGAGATTCTTGATTTGACTGATCCCTGAAATGAAAATACAACAACGGTGAGCTCATCTAACTGTATCCTAAAATAAATACATGACATTGTACCGAATTAACCAACTAAACAGTGTCAAATCAATTCTTATTTTTCTTGTTGTTAAACAATTTCGTGTCAAAATTTATAGAACTGCTTAAATATTTTATTTAAGGTTACCAACCATTATCTGTGCAATCCTGCTCACTCATGCTTAGCAGATAATTGGCAACAATAATTTGTTGCTTAAGCAGCTATACCATATTGGGTCCTGGTCTTCCTTCAGCATTTGCCTCTCTCGTTAGTCTCGAACTAGGTTTATTACAACAAAGCTTGTCCACGGGACCGCTTACCCACAAAAACTTGAATGACTTGCAGGTTTGCAATGCTTCAGAAACACTCCTGTGCTGTCGTTTAGAGCTGGGTCAACACAGGCCACAATGCTAGTGGATGCCCCCTCCTTGAGAGTGCGAAGAAATCCTGCAAAAAACAAATTACAAATTATGAATTCAAATAGTAGGCCTACTCAAAGTATTCATCTTCATGAAACAATAACTGATTTCAGTACCTGTATGAACCAAAACAAAAATGTGATAGTTTAGTTTATACTATAAAGACATTCCAAAATCATGACTATTTAGAACTACTGAACTTTTCACTCACCCAATCTGCCTAAAGCTTTCAAAAAAAGGCTAAACGCTTTCAAGTCAGAGAAGTTGTTGAAAATTTGTGTCTCCACACTTCCTGGGTTGACCGAGTATGTGGTGACCTTTGAACCCTCTAGTCTCCGTGCAAGAAAGTGAGCAGCCATGACCTGTAGAAAAGAAATCACAATACGCTAGAAAAAAAGGTTTGTTTTTATCTCAAAGTAATCAAACTTGAAAACTTGACTTGTTGATATGTCCCGAACAATTCAAGCATAAAATTTGTTTTCAGCCCGGCACTGGCTGGTTTTCTTTGTAATGTTGAATAAGAGAATAATATAATCATTTAAACACTCTTCACGTAATACCTAGACTTAGTTCAAACCGCTCCCGTATTCTAGTGCAGTAATTGTTGCCCTTACACACACACCGCTCTCACACACATCACTTTTACAGGAGCGTCTTGAACCGAGACTATAGTTCCACCACTATGAACCAAACTCACCATGTAACCTTTGGACGAGCCATACGCCCTAAACCTGCTGTAAGATTTCCTACCCCCTTGCATGTTCTGGAAGTCCAAGTCGCAGAGAGAATGTGCGGTAGAGGTGAGCAGAACTATGCGTGCATCTGGGGCACTGGCGTGAAGAAGCGGCAACAGATGGAAGATGATCAGAAGATGAGAGAGGTAGTTCACCTGAAACTGTTTCTCAAATTTATCTTCCGTGTACTCTAGAGGAGAAAATCAAACAAAGTGTAAATAATACATAATTTCCTTGCCAATCTCCTTATATTACTGTATTAGTCTATCACAAATCTCTTATTGAAGATATCGTAAAAACAAATTATTGCAATTGTTGTGTGAAAAGTTACCAGATAAAGGATTTTAGCAATTGATGCGACAAGGTGTCTTCGAAGAAAACTGAGTGGTGAGAATTCTGTTTTCTGCTATTCATAAGTCATACATAACAGTTTGAGTCTGCATGGGAATGGAAAACGTGTCTTTGGATAATTCTACCACAAAAATGTAAACAGTGTGAGGAGTAATTTTTATTGCGAAAGGCCTTTTGTTAGATTGGAAAAGTTGCATATGGATATTATAGAATTGAGAATAAAATTTAGAGGACGGTGTTGTTTTTACCTTCTTTGATAAATGCAATACCAGCATTACACACGAGGATGTTTAGAGAGTTTGACCTCTGTTTGACCCCTTCGATGAACTCCATTGTTGATTTCAAGGAAGAGAGGTCCAACTTGGCAAACTCCACAGCAAGCTGCTCATGTGGTCTATCGCCCTCTGTGGACAGGCCCAACGAATCAGGCTGGGTCTAAAAAGGGAAACATGAAACCTTATAAGTTTATGGCAAGCCATGGCCAAGTCGCTTGGCACAAGACTTCACGCTAAAAAACCTCTATTAATCTTACTGTGGGTTGACAGAGCTTTTTATATAGACATAATATCATCTTTACCTCATTTTCTTCGGATGGAGGGTTTTTCGTGAGCATTTCCGCATGATGCTCTGACTGCATCTGCTCAATAGCCTAGAATGGACGGAATGAGAAGGGAGAAACGGAATAGTTAAAACGAGGGGGTGACTACTTTGTTTGCCGCTAAATTATATATCTCCACAACGTCAGAAAAGGGTCATTAGATTTTGAACAACAAAATATGAAACCAACACGTTTTCCCAGCTTATTACACGCTGATGTGGCTTTCATAAAAGTATAATGGCATCACAAGATTAAAGTGGTGTTTGAAGAACTGTCAACATTAAAGTGATCTTGACTATTAATGAATTTCCACTCACTGCTTTGGCCTTTTCTTCTGAGCGGCATGCGATGCATACTCTGGCACCCATAGCAGCCAATGTTTTGGCCGTCTCATATCCGATACCTGCATTGCCACCTGTGACAATCACAAACTTCTCTGAAGAAAGTTGAACATCAGGGTGGTCCAGTTTGTTACCCATCTCAAACGAAATATCGTCGAAACAAATAATATATCATGTAGTGTACTGTTACTGTAGCTGTAAGTGCAACAAGAGATAGTGAAGTGTCAAACAACAAAACACAATTTATTTACTTTATGACTCTTTCTATAGTTTAGTATTAACCCAAGGCTTATGTTTATTGTCCATGTTAGTTCTCAACAAGCAATCTATACATAACACAACGTAGCGTAATGTACAGTAACGTAACGTCACGTAACTATAATAACAAAACATAACAATTTTATCATGTGCTATTCCATCAAGATTAGCACACAAAATACAAATTAATAAAACATTTTTTGGACAGAGATGAGTCTAAAAGAGATTTGAAAAAGAGAACATAATTTCCTAATGACAGGAGGAGGGTTGCGCTGATTCATTGGTCCAGCTAGCTACACTAAAAGCTTATTGGGTGACCCAGAACTGTGTTTTCGCGGAAAATTCAAATGAGTGATATCAAGTGTGGACCGAAGAAAACATGGAGGAATGTATTATGACAGTTGTTTAGGAGTATAAATGATTTCACAAACTATAATTTTGTTAATCATTAATTAACATAGGGCAAGTTTAAAATGAATCCGTTCTCTCATCGGTAGCCAATGTATACCCTGTGATGGAGGTAATGTTCTCTAAGGTTGTGGAGCCCCGGAGCACTGAACCATTTTGTATAAAGATGAAGGTTTTATGTGTGAATGAACTTTAGGAGGAGTGGACGCAGTGACCATCACAAGTTGATACAGTAGGTGAAGAGCATTGCCCGGCCCAGTTGCGCAGCCAGAGGCTCTCCCCCCCCCCCCCCCCCCCCCCCCCGTGTCGCTCAGAACCCTTGCCTCCTTATTATAAGATTGAGATCGTAAACATTCACAAACAAAATAGTCCAACACATTAATAATTAGTTGTAATAATTATTCCCATTATGTATCAATTGCAGCGCCCTATGGAAAGTCTGGTACACCAGCCCATGTTGGACAGAGTTTGATCAGTAATGGAATTCAATATGGTCGGGCTTTCATGGGGCCCATCGGCTCTTCTGTCGGTGTAACAGCCAAGACCCCATGATACAAAGTGGGGGTTGTCGACGAACAGCTTCTTTTCTGCTAATTTCATGAGACTTTTCATACACTGCTGGGGCATTGTGTAAATAATGTTGAATTGCCATTCGAATTTTCATCTTTAAACCATAAACTTACCCTTAAATGGTGCTGTATCGCATGCAGTATGAATTGGACATCCTCGTTTCCATGTGTTGGTATCAGTCAGTATACTGGATGTCGTTCTACCGTTTTATTTCGGCCATTTTGTTTCCGCCTTCATTTTTCTGCCGATTCGAATTTGATAATAACATTATATTGCGAACTTTGATTTGCAAGTGTAGCCTTGATCAAGGCGCTAAAGCCAGACAGCCGCGACCTGCAAAATCCCAGTCCCCATCACTGAATTCCGCCAGCGCATGAGTATTTCTGTTTGAGCCACGTGTGCGAGGTTGAAAGTAGAAAGACACGATCGTACTCACGACTCCGCTATACTGTTCTCGCTGTACAATGTACTGTACGATGTACTGTATACATGTACGTTGTTCGTGTATGTACAGCGTGCAGACTGCCGAATTGTGCCGGGCCGGGGCACACTACGCCAACAGCCTTGAGTCAAGGCTATTGCAAGTGCAGCGTAGGCCTATTATGAACTTTGCAGATTGCCTTATCATTTTCAGTAGGCTAGGCCACGAGATGAATGCATGTTTGGTCAGTGCGCAACAATTTGTTTTCCTTGCAGCTGTTGCACAACAAAAGTTTAGAATAATGCATGAGATTGACTGTTAACGAGTTTCCTGATCAAATTCAACTATGTTTGTTTGAATATCAGCCAAAAAAAAATGTGGTAAACGAATTTAGGTGTGAACTTTTTTTGTCACACATGATCAACGCACAAAACATGCATGGGTACATGCCGATTTCACGAAACGCTAAGATAAATCTGGTCTAACTCATCCTAACTTGGGATGGGTTCAATGTGTCCTAACGTCTATATAGACCATGTGAACCTTGTTTACAATACATTCTTTAAGTATTCTGACAGGCACTGTACTACACTGGTCCTATGAGAAAGTTGACATTTTGTGTCATAATTTCCACATAAAACCAAGAGTTATGAAAGTAAAAGCTGGACAACTTTTGAGATGTGCCTCCTTTAATCATACCAAAAGTTGATAAGAGTTGATAGACAGTGCAATCTCCATAAAATATAAGATTTTATATTTTCTTCCAATGAGCTGTGTACAAATCCTGCCTGCAGGAAGTCCAGGCTCTGTGGCTCTTTTGTAAACATGTGATGTCACAGGTCACATCGTCTATACGGAACTTGTCCTAAGTCCTAAGATTAATCATTATAGTAAAGCTCGGAAGAGTATCGTGAAATCGACGGCTGGACCCCTCACATGAGTGTGGCGTGCCCGAATGACGGTGCTCACACACGTGCAGAATCTGTCATGTGACGTTGTCTTGTGATGTGCCTGCTGCCCGCACATCCAGGCACGTCACACGGTGATTGGCCAATGTGAACAAAACTTAAGGACCAATCACAGTGACCATGAAACGTGCGACCTCGCCCTGTAGTGATTATTAGCAAAATTTCATGAAGCTAACACCCTTTTTCTGTTATAATAAACACCAAAAACTGCGTACGGTTGTAGAACAGTCTACAGTTGAAAGCAGTTTTGGGGTGCATGTGGCAGAAAAAGTGTATATTACCGATTGAGAAGAGTTATGCATGCACTCATCATGACGTCACAATATTTGTTTGCGTTTATTGTGTCACCCGTCTCTTTACAGAAACCCCATCAATCGTTTACAGCAAAACGATTGTATCACCCGCCAAGCAAAAATCAATTTGCATTTACATGGTGTTTTATACAAACCATGCTTAGATTTCCCACCATTCAAAGTTTCAAATCATACTCATGTTCATGTACATGGTGTAGGCCTACCGCAAACCTGGGTTGTTTCTCCATCAATGCAAGGTTTCAAATCAATTGATTTACAAAAAGAAGACGTCTAAGGTACACTGCAAAAGCTGGGGTCTATATAAAAACAAAACATGAGTGTTGTTCACATAACACTAACATATGCCAAAGCAATTATATTGATGTTATGATAACACCCTATGATGTTGTATTTTCTCTTCTACGTGACAATACCCATGGTATCAAAACACCCCAGTGTTTGCAGTGTATGGCTATATACTGCTGTTGTTACAGAGTTTGTCGACCCAATCGTCCAAAAATTTCGTACCTTAAAACTATTCCCGGGCCCAATATTTGCGTAATTTTGATTATATAAAAAAATTGCTCGCTCAGCGAATAATCACAGTAGTTTACTGGTAACAACAATGTAAACTGTACGCCTATTCGGCTATTGGTCTTGTACTTTTGTTAGGAAACGAAACCGTCAAGGAAACGGACCTTGGACTATCTATTATAGGCTTATCCATACAGGGGTGACAAAGGTTATACAATCAGATTGTATCAAGCTTTGCAAATGTGCGAAGACCGCATAGGCAATTGACTGGGAACAAAACACTGATTCAGCACTATTGTTTCGTGTTGACTCTTTTCCACTATAAATACTGTTGGCCTTGTACGCACTCGTTCTTTCGCATCCTAACGAGTCGCGGTGCCACAGTCAGTAGTTGTCTATAGACGTTGAGCCCCGAAAAACAAACGCCAATAACAAGTCACAACATGGCCCCGCCAGCTGTCAAATACACGCAGGTAAGTTGTGATTAAACGTTATTCGTTAGGTTAATATAAGTATATTATTTTGCTTTGTTTTTAATTAATTACATGTGTGGCACGCCCCACTCAGCAAGTCTTTGCACTGTCATGATTGCCCCGGTATGCGTGGCATGTGAAATACCCCCTTCAGAACACTGAAGAGGGGGTACCGTACGTATCCCCAGCCATGACACTTGTGTCCTTAATTGCTTCGTCCTTCGGATGGGACGTAAAGCCGTTGGTCCCATGTGTTATGTAACGCATGTAAAAGAACCCAGTGCACTTATCGAAAAGAGAAGGGGTTCACCCCGGTGTTCCTAGCTGTTGCTGCTAAATGCACCGTAGCACCTTGTAAACCAAAAGGTGCTGCGTTTAGTCTCAGAGTTTATAACTTTCAATAACCTCTCTTTCTGTATAAATGAATAATATGCGCTTGGTAGATACGTACGCTTTAAAGACTTTAAATTATTATCATTACGTTGTGTGCACATAATATTTATGTTGACAGATTTAAATATTTCCATTAACCACATCGCACTCAGGTCAGCTCACATGCCATGCTATCCTAAGCTGGACCGTGCCACACGGGTGATTTTATTGAACATAGATCAGTGATTAATACTGGTTAGAGGGGGCGGGACAAGTTTCTGCCAGAATCCGTTGGGTACAAAATCGGTGTATGAAAAATACTTCTTTTTTTTTGCATGACAGATCTTCATCAACAATGAGTTTGTGGACTCAGTGAGTGGTAAGAAATTTGCGACAGTTAACCCCACCACAGGGAAGAAGACTGCTGAGGTTCAGGAAGGAGACAAGGTAAAGACATACACCGTAGACATACACCGTAGTCTGGTTCATACTCCTCGCGAATGCCAATACAAATGTACAATGTGACCACATAAATTCATTCAGGGCCACCATAGTAATGTTATATTTCACACTGCAGTGCACTGCTGAACAAGACGGAGAGACACCAGCATATGTCGTATGATTAAATCTGAATCTTATGTGACTCCAATGGACCAGTAACAGGCTTTATCTGGGATATGTAGAATTAGTAGAGCTGACGTAATACTCGCAGACAAGTGTTCATATCTTTGTGACCAACGTGAAATACATGAAATAAAAAACCTGGGCAAATGTGGCCTCAATCCAGTGCTGTCTCATTCAGTTGATATGGGTCAGGAGAAACCGTTAGTAAAAAAAAGAAAACGTGCACAATTATCAGCATGTTACAAACACATTGTCCTTTGTTGATTGTAACAACCGAACGCAGCTGTTGCATTTTTCACAGACAAAATGGTTCTAATCCAGTAAGCTTTCCGACCAAAAAAAAAATGAACAATGATTGTGTTTATCCCATACTATACATTCTGTAAAGTTTCGAAGGTTTTTGCAAATCTTCTTGTCATTCCAAAAGAATTTAACATTGTCCAGAGCGGTTATAATGTCCTTGTCCTTGTAGGAAGAATGATCCGTAAATATTACTGACAGTAGCGTTTCGGGGATAAAAACTGAAATCCTTTTCCCTGACCATCTTACCTCAAAGTGAAATGATTCTTAAAACGCTTTAAATTAACCAAAAGCTGCTGTACTTTCTATTACAAAGCATGTTTTTATTTCTATTAGTTTTAAAAGTGGTCGATTACTAAACGTATACCTTTCCTTTAAGTATGAACTAGTTGGAAAATGTTGTCATATAGAACTGTGATTGTCTTCAAATTAAGTTCTCGTTGTTTTCTTAACAGGCTGACATTAACAAGGCAATTAAAGCAGCACAGGATGCCTTCAAGTTGGGATCACCATGGCGACGTATGGACGCAACTGGACGAGCTGCTCTTATGAACAAATTGGCTAACTTGATCGAGCGAGATGTAGAACACCTCAGGGTAATTTATTCATGAGCCTTTTTGAAACCACGGGCTTGGGACCAGACCTAAGCCCCACCAGGTCCAAATTTCATAGAGCTCAAAAAGTAGCTTAGAACAAATTGTTGTGCCTACCAGAATAAGGTTACCAGCTAAAGTACCATGTCATACGTACAACAGTGACTGGTATCCTGCTAATTTCTGCTTACCAGACAATCATTGTTAAGCAATATATTCTTTTCTTAGATGAAATTGGTCCCAGTCATTTTAAAACGCGCGCCCTTTTTGGTGTCTTCAAACACCGGGGTTGTGGAAGGAGCTTTAGCCCGGGGTCAAAGACAAAGTGTTGGTTTCGAAAAGGGCATGTAACGTAAAATAGGCGAGAATGATTGGCCCTGGGATGAGGCAGTGTTAGCCAATCCTATCCTGGAGGGTCCTTGGTAAGCCGGATTGTCCAACCCCCAAAATGGCTTCCCTTGACGCACTGTATTGTATACCAGATTAGTCAAAGCAAGTGCGGGCGAAGGAAAAGTTTCTGGCCATAAAAGAATTTTTAGGACGATATAGTTAATTTCTCCAAAAGATATTGTTATTCGATAACCAACTTTCCAGAACCACCTCATTTAGAGAGTCATTGCATGGTGTTACCGCAAACCTTGCCACATCGTATTTCCGCCGTGCAAAGTTTCAAATCCTACTTATTATTTTGTTTTGAATCATTACAAATGTTCTGTTTTTCTTCATATTAATTGAAAATGAATGTAGGACTTGGAGATTATGGACAATGGAATGACTGTCCAATTAGCAACGGGTAGCGTGATGGGGTGCATCAGTTTCTTACGTTACGGTGCCGGGTATGCCGACAAACTGCACGGAAAAACCATCCCTTTGGGTGAGTGACAAGAAACCTGACTTTATAAACTATATAATCTAGCCTTTTTTGTTTCCAGCTTATTACGTAGTTGAGGTGATTCTATCATTAAAAAAAATGAGACGTTGTTCCACTGTATGGAACGTTCACACATCGTATGTCAGCTTTGGAGCAGTAGCAGTGTGTGACGTAATGACTTTTACTAACTGCTGATTGGCAATGGGGGATCACATGGATATGTGCTGCAGGGGATGTACAGGTCGTATACACCACTGGGAACGAGGCTGGAGAATGCACAACATTCATCCCTATTTCCTATTGCAGTTGGGAATGTGGCTTTGACTCACATTAGATAAGTGCGTCCATACATAGATGCACATGGGAAGCATAGGGAGATTGGGGCATAGTGATTTTCCCGTTGGTTCAAAACTTCATCATCGAACAAAACAACTTTTAAAAGTTACCGAAGTTCGGAAATGCACAGATTACTAATCCCACCTTCACCCTCCCGAAAATTGTTCGAGTTTATACTTTATGCAACCTTTATTGTTCGAGAAAAATGAAAGAGAACAATCCCACAAACTATGACCTTCAAACTAATTTTCAAAGACCCTGCCACCATCTTTGATGTCTAACAACGTAAACGTGCGGGCATCGTCTGCGCTGCGCATGACTCTTAACCAATTGTAGCTCTTCATTGACCTCAGTGAGAGGAATTTTTTTTTTTTTTTTTTTTTTTTTGGGGGGGGCTTGTGACGTCATGCAAGGGGGTGTAAGCCCTATACCTCATATATAATGGTTTCTTCTCTTCTCAATTTTTTTTTAAATAGATGGTGATTATTTCTGCTACTCCCGCTACGAGCCCGTGGGTGTTGTTGGAGCCATCATCCCATGGAACTTCCCATGTTTGCTGATGGGAGCTAAGTTGACTTGCTGCCTGACCGTAGGGAATTGTGTAGTGGTCAAACCTGCTGAGCAGACACCCCTGACTGCACTCCACATCGCTTCACTCGTTAAAGAGGTAACTTAGGTGTTAATTGGTTCACATTTTTTCTCTTATAAAGATGCTTACAACAAATGAATGATGGCAAGCAGATTATACTCATGAGTAATTTTACGAATCTACAGTCAATATTGAGAAATCAAATTCATTGAAACTGTGTGAGTCCATAATAAATGGCTTTAGGGGAATATACTCTATAGAAGTGTAAATGTGTTACTACAATATACATTCTATCCACGAATCTATACTTTCCCGTCCATTTTCTTCAAAAAGTCTCACATTTTAAAGTTCGAACATTTTGAAGTACTTGGGATTTGTACAAAATGAGTATTATAAAAGTAACCGACAAAAACTGAATGTTACACTGAAATAATAAACTACAGTAATACAACAAACAAACATAACAATACATCTGCTATATCTCCAGGTTCTCGAAGTAGGCCTACTTAAACAAAAATCAAAAACGATATTAAAATCACATTTTTTAAATGCTGTTTTTTTCTTGGGTCTAGGCTGGATTTCCACCGGGTGTTATCAACATTGTGCCTGGATATGGACCCACCGCTGGAGCAGGTCTTACAGAGAGTATGGATGTTGACATGGTGACCTTCACGGGGTCAACTGAGGTAAAGATCGACCTATGACCTTATCTTTCCCTTTACCGTTCTTGGGTTTTAAATTCATTGAGGATTTTCATAAATTACTTTGCACAGCAAAATATACTGTTCGAAACGTCGAAACCAAAATAGTTTTTTTTTTATAGCCAGCACTCCTCTCTACAGAGGTTATGCACAAAGTCATGGTTGCCTGCAAATTAACTACGTATACATGTAGTTACTCCTTACACCATAATCTTTGTTTGTAAAACTTGGGTCAATTAATGAGGGTGATCAAACAAGGGGAAACTAAATCCCTGTGGGAAATATGGACCCCCTCTCCCAATGGCCACATAACTTTAAAAGTTAGTTACAATTTACTGTTTTTGCTGGACTCTGACATTGTTTAGGTTGGGCGTATCATCCAGCGTGCTGGGGCTGACAGCAACTTGAAGAAGGTGCACCTTGAGCTGGGAGGGAAAAGTCCCAATGTTGTATTCGCTGACTGTGACAGTAAGCTCTTTAATTATATCAATATTTGCAATTGCTTGTTGTATACAAGTTTTGTCAATTCAATTCAAAGTCCTGTAATGCATGCACTTTCTTTTTAGTGATGTACCATTCAAGATTAAAAAAAACAAAAAAAAACGTTCCACAGTGGAAGAGAGACTAATTAATTGTTAATTGTTTGTAGTGGACTACGCAGTGGAGACCAGCCACATTGGTATCTTCAACCACTCCGGCCAGATATGCTGTGCTGGCACCAGGACCTTCGTCCACGAAGACATCTATGATGAGTTTGTTAAGAAGAGCAAAGCGAGAGCCCTTAAGAGAAAAGTTGGAGATCCAACTTGTGAAGGCACTGAGGGCGGACCACAGGTGAGCGATAACTGGATGTTACTTTAATGATGCTTAAAAACGTATTATAAAGCCTCAACTGAGTTGCCGCGGTCTCCTTTTAAACATGGAGGAAGAATAAAAAATCTGAGTGGATGGAATCTCTCTTTTCAAAAAGGCCTAAGGATGAAACACACCAATTCGGTGTTGTTAATAGAAAAAAAAAGAGAGAAAAAACCTTTATTCTGGGGGAATGATTTTCAAGAAATGTACTACATCACGAATTCTTTTTGGTTACCGACCCACTTCGCACAGGGCACATTCACACATTCATAGAGGCAAGCAAAGCTTACCAAATCTGGTAGTCCTCATTTTGTTTGTCTGAACAAATGTTGTGCCGAATTTTTTCCCCGGTAAATTTTACGTCAGAATCTATCGGTCATGATAGCCAAACTTAATAACCATGAATTCATGGCTCAGCCTGATTGTTACATCTTTGTCCCTTTCTCAGATTGACCAGGAGCAGCTGGACAAGGTCTTAGAGCTGATTGAGAGTGGCAAGTCTGAAGGAGCTACACTTCAGTGCGGGGGTAAACGTCTTGGCACTGAGGGTTTCTTCGTGGAGAGTACAGTCTTTTCTGACGTACAGGATCACATGAGAATAGCCAAAGAAGAGGTAGGACGTGAACCACTTTAAATTCTAAAACAATGAAATTATTTAAAATGCACATGAGTTTTTGGTTTTTAGCTTTGCGTTTCATTTGATCAGAACTTTGGGGTTCTTCATAACAGATTTATTATCAAGATGATAACACACATACTAATGGGCCTGGCAAATCATGTACTTCGTGTTTGGTCAATTAATACACTGCTAAAACTTGGGTGAAAATTAACTCCCTAGGGTGTTGTCATAATTTTATACCCTCGAAGTGAGTACAAATTAACGCCTAAAATTTTAAGCAAACTAAAACTAGGTGTCATTTATTCGCTCTGCTGTACTGTTTGAAACTTGGGAATTTAGATCATCCAGTAAAGTAGACCACATCATCTACAGTCTGGATCATTGTGGTTTATAGATCAGTAAAGTATTAGTTAATTTGGTATTTACATCAATTGCTCATTTGGATTTTCTTTTTGCTAGATTTTTGGGCCCGTACAGCAGATCTTGAAGTTTAAAACCATCGAGGAAGTGACAGAGCGAGCCAACAAAACAACTTACGGACTGGCGGGAGCGGTGTTCACTAAGGATATCAACAAAGCTCTCACTGTTGCCAACACAATTAGGGCTGGACTTATTTGGTGAGTTAGTTATGTTTTCTCGTTGAAAACTAAAATGAGTTTTTTTATCGTCATTAAGAAACTCATGGTGTGTTTATAGGCCTTCGACTCACAATAGAATACTGTTTTGCTTCACATGATTTGTGGGTGATTTGATTTGAAGAAGATTTGTGATTTAACTTTAGGGCCTATAATAATAATATTGTCAAAAAATATTAGTAGAGATATATAGTTGGCATGTATTTAAAAAAATCCTTGCTATGCAAATTATTACTTGTTTATAACATTGTTCTGTTGTTCTATTGTTGGCACAGGGTTAATAATTATGGGATGTTCAGTCCCATGATTCCATTCGGTGGATACAAGATGTCTGGTGTGGGAAGAGAAGGGTATGTAAAATAGTTTTATATTGTTTTCAATAAATTAATATTTTATTTATATACTTCGGTCAGTTTGAAAATATTTTCGTCCTTGTGTTTTTCTCTGCAAGTACATAATATGGAGTGAAAACCAGCATGAAAAACAATGGTTTTAATATGAATGTGCTCAAAAGCAAATTAAAGTTCTTCATAGTTTTAATATTATATGTATTGGGCATCAATCTACGATTGGACTGAGATTTACTTTGTTGGAGAGTTTGAAACCCCATTGAACTTTGACAGCCTTTATCTAAAAGTCGAATGTTTGAGCTCGTGGTTACCATGTACCGACAAGAGACCAACCTGCCGACTGTCTGGATTTGAGAGTACATAATCTTATCTTGTATATCATAGATTGCCCTTCGATTTGTCACAAAAATACAAGTTTGAATTGGGAGATAATTTGGGTGAAAGAATAATGTTGTTATTAATGATAAAGTCTAGACATGATACCAAAAATGCTGACAAGCCGTTTTTGGTGTTTTTTTTATGCGCAGAGGTGGACAGACTTTACTTCACACATTATCAAAATAAATGCAATCTCTCAACCTTTGATGAAACTTTTAAAAAAAAATTGTAAACGATTCTCAATTTGTTTTAATTGTTTGTACTTTTCAGAGGTGAAGATGGCTTCAAAGAATACTGTGAGATCAAAACGGTAAGAATTCATTGTTTAAAGTATTTTTTTCATTTTGTGCTTGTTTTTGTTTTGTTCTGTTTTTTTGTTTTTTGCTTTAAACAAAATATTTAAATATATTGTTGAATAAATTGCTTTTTATGGGACTGGTTGGGATAAAGTCTGGGCAGAAAAGTTGACTGTAAGTTAAATAAAAATGGTATACTAAAGTATATTCTCACGGACAAGAGTGTCACAAGCGGGACTCGAACCGACACTCTTATAATCAGAAACACCAGAGCTTGACAATATTGTGCTCTTTATATATTTCGCTAAGCAACACCAAAGTCCTTGAGAATTACTCGAGCCAATTATGTTAACTGAACACTGTTCTTAACTAATTAATGAGACATCAATTATTTCACTTTTTCGTTTCTGTTTCAGGTGGTCATCAAAGTTCCAGAGAAAAACACTTAAGCTGAACATCAACCATTCTTGTCGTCTGCCATTAAACAAAATAACGTAACCAAACTGAGGCTCGAAGGAAATAGTCTGGCCTCGTTCTGAGAGCCAGTCGTATCCATGTCATTGACTATGGGAACAAGCCAAACATGACGCCTGATACTTTGATAATAATCATAGAAATGTCTTGCACTTCCACATTGCTCCATGGTCTAAAGGAAAAGTATAAATATTATTCTAAAGATAAACTCAAGTACTATGGAATACACAACTTGTTTAGACACAATATAAATGTCTGGATAAAAAGGCCGAGTTTTAGTCGGTCGCGCGATGGAAATCTTCACGCGCGATTATAAAAAGACACAGGCTGTGTCCGAATTAGCGGCTACAGCTACGGCTACGGCTAGATTTCCGCGTCACCATGCATTGAGGTATAGGACGTCCTTAGCAACACCCTTAGCAACAGCCGTAGCCGCCAATTCGGATTCGGCTACAGTTTTGAGGCCTCAGTCTTAGGATCGCACGCATGATTTCCATCGCGCGCCCGACTATAAACCGGTGTCAGATGCAATTGTGTCCGCCATGCAATACTGTCCGCTCCGGACACTTTTGCATAATTTTGTATGCAATCGTGTCCGGGGCTATGCAAAAAACGTCAGGTGGACTTGTACACGACTGTACATGATATGTGCGCGCGTAGCGAGCGTGCATTTACTGAACCTACATACATGTATATACAGCATGAATATTCACGTAAAATGATTGCAGCGAATATCCAACGGCCGAACATTTCCCATTACATGTCGTTCATGACATGCACTTAGCTTGTAAAAAAAAGGCGAACGTGTTCCGTCGACCAAGGGCGTTTAATTTACTGCAAGGACGGTTTTGCACGGGGGCGGACACAACTGCATATGCAAATGTGTCCGGGTGGACACAATTGCACTATGCAGTAGCGTCCGGGCGGACACGATTGCATATGCAAAACCGTTTGGTGGACATTATTGCATATGCAATAATGTCCTCCGGATAGTATTGCATAGAGGACATCATTGCTTGCGACACCGGCTTTATGGATTAACTTTTGTTAAAAGAAGGTCGACAAGAGAACGTGGCAGTGTCATGTCATTAACTCCAATCTAGGTTCAACCAGGTACATTTATTAATCTTAAAATAATGTTCAATCATAGTTCTATAGTCAATAATAATTTCGGCTAGTTGTTATGGTGTAGGCTATTGTCTTGGCGTGATCGAGTCGAAAGCTCATAAGTGATGGAGTCTTGCTCGAATCGAAGGAAAGAAAACTCAAACACATAATACTGAGCCCAATTTCAAAGAGCTGCAGAATTGCGTCGAAACAGTATACAGAGAAAACCAGTCCAAAATGCTAAACACGTAACGAGTTTTGAATATCATTCTGGTAATTACAAAGTGCCTTTTTTGCTTTTATGTGCCCTTGGTGTATGTTTGGGTATTTTGAGATTATGAACAATGGTGGTTTCCCTTATGGGATTAAATCAATTTTTAATTAAGTTCGTTGCTGGTGAGGCTGAAAGTTGTATTCATGGGGAAATCTTATAAAAATTTCAGATTATAAAAGACAAGTTTTTAGTACTTTTGTGTTGGGGTAGGTATACTTTTTGTTTTTAAATATCCGCAGGCCTATGTCGGTTTGCAGTTGTACACATTGATTTTATAAAGGAACAAAACAGGTAATTAAAAACTTTGTTAATATCAGTCATCCGACTCTGTTGGTAAATTTCTTTTCGCTCAATTTCCTATAGAGCTGCTATGCGATATAGCAACAATAAGTATTGATAGCTACTTTAAAAAAATTAGTACCTACCAGGTTTTCGGGTTTTAAACCGATGCGTCCGCTCCACACCCCTATTGTTTTTATTGCTCCTTTAGGCGACATTTCCCTTTTTATTTCACGTATGACAGTGTGGCCTCGAAGTCTCAAACTTTAATTTTAAAGGCACTGAACACTATTGGTAATTACTCAAAATAATTATTAGCATAAAACCTTACTTGGTAACGAGTAATGGGGAGAGGTTGATGGTATAAAACGTTATGAGAAACGGCTTCCTCTGAAGCGACGTAGTTTACGAGAAAGAAGTAATTTCCCACGTATTTGATTTCGAGACCTCAGATTTAGAATTTTGAGGTCTCGAAATCAAGCATCTGAAAGCACACAACTTCGTGTGATAATGGTGCTTTTTCCTTTCATTATTATCTCGCAACTTCTACGACCGATGGAGCTCAAATTTTCACAGGTTTGTTATATTATGCATAATAATGTTGTGAAGACTAGTCTTTGACAATTATCAATAGTGTCCAGTGTCTTTAAGAGCCTATTCAGTTTTAGTTAGGGAGCCGCAAAAGTTCAGTGTAATTCCATGGTTGAGTTTTAAATCAAAAGTGGAAGTAATATCCCCAAGATCCAAAAACAAAGTTTCAACTCACTCAGTCCATAGTCCAAGTTCCGAGTGTAGCTCCGCCTTCAAACCCACCCCCCCCCCCCCACACACACACCCTGTCCTGTTTACCTTCTTCATGCGAACGCACGTGTCATCGACCGTTTAAAAGTTACGCCCTCTATTGACAAACATTAGTTAACCTTGTCTGAAACCTGGACTTAAATTGTGTTAACGTAACAACACATTGTAAGAGCAACCAACTGTACTAATTTAGACAAGTTATTTTGCGACGTCGTCGCGTCGTCGTGTAACTTTTAATGTGTGTCACAATAAACAAATCCGTGGGTGTTCTTAAACAGGAAACACTTTTTAACAGATTAATTATGTACCAATACCCAACAACTACATACTGAAGATGCCAAGGACGCGTAAGAAAACACAATGGTTTACTATAGTTTAACAATCTATAGTTATGCCGACTAACTATCTTCACACACGCTGCGGCACTCTGAAGTCTGACTGACTGTCATTTTGTCAAGCCATTCGTTTTTGAGTCGGATAACCTGTGGTGATTGACCATTTCCCTTTTACTTTTAGAAAATGATGTCTCACTATTATCATTATCTGACGTGACTGTAAAATTTACCAAATTATCACTAGTCGTGCGTCTGGATATAGATTAAGATAGAGAGGCCTTCGAATCACAAGAATGGGTTCATTTTTTAATGGTGGTAAGTTAACATTTGTAATTGTAGACACCAACAATATTTATATTATATAACATGTATAAAGCAAAATATTGTAAATAAACAATAACAAGGCTTTTTACAGAAACACTCTTATTCTTATTTCACAGGACTTAAAATTGGGCAGTGCAGTGATAGCTTAAACTTTCATTGGTTGGGGGGGGGGGCAGGGGGCGAATACATACGTTTGTCAGGGAGTATGTTATTTATATTTAATGTATCGCACCATTTATTTCTGCAGTTTTAAAACCTTTATGGGGGCAGGGAGGGGCTGAGGGTTCTGTGCCCCCCCCCCCTGTTATTAATATTACACTTTAACACTACGCCACTGCTCGAAAAAAAATAGTAAAGCTGTAAACAGACAGTGCTTAAACAATAACACCCATCTCATCTGTATTGGTACTCTTATTTAATATTCAGACAAATTTTGCAATTGTTTCTTTGTGGTGACGGTGAGTCTGTGATCAATAGTACATTGTGTTTAGAGACACTTACATTACCAACACATAAACTTCTTCTATTTTGAAAATCAGATAGTCAACAACACATTTTAACTTAAGTCCATAACTTATTTCTCTTCCTTTCCTGCCCGTTATTTTTTTCGTCTTCACAAGGTGGCTCCCGTGCCAAGCCACGCTACCAGCGGCTCCCTCTGGACACCTTCTACCTGACAGAGTCCACTGACATCAACCACAAGGAACTCGACGAGGACAACACCCTATTTGAACTTGGAGACCTCGGTCAGAAAGGGCCGCTCCTGTCAGCAAAGAACGGCTATGACTCCCAGGAAGAGATTGAGTTTTACAAAGACACTCGGATAATGGGACGACGGAGGAAGAAAGGATGCTCCACTAACCTCTGTCGTCTTACTGTTCTGCTCATTTTGATCGTTTGTGCTGTTGTGATACTTAGCGGAATCTATGTGGCTGGATCTGGTTCCAGGAGTAAACTACTGGCTGAGAAAAACTGGAGCTCTTCACTCTTTGACTATTGTATGTGGTACAATTTGGCCTTTAAAAAGTGTTAATGTGTTGAAATTACATGCCCTATCATATGAATGAACAGGAAGAAGAAACTAGGAAGGCAAAAATTAAGGGTAGTTAGGGTTGGAGATGGAATTGTTGGCCATTGTTGTTGACTTTGGTTGACGACTTGGACTCAATTTTTGTGATTTAGGGCTTGACTTGACTTGTACAAAAAGGACTTTTGACTTGACTGGTTAAAAAATGTCTTATGGCTTGACTTGTCTTGAGAAAAAATGACCAGGTTCAAACACTGTTGTAGGCTGGGGGTAGATTCTATAATGCCAAAAGTGAAAAGTTCCCCATTGACTGTTTTAATTCTCTCTCTTTCACTGTTTATTTACCATTAGCCACAGAGACTGCTATCAGGTTATATGACGTCAATCTAGATGGGATACAGGATGTCATACTAGGTGCTTCTACTACTACATCATTAAAAGATGTCTTTGAGGGACCAGACTACTGTAAAAGAGTTGGTAAGGTGGAAGCCTTTGTTTCATAGCAATAATTGTAACAATAAAGAAATTTATTGACCCAATTCAAGCAACAAATAGAAATTGGCTTGATGGTTTGACCCTAAAAACCAAATCACCTGACGCCATCATCACTTTAGTCTTGGTTCCATTTTTGGGGGTCAATGTCACTGTGTGTACACAGTTAAGTGTTCATTTAAGGTGACGCAGATTTGACACACTAACCATGTTTTTCGGGCGTGCAAATGGACTAAAAAAAGGCAAGCGTGGCCGAAAGTTTATGTAGCCTCGTGTGGCGTAAAAAATTTGGACTCAATTTGTTGACGAAGTTGCAATGTAAGAAAATACACACTTTTTGTACAAATTTGTGTGCTTTCAGATGCATAATAAAAGGCTTCAGGCCTGATAATAATATTGAAAAATTTGCTCTTTCTCAAAAATTATGTTACTCCAGAGGAAGCCGTTTCTCACAATATTTTATACTATCAACAGCTCTCCAATTATTGCTCGTTACCAAGTAAGTTTTTATGCTATGAATTATTTTGAGTTATTCCAAAAGGTGTCCAGTGTGTTTAATGTGTCAATTGATGAGTAGTCTAACAACCAGTTAATTTCTATTTTAGGAATGGAGTACCCCTGTGCAGGCAGAGTGATTGCCTTGGATGGTCGAGACGGCACTACTCTGTGGGACATAGGAATGGAAGTTGAAATATTCGCCATACAGTGTGGAAAGCTAGACATTAATGGGGATGGTCATATGGATTGTATAGTTGCTGGACGTATGGCTTCGTTACATGGCATCGATCCAATCAAAGGTAAGAGGCAGGCTAGCCCATGCGTGATTGGATGAATTCATCACATGATGAGTGCTCCGATTTGCGTTAGCACTGTATACTCAGTACTTGCCCGAATTCTGTGAAAAAATCACAGAGGCATATTACCCGGGTGGGACTCGAACCAACAAGTTTTTCACAGAACTCGAGTAAGTACTGAGTATACAATACTAACACACATCAGTGTACATTGGAAAAATTAATATTCTTTATCCCGATGCAAGTTTAACATCTATTAAATGATAAGTGCTTATTGATTTTCTACAGAAACAGAGCAATTTGTGATTACGAGTAACGACTCTACAATAATTCAACAATTCATTGAAATATCTTTATCATGACAACCTCTGACTGTGTGCCAATTTCTATGCGAACCCCCTCTCTTTTTTTTAGGATAAGTGCAATGGGTTCTATTAGGAGCATTACAAAGCACACCAATGGCATTACCTTCCGTAAAGGGGCAGCAATAATGGTTAAGTGTCTTGGTTGCTAAAGGACACAAGTGTCACAACTCTTAAACCCATACTCTGCTGAACAGAAGAAACACCAAACCTTGAGTCTGGTGCTCTTATCTGCTCGGTCACACTACATTACCTACCTGCCCTACTAAATGGAACAGGCTCAGTGCCAATCTGATCAGAGTCCATCCATGGTGTTGCAATCTTATCAATTGGAGTATTTTGAAGTATGGGAGGTTAATGAACTGTTAGGCCTACTTGAATTTTGTTGGGATGTTATTTATCTACTAAAGGCAAGAGGCTCTGGTCAGCTGATCCAGATGTCACTAATCCTCACTTCAACTACTACCAGGGACAAGTGGTACCAGACCTGAATGGGGATGGGGTGCCAGACTATGTGGTTGCCCATGGCGGGGACACTCGACTCACTCAAGAGGTTTGTACAGCCAGGGTTATGTTTTTACTGCAGGAAATACAATGGTGGAAACCACGTGCTTATTGTGCGTTATAAAGCATTATACAGAGAATTGAACATGAAAATTGAAAATGTACCCCCTGGCTAAAGAGCATCACTTTAAGCTCTATGTGTGCATGTTGTTCAATCCATTAAAAATAAGTACCCCCTAGAATTAATAAAAAATGGATGATGCAAAAACATTGACATGCACAATGGATTTGCAGGCATCACAACTTCTTCCATATCACCCTACTGCAAAGTAACAATGTATGTGGACATATATTTTTAATTGCCTTTGCCTGCAATACATATACTTGTAATACTGGCATCAAAAGAATGTTTGATTAACAATTTCAAAACTAATCAAAACAGGTTCTTGCAAATTTCTGATATTGGCTGGATTGGCAGCATATTGCGCCACGGCATCTTGTAAACCATTACATGGTGCTTAATGATTAGGTCTTATATCTCAAAATTCGTCCCACTCCTTGCAGTAATAATACCTGGCACTTTGTATCCTTTGGCAAAAGGTGCGTTATAAATACGGTTATTATTATTATTATTATTATTATTATTATTATTATCATTATTTTTTAATTGTATTATTTTTATTGTTTGGTTATTTTGAAATTTTTTCAAACACAAGGCCAAAGGGCCACTCGATTTATGTCATTTTGAGGTATGTTGGACACAATACTTGGTTACTATTAGATTTGGGTAAATCTGTCTACTTTAGGTACTAACCCTAACCCAAACCAAACAGTGCACTCATATAGTGTCCGCCATATCTCAAAAAGGCTAATGTATGGGCTTTTGACCATCCAGCAGAGTACCTCAATCACGGTACTGGTCTTTGGAAAAAACTGCGCTTGTTTTTTAAAAACTGATGTATGGTATTGTTTAAAAAGCTTCTGATTTCCTCTATGTCCTCGATCTCTCCAAACCAGGATTCAGTTCGACCCTCAGGAAGATTACTTCTCCTGTCAGGGAAGACAGGCAAGAGCCTTGGGAGGTATCTCGTTATGCCTGATGCCCGCGAGTGTTACTCTGCTATAACACTGTATGAGAGAGCTAATGGTGCTATCTATGTCCTCTTTGGATCAGGTGGAGAAACTATTTCAGGTATTATAACACATTACAAACCATTAAAGTACTGACTGCAGTAGTCTTTGTTGTGACCCTCCTACTGTTTGACTATTTAGTATATTCCACTGTATACATCATAATATGAATGCTTGCACAGTTCAAAGTCAACCCTCCTACCCTCCTTGATCATTCAATATCATTTGGTTTTGATGTTGTTATGCAGTATACACAGTCAACCCTCCTACTGTGTGACTATTCAATATCAACCACTCGGAATTTTAATGATAGCTAAATTATGCCAGCCTGAGATATGATATCATGTGATGAATGCATCTGCACAATACATGCATATTCCTTAAATTAAAATCACTGAAATCAATGACCGTCTTAGTTGCTTTTCATTAGGTTAGACATTTCTGAATGTCATCACACGAATATAAGCTAATGTTTTGTTTTCATTTTTTTTAACCAGGATCCTTTTGGGCTATGTCTCTGAGAGATTTGTACTGTCACGTGATGTCGATTGAGTCGTGTGACGCTTCACATCTTGCCAAAGTGTCTTCGCTGCAGTCTGTGGGTTACAATGAGCCCTGGGGGTCACCGCTTCGGACTCTACCCAGCGGCATCATGGAAGTACTCAGGTAAAGGCAGTGTTCAAATCACACTCCTCGGTTAGTTTGGCAGAAGGGGAAATATTTGGTGGAATTTTTCCTTTGATGATGCAAGCATTGAATATTGTACATAGTTAAAATGCGGTGTGGCGGCCGAGTGGTTTAGGGCGATGGACTGGTGCTTTGTAATTTATAGAATGTGGGTTCAAATCCTGGCCTGGTCAGTCATGACACTTGTGCACTTGAGCAAGGCACTTTATCATAACTGCTGCAGACTATTCTGCGATTACTCTTGGCATCCTGTCCAGTGGGAATAGAAATATTTTCAGTTTGTGCCCCCCAAAACAGATATAAACACCTTCCTGATAAGGCAAATTGGCTCGTAGGCCTAGAGTTTCATCTTTTAAAGATGTTTTTTTCTGACCATAATTTTTCTTACTTACTATGTTTTTCCTGTAGGAGTGGTTCAAGTAAGGGAGTATCTGTTCCCACTGAAGTAGTCGACATAAACAACGACGGGACAGATGACCTTATAGTCTTCATGTACAATAGTACAATCGTTGCTTTAGACGGCACTAACTTGGCCATTATATGGTCCACGGGACAGCGATTTGAGGACTTTGAAACTTACAGGTAGGTCAATAGAGGGCGCTTTATTGTTAATTGTAACAGCAGTGGCATAACCAGAGGAGGGCCGAGAACTGTTGCTTGTTGATTGTATTGTATATGTCTCTAAAAAAAATCCTACAAATAATAATAATAGTGGCTTCCTAATAAAGCGCTTATAAATCCGTCACTCGGTGCTCAATGCGTATCAATATTTTGTATTTTCCTGCAAGGTTTTTGAAGTATGAGACCAAATCCTTACATAGCACAATTTAATGGTTTACAAGGTGCGTGTACGCTCAATATGCAGCCAAACAACCAGTACAGAGGGACGAACCCTCTTTTAGATAAGGGAGCGTCTCAAAAGTTGGAACGGTAGGAACGTTCTTTTTGGATCGCAAGAGTATCCCCGCCGCTTTTGTCCGTTCCACAGGACCGGTCTTTTGGAACGCTCCGCGTATACTTTGTCATGATGTTGCGATCCTGCGGGCATATGCCCGCGATCCATTGGATCGTGGGCATATGCCCGCAGGATTGTTCTTTTGCGCTAGGAACGTGCCCGACTTTTGAGACGCTCCCTAAGCGCCCTGGGTTCTTTCACATGCAACCAGTGCCTTTACGTCCCATCCGAAGGATGCAGCAATAATGGTTCAGTGCTTTGCTAAAGGACACAAGTGTCTCGACCAGAACCGCTCGTCCTTGACACACTGACAAAAACCAATCTATGCCGATGACCCTACCTTAAAAGGGCTCCCTCAGTGGGATTTAAACCGAGTGGTGATTCATGACAATGTGGCTTGCTCTGTTAAAGAATATACAGTATTGAATAACCCCTTTGCTGCCATCTTGTAGGTCAAACCCTATATGCGCGTAGGTCAAACACGCAGCACGCATTGTTCCCAGTTTGATTTCTACGGCACAAGCACGCACACACACACGCACACGCTCGCAGACGCCATCTTGTAGGGCAGAATTTGAATGATGACGTCATATTTTATACGGTCTATTCAACACTCTATTCGTTGTTCCCCCACTACAGCAACCCTGCACCAGGTTACTTCAATGACGATGACACGCTTGATCTTATGGTGAGGCTGAACAAGGGCAAATGGTCGGCGTTCTCAGGGTGTTATGTAAGAACTTTATCGTGTTTCAAGAAAGCAACACATTTTTTACTGGTTTTAAATAAGGTTATTCCATTTTCAAGTGGGTCCTGGACAATGAATCCACTATTACAAAATGTTTTTAAGAGAAATCTAAGGTTTGTGCAATTGTTGAATAGAAAAATATGCCATTGATCAGGGGTGAGACTTTTCAGGATTTTTTACGATTCACTTAAAATCTCCTTGAGCATTCAAACTTTGTAGAAAGAAGTGAAGCAGTCACCATTAGGAGAAAGAAATTGTCCACATATTGTGTCCAAACAAGGTGTTGTATTTCTGGTGATGTACAGATTCTGTAAACCTGTTGACATCTGAAAGGTGCATCAGGGTCTAAAATAACAGGGACTCCCAGACTTGATTCAGTCCCTTTCTCGTGTAAGGTCCCAAACACATGCACCAGCAGTCACTAAGACAAGTGCGCCCCCATCGTCAAAATGTAGTTATTGCAGCAGCCTGTCCCGCGCGCGGAACAGGGTGGGGAATGCAGAGAATCACAAATCATTTATTTTCTCTGGCGATGGCATGGGATGGCACGGGATTGGAGTCAAGTCTAAGGGAACCCAGCGCTGCGAGCTATTTTCAGTCATAAACTCCCATTTTAATGATGTAGTGCTTTGTTGCCCCCATAATGATAGATTTTTATTCTGGATGGACGGACTGGTGAGACGCTCTGGTCTATAAAGACATCCGTCCCTACTCCAGTGATGTCATCCCCATTGACCATACAGAGCCATGGATACAAAGATGCCTTCCTCGTCTGGATTCAAGGTCTCTATAGCAACCCAGCATCCAACGGCAGACATGGATCGGTAAGCTAGGACTCTCAAAATCATCAACTTGCATGCCAAGGCTAAGATTGATCTTAACTACAAATCAGTCTTAATTGCTGTGCTTAGTCACAAAACAAATCGCCATGTTAATTGATAAATTGTCAGTGACAAAATTGTATTTATAAACTTAAAAAAAAATGTTTCTTGAAATTTAAACAGCTTTGAAATAGTATGAATCCAGTAATTTAACTGTCCTTTGAAATACTCCTGGTTCTTTTTTCCTCATGCAAGCAATTTTAAAATAAACTATTCCTTTGAAAATACTTAGAGTGTTAGATCGAGTAGCAATTACGATGTTGAACTCCAACTTATGTGTGATGAAACAAAACCATTATTCTGAATCTGACTCTCTCCTGACTATAGACAGCGCCCTCTGCTGAAGACATCATGGAAGTTCCCTCTTCCGATTTGAGACATCGACGTCACGATGACGATGAGGAGACAGTAGCGGAGCAGCCGTGTCAGAGGGATATGAGTGTCTTCAAGACAGAGCTTCTACTGATAGACAGAGACTTGGCACGGAACCCCTTAAAACTTGCTGAGATAAATCCTGCCAAGTATAACTACAGTAAGTGTGTCTTAGAGATAATCATTACATGGTGTTACTGCAAACCTGCTATATCGTATTTCCACCAGCTACAGTTTCAAATCCTATTTAAAAGCTTGCTAAAAGGCCCCGACAATGAACTTTTATTTGTTGGTGTGAAGACTTTGCTATGTTACTTCTTTCATAATCGTCAGGGGTGGGTGAGAAATTCCAGATCTGAATTATGATTTGTTTTTATGCCTGCCTGGTGAAAAAGGTGGCTGTTATTTTCTTCAGATTAAAGAACATATGCTCTTTGATGTTCATGTCTAGTGCTGAAGATACTGTTCCTGTAAGCTACTTGTAATCTCTATTTCCATAGCTTTCAGAAAGCTTGATACTTGACATTCTTATCCTAGATTTAGACAAGGCTCTCACCCCTGAGTCTTATCTTTCTTGCCTTAGCACTCACCGACGAAGACAGGGAACTTTTGAAGAGTGATTCTTACCATCATCCAATCCCACCACCCAGTCCAAACCAACCAGCTCTTCCGACACCAGAGGGAGGAACAGTCACTGAAGAAGACATTGCTCGACATGGTCAGTTAGACAAGGCAACCACAGTAGCAGCATCCACAATGGCTGTTACTATACCAGAGGTGGTAGAAACGGCTGCTGCAACGCCAGTGGGGCAAAAGACACCAAGTACAACCAAGAGGGCTGAAATCACCACAGTTCGAACTGAGCGGATGACCACTGTGAATAATGTACCTACCACAGCTGATGTTTCCACCAAGGAGACATCAACTGCACAAGAGGTCAGTGACCTTTTAAGCACAACAGTAGTAGAGGAGAAAAGGAAGACTGGGTCTACAAGCTTTGACGAGACGACACCTGAAACGACAACACATGTATCTACAACTGAAGCTCTGATATCCCACACGACTGAAGCTACTACAACTGAAGCTAAACCTTATGACAATACTACTACAACAGCCCCACCGGAAACAACTGAACTTACGACGACTGAAATGTCTGGTCCAACCACCAAAGATAATGCAAGGAGTACCTTAGTTTCTGTCACTCAGACAGAGATGATAACTGCTGGTATTGAGACTACAGCTCCTATGGAGACTACATCATCAACATCCCAAGACGCTACAACTCAGACTCGCACAACACTTGGGGAAGAAGGTTACATATCTGATTCAGAGACTACTGCTTCAGCTGCACAGACAATCCAAGAGACTGAAATTGTCACAGAGATTGATTGGAGTGACACCACCACTGTACCAGGCATCACGACGAGTCAAACACTGTCCCTTTCACATTTAAATTCAAGTGAAGGTTTGCAAGAATCGAGAAATGAATCTGAGGCTGATCCACTACGCATGACATCCACAAATCAAAGTTTAGATTCCAACGATACAGCCATCTCTAAAGGAAATGAGACTGAGACCAAGACCGAGGAGCTAGGTCCACCTCAGGATGATGCTGGTTCATCTCCTGACCAGCAAATACCAAGTGTCACCGAGAGAACCAAGAATTCTGAGGATGGTGGTACGGAACGAAGGAGGAGGGAAACACCCGGAGGAGACCTCTGTACAGTCAGGATTCCTTGTCTTTTAGGCACAGGTGATTAATTCTTTATGTAAATGGGAACTTTTAGGGCTAGATAGCTGGGATAGCATAGCTCAGATGGTAGAGCGTCAGCACTTTACTCTAAAGGTTGGTCACGGGTTCAAGACCCGCTCTAGCCAATTTCCGTGCTATATAAAAACTAAGTACTATTTTTTTCTTCTCATTTCCACTCATTCATTAAAGATATTAAATACACGGTGTTGATGCAAACCTCCATCTCATTAGAGTGTTCTTGTTTCTTTTGGCCATCGCAGGTACAATAGGTGATCTTGACGGTGATGGCAACTTGGAATACATCTATGCAGAGACACTGTTAGGCAAGGTCATGGACGAAAAGTCCAGTTACATCAAGGAAAAGATCAGTTTGGTCATCAAGCGACTGGTCCTAAACACCGCCATCAAGAGGGAAGAATGGTCCAGGGTGGAGCAGGACAAGGGTGATGTCTACCTGAGCAACAAGGTCAGAACAGATACAGTCATCAGAGAAGAGATAGCTGAGCATTTTCAGTTCCTACCAGCCAAGAAGCAGAGCTGGACCGGGTATATGGGAAAAGGCGCCGACGGAACATTCAAGAAGAGCGGGAGGTGAGAGCAGTTGATAATTTTGGTAACCAACTCATTATCAAAGCGACATAACAGGGGAAGTTGTGTTTCACTTATGTCCAAGCCAGCCCCCCCCCAAAAGAAACCCAAGTTTGTGCATACATGAACTAGTAGGGTAAATCGTCTAGCTTTTGAACGAGACCGACCCTTCTTCAAAGGCATAGAGAAAGCACAAAAACATGATCCATTATCACAAAATAAGGAGCAACAAATTATGGGAAGGCATCTAGAAAAGACATGGGAAAATCCTAGCCAATCAAAAAAGTGTGTCGCCCTCAGTTTCAGTCAAATGGAGGTTTCTGATTGGCGCTGCGCATACTTTATCTTCACAATTTCACTGTTCATCATCGATATTTCTGGGATGGTTTCAATACATTTCTTAAGTTCTATTCCAGTCTAAAATGATCAGAACTTCAAAAAGCTTGCCTTTAAAAGAAATGAACAAGCTGGGTTTTTATTTCAAAGAACAAAGCAACTATACCCCCCCCCCTTAAAAAATAACAAACCACAATTTTCACAACTTGTGTTTCTCATGTCTTGGTTGAATGAGCTAAGCGTATTCTGCGTTGAGCAATTCAACCAATAGAAAGCGTTCTCTTTGCGTCGTTATCATTATGGTTTTCGTTATCGCTGCAGCGGGACCGGGCCTTTATGCAGGGTTGAAAACGAGTGTTTACTTCCAATATTGTAGCTTGCCTTTATAAGACTGATTGTGTCTGAAATGCTTAAACTTTCCGTGTAGAGGTATGTCACTCTATATCAGAGGTTTTCTATAAACTTAGAAACAAAAAGTGTTTTGACACATATTGTTCCAACACAGCCAGGTTCTGATTGCGAAACCCCTTTTTTTCAGACAACCTTACTTATTTGCCAATGATCTACATGTCAAGGTTAGGGAAAGGAACATGAATTAAAATTGTCAGTATATACATGAAGCCTAGGTGTGTATCCAAAAAGAAGCGATACCTCAAAATATAGATCTCCAGCATGTGATCATTTAGGGAATTTTAAACGCAAACATATTTTAAACCTCAAAGAACTTGCATGACAAGTGTTTTTATCAAATTAGGTGTTTTATATTCCAAGAAGGAATTAGGCGTTTTACATTGCAAAAAGGGTTTACAATTTGCTGTAATATTGCCAAACTATGCAACACAATTTAATGTATTATTTTTATCTCAAAACAAAGTGTGTGCAAGTATTTGTTTATATTTTTTTCATAGTGCCTTTTATTTAACCTATTTGTATCAGTGTACATGTATTTGTATTTTTTTTACTCAGTTCAGTTTCAAGTTATTTTTCAGTATACCTACAGTTTTTGTACTTTATTTTTAACATGTTATAAATTTCAAAATAGCCATTTTATATTCAGTCATAGTCTGGATTTATTTTTAGTGTGCTGGGCTTACACAAGGTCAACCATTTACATATTGAAACATGCATGGATTGAACATAATATTTAAAGATTGCTATGTGTAGCCTATCAACCAGATTTATTTAGTAGAACTAGAGGAAGCAGTGGCTCAAACCAGAGGGGGGGGGGGGGGGGGGGGTCAGTGCCCTCAAAATATGGGCACAGCATAAAAAATAAATGGCCAGAGAAAGCAAAAAAAGACTTTCAGAAATTGGTACGTCAAACAATTAGGACATGGCAGAATTGTAGCTACCTGCTAGCAAAAAATCTTAGTCTGTAAGGATTTTTTAAAATAAACTTTATTTTCTGGTGCTTTTCAAAATGTTTTTTTTTAATAGATGTATTTATACTATTTTACTATCATATGAAAGTTTTTATAATAATAGCGTAGGTTTAATAAAGTTACAGGTTTGAGATTGTTATAGAGTTGAAAACCAACAGAGTTTTTAACTAATAAATAATCCAGACGTTGGATTAGAGTCTTGGGAAAAAGAGTTATTTTCCTAAATTTATTGTGCAACTTTAAGAAATTGGAAATGTAAATTAAATATATTATTGCATGTTGAAGGGTGGTTGAATGAGTACTCTCCATGTTTGATTAATTTACAATTCATGAGGTTTAAAATGTAAACTTTCAAGTTGTAAAACAAGGCCGAAAAATAAAATGGTCCCAAATCAGCCGAGAGAACAAGTTTAACCCCTTGCAGTTTTTTTAAACAAAAATCCTGGCTCAAAAAGGTCCATTCTTAAAAAGTGGGCGAAAAATAAAATGGTCCCAGATCAGCCGAGAGAACCAGTTTAACCCCTTGCAGTTTTTTTAAACAAAAATCCTGGCTCAAAAAGGTCCATTCTTAAAAAGTGGCCGAAAAATAAAATGGTCCCAAATCAGCCGAGAGAACAAGTTTAACCCCTTGCAGTTTTTTAAAACAAAAATCCTGGCTCAAAAAGGTCCATTCTTAAAAAGTAGCCGAAAAATAAAATGGTCCCAAAATCAGCCGAGAGAACAAGTTTAACCCCTTGCAGTTTTTTAAAACAAAAATCCTGGCTCAAAAGGGTCCATTCTTAAAAAGTGGCCGAAAAATAAAATGTCCCAAATCAGCCGAGAGAACCAGTTTAACCCCTTGCAGTTTTTTTAAACAAAAATCCTGGCTCAAAAAGGTCCATTCTTAAAAAGTGGGCGAAAAATAAAATGGTCCCAGATCAGCCGAGAGAACCAGTTTAACCCCTTGCAGTTTTTTTAAACAAAAATCCTGGCTCAAAAAGGTCCATTTCTTAAAAAGTGGCCGAAAAATAAAATGGTCCCAAAATCAGCCGAGAGAACAAGTTTAACCCTTGCAGTTTTTCCGAGCCTAAAATCCTTGCTCAAAAAGGCCCAAGAATAAAAAGACGAAGAATTAAAAAAAATAAAAACACAAATTATATATTTATAATCATGTAAAGGGGAACTTTACTATTTATTAACAAATAAATTGTCTTACTAATCACAAGTGAGATTAAATCCTGTAAGTTTATTTGATAGAAACTGCATGACAAGATATATAAAATTGCACCAATTAATGAACTAGCTTCTTATCCATGTATCTTACCAATGTTGGATCCAAAACCTATGGCAATTTCATAGTAACAAGTATGTTTAGCTAAAATAAGCAGGATACCATGGTATTTAGGCTGGCAACCTTTGTATCCTTTTGTAAGCATAATTTTGTTGTGCTTAAGTACCGTTTATATGCTTTGCTTATGCAGCTCTACAAAATTGGGTGCAGGATTTACAGATGCCATGTCAGATTTTTTGCCGATTTGACCCAATTTTTTTTTGTATTTTGAAGGGGGTCGAGAAAGTTGCAAGCTTTCATTTGAGCCATTGCTCGAAAAAGTCTGCCAATTATTAGTAGCAGTGAAATAAAGTGCTCAAAATTAGTTTTTGATGTTTGGGGCCAAAAATCTGACATCGCATCTTTAAGTAAGCTGTGATAAAAGCACATTGTACAGATGATCAATTTCAAAATTTCGTGATTTATACCCAAAATTCATCATAACCTACGACGAGAAAATTTATTCTCAGCATGATTAAGCCTGACGAAAATACCGACCGCGATTTAACAGCAGAGCTTCCATCACAGGTGGAGCTTGCCCAATCTCGCGGGAAACAGGAATCAAAGTTTTGGTTCGAAAACATTTGAGGGCCTATAACATGTGACCATACGATATTGTTATTTTGTAAGCAGTTCTGAAAAAGATGTATTTTTGAGATTTGTTAAAATTCTACACGCAAAACTATAAAAAAAAACACTGTTTTTTATATGATAATTTGAATTATTATGGAATGTTTAAGAAAAACAGTGTGTTAATAAAGAGTAACAAATAAGTTGATTAAGCATTCAGTCTATTTCCAAAGAGTAATTTTTCGTGTTGGGAAATTCACATTCTTCAGGTTTCATCCAATACAGCTCCAGACCAATCTCTGAAAACCAAGAAAATTTAACGCCAAAAATTAATAATAAATACTTGAGAACTGTAACAAAATTACTCGGCTGGTTTGGCACTCATTTTTTCACACATGCAACTTTACACGGCTCCTTTAGATTACAATGTTTTGACGATCGTGGTCAGTGGATGAATAGCAAAATGAATGAGGCGAAATGAAATAACTTGCATCAGCGTTGGTGGATGTTTTGCTCACTACATCACAAACAATTGAGTTTCTTTCATCATATGCAAGCATTACAATCAATCTCATTCAGTTACTACAAGCCTCCAACACACAACATGGTTTGCCTTTAATTCTTTTAGTCCCTACCCAACGGGCCCAATTATTTATTAGCATGGGTCTATACAATTTGGGGGCAGTTTGAATAACCAGTGGTTTCCAATGCAGCCGTGGGGTGTCGTGAACTAGCAAGCAGGTCTTCAGCAGTTTCCAACTTGCACTTTTTTCCCATAAATAAATATTCAAAAAAATATCACTCGTATACAGGTTTGTTGTGGCAATACAAAGCAGTAAGTATTTGCGAATGGCAAGCTTCGCATCATGGAGTTACGAATACATATGGGTATGGAAGTACTGCAATAAATAAAACCTTACCTTGCATAGAAATGTTTCAAGTCGTTTTCTTTGCTCAGAGGGCTGGCTGAACCTGTAAATGAATTGTTTAAAAAAAATGTTATCTTGGTTTGAGAGAATAATGCTAATGTAGCAAAGCTAAAATACTACAGTGTAATATTTGAGCTTATTTTAAGCACCAAAATATGCGACTTATACCTAGGCCTGTACAAGACAATAATCATAAAATAACTTAGGCTAAGATCAACAGTTTAAATTAGAATCACATGGCAAACTGACAAGGTAAATTCATATCCATAAAAAACCTATGCTGAGATCCTTAACAGTTAAAATTAAAATGTGAATTAAAACCACATGGCAAACTGACAGGGTAAATAAATACTCGTAAAATACCTAGGCTAAGATCCACAACAGTCAAAATTAATATGTTAATTAAAACTACATGGTAAACTGACAGGGTAAATTAATACTCGTAAAATACCTAGGCTAAGATCCACAACAGTTACAATTAAAATGTTATAAAACTACATGGTAAACCGACAGGGTAAATTAATTGTTAACAATTGTATGTTGAACAACCCAGAAATAAAGATGTTCAACGTTATACCAAAAAAAACAAAAAAAAAAACTTCTTGATTTACAAAGAGATTTTTTTATGGGAAAGTAAAGTATAATAATAAAAAAAAATTAATAAAAAAAAGGGGAAAAAAAGGAAAGAAAGAGAAAAAAACACACAAGAAAACACACAAACAAAATGGGGACTTGATTGAATAGTTTCAAGGTTTCAAAGTTCATAATAAAGTCAAGTCAGAAACTAGAGAGCGTTGTAGGCCAGTCAAAGTTTGGTCGCCTAAATCCCTCTCAGGTAGCCCAACAGAGCTAGTCAAAAAAGCAACATGTAAAAGTTTGAATTACACAGTGAAGTCAAAGAACTTGACAGCATGTCAAATGTACAGCCGACTTGTTCTGCAGATGAAGCCAACTAAACTAGTTCCTCATCTCATCCAGTGCTGTTTGCTTGCTTCAGAGATTAGTCTACTCATCGAACCACAGCACCGTAGTGCTTGGCCCTAACATAAGAGGTGTCAAATGTGTTTCTCATCATATACAAGCAAGGACAGTCGAGGATGGTGGTGGTGGTGGTTCAGAACAAGTGACAAGTCTTGAAAATAGAGGTCTGTAAATTTACCTGTTCCTAGTGCACACTGATGGAAAGTCCAGATACAATTACGACACTTAAATTGGTCCTGCAAAAGGAAAAAAACACATAAATTTTATTTTCTTCTGGATAAGAAAATTTTGTGAGAAATCATTTTTGTGAGAAATCATCAAATTTCATTTGATTGTTATTTGCTTGAAGCATGAAACCGGCTTTCATTGCTCATACACAAGTCTCAGGTTCTACTTTATGATATCACCATGGTAATACTCTGACCTGGATAACCTGTAAAAAAAGAATCATCATCGACTCACAACTCTCAGGGAGTATTTTGCTTTTAGTTCCGTTAATGACGCTTCAAGATAAAATACAGTTGGTGGATGCCATGGTGTTTTGTTGTTGCTACCACTGCGTATTAACTTTTCAATTCCATAAACTTGATACTCTTAACCAAGAAAAAATACATACTTTTGGGACTAGTAGGCAAACACACTACAAACTCCAGAGGAATATTTACTTGGAAGACTGAAACTAAGCAGTTTGCAACCTACTCTGCTCTTAAATGTCTGATTGAAATGAATTTGTTCAAACCTTGAGCAGTGTCTGCTTGTCTCCGGCTACCAAGAAGAAAGGTTCAAGTCATCCCTGAAATGAACACAGGAGGAATGTTAAATACAGGCACGATATCTGACCCCTTCAAAAAATCAAAAGTAGGAAAACATTATTGAGTACATGGGCTGACCTATACATGAACAAATCATGTTGTAGGTTTAGATTGTAGGCTGTTAATAATGAAGACTATCTGTCTTATTCTCAACTAAAACTTGAGGTTTTTGCGGCTGTTCTTAATCTCAGTGGTGTCCTGTTGTCTACATTGGAGAGAGCCGCCACAAGGACGACAAACACCGTTCAGACAAAGGTAACGTCTTCTGAATCGTCATCGAAACTTCAGCCGCAAAAGACTTCAGAATATTCCAAAATACACCCTATCAAAATCTGAATACACACTCCTATGATAACAAAGTTGAACACAAACAATCTTGACACTTACCTTAAACATTAGGTTGGTTTAAAAGACATCTGCAGTCACTTCATTTTTATACCGCAGTCAATTCATTTGTGAAATACACCCCGCCATCCCTAAAAAAGAATGAATGTTTCAGATTCAACGACAGGAATATTTGATTAAAAGTAAATATTGTATTGTATAGTAGGTTTGCGGCTGTTTTTAATCTCAGTGGTGTCCTGTTGTCTACATTGGAGAGAGCCGCCACTAGGACGACTCACACCGTTCAGACAAAGGTAACGTCTTCTGAATCGTCATCGATGCTACAGCCGCAAAAGACTTCAGAATCTTTTTCAAAATTAAACTCAAATCAAAGTATGAAAATGCACTGCTAGTGATGAAAATTTGTGATGTCAAAGTTTAACAAACAATCTGGACACTTACCTCAAAAAAAAAACAGGTAGGTTATCAGCAGTCCGACATCGCCTCATGCCTAGAATGCCCAACGCCATCACTTCGGACCTAAAATAGAATGCATGATTTAGGCTCAATAAAAGGAATATTTGATTAAAAGTAAATATTGTACTGTATATTTTTGCGGCTGTTCTTAATCTCAGTGGTGTCCTGTTGTCTACATTGGAGAGAGCCGCCACAAGGACGACTAACCCCGTTCAGACAAAGGTAACGTCTTCTGAATCGTCATCGATATTACAGCCGCAAAAAAACACCATACACAGTTGAAATAGTTTTGCAGGCTTATTTAGTTACTGGGAAAAGTATTTAGTACAAGGGATGACCTGTGTGTTCACATAATGTAGGGTTAATGAGCATTTCAGGTTACTTATTCACAGTTTGTCTTATTCTCCAAGGACAAGAATACGAAAAACAGACTGAAGTAGGCAGAATATCATGCCTGTTTTTGATTGATCAGTGAACCGAGTTTCAGCAAAGAGAAATAACCTACCTTATTCCTTGTGTTCCTGAGGAACTCCAGCGATGCGACTTAGGTCCACAAGACATGCATCTATTCCGAGGTTAAAAGATTCCATAATAAATTGATGAATATGTTCTTTTGTGGTGAAGAAGAAAAAAAAGGGGGGAAAAAAAACTGACCAAACTATCCTCTTTGCCTTGCCACTCTATTTGTCTCAGCAGGATTTGATCCGCAACACAACCATTCTGGGAGTGTTTTAGGTCCTATCAACTTTTTTGGTCTGTTATACATCACTGACAAACAAGATATGGCAATGGCAAAGCGAACTTCTGCATTTGATTCAACATTTACTACAACTGGAGTTCAAACCAAAGAGATGACCAATTTATCATCTGGTCATTGACTGATTTCACAGAAAGAAAACATAGTAAATAACCTAAAAGTTAACTTTCGGACTTGATAATATTTGATGGCACAAATTTTTGAAATGATATCCTTTACAACCAGACTCTTGGCCAAGGCTACTCCAGACATATTATCAATTTAATGATTTTGTATTGCAACCATTCAATTAAATAAAACACAGGGGCATTACAAACTAGAATATATGAACAACACATTGGAAAATCACATTATAAAAACACAAATTAATCATGAAAATGCAAGGAAATACCACAAGTTTATAAGAATGACTATAAAAACACAAATTAATCATGAAAATGCAAGGAAATACCACAAGTTTATAAGAATGACAACAATTTGGCAGAACTGCAAGATCATAAAAGTATACAAGAAAACACACAAGTATCAGAAAAAGGCAGAAAATAAAGAGATCAATTGTTTCAAGAGAGCATCAATACTAAGAACAAGCACATATAAATCACAGTAAAAAAGCATTGACAATTGACAATAAATAAATACATTTTAAGGACAGTATCAATACAAGAAAAGACACACAAACAAATTAAGAAACTTGTTAAATAATGCCGTTATGTGACAAGATATAAATGCATCACAGACAAGCTGGCCACAAGCGTTTTCTGAACCTGGAGCTGTGATTACCTTTAAGATCGATTAACCCATAAAACAAAATCAGTTTCAGTAGTCAAGCCAATCCTTGAATCAGTGTATCTGTACATTTCTCAGACAAATACTTTCTAAATAAACTGAACTTGTACATACCTGATTTCTGAAATTCTCGTTCCTGGTCCAAGCCATTGAGACATGCGAAACTCATTTCTGCAAAATACTTTCCTCATGACGACCCAACATCAGTCACCTGTAACAACAAAAGTCAAACGGGAAAACGTGTTAGCTTATTAGGTTTCTGATTTTACTCGTACTGAATGTGTACCAAGTTGTTTATTTACTTATTTAATTGTGCCATAACAGGATAACTTAGAAACTAGAAGAAATGTTCAGTTTCAGATGCAAGAGGAAAAATAAAAATGGGGGAAAACCCACAGTTAGCTAAGGACAGAAAACACATCCAGATGCAAGGCTACGGACCACGTGGGATTCTATCCAGAGTTCACCGAGGCGAAAGGCAGGGAAAGAAATCACTGAGCAAACCTGATCGTAATTATGAATAGGGTAAACAAATATGATATATGACATCATGCTTTCTCAGACAAATGCCTCGCACTTTTCATCAAAAGGGTTGATCCTTATGTAACCAGGCAACATGAATCAGCAAAACATAAGACATGTTAAGCTGCAGTTACCATGAAAACAGTAAGGATCATTCAGCCTCGTCATCGTCTCGTCACCGAAAGCATGAGTACACTTATTTTCTCCAATGAAAAATAGGAAAATGATAGGAAATTCTGCGAATAGACAATTCAAATTGATTATTAGTTACACAATTCCAATTGTGCATTCTAATTTACCTGCTTGGTCTCCGGGCAGATTCACTCAAATGTTGTACATAGTTTGGAAATTTGCCATCCCTTGTACTTCGTATTTCTGCAATGCCTTGAAATGATACAAATTTAAAAAGAGTTTATTAATAGCGGTACATTCATGTACACTGCAAAAGTACCTAGTGTTTTTGAACTTAGTGTGTGCTGTATGATGATGTATGTATAGCCAGCAGATTGAAAAAATTCATTGTCTTTTTCTGTAAAAAAAATGGATATCTGCTAAAAAGAGGAGATTTCACAGACCTGTAATTTTTCGTATCCGTTGGACAGCCCGTGCAAAGGGTTTTAAAGCCAGTGGACACTATTGGTTATTGTCAAAGACTAGCCTTCACAGTTGGTGTATCTCAACATATGCATAAAATAACAAACCTGTGAAAATTTGAGCTCAATGCGCACAGCCTTTAGAATGAACACCTTCTCTCTAGCCTTCTCAGACAAATGCCTCGCACTTTTCATCAAAAGGGTTGATCCTTATGTAACCAGGCAACATGAATCAGCAAAACATAAGACATGTTAAGCTGCAGTTACCATGGAAACAGTAAGGAGCATTCAGCCTCGTCATCGTCTCGTCACCGAAGGCAAAGGGTCATAAATTTCACCTACTTGTTGTGTGAACATTATATTCAACAGTTAAATAAAATGACATTTACCTGCTTGGTTGGACTGCAGATTTTGTTGTACTTGACACATAAAGTTCTTGAAAAGTTCTTGAAACTTTCTTGAAACTTGCCGATTTCTCCAATGCACTGAAATGATACAAATTCAAAAGAGTTTTTTATTTGAAATCACTATTCATGTACACTGCACATGTACATGTACATGTAGGATTCAAGCACTTCATGTGCAGCTAGCAGACCGGTACAATATTCTTTTTCTGTTAATTTTTTAAACAAGTGAAGGAAAAAAAATTGATGCAGTCAATTGAAAAGCGGATATCCCCGTTAATTCGGAGATTTCACAGGCCTGTTATTTAGGTGGTCAAAAGCAAAGACATACCTAAATCTTTATCAATAAATGATGTGAGCTTGTCTAATTCTTTTGCATGTTCCTATGTACATCTCTTTGTGTGAAAACCAAAATTATGCACTTTAAATGGGTCTGAACATTTGAATGCACACAGCTTTTGGAATGAACATTTTCTCTCTAGCCTTCTCAGACAAATGCCTCGCACTTTTCATCAAAAGGGTTGATCCTTATGCAACCAGACAACATGAATCAGCAAAACATAAGACATGTTAAGCTGCAGTTACCATAGAAACAGTAAGGAGCATTCAGCCTCGTCATCGTTTCGTCACTGAAGGCAAAAGATTGGTTCTATTCTAGTCCATGGGTATTTTCTATGAAATTAGTTTCATTACACGAGACAGGTGCGGAATTTTGTGGAGGAAAGGTCTGGATGCTCCGATCTTGGCCTTGATTGTACCTCAATATTTACAGTTTGCAATCCAAAAGTGCCCTTTGCAAAATGAAAATTGGCATTTGCCCTTTCAACAAAGATGAAATTTTAGGTCCAGTTTTTAATTAATATGCCTGTGTGATAATTTCTTCCAAGGTGTGAAAATGATTTTTTACCCATCAAATAAGATTTTGATGTTTGTTGATAAAACGTTGCGAGGGAAAAAGTGTTTATCAACATACGCTTTCCTTTCCAAAAATAATAAGCAATAACAAGAAGCCTACTTCACTTTCACTTGTCTGTTTTGTCAGGGCTGAACTTAATGGGTCTTCATTAAGATTTGATTTTGAAAACGAAATAATTGGGAACAAGTTTTACACATCCACCGTTCAACAAAATTTCTCCTTCAATGCATACACTAAATCAAAAAAATTAGCAACAGGTAGGTAAATTTTAGCATAAATAAATAAAAAAGATTTTTTTTTTTTTTGGGGGGGGGGTATGTTTTTCCTCCATAAAAAATTAAAGTTACCAACAAGCATTAATTGACTCGACGATAAGATAAGATAGTTCAGTAGGAAAACCATACCTATTTCCTGGACCCAGATTGAATGAATATAAATTTATTGTCCATTGTATTTTGTACTGCTTCATAAATTTATTAAAATATCTTAGCATACATACAAAGTTATGTTTAGGGCCAATATGCAGCATCCCATGTTGTAGTTTTAAATGATAGTAAAAAGTTGCAAACAGCGGGCTCACTATAGACACTACAAACAAGCAAGCAAAGATCCAACACGCACTACTACACACACCCAGCGCTTGCTCCACCCCGCACGATGCAAACACGTGGTCCACGGCCCGCGAACCAGCACACGCCATGACGAAACCCAAGGCAGTTTCGACTACATTTTCCTCAACAAAAATTCACATGTTAAAAATACGTTAACAAGCCAAATAGAAGTCCTGTTAAATCGACGATGTATTATTTACTATAATAATGAAGTGTCTACGAAGAAATAAAGTTTTGAAGGAGAAAAATTGGACTCACTCATGAAGCCCGAATTAGTCACGTCCTTCGGCGAACAGGTACACGTTGAAAAGACCGAGCTCGGATGGACACGTGTGCTTTATATATGCGGTGCAAAGAAAAGCACGCAGCAGATTGACAGACATCGTACTAGACTTGATTCAAGTTTTTGATCTCGGTTATGGTTCTGCATCTCAGCCACGAAATACGCCCCCACATTGTTAGCTATCACGCGCCCTAGGCTAAATGACGGAGAGGGCGCTGTTTGTAGCGGCTGTTAGGATGACTAAAAGCCACGATCAAAGACTTGGAACCAAGTCTAACGTCGTGCGTGAAATTACTAGCCACGCGTGGAAATAATAATCACCGCTTATTTGGAATAGCGCCCTCGTGCGGCAGAGTTATTTTCTTGCCTTTATTTTTCAGTTTTTTCCCCAAGGATAAAAGTTTCTAATTCAGTTTGCAATGATTGTTGTAAACCACTTTCACAGCAAGGACTTTCAATTTTTGTACTTCTCTGTATTTGCCTAAAAGTATATAAATACAAGTTGAAAATAGGGCCAAACAAGAAAGAAAATGTTTTTGTGATAAAATTTAAGCATTGAAAATAATTGTGACAAATCCATGTTGGCCTATTTTGTGAGTGTCTCAAAAAATGTTACGAAGAAGAAAACATTTTCAAATGCCCGGTTTCCACATAAGTTATTTTTTCCATTTTTAGAATTTGCTGTAAGTTTCTAAGGGTAGGGTGTTAAAACCCTTGCAGCTTTGTCCCTGGTTGACTTGCGAAAGCTGATAATTATGGAAGTATATCTTGAACCCACTTTTTAACAAGTTTGTCTTATGTGCTGATGGATGTCTTGAAGACGTCATTACATTGTCGGTGACTCAAACCATGGAGGTAGAGTACCTCCATGCTCAAACATGTTGAAGATTTTTGATTGCAGAAGGATGAGGGAGTTGACTTTCTGTGACTGACCGTTCAGAGAGATTTGACTGTTTGTAAAACACCAAATCCAATTTCCACAAACCAACTTTTGCGACATTAATTTTTCTGTTTATAAAAGTCATTTTGTTTGTTTTGTGTTATTGTGTTGATCTACTATTTGTTTGTTTGTTTGTTTGTTTGGGGGGGGGGGGCTTATTAACTTTTTTGTTAAATATTTTTTATTCAAATAGGCTTATGTTGCATTTTGATAGTCCCTTTTGTACTTGTAAGGCATTATTTGTTTTTTTATGGATAGGGAATTTTGCGGCATTATCATTTAATTTTCCTGGCAGTTTCCATAAATATTTATTCAACCATCTTTTCCACACTCAATCCAAACCAATGAGCCATAAAAAGTCTGTTCTCTCAACGGAAAATGAGAATAATAAGTATTGTCATAGTGAATAAAAGAACATAAGGTGTGTTTTATTAGGAACTTATTTGTAAAATGTTTATATACATGTAACAAATTATATTATTCTGATCGTTGCAAGTGAAATAAGCAACCCATGCATGTCTTTTTTTGTGAGGACTTCAAATTCTATGTTGGTGAGCACAAACATAAAAATTTGACCCTAGAGACTGCAATGTTTGTTTGTTTTTGGTTTTTTGAGGGAGTGTTTGTTGTTTTTCCCTTTTTTTAAATCAGATATCATACAGCATTGTAAAAGATGCAAACCTTGGTGTTAAATTTTTGCATAAAAGCTTACTTATTATGAAGTCCATACTAAAATATGAAAAAAATGTGAAATGTTTCCCTCTGAAAGGATTATGAAGTCATATTTGAGAAAAGCGCATCTGAATCCTAAGATATTTAGGTTGTTGAATTAAAAACCAAAATTAAGAACGATTGGTTTCCTGAAAATTATGCATGGTTTTTCACTTCTCCTGACAAAGGATAAAGCCCCGATTTTCATTTATGGTTTATCACACAAAACATGGACACTGTCTGCAACTTTTTTGTTTGATTCTACTAATCTTGTATATTACCTTTAAAATAAAAACCTCCACACAAAGAAAGCAAAACATCTCACAACTTGTTCACTGGGGTGGGTTATAAACTTTGCATGGTGAAAATAAGTAATGGAAAGGTTTGCGGTAACACCATGTAATGACTATCTCTAAATGAGTTGGGGTGGTTCTGAAACGAACCGTTGGTTTCAACTTGATTTTTAAATCAGTATGCTCTGATCCATTGGAGAAACCAACTGTTCTTTTCAGAGACTCAACTCATTTAGAGTCATTTCATGGTGTTACCAAAAACTTTTCCATATAGCTTAAAGGAACACATTGCCTTGGATCGGTCGAGTTGGTCTTTGAAAAGCGTTTGTAACCGTTTTTTATAAAATGCATATGGGTAGAAAGATGTTGTAAAAGTAGAATACAATGATCCACACAAACATGCCTCGAAATTGCGTGGTTTTCCTTTTACCTTGTCGACTAACACGTCGGCCATTTATGGGGGTCAAAATTTTGACTCCCATAAATGACCGACCATGTTAGTTCGCACAGTAGAAGGAAAACCACGCAATTTCGAGGCAAACTTGTGTGGATCATTGTATTCTACTTTTACAACATCTTTCCAACCATATACATTTTATAAAAAACGGTTACAAACGCTTTTGTTTTGACCGACTCGTCCGATCCAAGGCAACGTGTTCCTTTAAGGTTGAAACTTCAATACAAAATTTTAAATAATACACTAAATCTTGCCAACAAATACCCTTTTATATGAGGGGTGTGGGTGGGGTTGGGGGAGGGGTGGCAGCTCTTCCAGAAGATGCATCTATCAAAGCAATTCCTAAATCCCAGATTTAGAAATCTGTTGTTGTAATGGGGAGGAATTTACTTTTAAGAGACAATGCTGTTTCTTCCGTTTACCTAAGCTGAGTCCTTAATCTGTTTTGTGAGGGGGGAAAGTTTGGTTGACAACTTTTTTAAAGCCTCTTATGGCTACAAATATCTAAAACAGAGATTCCCTCAAGAATTGGATTGTTTGTGGCTTAGGAGACTGATGGCGTGATTGAGGACAAAAGAGGCGAAGTAGGAACTGAGGAGAGTGCATCATCAGCACAGATGAGACATCTTAAAGAGACAGTTGACCAAGAAAACCATCAACTTGGATAAGAATAACCTAATAGTATTGTAAACTTGCAGGTATACAACCATGTTATAATTCTCCTTTGAGGGAGTGTTGGCTCTGAAAAGAGCCGGTTTAGGTCTCAATGTTTCGAACAGTATATTGCTCATCTTCAGGTGAAAAAATCAGTTCAGTTTTAAATCAAAACTTCACCCATAGCACAGCTTGATAGACACATTTGTACCTGAAATATCAAAAGCAAAGATTTCAACCACCCTGAATACATTTGTCTGAAATACTTTCCCTAGATGAAATGGCTTATTTAAGTTATTCTCATATTGTGTACTATAATTTGCAGGTTATTTCTCCTCTGTGAAGACAAAACTGCTCTAGATTTCCGTCAACAGCTCAAAACGCTACCACCTTTTGAAGTTAAACTTTTATAGGTTAGTTTTATATTAGATATTCACAGTTTTTTAGAACTGGGAAAAAACAGTGGGCTCCAAATACACTCACTTAAAGGCACTGGAGTCGACACCTTTGGTAAATGTCAGAGACCAGTATTCTCAGTTGGTGTATTAGACATAGATAAAATATCGCCTCTGTGACAATTTTGACACAATTGGTCATCAAAGCTGCAAGAGAATAATGAAAGAAAAACACCCTTATGCCACAAATTTTGTGTGCTTTCAGATGCCTAATAAAAGGCTTCAGGCCTGAAGTCTTTTAAAATTTGAGTGAGAAATGACCTCTTTCTCAAAGACTTTGTTACTTCAGAGGGAGCCGTTTCTTACAATGTTTTAAAGTATCAACAGCTCTCCATTGCTTTTTACCAAGTAAGTGTTTATGCAAACTATTTTTTTGAGTAATTAACAATAATGTCCAGTGCCTATAAGGTGTTTTCCAGGGTCCATATTTTGTGTACTTATAACGACCTTGTCTATGATATAATTGACATCCCTTTCCTTTAAGAATGCGACCCCTTTGCAAACTGAGCTACCTTGAAGACAGGTTTAAAGACCCGGCCTCGTAAGCAGATTATCCACCAATGAGATTCCAGCAGTCATCTTCCTCCACACAAAGTCATTTAAATACATCACATAAGGGGAGCTATGAGAAGACAGCATACTGTTTGAAAACAGCCCCAGTGCCATCGGGAAAATTAACGGTCCCCATTCCACAATCAATAGCCCCCTTTCAATGTGGGGATATTTGTTCCCGAGCCCTCACCATTGTCGGCGTGGAGGCTTGCGAAACAAAATGCTCATCAATAATTAATTGCAAGTTAAACAACACCGACTACAAATGATAGGGGTGTTGCTGTGAGAAATGGATGGACACTTGGAGGGGAAATTTCATTTGAAATATTACTTTGAAACACTTTTATGGTGTAGAAACCTTGGTTTTTAGTTTTCATGAGAGCTTGTTGCTGTGCCAGGTTTCCATATGTGCTGAGTCATGCTGTATTGTCCGTGGAAGGAGTGGGGATAAAGATGTTGTTGCCTAATCCATCTGGAAGCAGCTTATACCCATCCCCCCTTTGTCTGTGAATGGTGTCTGCCAACAGGACTTTACCGTTACTACTCCAGTTTACAAATTAACATAGTTTGCTCTCCTGCTACTGTTGTTGCCTTCAACTCTTACTCCCAATGTTTTGACTGATTCTTGGCTTTTTTGGAAGGAATTTACTCTCAGAAAGACATATAGATGTGGTAAGGTAAGTGTATACCTATTTTCAGTGTCTTTTTAGAGTTTTCTTTTGCGTTTTGTATAGTTTTTTTCAGATGCAGAAGTAGATGAGAAAGAAAGTTGAAAATTTCTTGAGAACTGGGACTAGAATAATCAATAATTTGGCATCTTTTAAATTTACTATATCGTAACTTGGGACCTTGATCAATAACCAACTTTAAATGTCTTGACTGAACTCTTACCGAAGTTTTCTTAGTTATAACTGTAATAATGTTGGGTTTTGTTTTCCCTACAGATGTTTCCTTGACAGCTTTGTGCTCTATATAGAGACATATATATTTGGATTTTATAACCCTGTGGAAATTACCATCAAGATATTTAAAAAGCACACCGGGAAACTGTTGACTTCTTTGCTGTGGAGAGAGCACAGAAGGAGCTAAAATGGCCACCACTGAATCTCTTAACACGAGCTATGCAAGCACTTGCAACTGTAACCACACTACGGACACAAGAGTACTTGTCGGTAACCATCGCTCTCCCATACCAAACCATGTCACCCCTAACAACATCAGCATCGCCAACATCAGCACAAGTACCGGGTCCTCGCAGATGATAAAACGACGGACGCGACTCATCCAGAAAGATGGCAGTTGCAACATAGAGTATACAAACATGTCCAAGAGTCGCTGGTGGAAGGTCATCAAGGACATCTTCACGAGTTCGGTGGACATGCCCTGGCGATACAACATCCTCATGGTGTGCGTTGGTTTCCTTGCCAGTTGGATCTTATTTGCATTAGTATATTACGGATTAGCACAAGCGCGTGGAGACTTTGACCATGTGAATGATGCAAATTGGGAGCCCTGTTTCAGAAACTTTATCAATTTTAAATCAGCACTCTTGTACAGTATTGAAGCACAGACGACCATTGGGTTTGGCTTTCGGAGTCCAACCGAACACTGTGGGGAGGTTATCTTTTTTCTTATAATACATACTCTCTGGGCAAACTTTATTGAGGCCTTCATTCTTGGGAGCTTCATCGCAAAAGTCTCAAGACCCAAGGCTAGAGGTAAGACGCTCCAATTCAGCCACTATGCCTGCATGACAAAAATCGATGATAACATTTGTTTTACTTTCCGTATCGGAGACCTCAGACAAAAATCCCATATCGTGGAGGGACACGTTAGACTGCAGATGGTGCGTCATCACATGACAAAAGAGGGCGTTTTATTCCCTTACAAGTTCTTCGATTTAAATATCGGTCACGACATTGGCGTTGATCGTATGCTCCTTGTATGGCCCTTACAAGTTATCCACGTCGTCGATGACAAAAGTCCTCTTTACAGCATCTCAAGAGACCATCTTCGGCACATGGATTTTGAAATCATCGCCATCTTGGAAGGCATCGTCGAGGCAACGGGCACAACAACCCAGGCCAGAACTTCTTATCTCCCCGACGAGATCATGTGGGGATTCCACTTTGACAATATGGTCGACGTGAGAGACGATTGCTACTTTGTAGATATGAAGAGATTCCACTGCATGAGGGAGATGGATGACTTCTCAAGATGCAGCGCCAAGGAGGTAGATGAGATGAAGGAGGATGAGAGAGTGGAGGAGAGGAATACTGTATGGACAGCGAGGAGAAACAGCGGGCTTATCAGGAGGTCTTCTCCCATCCTGAGAGAACCAACGGATAATGTGGAGTCTCGCATCTAGGCTGCATCTTGACAGGTGAGTTTGCGAGTCCCCTCCCTCCACCGCCCCTCAGAGAAGCAGAGTTGGCAGTGAGCAAACAAGTATGCTTACACTGCCAACACATTTTGTTATTTAAACATTCGTATTATATTTGCAACAAACATATAAATAATTTGTACTCTTACACCGATGTGAGTTATTATTGTGCACTCAGTACTTGCCCGAATTCTTTAAAGAAAAAAAATATACAAAAGAAAATATTTGTATTTGACATAGTAGGCCTAACAAACTTCAAATCTTTTCAGGTTGAACAAAGACAAATTACGAGCAGGACATAAACCTAAGACACTCTCTAGAGCTCAGTCCCGCAGCTCTAGTAGGTTTTTCTTTTTTCAGCCCAAAACTATTTTTAAAATTTACCCAGTCAGCTTTCCCTTGTGGTCGTTTACTTGCAACTTCAAATCTATAAATAAACAAAAAGAGTCAAGAGTCAAGGGAAAGTTTAATGAAGACAACTTCAGGAAGCAAATGTGTCAATTAGGCTGGTTAATTAAACGGCCCTAACAATGGAGCTGGATCCTGTTTCATTAATTAAGGACTGGATTAATGAGCAGTGTTCGGCATCTTCCGCATGGCACAATAAGAGCACTTTGCCGAAGAATCTCTTTCCAGAGCCGATTAATTTGTATAATTCAGAAGGAGTCAATGGCCGCATGAGATACCTTTATTTTAAACACAAACAGTACCTTGTCATGACTCATCAATTTCAATCGGAGAGGGCTCACCGATTATGAAGAAGCATAGACCAATGCATGTCCTCCCAGAGAATTCCATCGGACACACTATTACGTCAACATTTAGAAAGACCTCAAAAATCACTTTTGCTAATCTACGTGTGTTTCAAGTGATTGTAATTTTGACCGTATGGGAGCAATCAAAATGGTAAATTTCCTCAGATCACATTATATCTTATTTTCACTGCAAACACTCTGCCGATCCAACAAATCAGAGCAAGCCTAATGCACAGGCTGAGACATTCGAACAAACCCCTGATCAAACATGTTCATACTATTCATCTTGAGTTTTAAACTCTGCTCACTAAACATCAGTCAAAATGTCAAAATGTGGGCTTTAATAGACATTTCAGGCTATTTAATCGCACTTTTTAGGGCAAAATAATCAGAAATCAGACTAAAGAAGGAAGAATGTTATGCCTGTATCATGCTTAAAAAACCTTTCCGTTAAAATGCAGGATATTCAAAAAAGTTTCCTTCAAAAGTTTCTCAAATACAAAAGAAAGTTTCACTGAGCCTTAAATATTACCTTTTTATAGGTTTTAAAGCTCAATATGATGTGTCTCGAGAACCACAGGATGGGATGCATGTCTCCTAAAACAACTAACACTGTTGACCACTATTTTTAAGAAAAAGTTATTGTTTAAAGACACTGGACACTATTGGTAATTGTCAAAGACCAGATAATAAAGACGAGATAATAATGAAAGAAAAAACACTCTTGTCACACGAAGTTGTGTGCTTTCAGATGCTTGATTTCGAGACCTCAAATTCTAAATCTGAGGTCTCCAAATCAAAATCGAGGAAAATTACTTCTTTGTTGAAAACTACATCACTTCAGAGGGAGCCGTTTCTCACAATGTTTTATACTATCAACAGCTCCCCATTCCTCGTAACCAAGTAGGTCGTTATGCTAATAATTATTTTGTGTAATTACTAATAGTGTCCACTGCCTTTAAGATCGACTTCAACAGAAAGCCCAACCTCTGGGACAACCGTCTTTCCAAGACCCTCAGCTGTCTTTACGCATTCAATAGAATTAACTTGTGATTCATCACGAGGAGGAACAACTTAGTTTTCCGGTCACGCAAACAGAAGACATGTAGAAATGGTCACGACAGTTTGTTTGCCCAGTCCATCACAGCAGTCTAATCAAGGCTGAGCTTTGTTTGATTGTCCGAAATGACTATTTGAGGTCCCAGCAAAGATGTTAGACACGTAAATACTTGTACCCCCTTACCTTATGAACAAACTCGTTCCTTCTCTCTCTATTCCCCCCCCCCCTTATTCATTCCAATTGCTTTTAACACGATGGCCCCTCGGGTAAAACTCTATCAACCCTACCTAACTATATGACTAAAGACATGTTAGTAGGACACTCAAAAAGTTTATCAGCGATGCACCTGTAATGTATTTAAAGGGATGGTAGATGTTTAGTTGTCACTCTTAAAATGAATGGCAATGAAAACTTTGGTTATAACTGCAGCAGATTTTGATAGTGTAAAGCATTTTGAGAATCACTTCACTTGATGGTAATATGTGCATGTTATTAAATGGAAAAGTATGTCAGTTTTTATCTCCCAAAATTTGAAACCGAGAAGCGTTTCTGACTGTTATGTCTCTCAGATTGGGTATTCCAATTAATTTTTGCGTGGATAATTGCTCCACATTTTCAACAGCTAATAAAAAACGCGACCACCTTTTGAAATTAAACTTCAACAGGTTTGTTTGATTGTACATATCTAAATTTTAGAGAACTAAAACAATCAAATTGTTCAAAATGCAACATGTATACTTTTAAATTATGTGCATTTATTACAAAACAATGAATCCGATTGGCTAAAACAGATCTTTTGACAGACAGGTGTCACAAGTCAAGATCGCAGGAACAAGGTCTGTGTGTCAGATCCTGAAGTCAGTTATACCCAGTGTTTAATTCAGTCTCTTCCTGTCGATAACTCCTCAAACAGAATGATTAAATTATCATGGCCAAGTCTAGCTGCCAGATAACAGTCAAACGGCTTGTGATTTCTGACAGAATTGTCTGCAATTGAACATGACATCAAAAAAAGTGACAATAAGGTGACATGGGTAAATGGCTGAGGGCATGACCTTTGACACCTTCAGTGCTACAAATACTATTTTCTTTAAACATCATTACTCCTTTCCCTCTCGGCTTCGGTTTGAACAAAATTGATTTAATGGGAGTTAATCAAGATGACTGCAACAAGTGCAAACTTATGTTTTAGGGGAACATCCAAAATCCTTTATGGCTAAGCTAACCTCTGATGACCATGACTTACATAATTCTGACCCAAAGAGCACTTTGCTCAAGCACCTCAATCCCTACTGACCATCAGAAGCCCTCGCAACAACTGTAAACCAACATCAAAGTTCTCCTTTACACCCTGATCAGATTGTACTTGCCCTATATTGTCATACTGTTCAAACTAATAACCACTCCTGGGGTGAGGTTGAGGTTGAGGATGAGGATTAGGACTTTGTACATAGGAATGTCAGAACAGGGCTATCAAATAGTGGTGTCAGATTCTGTTGGAACGGAGGTGTCAGAACACTGGTGTCAGAACGTGCAGCTTGTCCAATGCCGAGCATAGTTGCTTTTATTTCCATCATCGTTGGCTTGTCTGCTGCCACCAACATATCAGAGACGTAATGATACGTTGTTGCTTGCTACATTATAATCCAATTACTCATGTTTTATCAGATTGTCTACAATCAGACAAACTAAACACCTGTATTGCCTCCTTAATTCCAACTTCCTATAACCTTTACTATATATAAAGGTAAGGCATGAGCAAAACCACTCAACTAATCCACAAAGGTATTTTTGTTCAAGTACTGAAGAATAGACTGTGAGAGGTTTTTACTGAAATATTGTTCAGTCTATATGTCTTGACATTTGAAGTAAAGTTTAATTGAATACATTTTTGCCCTAACTCTCTTTTGAAATTTTATTTCAAATAACTCTTTTGTTATAGCAATTCTACCTCCAAGGTTATAGGTACTTGCCACAATAGAATTTAAAACTTATATAATAAATCATTAGCGAAACAGAATGGGTACATTTCAAGATAAAATTGGGTTGAACAAAGAAGATACTTTAGTAGGGCAGGACTAGAACCTGGAACCTCTTGATTATTGTACTGGTGCTCTACCAACCATCTACAACTGGCCATATCTATCTTATTGCCCCTCCGGATCCCCCCCCCCATGTTGGCTCTCATTGCGAGGAATGTTAGCATTCAGTGTGATTACATAATAAGAGGTCATCAACCTAATGAACAGAGAATTGTGAGTGGCTACAAACTTTAATCTACAAGAATATGGACAGCTCTACTGCAGTTACTAGATGTATTTTTCAAGAACAATTTTTTTCAAGAACAAAACTTCTAACCTTTTGACCTTTAGAAATTCTAACCTTTGACCAAAGCAAAGGGAGCACAACTTCAGTTGTATTATCTAGTGATGTGCAGAGAAATGGAATTGGTAACATCAAAACTAAGGTTTAGATTTGTTCCTTTGGCTGGTTTTCTAGCTGTATTTTTCACAAGAACAAAATTGAGCAGAACAGAACATTAGACTTTGTTTTAGATTTAAACCTTTAATTATCTGGTACACATAACAAAAGTTAATGGCCTGACGTTTTGACTCTAAGAGTCTTTCTCTAAGGCATAATTTTCTCAGTTAAAAACAGGTTAGAACTCGGTTCAATAACCACAACTCTACTCAAATTCTTTATTCAACACTAACTGTGATGAGGGGATATAATAGTCAGCAATTTTAGACCAACTATATAAAGTTTTAGAATTCACAAGGGATATTCTACCGGGAATATTTGCAAATTCACCTTGCGAGTTTGATGAATGATCAATGCTGAACCTTGACTTGAAGATGCACGGGTTCACACAAACTTTAAGTATGGATAGTTCTTCAAGACTGTTTATATTAGTCATGGAGAGATCTAGGGATTGGAGGCCCAGGGGTAGGACAAATCTGTCCCAAATGATACTTTCTCCTGAAAACCCTTTCCTTTGGAAAGCCCCTTCTTAGCAAACCCCATTCTCTGCTTCTTAAAGGACCCCCTCCATAACAAACCCCTTTCCTTTTCAAACCCCTGCTTAGTAGACCCCTCCTTAGAAAAAAAACCTCCTGAGTAAATCCCGTCCTAAAAAAAACCCTTGTCACACGAAGTTGGGTGCTTTCAGATGCTTGATTTCGAGACCTCAAACTCTAAATCTGAGATCTCGAAATTAAATTCGTGGAAAATTACTTCTTTCTCGAAAACTACGTTACTTCAGAGGGAGCCGTTTCTCCCAATGTTTTATACTATCAACAGCTCCCCATTACTTGTTACCAATTAAGGTTTTAACACCTCCTCTTGCCTCTCTTCATGCTTTAAAGCTTTTAACCCTTTTTTTTTGGGGGGGGGGGGAGCTTGACTCAAATGATCTTGGGCTTGTGCCAGAAATTGAGGATCTGATGAATATTGCCAATGATCCCAATTGGCATCAATGCCTACCCTAGATTGTTTGTTTTGACGTCCCTTGTCAATTTTCTCTAGGAAAGCAAAAGAAAAAAAGGGGGGGGGAGAAAGGGCAGAAAATAATCAAGGGACCACGCAGGAAATATGTGCCACAATTTAAACTGCTTCCATTGGCACGCTTGTTTTTTTTATAAATCTTTTCGGTATACGGTGCAAAACAGTTTTGCCAAGACTTCCCCTTCTGATACACTTCCACCTGTTCCATGTGTGCACTGACCCTACCTTGATATCTCAACCACCACTTTTTCGCAACAAACTTCTCAAACAGACTCCCAAATAGAAACAGGGAAATAGTCCAAATAAGCTGCCTGCATTCTCATATCTTGGAAGAAAGTTAAACATGAGAGAAGCACCAACAAAAAAGAGAGAATAATATCTTCTTTTTCTTTTTATGCAGTGAGCAAAAAAAATAAAAATAATAAAATATGCAGCTTACTTTTCGTTTCCCCAGTGTTAGTTTGTGTCAAAATAATTTAATGGCAACTAAATGTCCCTTCAAAAGGTCTTGTTAATAATCATTATAACAAAATGATGATAACATATTGACATTTCTCTTAGAACAATGCCTACTTAACATACAATATCAATAGGATGTAAATTATTATTTTTGTAATCATTGTTATAATCTTATCATGAAAGAAAAAAGTCCTCGCTCTGAAAAAAAGCATGTTTGTTTATTCTTAACATTTTAACTAGGCATTCCAGATAATGCACTGTCTCAACACACACAAAAAACAGCCTAATAATTTTGAAGTTTGTTTGTCCCGAGACGCTAAAGTCTTGCAATCATCTTGGAGCTGAAATTGAAGTCTGATGAAAGATGACTGATTACATAAGAAAAGGTGTTAGATATTTGTGAACGGCTTATTGTTGTGCTTTGCGTTCACTGTCCTAAACAACAAACGGTGACCAGGCCAGGCCCCATCAAGGCATATCTCGATCCAGGGACAATACATTTTTACCCTACTGCCACAGGAATGAATAATTAATGATGTAACGGTTGGACTAGATATTTATGCTGCGGCTGCCGCTGCGTGTTTAAGACGCCAGTTAGCCAATCAATATCATCCACTGCAGTTAAATTGCTTTTTTAAATGCACATTAGCGGTTGAGTACCAACCATGCATGTATGAGAATTGGCTAGTGATTTTAAAAGGCAACGGTATTCTCTGAGAAGTTAAATGAAAATGATACTAATTTTTACTCAATCAAATATATGGCTTATTATGTGGATATGGAAATTCAAGCCCCCAGTCTAGGATGGCGGAAAAGCAGATATGCATATTACAGCTCAAGCTAGTTTACATTTGAATAAAGATGGAATGAATAATCTGGGGTTGATTAATGATCATTTCTTTGACTAACTAATTTTCAAGTCAAGTCTGAGTGATTGCACCAATATGAATATTGTCATTAATTTTCAACAACAATTTTCACCAATATGAATATTGTCATTAATTTTCAACAGCAATTTTCAACAACAATTTTCAACAATATTTTGCAAGTATTTATCAGGCTTTAGTTTCACAAAAAAGTTTGGATAGCTTACTGATGTCAACCTGTCTCTGCCAAGATCTGACACAAAAAGTTATTCTTTTCCAGTAACTTTCTTTAAAATGTTCAACCAATGCAAACCATACCCCTGTTTATTTATACCATATTTTTCTTCTCCTGTCGAATGACTCTCTTAAACCAACTGAACCCAGAAAGGTACCACCAAATTCTCAGTATTACCTAATTCTCCAACAGAACCTAGAAAAGTAGCAACATATTCTCAACAGAACACAGAAGAATCACCATCAATTTCTCCAACAGAACACAGACAAATTTAATCAACAGTTCAAATTCAAATTTACTTTCCCAGAAAAAACAAAAACAGTATAGCCAACAAATTCGCAAACAGAAACTAGAAAAGTGTGAACAAATTATTTTGTGTTTTAGTAATAAATGCACAGAACCAGGTCCTCCCTAACTCAAAGAGCTACTAATCAAAAGCTTGCCCAAAAACTTTTGCACAGTCAATTAGATGATCCTTAGTGTTGTTGTCCACTATCTTGTTTCTGGGTACTACCATGAATGATGCTATGGTGCCAATTAGCTTTCCCCCATAAGAACCTCTCATCCATTCCTATTCTGTTTCCTTTGTGTTGTTGTCAATGGTGTTTACACTGAGAGCTATTTTGTAACTGTTAATTGTTCATCAGCAAACAGTTAAAGCTATTGGACACTTTCGGTAAACAGTATTGTCCAAAGGCCCACACTTCGTGTAACACAACTTATAAATAAAATAACAAACCTGTGAAAATATAGGCGCAATCGGTCATCGGAGTTGGGAGAAAAAAATGGGAAAACCCACCCTTGTTTCCGCACATTTCGCCGTGTCATGACATGTGTTTACTATAAATCCGTAATTCTCGTTGTCGATATCGAGAACTGATAATTGTTTCAATGTTTTCTCAAAAAGCAAAGCATTTCATGGAATAATATTTCAAGAGAAGTCTTTTACCTTTACCTTCTGTAAACCCTGTAAGTTATTTGTAAATTTGTGAACTTTTAAAGGTTAATTTTCTACAGTACATGTACATGGTTACACAGAGTGACACTTCGCCTTTCAAGTTCCCTTGTACTATAAGTTCAGTTTTGTGGGCACAACCAAATGTAAAGATATATGAAATGGGTACAGCCAAATATAAAGGTGTCCGAAATGGGCATAACCAAATGTAAAGTGGAGGTTCTGACTCACATTTACCTTACGCAGACTCAGCTATTAATAAGTACTCTGGAGCTACCAGTCCAGACACAAACTGTGGGAGTTGGGGTGCAGTGTTGGTTGGCTGCTGCTGGTGATGTTTTTTTTCTTTTCTTTTTATAAAGTAGACCTTAGGAATTTGAGTAGGGCACCCCTCAGTAAGAGGTCAAAAGAGATTGCTCATTGGCCCATCCTGTGCACCGCACCTCCGAGGATGTGCGTTTCCATTGTCTGATCATCGTTTTACCTCTAAGATGCAGACGCGATGACGTCAATGCATAAAGTCTAGGGATGTAACGTGATGGCTGCTCTTGGGAAGTGGACCAACCAGTCTGTGGTTTTAGCCAGGATTTGATAAAAGGGTGTCTACAATCGTTGGAAGTTTTAAAACTTCTAAGATGCTGGTGCCATGACGTCAATGCATAAGGTCTAGATGTAAAGTGATAGCTGCCCTTTGGAAGTGGTTTAACCAGTCTGAGTATTTACCAGGATTTTGTAAAAGGGTGTCTTAAAAGGGTGTCCAAGTTTTTTGGAAATTTAAAAACTTGGTGTCCAAATTTACAGAAAACAGGGCGTCCAAAGACAACTAGACACCCCTCTGGTCAATTCTAGACCAGTATGCATAACATTTAAACTTAAAAAGTGTGTAATGGCCTCCCATTGTCGCCCCTTCTTGTTTAACTCTTTGTCTAGACAAACATGGACCCCATTGTTTATCTTTATGATAGCAATCAATGACCTGTAAACATTTACTATTCGGAGATTCATAGGAAACTAATACAACAAGAAAATCATTATTTAAATTTCTTTTATTAGGGGATAATCAATTTCGGGCCATTAGTAACTATATTAGAGTCAATCATTAACTTAACAATTTAATAGATGTTTAATAAGCTTACATGTTCAATACAATAATTAAGAAAAAATAGTTAAAGCCAGTGGACACTATTGGTAATTACTCAAAATAATTATTAGCATAAAACCTTATTTGGTAATGAGTAATGGGGAGAGGTTGATAGTATAAAACATTGTGAGCCTCTGAAGTGACGTAGTTTTCGAGAAAGAAGTAATTTTCCACAAATTTGATTTTGAGACTTCAGATTTAGAATTTGAGGTCTCGAAATCAAGCATCTAAAAGCACACAATTTTGTGTGACAAGGGTGTTTTTTCTTTCATTATTATCTCGCAACTTCGAAGACCAATTGAGCTCAAATTTTCACAGGTTTGTTATTCTATGCATATGTTGAGATACACCAAGTGAGAAGACTTGTCTTTGACAATTACCAATAGTGTCCATTAGAAGAGTCTTTTGGTCCAGGAAGATTTTTTTTTTGAGCTACAAGTCTTGCAGTTTTACAGACTTGTTTCATGCACTGCTCCTTCCCCTTAAACTAAAAAGAATGATCTTGGTCATCATTTGATGTTTTTGACATGAAGTGGTACTTTGGTTGGAGTGAGAAGTGAAAACACCCTGACTCAATTTGGACTTTTCAATACTCTCAAGATCAAAGTAAACATTTATAAAAGATGTAGTGATGTCATTATTCCCCCCCCCCCACCACCCAGCCTGAAGTCCCTGGTGGTCTTCCCCGTTGACAGTTATGGTCACCACTTAGATTCCAATACTGCTGTATTACTTGTGTAAACTGTCATTGAGATACCTCTTGTACAATGTATGCTGAACACTCACTAAGTCCTCATTGGTCACGAAACGACAAGCCTAGCATCTTTTGAAAAACCGTTTGTATTGATTGGTTTAGTGGCTGCGCTCCCTTCATCGTCAGTCAATAACGGAAAATAACAACAAAGTCACCCCCCTCAAAGCCAGCTGGGATGCACACAACTGAGGTCATCATGCTAAGTTGGCTCAGTGCCAAAAGTGGGGATTAATTGCTAGGTGGGATTAGTGCAACTTTAGATGGAAGAGGGCAGTACACAATGAATATGCTTTATTGGGATCAAGGGACTGCTCATGGCACTCAAAGGCACTCCTTAAAATTGTAAACTTGTACTTTACCATTGCAACACTTGTCTACCAATTACCTACTCTGTAGTCTAGTGGTAAGACAGCTGCTCTAACTATGCAAAGGTTTTGGGTTCAAATCCCATCCAAGTGATTTGCCTGTGAATTTTGTTTACAGAACTCTGGAAAGTACTGAGTGTACACTGCTTTGTACAAAAACAAATGTACACTGAATTTTTACTAGTACACATTGGTGCAATCTATAAAATACTTTGTTCTTGTTCTTTCAGGTTTGTTCACCAATAGAACCACCGTGTAGCCAGAGGAAGAAGCCCATCATTGGTGACGTACTCTCCCTTAAATTGGCATTCATCCTTATAAACAATTAAATATCAAAGCTGCCACATTATTTCTCTAAACTAACTACCCGTATAAAGTGTAAAGTATACTATCAATATGCATTTTTGTAAATATTGTATAAAAAACAAAAAGAAGTTGTACACTTGATTTTTACTATCAAGACAAACGTTTTATAATTGTTTTGTAAAATAGTACAATTCGTTGATTGGTTTGGGGTTTTTGTCTGCTCAGTCTCATAGACACTGAAATATTTGAGTGAAATGTTTAGAGACTCGGATGCAGATCCATGGTTGTGATGTTTTAAAACATGTTAAATACAATTTCTGATTGCTGTGAATTTGATTAATCTTCTCCTGACGCGCTATTATAATATTGTTTAGTTGCAGGAAATTGAATACGCATAATTAAACACTTAACCTCTATACAAATAATATTTTAACACTGGAAGAACCAACAGTTCTGCTTTCCAAAACTTTTGATCAAAGTGAGGGAAAGTTTTACTTTTATGTACACAGAAATTCAAACATCTTTGAGTTTAGCTTGACTCACCTTACTACTGTTTGGTATTTTGACGAGGCAAGTCCGTGATTCCAGCATATCATGGCTGAATGATCAGCCATGGTTCAGCGGCCAAAGTTTGGCCTCATCACAGTTGAGACTTTCCTTAATTACTCGAAAGAGAATGTAGAAATCTTGGTACATTTTATAAGAGCATTCGATGTCAACAGTTTGCTTAACAGGATTTCATTGTGTCAATGAAATTTGAAATTCTAATAAAAAATTTGAAGCACTGAAACTATTCCGGTTTAAAAAAAAACTAGAACCTAGGCCGAGAGGCATTGTAAAGATTTTTAATATCGTTGGGAAAACGTTTAAAAGACAGAATGTTTCTAAAGAAACAGACACTACAACTTGGTGATTGGTAATTTATGAGTCATACATGACCGAAAAATGTTACCGCCAAATGTTACCCAACCAATGTAGCTTGTTTGAAGCAGGAAACGGTAACCAGTAGAGTCATGTATACGTCATCATTAAGGATCCAGGGTCTGACAAAAAAAAGCTGCTGCAACTAGTATGCCTTACTCTCTATGAATCAAGATAAGGTGCAGCATTAAATGTAGGCGAAACTATTGCTATTGGTATGCTTACTAACTTTGTATCATATCAAAGTGTGCCATTAGTAATTTATACTGTATGGCTTTCCATGATTCAAGGTACGGTACCAGTACATTGGGAATGTTGGCAGTTTGAACTATACTGCTACCAGTACTAACAAAGCTGCTTATTGACCAAATTCACCTGACGTCATCATCACAATAATCTTGCATGCGCCATTTTGGTGGGCACTGTCATTGTGCGATATTCAGTGAAGTGCGCATTTTAGGCGACGCAGCATTTACACGTAATTGCCAACCACAATGGTGAGCGTGGCACAGTCGCCGTGTGTGACGTGCGTGCAAGGGGTCAATGTTAAGTATTGTGAGTAAAGTTCAGATTGACCAAAATTAGATACACATTTCTGAGAAGAGCTAGTCAACAGGATCTATTTGTGATGCAAATATCACAAAATTAATACTAGCAAAAGCACGTAACTTTAAAGTATTCATTTTTTATGCTAGGACTTAAATATGAACTTATCTGCTCAATAGTTTACGACATGACTGTAATTTTCTGGAATCCTGGGCTCGACTTCACAACGAGCTAACTGATCTGAAGATTTCCTATGCTAAACAAAGTATGAAGTCAGACTACAAATTACTGTTGTGGTATTGACAACTCATCCTAAGAAAAATCTAAATGCTTTGTGAGATCAGGCCCAGAGATCACTCATAAATTTATATGACTCTTAATTATTGAGATGTAATCTTAGGGATGCGGCAGATATTATCATCTTCATAACTGCTCATGAATGTCGTGGATGTATGAGATGCTTGTGACTGGATTGAATGATGCCTTTTGTCTTGTAGATTTTTACTTATAACATTTCTTCTTTTGTATTTATCATGATCTTTTATGAACAGTTTTGATATCTATGAGTAATCAAGTAGCAATAAAAGTCTGTGGACAACAGTGTGCTTCAAGAAGTCAGTTTGGATAGACGTTGTTTTTGTTTTAAATGTGCAAGAGTCAATATTTCACAAAGAGTTAGGACTAGTCCTAAAACCTAGGAAACATTATAAACTTAATATAAGGCTAGTCCTAAGTTGGGATGATAACTCATCCTAACTTGAGATAAGACTAGTCTCAACTCTTCTCTTTGTAAAAGTCTCAGTCTACAAATTTGATAAGATATTCAGAATTATAGTGTGAAGAAGGCTCACTGTCAATGATTTTACAAATAACGTGGATTTTGAAATGAAAACTTATCTTGCAGTGTTCCTCACTCAATCGACCAATCAATCAATAGGCCCTAATGTTGAAATCATAAGGTGCCAATCTAACACTCGTTGGTCATTATGAGGTCTCAAAAAATGGTAGGATTTAAGCAAAGATTTGACAAGGAGAATGTTCTGAGGATTGAGAAAAAAAAATTATACACCCCAGGACAAACAGCAAGAGAAAAGGCACAATCCCCCAAACAAAAATTTGTTTCTTTGAATGCAAAAGACCGTTATTTGAAACAAAAAGACTATACAGCACAGGGTGTCCATAACCCCTCCTGCTGAAGCAGAACCCTGACCCCACCATACTTCACAAGAAGTCACTCAAAATGAAAACGCTTTAATTTCTTTGCTTAGCAAAACAAGAAGCAGTGGGGCACCAGTCACAACAATGCAAACTTGGTGGATGTGTGGCTGGTAACCTGTTTTTGCTAAGCAAAATACTCTTTTAGTTTTTGTGCATGCGAGTTTTATAAAATTCAAGCCAGATGACAAGACAAAGTATTAGAGAGTTGACATTCAGGGGTGATGTACAAAGTTTGATTGACCCCAACCCCCTTCCCTTTGACAGTTTCCTTCCCCTGACAAGATCATCATGAGCCCCAGGGGCCATAGAGGAAAGTCACACTCTATATGCTGATCTGACATCACTTTATAGCTTGAATATAAATTGCATTATTTTATTATGGAAACAGACCTTCTTAATCATTTCCTCTCTCTGACCCTCAATGCCAGATCAATAGGGGATTCCATCCATCCAGTCCCTATATGCAGCTGTAGCTCAACAGACAACACAAATTTGGACCATAAAATATCCGCTTATTCGATTATAACAAAAACCTTTGTTATGGTGCAGCAGTTTTTTGTCACTCAACTTATGTAACCAAACTAAGGGCGTATCCTAATTAGTGACTGTGGCTGCAGCGAGTTGCGGCTCGTTGCCGCGTCATCATGCTTAAAACATTATGGCTGACCATGTCCAAATTGGCTGCCAATGGCCACAGTTAGGGCTGGATTGCCGCATATTATTGATAGGTGTTCTGGCCGAGCGGATAAGAGCACTGAACTCAAGCTCTTATGTTTCTGATTAGCAGAGTGTGGGTTCCAGTCCCAATTGTGACACTTGGTCCTTTAGCAAGACACTCTGCCATTTTTGCTGCGTCCTTCAGATTGGACGTAGAAGCGGTATAGGTCCAATGTGTTGTGTACTGCACATAAAGAATCCAGTACACTTTATCGCAAAGAGAAGGGGTTTGCACTCTGTCATAGCCATAGCCACCAATTTGGATATGACCAGAGACTAAGAAGAATACTCTCAATGGTCTGGTCTCTTTTTATGGAATGGCAGTTCCAACAAGTTTTGTCATTGTGAGTAGGGAATCTGACCCCAAAGAGGCAACAGCCAGATTGAAGTCTACTATTAAAACCGTCCAGATGTTGGTTTGAAATATTCATTTCAGACATTTATATATACAAAGTATATAGCTGGTTCAAGGTTTGTACAATCTAATGGGGTTCTAATGAATATAAGTATGTTTTTAAAAGCTGATCAACTAACAATTTTCTTTCTGTGATTAAAAAAACCCCAAAAACTCAATCACTTTGAAATCGAGGTACTGCCTTTGTAAAACAGCATATTTGGACAGAGTTCAAAATGATGTGTGGCTTTTTAATTTTGCAACTAACAAAATCATGAGTGAGCTGCCAAAGAAATCAAGAAAGGCCAGGGTTGCTGCAGCTCAAAGCTTAAAGTTGTCCTCCAACTAAGATTTCCCTCAGGAAGTGCATGTACGATACAACAAGGACACATTGCTATAATGCTTCGTTTCCCGGATCCGAATTGTAGTGTCTTGACCACAGCTCCTAACCTTCAGCTGAAAGACTCCCCCAGAACTCTGGGTACTTTTTCTCTCTTACATCATAGGGGAGAGAAGGTTCTAGTGCGCTCCTAAAATATACCCTGGTTTATCGCGGGGATAATTGTAGCATCCCATGATGCAGAAACATGTGATGCTCGCTGATCCTGCGTGTATTCGAACTGACCATGTGCTCATGACCAACTATAGAGCGATTAAAAGTCACTCAAGGTCTGTGGCACTATGTAAGAAAGGGCAGAGCAGTGTTTCAAGGTAGATTATGGGGTTAGACGGGAAGAATATAGGTGCAAGAGTAAGCTTGAATCAATGACTCCTGGTTGGAGAGATACCTACTCTTGGGGTAGAGTTCTTTAGCTGTGTGAACCGTGTTTTTAAATGACAGTTCATGTAAAGGTTACACATTTTCTAATGCTGTTAACGTTCAAGTGTTGAGAGCTGTTGGAAATGATACTGAGTTAGAAGAGAATATCCTTATTGTGGCACATCACAAGTAAATCTTTGTCAGTGTGATAGCTGGCGACCTCCGGGGGTTCAAACCCCTCCCTTCACTTCATAACTTTTTATATTATTACTTTTTTTAAACACTGTCTTTTACCTTTAAAGGCAGTGGACACTATTGGTAATTACTCAAAATAATTATTAGCATAAAACTTTACTTTGTAATGAGTAATGGGGAGAGGTTGATAGTATAAAACATTGTGAGAAACGGCTCCCTCTGAAGTGACATAGTTTTCGAAGAAGTATTTTTCCACGAATTTGATTTCGAGACCTCAAGTTTAGAATTTGAGGTCTCGAAATCAACCATCTAAAAGCACACAACTTCGTGTGACAAGGGTGTTTTTTCTTTCATTATTATCTCGCAACTTCGACGACCGATTGAGCTCAAATTTTCACAGGTTTGTTATTTTATGTATAAGTTGAGATACAGCAAGTGAGAAGACTGGTCTTTGACAATTACCAATAGTGTCCACTGTCTTTAAAGTCGATGCCACACAATACAATTTACCGGTAACCAGTTACAGGCACTCTTCTTATATTAGAAGACAATTCATTCACATTCCAGTTTGTCTCACTATTTTCTTGGGGATGGTGAGTAACAGCTCAAAGAATGTCTCTTGTGCTGCTAAAGTCTTCCTTCTCCGTAGAGTGAAGTAACCCTATGTGACATGGCCTTTACTAAACCTAAAGCATGCGCCTTTACATAATAACAGCCCTAATCTCGCTCTAGCCCAAAATTCCCTTTGCCCACCTGCATTGCACTCATAATCATTGTTTTTATTTATTTTTTGTTTTTTTTAAGGGGGGGGGGGTGTTTAGGGGGATTTTTCCCTGGGAAAATTTCTTGATTGGCTAAGAAAAGTAGCCCAGTAAGCACAGCAAAATTATGGCTAGCAGATTGTGGGTTCGAATCCCGGACGTGACACTTGTGTCCCTGAGCAAGACACTTAACTATTATTGCTTCTCTCCACCGAGGGGTAAATGGGGACCTGTGAGGGCAGAGATGGTTCTTGTGATTGATTTAGCCAGGTAGCGCATTTGTTGCATGAGGCTGTATACTCCCCAGGGAGCTGAGATGGTTTAAGGAGTGAATTATGGCCCAGTGACCAGGGGTAACAATTTGAAGCGCTAATTTGAAGACACCCGTTCGGGTGTGAAAAAGCGCTATATAAACTCAAATATTATTATTAAGGTAACCAGCCAAAATAGAATGTCAAGTATATCATCTGTGACTGGTATAATGCTTATGTTGGCTTAGCAGAAACGTCATGAGCAGCTCCCTGAAATGAAGCCCTAATCTACTCCAGAGAAGGTAATTTCCTGGTTTTAAGGTAGACAACCAAAATACAAACAAACAAAGACCACTGCCAAGATGTAGGACAGAGTCCTGAAACAACATCTTGGAGTTCTGTTGACAGCCCGCCCTGTTAGGCAGCCACAACAACTGTGACAACAAACTCCGGATGGGACAAAATGTGAGTGTTTTCTACCTCTAGCCACCAGGTTAGCTCGGTGGTAGTAGTCACAAGACCTTCTTTATAGCAATGATTGTAGGTTCGTATCCCAAATGAGTGATTTGCCTGAGGATTTTGTTCACAGAACTTATTGAAACACATCGGTGTAAGGGTAAAAATAAATGAAATTTTCCAAGTTAGTTTTATGGTACATGTATATATATCTACAACTATAGAATTGAATCACACGGTGAGCTCCATTTACAAATTGTCCCTTTTAAACAGTAAATGCCGTAAAAGGGGTAATAATATTTCAATAACTCACATTAAGAGAACCAAAGCTTACCAGAAGTTGTAACACCTTGGCCAGTGGGAACATACGTGTAGAAGATACTCAACTGATTTGAAGGAGGCCTACTGTTGACACACCTGTAGATGCTGTCAAAAAAGTACAGACAGAGGACAAATAAGCATAGCAAGAAAGAGCAAGAGGTTAAGATGTTTGATGAATGATTGTTGGAAATGGGGGCAGATAAATTCTTGTAGTTCAGAACCTGTGAAAAGTATGTCCAAAAAACTTCACACACCGGCAAAGTTGACTTCGCCAAGGTAATGATAACAAATAACTGTATTTTTGTTCACTTGAGAGTGCTTTCATCTGCGAATTTTCTTAATGTTGCTTGTCTCCCTATTTTGTAAATATCTTTGTTCCGGGGTGCCAGTCAGAAGCAGTATGACCCGAGCAGAGAGATAGACAAAATAAGGAGACTGCCAACATAGAGCTTGATCATCTCAGTAGGTAGAGCACCGTCACGTTAATCTGGATGTCGTTGGTTCAAGTCATGCTCTAGTCAATTTGTTTTTGATCGACCAAATTTAGATTTCAACATTGTGCAGAAATAGAAGAAAATGGGCTGAATTTAGTTATAAGTCAAAGTAATATCTTATTTGCAAAAATAGTAATTTGTTATAGAAAAATTATTGTTTTCTTTTACATTGCAGTCAGACTAAATTACTCTTTGTTCGAACTCGGATTTACAATCTGAAAGTTAATCAAAGTAATTCAATTATGTGTGTCTGGTTTCAATGAAAACAATAAAATGATATCTGAAACATACTCCTGCAAAAAGTGAAAGCAGAACATCAAAGCCGGTGGTACCAACGAGTCAAATGACAACAAAACACTATTGTTTGAATGTCAAAATGAAAACAAAACATTCTTGTCAAATGGCGACAAAACATTCTACTTGCACATTCGATTCATAACTTAAAGGGGGAAGTAGGTCTTCACACTTTCACTTTTTAAGAGAAATAGTTTCACTTTTACTTCCTGACTGTCACCACAAGTTCAACTTACTTACAGGAAAAGATGTGTCTTCAACTTTGCTGCTATTAAAAAAGAGTAACAAACAGCTGAAAGAGCTGAAAGTTTTCCACAGCTTGAAAATCATGTGACAAGGCAATCAGTTAACCACTGGCAAATTAAACAAGTACCAGTTCAAGCCTTAATTTGGAAGACTTGAGAAAGGAAACATGGCTGGAATACAAAAAAAAGCCTGTGGTTTTGGGGTGTCAACTGAGAACAGGTATTTAAAGGGTGTTTATTAGGAGCATTTTAAAGAAAAACTTAAAGTCTATTGATTTGAATGGGAATTTTCCCCATGCAGGGACCTCTATGGCTCTATAGTCCCATCCAAAGGGAAAAGCAATCATAAGTGTCTTGCTTTTAAAAGGACACAGGTGTCAAGACTGGGACTCGAACCTATATTCTGGCGATCAGAAACATCAAAGTTATAGTCCAGTGCGCTTGACCGCTCGGGCACGACACAGTACGCAGTTACTCCTTGGAGAAGCTCAATTACTGTCCTGACCAGGATTCAAACTCACCACTTTAATGACTCATGCAGCCATGAGAATTGAATTTGATGCTCGAGACCTTCAGCCATGAAACATTAGGTGTCGTATTGAAACATATACTGACAGCTATCTATTATCTTACTAAGTATTTCAGTTTATGTCTGCAACCTGTAACTAATCTTTGCAAAAATCAAGACCAAAATCGATTTTGGTTTCATAGCCTTGTAAAAGAAATTGTCAACAAACCTATGCAAATGATTGCTTAATAACATTCTACAATTGGTCAGTCTGAGTTTGACTTAAGACTGCTCCAGCCAATAGCAGTAATGTAGTCAATAACTGCCTCATCTCAGCCGCCCAAACTCTTTAGAAACAAATCCCTAGTTCAGCCCCTGACTATCCATGGTACAGCCTCTCTGACTTTATTGAATTATTCCCTAATTCAACACTTCCTCTTGTCCTAGTCAGTCATTTTTTATTTTAGATCGCTAGACTGTGATCGCCAATCCTCTGTAAGCATTTTCCTTCCTCTATGCTCCAAGTATGTGTATTGGGAGAGGGGGGGTTCAAGGCATGGGTACACCAATTATATGAGCCACCTGTTTTTCCCTTCATAGCTCTCTTAGAGTGAGGTCACAGTGAGCTCAGGGTCACCCGGACCTACACTCAGTATAAATAGAAGGAAACCCAGTGCAGAGACTCTCTACAGCTCATTTTGGAAAATCAAAATCATGATAGGACCGTCCACTTCCTCCAGTGTTTCTGTTAATCTTTGGTGTGTTATTCAGTGCATACCGTGAATGGTATATAAGTTGCTGAAATAATCAACAGGTTGCAGTTTGTGAACTAGTTCTCTGAAGTTCAATAGCTTCTTGCGGTTGGATTCTTAAATATATATCTACCCATGGTGTGTAACTGTGGGGATTCCTTGGGCACTGTACTGCACAAACTCCAATAGAGTAAAGGTAAGTCACCTTCTGGTAAAGTACTCTGGATTTTGCCGTAGATTTGTTGACACGTTTTTCAACCTGTTGTTGGGGATTTTGGAGTTGTTGACATTTTGGTAGAGGAAACTTGTGCACAGCCACTGAATGGTGATAACAATGATAATAACACTTTATTTAAACCTCTGTGCTTGAACTTGGGTTGAACATTTGAAATTGTCTGTATCAAGAGCCCGTTGTGTTTCAGTGGTCGTTCACTTAAGAAGTACAGTTTGTAGTGTTCCTGATTGAGGGAGGCTATAATATAAGCCTTTGTTTTTATATGGCCACTCAATTTGACACTGATGGACAATCACTTGTCAAATTGAGTCTAGAAAGCCGGAGGGAGATCTGGAATGTTCTATTTTGCCTAATAATCAAATTCTAGCTCAAAGGTCGCCTTTTATCATTGAAGGCTGTAGTTATCAAGGGTGGGTAGTCTGTATGTTCTTTCACTCAAGTCCTAAACAAACATCAGAGTTTTATGGCAAGTAATTTTTTCCAAAACTTGTCCAGACTGTTGTAGATTTCAGTGAGTTTGCATTGACGTTATTACTGTCTCGTTTTCACACAAAAAAGAAACTATATAAACACTGAAATTGTGTTAATAAAAAGTGCAAACAATTTATGCTTGAAGCTAGTTCTGCACTGAAACACACACTTGACAAATAAAAAAATACCACTAAAACTTATTCGTAGTCCAAATCCGATGGTTTTGTAACACCAAGTGGTATGGTTAAGTACAGTAGCAGCTTAAATGTCAATATAGGACCTGTGTAAACGGACCACATGTTCATGATGGATCTAATGATTAGGACATGTACAATGAAATTAAGTATGCTTTGGGTTGCAAGGGAATCAAACAGCAGTATTTGTCCCAATGTTGTTGTTTTTTGTTATCGTTATCAGTTATGGTTTTAAAACACCACCCCGCCCTCATCTTTGGACTCTGCCACTCAGATAACAACCTGTTGTTGGTGGTGAATTCTTTCCACTTATAAAGTCAGTGTTGGTGTCACTTCAGGGACTAGTTTGACTTTAGCACCAGCCATCACGCTATAGCTAGCCTTTATCTCTGTGTGTATGTGAACAAAACTTGTTAACTGCATAAGGCTAGGGTGCTGGTACTGAACCCTGAAGATAGTTTTGAATTTATGGTGTAATCTTTTTTCAATATCTCGGCTAGGTCACAGAAAATTGAGCCCTTTGAGCTTGGTGCTGGAGAATCCGGCCACAATGATATCAGAAGAGAAAAAGTGTCGGGAGTGTGAGGTGATACGTTTCTCTCGTCCGCCGGGGCACGGGCATTTAAAACGTTGTCTTAGCTGTTCGGTGTCAGAGGAAATGGAAGAGAGTCAGCACACAGAGCCCTCTCTGCCCTGGTCAGAGAGCTTCAGCGATGTAACCAAAAACGGTATAAATCACCCTCAACGCGTTGCGCGAAGCAAGTCCGTACAGAAAATCGTCTACCAGGCTAACATGAGAAAGAAAATGAAACTAAAGAGGCTGGTTAACAAAGATGGGGCGTGCAACGTCATCCACAACACTAAAGCTATTTACAAGTTAAGCTTTCTTGCCGACTTTTTCACTACGCTGATTGATTTGAGGTGGCGGCTAATGTTACTGTTCTTTAGTATTGCTTATATTGGAGGCTGGGCGGCTTTCAGTGGCATTTGGTATGGTCTAGCTTGGTGGCATAATGACCTAGGCTACCTAAGCCGTAACGATACCAACTTTGAACCGTGCGTGTACAACGTTGAAAACTATGTTGGGGCGTTCTTGTTCTCACTGGAGACACAGACCACTATTGGCTATGGTTTCCGGTCTGTAACTGAGGAGTGCTGGATCGGGGTCTCTGTGGTCGTTATCCAATCAGTATTTAGCGCATTGGTCGATGCCTTCCTTGTCGGGTGTGTCTTTGCCAAAATAGCCCGTCCTAAAAAGCGTGCAGCTACCCTCAAGTTTAGCCGCAACGCCGTGATCGCAGAACGGAACGGTAAAATGTGTTTCATGTTCCGCATCGGTGACATTCGTTCGTCTCATCTGTTCGATGCTAAGATTAAGGCCCAGTTAATTCGACCAATGATCACGGAGGAAGATGAGTGTATCCCGTTATACAGCCACCCTATGGACGTCGGAGGACAAATCGGCGAGGATCATGTCCTCCTTGTCTGGCCGATCATCATCTGCCACGTCATCGACGAGAAAAGCCCACTGTATAAATACTCGTACGTTGACCTCTTAGATAACTCCTTTGAGATCGTTGTGTATCTTGAGGGTGTCGTGGAACAGACAGGACTTCTCTGTCAGGCTCGAACATCCTATCTTCCTTCAGAGATCAAATGGGGACATCGCTTCAGCAGCCACATCGTCTCCATGGCTGAATCCGATGACAATCTAAGCATTGATTACTCCCATTTCAATGTGACCTATCCAGTTGCTGATACCCCTCGCTGTAGCGCCCAGGAACTTGACATTAAGAAGAAGACGGGACACTCCTTGAAGTCGACACTGGCAAATGGCAAGCTTAGGAACCGCAGGAATTTCTCTGCACCGGATATCGCCGCCTTAGACACCAGGAAGTTGAGATTCTCTGACAAAGTGGATGAAAAATACGCTGAGGAGGACAGTAAGAAAAAAGATGAACCACCGGAGTATAACGGCATTGCAACTATTGTAGGGACAGATACGCCACCTTCCACACCCAATGGATCAGGGCTAAAAAAATGGGCGTCCAAAGAATCGGACGTCTGATTTCCTTGGTAAATGTTTTATTTTATTCTATATACTATAAGCTAAGTACCCAGGGGTGGGTTTCACACAAATTTAAGACTAGTCTTATCTCGAGTCAGGACGATTTACTCGTCCTAACTCAGGACTAGCGTTAAGTTTTTAATATCTCCTAGGACCAGTCCTAAGTCTTTGTGAAATTGACCCCAGGTCTCAGAGCAATTGCCTTTCCCATGTCTTCTAACTGTAGTGCTTCTGTGTTGTTATTGTTGTTGTTGTTGTTGGTTTTGTTGTTGTAATTTTTTTAACAATTTTACTGATAAATGCCTTTATGTGTTGAAAGTGAAGGTCGGAGTTCACATTCAAAGGTTTTGTGTACATTTTTCAAACTTTCTCTGTCAGAGAAGTGTAGAATATACTACAGGATGCATGATGTGCATGGATGGATGTGTACAGAGGGTTCCAAAAGCATGAAAATAATTGTTAATCCATAAAAAGATATTTCCATTTGTGCCTTGATGAAAAGTGTACGTCAAATGCAATGAAAACATATTAATAAATTGTGCAAAAAGTACACTTTCATAATTTTTCTATGAGTTAAACTTTTAATTAATGAATCTTTTGTCCACAAAAGTTGTACATTGTTTTGAAATGCAAGTATATTGTATTCAGAGTATATTTTGATTATAGAAATGATTCTGTCCAATGTTAACTTTTGATGCAATGCCAATATCAATGCAATAACTTAGTTGTGAAAGAAAGGAAACTAAACCTTAGATCGGATCGTCGTTTTTGTTTGTTTCCCAACAAAACAGTTTTAGACACTGGTGTATTGAGGCCCTTCTTTTTAATCCATGGTTGCAAAAAATCGCCTCCTTGCACTTAAAATAATACTGGCTCTCAACACAATTCTAAAGTTCATGATCTATGTGCTTCACAAAAACATTATAACTAGTATAACCCCCATTTACTGAATCTTTAAAAAAACAGACAGGTTTTTTAAAGATTTTTGAAGGTCTTACTTTTAGGAGCCACCAGAAGATGTCTAAATCCCCTACAGCTTTGCTAATTAGCCTGTGCTTTATTTTGACTAACTGCACCTTCATGGTACCTGCTAATGGGAAGTGATGAATCTGTAAGTCAACTCAGCCCAATTTCATGGAGTTGCTTAAGCAGAAGATATTGCTTAACAACCTTCTGCTAAGCAATAGTTAGCAGAATACAAATGTACCAGTAACAAATAACCTCATTCCGGTAAGCATTATTTTTGTTTTCGCTCGGCCCCAGTGCTTACCTTAACCTTAGGCGCTGGGATGGGCAAACGTATCAAGCACGCTCATTGGTTAAGGAGCCTTGCCTTAACCAATGAGCGTGCCTGATGTGGAATATACTTGCACAAAAATCTGTGCATGATGATTAGCTCATCCCAGCGGTCCTGGATAGACCTGGCCGCTGGGGCAGAGCGAACATTTTGTTGTGCTGAGCTACATTTTGTGCTTTTAAAAAGTAACTCTATGAAACTGGGCCCTGGACAACTGCTTCAACATTCAGCCATTCACACGGCATTTTCAAAGTCTCTTAAGTCAAAAGTCATAATTGACGAGTTAGCAACTCTTATGTAACATAATTTTTATATGGATCATACCACAGGGATTAGTGTGTTCTTCCACAATCTCTAGCACAGTCAGATTATAGATTAATAAATACATAAACACATTTTTATCAGTACAAAGGTTGAATGAAGTTTGAGTTCCTATGCAGCATTCTTCCTTAACTCTTTCATGTACCGACTAATCGCTTACATCCGGTTTAATCCCTTTATAAAATAGTTGTAAAACAATAAATAAAGGTCCCATGGCCACAGAAATTTTCAAAATGGGAGTAAGGGGGAGGGGGGTCACCTTTTGAAGAAGAAAAATGAATCAACAACTTATGTGTTCATATGATCAATTTAACACTGAAATAAAATAAATAGTATGTGGAAGATTTAAAGGGAAGGTATACGTTTGGCAATCACTCTAACAATTGATGGCAATAAAATCTAACTTAGTAAAAAGAACAGCAGCTTCAGACAGTATATATATCTGTAGGCCTATCTACTCTGGTATATATATCAAGATTTTATTTGTAAATATCATAAACAAGGTAAAGGGCAGAATCTATGGTATTAGATAAATTTGAAGATCAGGCCTGCTACTTCATCAAGAGGTGTAATGGCAAGACAGTTTTTCCTTAGTAAAAGGCATCTCTATCTGTATACATTATTACTTGAACAATTCACAAGGCACCAGGGCAATAACCAGGGGCATGGAGACGATTTCCTATGTTATGACGTATCAGGCCTGTTATTTGCAATTGATGTTTACCTAATCTTAAAGTGAAGTCTATTTTGTGTTTTATAACAGTGTTGCTTGTATCCAAATCCTGACAGGAAAGAAAATAGTCATAATTTTGTTTTACCACATCGATGTGCGACAAGCAATGTATACTCCGTGCTTTCCAAAGTCCCGCACTCAGAGACAAAAATCGACACAGATAGTACTCGGGTGGAATTTGAACCTATGACCCAAGCATTCAAGAACTGGTGTCTTTATAAAACCAATAAACCACTAAGCATGCCCGGGGAATCATTAGACCATCTTTGGTGGGTTTTTTTTCTCAAAGACTCCGAAAGCACAGAGTATTCAGTGGTTTAGTATGGTAGCCAGGACTTCTTAACTTGGGGTGGGGGCATATGTATTTTCCTATTTTAGGGCACTATTTTTTCTACATGTATTATGGATTTTTGTGGGGGCACCTGGCTTTGGGCACTGGAAACAGTTCTGGATTGATTTCACAAAGAGTTACTAGGAGATGTTACAAACTTAAGGCTATTCCTGAATTAAGACAAGTAACTCGTCCTAACTCAAGATAAGACTAGTCTTAACTCTATGTGAAATCAACCCATTATGATCGCACACATGGTGTAAGGGTGAAACCAAAATAATTTTATTTGAGTACAATGCAATTATTACAGCTGTTAAATAAAAATCTTGCGTTATTTTCTTGAGTCAACATAACTAACTTTCTTCATCTGCAATGAATGTAGCAAAGAATCGTTTGATTTTTTTTCAAAAAAAAAGTGTACTTTAAAATTAAGGTTTGAAGCACTTATTTATCAGAATTTCTTTTTTACTTTCTCATTTACTCAAGACATATAGAGTACCCCTCCAAGATACTCATTTACTCAAGACTTATAGAGTACCCCTCCAAGATACTCATTTACTTAAGACAAGTTATAGAGTACCCCTCCAAGATACTCATTTACTCAAGACTTATAGAGTACCCTCCAAGATACTCGATTTGAACTAAAAATTTGCTTACTTCTAAACAACTCAGACAAATTTTCTCTCAAGGGTGTGGTATGAACTTGTTTGGTTGTTTCATGCAGCTGGACAACTTAAATTCTTTCAAGTATTACTTTCTTGAAATAGTTTTAAAAGCATATAACTGGTATTTTCTGTGGATTCTTAATAATAATAATAATTTATTCATTTATTATGCCCAAGTTTCATAAAAAATATGTACAGATGCGCATTACAACAATACACAGGTATTAACAATAATTTAAACAGATTTAAAAATGTTTTAATTCTTCTGTTCTTGTGTATAAGTACTTGGAACACTGTGGGCTTTCCAATGCTTTCCAATGCTTTCTTATTTCCCATGAATAAACAATCAACAAGTGCCTGGCAAGTGGCAATTCCCTCTTCATACCCTCTTGTAGCAAGGGGCCGCCTTTCCCAATTGTACTCTGAAACAGGACAGCCTTGGAACAGTGATGTGCACATTTAAAGTTTACAATTTCATTTCTTCATTTAGTAATATCTTCTTATACTATTTGTTGACCACTGGTGGTTGGCTCCAATTAATTGTTAATATTTATGTGAAATATTGAGAACCTTAATAAACCAGAAGCACCCAGTAGCCATTGGTTTTTGTTTCTTTGCTTTAAAAGAACCCAAACAAATTCATCCCATTCCCCTTTTCTCTTTACTGTACCTACCAACAACCAATGAAATTGTTTCCCTAAAATGTCATTTCAGTGTCATCTCTTTTTCAAAGAACACCATTTCATAGATTTGTAGAAGACTTCTTGTGACTTTTTTGTTTTTGCTAGCAAAAACAACCCATTAAGTTGTATGGTGTAATCCATTTGTATTTATTGCTTTTACTAACTTGAAGAATTCAACATTTAATGTCTTTGAAACTGATTTTATAATGAAGCTCAGTGTGAGACTTGTTGTGTTCGAAATGTTTTAACAGCAGACAGTTTCTTTCTTGCTTCTTGTAATTACTTTCTCTGACACAGTGCCCCCCCCCCCCACATTCAGTCTCTATACTGAGTCCACCCTTTAATTTTTTACAACTTCTAGCATCGGCATCAACAACAAAGTCGACTCAAACTGACTGTAGGTCTCGGAAAAGTTAAATTGTCTCAGAAGAGGCCTTAATCCCAAACTTGCTTTTGCTCACTTTTCCCCACTCCTAAAGTTTTGCAAATTGGCCCATTAACCTTTAAGAAGAACATCAGTGATCTTGGCTATACTGTCGTACAAGGGGCAACTAGTAGGTCAGAGTTTGAACCTGGCATGCAAGGCTCAGGTTTTTATGAGCTGGACTTTGCTCATCAGCCCTCAAAGCTGTTATCCGGACCTCAAGTGGTTAGGATAACATTTTCCAAGGTTGTCATATCAGTTAAAACAGGTTGATCTTTGACTGACTTTCTGGGAATCTTGAGGTACCGTAAGTTGTTTGTTTTGGCATGACACCATTGAGTTACCTTGGTAAAAATAATATAACATTTATAAAGCGCTTTATGCAAGGCCTCAAAGTGATTCACAAAAGTACAAAAATCAGCAACGACATAAATTGTTACAGGTAGAAAACTCTCAATCATGTCACAAAAAAGTGATTCAAAACATGGTCCTGGTGAACAGATTGAAACTTTACAACTCGCACAAACCACACAGAATTTCTGGGCCATTTTGAATAGCTGTACTCAAGTAACACCAAGCAGACTTTATAAGATTTATATGGTGGCCCTGAAGGGACATCGCATATCGCAAACGTGTGCGCATACGTATGCAATGTCGTGAAACAATTCGCAAATATGTGCGCACACGAATGCAATGTCGTGAAACAATTCGCGAATATGTGCGCACACGTATGCAATGTCGTGAAACAATTCGCAAATATGTGCGCACACGTATGCAATGTCGTAAAACAATTCGCGAATATGTGCGCACACGTATGCAATGTCGTGAAACAATTCGCGAATATGTGCGCACACGTCTGCGAATATTATTTGCGATGTCGTGAATTTTATTGCATACCATGTTGCATACCTTTGAATAAAATGTCTAATGATCTGGGGGGTTTCTTTCCAACAGTGAGATAAGCGGTAGTCATTGCAGCAGTAATCTTTGTTGTGAGGCAAGCGAGGCGTGTGGTCGTCCTTGGCCTGGTGCCAAGTTCCTGGGTATACACATGCTTTACAGAGGGAGCCTGCTGTAGCGCCACAGTACTCCCTAGATCGGTAACAAATTATCCACAACTATGACATCATCCTAATGGTATGCAACATGGTATGCAATAAAATTCACGACATTGCAAAACAAATCACACTCGTGTGCGCACATATTCACGATTTGGTTCACGAAATTGCATACGTGTGCGCACATATTCACGATTTGGTTCACGAGATTGCATACGTGTGCGCACATATTCGCGATTTGTTTCACGACATTGCATACGTGTGCGCACATATTCGCGAATTGTTTCACGACATTGCATACGTGTGCGCACATATTCGCGAATTGTTTCACGATATTGTATACATGTGCGCATATATTCGCGATTTGTTTCACGACATTGCATACGTGTGCGCACACGTTTGCGTTATGCGATGTCCCTTTGGGGCCACCATAGATTTAACCCAAGGGATTTAGACTTGTGATTTCTGATCTATACTTCCCCTTTTATAATGCCAAAATGCTCTGTGCCAAATTTAAGAATCCTACAATGCTTTAAACTTGTGATTTCTGATCTATGCTTTCCCTTTATAAATGCCAAGTGACAATGTTCTGTGCCAAACTTTTAGAATCCCCCACTGCTCACACTATATTTGGGATCCAAACCTGTGTGTTCTAAATAACACTCTATTATATATTTGAGGATAGTAATAATGCCTGTGGATAACATCAGTGAGTGCATGGGATTGGGGTTTGTGGGTCTGATAAGAATGTTTCCCCTCTGTTGATTTTATTGGACACTGATAACAGCAGAGTGAGAAGCAGCTAGAAACTAAGAACTCTATTTAACAACCAAACTGTGTTTGTCTGTTTTTTGTTGCTTGTTTGTTTGTTTCTTTCTTTGTTTGTTTCTCCATTTGTTTAGATGATCTTCCCATCAAGATAACTCGGCAAACTCCCACAAGGGTATACAAACGCCAATCTCTCTCATACAAACATTGGTTTAACGTCTATGATTATGAGTTGCACAAATCAAAAAGATTTGTTGCAGTAAACTAGATGAAAATACTTATTCGAGTCATTGTGTCAATGTGAAATCAGCAGTTAGCTTTAGTAGGATTCGAACCCACAACCATGTGATTGCAAGTCGTGCAGTATAACCGCTTGATCCTCACTTCTGCAAATATCCGGCAAATCTTTCATAAATAATCGATGTCAAAGTGATGTCAAGCAGTACCATGCTTTGAGAATATCATTATAATATATTTCTCCCAGTCCAGCCTTCACCAGGGGACCATGTACATGTAGCCATATAGATGCTGGGGTTCTAAAAAGTCGTGACTCAATTTTCCCCTTCTCTACTCTGGCCTTCTAAAAGGCCACCAGAAGTTCATAATGGGGGTCACATCCTCCTTGAGTCTGGTCCATCTCAGGAACCGATGGGCAGAATTATTTAAAGAGTGTGAAGTGAGTCAATTTGGTGATGCCTCGTGACTCAAGGCCGAAATCTTTTTGGGATCCATCTTTAGATTGATAATTAGGAGTCCTGTTTTTGTGGTCACAAACCAGAGATGGGCATTGGTCAGATATGTTTTACAATAGTTTAAATATAGAACAAGAGACTAACAGGGAGATTTCATTTCATTTCATTTCATAATTTTTGTTTTTTTCTGGTTTTAAAGCCGAGGACTCTCAGAAAAGAGAACTTAATCACTGTACTAGCCAAGAACTCAATGGAGAGAAGAGAAGAAAGTTTCAGTTTTAGATGGATGGGAAGAACACCGAAGAGAAAATATTCCATGGAAAATTCATTAGGGACTGAAAACCCAACTTCAGGTAGTGCCCCTGGAGTGATTCGAACCAGGGTCCTACAGGTGAATAGCGAGGAAAAGTACCACTAGCCAACCCAACCTCAATGCGCAACACAGATTATAAGCTCTAACATAAATCTGCAACAATTCCCAAGGAAAGACCAGGACTGAATCCCCTGAAGTGCTTAGATTCCAAATCCCCATTCACAAATGTAACCGATCCCTTTCTTCCATTTACAAATGAAAAGAATTGTTGGCTGTGTCACCTTTCATTCTATTCTTAAATGAGACTTCAATGCAAGGTCTTTGATTAGTCAGAGCATAGTGTAGGATTAATCTTATGTCGTTCCAGATGGTTAAGCACCCACGGTGGGTGATTTTCATACCATTTTAAGCTTATAAAACATCTTTACACAAGCAACTCACTCTTGCGCCTCACATTCACCAAAGGACCTTAAAGCTAGAGGTGAAAAGAAGTCTTGGAAATCTCACATCGGCAATTCAAGAAATGAAAGAAAATAATGTCTTAACTTTGAAAAAAAGGAGGTCAGAAATTGCGAGCAACAAGGTAGGCCTACATTTCGTATTGTAAATATACTTCCCAACAAAAGTAGTTCTGACTAAGTTTTCTGTTTCTAAGTTTTGTCATTTCACTAGTGACTCTACCCCAGCCCCCATTTTTTAATAAGTTTGGTGGATATAAAAACCGTACCTTTCTAAATGGAGCACAAACTACTAAGTGTGGTTTTATCCATCTTTTGTGGTTTTGCGCCCCGTTTGAAATTCTATATTTAGATCTTGTCTCCTTGACTGAAAAAAAAAAATCAAGGAAGTCAGGCCCCCATGAAAATGTGTAAGCGATGACGAGGGCTGGCGATGACGCATGCTAGAAAGGCTAAGTAAGTATACTATGTTTTTTGGAATCCTTTGCTTGTCTAAATCCTATATAAAATAAAACTTATCAGTGAAAATTTCACTTCAAATTGTGCAACAATTTTTATTTGGGGGGGGGATATTGTAAAAAAAATTGTGTGATTGGCCGGCAGGAATAATAATCTGTAATTCGAATACACAATCTGAGAAAGGTTGTTTTTGAAACCCTTTCTCTACTCCAAAACCCTTTGAAGGGAATTGTTTCTCAAAATGTTATTATACATGCACAGTGATTCTTACCAAAGTCAGTTTTTATGGTCAATAAATATTTGAGTAATTACAAAAAAGACCCTCCCTTTAACCAGCTCAGAGATACACTATCAGTCAACAAGCTAGACCATTCTCATGTATGTATTTTTTTTAATGTCTACTACCTTGTAAAGTCTGCTGGACCCCCAAAAGTACAGACTTCGTAAACAATTTTGAGGATTTCCAGAAACTTGTAAGTGTGTACAAAGTACATTGATTGAAAAAAATAAAATTGTCACAGATTTTAATAGAACTGAAAAGATTTCTTTTTTTGCCCGAAATGCTACACATTTGGAGACATAAGTAAACTTATTCCATGTAGCTCTGGTTTTGCGAGTCCAAAAACCCTTTGTTTGAAAACATTAAACATAATTTGTTTTTTTCCTCACCATTTTCTATTGACTCTAATGAAAGACTGATCTTAAACATTCACACAGTTTCATTTGATTGGGTCACATAAAGAATGAATACTGGTCTTTCACAATTAATGTTGCCTAAAAGATCCAACAGGTGGCAAATTAATCATATTCTTATGATTTCCTTTTTAACTACAAAGAAAACAGGAAAGTTATTTTCCAGATTGTGAACCACTAAACTTCACCGTAAACAAGACATCTGTACCCTTTTCTTTCACAACAGTACTACCATCTCATGTTCTCCAATCAAATTTTGTACCATGGATTGTTTTTATCTTTTTATGAAAATGTAAATTATTTGTGTGGAGTTAAATTCTTCTAATAATAGTATCCATGCTCGTTGCGGGCGCTGTTGGTGAGTTGGCCGTGCTGTGTGTGAAAGGAAAACGAGAAACGTCTTGCCGATTGTTGCATCACCAAAATTCACTTCGCATTCCCATTCGCAGAAAGTATGAACCAGGCTTTAGCAGACAAACAAACTGCCCAAGGGTTCAACCCTTACCGTATGTATAAAGAGATTGCCTCATTGTGACAAAAGTATAAGGATAGGGAGCCTGCCAACATAAGGCTGGATAGCTCAGTTGGCAGAGTGCCAGCACGTGAAACTGGAAGTCGTTGGTTCAATTCATGCTGTAAATGTTTCTTTGTTTAACCCCAAATCATCCAAATTACCCAGTCAGTTTCCCTTGTGGTTTATAGCTTTGGACAGTAAGCAAGACAATCCTCAATTTTACTCCATCAAAATCAGTGAAACCAAATTAAGGCTGGACTAAAAAATAGTTTGGTACCTTTATGCAAATTATACCGTCGTTGCAAATGTAAAGTCAAGGTGTCTGAAAAAGACAGACAAGCCAAGGTACAGCCTGCATTTAGTTTATTTAAGGCTACTAAACCGACGTCATGGAATATTTTGTGCTCCTCCCCTTATAACCTTTGTTATTTGATGCGAGGGCAGCTGTGCCACATAATATTTTGAGCTTATAAAACTGGCTATAGGTTAGTCAGCGTTTATATCTATTAACTTCCTGTACTTTCATGCAAAACATTCAAACTCTCTAGGGAGTAGATATGGCGGCAACAAGCCACGATCCAATTAAAGAAGAAAAGAAAAGAGAACTTACCAAAGTTTGTCCCAAGAACTGGGCGTAACCTTTTTTAAAAGCCAATAATGTGACAATAACAAATGAAGGATGTCTGCAGCGGCGCCGTTATGAATCTTCACTGCAGGCCTAGAATTCACGCCATGGCCTCCGTTGCCCCTGGTCTTGGGCGTTGGTGCCTCTTTAGAAGTTTCCCGTTGACTTTAAGAATTTCCAATGGAAGTGCCCTTTGCAAAATGAAAATGAGAGGAAATTCTAGACCTGGCACTGGCAATGAGACTCTCTTACTTGCAGTATGGCAAAAAATGCTTCTACTGTTAATAATAATAATAATGATAATAATAATAATAATAATGATAATGATAATGATAATGATAATGATAATGATAATGATAATGATAATGATAATGATAATGATAATGATAATGATAATGATAATGATAATGATAATGATAATGATAATGATAATGATAATGATAATGATAATGATAATGATAATGATAATGATAATGAAATGATAATGATGATAATGATAATGATAATGATAATGATAATGATAATGATAATGATAATGATAATAATAATAATAATAATAATACGAGACATTTACATAGCGCTCTTACACAAGGTACCAGAGTGCTTTACAAGAAACTATACAAAAAGCAAATAAATAATGGCACTGATAATGGGAAAACAGTCAAAGCAATCAATCATTGAACAGGAAAGTTTTGAGATGTTTCTTAATCTTGGAGACTGCAAGTTACCTGCACCACAAGTCTGAACGGGAGGAGACAAGTTTCAAGAACTTCAGAAATAAACAGCTGTTTGAGTGGTTATTGGGATGTAAAACATACTCAGTTTCTAAACTACAACTTGCTAATATAGTTACAAACCATCGCCTTATTATCTCATAAAGTATCACTAAAGCAGCCGAGTGTAATTTCATCTTTGAACTTGTTGAAAGGGCAAGGCCATTGAAATCTCAAAGTCAATGGGAAACTTTTGAAGGACACCAAGGCCAAGGCCAAGGCCAAGACCAGGGCCCAATTTCATGGCTCTGCTTACCCCCGAATTCTGCGCTTATGATCATGATTCCCCGCTTACGTGCAAGCGCCAAATTTCTGCGCTAGTCTTGTAAGCGTAGAATGCCTAGTAACGCGGAGTACGCACGCGCAGACGCCAAAATTTGCCACTAACCCGTGAAATACGCTTGCCGTAAGCACAGAATTCCCTGCTTCCGTAAGCGCCGATTCTGTGCTTGCGGTAAGCAGTGCCATGAAATTGGGCCCCGGTGCAATGGAGGCCACGACCTCTGTTGTGGCCTCCGTGTAATTCCAGGCCTGCAAAAGTTTACAAATTAATTGACTTGCTATTCCATTAACAAAGGTTGGTGTGAGAAAAATGGAGAACAAGTAAAACCCTTTTAAATCTTGAATTGCTTTTCTTCTAGGCTTACTCAACTTCAAAAAAATGTTGTCAAAAGTGCAGTGAAAGTTTAATTGGATTCATTTTGGCAAAAACACATTGTCCGTTTAAAGTTAATAAAGGTTTAAATTGGCTGCATTCATTTTGTTGTGTTCTAAACTGCTGACAAAAAGTCTGAAACTGGGATCCAGGGCCCAATTTCATAGAGCTGCTTAGCACGAAATTTTTGCCTTGATAAAAACATGATTACCAACCAAATTTCCACATGATTTTCAGGAAAAGCAAACAACAGTTAAATACCACTAACAAGCAATATGCAACAAATGAAAACTTGGTTGGTGTGAAGGTACTACTTTATATACACACAGCGCATTAATATACTGTGACCTCAATACGTCACTAGGTCAATCCAGGTACTCTCTCTCCAGAAAACAGTAATCTTGTATATGGTATGAATCAGTCACGTCAATAATAAATCATTACATTACTCCAGAATATATGTCTACCGATATAGTATTATTATAGTAATCCTGTTTTTATCAAGGAAGAAATTTCATGCTAAGCAAATTTTCACTGCTTAGCAGCTCTATGAAATTGGGCCCTGATCTTAGGAGGTACATTGAAATGATGGCATTTCCACCTTTGATAACCACAGCATTTTTTGTTTGCCAGGCAGACTTTAAAAAGTCTGAATTTAGATGAAAAGTCTGAAACTTCTCTTCCCTGTCATTGATTATCATAACGATGAGTATGGGGACTGGGAGCCATATAAAACATAGCCTACTTTTATTCCCTTTCTTTGTTGACATGAGGTTGACGTTGTTGGAAAGGCACTAAATCAAAAAATATCAAAACACCTTTAATACATTTACCTGCTACTGTACAACAGGTGCATTTTATTGTAAGGTCCGTTGTGTTTTTATCTTTATGATTATTTGCAAAAGACCAGGGCTCATTTGCATAGAGCTGCTGTGCCAGCAGCAAGCACAAAAAAAAGTTGCTAACTATAAAAAGACTATGTAAAGCCAAAATACTAGACCCAGTAAATGGGGCGCTGTACTCCTTTTATTCCGAAAGTTCATGGAAGTACAGCGACCAGTTTACTGTGTCTACCAAAATCCCCCCAAAAACCAAATACCAGGCTGACACACCATCCTTGACTGCTACCCCCGCTTAGTTTTGCTAAGCAAATAATTTTGCTTTTAAAAAGCAGCTCAATGACATTGTTGGGCCAATTGCAGGGTCTGACTTCTGACTGACTGACCGTACCATAGCTCCATTCTGACAATGGCAAGAAAGACCGAACACCCAAGTGAACCCAATGCCTGTAAAATCAATCGGTGTCCTTTTGAAAGTTTTGTAAAAACATTAAAAACAATAGGGCGATCCATTAAGCTCCGCCCCATGGCGTATTGATTGACCAATCACAACCCTGATTGCGCAACCAAAAGTCTGACATGCATGCGTGTATACTTGACATACGCACGCTGCAGAGTTGTGCAGAATGGCATTGGAAAGGCTCACATGTTCTTGCTCACACGCTCGCCATGGATCGGTCTAATTTAACCTGGTCCCAAGTCAAAGGTAGCCCCACCCCTTGTGTGTGGGGCTAGAGTCAAAGATGCATTAGGTCTGAATAAACACATCATGAACCACCAATGACAGTCATTTCATTACACATTACTTGCCAATGGTGTTGCTTGCCTTTTAAATGGTGGGTTTATACATGTAGCTCCATTTTCGGTGCAACTTATTACTGCTTTGTAAATTCAATAGAGAGCTCCCTTACAACTTTACAAACCAGTTTTTTACAGATGCATCAGGTCTGCTGTCTTCAACAAGGTTTTTTTCCATTTCAATAAATGATGTACATGTATGGACAAAGGCACAGGATGCAATAGGTCTGAATAAACTCATCATGAACCACCAAAGACAGTAATTTCATAACACATTACTTGCCAAACATGCCAATGCCATGGTGTTGCCTTTGGTGGTTTTATAGCTCTATTTTCGGAGCAACTTTTTTACTGCTTTGTAATTTCAATAGAGGGCTCCCTCACAACTTTACAAACCAGTTCACAGCTTTTTACAGATGCATAATGAGGGGAAAATCAGTCAACAAGGTTTTTTCAATTTCAATAAAAGATGTATGGACAGAGGCAAGACCCCCCCCCCCCCCCTCTATTGGAATTGAAGTATTGTGTAGAAACACTCTCGACTGTCTGATAGTTATAGTCATCAAAAATCATGAAGCAATTTTCCTTTATTAATTTTTTTCTTTCTTCAGGGAATCAAATCAAGACAAGACTAAATAAAATAAATACAATGGTCAGGATTTTGTTATTACCTGCGAGTGCGTTTAATCTTGCAGAAGATAGCCGTGCATGAACGGTTGTTCATTGTCACTTCTTTTCAGCTATCAATGAAACGGACACTTTCCATTTTTACAGTTGAAAAGATTGGTGGAAAGGACTGGAGTAGTATGACAGGAAGATCCGGGAGGAGGCAGACTAGTATAAGTTTTAGTACCCAAAATACAGTTTAGGAAATAGCGCCCTCAATATCGCCTGTTCTCTCGGCGGCATCTTCAAAGGAAAGTGCCACTATTTTCGTACATTCCACCTTTTTAATTTTAAGAATCTCCATTCAAGCATAAAACCTGTGAAAATATCCCCAAATGCGATGGTGAAGAACAGTGATAAAGTAGCTCATATTTAGATATTTTGTAGGGAATTTTACAAAGTTTATTATGGGCATAATCCTGAGTCTGATTGCAGCTAGCTATTTAGGGTAAATTTTTAGGGACACGGGGCTCAAGGATGCACCATTTTTTCGACTGGGGGGTGTTGGTTGGGTGGGTGTGGCACTACTGGTAAAAATTTCCACAGCGCGCGTTTTTAATGTAATGTAATGTAATGTAGATATTTTGATGTAAAAAACAACAATTGTGCAAGTATTTAAAGGTGAAATAGTTTTAAACCTTAAAATGAAACCTTCTACTCTGGAAATTTCCCAACCTCAAATTTAGTTATACCACTGTGGGGAATTTTGTGCAGTTAATTTTTATTTGAATGACATTGAGTCCCCTGCACTCATGCCTTGCAAATGCTCTTATCTGACCATAGAGCTATGACCGTGTTCTGGGTTTTTTAATATAATTTTTCATGAAACTTGAAATGTAATTGACTTTCAACTTAATATTTTAGTGAAACTTATTTTTAGCATATTTTTTTTTAATACTAATCTTCAGAGTCTGGAATTAGTATTAAAATAAATTGTATAGCCAACATTGTATAAGTTACTGCTTGAATTTGAGTCCCAAGTCTTAACACGGAGAATATGAATCCCTTCATTAGTTTGAAGCCTGTTCTAGTAATTTACAAATCAGCATTATTTTTTGTCATTTCCCATTCTCACCGCAATTTCCTCCCCCTTATTTTTCACAACAGCACACCCCTTTGTTGTAATGTAGATCAGTCCAAGTAAGTCCTCTCTGCGGCGTGTGGATTTTGTTTCATCAATGGAAATTCACTGATGAGGCACGTGTGTACATTGGGATTGGGATCTCCCGGCCCATGCGTTTTATATGAATGCGTGTTTTGTGTGGTTTGGGTGACACACACTAACGAAATAGTACGTGCATTGTGTTGGCGCGAGTTCTTGTTCTATGCAATGGGAATGAACCAGTGATTTACGTGTGTAGAGATCTGGATATTGAACCGATTTTCTGCCTTTGAAATATATTCTTCTTCAACCTAGGAGAGTAGAGGTGAGTTTATTTATCAGTGATAAGTTCGTGTTTCAGTGTATATGATCAAACATAGTTGCGATCCGCCGTCGGGAGGAGGGTTTTACTTGCGTTATCGCAACTAGATCAGCACACAGCGCGGAGAGTGTGACCAGTTTTTACTCACCGACTGCATGCTGACCCCACAGCATACACCGGTGGTACTCATTCGTTCATTGTCCTGTTCCTGTTCGTTTATTTGATTTCTCTTCCACTATAGTAAAAGTAGGGGCTCTAAGGTCAAATTGAGTTTGTTGACCCACTCATTGTCCAATAATCCAATATGGAGTATACTAATACTATTATTAATTAACATTTGTTAATTAATGTAAACAAATGACAAAAACAATAAATAAACCGGATAACTTTCCGTATGGCGCCACCACTTTTTCACTCATTTTTACAAAAAGGGATATCTCATTGAGGTAAATTAGATTATTTCATATCGAGTGAAAAAGTGGTGGCGCCATACGGAAACTTTTCCGGTAACCGGTGTGCAATTCTTGTCAAAAACAAAGGCCTACGGAGCCTTCAGTCTGTAAATATTTTTGTAGAGAGTTTTCAATTCCTTCCTGAATTTTGCAATTCAATCACAAGTCAACAGCATAAAAAAATCCTCTTTTTGGAATGTTACAAACATGACAGTCCCATTTTGTTATTCAACGATAATATCAAGCTTCAAATCAAAGATAAAACAATTGACCTAACTTAATAAAGTTAAATTCGTAATTTAGTATAGTTACATGGTTAAGGCCCCGGTCACACAATCGAGGGTGTGCATTTTTATTGTTATCGATTTCGTTTTCGTTATCGGGCCTGTGTGACCGGGCCTTTACTTTTATTGTATATGTGCGCGAGGTAGAGACAGTGCATTTTTGTATTGTCGAAGACTCTATTTGCTGAAAAACGAGTCATGAAGAGTACACCTCTAAACTCAAATAGACCTTGGTCAGACCCTACTCCTAGATATATCCCGTTACGGGAGACGATAGCGGAACGAAACCGCATAGTTCTAAGAGTAGTTTGACCCCTCTTATTACATATGTATGCTTGTAATTAGATCGTTGATCACATGCTTGTTTCAATCATGGCGGAAACTTCCTTCCTCCTTGTAAAATACATCAAAATAAATATAGCACTAGCAGCATTGGGGATCTCCGTTTCCTGCCCAGATACTACTGTCATATTTTTGCTCTTGATAACAACTTTATAATGGTACATGTACATTGAACAAGGAGCTACACATGATAAAATTTCACTATTGGAGCTTCAACCCTGGCACCACTACACTGGAACAACTTCTAAAAACTACCTTTTATAGATTTCCAGAAGTACACGTTGGCACAATATCTCTAAGTTAATCAATCGTCATCAGTCAAGTCACCACACCAGTGGACTAAAATGGAGTAAGGAAAAGTACTTTAGTGGATGGTTGTATTTGTTGCAGTTGCACATGTGTAATACAACTACCACTAGCTAGGTAAGGTACAAAATGGTCTACAATTGATTGTGTGGCTAAAGCCTTGTTCCCATTGGACTTTTTTTTCGCCAAAGTACCCTGACTTTTCAGTAGAATGACATATTTAAGTCCAAAGGGGATCGCATGATAACCTGACCTCACTGTCACCTTACCGCGACCGTGATGTAAAACTTAAGGGCCAAAAGAGGCTGCAGAAAAAATGAGAAGACTTAAAGTCAGCCATGGTAGATTTCCAATGAGAGAAGCTCTGTACAACGCTACGCAAACTTCGCGGAATATAAGTCCAGGTGAGAGCGCATGATAGAGCTACACGAACACCAAATAGCAGCATGGCTATAACTGTTTTCATAAGATGTGCTCCGATGACTGTAGTACAGCCATACAGATGGTAAAGCCAACCTGGTTGGCTACAGTAACATAGTGAACACTTAAAAATGTACAGTGTACGTGGAAGAACATAATTGCAACATGGTATCGTGTTCATGTGCAACATATTACTGCTATCAAAAAAATATATTAACTTGCAAATTTGACACGTTGCACAAATGTCACATGCAGTGACTGTACATTAGTCACATTCACACATTTGGGAGTCAAATTGCACAGTAAAAAGTACAGCTGCATCAACTGAGAAGATAACAAGCCTAAATCAATATGAAAATGTATTCACTGTATTTGAAGGACATTGGGGATTCGCTGAAACTTTACATCAAAAGTGCCTAGATTATACATACAAATGTCACTCTGGGAAATTGTGTTTTGATGTTGAACTTTGCTGTTGATTTGATTGTATCTTCTTTTGAACGGAAACAACTACTTTTCATTAAATCTTGTAATATTAAGCACATTTTAAAGGCAGTGGACACTATAGGAAATTTAAACCCCAATTAATTTTTCTGTATAGTACTCGTTAAAAGTTGGATCTGTTTGTTGTGTCCTTGTCAAGCACTTACGTGTAGCTATTATGGCGACATCATTAACAGGGGAGACCATTAATAGCAAGTGAGGTTGTCTAGCTTGGGTATGTGGGGCGCAATCTGACCATGATGACCTACATGTATTAATTAATGGACAATATACACAGAGTAAAATTCGTCTACTGTACAAGATTTCTTGTTTTGTAGGCGGAAAAAATGCACATCTGCGTCACTGAGTGGAAACTGAAATCACACCCTTTCAATGAACCGATCCGGCCTGTCAATCAAACTGTGCGCGTTCACCCATTTGACCAATCACAGCAACGATTGTGGTCGGACAAACTCGGTCATTCGTGCGCGTATATTTGGCACGCGCGGCAGAATCGTGCAGAATGTCATTGGGAGTGCTCGTACACGTGTCTTGCTCACGTGCGCGGTGGGTGGAGCTTAGTGGCCCATAGCAAAAAAACAACAACACTTCTAATAACCCCCAATAGGGCCTAATTTCATAGCACTGCTGTCAGAAAAAAAATTGCTAAGGTGTAAACCTATTTCACAGGTTAGCAAGAAAATTGGACGGCCATTTAGCGCGTTCACCATGGATTTGTATTGCTAGTTGTTGCCTCATTCATTTTAGTGCAGCAAGCACCGGATTGTGAAGCATGCCTTATTGTGTGTGCTTACTATGGAAATCGTACAGTAAGCACAAAATCATCCGTTAAGCAGCTCCATGAAATTAGGCCCTGATCAACCTTGATGTTTTTAAAGAAAGTATAGGATCTGGTAGTCATTTTTCAGTTGACGATATTTCTTTCAGAAATACAGTCAAAGCCAAGAAGTAGCACTTGAATACACCCCACCATCGTCATCACCAATTTTTTTTCTTCTGATTAATACATGCAATAAAATGTATTGCTCCAGGGTCTGATACAAAGTGAGCAGTGATTGCACGAAATGTTTTTTTTTTTCTTCCTTTCTATATTAAACCTGGACCCGTTACTTTATGACACTTTCATTTTTATTTCACCGACCTTGGTTCAAGTTTACACAAACACCAAAATCCCATAAAATTCATGCATCGACAACCTTTCCTCCAGGCTCCAATGGCTTTAAAATAAACCTTAAAATAATAGAGAAGAGTGGGTCCTTTCTGTTTGAACAAACATACCAGTGTTTATAATCTGGTTTGGTTCATTAAACACACAAGATTAACTAGATTTTTTTTGGGGGGGGGGGGAAATGACATAAAACTGTTTGCGGATCAGAGCCATATTTTTTCATAATATTGTCAACCAGCAAATGATTTCCATTGTACAGCAGAGCAAAATTGCCCCCCAAAAATGTATCAATTGCTACTCAAAAATCACACGTTGATAGTGATACTCAATATTAGCATTCAGTGTGCACAAAAGAAGTTCTTGCTTAAAGGCAGTGGACACTATTGGTAATTACTCAAAATAATTATTACCACGAAGCCTTACTTGGTAACGAGTAATGGGGAGAGGTTGATAGTATAAAACATGGGGAGAAACGGCTACCTCTGACGTGGAGTAGTTTTCGAGAAAGACGCAATTTTCCATGAATTTGATTTCGAGACCTCAGATTTAGAACTTGAGGTCTCGAAATCAAGCATCTGAAAGCACACAACTTCGTGCGACAAGGGTGTTTTTTTCTTTCATTATTATCTCGGAAGTTCCATGACCGATTGAGGTCAAATTTTTACAGGTTTGTTATTTTATGCATATATGTTGAGATACACCAACTGTGAAGACTAGTCTTTGACAATTACCAATAGTGTCCACTGTCTTTAAGCAAAATTGCTGGACGAAATTGTCCCCTGTCAACGTTTATAAAATGCTGTCCACTGACAAAGGAATTGTGTCAAGTGTGCAGTGGTTTTTTAGGACTAGGATAAACCCTACGCTAACTAAAAAGAATGACCTGAGGTCAAGGACCACAACAAAATAAACCAAATGGAATACTTGGCTGATTGTAAAAATATACTGAAACAATTTCCTGGTTTCACGCTTCTCATGAAACTTAAAACATTACACCAGGCAGTGTAGACTCAATAAAAATTCATTATAGGAATGAAATGCAATAAAATATATTTAGGATGCACAGCTTATATCGTTATGGTATGGTATTTATTTCCTCAATAGAAGGAAGTCATGTGAGCCAGTTATGTGAGCTAGATTAATGGAAACCAATCTGATTTATTAATACTAAGTAGATTACGATGGTCCCATTTCAAGCTATAGTAGGAACACAGAGTTTACCAACTGGCAACAACATAGTAATAGAAACCAGTCATCTTGCCCCCTGGCAAAAAGTCGCCCCTTAGCAAAGTCTCCCCGAGCAAAGTCTCCCCCTTTTTTAATGTACTTTTTTTCTTTTTTTTTTTAACAACACCCAAAGAAAAACAATCTGGAATATGTTACTCAAGGTAATGTTTGTGGCACACCGTCTAAGAAAAATGTTCACTTTTTTAAATATTTATTTAAGGATTTTGTAAGCGAAAGTTGTGCTGCCCCATGAAATCATGTTAGGGGCTGGGGCAACTTTGCTGATTCAATAAAAGATGGATCATAAAATATAAAAAAACTGCAAACAAAATAAATATGGGGACCTGCATAAAAAGATTGTTACAAAATGTAAACTGTTGCCATTTATCATAAGATGAAGAGCTTTTTCCCTTGTGATTTATTATAGCCTACTAAATAAGAGCTGTGAAAATGTTATCCGTCTGGTTTGTTGGATTGTTGGAAGGAAACTTTGGGGCAAACACTGCACTTACAGCAGGCCTGAGACTTTGGAAATATAGTTTTTGCCTTGGTGCTCCTTGAAATAGTTTATAATTTCCTGAAAGAGGTGCCCATCAAATTAAAGGCAAAGTATTCTTTGGGAATCTGAGAAACATTTCTCAGATTGAAATGTTTTTGAATCACTCTCTCTAAAACCACACTACTTTAAAAGGAAGCATTTAAATTTATTTACATATTTATTTATTTATCTTAATCCTTAACATTACCAATAGCAGCAGTGCTTCTTACCTCGTAAGTTGTATGGTTACTTGTTCGCAGTAATTACCATAGCTATACCTTCCCTTTAAAGGCAGTGGACACTATTGGTAATTGCTCAAAATGATTGTTAGCAAAAGAACTTACTCGGTAATAAACTATAGAGAGCTGTTGATAGTATAAAACATTGTGAGAAACGGCTCCCTCTGAAATAATGTAGGTTTTGAGAAAGAAATTTTCCACAAATTTGATTTCGAAACCTCAGAATAAGATTTTGAGGTCTCGAAATCAAGCATCTAAAAGCACACAACTTCTTGTTACAAGGGTGTTTTTTCTTCCATTATTATCTTCCAACTTCGACGAACAATTGAGCTCAAATTTTCACAGGTCTGTTATTTTGTGCATATGTTGAGATACACCAAGTGAGAAGACTGGTCTTTGTCAATAACCAAATGCGTCCAGTGTCATAAGAAGGAAAAACTACCTTGCCATTACAAGAAGTATTTTGTACTTGGTCTTGAAAACTATGGTGAAAATGTCACATTGAAGATTTTGATTGAGCAGTGACAGAAGAATGTACCTGTAAATTACTTTAATGCTGTGCTTAATTATCCGTATCTTTAAAGACATTAGGAACTTAACTCCGGCAGGCGTAAGTACTCATCCTTGTAACTGATGGGCGTAATATTTTCTGGCATTTTGTTCTTCATGTTTTTTGCTGACGCGGCACATGGTTAACAGTATATTGCTGTGAGTCTCCCATTAGGGCACCTTTACTTTGTGACAACATTCCCTAGTTTGATTATTTACATCCGAGACTTTTAAAAAGATATCAATATAAACCACAAGGGAAACTGACTGGGTAAATTTTGAACGGATTTTTGGGGTTGAACAAAGAATTGACTAGAGTGGGATTCGAACCAACGACCTCCAGGTAATGTACCGGTGCTCTTCTAACTGAGCTGTCTACTGGCACCCACCGAATAAAGATATTGACAAAATAGGGACACCGCCAACATGAGGCTAGATAGCTTAGTTGGTAGATCGCCAGCACGTTTATCTGGAGGTACATTGTGAATTTTGTTGCATTCTAGCACAATACACCGATCCATTAAGCCAGGCCCAATTATCATTGACCAATTACAACCGCGAAATCTGTTCACTATTTGAACCGTTTGGTGATCTTTGCACTAATGGTGATCAGGTTTCGCGGCTGTGATTGGTCAACTGGTAAGGAGGCGGGGCATAATGGATCGGTCTATTATTATGGAAGGTGAAAGAGATCTGTCCATATCATCAAAAATTCAAAACTAGATGTGAGATGAAAAACCTGATAATCACCATGTATGCCTTTAAGGTGAGTCATGATGTTTTGTACAATGCAAAACATACATTAAAAGGGAAAGAAATTCACCCCGGTCTTGAAAGACACTGAAGTACATAGGGAAGACAATCACCTCCACACTCTCTGCTCTTGGTCTCCATCTCCCTAGACATGTTTCAATAGAGATATTCCCTTCTCCCTATAGAGGTAACCTTATAGAGGTGACCTCATCTAGCATCTAGAGGTGAGTTGGAGGAACAATACATAAGTACATGTAAAATTTACATCTCGCCTCCATCTTGGTCTTGTCCCTGTTGCTGCTATGAATAATGTTGAGAATATCAGTTAGTTACAATATGGGGGCCAGCCTTTTTTTCTTCATTAAAGTCTCAGTTTGAAGGTTTGAAGGGTTTTCTCCTAAGCACCTTTCGTGGGGCTGATACTACCCCCCCCCCCAAGGCCAAAACCAAAACTCACATTTAATCTTAAAAAACATCATAAATTAATTTAGAATGCTACAGATTGCACAGTTGAGCTTTTAAAACCGAATACCTTATTCATGATTTTGTTCAATTTAGCATGATTGGGCCAAACTTGCAAAGTTTTGCTCCAAAATACCCTGCGTGAACATTAATTTGTATAAAAGACAACAGAAGGTAATATGCTTCATGTAGGTATGGACATCAAGTAGTTAAACTCTTAATAAGAACAATATGTATTTAGGACAACGCTGAGAGAAAACCAAATTTAAAAAATGTTTTCAGCTCTGGTTTTCGAAAACAAAAAAATCATAGAGTTGAGTTTCGTGTCAAATGCTGTGGGGAAGATGTTGTAGATTTGCCCACCGGAAAAGTTTGGCAGACACGCTCAATATTTACGCACTTGCCACTGACATTTTTCCGTGCACTAATGCTTTCTGGCGGAGCCTTCATGTGGATGAAAACAAGGTCATTTTCAAATTGTGGGATATTTGCCGGCACCATTAAGCATACATGGTATGCTCTGAAGCTTCAAAATGTGTGTAATGCCTGCAGTGTTCGCAAACACTTACTACGCTCCATTAACGCCACCCACATATATGGAGTCTTTGATGTTTTGATCAAGTTACGCGACGGGTTTGGAAACGAAATGAAATCTTTCATGGAAATAATATTCTACCGATAACTTTTGTCATGAATGGTTTGCATTACAAGGGGTGATAAAACAGAAGCACAGTCTTGGGTATTGTAGAATTTTATACGGAAGAGTCCACAGAATGTTCTGCTACCAGATCCAACATTCAAAATCAAGTAAGATTTAAAAACTAAAAGCCACAAAAATCACCTTTGAAATGTAGTTTTTTGTGCTTTTTTTTCTGCAAACTGACAAAGCAAATCTAACTTTTCAAATCAGGAGGGGATCAGTTTGGCTCAGTTGTTTCTTTCACCTCCATGGACCCCGGTTCGAATCCCACCTTACACCTCAGCCTTGCACTCGAATTAGGTTTGAGTCCCTACCTGATTGCATAAGCTCTCTCTGTTTGGATTTTCCTCCCCCATCTAAATCTGAACATTTCTTCTTATTTCCTATTCATTATGTTATTGGTGCTTGCTGTTAGATACATTTAGTAAAATAAAAGACATCGAGGCTCTAGAACCAATGTAATCTGATCCCATTTTGGTTTGAAATGATTCAGCTTGGCAGTGAAGAGCTCATCAGAGATCATGAAAATGATAGGGGCTTACACGTAATCGAAATGTGTAAAAGGTCTGTGCGTTGTCCAAAAAAATTCACCCACAAACTCGTGTCTTTTCACATTCAGAGCGAAATAGATGCAATGAACAAATAATTTGAAGTGTCAGGTATTGATTATTTCCTCAGATGGAGAAATAGATCTTGACATGTCTCGCAGTGTCCTTCTCCTTTTTTTTGTCCCCTCCTCCTGGTCAAATGAATTGTCTGAGGGTCCTTGGGAAAGTGAAAAGAGTGGTAGAATTGATCAGACTGATTGGTCAACGTGGAATGGGAATGTGTCTGAGATCTTAGAGGAGCGAAGAACTCATCCAAGGCATAAATAATTAAAGGTACTGGACACCTTTGGTAATTGTCAAAGACCACTGTTTTCACTTGGCGTATTCCAACATGCATAAAATAACAAATCTAATAAGAGAATAAGAGAATAATGAAAGATTAATGAAAGTTACAAGAGAATAATGAAAGAAATAACACCCTTGTTGCACAATTCTTATAAATGCCTAAAAAAGACTTCGCAGGCCAGAAGTCTCTTAACATTTGAGTGAGAAATTACTTCTTTCTCAAAAACTACGTTACTTACTTCACAATGTTTTATGTTATCAAAATCTTTCCTTTGCTCATTACCGAGTAAGTTTTGATACCAACAATTATTTTGAGTAGTTACCATATAAAGCAAAGACCAGTAACTTACCAAGTGTCCAGTGCCTTTAAAGAGACTACACCACTTTTTTTTCTTGGAACGATATGTACATATACATTCAATAAGACAAGTTCAATTTTTAATTTTTTTAAGCTCACTTCTTTATTTATCAGGCATGATGTTTTTCCCACTTGAATCTGGTTTCAGATTTTTCTGCCCGTGGGAAAATGAGAAGGGCAGCCCTTTTATTCCATCCTGACTTGTTTATTTATTTACTGTGCAAGGACCAAATTATTATATCTTTTTAAAACAAACTGCTCCCTACACTACAAGATATTGCTTGTAACTAAATCAGTGACTTGCCAGCAGGACCAGTTAGGGTGTTGTTGCTTTATAATCCGCCAGCTTTTCACTAATTTAATAGAGATGCTTTTAAAGACTGAACTTGCCAGCCAGACCACTTGGAGAGTTTTGACTAGTCCTCTGGTGTTTTCACTGGGCTAGCAGACCACTGTTAACTCTTTCAGTACGACGAGTCGCTAACAGTGGACCACTGCTTAGGGAGAACGCTGCTATCCAAAATGACCTGTTTTTCTCAAATATTGAAATGAATTCTTTGAGCCTGATAATGCTATGTATTAGGTTGAAAACAAGACACCATTACAATTTTATTGACTGTCAAAAACCTTGTTCTTTTAATCTCCCCTCAAAATAAAGTTTTCTATAGAACTACTCCAGCTTCAACTCAAATTAATCTGCTCACAACATACCATTAAGATTTAACATTGCCTCATATATTAGACTGAAATCAATTCTTTGATTTGTAGCCACTTAAATCAAACCCAAACTAGGAGTGTACTCTGTGAAAAATAAAGTATTTTATGTTTGTTTGCAAATTATACATAAATATTCGCCGATTATAACAGCTGGACTCTGAATCAGCCGACAAATTTTTCCCATTGCCCTGGCAGGAGCACTGGAGAAATATACTTGAAATATGGCCATTAGCAATGCATCCCAGTCCATTACACAGCGTTATTAACAGCATGGGGTATAGTTTCCTTCCTATGTTCCTTATATTTTGTCCGTCAATGGTGAGGCTGTGGAGAGTAGATTACTCTAGATTTCAAAACTGCCGTGGGAGCAGAAACCTCTCCCCACCCCCCCCCCCACCCTTCCTGGTAAGTGTCGCAACCTCTCGGACTCGATGCTCTCGTCGTTCGATGGTCGTCGGACTGGGCATGAGGCTTGTTTGGATAGTTTGGTTTCAGATTTGTTTGTGTGACGTCTTTTGCCGCAGGCCCAACTCCAATACAGGCTTACAACATAACAAGTACGATCCTTTCTCCGGCGCTTTTCATGTCAGGAAAATGATGAGATATTCATCATCTATAACTTCCCACCGTTTGTACGCTTTTGTGGCTTGATAATTGTGCAATTAATAATGTGCAAATTACATAAGTGGAAATGTGAAGGCAATGAACATTCTCATAATGTATAATTCAATTCAGTTCAGTTCAATATTTTATTCGTCATAATAATATTAGTTTCAATAAAAATATATCAAAAATACATAAAGCCACGTTCAGGGAACGATTTTATTTGATGCAATTTTGCATAGCAAAATATTTAGATTAAAGTTCTGTGCTCGCTGAATGCTGACATTGAGTAGCACATATGATGATTTTGGAGTATGTATTAACTGGTACATTTTGTGCAGCATTTTGTATTTTAGACATTTATTCCAATATTGAAACTGTTCACTGACATTATGACACACCGCTTTATAAAAAGTTTCAAAAACTAATCATACAATAAATCGTAGAGAGATGAGACAGATTGCCAAGTTTTATGTGTACATTTTATGCGTGTACACTTGCCATGTACATAAATGTTTGGTTTCTGAATAATTCAATGCTACCAGTGCTTTTCTGTTCTTCTACGCTTCTATGGATAGTACAGAATGGTGATTATATTTTTGTAATTTATTACCATTTGGTAATTAACTCCTTCTGTTGGTCCACAATCCTTTACAAATAAGCTGCTTGCATACAATGCTAATGACTAGTTTTTGTGCAGTTAAACTCAAAACATCTGTCTAGTCAGTTACCTCAATGCAAAATTCATTTTCAAACTGCTGTATATTTTGTATTATTAATAAGGGAATCAATGTGTGGTGAAGAGGTTTTCAACTATTGGTTTAAACACCCCTCCAGCTATGAAATGGTAAGGCAGTCGGGTAAACAACTCCTTATAAGGAGATTGCTGTGCGCATCTCGCGTATCGCATGATGTGGCACAACTGTTCCAGCCGTTGGTCTCGACCAATAGGAATGAAGAAACTGTCCCGCTCACAACCGGTTATAAACACTGGTTATTATCAAAGGTTTTTAAAAACACCCCCACGTGACGCGCTTTCCACCATCAGGGATAGCGAAACTGTCTGAGGTACTTATGAATATTTGTTAAACCCTTTAGTACTGATGAGTGATACAGATTGTATTATTAGTGTTTTCCTGAGTCCCGTTGGTTAAAACCCAAAATTTGGGTGGGATTTGAACCAATGACCCGCGCCAGTCCAGAGACGATAGTTGATTTTTCCTACAGGACTCAGGGAAAAAGCACAGAGTATGCAGTGTTTATCACATGTCAGCAAAAGAGTATAGTATGCAATTAAAAAGTATTGATTGTTGAATCAGAAATGCAAGTATTAAATATCCATTAAAATTTCAAACAAACAAAATCCTTTCACAGGTCTGGGGAAGCAAATTTAACATATATTCGACTGTTGCGGTTCCCGCTGCTAAAATTAGGATTCAAACTGCCTCTAGCCACCAAGCAACCTCAGTGGTCTAGCGGTAAAAAGTCTGTTCAAGAATGGCAAAGGTCATTGGTTCAATTCCCACCTGAGTGATATGCCTAGGTGGATAACAAAATTTCATATTCTGGGAAAATACTGAGTATACAGTGCTTTACGCACATCAGTGTCTAGGTAAAACCAAATAATTTTCCTTAAATATAAAGGATGCAAATTTAGCATCTTTTAAAGGAATATTACAGAGTTGGTTTTGCTAACAAAACAGTTGTTGACTACTGGCAGTGTAAGCACTTAAAAAACCGATAACACATTTTTTTTTGCATGACAGTGATGCAAACAAAAAAAATGAATAAAACGCTCACTGAGCGATAAACTCCAAACGCAAAGTTAAGTTATTTTTCTCATCAAGTATGACATTTCAGGCAGAAACATTTCAGGGGATGTTTTCAACTATCATCACCATTAGTTTGTGTAAATCTGTGATCTTCACGATTTTGTTTTCATACTAATTCTGAAATGTTCCTTTAAACAAAAATCCTGCAAGACATCAAAATATTCAAAAGTACAGCAGTTTAATTATAATTTAGTCGCGACTGCTTGAAACGCACTTCCCCCCAATCCCACTTGTACCAAGATATGACGGTGATGCAGGTTCACACCTGTTTACATCCCAACCGGCGGAATCTTAAATTCAGAAGAGGCTCACTTTATAATGCAGGCCTTCCTCTTTTTTCATTTCTTATTATTCTGTGAGTCTCAGAGTTTTCCGCGGCGGGTTCCCGAGACCTGTCAAGTACTCTTAACCAGGATGTCAACATGTTGCCGTTCATTATAGATCGACTTGTGTTGAGTTTCGTGAATTGAATTTTATTGGGAATGTTAGAGCATTAATCCCTGGACTATTGTGTTGGGTATTGTTGAGGGATCAACTGCTGATATCTGGCCTTGTAGGATGGAGCTTTCTATACAGGTGCCTTGTTGAATAATTAACGAGGAAATGAAGAACTTAAAGCTGGGGGTAATTGATAGCGTTTTTGTCATCGTAATGCTGTTAATTAACAGACAAAATTTCAAGGAAAGACACAATAAAAGTCACTTGTGAAGGTTTTGAGCTGAATACAAAAGTGTCAACTTTTTGAGAAAACATCAATGAAACTGTTAGAGTATTTACAAAAGAATTTGATTGGAAAGGTGGTAGTGGGAAGACAACCCTCAGAGGTACAATGTACGAGTCAATACATGGTTTCTTTGATTCAAATATTTTAGGGTGAACAATTTACCATGTTTACCAAACCACTACTTTAAAAGGAATCCTTTCTCAGAAACCAGGAAATGTATCTACATTTTTAAGTAGATTTATAATAATGCCCAAGAACAAAGAACCTGCAGACCAGTGAATCGTATCGGCTGTGGCTTAGCCTTCTTATAATGAATTGTAGAGTTTTTTTGTAAAGTATGTACGTGCAGTCATGTTCTCAGTTTAAGCTCCAAGATTTCTGATACATAGCTACAGTGTCTTTACACCCCAAATCTGTTTAATCTTCAAATCAGGTTTTTTTTTTTAAAGGTAGTTTTGGAATTTGTGAACCACTTTTCAAGGTTGTGTATGCTTGCATTACGGATTGTGGATTTTAAATTGAATCAACTACATAGCCTAGATGATGTGTTAATGTGAGTGTTATATGGAATGTGCAGATTCTCACTGAAAGTTCATGTGTAATGCATCCACTTAGAACATACAATGTGCAGTACATTGTAGAATGACATGCATAACAACATAAGACACATGCATTGTACGTGTCTACAAGGTATAGAATGTAACACAGTCAATTTGATGTGGATCTAGCAGTTGTTTTCAAGAGGTGAGCTTCTAACTCTTCTGCATTCCACTGGAGTTTCACTTGTCACCGTTTAAAGATTAACCCTCTTTTACCTTTCAAATCCTACAGGTCCCGTACAGTAGACGGAGGGTTCTCTCTACTGGAAATCTCAAGGTGTACCATTGAACTGTGAGGTCGGAAAGACAAACCACCCTGGAGGGAGCTGACTAGAGTGTTGATGTATTTCTCAGGTGTAATCGTTCAGTTTGATTTGTTCATCTATGAGTAATATTGGATGTTATAGACAATCAAATACTGTCGGCCGGAGTGAGAAGGATTATGAGGTTGATCCTCCAACCATGCAGAATGAGGAGAATGTGAATATGCTGGAAGAGAAAAACGGGAGTAAGGATGAGCGACGAGCAAGCAACATCAGTGACTCATCGGAGAGTGCGTACAGCAGCAATGGCATCGCAGCCAACCTGCCCAACCATCATGAGAGGAAAGTGTCGGTCCGGTCGTACCGGCTGCGGCGGAAGATACGCAAACGCAAACAGATGCAGCGGCTGGTCGGCAAGGACGGCGTGTGTAACGTCGAGCATACACACGTCAAGAATCTGGGGATACGACTCATGTCCGATTTGTTCACAACGCTGGTGGACCTACGTTGGCGGTACAACCTTACCGTGTTCACTTTAGCGTATGTGCTGAGTTGGTTTCTTTTTAGCGTGTTGTGGATTCTCATCGCAGTTACTCATGGCGATTTGTACTATCAGACCACAAACATGACGGACCCTGATAGAGAACCTTGTGTGGAGAACGTCGCCACCTTCACCGGGGCTTTTCTTTTCTCGTTGGAAACGCAAACAACCATTGGATACGGTGTTCGGAGTGTCACCGAAGCCTGCCCTCACGCAATTATGGTTGTCGTCATCCAATCAGTCATTAGTTGTTTAATTGACGCTGTTATGATCGGATGCATTTTCGCTAAGATTGCACGCCCGAAAAAGCGTGCAGCAACGCTGAAGTTCAGTCGCAATGCTGTAATAGCCCAGCGAGATGGGCAACTTTGCTTCATGTTTCGGGTGGGCGACATCCGGAACTCACATCTCTTTGAAGCCCACCTAAGGACGTACCTTATTAGACCACGTGTTACTGCCGAAGGCGAGATCATTCCATTGCACTCATTCAACATGGATTTAGATTATGATACGGGAGAAGATCGTATATTTCTTGTGTGGCCGATCATTGTTACACACAAAATTGATGAAAACAGCCCTTTGTATGAATACAATGCAAGGCAATTAGAAAATGCAGACTTTGAGATCGTTGTCATCCTGGAAGGGATTGTTGAACAGACCGGACTCACAACTCAGGCGAGAACTTCGTACAGCCCATCGGAGATAATGTGGGGTTACCGGTTCAGCAGCTCGGTAGTCGTTTTGCACAGTGAAAGTGATAAACAGTACGACATAGATTACTCTAAGTTTGATCAGATCTACCAGGTACCAGATACTCCGCGTTTCAGTCCCAAGGAGTTGGACCTGTTGGACAGGAAAGCAGCCGCGACAGCCGCCCCAAGCGAGCCTCTTGAAAACCTCCGAGACTTCATCCTCAAGGTGATGCGGGAATCCAAGATAGAGGAGCTCGAGAAGGAACAACAGGACTTAGACAGCCGCAATCGACTCTACAACCGCAGGGTTGAAGCCCTGAATTCGCGAGATAAAACTCGTTATAAGAGTCGGAGCAGTGAGCATCTCTCCGTCAATCGGTACGTCGGGAAGAACACCTTCCCACTGGTGACCACCAAGAGTGAATCCATGGACAGGATGCTTCATGTGGATGATGAGGACAACCACTCTAGGCGTAGTGCTGGGCGTAATTGCAGCGATGGAAATGTCAGTCCAGTGTCCAGGGAATCACATGTATGACACCTGGTAAGTAGTCTTGAACTCATGTATTTTTTTTGTATTTTTTTTGGGAATTGCCAACTCTTCAATCGCAAATGAATTTGACCCTGTAGGGATCTTGGTTTTCTGTGAATAACACTCAGCTGATTGTAAACTGTGTTTGAACCTTCTCTACAATTTCATGAATTTAGCAGAAAATGGATACACACTATTTTTTGCTTTTTAAAAAGCAGCTCTATGATGTTGTAGCTCTGGAAATACATATAGGTTGTATAATTTTGAACCTGATGCAAAGCTTTTTTGTGGAAAACTTTCTCCAATAAAAGAAGAGAAAAAAATATATACATGTATTTACTGAAGGGATCTTGGTTTTCTGTGAATAACACTCCGCTGATTTTAACCTCGGCGAAGGTAAACTGCGTTTGAACCTTCTCTACAGTTACACAAATTTAGCAGAAAATGATACCTACTTTCTGTTTTTAAAGCAGTTCCATGTATTGTAGCTCTGGAAATACATGTGTAGGTTGTATAATTTTGAACCCGATGCAAAACTTTTTTGGGGAAAACTATTTTCATTAAAAGAATAGAAAAAGAAGATACATTTACTGAAAGTTGTTTTGCGGTAACGCCATTATTTGTTTGACGTTCACACTGTCATTGGTGTGGAAACCATATCCCCAGTTACTTGTTCAACATTCTACACACATTGCATGATAGTGCATCACTTCATTGCACACAGAGGAAACTGGTTGCCTGCTTTGTGAATTGTTTCCCTTAGGGGGACCAGTGAGGCTGCATTAACTATATATCAGACTGTGTATTTGGTGATAAATTGCAGCACTGTAACATTTGTGAAATATTTCACTGACCTACTAGTACAAGTAAGAAAATTGCTGACAACAAATACTTTCTCTGGTCAAAATATTTTGTTTCCTTTACAAACGCGACAACAAGTATAAACATTGTACATGTGCATGTGTAGGGCGTACATTGTATGAATGGGTAAGAAATTCATACTTTTTTCTTCTCAGAATATAAGAACTCTGATAAGATAAATTAAAATGAAATTTCATCGACCTTCATGTACCTGGATATTAGTTCAGACCAATACCGTAAACACAAAATTTATTTTGTTCGTCCTAATAGTAGAAATTATGTGATTGATGTCTAGAGCAAACGTCTAAGCCTTTGCATACCACACTAAACATGAATATTGTTTGGCAAAGTGATTGACCTTATTGAAGCTTACCTGTCGTTCCGCTCTTCGGTTTCCTAAAGTTCTGTTTCTCTATAAAAATTGTTTCTTTGCAAGCCTTAGTAACAGAATGTGTACTTCTTTATAAAAAGATTGTTTGTATCGTCATTGAACCATCCCTACCTAATGTCAGACTTTCTGATTGATTGGCCATAAAAGTTCACTCGCGAATAAAGTTTGTCATATTAAAAGACATTGTGTCAAAACCTGTGAAATATTATGTAAACGGTCTGCAAAAAGGCCACATGGTCTTGACATCCTGCAGGCACAGTTTGTACACTGCCCAGTGGACGAAAACATAAAAAGTTATATTTTATTGAGATAGTACCTGAGGTCTTTATGATATCAGCAATTTTTGGTACATGTACATGTGTAGGTAGGGAGGGGGCACATGTATCTCAAAACTTGTACGGCTGTTATTTTTATACTCTTGAATGTTATGTTGTATAATATGGCACAAATGTACATTTCCCCTAATATGACCAGTGTAGCACCACACCTGTCCGAACTTTAGGCCTTATATAAGGTCACTCGTTTTGTAAACAAAGGTTACATCATGGTCTAATAGAAAGGGAATTGAAAAACCAAGAAGTTGTATACATTGAATTATATTGATTACCATACATGTAGTCCTTAAATAGAAGATAAATTTAGCCTCTGACAAAGATTGCGATGGACCGAAATGCAGGCCACTTAAAGCCATTGGACACTTTCGGTAAACAGTATTGTCCCAAGGCCCACACTTCGTGTATCACAACTTATATATAAAATAACAAACCTGTGAAAATTTAGGCTCAATTGGTCATCGGAGTTGGGAGAAAATAACGGGAAAACCCACCCTTGTTTCCGCATGTTTTGCCGTGTCATGACATGTGTTTAAAATAAATCTGTAATTCTCGATATCGAAAATTGATATTGTTTTAATGTTTTCTCAAAAAGTAAAGCATTTCATGTAATAATATTTCAAGAGAAGTCTTTCACCATTACCTTCTGTAAACCCTGTAAGTTATTTGTAAATCTGTGAACTTTTTTTTTTCTGTTTTGAAAGTGTCCAATGGCTTTAAGAACTAGTTTCTTTGCAAGATAAAAAGACAGAGACATCAGCATGAAAATTGGAAAGAAATTAGTCCTTGGTACACGTACACATCAGTAAACAAAAATGCACTCCAAATCTTTCTGAAATGCTCAAAACAAAACTACCCACATCAATTTTACCCGTCAGACCACACAGGTCCAATGATTGAGAACTCAGTAAGTAGCACACTGCATGCCCTCCGATGTACGATCAAGACCCCACGTACATTAATCACGTCAATCCATCTTTAACGCTATCACTAAGCCATCCGCTTGATGTAATGACGTGATAATTATCCTTGAGTATTCCTCCCTGTCAATGCGGTCGCAGATATTAACAGGATATGCTGAGAAGTAAAGACAACAAAAATAACTCCTTCCCTGCATACTTCCCCCCCCCTCCCTTGACCACAAATCTAATTGATTCCCTTTCGTTTTTTTTGTCTTGTGCCTTCATGCACCATTGACCTGTTTTACTCCAGTATCCAAGTAATTGGATGGACAACAGAATTATTCCGCTTGTTGTTTATCCACAGCGCTAAATATACATTCTTTTTCTCGAATCAAAAAAAAAATTTATTAAAAAAAAAAAAACGAGCTCAGATGATGCTTGAGATCAATGGGTTTTTTTTTATTTTTTTTTTTTTATGAGAAATATTGATATATTCTCACAATCTGTGATTGGCAGATTGGGTTGACAGATTTTAGCGCTGCGGTGATTTGGGCAATGTTGTTTTCAGATAAACCGAAGCTGAGAAACGGAGGAACCTTCATTGATTTCAGAATATTGACTGTTTGATTGAAGGAGGGCATGAAAATGCAAAGGTTTTTGATCCAACTTTAGGCTTTTGGGAGTAATTTTTAAAAAGGCGTCGAATTCATGGGGAAAAATCCAAAAGACCGCTTTGCTTCTTGTAGATCAAAACTTCCACCTGACTAGAACTGTTATGAGAAACAAACACAGATTTTCTAATTATTTATACAACAAACTATTTATATTTGGATGTAGCTCTAAAGCAAACGGTATTTGTCACAATTTTAGCACACTCAAAGTCAACATTTGAAAATCAAGTTGTTATTTATTTTTTAAGAAAGAACACTGTAATGTATTATTATTTGACTGAAACATACCATCCCGAGATTACTGGCCTTGTGATGAAATCACTGGCCTCAATTAGTTGTAGCTTTTGAAAAATCCAGACCTTCTGGTCCATGGTCAAGGTACCCCATAGATTAACATTAATTAATGAATTCAGTCTCATGCAACCTTGATACTTCACGGAGGCAACAGAGGCAATTGCCTCCCTGCCCCCTGGGCCCATATTCATAGCGCTGCTTGGCGGTCGATTTTGTACTGTGCAATTTTTTTTTCCATTGGACAGGAGCTTAGTTCAGTATCGTAGTTGTACTTAGGAAAACCAGGAGGATGAAAGCCCAGTTCATACTTCCTGCGAATGCGATTGCGATGTGAATTTTGATGTCACAACTCAAAAATTCTCAACAAATAGGCCTAACTCCTGGAAAACATTTGCTGCGAAAAACAACCATGTGAAGTCTAAAACGGCTAGATGCATTCTCAGAAAGTCTGAACTGGGCTTTAGAAAGAGTTGGGTCCATTCTTCTTTGGTCATTATTTATCCAGCAGACCCGTGATTCATTCTCGGCCCCATCCACACCAAGTTGTTGATAAAAATTTGTTTTCTAAGGATGTTTTCGCAAACAAATTAATTTACAAACATCCGTTTCCTTCTTTTGAGGACCACTTTGGACGTTTGCAAGGTCTTGCCCACCAGCTGTTGATTAAGCTGATTTCATCCCCGTAAACGGAGATTGTAAAAAAAATCCAAATCCCTGACGTCAGATTGCGCTTGTTTACCGCGCTCTTAATCACTTTGCGTGGATCGAGTCAAAATGAGGAAACGAAGAGTAGGAGAAGATAAATTGAGATGTAAATAAGAACGAGCCTAAGATGTTGAGCTGGCGTTCATGCAGACGATGATCTTTATTGAGTGGTGGTTTAAGACTAGGGTCATAATTTTCACAAATGATTGTGGCAGAGCTATTTGTAAATATATATTACCCTTTTCTTTTTCCTTTTTTTTCTAGACTCTGTAATGACATAGGATGTTATTTTCACAACATATTGAAATGTGTTGACTAAAACTGAAGATGAAATTAAGATTTTTTGACAGCTTGCAATTTTGCATGGTTGTTTGGTGTGAGTGGGGGGGGGGGTTAGGTTGAATGGATGTATACCTAAATGACAGTATTTCACTTGCGGCATTAATTCTCTGGCCCCTACCTAATGTACATACATGTACACACAGGCACGGCAGCTACACACAACTTTTTCATTAGATCTGTATGTAGAAAATAAATAATTGCTGTCTGTTTTAGGTGCAAACAATAAGTAACAGTCTTAGAATGATAAACAGGGCCAGAGGAGTGTGTGGCCACTAAATAGCAATGTCTATCTTGATACAAACGCTTGTTATGAAAATGTATCTCACTTTGCTTTTGAAGCAATTTCTGATTCAGTATTCAGTTATCCCCCAAATTTGAGCCTCAAACAAGGGCAATAAAGATTGAGCTCACACTCACTCCCACCTCAGCGGCATACTCGAGTGGAAAACTTTGTTGTGTTTCTGCCTGCATTTTGTAAACAACATTCTTCTCCAGAATTCTAACGTCAGTACGTCATGTCCCCTTGAGTGAGTGTATCGCTCAGGGACCCATCAACTCGCCAAACATTGGTAACAAATACTTGTAAAAGAACAAGGGGTTGGCTGACAAGCCTTTTGTTTGCCCAATGGATTTAAACTTCAGAACCTGAGGATGGTCTCTTGGCCTTTATTGTCAATGCTCCCTGACCCAACCCCCACCATAACCACCACGCTGGCTTCTTTATCCCTCTTGAATAATCCTTGTACAGTTATACACAGATCCATGGAAACCTTATTAGGGATTAGGATTGTCAAGGAAGGGTACCAGACTGCCTACAAAGCAACCCACTGAATAAATACATTCAGAATCTTGATGTAGAATGATGCTAAAGAAGTAATAATAGTGTAGCCAGAGGGGTGTCTGGGTGTCTTTTTGACGACCTATTTTAAATTTGGACACCCTGTTATATCTGTCATCAATATTGTAAGTGAACAATTTGGACTCCCTGCAGTTTTTAAGTTTCCATGCAATTTGGACACCCTTAATTTTTTCCAAATCCTGGCTTAAACCTTAAGGGGAGAAGAACTTGATTAAAAGTCTGTACACAAATCTGAAATTTCATCTAGACCAGCAGAACGTTGCTATTGAATTTTCAGGACTGTTCGTTCGTTTTTATATATGTCCCCTTTGAGTATATTTACTGTGTACAGGCCTGGAATTTCATCTTTGAATTGTGTGTTGAAAAGAGCAAGGCCATTTTCATTTTGCAAAGGGCACATTCATTAGAAAAACTTAAAGCCAATGGAAAACATTTGAAGGGCACCAAGGCCAAGGCCAGTGGCACATGAAGCCATGCCCTCCGTGGCCTGCGTGTTATTCCAGGCATGCATACACATCATCGGATCTGTCGGGTATGATTCTAACAAGAACAATTAATTTAATGGCCTGACTTTTCAACCCCAGCAGAGTTTTTTTGTTGCCTTACGTTATGACCCTACAGCAGATTTTACAGAAAAGACTCAGCTATGGTCAAAACGTCGGGCCCGTTATCTTTTTTTTGCATTTGTACTATGTAGGCCTAAACTTGGTTGGTAAGCAGTTTGCAACAGCTAATTCTATTTTCTAAAGAACTAATCAAGAGGACGCTTGCTCTAAAGTTAATTCATCATGAGCTAATTAAACACGTTGGGTCTTGCACTCCAGCTGGTCCTGAGACAAAGACTTTAGTTGAAGAGGAGACAAATGCCAGGAGTGTCGGGCGTCCAAATTGGCTTCTTGACATTTGGATCCGCCCAGGTGCTCAAGGTGGCAATTATAATATAAAGTTTACCAAGTCACCATTCACTTCTTGAATGTCAAGATAAGTACTTTGGCCTAAAACTTTCCCAGGACTGTGATATGTAAAGATTTTCCCTTGATATCGGCTCGAAAATTTCTTGAAAGATATTCTGACCACTAAAAGTGAAGAACTAGTAGAGTACAAAATCCAAAATTTAGGTTTGGCCAATCCTTCAGGTCTATAAGCTTTGAAACTGAATGACCATTTTATTGTTACAATGCAAATAATTGTCTTGTGGCTCTAAGCCGATAATATACATAATTTACATTTACATGTTTGCTCGGATAGACAAAAAGTTTTATTGGGTGATAAGAAGGGTTAAGTAAAGTCGGTCGCACGGTGTGAAGATGACTGGAAAAAGTATCTTACTATCAATCAAGGCTGTGTTTAAAATAGCAAGCATTATTTGGTTAGCACTGCCCTAAATAAAATTTAAAAAAAAGATAGCTGCAGAAAAACAAGACAGAAAAAAAACAAAATGAAGAAGATGAGATTATTAAAACCTTTGCTAGCTCAGTTGTAGAGTTTTTAGTCACTGGAGCAATATGGTACAGTTTGCGCTTTCGCAGCGTGACGAATGTACCACATGTGGCTTGAATTAATTTGAAAAGGTTTGTGGAAATGCACCAGATGTCTTAAAGGAACACGTTGCCTTGGACGAGTTGGTCTTCTACAAAAAGCGTTTGTAACCGTAAAAAGTAGAATACAATGATCCACACAAATTTGCCTCAAAATTGCACGGTTTTCCTTTTACATCCTCGACTAACACGGTAGGCCATCATAAATACTTTCCCAAGATGAAGTTTTGTATTAAATTTCCTGTTTATACAGTGATGGATGACAAGGGTTTAATTTGTAAAAAGTTGACGTCATACTGTTTATTCCTTTCATGATAAATGACAATAATTTACTTATTAAATGTGATCATGCTCATCGACTCACATCATGTACACATCTGTCAGCTTGTACAGTATGACATTAATTTCATGACCTGTTAACTACACATGTATTTATCACCAAACACTGCTGTGTATTACCTTACTATTACCCATCCCACCAAGGCTCGAATTTTGAGGGAAAATCCACAAAGGCTACAGGGCGTGTCCCTCAAAATGTTTACTGGACCAGAAATGTTTGTACAAGACCAGGGGTCTATTTCACAAAAAAAAAAAAAAAAAAAGTTAGGATTAGTCCTAGGAGATATACACATTACATGGATAGTCCTCAGTTAGGACGAGTAACTGGTGCTTACTCGAGATAAGACTAGTCCTAACTCTTTGTGAAATCCACCCCTGAATCATTATGAGTCCTGACAACAGGCATTTAACTGCTTGTATTTGAATTGCAGTAAGACATATTATAAGAGAAGATTTATTTGTTGGGGGTATTCATAATACTTCATTACTCAATAAAAAATTATAAAAAATTAAGACTCAAAGCCAACATTTTGGATATAATTTGTCTCTGTTTTTAGAAGACACTACACAGTGAAGTACTTGTATTATTCAATGAAATGTATTATTAGAGAAGTACTGTACTTATTAAATTAAAAACATCAAAACTGCCAAACTTTTCCAGTCAGAAGCCTACTGGCCTGTCACTAAAACCGCTGGCCTCAGGCCTGAGGTCTATTGTAAAACTCAAGCCTTGGTTTGCTCACCCCCACCCCTTCCCTCATCTTAACCGCCCCAATCCACCACCCCATGACACTCAGGTGTCATGGTCGAGTGGTTAAAAGAGCATCGGAATTTAGTTATGGTGGTTAAGTCACATCGGAGTGTGGGTTCGAATCCCGATCATGAGCAAGATACTTTAGAATAATTGCTTCTCTTCACCCAGGGGTGTAAATGGCTACCTGTGAGGGTAGTGGTTGATATTGTGTATGAAGAGGACATTTAGCACCATAGAGCAGCTCAGGGCTGTATGCACCTCTAGGGAGCTGAGAAAGATTAAATTAATGTTATTGGCCCAATGACCAGGGCAATAGTGTAAAGCGCTTTTTGAGACGTTAATGTGAAATCCGCAGTTAACAAAATGTATCAATTACTACTCAAATTTCATCATTTACTACTCAATATTAGTATTCGGTGTGCATAGAAAATGCAAAATTGCTTGATAAAATTGTTCCCTGCTATATATAAGATCTAGTTAATTATTATTACTTCCGCAACGTCCCTGCTGAGGCTTCCTGTGAACCTTACCATACTGGCCGTGACTTTGGTCAAATTAACTTTCCCACCGTCGGAGGAGGGCTGCCAGTGGACTAATAATCTCACAATGAAGTGATCCATCACGGATGGAAGGGGAACTGATCCAAGGAATAAAATATATTTATTTCTTGATGATTTGAGATGGCATTCTGCACAGTAGATTTTTTGAAGCTCTTGAGTTAAATATTTTAAGTGTTTCGAGGCTGGTGGTCAATAAGGCATTGACAAGCCACTTTGTATATGAGTACGAGGTTGTGTGAGGCTTAACAAGATTTGCTGCCAAATCTAATTTGTACTAAATATTTCTGTGTTTTTGTTGAGAGGAATTGTAATGTAAACAAGTGTAACATTGCTTGAGCGGTGAATGACCTGTAAATCTGTAAACAAAAGTTCACTCTGAAATTGGAAATTCATCAAATCTGAGGATCCTAATAGTCAGGGAAGGATTTCTCAAAACACTTGAGATTCTTCTTGAGATGAGTTGTCAATATCACCATGGTGATTTGTCTTGTGACATCACACTTTGTTTAGCAATTAAGATTGACACAAATCTGTTGATAAATCTTAGCTCTTTGTGAATAACAGCCCAGAGCTGTTTAGTAGTTGAGTTCGCTTGGTGACAAATTATTCAAAAAAAATAGTCACAAACAAGGAGACTTTTCATGTATTCTTAAGTGATGACCTGTTTCTGCTCTTGACCCAATTCACCTGACGTCATCACCAAAATGAATCTTGCTTGAGTGAAATTGTGTCACTAAGTCGTTGCGTACATGTAAGATGACACGCAAGCAGTTGAACTACACTGACCACATGTATATCGTTGACTCTCAAATTGACTGACTGTATGCAGACACAAGCTGCGCGTGGCATCGGTGCAAGAATCCTTGCCAAGGATTCTAAACAGTTTTCTTACTTTGACAAGCTGATCAACATGGATGTCTTTGGCATTTGCTTTTGTGGGGGGGGGGGGGGGGTCCTGGAATTACAAGAGGACCATGGAGGCTATGGGCACTGTTGCCCCTGGTTTTGCCTTGGTGCCCTTTCGAATTGAAGTGCCATTTGAAAATGAAATTGGTCTTGCCCTCTCAATGATATAATTCATCCAAGGACTGCTTTAAAGAAAAGTTTTATTAAACATTGAAGTCAATTAATTTTGGATACAGTGGTGGGCCAAGGGATGCTTGCGTGGTTGTCCGTCCCGCTGCTGTCCCCGTTATTGATTGTTATTTTTAATTGACTGTCCCGCCTTAACATGCACCTGTTCACTGTCTTATCTTGAGGGATGAGATGGGTTTATACATTTGTTTTAATCAGCTGTAAATCTTTGTGGTAGGAGGGCCTTGTAGATGTACTGGTCACCTGTCCTTCTATGCCTCTCACTGATTTAGTGTTTGATACAATTATCTTTTTATATCTTTTTTTGTTGCCAGTTGTAAATTCTGTTTTTTGTTTAACTGATATTAACTGCCTGTGATGTTTGAAGTTTTTTTTGGTATGGAAAATAAGAAGTAACTATACATTTAACTGGTAAGCTTGCATGTGCAAGAATATATGCAATCTCGTTTGAGATGAGTGTTGGCTCTGAAAAGAGCTGGTGTGGTCTCAACACTTCAAAGAGTATGTGGTCTCAACAAATAGTATACTGTTCTTCTCCTGAAGACGAGCAGAGTGTACTGTTTATTACTAGAGCATTTCAAGGACACCAAGGCAATGACCAGGGGCCAATTTCATAGAGCTGCTTAAGCAAAAAAATTGCTTAAGCACAAAAATAGCTCGCTTATTTTACACATGTTACTGGCCAAAATTTCCTGCCATATACATTGCTTATGACTAGTATTAAGCTGTTGTTTACTTAGCATTACAATTGAGTGGAGTCTTTGCCGGTAATCTGATTTTACTAAGCAATGATTTTTTTGCTTAAGCAAAAATTTTTGCTTAAGCAGCTCTATGAAATTGGGCCCAGGGGCACAGAGGCAATTTCCCTTTGTTACCTCCGTAGAGTATCAGAACTGAGACCATGCAGGAATATGCAGTGTGTGAGATCATATTTTATTGGTTTGTTGTGAAATCATAATCCTGTTTGGATGTTAGATTTCAAAATCAAATTGATGGCCTCACTGTTACAGAAAGTAGTGGTTGGCGGCTTTATAAAAATGCTAGAGGCATTATATCTGTTCTTAAATAGATACTGTAAGGTAAGTGGTAGGTTAGTGGGAGCATTGTAAGACAGACTGTGTTAAAACAGGCATGATATTCTTTCTACTTAAGTGTGAATTCAATTTTTCTTTTTATCCCCTCTGCAAAATTACAAATTGTTGTTTTTAAATAGCCTAAAAAATAGCCTAAAAAGGCTATAAAAGCCTTTACCACATGAATAAGGTCAGCCCATTTACTCAATCAAATTGTCCTACTTTTCTAAAGAACAAATATCATTCCTGTTGTTCATAGCAACATACTCTGGCCTGGATTTTCATCAGGGACTAGAAGAGTAGAAACTAAATGGCCCAAGGCTAGGCAGACCATGGACAAACAGAACCCATTCAGCCTGATATTGCACCTAGATGTGATGTGATCTGGAACGTGATGTAATCAGGGCTAGGTTAATCAGGGGCTGAAGAGCTAAGATTGATCAGAACATGGAGCTATACTGCAAATCAATAATAGTTGCTAAAGTAATCAGTGTGATGTCACAATACAAATCACTATGGTAATACTATGACAATTTGCCTTACCTCGGCTTGGGCTCTGGCTTAGAGGCTCTTGGGCTCGTGTACACAGCTCGGCCTTTAATAATTTTGGAGCAGCACATATTGCACGAACAACAGCACATGGAGCCGGGGCCTAAGCTGAGGTTTGTGAAATCATAGAGTGGTGAAATCGAGCCCTGGAGTGGTAGTGTCATGAATAAAATTGGGAGTGCTTGGAAAGCAGAGATCAGTCCAGTCCCATTCCTATAGTTTCTTTTCGTTCCCGTGCCTTGAACACCTCAATGGTATACCTGCGCTACATGTACATACAACTCTGTTCAAAACTTGCCTCAGTGTTGACTATGTCGCACCTCCTCCCACCCCAAAGAATCACAGAGTTCTTCGCAAAACTAAATTGATATCTCAGCCAAAATGTAAGACTGTAGCAGACTCCGAGATAGTGCTGTCCCTTATTTACAAATCTTTTTTTAGTTCTCAGTAGTTGCCACACTATAATTGTTGCAGTTTGTATCTTTTTGATTTGTCATCAAGTAATATTTTATTTTTTAAAACTTGTTATGACCTTTTGTATGTAATTTTTAAAACTAAATTCTTAAATTCTGTATATTGCTTCCCCTTTTTATTGTAACTTGTTGCAATTCAGCATAGGTGGCTGCTGTGACATTTTTGTAATATACTAATTTATAATATCGTTCCTAGTTACAATCCATGGGTGCATTGTGGTGGTCGTAACCAATAACTGTTTTGGTCATTGGCCAGTCAGTGCTAACCAATGGTCAATTCAACCAAAACAGTTATTGGTTATGATGCCAAAACGCGTCCCATCCCAAGCACTTTGGTGTGTTGATTGGACAAACTACCTTGATTATGTGTGAGTCTGTATACACTGGACTGCACCTCACCTTTTCGCTAGCACACGCGAAAAATCATAAAAAGACAATGTACACTGTAACTGTTATCAGGCATTGCTTTAGGATGCATAGAACTCTTTCAGCAAAGGAATAATGGCTTGATCAGGCCACACAAGTTGCTTATAAATGCCACCTATACCTTTGCACATTGTTTGAGATAGAGGTTGTAGTTAATAAACAGTAAACAGTTCTTATAGTCTCCCGAATTCCCAAATCTACTCTGCAGCAGTAGAATAAATAGCAAGCCATATTCTCAAAAACAAAAATCTACACAGCAAAGAAGAATACACGGGGATACCTGGGGATACCTCACCGTGCAATGCCATAACCAAATCCTACCTCCATGCTACAACCCAGAGAGATACATGTAGTTTTAAATTGCAGTGAAGTTGGAATACACGTAGTACTGATGCCAAAAAGGAAAGTTGCCAAATGGAAGGGTGCCAAGAGAAAGGGTGCCAAAAGGAGCGATGCCAAAAGGAACGGTGCCAAAAGGAATGGAAGCTTGCTAAAAAAGACATCCAGAAGCCCCCTGGTCAAAACTCTGGTTGATGACTGAACCTTCTCTATTGGAAATCGTGAAAAGTTAGGGTCGGAAAAGAAAGACTCTGCTAGGGTCGAAACGTCAGGCCATTAACTATTTTTTGGAAAAGTTAGGGTCCACTGCATTTTTATGACTGGACCTTCTTCATACACATAGTGAAAAAGGTCCGCTGCATTTCGAGAAGGTTGTTACAGTTCCATTGTCACTAGCACTAGCAGAAACATAGGGTGTTCAATTGAAAACAGGGCAGCCAAAAGACACCCAGGCAGAAGCCCCTCTGGTCAAAACTCTAGATGTTGACCAGACCTTTCTCCATTGGATGTGGTGAAAGGTAAGGGTCCATTGCATTTTGAGAAGGTTGTTAAGGTTCCATTTGAAACTAGCAAACAAAACAGGCTGGTCAATTTGAAAGCAGGGCAGCCAAATGACACCCAGGCAGAAGCCCCTCTGGTCAAAACTCTAGATGTTGACCAGACCTTTCTCCATTGGAAGTCATGAATGGTAAGGGTCTAGTGGTAAGGGTCCATTTACAAAAGGTTGTTATGGTTGATGGTTTGGTAGGAAATTAATCTAGAACCACCCCAACTCATTTAAAGGTTGTTACTTCATGGTGTTACCGCAAACTCTTCTATATCTTATTTCCACCATGCGAAGTTTCAAATCCTACTAATCTAGTTCAGGAATTGCTTCCCAAATGGGGGGTGGTGGGGCTCATCTATGGAATCAAACAGTCCGCAAGCATAGCCTGTTTGTGTCACTATCATAGAGAAGGACAATATTCTTTGCAGTGTCACATACAATTGACCACCATCCTTGATGCAAACTGCAAATAAATAAACATTTTGCCATACAACAAAACTCCCGAAAGAAGCCCGTCCACAAAGGGGCTTTCAGTCAATCACAGACTATTTATACCGCCTTCTGTGCTTAGATCAATACACCAAGGCATCCTGAATGGAACTTTGGAGTAGCTTGGCACCCGGCTCAATAAAACTATTTAACTTCTGCCAACAATAGATTCCAGAAAAAAATGGGAAAGGTTGAGTACTTGGGCAGACTTCTCCATTGCGGATTAACAGAATTAGTGGGAGGGTTCCAGTGTGTCCCTTTCCACTGGAGTGAATGTTGTTTGTACAGAGGAAAACGATTTTTAGGGTTGGACAACAATGGCTTGGGTCAATAGAGAACTAGGCGATTGAAAGTGGCTAGTTTACCCCGCCCCACCCCCATTTTTCTTTTGCATGTAGTTTTGTGGACCTGTCTTTTTGTGTTGTGGGATTAGGGAAAGGGAGCAAAAAATTTAAGCATTAAAGATGCTATGTCAAATTTTAGGCCGATTTGACCCAAACTTTTTGATTTAAAATTTTTTATTTTAATGGGGGGTCGAGAAAGTTACAAGCTTTCATTTGAGCCATTGCTCGAAAAAGTCCGCCAAATATTAGTAGCAGTGAAATGAAGTGCTCAAAATTAGTTTTTTACGGGATCTCGACAATATATCACGTTTTAAATTTTTGTCATGGTTCCTGACCATTAAAAGTAAAAGTTAAACTTTTTTTTGTTAGAGTGGGTGATACTCTTTGAAACACCATTCACTCAAAAAAATCTATTTTTAAAGGGTTGGGGCCAAAAATCTGACATAGCATCTTTAAGTTATTTACTTTTTAAAGACATTAGTTGCGGCCACATTCAATGATACACCATTTCTTCAGCTGCACACTCAGAGCTTGACCGCCGTCTGGACTTTTGAGTCTGACAATTATTTTTCAATTCTGTCGAGCATCAAAATAAAGACCTACTTCATGCTTCTCTTATTGCTTGTTCCAATGAAAACAGTTTTAATGTTTAACTTCTAAAGAAAGTTATTTACCATTAAGATTCTGATCTTGAGCTACGAGCCCTGCAGTCTTGTGTAATTTTACCACAAATTCAAGGTTTCCCAGTCCTGGTGCGCCTTCAAAATATTCTCATTCACTTTTTCTCGAGCACCCTGCAGGGTTAGGGTTAGGGTTAGGGCCCTGTACATGCTGTACAGACTAAAAGTAAAACCAGCTTCTCACCATCAATGATGAAATTCCAGGCCCACTTTCCTTGGCGGAGTTTTTCCACCTTGCATTCTCCACGAGGAATCCGAACCTTGGATTAAGATTCTGATCAATGTTTTCTTGTTTTAATAACTATATGTACCACCCGGCCACTGAATGTTATCAATAATCGCCACTCCAGCAAACTTAAAGGCACCTGATACTATTGGTAATTATTCAAAATAATTGTTTGCGTAAAAATTTACTTGGTAATGAGCATTGGGGAGCTGTTGTTGATAGTTTGAGATAAAACATTGTGAGAAGTGGCTCCCTCTTAAGTAAAGCGGTTTGTGGTAAGAGGTAATTTCTCACTCAAATATTAAAAAAATTCAGGCCTAAAGCACTCTATTATGCATCTGAAAGCTCACAAAATTGTGCAACAAGGGTGTTTTTGGGTGTTTTTTTCCCCATTATTTTTGCAACTTCGATGACCAACTTTGCTCAAATTTTCACAGGTTTGTTATTTTACGCATGTTGGGATACACCAAGTGAGAATACTGGTCAATGAAAAAAATACCAAATGTGTCCAGTGCCTTTAATGCTGGATTGGAGGTCTTCACCTGATAGTGAAAGGGACCTTCTGCAAGATAGCTGTATCTTTTGAAGGTAGTTTACTTAGCGGAGGAGTATGTCAAGTTCTTAGAACTTTGATAATGTCTGGAGACCAGTGCTATCGCAATTTGTCAGCATCAGGGCTCGAAATCCACATGACCCATACTATTTTCCTCTTGATAAAATTTACCATACAGATTAATATGCAATATAAACAAAGAGAAGACTTATCTCATTTATCTTTTGGGTAAGTATTCTCTGATAACTGAACAGAATTAAAAAATACTTATCAAACATCATTTGTTTATGTAGTCAAGATATTATAACACACTGTTATTACTAAATTGGAAGATGCAAAACATAGTTCATGGCCTGATGTTTCGATCCTAGCAGATCCTAGCTAAGTCTTTCTTAGTTGAACCATTTGAAAAGCTGGTTGGACTTGTCCAATGATACGTTTTTAACTGGTGCGGCTTGTGGGATGTTAATGAGCATGGTATTTGTAAAGCGAAGCCTACATCAATGTCCTAAAAGGCAACTGTCATGTTGCCATTTTGGGAGTCAAATGGGCAGGAAGCTTAAAGGAACATTACATAATTGTTTTTTGCTAATAAAACAGTTGCTGGCAGTGTAAGCACTTTATGTAATCCACCATATACATAAACTCACAAACCTGTAGAAGTTTGAGATCGATGGGCCATCTGGGTCACGAGAGACGAGTGAAAAACCGGTTACAAATTTTGCATTGCATCGATGCCAAAATAAAAATGAATAAAACGCTCACTGAGCAATAAACTCCAAACGCTAAGTTAAATTATTTATTTCTCATCAAATATGACATTTCAGACAGCAATATTTCAAGGGATGTTTTCAACTATCATCATCATTACCAATTCTGTAACGTTCCTTTAACATTTTTTAATTGTTTATTTGGCCTTATTGTTGCGATGACGTCAGTTAAATTTGGTCAATGAGCAGAAACTTTTTTAGTAATACTACAGAATTCACTCAATGAAAAAACACATTGTATACTGGTCGCCTGATAACTTGTTGTCATCAGTAAAAAGAAAAGATGCTCTGGCAAATTCCAGAGGTTGTGCGCTGAGAGACTAACAAGCCTGATAAATTGAGAATTTACAGGGTTGGTTTGTATGATTAATTTGCCAATTATATACTGCCAAAGACCATCGCCATTATTGCTGGAGTTAATTTACTCTCCAACTTGCTGTGTGGAGCTGTTGTTAGTGCACAGTGAGTCGCTGATGAAGGGTTAGTGCACAGTGCCTCGCTGATGAAGGGTTAGTGCACAGTGCCTAGCTGATGAAGGGTTAGTGCATAGTGCCTCGCTGATGAAGGGTTAGTGCGTCCAGTGCCTAGCTGATGAAGGGTTAGTGCACAGTGCCTAGCTGATGAAGGGTTAGTGCATAGTGCCTCGCTGATGAAGGGTTAGTGCATAGTGCCTCGCTGATGAAGGGTTAGTGCATAGTGCCTCGCTGATGAAGGGTTAGTGCACAGTGCCTCGCTGATGAAGGGTTAGTGCATAGTGCCTCGCTGATGAAGGGTTAGTGCATAGTGCCTCGCTGATGAAGGGTTAGTGCATAGTGCCTAGCTGATGAAGGGTTAGTGCACAGTGCCTCGCTGATGAAGGGTTAGTGCATAGTGCCTCACTGATGAAGGGTTAGTGCATAGTGCCTAGCTGATGAAGGGTTAGTGCATAGTGCCTAGCTGATGAAGGGTTAGTGCATAGTGCCTCGCTGATGAAGGGTTAGTGCATAGTGCCTAGCTGATGAAGGGTTAGTGCACAGTGCCTCGCTGATGAAGGGTTAGTGCATAGTGCCTCGCTGATGAAGGGTTAGTGCATAGTGCCTCGCTGATGAAGGGTTAGTGCATAGTGCCTAGCTGATGAAGGGTTAGTGCACAGTGCCTAGCTGATGAAGGGTTAGTGCACAGTGAGTCGCTGATGAAGGGTTAGTGCACAGTGCCTCGCTGATGAAGGGTTAGTGCACAGTGCCTAGCTGATGAAGGGTTAGTGCATAGTGCCTCGCTGATGAAGGGTTAGTGCGTCCAGTGCCTAGCTGATGAAGGGTTAGTGCACAGTGCCTAGCTGATGAAGGGTTAGTGCATAGTGCCTCGCTGATGAAGGGTTAGTGCATAGTGCCTCGCTGATGAAGGGTTAGTGCACAGTGCCTCGCTGATGAAGGGTTAGTGCATAGTGCCTAGCTGATGAAGGGTTAGTGCATAGTGCCTAGCTGATGAAGGGTTAGTGCATAGTGCCTAGCTGATGAAGGGTTAGTGCATAGTGCCTCGCTGATGAAGGGTTAGTGCATAGTGCCTAGCTGATGAAGGGTTAGTGCACAGTGCCTCGCTGATGAAGGGTTAGTGCATAGTGCCTCGCTGATGAAGGGTTAGTGCATAGTGCCTCACTGATGAAGGGTTAGTGCATAGTGCCTAGCTGATGAAGGGTTAGTGCATAGTGCCTCGCTGATGAAGGGTTAGTGCATAGTGCTTCGCTGATGAAGGGTTAGTGCATAGTGCCTAGCTGATGAAGGGTTAGTGCACAGTGCCTCGCTGATGAAGGGTTAGTGCACAGTGCCTCGCTGATGAAGGGTTAGTGCACAGTGCCTAGCTGATGAAGGGTTAGTGCACAGTGCCTCGCTGATGAAGGGTTAGTGCATAGTGCCTCGCTGATGAAGGGTTAGTGCATAGTGCCTCGCTGATGAAGGGTTAGTGCGTCCAGTGCCTAGCTGATGAAGGGTTAGTGCATAGTGCCTCGCTGATGAAGGGTTAGTGCATAGTGCCTCGCTGATGAAGGGTTAGTGCATAGTGCCTCGCTGATGAAGGGTTAGTGCATAGTGCCTCGCTGATGAAGGGTTAGTGCGTCCAGTGCCTAGCTGATGAAGGGTTAGTGGACAGTGTCTAGCTTACAGGAAGATGGTATGCCTTTCTGTTTGTGTTATTTCATAGCCTTCCCTCAAGCATGCTCCATGCTCCAAGCAAGAAGGTCATATGTTATAAAGGACACATTTTTAACATTAATGATTACTACATTAGTTTACAGTGTAAACTGGAAATGGTATGCATCTTGTTTGCATTGTGGTCAGTGTCCGTGGCACTTTTTTTTTGCGAGAAAATGTATTAGCTGTTTTCAAACTGTTTATAACCAACCAAAAGGATGTGTTGTACAAAATAGTTTTGACCCTAGCAGAGTCTTTCTCGCAGGCTATAATTGGTTTACTTTTATCCAAAGCATAGAAATGTATATGTGTAACCGGATGATTGGTCAGTTAACCATGTAATCGCAAACACCGTCACAGGCTAATATGAAATGAGAGATGAACATTACATTAATGTTTTCTCTCAATATATACATGTTACTCTTTTCCCTTTCTATGCAGAAAGTCCTACTGTACGTTGACTAAAAAATGTCTGGAAAAAAAAACAATGTTTCTAACTTGGTATAATTAACTACACCATTGTGCACTAATTGCTTTCAATTGCTCTCAACTTCTAATTGCTGCACTTATAATTTATTGTTATTTTGTTAGTATACTTTCAATCATCATGCCCACTTCTTGTTTGTTTTTGTTTTTTTGTTTTTGTTTTTTGTGGGGGGAGGCGGGGTGTTTTTCTGTCTGTTACTTGTTGTCTGTAGGCCTTGCATCTCCGAAATTACTTTTAATTATAGGCATCACTGAATTTGTATGAAGCCAGGACTGCCAGAAACGGACTTAATCAAACTTAATGAGGTATGGCGGGCACAATACTTGGACATTATTGGGTTTGGATAAATTTGTCTGTATGCACCCAAACCATACATTCCACCATATCTTAAAAAGGCTAGAGATGTGCGTTGATTGTGCTATAATATATAGAAATTAATGATGGGCAATTGATTGTGCATTATGAAATTAATGTGGATCAAATTGAAAAGTGAATTCAATTATTCCAATCACATCTAGTCTGGATTTTGTAAACTGTGCATTTCGGCTTTTTAGCCGCTGTATTGCAGTGTTTTAATAAATAAACCATGAATAATAATAATAATAATAATAATAATAATAATAATAATAATAATAATAATAATAATAATAATAATAATAATAATAATTTCTATAGAATAATCTACCCCTTTGTAGAATACAGAGTTGTCATCAGATGACGCTCACAAATTACTCATTCTTAGTCATAGATTCAAAAGCGGTCTTTTCAGCTTGATTAAATGCACAATTGAAGAAGTGAGTAATGCAACTAAAAATGGCTATCCCTTTCCTGTATGAATACTAATTGATTAGTAATGAATGAAGGACCATTCTCACGTGTAATTTGACAACATTTGTGCACTTGTAACTGTCCAGCGCTGTTGCGTTTGAACTCCCATCTGAAGGACGAAGCATCATGGTTGAGTTTCTTGCTTTGTCACCACTGGGACTCAAACCCACAGTCTGCTGATCAGAAACACCAGAGTTTGAATCCGTTGCTCTTAACCCCTAGGCCATGACACGCCACTGTATAGAGATTGAGCCAATAGCCACGCTGACACCTTTGAGTAAGAAATGTGCCTTTAATGGTTTTCATCTGCCCCCACGTTTCGCTTCTTTCTTCCAATAAATTAAAACTGCTCCACATGAAGAAATCCGTGGGACGTTATTACATTTGAGGATGAGTTTGATTGTAAATGATGGGAGTCAATACTTGATAAGGCAGTTAACAACACTCGTGATGAATTGACGATCCTTGCTCAGGTTTAGAGTACACTCTTGGTTGGACATGGCGATTCATTATCGGATTGTAAAGAGATGTACCCGGCTATAAATAACGTGCAGTCTTTTTATGTGCTAGTCTGTGTAATAACCAATTCTTATATAGCGCATTTCACAATAACCGTATCAATGCGCTTTACATTAGTGCCCTGGTCATAGGGCCAATAACATCCCTTTTTTAACGTTTCTTAGCTCCCTTGGGAGTATACAACCTGGGCAACAGTTTATATCGCTCCAAAGGCTTTTTCATTCACAATATCAACCTCTACCCTCGCAGTTACCCATTTATTCCCCTGGGTGAAGAGAAGCAATTACAGTAAAGTATCTTGCTCAAGGACACAAGTGTCACGACCGGGACTCGAACCCACACTCCGGTGAGTTCTGGAACTCACCAGAACTTTAACTACTCGGCCATGACACTCTTAACCACTCGACCATGACTGCTCTGTTTTGGGCCACATGTTTGGCTTCATTCCAGTTGTAACCTAGTCTGTGTAGTTCTTTTTTGTATTAATCTGGGAATGAAACCAAGGATGCCTCTCATAAGTAAGATATCACTGCAGCTTGCAAGTCTGGGGAAACCTGTGTACAAGGGTGCTTGCTATATGAACCAAAAACAATAAAGTTAACCCACTACTCTTCAACAATAAGTGTTCTGCGTTCTTTTTAAAGGCAGTGGATACTATTGGTAATTACTCAAAATAACTATTAGCATAAAACCTTACTTAGTAACAAGTAATGGAGAGCTGTTGATAGTATAATACACTGTGAGAAACGGCTCCCTCTGAAGTGACGTAGTTTTCGAGAAAGAAGTAATTTTCCCTGAATTTGATTTCGAGACCTCAAGTTTAGAATTTGAGGTCCCGAAATCAAGCATCTGAAAGCATACAACTTCGCGTGACAAGGGTTTTTTTTTTTTTTCATTATTATCTCGCAGACTAGTCTTTGACAATTACCAATAGTGTCCACTGTCTTTTAAAGTGAACTGCTTACAGCTTTAAGTTCTACTGATTAAGGAAAAAAAGTGGTAAAGTGCCCACTTCACACAACCAGGCTCATCCCGCCCCCCCCCCCCCCCCACAAAAAAAAATATTCAAAAAAATTGAATGATTACCGATTCCCATAGGAGTTGCATTGGGCTTGTTTTTATTTAATGGTATGCAAGAACACTTTTTAGAAGATGAACTAATTTTACACAGGAAGGAAATCTTAAAACAGTCTGTGAGAATTTCTAGAAAAAAAAACCTGCTCTTTAAAGGCAGTGGACACTATTGGTAATTGTCAAAGACCAGTCTTCTCACTTGCTGTATCTCAACGTATGCATAAAATAACAAACCTGTGAAAATTTGAGCTCGATCGGTCATCGGAGTTGCAAGATAACTATGAAAGAAAAAAACACCCATGTCACACGAAGTTGTGTGCGTTTAGATGGTTGATTTCGAAACCTCAAGTTCTAAACTTGAGGTCTCGAAATCAAATTCGTGAAAAATTACTCCTTTCTTCAAAACTAGGTCACTTCAGAGGGAGCTGTTTCTCACAATGTTTTATACCATCAACCTCTCCCCATTACTCGTTACAAAGTAAGGTTTTATGCCAATAATTATTTTGAGTAATTACCAATAGTGTCCACTGCCTTTAAAACCATCATGTTGATGTTACCTGACCACCATTTTCTGAAAGGGGACTGTTGCGGTTGTCCCAACGGTTTTTATTGAAGCAGGCTTTTATTTAAAACCAGTTGTACAATGTCATGTGTATGCAGTTGTACTTGTTGGGTGCCAGACTTCTGTGTTCAAGTTCAAACTGATGTGTTGAAATGCGACATAACAAATTCAAGCTTCTACGGGGTCAAGACCAGTTTCAAGAAGGTGCGATGGATAAATGGGTTCTGTTGATAACAGATTAAGAGATCAGGTGTTTATTTAAATACACACATATTTCAAGAGGGTTCTGTCATCGTGAACTTGACCTGTTGACCTCTCAAGGGTAGTTGAGAAGCCCTAGGTATGTATGGTGAAAAGATTGTGGTTGACATCTGGGTAGCAAGTGTACACTGTACGTGATTCATAAAAAACAACTGTAAGTTCACACTGGTCAGAGTATAATCTTTATCTGTTTAAAGACCCCATTCACATGAGAGCAAGATAGCAGGCTTCCTTGGTCACATTTTCACATGCATATTTGTTTTTTTTAATGGTTTGATTTATTTATTTCATCGCTACTGATTAAAAAGACACTTGCAGTACAAATACGAAGTTATAAAAAGTTACTTTCAACATTGTGTGAAAGGTCTGCAATGTTTTTCAATGCCATCTACCGCTCTTTCTAAAACATTTATTGGAAGTCTGGATCTACATGTTTATTACACAACACATTGGACCAACAGCTTTTACATGTGTATGTCCCATCCCAGTGTGCTTTAATGTTTTGGAAATTTGGTTATTGTGAAATTACAAGGATAGATACACAATGTACAAAAACAGACAGCTATCGATGCTGGGCATGTTGTGCAAGGGCTGTTAGGGCATGTTGTGCAAGGGCTGTTAATCTAGTTGTAATTAAAGTTCGAAGAGTTTTTTTACGGTCACCTCGGCCAATGGACTATACATTAAATACCACAAGCTGCGAAAGGACACAGTGACACTTATGAAATACCTGACCCTTAGACCTGTTTTTTATTTACAACTCTACGTTAGTGAGAAGTTGATTATTGCATCAAGCAGGCCCCCTGTGGTTAAACGAAGAAATCCAACCGAACGCCATACACATAATAATTGCATGGGAAAACGGAGAGATGCGCATCAGAGATGTGATCACCAGGTTCGAGTTGTCATTATTATTTAAATATTCTAGAGTTGGGATTTGCCATCAAATCTAACTGGCTTGCAGTTGCATTACCTCTCTCCAGTGGCTCTTTCCTCCCTCAATCTTTGCCAGCTGGGATGTCCTTTGCCTGCAATTAAATTAAGACAGTCATGTTATGAAAGACTTTGTTGCATCTGATTAGGGACCTATTGATAGTTAACAGGCATGATTTGTTCTGCAATTCTCCTCTCCGAGATGGAACTCTCTCTCTGCTGATTGCGTGGGACTGATTGCCGGGGACTGCTAAAGACCTGCTAACAAATTGATCATTTGTGAGCGTCTGGTAGTTGACTTGTTACATCATAATCAGCATGAATATTGATAAGGCACACTGGCGGACATTGGTATTTTAAGTGTGTTGAAAGACAGCCTGGAGTTTATAAATAAAAATAGTTTACAAATGGAAAAAGGAATGTTCAACTCTGTGTCACATACTGTAGTTTCTAGTAAGACACATAGGCCCTTTTCAAAACCATGGCTTGGGCTTTGGATTCGGCTCAGGTTAGCTTGGCCCCGCGGTTCCCCCTTTTCAAAACCATGGCTTGGGCTTTTGATTCGGCTCAGGTTAACTTGGCCCCGCGGTTGTTTTGACAATTGCGCGTGTTTTGCCTTTGCGCTCAGGGCTTCAGACGCAAGGATGGAGCTTGAAGCCAAAGCCATGGTTTCGAAAAGGGCCATAGTCTTTGAAACTCCTGACTTGTAACATCTAAGAGGTTCCAGGTCTGGAACTAAATTTAGAAATCAATGTTTATACTTCATAATAATAACCTACTATGAAGCATTTTAAAACCAGGGTATCAAAACGCCACACACCATTTGACAATCTCCCATGTTAGACGAAGAAGTAACTTTCTATTTTGATCATTCTAGAGTGAAAATGATGACGCCTTCGAGCTTAGAGGTAATTCACATCTGTTACCTCCACGGAGTGCTAAAGCATGTTGTGTACCCATCCTTGTAAACTCAACTTATGTTTCCAAAAGTACACAGTTGCACTTTTCTTTTTATTGACGCAAGGACTTCACCACCTGGCCAAGCTATTAAGTTCTTTGACCCATGACGCTCACAGAGTTTAAAGTCAACAGTCCTTATGGGTAGTCCACTTACACTTGTAAATGGTAATAAAACACAGATTTACCTCTGGGATATTTTTAGGGAGGTTTGTGAGTAGGTAAAAATATCGTTGAGCATTTGCTCGTACTTGGTTGCGAGTGGAGCATGCAGAGACAACAGTGGTAGTTCCAGGAGGGTTCCTATTTTGCCCGCTGCGTCTTCCCACAATCTGCAATTATCGGAATCAATCGTTATGCCGATGTGTGCACAGTTCAAGAGGACACGACACGGCAGGGGCCTCATTTGCGTGAAATATGATCGCTAAGTTTGCTGAAAACAGATTTAGAAAAGTTTGCGGTTGGGGGCCATGGGAAGAAGACAGTGTGGCAATAACTCCCTCAAGTAAAGAGAGCCTCCTTTAGTCGTTTTGTTGTTTTCACTTCGCTGATGTGACAGTGCTGAATGCCCTACAATCATATTCTGGTTTGGGAATACAATATCTAGTTCAGTAAACGATTTCCGTGGTATAGCAGAGCAAAATGCTACTCAAATTGTATCTGTAGCTACTAAAAAAATCACCATTTGCTTCTCAATATTAGCATTTCGTGTGCACAAAATGTGTTCTGTCAAAATATTTTGATGAGCGCAAAGTTGATAAATGAAATAATTCCTTGAATGCCTAAAAAAGATAGTGTAGACAAAAATAATAGTTATAGTTTTAAAACAACATTATTTCAGGAGCCATCTGGGCCTGTTTTTAATGAAGTTAGTGCGCATTTTATTTATTTATTTTATTATTATTATTTTTTATTATTATTTTTGTTGGGGGGGGACTTCAAGATTTACAAATCTACGACATTGTCAAAGCTTTGATGTACTACATTTAATTGGCAGATAAAACAAATAAAAAGAAAGTATCAGGTAACCAGTTTCTTCTTGACGTTGCGGCGTACAAGCCCGCTGTGTGTGTCCATACACATGTAGAGCTGGTGGAGTCCGATGTACAAACAGACAGACTTTTCAATCAATGGAGAAACTCTACAGACTTAAAGGCACAGTGAATGGTGGTAGAACTGTTATAACTGGTATTCTTACTCTCTTTGAATCAAAATAAGGTGCATTATTGGCAGGTCTCGAAATAACCCACATCAACTGCCGTGGTTTCCCTGTGCTTTTGCTTTTGGTGCCCGCAGCAAAATTCAAATACAAACGTTCATGTGTCCCATAGAAGTTCCCCATACCGGTGGAAAATTGCCATGCCCCTTCAAGAGCGAAGTCGAAGGCCTGCATTGGTAATAATGGCAAAATTGCTGTGACTGGTATCCTTTCTTTCTTTGTATCAAGATAAGGTAGGTAACTGATAATGTTGCTGTTAGTAAACTGCTCGCAACTGGTATTCCTACTATTGTTAAATCACAATATTGGTAATTGGTAAACTTCTGCGACTGGAAAACAATCTTTGGATTAGGAATGTACAGCTTTGGTACTATTGGCAATAATTGGTAAAGTGTTATAACTGGTCATGCTAGTATCCTTATATGCTTTGTGTTCAATGTGTACTAGTCTAGTGATATTTGTAATACTGTTGCAACTAGTCTCACTTCTCTCTCACAATGATGAAAAAACTGCTGCAACTGGTATCAATTCTCTCTTTAAATCAAGGTATGGTACGTCATAAGTAATGTTGACAACAACATTGTCAATCTCTTTAATCAACTAAAGATGACTATTGACCTGCTAACTATCTTAGTCTCATTGATGACGAGGTACAGCTCAATGTTTACGCTGGTACCTGCAACTAGAATGTGTGCTCACTCATTTTGGATCAAGGAAGTGTATTGTGTTGGAAATGTTGGCCAAACATCTAAATGACAGATGGAAAATGAGATAAAATCTCTACCTTAAAAAAAAGATCGTCTATAAGATACGGATTATCCCTGTCACTAAGGGAATAACTCTCCATATAAAAGGTCCTTAGTCAAGAGACACATCAACCCTGTGGCAAAAAAGACTATAGTTTGAGTCTTCTTCATCGCTCTATGGTTAAAACACTGAGAAGTTATCCCTTTAAAAGTGTGCACATAGTGAGTTTTATTAGGTTAGCATATCAAGAATGCCAGAGAGTTTGTGTGAATGACCGTGTGACGTCAACTGGATATGAACTCGACTATGATACATGACTGCACTGCTGTGCAACAGCCATCAAAGCTGCCCATTCTTAAGATGGGTTAAATAGTTTGTTGGGGTTTCAGAGAAGTCGGCAAGAGAATGTTTCTCTTTTGGTTGTGAACAAGATCGCTTTGTTTGAACAGCTTTAGTTTTTTCATGTCCTTGTGTTTCGATTGGTTGAAAGTAATCGGTTGGATAATATATTGGGAGCCAAATTCAACAAAATCAGCTAGACATTGTGCTATTGGCTGTACTGGGCGGAATCTCGCACAGCTTCTTCAGCACACAAAAAACCCAAAATATTTTTTTATAAGCACAACAAAATCATGCTTAGCAGAATAATAGTACCAGTCAAAATACCTGTTTCTACAAGGCGTGCAGCATTACAGGGCTGTATGCTTCGTTTTTGAAAGGGCCAGGGCACCAAGGCATTTTCTCTTAGGCAAAGGGCACCCTATGAGGAAATTGTAAATTTCTACTGTAGCATTTTAAGGGCACCAAGGCAATGGCAAGGGGCAACGGAGGCAATCGCCTTCGTTGCCTCCGTGAAGTATCAGGCTTGAGCATACCTTCTGTTACAGAACTGTAGTTTATTTAAATTCCTCCTTCAATAAACCACTTTAAAGTTTAATAACAAGTAAACTGAATGCGAAAATTTGTGTGTCAAGCCCAGCAGTGGCTTTCAATTTTTAATAGCAGACCTGGTGGCAAATGTTCATTTGGACTGATACAAAAAAATTACAGTATTTTACATGATGAAATTTGAAACTGCAATGTTGGTAGAAGTATCAATTTTCACTTTCAGTTCCACACTTCCTCCCCAAAAGTAGACCATTATCAACATTTATATTTCAGAATTGATGTACATTATTTACATATAAAATAAAAAATGTTGCACCTTTTAAATACTTGGGTGTTTTTCATTGTTATTTCTGTCATTCAACTCAAAAAAACACACTAAGACTGGAAGGAAAAAGGCTTTGTGTTCATGCTTCTATGATGATTTAACCCACCAAATTTAGTCAGGTCAATTTCTGTCTAGTTCCACTCTGTTCAAAGGTTATGTTTGTGGTGTTACACAATGAAGCTCCCTGTGTTGACTTATTATAAAGGTAGTAAGACATTCATTTCCTGTTGTCATGCCAGTTACAGGAAGAGCAGATATTGAAAAAGATAAACACATTACGCTAAAACTTAATTTAAATTTTGTATTTTTCATTTTGTGACCTCTGAACTAAGTTATATCTGGCCTGATACTTATTGGAGGCGACTGAAAACAGTTACAGGCCTATACTTCGCAGAGGCAATAAAGGCGATTGCGTCCATGTGACTTGGTGCCCTTAAAATGCTCCATTTGCCCTTTACCAAGGAGAAAATGCCTTGGTGCCCTTGCCCTTTCAAAAACGAAGCATACAGGCCTGCCTGTGTGCCAAAAAACTCCCATGTGATTTACACGCTAAAGTTAGGCTAAGTGTTAGGAAAGAACATGAGGTGGTCAGAATGTAGGGGTGTCGGAAAGTAGGGGTGTCGGAAAGTAGGGGTGTCGGAACACAGGGGTAAATACATGAGGGGTGTCGGAACATAGAGGTATTGGAACATGGGGTATCAGAACACAGGGGTGTCGGAACACAGGGGTATTGGAACACAGGGGTGTCGGAACACAGGGGTGTCGGAACACAGGGGTGTCGGAACACCGGGGTATCGAGAACACAGGGGTAAATACATGAGGGGTGTCGGAACATAGGGGTATTGGAACATGGGGATATCAGAACACAGGTGTATCGGAACACAGGGGTGTCGGAACACAGGGATGTCGGAACACAGGGGTGTCGGAACACAGGGATATCAAGAACATATAGGGGTATTTGAACATGTGTATGTAACTGAAAATACACCTCTCTCTACTCTATGGAGACGAAACTATGCCAGAGAACCAATAGCAGGGTCTCTTCCCCCAGACATGGTAGGTTTAGTGTGTCACTATGGCAAGAAGCAATGTCTTTAAACATAAATTCTAAAACCAATATTTAAACACGTCCATTGTAAATATGAGCCTGTAAATTTCCTAAGCTCCTCAAGCTGGGGTTGCATAGGCTTGTCTACTATGCTATGGACTGTCAGACATGCCTTGTGGGATTATTTCCTCATGCATTAGCTACTTGACCTTGGGGATAAGCTGTTTACTTGAGTCAAGAGGACCCATATTCATACAGGGAAGTTGAAGTGGAAATATTAAATTTTCTTTAGTGAAAAAACCCCAAACCCAAACCTCTGAATTCTGATGCTGCTAATCCTTACGTATTTAACAAAACTTGATGTTTCCCGATCAAAGGGGGGAAATGAAAATAAGGTTGGTTAAAAAAAGAAAGCTTTCCAGAAGATGACGTATTTCAGACAGCAGCCCAGGGCTTGCAGTGTATTTTGAATGGTCCTCTGATGTTTCAACTAGTATTCGGCCAGCATACATGGAATACCAACCACTATAAAGGGAGAATAAAAAGTCTACTCATTTCAAACTTTGAGATACACCTTTTCTTTTAGAAAAAAAAAAAACGCTGTCTACTTCCAGGAAGACACCCAAGTCAACTGATGATCTTAATTTCAACATTATAGGCCTATATAAGATGATGATGAAACACTTGATCCAGATTTCTTTACACTAATGCATGGATTGGATTGTAGTTTTTATGTGTTCGTTAACGTCTGTCGGCCGTGATTTATGTGAATTCTTCTCAGAAACACGTGAGGCAATTCCTTCTTTTGCCGTGACGGAATTCTTGGTGGAGGAGGTGTTAGATTGGATGAAGTAAAACAAGATGCTGGCGTTGGTCATCAAAGTAAGACGTGTAAATCTGGAGTTAACTGCCATGACATTACATGTATCCACTCCAAAGAATCTTGAAGGGGTCAAAAGGAAGACTAAACTTTAGTGATGATTGTTTCAGATTCAAAGTTAAAGGGTTTGGGTACTTTTGTTATGACAGAAAACACAAACGTCTACAGATTTACATTAAATTTACATGGTAAGACAGTAAAAACAAATTATTTTAGCATGTCCAGGGGATGACGCGACTCTCCCCAAAACATTGCTCTGTGATTTGCTTTTTTTTTCTCCAAAAATATTATTTGACGACTAATGAAGCTGAAAAATTCTACAGGTAAACTATATTACATACATCTTCATCCACAGTGAGTGGGAATTATGTCATTGCCAAATACTTGATAAAGGGTATAAAATCACTTCAAAGGAAGTGAATACCATAAGTTTTATACAGGCTCTGCTTCAACAGACGATAGCACTTCTGCTCTAAAATAACTGTGTTTACATTCAATCCAGAAAGGTGGATTGAGATTTGGCATTTTTATCTCGACTCACAGATCAAGATCTTGAGTTGTATTTACACCACCGCTTGATCCAGCTCTGATTCCACTTTAGAACATAGCAGTCACACACAAAAAAAAACATGGGAAAACTCTGCCGTTTCTAGCATAACCGGAAATGGCGGTTTGATTTGCCCTGTGTGATCGTCATTTGCGTTTACACTTGTTTCTGGAATCCACTTTGCCAGATCGGTTTATTACAAGTGTAAGTATCATAAACTAGGGTGTGATCGCTGGCTATACGACAGTTACAGGGTAAATAGCTTCTGTCTGGCACCCTAATAGAACAAATAGCCCTTTATCTCAGTAAAAGTACATACATGTACATGTAGAGACATTTACATATAACTGGTCAGGGGATCTGAATGTACTGTATGTCCCCTTAAAGGAGTTCTCCTTTTAACGTGTTCATTAAAAAATGACAGCACATCAATGCCTTGCCTTGAGACCGACTGAGGCAATAGTTGGCCACAGGCACGTGCAGGACCCAATTTAATGGCACTACTCACCACGAAATTCTATGCTTTATGGCATTCTACAAACACATGATGGGCAGTGAGCGCAGAGTTTCATGGTAAGCAGAGCCATGAAATTTGGCCGTGGTCTCTGAACGCATAGAGTAAGGAAGGAAGAGGCCGATTGAAACGCCAAGTGGCAGCTGACTAAACTCTGCTTACCACAGAAATTTGTGCTTACGGTCACCATTGTTTACTTGCAGGGTTGGCGCTAAGTTTCTGGGCTAGCTGTTTGTAAGCTAAGTATTAAGCAACAATGTGGCTAAAAACGCCACCAATTTTAACAGGTTAGTCTTATTGTATACATTTAGATTTCTAAGGGATAAAAACAATCAAACGGGTCCAAAAATTAAAGTCAAACTTTGCCATTAAATGCACAGATTTTCTGATGGGGAAAGATGCAAGGAGAGAGCAGCTTTAAGTCAATGTGGGGCAGTATGATTATTGACCGTCTCGTCTGGTCAATTAATTAAGTCTAATTAGAACAATACACCTGCTGTTGGGCCCTTCTGTTATTGATTTACAGTCACTTAAGTACATTCCCTAATGTACTCAGTATGCGCTCTGCTTTAATTATTCTTTTGATCTTGAGTGGGTCATTCTCCCTAGTATGGTGGATAAAAGATCTGGTCTTTTAAATCTCAGACTCATTGGTTGGCGCATTGTTTATCCGTCGCCACCGCCCTTTGACAAATAACGCAGAAGATGTTTTGCAGACAACATTTTTCGTGACAAAAATGCTCTGTGGAAACGGGGAAGAAACCAGCCACCAATTGTGTCAACAATTTATGTCTGCATTTTGTCTCTGGTAGACCTGCTTTGGCTAACCAAGTCTTTATACAGTGCTAAGCAGAATTGTGGAAATAACACCAGAATGAAATGTGTACCTTTTGTTTCAAGAAGGTCACTCAGATGTTTTAATTTCAGATGTTCGTATTCGTTAATGAATAATTAAATATACATGTATGGCATCCTTGGGGGTGAAGCTAGACAATGCAACTTTAATTAGGTATTAATTAAATAGGTTTTGAGGTTTTCATTTTGGGGCATTGGAGAAAGCTTTTTTGTTAGCCACAGAAGGTAGTAACTTCCAGAGGTTTAATTAAAATTCCAGTCCCTATAGCAAAACAAAATTGATTCCGACAAACTCAGTGTTGAAGGAGTAAACAATTAAATAAATCATGGTGAAGTTGTTTATAGAGTGAGGCAGTAGACAGGTCTTACTGGAATTGGACTCAATTTAATGAGTTCTGGCCAATATTTCACTTACTGACAGTGATAATAATGTAAATGGTGGTGGTCGGTCTAATTACGCGACAGTGTAATAATTTTTAAAGGGTGAGGAGATGCTGAAAGGAGATCATCAAATAGTATCTCATCTTTGTTTAAAAGAAAATATTCCTCAATTTTAGATGCAATGAAGTTCAAATGATAAGTATTACTGGTCGTATGCCTCCCTGGTGACCTGATGGGGGTCTATTTCACAAAAATAGTCCTAACCTGACTCTTTAGGAGTTATTGAAAGCTTAAAGGCAGTGGCACTATTGGTAATTACTCAAAATAATTATTGGCATAAAACCTTACTTGGTGACAAGTAATGGGTAGAGATTGATAGTATAAAACATTGTGAGAAACGGCTCCCTCTGAAGTGCCATAGTTTTAGAGAAAGACGTAATTTTCCATGAATTTGATTTCGAGACCTCAGATTTAGAACTTGAGGTCTCGAAATCAACCATCTAAACGCACACAACTTCGTGTGACAAGGGTGATTTTTTCTTTCATTATTATCTCGCAAGTTCGTCAACCGATTTAGCTTAAATTTTCACAGGTTTATCATTTTATGCTTATATTGAGATACACCAACTGTGAAGGCTATTCTTTGGCAATTACCAATAGTGTCCACTGCCTTTAAGGCTAATCCTAAGTTGGGACGCTAAGTCCTAAATTGGGACGAGCAACTTGTCCTAACTCGAACAAGACTAGTCTTAACTCTTTTAGAAATCCACCACATGCTCTTGGAAAAGTAGTACATTTACTTTCAATCCCTGAATTATTTAATCATTCCAATCAGGCCTTTGAATTGGCAAGAATGTTCCCGATGTCAGGATTTTCTCAAAAGCTATCTGAGCCTTCAAATGTTCTTGATAGAGAGAAACTTCACCAAAGGGGGAAAGAAATAGTCCACAATGTGTCCAAACCTGTAGTTTCTGTATTTCTGGTGATGCTCGGAATCTGTAAACCTCCTGAATTGTTAAATCCTGGGCTTTTATGGGTCTAGAATAAAAGGGAACCCACGTCGACAAGTTGTACTTCTATTTAGGAATGCGAACATTCATAAAATCTCATCCCTTAATCAGATCCCAACTATATTCAGCTCCAACACTCAACACAAACTAATTTTAAAGTGGGTGGCAGTTGACTTCGCAAATTACATTTTATAAGACCAGTTGGTGACTAAAAAGATATTGAAGTCGAAGACAACTTCATAAAAAAATCTCCAGTCCGAACAGGAATGGATACCAGCCCCACAGCGGGGCCAGTCACTCAATCGCTGATCCCTCCTCGTAACTAAACTCTGGCAACTAAAAACCTTTCCATCATTTCCATTTTAGCGGATGCCACATAAGAACATCCCCATCTTTGAGGGTTGAAACTCTAGTCGCAGACAAATCAAAGATGATTTCCCCATAGAATTCAGAGTATTTTGAGGGATCAAAGCCCAGGTGTAACTGTAATGATGAACAATTTGTCAAGTTTTTACGGATCAGCGAAGTACGGTGAATACTGCATCCACTTTGTTAGTACTGGAACGGAAGCGGAGTTAAAGGCCGTCCGACTTCCTGGAACCATCGTAAAGATATTTTGGTTAATTATCAGACAGATACATCGGCGAATTTTCAAACAAAACAAGTAAAAGAGTTTAAGTTGATGCTTTTGGAGACTTGTTTTAGTTTTTTTTTCGTTTTTTTTCTGCTAGGCAACATCATTTAACTTCTTGAAGCACTGTCAGACCACATTCTGTGATTAAGTACCTACTTGATTTTCCTTTGGTATTGTTTCAGTTATTTCCTTTTTATTACAGATATTTTTTTTTTTTTTAAATACTGTACTGTTTAACATAAACTTACCCTTCAGAAAAAATGTGTATCAGCCCTTAAAATATACTATTGCAATAAAATATTTTCCAGATATTTTGAGAAAAAATAGATCCCTCGCATTGCGGACCAACAAGGAGGTCAAACAATGGAAACGTGCATGTGCATTGTAAATACATGCCGCGCATAACTCCAGCCAATTGTTGTAGGCCTTGACTAACGTCACTGAGGGTACTGATGACGCCATAAGCAAGGAAGCTATTCAAGATGTATACATTATGGATACGTTCTTGACAATCTCTCCCAAATTAAAAAACATAAATTGTTGCTGTCCTAAATTTCCTTTAAATCAAGTGCTTTCAGGAACACAACCGCCCCCTCCCCCTCCCCCATCCCCACCTCCTCTCCCCACCCCCCCCCCCCATCCCCACCTCCTCTTCCCCCAACGGTTTCTCCGTTCTGGAGGACCGGAAACAATTTCCTTGGCAGATTACGGTCCATTGGAAAAATGGTACTTGAGCTCCCTCTGATGGATTGGCTTTAGGCCGAGGTCACCTTCTAAATGGAAACTGTAGGACACCTATGCTTCACTGCTGCTAATTGTATGTGGACTTTGGCTTACCCTGGGGGCACAGACTGTAAACTTGTTTAAAGTGCTCTTGAGGGATTTGTTTTAGTTGTGTGCGCAATGTGTGAAAAATGATACCTAGTTGTTTTTAAGATTTCTGAGTAATACATCATGATTTGTAGAAGCTTTCTAAAATAAAGTAAATACAACTTCTGAAGAGGTCTTGCGTTCTGGATGTAGGTAAGCCTTAAAGGGAAGGTGTACATTTGTATACTCTAAAAATAATAGAAATAAAAACATGCTTGGCTGGTAATGTTAGCTTTTAATAGTATAAAGTGTTTTAGTAATCATCTCACTGTGGTTTATTGGAAATGGATACCATTTTTTTGCTCCTAAACTTTGAATCTGAGAACAGTACTGTCAGTCTTAGTTCTAAGATTCTTTTCTCAGATTACGGGGTTATTCTTTCTGCTCCAGATTTTCTGTGATATCTCAAAACCGCTACCACCTTTTGAAATGTATTTTTCACACTAGGTTAATTGTATTGCTCTACAATAGTACATTGTATGTAGGATTAAAAGAAAAGAATGCAGGCCTGGAATTACATGCAGGCCACAGAGGCCTGGCCTCCGTTGCCCTTGTCTTTGGCCTTGGTGCCCTTCAAAAGTTTCCCATGAACTTTAAGATTTTCAAATGGAAGTGCCCTTTTCAAGATGAAAATGGCTTTGCCTTCTCAAAGATGAAATTCCTGGCCTGTGAATGGTTAAAAAAATTATAGTATTCTTTATGGAAGAAAGTAGAGAGAGAAAAACATGGCAATTTTATTATACATTTTTTTTTCTTCAGCCAACCAAACCTAGTAAAAAAACAATTCTGCCCACGACTCAAACTACTTTATTGTGTTGTCACACAACTCCAATAGAAACAACATTGATTTTTGGACAGTCCTATCAGGTGTACAATCCTGAGTGACAAGCGGAAAGAAAAAAAGAAACAACAAAATTCTCTGAACCAGACATCCACAATTTTGTTTCCATTTATAGAACATTGGACTCTGGTTGGTACGTGTTACATCGTGATGGTTACCACCCACTGTCTTTTTTTAATCAATCATTCTTTGTCCTTTTTTGTGTAATGAAGCATTTTTAAAGAGCACAGTGATTTTATAACAACAGAATAAAAGAGTGACAAGGAGGTCTTAAATGGCTGTTTAAAACCGGAAGGGTTGTGGCCATGTCTTAAATCCTAACACATCTTCCATTTGATAATATTGAAATGCAAAAGGAACACATTTGCATTGAAAAGACATACCAGTATCATGTACAATATTGATTAAAAAAATGTAAATTTGTGTTTGACTTTTAATTATTTGTGTTTTGTTTGAAATACAACAACAGTTCTAATACACATTCTAGCAGTGTCATTCATAAATTTTTTTCTCTGAATTGTTCTGGAAAGGTTATAAAAACGATACTGTTATGAATTTGTGAATTTGTGAATCATACATTGTACCTTCTTTTCCTTAACCATTCCCCGTGCCATTTTGGAGTCCTTGATGATTTTCTCTTTTGTTCAGAATCCTCTTCAGATTATAGGATTAGCCAATTAATGTGTAAAACGTGCATAGTGTCATTTCTAATACTGCCAGTACACATGTATGCAAAACAACAAGACCGTGAGACTGTAAAAGCAAGTCCCGTTTACAAAAGCATCTTTTATACTTCTTCACCATTAATAATACTTTCCATTCCCACCCAAGCACGCACACGCAAAATACATCTATCAAAACAACTTACTACACTAAAAAAAAAGAAGGTCTATGACAACAATCATTCAATGCAAGCAATACTGCAATCAAAACAAATTGAACATGTTGAAAGAAAAAAGGTTTTACGACAATGTATTTTGCAGACACATTCTCAGACTTTCAAAAACAGTTTCCCCCTTGTGACTGGTGAAGTGTCAATGTGCCCACTTGTGATACTCATCATGTCTTTCTAGTCAGAACCCCAGTACACGAAAGAAATTTTGTTCGTATTTTGTCTGTCACATTCTTCGTCAGCATTTCTAGGACTTCCAGTTTGATGTACTCCCTAAGCGGACATAATCCTGTCTGCCTAGCAGTCAATGCCCATTCTGAGAAAATAAGAATGTAAAGTGCTTAAGATTCTTGCCCAGACTGTGATCTTATAACCTGAAGTTAAACTTGAAGCTGAACTCTGGAAACAGCTGCTTTTTCTGACGGGCAAAAATTCAAAGTTTCTGGTCAAAACTTGGGGCCTATCACTTTTTTTCCAACCTGGCCTAAATGCACAGTGTTTTTTTTAAGGTTAGCATTAATGGAATTGCTGCTCACTTAGACTAAGAAATCCATAAACCCATGGCTAGCAGATTAATCTAAACCTCATGGTGTGCCTTGGCCGAGCGGTCAAGCACACTAGACTCGAGCTCTGGTGGTTCTGACTAGCAGATGTGTGGGTTTGAGTCCAGGTTGTGGCACTTGTGTCTCTAAAGCAAGACCCTGAAACCATTGCTTCATTCTTAGGATTGGACATAAATCCATAAAGCCTTTTTGAGGTATGGCGGACGTAGTAGGAGTGTACTGATTGGTTTGGGTGTATACACACAAATTTACACAAACCTTATAGTGTTGTAGCATTGTGTCCGCCATATCTCAAAAAGGCTTATGGGGCATGTGTAATGTATGTAAAAGCGAAGAATTCTAGTTATGTGGTGTGGAGTACGCATGCGCACAAGTAAAAAATTCCCTGCTAACTCTATGAAATATGCTTGACATAAGCGCAAAATTCTGTGCTTCCGTAAGCGCTCATTCTTTGCTTACGGTAAGCAGAGCCATTAAATTGGGCCCTGGTCTGTTGATCTAATTCACAGATAGGTAGTGAAGCAACGGCCTGGGAACATGGCATGAACTCTTTACCAAAATACCTTTAATCTGATGGGGAAAATAAAAATGTCTTCCACCACAATATTATCACACGGTCTTTTCATTAGTGGTGCTTCCCCTCTTGGAAATTATAACTCCTGAAGCATGTTCCAGTGACACTCTGTAAATAATGTCTCTTGTCTCACCGTGTCCTCACCAAAGAGTAAGAATTCTCACTCCCCGGCCAAGCAGGTGTGAAAATACACTCAGTGATGCTTCCCTGTAGGGTGAACCCAGTCTGAGGAAGTGTAACTGGTTCATGTTTCCCACCACTGCAGGGATAAAAAAGTAAGACTTTAAGGCACTGGACGTGTTGGGTAATTAATTGTCAAAGACCAGGGGCCAATTTCATCAAGCCGTTATTTAAGCAGAATATACTGCTTTACAAATGTCTGTGCTAGGCAAAAATTGAGTGGGTCACAATAATGTAAACTTCATGTTATTGAGTTGGTCACCAGTCACAACAATGTAAACTTCATGAACTTTTTGCTGGTAACCTGTTTCTGTTTAAAAGCAATACTTTTCTGTACATCTCAGTTAGTTGTTGCGCTTACTGGCTTCATGAAATTGGGCCCAGTATTGTCACTTGGTTTACCCGGGTCCTACATGTAGCTCTATGGTTTACCCAAATATTATGCAAACAAATGGCAAATCTGGGCTCAATTTGTCATCAAAGAAAATAGTTAAAGAAGAACACCCTTTTTGCACAAATGTGTGTGCTTTCAGATGCCTGAGAAAGTCTTCAGGCCTGAAGTCTTTCACGGACTCAAATACTTTAGTGAGAAACAACTTCATATGGAGTCATTTCTCACAATGTTTTATTCTATCAACATCTCTCCGTTGCTCGTACCAATTAATTTTTTTGCTAATATACATTTTGAGTAATTAACAAACTTGTCCAGTGCCTTTAAGTTTGAGGTGTTTGTTTCGGAATAGTAGAAGGGTTAGTGCGAATGTGACGAGCGCACTGTGGTCCTGGGATAACATAGAAACTTGTAGGTAAAGCTTTTAATAATTGACGGTGGTCCACACCATGTCGTTACGATCCGATGGGGGCTCGGGGACCAAAGAGAGTATAGAATTTATGTCTGTGCGTAGATGGAAAGCAGCAACATCTCATGAAACATTCATGGTGTTACTCAATGATTAGTTTCATGTTGGTCATTAAACTATAAGTGTGCAATCACCGCGCACAACCTCTCATGAATAAAAACCTCAACAATTCAGTGCGCCGTCTGAAGTGGCCCAAACTTTAATTTAACGTCCGGGTATATGTAAATCGCATCTACATGATTAGCGGTCTATATTTAGAATGATTGTTAATTAATTGTTTTTGAGCTTGATTTACATGGGTTGGAGAGAGGGCAAAGACCTTGAATTATGCCAGGGGTGGCAGGAGATTCTGTCCACCAGAGAATCTGTTACCCCCATACTCAGTATTGTGTAGAAATCTCACCTAATAGTGCCTTTCTTTAAATAAACTTCCTTCGGCCATTGTGAATTTACCATAAGGTAGACATACACACCAGGGGGACAAACTTTGTTTTATATAAAAACAAATTATGAGAGATGGCCCAACAATAACAACATACACAAGGTCAGACGACCACTTCAAGGTGAGGTCTAGAAATATTGCTACCTACATGTAATACTGGGCCTGTAACAGGGTTACCACCTTAAAAGGATGAAGGCTGTGTATCAGCTGTTATCTTCAAGTACGCGCTAATCCTCCAATCAGGTTGGCAGAATGGAGTGGTGATAAATACCTATATTGCACGGCTAATATCACTACCATGGGTCTTGTGTGTTCTATGTCACGCGCCAAGTTTGCTTGAAGATAAATACGTTATCACACGCGCGCTCGTGGAAAAACGGAAAATATAGCGCTTCTGCGTCCCATATCCAACTCGGCCTTCGGCCTTATACTATGAGCCTGGCCTCTATACCTTCCCAACCTTGTCAAAGCAATAATGGTTAAGTGCCTTGCTCAAGGGCACAAGTGTCATGACCAGGATTTGAACCCGCACTTTTGTTGTCGACAACACCAGAGCTTGGGTCTGGTGAACTAGACCAGTCGGCCATGACACGCCACAAATGTTGATACAGATCTAGTTGGTGCTGCTCAATAGAAAATAGGTCATATCGTGGACAAAAAAAAACAAGTATTCAATACCGAAATTTGACATGCCTTCTGAGCATGACTAAAGAAATCGATGGCACCACTCTTTGGTGAACAACGGTGACTTTTTGTTAGGAATGGCAGTTTACGAAGTACGAGCCTCAATCACATCACACGAACTCCAACACCTTGCCTTTAAAGGAACACGTTGCCTTGGATCGGTTGAGTTGGTCTTTGAAAAGCGTTGTAACCGTTTTTTATAAAATGCATATGGGTAGAAAGATGTTGCAAAAGTAGAATACAATGATCCGCACAAACATGCCTCGAAATTGCGTGGTTTTCCTTTTACCTCGTCGACTAACACGTCGGCCATTTATGGGGGTAAAAAATTTGACTCCCATAAATGGCCGACCGTGTTAGTTCACACAGTAGAAGGAAAACCACGCAATTTTGAGGCAAACTTGTGTGGATCATTGTATTCTACTTTTAAAACATCTTTCCAACCATATGCATTATATACAAAACGCTTACAAAGCGGTTACAAACGCTTTTGTTTTGACCAACTCGTCCGATCCAAGGCAACGTGTTCCTTTAAGAAAACATCTAGAAGTGTTACGAGTAAATATCGTCAGTTGACTACCTAGAGTTGCTGATCATTGATTCTTCATGTACCAGTGGATCATAGTAGGAGTTTGGTCACATAACAAATACCCATTACAATGGGGGGGGGGGGAATATTCAAGCCCCAGGCGGGCTGTATGAAGTGTTTACTCATTGGGAGTCTGCCTTGCTCTAAGAGGGTGAAGATGAGTGGGTTTAAAAGAGTGGGGAAAGTTCTATTTTTGGGTGTTATATTCTTCATTTTTAGAAGCAGAAAGTATGTGCTGTTTATGTGAGTGGGGCAAGTTGTTTTAATATAATGATGATGTTGTTTGCTTCAACTCTTTCATGCCGACCGGTCAGAAAATAGTTGTAAAACAACAAATGTTTTATAAATATGTTTTTATATTTATACAATTTTAAATTTTAATGTGTTTGCAGTTGCTGGGCTCCTCTGGAAAACAGTGTTTCACTGAGAGGTTTCCCCAGGGTAAATAAGAAATAAATAAACAAATAAAAATATATAATGGATCACACAACCACACTGTTTTATAGAATGGGAAAGATGACTCTTGAGGGCATTATTGTGACCCTTTTTTCTCTTTTTTTTTTTTTGATTTAAAAGAAGCTCAGTATCCGGACCTCAGACACCATTTTTTTTTATAACCCATACACCAATGTGTGTAAGCACTGAATACTTGATACTTTCCCTGAGTCCTGTGAAAAAAAGTCATATTACTCGGGTAGGATTCGAACCCATGACCCTTGCAATTCTAGAGCAGTGTCTTACCAACTAGACTACCGAGATTGTCGGATTTTGTTTGTGCGGGTACATGTCCACGCTTTATGATTACTTACTGTACTGACTCTTCACTGTGGTGTGGCGCACTGATGAGCGTATGAGGTCTAGTGGTGGAGTTTTTTCTTTGTTTTAGGGGTATTTATTTATATATTTTGTTCATTGACATGAAGAATACTTGCTTCTTACAAGAATTCAGGTACAAACCTTTTATCTTCTACAGCAAAACATTTTCTAATTTCTTTTTTTTTTCTTTTTTTCTTGTTTCAGGTCACCCGTTCATTGACAGCTGTTACATTTCCAGGGGGTAGATGTCTCCTGTACCACCAGTATTCAAGAAGGACGTACATGTACATTGAATCAGTTCTACAATTCAAGGGTTTGAAGGGTGCTTTTATTTAATTTGTGGTGGCCCGTTTTAGGGCAAGTTTAAAGGAAAATAGATTTTCTGTTACTGAGGGAGTACGTAAAGTCTACATTTTCCTGTACTATTTAGGACAACCTATGCAAGATTGCTATAGAGATAATGTACATTTATATGCAATGTTAGGAATTGTTTGGGTATTTACTTTTTCATTTTCTGTTTTGATTTTGTTTTGGGAGTTTTCTTACCGGGCCAAAATGTTTTGTTTATGAGTTTGTTTTGTTTATTTTAAATGCAGTGTATGAGAGAAAATGTTGATGGTGCTGATGGAAGAGTGTTGCCACTGTGAAATTCTATCCTCAATTAAGGAGATTGTTATTTCGGTTCTTTAAATTGTTCGATTTTTTCTGCTTCTTCAGAATTTCACATAATCACCATTGGTAATTCACAGTTATATTACATTGTAGGTAAAATTTGCATTGACATATTAATTATAATTATATGATGTTTCAAAAATTCTGAATGAATAATGTATCCCATTTATTCCTTCGTTTTTTGTTGTTGCTGACAAATGCACCGGGGTACTCACTGTATCAGGCCAATTTGCACAAATTGCGGGCCGTTTCTCACACACACCACAAATTATTCTTATTATTTAAGAACAAATTCACGATACCTAGAATAAAGATCAAGCAAAAGACATTCTGTGGACCTCATTTCAAGGCAGCAGGCTTCGACCAAACGCCAAACTTGCGAAAGTCCAGAATACCCCACAGTTTTGAGAGAAAAAAATTCTGGGGAGAATTCTGGACACAAGATAAGGTTGAAATGCGATGGTTGATACGGTTTTGGTACACACGGTGCATTCCACTTGCACAAATGTTGCAAATCTTTGCGCAAACATTGCCAAAGTTCCCGCAAACTGTGCTAATGTTTGCGCACGTTTATCAACAATTTTGATTGGAATGAGTTGTGTGCTGCCAACACCATAGGTGAGCGTACTTCTAAAGTGTTGGTGGGTGGTTTTAAAATGTTGGACAACAACAAGATAACGAAACGATAAGCAGACAATGATATCTTCATGTTACAAAAATAATTACAGTGTGTTTGATTTCACAGTCTGGTGGGGGTTGAAACAACAACTTAATTAAAATACGGTAGTTATCGCCATCTTCATCACAGTGCGTTGTCATATTGACATCAGGAAGTGCTCATCAATTTTTCCAACGATCGAAATGTTTTCGCAAAACGTACATTGTAATTGCACAATTGGAGCACACCCCTGTTTTCTGTGTCAGCTTATGTTGAGTTGTTACATCAATGTCTAGTTTTATAATAAATGAAGTCATACCAGCTATTTTAGTTATATCTTTACTCACAAAAACAAATCTTTACTCACACACACACATATCTTGCTAGAATCCTCAGTACAAAAATAGACACATTTTTACTTTACACATTTCATGTATTTTATTTTAAACAGTATGGTATCCTAAGAATGTATTTAAAAATTAAAATCGCCAAACTCCTGGAGGACGAAAATAAGTGTAGCCTGGAAAATTTAGTCGTCATCATGTTCAAGCCGTCGATGGTATCGCATTTCAATATTGTAACAATATTGTAATATATTGAAGTTAATATCTCTGAACCGCGCTGACTTCCGCAAAAAGAGATATTAGTATTTACCCCCAGTCGTTGAAATTACACTGTGCCATTTCACTTGTAAAGTGCAAAGTCTAGGGGTTGTGTTGGTTCGGCGTGGACAAGTTGACGAACCAAAATTGGTCTTATTGAATTGTCATCAAAAAGCTTTCTTAAAGAGGATGGAAAGTGACACCAGAAACCTTGAGAAACACGTAAATATTTTCAGAGTTCGGAGAAATAATGAGATATTGTTTGACTCTAGAATGAACCAATGGAAATAACATTCTTTTGACCTTCATAGTGTGAGTTGATTTATGTGGTTGTTGAAATAAGCTTAAACTGATTGGTGACTCTACTGGGGACTGGTTGCAATAGGTTGGCCTTAAAGCCAGTGGACACTATTGGTAATTGTCAAAGACTAGCCTTCACAGTTGGTGTATCTCAACATATGCATAAAATAACAAACCTGTGAAAATTTGAGCTCAATCGGTCATCGAAGTTGCGAGATAATAACGAAAGAAGAAAACATTGTCACACGAAGTTGTGTGCTTTCAGATGCTTGATTTTGAGACCTCAAGTTCTAAATCTGAGGTCTCGAAATCAAATTCATGGAAAATTACTTCTTTCTCAAAAACTATGGCACTTCAGAGGGAGCCGTTTCTCACAATGTTTTATACCATCAACCTCTCCCCATTACTCATCACCAAGAAAGGTTTTATGCTAATAATTATTTTGAGTAATTACCAATAGTGTCCACTGCCTTTAATGTGATGATATTTATTTCAAATAAGACTGTGTCTCGAAGCCGAGGCTGGAATGGGAGAAAGGCGGTTGCTTTCTCACACATACCTCAACATATGGATGATATTTTTAATTACACTCAAGCTCTGGTGTTTCCGATCAGCAGAGTGTGGGTTCGAGTCCTGGTCTTGACACTTGCCATTATTGGTTCGCTCTTTTGGGTGGATCGTAAAGTCTTAGGTCCAACGCTTTTTGTAATGCACTCAGTAAAAGGGCACTTAAGAGAAGGGTGTCGCCCGGTGTTTTTGGTGTGGTTGGCTGCAAATTGTGCCACAGCACCATTACATGTTGCTATGTGACTATTGGGTCTTATGGTTTGAATATAATTGACCCCTTGCACGCACGGCACACGCGGCGACTGTGCCACGCTCACCATGTTGGTTGGCAATAGGCTTACATAGAAACTCTGCATCGCCTAACATGCGCACTTCACTGACTGACACACAGTGTGACATTGCCCACCAGTATGGCGCATCCAAGATTAATCTGATGATGACGTCAGGTGAATTGGGTCAATACTTGTAAGTGCTTTGAGACAACATCGGGTGTGATGAAGTGCTATATTAGAACTGCTTGTTGTTATGATATGCAATAAAAATTTCATTTCCTCACCACCAACATTTCTCTTAATTAGTTGTCCAAAGCTCCCCTGTCAATTTTCCCTTTCCCCCGATTCTATCCTCCCCCGATCCAACCCCTTGACCTCTCTTAACCTCAACACAACCTCTTCTGTTTAAATATAGGTACACCCCTGCCAGTGTTTTAACCATGGTAGATTACTTACAGTAAAACAGTTGCCTAACATTGGACCCCATTAGCAGATTGACGCATGGCGTGGTCAACCACAAGAAATTGCGGAAATAATTTCCCCCTAGTCTTTGAAATGTGGAGTGGGTGTGAGTGGTTTGTCCTGCCGGCCCGGGTAATTGACCCATAATTGAAAAGATGATTACGTCAGGAAATTCGGTTTGATTGTCTTGGTAGTTTGCCCTGATTGTTTTCTTATTTCAATAAATTAAAGCACTCGCTGGACTCTAAGATATCCACCCCTAGCAGAATGTAGAGTACATCACTCTCAACGTAGGAATCTGCTAACTACAGCAATTCGCTAACTGCCATGACTGCAGCTATGTGCAGCAATCGGTTATCTGCAGCAGTCTGTTACCCGCAGCAATCTGCTATCTGCAGCAGTCTGTTACCCGCAGCAATCTGCTAACTGCAGCAATCTGCTAACCGCAGCAATCTGCTAACAGCAGCAATCTGCTTACCACATTCATCTGCTAACTGCAGCAATCTGCTATGTGCAGCAATCGGCTAACTGCAGCTATTTAACAGTAACAATCTGCTAACTGCAGCAGTCTGTTACCCGCCGCAGTCTGCTAACCGCAGCAATCTGCTAACCGTTGCAATCTGCTAACTTTAGCAGTCTGCTAACTGCACCTATCTAACAGCAGCAATCTGCTAACTGCAGCAGTCTGTTACCCGCTGCAATCTGCTAACCGCAGCAATCTGCTAACGCAGCAATCTGCTAACCGCAGCAATCTGCTAACCGCAGCAATCTGCTAACCGCAGCAATCTGCTAACCGTAGCAGTCTGCTAACCGCAGCAATCTGCTAACCGTAGCAGTCTGCTAACTGCCATCACTGCAGCTATGTGCTGCAATCTGCTAACCTTGGCAATCTGGTAACCGCAGTAATCTGCTAGCAGCAGCAATCTGCATCTGCTGATGAGGTCGAAGGTTCATGTCTCTCTATAGTCAATATTTCCTTGTTCAACACAAAATAATTTTAAATTTACTTAGATTAATTTCCCATGAGGTTTATTTATTTTGTTGAAGTATTTGTACAAAGTTAGGTAAATTTGGCTATTTTATTAACTTTTTTATTTTGGTTTTGGCAAATATAAAATTGTTTGTCTGATATATTTACAACAAATCATCTTGAAGTCCTTTATATCAAGCCACCAAAAACAGTTTGTGGTAAGGGAATTGGATGATTAAGTTTGTTAGATGGGATCACGTACTTATTCAAGACGAAGAATTAGTACTTGTAGTGTCGCTCTAGGTGCATTAGGACCTGACTTGTTGTCTTGTCATGTTTTTTGTTTTTAAGGTTAGATTGATAAGCATGTTTTCCACCTGTGTGTATGTACCCCCCCCCCCCCCCCCCGAGTCCCCCCGGAGTTCATGGCATGAAATAACTGAGAGACCATGTGATGATGTTCATGAAGAAAAACAGATCATTTTCCTGCCACAACAATAAACAATTTCATCAACGACGTACTTTCTAGCCAGTGTAAATGAATTAAAAATAGAGAAAGATTTCAAAAAGGAAATTGTATACGATTATTTTTTTACGAAAATGGCAGGTGTATTTGAGACTGGTAAATCACTTTATTTTCCCTCCATGTTTGAAAAAACGTCTTCATGGCCAAGATTTATTTTAGCCCAAGGGTGAATTTTATGGGAACACTCAATGTGAGCGTTTCCCCCGGGCCCAATTGGAAGAAGACACAAGCAATTTGCAATTCCTTACATCGTCTTACGACATTGTGAAAGCCATTACCTTGAAACACTCAGCATTTCAATTGTTGTTTTTCCAAAAACCTTTCTGCCCCCGTTGTTTTTTTTTGCCATCAGGCACTCTAAGCAGAATTAAGGCGTCTGCAACAAAGCTACACATTTAATATATTTGGAAGTCTGTGTAGATAAAAGCGCTGGTCGCAGGAAAAGACAAAGCGGGGTATATGATCAAGTCTGAATCACTCGTTATTGTTTTCATATGACACAAAGATTATGACACAAAGATGGTCTCAGTTATACCTCAGGACAAATCTTAAAGGTATTTTATGGGATTGGTAAGGAAGAAAAAAACAACTATTGTTTATTCATTTTGGTTTTTACCCATACACCTACATGTATGTGTGGTCGCACTGTATAGTCAGTACTTTCCCGAGTCCTGTGAAAAAAATATCACAGGCATATTACTCGGATGGGATTCGAACCCACAACCTTTGCAGTTCTAGAGCAGTGTCTTACTAGACTACCGAGGTTGCCCGGTAGCTAGAGGCAGTTCGAATCCTATGTTTTGGCAGCGGGTACCGTAATGATATAATACATGTAGATGTTAAATTTGCATTGGGGATAAAGAATATTAATTTTGGTTTTTACCCATACACCGATTAAACTATTGTTTATTTTTAGTCTGAAATCTTACTGACTATGAAACTCATAGTATAGAGCCATGGTTCTTTGAAATATTTCTCTCTGAAATCAAGTCATATTTGAGAAAACTGGATCTGAAACTCTAAAACAATACAATTGTGAATTAGCTTTATCCACTATTTTCTTCCGACTCACACACCAGATTTAGCCCAAATTTTCTCAGGCCTATTATTTCACATACATGTATGATCATCAGCGGCTATTTTGTCTGCTCCACCTACCCATACATTCATACCGTTATGCTTACAATTTTTCCCAATATTATTTTATTTAAAGAACATTTTTTTCTCCCTCGTTTTTTTATTACAAAAACCTCCTAACCTACAAGTCAGTCAGAGTTTAAGTTCATTCATCCCCAACCATAAATGGATTATGAGGGAAAGAATTATGAAGATTATATATTTAGTGATGTAAGTCCACTGGAAGACGTCTTATCCATCAGCTCATGAACTGTCTGTAACCCATTAATCCCTTTCCACGCTCTCCAATAATTTTGAGTGGACTGAGTTGTGCGCCACCACTGTTGGCGAACGTTGGCAACCTTAGGCAGTTGTACTTCTGAGGCGTTTGTGTGTGGTTTTAAAGTGGCGGATAACAACTAAATATACCTACAATTCAGCAAAAACCAATGTCACAAAAAAATATGTGCGGTGTCTCCATCTTCATTATGCAGCGCAGCTATATTTACATCACAGAATGTGCAACCAATCGTTCCACTGAACAAAAGCATTTGCGATATGTTTGCACAGTTAGAACTCAGCCCTGGCAAACCTGCTTAACCCCATTGTTAAGAAATTACCCCTTACCCCAGTTTTATATAAACTAGTGTTAGCAACATATTTTGTCCCATCATTCATTATAAATGCTGTTAGATCAATGCATTAGCTGGAGGTGTTTTGCATCAGTTTCAAAACCCTTCGCAATCCAATATCCAAATCCCCACGACTCACTGGCCCAGTTTCTGACATAAACAAATAACAATATTGTTTACAGTCACATTGTAATAAATAGCCAGATCTGAGAAACTGTGTCCAAACACGAACATCGATCCCCAGGTGTTGCGTTGTGCTGGACTTCTAGTTATTGAATGGCTTTGTTTTGTTTGCACTTCATGGCATCTTCAACATGAAACAGATAAAGAGCCTTAAGGTGTCTGCGCAAATACAATTCCAATTCTTATATCTTGAAGGAAAAAAAAACTGATGTAGCAATTGACAAAGAGTCTTAAGAACTGAGCATTTAATTTACTGATACAATGTTTGAAAATGTTCTTGAGACAGTCGTTTCTTTAACTTTGTCAAAGTTGTACATTCGGTTTGTGGTAATACCATGTGTATATCTATTTTGCTGAGTGTGTAGATTTTGTTCTTGAGAACCTGTCTTGCTACTTATTCTACTGTCGCGGAGTAGATTTTTGAATTGGGGAGACTACTTACATGATTTAGATTTCAAAAAGAACTGTCCTGTTTGTTAAGTACTCAGGCTTGGAATTTCGCAGAGGCCATGGAGGCATGGCCTCCTTTGCCCTTGTCTTGGCCTTAGTGCCCTTCAAAAGTTTTCCATAGACTTTAAGAATTTTCAATGGAAGTGCCCTTTTCAAAATGAAAATGGCCTTGCCCCCTAAAAGATGAAATTCCAGGCCTGAAGTACTACCTGGTCTAAGTTAGCAACCTTATTGCATGGATGGTATTACCAAGGCCAAATTTCATTGAGCTGCTTAAGCACAAAATTCTGCTAGAGCAAAATAATCAATGCTTAGTAAAATCAGAATACCGGCCAAGACGCCACTCAATTGTTATGCTAAGTAAACAATAGCTCAATACCCAAAATTTTGGTCAGTAACATGTGTAAAATAAGCAAGCTATTTTCGTGCTTAACCAAATTTTTTACTTAAGCGGCTCTATGAAATTGGCCCCTGGCATAACTGACTTCCAGTGTTTTTAATTTGGTCCGGAGCCCCATTCACACCAGAATTACCCAGGAAACTTCATGGAAAATTGGTTGACCATTTCACATTTTAATTGCCAATCCTGTGAAATTCAGCAGGATAATTTTGACAGGTACTGCATTATGACTGGTAAGGGGGAACACTGATGTGGTGTTGTTAACCAGTGCGTACTTTAAGAAACTGATGTTAAACTTTCCCTTTAAAATAATATTTCATTGGTAGGAATCTTTCTCACTTCTCTCATTTTGTTAATGACCCTTGAAACTTGATAAAAAATAATGACATAATTATTTCACTCAGTCCAACATCAAGCTAGACCCAGCCAGCAAAGCGCTGAAGATTGTAGCGTACTCTTAAAAGAAAGAAAAGACAAGAAATCAGGTCATGCGCTTGTTTAATGTTCCCCACACTGAGCTCCCAATTAGATATGGAATGAGCAAACTAAATATCCACGAAGGCTTGTTGTCAGAGACGGAGTCTGCGTGACTCCAGAGCTGCTTGACGGATGAGTACAGAGGCAAGGTTTGACCAAAGCAGCCGACTGAAATTTATCAACTGGGTTAAGGCAATCTGCATTAGTACAGAATTTAATGGACTGGACGAAAGTAAAACACACACACTGCGGTACTCGGGATAGTTTTTTTCTTTCTTCTGCTCTATTTTTATGTCAATTTGGTTAGTGTGTTTTCTGACATTTTCAAAATTGATGCCAGATGGAGTTTTAACAAATCAATTCATGTAATCCTTGACATTTGCGTTATTGGAATTTAATTTGGGGTTTTATGTCTAAATCAGCTTATGTTGTGTAAAGTAAATCTTCCTTGGCATCACCTACATGACAGCACAGATTTGTGTATAGCTGCTGTTAATAATTTACAGCATTTGTATAATGCGTCGTTGATTTAGTTGGCTATACTGAGAAAATGATTAATCCGGATGTATATGTGTAAGTTTTTTGAATTGTGAGACCCCATTTAAAAAACACCTTTTAAGGGTTCACAAGGTGATGCTATTAATCTGCAGCCACTGTCGGAAACATCGGGGTAAACCCCTTCTCATTGAACTTCAAGTACACCTATCGATAAGACTTTAAGGCACTGGACATCATTGGTAATTACTCAAAAGAAGTGTTAGCATAAAAAACTTACTTGGTAACAAGCTGTTGATAGTATAAAACATTGTGAGAAACGGCTCCCTCTGAAGTAACGTAGTTTTTGAGAAAGAAACTAAAGTAATTAAATTTGATTTGGAGACCTCAGAATTAGATTTTGAGGTCCCCAAATCAAGCATCTGAAAGCACACAACATCGTGGTGACAAGGGTGTTTTTTCTTCCATTATTATCTTGCAACTTCAACCACCAATTGAGTTCAAATTTTCATAGGTTTTTTTTTTTTATGCATACACTGTACATGTATGTGGAGATACACCAAGTAAGAAGACTGGTCTTTGACAATTACTAAAGGTGTCCAGTGTCTTTAACAAGAATGTCTACTGGGTTCTTATTCATGAATTACTGAACATTTACGGCTTTGCATCACATACGGAAGACAAAGCAATAATGGTAAAGTGTCAAGACCGGGACTCGAACCTACACTCTGATCAACATAAACACCAAAGCTTGAGTCTGACTGATAATTCTAGTAATATAGTCTTAAAAAGCGCACATATCTACCAATAATGTACCCGAGGCGCTTAAACAAACAGAAACATTTGAGACAGTGGATCAGATATTGGTCTTTGGTTCTACTCCCACCAGATGCCCTTGCTGGTATTTTCCTTAAATCACAAAGTGTTAAAGGAACACATTGCCTTGGATCGGACGAGTTGGTCTATAAAAAAGCATTTTTAACCGTTTGTTATAAAATGCATATGGTTGGAAAGATGTTTTAAAAGTAGAATACAATGATCCACACAAATCAATTCATGTAATCCTTGACATTTGCGTTATTGGAATTTAATTTGGGGTTTTATGTCTAAATCAGCTTATGTTGTGTAAAGTAAATCTTCCTTGGCATCACCTACATGACAGCACAGATTTGTGTATAGCTGCTGTTAATAATTTACAGCATTTGTATAATGCGTCGTTGATTTAGTTGGCTATACTGAGAAAATGATTAATCCGGATGTATATGTGTAAGTTTTTTGAATTGTGAGACCCCATTTAAAAAACACCTTTTAAGGGTTCACAAGGTGATGCTATTAATCTGCAGCCACTGTCGGAAACATCGGGGTAAACCCCTTCTCATTGAACTTCAAGTACACCTATCGATAAGACTTTAAGGCACTGGACATCATTGGTAATTACTCAAAAGAAGTGTTAGCATAAAAAACTTACTTGGTAACAAGCTGTTGATAGTATAAAACATTGTGAGAAACGGCTCCCTCTGAAGTAACGTAGTTTTTGAGAAAGAAACTAAAGTAATTAAATTTGATTTGGAGACCTCAGAATTAGATTTTGAGGTCCCCAAATCAAGCATCTGAAAGCACACAACATCGTGGTGACAAGGGTGTTTTTTCTTCCATTATTATCTTGCAACTTCAACCACCAATTGAGTTCAAATTTTCATAGGTTTTTTTTTTTTATGCATACACTGTACATGTATGTGGAGATACACCAAGTAAGAAGACTGGTCTTTGACAATTACTAAAGGTGTCCAGTGTCTTTAACAAGAATGTCTACTGGGTTCTTATTCATGAATTACTGAACATTTACGGCTTTGCATCACATACGGAAGACAAAGCAATAATGGTAAAGTGTCAAGACCGGGACTCGAACCTACACTCTGATCAACATAAACACCAAAGCTTGAGTCTGACTGATAATTCTAGTAATATAGTCTTAAAAAGCGCACATATCTACCAATAATGTACCCGAGGCGCTTAAACAAACAGAAACATTTGAGACAGTGGATCAGATATTGGTCTTTGGTTCTACTCCCACCAGATGCCCTTGCTGGTATTTTCCTTAAATCACAAAGTGTTAAAGGAACACATTGCCTTGGATCGGACGAGTTGGTCTATAAAAAAGCATTTTTAACCGTTTGTTATAAAATGCATATGGTTGGAAAGATGTTTTAAAAGTAGAATACAATGATCCACACAAGTTTGCCTCGAAATTGCGTGGTTTTCCTTTTACTGTGCGAACTAACACGGTCGGCCATTTATGGGAGTCAAAAATTTGACTCCCATAAATGGCCGACTGTGTTACTCGACGAGGTCAAAGGAAAACCGTGCAATTTCGAGGCATGTTTGTGTGGATCATTGTATTTTACTTTTACAGCATCTTTCTACCTATATACATTTTATAACAACGCTTTTCAAAGACCAACTCGACCGATCAAAGGCAACGTGTTCCTTTAAGTGTTCCAAGGTTTCGCATAATCACAAGTTTCTCATCAAAGTTGGATCCTAGAATAGAACTGGAAGTATTTAATCCCAAGTGACTACCAATGGTGATTTTAAAATAAGTGATAATAATCAAATGTTTTTGGTGATGAATGATTGCCTCCTGCCATTAGGCACATCAATAAACTCTATTGGAAGATTAGGAAGTAACTATAACAAGTAAACTTGTAAGTACAACCATGGACTGTATTTCATAGAGCCGCTTAAATTATGCTTACCGGATTAAGGTTACGAGCCAAAATACCAAATCACAAGTATCACCTTTGACGAGTGTCAGGCTAATTTTTAACTAAGTGGAAACAAAACCTACATTTTGTTTGCTTAAGCAGCTCTATGAAATTTGGCCCATGTGTACATCTCTTATTGGAGGAATGTTGGCTCTGATAAGAGCTGGTGCTATTTGGTTTTGAGGTTTCAAACTGTATACTCTGCTCCTTTTTCTTTTGGCAAGTTTCTATATTATTAGTTACTTTCTATTATCCACAACATGCAAAGTTTCAAACATCACTTTATTGGAACAATTTGACAATGGATGAGAGAGACTATCAGTTTAACAACATGTGAGAGAGACTGAATTTTACAGAGTTTGAGAGAGAGCGAATATTGAGTTCTTTATTTCCCCCCTGTTGGTTTTCCCTATTTTGTTTTTCAAGACAAATCAATTGGTCATAATCAGAATTCTATTTTGTATTCTCATGTCGCCCCCCCCCACCCCCGCCCCCCCAAAAAAAGGGGAGAAAAGAATGAACAAATAAGACAATAACTAAAATACCTCATTCGTTTGATATCCTGGATATAAAGTATTTAAAAGAGCATAAATCACACTTTACTGATTCAAAGCTCTTCAATTTCAATCGTGGGAGTCTTAACCTTTACTTTGACATTTATAAGATCAAAATGAATCTTGCTTCAAGTATTTGAACAGTTAACATGGCGTTCTTCTCATGACGGTCTGCCTCTGTTGAATTTCAGGCCCATATTTCCCATTTATTTATACCAAACATTGATGGAAAACACGCAGGTAGTTAGTTTGCTGTTTACTTTTTTTAATTGCACATTTAATACATAAGTTTTTTTTCTTCCTGTATAAAAAATGGGTTCTTAAGTTATTTACATTTGAAATTTAACTTTAGAATTTGCTTTCTTTTTTTAAACAGCTTGGATTTGTAGTGTAAAATTAAAAAATATTAAGTGTTATTTTATCTACATTTTGAAATTCCTTTGGGTTGTTATATTTTCTTGCAGGGTTTTCTCATTTTGTTGCTGCTGTACATTGTATGAGTTTTTTTGGTTAGAAGAAAATATTCAGACATTAAAATTAATAACTTATATGAAAAATCAATGTTGAAGATTGAAGTGATAATTTCTTCTTTTTTAAATAAATTGTTTTCTCAATCATTCCAATATTCACATTTGTTTGATTTCCAAATTTAAAGAGAAATTGTGTTTTCATATCATTGATATTGTAAAAACATTAAAGAGACTGGACACTATTGGTAATTGTCAAAGACTAGCCTTCATAGTTGGTGTATCTAACATATGCATAAAAAAAAAAAACCTGTGAAAATCTGAGCTGAAGCGGTTGTTGAAGTTGTGAGATAATAATGAAAGAAAAAAACACCCTTGTCACACGAAGCTGCCTGTGTGCTTTCAGATTCTTGATTTCGAGATCTCAAATTCTAAATCTGAGGTCTCGAAATCAAATTCGTGGAATATTACTTCTTTCTCGAACTTCATTACTTCAGAGGGAGCCGTTTCCCCATTACTCGTTCCCAAGGAAGGGTTTATGCTAATAATTATTGTGAGTAATTACCAATAGTATCCACTGCCTTTAACTGCTCTATTAAAGATCATCAACCCTTAGAAGTAGAAAGTTAAAGAAAAGAGCTGAAGTAATAAAGTTGTAGTCTTGTAGAAGTGACAAGGGAGAAGGTAAAAACAAAAGAGACAAGTATTGTACGTTATTGGTATCCTGTTTGCTGTTGAGATGAATTCATATTTTTATTTCATACAAAAGTTGCTTTCAAGGGATGTTTCATAAATGGTGTACAAATATCTTTTGGTCAACAACATGAAGCTGGTTAGCACAAAAGTTTGCTTAGCAGAAATCGGTTAGCAGAAGGTGCCCCACTTTTTAATTTTACCTAATTTTTATAAGTTTTTTTCTTAGCAAATTCATTTGTTATTGAATGTTTTCTACCCAACTGCTGTATGAAATTTTGCCCCGTTTTGTTACTTCATAATAACATCAGAGATGTACATAATACATTTCTTTTATCTGTTTTGGGTATGATGTTACCTAAATTCCAATGTTTCACCATCAAAAGACCGGTGCCAATTTCATGGAATTGCTTGATTTTAATTCTGCACACAGCCTGCCAAATGCTTTATGCTTTATATGGCGCCACATAATTCTATGGTGCCCAGCACCGTGAAATTGGTCTTGTGAGTCTTTTGTTGAAGAACAGTCCAGAGCTTTGTACATGTAGATGATTCCAAGCGACTATTATACTAAATGTCTTCATTACTGGAGCGGCTCTTTGCGTACATTGAGACCAGCTTTCATTTCTTTACGCATCACAGACATCATCAACAAATGAGATTTACGCAATCATTTTAAGCACCAGCGTGACCGAATTTAAAGCCTTGGTGCGATGTGTATATTGAGCAGGCGCGATATTCTTCCTTAGTCTGATTTCCAATTTTGTTTTGCCCTTAGGAAAAATCAGACAAAGTGTGATCAAACAGCCTGAAAAATAAAGCCTACACTATGATTATGTGAATATCAGCCCTTCTCTAAGGAATGAATATCATGCCCGATGAGTGAAAAGTGTCGTCCTAGTAAAGTGTCGTCCTAGTAATAATGGCAGGGAAACATTGGTAAACTGGGATCATAGACTGAAATAGACCCGCTGAGATGCAAGTTTTAGTCTGTTTCACATTAACAAGTTACTCTGCCATACGGGCATGCCGCAAAATCCCCAGCTTGCATAGAGGGCCTGCATGAGCTGTCGCACACGACAACTGGGCCCAATTTCATAGAGCTGCGCTTGGGGGAAAAAGTGTTCAACAACTTTCTGCTAAGCAGAAATGAGAAGGATACCAGTCGCAAATTGTCGAGTAAAAACTTGTATTTTTGTGCTTAGCTAATTTTTGTGAAATTGCAGCCTGTGTTCAGCATTTTCAATGGTCTACTTTCATCATTTAAAGGATGTATGCAAATGACTTTAGATGGATGCCAATTTAATTGCAGACAGAAATAAAATGATTTATGTTGAGATTACGCCACACTTGGCAACAGGATGTAAAGAACACCTATTGTTAGTTGATAAAAGACTAATCAACTCGACAAATCATTCCACTGGGAGTAAATGATCTCAACAAAGAGGAAATGAAAATTGTGTTCTTAATTCACAAACAACAGCCTCAAAAAGAAAATAATAATAACAAATGAAAAAGTCTAATTTCATATGCTTTTCTCCTTAGCATGAGCCTGAATTTCAATGAGATTTCTGGGGTGGTTTTAATTGTATCCTTCTAAAAAATATCTATTTTAAAACATTGATGTACCATTCTCTTGAAATTTAGATTTTTTCTTACAAAAAATATCGAAGTCATTAAACAATTGGGTTGATAATATATTTCAATGGCCTAGTACAATGTAGTAGCTCTTGATAACATTGTATGAATTGGCAAGTAAAAATGTTCCTTAAAATGTGTACTTCAAATTCTGTAAATTTACACTTTTTATTAGGTTGTTATTTATCATGATGTGTGCCAATTTATACTCGTGAGAGAAAGGGTTTTAAAACTGCCTACAAAACTTTTATTTTGGGGTCAGCTACAGTATCTTGGTCTGGTACCTTGTATACTCAATGACTTTACAATTCGAATTGTCATGGTTTTTAAATGCACCAGACTTTATTTGTCTTCATGCCATGTGTTGGTGTGTTGGTTGCATTGAGTTGCAGAGAGGGAAAAACAAGATAGCTACTCAATAATGAGAAGTCTATGGAACTATAAAAGGAACCCACCACTTCTAAATTCTAATACTGAGAATGCATGGAAACTTTTTCGTTTGGAGGACACGTAAGTTGGCAATAAGAATGTGGACTATAAACTATATTTTTACTAACAGTGTTGGAATTGTTTTTGTATGGTGAGAAATGGCAATACACAAACCCAGGCTGGGCCCAATTTCACAAAGCATCCAGATTCATCTTAAGACACTGTTAGATGAGTTGTCAATTTGTATTGTGACATCACACTTTGCTTAGCAATTAAGATGACACAGTTAAGAATAATCTTAGCTCTTTGTGAAATCGAGCTCCGACCCAATTTTAAAGAGCTGCTTTTTAAAACAGAAAATATTGACTTGGCAAAATAAATGGGAACCATTCAGAAACAGTGAATGTAACTAGAGTTGGCTGACTGGTAACCTCTTTCTAGTAAGCATAAAAATTGCTTAGCAGCTCGGTGAAATTGGGTCAAGGCCCAATTTCATAAAGCTGTTTAGCATAAGAAACTGCTTGGAAACTTTCTTTACTAAGCAAAAGGTGGATGTAGCACCAGTCGCAGCAATGTAAACTTTATGGAATGTTGGCTCGAACATATTTTTTTCTAAGCAAGGTGATTCTGTGCTTAGTAAGTTTGTGTGCTTACAGGCTTTATGAAATTGGGTCCTTGTTGGATTTCTTTGGGTACTGCGAGCGTCCAACCTCGGCTAGTACCATATATTAACCTACTATGAGATGCAACCATTTCCAAGGACAGTATTCTGTAAATATGACGTCGCCGTATCTTTCTAAAATATTCTTGGGTGTATATTATGTACAAGCACAAAACTGTTTTTTTCTGATATCATATTGGTGAGGTTGGTTTGGGTGTCTTTTCAAAGGTTTTGTGTCGACTCAATAATGTACAAATATTTGTGTACAAATACTATATATTGATCCATTTTGTGCCTTGTAAAATTGTGGTGTAACATAGAAACAAAACATAACCATTGTAATCTACATGCAGATTTGCCATGATCAATAACCTTTCTGGTGAAGCTTGCTATACATTCATGGATGCGTACATACCATAGAGCTGTATATATTGACTAGAGCGCTAACACCCCGTTATACACGCACTAAGGTTTTGAAGCCGTGTGGGCGCATCCATGTTTAGGTACAAACCAATACAAAAGCTTGAAATTTTGTATGGCAATTGTACGGCTATTTGCATGATAGTGCGTTTGTTCTTTTTTTCCGGCCATCGAAGCAAAAAATGCAGTAAATGTGAATGCACAATCTGCCGATCAGCGCACAAACTGCGAACTTCATGTGCGTCATGATTAAAAGGGGCGTTTACTTTTTTTAGTATGGCAATCAAGTCGAAGTTACGGTTTTCGTACGCAAGTGGACAGTTGCGTACGTAAGCGCACATGCCGAATGCAAAATAATTACGGCAATGTGTGTTCCCTTAAAAGTCCGAATTCACGCAACACATCAAACATGTCTGCGCCCAGGGTGGCTTCAAAACGCAGAGCAAGTTAGCGCTCTAGTCAATATATAGCTCTATGGTTCATACACTAGTGGTGGACAACAGCCATAGTGTTGTGCACTAGGCAGATTCACAACTCCGCCAGTTTGGCATTGTACACGAGCTATAATGCACAATTTACATTCATGGGATAGGTACATAGTGTTTTACTGTTACGTAAAGAGGTTTCATCTATGTCATTTTACTATAGAAAAAAGACAGCACTCTCCCCAAATTTAGCATTTTTCGTGCAATATCTCTCTAGTTTTTGGTGCTCATAACACTTTTTATTTTTTTAATCAGTGGCATTGAGTTACATGGATTGAAGTTTGACTAATAGAAGAGTAGAACAAATAATTTACAACTCATAACAGATTTGATTTGATTTGTAGTGAAACTTATATGTAGAAATTATGAAATGAAAATGGCGTTGGTTTTAGGTTTCAAATCTCTGAGGACTTTTAGTGCCAAGAACTTTGATCTAATGAGTAGATAACATTATCAACATTTGATTTTTGATTTGTTGATTTTTTTGGAGAGGGGGATGGTTGTTACAAATAGTTGACATTGAGCAATGTTTTAGCCTGCAAGCTTTTTTGCGAAGCAGAACTTGACTGTAAAGTTTGTGTATTTGGTTCGGACTCTGATGGCAGGCTCTGTTTCTTAATTGTGTCTGTTTAGTGTCAAGCCCTTCTGATGATTGAGTTGTAGTCCAAACCAGATAAGGTTTGTGCTAAAGAGCTGCTTTTCACAAACTGATATTTTATAAGGTGATTTGTTAGTAAATTTTGAATGAAGATTTCTTTTACAAAATTACGAGTGAGTTTTTTTTTTTTTTTTTTTTTTCAATCAAAATTTGACTCCATGTATCATTGTTTTGAGAGGAAAGAATGGCCGTTTCCAAATTAACGTTTGCAGCTGATATTTAATCGCCATGGTAACATGCATTGAAGCTTGTGATGCACACTTAGCAACACCACCCTTAGCAACAACCACTGCTGCAAATTAAGACACGGCATGTAGGTCTTTCTAAAGAGCGGGTTCAGAGGCACCTTGAACCCTGTGGCGTGTCACCGCCGAGCTGTCTAGCAAATTAGACTCTGATGGTAGAGTCATTGGGGTGTGGGTTCGAATCCCAGTCATGACAATTTGTGTACATTTGCTTCTCACCACCCAGGAGTAAATGGGTGATATAGATGGCTGCCATGTTTGATGAATTGTGCACGCGTGAAGAGCTACCATTGGCTGAGAGTCACGCGCAGCGCATTCACGCGTGCACTTTTGGCGGGCGATGATGCGTATTGCAACCCATCTATTGTAGATATTGTTGATCTGAAGGATTAGCAACCTTGTGTGCCCATTTGACTGCCAGTTCTTTGACTGCCAGTGCAACATACTACAACCAGTGTTGAAGGTCTCGACTAAGCCTCGGCGGAGTTCTTTGTTTCGGTCTCAGTCTCTGACTTTTAGATCTTGACTGCAATACTGAACTGAACAAAGTTTAGGAGGTTTCAGGACTGCCTAAGGCCCAAAGGAACAGCGATGGTAATAGACCCATTGCTTCTGAGTTGTTTTAGATTGTGTGTGAGCAAAACAGAAGGCTCTTTTAAATACTCGGTTATTTTAGTTTTACTCTTTAAATTTCTTAGGCAAAATTGCTATGTTTGAGAATACTTCTCTTGCTAGGTTCTAGAATATTTTTCTTGCTATGTTTGAGAATACTTCTCATGCTATGATCTAGAATATTTCTCTTGCTATGTTTGAGAATACTTCTTTCGCTATGTCCTAGAATACTTCTCTTGATCTGTTTGGGAACATTTTTAAATAGCCTACTCTTTAACCATGGATCTCAGTAGTAAATGTAGTTTTATTTAGGGGAATATTGGCTCATGCAATGGTTGTACTTATTGTAAATAGTACCTTTAAAGTTGATATGGTATTTTCCAATAAAAGAGGATGGCGATTTGTGTGTCATCATCGATTCATTTTGAATAAAGAATTGAAACAAATTGAAATGACTTGTTTTTATTTATTTTGATGTAATTTGGGTAGGGTGCCCTCGCGTTTCTATAATTTCATCATTGTCTTTAACTCTAAGATGGCTTTGTGATCATGACGTCAGTGTAAAAGGTCTATTTGGATGGATCAACATTTAATGAATACAGCTTGACTAGGTCTTGGGTTCAATCCTGTTGTGTGTTTTTCTGGCTTTGTATCCACTGTGTGGTTTCAATGATATTGAAGAAGAGGAAGTGGTTAAGTGGTTAAGGGTCTTGAACAATAACATGGATGTCTTGGGTTCAAGTCCTGCTGTGTGTTTTCTGGCTTTGTATCCACTGTGTGGTTTCAATCTTGAAGTAGAGGAAGTGATTTAGTGCTTAAGGGTCTTGAACAATAAAATGAATGTCTTGGGTTCAAATCCTGTTGTGTGTTTTCTGGCTTTGTATCCACTGTGTGGTTTCAATGATATTGAAGAAGAGGAAGTGATTTAGTGGTTAAGGGTCTTGAACAATAAAATGAATGTCTTGGGTTCAAATCCTGTTGCGTGTTTTCTGGCTTTGTATCCACTATGTGGTTTCAATCTTTAAGTAGAGGAAGTGATTTAGTGCTTAAGGGTCTTGAACAATAAAATGAATGTCTTGGGTTCAAATCCTGTTGTGTGTTTTCTGGCTTTGTATCCACTGTGTGGTTTCAATGATATTGAAGAAGAGGAAGTGATTTAGTGGTTAAGGGTCTTGAACAATAAAATGAATGTCTTGGGTTCAAATCTTGGTGTGTGTTTTCTGGCTTTGTATCCACTGTGTGGTTTCAATGATATTGAAGTAGAGGAAGTGGTTTAGTGGTTAAGGGTTTTGAACATTGAAATGAATGTCTTGGGTTCATGAATTGTTTGTGTGTGAAGTTCGAGCTTATCAATTAATAATAATACTGGGTTATTTTATAGCGCTTTATCACACCCCTAGTGGCATATCGAAGGGCTCAGTAATTAGCTCTTACCCATTCCTCACTAAAAACTTAAACCACAAACCCCAACGCTCGCCCTTGGAACTCTTCATTATAGACCTTTATCATGCTGCCTCCATCTTTGTCATGTACCTCGTATCGAACAATAATGATTGCTAAAAATCATTTTGCAAATAGGAACCAGACTATTTTGTTCTTCCTGCCTCTGTTTGGTATCATTAATATCAAGGGGAGAGGTTCAAGATGGCTGCACCGTGATAAAGGTCTATAACCCCAAATCTAACACAAACCCTCACCCTCCCCAGACACCCTCACTAAAAACTTCAACCATAAACCCCAACTCTCACAGCTTTTCCTTAATTCAATCCTAAACCCCAAACAATAACCCTAAACTTTGCCCATTAACCACATCCTTTCAAAGTAATAGCTCCCTTTACCCAAACAACCATTAAACATCCACCCCTGAAATTTTAACTCAAGTCCTAACTATTACCCTTAGGCTTCCCTCTCCTTCCCTAAGTTTACCCCAGCAGTAACCCAAACCCCTACCCTTGCCCTTAGCTACTAAACCCTCACTCAAGAAACAAGGAAACACAAACACTCAATCACTTCATTAAAGCTTGTTAATAATAATTTATTTTTTCAATATTTAATAATAAGTACGTAATGTCCAACCCAAGTGAGGGTCAGAGCAATAAATAAATACATTTCACCATCTTGAATTCAAATAAAGACACATACTTTATAATCTTTAAAAAAAATACCACATTAAAACAATACATATTTGACGGTCACTCGATGACTGTTATTGACTGTCATTCCTATATCTATTTTTTGGAGCAGGAAAGGTTTTCCCCTTCCCTCCGAAACATTTTCCTAAACTGAAACTACGGATAAGTTTATACTTGTTTTGAGTCCATATATAGGCCATTATAACAAACCAGCATTGCACTAATGAATTCATCCCAAGTTTGCCAATTTCATTGCTTATTTTAATGCCAGTCAGGAGGCTAATTCATCTATTATATACAGCCATGTACAATAAATATAGCCACATCTACGGCATTTTGTATATTTATACGGTTCTTCGATGACATGCGAGAACAATAAATAACCCCTAAATGTGTGATTCCTGCGAGGTCTTGTAAATAGTTCATCTTTGTTTGTAATTAGAGATTTCTCCATCGGGTATAAACAAGTAACAGTTCTCATCTTTCTTTTCAAAATCAATTAGTTTTTTCCTTTTTTTACATATTTCAGTTTATCCACAATTATGGAAACAAAATGCAAAAGGTGAACTTGAGGTATTGACAAGTATGATGGTAAAGATATGATCTTGTGCTTGCCACAAAACAAATTTCTTGGTTTTTTTATTTATTCCTCTTTCATTGTTGTATATTAAGTTTGCAGTAACGCCATGTGCATGTAAATATCTGTATCTACTTTGCTGTGTAGATTTGTTCTTGAAAACTGTCAATGTGATAAGGACCTCTCCTATTGCTCGGCATTGTCACCACTCTTATACTCCCTTGTTATTGGAAGTATTCCATTTGAAAAATTTGGATGCCAAATTGTTTCATTTCACAGCAACTTTGGACAGCCCCTGTACAAATTATTACCCAAACCCCTGAACCAACACTGTGTGAAGAGCGTACCTGGAATGATAATGGACCTCGCCTTTTGCTTGGTCTTCCCCCTGATCTAAAGTATTGAAATTGACAGATGTTGATGCCAACTTATCTTCAATTCACAGCAACTTTGGACAACCCCTGTCCTAATTTTTGCCCAAAGCCCTGAACCAACACGGTGTTAAACACCTGTAGCTTAAATACCTGCAATGATAATGGACTAGGCCCTTTGCTTGGTCTTCCCCCTTATCTAAAGTATTGTAATTGACAAATTTGGATGCGAATTTATTTCAAATCACAGCAACTTTGGACAACCCCTGTCCAAATTCTTGCCCAAAGCCCTGTGTGAAAAGCATAAAAACCTGCAATGACACTTTACATACACCCTCCCAGGATGTATGCATTTAATATTGTGTATCACAATAGAGTAATTTCCTTCACATTGTGTAATGGAGAAGAAAAAACACTAGACTCTATTTACCCTTGACATGCCGATTCTATCTTTATCTCAACTAGAAGAATTCTGGGCCAAAACAAATATTATACTTGGGATAAGGAGTGTTTGCTTTTTGAAAGAAGAGTTTGATGACTTGAAGACAAATCAAATCAATAAACAATCCATAAACGCTAGTTGATTTAACCGCTGAATCTAAGGACCGAATGTGGTTTGAAACAGAATTAGAAGGTAAGCCCACTGGGCGAGTTGATCAGGAAACAAAGTACGGAACTAATTTGACTTGTTTCATGTATTGATAGCTGATATACAGAGGGGTATCTGTCAAAACAGCCGACTCTTCCTGATCTACAGAAAACTTCAAATGGCTAAACATGACTTAAACCATAACTTGCTCTATGCTTAAACAATGTAGGCTGTACACCAACTACCATTAAGAGTGGTTCAAATCCAAGTGTGTGCATGGGGCTAAGTGTTTATGGTTTGCAAATCATCAACGTTGTATTTGCATGAGATGGTATTGTTTGTGAGGCTGGATTTGATTTTTGGGTTTGTGTCGGCCATTTAAAGGCCTTCGAGAAAGACTCTGCTGGGGTCAAAACGTCAGGTCAATAACCATTTTTGGCATTTATACCATATGTCCTTTTAGTTGGTAAGCAGTTTACAACAGACGCTATTTTTATTTACTTTTTAAAGGTCCACAACTGCCCAAGCGATGGTAGAGGTTGATATTGTGTACAAAAAACCATTGGTGCACTACGGTTGCCCAGGTTGTACACTACCCAGGGAGCTGAGAAAGGAATTTATTGGCCCAATGACCAGGGCACTTATGTTAAGCGCATTGAGACGGTTACTGTGAAATGCGCTAGTTGTTATTAAATACTTTGGTTGGCGTTGACAGAATGAGTATCACTTAGCCTGGCTGCCAGTTGTTTCTTGAGGTCCAGGTTCTATCGCCAGTTGTTGTTCTTCAGTTGGCGTTAACAGAAAGTATGACCAGCCCACAGACTTAGTATCACCTAGCCTGGCTTCCAGTTGTTTCTTGAGGTCCAGTCCCAGTCACCAGCTGTTGTTCTTCAGATGGCGTTAACAGAAAGTATTACCAGCCCACAGACTTAGTATCACCTAGCCTGGCTTCCAGTTGTTTCTTGAGGTCCAGTCCCTGTCACTAGTTGTTCTTGCAGCAGAGTATCAAGCTCTTCAGGCGTTGGTTTTGTGACCAACTCTTCAGCTTCGTCTCTCAGAGCATCTGCTCTTTCAGCGAGCTCCATCTGGAAAGTCAAACATTGTCATCAATAATTACAAAGCTTGGTTCTTGAAGTATTGTTTTTCCACCGACTGGTGGTGTCTTTGGAATGTTGCATTCTTGGAGGGAAATTACCTGTTTTTGTTGATTCCGTGGTAGCTCTTTTTAACCTACATTGTTACTGGTCTTTCCCCTTTTGAACTATATCTCGTCTCACTACTGTTGCTAGTCCAGGCATGATATTCCTTCTACTTTAGTCTGATTTCTGATTTTTGTTGTTGCCCTTGTAAAGTCATATTTGTGTTGCCTTTTTATTACCTTTTTAAAAAAGGCCTTAAATTTGAACAGTCCAATTTAAGATTGTTGAATACTTTTTAAGGATCAGCAGAAACCCTGTTATATAGTCTCATGTGTAGTTGAATGTTAAACTTGGAAAGTGTGAGTTTACCTTAGCTGCAGCCACAATTTGCTGGGCAATTTTCATCGGGAGATGTTGTACACTCTCAGTGAGTTGACTGGGGTCGGCATGGGCGAGGTGGCGGATGGTTTTGTACCCTGCCCTAACAAGCTGCTTTGCCCTACCCTGTACAACAGACACAAAAACACAAACAGGCTTAGCTATTGCTGTAAAATGTAAGAAAAACAAATACTGGAATAGTGTGACTTTAATTGTGAGGGTGTGAATTCTCACACGCCTGCTTTTCATCTCACTGTTCCATTTTCTTAAAATAGAAAACAGAGGGAAATTGAGCTTTTAGCTTGTTTTCGACACTAGGAAAAAACAAAAACGACAGCAACAAACTTATAAGCTGATATTGAATTTCTTTCTGCAATCAGATGTTTCAGTTATATATAGTTTTTTATAAGTAGGGTTAGAGGTGCCTGTCTCCTTAAAAAAAATCAAAATATTACCAATTCCAGTAGGGATAGGCTTATGTACATGTAATATGTAATTATTAGTCCTCTGTTGGCGGGACAGACTACCTATCCCCATACTGTGGTTTGGGGACTGGCCTGTTGACAAGCATTTTTAAATATGTTTGTGCTTTTGATCATTTTTATGTAAAGGGGCCAAATATAGATCTTAAAGTATCACTATTATTATTACTCAGTAAATATTTTGTTCAAAACAAACAGTATGAAAACAAGTGCATATAAGCTTGTAACATAGAGGTGACTGACCTGTTTGACCCCTGGCACCTCCAATAATGAGACAAGGTCAGCGGTGGCGCAGTACGTTAGGTCAAAGACCACTTTAGTGAGGAGCTGTTGATAAGCCCAAAACTCGGGCAGATCCTGCAAGGAAAGAATAGAGTGAAGGATCGGTAATCACCCGGCGCAAAGGCGATTGGTTTTATTCAGTAAAACCACATTGATTATAAAGTGGACAAAAAAAACAAGTAATTATTTGTTGCGAACTGCTCACTGACGAAAATGTCCTGTGGTATAAATTTCACAAACTTGTAACGACCCTGACCTCTCATCCCTATTTTCTATTTCTCAAAGTCTTTCTCGAGCTATTCTGCAATGGTCTAATCCTTTAGGCATTAAAAATTCTTGTTCATGAAGCCTATACCAGTAGGCCTACCAACCCTCCAGAGAAATATCCCGTACTAAACTACGGACAAAATCAAGGAAATTTGAAGACATTTGATTGTCACAACTATTCAATTATTTCTTATTTAACCATTCAAGGAACATTGTAGTCAAATAATGTCTTTAGAAAAGATCCCCATCTCCTAGGATTGGACTATTCATGTTTGAACTGAAACGACCTGAGTAAACCCTATGATGAAAAAAAGCAAAAGCCAGTTATTTTTTAGTGAACCCAATTCCGCTGAATATTTAACTTACCTCACAAAACCGCTGCACGCTGGATCCAAAACTTGCAGCTGAAGTGAACAAGTTTTGGATGAAGCCCCGAGGCATCTCAAAGTCTGAGGCAACGTCCCAGATGTTGGTTTGCTTCAGCAGTTCCCACAGCATCAAAGTCAGGTAAAAACGCTGCACATTGAAGTCTGTCCGTTCATCAATCTGGAGATAAATATGGACATTTATTGTTTTCACTGATAATAGACGAATTGAAGCCTTTCAGCTTGTAGCGTATTGTGGTCAAGCAATCTTGTCAACAACACTCTCAAGTTCTGATGAGTCAGCAGAGTGTGGGTTCGAACCCCCCCCTGCGTGACGCACATGCTCTTGAGCACGTCACTTAACAGTGATTGCTTCTCATTCAATCATGGTGTGTTGTGGCCGAGTGGTTATCAGAGCAGCAGTGTTTCTTATCAGCAAAGTTTGGGTTTGAGTCCCTGTCTTGACACTTGTGTCCTTAAGCAAAACACTTTAATTGCTTTTCCTGTTGGATTGGACATTAAGCTGTAGGTCCCGTGTGTTGTGTAATTAGATTAGATTAGATTAAAATTATTTAGAATTAGAATTATTTATTCAGCCAACGTTAAAAAGTAAAAAACCAAAAACATCGGAAATTGTAGTGTACCTCGAGCTCTCTAGATTTAACAATCACAAAATTGTTCAATAATAAACGTAAAAGAACCCAGTGCACTTATTGCCAAGAGAAGTGGTTTGCCTCGGTGGCTAGCAGTGGCTGCTGAATACACTGCAACACCTTGATTTTTAGAATCCCAAATGGCACTTGTGGATTTCACTTTGATCGCTTTACGCACATGGAATTTTACAAGAACGTTAGTGAAGGGAAAATAATGAATTCTGGACTTACTTTGTTGATTTTCCTGCCGGCCAATTTGAAGTTGAGATATCGTTCGGTAACTCCAATGAGTTCAGCCACTTTCAGGTTACCCTCACTCAGATTAGAATACTGAAATTGAGAACAAAAATTACCTCATAAATTCAGCCATATCAGGTATAGTCGCCCTTTTAACTTAAAGCCTCCCAAATGACAACATTATTTACATTTGTTGTTTATTATTTATTACCAAGTCAAATATTTTCATTGGTTATACATCTATAGAATACATGTTTGTATGCACATGTTCTTTCCAATCCGTGGTCAAGTGGTTAGACTACAGGACTTGCAATCACAAGGTTGTGGGTTCGAACCCCAGCTTACCGCTGATTTTGCAATATCTAGAATAAGTATTGTCGTTTAGTTATGAACCACAATTTCTTGATTTGTGTAATTCATAATCAAAAACATTAAACCAATGTTTGTGAGAGAGATTGGCTGTTGCCAGCTTGGTGTTTACCCCCTTCTGGGGTTTTGCAGAGTTCCCTTGATGGGAAGATCATCTAAACAAACAAACAACAATCCTAATCTCTTTTACATTTTCTTTAATGTCATCAGTGTATTAACTTAGGGACCATTACAAATTATCAAGTTTCTTGTTTTTCCAATATGCTGACCCAACTTTTGATTTCAAAGTTGTTTTGTTTTGTCCTTTTTTTGTGTGTATATACTTTTTCTTCTCTGACCAATCCATTAAGGTTTTAAGGTACTACTTTGGGGGAAAAAATCCTTGTGAGCATTTAACACTGTACATACCAGTCGGTCATATATGGCCCAGTTGGGTCTGCTGAGTGGAACAAGATCATATGGCGTGACCAAGAATAGAAGGTGGAGGGTGTTTGCCAGGACCAGGCCTCCATCACAGGCCTGCTTCAGGTCAGCGTAGACAGAAGTACAGAGGTCAATGTCAATGGATCCTGTGGGGAGAAGTGGAAGTGATTTCAGGTCCATTATCAGAAGAATGGAAGTCATGACAAAATTTAAAACTTGCTGTCTGTGGGTCGATTCAAGTATTCTTACAAAAGATTTTCTTCTCTCCAATTATGTGGCATAGCTCTCTTGTTTAGGCAGTCCAGCTTCTACATTATGCCATCAGACATTTGCTTTAGCACCGCTAGTTTATAAATACATATCTCTCATAGCAACCCAGTCTGTTTGTTGTAAATGTTTTCTTGTTACCTGTTTGTCTTGTCTCCTTGTTTGTAGTTTGTCTGTCTAGGCTGTCTTCTACAAGCCTCAACTTAAATTGACAGCCTCATTTTCTCTTTATTTTTGTTTACATAGATTAACTATTTTCTTTCCACCCTCTGTGCTTATTATTTTGCATATCTTGAGAAGAGTGGCATGAAGTAAATGTTGACTTGACTTGAATTGAATTTAATTTAATTGTGCTGTTGGATGCGTGATGAAATAAGTAGAGCAAGACGGAGACAGCAGAAACAGTGAATTGATCAAGGTTATCAGAAAATCAGTGCACTGTTCTTGTCATCGATGACATGCTACACGATCATGTGCCTCAAACCTCACAAACATCAAATGCCCCATCCCAAACAAGCCCCAACAAGGTGTCAATTTGCACCAAGGCAGTCAGCCAGGCTTACCTTTGAAAGCCGCCTGCCCAAGCTTAGTGACAGTCAACTCAAGTTCAGAGGGTGTTCTCTGGACGTTGTCTCTCGGCAGTCTCTCTTCAATGAGCCTCAAGTCCAAGAGACGGTCCAGTCCTACCGTCATAAGAGCAGATATGTCATGACCCTTACTAGTGGCTTGGACACCAAAGAGTGTTCTTTCCATGAACCTCAGGACAGCGTGACGATCAGTTGTGAGCTGTTGAACAATAATATCAGTGTTTATATAGCACTAGATGGACAACAAGAATAATGGATTGGCCACCAAGGGCCGGGAAAAGGAAAAGAGGTAGACAGAGAAGAAGATGGAGAGATGACATCAGGGTATATGCCCAAACAACATGGACCAGAACTGCAAAAAAGAGAAATGAATGGCATTTACATGAGGGTTACATCTTACACTAGATGAACATAGCCTAAATGATGATAATGATGATGATGATATAGCACACCACAGACAAGTCTCTATGCTCTATACAACATAATGAATGGCAATTAAACAAACAGGTATTTTTTGTTGAATTCGTCTACAATTTTAGCAGTTTTGATGTGAGGCGGAGAAAAGTTAAAAAGAGATGGTGATGAATACATGCAGGACTGCTGTCTGTATGTCTTAGTGCAAAAGAACTAATGTATTGAGCAGGTGGTGGATACACCTTAACGAGTTCCTGAAGGTACACTTGGGGCCAAACCGTTGATGCATTTTCAAAGAACCATTTCAAAACACTTTATATGAAAACTATCAACAAAACTTATAAAGGCCTGAGCAATAACCCTATTTAACAATTTATTTAATTGGAAAATATTCAAAGAGGTGAGAGTTTTGAGAGGATGAAAGAAGAGATCAAGTTTACGGAGGGTTTGCAAGTAGCCTTATGTCAAAGAAGAGCATTTTTTAAGATTTCAAGGTTGGGGCTATTTTACCTTGAGGGCAACTAACGTCAGAATGAGACTCCTGATTCCTTTTCCTTCATCATGAAGTAGACTGCTGTAGCAGGCCTCTATTGGCCCACTCAGTAACTCAGCAATCTGGAAGGAAAACAAAAAAAGAGATTGACGTTCTGATGCATTTATGCCAGTTTTGTTTTTTTGCAACATATAGATACATATACAGACTGAATGAGATTCCTTAAGATTCCCTGTCTAAGAAGGATACTAGATGTTTTTAGAAGAGAGAGGATAAGAAATGACACCATTAAGAAATAGGCATCAAGCTAGACATAGTCAAGATCATTAAAATGAAGAGGTTATCCTTCTTTGGGTTCATCAAAAACTCTGAAGAGGTTTCTTGATGCAGCAGCTATCTCTTGCCATAACCCGAGAGACCGATCTGATTATAACTATCACAAACCCTACTTTCCAGATGACTTCTTACCTGTTGACGTTCTTTGGGTTTGACGATGAGAATACTCTCTCCTGAAGAATCGATACCGGCCCTTCCTGCACGGCCAACCATCTGCTTGTACCTGGTACTCGTCAATAAGTCCTGGGCAATGTAGGGACTTCGCAGGATGACTCTATACATGCAAGGGATAACAAACCATGTCTTATTTTGATATCCTATCTTGCAGGAGAAAGACTCCGTGCAGAAATGATTTATCTCAGGACCTCACAAAAAAGTATTGCTTCACAGAAACAAGTTACCAGGCAAAAATACATTAGAATTACATTGGTGTGACTGGTGTCCCACTCAATTTTTGCTTAGCAAGGAAATTAATTAGCACTGACTTCTGCTTAACAGCTTTATGAAGTTGGGCCCAGGTCACTAATGTAAAGCGCATTGGATTAATCCTACCTCGAATTAGGACGAGTAACCCGTCCTAACTTAGGATGGGTTCAATGCGTCCCACCACGCCTTAGGATGCGAAACTTAACTCGTCTTAAGTCCTAAGATTAACACTAAGTTAGGAAGAGTTTGGTGAAATCGACAGCAGGGCACTTATGTAAAGCGCTTTGAGACGGTTATTGTGAAATGCGCTATATAAGAATTTGTTATTATTATTATTAATACCATAATACTCACCTCTTAGCGGGTAGATTAACCCCAGCTGCCAGGGTAGAGGTACACGCCAGGAGGCACAGTGTACCCTCAGAGTAACCCTCCTCAATCAGTTTCCTCTCATCCATGGTCAGGCCACTGTGGTGGTACGCCAACCCAAAGGGGATGGTGCGCTTGAGGGTTGGGCACAGGTGGTTGTCACATTCACGGCGTAGGGACTGCAGGAGAATGGCTTTCTCTTTGGACTTGTGCTGCGTGATCTTCTTGACTAAATTTCTTTTTGTTTCATGAACAAAAAACAAAACAAAATAAAACAAAATAAGTTGTTGGCAGATTCAACCCTTCATCTTCTTGGGTTAAAAACTCACTTACAAAATATTTCTTGTTTGTATTTCCCTTAAAGGCAGTGGACACTATGGGTAATTGTCAAAGACTAGCCTTCACAGTTGGTGGGTCTCAACATATGCATAAAATAATGAACCTGTGAAAATTTGAGCTCAATCGGTCATAGAACTTCATGATATGAATGAAAGAAAAAAAACATTCTTGTCACACGAAGGTGTGAGCGTTTAGATGGTTGATTTCGAGACCTCAAGTTCTAAATTTGAGGTCTCGAAATCAAATTCATGGAAAATTACTTCTTTCTCGAAAACTATGTCACTTCAGAGGGAGCTGTTTCTCACAATGTTTTATACCATCAACCTCTCCCTATTACTCGTCACCAAGTAAGGTTTTATGCTAATAATTATTTTGAGTAATTACCAATAGTGTCCACTGCCTTTAATGGACTTGATGTATATTAAAAAGAGGGATGACAAAAGTGACAAAAAAAAAGGAACAAAACCAGTGAGCAAATCTATTTTAAACACAAAATTAATATAGAAAAATATTGTACAATTATGTGAACAATTATTTTTGCCTTTAGCGATTGTTTTACATCTGTCAGGAAAATTCCCAAGGCGCACAGAATTTTTGAGAAGATCTTGAAATCTCAACAACTTGCATGCGTGCCTAGTTCCTATATTTGATTTTTAACAATCCCCCACCCTCCACCATTCAAAGTTTTAAAATCCTAAACTGTCCTTACTTTGGCATGTACTTGCAGATAAATTCAGCCACATTCTGGCAGCTTTTCTTGGTGGCACAGAAGACAAGGCACGAGTTGTATGGTATGACCTCCAGGGCCAGCCCCACTAAATGATCGGGGTCATTCCGACGCATCGCACGATCATACTGAAACACAAGTAAACCAGGTATTGAGTATCGATGCAAACACGCAAAGTTTTACTACAGCATTGTTTGAGTCTTGAATGCCCTACTTGAAATTTCAGATCTGTTTTTATCTGTTGTTTGGCTTTATATTTTTTAGTTTACATCAAATTCGGGTACCATATTTCACACTTTTGGCTTGATACACCTGTTATACTTGACGATTTGCATGGTGTAAGATTTGTACGATAGCAATTGTCTATATATATTTGGTTTGCGGTAACACCATGTGTGTATCTACATGCCAGGTAGCAACTGTGTAGATGTATTCAGTTCACCACATAATATCATATTGCAGGCTGAGGTAATTTATCTTCAATTCAAAATCACAGTGGATGATACTAAAGGATCATACAGTAGGAGGGTTATATGTGTACTGTGTGTATGCATTCATGAAATGATAGCATTATTGCTGGCTAGCGTAGAAATTTGTCATCCGAATACAGTGTATGGTATTAAACGGTCAGACAGTAGTAGGGTTAAACAAAGTTTGTGATAATAGCAACCTATTGAGATGTATACTCAGAGTGTCATGGCCGAGTGGTTAAGAGCATCGAATTCAAGTTCTGGTGCTAATTCACCGGAGTGTGAGTTCGAATCCTGGTCATGACACTTGTGTCCTTGAGCGAGATACTTTACTGTAATTGCTTCTCTTCACCCAGGGATATAAATGGGTACCTGCGAGGGTAGAGGTTGATATTGTGAATGAAAAGCTTTCGGAGCACCACAGCAGCTCGGGGCTGTATACTCCCTAATGGGAGCTGAGAAAGATTAAAGGGATGTTTATTGGCCCAATGACCAGGGGACTAATGTAAAGCGCATTGATACAGTTTATTGTAAAATGCGCTATATAAGAACTTGTTATTATTATTATTACTCACTGGGAATGCCACTATTCTAGAATGAATGAACCTATCGTCAGGACAAAGCGCTGATGGATTTATCTCAAAGATGCTATCTTCAATCTTGATGTACTCCTTCAGCTCCACAGGTCTGAAGTCGCTGCTGTAAACCTCCGCCCTAGCGAAGTCACACAGGTCCTGGATGTTACTCAGCGTAGCACTCATGCCAATGATGTGTGCTGTGTTCAGGTAGAGAAGCTTGGCGATACAGGCCTCAAGGCTGGCCCCCCGACGCCCACCGTCCCCCAACATGTGTAGCTGGAAACAGAGTTAAGTTCATCAGTAAATATTTATATCTACTTCGTTTTTTTTATGTACTTCTAATCACTGTGAACTTAATCACTGTAGCTTGGAGAAAACCTGTAGCATAGCATTTGCTGTGTGAAACAGAAACACAGGGGTCACCCCTACTCTAGTAATTTCTTGGGTGGGTTTCACAAAGTTAAGACTAGTCTTATCTCAAGTTAACTCTTCCTAGCTTAGGACTAGCCTAAAGTTTTAATATCTCCTAGGACTAATCCTAACCTAACTCTTCGTGAAATAGACCCCTGGGTTCTTTGACATGCACTACCAATTCTACAACAATGTCAAAGCAATAGGGTAAAGTATCTTGCTCCGGGACACAAGTGCCAAAGACAGGACTCAAACCCACACTCTGCTGGTCAGAAAGACCAGAGCTTGAGTCATCACTCGGCTACGTCACACCATAACAAAACCTTCAACTACCCTCCCTCTCACCTCGTCTACAACGACCAATCCCAGAGTCTCAATCCTCCCGTCTAGTATCAGGCTGTTCACCAGACTATGTGCCTTCTCTATTGTAGCCACGTACAACGTTTTCTTCTTGCGGTGTTTGCGGGGTGGGATTGCGCCTTTACTACCGGCGTACTCCTCCACCAGGAAGCCTAGCTCAATAGCAAAGGTAGACAGTGAAGCAACCTGGAACACAATACAAAATAGCAAGTCATTACTATCTTATCCCAACAAATGCATGAAATAACAAATCTGTGAAATTTTACTCAATTGATCATCAAAGTTGCAAGAGAATAATGGAAGAAAAAACCCTTGTTGCACAAATTTGTGTGCTTTCAGATGCTTAATAAAAGGCTTGTTCAATATTTGAGTGAGAAATTACCTCTTTCTCAAAAACTATGTTACTTCTGAGGGAGCTGTTTCTCGCAATGTTTTATACCATCAACAGCTCTCCATTGCTCATTACCAAGACATGTAAAGCGCCTAATTCAAAAGCCTCTCAGCATAGTACATACCTTCTCTTGTACGATGGAAACAAATGGGACGATAAGCAGGGCATCCTTCTTGTTGCATAGCAACTGCCTCATGATGAGTATCTCGGCAACCAACGTCTTGCCTCCACTAGTGGGTAAGGAGTAGATGAGGTTGCGAGAATGCTGGATGGCTGGAAGAGTCAGGCACGAATGCTGCCAATCTGGAAAGGTGAGAAAGAAGAGAAAGATGTTGTTATGAAAATTGTCTACTCGAAGCGGGTATATGATGTACTGTTTTTGAGTGCCCTCAAACAGTCCATTTACTTATAAACATAGACTCGGTTTGCAGTGTAAATATCTCTTTTTGAGTAGTGTTGGTTCTGTGAAGAATCGATGTTTAATGACTCTTAACATTTGGATCAGTATGCTCCGATCCTGAAGACGATCAGAGCATACTGACTAGATAACTCAGTTGGTAGAGCGCTGGCACATTAATCAAGAGGTTGCAGGTTCAAGTCCTGATCTTGTCAATTTGTCTATCAAAACTGACCACATCTTCTTTGACTACATGTACAAGTAAGAACAAAATTACCGTAGAGACAATCTATCCCTCTGTGTTCCTTCAGCATAAGAGCAACCTTGCTTGGTAAACCGTAGAATGGGCCGATGTCGTTGGCTTCAATGCTGTTCTTCTCCTGTAGCATTTCAGTCAAAGCCTCCTCAACCTTCACCTTGCGAAGCTCAGCACTGCGGGTCTGCTGAGGGGTAGTCACCAGTGCATTGCTCTGCAACCTCTGCCGCAGCCGGCTAACGGCAGAGGTGACTTTGGGGGTCGTTAGGTCAGTCACTGCAACCAAACTTGCTCCCGCTTCTGTTTTAGCATTTTGGCAGTCAGTCTGGGTGGTCACCCGTGCATTGCTCTGCAACCTCTGCCGCAACTTGCTACCTGCAGAGGTGACTTTGGGGGTCGTTAAGTCAGCCACTGCAACCAAACTTGCTCCTGGATCAGTTTTAGTAGCATCTTGGCAGTCAGTCTGAATCTCTGAAAGTCTGGACGATGTTTCTTTCGGAGTTACTCCAGTGTGGAAAGAATGCGGATGCGGTAAAGATGTTTCGTTAACATACTTGAGGTCTTGATCGGAACAAGATTCAAACAAAAGACGTTCAGCATTTAACCTTGAAGGATTTGAACCATCTCGAAGGACATTCTTTCCTTGAGCTGAGAATAAATCTTCAGCCTGCTCCTCCTCGATACTCTCTTTCTTAGTACCGATTTTACTAAACCATCTTTCTGCTCCGGGAGTTTCTGAGTTATGCTCATCACACCATTCTAGTTGTAAATGATGTGAAGTTCTACCTGAGTTTTTGTCTCTCACAAGGTCTTGTGGTATGCAACCATTTGATAGCACCTTCTCTCGGACAACACTGCACTTGGCTTCAAGATGTGCCTGAGACCTTGGCGAGGAACTCCCAACGAGCTTTGGGCAATCTCCAATTCCCTCTCTCATTGAGGGATAAGTCCCAGAACTAGTTTCATTCACGGTACCCTTGAGCTCTGTCTGAGAGTTCAAGATAAGTTGATCCATGTCAAGTCGCTCAAAGAAAGAGTCGTTGCCATCCCAATCGGCAGAAACGTTGCACTGAGTCCTTACAGATGGAAGTAACTTGATATTCTTCAGACGTCGTCCCTGAGGTGTGGGCGGCAGCGGACTGCAGTCTGGTGTCGCTTCCTGTAAAGAATAAAACAGATAATTAACTCTTGCAGTGCCATGGTTACAAACACAACACTTTACCCAGTTAAGCACACATGCAACACCGAGAGAAAAATATGGTTCTTAGTAAAAACCCGAAGGAGTATACAACTGTGCGTCATAGCTCAAGTGGTAGAGCGTCGGTTCAAATTCCAATGAGGACCATTTGATTTTTCTCTCATCCCAAATTTGGTTGGTGCCAAGTTTGTACATGTGTGACCTATTTTATTCTGAAAGTACTGTACCAATACCGTATCTACGATCTACTTTATTATTAAAAATATGTACCTCAAAAAGCTGGGTATTTTAGGTTCAATCCGCAAAGGCAATAAACAGTTTTTATCGATGAAGATCCATTTACAAGTATGGGAAAATCATTCAAATCATTTTGGAAATTGAAAGTAAGGTATAAGATAAAGTTAGGAATGGTGTTACACGTTGGCATTTTGTTCAGAAAAACTAACTTTTATAAATAAAAAATTCTGAAAACAATGTCAATGATGGTAAAATGTTAAAGGGTTTACCTCTGAACTTGTAACAGCGCTTTGAGCTACAGCCGATATGCCATGAGAACGAACTACCCTCCCACAATCCCCCTCCTCTCCAGGCCACACCAGGGGACTGCTCGGCACTGAATCCCCAACATGAGGTTCATCGATCGTCGACCTGAGCCCCCGGTCATCACTTGTCAGCACTCTGAACAACGGTCCCTCGTTATGAATCAATGCAATGTCACTTAGATTTGTGATCTTTAATTGGGTCTGTGACTGTGTGTCATGACTCGACCTGGAATTATTTAATTCTCTCCTAAGCCCATCCACATGATTTGATACGAACACCCCTTCAAATGAAGGTTGTTTCTGTAATGATGAGTCTTTACTGCACACATCTGAATCCTGGATTGACCCATCATCAGGATGGGTGTGGTGGGTGTCTGAAGCCTTGAGTTTCTTGGCTGAGGATTGAACCCCCTTTAGGTTTCTCTTTCTTGCTGCTACTCTACGTTTAGGTCCGTCAGACAAATTTTCCATGCTTGTTATTTGACATCATCACTGACTCTGAGTTGTCTTACCATCCTACATGTACATGTACCTATGCAAAGACACATGTAGGTAAAGGAAGCGGACACATTTCAAGTTTAAATAACAAAATAAACACAACTTATTTAGACCCAGTAACTGGGGCGCTGTATTCCTTTTTTTGACAGTATCGATGTCAACATTTTGAAAAAAAGGACTGATAATTAACAGTGATGGTGATAATGTCAATATTTTGAAAAAAGGAACACAGCGCCCCAGTTACTGGGTCTACAATTTAATAATAAAAGTTGAATACTGTTCGTAAGTGTCTCTGTCCTTTCTATATGGTTAATGTGAGTTACTCCATACAGAAACACAAATTGATTCATTAAGTTTAAATCTTGTCCACACTAGACTAACTAAATTAAAATCAAGCAATTAGGCACTTCTTTTCTAACTAAGCACAATTCCTCCTGTTTTACGCACACCTAGTCTTCACCTCAGCTTTACATGCAGAAGTGGACTTTACTGAATGCTACGTAGATTTAGGGTAGCTAGATTTGGAGGATGAAGCCTAATAAATGATAAACCTAAAACAAAAACGACTGTCTTCGGTTTTTTGGTTCGTTGACATTTTCAATTTTCAATTTACTAATTCTGTTAGTATTTATTTCTATTTTATTTGTATTTTGCAAACTGTGCAAACTTAGCACGAAGAAACAAATGTCCTGAATTTAAGTACCTAAACATGAAAACTAACTCATTTGGGATAACTTTCCGTATGGCGCCACCACTTTTTCACTCATTTTTACAAAAAGGGATATGTCAATCAGGTAAATTAGATACTATATTATTTTATTTCGAATGAAAAAGTGGTGGCGCCATACGGAAACTTTTCCCTAATTTGAAATATTGGCTAATTTGTGTCCTACCTCCATGGATTTACCCTGGGAAATAAAGCATTGTAATGTTGTTTACCATTCCATCAAACAAAATCAAAGGGAGATCTTTAAAAATGGTTTCAAGTAATTTAAACACCGCCCTCTCGAGTTATAAATTGTCACAGGTTTCCCGAAAATTGATTTGGTCACTATTTTGTTGGGTTGCGATTTGCAAATACATTTATCTTTATACCATTGAGGAAGGTTTTACAGAGTCTTATTCCTCAAAAAAAGAAACATTTTTTCGTTTTTAGTAAACAGTTTTTTTCTTAAATCTACGTAAACCGACTTTTTTAAGCCGTAGCAGTTCGCAAACAAGGAAGAGAAAATCCCTAGACGAAAGATAAACTGGGGTACCACAACCAAACTTACAACGGGGATGCTCGTCCTTGCTCTTTGGGTCCTTTTTCTCGCTGTTGTTTGTATTGTAAACAAAAGCATATTTTAATGAATGATTCAATCAAAGCTTAATTGTAGACCTTTGCTATTAGTTTCCCGATATTATAAACTAAACATAATTATTCAGTTAATTTTTCTAGGGCAGGGCGTCCCCTTTATTATCCTACGTACATCGTGTATAGAAATTTGAAAACGAGGCAATTTTCCATGACGTCATTCAATGAACACCGCACCACCGCGTTGTTGTGTCGATATTTTTTCGTTGAGGTTTTGTCGATAGATTTTGTGACAGTTTGTTGCAACGAATCTAAACATGTCTGCCCAGGAGCAGATGCGTAAAATGCTCGACGAGCTGATGGGCACGACCAGGAATGGTAAGTTTATTGTAAAAGGAAGGAATTTTATTGTAATTTGTAATAATTGAACACAATTTCCTCCATCTTTGTTTACCCCATGCCCATATGCGAATGTAAGACCAAGTTGGTATAAACAATAAACTTGTACTTGTGACAATAACGATTTTAGTTTTAAATGTTGTGAAGCAGAGCAATATGAAAATTTAATCGATAATGTTATTACGTTAAAAGACAACAAAGCTACTTTTTGTGGCGTTTTGGTTACATTTCACTTAAAATTTGAGTATTTGTAAATGGGTCCTCAAATGGGCAGAACAACATTCAGTTCATCCTGTCTCTAAAAAAATAATGATATACATAGACCAAATGGTTATGTTATTTACAATCCATGTATGGGTTACTGGGTACAGGGGGGCGGAGTGATTTTCCCAAAATTGTGGTAAATAAAACTATTCAAGTCTTTTTTTCTGTTATTTATTTTTTTCCAATTCAAAGTTGAAAAATTGTGTTTGAATTCAAGGCATTTATATTTTTAGAGTAGAGACACGATCACTGTAAAATATACTGTGTAGTTCTGTGTTTGCTTCTACATGTACAGTGAAAAAACAAAATAGGATATTTCTTCTTTCTAAATTGCATCCAGCACAGAAATTCCAACAAAAGCCCCCTGAAAATTAAACAAGTGAACCCAGCTTAGTCGAACAAATGCATGAATTCTTTTGGATAAAAGTTAACACCGAGAATTTCATTACCTAGGGTACATAGCTAAAGAAAGCCCCTCAACCCCTGATATTTACAGCTTTCTTTGGCCCGTCTGTTGTACTTGTAGGAGAACAATTGTTTGACAGCATCAAAAGAGTCTTCCATTTACGACAAGCAGTTGCCGTGAGTTGTTTGTTCTTAAATGTGTTCTTGTTTTTGTTTTTTATGCTTCGACCAAATTACCACGAGGCAGTTGTACTGATTTTGGCTGGACGGTGTATTATAACCAACAACGTTAATTTTATGATTACTCACTGTAACTTGTCAACAGGGCTTCAATATGTAATAAAAACGGATTCTTGTTGATGATGTGCTCTTGACTTGTGAGATAGCATACAAACAGATTCAATTTAAAATGTTAACTTTGTTCGCAATATCCGAGTAGTCTGGAGTTTGGTAAGTTGATATTTCTTTCCAATTTACGTGTTGTCACAAAATACTAATTTATACTAGCTGATAAGTAGAATGGCATCCCAGCTTAGCAAACCGTCTTGTAAGATAACAATGGGTCAAACGTTACAAACCTAGGTTTCATTGTGGTTTCACTTTATATTTACATGTAGTTTAAGTGCCTTTGTAATCTTTGGATTAGACTTTTTTCTTATCGCAGTCCCTGGGACCTCAAGTTTTAAAATTGTTTTCATGAAGGCTAACTCTTAGTTATTTTAGGCAGGTTGGGTCTGAAGCATTTTGTAAAGGAAATTTTGTAATACTTTGAATAAATTAACTTCAATACATGTACATTCTCTGAAAACAAGATTTTGATGAATACCATTTAGGGCTGCAAGAAAATTCAAATTTCTTACAGGTAGACTTGAGAGGTTTCATGATTGATGATTAATGTATAATTGTATAGTGTAGGGAGAATCGTTTAAACTTTCAATAATGGAAGAGAAATTGTATCACATTTAGTTCTATGGATTAACCAAATGTAATTTTTAAAGTAAATTTAGGTTGCAGAGGAAATTACAACGCGGTTACTTCCAAGAAACCTTTTATAATTTGTGTGAAATAATTGTTGACGTTAAAATTAACCGATAAATTCATGCTAGCACATGTAGGTGATAAATAGGAAATCTTTGAAATGGGCAGCTTTTAAAAATTATGAAATACAGGTTTATTACATGCATGGAGTAGTCTTGTGAATTTTTGATACGACTTGAAAGTAGGCAGGACTGGAATTTGATTCATCTTCATTTTGAAAAATGGAACTTCCATTGGAAAATCTTACAGTCTATGGGAAAGTTTTTAAGGACGCACCAAGGCCAAGAACAGGGCAACTGAGTCCATTAAATTCCAGGCCTGAGTAGGATCAAAGAGCTCTTTAGGTAATTAAATTGTGGCAATAAATCTGAATGAGGGCTTGGTTCTTGGACATTGATTTGTTCCAAGGATCAAGTTTCACTGTCAGGCAGGCAATAACTTATTAAGGAAGCAAATGGGTAGTTTTAAACAGTATTTGGTTGTCCCTGATAATACCCTTCACACTGTAAGAGTGGAATAGGTGAGAGGGTAAGCTCACTGTGACTTCAAGTCATTCCACTGTTTCAGTTTAACCTTGTGACTTTGTTACGCCAGGTACACACGCCGTCATCGTCCATCATGCTGGATCAGGTCTGTCAAACGGAGAAGCCAAAGTTGATTCGTTTCGTTGCAGAGATAATCCAGAATAACTGCATTTCCGTGTGTATTCAATAAATAATTGTATTTTTTTCCCTTGTGCATAGTATAAATGTACATGATTCCAGCATGTACTGTTTCATGGATGTTTTTAACTGTTACATGTACAACTCTACTTACTTTCTAAAACAATTCACACATCGGAAATAATCTTTTTTTTTTACTCTTCCATAAAGATGATGATGAACTGTTCAATCTGATATTCATGAAATATTGTTTGATTGTTCATTTTCTATCTTCAATTTTATGCAGAATAAAGAAGTATACAATTTTTTTTTAATCTCCAACTAGTTTCATGTAGCCAAATTGCTAGACAAAAAATGTTCCTGAGTATGTTGCTATCAGATGAAGCAACAAGTGTCCTCTTGGCTAACTTGTACAAAAATTTCATTCTCACAACCACAATGTTACATAATATCAGTCATAAAACCTGAAAATTATCCTGTGAATGTTTTTCTTTTGTGTTGTAGGAGAGGAGGAAGCCATCAACCATGTGAGATTTGACAGCCCTCGGGTTTGCCGAGCATTCCTACTTAATGCCTGCCCACATACCATTCTTGAAGGAACCGTAAGTACATTCATTAGATAATAATGGAGTGGGTTAAGGCTGTGTCTGAATTGCCAGCTACAGCTTTGGCTACAGCTAGACTTCCACGTCATGCGTTGAGGTATCAGACGTTCTTAGCAACACCCTTCGCAACAGCTGCAGCTGTAGACGTCAATTTGGATATGGCCTTAGCTAAATGTGTGTACTTGTTATAGCATGACGTGTACGGTAATGCGTACGTGTTATCCTTTGAAGTTTCACAGTGCCATTCCCACCTGTGCAAACTCAAATCATTAAGCTGCGTGTTGTGGGCAGAGGTCAATTTGTTGGGGCAAGCCAACTGTTCCTTTAACAAATGCTTTTAAATTGCAGATTGCTTTCTTGACGATTCCTGAAAAGAGCTAGAATATCGTTTTGACGATGCAAACATTATAGCTAGGTTGTGTACGTAGAGCAAACATGTACTTTTTTAACCCTGGGCTTAACATACTATGCTTTTTAAGAAGAAATGTACTAGCTTAACCTCTATATTCTCTTAGACCCTCCTAATCTTGGTATCATTTAGCCTAGTATCATTTTCAGTGAGTTTAATCCAACTTATGAAATTCACAGTATGGTAGGCCGCTTTTATGTGAAGTTAGTATGCCTTCATGGGTGTGGCCGGGCGGAAATTTGTATTCTTTATTTTATCTTCTTTTTTTTGCAGAGAATGGACTTGGGAGCTTGTAATAAGATACATGACCCAGCCTTACGTGCTGACTATGAAAATGCAGCACAGACCAGAGAGTTTGGTTACGATGTTGACGTAAGTATTAATGGTCAAGGCTTTTAATTTAATGATTTGAAACCTTTTAAGGGTACAACCTGTATTAATCTCTGTAAGGAAGAAGTGGTGACTCTGGAGAAGTAGCAAATAGGCTAAGCGGTCAAGTGCACTGGACTCAAGCTCCGGTGTTTCTTTTCAGCAGAGGTGTGGGCTCAAGTCCCGGACTTGACACTTTTGTTCTTAAGCAAGACACTTAAACCATTGAGGCCAAATTGGAAACTTGTACGCACTGCAGACAACATTTGGCCATTGTTTGGTCTTCATTGACCTCATTGAGGGCACTGTTTTCAGTGCTTTTGACGTCATTTTGCAAGGGGTCTAGGAGCTGTGTTTCTGAACAGAACCAGAGTTGTGAAACCACCACATCTTTTCATAACCGCCATAATTCATTTGAAAGATAGTAACATGGTGCTTCAACAAACCTTATTTTTCTAAATTGTTTAACCCACCATACAAAGTTTCAAATCCTACCTAATGATTGTTTGGTGTTTGTTCATCTTGCAGGCCATGCAACAATTAAACGCTTTCATAGCAGACTGCGACCATCGTACAGAGATTGCCAAGAAGCGTCTTGCCGAGACCCAGGAGTCACTCAGCCAAGAAGTCAATTCCAAGGTACAGGTTGTTTTTATTTTTTGGTGCTAATATCCCTCAGCAAGATCCTCTTCCATACCAATGTAGATTTTGTTAAATATTGCCAAAAACATTCAGACATTATGTCTCAAAAGTTAGTGTAAACCATCGGACTACTTGCACATTTTGTGAACTTTGGTACCTGTCATGTTGAAAAAGCTACTGCAGTTGTTATTCCAATTATTGTGTGGATCAATTAACAAGATACAGGCACCCTTTGAAGGTGGCAAGTTGTTCTGGCAAGAACTAACCAATACAGTCATTTAGTGTAATTTTATCAATAAACCCAGTAAATTTTGTAGTCGTTTTTTTCTGTCAAACGTGCCCACTGCCTTTAAGTAACAAAACTTTTCCAAAAGTCTAGTTGCTCTTCTCACACCCCAGACCCACATTCTAAAAAGTACATTTTCCCTCTTTAACCCAAAGCTACAGTCATTAACCGTAGTACAACAAAGGTACTTTTGGATTGAGAACTAGTTTTCCAAGGAGCTTGATACTTTGCATTTAACAAAGTGTACTGTGAAAGTCAACAATGTGGTATTCATAATCGTTCATCAGCAGAAGCATTTAATTAACATCTGCATCCCTTTAATGTGAGGATTTCTACCAAATCATTGCGAGCAAAAGCTGCATGGAATATAGATATTCAGTTAGCCCTCCTACTGTCCTGCCATCCACTATCCACCATACAATTGTTATATCTTGGTAACATGGTTTTCATCTTCAAACATTAGTCTAGTTGCTCTTGTACTGTGAAAGTCAACAAGTTAATAAGTAGACGAACAGTTCAAATAAGAAACAATTCTTCACTGTTCCCTCAAACCTGCGGGTGTTTCGTACACAGCGTTGGAAATCAATCAACGGTGGGAACCATCAAGGTGATGTACACCGGTGTACATCACTTTCTATGTTTCCCGACCCTGAGATATATGTAACTTGTGTCTTTGTGTTGTGTTATGTGATTGGTTCTCGAAACCACAATAAAACTTCACAATTTGTCACCGAGGTATAACAAATGGTTTTGAAGGATAGATGCAGTCATATGGTGAGTGCGAACTACACCCACGTTGTTTTAAAGAATAGATGACCTATGTGAGGCACAGTAGCACAGTTCAGTGGTTGAGTGCATCTACACAGGACTTGGATAGTTCTGTTCAGAAGTGTTCCCCCAACACACACTGCCTGTGCAGGGTTAATATTTTCACATGGCGAGTCAACTCACTGGAAAATAGAAGTGAGGGTAGGAGGGTTAACGCAATTCAGTGCCAATTAAGTTGGACATCCAAGTAGCACATTGCTGTTCAGTTACCAGCTTTGAAGATAACTGCCATCAGGAATAACTTCAGGCGTTTGACCTGTGCACCCCCAGCCTTGCAGCATCTATAAGTAGCGCTGTTTATCTATAACCTTATACATATCTTTACCTCCCCTGACCCCCTTCTTTGACTCGTCAACTGCACCCAGAACGTCATCTCAATATTCCACTCATTCTTTCCTTGGACAGATGCAACCAATGCCAACAGGCCTCTTGCTAAGCTGCCGTTGGGTTAAATTGGAGGGATATATAAGAGGAGTTTGTAAGTCAAAAAGAATAACAACAAATACCTCTTACATGATTGTTCTTTGCCCTCTTTGATTGTATGCTTTTTTTTATGTCTTGAAGAAAAATCTAGAGACTTGTCTGATTGGTGGTCTTTATTACACTGAAAAAATACCCATCACAGATAAACAGTCATCCAGTAGACAGCTTTCAGAAAACGTGGAATGGCAGAATAATATCAGATATTTTCAAGAGCATTTTCAGCGTTGGCAAATTGCACTGTGGTGCCTTTTGCTACTGATCTGATCTCTCAAAGATTTCTCTCTGAGCCAATTTTTGGAATAGTCTGGTTGTCCGTATAAAATTCTATTTCCATGGCTGTTTGTGGTAATTTTTTCAGAAAGTACAAGACTCACAAAATATTTTGACCAAGATTTGTTTGTGGGCAACCATGCCATTCAGTGTCTGCTGGATGATACAGAATTGAAAGTCCTGATTCTAACCGAAGTAAAAATTGAAGGTACATGATACCAATAGTTTGCAAGGGGCAAATAGATAGATGATAGTTGGGTATAATAAAAAATGTAGACAACGTATCAAACTAGCAAGTTTTTTTTGTGCGTGAGATTAAGTGTGAATAGGACCAGGTGTCATTGGTGACAACTTACAGCAGCAAAAAGTGTGACTTCCTTGGTTTTCAGGTATTTTTTACAGCATCGGCAAAATTTAGCCCTGCAGTTGAGTTGCAGGATTTTGGCATCATCAGACCAGCAAATCAGCTATCAAAGTTAAACCATTGAAAAGAGCTTTTGATTTTGAAAGTTGATATTGATTTTTGATTGTGAGAATTACTTTGTTTTGAGCTGAGGTAAAATTAACCACTGTTTTGTTTTGCACCTTGGAAGTTTCCATGGACCACAATCTTTTTCACAGAAGTTTAGGCCTACATAAATTATGTGACAAAAGCTGTTATCATTTCTTAACCTCATTTGAAAGAAAAACTATCAAATGAAACGTTTTTTAAAGTGCATTATTTGGTGCTGTTTGTACCCACCAAAGTCACCTGGTCAACGCCTCGGTCGCCCTCTCTAACAACCATCTGTGTTTCCTTAATTCCCAACGTCTTGGCACACTCTTTAGGCTGATCGTGTTCACCAGATCGGAGAGGAGATCGGCATAAAGCTTGCGGAGGCAGAAGCTCTCGGAGAAAAGGGCGACGTGGAAGAGTCCATGAGGATCATGGCTGAGGTGGAAGAGATCAAGAAGAAGAAGTTTGAAGCAGAGGTGAGTAAGAGCCAGCCAGGTTTAAGACAAATGTCCTTATTTCTTCTTAGAGGCATTGGATGTGTCTTTGGAAGATGTGAAGTTTGAATCATGAGAGAAGAAAATCACAGCCCTTTGTTTTGTTCCAATATCTAGTTCTCCATTTTTGGTAGCATATCTTGAAAGATTAAGCCTCATTTATCGCTGAATTTGGCACTTTAAATCACCGTTGTTCCTTACAGAGCAAGCAGATCATCCTTCTAATTCTAAACCTAGATCATCCTTCTAAATTTAGATCATCCATCTAAACTTGGATCATCCTTCTAATGGAGATCATCCTTCTAAACAGAGATTATCCTTCTAAACCTAAGTCATCGTTGCTTCTCATGTTTCCTGACAGGAGGAGTACAAGAACTCGATGCCAGCGTCTACCTATCAGCAGCAGAAGCTCCGTGTCTGTGAAGTCTGCTCTGCATACCTGGGCCTGCAGGACAATGACCGCAGACTCGCTGACCACTTTGGGGGCAAGCTCCACCTTGGCTTCATTGAGATCAGGGAAAAGTTAATGGATTTGAAGGTAAGGCCAGAAAAACAACATTTCCTGTACATTCATATGGAATAACATTATTTATAATTGTCATTTATTGAAATGACAACTGACCACTTCGGGGGCAAGCTCCACCTTGGCTTCATTGAGATCAGGGAAAAGTTAATGGATTTGAAGGTAAGGCCAGAAAAACAACATTTCCTGTAAATTCATATGGAATAACATTATTTATAATTGTCATTTATTGAAATGACAACTGAGAGGGCAAGGCCATTTTCTTTTTGCAAACATTGGAAGTCTATGGGAAACATTTGGAGGGGCACCAAGGCCAAGACCCCGGGCACCAAAGACCATGGCCTCCAAGTAATCCCAGGACCGTTGGTTGCAATCTGAAAAATTGCTGACTAATCAAGTTGATTTTAGTGGCAACCATCCAGGGAGGTAATTCTGACTGAAAAATTGCCATTCACTACTGTTTGTTTTGATTGAAATAATTGTTCATCAAAACCCTTTGTTGTCTCTTCATTTGTCATTTAAACAGAATCACCCAATTTGTTGAACTTTTCACAGGATTTGTCAATGTTTTATTAGATGTAATTTCTCAATGATTTGATTCCTCAATTATTTTTTTAAATTTATGATTTGTTACCTGAATGATTGGGTACATGGACAATTTGGTACCTGAATAATTTGATGTCTTAATTATTTGATATCTGAATCATTTGTTATTAATGATTTCCTTCCACAATAATCTGATACCTACTGATTTGTATACCTCAACGCTGTGATACTTCAATGTTGTGATACTTCAATGATTTAATAATAATAATAATAATACCAAAACTTGTATAGCGCCCTAATCATGTGTAAACATGCTCTAGGGCGCTGAACATCGAAAAATAGACAAACTAAAACATAAGAAAATACTGAATTATAACAACGGGAGTAAACATTCTTAAAAACATTCAACAACAAACTTAATCAATAGAAAACCTAAAGTATTAAAAAGCAATTAGGTCTAAAATCTCAAATGCAAAACACTGTCACACATTGCAAGCATTAATAGTAGGCTAAAAAAACACATGGATTATTGACAATTAAAAATCACTAAACCATTCAGTGAAAATATTCAACTTTAAATAGATGAGTTTTCAGTGCGCTCCTAAATTTGTTCAGTTCTGTTAAGTCTCTTAGGGATGTGGGCAGAGAGTTCCAGAGTGTAGCAGCCGCCTTTCCAAACTGCCTATCACCATATGTGGCAGTTTTAGTGAGAGGTACTCTTAAAGAGGTAGTGCGTTCAGACCTCAATGACCTCATTTGATACTGCAATGATTTGATACTGCAATGATTTGATACTGCAATGATTTGATACTTCAATGATTTGATACTTCAATGATTTGATACTTCAATGATTTGATACTGCAATGATTTGATACTGCAATGATTTGATACTTCAATGTTGTGATACTTCAATGCTGTGATACTTCAATGATTTGATACTTCAATGATTTGATACTTCAATGATTTGATACTGCAATGATTTGATACTTCAATGATTTGATACTGCAATGATTTGTACCTTTATTACTGGTTGATACTTTAGTTGTGTATTCCCTGAATAATTTGATACCATAATGATGTGATACTTTAATGATGTGATTCTTTAATGATTTGATATCTAAACCATGTTCATTCCAATTCAGTACTGGTTATTTTTATTGCCGTAATTCATCATCATAACCTTCTTACTTTTCTTTTGTCACTAAAACAGGATTGTTAAATGATTTTATTCTTTGATGATTTGATGTATTGATGATTTGATACCTTCATGATTTGATGTCTGTATAATTTGATTCTTAATGATTTGATATCTTAATGATTTGATATCTTAATGATTTGATATCTTAATGATTTGATATCTTAATGATTTGATATCCTAATGATTTGATATCCTAATGATTTGATACCTTAATGATTTGATATCTTAATGATTTGATATCTTAATGATTTAATATCGTAATGTTTGGATATGTTAATATTTGACACGTTAACGATTAGATATCTTAATGATTCGATATCTTAATGATTTGATGTCTAATGATTTGATATCTTGATAATTTGATGTCTCAATCCCATTAGTCATTTTGGATAGTTAACTTGAAACAGGAGTTTTTCTATATATGATCAACTAAAAATGCCCATCAAAATGCTTGTTTCTTTAAAAAAAAAAATTATATCAGTACAAAATTTATTTTATCAAATCTTACCTTAGGCCTAAATGCTATTGATGTATTTTATATAATAGAAAGAGTGTTTTTAAGGTTTTTGTTATTGATATTCATGATTAATTGTTTTCTATTTCAGACAAAAGTGGCTGAAAAGAAAGAAGCTTACGAGGTAGAGAGAGCTGAACGTAGGAAGCAGCAAGACCAGGAACGTCTGGAACGAGAAAAGGAGCGAGAAAAAGAGCGAAAGGAACGCAGGTCAGTTCTCCTTAAGAAATGGCAGGTGTTCAACATTAAATTGGGTCTTGATGCATACTGCTCAGTTTCATCCATTTTGTGATCGTTTTACTTTGCAATTTTATAAACCAGTTGTATAAACAGGTGTCAAGAAGTCTTCTGTTTTGCTGTTGTGTAACTTTGTGATCCATAAGTGTTATTGATGAGATGAAGGACACTATTTAAAAGCAGTTTTTTGTAATGTCTTTGCGCATTTCAGAGTAAAGTACTATTTTATGACGATAGGATATTATCTTGTTTAACTTTTTATTTTATTTTCAATTTTTGCTCTTTCTAGGAAGAGATCTCGATCACGATCTGGTTCCAGATCACGTCGCCGGCGCCACTCTCGTTCTAGATCACGCTCCAGGGATCGTCGTCGAAGGTGAGTTCTCAATTCATATTGCCTGTAGGTTAGGGTCTCACCGAAGTCTTTGGAAATTCTTTAAAATATTTTCAGAAAGAACCAGATCAATCAATTAGTCAATCAATTACAGCCACCCCCAGTTAACCTGCATTTTGCTTGTGTCTCAATGGAATTAGAGAAATCATGTGACATCACAGAACAAGCGTCTCCTGGTACCATGCTCAAATTACCCACGATCCATCAGCAATGATTGTTCTGATACGAAGACAGAATTGCCTTCATGGTTTTCTTTCTCAATATGTCGACATATTCTGACATAAAGGTTCTAATAAATTTGACTAACTTACATCTGTGATCATTTAATTGGGTTTAAATTTGGGGAAAAGAGATTCAATGTTTTAGATCAGCTTAATGTATTTCAGTAACTTCTTACAAAAAGTGAATCATAGATGAAAATTAAGGTCCGTTGTTTTGGTTGTCGTTCACAGGTCTAGATCTCGCTCAAGGGATAAACGTCGCCGTTCACGATCCAGAGACCGAGATCGTCGCCGCCGATCACGCTCTCGAGATCGCCGTCGTCGCTCCCGTTCCCGAGAACATAGAAGCTCTCGTTCCCGTCGATCCAGGTCACGCGATCGGAGACGATCACGAGACAGAGACGATAGAAGGAGGCGGTCTCGCTCAGATTCCCGCGAGAAAAAGCGACGTTCCAGATCTGAGTCTCAAGAGAAGTCTTTTGGACGGAGGAAGGCAGAGGACCCTGAACAAGAGAGGGCAGTAGAAGGTTCTCCCGTAAGGAAGGAAGGGAGCCCAGAGGCATCTCCTTTTAGAGGTGATGGCGAGAGCCCCAAAATGGCACATAATGGAGTAGATGCAATGGGAGATGCAAAGGTTGAGAGAGACACCATGGAAGAAGGCGAGACTGGAGATAGTCCTTGAATCAGTAAACTATAAATCAGGCATGCAACTTTTTAGCTGAGCAGCTGATTTCCTCTCTTACTTTTCAAAACTGTGCCATAGAAAACTGAAAAACATTGTACAAAAGTTGTTGGCCATTTCCATTTTTCTCTTTTTCTGCAGTTAGAAAGTTGCATGTCTGATAAATGTAGCATATTCCTTTATAGACCCCTTGCATAATGTTGTCACACTTTCAAGAACCGCCATCCCTTAGGCCAAAAGGAGGCAGGGTGATTTGATGATAGCTGGTCTTTGTATGTGTAAATGTGCTTGTGACCTCAGCATACATGTAGCGTGTCGCATTATGCAAGGGGGGTCTAACGATTTGTATAACCCCCTTGCACAATGCCGAACACACCTTCGAAGAATGTGCATCTTTCTAGGAGTCGTATCTTTTGCATATGTTTGTGCATGATTTTGACCCCCAAAATGGCGGCTAGGATATGTGTTTGTGGGTGTGCTGTGCATTGTGCAACGGGTCTATTAGTCACCTGGCACTTGCTTAGTGGTTCGTATCTTTATTCACATTTGTTTAATGTGCCAACACATTCTTTAATCATAAGTTATGGAAAGCCATCAGGCTTGCAAAGTGCTCAAACAATCAACTTTTTCCTTACTTTCTGATACAAGAAAGTAACTGTCTGATTTATGTGAAATATTATCTTTCAAAGCTTTGCTCGAGATGTGATTGTTTATGCTAGCTCATGGTATAACTTTTGTTTGTGTTGGGATGTGGGAGGGATACTGCCATGTTTTGTCTCAGACATGTTGGTTGATTCTCAAAGTTTGGAAAACCAAATAGAGGCTTAGATTATTTAAACACATTGTGGTTTGTTTCAATGTAGACCTTTATTGCAAAAATGAAAATTGATGAACTTATCTACATGGACTGCAACGTTTTGGTTGTATAAATACCCAAGGTGAAGTTGTGTTTTCAGGAACTTTGAATTGTTTGAAGGGTTTGAAGTTAGCTTTTTACCATTGCTTAAATAAAGATACAAAAATTACAACAGCTTAGAACAACTTCCTGTGTACATAGTGATTTTAATCATTTTCAATATTAATTAACTTTGGCAGGAAAAAGAGGGGAGTCAGGAAAAATGTTTGAAAATGAAGCCCCAATCCCAGCAATTTTTGCGCTGAATTATTTTTGTCCGCTTCACTTTTATTTGCATCTTCCCCATTTACACAGGACATTTCGGTGAGGAGCATTCTGTTAGAGTGTTGTCACTGGTATACACTTAATAGTGAACACAGTATTCAGATTGGGGGTTTTTGGTGTAAATCCCACTCTAGTAAATTTTTCTTTGTTTAACTTTTCCTTGTGGGAAGGTATGCAGTAATACCATGTAATGACCATCTCTAAATGTAGAGTTGGAGTGGTTTTGAAAGGAACTGTTGGTTTCAACTCGCTGTTTTTTGGTCAGTATGTACTGATCATCTTCTGGCGAAAGCACTGCAAACCTTTCCATATCGTATTTCCACCATGCAAAGATTCAAATCCTACATAACTTTTACTTGTTCAACTCCAAATTCCCTTTGTTGTTTATTATTTAGTAATCAGATTGGAAATACAATTTGTTTTATTCGGATGACTAATTGACTATAAACCTGGTACTTTTTTCTTCACCTCTTGTCACTTATTAATTATTCTCACTGTACATTGTGTATGATGTATCCTAACTGCTGTACAATATTGCTAAGTACCTTATTCGTTTAAAACTCAATTCAGGGACACAATGTCCTTTGCGACTATTATTTAATGTCACAACATGTTGAATTAAAGAAACATTTTCTAATTGTAATTTAAAAGAATGGTATGTGTTGTTTTCACCGGTCTCTGTCATCTCAAATTGTGTGAGAATGGGTTGGCTACCAGGGCCCAATTTCATGAAGATGTTCTTGTTAAAGCCATTGTACACTTTCGGTAAACAGTATTGTCCAAGTCCCACACTTCGTTTATAATAATAATAATAATAATAATATAATAATTTATTTTTAATATAGCGTCTTACATAAAAAATCTCAAAACGCTGTACAGTGTTTTACAAACATTAAGCTAAAAAGAGTAAGCAAAATACAGCAAAATTACATTGTACAATAAGAACAACAAAAACAAACAATGACAAACACCAAAACGAGACAATCAACAAAATTATAACACCATAGAAAAGGCAATGAAAAAAATAACTCGTACATGTTATCACAACTTATACATGTATATAAAATAACCGGACACTATTGCATATGCAGTTGTGTCCGCCCCCGTGCAAAACCGTCCTTGTAGTAAATTAAACGCCCTTGGTTCAACGGAACACATTCGCCATTTTGTACAAGGTAATGAATGACATGGAAATGTTCGGCCGTAGGGTATTCGCTGCAATCATAAAATACGTGAATATTCATGCTGCATATACGTATATAGGTTCAGTGCATACACGCTCGATTACGCGTGCACATACATGTACAGTTATGTACATGTCCGCCGGACAGTTTTTGCATAGCCCCGAACACGATTGCATATGCAAAAGTGTCCGGAGCGGACAGTATTGCATGGCGGACACAATTTCATCTGAACAGGGGTACCAAATGCATCAATCTAAACTTAATGGAAATTTGGCTGGTAGCCAGTTTCTGTTAAGCAACTATTTTCTGTGCTTAGGCTTTATGGAAATGGACCTTGTTGACAGAACAAAAAGACCAGACAAGTTCTTCTAAAGCAACTGGAAGCAATTTGCATGGATCATTGACTTACTAAGCTATAAAGTTTTAATTGAAAGTGGGAGGGGTCAAGAAATAGCTGGGAAGTTGTCTGCAACAGCTAATTCTGTTTTCTCAAAAAATAGTTCGGTAGAATTGCTTTATACTTTACCACATAACTACAATGCGTACGGAACCGCACATTAATTACGCTTAAAAGGGTTGATTTGGCACGCATTGCCTAACCACATCAACCACAAACAGGAAATTCCAATCATAGGAGTTGTCACTTTTATCAATGATTGAGTTGTCAAGTTCAAAGACAAATTTGATCAAAAGTGTTATTGTTGCTTAAGGATTTTATACAATGCTGATACTATAAACCGATGGGGCGGGGCGGCAAGGTTTCTGGGAACGGAGTCCCAACCCTCACTCGGCCCCAGCAGGTAACAATATTTTGCCCCTCACTGCACACCATATAAAGGCGAAAGGGACGAGATACTTCGCTTGCAGAAGTGTAAAAATAAGGCTTAATAGTTGTGAAGAAGTATGATTGCCCAGTTTCGTAAAATGTGTGTAGCAAGGACAACACATGTTCAAGTAGGCCTACAGAAAAATCCTACCTATACGTAGTGGCTCAGTGCCCTTGTAGACCAATTGTTTGCAATAGTTTCCCAAATTGCCGTGAAATATTTTTCTGCATTCCATCTTTAAGTGGGCCCAGTTCCGAACAGAATTTACGTCAAGCTAGTAGATTGTATTTGTGTACAGCCCTGGAAACTTTTAGAGGGGAGTTTGTTTGGGGCTGTGTTGTGTAAAATGTTTTGTGGTAACTGCATTGTGCAAAAGTAAACCATGGTATACTACGTTTCATATATTAAATACCAGTTCTCATCGTGATGGAAAACTTATTTTTGGGAACAAATATGGTTTAAATTCATTTGGATTTGACACGTGACTTGTCAGGAATTTTCCTGATTTCGTGATTTTCTCCCTGCACGATCGGATTTTCTTGAAACTGGCAAACTTGCCATTAAACAAAGATGAAAAACTTAGGCTCTTGTTATAACTATGACCAATTTCATCATATCATTGTCTGCCAAGCAGCAACGAGCAGGTTGTGGCGTGCTAATTTGGCTGGTAGGCCTAACTTTATTCTGGTATTAAGCATAATTGTGTTGTGCTTAGCAAGTTCCGCTCTATGAAATTGGGCCCAGACCCCACCTATTTGAAATGATATAGACAGTCTGTTTTTCTCAGGGAGCTTCATTCCCACCCAAGAGGAAACTATTATCAGATTAATGTTTAGAACTTTCATACACTCTCATCCCGTGAAATGATTCATCTGTTTTGAGTCGTTATGGGTTATTTTATTTGGAATTGTTTATTCATGGTATAACAAATACAGTTATAATTAGATTCAATGATATTAAACATGTACTTAATTTGATTAATTTTGGTTATTACACTGTATTCTTACAATATTAAGCAGATTGGTTTTCCTAAGTGAACTATCACCGTGCAAAATAATTATGAAATAACATTATACAACCTATAGTTCTTTGTAGTCAAAACACAACAAATAATAGTAATAATAATTGACAACAAGAACCATGTACATGTAATAGACCTTTACCATTGTGTGACCATCTTGATTTGATCCAATCTAAACCAGTGAAACCAAACCGAGGCTGGTAGTAAAAAATAGTCTGGTACCTTTCAGCGCACTGAATATTAGCGCTTATTACTACTGGATACTAGGTATGATCAAGATGGTGGCTGTGTATAGAGTGATCACTGTTGGTGATCCTGTGGTGAGAATGAGGTTGTTACGGATGAAACTCGTTCCCCTGGTTGGTCTAAGAACTACCTGTTCTTTTGTTGCTTTGTTCTTTCTTCAGAATTCTATTTATTTTGAACACGAATTGCAAAATCTGAATTAGAAGTATATCTTCCTCGCTCTAAAATAAAATCGCATTAAAAGATTACGCACCCATCTTAATATTTACAAGCATCATTTCAAGAAAGAAAAACAGTAGATATTCTTATTTTAAAAACTATAAATGGCATAACCTAATAAGTCTCCCTCGAGATTTTAATACAAGTTCAATTATAATCTTTTGAGCCTAAAATATCATGTGCCCCCCCCCCCCCCCCTCACCCTCCCGGCATTCGGGAAAGATGGCGGTTTACCATTTTTCTGATCCTCTGAAACATGTTCGAAGAAATTTTGTTTCCCGTTTTTTTTTTTCGGCAGGCAAAATCCAGAATTGAATACTTCCCCTTTAAAAAAATAATAATAATAATTTGTATCGGTTTTTTTTTGGCAACAAAGCCGTGGAAACAGCCAAAGAGCCAGTATGTTTGAAGTGGAATTACGTCACACTTTCCGACAGGATATCGCCAGGATTACGTCATATTTTCAACGGCCAGCAGCGCGGGAGGTCTGTCATGTACAATGTATATAAGTATGTCGTGTACTGATACAATGTTTGTTTTGTACACTTCTAAAAACTAACATAAATGTTATATAATATTTTAATTAGTACAAATTGACTACTATACTATATACAATAAACTATGTAAAAGTCAGGAATATTCGTTTTAAATGGACACCAGAAACGTCAACATTGTGCATAGACGTCATTTCACCGCCATCTTACTACGCGCGACGCACGGGATTGGCCAGTGAGCAACCTATATTTTTTTTTACTCGGAGAGGGCGCCCCAGTCAGGTGACATATTACGTAAGGTTTTGTTGAAATGGCTATACACACACAGCACACTGCTAAAACAAAAGGCATTGATGACTGACGCAAATAGACATACACCAAGTAGTACACAAATTTTAGCCAAACTTGGAAATCCGCTTTTTACTTTCCCGCTTTTTACTTTCCCGGGGTCCGAGTTAAATCTGACCCAGGAGGTTTAATAACAGTGATAGTGAAAAGCAGCTCCTGTTTACAACATCATCTCAAGTTTGTTGTTGGGAGAAACTAGCTTACAAAAACAACACTTTTAAAAAGCATAGGCCTAAAAGGACAAACTAACATTATTTGCCAAAAATTTAGCGTCACTGTCCGAAAACACCGTAAAGCTATATGTCCTATTGTAATATAATGTGTAATAAAAATGGCAGGATACAATATGCATCTCCTTTTACAAAACACCATTGTGTAATCTACATTGTGAATTCAGTAATATTATAGTATAAAACTCCGTAACCATGGCGACGTGCCATTCTTATAACGAATCCAACTTTACCTTGACACCGATCAATCATTAATTTTTACAATATTAAAACAATTCTTAAAAGATCACATCTTGTTTTACCTTTATACCTTCTTATAAGCGGCTATATTTATGACATCTGTCGAATACTATTTCACTGCATATTTTAATAACACATTCGGAATCAAAAAAAGAAACCATCAACCTCGTACACCATGGTTTATACCCAATGCCCTTGCTGGTGCCAAACCCTGGAGAGGTTTTGAGACCTTGCTTTTTGCTTTCATAATCAAAACCCGAGGTTCTGAGGCCTATAGTTTCATAGAGCTACTTGAGTACAAAAAAAGTCTCACGCGAATAAGGTGACCAGCCAAACTACCATGTGAAAAATACAATTTGTGACTGGTATCCTGCTCATTTCTGCCATGAAATTGTTAAGCAATATTTTCTGCTTAAGCAGCTCTATGAAATTGGGCCCTGTTCCTTTGGGCCCTGGTGGGTGTTCAAGCCCACAACGGGATGGGCGTATATTGAGTGATAAACCATGGGCTCGAGGTTGATTCAACAAGCCTCACTTGTTTGGCCGTGTATTTGGTTCTGGCTGATGGCGTTTACAACCATCTTGTTCTTATAACAGTAGACGCAGTTAGCCGTAACCAAACCTGTACCGAAACATTGTATTCATATTATTTTGGTATAGTACTTTTTAGAATTGGAAGAAGGTGTTATTCTGAATTCACTATATGCCTGATTGAGTTCAAACTTAATGAATAACTGAAAATGGATAACCTCAGTAATTAATTTATAAAATAAAGGGACCGGGGATCTGACCGGATATCGGTTTTCTTTGATCTTTTGAGCGGTTTTCTTTGTGTTTGCGGAAGTATCAGTTGACGACTCGAATCATAGGCTAAACATTTTGAAGCTGGAAACACAACTTTAAAGGTACAACAAAAATTGTCAATAATTTTGTCGGAAATACGGGCCCATTACCATGCTACACGAATAATCCGGAACCCATTATGTGGTCGCACCATATATGTGACGGTTTATTACACAGAATTCAAAAACACAGTGTGCCGGTTTTCCAATGCGTTGCGTTGTTTTACCATTATGCCAACTCGACCTACATGGGTTTTCAGGCTGTGCTGTGTTTGCAATTATATAAAGCTTCAAAATGGAACGAGAAAAGTCATTTCCGGTTTTTATGTGCAGGAAAGCCGACCTTCATTGGTGTTTTTAGAGCAACATTTTGGTTGATTAAGGAGGTGATGACAACGTGCTCATCTGTTTTCAAATTACAGCTCCAAATAATCCATATCCAACTTGGGTTTCTCAACCTTCAAAGTCTCGTGCAATTCCGTGTTGTTGCTGATTTGTTCTGGAAAGGATACCAAACTGTTCAAGGGTAATGGTCATACTTTAATAGTCCGGAAAACAATGTATCCGAAAGCCTAGTTTTGTTATCTGTCACGACCTTAAGTTGGTAAAAATTGACAGTTTTATAGATTCTGTATTCAACTGAACCTTTGCAGGGTGGCTTTTAATGTAATATCTTGACAATTTTCCCTTCAAAATAGCCTGCTTGAAGAAAAGAAGTAAAGTATGGTTGTTGCATTGACATGTTTTAACTACAATTACTATAATACGCAGCCCAAAGAGTACACATTACCGGGCATAATTTCACTAACTCTTTTTTAACTTCTCAAGTGTTGTTCTCTATATACTTTTTCATCGTTGGATGTGTATACTGTTGTTTAGTCACTGAGTGGCTAAAGGGATTAAAGGGAAGGTATACATTCGGTGATTACCCCACAAATTAATGAGCATATAAAACTTATCTTGTGAGAGCACTAAAGAGCTGTTGATATTACAAGACATCGTTATAAACGACCCCTTTGAAGTAACATAGTTTCAGAGAAATGGGAAATTTTTTACCTCACAAATTAATTTGAATCCGAGAATGGCTTCAGTTATGAAGCCTTTCCCGGGCATCTGAACGCACGTAGGGATTTTTTTTTTTTTACTTTCTTGCATCTTCGATGACCAATTAAGTCCAAATGTTCACAGGTAAGTTGACAGTGATACTTGTCTTTGACAAAGTATACCATGCCTTTTCGTAACTTAACTTATCATGATCATTGGACTTAGTTAACTCTGCCTTTAATACCCTTCCCCCATTCAAATCAAACGCCTTCTAAGGCATATAAACGGTTTCCTTTACTGTTCACAGACATTTTAGGGAGATATTATTTTCATATATAAAGGAAATTGGAATAATTATGGGGAAAATCATTGGGGTGCTTGCACTTCATCCATGCTGCTGAGGATGACTTTACACATGAAACCGTAGGCGACGCCCCACGCATCCTTGGCCTTGGGTGTGAACTTGTCGCCGAGAAGTTCATCCATCGTATTCAGGAAGATGCCTCCTAACTCCTGCAGAAAGAAAAATATAGAAATAGCGGTCAGTTATCAAACAAATAATATTACCGATTCGTGAGCATTTAGACGCAAAATAAAAGGCACTAAAGGCACTGTCGATTTCAAAAAGAGTTAGCACAAGTCTTAACTTATGACTTGTCCTTAGGAGATAACTAAAGTCCTAAGTTAGGTTGAGTACAACTCGTCCCAACTCGAGATAAGACCAGTCTTAAAGAAAGCAGTGGACACTATTGGTAATTGCTCAAAAAATAATTATTGGCATAAAACCTTACTTCGAAACGAGTAATGGGGAGAGGTTGATGGTATAAAACATTGTGAATAACGGCTCCCTCTGAAATAACGTAGTTTTCGAGAAAGAAGTAATTTTCCACGATTTTGATTTCGAGACCTCAGATTTAGAATTTTGAGGTCTCGAAACCAAGCACCTAAAAGCACACGAATTCGTGTGACAAGGTTTTTTTTCTTCATTATTATCTCACAACTTCGACGACCGATTGAGCTCAAATTTTCACAAGTTTGTTATTTCATATATATGTTGAGATACACCAACTTGTGAGAAGACTGGTCTTTGACAAATACCAATAGTGTCCAGTGTCTTTAACTCTTTGTGACCATCCCTACTGGACACCTTTGGTAATTGCCAAAGACCAGTAATAATTCTCACTAGTGTGTCTTTACATAATGCATCAAATAACAAACCTGTAAAAAATATTTACTCAATTGGTCATCAAAGTTGCAAAAGAATGATGAAAGAAAAAACATCCTTGTTGCAACAATTATTTGTGTGCTTTCAGATGCCTAAAAAGGGCTTCAGGCCTGAGGTTTTTTATCATCACACTCAAACATTTTGGTGAGAAGTTATACCTCTTTGTCGAAAACTATACGTAACTTCAGACGGAGCCGTTTCTCACAATGTTTTAACCATCAACAGCTCTTCATTGCTCGTATAGCAAGTCATTTTGGTGTAAATATTTAGTTTGAGCATGGAGGAATAATTTAGATTATTCCTCCATGGTTTGAGTAATGTTACCAATAGTGTCCATAGTGTATTTAATTAATTTGTATTGCCTTGTTGCTCGCATTAAAATTCATCACGCATTAATACATAACGGAAGTTCACTGTTCAATTGGCATTGAAACCCACAGTCAGGTATTTCCATTTTTTCCGCTCTGTTTCCGATAGAAATCATTGCACTGCTGGCACAGTGTACTCTTTAAAATCGCTGTTAAAAATGCAGTAGTGTGCAATCCCAAACAGTTGTGTGTTTTCATTAGCCACATTTTCTCATTCGCATTGTTTTTTGTTGTTACATCTCTGGCATAATGTTTACTCTAAAACCGATGGTTCAATTCGTATTTAGAAATCATCCTATAGTTATTTCCTTCTTCTGTGGGGGAAAACAGTTTCTATTGATTTGTGTCTGAGTTTGATGGATTCACTTTTGTGCGGTAATATTTGGATAGCTATATGCTCAATGTACAATTCTGCAGAGTCTTTGTGATTTTGATACTTATATGTATGTAGGCCTAAAATGCCAAGAGGTTTATCAGCCAAACTAAGGACTAAGGATAGGAGCACAACGCATATGCACAGTCGCACGAGTGTATACCGTTCGAAGAATATCGTTTGTACCATTAATCAAATAATTTGTATAGAAATAGGCGTAATGTGTTTGTTGAAACAGGAATCCAGTCAGCATATTATACTATATGTTTCGTCGTATAGTTCAAAAGTCAAACTCGTCCTGACTCCATTTGTAGGTCGAAGTTAACCCAGTAAACAATTTTGAAAACTATTTTTTTATTTAATAGGGATTTCTGTATGGACTCATGGAACATCAAAATGTGACCTCGGCTTGGACTTTTGGCGGCTTATTAGTCGACAAACACGTGCCGCAAATTTTAACGGCCTTTAACAGTTTTGCCTCATGGTATACCCGGTATTATTGCACCATGGTCCTCCATGATTGCATGCACTTTAATCTAGAAAGACGACTTCCGACCATGTTTTAAAAGTTAACATAGCATTGCACGCAATCACCCCATTAGTCGAAAAGGTGCTACCAAAACCTAAATTTTATTCCAGCAAAAGGAGACTTTCTTGTAACCGAACAAGAAATTATATATTCAGGCACAACAAATTGTTTCTTTCGTTAGAACGTATACTGCCTCAAATTAAATGAAACCAGTGAGAAAATTGTCCGTCCATAAAACGGAATTCCGATTATTCCTCTTACACCGCCTCGATTTCAGTTCACGTCCTTTATTATGGTAAGGGTGGAAATGTGATTTTACCTCAGATTCTAGGCCCATATCAGTTTGAACCATTCTTGGTAATTTTGAAACAGATTCCGGGTCAAACTAACCCACAAATGGGTCGAGTCCCAACGGGACTCGGAATGTGGGTAAATTATGACCCGGGTGTTCTTAGAGTGTACATTATATAGGGTCAAGATCCATTGGGTGTAATCAGACAGGTGTGGTCATTTTGAAACAGATTACAAATCAAACTAACCCACAAATAGGTCAGTCTCGTCTCGGAATGCGGGTCAATTTTGACCCGGGAGTTCATAGAGTGTACACTATATAGGGTCAAGATTCACTGAGTGTATATCAGACAGGTGTCGTTTCTCTTACCCGTAACCTTGGTGACTATTTATGTCAGTAATGTGTCGCAATGTCAACACTTGCCAAGCTCAATTTGGTTATTTTTTTTCTAGTCCTAGCCACGAAAAGCAGCTTATCTACCCAGCGTGAATACCCAGTGAGTTTCAGACGAGAAATGTTGTGTCCCGCATACGGCTTAAAATAACCCATGTATTAATTCAAGGCCACAGAAAGCCGTGGGAAACTATTAGTCTTAGAAGGAAAAAATCCTCAAATAATGCGAAGGAATCTTTTTATTTTATTTTTAAATAAAAATACTGGCCTAGTTATGAGGGACTTTTATGTTCGGGTTAAAAAGTTTAACAGTCGTCTAATCTGTGCCCATTGTCTGACGTATAGCAAGTCATTGGGTGGGAAATTATTGGACTTGTCACGGTATTGGTTCACGGGGGATTGTAATTGGCACACCCGGTAAATATTTTGGCCTAACTTGCTGAAATTGGCACCCCGATGATTAGCACCGTGCACGCCGGTGGTTTATACCAGGAAACTTCGGCTTATTGACGGCATCAAACTGTCAGTAGATCACGCTGGAAATTGACGATTCCATTCAATTGGTTTATGTTGTTTTTTCACCCTTGACTTTTTTTATGCAACCACCTGACAGATTTACATTAAAGTGTGACAATTCGGACATAACTTGCGTTAAAAGCTATACCGGTAAATTCTACCTTCGTTTTAGGGGCATTTTTTTGGTAACTTCATTTCCGTCCTATAATTTGTCAATAAACACCTTTCACCTTTCAACCAAAATAGGCACCATTTCATAAAGCATGTAAGCACAAAAACTTGCTTGGCACAGAAATGTATTGCTGAGCAGAAACAGATTACCAGCCAAATTAAACTTCCATTGTTTCGCGGTGATCGCGAAATGGCTTTCTCGCAACTATCTCGCGAGACTGCTGCTGCCCTGGGCGAGATGAATGCTCTCCACGACTATTCCGCGGGACTGGAGTCGTAGTCTCGCGCAGAGCAGCAGTCTCGCGAGATAGCTTTCGCTACACCTGGAACGACTTGTCCACAAGTCTATAGTCTACCATTTATAATCAAAATTATCTCCGGGACATGTACCTTTTACCCGCCTGCATTATGGCTTAACAATTGCATACCGGTTGATAATAAGCACATTATTTATTGCAGTAAAAAAACAAAACAATATATCAATGCAGAATTCACTAATGTAACTGTGATTAAAAAACTATGAAACAAAGGAAAACGGTAACATTTGCCCTTTAAAAAATTCTTCCCACCGCAACCTGTTCTTTCCCCAATAGTAAATTCAAATAATAACAAAAAAAGGAAGTTATTGTATCATAAACACTTTGTCATGTGAAATGCATAACTGAAATACGAGCTGATTAAGTTGAACATTTTGATTGTGTTATCGCTGTACACATCTCAGCTGTACCTTTTTCTGAATTTGTTTTAATGCTTTTCAATGCTCAGACAACAAAAAGGAGGGACCCAGTTTCTTGATTAGCTACACAAAGAAGTTCCAGCCCCACGCAAAGAAACCCATTAAAATCCAAACAAAATTCGTTAAAAAAAATATTATAAAAGAGTGATGGTGTCCAAAAAAAAATTGCAGTAAATATTATATTTTTGTTGTCCTTGCCTGAAGCAATGTCACCTACTTTTTAACAAAGAGTCTTCGGCACTCCACGCGGTGTGATACAAGAGCAGAAAGATAAAGAGACCACTCATGCAGAAGGACTTTAAATCTAATTCGATTTCGAAAGCGGCAACTAATTCGCGGGTATTTTTTATTTTATTTTTTAAAGGTTCTTGAAAAACGACAATGAGTCGCTGCTGTTCATTTGTTGTACAAATAATGTTTGAGTGTGGAGAGGGGGGGGGGAGCTTTGACAAAAGCGTGGCCTAACGTTTGTTTTCCGAAGATGCAATGCCGTCTGTCAAATCCATGGTGAAATGTAATGATATACAATGTCCAATCCCTTCCATCCACAATAGGCCTACATATTACATTATTTAGTTTTTTTTTTAACTGTATAAGAATAGAAATTAATTTTGCAATTTCGAAATCGGAAAACAAAAACCATGTTCCACCAAAACACAATAATTTCAGTTTGCATGCACGTAAGCCTCGCATCCAAGCCTCATCATTTGACCAATAAACAAAAGCAAACGCACACCTCCACAATTAAGAGTCGAGTAGGTCCTTCCAGACGCCCCCATCACCTCTCCTCAACACCCACCAACCCTTGAAGTAGGTTGCACCTTAAACATTGTGTATATATCACTTAGCAAAGTATGAGGGCTGAAATGATTGGTGTATTTGTTTCCCAAAATACCACACTTTAACGTACAAGTAAAACAAAAAGGCAGGGTGCGATAAGAAGCACAAACACTGTGGTCAGACAAGTTGCTTACACACGCACTATTTGCCAACGTCAGTGGCATTATGCACTTTGGCGTATTGGGGCGTAGAAGGATATCACAATCATCCCCAAAGGAAGGACATTTTACTCTTACCAGCTGGGCCCAATGTCATAGAGCTGCTTAAGCAGCAAATCTTGCTTAAAACGTTTGCTGCTTAGCCAAAATAAGCAGGATACCAGTCACAGTCTGTACATGTGACATGGTTGGCTGGCAACCGCTGTCACCTCTCGCTAAACGAATGGATTTGACATTCTTAATAAAAAAATATTATATCAATATAAACCACAAGGGAAACTGACTGGGTAAATTTAATCCGGAGGTCGTTGGTTCGAATCCCACTCTAGTCAATTCTTTGTTCAACCCCTAAAATATATTATGACAGTTTTTCTCCTGTTTCTTAACAAAATGTCAACAACTAAAACTTTCACTGTTGACCTTTACTGCATCGTTCAGTTTGTCTACTGCAGAACTGGTGTCATACGGTAGGCCTACTGTATATATGAAGACCGTATTTTTCGATTCAGGTCTTTTCGTCTTTGCTCAATCTTATTGTGTACATACAATCCAAAACGTATCACATACGTACAAGGTAAATCCAAGCTTATCGTGTACGTATAAGCGATATGATAAGTAGTCGTGTACGTATATGATAAGATATTGGTTTTTTTTATTCATACAGCGGCAAGTTGGATTTATCGCGATAAGACATCACGCACGTATATGCAGTTATCGCGATCATTATAAGATATCATGTACGTACGCGATAGATAAAATATCGTGTACGTACATGATAAGGTTGAGGTTCTTTTGTTATTCTTGTGACGGCAATACACTTCCGTACTATACAACTTCTACTACTAGTAATAGTGGTATTTTTGTGAGGGGGAAAAAGGAAATAATAAAACTCTTGGCTGTGATGCATGCACAATGGAGTGCTGCCGCTGGCCTCTGTGCCATCAAACTATGTGTGTTTTGTACTGTCCGTATACTACGTATGTCTGTGTGTTTGGCTAGACTGGGGGTGTTGGTGATGGAATTTATTTAAAAAAAAAATACAAGAAAAACTGATATGAAGATTAAGGGGCTGGTCCATAGTTACCCATTCATAACGTTTTTAGAATCAAAGGAAATAAAAACAAGTACGATCAGCTCATGGTTTCATTTTGTATTCTCGAGTCAGCCATTTTATGTCTTTTTCCCGTATTCAAATGTTTAAAAGCTGTCAGTGTTTTAAAAGATGACCAGACTGTTTTTATCTATGTTATTTACAGAGACGACGTTAAAGTTGACCAACCCATCCCATTACCTCACCATCCTGCCAAACATTTAAACCGAAACCAAACGAAAAATCCCAAGTTATATATACCTAGGTTATCAACCATGCCGTCGGTCTCAGAATACTCGAGTTTCAAAACAATCATAACTTTAACTCTATCAACTCCCATCTGACATGCCCATAGTTGTCGATACCACTATAAGGTAACAGATGATATGATTATTCGATTAGACAGCGTAATGAGGAAATAGTTCATACACCTCCCTGTGCCCTTCAAGGGAGGCCATGGTCCTATAACCACTTGTAGCTAAATTAAGTACAACGAGCAAGTGGTTTGGACAGTGGTATGGATACATGCTGCGTATGGCCCTTTAGAATCCACAGCTTCGGCTTTGGATTCGGCTTCAGGCTTTGTTCTTTCGTCTGAAGCCCTGAGCACTTTACGCAAAGCACGCGCAATATTGTCAAAACAACCGCGGGGCCAAGCTAGCCTGAGCCGAATCTAGATCCAAAGCCGTAGTTTCGAAAAGGGTCTTGGCAGAATACGACGACTTGCTTCCAATGCAACCGTTTTCCTCTTTTTCCAACGGGACTTTGCTCTCCATCTACAATATCACCCTTAATTTCTGGATATTCGGTTCGGTTATGTTGCTGGAGGCATCGATACTGACGGTGAGAGATCGGGAAAACCATGTGCGAGGTTTTGATCTCCCAGTCGTAGCCGTTGGGGTATTCGGCGAGCGGTGTATTCGGTTCGGTTATTATATTTGGCCCGGGGTGTGCGTCGGTGGTATATACCCATGTATAAAAAGAGTGATGAGATCGAAACTCATGTGCTAGTTTGACCCCCCCCCCCCCCCCTCCTGCCTGTGGCTCCACCTCAACCCAGGGAAGACCTTAGCGATTTGAATCACCTTGTATCATCGCGTGGTCCATGATAAACTGGTATAGAATCAAGTCTTTTACCCCTGACGATAACGCTTTTTATTTGTCGGTTGATTCAATTTGCCATGTTTGGGTGACTGCAAGTATACGGGGGTTTGGGGGTTTAAAGGAGTCCCATGGTGCATATTTAAAACAGGTATTGACTGCTTTGCCAGGTATATCATCATTTTGTTATTTTCATATAGGGCCTACATCATCCGTTTTACTTGCTGTTTGTAAGTTGTTAATATATATTCGTACGTCCTCTGTTTGTCCGTTTATCTTGTCTCTGTCCGTCCACAGGCTGATTGCTACAAGTACAAGCCTCGGCTTATCAAATCGGCTTCCATACGGTTCCTTTCATTGACTGTATACACCTTAAACATACTCTGTTCGCTGTTACAATGCATTCTGCAATGCTGTGTTTATGACAGTATGGAAATAAATGAGAATTTAATTTAAAGTATCGGATTGACCTCTTGGTAAAGCAAACATTTCATTCGTTAGTACCTGACTTGCGACGGTATAAATAGGGCCACCATTGAACAAGAAAGTCAGGATAACCCCAAAATCAAAAGGTTAATCCATCACTTGAAACTAATTTTGCAAGGGTGGGTCTACTTCTCAATTTCACACACAATGACATTCCAGCTGTCCCAGGATACTTTCCACAGGGTCACTGAGGCCAAGACCAATCAAACAAAGGCCATGGCTGGCTAATTTGGGGATTTAATAGTATTAACCGAATCAAACCCTTCCGGACTCCTAATCGACCCTTAAAGGCAGTGGACACTATTGGCAATTGCCAAAGACCAGTCTTCTCACTTGCGGTTTCTCAACATATGCATGAAATAACAAACCTGTGAAAATTTGAGCTCAATTGGTTGTCCAAGTTGCAAGATAATAATGAAAGAAAAAACACCCTTGTCACACAAAGTTAATGTGCTTTCAGAAGCTTGATTTCGAGACCTCAAAATTCTAAATCTGAGGTATCGAAATCAAATTCACACAAAATTACTTCTTTCTCAAAAACTATGTCACTTCAGAGGGAGCCGTTTCTCACAAAGGTTTATACTACCAACCTCTCTACATTACTCGTTACCAAGTAAGGTTTTATGCTAATAATTATTTTGAGTAATTACCAATAGTTTCCACTGCCTTTAAATGCACTGTGAACACTATTGGTAATACTCAATTATTGTTAGCATAAAAACTTACTTGGCATACGAGCAATGGGGAGCTGTTGATGGTATACATACATAATATAAGGTCTTTATATACCATTAGGCATGGTATAAAACATTTTGAGAACAGCTCCCTCTGAAGTGACGTAGTCTTTGAGAAAGAGGTAACTTCTCATCCAAATAATAAAAGACTTCGTCGGGCCTGAAGCCTTCTATTGGGCATCTCAACGCACAAAGTTGTGCAACAAGGCTGTTTTTCCTTTCATTGTTCTCTTGCAACTTCGATGACCAATTGAGTCCAAATTATATTTTATGCATGTTGGGGTACACCAAGTGAGAATACTGGTCTTTATGCAAAGTGAGAATATTGGTCTATGCCAAGTGAGAATATTGGTCTTTGCAAAGTGAGAATACTGGTCTTTGACAATTACCAAACGTGTCTTGCCGTCGATTTCACCAAACTCTTCCTACCTTTAGGATTAACCTTTAAAGACTTAGGACGAGTTCAGTTCTGTAACCATAGACGTTATGACGCATTGGACCCATCCTAAGTTAGGACAAGTTACTCGTCCTAACTCGGGATGGGATAAATCCTATAGCGTATCGCGAAATCGGCTGCAGTGCCTTTAAAGTTCTTCGAACCAACCTTGACAGAAGATGACCGAAATGGTAATCAGCGTAAGATATTGTGTCTTTGTCAAGTACACTGTCAGAATGAGTTATAGTTACCTGGTATGTTTCATGTCATAGTGTCCGTCCTTGTCAGATTGCCTGTCGGCGGTCTAACTATGAGACTGACTCGAGGGGCTCTGGGGTTGAGACTTTGTTGTATGGGATATTAAGAAAAACTTGCTTGAGCAAGAACAAACCTGTTACAAAATCCGAAGACCAGTCAAGATGCAATAATAGTGGCTTAATAGGCTTCTTATATGTCCGTCACTCAGTGACGCTCAAGGCGCTTCAACATACAGCAAGCTATGTGGGACTACGTTTGAACTATGAGACCTACATAGCACTGTAATGTTTTATAAGGTGATGTGGCACAATATGCAGCCAATAAAACTAGGGACACCTGGGCAAACCCTTTTCTCTTTACGATCAATGCACTGGGTTCTTTTATGTGCTTTACACAACACACGGGACCAACTGCTTTACGTCCCATCCGAAGGACAAAAATGCAATGCAATGTACACTGTGACTGATTCCAAAACGGGCTGTCATCTTTCAAGTTGATAAAATACAAATAGTGTAAGAATACAAGAAGTCGAATTTGCCATATTTTAAAATCGAAGATTCTGCCCGTTGGAGGTATCTCTTTTGATGGGTTCTGGCTGTAAAGAAAATATATAAAGCAGAACAACCTCGTGACCAACGTTGTTTTCTCGACCCCAGAGGACTATATAAACATTACGCTCTCTTTCCCAATATTTTTAACGGCAGAAATTTTCACACGCTACCCGTCGTAATAAGCTGCACTCAGATGGAATCCACATCGATTTACAACCGAGCTGCTCTGTAATCGTATCCCAGACGTAGCCCATAAGATCGGTCACACAACCCATCCTGGGTACCTCTTCATGTGGTCTGTTGCTATGGTGATAATGACGTCATCGTGTGATACAGGTATTCGGCCCTGTCAGAGCCTGTCACATTCTTCAATGACAAGGGTCCTTTTGACGTGCAATCACACCTGTGTGTGCCCGCCTAATCTTAAAGAGACGAAACGCCGAGCCAAGTCTAAACAGTTGAGCCTAAAAGTTAGCATCAAAACTAACGCCATTGTCATGCACATCTAAGACCTCGACCTAAGACCTACCTCAGATCTGGGACCTACCCTAGACCTAAGACCTACCTCGGACCTTTTGGGTTTTCCTCCTAGTTTTAATACCTAGGCCTAAGACCTACCTCATACCTGGGCCTTACATGTGGATCGAGTTTGTACAGTCCCTACCTGGTTGCATGGGTCCCCCACCCACCCCCTCCCCCCATCTGGGGCTTTCCTCCCACATCTAAAACTCATTTCTTCTCGGTTTTCTATCCACCCTGTCATTGGCGCAATTTGTGTTACTGGGTGTGTAATAAACCAACAAATAAAAATAAATAAATAAATAATAACTAAAACCCTGGTGTTTCTGATCAGCAGAGTGTTGGTTCGAGTCCAAGTCGTGACACACGTGCCTCAGCACCTTGTAAACCATTACATGGTACAATACAAGTAAAATGAGTAGGTCTCATAATTCAAACGTAGTCCCACACTTGCAGGAAAATGCTGTATGTTAAAGTGACTCAAGCGTCACTGTGCGACGGATAATTATGCGCGCTGTATAAGAAGCCACTAATTTTAACCTGTACAAGAAGCCACTAATTTTAACAGTTAAATATTGATATTATTATATAAATACGAACCTCAAAGTAGAGATGTGGTATTGGCATAGCTCGCTGGCCGTGTGAGTACCCAGTGTTCTTAAGGAGCTCGATGAATACATCCGGGGTCTCCAGGTTCTCCACGAGGGAGCAGAACGCCGAAACCACCCGAAAGCCATGAGCTTTCATCTTCGGACTTTTCCGTAAGACATCCATGTCGGTTATGTCTTTTAATTGAACGAAATGTTGCTGAGCACTGGGGAATTTTGTGAACAAGCTGTGTGGAAAGATGATAAGGAATGTTAACAATTTATCAAAAGATTATAATGGAAATTAATGGAGTAACCACTAAATCAGCATACAGGGAATGCGGATCAATAAATGATAAGGCGATTAAAGGCAGTGGACACTATTGGTAATTACTCAAAATAATTATTAGCATATAAAACCTTTCTTGGTGACGAGTAATGGGGAGAGGTTGATGGTATAAAACATTGTGAGAAACGGCTCCCTCTGAAGTGCCATAGTTTTCGAGAAAGAAGTAATTTTCCACGAATTTGATTTCAAGACCTCAAGTTTAGAACTTTTTTCTTTCAGTATTATCTCTTAAGTTCGATGACCGACTGAGCTCAAATTTTCACAGGTTTGTTATTTTATGCATATGTTGAGATACACCAACTGTGAAGGCTAGTGTTTGACAATTACCAATAGTGTTCACTGCCTTTAACGAAATTGATTCACCCCATCAATAAACGATAATTCGATGACAACGGGACAGAAACCAACTTCTTAACGAATCAATACAAATAGTAAATTTGTTTGTTCATTCATTTAATAAAATGTATGTTCCACACCAAATAAGAAAAATAAAAAATTGACACATCTAAAAGAGATATTTAGCTTCCCGCAGAAATTTTGATGAGCAATACTTTTATGCTGACCTCTAAAATCTCCAATCAAGGTGGATTTCTATTTTTATCTCGAATTAGAACGAGTTAATCATCCTAACTTAGGACTAGCCTTCAATTTTTAATGACAACCAAAGAGTCCTAGCAAGGACTAGTCCTAAGTTATGACTATCTTTGTGAAGTCGACACTTGGTCAGATTTGACCCGAATTCCAAGTGCTTGGGCCTGACCTGTTTCCGTGTCAATATTACCCGAGTCAAAATGACACATAAATGGGTCAACTGTCGATACAAAAATTCCATTATTTTGCCAAAACCCGTTCCCGGGTCAAACTGACGCGGGAATGGTTTAACTTCCGGGGATTCCATACCCGGGTTAATTCCGACCCGTGAGTTTCCAGAGTGTGAATGCACTTTAGCCCGTTTAAAACGCCTTCTCTTCAAAAACAACTTGTTGTTTGTAAAGAAAGTGAAGCCACATTGCGGGATCAAAGCGTCCACCTTTTCTCTATCCAGCCTGAAAAATGACTACATCCATCAAACGAGTAGAAATCTGTTCAATGTGTGGAAAACTTGTGATTGATATTTAACCCCTGGAAAAGAGGTAGTTTTCTTCTTTTCTTTACCGAAAACCTCAATGGAATTGTGAAGGAGAACCCAATGAAAAGACTATGATGATGGAAATTCAGCATGTTAAAATGAGGGTTCAAGTTGGCTTGCTGTGATTAACTTACTTTGATCGGTATGGTGACCCTAGCAACCTTATAGATTGGCAATTATATCAACAACAAAAATTGCGGCCCCTGAGGGGGTTCGTGACAAAGACACGTCCCCCCTCTTGGGGGAAAAATGGGGACAAAAATGAAACATTGCAAACAAACTTTGGTGTAACATGTACTCTTCAACTTCCCCCGTCAAATGAATCAATCAGACAATTTGGATCAAAACCACCGCCGCTCAGCGAAGCTGTTGCGGAGAGGTGTTGACTCTTAGTTTTGAGAGAATAACAGAATGTTGTGGAAATCGTCAAGTGTTTGGTTAATCTCTACAGGTATTTGGGAGTTATTTTGTTATTTTGTTTAATTATTGTGTAAGTTGTTTTTCAGAAAATACAGGACAGCTCTTTTAAAAACTGTTTTGCATAACCATGCATGTACTTGTTGATTGAAAAACGTTTTAAATGAATTCAGCAAAGATCACGACTTGATTTTTTCGTTCAAATATGTCTTAAAAGAGAGTAGACCTGAAGCCCACCATTACACATATTATGTTGTTCTCTTTTTTGATTCAAAGAGAGTAAGGGTTCCACGTAGAAGTTTCGCCACGCCCTCCTTTATTCATAAGATGACAGTCTATCTATTGCATCAACTAAATATAGATTTCTTTACACTCTCGTTTCGAGATCTAACCTTTGTATTCCTTCATACCTATAGCTGATGTAAATTTCCCTTGATTTCCGTTCTTTAAAAAATACCTGAAACGTCGATCGTTCTTCCTATATGGCATTCTATATATAGCATCAACTAAATATAGATTTATTTACCCTCTCGTTTCGGGATACAACGAAGCCCTGTTTGAAATTTCTCTTGATTTCCGTTGTTTTAAAACTACCTGAAACGTTGATTCGTAAGATTAAGATCGACCATGAAGTCTCACTGGAAAAGCGAGAGCGGGAAGTAAGCGGTAACTGGATAAACTTAACTGCCGATTTTTAAATCATGCTTGCTGAAATTGCACCATAACACTGCCTTCTAGAAACCATTGATGAGGAGAAGGAAGGGAAACTCTGGGACTCTCCTAGTCCTATAGGTGTGTCCTATATAAAGAGAGGAAGTCACTTTGCGTCCCTGGACAGGATTTCACTGTAGATTATCCAGGGGTCCATACATCCTCTCTCTGGTGTGCTGGTGATGCTTCATGAGCGATGCGGTTGTTAGCCATGCCAATTAGCCGCAGCAGTGACACCCTGGGGTCGAGGTCAACAGACGGTACACAGTACCAATTTGATTGACAGGGGGGACGATGACCGCAACTCTTCGGAAAGCAATATTTTTCTGTACACACCAAAATTTCCACTGTCGTAGTGTTTTTCAATTGGGATTTTTTTTTCTCTCAAAAATCGATTTCAAAAAGGTGATCATTATAAACAACTCCAGAATTTTTTTTTAAGGATGGCAGTTCTATGTACTGCAGAAAATAAATGTCTACTGAAATAAGTGGATAATGAGACAACAGAAACTGAAACAATTGAATAGCCAAGCCTTCCATTTGTGCACCCCCTTCTTTGACTACCGTTTTTTTTCTGTACATCAAAATTGTCACTGTCGTAGAGCTTTTCAATGGGGAATTGTGTTTATCTTTTTAAATGATTACAAAAAAATCTTTAACAAAAATCAGGACGATATTATTATTTGTGAGGATGGCAACTCTATAGACCAACTACAGAAAATAAATTGCATCCGGAAATAAGTGGATAACGAAATTACAGAAACTGATGAAAAGCGAAGAACCAAAGTGCCGTGGTGCAAACCTTCTTAAACTTTAAGAATTTAAACTTCCGTTTTTCTGTGGAGATTCTTTTTTATATTTTTTATATAGCTGTCCTCTAAAAATAACAATGTACAACTGGATTTCCAGATGGTCTGGCAGTAACATGCATGTATTGATTTGTAACGGACCGCGCGATATGAGATTTCCTTATTTTCTTTTATAGCTGATCACATAGGATTTTAAAAACCCATGGTGTTTTTTTTTCTGAGTGATGGGTTGCTTTAAGTTCTTTGTTGTGTTTACTTAGCAACTGTATACCATGGAAACGTTCCGGGCGATCGATTGCAATCGGAACCATTATCCTCCTAATTACTCGGACATTACGATCATCCCAAAAGTCGTTGCTTTCAACAACAAGATCTTCTTCCATTTCGTTATGGTCAAATATCATTCTCTTACACTGCTCCATTTCTTTGGAATAGTCTTCCTGTGCATATTCGAAAGGCTTGTTCTTTATACACTCTGTTTCCCTATTTTAAGTTTTCAGTGTTAAAACTCATTGTTTGAAGCTTCTTATTTGTAACATACGGCATCGGTTTTATTCTATTAAAGCAGAAAACAGAGACTTACTTTGCAAAGAGTGTGACACCAAACTTGGTCTTCATTGTGCAGACTATTGCCCATGATTTTCTTATGTGGTCCTTCTGATCTTTCGTCAGGCCTGTCACCTCGTCTGGCACTTCATTGTCACCTGAGGACCAATTCAAAAGAAGAAGAAAATATATCAAGCTATTTTACAAACACACAACAAAAGTTTGAATACTTTCAAATGAGAAGTAGCTAAGACAAATGAGAAGTAGCTAAGACAAGCCATGACGCAACCTCTTCCTCGTATCCCGGTGCCCACTTTTGTATAATTGTTTGTTAGTGTCAGGTTCGATTGAACTGGGATAGAGTGTATCAGTCTGAAGTTTCCGAAACCACTGCTTGAGCTGGAGCTCCATAAGTTATTTAGAAAGCGTGTGATTTCTTACGGGGCTTCAATTAGGAAGAAAAAGCTCAAAAAGCGGCTACACTTCTCAGGCACATTAGTTTTTCAACGTCTTGAGCTCATTTTGTACCTCTATGTTTTGTTTTACTTGCCATCACTATCTTTTGACAGCTCATCGGTCAATGGGAGTTTAAGACAATGTCGTACTAAGTTGAACTTTGACATGTTAACGCGAATGTCAATGTTCATGGGTCACCTCCAAGAAGTCTTCTGGGGGATGGTTTGGAGCCCGAAATAATTAGAATGGATGGGTCTACTGCAACATTTACTACACATATCACTTGAGGTAGTGCATTTATTAGTTTAAGATTTTGATGTCATTGCACTTTGAAATACTCCCCAAATCCTCTTCAATCGGGCATTGTGTAGATGGGCTGAAATTATATCGAAGTCGCTTCTGTGTACAAAACTGTCTCTTATAATTAAGTTGGTAACTATCTCTAATTTCCTTCGCTATTTGACTTTGAACTTTTAACAAACACATTATTTTAGTCAGTCACAATGTTTGGTCAAACTATTTTTATTGAATGAATTCTATAGTTCTCGAATGTGCTACAGTCTCAATCTAGTTCACACATACACGATACATTCATGCGGCGGGCGCATTCACCAGCCCATGAGTCTCACAAAGTGCAATACATAACTACAGAACCAACAATCGAGCTAGAAATGGATTAAAAAGAGGGTCAGAAATCGGAACATTGAAACCAGAATGTTCCCTTTTAGCCTGTCTCTGCAGAGACGTAAACAATACTCAGTGTGGGGACCTCTTAAAATTGTGGATTCATCTGGGGACTTCAGTTCAAGTTCACAGTTTAAGTGCAGAATACTTCAAACGAACATCTTGCGTGATATACGGTTTTAAAAGGTGCAAGTCTCACTTGTGTCAAGTATTTTTAACGCTTACTCTAATAGAAATGTAGGCATAAAAGACCAAGACCAACCTGGTTCACTTAGGCAGCGCGCCGTTTCGTCTATGATGGTGACAGTGGCGTCGTCGGGAGACCGTACACCATTGGGAACGAGTTTTGAAATGGGGACCGTTTCCCAAACCTCGACTTGGGCTCTATCATCCATTTTGGATCAATATTTCAAAATGTTTCCAAGATCAAACGAATGTGCCGGAGATGGTGCCTAAAGTGATGTTTTGAAAAAGCCCCAAATGCAAGAATTGTTTTCATGGTGCCTATGACGTAATTTAACACGTCTAAACTGCATAGGTTGTCGTCTGGGAACAAGCCTCGGAATGCAACAGCACAACGGTATCTCCGTATACCAAGTTTCTTAGAGAAACACCTCCACGTTAATCTATTACGTCTGATATTAGTAGTTGCGGTCAACTCTATGGGCAAATTAAAGTACCTTGTCCTTACGCTAATCACTGATATCTAGTTGTACACTTTCTCGAGCAAGCAAGAACCTTGCGCACAATGATCAGATTTCTCTATTATTAGTGCTCTAGCGAGGTGCTGTAGCAGTTACTCCAAACCCAATATCAATCTAAGGGTATACCTCGCTAGCGTAATTTCACAATCAACATACCCCGTGGGTTAATTAAATGTATCTCATATACCCAGGGTCGGTCACCGAAGCTAAACGTGCCGGCCAATTGTGAGAAATCGCGGCTCTTGACTCCTCCACTGTCACCAAATTGAAACCCGGGCACTGAAGGCGACGTGAGTTAAGGAAGGGGGGGGGGGGTAGGTTGACGAAGATATATATACGCGGTCTTGGAAGCGATTCTGGATTATATACACTTCAAAGTGAAACGGTTATATATTATACTGGGATTGCGTTTTATGGTGTACGAGTAGTGACGCTTAAGGCAATATCCGTTTGCACGACGCGGTACTATTGACTGGGTACGGAGCGATGTTTAATGATAACAGACGCACAGTGTGATTCCAGGCTGCCCTGGTTTTTTTTTGCCCAGGCCAGCGGTGATTCGAAACTGGAATAAGCAGTCATGAGTTCTCATACTGTGTTTTTCAATTTCTATTCTGCCAATGGTGTTGTAACATTGCTCTTTGAGAATACTTCTTCCACGTGAAACTTAGAGATTTTTGTCTGACAGAGTCATTGTAACCAAAGAGAGGCTGAAAGGAAAACATATTAGTCGGAACCCTTTTTGATATGCTGCAAACCATCATTCTTAAATGCTTCGTGTAGACTGGGAACCTTACAAGCATAATGGTGACAGCAAGAGATACCAAGATTTGTACCCACAATGTGCCATAATTCTTTGTAAAAAAAAATGTGATTCTTGAGAACTTTATGATCCTTCAAAAAGGCCGTAGATTCACTCGAAAATTATCCCTTTCTATACGCCGCCTAAAATGATTATGTACAGCATGCAAACTCAGGTCTACGAAACAACTTGGGCCCCTGACAACTTTATGTGCCAGCATAGCATAGTTGACATTAAACTGGGAACTTGTTCACTTGATCACATGTAAACAGTGAAAGGTGAGCTGTTTACTTATTCACATGTAAGCATTATAGGAAGATGCGTTGTAACTGATAACTATTATCCGGGTTTGAACTCATATCGAGTAAGTTCTTTGCACAATCTCAGCGATGCTTAACACGCGAGGTAATGTCATACCTTTTGGCAAAACAAACTGTACCCCCATTAAAGCGCGGCCTTACCATGGCAAAACAGCAAACACTTGAAAATTTTCATTTTTAGAAAAGCAAGAATTTAGAAAAACGGGACAAGGTGTAAGAAGAGGCTGATATAGGACTTGTTATATTCATATTAATACATAGCATATCCTTTTAAATTTTGAAAATGAAAAAAATCCGCAACCCAAACAGAAATGACCATACTATAGAAAACAAACATTTTTTGAGTTGGGCTGTTGGAAGGACCAAAGCGTCATGTCTTGAACTGCGATAGTTCACTGCATCGTCACACTTAATGTCTCTACTCCAGCCAGCTACCGCTCACACATCACAAACATTATGACATTTCATAGAATGTTACCAAGTTTCACAGCTGCGTTTATAATGAAGTTAATTGAAGACAATTTGCGCGGGTTAGATTTCATCTATGTGGACCTGAGGAAAATTGAAGTGACATTACTGTGGTGGAGAACAGTTTCCCCCCTAGGTGGTAACCGAGTGTGCTATTTGCATATACATGTCCCCTAACACGTTGTGACCATTGATCGGTTTCATTGCGGGGGGGGGGGTTCTTTGGTCTGAGATTGTTGTAGGAGTTATTTTTGTTATGAACCAAAGCAAAACGGTGAGCACGACTTTATGTAAAGTATATTTCTTACGTTTACGTTTGAGCATAAAGGGGAGGTTAAGATGCACGTTGCGCGATTAATACGTGAACGTGGACGTCGGAAATTACGTCGTTAAAATCTCACGTTTTTACCATAAGTGAACGTTACAATATTGTTTACGCCAGCTACGTACGTGCATACGCCACTCGTGAGAAAGCCATGAGCCCAAAGTGTGTCGTCACCTAGGAACAACACAATTTTTCTGACCTTCACGTTCACGTTCTTGTTCGAGTTACGTGCAGCTAAACCTCTCTAATAACGCTACATTTATTTCAAATTATGTCACTTTAACGATCGAGGCACGTCAATCATGCATAGCCTACCGTTACATTACTAACTCTATATTGATGCTTTAAGAAACTGTTGAGTATAATGAGTATAATTATGGTTATGAAATGTATGGTATGGTGTACATTGACGTTGTAATACTTGAAATACTTCTCTGTGAGACCAACGAACTTTTAGTATTAAAAAACAAACATAGCCAGACCCGTACGTAAATTATACATGAAGTTACATTATACTTATATGAATGACCAAGGGTCGATTTCACAAAGGTAGTCCTATCTTAGGACTAGTCCTAAGCAATGCTAAGAGATAGGACTGGTCCTAAGTTAGGACCAGTAACTCATCCTAACTTAGGACTGGTCCTATCTCTTAGCATTGCCTAGGACTAGTCCTAAGTTAGGACCACCTTTGTGAAATCCACCCCAACCTGATTATATTTTATAGCCTTACGTACATTGTACATGAAGTTACATTAACGCTATGATATTTGAATCAAGTGTGTGGCCCCAACGAACGTTAATCTATTTGTGAGGGACGATCGCTACATAACGAATGGAACAAATGTACTCATCTGGGCAACACTGACGCTGGTCACACCAACGAACTTGTATAATAATAGTATTTTAAGAAAACAAAACAGCACATCCTTTAATAACGCCACTGGGCTTTTAACACAAAGTTGCATAACAAGATTCAAAAGAGGGTGTGCGTATAATTATAATAGGAAAGTAAGCCATACATTGACGCTATAGTATTTAAAATATTAATATTTTGCAAGCAATATAAGGCAACAAACTCGTCCTAATCGAGTGTTCCATGAGGTGACATTAGTCCTGTATTGGAAATCAATTATTTTTGTAATCAACGAGCCTGTTATTGAATATGTATATTATTTTTTTACCAAGGTCACTACAACTTGGAATGAGTGTAATATTTGAAATGTTTCTCTGTGAGACCAACAAACTTGGAAATCAATTATTTTTGTGATCAACGAGCCTGTTATTGAATATGTATATTATTTTTTTACCAAGGTCACTACAACTTGGAATGAGTGTAATCTTTGAAATGTTTCTCTGTGAGCCCAACAAACTTATAGCATTTTGAAAAACCATGTGTTCGCGGCGCTGTATTCGTTATAAATAGTTGAAATGTTTTGTGTGTGCAAAATACAACATTTCGTTATATAAATTATGTCAGATTGTAACTCATCAACGTCAAGAAAGTTGTAACAGCGATACACAACGGATTAAAGGCATTACATGAGGACGATCAATTTATTATAGGTTTACGGTAACGCCGTGTGTGTACTTGCCGGGTATATTGTTATTTTGAGAACTTGTCTTCCTTTATTCTTCTACCGCTGAGTAGATTTTCGGAATTTGGGAGACTTCTCGGTTCTGAAAAGAACTGTCCTGCTGTATTCCTGGGCGAAGGAATCGACAGGGACTACTTAAGCTTTAGTGGATCAAGGGGACCTCTCGTTATAAACTTCACTATCGCTGTTCTTAAAGGCAGTGGACACTATTGGTAATTACTCAAAATATTTATTAGCATGAAACCTTTCTTGGTGAGGAGTAATGGGGAGAGGTTGATGGTATAAAACATTGTGACAAACGGCTCCCTCTGAAGTGACATAGTTTTCGAGAAAGAAGTAATTTTCCACGAATTTGTTTTCGAGACCTCAGATTTTGAACTTGAGGTCTCGAAATCAACCATCTAACACACACAACTTCGTGTGACAAGGGTGTTTTTTCTTTCATTATTATCTCGCAACTTCGATGACCGATTAAAGGGACACACCGGCCGAATTGGGCTATTTGGGCTACAAAATAGATTAAGCTATGACTTCAACGGTCTTCCAGGAATGAAGAAGAACAGTCCTTAAAAAAATCATCAAATTTAGCCGTTTTTGAGCATTTTAAGACAAAAACGCAGGTCGCGTGATTGTTCTGACCAAAAAGTGGTACAAACAATCACGTGACCTTCCGGGCTAGTTTTACTTTCAGCCGTCTAAAAGTAACTTACTTAACCAAATTTAATTTTTTTTTTACAAAATTATTTACGAATAATTGACGAAGAAGATCATGTATTCAAATTATCGCTACGAAATGTAAATAATGGTGAAAAAACTAACGTAAGATTCACATTCAAAGAGTCCGTGTAATGGAAGCTTGTTATATGGCCGCTTTGGTTTTTTAAAATCATTTTTCGCTAAATACGTTACATTTTGATGATTTCTTTTACAGCAACCATCTATAAAAACACTATTTATGACTCTACACTCCTAAATTGCGTAAACGGTAAGCCGGTGTGTCCCTTTAAGCTCAAATTTTCACAGGTTTGTTATTTTATGCATACGTTGAGATACACCAACTGTGAAGGCTAGTCTTTGACAATTATCAATAGCGTCCAGGTCTTTAATTTTTCTCAACGTTTTGACTAGCTCGCTCTGGTCATCGACAGGAGAAAAAAGTTTAGACTTGAACAACGAGCTTGTGTTTTTGTCTTTCTGTAGCACTCCAGAATTGTTGAGATTGAGTGGACTTGGTTGATTGGTTTGTTGCTCAAATTAGAACATCGCTAATGAAGTGTATAAATGCATACAGTCATGATCCACAGAGTGATTCGTTTGATTCCGGCGCTGCTCGGTCAACTTCGTTCTTCATCGGTAAATGTGTTTATTTTGGTCTGGTTTTATTTATTGCATTAATTTGGTTTCCTTTCTTTTGGATGAGCTGGTTTTGGTCTGAGTCAGTTTTTGGCTTCGTTTCACATTGGCTTGTGTTAAGAGTTAGTTTTTGGTGTGGTTGAATTCTTTCGATTTTGGTTTGGTCAAGTGAACTTGGATGTTATGTTTGGTGTAGGTCAGATGCGTGGCTCGCGTTACGTACACTGGGTTTGATCTAGGGTGCGTTGCTATCTGTTTAAAATTGCACCCACAAAGATTTAATGGCTGAAAACCGTTTATCTAGCCTGCATGCAATTCTCCCTACAATAACAAAAAATCCCTTTTCGTCAAACTGTGACTTGCATTTGAACAATGATCACCAACCGTCACCTTTATAGCCAAAAGTAAAAACATTTTCTATGGGGGCCAATTTTAAGAAGCAAATCAAAGCAAAAACAGTACTATAGGAGAAAGAAAACTTGCTTAGCAGCATTTGCTCAGCACAAGTTGTTGCAACCAGCACCCAACTATTCATGTTTGCGTAGCACGAGACATTTCCTAAGCAGTGAATCAGCAGTGTGCCAAGATTCGGAGAACGCATAGTATTGCCACAGACGCACATTTTGCTTCTCCATTATTGGGCTACCTCTGAGCACTGATGTTATCGTTTGTGGCTTTAGGTGATTTGCTCGGTTTTTTTTCATGAGAGTAAGGACTCGTCCAGTGACTAACGGGAGCCTTGAAATCCTCTCGATCTAGATAGATGATTGATACGAAAATCTAAATCCTCCAATGGTTAGACCAATGCTTTGATTGGTCTGGCTGCAGTCGTATGAGAGGGTAACACACAAATCCCTTTTTGTCTACGGTTATCGAGAACATTGTTTTTTCGTTATGTCTGAACACACGAGGGATACAAAACCCACATATGTGGAGATTTTCCCCTCACAGTCAGTCCCTTGATTGGTCTGGCTACCGACCCCTCTTTTTAATCTTGCTCTCTTGTGTTGAAATGAAGGGGGTAGTCTAATATTACCACGGTCGTTCTGAGAGAGAGAGAGAGAGCTGGATGAGAATTCCAAGGGTGAAATAATGTACAGGCACGCTGCATCAAATGATTTGAGGAAAAGAGGGGGAGGGGGGGGGGGGTAAGTGAAAGGATCTTGCCAGGGATATGACAGTTCTGGGTGAACGGACAGAGTTTGGGGATTCGGGGACTGTTGGTATGGATCGCTTGGAGGATTTCCAGTCAATATACAGAGTGCGCTCATCACATGTCTTCTTGGTTTTTTTGTGTGTTTTTTTGCTTAATGTAAATGGTATACTATAAGAAGGTAAATTCTGACCGAGGTTCTTTGTAAGTCGCTCAGGATTACTCCGTGGTTTGTGTTTTCTAAGGGCCTGGATGTTGCCCATGGGGACATTAAGAAAACAAACGCACGAAATCGAAATCATAACTCTGATCCAGGGTCCCGTCCTCGTGCCCAGGGCTGGGTTTTATTTCCTGTTTCACTGAAAAATGTGTGAGCTTGAAAACAATTGTCAATCATCGCCAAAACATTTCAGAGAAATAATTGTTTAAAGACACTGGACACTATTGGTAATTGTCAAAGACCAGTCTTCTGACTTGGTGTATCTTAACATATGCATAAAATAACAAACCTGTGAAAATTTCAGCTCAATTGGTCGTCGAAGTAGCGAGATAATCATGGGAAAAAAAATAGCCTTGTCACACGAAGTTGCGTGCGTTGAGATGGTTGATTTCGAGACCTCAAATTCTAAATCTGAGGTCTTGAAATCAATTTCGTGGAAAATTACTTCTTTCTCGAAAACGATGTCACTTCAGAGGGAGCCGTTTCTCACAATGTTTTATACCGTCAACCTCCCCCCATTGCTCATCACCAAGAAAGGTTTTATGCTAATAATTATTTTGAGTAATTACCAATAGTGTCCACTGCCTTTAAACAAATATTTCAATATGTAAAGATAAAGCTTTACAACACGCATGTCTAGAGACAATTTTTCAATTAGCAATGTCTTTGACATAATATGATTAGACTTGACTTATTCAGCCAAATAGTCTTGAACATAATTATTTGTCTTTACGTACGTATATCATTTGCGTTCTAATACAACGAAGACTCCCATATTATAGCAGTTGATATCTTGTACTTCCCAAACGCAACCAAAGGGTCATGAGACCTTAGCAAAAATATCAAGATTACCCAATGTTCGTGAAAGAGGGAGGGGCTTCTCCGCCCCTATGCCCTTCACCTCCAGCTGGATATGTAAACTCTCTGCATAAATCCAGATGAAATAAGTATATTCCGTTAAGCACTTTTCTGTGGCGTGGATTTATTTTCAGAAAGTGCAGATCAATTGGAAACAATTTCCTTTGGAGGCGAGGTGTGAATTTTGAAGGACGCAGCCTTGGGCAGGTATTACCCGTCAAGATGTTTTAAAAGAAGACCAGACCCAGAATGGGGCAAATTGGTCCTAAGTGCGAGTGACCCTCTGGACGGGTTAAGATCATTTTATAGGCAGGGTCATAGATTGGTAACTAAATCCACAAATAAATGACATTAAAAAAATGACTTGGTGAGAAGCACTGCAGCTTTTTAAGGTTTAAACCTTTTTGAGAAAAGGATTCCCTTTGAAGTAATGGTTTACACAATATGTATTGCGTAAATGTGTAGCTCCCCTTTAACAGTGGTTCCCCCCCCCCCCATTCCTGGTGGTCTGACTTTAATATCTCCCCTAAGAGTCATTTCTAGGGAGTGCGATTGGTAGATTTAAACCCCGCAAGCCGTGCTCCAGGAGAGCCCTGCTCAAGGAACAATAATCATCAGCACACCAGGGTAAATTCACGGAAGAAACCAAGCCCGAGGAGATTTCCTCATTTTCCATCTTCCCCATCTTTCTCTTTTTCAGTGTCCCCTTCTTAAATGATCTCCAATCGGCCCTTAATTGCTCGGGAGAGAAGAAATGAAGAATCTTGGACGACTGCAATTGTTTGCTTTGAGGATATCCCCCCCCCCCCCCCACCCGGTCATTGGAGAGTCTATGAACGACGCTACACAAATTGAAACCGCGTCCAGGCAAATCTAAAAAAAAAAAATTATAACAACAGATGATTTGCGAAACCGATTGTTTCATGTTAATAACAACTTGCACTGTCTGACCTTCTGAGAAAATACTTCTAGGCCCCCTGTATTTATAGAGAAGCAGAAAGGGGAATGTCTGAAGGCAGGATAGGCTTGCTGATAGTTGTCTCTGAAGTTTTGTGCTTGTTTTGAATCAGGCAAAACAATTAAATTAATTGTTTGTTATCGTCACTACATCATGCTTGAATCGAAAACCAAAGATTCACAGATAAACTTATTAGTTTATCAAGATTGTCTGAAATGTCTAGTGTCCATACTTCATTCTAGAACGAATACTGTTTACTCAGTAGACTGGTGCCCTATTTCTGCTCAGTGAAATATCTTTGCTTGTCAACTCCTTCAAGGCACTAGACACATTTGTTAATATTGTAAAAGACCAGTATTCTCACTTGGTTTATCCCAACATAAGCATTAAATACCAAATCTGTGGAAATTCTGACTCAATTGGTCATCGAAGTTGAAGAGAATAATGAATAGGATAGGCTAGGACTAAAGTTCCAGCTTATAGGATCTCTGAGTAATTTTGAATGTCTTACAGTTTTTGTACGATACTTCAATTGCATGCAGACAGTGCCGAAGACGGAGCCGAATCTGGTTGTTTTGTGGTTTCGAAAATACCCATAGAGTCTTGGGTAGGATCCGGAGTCTAGACGATAATAGACACCGCCTTGAAATCGTCGTTGTAAATCAAGAACAGTTTGAAAATGCGAATTGTATCCAAGCTATTCACCATAGTTTGTAAAGCATACTCCAAACTGGAGATAGTTTTTTAGGGTTTCATAAATTATTGTCAAATGCTTCCAGCTACAACTTTGGTAGTTAACGGATCTAGTGATCGGAAGAAAAACCCAGCCATAATGGATTGTGTGGGGAAAAGAAGAATATAGAACTTTAAAATGCACAAAATTATCAGCCGATCAAGCATTAGTCACACAGAATCTCAACATAATATAGTTTAGGGTTCAACAATTTTCAAAAGGCCAACATCAGACCTTTGGAAAATAACCGATTTTATAAGAGCAAATCGGAAGGAAAACCCAGCCATGAACAGAGGTTGTTGCTGGGGGAAAAGAGAAGACGATGGAACTTTAAAGTGTTGCGAAGACAAATTCTATTTGTTCTTGGGTTGAAAATGGGGATTCAATATCCTCTAAGTGCTTTGCGTTGCGTAGGAGTGTAAACGCACAGCCCGTCCTAAAGACAACACTATTTCCAGTCAAAAATTACAAGAAAAGGCCACTTGAAGTTGGATCATGGGAGGTGAATGGGAACAGCTTCAGATCGATTTTTCTTTGTGTGTCAGAAAAATTACAGAAAGGGAGGATACATTTGTAGTGTCAACAGCTGTTAGACTACGGTACCGAATCGTCCAGTGATGATCATAATGGATTGTCGATATACGGTTGATATTGTGCAGTGCTGGGATGGGTAAAGCACAATAAAGTGGTTGGTTGATCGAGCAACCTGACGTCATTTCATGGTCAGGGGAGCACCGCCACCCAGGGGAGAACCCCCACATAAGTTCAGAAACTGTTTGATTGAATTAAACTGGGTGCAGTCAATGTTACGATATGCCGTTGCCCTGTAATGGTGAATCTGCAAAGGTTGAAGGAACACGTTGCCTTGGATCAAACGAGTTGGTCTATAAAAAGCGTTTGTAACCCTTTTTTATAAAATGCATTATGGTTGGAAAGATGTTTTAAAAGTAGAATACAATGATCCACACAAGTTTGCCTCGAAATTGCGTGGTTTTCTTTTTACTGTGCGAACTAACACGGTCGGCCATTTATCGGAGTCAAAAATTTGACTCCCCTAAATGGCCGACTGTGTTAGTCGACGAGGTAAAAGGAAAACCGTGCTATTTCGAGGCATGTTTGTGTGGATCATTGTATTCTACTTTTACATCTTACTACCCATATGCATTTCATAACAAACGGTTACGAACGCTTTTAAAAGACCAACTCGACCCGATCCAAGGCAACGTGTTCCTTTAAAGGGAAATTAGGCGAGCATTATCCTATATGCTTTTCTGATACTTTAGGCCTATCTGCCATTCACGTAAAACGTATGATTGGAAGTAGGACACACTTTCATAAAATCGTCGTCAATTTGAGACCAAACTTGAAGATCCTCTCACTGAATTCATCCTCATTCCTTGCCATGTTTTAAACCTCTCTCAATCTCTCTCTATATCTCAAGGCATTATGGGTATGCCATTGACTACAGTCTGAATACCTTGAGGACGAGGTTGGGGGTAATTTGGTTTAGTATGAAAATCCGGGCAGTGGGTCCATCATACGAACCTTGTTTATCTATCTTTTAAAGAATCCCTTGAGTGTCTTTACCTTTTGTGATGACGATACCGTCTTCGAATCATTATTCAAAATAACACGACAACCTCGAAAACATTAAATGATGTGCCTTGAAAATGATCATTGTAAGCGATCTTCAAACTATTCTCCTCTTGTGAATTGGTCCCGTTTTTTCATAATCAAGATGTTTTTTGGAGTTGCGATGATATTCAATATCAATCAGCAGACGACAGCCAATCAAAGATCGCTAACGACGGCTAGGGTTTCCCGTTGGTCACTGATGAGTCTCCACTCTCGTTACCATGGCAAGTGCGATGGCAGGTCGTAGTATACAAATCCCCAGGTCAGCCTTTCAGTTTATAACTATGACGTATTTGTATACGTCATGGTGTTCATGACGTTTGCAATACGTCACAACTGGCACTTTATGATCGAATGTTGTTTTTTGATTGGTTAGATTGGTTTGAATGTAACAGAAATTGATCATTATGAAGAGAAAACCTCAAGTCTTTGAAAAATGTATGTAGAAGCCAAGAGCAATTGTTAAACTGCGCAAATCACTAGTTCAATGCAACTCCTATGGGATTCTGGTAACCAGTGGGGTAGCCATTTTATTTCCAAGTGGGCGTGGCTAAAAATGGAAAGACGTCACAATTTCAAGTGATGTTAATAGTTAAAACAGGCCACACACATAAATGCACTATGGTGTACACTGTGTGACTGACTCCAATACGAAGTTTGACATTGGTTCCAGATTCTTAAACAAATGGCTTAGTGAAACACACCCGCTTATCAACTCGGTGAGACCGTGCCCCCCGGTGACAACCCTGCTAGTCACCTTTCATTAGAAATAGACTGTGTCATGAGGACTCGGTTTTTTTGGCGGGCGATGCACAAGCGCTGTATGACCGTGAACCCCGCGCTATGCGGCACCACGACGCACCCCAGCCGAGATGGAAAAAGTCAAACAGATCGTTTTCGGTGGAGAATACGAGCTGAAATGTTACCCTGTGGTCGCTCCCTCGTGCATCGACAGTTCAGTGAATAAATACACTAGGGGTTGTTGTTATCGTGTATTTATAGCACCATTGATATTTGTAGAGGGGCGAGTTTCACATTAGAGGTATATAGTTCAACAGCTCCTACATTTTTCAAGTGCATGCATGGCCCAAATTTCATAGCGCTGCTCAAACGGTAAGCAAGTTTTTCGTGCTTGATACTAGAGCAGAAAAAATTGCTATTAAGGTACAGGTCGGCCATCTTGCACACGTTCACCATGGATTTGCATTGTGACGTCACTAATTTTCGTGCAGTAAAGCACCGGAAGGTAATGGCGTGCCTTTTCTGCAATGGAAATCTAACAATAAGCACAAAAGCAGCCGTAAAGTATCTCTATGAAATTGGGCCCTGATAAGTTGGATGAAATCGAGGCTATAGTCTGAAAATAGACTGGCCCTTTTAGACCTATTAGTGCTTTGATCGTGCGGGCATACAGGGAACCCGAGCATGATGGCCCCAGCGTGATAACAAGTCTACCGTGCGTGGTTAGAATGTTTACAAGTTGAGCTATGCAGACAAAAACTCACCATGTAGGCCTATTTATAAACATATATAACTGTTTGTTTTCACTGTCTGCTTCAATATGCTTACAACAGGGGCCAATTTCATAGAGCTGCTTAGCTGCTTAAGCGCAAAATTTGCTTAAGCACGAAAATAGCTCGCTTATTTTACACATGTTACTGGCCAAAATTTCATGCCATAGATATTGCTTGTGACTGGTATTTATACTTAGCATAACAGTTGGGTTGAGTCTTGGCCCCGTTACTCTGATTTTACTAAGCAAGGATGTTTCTGCTTAAGCAAATTTTTTTGCTTAAGCAGCTCTATGAAATTGGACCCAGGTGTGTAGGCTTCAATAGGTAAAGTCATTGTTTTAATTATAGCATGCATGAATCATAACATAACAAAACTGGGTTATTTGAAGTATCAACAATTATAACGAATAGTTTTATTCCATGCACATGGTGACCGTAAAAACTAGCTGGAATTTCCTAAAGTAAACTGGTATGGGATGCTTTGATATTTTTAGAAAGTATTCTGAGAAACAACTTACAGGGAATAGATACTTTATATTGGTAATTACTATATGAGGATGGTATTGATGTAGAGTGCTTGTGGTGCCAGAGGGCAGGGGAAGTTATTGTATGTGACAGCTTGGCATTTTCCTCCATTGCAAACTCACATAATACTTTAAAGGACTGGTAAACATTTGGTGTCAAAGACCTGGGGCCAATTTCATAGAGCTGCTAACCTTCCGGTGCTTACTGCACGAAAATGAATGACGTCGCAATGCAAATTTATGGTGAACGCGCAAGATGCCGCCTAATTGTTATGCTACAGTACGCACAGTTTTGGTGATTGTAAGAAAGGTGACTTTAATCTATACATTTATGTTGTGTAGGTTTTCACTCAAAATTGAGTGGAGTCTTATCATGCAACCTAACAATTCCCGGTCAACATTGACCCAGATTCCAGGTCCAAGAGGGTCATGACCCTCTTTTCTGTGTCAAGCTGACCACGAAACTGTTTTCTTTTTATTAAGTTGGATTTTAGCTCAGTTTCTGCGTCAGTTTGGTTCGTGTCTGGGTAGCTTTGAAACATTATTCCGTGTCAGCTGGCCTTAGCCGGAAAATGGGTCAGGCCCTACGTGATCCGGGACTATTCGGCTCGAGAGTAAGCAGGTTTGCTTTGAGATCACCACGAGTGCCCCTTTAACAAGTGTACTAACCACTCGCCATGGTGTGGTACAATGTAGGAGTTGTGACTTCGAAACGCATGTTTGCATTGCATGAATGACATTAAAGGCGCAATGGCACCACGGACATAATGCCACTACTATAAAAACAAACCATGATCGATTCAGCATACACGTTTTGTGAAGGCGAAACTTTTGTCAATCAGATAAAAAAAATCATATGACACATTCATCATAGCCTTTCATCTGAAATCACGATTATCTGAGGTATTTTTTGTGAGTAAGAAATTATTTACAAACAAAAAGTACGTTTCCGGACGTTACTTCAACCAACATGTCGCTACCAAATGCTGCACACTATCCGTTAAAGGCACCGACACTATTGGTAATTACTCAAAATAATTTGTAGCATAAAAGCTGACTTGGTAATGAGCAGCGTAGAGCTTTTGAAATGATAAAACATTGTGAGACACGGCTCCCCTTCTGTCGTAGCATATAGTTTTTGAGAAAGAGGTAATTTCTCACCTAAATAATAAAATACCTCAGCTGAAGCCTTTTATTAGGCATCTGAAGGCACACAAATTTGTGCAACAAGGGTGTTTTTTAATTCATTGTTCTCTTGCAACTTCAATGACTAATTGAGTCAAAATTTTCACAGGTTTGTTATTTTATGCATATGTTGGGATACACCAAGTGAGAATACTGGCTTTTGACAAATACCAAATGTGTCCAGTGCCTTTAAAAACAAACCTCAATCGCGTGGTTTATTTTGAATCCACTGCATCGCCACGTGGCCTTACTGCAAATAGAACCTTCCTGGAAATATAAACCCATTTGGTCCAGATTCAATATAGCTTTAAAAAGTACAGTCACGCTATTTTATTACAAAAACATTTATGTTGGCACAAGGTAAAATACGATCTGGAAGTTATGGACAGCCTGCGTGTAGAGCAATGGCACACTAATTTGTGCAGTTGTAATTTGGTGTTATTTGGCGCTGGTTTTTTATTCGTTTGTTGCTGCAGACGTGACTATGTTCTTTCCAGTGACAAAATTATCTCATTATTAAATCCTAGCTGATAAAATGTCATCAATTTGAACAGGATAGGCCTAAATGATTCGTGTAATGTTTGCACACAGTTAACCAGAGAAATGTTTAATCTTTGAGAGACGCAACGCGAATGACGCAAAATTTAAAAGCACGTGTGTTTCAAGTAGAAAGACAGTTCTTGCATTGTCACTTGCCTATATCAAACAAAACAACCGTATTATACAAAAAATAACTTCGGTTTTCTATTTTGAATGTTAAAATCTGCTTCTAAAATTGTTACACTTTTATAAAATTTCTGAATCTTTCTATGGGCTTACAATGCAAAATAAGACTCACAAAATGACACTGTAACTAAAAGCAGATGATCACAGAGAAAAAAGGGTTTAAAAAAAAACAATTAGCTGTGCTTTTTCAAGTACAAAGCTACACAAAGTTTACTTCACTTGAGGATTTGAACAAATCTGCTAAAAGTCGCTATAGATGTATCACCAATACAAATTGTATAAGTAATTTAGAGATTCAATCTAAAAGGTTTATTAGGCCTACCTGTTTTAATTATGAACATTATAATCCATTTTCAAAAACATTTTACCCAATTAATGGTCTTATTTTGTTTCCAGTCTCGCGTCCCTTTAAATAGAACAGTTAATAAACACTAGTGGATCTGGTATTGCGTATCACTAGCTCATTGGGAATAACTATCGGTTTATGATCCTTACCGGGTTCCTGTTACATTTCATGTGCTCTAAAAAAATATATAAAAAAAAAATCTATGGGATTTGAGGCATTGCATGGTGAGGTATTAATATATATTATTTGGTTTACCGGTATTATCACCATGTGTGTATCTACTTGCCAGTAGGTTTTGTTCTTAAGAGAACTGTATAACTTTATACTCTAATACTTCGGAGTAGATGAAGTCAACTGTCACACTGTCTGTCGTTCGTTTTCTTAATAAAAAAACAGGATTCTTGTACCCTGGGCAAGCCTTAAGCCTTTGATGTTGAATACTAAAACAATTCCAACGCAGAGCTACGGTACCAACTATAAATTGGAAGGTGGTTCTCAGCTCTAGGCAAGATTAAAATTGCTCGAGCTATACACAGTGCGAAATACGCACAAGTGTGGGACAGTCATAAAATGCCTGAAGACGAGCAGAATATACTGATCGAAACGTCGAGACCACACCGGCTCTGCCAGAGCCAATACTCAGAGCCAACACTCCAACTAAAAGGGATTTACTCATGGTTGTACCCGCAAGTTTACTATTTACTAATATAGTTTCTTCCTGTTATTTTATTCACACCATGAAAAGCTTCAAACAATACTTGAAAAAAATGCAGTTGACTATAAAATGCGCGTTACTAATGTTTGACTGCATGCTCGTGATTTATTATTAAAGTCTATATTTCAAATAAGTATGCAGCTTGCAGGTTGCAATAAATCCATACTGAAATATTAATGTCTATATCACAATGGAATAATACCACATGTATCATAAATAATAGGTGTTGGCTGAATACATAACAATGTGTCAGTCAAACACGATATGATAATGAAGAGGTGATAAATATCATGACTAACAATAAAATTCCTTTATTAGAAGTGACACAATCAATGCTTCGATTTTTGTTGATGCTGTTATAATAGAAAACAATGAATTAGTAACTCACACAGGTGTTCGCACGATTTCTCAGCCAAACTCAAGCCGTCGATTATGATTATTTCCCCGTTGGAACACTTTTCGAGTCCACGCTGTATCTCCATGGTGTGCGCGCAGTGTGTACCAAGAATCCTCTGAAAAAAATAAAACCCACGCCGTGTAGAGTAGCGACCGTTCGTATTTGCTAACGGAATCTCCGAATGCTTTAAAAGCTGATTGTTGTATAGTCACTGGGCCGAGCAAGGAGGCATACCCCTCAGCATACACGTACATGCACTGACTCCCTCACAATGATGTCTATAATAGAACAAAAACTTGACTGTACCAGAGATGTTGTGACGACCGCAATTTATACATCTCTGATGACGAGCCTGGATTGATCGAGAAAACGACGGGCTGTGATTGGTCAGTGCAGATTTTTTTCCCTAGATATCACTTTCAATGCGTGATTTTTTTTGTTACCAATTCAAGGTGGAATTCCAGAATTCGCTGGTAATTTTCTTGTTTTGACGACAACGCAGATGGCGAAGAGTGTTTTATAAAATTCGATATCGCCCAAAAGAATTTATGAACATGAAAAAAAGAGAGATGGCAATTGGTTGGTTCAATTATAATAGGTTCCGGTCGCCGATAGCATAGCTCGATTTGGGCCAGGGGTGGCCAAGGTTTTACCTAAAGGCGATCCCTCAACTATAACAAGTCCAATTTTCACCCTAACGAAGTTCTGGACCCCACCGACACCAAAAGTATGACATGCGATACCTTTGAGATTTGTACTAAACTAAAAATTGGAAATAAACAATCAGTTTGTTGAAAAGTGCAGCTGTAAAATGTCACATTTTTGGTGGAACAATTTGTTTTCTCTTCGTGGAAGGGGGCGCTTGGGGGATGTTTTTCAAAATCCCATAGGGTGTTTCTACAGCTGTAACACGCAACGGGCGTCTGTGACAGCGCGCATTTAGGTTTTTTTACGGGGATTTTTTTTTGTGTTTTAACTGAATCCAAAACGAGTTGCTGATGGATGTCCACTTCATGGGGTCATGATGCTCGAAGCAAGGGGCACGCCCTCTTGTGTAAGTGGTCCTTGTATGACGCCCAAGGGATGGGTTTACCATCAATGGCTTAGAGCTTGAAAAACACAGAGGGATACGGTGAAATATTTCCAGAAATAAAACCCACATTTTCTATTATGTTTTTAAAGTGCCTTCGTACACTCTTCATAATTTGTTATTATTACCGACTCGATCGTTAGACCACTGTTGACGGATGAGCTGTCATGACGTCAGCTCACTGCGTGCAACCGACCGAAAAGCCACTGGCAGCACGTGGTTCGTCGAATCTTGCTTATTTGCATATCAATTGGACGTCACTTAGCCAATCAGATGGATATGAGACTCAAGGGTTTGTTTCTATGGTCACTGATGTGGTGATGTAGAGTATCTTTATTTACAAAGATTTATGAAAACATTGCATCTGTTTTGCTGAAAATGTTGTCTTGTTCCCTTTCAGCTTCAGTAGTTATGATTACTGATTATCACAATAGGTCTGCATTACAAAAGGACCAGACTATACCTGTCAACCTTGCAAGCCCTTTTCGAAACTACGGATTTGGGGCTCAGGCCTAATCTCAGTCAATGCAGCCTTGGTAGGGGCTTCAAATAGACAACCGGATCCTTAAAAAGTCGGACTGGTAGTCAAAGCAGTGATTTTGAAAAGGGACTAAATGCTTTGTTTTTATATAAAAACCATTAGAACCTGGTTTCAGTAGTAATTGCAACCTGTGAGTTTTAAAAATGTCTTTGGAGAAGACGTTGTGAATGAAAACAACCAGTTCGGGTGAAACCTTTACGATTTAAAGTAAATTGCCCCCAACGCATTGCGTGCTTGTACAAATTTTGACCAACATGTATAAATGAAATCCAGGTATTCGGTTACCGATGCCGACCTGGACCACCCAGGGGACATTTATTTTTAGTGCGTTCATATAGACTCGGTCCAGTGTTGCACCTTAAGATGTTTGAAACAGAAGGTAGCCCAGATCGCCCAAAACCCAATTAAAACCCATAGCATCAGCTGGTCTAGATATCAAACTGTCAAACAACCAATCTTGCAATAAAGCAAAATACATTTGCTAAGCAAGTAACGCATGTTAAGAGCGGATACCCCACTTAAACAGTGTACATTCAATAGGTTTCTCACTGGTAACAATGTTCTAATACTTTACATTCACTGGTCCAAAAGAATAGTTACTAAGGCGTAACAATCAGATACGGACACGTAATTACGGAGAGGGTTTATGATTTCGTGATTACGGAACCACAACATGCCGTGCTTAACATTATTTGAGTAATAACGTAAATGTTAGTGTCCTACTTTAAGTAACGCCAGAATAAGTAGACAGACGGTTAATCACAACTTCAAACTAAGACAAAGTTTATTCCCTCTGGCTTTGAAAATGGATGGTATTTGTTCTTCGAATAATCAGAGTTGGCACATCTTTTCGAAACGCTTAACCACACTGCATAATATATAAATAAACCCACAACATTTTGTTTAACAACTTGGCAACCATTGTAGTCCACATGGCGTAGCGTAAAGGTATCCGCTAATTTGAGGAGCCAAACATGCAATGTGTTGAGAGTTTTATACGGCTATAAAAAAAGAAAAGGGTGGAAACACATCAACCACGTTTTCTTTCAAGTTCAAATTTGATGTATGATGCAAGCTGTCCTGATTTGCGATAGAGTTACCAAATTCCGATGTGCAACAGGTGTCAAGATATTGTTTTAATATACGCCTTTGGTATCCACGTTCCCTCGTTCACCCAAAGTGGAACTACTGCGAACGCTGAAGGTATCAACATTCGTGTGATATGTTCATGGGTCATTTCAAAGATCCAGAGCTGAGGTCTTTTACCGATAAGGTATTTTTGTAAAGTACTTATGGGATTCGGCACCAATTAGTGACCTGTAAAGATAGTTCAGCAATACCATAAGCCCCTCGGAACGAACTTTAAGGATATCCTTGGTCAAGTCACTTTACGGCCTCGCTAAAACAACCAACTCTCCTCGCTAATGCAAAAACTCGTATTACCAACAAAACAGGCACATACCGCGTGGTGTTCCATTTTCTCACTAGCCCACCCTCCAGACCCGTTAATACACACCTGTTGTTTCGAGAGGTTTGAAAGAATGTGGAATTTACCTGGCGAGATCGGCTTCCCCCATCGCGGAAAGCAAGGCGTGCACCTTCCCATGTCTTAAAGGCTACAGTCGATCCACCAAAGAAGTTCCGTCACGTCCGTCTATTTGGATATCTCACCCCGGGCGAGTTTCTGTTAAATGCCCCTGGCTCCGGAGTTTTCAATAGTTCCTTTGAAGAGTGGTTGTAAGAAAATGTTCTTCCACGTCTTAACTTTCAATACGTCATCGCTTCCAGAACACCGTGGCTATACACCGTCTCGGGTTCCAAGAGAGCGCAGCGGTATACGCTCTGCAAGTTTAGCAAGTATACGGCATATATATCCGCCACAAACTCATGGGGTCATATTGTATAAACTAAGACTTCAATAATAAAAACCCTAAAAAAGACCGAGACCTCCAAAAGGGGGTATAAATGGGTTAGCTTGAGAATGCGGATGATTTTCGGCAAAGCACCCCCACAGGGTTTCAGAGTGACTTCGGTGAGACTCTTGTCTTTCACCAAAACCAAGACTGATTGTTGTTTGGTCATGAGTTGATCTCCTGTTTGAACAAGGCGGGTAGACAGACAAAGGTTTTGGCGGGAAGAAAACTTAGCTGATGGTAGAGACAGGTTGGACGTCAAGAGAGAACTTGAGTAACCATGGGAACATTATTGACAACTATCAGCTGGTTTCGTTTGTTTGTTGGTATGTTTGATGATTCCGGTCGTGGCTTATTTGCTTGCATTTCAAGAATCCCACTAGAAACTGTCAATAAACTCTTCTAATGCGCACCACACAAGGATCTTTATACATGCACCTTGAACAATAATTGTCCGTCAGTTTTCGACATCGAAGAATATTTTAGGAAATAAAGTATGGGCAGTCCATGGATAGCACATAGCTTTTGACTTTTTATTTGGTAAGCCTGCGGTATGATACTAGGTACTGGACACATTTGGTACTTGTATAAAAATATATATATATATATATATATAATGAATAGGGTAGATGGCCTTAGCTTTCGATCCAAACCGGACCTTCTTCAGAGGTTAAAAATATATATATTCTCACTTTGTGTATCCCAACATAATTATTTGTGAAAATTTTGACTCAATTGGTCATTGAAGTAACAAGAGAATAATGAAAGAAAAACACCATTGTTGCACAAATGTTTTTGCTTTCAGATGCCAAAAAGCTTCAGGCCTGAAGCATTTTACATTTGAGTGAGAAATTACATATTTCTCAAGAACTACGTTACAACAGCTCTCTGTTGCTTGTAAACCAAGTAAGTTTTTATGCAAACAACAATTATTTTGGGTAATTACCAATACAGTATCCAGTGTCTTTTAGTTGTAAAATGGAGCATCCCCTACGTGTGTTGATGGATTGGTTTCTTTGAAATAGGCTTAAACTGACTTCAACTAAAGTCAGGGTTATGACATAGTGTAGCTTTAAATTGTAAAACAGAGTTTCTACAACTTGGGTTTTTTCAGCAGTACATTCAACTTAAAAGATGAATGGGTTAAAATGAACTTTCTCCAAACTACTCGCCTGCACTTTCCCCCGGCACGTGTTATATAGTTTTAGCCAATAAATTATCCGTGACCATGACCAAGGCTGGCCCTGACAAATTTCTTCACTAAGAAACGATTGAACGATGAATGATGAAATTAAAATAAAATATAAAAAATTATTGGAACTTTGGACTTTGAGAGATGGGTGTATAACTATAGGTTACATGGAGTTACACTTTGCATCACACCCAAGAGAGTGACTGGAGCTACTGTAAACTTCCAAGGAACACTGATTAACAAAATGTGTGGACCTCGTGTAAAATAACCCCCTTTTCTTGTCAAGAGGACAAGTATTTTTCCTTCTGTTGAAAGATCAACAAATGTTCTGGGCCAAATTTCATTCAAATGCAAGCAGAGTTTTTAAAAATCCCTAGTAGCAATAATGATCACGAAACGAGTCCAAAATTACACCTGCGACATGGTATTTGGGCAGTGTTCGATTTCACGAAGGTAGTCTAAAAAACTTAGGACTCGTCCCAGGGGTGGATTTCACAAAGAGTTAAGACTAGTCTTATCTCTAGTTAGGACAAGTTACTCTTCCTAACTTAGGACTATAGCCATTCGTTTGTCATATCCCTTAGGACTAGTTCTAAGTTAGGACTAGTCCTATAGTAACTCCTCGTGAAATCGACCCCGGGGTTAGGACGAGTTACTCGTCCTAACTTAGGACTAGCCACACATTTCGTAAATCGACCCCAGGACTCTTTAGTGGTTGTTAAAAACTTAAGGCTGTGTCCTAAGTTATATGAACTCGAGATAAGATGAGTCTTAATTTGTGAAGTCCACCCCTGGTAAACCTTATTCTATTGAGCATAAGTTTGTCTTGTTGAGCTTATTTTTGTGCATCTCTGGGTTTTGAACCTCTGTTGTAACCATCTGAGCGGCTTTTACCCAACTGACCGTATGGTCTATAGATTGTAACATTCGTGGTCTGAGGTTTACTCCGTGCACCTGCTTTGATGGCGCCCTGTCTTTTCACTGATAAAACACTATAATCGGTCAGTTTCTGCTCTCTTGGTTTGCGTACAAACTTGTGCAAACATATCAGCTGAGTGATGCCCGGAATGTTGGTTGTCTTTTAAAGGAACGTTACAGAATTGGTAAGAAACAAAAATCGTGAAGATCACAGATTTACATAAAACTTACACGGTCTCATGATGATGATAGTAGAAAACATCCCTTGAAATATTTCTGTCTGAAATGTCATATTTGATGAGAAATAAATAATCTAATTTCGCGTTTTGAGTTTATCGCTCAGTGAGCGTTTTATTCATTTTTGTTTTGGCATCGATGCAATGCAAAATTTGTAATCGGTTTTCACTATTCTCTCATGACCCAGATGGCCGATCGATCTCAAACTTGTCAGTTTATGTATATGGTGGATTACATAAAGGGCTTACACTGACAGCAACTGTTTTGTTAGCAAAAACCAATTCTGTAATGTTCCTTAAAATATTATTTAAGCAAGAATCATTGTGGTACTCACTTGAAAATGGAAGAATACTCGTGAAACTTGCCCAAGCTTGCTTGAAGAAATTCTCCTCTTGTGGCGCCTGACTGAAAGACATTGGCAAAAAAGAACAATAAAAAAACTTATCCACGTGTACTTTTTGGTAATCCACATAGGTGCATACTTAAATATTAAAGGTTTTGTACAATAAACTGACAATATAGTTGGAGACAGTGTTCATGTTTTATAAGATCAACCAAAGATATATAGCAAACCTGTAAAAAAATTCGGCTTCATCTGTTAGTGAACAAAACATGCACAAATTTCAGCATGTAAACACATTGTCATTAATTTTTGTTTTAACAACTTGGGTTTTCATATACAGTTTTCTAAGATATGACTTCGTTTTCCCTTTCGGCTTCAGTCATATTTCGTTTAACAGTACTCCAGTACCTTTCAGCCCAAATCTGAATTGTGCATGATTTTCAGTGTCCACAAAAAACATTTACTCAAGACTTCAGGCCTGAAAGCCTTTTATTTAGGATCTGAAAGCAGACCATTTTGTGCAACAAGTGTGTGTTTTTCTCCCATTATCATCTTGCAACTTTGAGGACCAATATAGGGTCCAAATGTTCACAGACTAACATAATGTTGGCATGGAGCAAGTGAGAATACTGGTCTTTGACAATTAACAAAGGTGTCCAGTACCTTTAAGTTGTAAAATGGAGCGAGGTCTATGTGTGGGGATTGACTGGTTTCATATGAATAAGGCCTCAACATGGTCATGACATAAGTTAGCTTTAAGTTTAAAAACAGAGTTTCTACGTCTTTGGTTTATTCAGCAGTACAATCACCTTAAAGGAACACGTTGCCTTGGATCGGACGAGTTGGTCAAAACAAAAGCGTTTGTAACCGTTTTTTATAAAATGCATATGGTTGGAAAGATGTTTTAAAAGTAGAATACAATGATCCACACAAGTTTGCCTCGAAATTGCGTGGTTTTTCTTCTACTGTGCGAACTAACATGGTCGGCCATTTATGGGAGTCAAAATTTTGACCCCCATAAATGGCCGACGTGTTAGTCGACGAGGTAAAAGGAAAACCACGCAATTTCGAGGCATGTTTGTGTGGATCATTGTATTCTACTTTTACAACATCTTTCTACCCATATGCATTTTATAAAAAACGGTTACAAACGCTTTTCAAAGACCAACTCGACCGATCCAAGGCAACGTGTTCCTTTAAAAGATGAGTGGGGACAATTACCAAAGGTGTCCAGTGCCTTTAAGTTGTAAAATGGAGCAAGCTCTATGTGTGGGATTGACTGGTTTCATATGAATAACACTTCAATTTAAGTCACGGTCATGACATAAGTGTAGCTTTAAGTTTCAAAACAGAGTTTCTATTTGGGTTTATTCAGCAGTACATTTTTGTACTGAATATCTGAAATGTGTGCCAAGCAATAAGGGGGAAAAAGGTTGCACAATTATTATAGTCAGAACAATTTGCATAGTGCCAATTATATCGTCAGACAGAAATTGTGAAATGATGGATTTTTTTCTTGGACGTGAAATCATTTTTGACCAACAAAATGTCGACATCAAAAATAAACTGCGTGAAGAAACTATGTAGAAACCATATGTATACAAGGGAATATTCGTTGTGACACAGTAACGTCACGTGGGAAAACCACATGGCAGTTTTTGGCAGTGAAAATTTACGAGGAATGTGCAAAGTAAGTTATATTTGCAAAGTCTCGCGAGACGTGGTGTTTTTGTCAACGAAACTGCAGTGTTCGATATACATTGGTCGTGACTTCACGTGATCTTTAGACCCCAGCTCCTTCCGGAGTCACATACCCTTGGAGAATGTTGGAACTATTCATTACAACCTGCAAAATATGTGTACGATTGTGTACTTTGTAAACAGTCCATTTATGGTATTACATTGTATTGGGGTAGACTTCATGGACAATGTGGCGTTGATTCGATTAGAAAACTCAAAGTATTAGAAACGGCAATTATTTATGGGTCTCTTTTTTACTTTAAAAGTATGTCAGACGAAATTGTTTCTCTGCAGAAGGTACTGCCAACGGTGTAACCAATGGGTCTAGCTTTGGGCACGTGCTTCCACTTTTTTCTTTTTCTAAGACTGGCTCAATGCAACTCATAGTATGAGCATGCTGGTCTAGCTATAGCAATCAAATAAGATGCATGCTGGTCTAGCTATCAAATTTGATCGCTATCTAGACCAGCATGCACCTAGTTCAACATTTAGCGCTTGCGCAATGAGTATTTTGCGAAAAGGTCTACGAACCCTGCCCTCGCGCTCTTCCTTGGCGAGGAAAGTAGCAAATGTTGGTGGTTTTTTTAAAGGGGATTATTTGAAGGAAAAAAATACAAGCAAGTCCATAGTATGTCTGTCAGTTCCAACCACCGGACCCACGGCTGGCACTTTTGCACGCACGCCGATGACATTCCAACGCCCGTTGATATAGGCCCCTACTCCACGGCAGGCATCTGGTGTGGTGCACCCCTGCGGGCCTTGATCTGAAGAAATGGGGGAAAGGGCGAACTGGACGCTAACAAGCTCATGGTTTTAAACTTAAGACTAACACCCACGAAGTTCGCAAAATTGATTTCAAACCATGGTGGATAGGTATACAGCCAGGGCCAATTTCATTGAGCCGCTTAAATGGAAAATATCGCTGAACAGTTTTCTGCTAAGCAAAAATAAACAGGATATCAGTCACGGATGGTACATGATGGTAATTTGCATAACCTTATTCAAGTAAGCATAATTTTGTTCTGCTAAGCTAATCTGTGTGCTTAAGCAGCTCTATTAAGTTAGGACTAGGCCCTCATTATGTGGATGTGTTAATGTTGATGACGTGTAAACGAAACAAACCACGGCTCTTCAATTATTTCTGGTTTTTTCTTTTTGTTTGTTTTTCAGAATGATTTAGCACCGTGAATTTTTATTTCATGATGCGGGCATCGGTACTTTGGTCAAATTATGTTGATATAATTCCTTGTGACTGTTTTGAATTTACCGTGTGGGGGAAAAAAAAATGCATACCCCATAAGTCATAATTTACCTTGGGGGACGGGGTAGCTACCCAACAGAACGAGAAAAAAAACTTGTATTGGTGTTTCAATATTTGACTGTTACTATCATTCTCTTGAAATATTTCACGCAGCTTGCACGTTGGACAGCTTTATCACTTTGCTGGTTTCGCTTCGTATAGACCTTTTTATTGCAACATCACAGCCCGAGTTGTTGCCAACCGAGGTTGAAAAATGAAAAGCCATAAATGCAACTACGATAGCTTCTGTAATGCAACAATGTTACACAAAATTAATATTCAAACATGGTGTTGAATTTGTTGAAAACAAAGCAACCGTGGTATTTCATTTACTTGAAAGCTTGCAGAAAATACTGAATTTGGTGTTCAAAAAACATCTGTTCATGATTGAGTGTTTTACTAAAACATTCGGTCATCCATGCCAACCAGCTCAGTTTGTTTATCAACAATGAAAAGGTTTATTTATTAGATTGAACTGGCTTCGAAAACTCAACAACACGGATAAAAGCAGCAAATCATACTACCGTTAATAGTATTGACATTGGAACAAGTCGGCGTGTGTTTATGTACAAGAAAAACAATGGGTGTCAATAGGTCCGTAGTCGATTTGAGTACGCAGAAAAACAAGATGGCCGCTACATAATCAAGATCTTTAGACTCTACTCCGAATCCTGGCATTATAGATTGGGGTTTGATTTGACGTAACATTGGAACAAGTCAGCGTGTGTTTAAAGACACTGGACACTATTAGTCATTGTCAAAGACAAGTCTTTTAGCTTGGTGTATCTCAACATTATGCATAGGCCTAAAATAATAAACCTGCGAAAATTTGAGCTCAATTGGTCGTCGAAGTTGCGAGATAATTATATAAAAAAACACCCTTATCACACGACGTTGTGTGTTTTTATAGATGCTTGATTTCGAGACCTCAAACTCTAATTCTGAGGTCTCGAAATCAAAGTCGTGGAAAATTACTTCTTTCTAAAAAAAAACTACGTCACTTCATAAGGAGCTGTTTCTCACAATGTTTTATACTATCAACCTCTCCCCATTACTCTTTACGAAGTAAGGTTTTATGCTCATAGTTATGTTGAGTAATTACCAATAGTGTCCATCCCTTTAAACGAAAAACATTGGGTGCCAATAGGTGATGTGGTGGCTGCATTTTCCCTGCCTTCCTTCTCAGGCAACATACCACGTACTGTGTTTGTCAGGTTACCTTACAGTATACCAATAAGAGGCTGGACTGTTTTACCAAGATGGCAGCCAAAGAATTTATATCATGTGGTTTTTTCACGAAAATGGCATCATTTAAAATGGCATAACTCAAACTTCGAAGCTTCCATATGAAAAATAACTGTTAGCTTGGTGTAAAAGCTGGCAGTTAGTCTTATTGTTCGCCACGAATAACTTCAAGTGATCGGTTTTAGTGGCAAATGTTTTCACACTTGTGACATACCAAAAGTAGTAATATATTGTTCTGTAAATAGAGGTTGAGCAATTGGGCAACATTCCTTGATGTTTGAAAGTGTGAAAGACCGCGACATGCTTCGTTTGCTTCAAGCTATAAAATAGAGGCATTCTGTCAGAAATGGGATAACAAATTAGTAAGTCCCCCTCAGCGTGTAGCCAAACAATCCTCTGTTTTATGTATTTCGTGCATATAAGCACGTGCCTACCCCAAGTATTTGAACCCGTTGGTTGTAGTGTTACATTTTGGGTTTTGTTGCTAAAGGTGATCTTGCCAACCCATGTCCATCGTACGTTCTACTCATAAATTTGTCTTAACTTGAGATTGCTGCCCCTCTCTGTCGAATTAAAAACCACCGATTCTTTTCCAAACCTCATCAACTCTTTTCAGAGATAATTTTTGTTGACTCGCTCTTGTACTTCGAGTGATTAGAAGGTAATGAGTGGATCTTTTTTAGACAATGTACATGAAGGTCAGCCTCGTTACCAGTGGTAGCGCGCCTACAAGGCATTATGAATGAAAATGGCGCGGCAAGATCGCACATCACTGGGAATGAGGTTGTACGTAGGTCTCTTACTAAACCAATGTGGCCATTTTTGTTCGGTTACTACTTGTACATGTTTATTTTGTATAGGGACCAGACTATTTTATAGAACTTTTTCTGTGCCGACACCTCCTCGAGTTTTTGCAACCACCGGTCGGCACAGTACGAGCAGTTCACTACAAGGAACGACATTAACACAATCAAAATAACCCTTAAAGTATCATTTCATTTTAAAAAGGTTAGTTTCCCCCATTTTTATAATGGACGGAATTGTGTCAGGCCCATTAAAAAAAAACGTTTTTGCAGGAGACTGCCGAAATAAAAATGGTTGTCAATGTTTCTAAACATAACAACGGTCTGCAAATCTCGTATACGTCGCACTGTGATGGCCGAAATGTGACAGCACTTAACATTGACCATTATGTGGTTTAAAGGCAGTGGACACTATTGGTGATTTACTCAAAATAATTATTAGCATAAAACCTTAATTGGTAACGAGTAATTGGGAGAGGTTGATGGTATAAAACATTGTGAGAAACGGCTCCCTCTGAAGTGACATAGTTTTTGATAAAGAAGTAATTTTCCACAAATTTGATTTCGAGACCTCAAGTTTAGAATTTGAGGTCTCGAAATCAAGCATCTGAAAGCACACAACTTCGTATGACAAGGGTGTTTTTTTCTGTTATTATTATCTCGCAACTTCGACGACCGATTGAGCTCAAATTTTCACAGGTTTGTTATTGTATGCATGTGTTGAGATACACCAACTGTGAAGACTAGTCTTTGACAGTTTCCAATATAGTGTCCACTGTCTTTAATGGACGTAAGAAACATATACGTATGTTTTTCATACAGACATTCTCCGTTCGGCTTATACAGAAACTGCTTGTTATTGGAGGCCTCGTGCCAATATAATGGGTACGGGTGTAACAGGTAATTTGTTTTCACCAAAACAACTGCAGCTTAAAGGCAACACTGTGTGCCTTTCCAATAATATTTTGACTAAAACGCACAATCGCTTCACAACTTTACGGTTAAATAAACCAGTAATGGGCTGAGAACTGGGTTCGTTTGTGTATGAATAACATTGAAAACTGCGCAATGGTTGTTGATACATTTTTTTTCCAATAAACATTATTGAATGAAATATATTGTAACATTCCTGAAAGAACATCAAATGGTAAGAAAAATAATAATATTTTGTTCAACAAACTCAGGGTGGTGGTGTTATGACAAGGGTGCCCCCGGAAGAAATGTCAGCAACAACTTCAAGAAAGAACACACACCTCCAGACAATGGTATCGTTTTCTGTCTTATGGTGTTTTATCAACAAGCATTGTTGATCGATGCAAATTTGCAGCATTTTCTCACGAAAAAGCCCCAATAAAATTGACACTAATGCAAGGCCACGACATTGGAGGCTGTTCTTGAATATACTGTATACGTGCAGAAACTCTAAAAGCTAAAACGTCAATCACGTACTGACAACCTGAGATATTAGAAGCCCAAACATTTTGGGATTACCTAAATTTCCATTTTGACATTTTGTTGAAGAGGGAAAGTTTTTAACATGTGTATCAGAATTTTGGTCTTAGACAAACCAATCACAAGCCCCATTCAGGCAGCCGTTAAAACGAATTATCACGCGGTTGTAGAGGCTGATCCCAGACCTTGTCATGCCTTAGGTACATGCATTATTCACAATCAAGGAAATTCCCCCAATCTTTCAGATTCGTATTCATAGACAAATTAAGCCTTTTCGAAGAATACATTGTAATCTAAGACCGAATGTAAAGCCTCACAACGTGTCAACCAATGTAAATGATATCCTACAGGGCGCCCTCGTTTGACATATTCCTATGTGCCGTGTAGCTTTGCAACAATCTTGTGTATAGCCAGTGGAATTAATTCCCGCCTGTGGGTCTTAAGGGAGATTTTGCTTAAAGTTCAAAACGCAAGGTTTTTTATTACCATTTGCTTTGAATCTTTACCTCATGATCATAGTTACCCCTATTCCCTTCAATGTGACAGCATTTTTTCTTAAAACCGCTATATTATTAAAATAAATTTTAACAGCGAGAATATTGTATGTGAAATGAAGAGAGTGACAAATTCCATGTTGTTCACCCTCCTGTTTCGTATACATTTTCTTAAATATGGCGTACATTGTTTCGTCATTAAAGTTATTCCAAATGGTTGCTTGGTACGTGGCATCAAGAACTTAATAAGGAATCCCAGCGCGTGGAAACAAGAAGATAAAAGTTGTCCAAGTTGTTTGACTCCTTCTTCGACTAGGCTTTGACAACATTTGGGATTACTTATATCCTTGGCTCTGCCAAATAAATACTTGAAGAGGGCTCGATCAAAATTTCAAAGTCACAAATTTGGGTCAACATAAACATCAGTCGCCCTCAAAACCGTCTGTTTAAAGATTTTTTTTTTTTTTTACCCACCAGCCTCTGTTGGCGATACTGACGTTCCGTATTAAGAGCTATGGGTACATGTCATGGGTGTAATGTACGTGTACTACGTGCAGATATTCATATGGCTGGCCTTCAAAGGGTGCAAGATGATAACTTTATCGCGACAACAATAGACAATGGACGTCACAAGATAATTGATGGGTTTCGATCAAGTGCGTGGGATTTTTTGTTAAACCTTTTTGTGTATGATTGTTGAAGAACTTTTTTCGGATGGGCTCCCACATTTGAGTCAGTCGGCGAATGAGTTTTTCCACAGGCGCATTAAACCATCCGTGCGCGGTGAGCCTTTCTCACGGCTAAACAATGAAAACTGTTATTGTGATTTTACAAAAATATTTGTATATTGTTGCAAGTATTTCAAACAAAATGGATCGAAATACAATAACGTCAAAACCTATTATTAACAAGTGAAGGAAAAAATGATAGTTATGTGCGGAGTTTAAAGCTTGGGAATTGCAGGATATACGAGAGCAAAATCAGCAAGACCATACGTCACAGCAATGGCGAATAACCCTGGTACAGAACATGCAAAATCGAACTAAATGATTCAACACCTTACATTATTCATTTAAACTATTCTAAAACGATTCTGTTCATTGAAAAATCCTGACTGAAATGAGAACTACCTCGCAAAAACTGTTTTGCTTAGCAAAGAAATGTTTTCAAGCAATTTTTTCTGCTTAACATAATATGAAAGTGTGGCCTGGCCTATTGATGTAAGTATCGGTAATGCTAATTCAAAACCTCCCCTTTAAATCCCTGTGGGTTTATCCACGGTCAAGTTCACGCAATTACTCTGCCAGATGCAACACAGAATTGCACCCTAAAAATTGTGTTGACGCCTTGTGCGAGACTCATTTTTCCCCTTGAGGTGTTGTCACCGCCGGGGAGGATGCCGGGGCCACACGCGCAGACCACGGCACAAGACAAGCTCTCGGGCACGCTGCCGCCGATGCCCAAACCGGGGTTTTGCTATAACTTAATTGAATTTTGAATTTTTTTTTTTTAATGTTTCGTGAAAAAGGCACATCGCGTGCAATCATCAAACAAAAATGGAATGACAGAAATTTGGAAGTTATGGAGGAATTTTGTTGTTGAAAATGTTTGATTGAATTAGCAAAATTTAAATTTTAAGAAAATAATTCGTGCAACACCATTCATACCCGTGGGTCATAAATTGTTTTTGTCGAAGTGGCAAAGCAACCCACGAAAGAAAATCCGCGTGCAATTTATATAGGCATCGATCGAAACCAATCAAGCAATCATTCAACAGATCAATCAATCAATCAATAATAAAATTTGTGGCGTCGTATTCACTAATATTATTCTGATTTACATTTGCATTGGTATTAAGACTAATATCAGGCCCAACTTCTTCAAATCAAGATGAAGCTACCAACTGTTTCAGCCATTTGTGTGTATTTTAGCATGGAACCTTTAATTACACAAAGAGTGACCGTGTACATTCCAGAGCCTTTCTGGCAGGCAAGATACAACACTATCCATATGTAAATAGTGAACGTTTTGTATCATGTTTGGACTCTCACGAGTAACAGTAAAAGCTGTACGAACTTAGTACCTGGGATGTTGGGGTATTTAAAGATGCTATGTCAGATTTTTGGGTCGATTTGACCCAAAATTTTTGATTTAAAATTCAATAGGTATTTTGATGGGGGTCGAGAAAGTGACAAGCTTTCATTTGAGCCATTGCTCGAAAAAGTCCGCCAATTATTAGTAGCAGTGAAATAAAGTGCTAAACATTAGTTTTTGTCGGGATCCTGACAATATATCACGTGACCAATTCTTATGTGTTTTATAAGAAATGTTTCAAATTTTTGTCATGGTTCCTGACCATTAAAAGTAAAAGTTAAACTATTTTTCGTTAGAGCGGGTGATACTCTTTGAAATACCATTCACTCAAACAAATCTATTGTTTAATGTTTGCGGCCAAATTTCTGACATAGCATCTCTAAACAAAGTATTTTCTGTGCAATTTCTTTTAGAAAGCTAAGTTGATAATTTGCTTCAGATTTTGTTTGCATTATTGGTTGAGACTTGAATTTTTCCAAGCTACATTTATTATCACCATGGCACGTATTGTTGACAGGCACATACACCAATGTTTATTCAAGGCAGCCGTCATCAACAAATGGTTTGTGAACAAGTTTACCAAGCTGGACAATGGATCGCCCTTGTACCATGGACCAGTTTTAAACTCGTTTTGGATTTTTTTGTGCGATACATTTTGTTTACTGACCTAGGCACTCTGACTTTGAATTCCAACCACCTGTAAGATGAATGGCCGTCGGAATCGCTTAATCGTAACCGTTTATTCGCCGTGACTACTGCCCTTGCTCGGAGATTATAAGTTGGTTTTGCCAAGTATTAGAATGAAACTTCGGGTATTATTATTTAACCTTTAAAGATACGGGGCCACGAAGCAGCCCGGCCCATGACGCGGCAGTCAGGCAGTGTCCCAGCACAGGACAAAAAACTGTGTGGATAGACCTTGGGTTTCATTTTGTTTGGACATTTCCGTCGTGCACGGTGCATCAGTCTTCGAATTCGAAGTTGTAGGGCCCACCTGGGATTTGGGGAACAACTTATAGATTCGTGGTAATTGAATGACAAACATGACACATACGGTTATATTTTGTGACTGGGTCGTCATTATCCGTAAAAAGATTCTGTTTGTTTTTCTTGTTCCATTCGAAATAGTGTAATCAAAAAGTAGTCTGCCCCCTGTTTGAGTATGAATCCCACTTGAGCCCTGTGTGCCTAACTTCATAGGGCTGCTTAGCACAAAAAGTAGCTAAGCACAATAACATTTCGCTCACCAGAATAACGTTACCATGCCAAACTAATACAATTTGTGACTGGTATCCTGCTCATTTCTGCTTACCAGAAAATAAATTGTTAAGCCATTTGCTGCTTAACCAGCTCTGTGAAATTGTGCCCAGATGTAAGAAACATGAGAAGGGTCCATAGCCGTGTCCGGATTAACGTATTCGGCACTGGCTATGACTGTATCACTGAAATTGCATATTCTTCAACGTTGACGGTTAAAGGCAGTGGACACTATTGGTAATTGTCAAAGACTAGCCTTTTCACTTAGTGTATCTCAACATATGCATAAAACAACAAACCTGTGAAAATTGGAGCTCAATCGGTCATCGAACTTGCGAGATAATAATGAAAGAAAAAAACACTCTTGCCACACGAAGTTGTGTGCGTTTAGATGGTTGATATTGAGAACTCAAGTCCTAAATCTGAGGTCTCGAAATCAAATTCGTGGAAAATTACTTCTTTCTCGAAAACTATGGCACTTCAGAGGGAGCCGTTTCTCACAATGTTTTATACTATCAACCTCTCCCCATTACTCGTCACCAAGAAAGGTTTTATGCTAACATTGTTTCGAGTAACTACCAATAGTGTCCACTGCCTTTAAGCCACGATGCCGATAGCCGCAGACGCCATTGCGACTTCGTACTTGGCCTAAATCACAAATTATTTGGATTCGTTTTGGATTCCTAAATTTCTTTGCAGATTATAAATCAGCCTCAAGCTCTTCGATAATAATATTGTAGGTAATTCTAATGTTCAGATCCCTCTTATGAAATATTATTGACTGCCGTTGCCCGAGGGGTCTCATAAACAAAATAACCAACTTATGACTCGCCAGGAAAAAAAAATTGTTTTGATAGTATCGAAGGGTGTGGGAAATTTAGAGGAGTAGATATTAGCGTATCGTGGGTAATCTTAAATTGTACAAGCTTGGTTGAATGGAAATACACCAGTCGAGCGTGAAGTAATCCATCTATAGTAGAGTTTTCTTACCCGGTGACTATAAACACGTATAACCCCCAAGGTCAAAACGAATCTACAGAGGGATCAAATCTATTTGAAATGACTGTAAACGACCCCCCCCCCCCATATCTTTTTCTATCTTGCGAGCGGGACCGATTTATTAACAATCATATATATATTTCCCTATGATTTTTTAGTTTTTATGGCTGGTGTAATAATAATTTTTGTTTGATGTGGTCGTGATCTGTAAAATCATCAAGATTTTTTATGGAATATTATTTTCTGCACAAGAGTCTAACCAATTGCGTGTAATGTTTTTTTTTATATGCACGAATTGGTTCCTGGTTTAATATTAAGGGGTTGTATATGATTTCGTTTATAATTTCTTCGTTCTTCATACTGCTCCGCACGTATCCAAGTCGAATGGGTGTTTTTTTTTCGTTTTCTTATTAATCAGGAGTACATTTTTTTTTTTTTTAAGTTTTGAGCCCATGCTAAATTGTTCATGCTGAGAAATGCCGAAAGGTAAAAACCGAAATGCGAAATGTTTTATTAAACCGAATGTAGAATTGTTCGGCTTCGTGTTGGTTTGCTGGTGGCGAATTCCTTTCCTGGAAAACTTTAATTTATCGCTTTCTTCTAATCTTGCATCACAGTCGAGCGAAAGTAATCCATCTATAGTTACAGTACACGATTCACAATACATTGTCTATTGATCAGTATGGCGGATCCCAAACAATGATTCATGAGTAGAAAAGAAAAAAATAACCCTATAATTTTCCCGAAAACACCAACGAAGGTTTCCCCCAACATATTGCAAGAAGTACACATCACCCAAAAAATAAAGCTCTAAACAGTATCCTCTCCATACCCTCTCCACCCCCGCCCCGCCCCTCACCACCACCGCCGCAACCGCTGCTGACATCCATGTCTGCCCGCAATTTATTTCTGTACATCAAAATTGCCACTGTCGTAGTGTTTTTCAATAGGGAATTTTTGTTTGAAAATCAGGACTTTTTTGGAGGATGGTAGTTGTATACTACAGGGGGGGGGGGGAGGTATGTGTCTGCCCAAGTGCGTCACATTTTCCTTTTGAATTGTTTATTTTATTATAACACCTATAGAAATATTTTATAAACACTCTTAATCCACGGAGAAACCAACAAAGCTCAACGCATCCAAAAGAAAACAGTGATTTACAGGTGGGAAACATTTACTACAATTATTTTGCTTCTGCATCAGTTGATCCTATTTGTATCTGTTCAGGAGGATAACGGTCAAAGGTCAACAGAAACATGGTGCACCATCCGATCCATTAAATTACAGATTGTGTTCCCAAACCACACCTGAAGTGAAATTTTGTTAAGATGTAATCACCCATAACAAAACTATTACTATTCAAATTGAAGTGGTTTCTATTCTAACACACACAAATTAACTTAAAGGTGGGGTCATAGATTGGTTCTTGTCGACGAAATGCTGATTTTTAAACCACTATGTCAGGAAAAATATACTTCAAGTCGCCTGTGAAAATTCAATTCAATTCAATTCATTCAATAATTTATTTGTTCATTAAAAAAGATAAAAATGGAAAATTTGCATGTCAAACATTGATAGAAAGCTCCAAGACAGAAAACAAAAACAAAATACAGAAATATGTATAAAATTATGATTTAAATAATATACACTGCTGAATAGATTGTTTATGTGCAAAAAATACCAACCTTCATGCAAAATCCAACGGTGATCGAACTTATTATAAAATATTACTTTCGAATTTTTATAAACACATTTTGCTGAGCCTGAACGATCTAAGCAACCGTTCGGTGAAAACGCATTTAATTCGTTTAAAATAATGTCAAAATAAGACATCAATCTGCTTGTCTGGAAGGGTAAACGTTGACAGAGAATCTTATATTTTGTTTTAAATGATAGCAATATGAACTTAAATTCAATTAAACTTCTGACTGAAATATAAAAGGACTTAAAATGGACAGACCAGTATAGGCGCACAGTGAAGTCGCTCATTTTAAAACCATTACAAATAAGAAACAAAATGGCTGGAACTAAACCGGTGACCAAAACCAATAAATAAACTGAAAGTTGTACATTTGAAAATTAAAATAACTTCCGCATAGTGCGTTTGTATGCCGCTGAGAGAAAATATGTAAAGAAAAATTATTTATGACAACTAAAAAAATGGCAATAATACTGTATGGCGGCCGCTGTCTGTACAAATAAAACAGAACTATACATTTGAAAACACAAGTATTGACGCCATAACTTTTACTTTTCGTTGTATGATATTATTGAAAACCAAATGATATGCATTCTTCTGAATGAAAGATTTAACCTTTCCCTTTGAAAACACAAGCTGTTGATTTCACAATAAAATAAAAATGCCCACTCACCTCGTCTCGCTCGTCATGATGATGATTCGACTTGATGGAAGACTGTTGTAGAAAAACGGGGCACTCTGTGATTTGACTGATATAAAACTTCCTCCCCGCCGACCGTGTATCTCGCTCTATGTATCCCCGGGAATAAGTAAGCAATCACAGGGTTTCTTTTTGCAATCAAGGCTCGGTTATGACTTCATCACCTCCGGGGGAAGAAGGAAGAGGGGAAAAAAATCTATAATCGTGAGATCTCTGGCCGTCTACTAACCTCCTGTGGAGTATACTTGTTGTCAATGCGCAATAATAGTTTTTCTGTATCACTAGGTGGAGCTATATGTTTTCCTTGCACACTTGAGTGCATATAGATAACCTCTGGCGCGTGAAAATATTAATCTGTAAGAACTATTGATGGGAAATGTTACATCTATTTTTTTTTGTTACTCAAAATATATGGACATTGTGTGTACATCGGTGCAATATTGGTATCAAAGTTCATTGGGGTGTGTTGATAATACGGCACTGTTGGCATGCTGCGCGTGCGGCTATCGCCATCAACAGGGTGTTGTTGGGGGGCGAGTTTTTTTCTTTCTTTTTTAGGGGTAGTGTTGTTGTGTTGGGATTTATATTTACACACGATCGTCAATGGTGATAGAGAGAAACGTTAACAACACATGAGGGTGAGCCTTCGTACATCAAAAGAGAGTGTTTGGACGCTCAAACATATCAAGATTGTACAATTCAAAAGAATTCCAATCAAAGTGTCACTTGGGAGCGGTGTTTTTTTTTTCCTTCTCGAGTTAACACCAAAGTCTGCTTGGCAACGAGTGTCACTGATTGAGTGATGGACAATCATGTGACTGTCACTAACCAACACTGAGTGGATATTGTTTAAAGTGTGAATAATTTGACTAAGGGCTCGTAAATAATTTACAAAGTGCCATATTTTTCTTCTTCAGTGTGTTACCTCGAGGGTTCCAGGGACAAAACAAGGACTACACAGTGTAATTTGGTGCGGGAATGTGGACTGTGACCTCTCTCTATTTAAACCGCTCGCTGCTTTCCCATTGTAGAGAAAAAATACCTAGGGCTGATCTGCTTTACTTGTTTGTTGCTTCTATCCTCCACCCCCCCCCCCCCCCCACTCAATGAGATTTGGGTGGACTTGTTTTCCTTCTGTTTAATCTGCTTTTTGTTTGTTTGTTTGAGACAGTGCCTACTAGGCCTTCTAAAGGCATAATCATCTGCGACCACTTTTTATTTAAATTACATAACTTATAAAATAATATTACCATTTTTGTATGTGTGTACAGGGGCCTATGGGAAGACTGACCGTTTTACCCCAATTCAGTCACAAAGTTGATCAATGTGTTTCTGATAACACAAAAGACCACACAATTAATAGGTAATAATAAGAACATACACAATTTGTCATCGTTTTTAAGCAAGTTAATTTCGTCAATGATGTTTAATTAACCAAACTTTTTGACACGCCCATCAGTCTGTTATTATGGTGTAGCGCCCTCTTCTGTTATAACAGAACAAGGCAACAAAGATGGCCGCCCACATCAGTTGACGAGAAATAGCGGAGTTTGTTTTTGTTTTTCTTCCTAACTCTAAAGCCTAATTAAAGTGTCATTACAATATTGGTGAGTTGGTGTATGTATATGTTTAAAAACAGGATGTATAAAGTAGGATAATTAGGCAACAAGTCAAATATGCTTAAAAGTTTTACAAGAAGATTTATAATTTCGTAAGGTAAAATATTTTGTTGATTGTTTGTTGACATTAATTTTTTTTATTAAATTATATTAAAAACACTGACAATATGACTGACATCACCTTGTGGATCCCGGTTCGATATGCCATACCGGACTACGTGTTTGTTTTTTTCCTTCTTTGGTGTTTTCATTTTCCTCCTACGTTTAAAACTGAAATGAGCATGAGGAGTGAACATGCTGGCCGGATAGCGGACATTTCATGACATTTACTTCCTTGCCTTGATGTTTGGGCCCGGCAGGCTCTCCGTTCTTCATATTCATGGTATTGATTGAGAAAAAATGTCAGACAACCATGTCGGCATGAGTCATGACAACTAGCTCGTCAGTCGGTCATTCGGGTAACTCAACAGATTGTCTGTTCAACCGTCAGACGCATGGCAAAGACACGCCGACGGATGTGCTGTTCGCGTTCGCGTGACACCAGCATGACCAGCGTGCAGCAGCTGAGCGTAGACGGGGGCCTCAGCATTGGGCCGACGCCGGCCGGGGACCATCGTGACTTTAGTCTTTACTGATTTGGCCAATGCAAGTGCTCTAGAGGCAAATTGAAAATGGCCTTGCCCTTTCAATTTCAAAGATAAACTTCCGGACCTTTGTAAGTTTGTTGTAATCTGTGTGCTCCTAGAAGTCTATTGCTTTTTTATTTTGGATATTCCCCTAGCTAGGGTAGGAGGCTGTAGCAGAAGGTACGTCATGTATTGTTAGGAGTCATTGAGGTTATTATTTATTTATTTAAGTTAAAGCCATTATACAGAAAAAATCACAGATTTACAAATAATTTACAGGGTTTACAGAAGGTAATGGTGAAAGACTTCTCTTGAAATATTATTCCATGAAATGCTTTACTTTTTGAGAAAACATTAAAACAATTATCAATTCTCGTTAGCGAGAACTACGGATTTATTTTAAACACAGGTCATGACACGGCGAAACGCGTGAAAACAAGAGTGGGTTTTCCCGTTATTTTCTCCCCGACTCCGGAGACCGATTGAGCCTAAATTTTTCACAGGTTTGTTATTTTATTATAAGTTGTGATACACGAAGTGTGGGATTTGGACAATACTGTTTACCGAAAGTGTATAATGGCTTTAATGACCACACACAAAAAAACATATAAGGTAAGATTATAATATTTACAGAAAACGTGGAAACTGAAAACTGCAAGTTTTCCCAACTAATTCACATAGCTCAGTCAGATGCTGTCATAATTTGTATCGGTGAGAAAGTTTGGTAAGCCTTAGACCCACTAACAAACAGGGGCTCTGTACTCATTTCGTATGAAAATGCAAATGTCAAAAAAAAATTTTTTAATGAGTTCAGAGCCTCAGTTACTCGGTCTAGGTCAACCTATGCCCCAAAAGTTTTTCTTGTTGTTACACCATGGGACCAGTCGTGGAAAAGGAAATAATATTAAGCCATAATTTCATGTTTTTCAGTGTTTTCTTTTTGTTATTTCCCTTTTCAAAAGATTGGGACCATTGGAAGTCAGACATCCGGTGGCCTTACTAAACCCATCTCATGATCATCTAATCATCACCAACAGCGCCCCCAACGCTGAGCATTATGTCTGTATACCATGAGCGACAGAAGTGGGAGCTGTGCGCTTTACACGCCCTCAACAATGTGTTCCAGGACGGCCAAGCATTCAGTAAACAACTATTGGATGAACTCTGTCAAAAGTAGGCACCACTCTATTAACAGCTCTGTCTTCTGTCTATTCTCTTCAATATATCTTATTCATGTTGTTCTGTAGGTCACTGGTCGTACCTACTGCCGAAGCTGCCGTTGAAGCTGTTTTTGACACGGTCATTATTATACACTTTTTGATGTTTCATCACATTTGCTTGTATTGTCTGTACTGGAAACTTCCCCCACCTTACCCCCTTTTTTCTTTGTGGTTGATTATCTGCAACTTAAGAGTATCAACCTGATATGCTATATGGAGTTATATGGTAGAAAATTCTTCTTTACAGGTCCCTGCATAAAGACTTCATTCTTGGTATTTAATATGCGCCTGATGTACCAATATGGTACTCAAGGTGCTTGAACTAAATTTAAGACATTTTGTTTAATTTTTTTAATTTTTTTTTAATTATGAGAGCGATTTGTGTGGCACTTTATAATGGTTTACAAGGTGCTTTATCACTAATGATAAATATATCTGGGTTCATTAACGTACATAACACAACACATGGGACCTACATTTATGGCTTTACGTCCCATCTGATGGACAATGCAATAATGGTTAAGTTTCAAGACTGGGATTCGAACCCATACTCTGCTGATCAGAAACACCAGAGCTTGAGTCCAGTGCTCTATGGCATAACATATTGACATGTTTAGGCTAAAATTCTCAGTCTTCATTTTGTCTCTCCTTTTGATGATGTGAACTGAGTTGAATTGAATCTGTTTGTGAAAACTTCTGTAAGAGGCCACGGAAACTTATTAATTCCTTGCTTTTTCTGTGTGCTTCTTTCTATCATTTCGGCTACTTTACTGCTTCTGTTACACACAAGTATACTCATCTTCAGGAGAAGACGAGTATACTGTTAGAATGTTGATACCAAACTAACTGGCTCTTCTCAGAGCCAAAAAAGGATTTACGCATGGTTGGACCCGCAAGCTTACTATTTATAATTTTATAGTTTCTTTCTATTTCTCCACACCATAAATAGCTTCAAACAATACTTACTAGTATACATATTTATGTGTGTTGTGTTGTGTTGTGTTTGTGTCGCCATTTAGCCTTCAAGAAAGACTCTGCTACTCCTGGGGTCAAAACATCTGGCCATTAACTATTTTGTGACAGCTTATTCTATTTTCAACGTTTGTTGCTGTATATCAGTCTTTCACCAGGATCAGTACTGAATCCACACAAGAGCATGCTGGGACTAGGAAACTATGACGTCAATGTCATCATGGCTGCTCTACAACACAAGGAGTGTGAAGCCGTGTGGTGGGACAAACGGAGGTGAGAATAATAGTCAACAATAATAATAATTATACAAAGGATTTATATTGCTCTCTAACTAATCTGAAAAATTAACACATTGCTAAACACATAATCAACCATAACAGGCCTAGGGTCGATTTCACAAAGAGTTAGGACTAGTCCTAACTTAGGACTAGTCCTAGGAGATATCAAAAACCCATAGTCTTAAGTTAGGACGAGTAACTCGTCCTAAGTCGAGATAAGACTAGTTCTAACTCATTGTGAAATCCACCCCTGGAGTTTCATTTTTTTGAGAGGGCAAGGCCATCTTACTTTTGAAGAGGTTTTTTTTATTAAAAAGTCTTAAAGGAACATGTTGCCTTGGATCAGTCGAGTTGGTCTTTGAAAAGCGTTTGTAACCGTTTGTTATAAAATGCATATGGTTTGAAAGATGTTGTAAAAGTAGAATACAATGATCCACACAAACATGCCTCGAAATTGCACAGTTTTCCTTTTACCTCGTCGACTAACACGGTTGGCCATTTTTGGGAGACAATTTTTTGACTCCCATAAATGGCCGACCATGTTAGTTTGCAAAGTAAAAGGAAAACCACGCAGTTTCGAGGCAAATGTGTGTGGATCATTGTATTCTACTTTTAAAACACCTTTCTAACGATATGCATTTTATAACAAACGGTTACAACTGCTTTTCAAAGACCAACTCGACCGATCCAAGGCAACGTGTTCCTTTAACGATTCCAAATCTTTAAACTGCCCTTGCCGTGTATTATGGAAGAACTTGGTATAGAGCTTTATTTGCGTACTGCAATTTAGCTTCTCAATTTAGCTTCTCCCCTTATCGTTTTAGAGGCTGCACAGTGACATTTAAAACTGTAGAAATATTGAGTGGTCAGGAAATTTTTCTGATGTTTTTATAGTTACAATGCTGTTGTCAAAGGCAAAGTATACCTGTGGTTTATGTACACATAAAAATTAACATCTGAAAATTTCAGTTCAAAATCCGGAGGGAATTTGTCCACATAGCAATACAAGATCTCTCAGATTCAAATTTTGGTGCAAAAAAACTGTTATCTCTTTACATTACATCAAAGTGAAATGTTTTTCAAAGTACTTTATACAACCAAATTCTGCTGTAGGCTTCTAACCAAAGGTATTTATTGCCATTATTTAAAAGAGGGATAACTAAACATAGACCTTCCCTTTAAAGCACCTTGTCGTTGTTGGTTTTTTGTTACACTAACTTCTAGATGCCTAGCGGAGCTAAGACTTGACGTCCTGCTGGGTTTCATCATAAACATTCCCTCACCCATGCAGCTGGGCTTCGTCAGCGTACCGATCCGCCGCAAACACTGGATCGCTGTCCGTCAGATCGACGGCACGTACTACAACCTAGACTCCAAACTCAGCAAGCCCGTTACAATCGGAGATGCCGGCAAGCTGCGGAGTTTCTTGGAGACTCAGCTAAAACTAAAAGGGTGTGAGCTGTTGCTGGTTGTGACGAAGGAGGTGGCAGAGTCAAGAACATGGCTGAAGTGACCCGTGCTAGTTTAAGGATAGAGACAGTCATGTTGAACTTTTGTCATGACTGACCTTCCTCCGTAGAAAAATAATGCTGATAACAGGCCTGTATGCTTCGTTTTTGAAACGGTAAGGACACCAAAGCATTTTTCTCCTTGGTAAATGGCACCCTGTGAGATGTAAATTTCTACTGGAGTATTTCAAGGGGATGGAGGCAATGACCAGGGGGCATGGGGGCAATCGTTTTTATTGCCTCCGTGATTTATCAGGCCTGTGATTATGCTATTGAAAAAGGAGTTGTGAGGACTATACATCCCAGTTCTGTGAACTGAAAGAGATTTGTGTTTTATTTAAAAGAGACTACAACTCAAGACGAGAAAGCTGAATTACATGCGAGACATTTGGATCTGGAGGAGATCCTACTGACAGTGTCCAATTGCATTGTGCTTAACAATTCCCTGCTTAGCAGAAATGAACACAATACCAGTCACAAATTGTACATGTGACATGGCATTTATGCTGGTAAACTTAATCTGGTAAGCATAATGTTGCTGTGCTTAGCTACTTTTTTTTGTGCTTAAAAGCAGCTCTATGAAATTGGGCCCAGGTCAGAGGTCACTGGAAAGGCAAGACTAGACGGCAAAGAATCTGCAGCAGCTCTTGCCGTTTTGTCTCAGATTTTGATAGATATTTATAGCTTTTTCTTCCATGATAAATTTGTTTTTGGCTACAAAGAAAAGGAGATTTACCACTCAACATATTGTGGATAGTTTTTATGTAGGTAAAAAAAATTCTTCTGGTAACATTTATTTAGCTTGTTGATCATTTAACCGCTTAACTGAATGGGTTGTGTATGGCTGAGGATGCCATGGCCTTCAGTGCCCCAGGTCCTGTTGGCCTTGGTGCCCCTCAAAATTTTCCTATTGACTTTAAGATTTTCCAATGGAAGTGCCCTTTGCAAAATGAAAATGGCATTACCCTTTCATTATTATGTTCAGAGATGAAATTCTGACACAACTGTGCACACAATAAAACCTTGTGTTCTGTGTGTAGATGCCATCACAACATTGAATCATATTGCAGTCTGGCATAGTTCCTCTATCATTCAAAACCACAGTGGATGATATTGAACGGTCATACAGTAGGAGGGTTGTTAGATACATTCACCACAAGATACCATAAATTGCAGGCTGGCATAGTGTCATTCCAAACTACAGTGGATGACATTGAATGATCAAACAGTAGGAGGGTTGACTGTGTACTATGCAGATGCATTCATCACTTGGTTTCATATTGCAGGCTGGCATAGTTCCTCGAACATTCAAAACCACAGTGAATGATATTCAATGGTCAGACAGTGGGAGGGTTGAGTCTGGAATGTGTAGTTACATTCACCACATGATGTCATAAATTGCAGGCTGGCATAGTGTCATTCCAAACTACAGTGGATGACATTGAATGGTCAGACAGTAGGAGGGTTGACTGTGTACTATGCAGATGCATTCAGTACTTGATATCATACTGCGGGCTGGCATAGTTCCTGGATCATTCAAAATCACAGTGAATTATATTCAATGGTCAGACAGTGGGAGGGTTGAGTCTGGACTGTGTAGATACATTCACCACATGATGTCATAAATTGCAGGCTGGCGTAGTGCATTTACATGTATCATTCACAGTGGCCAAGACCAGTAGCATTATAGGCCACGGTTTCCGTGGTCTTCATTCATGTAATTCCAGGTCTGTAAGATCTGTAAAAACAATGTGAATGAAGTTTGTGATAAAAAGCCATGTTATCTTTTATTGGATCTAAAGTCAGGTCACATTATTGGTGCAGTCAGTACTTGCTTGTTTTCAATACAGTAGTATAATATATTTTGTAGCAGTAATTCATGCAAGCTAAAAGTAACTAATGGAATCAGTATTGTGAACATTGCATTTTTGTTATTTATTCACCAGAGTTCTCCCAAAGATTTTTAAAGGTGGAGTAAAACGGAATGAGATTGGTTAGAATTTTTTTTCTTGGAGTCTGAAAGATTTTGTGTTTTTTTCTCAAAGAGAATTTATTGTTGTGTGTGTTTTTTATTAGATGTTTATGCCTTTTTCTTGTTTTTCCATTGTGCAATCTGGTGACGATTCAAATTGACATTCTCTTTAAGCAGAAGTGAACAAAAAACAAATTGTTATACTTTTTACATATGTTAACAACTTAAAGGTAGGGTCATAGATTGGTAAATGCACCAGTAATTTATGACAATTAAAAGTTATTTGGTGAGAAGCGCTACATCTGTTGATAGTATAAGCTATTTTTTTGAGAAAGACTTCTCTCAAAAATAATATGGTTTGGATAATTTTTCACACACACAAAAAAAAAACTGGTCCTGAGAAAATTCATGCATTAATCGTTTCTCAGAGAGCAATTGCTGCGGCCAGAAATGTTTTGAGTAACTGCTGTTAACTTCTTTAATCGTAGATGGATTCAACATTTCAACATCTTGTGAAATACTATTTTTTTCTCAGCAATTAGACTATGATTCTGCTGAAACTTTATTATGTGACTTTTATTGTATCTTTCTCTATAACTTTGCCCATAAATCAGCATTTGACAAAAATCAATCTATGACTCTACCTTAAAAGGAGGGGAGGACCATATAAATTGGGGTGTCGTGGCTGAACGAATAAGAGCAAGGAACCCAAGCTCTGGTGTTTCTGTTTAGCAGAGTGTGGGCTTGATCCCGGTCGTGACACTTGTGTCCCTGAGCAAGACACTTAACTATAATTGCTTCTCTCCACCTATGGGTAAATGGGTACCTGTGAGGGTAGAGATGGTTCTTGTGGTTGGTTTAGCTTAGTGGACTACATATTTGGCGGCACAGGCTGTATACTCCCCAGGGAACTGAGATGATTTAAGGAATGAAATGGTTCAGTAATAAGGGTTGGGAGTGCTGTGAGACATATTGTACAAAGCGCTATATAAAAACCCAATATTACTTTTCTTCTTCTTCTTCTTCTTATTATTATAAACTCTTTATTGAAGTTACTGTAACTTCTCGATCACCTGTTTTAATTAATACAAAATCCACCTGATCTTTTGCATCTAATGTATCTGAATTTTTTGTAAAAAGAAAAAGTTTTAAAAGTTATACTCCATAAAAGTGGACATTTTATTTGTACTATTTCGTTTAAAACCAGGCTTGATGTTATTCCTACTTTATAATCTGATTTCCGATTTATTTTGCCCCTCAGAAAAAAAAATTTGCAATTGTTGTTTAATAGTTAAACAAAGCTCATCTCTTGTACTCATTAACATTCTACTTTTCTCCAAGGGCCAAATATCATGCCTAAAAAACATATAGCAACTTGAAGAAAGAAAAATTATTATTTATTATAATATTGTTAACAATTTATCGTTAACATTTGTATCATGAATGTATGTAACCAGGCAGGTGCCTTATTCATTGCTGGTATTTTTTGGTGTAATGTGCACTTGTTAAAACAAAATCTTAATATTTACTGCATTTCAATCAATTAGAGGCACTGGACACTATTGGTAATTACTCAAAATAATTATCAGCATAACTAATTACTTGGTAACGAGTAATGGATAGATGTTGACAGTATAAAACATTATGAGAAACAGTTCCCTCTGAGGTTGCGTATAGCTTTTGAAAGAGGTAATTTATCACTCGAATAATAAAAGTCTTCAGACCGGAAGCCTTTTTTTAGGTATCTGAAAGCACACCAATTTGTGCAATAGTGTTTTTTCTCTTGCAACTTCGATGAAAAATTGTGTCAAAATGTTCACAGATTTTTTTAAATTTTTTTTATGCACTAATTTGGGATACTGGTCATTGACAGTTCAACCGAAGGTGTCCAGTGCCTTTAAAAAGAAATATCCGATTAGATTGTGCAAACTTCATAACATTTTAAGGGATTTTAAGTGCTTCTTGTATTGCTTGTCTAATAATTGCGGCACAAACAATTTAAAATTCTTCTTTCAAAAAAAAAAAAAAATATTAATCTTGCTCCATCTGTTTACTTTAGTGGTTAGACAACAATTTATTTCACAATAAGAAGAAAGTAAAAAACAGTTGCTGAAGATAAACATAACTAAAGTGCACATTAAAGCAAGATGCTCTATCTGAAATTCTTGAAATAAATTCTGTTTCAAAAATTCATCCCTACTGAAAAAAATGGTAACCACCTTTTTTTTTTTACGAAGAAACTTTCACATATAGGTTTTTTATTTAAATGTTAATTATGTAACAATTATTTGTAATGTTCTTTTAGACACAAATAATTCATTATTATGTTCTTTCTCATGAAGAGGAACAATATTCATGAAATCATTTGCACTCTTGTCTTTCCTGTTTTTGTTCAGCCAGACTTCTTCGTGTTCTTGATTTGTAAGAAAAACAAATTAACAAGATGCTACATTTATTGCATTAATTGCATCACATCTTTTCCACCTTTCCAATAGGAAGTTTTCTGTCAGGTTGTTAATAAATGGTACTATACACAATGTAAAAAGTGTAAAACATAAAAAGGACAAATTAAAATTATGTATTTCATATTGTGACAGAATTGTGTGCTTTTGTGTTGGTTTCCTGACTTGGTAATTTATCCCTGCTCTGTGAATCAATTAGTGTAGGCCTAATAAGTAAGAATGCTTTTTAATTATCATTCTCGAAATCCTAAACTCAAAACGTTTTAAAATGGAACACAAAATGCAGGGACGGGAATTCAAAACAGTTTGGTTGAGAGTTAGCAGGGCATGGACGAGGAGGGCGCGCACGATGGATGTCGTATTACGGACTGTACCACTTTGACACGGGGATTGAAGAAGAGGGCTAGGGGTGCGTGTTATTGTGATCCTTGACGTTTTAGGCAGTCAATGTGGTTTAAGACATTAAAACGTGGGATAAGGCTTATTTAATCAGCTATAAGATCAAACAGTTGTAATGATTGCATTTTTAACGGTATTTTCCTGTATGGGCAAGACCCAGGAAAAAAATTACAACCCCCACACTCCCAAATGGTGCGGAACAGCTCCTCCCACCAAAATACAATTATTGCACGTGCAGTTGATAATTTTTAAAATATCAACAACAACAGGGTGCGTGCGAAAGAGGATGGGATTTTCAGTCGTGTTGAGCCGGCAGGAGGCCTTGCCGTAGTATTGCTTCGAGATTGTGCAAACCAAGGCCAGGTTATGTAAACAACAGGAAAGTACATGGGTCAAAAGATCGCCTTTTGAGTGAAAATCCCCTCTTTCAACGAGTTGACTGCCGTGGGACCATGATGGTGGGACGAGCTGAAGCGAACAAAATATGAACAAACTCGATAGCCGTATCGTCTATCAGTCCTTGACGACTACACTCTGTGAATACAGCTGCATGTGTGAAGTGCTAGTGAACAGTCACTGACGTCAATTTGTTGTGAGTTTTGTTGTCAGTAAATGTTGTCAATTACATACAATGTCACTTAATGACTTGTTATATTAACGAGTGGCATTGATACTCTAATTCATTGAATCATGGAGAAGGAAAATCATACACATAGTTTCGAATGCGATCATTGGAACCTCCAGTCTCCAGGCACACCGGTGCAGTAGCGCACAGTGGGTGGAGTGTTTACGATTAATGCAACTACAATTTTGTCCAGTTATTATTACTCCTAGCATGGAACTAGTATGAGTTTCGTTCTGCTATCGATCGTCTCCATGAGACGGGTTCGATCCAATATCATCTCTTTATCGCAACAAACCTCATATAGTTCTTTAGTTGCAAATATAACCCTCCTCCAGACGCCAGAAGGAGGAGTGTTACATTATCGCAACTAAATAGTTCTAGGAGTATCCAGTTATAATCAACATTAACCATTCTGCAAAACATGTTGTACACCACAGCTAAATCTCGTGGAGATCAGCTTTAAAAGAAGATGTCCGTCATGCTGAAGATTATTTCTTGTGGGACCAGACTTGATGCTGTGACAGGACCGTTAACTCGACTAGCAAGATGCTCTCGAGGTGAATTAAAATTCCTTTTTATTGATCTTTCGTTTATTTTTTTCTCTGTTTAAATTAATTTGTGGCTTTGTACGCAATTGTTTCATCCATTTCAGAATCAAATTGAAGAATTGTGTGTGCCACCTGTGAGAAAATGTTGAGTATGCAATCACTGTGAATGCAAAACCTTGGCCTTGTAGGGTATGGCTGATAATCTGCCAGTAGAATCTTGGAATGCTTAGGTTTACACAATAACCCATAGGGATTGTGAGCATCATTTCCACTTCCTTTAGACTGAGACTTTTGTACACTCTGTTGATCAGAAACACCAGAGCTTGAGTCCATTGCACTTGACTCCCCATCAGGCCACAGACAATAAAACTGTCATGCATATTATATAAAATATAAGGTAAACAGGCCTCTTCACTGCTTATGTTTCACTTAGTTACCTGTTTTTACTTGTTGTGTTGTCATTTAGTCTTTGAGAAAGACTCTGCTAGGGTGGAAACGTCAGGCCATTAATTTTTTTCCAAACAGATTCTCTCCAAAGATGACAACCTTCCACAATGAATATTTCTATGAACCATTGATACAAATTTCATACTTAATTACAACATGATCTCAAGAGACTCAGTGTTAAAGTACTCATAAAAGCAAACACAATTTTAAGAGATAAACACTCATGTTACATATTTTGATGTTTTGTTTGTGCTAGGAATTCATTTGGGTTCGACAGATGCTGCAGCCAGGAAACTTATTCCAAATGAGTATGAGGAGCCACTTATCCGGACATCCATCCCGGGTCCAAAATCAAAGGTAAACAGGCCATACTGTTCAAGTGCCAGGGGATTCTGGGGGTCCTAGAAAGAAAAAAACAATTTCTCTGGTTTTAGACACAGTGAAGCCATCAAGGTTCAAGGTTCATTTGATTTCCACAGTATCCAAAAATAAAAGACACTAACATTCAAGAGCGATCAGTTCAAAGAATACATACATATCAAGATGAAAATAAATATGACACTGCAGAGAGATCCATTGTGGAAGCAGAGCTTGTAGACCCATAGAGACATGCATTTGCATTGAGACAAAGAATAACAATTACAATTTGGTGAACCAAAAGGTGTATATGGGTAAAAACCAAAAATTAATATTCTTTATCCCCGATGCAAATTTAACATCTATTAAATTGTTTGCAGTACCCGCTGCTAAAACATAGGATTCGAACTGCCTCTAGCTACCGGGCAATCTCGGTGGTCTAGTTGGTATGACACTGCTCTAGAATTCACAGGACTCAGGAAAGTACTGAGTATACAGTGCTACACACATTGGTGTATATGGGTAAAAACCAAAAATTAATATTCTTTATCCCCGATGCAAATTTAACATCTATTAAAAGGTGTGTGGTTCAGTATTTTGGTATGATGTTGTCCTTTCTCTATGGTATGAGGCAAGTGCCGTCACCCATTGACTGTAGATTAGGTGGAAAGCTTATATCCTAAATAATTGGATATGGGCAAATGTTGCGATTTGATCTCGGATCATTTGAAGCATGCCTTTGCTATCTCAAGGCCGGAAATGAACACAAAACACACTTTGAGGAGTATAACCAGGGTAAATTCAAATTTTGGGGGATGAAAGGTGATATATTTTTCCATAACTGCAGCAAACGATTCTCAAAATGCGTTATATTATCCAAAGCTATCTAACCACAAGGTTTATACTGACATTCATTTCCAGAGACATTGCCAATTGTACACATAGGCCTACCATTTTCTTATTTTAGCAATTAAACATACCCCATTTATAAAGGTGAGCGTTCTTCTAATGAAAACATATTTCAAACCTCTGTTATTTGTTTATTTTCTTTTTTGTGACAGGAACTGCTCAAGAACTTGGACAATATTACAAAGGTAAGTAATGTTTGTTTTTCTACTGATTGTGCAAAGTCTACTTGGCTGCCCTCATCCGTTCTCTCCTCGCCCATAAACTGACTTTTTACGTAGCTTTCTTTATACTCAGCGCATTGTATTTCTGTAAAAACGCGCTTTATAATTCTCTTGTTATTTATTATTATTATTTATTATGATTAGTAACAGTGGAGAAATTGGGGGTGCTGCAAGAAAAAAACAAATCGCAAGAGAAAGCAAAAACGACTTTAATCTGTATTAGATATTTGTACTTGTGTTTTCATCTGTGTGAAATTTCAGGGCAAATCAACCCGACACTGGCCAAACAAAGCCCATACAATAGAATGACCTTAGACGAGTACATCTGTCCATTGAGATCAATAGAACCCATGCAGTAGGATCAGCGGTAGAACCCTAATTAGATTACTACGGAGCAATTAGTGGGTCTTCTGTATACATTCAATTTTCGAAGCTGTGGATAATTTTATTCTTCAGTCTCCTTCATGGCTTAAAGGTATAAAATCGGTTAGGATAACAAACAGCTTGTAGTGATTTAAGTCTGCAAAACATAGTGATTATGTTGTTCATTCAAGAACCATTTTTCCGTGGAATTTGTCCATCTTAAATGAAGTGATAATTGAGAAAATTATAACTGAAAATTTGTTTGTGTTTTTTCACTATTTTCTCCTGACTGGCATGCATATTAATCCCCCAATTGTTCACAGGTTTGTCATTTCATGTACAGGGTTGATCATAATCACATACAAGCATACTCTGTCTACAACTATTTTTATCAGCTCTAGCAATCTTGTATAATACCTGTAATGCAATTGTCTCATTATGCATCAAACGTCTTGAAAGACATCGCACAACCTTGGAAGATAGCAGAGCAGTGGTTTAGCGCTGCTGCTAAACAAAATTCAGAATTATTCAAGTAAAATACATACAATGCATATATGCAAATGCGTATTCGGAAACAGACTCTCCAGCCTCGTATGTGCACTTACAGACTTGGAGCCCGGGGAACGACTGATCAAATAATCTGGAATAAATTAAAATGACAAAAACCAGGGGTGCAAGAATTACAGCTGTAGTGTGGCAAATGCTTCTTCCAAAACATATAATTAGAAGAAAGAAAAAAATCATTTGAAGATGACAATGGTCAATTATGTGGGGGTGAATTGTGTGTTTTTCTTTATATTTATATCACTATATAGCGCTGCTGAACAAATTCAGAATTATTCCAGTAAAATACATACAATGCAAATATGCAAATGTATGTTTGTAAACAGACTAGCCTCGTGGCAACCCCAAAAATTATTTCTTTATTTTTCTTGCATAAAATAAGTCCGGTGTATTATATGAGTAACGCTGGGATATCTACATAGAGACACAAATACAGGACTAAAAGATTGCTTGAATAGGCCTATTATGCTAAGCAAAAACTAGTGCTCAGGATACCTGTCACAGATAAGTACCTGTCACGTGGTATTTTGGCTGCTAACCTTAAATTTGTGTAAGCATAATATTGTTGTGGTTTTCTACACATTTCTGATTGTGCCAACTCAATGTCATTGGGTCATAGTGTGAGCTCATTTAATTTTTTGTAAATGCTTTGCATTTGATTTTTTGGTAGAGCAGGGCCCAATTTGGTGGAGCTAAGCACAAAAAGTAGCTAAGCACAACAAAGCAATTATCAGAATAAGGTTACCAGCCAAACTGCCACTTCACCTGTATAATTTGTGACTGGTATCCTGCTCAATACTGCTAAGCAGACAATTGTTGTAGGCATTATTTTGTTGTTACAGGCCCTCTATGAAATTGGGCCCTGTAGGGGAGGGAAGAAGGTTGTGATGGCCCAGGGTGATATTATTATTCCCCACAGCGAATCCCTATGCACACATAAGACGATTAATCTTCCCCTATGCTTCATTTAACAATCAATGACTCATGCACTTTCTTGTCTCGGGGGCCGCTTGGATTTATCGATCTCCTCAAGCTGTGTGACAAAATGAGAGTTGCAGGCTTTCACTATTGATGCTTTACTCTGGGTGTATAAATCATCAGGAAGCGAGACTTGCTTTCCACCAGGGTCCACCAATGGGGGACTTTTGGACGGTCGTTATTCACAGTTCTCGCCATCAGTGTGCGTGCTTAGAACTATGCACAAAACCTGTTATATCTGCCGTTGTCAGCATCTCAAAAGTCTCCTTTCATAGAGCTGCTTTTAAAAGCAGGTTTGCTTGAAATATTTCTGCTAAGTAAAAATGGGCAGGATACCAGTCACATCAGATTGTAGATTGGAAATAGATTTTGGCTGGTAGCTTTATTCTATTAAAGACACTGGACACTATTGGTAGTTGTCAAAGACTAGTCTTCTCACTTGGTGTATCTCAACATGCATAAAATAACAAACCTGAATTTGAGGTCAATCGGTCGTCGAAGTTGTGAGATATTAGTGAAAGAAAAAACACCCTTGTCGCACCATGGTCACACAAAGTTATATGCTTTCAGATGCTTGATTTCGAGACCTCAAATTCTAAATCTGAGGTATCGAAATCAAATTCATGGAAAGTTACTTCTTTCTCAAAAACTATGTAACTTCAGAGGGAGCCGTTTCTCACAATGTTTTATACCATCAACCTCTCCTCATTACTCGTCACCAAGAAAGGTTTTATGATAATAATTATTTTGAGTAATTACCATCAGTGTCCACTGCCTTTAAGCATAATTTTTTGCTTAAGCTGCTCTATTTAATTGAGAGCTGCTTTAGAAATGTTCTGCCTAGCAAAAATAACTGATGGTAAACTTATTCTGTTAAGCATATTTGATTGTGCTTAGCTACTATCAGCAGCTCTATGAAAATGGACCCTGTTCAGGGGCCTTAATATCAGAACATTGTTTATGGCAAAACCCTGCTCATTTTTGGCGAGGAAGTTTGATTTTTTTTTCTTTCCATTTGCTATCAGAATACTGGGGGCGTTCAATACTTTGTGGATTTCAAAGAGAGTCTTGGGAACTACATCGTGGATGTGGATGGTAATCGCTTCTTAGACACCTTCATGCAGATTTCTTCAATCCCAGTCGGTAAGGCAATTGTTTCATAAATGAACTCTAAACCAGGCCTGGAATTACATGCAGGCCACGCAGGCCATGCCCTCTGTTGCCCCTGGTCTTGGCCTTGGTGCCCCTTCAAATGTTTCCCATTGACTTTAAGATTTTCCAACGGAAGTGCCCTTTTTAAATTAAAAATTACCTTGCCCTTTAAAAGATGAAATTCCAGGTCTGTTAAACACTGTCTTCTAGTATACAAATATTGACTGCTTCGAGTGCTATGGTTAAAACTATGACTCCCGAGGTGATCCCGGAGCGTTCTATTTTCCCGAGGGATCACCGAGGGAGTCATCGTTTTAACCATTGCACGAGTAAAAGCAGTCAATATTTGTTTTATAACACCTCAAACATTTCTTAATACTGTACTACTATTATTAAGTTACAGACCTGCATGCTACAATCCACGGACGACGCGAATACAGACTGAAAAAAACTTTTACTGTGCTGCATGTAGTGTCGTGCAATCCGAAATGGTTACAGACTATTAATTTATCATCCTCGTACACGCAACGGGCGTCTGGGTAATGCACGCCATGTGCTAGTCTTCGGACTAGCGCACGGCAAACCGACGCACTATCACACGGCCGTCGTCTAGCAAAACTAAGACATGTCATGTGACGCGCTCTAAACCAATGAGCAGGGAGAATACTAGTAAGGGGTGTTATAATGCTTTCTAACTCCTGTTGGAGGAAGCTCCAACGGCATACTGATCAGCAGGGCCGAATTGAATTGAATTGAATTGAATTATTCACGTGTACTGACATTATTCAAGTCACCGACCTTGTCTGCTGCACTTGCAAGGTTCTGGCTACTTCTGACTCCAAAGTCAATATATTTCTGTTAATTTTCATTGAAAAATCACTGATATCACCAAAGCATTTATTATGAAAGAGTTATCTTAAATCTCAGAGAATATTGAGAATTTGCGATAACTATATGAGGAGGCAACAATTACCTCTTCTTCTTTTTTAATAGAACAATAAATAATAAGCCCAGCACATCTCAATGCTGACTTGCAATTTTGTTTTCTCTGTCAGCAATGTAGATGAGACTAATTTCTCTCGTTGATGATTTGGAACTAGTGTGAACTTTTAGTGAGGTTCAAATTAAGACTAGTGAATTTATTAATAATTATAATAATTTATTCATTTATATTGCGAGAGAAGAAATACAGCAGTCCATAAAAATTTATTGATGATAATTGTGCACTTTGTCTGTAAGGCTCATTGGAGTGAGTCAAAGGTTGAGGCAAGAAATAATTAACATTGAAGTGTAGTATTTACTCTAGCTGGTGTAAAAAATGGTATATTGCTGGGGGCAAATAATTGTTAGGGGTTCTTATAAGTGGGCAATCTGCCTTCATTAAAGTGCACTCCAAATGTAAATTCAAAACGCTCTCTGGAATAATTGTGTATTTTATGCTGGGAGCATTACTTCAAAGCTTTTTAGAAAGGTCAGCAAGATTGTCAGTCGACCACCTAATTCTTAGTGGCTCCGACCTCGAGTGGCCAATCTCTTCAGTTGCCCTCATAACAGAGGTAGGGGAAGGCAGGGGAGGTTAACAGGTGGCAGAATGCATAATTTGGTAATTTCCAGGTATATTTTATGCATATGAGATATATAGGATTGTGCACTACGTTTGTTTTCCTAAATTGTTAAATGGAACTTTTGACTTCCATTTTAACATTTAACTGATTGGATCAATTTCTCAATACTTCCAAATTGAGAATCACAACTTTTTGGTGACCATTGGTGCAGGTTCTCTATATTTGTTTGTGTATTAATAGCTGACCTTTAACAGGAGCAAGTGTCAACACTTTTCAGTATTTAGTCTTTTTAGTCATAAAACCACAGTGTGACACATCCCTTGTGTTGCTGCATGATTTGGTGTTTTCTTTGTTATTTTTCGAAGGTATAATAATAATAATTGGTTACATTACGAGTGCGCCCTCTCCAACTGAGGATGTTTGAAGGGGCTGGCCCGAGGTTCACTGGGACGTCACTACAGGAAAGCTCTAGTGGTGACGTGTCTGGGGTTTTTTCCTGGTTCGAGGACGAACGTGGGGTAATTGTGTGCCCACAGTCGTCCTGGAAAAATATATAATACGCAACATTGGGGTCGACCCAGGGAAGCTAAACGAACGCACCCACAATCAAGCATTACAAATGTATCAGTACTTGCAGGGATGGAGTATAACATTCAAAAACGAATACCCTCACCACTAACAAGGGGAAACAAAACAAAAATAAACATAGATGTATGAATTGCAAGGCAATTAAATATGCGCTAAGTTCTACATGCAGCAATAAGTTATACCTTTCACTCTGGTGGATTTAATTTTTATGGGATAATTAGGAATTTATTTCTTTTTTTCTTCTTTTTTTTACCATGCAGGTTACAACCACCCTGCAATCCTTGATGCATTAAGAGACCCTGAATATCTGGTGAGTGAATTTCTCCACCCTGAGCTAGGGGTGAACCACATAAATAAACTCCCATAGTAACCAATGCTAAATATTCAAAAATACTCAACATTTAAAGTCCCTCAGCCTCTGCAAAACCAATTAGATATATTTTCAGACAACTAACATTCAGATTGCTTTTAAATTTTGGGTAGGTCAGCCGTTTGGAATTTTTGCTAATAACCCTAGAAAAAAATGCTAGAAATAAAACTGTTCAAGGGAAGGTACATGTTTGGTAATTACTCAAAACAAATACTAACTTAAAAACTGACTTGGTAACGGGCATTGGAGAGCTGTTGGTAGTATAAAACATTGTGAGAAACTACTCCCTCTGAGGAAGCATAGATTTTGAGAAAAAAGTAATTTCTCACTAAAATATAAAAACTTCTAGTTCCAACTGTAAGCACACAAATTCGTCCACAAGGGTGTTTTCTCTCTCATCATTTTCTCGCAATTTTGATGACCAATTTATCTCAAATTTTCACAGGCTTGTAATTTTATGCTTATGTTGGGATACATCAAGTAAGAAGACTGGTCTTTTACAATTACCAAACCTGTACCTTCCCTTTAAGCACAACGTCTTGCAAAAGCAAACAATTGAGTGGGGCTTATTTTTGGCTAGTAACCTGTTTCTGTTGAGAAATACTTTTTTCTTTAAGCTTAGCAACTTTTAGCATGAAATAGACCGATCCACTAATCTCTGCCCCATTGCGTATTGACCAATCACAATGCAACGAAGGTCCGACAAATAATGTCCGACATGCGTACGAGTATCGTAGCGTGCGCGGCAGAGTTGTGCATAAAGGCATTGGAGAGCCCCACGTTTTCTTGCTCACATGTGCGTCGTGGGAGGAGCCTACTGGATCGGTGCTGTAGTTGCAAGTTTGCTTTTGGTACAGTTTTGGTACAGTGCAATGAGCTCATAACCATAATCTGAGTAGCACTTGACAATACATTTATTCTTTCATTAGTCTGTTGCATCCTACGACCATGCCAGATGCACACACACAAACCCACACATTCTGATTTTTAACTTTTTGTAAAACAAAGTCTATACTTGGGTTGGCGATACAGGTTGATAACAAATCAAATTAGATAATCTAATGTACTTTACACTGTACAATGGACAGGATAATTAACTGAAGATGTCTGCACTATGATAAAAAGGAATTCTTTTAAATATATGTCATCAGACTTTGCTCTTATACTTTTTGCTAAGTAGCCACATGTCCGGGCTAATAAACTCTGGTAACTTGCCCCCAGGAAGTTTTAGTAGCCCTGATTATAAACTGGATTTGTCATAGATGTATCTTTCTGATGCATCCCAACCTGTACAATACTATAGGCAAATGGAGTTACACTCAAACACTCAAAAATAAATTAACACATTTAAAAAGTGTACTATTCACATCCGAACGGAAGAAATATTCATGAGCATTTTTAACATTGTAGGGTGCACAGTTTTTAGCAGCCCACACAGGGCAAGTTGAGAGGTGGTGTTTACTAGCCGGTAGCTTTTTGTTACTAGACAATGACACCAGGCTACAAAGTGTTAAGGGTGAACCCTGGATATGGATTAAGAGTTGGCAAATCAGAGTGTGAAAGTTCAAGTATTTTTATTGTTTGTTAATCTGGCAGCACATCATGGTGAATAGGCCTGCCCTGGGAGTCTACCCTGGAAGTTCCTTCCCCACTTCCCTGGACCGTGCTCTCTTATCGGTAAGTAGATGGCCCCCCTGTCAGAATAAACCCTGCAAGTCACACATATGGTTATATACTCAAAAATACTCAAAAACAAGTGGAATGAAGACTATACTATGTTTTTATGAAATCAAATTTTCTTTTTGGAATTGGTGTACACAATCTGAGAGACATTACTGTCAGTAACGCTTCTCAGGTTTAAATATTTGGGGGAAAAATGCTTTAAAAATACTTTAACTATTGAAAGCTGCTGTACTACTTCTACAAAGTAAATTTTTATAACCATTGATTTTAAGAGTGAACACCAAATTTATACCTTCCCTTTAAATTGTATTAATATAAAACATTTCTCGACACTAAACAAAACCCAGAGAAATGTTTTGTATAAATACAATCTCAATGCTTGATGACGAGAAGTAAATCAACCAAATTCCAAACCATCAAATTTGTACTGTTTTCATCCAGCATTTCAAGTGATGATCAGTTTTTTTTTTTTTATTGTTTTTGGGGTGGGATAGGCTTGGGGATATTCCAATCACTATTTGTCGTGTTGATCTTCTGATTTACAGGTCGCTCCTAAGGGTTTGAAACATGTGCAGCCTATGATGTGTGGTGCCTGCTCCAATGAGAATGCCATCAAGCAGGCATTATTATGGTATAGGGTGAGTAGTACAGGCAGAGACTCTGACAAATAGACAAACAGACAGACCGTGATGTGTGGTGCCTGCTCAATGTGAATGCCATCAAGCAGGCATTATTATGGTATAGGGTGAGTAGTACAGGCAGAGACTCTGACAAATAGACAAACAGACAGATCGTGATGTGTGGTGCCTGCTCAATGTGAATGCCATCAAGCAGGCATTATTATGGTATAGGGTTATAGGGTGAGTAGTACAGGCAGAGACTCTGACAAATAGACAAACAGACAGACCATTATATGTTGAACCTGCTTAAAGACACTGGACACCTTTGGTAATTGTCAAAGACCAGTCTTCTCACTTGGTGTCTTAACATATGCACAAAATAACAAACCTGTGAAATTTTTTAATCAATTGGTTGTCGAAGTTGCAAGATAATAATGGGGAAAAAACACCCTTTGTCACACGAAGTTGTGCTTTCAGATGCTTGATTTCGAGACCAATTCAAATACTTTACTGATAAATTACTTCTCGCTAAAAAACTACGTTAAATCAGAGGGAGCCGTTTCTCAGAATGTTTTATACTACCAACAGCTTGGTCGTTACCAAGTAAGTTTTAATGCTAACAAATGTTTTTAGTAATTACCAATAGTGTCCAGTACCTTTAAACAACTAAACGAACAAACGGTTGTTATATGTGGAACAGGGTGAGGGCCGAGTACTAGAAGTAACACAGAGATAAATAGACAAACCAACAGATTATTCTGTGTAGAATCTGCTTCAATGGGTTAACAAACAGACAAATAGACAAACAGACAGACCATGATGTTTACAACCTTCCTCAACAACACAATCAAGCAGGCGTTATTATGATAAAGGACGAGTAGTGGGGGCAGGGAGACAGCCAAATAGACAAATAAAAGACAAAACAGACATACCACATTGAACCTGCCCCAATGAGAAAACTATCAAGCCGACACTGATGTAACTCAGGGTGAGACACAGAAACGGACAGACAGACAAAAAGACAAACAAACCATGATGTTGAATGACACCACCCAGCCAACCCTAACCCCACCACCCCAGCCCTTCCATATTTCATTGTCTTAGATACAAACCAGTTTCAATGAAGATGTCACTTTCTTAATTGTTGTTGGTTCGTTTGCAGAGGAAGAAAAGAGGCGGTGATCCACCGACCCAAGAGGAGTTGGAGACTTGCTTGCACGGTCAGGTAAGCAATTTAATATCAAAATACTTTAATATCCGATATGCCAATTAGCATCTCTGTGGGGTGGAGTTTACACTTAGTAGGTTGCTGGGATTATTAGAGATTTCTAGTAGTGCACATTAATTTAAATGAAATGTCCTGAATGTTTTTTTCCAGTTTTTTGTTTTCTATTTCTGTTCAGAGATTATTATAAACATTTGTTTTCATCACACAAATTTTATTCCTAATCGAAGGTAAATTTTAACAAAAAGTTATACAGATTTATAACCTCTTAAAAAGAATGAGACATCTAAGGAAGAGCTAGTCCTTAAAAGGGGTTTAAAAAAACCTCCCACTGTCATCAGACCATTCAATATCACCCAAGGTGGTTTTGAATTATCTGTACACAGTCAACCCTCCTAGTAAGCTGTCTGTGTAGTTTTGAAGCAACTGTTCCAAGGACTGCTCCCTCAAGCAGAACAAATCTGTATATAGATTGTTGAACTTGACCCTTGTCTATTATTTTTATTTTTGTATTTTGTTTTCTCCAGGAGCCAGGCTGTCCCCCATACACAGTTCTTTCGTTTGACGGTTCTTTTCATGGGCGAACAATCGGTGAGTCATAAACCTTGTTTTCCTTACCTTTCCCCTACATCTTATAGGCTTTTCCCTCCATCCTACAATCTAGACTATTTTAAGAGGAACATTACTTCATGCACCTTCAATTACCCTGATTTATTTAAATCTTAGATATTTTCTGCTTGTAGTCACGATAACAAGAGTGCCTTTGAGCCTCGTTTTGGTCGAAAAACAATAATGTTAAAAATAATTTGCTGATTTTTATTTCAAAGGTTGCCTATCTATGACACATTCCAAGCCAGTTTTTCGTCTTGACATCCCCTCCATGGACTGGCCCTGCGCCCCCTTCCCAAGGCTACAGTATCCACTTGAGGATTTTGAAGCTGAGAATAGAGCAGAGGAAGACAGATGTCTGAAGGAGGTAAAACTCAAATTGTTTAAACAATTTAAACTCTGTAACTGAGAGAGGACTTGCATCAAGCTATTAAACAGGATGGTCTAGGGTTTTACTATAGCTACTCTAGTCAATTGTCTTACTTACTTTGACTCTTAAACTGTGTATTGTCCCAGGATGGCTGAGAGGGGACTCACACCATTAATTTATTAAAAGGCATGCCTTGGGTTTGAATTCTACCCTAGTCAAGTATAGCATTTACTTTGCCTTTGCTCAGCACAAAACTGGTTTAGCAAAGTTGTCTGCTAAATAGGGCTCCTATCTTTAGTTTTTAATATAGTGATCTATAGGCCGAATTTCATAGCACTTCTTATTATTGCAGAACTCATGCACTTTAAGCACCTGTTAAAGTGTATAAGTCTATGGTCCGTAAGCACAGAATAGTATGGTAAGCAGGGCATTGAAACCGCGCTCTTTTGGCTCAGAAAACCCTCTAGTGTAACAACTTGAAAGTTCAGCTGGTTCATTTCTAGCAGACACTCTATGTACAGGAATATTTAGTCGTGTACCCTTGGCCCAATTTCATAGAGCTGCTTTAAGTAAAAAAAGTAGCTGAGCACAACAAAACTATTCTTACCAGAATAAGGTTACCAGCTAAACTATAATGTCACGTGTACAATTTGTAACTAGTATCCTGCTTATTTCTGCTTATTTGACAATTGTTAAGCATTATTTTCCACTTTAAGCAACTCTATGAAACTGGGCCCAGGTGTTCGGAGACCTTTGTCCTTCCTCATTGTTCCTTTTATGATACTTGAAGGTTGCAAGGCAGATTGAGGAGAGTCGAGCCAAGACGAGGGATGTTGCAGCATTGATCATCGAGCCCATCCAAGGGGAAGGTGGTGATAATCACGCCAGCTCTTACTTCTTCAATCAACTCCAGCAAATATGCAAAGAGGTAGAAGATTTGCAAAGATATATCAAGTTTTAGATTTATATTTTACAAATGTCTCTCTTCCTCTCCGAACAACAAAAGTATATTTCAGATTACTGCATTTCAGTTTCACCTTTTTATTTCTAGTTGTAAATTCTCTGCCCACAGGGCTTTTAGATTTTGACACCAGTTGCCAGCTTGCTGCTATTGCTTTTTGCCTTGCCTGGTTTCTTTTTTCAACATTTCAATTATGTACAGGTAATTTTTGTATCCTGTATTCAAGTGCATTATTTAATACAACTTCTATTCCGATGGAATTCCAATTTTTCAAAAGTCCAGTTGTATGAAGAAAGAACAATTTCCTTGAGTGGGACTTGAACCGGCTACCTCTTGACTACCTTGTCAGTGCTGTAACTAAGCTATCTAGCCCTTATGTTGGTGGTCTCTCTATATCTTTGTTCGGGGTGCAAGTCAGAAACCATTCATCAACGAAGATATCCAGTGATAACACCAACATTGTACGACACAACCTGGGAAGCAGCAGAAGAGGGATGACCTTAAGGGAATGTTTTTTCTTTTTTTCCCCACAAATATAAAGGGAAATTTACCTGGTCAGTTTCCCTTGTAGTTTATTTTTCATTTGAGACAATGTATTTCCTTTAGAAAACTAAAATGTTTTAAACCACACGTCTTTTCCAGCATGGTGTTGCATTCATCGTTGATGAGGTGCAAACAGGTTGCTGTACTACGGGTCACTTCTGGGCTCATGAGGCATGGAATCTTCCAGAACCTCCAGATTTTGTTGTCTTTAGTAAGAAGATGCTCACTGGAGGGTACTATTTCAAAGAGGAGTTTGCCGTAGATGGGGTGAGTTAAAAAAGTGTCAGATGCACACACAAAAACAGATCAGATTAATAATTAGCTAAAAGAAACAGTTAATGGCCTGAGGTTTCGACCCTAGTTCTTTCTGGAAGGCGAAACAAGTAAGCAATACAAATTTTGAAAAGATACTACAAATTATGGAAGCTTCTGTGCACACATTTGTGCCACCATATATAACTTGTTCCATTGGAATGGTTTTCCTATAATTAGTCAACTCACTGGAATTTTTTTTGAAATTTCCTCTTTGCATTTAGCCTGCGTTGGTCATACTTCCTGCGAATGCAAAGCAAATTTTTGTGTCTCCAAAAAACAATACACTTTAGAAACGGCTGCCAAATAAAAAATATAGGATTCTTTGGGAAAAGGTTTAGATGTATGGATAGCTTATGGACTAAACTTTCATATGACACCAAAAAGTCTGAAAATAATTCATGATTGGGTGAGCACTGCTCACTTTTGTAAAGGGTATGAAAATTAGGTTGTGCAGCAATTAGCCTTACAATTTGTGAGAGGTAGTCCTTAGAAGAAATTCACTCCAAGATGTCGGCTACTTATTCTTCAGTGAGCAGTGCTCACCCAAGCATAAATTATTTTCAGACTTTTTGGTCTAATATGAAAGTTGTATCCATAAGCCATCCATACATACAAACCTTTTCCCCAAGAGTCATATTTTTTATTCGACAGCCATTTCAAAAGTGTATAGTATTTTTTTAGGCACACGGTATGGGCAGCAGTGACGCAAACAAGTTCCCTTCAAATTCGAATTCACAGTAAGTATGAACAGGGCTTTACCTATTATGTGCGTTTCATTTCAGCCAAGTAAAGTATTCAACACTTGGATGGGAGATCCTCCCAAGTTATTGATGCTAGCTGCCGTGGTTGACGTCATCAAGAAGGAGGGTCTGTTGGACTTGGCAAGGGAATCTGGTCAACACCTTATGGACGGACTTGAGGATTTACAGGTGAATTACGACTTCAACCTTTAGTTGTCAAACTTTTGATCTCAATTTGTTGTCTTTTGACTTAGAGAGGTTTGCGGTAGCACCATGTGAATATCTCTTTGAGTAGTGTTGGTTCTGAAAAGAGGTTAACGACTCAATGTTTCAATCAGTATGCTCTGATTGTCAGTACGCTATTAATTTCCTCTGGAGAATGCCAGTCTTTTGACTGGTAAGCCAATAGAAATGAGCAATCAATATTGTTACCATTATACACGACTATTTCAATTAATTTTGTCACCGGGAAGTTGTGTGTGACTAGAGGAATAAGCACCCCAACTTAAACCCTTTGTGCACTAAACTTGAAACAAAAAGCACTCAAGCATGAGGATTAACAAACTTTAGTTCTGCCCATGTTTACCCTCCATGCCCAATCTTGTTGGAAACAGGAAGATTGTATCACAAAGTGTTTCCCATTGGTTGAATGACCAATCATCTGCGTTTGTTGTGATGATGCAATGTCAGAACAAAATTCTTGGAAAAAATTAGAAGGCATAACAAAATATACAATGGACTCTTCCAAATCTTTGCTCACCTGGGAATCGGCAGAACTCCGATGAGTCACCCAGAAGGAATGTTTGCAACATAGAGGAACCCCAAAAGCTTGCAAAATAGCTGAAGTTTTTAGTGTTCCGATTTTTCATATAGGGGTGCCTTGGCATAGTAATAATGAACCACAAAACTTGAATTGGACCGGAATGATCTAAAATGCCAAACACCTACAGAGCAGTGTACGATTGTTTTGGTACAAAAAGTGTTTGGTTTCACGGAACATACCGAGGAAATATGATAATAACTTGAACTTGTAGTGGCTGATTTCATTAAGAAAAAATCATTAAATGAGAGAAAATTCAACAAGTAAGACCAAAAAGCGTAGCGTGATAAAGGTCTGCTATATTCACAATAAAGCACTGAAGACATTCAATAAATTTATATATAATATGCTTTTGCTGCATCTGTAGGCAAAATACCCTCAGCATTTGTCCAGAGCACGTGGTATGGGAACCCATGCAGCTATAGATAGTATCGATGGAGACACTGCAGCCAAGATAGTACGCATGGCTAAGGACAAAGGTAAGGGTGTATATGGACTATGGCTCTTAGCTCTGAAATGTCTACTTGTGGCATGGAGTGGCCGAGCAGTCGACTGCTCAAACTCACCGTGGTCTAATAATAATAACAATCAACCATTCTTGTATAGGGCATAACACATTGTAATAAAACATGTCCCTAAGCTCTCTTGAGAAGAACACAACATAATACAAAGACAAGATGTACTGGGTAACAAACAAATTGGATGAATTAAATGTTACATAAGTGCGTCTTTAAAGCAATCTTATACTTAACAATTGAGTCAATGTTTTTTAGATAATCTAATCTGGGAGATTGTTCCATAAAGTGGAGGCAGAATGAGCAAAGCTTCAGGACTTGCAATCACAAGCTTGTGGGTTGTAATACTACAAAGCTAACTGCTGTTTTACAATGACTACAAAAAAGAGTTGTTGTCTATATTGACAAAATAGGGACATTGCCAACATTAGCGCTAGGTAGCTCAATTGGTGGAGTGCTATTCAATTTGTCTTTGTTCAGCCAAAATTGTTGAAAATTTACCTTTGTGATTTATTACTGATGTATAAACATTTATTTGCTGAACTTTCACATCAAGTTTCGAAAAGTTTAAATGTCCATAAGATAGTTTTCCAAAGTATTTGTTTGAAAAAACACTAGACTGCAGGCCACAATAACTGGACTCTGGGTTTTTTCCTGTTCCTTTTTCCCTTCTCCTTTTGGTTTACCTACCCATCTATTTTCATCATTCTTTAAACAGCATATTATGTATAATTGAATTATGTCTTGTTATATCTTTCCCATCTTGTTCTGTTCCTGCAGGCGTTATCATGGGAGCGTGCGGCAAACAATCCATCAGATTCCGGCCATCTCTAGTCTTTCAGCCTCACCACGTTGATATCGCCATAGATACCTTCAATGACGTCTTAAGCCAACTGTGATTGGGTATCTCACCAAGATGGCAGTGTTCTATACTTTTCACTATACCTGTCCTTTAGAGCCAATATACTTTGGGCTCCTATTTTGGTATGGAGAATTGTAGGCACTGGAGCCTATCGGCCCGTAGGGTAGCTGGTAGCTCCTCGGGGGCTGTTGGTTACTTCAGGGGTTGGGCCCGGAGGCATGGGTTTTTGTCGCCGGTTTCAACCCAAACATGGGAAACACTGAGTGACATGTCCCCTTCACAGCTATCTTCCCACATGGAACTGGGTGCTCCCGCAGGTTGATCGGATGGCTCTGGTGCACAATTCCCGGCTTCAACCGTGGAAAGAGGAACAAAGCCTAGGGCTGGCAAGGGAAATCTGAGAACCCAAGCTGATCCAGGCTTGAAGTGCAAGCACGGAAAATGGGCTCATTGCGTAGTGTCCGTGGCCGCTTCCCATAACTCAGCGGCTCAAGGATTGGTTCCCCCTGAGCTATACGGGCTGCTAGCTCCCTCTAGTGGGGCTGTTGGGAGGGACGCAACACCACAACCCATGTTGACCATGACCATTGAATTTTGTTGGTCTTGAAACTCAAACCCAGTGCCCAATTTCATAAATGCTGCTTCAGAAAAATGTATAGATCACATGGTGTTATATGGCTGATGACCTGATTCTGCTAAGCAAGCTATTTTGTGCTGAGCAATTATCTATGCTTAACAGCTTTATGAAGTTAGGCCTTCCTAGACTGGAGGATCAAGTATCATTGGAAAGCCAAAGCAGAAGTTGTTTAATGTTTTTTTGTAGAGACAAAGTGGATTGGAAATAAGGAGAATGTTTGCCAGCAGTGTAGTTCATATTGAGGGTTGTTTGATCGTTTTGTTAAAACTTCTAAACAGAAAATGTCCCGTTTGAATCGTTTGCGTTATAAATATCCTTATTTAAAAGTCTTCAAATGTATATCTTACCATTCCTATGTCTCATTCAATGGAAGAAGACACTTAAATGCACTGAAACAGAAAATGCTTACAAAATGTAAATATGCACAATTAATGATTATGTAATATTATGCAATGTCTTTGTTTTTTGTTTTAAAAGTAAACATGAGAAAGAAATATTTTATGGTGTAGAAAGCTGCCACAACTTGCGATTATAATTCTGGAAAATAGACTATGAATGAGTTTTGGTTTGTTTTTGAAATTGTTCAAAATTCATTTTGCTCTACTCCCAGAAGAATCAAAGTGAGGCTGGAAGTAAAAATGAACAGGATCTTTTTTCTTAGAGCTGCTTAATCACAGACATGCTAACCAGATTAAGGTTACCAGCTAAAGTACAATTTCGTATGTAAAATCTGTGACTGGGATCCTGTTTATTTTTGATTAGCAGAAGTTGTTAAGTAATAGTTTTTGCTTAAGCAGCTCTTTATGAATTTGGGCCTTGTTGCTGCCTTTTTGTTTATATTATGAGCAGAGAGAGTAAATCACTCAAAATTGTGTTCAATAAAAAACGTAGTCTACTGTAATTTGTACAGTATAGAAATACAAATAGCGTTAAAAACTTCTGAAGTCGCACAATCTTACTCAGATGCAACCCAAAACTTTTGATGATAATAATAATAGTTATAACTTCCCACTTCCAAATAATAATTCCCTGTTGATTAACAGAAATTATAATTAACCAACGAATTCCACCAGTTTGAGAGATGTTTTACACTATATAATAAGATTAAAGCTATATGACTGCACACAATCAGAACTTAAAATAATATGAAACCCAAAATAATAAACCTATTTGTTTCTGTGTTTTGTCTTTCGATCATCGATTACTAAATCAATTACGAAAATCGATCACTTGCCATGTTGTACACTTTTCACCTAGTACATAATAAATTAATATTTTAAGCTGGAATTCAATCAAGATTTGATTTGATCACTCTTTGTTCACCCAACTTTTGTAAAACTTATGTTGAAATGTAGTGTTTTTCTTTGGTAAAGAAACTTTGCGAGTTCTACACTAAAATAACAACTATCCAGTGTAGTATACATAAAATAGCACTGCTAAGTAAAGTATAGGATTTGTTTATCTATTCAGTCAATCAGTAATAATGCAATTCAAAATAATGCACAGAATAGTTAGTGGTAAAAAGGGATTTATTTAAAGCCATTGGACCCTTTCGGTTCAGACAAAAATAAAAAAGTTCACAGATTTACAAATAACTTACAGGGTTTACAGAAGGCAATGGTGAAAGACTTCCCTTGAAATATTAGTCCATGAAATGCTTTACTTTTTGAGAAAACAGCAAAACAATATAAATTCTCGTTAACGAGAATTACGGATTTATTTGAAACACATGTCATGACACGGCGAAACGCGCGGAAACAAGGGTGGGTTATTCCGTTATTTCTCCCGACTCCGATGACCGATTGAGCCCAATTTTTCACAGGTTTGTTATTTGATATAGGAGTTGTGATACACGAAGTGTGGGCTTTGGAAAATACTGTTTACCGAAAGGGTCCAATGGCTTTAAAATAGTCAAATCAGTAATAAGTATATATATTTTTTAACAGCTGAAATAATGGATTTTAACTTCTTGCCAAGGCAGAAATACAAGTAAGGAGTCCTGGTTAAACTCATTTGCTCAATAAAGAAAAAATTAAGTTTGATAATTTGTTTAATAGTTTTTATTCTTCCCCCACTCAACAAAATGAAAATAATAAGTAAAAACTTACTATTCCAAACTTCTGTAATTTTACAAATAGCAACTTGCAAATGATTTCTTAGCACTTAACTTCTTGAAATTGAGGCTTTGGAATAACCTAGTTAAACTTGTTCGCTCATAAGGAAGAGAAGACAATATCATGTCTTTGATCCTACCCAACTCAAAAAAGCAAAGAAAAAGAAATGAAAAAGATAACTAAATAAATAAAATAATAAATATCTAAATGATAAATAAAGTCAATCAATCTATGATATGAAAAACGATTGTATACAAGCGGTTATACAAAATCAAAATAAACATAAAACTCATTGGCTGAATAAAGAAGTAAAATATATATTATATCATGTGTTTGTTTTACCTTTTAATTAGGTCTTCTATCCTCACCCCAGCCTTAAAAAGGAGGGGGGAAGAAGGACAACATTCTAGTCGTTTTGGAATTCCAAAATCACCATACATCTAAATAAAGATAAAATTATTTTGAAAGTTCCTATTGTGAGTAAGTAATCTTTCTTCAAAAGCCTTGAAAATAACCATTCATCTTTATTATTTCTTCTATAAACATTGTTTCAAGTCATAATAATCATGATTATTCAATTGCCATTTAGTTTCCAATGCTTTTTTGTTGAGCACAGTTTTATGGCCGTAATGGACCTCCGAGTATGGCTACATTCCTGATTGCTTTTGTGCATGGGTGTCGTATGAGAGTATGGGCCGTAATGGACCCAAGATATGGCTATATTCCTGTACACCGGCCGCTCACACCGCGTAGTATAAGTGCTTCGGGCCGTTGGACCCCCAAATGTGGCCATATTCCCTACCCATTGCTGTGTACGTACAGTGTGTAAAGGGATTACGATTGGATTGTGTAATGAAGATTGACAGTAAAACGTCCGTACGTTAACTTTTTGGATGCGTACCTGGCTGGTTGTGTGTGTGGTAGGGCATGTTGTTGCTCTCGTTGACCTGAAGACTCGTATTTTCAAAGAATATTTGTGGGCATCAAAGTGGGCAGGGTTAAAGCTCGCAGCAGGGTAGAAAAGTCGGTCAACGTAAACTTTCCAACAGGGCAGAGTTATTCACCATACACCAACCCGTTATAACTCACCCGAGGCAGCTGGCGGACTGTTTGTCACTGTGAACTCTCTCGCTGTGTGAAGTGGGCTGATCATCAAAATGGCTGGCGTAATGCAATGGCTATCGGTTGCTTCTCGCCGAGCACTTGTGTTGTCGAGAACCGTTGAGTGGAATGCCAGTGGGACTTTGAAGACTGTGCCGTTATTAACAAGAGGTAATCATCGCATTGGTTGTTGGTCTAATTAACTAGTATAGTAGTAGTAGACCAGGGGTTAATGGAGGAAGAACAGTTTAGTTTGTTGGGATTACGTTGGGAGCAAGCTGTTGAGTCTGGCCAGAGTTCGAACGACTCTTCGTTTCATTCAATGCAGTTGCTAACAAAAAACCAAGTTATGGTTCATGGCGTACTTGCGTTTTTATCCAAAATGTCATGGCCCAATACTAATAATAGAATAGTTGGAGCTTGGAGCAATTAGCAGCTGAAACGAGAGACCAATAATAATTATGATTAAGTTTGTGCTGAGGCTGAGGTACATTTATGCAAAAAAAAACAAGTGACCTCCACACTGCTGACCACACCATATTGGTCAGACCATGGTCAGACCACGGTCAGACCACCATATCATTGTTATATTGTTGATGCTATTATTTACATCAGCTGTTGTTGGCAGCATGTTGAAGGTCATTTGTTTTGTTTGTATTCAGGGGAGTCTGTGGGCTAATTCTACCTCCATGGTGAAATTGACTGTCAACGCAGAACACAAATTCCATATAGTTGCCAAATCCTTAGTTGCAATAACGTAACCCTTCTCCCGACGGCCGCTTCCGGCCTGGGCGGCCGTCGGGAGGAGGGTTACGTTATCGCAACTACCAAATCCTCTGTACCTACTGGAGGTACGATCCACTATTGTCTCAAGATGATAGCGAAACAAACCTTATAGTCATAGTTCTTTATCTTTGAGAAGTCCTCTTCCTCTAGCCAGCTTGTTGGGCTGTTTAATGTAATGGCTCTCTTTTATTTTCATCGGCTCTTTTTAACACACCCCAGCTCATTTGTATATGATGTAGTAGAAAAGTAGCATTGACAAATGTGAATTCATAAATACCCCAGACAGGTTCGCCACTCCTATTGGTGGAGAGCGTGTCACGTTGGGGTGTGTAATTGGTTGTAATGACCAGCTGGAGCTGTTTATAATCGACTGGCTTATGCGTGTCGGGCGTGCGCGTACGCCAATAGATTGCGCGGAATGCGCAATTCATAGCTCTTGGTAACAGCACATAGTATATTTCTAAGCGCGCGCGCGTAAGCTACTTCTAAGCGCGCGCGTACACACAACCCAGGCGCATCAAACATATTCTTCACAAAGTTTTGAAAAAAATACTTCAAACCTCAAATTTTCAATTGTCAAAGTGTCTGTTGTATTTTTGTTATAGCTTTTTAACAAAAGGGCATTTATGAATGGGAATAAAAGAGTAGTGACTCCTTCTTAGACTTCCATTTAAAACCTTGCAGGATCGTTGCCGTGCGATAAATCCCACGGCAACGACCCTACCTGTTTTAAACGGTCGTTACAACTCGGCGCTACCCTTTTATTCCCTTATTAATGGCATGGGTATATTTGGATTGACATTCAATTCTAGAAAAATTAAAAGGACCCAGTTATCTCTCTGTGGCAAGGCATTTGTATTTGTTGGTGTTCCCAGAATGCAAATTATTTAATTATAAAAAAGATTGAAAAGGATTGAGTGCAAACATTTTTTTAGCAGTTACTAATTAAGTTTAACTGCAAACCTTTAGGCATACAAATATTTAGACAATACTTAGACCCAATAACTTGGGTGCTGTACTTCTTTTGTCAAGGGTCTACTGTAACAAACAAGTTGACAGTATTATTAGTGGCATATTAATGGACAAGATGCAATACAACATGAAATATCTTGATATTTTTGTATACATGTAGTGATCTATCCTGAACCAACCGCAAAGCGTGAGCTAATTACAAAGCGCGAGCAAATTGCAAAGCGCCAGCGTGTGCGCGGTTGGTTTCGAATTAATAATATTGTGATTTGGAAGATGATTAATAACAATGATGGGAGTAAAGTAGAGGAATGTAAGAAGAAAACAGTTTGGGTGAGACTGGAGAAAACAGCAGAGCTGGAGCAGAGAGCTCTTAATAAAATAGTTACGTTAAAGGAACACGTTGCCTTGGATCGGTCGAGTTGGTCTTTGAAAAGCGTTTGTAACCGTTTTTTATAAAATGCATATGGGTAGAAAGATGTTGTAAAAGTAGAATACAATGATTCACACAAACATGGCTCGAAAATGCGTGGTTTTCCTTTTACCTCGTCGACTAACACGTCGGCCATTTATGGGGGTCAAAATTTTGACTCCCATAAATGGCCGACCATGTTAGTTCGCACAGTAGAAGGAAAACCACGCAATTTTAAGGCAAACTTGTGCGGATCATTGTATTCTACTTTTAAAACATCTTTCCAACCATATGCATTTTATAAAAAACGGTTACAAACGCTTTTGTTTTGACCAACTCGTCCGATCCAAGGCAACGTGTTCCTTTAAGAGACATCAATTAACTTGAGGTCAACTTGTCATTTGTCTGTTGTGAACTTAAACTTCAACTTCAACTTCAAGCCCTCCTAATACTACTCACTATATTACTCCGCACGTACGTGAGGAACAAAAGGACCCAAACCCAGCCAATACGTTACACATAGATTCGCGTCTGATTACCGCACTTTGTCTGATTGTTTTATGATTTAGAATTCATAAATACCTCAGACAGTTTGGCTATTCCTGTTGGTGCAGAGGGTGTGGGTGTGTATAAACCTTTGTTTATGACCGGTAAAAAAGTGTTAATTCATGGGCGTGACACGCAACCTTGCACCTGTTCTTATATGACAGTTTCTTCATTCCTATTGGTCCAGAGCAACGGCTGAAACAGTTGTGCCACATCAAGCGATACGCGCGATGCGCACAGCATTACCTTATAAGGAGTTGTTTACCCGAGGGCGGCAGAGGGCTTTACCATTTCATAGCTGGAGGGGTGCTGTGTTGAAAGAAATCATTTAACAATTATAATTTTTGCATTTATTTTACTTTTTGACCAAAAAGTGATGATGTTTTTGACCGAAAAGGTATTATGAATGGGAATCAAAGTGTGTTGAATCGGTTTTCAACTAGTGGTTTAAACCCGCCGAGGCCTGGTTCTTTATAATTTACCTCGACTTTAGTCTCGGTAAAATTATCAAGAACCAGGCCTCGTTGGGATTAAACCACTAGTTGAAAACCTCTTTACCACATTATGATTCCCTTATTAATTTGTTAAGATCAGTTGTAAACATTATGTGTTAAAACTATCATTTTTCTAACTAGGTGTGCATGTTGAAACTTCCAGTGCCAGAATTGAAAAACTGGTTCCAAATGAGTACGATGGACCTCTGGTTAAAACTGAAGTGCCTGGCCCCAAAACTAAGGTAAATGCGGCCTTTTTGTTTGCTCCTCAATTTCTGATAGAGGAATTTTACTTTGAAACTCTACTTATTATGAAGTTCATGCTGGAACCACTTTTTTCTGATATTTCCATCTGGTATTAAATCATATTCGGCAAAATTGCACAGTCGCTGATTTTGGTTGTTGAAATCGAAATTGAGGACATCGTGATGTACAGCAATACAAATAGTCATAATGGTTTTGTATACAAGTTTTTTCAGGTTTGTTATTTCATAATGTATGTGGTTGATCAAAAAAAAAACATGAACACTGCCAGTGTCAGCTCTTCAAGCCTGTATCATACCTTATAGGGTCTCCATTGGTCAAACTTCTTTATACTTGTTCTTAAAATTTTATGTGATTAAAGTTAAATTATTTTCTTCTTTTTTACCCAGGAACTTATAAAAGAGTTGGATGCAGTGAACAAGGTAGGTGAACTGCTCACTGAATGGGTCAATTTATCATTGAGGGAAAATAAATATTAATGATCGTACTAACTAAAGAGTAAACTTTGTGGGAGTGTCGTGGCCGAGCGGTTAAGAGCACCGAATTCAAACTCTGGTGTTTCTGATCAGCAGAGTGTGGGTTCGATTCCCCAGCCGTGACACTTGTGTCCTTCTGCGAGACACATAACCATTGCTTCGTCCTTCGGATGGGACGTAGAGCCATTGGTCCCATGTGTTGTGTAAATGCATGGGGTTCGCCCCGGTGTTCCTGGCTGGATTGGCAGCATATTGCCCCACAGCACCTTGTAAACCATTACATGGTGCTTAAAGTTAAGGATTAGGTCTCAAAAATTTGCCCCACTCCTTGCAGTAATAATACCTGGCGCTTGATATCCTTTGGCAAAATGCGCGCTATAAATACGGTTATTATTTTTATAATTAAACTTGAAGATGAAATCGTCTGCCAAAGGACAATAGCCATGGTTCTAGACTTTACTCTGTTGCTATCCAGGCCCGACAAGGAGTAGGTCTCATTAGTGCATAATATGAAATTGGTTTTGCAGATTTTTGAGTTTCTTGCAATGGAGTTTAGAAAATGTCAATCTAGCCCCATACCTTTCCTTTAACCCTCATGATTGAGTGGAAGTTCATGTAGGTCAAATAGTGTGGCCATGTGCAGCGGAACTATGGTCCCTTAAAGGGAAGGTACACGTTTGGTAATTACTCAACACAAATATTAACTTAAAAACTGACTTGGTAATGAGCATTGGAGAGCTGTTGATAGTATAAAACATTGTGAGTAAATATTCCCTCTAAAGTAGCATAGATTTTGAGAAAGAGGTAATTTCTCACTAAAATAATAAAAGTCTTCTAGCTAGAAGTCTTTTATTCCTATCTGAAAGCACACAAATTCGTCCAACAAGAGTGTTTTTTAACTCATCATTTTCTCCCATCTCTGATGACCAATTGAGCTAAAATGTTCACAGGTTTGTTATTTTATGCATATATACATTTGAATGTTGAGATACACCAAGTGAGAACACTGGTCTTTGACAATTACCAATAGTGTACCTTCCCTTTAAGGGTTAATAGAAACTTTTATTGGAATTCAATCCCAGTGTACTGGATGCAAAGTCCTGGTACAGTACACATTACTATGCATGAATGACCTCTGACAGCAATAATATCAGGCTAGAATCATTGGATATTATTATAAGTATCCCTGTGAGAAAGCATTTCCACCATGCAAAGTTTCAATTATCCTATTTTGTTTTCATTTACCTTCTGTATCCAGATAGGTATCCAGATAGGGCCACGGCTTTGTTTGACAATCTCTTTATATTTATTTGTTTATAAATTAAATCCACCCAGGAAAACCGTACAGTCAACAGCTCTGTAAAATATTATTTAACATCACAGATTCCATTGTATTACAGATATTAAAAGTAATGTGAAAAAACCCTTTAAGAATTACCCTGAACAACAACAATGAAGTTATAGAACGAATTAGTATTCAACATAGACATCTAGGACTACATTTGATAATGGAACCTACTTCCAGTAGGACCTGGGGTCGATTTCACAAAGAGTAAGGACTAGTCCTAACTAAAGACTAGTCCTAGGAGATAATAGAACCGTATGGCTATAGTCCTAAGTTAGGACTAGACTCATCCTAACTCTAGAGAGCCACAGAGTCATGGTTATCGTCTCCATGAATTAACCTCATACATTTGTAGATTTTCAAGCATTTCCACATTATTTCTAAGGTAGGCCTATGCATGTGTACATGTAGCAGCTTCAACAGCACAATCAATCAATACACGGATCCTTGAAAGCGTCTTATTTTCAGCCATAATAGGCTGCCACTGCGATAATTGAGTTACGCTTTGGCTTCTTACACATTGTGGGCTAGATACTGCTCTAATGCACGGTCCCGCTGCTATGGTTATTTGATTAGGTCTCAATAGCGTCAGACAGATGTTTCTTGGCAAGGGTTGCAGTTTTTTTGCGTACCATTTTGCTGTTTTGCAATTCATGTTAATGACTATTTTATGGATGATTTTTAATTTGTTTATTATCAAAATGCATTGGAAAACATGTTAAAGGTATGGTGATGATATACAATGTAGGCAAATTTATAATGAGAGATACAATGAAAGTAAAACTTAAAAGTATCAGCTGAATGTCTACTTGATGAGAAAACAGCAATAAAATTGTCACGTTTTTATTTCACAAGATCGTCAAGTTCATCCATATTTAGCAAGGTGACAGCTGGTACCAACTGCATCTCTGGCTGCAGCATTCACGAATAGAGAAACGATTCATGCATGATTCATTTCTCTCAGATACAAATGCGGAGTTGAAAAATTATCAAAACTGGTTTTCTTTAAAGGGAGTCCATTCTCAAAATAATTTTCAAATCAACAGCTACAGTGCTTTAATACATTTTCATGATCATTAATTTTTGAATTATTTACCAATCCATGACACTCTACCTTTAAACGAGTATTCACAATCTACATGCATTGTAAATCACGTTGAGATGGGATGTGTGGAAGGTATGCAGAAAATAGTGAGTCAAAATATAGATTCTAATTATTGACTGTGGACACAGCTGGGGTTGCTAAACGATCTTCTTCTTTTTCGGGGGGTTGGGGGGGGGGGGGGTTATACATGACCTCTATCTCATTATAAGTTATTTTGTTTCTGTTTACTATTACTATTTGGTAACTGTGCAGTCCTTGAATATTGATTGGGGGAGCGGGTTAGAACGTTATTATGTTAACTGTGTATGTTTTTGTTATTTCCCAGGTTTGTGCATGAGTACGTGCACCCCCCTCACTTCCCATCTGTACTTCTAAACCGATTATATTTGTTTACTTTATTTTCAGAATGCTGCCACTGTGCAGTCCTTTGTTGATTATGATAAATGCCTTGGGAACTACATGGTCGACGTAGACGGCAACCGATTGTTGGACACATTTGCTCAGATTTCATCCATTCCAATCGGTAAACACTCACAGACCAGGGCCCAATAACATAGAGCTGCTACAGCAGCAAATATTGCTTACCAATTTTCTGCTTAGCATGAATACACAGGATACCAGTCACAAATTGTGCATGTCAAGTGATATTTTGACTGGTATCCTAGTTCTGCTAAGCATAGTTTGTAGGGCTTAGCTACTTTTCGTGCCTAAGAAGCTCTATGAAATTGGGTCCAGGATCTTATAGCTTGAGAATGAATTTTATGTGGTTGTTTGATAACCTTATCGGCCCCTCGGGGAATTAAGCAAACCAGGGTTTGTTTGCTTCGGACAGAAAAGTATTTACCATCCAACAGAACACTGGTTCTCTTATTTTGTTTCTTTGGTGAGGTATAAAGCCCTTTTTTTAGCGTTGTTTTTTTTTACATTTGAGGCAAAGCCCCTTACACGTGTGTTCCCTCATACTAAACATTCTTTCAAAGGGCTGTGAAAATTTTTTAAACACTTTTTTTTTTTATACAATCTTTTTTTCTTGTTGTCTGGAAATACAAAGTTTGTCTGAGTGAAATGTGGACTCTTCTTACACCTCTGTTAGGCCTATGTTTTGAATATTTCAAAAATGCCAATGGGGACGTTGTTTTAAAAATAAACAAAGTCCAAATAATGGAAGACCAAAGAGAAGTCCTTGATTTACTGGGTCAACAAACATGGGTGTGTGATTTTGTGTTGGGGGGTGCTTGAGGAAGGTATATTGCTCTATGTACCTACATTCTTATGTTCGGACGACCCAATTTTCTATCAATCCCTTCTGGAAAACACCTTAAGGGCAACGAAACATAGGAGTGTCTGAACATAGGGGTATTGGAACATAGGCGGGTAACTTTATACATGTAGACTACAGTGCAATGAACATTTTCCTTAAACCCGTTTTGATAATCATTTATCCTTATTCAGGTTACAACCATCCAGCTATTATTGACGTTATGAAAGATCCTGCAAATCTGGTAAGGCATTGAAACCATAGTACCCGAATCTTTTAAAGGCAGTGGACAATATTGGTAATTACTCAAAAAGTTTATTAGCATAAAACCTTTCTTGGTAACAAGTAATGGGGAGAGGTTGACGGTATAAAACATTGTGAGAAACGGCTCCCTCTGAAGTGACGTAGTTTTCGAGAAAGAAGTATTTTTCCACGAATTTGATTTTGAGACCTCATGTTTAGAATTTGAGGTTTTGAAATCAACCATCCAAACGCACACAACTTCGTGTGACAATGGGTTTTTTTCTTTCATTATTATCTCGCAACTTCGACGACCGATTGAGCTCAAATTTTCACAGGTTTGGTATTTTATGTATATGTTGAGATACACCAAGTGAGAAGACTGGTCTTTGACAATTACCAATAGTGTCCAATGTCTTTAGGGGCCTTAGTTTTATTGTGGTATGTTTTATGCAGTAGTTCTTGTGTGTATCGTTTGTATAATTGCTTTTTACTTGTCATCTTGTACTGCATTTTTACTGCAATTTTAGAGTGTTTAATGTATAGTATATAAATGTTTACCTTTTATGAGCTAAGTCTGGGAGGGCACATCTTTTTTTATGACAGTTTTGTTTACTTTTGCCCTTCCCTGGACGGCCTCTGCTTGTTTTATTGTTTTGTCCGATTAAAAACCATTTTCCTGCCCAACAGTGGCCCTTTCTACAAAATTCCACAATTGACTTAGTTCACAAGCCATGGGGTTCCCCGATTTTAAAACCCCCTGAGCTGGAAAAACATAATAAACCCATTCAACCAATGCTACCCTGGAGGGTATGGTACTTTGTGGCAGTCTGTCACCCTTTCTCTAAGGCTTGGGCCCAATTTCATAGAGATGCTTAGAGCAGAAAAAGTAGCCCACGCTTGCCAGAATAAATTTACAAACCAAAATACCCTGTGACCATGGAGCTATGACACACCAATTCTGACTGTATCCTGCTAGTTTTTTTCTAGGCACAATTTTTTTACCTTGACAGCCAAATCGTCTGCTTTTAAAGCAGCTTTATGAAAATGGATCCTGTTGTGTTTGTATAGGAGGTGTTCAAACAAAAGGGATCCCTGTGGTTTGGAAGTACAAGGTCATAGGGCTGTGTGTAAGAATTTAAGAGCAAGGTTATAGGTTATAGTACCATCCATGGTGCTTGAAGATTTGTTTACTTTTTGTTATGACTTGCTTACTTAAGTTGTAACCTTTAAGGAGCAATCAGTAAAAACAAAGAAAACGTCCCTGTGTAAAGCTATAGAGGTTTCACCTGTCTACAGATGCATGAATGCAGATACGTCAACATTGTTCACCCGATGCGTATCTGCGGCTTCCATGTTTTACATGGTCATTCACAAGGGCTACAGGAGTTAATACTACACCCACAACAAAATTGGATACTGTTTTGCAGATTTTAGTTGTATTTCAAACCCACCTTTTCAAGTTTTAATGATCAATAAGTTAATAATACATGTAATAATAATAATGGAGACATTTGTAAAGCCCCTAATGCAAAAGCCTCTTAGCGCATTAAGAGAACAATAAAATATACAATGAGTGTAAGATTACAAATAAGCAACTTCAAATAAATGAGCTTTTAACAGAGACTTTGACAATCTCCCGATTATGGAAGCTTTTCCTCTACTACGTTGAATGTCATTCTAAGTCAATATAAATATCACTAATTGTTGGACAGACTCTCACTGGTTGCAAGTTGCAAGTGTTGGCAGCTTTGTGTACATATGCTGGCCAGATAGGATAATTGATTGATGTTTGTATTTGTATTCAGAGTCTGTTGGTGAATCGACCAGCACTTGGAGTCTTCCCGAGCGGTTCATTTCCAAGCACTCTTGCCAACGTCTTACTGTCGGTAAGTAAGGACACCAAACCCTGGCACCTGCTGATATGTCATTAGAAATTCATTGTATAATGAAGTTGTAGAATGTAAGAGCTTGTCAAACTGAGGCTTATGGTTTTAGAAATTACCTTTGAAAAGGGTTCTTAGACTCAACTGTTTTGGGTTGAAAAATGAGCCAAACCATTCTAGTTTAACCCTGATGCACAAGGCGGTCGCTAGTGACTCACCCAAAACACATCAAATTGGACTTTCATAAACGGCCATAACTTAAAAACTACAACCCCCAAATATACCGCCCTCATTCGTTTGTTTAGAGAGATTGTTGAGCTTTGGTTTGGTGTGATATTCAACTTGGGGGTGCTATTGAAACATTTTGAGAAAACCATGGTTGAATATGTTGTTGTTTTTTGCTTTTTTAAAAATTAATCTGTACACCGAAGGGTTAAACTTTCAACAGCTTCTAACCAAGTAAACTTGATGTTCATTACCCATCTATGACTCTTCCTTTAACTGTTATGGTAAAGTTTTTACTTCATGGTCAGTTATTTATTATGGATTGTTCTCTTTTCAACTTACTAAGGTGGCACCTAAGGGGTTGAGTCGTGTTCAGACCATGATGTGTGGAACCTGCTCCAATGAGAATGCAGTCAAGCAGGCCTTGATGTGGTACAGGGTGAGTTCTAGGTATTGCAGAGATAAACAGACAAATAGACAAACAAACAGACCATGACGTGTGGAACCTGCTCCAATGAGAATGCAGTCAAACAGGTGTTGATGAGTGTTGGAAGTAACACAAAGATAAACAGACAAATAGACAAACAGACAGACCATGATGTTTAGAGCCTACTCCAATGAGAATGCAGTCAAACAGGCGTTGATGTGGTACAGGGTGAGTGTTGGAATAAACAGACAAATGGACAAACCGACAGACCATGAACCTATTTCAATGAGAATAAAAACAGTTGTTGATGTGCTGCAGGTTGACTGAGTAGTAGGAGTTACATACAGATAAACAGATAAATAGACAAACAGACAGCCCATGATATGTGAAACCTGTTTCAACAATAACACAAACAAACAGGCGTTGATAAGGTAAAGGGTGAGTTCTACTAGGAGTAATACACAGATACACCGACAAATAGAAAAACAGACAGGCCATGATTTGGGGAATGTACTCTATCTTTAAGCTTTGTTCGATGTCTTTCATTTTAGGGTAAAAAAAGAGGCGGTCCACCTACTCAAGAAGAATTGGAATCTTGCGTTATTGGTAAGGTAAGTCAACCATAAGATTCTGAATGCCATCTTCAAGATGTTTAGTGTCATCTGTAAGATTCTTAAGAGTCAATCCTCAAGATGTGCATGAGTTTCCTGTTAGTTCATTTATAAGATGGACTTGATTATTCAAAATAATTTATTCAAATTTCTGTTTCTTATGTTTTCTAGGAGCCTGGATGTCCTCCCTACACTGTATTGTCTTTTAAGGGATCTTTTCATGGAAGGACTCTTGGTAAGTCTACTTTGTGAAGATATAACCACTTTCAAATTAATCTAATTTTATATTAATCCTGATGCTATTTTCTTGCTGCATCAAATTAGTGTGTAAGTCCAGTTTTAGTAATTCATCAATGCCCGAAAATCATAAAAATCTGGTAGGCTAAACAATTTGGTAAGCGCTGAACAATCTTGCTGTGGAGAAACTGCTTCTGGTACCCTACTTGAGATTAAAAATATAAATTGTCACAGATATACAAATAACTTACCCGGTTTGAAGTTGGTCATGGTGGAAAACGTTCCTTGAAATAGTTTTGATCTTGCGAGTCCAAACCTTTTATATTGAAAACAGTGATGGGGTTTCTCATTCATTTCTTTTGACTCCGATGACTGATCAAGCTTAGCCTTTCACAGGTTTGTTATCTCATGTACATGTATGCTGGGTCACACAGAGTACAAATACTGGTATTTTACATGTCAATTTGCCTTGCCCATAATTATCATTTAAAACTGCTGCAATTTGCATAACCGAAAATCGAATACCAAAATTACAATAATTGCTCTCGCTTGTGTTTGGATTTCTCTTAAAAATTGCCTTCTCTTTGTTTCTACACCCACCAGGCTGTCTGACACTGACCCACTCCAAGCCAATCTTCCGCCTTGACATCCCTTCCATGGACTGGCCCTACGCCTCCTTCCCAAGGATGAAGTATCCCCTCGAGGATTTTGAAGCTGAGAATAGAGCAGAGGAAGACAGATGTCTTAAGGAGGTAAAGCACTTTTTTTCAAGTCTTGGTGGTTTCTAATCTAGCTTTAAGTATGTTGACTCTTGAACCACTCCAATAATGTGTTCTATTCTGACATCCCCCACCTAATGTTTATGGCTCGATTTTTTTGATTTGATTTTTTTTTTTTTTTTTTTTGGGGGGGGGGAAGGGTTCTACAAGACTGCATGGCTCGTTGCTCAAAACTTAAACTGGACCAGAGAAGACCATAGTCAAAATGAGACAAACACAGTTTCACATTTGAGCTGTATGTAGAACAAGCACTATAAAGAGAACATTTATTAATTTTTTCTTACATGAGTAGTACTTCAATACTCAATGGAATTGAAAGATATCAGTTTGAATTGTAAATTGCAGTAAGGTGTTTTTATTCAAAAACACAAGACACAGTTGGACTGGTACTGTCGGAAGTGTTAACCTTGCTTTTGCCTTGTTGTCAGGTGGTAGAGCAGATGGAGAAGGGACTAGCCACCGGCCGGGATGTAGCTGCCATGATCATCGAGCCCATCCAGGCTGAAGGAGGTGACAATCACGCAAGCCCCTATTTCTTCCATCAGCTACAGAAGATATGCAAACAGGTACGTCTCATGACATTGAGGTTTTGATGTAAGAGAAGTGATGTAGGAGAGATGAGGTTCCCCAAGAAGGTTATGTGAGAGTTGAGGTTAGCTGAGAAGATAGGCACACCGCATGGCATTTGATATGAAGAGGGTCATGTCACCTCACTTTAAGTATCTTACTGTGGGCCAAGCTACTCCAGGTTTTTTACTCTGAACACTTTTGTTTTCAGTTTGGATCTGTCTTCATCGTTGACGAGGTACAGACGGGTTGTTGCACCACTGGACATTTCTGGGCATATGAATCGTGGAACCTCCCTGAGGCTCCAGACATGGTGGTATTCAGTAAGAAGATGCAGGCTGGAGGGTACTACTTCAAGGATGAGTTCGCTGTGGACGGGGTAAGATGAGGTGGACTTTAGGGAGCAAGTTTGATCAGGGACCAATGGTTAAACAGTTGTGGCGTACGTAGCAAATGGCACTGAAAATACTCCTAATCCTGTTGACAAAACCATGAGGAAATGGAAGTGGCCAGTTTATTTTAGGTGAATTGACTCAATAGAGGTGCTTTGTTATTCCTGTTTGTCAGGCAGACTTGGACCATTTCTCAAACTTTCTCAACTTCTTTGAGGGAACTAAGAACCCTGAGCTGCCTAAATTAGTGCTAAGAGGTTTCCACTCACAATACTGTCTCAAACCTCTATTGTTCCCCTTTATACACCTTGGTCAAGAGAAGCAATTATGGTTAAGTGCCTTATACAAAGACACTGGCGCCATGACGAGGAATCAAACCCACACTCCAATGATTCAACCATCAGAACTTGAGTCGATACACTAGACCACTTAGCCATGATCATACCTGCATCAAGGCAGAACTTAAATAAACTTGTTGTCTAAAATATTGTGAGGAATTCTTCAGCATTCTTTCTCCAACTCGACCCACAGCCCAGCAGAGTGTTCAATACCTGGATGGGAGATCCACCCAAGTTGATGCTGTTACATACAGAGCACATGTGCACTGAAATTAAAGTGCAAATTACTCCTTATCATATCAACAAGACCATGAGAAAATGGAAGTGGCCAGTTTATTTCAGGTGAATTTACTAAATAGAGCACTAGATCAAGGTACTTTGTTATTCCTGTTGGTCATCAGGCATACTTGGACCATTCCTAAAAGTTGATCAACTCCCTGTGGAGCTTACAACTACATGCTGCTTAAATCAGTGCCAAGAGGTTTTCAACACATTACTGTCTCAGCCCTCTCAGGTTCCCCTTTATACACCTGGGTTATGAGAAGCATTATGGTTAAGTGCCTTACTCAAGGACACTGTCATGACCAGACCCACACTCCAATGATTCAACCATCAGAACTTGAGTTGATACACTAAACCACTTAGCCATGATCATACCTGCATCAAGGCAGAACTTAAATAAACTTTGTTGCCTGAACTATTGTGAGGAATTCTTCAGCATTTTTTCTCCAACTCAACCCACAGCCCAGCAGAGTGTTCAATACCTGGATGGGAGATCCACCCAAGTTGATGCTTCTAGGAGCAGTCCTTGACATCATCAAGAGAGATAATCTGATCACAGTAGCCAGAGAGTCTGGACAGGTCCTTCTAGATGGACTCAAGAGTCTTCAGGTATGTATGTTGGAGATTTTCTTTCACCTGTTTTTTGTTTTATTTAATACTCGTTTCAGACAGGCCCGCCAAAGTCACCTTTAAGTTGGTCAGACATGAAACTTTTCATGTACTTAATTCAGGATTTAGTTCGGCGCGACTCTGGAGTGTTGCCTGAAATGGGTATACACCCGCTACAGACAGGCGAGCCAGAGTCGCGCCAAATCGATAAGGAGCAACTCTAGATCGACCTAAATAAAGTTTGGTTTCAGACAGGCGTACTTAATATTTACATTAGGTTCATCTCATGACAAGATCGGCGTCTTAAACCAAGACGCTCCAGAGTCGTTCCGAACAACTGCAGATTAATCTTTCGAACTTCTAAGGCATCCAGTCTCTCCTAACTGTTTCAGACGTCGATCTTTTCATGTACTTAATTCAGAATTTGGTCTGGCATGACCCTGGAGCGCCTGTCTGAACGGGTGTTAGATCTTAGATGTTCTCTCATTAACATTTCAAGATTTAAATGGTTTTATGTTTTAGTAAGTATAATTTTGTCTTGCTAAGGTGCTGTGTGTGTTTAAGCAGCTCTATGAAATTTGGCCTTAGGTCTGTTTTGAACCAGTGTATATCTGGTCTAAGGTTTGAGTGTATAGAAAAACTTGTTTCTGGTCCAAGATTGGGTGTCAACCTGTCTGAAAGGCAGTGTAAGATTCCAATTAGCTAACCTGCTTCCATTCAATGCAAAAAGCACACCAAGTTGAGGTTTAAAAAAAATAACACTTTGCTGAAAAAATATCTTGTTTTTCAAATTTGTTGATTGAATCATACCTTGGCTTATGACAACGCCATTTAGATGATCTCTTCATCGGTGACTTCTGACCTTGTCGTACTCTGCAATTATTTTTTTTCATTGCCATCATTATATATCCAAGGCAATCTCCCCTCATTATTGTTTCCTACAGGACAAGTATCCAGATCTGTTATCCAGGGCCCGTGGAATGGGAACATTTGCTGCCATTGACTGCAAGGACCCCGATACCATGGGAAAAGTCTCTCGTATTGTGAAGAACAAAGGTCAGTTAATATTGTCTTGTCTCATAAGAAAAGTGAGTTACATAGTTAAGTTATAAATCACTCAGGCGTGCTCAAGGCCGGCTAGTGTGCGGTCCACACACACACAGCCGTGTTACGGAGCAGTCTGGTAAAAGGTACAACTGACTTGACACGTCTTGTCTGTCTTTTGTCTTACTGACTACACCAGCAGCCCGCTGGGTAAGCCACGATGTGGCAACAAAATTGGGGGCTACAAATCTGGCTCCGGCTGGAACATCCAATCATTTATGCATTGGACATCCATAGCAACACCCTTAGATACAGTCGTAGTCACCAATTCAGATGCGGCCAACAGTGGTTTACGGGTTTCAGATTTAGAAATTGTTTAAGGTGTTAAAGGGAAGGCATGCACCCTCGATCAGGCTGGTCTTAGAGAGAGCGTAATATAAATTCAATAAACTATTATTATTTTATTAATATTATTATACATTTCTTTTGTAGGTGTTTTTATGGGAACATGCGGCACACAGTCTCTTCGCTTCAGACCATCATTGGTGTTTCAGCCTCATCATGTGGACATCGCATTGGATGCACTGGACAGCACATTGGCTGATATTTCAGTTCAATAACTCGATCATTCCGCCAACGAGTGTCTACCTTGATCCAAAGGAGAAGGTATCAACATCTGCCAAATCTAGTATTTTGGACCACCAAAGGGCGCTCTCAAACATATTTGTATCACTTCCGGGGGTTTATTCATTCATATTTGCCAAAACAGTTATTGAAGACTGGAACACATTACCACCACAGATATCGAATGCACCACGGATAACAAGACCTCTAAAGCAACTACTATAAAGCAAGGACAGAACGCTAATTGAGCTGTGAAGGAAGAATCGGCTATATACCCCCGGAAGTGATAAAAATACTGTAAGAGTGCCCTCATGCGGTCGACAAGTATGGCACATTACATTGAGGATGTGGGATAAAAACTGTACACCGCGTCCAGCAGATACAATTTACGCAAGAAACTCAGGTGGGATTCAAACCCAAGACCAAAAGTTTGTTTGACAAAAAATTGTGTTATAAAGATGATGGATTTTAATAAACAACATAAGTGGAGTTACCTTAACTGCCTCTATTCATGAATAAAGTCAAACACAAAGTTCAGATGGCAGTCTAATTAAACAAAATTAAAAAAAGGAAAATAAATATTCATTCTATAAATGATTAGTAGTACTAATTGTTGTTATTTTCTGTAAATGCATTTGTGACAAGAAAACAAATCTGACTGTTCCAGGTAATTGATGTATTAATTATGATACATGTATATGGTTTAATAAGCGTTGCATGCTTTATTGTTGAGTTTAAACAAACCTTTACTATTCCTTAAAGGTTGTGTACCAACAACATTGGTAATACTGGATACATAAATACAATGTATTAACAACTTGACCTTTTGACCCTATAGCAGAGTTGTGTTTTAGCTCTGCAGTTGGGCAATACTTACAATTTGTAACTGGACACAACCCCCTCTTGTGATGTGAAACGTTTTCAGCAACTAAAAGAAATTAATATTGAGAAGCTAACAGCATTCCTTAGATTTTTGCATCGCTTATTGATTTAAATGCTACTTTTTTATTTAAGAAAGTTTAGTTCTAAAATAATGAACAGTTTCTTTTCATATTTCATATTTAAGACTGAGGTGTGTTATAAAATACATATTGACTGGCATAATTCGGTCACGCCTGTGAGTGACCAGCCGTCGATTTCACCATACTCATCTTAACTTAGGATTAATCTTTGGACTTAGGACGAGTTATATTCCCTATCCAAAGGCATAGGACTCATTGAACCCATTCTAAGTTAGGAATACTCGTCCTAACTCGAGATTATTTCTAGCGTTTCATGAAATCGGTCACTGAAGAGGGACATATTTCTCTCTTTTGGTCACTCAAAGTCGCTGAAAGACGCACCCTCATTGCCAGTCTGTATGAGTGTGATAGCACCCCATACATCTATGGGTCTTTGCTTTGCTTTGCTTTGCTTTGCTTCGAACCAAAGGTTACCACCAACGGCAGGGAAAGATAGTTTTTCTGATTAAACTCAACAAAATTACAGGGAGGAAAATTTCATACTTGATCTGAAAATGAACAATTACCAAATTGACAGGGACATGACAAATAGTTAAATTAGTTTTGAGTGATTTTTTTTTTGTTAATTCACTCATTAATACCAACTTATAAACCACAAGGGAAACTGACTGGGTAAGTTTTAAGTAGTTGTGGTTAGTCTTTAACGTGTAAGCTTCTAAAATCAGTGACAAAATTATAAAAACATTTTAAATGTAAAATATTATTGTAGACACACATAGATACACGTGTATTTTTGGTATTATATGAAGGATTAATTTAACTAACGTAGCTTTTATTACATCAAATTTATAAATCAATTTAATTGAATCTGTTTTTTGGTATGAAATTTATTTTTTAATTCATATTATCGTTATATTATATACAAACTATAACAAATCTAGTAATTTAGTGTTATTTTTGTCTCTGTGGGTGTTTTATGTTTTTTGAGGATTTTTTGTCAGTTTTGTTGATAGTTATTGCATGCACATGTACAGGTATCAAACACTTTGTTTCCCTTGGCCCGTATTGGAGATTGATTGTCACACTTACCATTGCTTTTTGCCACAGATTTATGTACCAACAGAGGGCATTATTATTATTAATATACACGAGGGATTTGACAAAGATGTTAATAAGCATGATAAAGGTGTGTTGGAATAGGCTATGTATCTCATTTTGTCTGTCTATACTGAACATCATGTATGTGATCTGTCATCTGTTTATTAGTTGCTCTGTAGAGTGTACTATTTTATAATAGATAAAGCATTTTAGATAACGAATGTAACAAACATATGGATACCCAGCCATTGGACATGTTCGAGCAGCCGCCGTTTGTCAACCACTAGTCAATGTTCCATTTTAACCTATGCATGCTTTTCACATCCTGGTAGCTGGCAAAATCGGTCGACAATAGTAAACTAAGCTGGTCGACAATAGTAAACTAATTACTTGCTCAAACTTGCTCGACTGGACTTAGTCCTAGATGCAGCAAGGACATATTAAAGTCTATGATCAAACTCCCAAGTGCCTGTAATAAAACAAACAAATTTTGCTTGGTCAAAAAAATAATGTTTCAAAAGTCTGAAGGTTTGTGTCTTTGTCATGTGTTGTATTTAATGTAATTTCTCAAAACTACAAAATAATATTCTTGGTCAAGATACAAAGGCAACAGAATTGTAGATATAAAAGTCACATCATTTTTTATAGTAATTTGGCCCAAATTTGATAAACATGATGAACTTACCATTAAATACTTTTATTATTTTTTCCCAGTTGTTCTAATTTTCAAATATTGTATATCACTAGAACCTAATGCATACATTTTTAGAGCCTTAAAGTGCATCTTAGTTCAAATTTTGATATAACAGTCTTAGACTTTCCCAAGGCATTGGAGTTTTAACGTTATTCATTTATTGCTTCTCCCCCATTATAAACAGATTGTGTACTATAATGACCTATCACAACCTCTGTGAGGAGATTTTGGTAAATTTAGGCTTTAAAGTTTGTCCTATTTTGCTTTGGAATTGGAGGCCTGTCTCCTGAAAACAGGCAGCACGTCGGTTTGGGCGAACAGCTGACATGTTTATTTTTTTATTAGCAAGTTTACAAATGGCTGACCTGCCAAAAATTAAAACAAATTCTGAAAATCTATTTGATATGAGACTTCAAAATATATGTTTAATACTTTGGAGTTTAGCATTCGGTATTGGTTGCTATGTGAGTTTATTACGTGTGGGTCACCAAACATATTTCTGTAAAAAGGACTTTTTGGCAAAAAATGATATGAAGAAAAACCTTGGAATAACTTTTCTAGCGCCCTCTTGTGGTTTAACATCCGTCGTTGGGGCGTGGTGATAGATTATAATAATATGAGGGGCGTTTTATGGCCGCTGATAGATTTAGAACTGCGGGGCTCTCAGAATTTAAATTAACTCAGAGGTCAATCGATTGTCTCAAGAAAGTAATGATTGGCCTTTCTCTTATTAATCCTTGTAGCATTTCACTTGCCAAATGGAATTTTCTAGATTCATAAATGTGGGCCCTATACTATAATGAATAGCTTTGTAAATGTTTGCTTGTTTGAACCGCTTTATAACCTTCGACTCTTACGACTTTGCTTATACAAGCGGGATATACTTCCGTGTTTTTATGCCCACGTGGTGGAGATGGGGGCGGGGGCGCGGCGGGGCGGGGCAAGGAATCATGAAGAGTTTTGAGGGTCAACACACTTTGCCCGGTGCGTGACACCGGCCGCACGGTGACGTTTCCATAAAATTAGCATACCAGCTGGCAACAACGGAAAAAATACATGGACAGTATGTGTGTACATTATAATGGAGAAACTGTACGCTGTGCAAGGGTATGGTATGTACAGTATTTACTGACTCTGATGAAACATGGACAGACTCGACTACACCGCACAAACTGGGCGATGGTCACAGCAGTCTGCGCTTTATTTGTGTAAGTCACCATTTCACAAATAACTGGAGATTTTGTGGGAAAAGTCACCAATTCATTCCGCGTGTAGCTGTGTCATGCTGTCAAAATGATATGTCCTCGTGGTGTATGAAAGATATTGAGAGAAATGAAGTGCTGATCGTACGAAGTTTCACTTCGTGTATTTGTTGTGCTGTCGAGGATTGCTAGCAGAAGCAACAGCAGAAAGAAAGCAGAATGGTACAGAATTACAAATCACCCGTAAGGGTGTACAAGCACTCTTTTGAGCTTGTCATGGCGGTAGGTATTTTTCTGTTCAAACATAAAATCGTTTGTATGTTCATTTATCATGTTTAGAATTAGACCCAGTAACTGGGGTGCTAGATTCCTTTTTTCGAAATTTTGTCGGTCAAAATTTCGTAAAAAGGAATCTAGCAAATTTTGTTGGTCAAAATTTCGAAAAAAGGAATCTACTAACTAAACTAGCGCCCCAGTTACTGGGTCTAGTTTAGAATGTTCTTTTTCTAGGATAGGAGAGGAATTGATAAACTGCCCTACCCGCTTTTTTTATGAGCTACATTACAACAGCTACAGTCACAATCTGCAAACATGTATTGCCATTGGCATTGGCATTGCTGGTTTAAGTAGCACCTTTTCTTAGATATTGTTTTGATATGTGAATATGTTGGGTTCGGGATGCAAATGCACTATATTTGGAAAAGTTTCCATATCCTGCCACCAAGATAGAATCTGATTTACTCAAATGAGATATTCTTTTTTGTAAAAATGAGTGAAAAGGTAGGTGGCAGTATACGGAACATTTTCCATTTTCTTTATATTTTTCCGTAATCCACTAGTGCGCTTGTATTGTGGTAACAAATTTATCTGATTCATTCAAGCATACTTGACGCACCGTAAAGATGGATTACAAAAACGACTACTCGGACCGTGTCAATAAACAGTTTCCGGGAGTCCCTTCTCGCAACCTACACCCTGAAGCTTATAAGCTTTCTCGAAGAAGGATTCTCAATCAATGTTGAAAATTCCAGCATTGATCATAACACATCTGGGGTTTTTTTTCAGTCTGTGTTGAGTGTGTAGGTTGCAGTCGTTGCTAAGAGCGTAAAGTAAATGAGCGGCATAAAAGAAATGACTGCAAAGCAGCACAATGCGTGACTACGCACTAAGACACACCATGGTTCACCATGTTGCGTTGCGATGCGTCCCGCTTCGATCTGTGTTTGAATTTGCAGTGTGAAATGATCGCACATTACACGGATTGAAAGTTACACGTTGAACCCAGAAGCTGATTTTGCGCAGAGTTAGTGTGTTTAGGCCGAGCAGTTTGTACAGGATAAGTTTTGACACAGATCGAATGTCGGTAGTTTGAAAAAGGCCTCAAGCCTTACTATACCAAACTCTCATTAATGCTTTGCCTCAAACAATAATCACATTTTAATTATGATCTTGGTCGGGGTCGCCAAAAAACACCCTTGGGGTGGATTTCACAAAGAGTTGAGACTCGTCTTAATTGTGAGTTAGGACTAGCCGTACGATTTTTATATCTCTTAGGACTAGTCCTAAATTAGGACTAGTCCTATGTCTTTGTGAAATCAACCCCTGGGTAGATGGGAAACTATTTGCACATTAATGAGCCTAATCTCAGCCTTGTAGTTCTGAGGAATAGTAAAAAGCATAGAGCAAGGACCTTGCTCTATGTTAAAAGGAAACCATCCAATTGACTATGCTTACGAAGTCATACTTAACTAAAAATAAATTTTGCCTTCTCTTCTTTTTCAGTCTTTTATTTCATGGAGTTATTTAAGCACCATAATTTATGCTAAATACCAGAATGATGTTACCAGCCAAAACACCTTCACACATACTGTTTGTGACTGGTATCCTGCTCATTCTTGCTCAGAAGAAAATTGTTGGGCAGTATTGTCTGCTTGAAGCAGTTGAAAATGGGCCCAGTCCGTCTGCTGTTTTTAGGGCTTATTGGCATTTGGTATACCCTCGATTCAACACTATGTGGCAAAGCCTAGCCGTTTTAGAGCGCATCAGATTCAATCTCTGGTGTTTCTGATCAGCAGAGTGTGGGTTCGATTCCTGGTCAGGACACTTGTGTCCTTTAAAAGCAAGATACTAAGACCATAATTGCTTATATGTAAAGTTAGGGAGATGGTGCTTTCTGCTATACCAGCCATCTGATGGATGATACCCAAGCCTACATGTATCCGTATGGACTGTAAAAGGGAAACCCTGTTTCAGCCCCAGGAGAACCTGTAGCAACGGTTCTGTAAAAATAGTAGCCCACACTTTAAAGTGGCCTTTCGTGTGTCTGGCGACTTGCAAAAAAAAACATTATTTTAAATGTGAGTGACCAACAGGATTTATAATGTAATCATCACCATGTAATAATATTTATTAGCTGTGTAGATCGTTCTTGTTAGAACTTGTCTTCCCGGGAGTAGATTTGGGAATTCAGGAGGAAGGTTATTTACTTTGGGGAATTTACATATTACTGTGCTTGCCATTGTTTACTGACCACCAAAATAACCTGTCCAGATTTGTGTAAGATATTAACCTTTGTGATTGTAGTTTGTTTACAAAGGCAGTTAAATTTCACATATCTGGCCAAGGTGTACTTGTTATCTAACCTAGTACAGAGTTACCCCGACTTTTGACAGACTGGACCTAATGGACTATTGCATCAGTTGATCATCCTGACTTTTTTGATTGTTTAATGTTAAATACCCCAGACAGTTTCGCTACTCTTATTGGTGGAGAGCCCGTCACATGGGGGTGTTTAAACAGTTGATAATGACCAGCTGGAGCTGTTTATAACCGGCTAATACGTGCGCCAATTATTTTCAGGTGGAACGCAATTCATATGAGTAACAACGCTAGTGTAAGCTGCGCGCGTGCGTACACACAACCCACGCGCATCAGAGAGATTCTTCACAAAGTTTTTGAAAAAAATATTTCAAACCTCGAATTTTCAATTGTCAAAGTGTCTATAATTGTATCTTTTAAAAGTTTTTTTACAGAAGGGCATCTACGAATGGGAATAAAAGAGTAGTGACTCGTTCTCAAACGTCCGTTTAAAACCTTGCAGGGTCATTGCTGTGCGATAAAGGCCCTAGCCTTCGGCTCGGGCCTTTATCACACGGCAACGAACCGCTTCCCTTTTATTACCTTATTTATTTCATTCAAGGAGGAATGAGCCAGACTAAACATTTGCTGGCTTTGTAGAACTTATAAGGGTCAAATAAATCAGTCATTGAAAGAAGTGCAAAGCTGAAGCCAATGTACAGGATGATATGTAAAAAAAACCAAGAGGTTTTTTGAATTGCAAAATGAGGAGTGGAAAAAGTCCTTATGAAAGTGGAAACAAAACTACAAATCTGTAACCGAATGTTAAACACACTAACATTTCATTTGATTGATACTTTACGAAGGCGAACATTTTTTGCCTCCAAAGACATCAAATAAGGTCAGATTTTAAATATAAAGGTCCGGGTATATATTTGTACAGGGCTTTTGTTAAAGTTATTCCTTAATTTCCATGATACTTTTTATTTGAAATGGACCCTTTGACTGACAACAAATTGGCACCCAAAATTGGGGCAACACAGAAAGTATACAGAAAGTACATTTTCATGCAATGTCACACTACAGAATTGTTTTAAATGACATTTCACATTTTTCTGTGGGAAAGTCTCTTTGCCCTGACTAAGGGCCCGGAGCATTGTTTGCAGTAAATCTATGACTATCCTATAAGCTATTAAAGTGTAGTAGCCCCAGCCAATTTTCAATACCTTCCGCCCAGGTAGTAGTTAAAAAGCAGGACAGTTCTTTTCAGAACGGAGAAGTCTCCCGAACAATCCGATAAATCTACCCAGCGGTAGTGCAATATTAGAAAGACGGTTCTCTAAAGAACAAACTCTACCTGGCAAGTAGATACACACATGGTGGTACCGCAAACCAACTCACCATTCAATGCCTCAAATCATATATAGATCTATGACAGTTGTACAAAATTAATGCACGACGCCAGTGCTTCTTAATATTGATTTTGGAGGTCCTGTACATGTAAAAGAATTTTGGTTGAGATGTTCTGTGGAACCGAAGGTGTAGAATGCATTCCTTGTGTTTGTTAAATCAATTCTTTCAAAGATCTTTTTTAAATTGATAACAAAAGAACAGATGTTCTTTCCATTCATGCTGATGCTGAGTTTGTCATTGATTTTACTATGTACACAAGGACCCCGGTGGTAGTGTACAACCCCTTAAACTGACTGACGCTTTGCATATTGGTGCATGCATTTCTTGTAGCTCTGTGTACAAGCAGAGTACTCCCCCAGGTTTTTTAGCTTGCAATCTGGAGCATTTGAAATGGTATTATTTCATCATTTTCAAGAGTTTTGTCAAATTTTTTGTTTGAGAATATTGTTTTTTTTTAACAAGGAAATTGTTTTTTTTTTTTTGAAGCTCTAAGTAGCTGAGCCCAATCTGGAGCATCTCCCTCAGGTTTTTTAGCTTGCAATCTGGAGCATTTTAAATGGTATTATTTTGTCATTTTCAAGAGTTTCGTCAAATCTTTTGTTTGAGAATATTGGTTTTTTTTTGGTAAATTGTTTTTTTTGTTAAAGCTCCAAGTAGCTGAGCCCAATGTGGAGCATAGTCTAGTTATATCATTAACAAGAATGTTATGATTTTTATGACCTTAAACAGTTACTGGGTATTTAAAAAAAAAATTGTATACAAATACTTGTTTTGTACACTGTTGGTGTATTTGCCTCCAATTTGCATGTATCGCAAACATGTGGCAGAATTCATTTAAATACATACAATCACACTTCAACCCTTCAAACCACACTTCGTAAAGGTCCAATTTGAATGGTATCTTTCTAATATGGCCTTTCAGCTGTTTTTATTTTTATTTTGTGTGAGAAATTGAAAGCAAGGTCTCAGCAGGAGACTTCCAGGTGGGCATCAATTATGAAAATAAGAAATGTTTGAAAGAGATGAAATGCCACAAATGTCAAGGTCGAAAAGATTAAAATCTATTGCGAAAATGTAATTATTAATAATAATAACATCAAAGTTTTATACATGTATAGCGCACGTACCTACCAACAAGGTACTCCAGGGGATGCAATTTATACACACTTCAGAAAACAAGCTGCAAAGTTATCTTTATTAATATTACGTGTATGTTTGGGCAAGAAATAATTTTGCAGGATGCTCACTATTTACCAGAATAATCATCTTTGAAATAAGAATTTCGAATAAAAAATGAAAAATTTCTTTTTGAATTTTGTGAATTTTCAAGGCTTACATTTTTGTAACATTGTGTCTGAGTGGCCCCTCAGTTTCCTGTTTGCCTTTTCAAGCCTTAATTTTGGTTTTACCCAAAATTAAAAATTCATCGCGATGCAAATTTAACATCTATTAAACTTGAACAAAGTTTCATTCATGAATGAGCAAGCACAATCGTGTGTCTACATCGGGTACAGGTTTAATTGACGCTTTGACTCTGACAAACTTGCAAGTATTAATGCAATGTCTATTTTAGGAGACACTACCTTGTTCCACTGCGTGTGAACTGTTAATTTTGATACCATAAATAATATTGTCATTCTGTCTTTGCAGGTTTTACTTGTTAATTTTGATATTAAATATTTTCCGGCTTTCTTGTTCTGCAAGCTTGACTTGTTAAATTGTTAATTTCGAGACCATAAATATTCTCATTTCGTCTTGTTCTGCAGGCATATCAGAAGAGATTCCCCACCTGTAAAATGATACCCATTTTCTTGGGCAGTGAGATTTTGTCAGAGTACAAGAGTGAAGATGGTGCCATACACATTGTGGAGAGACGATGCAAGCTCAACATGGATGCTCCCTACCTGCTAAAAAAGGTACTAGACTTCTACCAATCATATAAGCTGTGTAGGCGTACCCACAATTTGTACCTGACTCTGCCTTAGGTATTCCTGCATCAAAAAACCAGTCCTATAGGGCCACTTTGCGCCATTTTCAGACCGGAAAAGACCAGTACATGTATGTGTATCAGTTTGTCAACCCAGTTTTCAAAGTCGAAAAGGGAATCACAAATTTTGAGCTGTCAAATAATTAGTGGGGAGCAGGCTCAAATTGTACACTTGGTTGGTAATTTGAAAGGGCAAGGGCACCAAGGCATTTTCTCCTTGGTAAAGGGCACCCTATGAGGAAATTGTAAATTTCTACTGGAGCATTTCAAAGGCACCTGGGGGCATACAGGCAATCGCCTTCTTTGCCTCTGTGAAGTATCAGGCCTGATATGTAGCCTGTGATGAAGTTGCTTAATAAGCACAAAAAGTCACAAAGCACAAACAAATATGCTGACCGGAATTTAGGTTCTCGGCCGAAATACTATCTCGCATGTTGCATTTGTGATTGGTATCCTGCTCATTTTTGGCATAGCAGTGAGTTGTCAAGCAACATTTTCTGCTTTAAAACGTTTTTTTTTTTTAAAGACAATATTTTCTTCCATCTCACAGTTTTCAACTACACTATTCAACCAACTGAGGCCGGGTAAATTTAAGCGAATCTGGTGGCCATGTTTTAGTGGAAAAAGGGGAAAATGTTTAATTCATGTGTTGCCTAGTTTTTTGTGTGCAGTTTTCATCAGGCTTGTTTCAGTTGTGGTAAAGCAATGAGTGATTTGTGGGGGTGAGTGAATTCTTCGGATCTGTATTTTTCAAGCAATCCATGCATAACAAAGTTCATTTAATTTTTTTGTGACACAAAATAAGCTAAAATCCTTAAATGAAAATAATGCATGATTTAGGCTTTTCATTAGGCTATATCTATAGTACCAAAATGTCAATATTATGACCAAATTGTTCTGAGCCGTTCAATTATATTTGACCTTTCATCCTTTGGGGGAGGTCATGCACCGGCTACCACATGTGAAATTCCCGAAAGTATCCTTGACTTCTGTACCTTTCCAGGAAGCACTACGGTCAGGAAACTATGAATAACATCCCCCTAGAGAAAGAAAAAAAAACCCTAACTGAATAAACAGTTAGCGCCCTTCATTTATGTCCAGGTTTCATTTACGTAAAGTGAAAGTCGAAGGCAAGGTTACATTTCTGAGTACCAGTTGGAAAAAAACAAAAACTGAATAAACAGTTAGCGCCCTTCATTTAAATGTAAAGTGAAAGTCAAAGGCAAGGTTACATTTCTGAGTAGGTCTACAGGTTGGTTTTTGCCCTTACACTGATGTGTATTAGAGGGTTTTGGTACTTTTTGTATAACACAAAACACAAACGATCTACAGATTTACATTAAACTTTATTATACGGTTTTTAAAATAATGATGGTTGAAAGCTTCTCTTTAAATTTTACATGCGTTGCTGTAGTTTATGAGAAATGAGTAAAACAATTTCACAAAAATAATTTTAGATTGTACAATGGATTTAAGCGACTCTCCTAAGAACATTGCTCTGTGTTTTTTTTGTTTTCTCTCTCAAAAACTAATGAAGCTGAAACTTCTGTAGGTAAATTAGGCTATATAATATCCCTCCTTATTCACAGTGAGTAGGGATTCATTTCATGGCCATAAACTTGATCTAAAAAAGAGTAATTTTTGTCAGTTTTCATTGATTAAAAATAAATACCAGTATCTTCTTCATTTTAATTCATTTATGAAAGAATCTGAAAAATTATATTACTTGATAAAATGGCAGCACTTATAGACTAACTAATTACATTAAAAACAAAACCTGCAATAGCTTTCAAGGCAACAAGTATTTCATCAGATGCAAAGATGAAGTGGTTGTTGCTATGAAAGCTTACGCAATTTTTTTATGTAATTAGTCAGCCTTTAAGTGCAACCATTACCTTCCTTGTTTTATCTATCAGCTATTATTTATAAATTGTTTATATTTTTTTTAATTTCATCATAACTGATTAAAAAGACAATCATCTTGAAAATAGTGAATTATGGTTTCTAGTGTACAATTTTGTTGTTATACGATAAAAAGCACTTAACGATAAAGTGCTCATACATAACAAAGCCCCCAAGATAAAAGGGCAAATGACCAAGAATTACACAAAAGTACAATCTTATCCAGGTACTGTTCCAACACAGATCAGAAGAAAAAAAATTGTAGATCAATAAAAGTTAAAAACAAGTCACAGACATGTCCCAAGGAACACCATTGTACATTTTATCAGCGAGCACAAAATCCATAAAATAACTTGAACAGTTTTTGATTGTTTTCATCATTAACGTGATGTTGTGAACACTTTGCCCATTGGATGAACTTACCAGCAGTTGGTTTGTATAGTGTGTTCCGGGCTTGTATGATTCGTTTTTGAAAGGGCAAGGGTACCAAGGCATTTTCTTCTTGTGGTAAAGGGAAATAAGCTTGGGCGATATCACGATATTATCGAATATCGCGATATTAATTTGGAAACGATTTCGATATCGGATGGATTTGGTTTTAATCGAAATATCGATATATCACGATATATCGCGATAATCGCGATATATCGCGATATCGATTAAATATCGCGATGTATTTGCTAGCTGAGACATCTTGCACCCCATAGGTTTGGAGTAAAACCAGAAGAATAGGTCATTAGAACACCTCTATTAAGCTATGACTGTCTCTTCTACAACTTTCACTTGGAGTTTGAAGACTGATGTCAAATTTCATTAATCGCGATTATATCGAATATCGCGATATATTGTCGGCGATATATCGTGAATAAAATAAATCGATATCGCCCAAGCTTAAAGGGGAAACCTATGAGAAAATTGTAAGTTTCTACTTGAGCATTTCAAGGGCACATGGTACATGTAATGATCAGGGGGCTTGGAGGCAATCACCTTTGTTGCCGTTGAAAACTGGTGCATGGAAATGAAAAGCAGCGATGTGTTTCCCCCCCCCATGTTTGATTCAGCTCTGAATTTGCCAGTTTGCATTCACCTGGCACAGCCTGTGTTTACAGGTGGTCTGTCTTCTCGGACTGCCTGACCTGGATGGTGATGTAAGCTGCGGGTACACTGGATGGAGGAGTTGTTATAAAAGCCTGGGGACTTCTCTAATAAATAAATCAATTATGTTATTGTCCAGGGAGATGGAGAAAATTGCAGATGCACAAAGATAAGTGACTTCTGTACTGTTCGGTTGATGGAGTGCAGTTTCTTTTGTTCTTTTTTGAATGATTAAAAAAAATACAAAATTGCACACAAAGGAGATCTTGAGGGGTAAATCAGGAAACAATCAGAAAGCAGAGGTTGTTATAAAATTATGAAATGAGAAGAAAAGAAATCAATATATAACAGATATTACATGTACATAGTTAGCATCAAGGATTTCTGGTATAAAGAAAAGTACTGTGAAAAGGACGTGCATTAATCACGTACATGTATCTTGTGTATATTTATTTAGGATCAGGATGGCTCAGTGTTTTCTTTTCCTGGAATCCCTCCGCCTGTTTTGAACCGGGATCCACAAAGGGAAGGAAACCACTGACCAGCAATGATATTCTTCCTGCTTCAATTTGTTTTCCTTCAAATTATGTGCCTTTGGAAGACAACGGAAAAACTGTGGTTCAATTGCCTGAAAACTCTTTTCATTTATTCCTGCACCATATGAACAAGCAGGTCAGCCTTTTTGCTGAATAAATTCCTACTTTTTTGCAAGGATCAAAATATGCCTGCCACTGACCCAACCAGAGTGCACAGGTATACCTAATGTTTTGAAAGTAGTCTTCGCTTTACTAGCGCAGAAATATAGCGCTTTTACCCTGTGTAAGTGGAAATAATTGCAACTGTAAATGTGTTGAACTTCACACAGTAAACAGAGCCATGAAATTGGAACGTGATGTTGCAGTTTATGGGCTAAAAAAAATATATATTTTATTAGATTGGTGAACAGATTCACAGACCTGCTGTACGTGTACCTGCATTTTTATTTGATAGAAAAAATATTTTTTATAGTGCTTTACTTGCAGGCACATATTAAAGCAGTTTTTTAAAGACAGGAATACAAAGTTGGCAAAGGGGCCCAAGTTGGGTTTAGTGCAAGGTTGAATAAAGTCGCCATTGGGGCTAAAATGGTTGTGGTTCTTGGACACAAGTGCCTCGACTTGGTCCCAAATGCACACTCTCACAACACCAGGTCTTGGGTCTAGTATTGATGGCACAACCAGGCCCATTCAAAATTTTACAAGAAATTTGCCTTGTCATGGATATTATGTATTCAATTCTTAAACTCCACATACATTACAAACATGTAACATTGCATCATCATGTCGTCTTTTGCGATAGCAATATAGCTTTGAAAAGTATGTCACAATAATGCGTACAACAATCTACAATACGCAGTTTACTGTTAACAAAGTGTAATGCTGGCAAGTATACATGTAAACAAAATAGTGTAATGCGGACAAGTGTACGTAAACAATCTGTGTAGTCCTACTGTATAAATCTTCCCCCCAAAAAATGTTGGATTATTTTTATGTAGGGCCTACTTAAATCCTGATTTCTGGCTTCTGTCATCCACAGATCGTAGGTGTGGATTACATTTACTTCATCCAGAAGAACTCTTTGAATTGGCGTGAGAGGACGCTGAAGATTGAGGCGTACAACGAGAGTTTCTCATCGAGGATTATTGTCATTGAAGGATGTACATATTTTGTAAGTATTTATTTTAACAATCAGCCTCCTTTTTGTTTACAACGATATGAGTTCATTTGCCACATGCAGTGATTTATAAAAGTTGACTTGGGAGACTATATGCTGTCTGCAGCCTGTATTGAGTGTCTTGTTGAAGTCATGGTCAAGCCATCGTCAGACTTGAGTTTTTGGTAGCCAAGTCATTGGGGTATGGGGTCAAATCCCGGTTGTGACATTTGTGTCCTTGACACTACACACAGGAGTAATCCTTTTTGGGGCGGTTTCTTTTGGTTGATTTATACATCAAAACCCGGTTGTGACATTTGTGTCCTTGACACTACACACAGGAGTAATCCTTTTTGGGGCGATTTCTTTTGGTAGATTTATACATGCCCTACATGTATTTATAAGTGTCCATTATTTTTTTTTTTTTGTGTCGGGCACACAACTTCTCAGCTGTATTTCTCTTTCTTTTTTTTCTTCATTTTAGTTCCCTTTAAAACTGAAAAACACTATACACATTTCTGTGTCCCCTCTTTTGTGTGTGTAAAGTTTACACCACTTCCGATAAATCGAGACACGCTTCCACTTTCGTACTGGGAGGAGACCAGTTGCTCTATGACTTGATGCGTATTTTGACACTGCTATGCGAAGTCTCTCAAAATGGATAAACCATCAGGACAAATTATAATATCCAATATATTTGGATATTTCAAAGTCACCTTTCCCAGGGGTATTGATCAAGCAAGGCATTCTGGGTAAGAAAGAAAAATTGCGCGGCGAGACTACACCCCTTTGAACGAAGTTGCTTATTGGCTATTAGTCTAGAGACCGCCTTGCATGTAGTATGACATTTCCTTGATGTTAAATGCAGTGAGTCTGACAGATGCCAAATTACCCGTTGTGCCCAGAGTATTCTGGCGTCAAAAGCTTCCACTTTGCTGCCCCAAAAATCTTGAACAATATACCCTACAGTACCCGCAACTCTAATTCACTATTAACAGCTTTTTAAAACTCTCTCAAAACTCACTTTTCATTGATGTGTTTTGCTAATTTTGTTCCTTAATTTATTTTGCTTGTTGTTTTAGCGCTGTGATACATGCTTCTCTGGTTATTAGGTAGATCGCTATACATAAACAATCCATGTAATAATTGTGATTATTAATATTTTTATATTATTATTTTTATAGCTGCATTATAAGTACTCTAGGGATGGTTTTCAGTTCACTTTGATTAAAAACAGAATCCATTAAATTGGTAGCAGCTGTATAGGAATGTTTTATTGTTTGTATTTAAATAGAAGCGCAAATTGTGTTTTATTTTTCAGCAGAGTTTTCAATCACAAAACCAAAAGGTCATGATTATAAAGGTTAATCAAAAAGTGAAAACATGAAATAATTTGGCGTATTTTTTTATGTCAATATTGTCCTTCACACAGTAGGGAAATTAAACCGTTTTCACTTCATGTCTATTTGACAACATAGGGAGACCACCAATATAAAGTTCTGTTCTAAATACGATGTTAGATTTGGCAGGTGAAGTACGTTGAGTTTTTCAAAACAGTTGTAGAGGATACTATGATGAACTCGGCTATATACTTTCAGTTTGTTAGCCACCATTCATTGCTGGGTATCTTTTTACCCAAGCACATAATTGGAACAAAGCACATTTTGCATTGATTTGATCATGTGTTCGTCGCCTATTGATTAGAATTCCATTCGTCCATGCATCTTGTTATTGGTGTATAGCGATGGACCGAAGTGACTTTCCCTCTTATCGAATTAAAAAACCCACATAGGTTGTATTCCGTGCGCTTCAAATCAAATCAAAGAGCACCATCTCTTTCGTCGAGGAATCGAATTAACGATGCTTCACCGCACAAATGGAAGTGTTTAATTCGATTAACAATTTTACAAGGTGCAAGTTGGTTAGGGTCACCTTTTGTTGTAAGGAACGTAACGGCGTCGTGATGAGTGCTGTAATGAACGTTTGCCTTGACATCAATCTGGTGTTTGTTGATGCCGAGCTTTGCGTAACTGCACAGTTAATTGATGCAAATTTGTTTGGTGCCTAATAGACTTTTTAATCTTTTCCTTCTGAATACATAGCATTAACAAACACAAACGTGTACACGTACTGTTTAGAAGACAAACGATTTTAATAGTTTGTCTTGAAAAAGGCAAAATATACTTTTGGTTTTTGGAACCATTTGATATTTTAATCCTATATAAATGTATGTCATACAATAAAACTACATGTAAGATGTGAAAATTTCAAAATGTCGCATTTTGAGATATTACCAAAAATCTGTTCGAGCTGTTGTCTCCTCGCAAGGAGAATTATCCACAATAGGAGTACACAATCTTAGAAACATTACTGCAGTAACGCTTAGAACTCAGATTTCAATATGCCTATATTGAAGTATTGTCGTCCAATGAATCCGAATTTCTTGATCTGTGCGATTCATAATCATAGACGGTAGACCAATGTTTGAATGAGAGAGACTGGCTGCTGCCAGTGTGGCGTTTATCTCCCCTTTTGGGAGCTTTGCCGAGTTCTTTTGTTTGGAAAATCATCTGAACAAAAAAACAAATCCTCAGGTTATAATCGCATGGTATTTGGACCAGGAAGTCCAATGAATTACTTTTCATATGCAAACAAAAAGTTGCCACTGCGCCTGAACTCTTCAACAATGCAATCAGTGTGTTTTGGACTTTGGTTATTCACAAAAATACACACCATTTGTTTTCTTTTGTAAAGAAAGTTTTAAATGGCATAGAAAACAATGTTCTGAAATACTGTCAAAGTACTCAAAGATCAGTCTAGTTGTTTATAGTTTTTATTATGACCTTTGCATCGGAAATGCATTGTACTCAAAGGCAAATATGTATCCTTCAAAAAAGATGAAAATTTCAAATGTTAGTTTTGTTGTGTATATCTACCTTTATATGAACTGGTCCAAAAACCTATGTTCTCTACAGTGTACTTCATTTGAGAGCTCAGACATGTCTTGTTGCAGGTGTTTTGCTTTTCCTCTATTCAAAGGCATGAATTCAAAATCGAGGCAGCAAGCTTAAAAATTTCAGGCTCAACTTCACACAAGCCAAGATTGATCCTTAGATGTGCATCCAACTTAAGTGCCAAGCAAAGTGTGATGTCACAATACAAATCACTATGGTGATAATGACAACTCATCTTTTCAGATGAAATCTTAGTGTTTTGTGAAATCAAGCCCACTGGGCTCTTTGGTGCACTCACTGTGGACAACAATTATTAAATAGAAAACCTCAAAACAAAATATTTAATGGCCTGACATTTTGATCCTAGCAGAGTCTTTCTTACTAAGATCTTTATCACCTAGGGGGATAAGGTCTATAATAAAGGGTAGTTGATGAGGTCCTGAACAACCGACTGGGTCTTGGCAATAATGATGGACCAAGCCAAAGGCTGTGACCCTGCAAGGGTTTTAAACAGCGTTTATGACCTAGGCCTAATTTCAAAGAGCTTCTTACATGTAATGGATTGCACAATGTACACTGGATACCAAGATGTACTGATTGCATTGCGCGTAAATTAGCGCCAGTGTAAGCTAGTGAAAGGCAACATGCGTATGACTATGAGTACGGAACATGTGTTTACAACTCCAGAAGTATTTATCAGCCATTTTAAAATCAGGTTAAATCGGTCTTGTAACCGCCTTTCATAGCACTGCCTGAACAAACTGGGGTATTTGAGTTGTAACTAACGGTTGTTTTCAGAACCACCCCAACTCATTGAGAGATATTTATTACATGGTGTTATTGCAAAGTTTTTCATATGGTATTTATGTAGTTTAATACTGTACAAGTGGGTGAGCAAGGAGGGAATCGATAAGGTGCACAATTAGAGCTGACAGTCTCTGATAAGCTAAAATAGAGCTCAACACAATCATGAGACAGACTAAACCTAAACAAAAAATACCATCAAGTCTAGGTCCTATAAATACCATGGACGGGCATTTTTTAATAATAAAAAAACGTCCCAGTTTACGTCAGCGTCAAATATACTTTATTGGTTTAACGGGATTGAGAGAGTGGGTGGCGAGGAGAGCAAGATAAGCAGTCGAAGAAGCTGTCTCTTGTAAACCTCAAGATTATCACGGGCCGCATTCTTGCCCGGAAATGAATTTCCATGAGCTGGGAGGTATTCCTGCAACGATGTCCCAAATCTTGGAGGGGAGATTTATGTGATTCGGTTTGCAATCTGCACGTGTTTGTGCAGTTGTTCTTGCGAGCTCGCTGGATTCTCACAATTTGGATGTTGGTTGATGTGCTCGGAGATTGGAGAGATCGATCATGATTCAAGGGGCGAGTGGCGGAACATAGTTTGGTTCAGTGGGTTTTAAACTTTGACATTAACAGACAAGAACTGCAACCTAACGTAGGCATTGTGTGCTTCAAGTGGAGAGGGAGAGAGAGGTGTCAGGAATATGGGAATCTAAAATGGAATTTATCCACTCGAACAACAACAACAACAAACAATTCATGCAAAATTTATTCATTGTCACATCAGTGTTAGGGTAAATAAAAAGTTTATTCTTTATCCCCCGATACAAAACTAACACCCGTTAAAATGGTTGGGGTACTTGCTGCCAACACAGAGTATTCAAAGCAGGTCTTTCAAACTGCCTCTAGCCTGATGGTGAGACATTTTGCTCGATAGCAACGCAAAGATCGAGGGTTTGAATTCTGCCTGTGTCTGTTTTTTTTATACAGAAATTTGAAAAGTACAGAGTATACACAGTGCTTAATATACATCAGTGTAAGAGTAAAAACAAATTATACAGCCCTAAAAACTGTGTTCAGTTTGTTTTCTCTGTCATAACCCCACCTTCACTACACACGGCAAAGGTTTAAAAGAAGAAGAAAAAACAAGTTCTGCATTTATTTTCGTCCACTGTCTGGACGTTTTTACCGACCGCAAGTGTCCCCCGAAGTTAATTTGGATTTGACATCACACTCGGCCCACAGATCCCCCTCCAAAATCATTGCAGGATTTCCAGCCTGTTTTTCTGTTAGTGTTAAGTGCTCCTCGCTCACCCACTTTCTATCTGTCTCAATCACTAAACCAACAATTGTGCTGCCCAGGTTTACTCAACTCCGGTGTATTCTGCTGTTTTGTGCACTCAACATTTATTCAGCGAAAAAACAAATGTCACTGCGCTAGTCTTTTATTATTACGTTCTGGATGTTATTGCATTTTGGTGTGTACATTGTGAATGTAGTTTAAGAGTATATTTGAAAATATTTGATTTAGTATGTATTGTTATTTAGTGTGTTAATCCCAGCTTGTTCTGATTTTACATGCTGCTTTATTCAGCATTTATTCAGCGAAAAACAAATGTCACCGCGCTTGTCTTTCTTATTCCATTCTGAATGTTATTGTATTTTGGTGTGTACGTTGTAAATACACTTTGAGTATATTTAAAGGTATGTTATTGGGTGATGTTTAATCTATAAAGGCCTGGTCACACTGGCCTTGATAACGAGAACAAAAACAAGAACTTTAACAAAGCACGTTCTCGATTGGTTGAATAAGCATGCTCATATTCTGCGCGGAGCAATTCAACCAATAGAATGCTTTCTCTTTGCGTCGTGATCGTGATCGTTTTTGTTATCGCTGCAGTGTGACTGGCCCTTTACTGGTACAATGAATATATTGTACACGGGCTCCTGTAGTTACAGAGTTCCTTCCCTCTACACACTGTACATGGCTCTCCCTCAACCTATTCTCATCAGTAACGTACAGTTATTCTGGAAAATTTAATTGCATAAAATTTGTCTTCTTTTTTTTAAGTTCTGGGATTGCTGATTTTAGACAGTTTTGTTTTAAACACTTTTATGCACTTTTTATTTTAGTGATAAATTGACCATACCAATCAATTAGTCATAAATAATTGGTATTATATAGGCCTATGGTTATATTATTTGAAAAATGGAAAAAATAAGGTTACAGTAGCACCCTCAAGAAAATTCCCAATCGAAAACCTGTGTAGTTGTGCGTTCATATCAGTGTAGATGCGTGTAGCACATAATTCACTATTTGGTGCTTAAGTGGTTTTGGCATTCAGACATTGCAAGATAATTGAAGAGGATTTCACACACGAACGCAGGGTATCCTTGAGTGTTTTTACTTTGAATCAAATAAGTAGCTGAAGATTTGTTTCCCAACTCCTCAAAGAGTTATCACTTGTCTTGTTAAAGGGAGGGTATACTTTTGGTAATTGTCAAAGACCAGTATCCTCACTTGCTGTATTCCAACATTAAATAAACAACAAACCAGAATTTTGTTAAAAAGACACTGGATAATTGTCAAAGACCAGTCTTCTCACTTGGTGTATCTCAACATGTGCATAAAATAACAAACCTGTAAAAGTTTTAGCTCAATTGGTCGTCAAAGTTGGTGGGTAATAATGAAAGAAAAAACACCCTTGTCACAAGTACGAAGTTGTGTGCTTTCAGATGCTTGATTTTGAAACCTCAAAATCTAATGCTGAGGTCTCGGAATCAAATTCGCGGAAAATTACTTCTTTCTCGAAAACTACGTTTCTTTAGAGGGAGCTGTTTTTTACAATGTTTTATACTCTCAACCTCTCCCAATTACTTGTTACCAAGTAAGGTTTTATGCTAATAAATATTAGGCCTGGGCGAATTATTCGAATATCCGGTTAATGGCGAATAGGTTTTCCTATCCGTAACCGCGAATGCCTTTTTTTTCTTAACCGGATATCCGCATAGGGCGTGAATACCTACTCACAAACCGGATAATTCTGTAATTACAACCGAGTAACCGGATATTCTTTAATATCCGAATATCCGCGGACGTCGGGCGACAACTGATATGAATGTTTTGTCTGAATCCTTATGAAACTTCTATTAAGACAACATAAAACAGCATATATTAAGTATTTAACTATGCTTACCTCCATGAAGAGTTAAAACAATGACATTTCTGACGTAATTTGTTCAAAGATTACAAAAGTTTTCCTTCACGTAGAGTCAATCACGATCAAAAGAAAAAGCAAATCGCCATCTTTAAATTAGATCCGGTCATTTTTATGAATGAACCGAGCGACACTGTCTGAAACTAATATCAATCCGCCCATAAGATCTCATTCACAAACGAACAGCGCCCTCTAGAGGCAAAAAAAAAAAATTTTTTTTTTTTTTTTAAATTGTTTTTTAAATAGCGCCCTCTAGCGGCGAAAAAAAAAACTATTCGAATATCCGGTTAATTTCGGATAGTTGGCCAGCGGTATCCGAATAACAAAATTTCACTATTCGCCCAGCACTAATAAATATTTTGAGTAATTACCAAACCACTGCCCTGCTCAATTGGTAATCAAAGTTGCAAGAAAATAATGAAAGAAACGCCCTTGTTGGATAGACTTGTGTGCTTTCAGATACCTGAGAAAGGCTTTTATGCATGAAGCCTATAGATCTTTGATTATCGCTTTCTCTAAAAAACTACATTGCTTGTCTAATAATGTTTTTCAACAGTTCTCCAATGCTCTTTACCTAATTTTTATGGTCATTAATATTTGGCATAATTACCAAAAGTGTACCCTCGCTTAAACTCAATAACTGCATCTTCTTCTGCATGCTTGTCTCCCGCGTCATCTTCCCGCTTTTTACTCCGGATTAAAAGTCTTCCCTGGCCAAACAAACTGTTTAGCACTCCTTCAGTGGATCAAAAGCTGAGAGATTTCCCGCCCTATAGTATCAGACATTCCAGACTACAGTTATGTTCGTGCTGGCGCTGCGCCATCCGATCAAGATAGACAAAAATTCTTCTTCTTCACGATTCACGACTGAAATCTCACAGGGGGATTGAGTTTGGATTGAGTGAAGCGAAGAGATTTTACTGTAGGGAACGATGATTAGAGCAGTAGGATGGAGGGTTGGGAGGGGGGGGGGGGTGTTTGGACACAGATGAGTCTACTGTGTGTCTTTAGGAAATATTCTTGATGCATTCCCAGGGAACGATTTCGCCCAGCAAGAAATTTAGACTGAGCTTATTTTGTGCACTCTGACTGCTAATAATGAGTAGCAAATCTTGATTTTCGAGAAGCAATTGAAATATTTTGTGTAGCATTTTGCTCTGCTATAAAAGGGAAATCGTTCACTGATTACCGGTCTGTGTAGTTGTGTGCAGGGCTGGAATTTGGGGTGGGGAGGGGGGGGGGGTGGAATCCACAAGACTTCAGGGCTCGTAGCTTTTTTTGTAGAAGACCAGATTTAACATGAGACGAAAAAAATTGCTGACACAGTTTTAAGCATGCATTCAACTGTTTCTTCTTGAATACATTAAGACTTGAAAGAGAAGATTGATCTCCTTTGTCTTTCATATTTCAACAAAAGGTTTTTATCGGACTCAAAGTCAACCCTTTGAACATAATTTGTTTTTATATTACACACTGTGGGATTGTTATTCAATTGAAAAACCACACATTGTTTAGTCTTGATTTACTGGCCTGACGCTAAAATCACTGGCCTGACGCTAAAATCACTGGCCTGACGCTAAAATCACTGGCCTGACGCTAAAATCACTGGCCTAACGCTAAAATCACTGGCCTCTAGCCTGCAGTCAAGTGTCAAATTATGAGCCCTGTGTGTGTACTAGATCACCTTAAGAGTATCATTTCATCACCATGGCTGATCCACTGTGGGAGGTTGTAAACATGGTGGTCCCATCAAGTCGTATATATGCAGTCCTTGTAAGTAATGAAGGCAATCAGTAATTTTATTTTTTAAAAAGATGAGCAAAATTATAATGAGTGTATTTACACAACACACCAGATCCTGTGGCTTTTATGTCCCAACTGAAGGACAAAGCAATATAAGTACAGTTGACCGCTGAGCCATGACACAATGTAGAAAATATCATTAAAATATTAAATATTAAAATATATATGTAAATCACCATTTTAGTCGGTGTATTTCCAGTTACGGATCTTCGTGGACATAATCGTTTCGGATTTTCGGCGATATCTCAAAAACGCGACCACCCTTTGAATGAAATTTTCACAGGCTAGTTTTGTTTTATGTATCTACATTTATACAGGGTATCAATCAAACGGGTATACTTTCCCTTTAAAAATAAAGAATTTGTTGAATTCACACCAGGGGTCTTACAATTAAAATGTCTAATTTCCTCTCGGAAAACACTTCATGTCCACTTCAATCCCACGCCGCAGGCCACAGGCAAATAAAGTACTTCACTAAATTTGAATAATTATTGCAGATATTGTAGACTAAGTGCCGGAGCCTAATTTAATTTGCAAGTCACTTTAGTCGCAATCCTATACAGCACTTGCTTTCGTGGTTCCCCCCTGTGTGTGTACGCGGATCCCGAACAGCATATTGTGTGCAGAGGGAGAGAGAGAGAGAGAGGGGTGGGGGCGGTCTGTGATCCAAGCACCAAAGAAACATTGGGTGAGGTTTACATGCAAAAAGCAATCCTAGACAATTATATTGTGTGTTGAGATAATTCAGGGATGGGTTACAGAGTATTGATGGAGTTTGTGTTCTATTTACATGCCCAATTTCATGGCTCTGTTTACCGCCGAATTATGCGCTTTCGATGTCCATTATCCACTTACTGTGCAAGCGCGGATTTTTTTGCGCTAGCAATGTAAGCAAATAATGCCTAGTAACATGGAGTACGCATGCTCACAAGCAAATATTTGCTGCTAACCTGTGAAACAAAATTTTAAAATGGTTGTACATTCAGTTCTACACTAAATTGTTCCAGGCTGGGAATTTCATCTTAAGAGGGCTAGGCCATTTTCATTTGCAATCGGCATAGTTGGGAAAATCTATGGGAACATATTGAAGGGGCACCAAGGCGAAGAGCACGCACCGAAAAGCGTGGCACCCGTGTAATTTTAGACCTGATGCATCAATTAAACCCCACCCACAATAGCGTCTGCCTATAAGTTTTGGAAAGTAGGTTATGCATTTGACCTGTGCAACTCCTCACCTGCCATTATGAAGCAGCGAAGTGAGCTCGGTGCACATAAATTTAACAAGATAATACCGGTGGGAGAACTGTTTTCCCTAGTGTGTGCTGCATATTTAACATTTTGTGTAGATGATAATATTAATAATAACAGTCAGTATTTTTCATGCAAGGTACATGTACATGTTTTTTCTTTGCGAGTCTAATGACAGATCAAGTTTACATTCAAATTGTCACAGGTTTCATACATGTACTATGTTGGGTTTCATGACGTGTGGATAGGTCTGAAATAGAAAAACGTTATTGTTGTGCTTTAGATGCCATTTGAATGCACATCAAATCTTGCCATAAAAAATACAGATTTGCCGCTAAGCATTCCCCTCGAGTAAAGCAGGTTTTAATGTCATACCGGCCTTGTCTGTGTACCTCCTGCCCTGATCATTCCTGAGGAAAGAAAAGTATTTTTTTTTTTTTAAAACACCCCTTTAGACTGTCTCTCCTCCTACGGCACTCTTGACTTCACAATCAGAGTACGTGTTCAAGTATCAAACCTTGCAACAAACGTTATAACTTCAGCAATAGCAAGCACTCCTCTCCACTGGTTAGAGACTGTTGGTTCTCGACAACATCCCTTTCCCCGCGTCAGGTCGCCCCCCCCCCCCCCCCTCCACAGCCCATCAGATTTACATATCAATCGTCTAGCGCATATAGCGCTGACACACTTTCTCCCCTTTTTATTCAAGCATATGAGAGATAGGGTATCCCGCTGAAACGCGGTGACACTTGCCCTGGGGCCCCTTCGTAAAGGGAGGATGCAACATAGACATTGTAGTATGGATGTAAAACTACAGTCAACACTCATTATATAGAGTCATTGTTATAAGAAGGTTCTGCTGATAAAGATTACATTCTAAAGTCCTGAATCTCTCATTTCTGTTTAGTGTTTTCTTTGGCTTGCTGTCCTCTTGTATTTTAACAACGTTCAGGGCAGTCCCAAAGAGGTGACTGTTTATTGAAAACCAAGAGAACTAATATTTCAGTTTGAGGACTAACTTATATTTCGGTATGAGGACTAACTAATATTTCAGAATGTGGACTTTTTTTGTTAAAGAGGTAGTTTGGCCTGTCCCGAGATGCGGCTGTACAAGGTTGTATAGTGAAAACCAAACAAAAAATTGACAGATTACGGTGCTCTTGTTTTAAAAAACTAATATTTCAGTGTGAGTTTTAAAAAAAATATTTTCTCGTCTGAAATTTGAGACAAGCCCCCCCCCCCTGACCTCTGTTGTACAGTCCTTTATGAAACGTCTTGTCAAATACACATCTTTCGTCGCCCGCCAGCGCCGATTGACAAACGGGAATATAGATTGCTTATCATCACTGACGATAGAGAAGACTCTCCTCCATGGGTAGCTCTCTGGGAAAAGATAATATTGATTTCTCTAGACATGTTATCACCTTAATTAAAAGAGGAACCCTGAGGGGTGAGGGACGCGGCTAGGAACCATGTCACTCTATCAAGACGATTGGCTTTGTATTTACCTTTGGACGCTACCTGTTTTTGTTTCAATTAATTACGTACTATCATTGCTTAAGATACAGTACAGGAGAAACTGTGCTTCAATACACCTCTATGCTGATGTAAGCGTTCCTTGTCAGCGAATGATTTTTCTTGTATTGTATAGCATAGAAAAAACTGTACACAAATTGTATCTCAAATTGCTACTCAAAAATTGCTACTCAAAAATCACCATTTGCTACTAAGCCTTGGCGACTTGTGTGACTAGTTTCAAAGTCGGGACTATTGATTGCATACATAAAGTTAAGTCGTGACTACCATTTTTCAACTACTTAGTTAATTGTACCGCCACGAGTACTAAGAAAATAGTCAAGACTTACTGCTTAGTGAACCAAATTTGTCGCTCACGACTATACACAAAATGATTTACTTGCGAAACACAATCAGACATCAGTGTCACAATCTTTCGATCCTGTCATCGTGAATTTTTCTATATTGTGCCTGCAGCAAACAATATGCCGCAACACCTCTTGGGAATAAAAATTAGTCGCGTCTAGTGTCGAAGTCGCGTCTATTTGACGTATGAATAGTCGAGTAGTAATTTTCACCGGTCGCCCAAGCTTATTTGCAACTCAATATTGACATTCATCGTGCAGAAAATAAGTCTGCATTATGTCGTGCTATGCAGAAATTGCTGGACAAAATCATTCCCTTGTTGTATAATGTATAGGTTGCTTGTTCGGAGGCCGAGTGGTCAGACAACAGGATTTGCTTGGCTAGCGACCAAGTGGAGTATTTCTTAGCCAAGGGGTTGACATACAGATTTGTTTTCCTACCTGCATGATTCTAAAGTAAAGTACATCCTGTCTTTATTTTCGTGTGATGCGTTGAGTGAGTTCACCAGACCAAATGTAATGTACGTTAATGCCTGATTGACTTTCTCTTAGACTGAGCAGACTGACGTACATTTAAACAGTCCGAGCATGTTTTTTTAGTAGCCCTGGTTTTGAGCCTCGCTATCATTGGCAGCGCGCCGTACCGATACCTGTCTTCACTAACACCTAGTGGGGATGCGCTGAAAAACAAAGCTGATTTAAATGTTCTGTGGTGAAAAATTTAATCAATTCATCAAAGGAAATCCTTTCTCAAAATAGTTAATACTCTGTCCAGTGTTTGCTCACCAAGTGAGATTTTCTGCTCATTGGTTTACCAATCCATGACCCTACATTTAATAGCGTTTTCCATGCTAAACAATGGTAATCATCCACTGAATGTGCAAAATGTACTGTCAGGCATGAAATAGCCTCAAAGACGCTGTCGCTAACGACAAACAGTTTCTTTCATGTATACTGTCTTCCGAAATTCCATGACCTTGAGCACATGTATGGCAAAAAAACAAAAACAAATTAAATTTCCCCTCCAGCACACGTTTCCTAATGTGTTTTCATCCATCAGCAGTTCTGGAATTTTATCTTTAAGAGGGCAAGGTCATTTTCATTTGCAAAGGGCACTTTCATCGGAAAATCTCAAAGTCTATTGAAAACCTTTGAAGGGGCACCAAGGCAGCTCCACAAGGGCAATGGAGGCCGGGTCCTCCATATAGCTCCAGGTCTGCATCAGTACAGAAAGGAAAGAAGCAAATGAATGGAGTATCTGCGCATTGACTGTGAAGAACAGGATAGGCTGTTTTTGATTGAAGCGGTGTGGGTGATGCTGCAACCTCATTTACCACTGCATGGATTGACACCATTTAGCCTTCCACATGTTAAAGATTTCATGCTTCGTGGAGTATTTCATCACAACATCAAGTGTGATCTTGAAGGTTGAGTTCTGATTGGGTTGTGGGGGGTTTTCGTTGGAATTTTGTTTTTATACATAATGTTGTTTAGACACTTGGCCTGCTTAGAATGAGTAGCATACATGTACATGTAACATGGTGAGATTGGAAATATGTTTTGCGGATAGCAAGTTAAACATTTGTAAGCCACAAGTCAAACTGGCCTTGGAATTAAAAAAAATATATGACCAATTAATGCGGTTTCTAGATTGCTCAGTTGGAGGAGTGCCCATACATTAATCTTGTCAAATACTGCTGTGGTTAAGTTTTCCTTGTTCAACTCAAGATTTTGACAAAACCGAAAGAGGGTCATGGTGGAAATTTCACTTGGAATATCACTTATTGAATCATTCGTACAGTTTTTTTGAAATGAGCAGAACAGGTTTTGTCCAAAATTTGATGATTAAAAAACAAACTTTCACACAGGTTTAATATTTCAAGTACATGTTGTGTGACACCAAGCGTGGATACTGGTCTTTGACAAATTACAAATGTTGGTTGCATGCTTTATAAAAGCAAACCAACATTTCTTCAGAAGATGACCCTACATTGAGCCCCATTCTTGTAAGACTATAGACTGACATTTACCGCTGCGAGGAAACGATAACCAACAACATTCTGTAGGCCTGTACAATAGGTCAAGAGAAATGAGCTGGTTTTTCTTGGACAAAGCGTAGTCAGAAATGAAACACAGGTGAAAATGCATTAGAGAAAATTGAAAGTGGAAATTATATTTATAAGACATCAATCACTTTAGACCTCTTTTTTATATGTAGGTCGGGGTTTTTGTGTGGGAGGGCTGGATTAACAACTAGTCTGTAACCTGGCCATGGCATACTGGTGAAGAGTGCTTTAAGATAATTAAACATGCTTCCACAGGAGTCAATTTGCTTTAGGTTAATTAAAGGTGTTCCTAAAGTTATTGTGAAGGCTTGTTATCAAGTAGCAACCTACATGAGCAGTCTGCCACAGCCATGAAATAATATTTGATTTTTAATGATGGAAGCATTATGTTGGGTCACACCATGGACGTACCTCCATGGTCACACAAAGTGTGGATGAATGGTCCTTGGCAATCACCATTGTTTAAAAAGTAAATTAAACATTTCAGATATTGCAAGGGCATTTTCATTTTGCAAAGGGCACTTGAAAACCTTTGAAGGGGCACTTAGGCCAAGACCAGGGCACTGGAGGCAGTGGCCTCCGTGTAGTTCCAGGCCTGCATCAGTATAATCACCAATGTTTGCCGAGTGCCTTCAAAAGAAAATCCAACATTTCAGACATTGCTGTCTTTTTATTTCTAGAGCAGCCGGGCCTGCACCCCTACCTTTAAATGAAAAAAATGTTGACTTCAAATCTTGCTGTGTAGGACTGCTAATCTAAACTGTGGATCAGAAGCGAGGTTTTGATTTCCTCATCTAAGTGTCCCCTTAATGGGCACCCTGGCTAGAATCTACGCAACTGTCATATTGTTGTCATGTGCTCGGAAGATCTCGGAAGACCCATATCTTATTCCCAAACTGTCATGCTTAACCTCATTCTTGCAATACCAACTTTTTTTCCCCCTTCCCCGTTGGGGGAAATGATAATAAATATATTGCTGTAGACAGACAAGAGGTGAAACGGATAAAGGGAAGCTGATTAGGAAATTTTGGATTAAGTTTGTGGTTGAGAGGTTGAAAGGAAAAGTTACTGTAGGTTTTTTGAACCATTTGATTGTTTTAATTATATGTTGGTGTACACAATAAAACTGACAGCTGGAAAGTTTGTTTCAAAAGGTGGTCGCCTTTTCTGAGAGTTGGGTCATCGAAAGTTCCTGCCTGAACTTGGCCAATGCTTTCAGATAAAACTTGCTTTGTGTTGGATTTTATAACTTAGGGTTAGGTCAATAGAACAGTTTCCAAGGGAACCAAGCAGTGTAGCTGTCGGGGCTGGGGGGGGGGGGGTTGAGGAAATAGTGTACATTGCTAGTGTAGGGTAAAACACAACTTATTGTGATCTGATCCCAATCCCGATGTAAATTAACTATCCACTGATTCCATTTTTGTTTGCTTAAGGAGATTTACGAAATTGCGACCTGAGTGTACGGCAGACATTGTGGAAACATGATGAACAATCAACAAAGATGTGACTCTCATGTTTTCTAGTCACTCTTTTTTTTCACTCTCGGCAGCTTTTCAGTTATTTATAACATCCCCTTCAGACATGTCCATATAATCAAACATAGATGAACCTGTTTCTGCAGAGGGGCACTCTGCTATTATATTACATCCCGACCTCACACATGCTCATTAGGTCATCTACATCACCGTTGCTATGGTGACCATATAATTATTCTCTGCTGAAAAAAATTGCGTGGATTAACCTTCCGCCACCCCCCCTTTTTTTTTTTTTTATTTAGTGGCTGATGAAATGGACGGCACGTTGCTGTTGTTGTTGTCGGAATTATTGGTAATTGCCAGCAGAGGACAGTATGGTTGGGGAGAATTTCAGCAGGGCTACTTGGGCCTTAACGCGGGACACGTAATAGCCTGGGCCAAATTTCAAAGAGCTGCTTACGTGTATGCATGTAAACTAGCTAAGCACAGCATAAGTGTGCTTACCAGAATAAGGTTACTATTCAAACCATCATGACACTCGCACAATTCCTGCACATTTCCGCTTAGTACCTCTATGAAACTTGGCCCTGGATAAACAGACAGCAGTTTATTTCCAGTGTTTTCGTGGTCATTAACCACTTTAGAAAGCCCCATTCATACTTCAAAGTGACTTCCAACGATTTGCATTTTAATATCAAACAATTGAGTACGCAATGTTTTCTAATTGTGATGCGATGAAACTCGCTCCGCTTTCGCAAGTTTGCGAGAAAAACTAACCAGGCCTTATGACTCCCCAATGTATTTTAATTGGATTTTGTTCTTAATTGGATGTGTGTACAAACAAACTTAATGTACTATGAGAGCCGAGTTGTAATTATGTTGGTTTATTGATCAAGGAATGCTTTAAATAGCGGCTTGATGTTATAAATATCGAGCCATCTGGAGTGTTTGTCTTTTTGTGACGCCAGAGAGTGTGTTGACATGGTTGATTAAAATGTCAAGCATGTATTCTGTCAAAGCCCCCTTACTAACAAAAAATCATTCAGTACTTTTTTTGTTAGTGCTCATCATCGAACATTTATTTTATTAATTTTCACCCAAAAATTATTAGATAAATTTGTGCTAATTTTTTTTCATTTTTTTTTTTTTGGGGGGGGGGGGGTGTAGTCTCTTCTACATTATCAATCAAATTTGTTCACATTTTTTCTCCAGAATAATTCCAGTTGTCACTTCTCCCTTAAAGACACTGGACACTATTGGTAATTGTCAAAGACCAGTCTCACTTGGTGTATCTCAACATACGCATAAAATAACAAACCTGTGAAAATTTTAGCTCTATCTGTCGTCAAAGTTGCAAGATAACAATGAAAGAAAAAACTCCCTTGTCACACGAAGTTGTGTGCTTTCAGATGCTTCATTTCGAGACCTCAAATTCTAAATCTTGGGTCTCAAAATCAAATTCGTGGAAAATTACTTCTTTCTCGAAAACTACTCCACTTCAGAGGGATTCGTTTCTCACATTGTTTATACTATCAATCTCTCCCCATTACTCGTTACCAAGAAAGGTATTATGCTAAAAATTATTTTGAGTAATTACCAATAGTGTCCACTGCCTTTAACATATACTGACCCTTTAAGAAAGTTGAGATGGCATGATTAGAGATGGGGGCTGACTTTGCAGTCGTGCATCACTAGACTTGAAAGATTAAAATTCAATTTAAATACACATCTACCATGACTGCATATTGTGTGCCTGGTGATCTCATGATCCAGGGTTACTTTTACACAAAATCCAGACAGGTTTCCTTGTTTTATTCACATTTTACGTGTACATGTAGTTATCTTTTGCTGGTATAGGAATACAAATTAAGTAGGCCTACTATTTTTATATCTGCAAGTCGTTATTTCATGCATATTGTATGTGTAAACTGTAAAGAATACATGTAACATTTGTACTTTCTCCCCAAACACATACTTTATTCATGCTCATTTATATTTTTTATTTTAGGCACAGAAGTCTTTAGTACACGTACATGTATACTACTTTAATACAAGGTGCTTCAACAAAGAGACACATTTTTAGACGGGTTTTTGAGGGGTTTCTTTTGAGTTATAAAACTGATTTAAGTATTACCTTAAAAGGGTTTACAAGGACGGTGCTGCAGCGCATTTAGCAGATACTGCCAGAAACACTAGGTTGGGCGCCTTCTCTTAGCAGAAGGTATAATGGTTTTTTGTACAAGCATTATATGATGCATTTGACTTTTTATATAGCTCCTGAAGCACAAAAAAAAGCTAAACATAACTAAATAAGGCTTACCTGAAAAGGTTACCAGCCAAACTACAATGTCACTCGTACATTTCGTGACTGGTATCCTGGGCCCAATTTCATGGCTCTGCTTACGGTAAGCACCGATTTGGTGCTAACGGAAGCAGGGAATTCTGTGCTTACGACAAGAGTATTTTCGCGGGTTAGCGGCGAATATTGGCTTCTGCGCGTGCGTACTCCACGTTACTAGGCATTCTACGCTTACAAGGCTAGCGCAGAAATTCGGCGCTTGCACGTCAAGCGGGGAATCGTGATCGTTAACACAGAATTTGGTGGTAAGCAGAGCCATGAAATTGGGCCCTGGTCATTGCTGCTAGCAGAATCTGCTGAATGATTACACATACACAATGGAGTCCTTGACTTGTCTATGGCTTGTTCCAAGCTCCGTACTAAAATTGTACATTTTGCAAAAATAATGACCCCCCACTGTGAGCCAGAACCTGAGCTGAAGTGGTGGTTAAATAAAACGGGCTCTGACTATCTTTTGCGGACGTGTGGTCAATTTATTTATGTCTTGTTCCCTGTCTCGTTTTTTATTATACAGATTCACCCTGAGAATCCAGACTGGACGTGCTTTGAACAGACGGCTAGTCTTGAGGTCAAGTCGTTCTTTAGTTTCGAGAACACTGTTGAGAAGTTTGCTGTCAAACAGTACGCAGCAAGTCTAAAAAAGGTAGGCCTCCTAATTCGGCAGGTTTTTTATGGGGGGGGGGGGGGTCGCAAAGGGTTCCATTGCTCGTTTAAAAAAGATTAGTAGACATCTTCGGACATTGGTGGCAGCAAACTGCATACATATGTAACAGTGGTTTTTGCATTGTATACTCGCTTAAAATTGATTTTTTTTTTAAAACAAATGCTGGTACATTGTAAGTCAACAGCAACCCAAATGCATGTATGGGATGATGGGTCTGGCAGGACACTTTTTACAGAAATCCTGAGCTGCCGGGCAAGCAAACATTCGAGTTGTTTTCTTGTTTGATGCGCGTGAGACTTGCACTGTCTATTTTGGGGGAAAAATCAAGTTGTCATAACTTAAATAATTCTTTTTTTTAAATGTTTGGTTTCAATGAAAACATACACTTCATTCGAGTTGTTCTCTCATTTTTCGTATGCATATGACTTGCACGAACTATTGGCTTAGAATCAAAGAAATCCTGTTATCATTACCTACACATTTCTTTTTTGAAAAAGATTTTTTTTTTTCAGAGAAAAATATATTCTTTGTTTGAGTTAGGAGTGTCACTTGTACAGACTTTTGGTTCGTGATCAAATAAATCCAATCATCAAAACTGCATGTATTCTAAATTTGTTATACGCACTCGAGTGATTTTCCCATGCCCTAGGAGGTTGTGTGGTCCAATCTCACTTGAGTGATTTGCCTTTAGATTTTTTCACAGAGCTCAGGAAAGGACTACTATGTTCTTCATACATATCGGTGATAGGGTCAAAACGGTGTATATTTATCCCTGATGCCACAATTATTACATGTATTCTCCTGCAGGGTAAAGAGATCCTTCTGTACTACATCAATGAACTAATAGAAGAAGGATTCGAACCCGGACCCACCTGGGCTGAAGTCCACAAAGACGATCCCATCCAGCCGGCTTCCGACCACTCTGATTCAGAACCATCGTCTCAGAGTGAGGATGAGACGGAGGAGGAGTCCAAGAAGAGGCTGACCCTTGAGGTGCCTCAAGCCATCAGCGCCAACGGTAAACACAGCGATGGACACCATCACCGAAACCACCACCACCATAATTATGGTAGTAACGAGAGAGCAAATGAGACCCCATCGACGTCTGGACTAAGAGGAGGAGAGACGAGCACAAAGGTCCATATGAGGAGGAGGAGACTCGCATCCAGTGCAATGGAGAAGGGTGCGGTGGGAGGAATGGGATCAGAAGAAGGTAAGCAATGGGGGAGAAAAATGACCAGGGGTGGAATTCAGAAATAGTTGAATAGTCTATCTCGAATAGTCTATACATATACATGTGGTTTGAAATTATTTGTCCTAGGACTAGTCCTAACTTAGGACTAGTCCTAATCCTTTGTGAAATCGACCCTGCACATACATGTATACATCATTGGTAATCGTCAAAGACCAGGGATTTTTTTTTATAAAGCTGTTCTAAAAGCACAAATAATGCTTGGCAAATTTCTTTACCAAATCAAAAAAATTGAGTGGGATACCTGTCACAACAATGTACACTCAATGTAATTTTGGCTGGTCACCCATTTCTGTTGAGCGATATTTTTCTGTGCTTAGGAAGTTTTATGAAATTGGGCCCATGGTTTTACCCAGAGTTTTACGGGCATATTCAACAGGAATCAAACTCGGGCAAAAATATTTCATAGGAAGTTTACCATCATTATCATTTTGCTTTCGTGTGAATTATGTGCAAATCTGTGAACACATATTTCTTCAACCTTGCCAATGTTTTACACACATTTCAACCGTAGCAAAGTCCCTGGGCTTTTTTGACTTTGGAAACAAAGCCCAATTAGTGTCTATGTTTGGAATTTATTTTCACTCCCGAAAAGGAATGTTGCAAGAGAGCAAAATATACAATTTAATGAATAACATGCTAAAAAAAAACAACAGTGAACTAATACCCAGTACATTTTTTGTTTTCTTATGATATTTTGATGAGTTGATGTAAATACCGCAGACCCACGATATGGTTGCCATGGCAATATTATTGCGCACTCTTAAATGAAAAATAGCCACTATGGATTTATTCCTGATCAGTTGAGCCTTTGGAGGGAAGGATACAATTAAAGGCAGGGTGTTACCTTTCTTTATCACTCACAGAACTAACGACCATAAAATCTTACATGCTAAAGGATTGAGAGTTGTTGTTATTATAAAACATTGTTAGAAATGACCCCCCCCCCCCCAACCCCCTTTAAAGTAATGTATCTTTACAGAAAGAGGTAATTTTGCACCAATGTTTCAGGCATGACTTTCTCATGTAGCTGAAGGCAAGAAGAGTGTTTCTTTCATCAATTTCTCGCAAAAGTTTTGAGAAAGGTAATTTTCACCCAAAAATTTAATCTGAGAAAGGCTTCAGTCTCAGGCGTTTGAAATTTTTCCTCCATGGTTCATCTAGGATCAATCAACTGAATTGAATTGAATTGAATTGAATTGAATTGAATTGAATTGAATTGAATAGATCCTTGCATAACGCGATACGCTACATGGATACTGAGCTCATGCGCACGTTGTTACACACAAAGAACAGCTATCATCCAATCATTCGCCCCCAGTGAAGGGCGCTTTTTGAGCTTGTGACGTCACATGCAAGGGGTCTATTGATACCAAGTTTTTTTCTCTTTTATTTTACTTTAATATTTACAGAGGTCTCAAAGGTTGACGAGGATTACATTGAGCAGTATCTTGGTCCATTGACATTGCTTCAAGAAAGCAGACTCATTCAACTCAGAGAATGGCTCAGTGAGACACACAAAGGAAAGGTAAGCATCAACGATGAAAACAAAATATTTGTAAGAGAAATATATTGTATTTTCACTTGACTGCTTGTGCTACACTTAAATACCTGTTCATGTGGGTTGTGTTGTAGTTTTCGCCTTTGTTTAGCCTTCGAGAAAGACTCTGCTAGGGTCAAAATGTTTGGCCATTAACTAAGTTTTGCAGAAATATCTTCATTAAGGTGTCATGGCCGAGTGTTTTAGAGCATCAAACCTAAGCTCGGGTATTGTCAGCAGCAGAGTGTGAGTTCGAATCCTGGTCATAGCACTTGTGCTCTTGAGCAAGGCACTTAAAAACTATATTGAGCTTAACTATTTACACGACTCTCTTAAAGACATTGCTCTGTGATGTTCACTCTTTCCTTAAGAAACTTGACGATTAATAATAAAATTGAAACTTCTACAGTTAAGTTATAACATTGTTATTCACAATGAGTAGGGATTACTGTCATGGCTAAAAAATTGATCTACAACAGGTATCAAAACCCTTTAAGCGGATTCGACAGAACTATCCCCTCTATTGGAGAACCCCATCTCCCTCTTCCGTTCTTCTCTCCACCCTCACGGCATGCCTCCCGATAAGATAACAGCCTGGTTGAATAATTCATCTTCTAATGGTTTCAGCATCACCTGTTAGGTGAAACCAACTCAATCTGACATTTACTGGGCATCCTTGGGTAGTCCCCATCGCTCTCTGGATGGGCTTCATGTCTGGAATAAATGCAGCATGCAAATTCAACACTTCCTCTGTGCCCCCCCCCCTGCTTGCGTCAACTGTGCGCTGCATGATTTATTTTATAAATATTAAACTTGTTATTTTGTTTCCATAATAGGTTGAATTGGTTAGGTATTTTTGTTTCGTGAATAATTGCAGATGGGGGAGCATATAATTTGTTGTGCAAAGAATGATGTACGCATGAGATCATTTATCAATGTTGTTGATGCAATTTACTGAGTGTGAAAGGGAACTTCCTTCGTGCTGAATTTTCAATGACACCCCAGATCACCCTACCACTCCCCATCGAAAATGATAAGGAATTCAAGAAGTTAAAATAAAACATTTACTTTAAAAGGTAGGGGCCATTCAGACTAGATAATGACAAAAAAATTGGGGAAAATAGACCTTTGATCTCTAAAATATCTGGTTCATTTAAGGAATTATTTCCTTATTCAGTGTAACGATTATAATGCTTATGAAGCCATTTAATTTTAAAAATTGGATGGCCCCTAAAAATGTACGTTAAAAAAAAAACTTCAAGAAAAAAACTCTAGCAAAAAAGGGACAAGATGCTGATGCGTTTAGAAGAAACCCCAGAAAAGTTTAGTATGACAAAAACATGTATACACACAAAAAAACAGTTGCAGTAACAACAAATTATAAGATATTATTTCCAATAACGAAAGCAAGATTAATGACTCCCAAGATTAGTTCACACTCTGCACGGAACGAAATAAACATTTCAGAAGACAATTTGTCATTTCTGCTATGTCTATTTGACTCTGCTATGTCTATGTCTAACCAGGTTTCTAACATATGTAAATCAGTTTGGTATCAATTAAGAAATCTGGGCTTTATCCGTCAATACTTAACTCGTTCTACCACAGAAAAGATTGTTCATGCTCTGATTTCTTCCCGGTTTGATTATTGTAATTCTCTCTTCTGTCTTCTACAACAGAATCAAATCTCTCGTTTGCAACGACTGCAAAACACTGCAGCTCGGCTGGTCACTTTGTCCTCCAGGAGAACCCATATCACTCCGGTTTTAAATGCACTTCACTGGCTCCCTGTTCAATATCGCATTCAATACAAATTACTTCTGCTTGTTTTTCATTCTTTACATGGTTCTGCTCCTCAGTATAATTGTCAATTAATTACCCGTTACAATCCTTCCAGATGTCTTAGATCATCCACTTTGTCATTACTGGTTGTTCCCCACACCCACAACAGTTGGGGTGACAGGGCTTTGTCTCATGCTGGTCCTTTACTTTGGAATAATCTGCCTCTTAATATCCGTAACATGTCCTCTATTCATAAGTTCAAAGAGGCCCTCAAAACCCACTTTTTCACAGCTGCTTTTCATTAATTTTGTGTTTCTTCCTTGCGCCATGAGCATCACTTGTGGTGGATACCGGCGCACTATAAGTGTTCATATTATTTATTATTATATTATTATTATTAGATGCATAATTTCAGTAGTGGTTAACTTGAAACACTTTACTCTGCCTTACATATAAGTTCCTTGCCGAGGTGTGGTGGGGGGGGGGGGGTTATTGATCCGTTTTTTTCCTCTGTGAGTTGTCAGTGGTGAGATGTTCAATCCCCCTCACATGGTTTTTTAGTGATAATTCAGTACACGGTGACAGCTGTAATGCGTTATTAATGTTGATGCTGTTGGAAAGAGGAGCGGGGTTCTCAAATGTCAACGGATGTCACATAGGGGGCTTTTCTGTATGACGTCACTGTCATTGATGTGTCTTTAGGGGCTGCTAACTCGGCAGATCTGGCACACGGAGCTTGTTTATCGTGTCATGTTGTGAGGTGCCTGGCAGTAAGAAATTACAGCCAAGAGTGTTTGGCAGGTGTTTGAAAACAGTCGTGTTGAATTATGTTGAGAAATTTGTTTGTTTCCAAGATATTTATTAGTCGATGTAGGAAATTAAACTCAGCATAGGCAGGCCTGGAATTTCATTTTGGAGAGGGCACAGCCATTTTGCATTTTTCAAAGGGCAGTTCTATCATTGGAAATTCTATGGCAGGATTTTGATGGTATACTTTTAACCAAAGAAGGGGGTAACCCTGTGGCACTGGCCCCTTGTGACAGTCGATTCGGGTCAACACCCCAATCAGTGTAGCCTTTACTTTGAAGTGGCCATGGAGCCATTTTTTTAACCAATCGTTAACTTGTCCTCACAAGAATGAAGCATCAACCCTGCAACAGAAAAGTAAATTTTAGAAAACAAACTTATTTACATACTATCAATGCAAGTGCAGTAATTTTTTTATATGACCTTTCACTTGTTTGAGTAATGTTCAAAGATTACCCCGTAGAAAACCCTCACAGCCTAACATACATCGGCCAGCCTCCTGAGTCCTGGATCCCCACAAGGTCTTGATATGGAGGTTCAAGGCAGTGACAGCAACTTGGATTTTTAAGACGCACTTAAGTTGCATCAATTCAGGGACTTGGGGACTGAACTTGTATTTGACTAAAATCGACTCGGGACTTGACATCCGACTTTAATCAGATAGGGTCAAGGATTCGGCACTCGGTGGAGACTTGAAAGCTTCGTTTACAATTACAATTCCTTGTACTTGAGTGTCTCATGCTCGATTTAAAATTAAACGACTCACAGGTTCTTCATATTTTATCCTCCAAAATCTCCAAAATCTAAATCTGAGAAGCTTTATTTTTAGTAACGTCTTTTAGATTGTATATTCCACATTATTTACTCTAGATTTTCTGCTATATCACAAATGACTACCTTTTACTATAAAATCGCCACATGTTAGTGTACTACGTATTATATAAGTATAAACCACAAGGGAAACTGACGGTCAATTTTGAAATGATTTTTGGGGTTGAACAAAGAATTGACTTGAGTGAGATTCGAACCAACGTTCTCCGGATTAACGTGCCGGCGCTCTACCAACTGAGCTAGACAGCTCTAGCCCTAGCTCAGTTGGTAGAGCGCCGGCACCTTAATCTGGAGGTCGTTGGTTCGAGTCCCACTCTAGTCATTCTTTGTTCAACCCCTAACAAAATTTATTTAAGATTAAACCAATCAAATGGTTCCAAAAACCAAAGATATACTTTCCCTTTAAGTTCTAAAAAAGGAAAGAAAAAACAGAGGGATAAGTGAAATATTTGCAATTAACAAAGTGTTCTTGTTGAAAAAGAATTGTCTTCAAGAGCTTCTTAAAGCCATTATACACTTTCGGTAAACAGTATTGTCCAAGTCCCACACTTCGTGTATCACAACTTATATATAAAATAACAATCCTGTGGAAATTTAGGCTCAATCGGACATCGGAGTCGGGAGAAAATAGCCGGAAAACCCACTCCTGTTTTCGCGCGTTTCGCCGTGTCATGACATGTGTTTATAACAAATCCGTAATTCTCGCTAACGAGAATTTATATTGTTTTACCGTTTTCTCAAAAAGTAAAGCATTTCATGGACTAATATTTCAAGAGAAGTCTTTCACCATTACCTTCTGTAAACCCTGTTAATTATTTGTAAATCTGTGAACTTTTTTTCTTTTTTTTCTGTACCGAAAGGGTCCAATGGCTTTAAACGTAGATTTGACTGTGGAAAATACATTGTTCTGGCAATGCAAATATATTTACATCTTATTGTCCATCATTGTCTGATGGCTTGAAGCACTATTCCTGTATCTCTCATAAAATCAAGTCCCTTTGAAGTGTGGCTTATCTCATTACAAAAGAAGAAAGAGTGGAGGAACTTTCCGAGTGCAGCTTAGGGCTTTTGTTAAAAGAGTAGTGGGTTTGTGCTATTCTGCATATAAATAAATAAACAATGAGAATCTTGCCGGCCTGTGTATTGTGTACAAAAACAGTCAACTGCATATTTATAGTTTTTTGTTTCCAATGGATTTCTGCATATGTTGTAAAAGTGCATTTATTTCTATGGTTCAATTGAAAACCAAACATAGATTAAATTGAAGGACCTGTGCTTGTGGTTTCCTGGAAAATAATTGAACAATTCTTCTAAAGATGCACTTTGTTTAATAATATAACATGGAAATGATAAAAATAATAAGCCATTTAAAAACACGTCTCACTGTAGCACCAAAGTGCCACTTCGAGTATGAACTTCATAGTCATTGGGTAGTCAAGTTTGCGTAGTGTTATCTTTCCGCACCTTCCATCTCTAGGACCCGGTTTCAAATCACGCTGGGGCACTGTGTGGATTAGATTTCCAGACCCTTACCCGACTGGTGGGTTTTCCCGTGGAATAATTCTCTGGGGTTTTCCTCCCACATCTTAAACGTGACATTTCCTTTCTTGTCTTCCTTTATTGGGTTCTTGTGTAGCACAGTGATTAAGTTCAATTCAATTCAATTCAATATTTGTTTATTTTCATATAAAAATACAAGACCAAATAAAAAGTCATAGACTAATGGCATTTGGTTTACAATAAAATTACATCAAAAATATATGTACAAGTTTACATGATAAGACAATAATTATTATTAAAAATTCTCTTTTCGGAGAATCCTGCGCTTCACAACCAAAAGAAATAAAAGACAATAGTTGTTTTATTTTTACCAATCCTGTATAATACCTTTAATAAAACACCTTCAAAAAAACAAAAACATTTAAGAAACAAATTGAGGAGAGAGAAGCCATAATTTCAAATGTTTGTCTTTTAAATTGGATGAAAACCTCCCCCACACTACTGTGATGAATATCATAAGAATAAGGAAGTTGGGAAGTAGTGAGCGCATAATTTAATAAAATCCCCAGTTGTGGTGAACAGCACACAAACATTGATTGAGTTAAAGCCAATTTTTAGGGCATTGCCTGGAGCCAAGCTGTTTCCTAAGCCTCATAAATAGAACATGAATGTTAAAGCACTATACATTCTGGTAAATAAGAATGGCTAGTTAAAGGAAAACTACATTTACTTCATTTCCGTCCTCTAGCACGCCTGAACACACACACACAAAAGCAGCCGCTCATTGGCCAATCCTGTGCGCGGCACGTACAAACCTGTGCGTTTTGATTGTTTCGTCATTGATTTACCTCTATGAGGGCAGCTGGATGACGATGATCCACCATACAAATATTGAGCAATGGCCTTGTGATTTGGACGTGTCGCGGAAGGATCTTTAAGTCTGTGGAGGTGGATCTTAATATAATGCCTGATGTGAAGGCCACGGTTTATCGGTTTCCCACACCTTGGAACATGACACGCGACACGTCCAAATCACAAGGCCATTGCTCAATATTTGTATGGTGGATCATAAAAAAACTTGCGGAACAGAAAAAAAAAATAAATAAATAAATCACAGATTTACAAATAACTTACAGGGTTTACAGAAGGTAATGGTAAAAGACTTCTCTTGAAATATTATTCCATGAAATGCTTTACTTTTTGAAAAAACATTAAAACAATTATCAATTCTTGACATCCAGAATTACGGATTTATAGTAAACACATGTCATGACACGGCGAAACGTGCAGAAACAAGGGTGGGTTTTCTTGTTATTTCCTCCTTGACTCTGATGACCGATTGAGCCTAAATTTTCACAGGTTTGTTATTTTATATGTAAGTTGTGATACACGAAGTGTGGGCCTTGGACAATATTGATTACCGAAAGTGTCCACTGGCTTTAAAGCTTACAAGTACCATACTTTGCATCGTACTGTGTACGTACATTCTATAAAACATGTAAATTGCACTTACTAACACAAAGATGACCATGACCCAATTTATAATGCTGTTAATCAGAAAATACTGCAGAGCAAATTTCTGTGATTTTCATCTGCCACTAAACCGAAAGGGAGGGGGGGGGTTCAAATGTAAAATTCAGGCAATTTGAAGAGGATAATAATATGTTCGCCATAGCAACAGTGATGTAGATTACCTTTTTGTGCTTTTAAAAGCAGCTCTATACAATTGGGCCCAGATTTTGTCATTTTTAATTTCCTCGAGATGTTTATGGGATTAACTAAAGATCAATTTATGACCTAGAATCACATAAAGGGCCATGAGTTCCACTGCCCTGGTATGGGCTTAATTTTAGAGAGCTGCTCAAGAGCAAAAAAGTAGCTAAGCCTAACATGATTATGCTTAACAGCATAAGGTTACCGCAGCCAAAATACCATGTCACATGCAAAATTAAAGACTGGTATCCTGCTCCTTTTTGCTAAGCAGACAATTTTTAAGTGATTTGAAATTTGGCCGTGGTCCCAATGTCTAGCTAAATTCAGACATTCTACCAAGCTAATGGATGTAGATGCACCCTTTACCGTGTTTACACCAAGAGTGTTCATGTTCCCATTTCTCAGCCTCATGTTACCGACAACATGACGTATACATTAAGTATTGATGAGGAACCAAAGTCACACTATCTTTTTTTCCCTGTCATTTTACCCTCCCCCTCTCCTCTTCTCTCCAGATGCCTAAGGACATGCATCTGCTTCGTTTCCTGAGAGCGAGAGACTTCAACACAGAGAAGGCCCACGAGATGATCACCGCCTCCCTGGCCTGGAGGAAACAACATCAGGTGGATAAGATACTCAGTACATGGGTGCCACCGGAGATTCTACTCGTGTCATTTGCAGGGGGATGGCACTACCATGACAGTGGTATGTACTCAAACAGGCCCTCTTGTGTCGGATAAAGGCCATGTCACTTGAGGCAGTTTACTGGCAGCCAGTTTGAGGCAAACTCCAGTAAAACAAACAAAAACATTTTCAGGGCTTGAATTTGACACTGGACTGCAGGCCCGAGGCCAGTGATTTAAGCCCCAGGCCAGTGATCTCATAAACCAACAAGTTCAGCAGTCTCATGTTTTTCAATTGGATGATAATATCTCTCTTTGTGATGTCTTTAACGGAAAGAAATGATGTTCAAATGTTGACTTTAAATTTGGTAATTACAATTCTGTTGATTATCAAATTATACTTATCCATCCATAAGTGAGATAATCTTCTCCTGATGCTTATTCAAATAAAATAAAAACTTGCATGTTAAACTCTTTGGACAGTTCTTTCTTCTGAAGATTCTGGTCTGATAAAAAAAAGTCTGGTCCAGTAAACATTTTGAGCTACAAGCCCTGTGGTCTTGTGGAAAATATTCAAGCTTTCTCATTGTCTTCTTGGGGATAGTTGGGTTACAGCTAGAAGACTGCCCTCTTGTGTTGCTGAAGTGTTCTTTGTGCATACAGTGCAGGGCCCAATTTCATAGCGCTGCTTAACGGTAGGCAAATTTTTGTCCTTAGTGTAGCAGAAAAATTTGCTAAGGTGTAATCGTATTCTACAGGTTAGCAGAAAAATTGGGCAGATTTGCATTGTGACGTCATTTATTTTGTGTGGTAAGCACCGGAAGGTTAGCATGCCTTTTCGTGTGCTTACGGTTAGCAGCTCTATAAAATGGAAATCGCACAGTAAGCACTAAGTCAGCGGCTAAGCAGCTTTATGAAATTGGGTTCAGATGGTTGCATATCTACATGTAAGCTGCCACCTAAAGGAACACAATGCCTTGGATCGGTTGAGTTGGTCTTTGAAAAGCGTTTGTAACCGTTTTTATAAAATGCACATGATTAGAAAGATATTTTAAAAGTAGAATATAATCATCCACACAAGTATCACTCGAAATTGCGTGGTTTTCCTTTTACCTCGTCAACTACCACGGTCGTCCATTAATGGGAGTCAACGTACAGTAAAACGAAATCCATGCAATTTCGAGGCTAATTTGTGTTGATCATTGTATTCTACTTTTAAATAATCTTTCTAACCATATGCATTTTATAACAAACGGTTACAAATGCTTTTCAAAGACCAACTCGACCGATCCCAGGCAACGTGTTCCTTTAAAATTGCCTTGTGTGACAAGGCCTTGAGACCGAGATTGCATCATAACTCATGTTACTCCGACGACTGGAATGAATCTGAGATAGCGCTTTCAAAATGATTTATTGATTTGACATGTTGAGAATTTTTATGATCAATTGCAAATCTCATTAAAGTCATAAAGGCCTTTTTATCACATGATGTGCTTTTTTTATAGTAAACTAGTAGAGGCAACCGGTTGCGCTGTTTGCAAAAGCAGTCCTGGTCCCGGTTTCATCAAGTCTGTGAGCATAAAAACTAGCTAAGCACAGACAAATCTTGCTTTAATAGCAGAAAGCGTTAACGAGCCCCAGAATTCCATAAAGGTTACATGGTAACAATGTAACCACGGGTGCCCCTCTCAATTTATTGCTTGGCAAAAGAAATTTGCCAAGCAGTATTTGCTGCTTGTGGGCTTCATGATATTGGGCCCTATTTCAGGTTTCAATTCATTTCAAATTACATTCGTATTCATTTCATCCCATCGGGCCTAAATTCCATCCGAGTTGCGGTAACCTGTGCTTTTGCTGTGGTGCCCTGGTGCTTTTGCTGTGGTGCCCTTTGCAAAGCTCCAATACAAATTGACATTTTCCTCATAGAAGTACCCCTAACAGAAGAAAACTGCTTTGCTCCTTCAAGAACCAAATTTAAGGCCTGCTGCCATCAACCCTTTTCCACCCAATACGTCAAATCCAGATTCAATGCATCAATCTTGATTCTTTCAGATGGGCGGCCCCTCTACATTGTACGGCTCGGTCAGATGGATGTGAAAGGTTTGATCAAAGCGGCTGGAGAAGAGGCTATCCTAAGACATGTGAGTAGTGAATACAATTAGGTTAAGTGCACCAGGGGGGCTTTAGCTGTGTTTCATTACGTTCATGTTTTGTACATGTAGAGACAGACTACCAGCTGAAGTCAATATGTTTCTGTGGCTGTTTATTGTGGGGGACCGGCTAAGCAAATTTCTGCGATGAATGATATTTTTTCGTCGCTTGACTAGCTGGAGGGGGAATAACACCTTGGGATGAGTTTGTGACAAGATACTATATTAGCCTTTGAGAAAGACTAGGGTTGAAACGTCAGGCCATTAACTATTTTTTGCATTTTATTATATTATGCATATGATGCTATCTGTGTCCCCATTTGTTTTGTGTACATGCAGTACCGTTTTCCTTGTATTCTTATAGGTATGTCTTTGTCCTTATAGGGAAGGGAAGAAAAAGGATTTCCTTTTCGTTTTTCCTACATGTTAATGTCACATATTTATTATCTACTTACATGCTCAAAGTGCTGTGGTCTAAATTAAATGGCACTATATAAAAACCCATTGTATTGAATAACCAAATTAAAGGAACATGTTGCCTTGGATTGGTCGAGTTGGTCTTTGAAAAGCGTTTGTAACGGTTTGTTATAAAATGCATATGTGTAGAAAGATGTTTTAAAAGTAGAATACAATGATCCACACAAACATGCCTCAAAATTGCACGGTTTTCCTTTTACCTCGTCGACAAACACGGTCGGACATTATGGGAGTCAATTCTTGACTCCCATAAATGGCTGACCGTGTTAGTTCTCAAAGTAACAGGAAAACTGTGCACTTTCGAGGCAAATGTGTGTGGATCACTGTATTCTACTTTTAAAAGATCTTTCTAACCCCAAAACCATATGCATTTCATAACAAACAGTTACAAACGCTTTTTATAGACCAACTCGTCCGATCCGAGGCAACGTGTTCCTTTAAGTTTTCACTTATACAAGTTACAGTGTATGTTTAACTGAGCAATGTTGTGACACTTTATATTGATTGATGTTGACATACATGAATGTATCAAGTGTGAAAAATGAAAAATATTGTAGTTGCTAGAGGTGAACAAAAGAGCTGGTTAGGGTTATAGGAAGGAACTCGTACAGTTGAGTATTGTCATGAGCCATTTGATCACGATGGAGTAGGGGTATCATTTTTGTAATATGAGGTTTTGACAGAACAGATGTTGCTCTAATTAAATATATATATTTTATGAGCTGTAAATTGTTGAGACGTTTTCCTTTTTATTTTCAACTGTAAGGATTGCGGAGTCGCTGGGCAATTTGTTTAGAACTCTTTCCCTACTGAATTCGACCCTTAAGAGTTTGAATATTAACTCTTAAGAGACCATAGCAGCCACAAGGGGCTTGTACCAAAATGCCTAGAGCGGGCCGTTGTTTGACCTACTTTCATTCACATAAAGAGGTCATAGTAAATGTCGTGTTTGCAATTTTCCAGTGTAGTATTTTAACATTTCAATTTCTTATCTTAGAACTTAGGTTTTCTGTTTCATGTGATTTCTGCTGACATTTTATTGAAAGCTACCGTGGTGAAAGAGTTAGGAGGGCTACAGACTTTTTGCGTTTTTATTTGTGTGATTGGTTTAAAAAAATTGAAAAAATAACAAATAAGGTTTTTTTTCGTTTTGTTTTTCTATAAAATATAATTATACAGAATATAATCTGTATTCCACAAGATGAGACTTGTCTCCAGTGTTTATACTTACTGGAGGTTGGTTGCTCTTGTTTGTCCTCGTTGTCTAGGTCTTGTCAATCAATGAGGAAGGCATGAGGAGAACAGAAGAAGCCACAAAGAAAGCTGGTCGACCAATCAGGTATGAGTAATGTGTTCGGTGCCAAACCTCTTGGAAGATGGGCACAAACATTAGATAGACTTAACTATGAAGCGTGGAACAAAAGTTGTCCACATATTAAAAGGAACTTGAAACACTTTGTGGACTTTCAAACACCCACACTGTGTTTTTGATAGTGTTGAAGAATACGAGTTTCCTTCGGAGTGCCCACAGAGTGACTGCAACACAGGGCATGTGTGTTTGTGCTTGTCTAAATCTTATCTTTTTCCACCGCAGTTCGTGGACTTGCCTAGTGGATTGCGAGGGTCTTTCCATGCGCCATCTGTGGCGACCAGGCGTCAAGGCTCTCCTCCGCATGATAGAAGTGGTGGAAGCCAACTATCCTGAAACGATGGGCAAGCTTCTCATCGTCCGAGCCCCGAGGGTCTTCCCCGTCATCTGGACCCTGGTGTCCCCCTTCATCGACGAGAACACGAGGCAGAAGTTCTTGATCTACGGGGGCAAGAATTACATGGAGCATGTTGGTGGTCTGCCGGACCATATTGAACAACAGTATATTCCTGACTTCCTGGGAGGGGATTGCTTTGTGAGTATTGGTGCTGCTTTAATAACCATGGTTGAGCAGTCTAGCTCATCGAACCCAAACTCTGGTGTTTGTCTGCAGCAGAGTGTGGATTCGAATCCCGGTATGACACGTTTGCCACTTAGTAAATTGCTTTTTCAAAAGTTGGGAAGTTATTGCAATTCTGCTCTACCAGCCAGTCTCCTAGTGGATGATATCCATGTCTGGATCTATATGGACTGTGAAGGGGGTAACCCTGTTTCAGCCCTAGGAGTAGGTGGCAACGTGCAAATAAGCAGCTAAGTGATATTGAATCCTTCTTGATTCCATTCATCACCTACAATTCTAGTCCAGCGGTCAATAACGTAGTAATTTCCACATATGTACTAAACAATGGTGTACCTTACCTCTATCGTAACAGTGTGATATCCCAGAGGGTGGTCTGATCCCAAAGACGTGTTACCGCTCCATGGAGGATCTTCAGAATCCAGATGAGCTACCACTCTGCTCAGAGACTATCTACAAGTCTGCAACGCTGCAGAAAGGGCTCCCTCAAGAGGTAGGATATTTCACCATCATTTAATTCTCTCATTTTTTTTTTTTTTTTTTTTTCAATTTTTTTTTTCCAATTCAAAAATAATATTATGTTTTGTATTATATATCCAGTCATTCTTTTACATCACATCAGTGCAAGTATTGTATAATATTGACAAAAGAGGGAGGCCGCCAACGTAAACGCGCCTCTGCATGCCAGCAGCTTGAATATGCTATAGCTATGTCCTTTGCAGTTTAGTTTCTTAGTACACATGATTATTCTCCCAAATTATTATGATTGCTGTTACTACAACAGCCACCAAGTGTCACCAAAAGTTGCAACCGGATTTGAATCTATCTAAATGACTTGTACTTTCTTGAGTTAAAACCAACGGTTCTTTTGAGGACCAACCCAACTCTTTAGAGATAGTCATTACATGGTAACACCGCAAACATTTCCACCATGCAAAGTTTCAAATCCTACTTGTATTTTCTGGTTAGGTTGTGGTCCACATAACGGACATGCACCAAGTTCTGACCTGGGATTTTGACATCCTACGAGGGGACGTGGTCTTCTCAGTCCTGATGTCCAGACATCCGCTGACCGTCCACAAGGAGCCCATGGGTCCCATGGGACTGACCAATACCGTGGTCATTGATAAGTCCATGGTGTGTGGGGTAGACTTCAGGCAGGTGGAGCTTCCGCTGGTTTGCAGGGCTGGAGCTAGCATACAGGTTGGTTACCTTTTTTTTTTATAGTATGCTATTGAGGTTATGTTCCGGTCCTAATTTTTAAAGTGCTGTTTATCAAATGGTTTTGGCTATCAGCACCCTGTAAGGTGCGTTTTTCTTGGGGCTGTGGCAGGGTGCCAATCAAGTCTTGTACTGTAACCAGGTAGTTGGGTAAAAGCGGTTTGGTTGGTGAAGTTGTTCATTCAGAATTGAGAAGTCTCCCGAATTCTGAAAATCTACTCCGTTGTAGTAGAGAAGTAAGCTCGGGCGATTTTGCTTTTTTTAACCCACGATATATCGTTAAAAAAATATCGCGATATTACATGATATTGTTTACTGTTTTTTTACCAATAATTTGATTTAAAAAAAATCAAGACGAAATGTAATCGTTCAAGAAGTTATATCAGGATTGTTGATAATATCATATCGACAAGCGTATAGAGAAGTCTCTTGAATTCTAAACAACAAACCTACTCTGCGGCAGTAGAAAACATACATGTAGCAAGACAAGTTCTCAAAAGAGCATAATCTACCTAGCAAGTAGATATACACATGGTTAAAAGTTAGAAGACGATCAGAGCATACTGATGGAAACGTTGACTCGTTAACCCCCAGTTCTTTTCAGAACCAACACTACTCAATAAGTGATGTTCACATGGTGTTACCGCAAACCTCTCTTAGTTATATTTCCACCATGTAAAGTTTCAAATCCTACTTATACACATGGTGTTACCACAAGCGAAATATACATTGATACCTCACCATGCAATGCCTTAAATTCCATTGTCTGTGATTCCTTCATCTAGGGTACTCACGTGTGTCAGGCGACAGGATGGTATATCCTGCAATGGAAGTTTTACAGCAATGCTAATCAGACCAAAGCAGACCAGGCGAAGGCCCATCAACAAGGCAAGGGACATCACCACCACCATAAGTCAAAGGTCATGTACTACTACGAAGTCTTATCCCACGAGGATTTCAGGTGGGTTGACAGTTTCTCCTCATTTTGAACTTGATTTAAAGGTGTTATACGGGAATGGTAGAGCTTGCAATATAGTCACACTGTCACAGACAGTGTTCATGTTTTTGGGTATCAACCATAGCAGGAAATAACAAACCTGTGCAAATAACCCGATAATCCATTAGGTGAGTCGGGAAAAATGGTGGGTTGTGATTTTGTTCAGCTCCCGTTCCCAAACAATAAATAAAAGATCAGACAAAAAAGGTCCAAATCCAATTAAACTTATATGCAGGTAACATGTAAAGGAGAGCCTTTGATAGTATAAAACATTGTGAGAAACAGCTCCCTCTGTAGTAACATGGTTTTTGAGAAAGAAGTAATTTCTCACTAAAATGTTTGAATTTGATTTCGAGACCTCGTTTTTGATTTTGAGGTCTCAAAATCAAGCATCTGAAAGCACAGTAAAATTTGTGCAACAAGGGCCTTTTTTCTTCCATTATTCTCTTGCAACTTCGACATTGAGCTCATATTTCCACTGGTTTGTTTTATCATGCATATGTTGAGAAACACCAGGTGAGAAGACTGGTCTTTGAAAATTACCAATAGTGTCAGGGAAAACAGTTATCAACGCAAACAAAAAACACTTTCATGTTTGGTTTTTTCCTTTCCTTGACAGGGGCTCGATGAGCAGCTTGAAATCTGGCCACAGCGGTTTTTCAGCACTGAGCATCAGTAGCACTGGCTCCAGCAAGGCCAGCGCCTCAAGCTCCCAGGTGTCCCGGTGACAACCACATCGCCACGATTCTTAGCTCTTTTAAAGAAAAAAACTGTTCCTATGAAAACATAGCACACTTCAAAACGCTGTCAATACCCTCAGAACTACCCCCGTTTATAACCAAGCAAACTGTTCACTGTTCATCCTCTTGGACCGATATCGGACACTCCACCTTCATTCGGAGTGATTTCCCACCCCCTTGAAAAAAGTTTGACTTGGAGGAGCAGGGCATTCCCCCCTGGATTGAGAACGTCACGATGAACATGTGCTGTGAATCTAAACACAGGATTTTGTATATGTGTGTGTATGCGTACTACTGCCGCTTTCTATGTGTGTTTCAGTCCGACAATAACCTCAGTACCCGAACATTGTGGCAACATGATCGTAGTGAATATTGTGGCTACTGGTGTTTCATGTCGGCAGTCTAAAATGTCTATGCTATCTACCTGGCAAAAAATGCTAGAGTGTAGTTGGGCCTTTCTCTGTGTTTGGAGGCACCCAATGTATAGATGTAACACTTCATGAATCATCTTAGTACTGAGTTTACATTCTTGCTATCAGGACTGTATGCCAAAGATATTTCCTAAAAGCTCAACGCTTGCCAGTAGCTGCAACTACAACCTCATCATAACGTAACAAGCCAGCCAGAAGTCATTGGCCAAACTATGGCATCGGCAGTGACTACCGCAGGATCGCTTAAAAGGACTGTTCTTCAAGGTTGTTGCTACAGCCAGCAGTCAGAGCCAAAGACGCTTGATTCGGATATGACCTTCTCCTCTACTGGGGGTCATGATTGGTGAGGTCAAACAAGTTCAACGCCTTTAAAGTCGACACCCATAGACTAAATTTATAATACTACATTACCTGGTGGAGTGTTGGTCCAATAATACCTTCTTATCCCACCATTATGTATAGCACAATCAAAGTAAAGTTCACACAAGACGGTAGAGCAAATTGGAACGTGAGAACCGAGCGCTTGTAAACTATCCCACAGTATACGGAGACCTCTTGTGAAGTTCAAACCGCCTTCCTGAAACGTGGTTTATATTCTACACATTACTGGAAAGCTCTATTAAAGAAAGAGGCTCATACAACACATCCTTTTTCATCAGGCAACTCACACCTGTTATCTCCATGTGATTCCTTTTCTAAACAGTGGACTTAATTGGATCATGTACAAACTAGTAGGCCTGCTGACTGCCCCAGGCAGATTAAACTGCTCATCCAATAGGTTTTATGACCTAAGTAACTCAATGTAAACTCACCCACTCACCAAAAAGGATGTATACTTTGGAATTTTTCAAAACTCTGAAATTCTTTAATGGAGCTTTCCCATAATGATCAGTGTGAACTGAATCATGATGTGTAAGAAAATGACCATTTTAAACTTTCCAAATCAGAAAAAAAAATCACTGCCTACAAATTTGTGACAGTTAAATACCTTTTCACTAAAGACACTCCCACTATACCAACTGCTTTGCAAAAATGCACTTACGCAAGATGGGCATGTAGGGTTTTGCCCCTCGATGAACCCAGTGTACTTGCACCACCATCAACAAAAATACGCTGTGAAGCTCTCCTGATGGTGGCAGCTTGCTTACACTTTGTGGGATTTCAACAAATTTGCGCCTAGCTGAGATTCCGAGTGGTCGATTCTGATTGGTCTATTGTACGAACCCTATATTCCTCCGTGCAGTAAATGGAATTTGTTTGAGACAAAGGGGGTTCTAGTCTGTTGTTTTGAATTGCAATTATTAATTGAAATGATTGTGTAGTGTACATACTATCCAGTAGTTCTCAGGGCATTATTATGTATTGCTACCAACGAGAACGAATCAATCATGTATCATGTGTTGACATTCTATTGTGTGTGGTAAAACTAATTTTCAGTGTGTGGCTAAAGGCGAGTCACACTGCAGCGATAACGAAAACGATAACAATCATGGCGCAAAGATTACGCATTCTATTGGTTGAATTGCTCCACGCAGAATACACACACGCTAATTCAACCAATAGATGGGTGGCATGGTGGGCTTGTGCGTAAAGCGCTCGTCCTCACACCAAGGTGACCCCGGTTTGATTCGCGGCCAGGGCCTTATGTGCGTTGGTTCTCTGCCGTGCGTCAAGGGTTTTCATGACCATCCGGTTTTCCTCCCTCGGGAAAAATCAAACACTTTTGCCAAAGGCTCCCTTGCATGCCTGCTTCTCGAACATGTAGCCGCGTTTTTTGCAATTCACCTCTTAGCTGCGAGTAAGGATGATTAGCCCCCCAAATTATTTTTTTATTTAATGCATTCTCTTTGCGTCGTGATAGTCAACGTTTTCATTATCGCTGCAGTGTGACTCGGCCTAAACATATATCAAGTTACTAGGGGTCCACTTTCTAGGAGCTGCTATTATGCAGGGACAATTTTAGCTAAGAGGTTACCAGTCAAACTACCATGTCATACATTGTAACAATGGTGACTGGTTCCTTCATGAACTTTTTTGCTTGGTGAAACTTATATACAACATTTTCTGCTTCAGCAGCTCTAACACATTGGCTTTTAATTTCATTTTACAGCTAAGCTTAAATATAACCTAGCTAAAATAACTCAATGAAAGGTGCTTAGCTGGACTATAAAGTTAGCTGCTTGTGGTTTAATAAAAGTGTTAACCGTTATTAGCTTTTAAGTATTTGCTATCTGATTGCACTTTTCGTGAAAAAAAGTGCAAGTGGTAGTTAATTAATGAATCATTCATCGAGGTACTCTAAAAGTTTATTGTCATCCATCATCCATTTTTGGGATGTTTTCTGACAGATTTTAACATTATTATTACACACATCTATTGACGCTCTAGTTATTAGTTTTACTTCCAATGGGTCCTCTTCCAAAATCATTGCTTTGGTTAACTTTAGCTCTGTGGGGAACTTTTGAAGCCCAGTGCTTTCAACAAAGAGGTCTCAAACCATGGCGTTAACAAAGGTCATCGTTCAGATCTAAAGAAGTTTCATATCTCTAAAAAAACCAAAGATGGCCACTCAATGTTCGGAAAAGGTTCAGACTCTCCAGTGGTCCCAGAAAAAAGTTTAGTGAAATGTGACAGCTTCCCTTGTATGCAACTGACTATGTCAAATCCAATGAACAGTCTCATTCATACAATGAAATGTGATTAATTATTTTTTTCTTAAAAAGAGCTAGGTTTCGTGGCGAGTGATAGCAACAGGATCACTTGCTGTCACTGTGATTTCAGTGGATCGTGTAAATTCTGTTTAAAGCACTTTTTTTATTACTATTGATAATATAAGGTAAAACCCAACGTTGTCTTCCATTCATTTGTGTGTTGAATACTCTAGGTGTACGTAGATGGTAGCATCAGAACGTTGATCAGGGCCCACTTTCATTGCTCTGCTTAACACCGAATTCTGTGCTTGCTATCAGCATTTTCTGACTGTGCAAGCGTCAAAGTTATGTGCAGCCGTGTAAGCGAAGAATGCCAAGCTAAACTTCCCTTCTTACACATGAAATATGCTTGATGTAATCGCTGAATTCCATGCTTACATAAGTGCTGATTCATTGCTTCCGGTAAGCAGAACCATGAAATTTAGCCCTGCATGTTGTGAAGAGATTTAGTAGTTAAAAACTGTGTGTGTTATGAGTTCTAGTAATATTGAATGACCTCGTATGATTTAACTTGGTTTTCCTCTTAATGGTGTATTAGATGTAAGATCAACTCGGCCATGATTTTTTCCACAAGATGATCATTCAATATTAAGTTGGATACCTTTTTCACTTCAACTTGGTGAACTTGTAAAGAAGAGCAAGATGGGACCTTATTCAGTGTAAAGGACTCTAAAGTACAACAGTCTATTATTATTAAATGCCATTTGTAGATGCTCATATTACAACACTTATCGATTTTTGAATACACGTACTTTGGGGGGTCTTTTCTGAATACGGATATTTAAGTCTTTGCTGATACTGCTGCACTGTTGTACTACACTATTAAGATTGGGGTCGTTAGTTGTTAATAAGTCAGGTACTCTGACCACGATGTCACACCATGGCCCTAGATGGCTCTGCTTACCAAGCGAAGAATGCCTAGTGACATGGAGTATGCATGCGCATGAGCACAACTTCCATGCTAAGCTGTGAAATCCGCTGGTAATGGTGGCATCACATTGGTAGGCTCACTCTCTTTGAATCAAGATAATGTACAGTATTGGTATAGTTGGTTTATATGCTGCTTAATCAAAGATATTTTCACAGGTTAGTTAATCTACATTTATTTAGGATTCAAACAATCAAGCGGTTTTAAAAACCAAAGGTATACTTTGCCTTTAAGGTCATGGGTTGTTTTCATTTATGCAATAATATTTGTGAAGGGAAACTTGTCGTTGTTAACCCTTAAGTGTCTTTGATGATTTAAATGGAAATCACAGCACAGATTTTCAATTTAACCCTCGGCTCTACTCTCAAAGAAGTTTCATCAGAGGAAGATTTTTGAGAAAGGTTTTTAAGAACCATGTGTTAAGGATTTCGATGTTGTAAAAAGAAAGAACTGGGTGAGATAGGTGTCAACGTTTTGAAGGCTGTGGTTTGAGCCTCATGAAGTAGACAGGGTAGATGCTTGACACTGTCTGTAAGTCTACTGATTATAATTTGAGGATTTGGTTAAGGCCTGTGCTGTGACTTTCCTTTAATTTTTTTCTCTATGCCAATGTACAGATTGTATGCATTAATATTTATAGCAATTCATACAGATGGATTGTGTTGTGTGTACAGTGTGTGAGTTGTGTGTTTATTTCGGTTGCAATTTTGAGTTCATTTCTTACACTTTTTCATATTCTGTTATTCCATACCCATGGGTTATATTGGTCTGGAGGATAAATTGTTATTAGGATTAGGTTTTGATAGGGAATACTAGCGAGAAAACGTGTTGTTGATTTGTGATGTATTTTGGCTTTTATTGAGACACAATGTCACCTCAATGTTGTATGCACATGTTATAATAACAGCGAGCTCACAGAAAAGGAGGTTTGTAGTAGAATGGAATAACCTCTACATGTTATAATGTTTGATCTGCGGCAAGTTTTATCAACCTTGGCCCATTTTCACAAAGTTGTTTAGAGCAGAAAATACTTCACAGCAAATTTCTTTCCTGAGCAACAAATTTAGTAGGGCACCAGGCGGAGCAATGTCAACTATATAGAAAATGTTGGCTGGTAGCCTGTTTCTGTTAAGCAAGATCGTTTCTACCTACAGGCTTTATGAATTGAGCTATGTACAACAAGGTAAAAATTGCTGGATTGATTTGTCAAGCAATTGTAGCATACCTGTAGGACCAGTCACAAACATATAAGTTACATAGTATGTTTTCAGGTAACCCAGTTCTACTGCTTAGCAATACTTGGTGTTGTTAATTTTGTAAAATGTTGAGTCGTTACACTGCCAGCTCATGTCAGAATCAACACAACTCAGAGAGGTCCATGGTTTAAATGTGAACCAATCTCATTATTGACGCCCTTTCAACATCAAACTGTGACTGCAAAATGTTAGAGTTTTTTCTTTCTTGCAAAAAATAGTTAATGGCCTGACCCTGGTTTTGACCCTAGCAGAGTCTTTCTTGGAAGCACACGGCTTTGCCTTTAACACATGTGCTGCATTTCAGTGTGTAATTATAGATGGAGAAACGAAAAGACAAAAAGTCGAGAGATGACATTGCACAAATCTATTTTGTTCTTTAAAAGCTAATGTATTTATCTGGCTTTAGGGGTTTTGATCTCTGCAGATATTCCTAGAAAATAGACCTCACGTTTACAGGTATAAAGGCAAGTTCTGTACATATCAAATAATTATTGTTAACATTAAAGTACTCTCGTTCTGAGGTATGTAAACTGTACTATAGATCCAGGGGGGATGTTTGAATGTAGGCCTAATATAAATACATTGTTGATTATAATCATGAGAGAGAAAACAAAATGTTGTTGTCAATAAACTCTGTGTAGTATCCGAGGCTGCAGGCAGCCCGATTCAGTATTCAGTCGGTGAGCGCAGGGAGCCATTGTAGCTGTCTCTACGACACATGAAAAGAAAAATCACTACAAACTCTTAAAGCCATTGGACCCTTTCGGTAAACAGTGTTGTCAAAGGCCCACACTTTGTGTACCACAACTTCTATATCGAAAAACAAACCTGTGAAAATTTAGGCTCAATCGGTCATCGGAGTCGGGAGAAAACAACGGAAAACCCCACCCATGTTTCCGCGCGTTACGCCGTGTCATGGCATGTGTTAAAAATAAATCCGTGATTCTCCTTAACGAGAACTTTTACTGTTTTGCTGTTTTCTCAAAAAGTTAAAGCATTTCATGGACTAATATTTCAAGAGAAGTCTTTCACCATTGTTTTCTGTAAACCCTGTAAGTTATTAGTAAATCTGTGTACTTTTATTTTTTTCCATAACCGAAAGGGTTCAATGGCTTTAACTAAGAAGTCATTTTGTGAGTTAGATTTGAATTAAGTGTGGTGCAATAACTTGCTGGATCACAAGTTCTTGCTTCAATTTGAATTCTTCAAACAAGCGGAACAGTTTCTACATCACATGATTCAGACTCATCTGGAGTTTGCTGGAAAATGCTAGCCCCCGACTTGTGTGACATAGCAGCTGTCTGTGTAGTCTGATGAATTCAAATTGAATTCAATCGAATTGAATTCAAATTTAGGCGGAAGGTTGGTACTAAGCAAGTCAGTTTACCACTTTTTAATAAAATCTAACTTGCAAAAGGCGTTTTGCAAAAGCAGTAAAGTATAGTGTTGTACACTAATTGAGACTTTTCATCATTAAAGTTTAGTCAATCTCTGTCTCCGCTGGTTGGATGTGTATGGTTACCCACGGTGATAGGGAAGTAATATAATATAAGATGTTACAAATATTTAAATTTAGTTAAAATAACAGGCTGTTGTTTCACAACTTTTTCACAACTGCAAATTAAGTCAAAAGTTGTAAGCTTGATATTGTAAAAAAAAACATTTGTTGTTTTTAAACAGTGTTTTTTAGGAAGCTGATAAATTATCTGGTGGAAGCCTCGGCCCAGTTTTACTAAAGCAATGCTTAGTTAAAGGTACGATCACAGATTGGTAATAACCCACCAAAAATCATAACCTTTAAAAAGTTCTTGTTAAGAAACACAGTTGGTACTTTCATTATTTCAACAAATGGTTGCTTAACATAACTTCTCCTGTGCTTATCAAGTTGCAGATTAAACCAGGAACCCTCGTACTAAAAAGTTTTGTAGTCAGAAAACACTTGTGTATACACACATTTATTTTAAATTCCCTGTATTAAATCTATTGATAAACAAATAAGTACATCTTCTATCCTGATGTCTTAAAGAGGTTTCTACACATTTCAGGAAAATTTAACAGGATTAAAACTATTAACAAAAATGTAAAAGGAAACGTACAATGTATAACCTGTCAGTTCTATGACGTAATGTGAGCGACATACATGTAAGCCCGGTTTATACTTCCTGCGAATGTGATACAAACGTTGGTGTCACATGACTGTTTTCGCAATATTTGTACTGTATTCGCATTGGAAGGAAGTATGAACCAGGCTTTAGGGGACTGTTCGCGCCAGCAGATATATACATGTACAGAGTCATTTTTTCTGTTGTTGGCATAGTCCTGAGCATGCATGCACTCATTTCTGAGAATGATAGATATACCTCGTACTTTGTGCTGCCTCAAAAAAGGTACCTACAGGTCTCCCATTGACGGAGGAGTTGGGGTGTGATTTTAGGGGTTTTAGGGTGGATTGTCAAAGTTTATGTCCTGGATGTATGGTAACTGTAGTTCCCTTTAATAGATCTATGCAATAAATAAAAAATAATTGTAAAAAAAGTTATGACCATCATTTGTTAGTTTGTCATTATTTGAATAAACCATAGTTTTGTTTTTAAAAACCTTATGTATATTGGGAGAGGTGTCAGTGAGGGTGTTCTCGGGATGAGATTTCTCCATTTTTAACCAGAAATCCAGTTTTTCCGCCAACAATACCTCCCCTCCCCCCCTATAATTCTATAATTTTACATTATTTGTTTATTTTTAAGAATTAAGATCAATTTTATATGAAGATAAAACCACATGGGATCCCCCAGAAATGCAGAGTAAAGAAACATGTTTGTAACCATGGTTTCACTTTCTCAGGCTTAACCGCTCGCAAGCGCTAATGCTTTGCACTCACAGTTAATGTTTTTTACAACATTCCTGGATACTAAGCTTACACAGTAGAAACGAGAAACTTAACCTTTTGAGAAACACAGAGAATTTTATGCCGAGGAAAAAAAGAGGGAAGGGCCGGGGGCCTTTCGTATGACATTTTAAGAGGGTATAGAAGGTCCTTTGACAAGTCCTTCTGGGTTTGCCTCTAGAAACAAACCCTTTGAGTATGAGACAACTAGTCGGGAAAAAATGGTTCTGAGAGGAGTTAGGAGTTCAAACTAACTGGGACAAAATGCACTTATGTTGTATATTTTCAGGGTTCAAATTTTAACACAGTGCCCTGGCATGGAGGCCAGTGTCAGGTCAAGAAACTGAAGAGCAGGGCAAGTCTCCAGTAGACTTGTAATTAAAAAATAAAATTCAAATGTTGAGATTGAGTCTCACAAATATCTTTCAAGCATAAAAAGACAAGATCGTGTTTACTACCTCTATGGTTTATTCAAATAAAACAGTTTTAGGATAGAAACTGTGTTCTCATTTTGATTCTATTCTTTTCTCATCTTGATTATGGTCTTGCAAATGACACCCCTGGTCCTGTAAAGAATCTGAACTACAAGTCTTGTGGGTTTTCTTTTCAAACTCGAGTCCTGATTTTATTAGCAACCAACCAAAAACATGCGACTTCCCCCATTTTAAATTCCCAGCCACGCCCACCACCCAGCTTTAAAACCATTGCTCTTGTCCGTCACAAGGTGGCGCCGGTTAAAGATGTTGTTATCAATATTTTGCAGATGGCGACTTTATTTAACCAGATGTCACACGGTATACTTCCGCTGTTTTTTGGGTGAACGCGTGTAAATGAATCCTGTTCGAGTCAATTGAATATCTGCATAATAAAGCCTGCACCTTTGGTAATTATTGGATGACACGTGTGGTGAGCTGCAAGTCGTTCAAATGGTAATGTTATATCTCATCGTGACCTGTGTTGAATGTTTAAACTCCATGTGTGTATCTTCCTTGTTTTTGTGATTTTCTTTACTCACTGTCCGTGACTGTTAAGTGTTATGAGGGTAGTGTTCGGTTGAGTGTTGTTTGTTGTAATGTATTGTTACAACAACCATTTTTACCAGGTATGTTTTTAGCAAACACTATTTTTTAAGCTGTTTATATTATATCATGACACTAGGTTAGGTTTTGTTTGCCAAGTATTGGGGGGGGGGGGGGGGGGGACATTACTTCAATTCAATAATAACCAATATCATAATCTCACAACACAAGCGTTTCATTTTGACCTTCTGTCCTTTTGATATTTTTTTATAAATCAAATCTCGCCAAAATTAGGCTATAAATAGTATTCTTTGAACTCTCAACACTTTGTCTTTAGTTGCGATAACGTAACCCTCCTGCCGACGGCAGGAGGGTTATGTTATCGCAACTGTCAAAACTTAAGCATGTTAATCGTAGTTGCAATAACGTAACCCTCCTCCCGACAGCCGCGCGACCGTCGGGAGGAGGGTTTTGTTATCGCAACTAGTTAATCGAGAGGTCCAGAAAATCCACTCTGCAAACTCAAAAGACAAATGTTAAAAAGTTATAAGTTTATATTCATAAATACCTAAGATAGTTTCCCTATTCCTATTGGTGGAGAGCGCGTCACATGGGGGTGTATAAACCTTTGATAATGACCAGTGTTTATAATGAGCTGGCTTCAGCAAGTCGGGCGCGCAAGATTATCACGCGGAACGCAGATCATAGCTATAGTAACAGCGCGTAATCTTCGCACGCGCACATAATCTAAGCGTGTACACACAACCCACGCGCATCAGATTCTTTACAAAGTTTTTGAAAAAAATATCTCAAACCTCGAATTTTCAATTGTTAAAGTGTCTATAAATTGTATTTTTTTAACGTTTTTTAACAAAAGAGCATTTATGAATGGGAATAAAAGAGTAGTGACTCGTTCTTAAACATCCGTTTAAAACCTTGCAGGGTCTTTGCCGTGCGATAGAGGCCCTCGCCTTCGGCGACCCTGCCGGCTTTAAACAGCCGTTGAAGAACTCATCGCTACCCTTTTATTCCCTAATTGTAATTCAGATCACATCCACGCCATTTTACTGTAATTACAATTATGTTGGCAAACCATAATTTGTGTACAGAACGATCCCACGGGTCGGGGAACAGCCCACAGGTCTGTGATCAGTCTGTTTACTTTTTGCTGATTGCTGCGCATGCGATAGTTGTGATAACGTAACCCTCCTCCCGACGGCCTGATGACTCTTGAGCATGCGATTGCAAAAAGGCTACAGACTTGTCCAATACAATCAAATTTTCTTGATCGACGTTTGTGTATTATTTAGATTAAAACTTTGATTTGCCTCAAGAAGGGGTGAAATACATGGAAATATGGCAATAGTAGAGTGATTGTAGTGTAGACTTAGCTTTTCTGGTTCACACAGGTTATAACGAGACATTGAGACTTTTTCTTGTGTTTTCTGAGCATCTAATGAGAGCTTTTATTTACACAATGCAGCCAGAATAAACTTCAAAATGCTAAATACCTTTAACTTTTACCAAGGAGAAAATGTTAGTGCCCTTGCTCTTTCAAAAATGAAGCGTACAGGCGCAGGCCTGTTCTTTCTATGATTAAGAAGTGTATTTTTTTGCATTTTATAGATTCTAATACACTAGTACAATAAACAGCATTAGGTGTGATAGGCAACATTGTGGCTGTGCTGCAAAATGCAAAGATACTATTGATGACATACAGAAATTGAAAAATACACAGAAGTAAAACATAATGGGAGACTTTTGAGCTGCTGACGGCAGCAGCAGCAGACATAACAGTCCCTTTTTGCAGCTCTGAGAGTGTGTGCACAGCATGTTCAGTAGGTCTGTGCATGCGCATTACTGGCGTTAACTGTGAAAAAGGGCCGACCAAAAGTCTCCCATTGAAATAAGTTTTAAACAGCAGAAAATTGTTTCAATGTTGCATACACCCATGTAAGTGAATTTTTTGGCACAGACATGACATACCCCTGATGTACTTAGCCTTGTCCAAGGCTCGTTATGCAATCAAATACCCAGTACTGTGCCAGTACATGTACTTGTATGGGATGCAGTTCGTCGTCCAACGCTACCTGCTGAATGCAGAGTGGAGTGCTGCGTTAAGAGCCTTCAACAAGGCTACTGATGTAAGTGCACTGCTGTGAGCCTGCCATTGGCAAAACCTCGACAATGCTCAACGTGCTCAAGGGGGAAACCCTGCAATCAGGTAGGGACTGAAAACCCAATCTATAGTGCAAGACTGTGGTCTGAGGTGGGATTCGAACCAGGGTTAAAGAAACCGCTGAGTCTCCCTGATTCCTCATCTCGGACCCCAAACTCCTATTGCATCTAGTTTGTCTTGATAAATGGAATGTGACGCTTGAAATATTGGTACCATGATGTCAGCAGAGTTCGGGCAGTTTCGCGGAAACCAGCATTCCTCAGGTAGTAGATCATCTCGTTGGACCAACTGCTTGTCAGAGAAGGAAACACAGACAGAAAGAAAATTGTGATGGTGTAATTTTGTTCATAAACCGAAAAACAAAATGTCAAGATCACAGCTGGCAAGCTGGCAAAACAGGCCACCAAAACTATGAGAAGCATTGTGTGGACTGCTCTGTGGTTTGGTCGTGGTGGCTCAGGCTGATTTCTAGCAAGTGCAAGTTGATTGTTCATGGCATTTATTTGTCGAGCATGATGACGTGAAATGATGAAAAGCCTGGTGTATGTTATTAAAACAACAAGCAGGCTACTGGTTGCGATGCAAAGGTAGATCACCATCATATATTGAATGTATTCTTGAAGTACTTTTTCCAAGTAGAAAACACACGTCATAGTTTTCAGACTGAAAACTGATCTCCATTCGTTAAGGAAACCCAACGAAGTCGCCAGAAGGGTTACAATTCCCCACACACAACATACAGCAATTCGTGCACGCCTGACTGTAACAAGTGAATTGTATTGAAGCGCATGCACAATTGAAATGTAACGATCAACGGTTAAGATAAGTAGCGACAAATTAGACATGCAGGTTAAAATTATTCCCATAAATGCTTTTATCCCACATAGCGTAGAGTGACCACAGTTTTCACAAATCACTGATAAGGTAGCTGGAACAGCAATAACAAACCCAACACCAAGGTCTGCGACTGTCATGGACCTCAGAAACACTTTTGTTGTGTCTTGGATACTGTTGACTTTAGGCAAAACAAATAAAGAAAATAAACCCAGTGTTATTATGAGAATTGAAGTCACACCGACAATGCTACCTCTGATAACGTTGTAGTCGTTCACGTCACTCTCAGTTTCATTCATGGTGGAGTTATTAGTGCTGGTATAAGAACAGCTTGAAACAGTGTTAAGGTGTTGTCAGTTGGATCTTCCAGATGTTTATGAAACTATCCTTTCCAGACTAAATTATTCACTCACTCACACATCCAGAGACTGTCATGATGGTCACTGGGGTACCTTGATGGATGCATCTGTTGTCAGGGATCGGCACAGTTATCTGTCCTCTGTCATGCATACAAGGGCAGTGTTTTGGCCTCTCAGTCTCGAATACTGTCAGACCATGAATTCCTCTCTGCTGCTTCCCTCAACTATTCTTCGGAGGATGGTTTTGGACAGGGAGTCGTGACGGGACACATGAGCATACCAGGCGAGCTTGCGACATTTCACTATTGCAAGGGGTGGTTCCTGAATGTCAGCATACATGTAGGTGTTGATTTGCTGCCTGACAAAGTCATCTGTCTTGTGCTCTCTGGTTAAGATGCGCAGGATCTTTCTGTAGTTCACTTATGCTCAGAGGATGTACATGTACCAGAACAATTCAGGTTGAGTAGAACTATCGTTGCTAACGATGAACTCAAGATGAGGATTTTAAGGATGATGATGACTGGGATGAGATTATTGCTGCGAGTACGACAATAATGGAGAACGTTGAAACTGGTATCTTTGATTACGAATGAATCTTTCAAATCAACACATTAGTATTCCACACAGAATAATTTCAATCTGCAGTTTTTAGTTTCATCAAACAAGGCAGAGTTGAGTTCCAACATTATTTAGATGCGGTACCTGTACCAGAATAATTGGGCTGAGTCCTAACAATGAACTTAAGACAAAGACGAGAACGTGACTGCGATGGGAATTTGACAATTATTGAGAATGATGAAACTGGTATCGTGGATAAAGACTGCATCTCTAAAATTAACATTTCTTTTTTTGCCTCGTCAAACAAGCCAGCAGTGCGCTCAACTCATTTAAGCAGAATTGATGATTGAGTTGCAAACATTGGCCGCGCCCATCATTTACTGCAACTATCACTTACCATGTGCTGACTGGCTTACTTAAAGCCAGCCTGCATATTGCTGGCTTTAAGCATTAATGGTTTAGTAAAATTATTATTAGCAGTGGCTAAGTGGTTTTCTTTGTAGTGTCCTCAGTTTAATCACTGTCTGACTTTATCACTTCAAAGTAATTGCAATTATCGATTGATGTACAAACTGACGCAATCGTCCTCTTTTTTCTCTGTGGCAATTTTCATCAACTTAATGTTTCAGCTGAGTAAAGTTTTTGCTTTGTAGACCCACCCCTGTTGTTTGTTATTGGCTGTCGCATCATTAAAAAACAATTAAAAAATTCACTGGGAATATTTACTGATGAAACAAACTGTTGACTTTTTGCAGAATGAGATTACAATTTCATCAGCTGAAGTTTTAAATTAATAAAGTTGGCTTTATGTACCCCATTATTAACTGGTCAATTATGTCAATTTGCCTTGTTGTTTGTATTTCTGACAGTATTCTTAAACAGCTACCTGAGCGGAATGTTTTCAACAGAAATGGTATTTTTACTTGTTTATAATGCACTTGTTCACCATTTTAATGTAATTTTGATATGTGTACACTTCTGAACTTTTCGTAATTATTGAGTAAAAAATCAGGCCCCTACCTAAAGGTTTTTTGAAAAACTAAAAACACTTCTGCCGTTGAGAGCGGGCGTCAAAAGACAATGCCGCTGACGTCATTTGTGGGAGTTTGCTTTGTTATACATCCACGCTGCAACAAAGCCACTTTATCTACTTATGACGTTTTGAGAGTGATTACGTAACGGGGCTTTTTGCAAATCTCGCAGAAAATCTCTGGACAAGGGCATACAAAATGGATGTTTTTTAACACAATTAAAACCTATTTATAATCATATGACTCGATTTCTTTATTCATCGAAAACATTTTAAGTGGAATTCAGCAAAGTTCACGACTTCAAGCAGGTCTTTAAAGAAGTTTAATTTAGGAGAGGGACAGTCTGTTGATCTATGGTTTCTGCACTTTCACATTAATTGACAGCTTTGTGTGCTTTGACTGTTTTTTTGGTTTACATTGAATACTGTCTGGTTTCAACACAGTCTAGCAGACAGTGGCTGGTATCTCCGACTAATAGTAATAAAATAATTATAATTTATTCATTTATATATTGCGCCCATACCATAAAATGTACACAAGCGCATAACAAAATAATTATAAAAATATTACAATTTAACGACAGGAAAATATACAGCAATCCAAACAAATGAAAATGAAAAAAGACCTTACAGAACATCCGTAGAGTAAAAATTGCAAAATATTAAGACAGTAAACCCAAATAAATTAGTAAAGGAACAATATGCACTGGAAGGAACAATATGCAATCCATTTCAGAGAAAATAGATTAGATCAAATAGAATAGACTAGATCCAGTCTGATTTCTACAGTTGGGCTGTCATTATAAAGAGCTCTGTTTAAAGGCACTGGACACGATTGGTAATTACTCAAAATATTACTATATTAGCATAAAACTTTACTTGGTAACGAGCAACAGAGAGCTGTATAATACATTGTGAGAAACGACTCCCTCTAAATGTAACGTTGTTTTAGAGGTAATTTCTCACTAAAATAATAACAGACTTCTGACCAGAAGCCTTTTATTCCTATCTGAAAGCACACTATTTTGTACAACAAGGGTGTTTTTCTTTCATCATTTTCTTGCAACTTCAATGACTAATTGAGTCCAAATTTTAACAGGTTTGTTATTTTATGCATTTGTTTGGTATATACCAAGTGAGAATACTGGCCTTTGACAATTACCAAAAGTGTTCTGTGCGTTTGAAGGGTTTGGGTGTTTTTTGTACGACTCATCAAAACACAAACGTTCACAGATTTACATTAGACTTACCGGGTTGGTAGAAAACTTCCCTTAAAATATTACTTGCTGAAGTGCTATAGCTTTTGAGAAATTACTGTACAAAATTCCCTGAAAATAGTTTTATCATACAACAGATTTGCACGACTCTGCTCTGTGATTTTAACTTTTTTTCTCAAAACTTAATAATATTGAATATTGAAGCTGAAACTTCCACAGGTAAATTATATTGAGTAGGGATTCATGTCATAGCCGAAATGTGATATACAAAAGGGTAGCAAAACCCTTTAAAGGCAGTGGACACTATTGGTAATTACTCAAAATAATTATTGGCATAAAAACTTTCTTGGTTCTGCTTATCAGGCTTAAAGAGTGCCATTCTGAAATCCCAAATCTCATGTTTCTTTGTTTAGCACAGTAAAATATACTTAATGTTGGATATTTTCTACGCTCTAAAAATGTATTTATTATTATTATTAATTTGCTGTTCTCATAGCAATGTACACGCTATAAAGAGTTACAGTAGTAAGATGGCTTGTCCAAGTGACCTTGTTATAACGAGCGTTGGCTGTACACGTATGTATTTTGATGTTACTGGCAATCAGTATACATTCCCTGCTAATAATAGTGGCTTCTAACATGTACGTATAAAGCGCACGTATCTGTCACTTAGTGACGCTCAAGACGCTTCAACAGTCAGTGTTTTCCTGCAAGGTGTTGTGGAGCTACAATGTACAGTGTACGTTTTTGAAATATGAGACCTACTCCTTTGGATACTATGCTGTAGCACCATGTTCACAATAAAGCCCGCTTCATACTTCCTGCAAAGGGGAATGCGAAGTGAGTTTTGACTTCACATGGCTGTTCTCACAGCGATTGTTTTGCAGGAGTTGAACACAGTTCAACTGTTGCCAATTTTTTCTTGCAAATTTGTGATGACAAAATTTGTATCAAATTTGCATTCGCAGGAAGAATGAACCGGGCTTAACAGCATTTGTGTAAGGCCGAAATGAAATTTTGACATGTTAGATTTAATGTTACATGTACATCTCAATTATATAGGATTAAAAAAATTAAGGTAAAAATTGCCTTTAACGTGACATAATTTCCATTGACTCAACAGTTTCCTTTTCTTTTCCTATGTCCACACAGCTTGATTTCATATTGGCTTGAATCCAATCATCATGCCAGCTCTGGTTTTATTCAGACGTCGTTGGAGGATCGGTAGTGACGACTTTGTATTTCCTGGCATATGGTCCTTCCTCTTCAGAATCCTGTGGTGAGTTGAAGAATGCATTGCCATACCTGGAGTTTCACGGACGCCACGTAGGCCACGGAAGCAATGGCCTCTGTTGCCCCTTGGCCTTGGTGCCCCTTCAAGAGTTTCCCATAGACTTAAAGATTTTCCAATGGAAGTGCCCTTTGCAAAATGAAAATGGCCTTGCCTTCTCAAACATGAAATTCCAGGTCTGCAATGCAGAGCTGGAATTTACACTGGACCACCGGCCTGGGACTAGGGCCCAATTTCTAGGCTCTGCTTACTAGCACAGAATCGGTGCTTACGGAAGCAGGGAATTCTGTGCTTCTGGCAAGCATATTTCACGGGTTAGCGGCGAATTTCGACTTCTGCACTTGTGTACTCCACATTACTAGGCATTCTACGCTTACAAGGCTAGCGCAAAATTTGGCGGTAAGCAGAGCCATGAAATTGGAATCATTAGTTTCAGACAAGCTTATTAAATTTACATACTACACTGTTCTGGGTTTTTAAACAAAGACAAATTTTCTGGGGCAGGACTTCAACCTGCGACCTCTGTAAAAACATTTGCTCTAACAACTAAGCTATCTAAACCCGAATGTTAGACCTCCCTATTTTGTCAATATCTTTGTTCGGGGGTGGGGGGGGAGGGAGGAGGGGCAGTGAGGAGGGGCAGTCAAAAGCCATTCAACATGTATACTGCTGAAACTGTCGACATTAGGGCTAGATAGCTCAGTTAGTAGAGCGCCGACATGTTAATCCTGAGGCCACAGATTAAAGTAGTGCTCTCGACATTTGTCTTTGTTCTACCCCAAAATGTTTTAAATTGACCCAGTCAGTTTCCCTTGTGGGATTATTTCTTTAAACTGATAACTGAAATAATATTTGTATTTGTGGTATCTTTAAACACCGGACATTTTCTTGCTATTTGGACTGATGTTCCGACCCATTTTGACTTTCCCCTATACAGGCTAACAGCAGTATTTGTCGTATACACCTCCCGCGTCTCGTTCTTGGAGTGCCATGGGAGGGATCTACTAATGACTTATTTAATCGGCCTGATGACCATTCTATCAGTCACAATATGTCTGGAGTTTATCGTTGTGTACATAAGCGCTCAGGGGTCCATATTGAACGCGACACCCAGGCGTCATTTACCACTGGTGAGAATAGAGAGTGTAGGATAGAAATAAAATACAGAGAGTGCTGAGCTGAATCGCCGTCGATGATGATAATGTCCTCTTGTGTCTCCACAAGGCTAACTTTATTATATACCCACCAGTCCCTTAAGAATTTCCTTTCTCAGATTTTTATTAACCAAAATAACCTGTCTGAAATTAAGCATGAACATAAAGGAAATTATGCACTGTAGGACCTGTGTCGTACTTCCACCCCTAGAAATTTGCATATAAAAAAATTGTAATATGTATGAATTTGGTTAAAATGTACAGTTAGCGTCACAAAAAAATAACTCCTTCTTGTGACATTTTTTCCTTGTAGTTTCTCTACGTACGAGTTCTTGTCTTCATCATTGAGATTCTCTTCAGCATCTTGGGGGCCATCTGGATGTTCAGCGAGTTTGAGTTTGACAAGACGAACAGCTGCGAGAGGAACATCGTTCGTCTGGTCCAAGCTGCTGTCATCATCAGCTGGGTGCTCCTGTTCGTCGTTTGCGTCGCCGTGCTGCTTCTCTTTAATCCTTGGCATCATGATCACAGAGATGGAGATGACGATGGTGATGAGGAGCATGTCATCAACCCGGCTGTGCAACTCAAGTGGGAACAGAGGTACATGGTTAACATGCAGGCACTGGATTTTTTCACGAAGACAATTTTATAAAATGTAATATTAATATTATACAATAGGCCACTACTTAGTGGCTTCTTATATAGCAAGTTGCTTTAACATGTCGTTTTTTCCTGCAAGGTATGTGGGACTCAATTGAATTATGAGACCTAATGCTTTTACATACATTTAGCACAATGTAATGGTTTACAAGGTGCTGTGGCACAATATGCTGCCAATCAAACCAGGAACACCGGGGTGAACCCTTTCTCTTCTCGATAAGCGCACTGGGTTCTTTTACGTACAAAATACAACACACAGGACCAACAGCTCTATGTCCTAAAGCATCATGGTTAAGAGTCTTGCTTAAGGACATATTATGTGTCACGTCTGTCTTATTTCTTACTTTCAGATGTAAGATGCTGTGTTGTTGTGCAGGAAAGGATGACAATTCCCAAGTAGCATATGCTGAAGTGGCTGCTATCCTCTCCAAATTCTTCCATGTGAGTCATCCATTACGATAATAATTATTTATTAAATTCTTTTTTAACTTTCAAAGCTCAAACACCTCGAAGCGCAAGGACAAAAGTGTCACGACAGGGACTCAAACCCACACTTTGCTGAACAGAAACACCAGGGCCCAATTTCATAAAGTCTGTAAGCACAAAAAATTGCACAGCACAGAAAAGTATTATCAGCCAAAATTACATTAAGTTTGCATTGTTGTGATACACGTAGGTGCCCCACTCATTGTTTCTGACAGTTTTCAAGCAGTATTTTCTGCTTACAGCTTCATGAAATTAAGCCTAGGGCTTGAGTTGGTTGAACAGAGTTAAAACCTTTTATGTAAACTATCATATCCCCATGACTATGTGGGGGTGTCGTGGCCGGGCGGATAAGAGCAATGAACTCAAGCTCTGATGTTTCTGTTCAGCAGGGTTTGGGTTTGAATCCCGGTCGTGACACTTGTCTTCTTGAGCAAGACACTTAACTATTTAGCTTTCTCCACCCAGGGGTACATGTAAATGGGTACCTGTGAGAGCAAATTTTGTTCTTGTGATTGATTAGCTTAGTGCGCTACATATTTGGCGCCACAGACTGAATACTCCCCAGTGAGCTGAGATGTTTTAAGGAATGATTTAAGGCCCAGTGACCACAGGTAATAATGTTGAAGCGCCATGAGCATCACTGCGTGACGAACCTGAGCGCTGTATAAGAAGCCACTATTATCATTAATGTTGTTATTTTTGCCTTAAGGGTCTGGACACAGTGCCTTCAGACATCATCGCAGGTCTCATCCTGATGCAGTTGGAACAGGAGCGACTCATGCGGAATGGCGAGCAGCCCACATTGACCCGCCCGTGCGGGCCTTGCCTCTCCGCCCCCTCCCAGCCTGCTATAGAGGAGGTGCCCCAAGCCCTACACTACCTGAAATTTGCAAGCAGCGCCTACGGATGGAAGATGTTTGTCTGTGCTGATTTGTGCTGCGGGATCTGCAAACTCTGTGAATATTGCAAGTAAGTTGAGCATTATCTACATGTACCTGGCAAGTTGATACACACATGGTGTTACCGCAAACTAAATATATATTAAGCTTTTGTGTTATGAATATTCTATGAATACATCAAACTTAAAAAGGAAGGGAATTGTCAACTTCAATTTTTTGATGTACTCATTTTCCAATAAATATATTCCTAATTACAAGTCTCTAATCTGGCATTAAAACATTGTAAATTGCCATCGTATGCAATACCTTTCCAGTGCAATTTTTTTTCAATATTCAAAGCATCTAATGACAAAATTCTGAGAAAAATGGGTTTAGTTATTTTTTTTACAGGGATGTCTTGGTTCATAACCAACATTTTCAGAGCAATATTTGAAACAAGGCATCATTGGATTTCAGCAGCAAATTGATTTTTACACTCCATGGACAAAATTTGTGTCACTAATAATGTTAAATTCAAGGCCGTTTTGAATTTTAATATTACCAAAAGTCAGTTATGAACCAATGTATTCCTGATCAAAAATGTACCAAACAATTTTGTTTGACTCGCATGAGGACTTGATCTAATGGAAAATTAGTACATCACAAAAACTAAGTGGTTGTTTCCCTTCCTCATTAAGTAGCTGAAAATTACTCTCTTTTGTACTCGGCCTAATTAAGCTCATTTGACTAATGGCTGTAGATGTAACCGTAAAGGCAAAGCTTTTAAGCTTTAAAAATGGTTCTGGTACTTTTTGTACAACACAAAACACAAACGCACACAGACTTACATTAAACTTACACGGTTTAAAGACAATGATGGTAGAATTCTTCCCCTAAAATATTACTTGCTGAGGTGCTGTAGTTTGGGGGAAAAAATTAGTAAAACAAATTCACATAAACAGTTTTTTTCTTAGTGAGATGAAAATTATTTTAGCATGTACTGTAAAAAATTTACGCGACTCTTCTGAATACATTGCTTTACGATTTTTTTATTTTTTTTTTCAACTTTTGATTTTCGACTAATGATGCTGAAACGTCTTCGTTAAATAGTATTGCAGGCAATTTTATGTCATGTCCAAAAACTTGATCTACAAAAGGTATCAAAACCCTTTAAAGATGGGAAACAAATTCTATATCATTTGTTGTTATGCATTGAATGGCCTCCTGCATGTATAGTAGAGCAAAAATGCCACACTCAAAATTCATCAGCTGCTACTTAAAAAAAATCTTTACTTGCTGCTTAACAATTAGTGATTAGTGTGCTCAAAACATGCTCAGTCTAAATATTCATGCCATTCAAAATTTGCTGAACAAAATCATTCCCTATTATTACAAATAAAGCTGTTTTTTGATAACTGCGAAATTCATACTTTTATTATTATAACTGATTTGATAGTTTGTCGTGTGTCATTGCTGAGCGATCAAGCCCACTGGACCCAAGCTCTGGTGTTTCTGTTCAGCAGAGTGTGGGTTCCAGTCCTGGTTTTGACATTTGTGTCTTTAAGCATGATACCACTATTGCTGCATCCTTCAGACCTGTTTCTGTGAATAAAATTGTCCTTTGCCCTCCCTTATTGCTTTTCACCAACTTTCTGAAAATGTAAGGAATGACCAGCGGATGTGAGTATACAAACAAATTGAATTTAATGTTCTTAACCTTTCAATTTGTACCATTTTGGTTTTTGAATCATTGTGCACCTTTTAGATTAAAAGAAAAAGCATGTCAATTCCGATGCATGTTTGTTTAGCTTTTAGTGGTTTTAACAGACCACTTTAGTTTATTTGTTTAGTTGTGTGTTTGTTCACTGGAGTTAGAGTTAGTGTAATTGAAGGTGAGGGTGAATTTATGAGTTTTAGTGATAGAATGGGATTTGTGTAGTTTAAACTTTTATCACTTAGGTAGTTACTGCAGCTACTGTAACAAGAGCAAGTTTGACTGGTTGACTGATGGTTGATTTCAACCTAGCACTAAACCTGTACCTTATTAATACCGGTCAGTCAACTGCTAAATGCAACTTTAACTGCAAACTAAAGCCCAGTTCATACTTCCTGGGAATAATGCACATTTTTACATCACATGGCTGTTTTCACAGCAAATGTTTCGCAGGAGTTTAGAACTAGTCAACTGATGCGAATTATTCGTTGCTAATTTGTGACGTCATAATTCGTTTTGCATTCAAATTCGCAAGATGTTTGTTCAAACCGGGCTTAATGGTTGACTGGTGGTGATCTCTACCATGACGATTAAACCAGTTCCTAGTTTAAACTGGTCAGTCAACTGCTTAGTGTAAGTTTGTTTGCTAACTAATGGTTGACTGGTGGTGATCTCTACCATGACGATTAACCAGTTCCTAGTTTAAACTGGTCAGTCAACTGCTTAGTGTAAGTTTGTTTGCTAACTAATGGTTGACTTGTGGTGATCTCTACCATGACGATTAAACTAGTTCCTAGTTTAAACTGGTCAGTCAACTGCTTAGTGTAAGTTTGTTTGCTAACTAATGGTTGACTGGTGATTGGTGTTTTCCTGGGGGTGGATTTCTTAGAGAGTTAGGGCTAGTCTTTTTTCAAGTTAGGACAAGTTACTCGTCTTAATTTTAAGACTGGCCATACATTTTAATATCTCTTGGGACTAGTCTTAAAGGGACTGGTCCTGACTCTTTGCGGGATCGACCCCTGATATGATATAATTGTAAGCATTTCCTATGGACACCTTTTTAATGTATTGTAAGTTTAACTAATCTTTTTATAGTTGTGCTTTTCCATCACATTTTAAATTTCGCGGATTGTGGTTTTAATTATTGGCTGGTCCATTTTGTGGTTTATATTTTGAGAAATCTTTTATACTCTTTGGTTATTTTTGCTCTTGTTTGCAGCTATTTTTAATGTGTACAGCGCCTTGGGGTCCAGTCATGGATGTAAGGCGCTTTATAAGCGCTGTTTAATATTATTGTTATTATTATTATTATTATTGTTGATCTCTACCATGACCACTAAACCAGTTCCTAGTTTAAAGACACTGGACACTATTGGTAATTGTCAAAGACCAGTCTTCTTGGTGTATCTCAACATATGCATAAAATAACAAACCTGTGAAATTTGAGCTCGATTGGTTGTCGGAGTTGCGAGATAACTATGAAAGAAAAAAAACACCCTTATTACACAAAGTTGTGTGCTTTCAGATGCTTGATTTCAAGACCTCAAATTCTAAACTTGAGGTCTCAAAATCAAATTCCTGGAAAATTACTTCTTTCTCGAAAACTACGCCACTTCAGAGGGAGCCGTTTCTCACAATGTTTTATACTATCAACCTCTCCCCATGCTCGTTACCAAGTGAGGTTTTATGTTGATAATTATTTTGAGTAATTACCAATAGTGTCCACTGCCTTAAAACTGGTCAGTCAACTGCTTAGTGTAAGTTTGTTTGCTAACTAATGGTTGGTTGGTGGTTGATCTTAACCTCCCACCATGACCACTAAACCTGTACCTGGACCAAGTATCGAAAAGAGAAGGGTTTGCCCCGGTGTTCCTGGTCCGATCGGCAGCAAATTGCGCCACACCATCTTGTAAAGCATTACATGGTGCTATCAGAATTAGGTCTCATAATTCAAAAACATAGTCCCACATCTGGCAGGAAATACTGTATGTTACAGCGCCAGGAGCATCACTGGGTGACGGACATGTGCGCTTTATAAGAAGCCACAATTATTATTATTATTATTATTATTACCTAGTTTCAACTGGTCAGTCAAATAATAATGTAACATTGTTATAACATTGAATGAGATAATGTTGCATTTTACTCATTGTATACATCTCAACTCTCTTTCGGTGACTGCAGTGTTTCTCATACTGGCCCTACTCTTTGAAACAGTCGTCCACTTGGCCCTTCATCAAGCCTCTTCCTTTTCAGCCAGTTCTTTCGAAAAATTACTCAAACGTATTTGTTCACACTTTAAATCCAATTTTAGTATTTATTTTTATACATGTATTACATGTTCTGATGAAATTATGCGCTTTATACAGGCATGATATTCCTCATATTTAAGTCTGGTTTTCCCATAGAGCTATATATATTGACTAGAGCGCTAACTTGCTCTGCGTTTTGAAGCCACCCTGGGCGCAGACATGTTTGATGTGTTGCGTGAATTCGGAATTTTAAGAGAACACAAATGCTGCGATTATTTTACATTCGGCGTGTGCGTATACGTACGCAGCTGTCCACTCGCGTACGTCCGCGCTATGAAAACCGTAACTTCGACTTGACTGCCGTACTAAAAAAAGTAAACGCGCTTTTTAATCATGACGCACATGACGCTCGCAGTTTGTGCGCTGATCAGCAGATTGTGCGTTCACATTTACTGCATTTTTTGCTTCGATGGCACATAAAAAAGAACAGACGCACGATCATGCAAATAGCCGTTCAATTGCCGTACGAAATTTCAAGCTTGTACATAAACATGGATGCACGGCTTCAAAACCTTAGTGCGTGTATAACGGGGTGTTAGCGCTCTAGTCAATATATATAGCTCTATGGATTTTCCATTTGTTTTGCCCTTGTGAAAAATCAGAAAAACTGGTTAAATAGCCTTTCAAATTCTATTCAATTACTATATACATGTAGGTCACCCCTTTGTGCTTAATACTCTTTCCCTACTTTAATCAGAGACAAGCTATTATTAGTATTACCAGCAAGAAACCCCTCGCAACACACGTTCATACAATATTGCATGAATTATAGTAAGATTATTATATAAGAATCCACTAATAATAATAATAATAATAATAAGACTTGTAATGCGCACATATCCACCCTGCTGGGTGTTCAAGGCGCAGTAAAACCAAAAACAAAACAAAAAACAAAACACAACACAAAGAAAAACAGACACAACAAAATTAGTCATTGAAAACCTGTGACATAAGATAAGTTTTGGGAAGAGTACTATTATTACTATTATTTGTATGTAGATGCTGTGGATGTTTGAGACAGAGTAGCCGTACTGAGAAGGACAACTGTTGCCAGTGTGACACGGCAGCTGTCAAGTACACCACCGGACTAGAGGAAGAAGACATTATTTATATTAGCTTTCATAATAAAGTAAGTCAGGGAACCATGCAGAATGCGTTCGTTGTGCTGGTGCCAAAAACTTTGAGCAAGATCGAGGCCACACTTTCTAGTTGAATCATGATTGACCACTGACTAGCAACTTATATGCTCAGAAACGTAATTGTTAAAAGACACATTTAGAAGTCTAGTCAACCACCAACTGGGGAGGTATTCATTGCCTTCCACTTTTTTACTATGGCGTCACTGGTTCCCTTCTGCGCTTACACATGTTAACAGCAGGGAACAGGCTATCGGGACCGCGGATAAATCCTTGTTCTTGAGGCTTGTTCCAATCAACAACAGTAGTCACGCAATGGTCGACCAGCCTGGGTTCGAGTCAAACTTGTTCTTTGTATCTGGCATGAGAACAGCTCCATGTAAAACTGATTGCATCTGGATCAATTTTACCCAATACACCCTTTGCACAAAGCGGAACGCACCTTTTAAAGCAACTTTCCGTCCGCCATGACAGGAGTCAAAGTAACACTTGTGGGGTTGCTAACCACACGTATTTTGGAGGCGCTCGTCATAGTGCCTCCAATTGATCAGGAAGTTTCACCAAGGATCACTCATTCTTGACACAGTCAGGCAAAATATGTATGTCAGCATCCCATTAAGTGTTACTTTGGCCCCTGTCATGGCGGCCGGAAAGTTGCTTTAGGAAGTGCGTTCTGCGTTGTGCAAAGGTTCTACAGAGAACGTTCATTTCTCTATAATGTGGCATGTCATGGCCGAGCGGTTTAGTGCATCGAATGCAAGTTCTGGTTGCTGAGTATTCAGGATGTGCATTAAGAATCTCAGTCAAGAGTCTTGTGTCCTTGGAGCAAGACACTATCATTGCTTCCCATCACACAGGCGTATTTGGGTGCCTGTGACTGTACATATGGTAATTCTTGTGATTGATTTAGCTTGGTTTCATTGAGTTCTGTCTTTGGGCTTGCAGGTATTTGAGATTCCATTTTTCGTTGCCTTGGATCACGAGTATCAATCAGTTGTTGTTACAATCAGAGGATCGCTCTCGTTTAGGGTGAGTTAAATTCATGCTTTTTGGTATGTTGTTAAGAGCACCGGTTTCGATAGGGAAGCATGTCCCCAGAGAATCTGCCCTCCATATGGGAAATTAACATGGGCTGAATGAGGATGATTCAAAAGAGGGTGCTAATTCAAACGTAGTCCTACTTACCCTGCAGGAAATACTGTATGTTACAGCTGGAAATACTACATGTTACAGCGGGAAACACTACATGTTACAGCGCCAGTGACGGATATGCGTGCTATATAAGAAGCCACTATTATTATTATAATTAGGGAATAACAGTGCGAGGACCCGGTCTTCACTGCGTGGTAATGACCGGGTTAGTGGCTAGCGCTGTTAACGTACCGAGCTAGAGTGCGCGAAGTTGCAATGAAGCTAACATGAATATAAATAAGCATGCGATACAGTGCATGCAACGAGCAAACTAGTTTTACACAATGTATGCTGATTTAGGGGCCACTTAATCGCTATTTACCAAAGCCAGTCTTTAACCGCCTTAATACACCCCCACGTGACCGGGTTTTGACCAATCGGAGACTTGAAACCGTCCAAGGTATTTATTAATCATTATTATCAGAAGAAGTATGTACACAGTTCGCCCTATGGGGAAGAGTCTCCTGCCATACCAGAATCTAGCCTGAACATCTGACATCACACTTTCAGACTCTTGAATTTTACAATAATGTGACTTGATGGTGAAGCTTTGTACTTTGTCTTGACCCTGGCAGGATGCATTGACAGATGCTACGGCCGAGTCTATTAAACTGGACATTGAGGGACAAGAAATCTACGCACACAAAGGCATTACTCAGTCGGCAGTGTACATCAGAGACAAGTTGGAGAAGGAGCATATACTGGAGAGGGCATTCCAGCAGGCACCGGTAAGAAACAAACAAGAAGAAAATATAAATCAATAGTAAACTTGCGGGTACAACCATGTATAAATCTCTTAGGGTGAGTGTTGGCTCTGAAAAGAGCCAGTTTGGTCTCGACGTTTCGAACAGTATACTCATTCTCTTCTTCTTATTTCTCCACACCATGCAAAGCTTCAAACAATACTAAAGAAACAAACAGATGAAGATTTGCATCATTAGTTGGCACCCGCGCTCAAATAGGGGTCTTGTCAACATAAATCCAGGACAGGTAGTCAGAGAACAATTCTTTGATGTCAAATTGTTGTTTTATTTCCGTCAGACTTTATCTCTACATGTATGTGAGACACGGGTTTTACTCATTTAATCGCACTTATTTCTTTGATACAAAGTTTTTTAATTCTCCATTCCGTTTCTCTGCCTCTTACAGTCTGTCACAATTCAAACGTAATACAAATTGTCATTTTTACTTCATGTACTTGGCTTTCAGCTCCGTTCTGTATTTTATTTTGTTTGATTTGATTGTTCTCATCAGGATTACAAATTAGTGATTGCTGGTCACAGCCTAGGAGCTGGTGCTGGAACCATTCTGTCCATGTTACTATACAACACATGGCCTGGCCTTAAATGTTATGCATTCGCTCCACCTGGTGGGCTTTTAAGGTAGGTCTACACTAAATATGACTCCTTTGAGTTTAATGTCATTTAATGCATGTGCTGTAATATATGTACATGTATTAACTTTATAACAGATGTTGCAAGAGGTGCTGCGGTACCCACTGCCAAAACATAGGATTCGAACTGCCTCTAGCTACCGGGCAACCTCGGTAGTCTAGTTGGTAAGACACTGCTCTAGAATTGCAAGAGTTGTGGGTTCGAATCCCACCCGAGTAACATGCCTGTGATATTTTTTCCCAGGACTCGGGGGGGAAAGTACTGAGTATACAGTGTTAACACACATCCGTGTATGGGTAAAAAAATATATATTAATTTTGAACATTGAACTTTGAACATTTTATCAGAGCTGTTTCCACTGTTATAAATTATTTTTTTGAAATTTTGTATAAAAATTATCCTTTAACTTTTGTTTAATAGTACTGAAGGAGTAAACTACACTTCGGACTTTGTGACGACAGTCTTGCTCGGTGAAGACCTTGTGCCAAGGTAAGTCTACAGGCATTCAGGTTAGCAGTTTCTTCCCTGACCTTTCGACCTTGCACCCAGACTTTAAACCATATAATCCTGGAGTGCTTAATCTTCGGACCTCCAAACGGTGCTACTGGCCTGACGACCCTTGATGGCAATATTATTAACTGGCTCTCCTCGGACCTGCCAGTCTAGATGATTTGATGGTGACTGCATGAACCAATGAACGAACCTTTGAGAAATCTGTTTTACAGGCCTTAAATCAACCTACAGCGTGCGTTCAAAGCAAGTCTTGTAGTAACCCTATCATGGTTTTTACTGTCGCGCCTTTTGCAAAGTTCCATTAAAGTATATTCATGTTTTTTTATAGAAGTGTCCCTTAACCAGGGGAAAATTGTTGTGTCCGTAAAAAAAACATTAAATATTTTTTCAGTAGTGACTTGAGGGGAATTGGTCAATACATCAGTGTTCAGTTTCAGGCCTTTTGATTGTCTTCTAATCTTAACCCTGATTTTGTTTTAGGCTAGCACTTGGCACTCTTGAAGAGCTGAAAACTAGAATGATTGATGTTGTCAAGAGGACAGATAGACCAAAGGTACGACAAATGACTAGTTTTGTGTCTTAACAGATTTGGGTAATTTTTGTAACACAAAACACAATGTCCACAGATTCACATCAAACTTATACCGTTTGAAGATAATGATAGTAGAAAGCGTACCATAAAATATTAGTTGAGGCATTCACTTCTCGGATCACCACGTGACGGCTGACGCCCTAATGGACTAAAGAAGAGAAGAGGTGCTGAGTTTTTGAGAAATTAGTTAAGCAATGTCATGAAAATACGTTGTTACGTGCTAAAATAATCTTCGTCTCATGATCAGTGAGACAAAAATTATTTTCATGACATTGTTTTACTCATTTCTCAAAACCTACGGCACCTCAGCAAGTATTTTCTGGGAAGCTTTATACCATCATTATCTTCAAACTGTGTAAGTTTAGTGTAAATCTGTGGACATTGTGTTTTTTGTCCTACAAACAGTACATAGATCCTGTAATGTGGTTATGTTAAAAGATATCAGTTATTATGCATCACTGTCAGTAAAGTTTCTCAGATTGTATATTCCAATCAGGGAGTATTCAAACCTTCCTGCGTGGACATATTTGCTCCGGATTTTCGGCAAAATCTCAAAAATGCAACCACATGTTTAATTAATTGTATACATCTACATTTATATAGGAATAAAACCATCAAGTTGTTAAAAAAACAAAGGTACTCTTTGCCTTAAAGGATAGAGTCAGTGTGTTGATACTGATCTAAATCCATTCTCTTGCAGTACCAAACACTTTTAGGCGGCTGTTGGTGGACAGTATGCGGTTTTCCTGAAAATCTCCCTTATTCCAGTGAATCGATCGACGTCCATCCCACGGAGGACCCAGAGAGCCGTCGGCCATTGATCAACAACCAGTCTACTCCGCGACCCCGGCCTAACTACACAGGGGCACAGCCAGAGGGTAATGGAGGGACGGTAGGGGGTGAAGCCGGAGGAGGGAGGGGGAGGATTGAGCTGTACCCCCCTGGTAGAATCCTTTGGGTTACAGAGGACGTCAGACATACAAGGTAAGCTTGGAATTCATTACAGGAAAGCTCTTTGAAAGAAAGAGGCTAACATCCTTTTCATCTGACAACTAACAGCTGGTATCTCCATGTAATTCCTTTTCCAAACAGTGGACTTAAATGGATCATGCACAAACCAGTAGGGCTGACTCATCCATGAAGTTGCGTCAAGTATGTTTGACAAATTAAATCAATTAACTATTCATTTTATGAAATTGTTTCCAACAGGAGGCTTTGTTGCAGTAAACCCTCCTATAAAATCCGCTGGGCAACTTGCCAAGATTTGAGCCACATCATCATCAGTCCGGCCATGGTGACTGATCACCTGCCCATCAACCTCTCCAAAGCGCTGCAAGAAATTGAGGAGACTACCTGCGTGACCTTCCATACCGACGAGCCTCCGGTATGAGGGCGGTATTCCTGTGCGTGTATTTGTGTGTGTGTGTTTTATACCAAAGGAAGTGCTTCAGCAGCGGCTAAGGTATGATTATGGGTGTGTCCAATTAGCTTCCCTGCGTCGACCCCGCGGTGCTCATTCAGGTGAACCCCTGAAAAGAGCTAATCGAACCATCACTCACCCTTTCTTGGTGACATCCACTCACCCTTTCTTGGTGACATCATGCACCTCAGGCCAGCCCCAGTTGACCCATTCCACAAGCAGGGCACTGAGGGCTGACCTGGGTGAGCCCCTGGAATGAAGTCAAAGCTATTCAAACATACCAGGGGCAGATCGGGGTCGACCCGGGGAAGCTTATCGAACACACCCTGTATGATTGTAATGAGTACTTGTATAGCAATGGCCCATGCCATGCAGGGCTTGAACTTAGAGGGAAAATCTACAAGACCACAAGGGCTTGTGGCTCGAAATGTTTACTGGACCTGAATTTCTTTTTACAATACCAGAATCAAACTACGGAAAACTTACTGATCAGTAACTTTTTTCAAACTGGTGGAAGCCAGATTTCAAGATAGTTTGATTGAATTCAACCACTATGAGTGACTTTAATCATGAAGTAGGGTCCTATCTCTGCAACCGATAACCTGCAGAATTATATTGTTGGCTTTTTAAGCCCAATGATGCCACAAAGCTACGCCAAACTCCTTTTACTGGTTTAATTGGTAAATGTGCTGTCAGTGATAAGCATATGGTTTTATCATAGAGAAAGCTCTATGGATTTATACACTCATTGATAACAGCTGCATGTTAAATATTGCGATGAAGTTTGCAAGAATTTTGTAGCCAACTAAATACCAAGCTTTTTGACCTTTCGTTCAACATTCAGTGATGGTCAACCATGTTGTATGAATATTGCAACTGGATAAAGTTTCATGGCCTGATTTTTGCTGAAATAAATTGTTTTTTGTATTTTTTTCTCGTAATTCACTTTGACAAATGATGTTTCTATACAAAAAACGTACACAATTTTTGTGTATGTTACTACAAATCGCAAAATTCATGTAACATGCAAAATAATCTTGTACATGGCTGATGGCTGTGAGTAAATGTCGGGATCCCGACCATTGTTTATTTTTATTTTTTAATTTACTACCACTAATCATCGACAGATTTGACTGTGCAATATATTGAATTTCGAAAAAAGCTATAAATTTACATTCACATTTTAGGGTAAAATTGGCCTAAAAACCAGACTTGGCACCTAATGTTCCATGATGCACCAACTACAAGATTATTGAATTATTGGGTTTTCTTGAAATTTGAAATCATCTAAACCTATGACTGTCTGGGATTAGCAGGCTTGATCTTTCAAGCTTGCAAGATTTTATGGAATTAATTTTTTTAAAAGCTATTTCCATATTTTTTCTTGTGAATAATTCGCCAGAAATTTGCGCCTTGTGCAATTAAAATATTCTTACAACTCACAAGAGATGATGTGAACAATTATTAAAATGAAAAAAATTCTTCTGTCTTAATTATAAATTTACCCAGTCAGTTTCCCCTGTGGTTAAAACTGGATATTTGAAATAAAAAAGGTGATCCCCTGGCTGGAGTTGTCTAGGTTGTATCGTAAACTTGGGTGTACAGCTTCGGACTGGCACCCCTGAACAAAGATATTGACAGAAACGGGAGACTGCCAACTTAGGGCTAGATAGCTCAGTTAGTAGAGCGCTGGCACATCAAAACTGGAGGTCGTTGTCTCAAATCCTGGTCTAGTAAATTTGTCTATGTCCAACCCCAAATTATTTAATTAATATTTATAGTGTGAACAAAATTATCATATTGCTTTTAGAATTTTAAAATGTGTATTAAACTTTAATAGCAAACTTGAAGAAGAATGCTGAAATATTTGGACACAAACTTCTATTTATATGTTTGAGGATCATACAATACCATTTAAAGGGTCTGTATACGTTTGGTAATGACTCTGAAAACTAATAGCAATACAAACTTACTTGGTTAGAAGTACAGAAGCTCTGGATAGTTTGATGCAGTTTGAGAAACTTTTAACTTCAAATAACTGCGGTTATGGAAAAAGATAAAATTATTTATCCCCAAAAATGTTAATCCGAGATGCGTTACTGACAGTAATATTTCTCAGATTGTGTATTCCAATTGATGATTTGTTTTCCTGCCAGAACATACCCGCTCCATATTTTCAAAAACACTACAACCTTTTGGAATGAAATTCTCACAGGTTAGTTTTATGGTTTATAACTGTAACTGTACAAGATTAAAACAAATAGTGAGTTCCAATTGTCAAACATATACAATCCCTTAATAAAATGAGATTTCTCTATTAACCCAATTATTTGCCTCATCTTTAAGAAGTTGAGTCCATTCACTTGCCTAAAATGAAATTGTCAACAACTCGTTTGACCTGCTGCCATCCACTGGAATGAAATCTTCAGTATAAAAAAAAGTTGTTTTGTAAATGAGATTATTTATTAAATTATTAAAATGTTTTTTTCTTCTTCTAATTGACAGTATGGATTTGATAACCTTTAGTCTTAGAGGCCATTTATTTCTGTATAATAATCACAGAACGCCAAGATTACTTGCTAGTATTATTCATTTTTATAATCAACTTTTTTCATTAAAAAGGTCAACAGAAATAGTAATAGCTTTGACCTCTTTATGTGAAAGGAAGTAGGTCAAAGCTTGCACCCATTTGTGGCCACGATGGTCATGTTGGTACAAATGAAAAAAGTTCTAATTCGCATATCGCAACTTGTGTGATTTAGAAAATATATTTTGCATTCATAATCTTTTAAATTGTTTTTTCCCTCAATAATCTATAAAAAATCAAGTTAAAATAAAGAGGCTTGCCTATTTCTGTAATTTTTGTTAGTTTTTTAAAGGTTTTTTAGTAGATTTCTTTTTACCATATTGCCATCTTGTCATTCAGTTTACCAACAAATATTTTGATTTAAAAGTGTTGTTTCTTTTTTTCACATGGTTTGGTAGATTTGGATTCCAATTTATATTATGATGCACTTTGCAGACATTACTAAAGTATTACAAAGTATTAATTATGCGAGTTCTAACATTTCATATTTAACGCCTTTATTCAAAAGCAATGGCTTTTGACTGGAACACCAAACACAGATATCAGCGTGGTTTAGCTGCACCTTATGCGAGCAATTACGTGAACGTGAACGTCAAAAAATTAGTTGTTTCTGGGTGACGTCGCCACTTTGGGCTTATTGCATGCTCAGGTATGACGCTGCATGCACGAACGTACTGACGTGAAAAATGGTAGCTTCACGTATTCTAAAAACGTGACTTTAATGACAAAGTTTTCTGACATTCACGTTCACGCGAAACATGCAGCTAAACCTCCCTATTGACAAAAAGGAAACCTCCAACATCAGGGCTAGATAGCTCAGTTGGTAGAGCGCCAGTTGCGTTAGTCAGGCAGTTGAAAGCTCAAGTCCCGCTTTAGTCAATTGCTTTAAACGTACCTAGTTTCCTTTGCGGTTTTCTTACTTCGTTCAAGAGCTTGAGCTACAATCCCGGCGATATCTCTATGGGGCCCCCCCCCCTTCACTTTTTCAATGTTGGTTTCAATTGCACGGTCTTCTGCGTTCCAGTCAACATTGAGCGTGGGGACGGGGGAGACAATGTTATTATCATTGGAAAGTGGACAGGGAATGGTTTTATGTAACATTAGGAATGGGTGGCCGGGATTGTAGCCTAGAAGGTATGGGACTATGAGGAAGTCTGTCGTCTTTGGTCCAATTGGTTTGGAACCATCTTCCTCCTGTCATTAGGGAATCTTGTATCCTTGTTACCTTGTATCTCTGTTTTGTAAAGCTCATAAGACTCGCCTATATCCATGTTACTTTCTTTTATATATGCACTATGATCATGAAGGAATAACCTTATAATTTGTATTTTTACGTTATGTTGTATGGGGGTTTTTATCATTAACTATTAGCATAACCAATAATATTACAAGAACGATCACCAAGAAACAAATTTTACAAGTTTGTACTTTCAATCTGGAAGCATGCTGTTTATTAAGCGTAGACTAGCATCAGTCCTCCAGAAGACTACTTCCATCAAAATACTATGGTATGTTGATATCCAAGTACAAAGTCCAAAAGCCAAGTACTAAGTTCTAAGAACTAAGTACTTGGATCTCTGAGTACATGTACAAAATTATTTTTTAGTCGAGTATCAAGTATGGACTTCAAGTACTAGTGCTTTGCTATCCAAGTACTAGTACCATCAAAACGATAGTCCAGGAGTACAAGTACTAGAACAGTTTGAGTACTAAGTACAAGTACTAGAACACTGTAAACATCTCACTTATAAGAATACTTCCAATTTGGTTGGTTTATCCCCTTCTTGGGGGATCAATTAATTGTCTCGGGGCAAAAAGAGAAGAACCAAAGCATTTTTCCTTTTTTTTCTGGGAAAGTAATTGTGAATACTTTTTAATGGAGTATTTTGTATTTATGTTGCTTGTAAGGTGTAGTTGAAATCAAATCTTTTAAGTATTACTATTTCGGTTGAATTTGTTCATAAAATCATGTTCTCAAAAGTATGCTACTTTTTAAATTTTATTGATGCTAACTTAAACTTTACCAAACATCAAAACAAATTGGGCTGTTTTCCCATTTATAATATAAAGTTGTATAATTAATTGGGATTGTTCCAAAATATGGTCAAATAATTTATACCTTGTGTAAAATACTAAGCAGACTTCAGTATGATGTAGAAATATATATAAAAAACTGTGGCAATGAACATTTTGTAACACCAGAATCAAGATAATGTAGAAATGGAAAATCTTTGTGGCAATGGTAATTTTGTAACAGTGAAAGAGAATATTCCAAAACTAAAGTACTTGACCTGAAATCATACATTATCTTGATCTGTTGAGTTTTCAATAAAATTAAAAAATCTTTTGTTTTCAAATCCAACTGTTTTTCTTTTATCCAAGTGCCACACAGTGGTTTTGCTAAAGGCCACATCACACGAGGCAATTTACAGCCAAACAGTTCCAGGCAATCTTAAATAAGAACATTCAATGATTCACATTTAAGTTTCACCATTATTTTCTTGGGGACAGTGAGTTGCTGTTGAAGTGTTCCTTTTGCATAAACATGTAGTGCAAGTTGTTGCATCCAAATGCCTGAAAAAATTGCCCCGAGTGACATGGCCTTTGAAGCCGCTGTATGAAATTGGGCGCAGTGCATAGATTTGAAGGTATTATCTCGGTAGTAAGTTACTGTCCACAGATACAAGCACCACATTATCGCCTCGAATGAACAACTGGTTCACGTGCCTCCTCTTAAAGTCTTCAGGTTTAATCTTCAATCTCCCACCCCTCATCTTTTCTTTAGTTCTAGCTTCACTTTCAGTATGTTCAACATCAGTCTCCTTGTGAACCACAGCCTTGCTATGTTGTGTTATTTCAAACTTCCCCACTAAACTAGGCTCTGCCTGACATTTGATGTCAATGACCTCATTTGACCCTTCAGCCAATTGTGTTGTAGTTGGTTGGCCACTATTTATGATTTGAGAATCTGTGATCGATTCTAAGTCTTCTTTCTTTATTTCAGTTTCTGTTGTCCCTTTCTCACCCTTCCCCTCCTCCTCATCGTCAGAGAGTGTTGTTAATTCTTTCTGCAAAGCAGCAAAACGCTTCTGGAGAGATTCCATTACAGTTGCTGTTGCTCCCCCTCCCGGATCCTCATCCTGTGACGCTGTAACATCAACAGGGAGCAATGTCAATTCATTCTGTAGAGCAGTCGAACCCTTCTGCAGCAATTCGATGTCAGTTTCTGTTGCTCCCTCTGCCGCTTCATGTCCCTCCTCTGTCACATCATCAGAGAGAGTTGTTAATTCCTTCAGAAGAGCCGCGGAACGCTTCTGGAGAGTTTCAATGTCAGTTTCTGTTGCCTCTTCTCCCTCTTCCTCCTGTGTCTCTGTGTCATCATCAGATAGCGTTGTTAATTCCTTCTGCAAAGCAGCAAAACGCTTCTGCAGCAATTCAATTTCATCTTCATCTTCTGCTGAACCACCTCCTTCTGCTTCCTTATCTGTAGTACCTGTTCTTGACAGAGAATCTTGCGAATCTTTTTCACTCTTCACCTTTTCATGTCTCTTGTCCTTTTTTGTTTTTTCCTTTTTTCTTTCTCCATGTTTTGAACTTCGATCCTGCAAATCTTTGCGAGTCTTCTTCTGGGTGGCTTTCACTCTGAGCTCTTCAGAATCTTTTCTACTGCTCTCCTGCAAACTTTTGCAACTACTACTTCTCTGTGAACCTTTGCGACTGCTCTCTCGTGATTCTGGTCGACCTCTTTCCTGCATAGCTTTGTGACTGTGCTTCTCTGATTCCTTGCGACTGCTCTCAAGCGAACCTTTGTGAGTGAACTCCTGTGAACCTTTTGGAATGTGCTTTCGTGAGTCTTTGTTAAAGTCCTTTTCTTTGTATTCTTGTGAAGGTCTGTGACTTTGTTCCTTTGTATGTTTGCTTCTCTTCTCATGCAAATCTTTGCTTTTGTTTTGGTCCAGTTGTCCTCCGTCTCTGGAATGTGAGGGAGATGGCTTTGCTCCTCCCTTTGTTGAACCAGATGTTTCTAATGTCCGGAGTCTGTCTCTATCTGGCAAACTGGAACTCCTTCTAGGGTGTGATGTTGAAGCTGCAGTCTCCCTCTGAAGCTGTCTTGTCTCTGTTGAACGCTGTGCTTTTGAATTGTCAAACTCAGTTAACTTGACGGAATCCTTTGGATTATATGTTGCACTCTCCATTATCTGAAAGAAAAAAGTTGCCCATTTACAAAATATTTCAAGCCAAACAATTTTGATTGGGATACAAACTAACCTCATCTCTTCAATGAGCCATTCTTCAAATCCTTATGAAATATAACAAAAGACAGCATCAGGATTCAGAGTTCCTGCAATTTTAATGGGAAAACACTGCAATGTAAAGTGATAAATAACTCTGGAACCAGTAGCTCTTGAATCGATCCAGCTGATGTGACTGTTGCTACTTCTCACTGTAGTAAATATGTTTGTGTATTATACCTTTGAGAATGTCAATTTCTCTTCATGGTAAAATCGCTGACCAGTAGAGGGCCTTCGCCATGTTTCATCCACATCGACGAGGGCCTAGGAGGAAACAGGAAATAATGGTAAGAACTATCTTTAAATTTTAATTCTAAATTGTAAACAAATTCCTAAGATGAACAGCGATCTCAACTTACCATATTGAAGAATTTGTCGAATGTGACTACATATCCGGTGCAGATGCTCCGTAACCCCTTGAAAGACCTTGTACAGACCCTGACCTTGCAGCGTTCATTCATGCAGCGAAACAGGACTGATAACGGTCCAGTGGCATACTCTGTCAACAAGAAAACAAACGAAAATAGGTACTTATTGGGCTCATATTTTGGGTAAACCCAATAAAGATACTGCAAAAAAAAATACTAACTGCTAACACAGGTGTCTAGATAGCTCAGTTGGTAAACACGCTGGCAGGTTAAACTGGAGGTTGATGGTTTAAATCCCTGTAATTTGTTTCCTTTTTTTTTTTTTTTTGCTTTGTTCAACTCTGTTTATTTTTTCTTGTTACAAACCTGACATTCTTGTAAGAGCATTTCTGTAGACTACAGGTTTGTACTTCTGTGTGTCAATAAGCATGTCCTTAGTTGCTCTAAATCCAGTCCCAAGCTGTACTGGTTCATTTCGCCTCTGAATCTGATGGGGAAAAAGTTCAAGAAAAATTCCAGCAATCATCACCAAATTAATTTCAGTTTGACAGAGCTACAGAGTACAGATGATAAATAAAGTTCCGGAGTTGTTAATAAATGATTAAGGTTTGACTTTCAGAGTCTTATGTTATTTTTCCTTTTCTCCAATAAAATTTATACAATGCGATACATGAACTTTCCTTTATTTGTTTACACTTTTGAAATGTATTGTATTTGCATAATAGTATAATAATAGGCCTATCATTTTATTTTATTTAGTGACATTTTATGAATTTTGTTGTTGTTTAGTTTTGAATTAGAATTTGTAATTTATGAAAACTTTGGGGAAAATTTATTTGCATTAAAATGCAAACAAACATGTTTTTAACCACCTAAAACTTTACTTAATTAGTTAGAGAGACCTTTTTAATACAATTTTGGTTTGTTGATGCCAATATTGTTTTTAATTTAATTTTTGTTTTTGTTGTTTTGTTTTTTACTTTGTTTGTTTTTTGGTTGGGATGGGCTTTCAATTCCCAATTAATCTTACCGGTCGGGAGCTCTTAATGTTCTGTTGTGCCACCGGCACCGACCGTGACGGACCATGGGGCTGCCCGCCGTGTGAAGCGGCCCTGCTCCCGGCGGCTCCACCATCCTCTCCCCGGTCTCGGACTCCCCCTTGTCGTGCGTGTTCACGGCTGCCTGTAACCCTTTCATACTGGTACAAATTGTCGAACACTGATGCCTCAGGGAAAGGCAGAGCAATATTCGAGGAGTATAAAGCTTTTAAAGGATTGAAGTAGGGAGATAATGGGTTGATTTCGTTGATTTCCCCCGGTTCTTCTTCCTCTGGTTCAGACATCGTTTCTTCGCTCATGGGCGCAGCCATTTTGAATCTTAAATCTAAACCAAAGCTATTTAATTTTGACACAAAGTTTTTATATTTATTGCAAACAAAATTAAGATTTGTAAATTTTAAATATATTAAGTTTATCTTTTAATTTATGGAGTTTAACAAGTTTTATATTTGGTTTAAATGTTGCCAACTTATGTTTTTTATAATTAAAATAAACTGAATCATTTGCATGACAACCGAGTTTTATAGTCTGGTACCCGTTTATGCGCTTTTAATTTACGTGTGTAATAGTATTGTCGTAACAGGTATCAAACTGCATGTACTACTGGCTGTCAAACTGCAAAATTAATCTCTCATTTCGTCGTTCAAACATTCGAAATGCCTCCAAAGAAAGGTAAAGGTAAGGGTAAAAAGGGCAAAAAAGGGAAAAAGGATGACGGGGAGGAAAACTATGAAGCTCCAGAACCGACTGAGAAGGAGAACTTGTTGAAAGCAGAGTGAGTAAATTATGAAAATTTGTATGATTTAATGACTTTTCGGTTTTCCAAGTCAACTCAAACTTTCATTTCAATGCAAGTTTTTTAATCTTCTTTACTTGGTTTGAAACTGAAGGCTCCCTCTTATATTAACGTTGGGTAACTTTCCGTATGGCGCCACCACTTTTTCACTCATTTTTACAAAAAGGGATATCTCATTGAGGTTAATTAAATACAATATTATTTCATATCCAATGAAAAAGTGGTGGCGCCATATGGAAACTTTTCCTAAACGTTTTCTCGACCTTTGTCATGGTTGTGACTTGGTCATTGTCATAGTCATAAACATTCTATTTCCATCCACCAAAAAAGAACTGATTTTGAAGTTCTTGTTTTACGTTCTTTTAAGATTAAACTTAATAAAGAGCAAGAATTTCAAATTCCAAAAAAAATATTGCTTGTCCAGAGGTTTGACTCCTCTGTTGCATACAAAGTGACGGTGCACATTCACTGACGTCATAATACTGTGACTAGTTGCGATAACGTAACCCTCCTCCTGAGGGCTAATCGGATATTGTTACTTTTTCATAGCAACATTTTCCTTGCCATATGTCAATAAATATTATTATTAGCTAGACCCAGTAACTGGGGCGCTGTATTAATTTTTTTCACAATTTTGACATTAACGGTCATACTGGCACTATATTCCTTTTTTCGAAATTTTGACGATATTGGTCATAGTAGGCCTACTAGCTCGATTATGTCAAAATTTTGAAATAAGAAATACAGCGCCCCACCCCTGTTACTTCGTCTACTAAAGCAATAAATTATATATTTTGAATACTTGTTGTTGTCTGCGTGAAGTTGGAGTGCTGAGAACAGCAATTCATCATTTTCCTATACTGTGCAGCAACCTCCTCTGGAGTATACTCGCACATTGGTTGAGGTGCAAACTAGCAGGTGCAGACATAAACTCAAGGCATAAAAAGATACGCATACTGTGCAAGTAAAAGCATTTTAAGCATTTTGTGTGGGGGGATGGGTAATCAGCTGAAGGTGACACCGTTCAGTCTGGTCTTGAAGGCATAACACTCTACTAGTAAGTTGTGATAATCATAACCCTACATCCTCCTGTCTGCGACCATCAAGGCGATGGAGGGTCACAATTATTAGTGATTATAATTGCAACTAACTCTACATGAATATGACATGCGGAAATGTATCTTGATGTGTTGTGTTTTTTATGAATTTTGTTTTTATTCATTTGTTGTAAAATTTATTTGCTGGTTTGTTTTTTCATCAGGTTGGATACTCTCACTGAGGAACTTGCAAGCATCAAGAAGAAGGTGGAGGAACTGTATCCTTAAAAAACTTAAACCTGGGTTGTTTTCTAGAGCTAAAACGCCAAATCTGGCCACCACTTAATTTAGGTCAAATTATACCCTTACCTGTCCAGGGGTCAATTTCACAAAGAGTTAGGACTAGTCCTAACTTGGGACTAGTCCTAGGAGATATACACATTGCATGGACAGTCCTAAGTTAGGACGAGTAACTGGTCCTAACTCGAGATAAGACTAGTCCTAACTCTTTGTGAAATCCACCCCAGAAGGGTTGACAGAATGTAAACAGAGAACTTTGATTTTGAACTATTACAAAGTGTCTAAGTCTATTTTAAAGGGCTGATCTCGGGTCTATGGTGATCTTGACATCGCTGCTTGCTACACGCCATTTTAAGTTAATTTGGGCCTGAATGCATGATAGCAGTGTTTGCCCCATAATTTGTTCAGTGACAGACTAGCCAGTGGGACCAGTTATCTTGTTTTTTTACTAGTCCGCCAGTTTTTTCACCAGTCCGCATTTCATGTCTAGTAGGGATACTTTTCAAAACTTATCTAGCCAGCCAGACAATTTGTACTGATTTCTGACTGGTCCTCGGGTGTTTTAACTGGCATTTGGTCAACGGACCACAGATGAGGGAGACTGCTAAAATGTACTCATTTGAATTGTAAATTGTAATTTTTAATGCCATTTGGGAGAAATTGTTCTTAACTTATTCCTCTTAGTCGCAAGGAGAATGAATGGTTACAGCAAGAGGCTCATCAAACTAGGGTGGAAAGTGTAAGTTTCTTTGAGTGGTGTAGCATTAAATAATATTTGTAATGTTTGTCAAACACCATACAAGAAGCCACTAATGTTTAAGTTGTTTAAAGCAGGGCCTTTAATTTACACTAGACAGCAGGCCCCAGGCCAGTGATAACACTGTCGGGCCAGTAAACTATGTCAAGACAAGATAATTGGTCTTGTTGTTTTCAATTGAATATTATTATTATCTTTAATTCAAAAAAGATTGTTCAAAAGTTGCATTTGTGTCTGATAAAAGTGTTTTAATTTTAAAGGCAGTGGACACTATTGGTAATTACTCAAAATAATTATTATCATAAAACTTTACTTGGTAATGAGTAATGGAGAGAGGTTGATGGTATAAAACATGTGAGTAACGGCTCCCTCTGAAGTGACATAGTTTTTGAGAAAGAAGTGTTTTTCCACGAATTTGATTTCGAGACCTCAAGTTTAGAATTTGATTTCGATTTTTGATGTTATCTTTTCCAGCATGAATATATGTCTTATATGTCTAAGAAGGCACACAAGCGCCAGACAACCATCGTCACATTGAGCGATCAGAATCAGCAAGAGATTCGTATGATCAATGAGCAAAAAGAACACATGCTGCAGGAGTACGAGGATAAGAAAAAAGGTAATTCAGAATGTAGTTTGTGGCTTGTTCAGTGGTCTAGTGGTACGACATCTGCTCTAACAATGCAAAGGTTGTGGGTTCGAATCCCATCCGAGTGATTTGCCTGTGGATTCTTTCACCGAACTCTGAAAAGACCACTGTGCTAGCCCAATGATTAGAGGCAGTATATTGCAGTGCTTAGTGCACATCCGTGTTAGGGTAAAAACCAAATTATAATCTCTATCCCCTTTGCAAAAATCAACATCTACAGTTAATTTTTGTGTGCCGCATTTGTATAACAACAGGACAAATATTTGGTGTGATGACCAGGATTCAAACCCACCGGCCTGATGACTCGGCCATCATGACCCAATTTAATGGCTCTGCTTGCCGTAGGCGCAGAATCGGCACTTGCGGAAGCAGGGAATTCAGCGTTAACATCAAGTGTATTTCAAAGGGTTAGCAGGGAATTTTTGCTTAAGCGCATGTGTATTCTACGTTACTAGCCATGTTTCGCTTACACAGCTAGTGCAGAAATTCTACGCTTGCCCTGCAAGCAGAGAATGGTGATTGTAAGTGCAGAATTTGGCGATAAACAGAGCCATGAAATTGGGTCCAGAACTTGGGTGCATTGCTCTTGACCACTCAGCCTTTAATCTATATCATTCTATATATACATATTTGTTTCCAGTTCTCAGAGATACTCTGATGGAGAAGGAAGCAGAGTTAGCCAAGACGAGGAAAGAGCTGGACGAGCTAGAGGAATATAAAGTGAGTATTGTTTGACGCTTTGCATGATGTGGATAAATCATGGAAGAAACTATTACTTTATAGTAAACTTGCGAGTACAACCATGTGTAAATCCCTTTTGTGGGAGTGTTGGCTCTGAAAAAGGCTGTGACACAGGCTCTTTTCAGAGCCATCCATTCCACAAAAGAGATTTAAATTTGGTTGGACTCACAAGTTTATATTTTCTTCCTGAACATAAAGTGAGTTCATTGATACACTCTTGCTCTGTCCGTTTTCTCTCTGAGTTTAATACAGGTGAAGACGTCTTTCTAAAATATTGTGCCATTATAACAAAATGTGCATTTACACATGACTTTTGGTTGACAAATAAATTACATTTTTAAGGACCATCTTTTGAGCAATTTGATTTAGATTTCCAGTGCACGAGGTTTGCGAAAAAAGCTCACAGGCGCCTCGGGTAGAATTTGAATCAACAACCTTTTGGCATTTTAAAGTAGAGTCCATTCTTATAGCGATTCTAGTAACAGGATTCCTGCGCGTACGCTGCCTGTACTGTGTGTACATCTGTTGCCCACAGAAATCAGCAAAACGGTATCCGTTTTTTAACAAACGTGTATGAGCTCCTGTGTCTATAGTTAACTTGGATGCAAAACAAGGAAGTCACGATTATGCTTCACATGAACACACTCCGTGTTGATGTATCAATAGCCTTACGAAGCCTCTATAATGACCAAATCACCCTGTTTATCAAATGGTTTGAAATTTTGAACTTGACAGCGCCTTCAAGAAGGTCAGGTGAAGAGGATACGAGACCTGGAGAAGGAAGTCCTTAGGATGCGAGGGAAACATACAGAGACCATCCAGAAACTCAAGTCTCAATTCCTGAAGGAGAAGCGAGAGTATCAGGGAGAATCTGAATCCAAGATTCAGGAGGTTGGGAGGCAAGCAAATAAGGTGAGTTGTCCGTCTCGGTGTTGACTTACATCAATCTCGGACTAGGCCCAGTTTCAAGCCTAGAGGTCAGTGTTAAAGGCAGTGGACACTATTGGTAGTTACTCAAAATAATTATTAGCATAAAGCTTCACTTGTTAACCAGTAATGGGGAGAGGTTGATAGTATAAAACATTGTGAGAAATGGCTCCCTCTGAAGTGACGTAGTTTTCGAGAAAGAAGTAATTTCCCCAAATTTGATTTCGAGACCTCAAGTTTAGAATTTGATGTCTCGAAATCAACCATCTAAATGCACACGACTTCGTGTGACAAGGGTGTTTTTTTCTTTCATTATTATCTCGCAACTTCAACGACCAATTGAGTTCAAATTTTCACAGGTTTGTTTGTTTATGCACATGATGAGATACACCAAGTGAGAAGACTGGTCTTTGTCAATTACCAATAGTGTACACTGCCTTTAAAGTAACATCCACATAGTGCCCCTGATGGGATTCAAACCAAGATCCAAAAGGTGGAAGGCGAGGCAAGACACCACTACACCAACCTGACCACCCTTCATGTGGCTGTCCATGGCCTTGTCATGTTAGGTGACCTCTCTTGAGTGACTATTGCTTATAGTTTGCCTTCTTTTCGTTCACTAAAACAGGAGGCCATGCACTGTCTTCAAGAGCACACTACTCGTATCAAAGACGAGAACCGAGATCTCAGACAAGAGCTACTCAAACTCATCCAGAAATCACGAGCACTGAACGAGCACAAGGTGCAGCTGTCTGGACAACGCAAAGAGCTCCTGAGGGAACAACAGTATGCTGCCGACCTGAAGAAACTGCACGGCACCAGGCAACACAAGGTCCTCAAAGCATTCGGGATGTTGGAGAGTGCAGAGTGAGTCATTGAGGAAATATGGAGGAAGGGTTTGTCTGGTTGATAGGGCAACAGTTGTGCTTTATCTGTTGACCCTCTTGCACCAGCGTCACACTCTGATACCATCTGCCACGCTCGCCATTTTGGGAGTCATTTTGCACTTGCTGTAAACAAGATGGTGTGTAGTAAATTCTGTCTAGCCTAAAAATGAACACTGCAGTAAACTGCCCTTACACAGGGATGAGATAATTCAGAATTTGTATCTGAATTCACACTTTCTTTGTAATCAGGATGCGGTACTTTTCTCCAAATTAAATGAATCATGCTTTTGGATCTACTTCTCTAGCACTTAAGACACTGTTCCAAGAAGCTTTTGGAATCTTTAACTACAGGGGTGATCAAAAGGTGGAATTTCCATCATTTTGATGTACCTCCGAAGATCTGGATCCCAGTTTCAGACTTTTTGGTCAGCACTGACTCTCACAATCTGTGTAACACACAGGGACGATGACTCCCAAAATGGCACAACCAAGCGTATTGTGGTGAGTTGGGCCAATATACTGTTTCAGTGAGTCTTGACTTACATTTCTACTACAGAATTTGAGATTTCAACAGCATATATTGAGAATTTTTTTCACCATGTGTTGAACAGTACTTCCTTGGAGCTTTGTTGGGTTGCATCAACAGGAGAACAGGATTCAGTGGGTGGTCCATGGGTGCTTTCTTGTACCCAGTGACTGTGGCAGACCCTTTTTTTTTTAATTACATGAATACATTCCGTCCAGCGTTTAGTTTTTCATGTTTATAAATTAAATTTTAAAAGTCAACCTGAGGTACTTTATTCATTTTCTCCACCCAATTATAGTACTATGTGTAAATAGATTATGCTGTTTATAGCAACAGAGGTTCTGGGTGATTTTTTTCTGTCTAAGATGTTCAGTTGACCCAGGGCTTGTTACTCAAATTGCTTGCAGAACCAGAATTGTTTTACTAGACTAGAATCAAAATGACAAATGACACAGCTTAACATACATTTAATGGTTTTTATTTGAACAAGTATTAAGAAATGTAAAGAGCTGATTTATCTCATCTGTCTTTATGAGTATTAATACTTCATAACTGAATAGAAATGAAATGTAGTCTTTCAGACTCAAAGTCAACAATTGGACACAATATTACAGTTTCTTATTCAACTGTAACCCCACAAGCCCACCGAGCATGTCCAGTCATTAATTTACTGGCCCGACACTAAAGCTACTGGCCAGAATCCAGTGTCAAATTTGATGTCCAAGGCGTGCTCTAGAATATAGAAGGGTTCAATTGTAAACTGGCTGTGGTTATTTCCTCCGAACCTCAATAACATTAAAGAGTACAGTGCTTCAAATCATCAGTTGTTCAAGAATATACCTCTTGCATCGCCCACCAATGCTGATTTCAAATGGAAATTTGCACACTGCACTCACAACCTTTGACCTCAGTGAGGGCGCTTGAGCAAGGGGGGGGGGGGGTCTAGTACATCATTTACCCTTTTCTCTTGTATCGGTATGTACAATCAATTATCACATTCAGAAAAAAAGGGTCGAATTTTAAGAAGAGAAAAAAATACAGGTAATAAGGGAAAAACTTTATCAAATATTTAGCGAAGAAAATATCTAAAGAACCTTGGACTTATTTTTTCACACACATTATTCTCAACCCCACCACTGTGTAATATATTTGGTTTGTCTGTAAATAAGATGTAAAGTAATTCCAAAGTGTGATATTAAAACCATAACATTTTTACGCCAGATCCAACTGGAATTGTTATAAACAAAGATTTTTTATTTATTTCTAGCATTTTGTTTGAATAAGATAACACTTTAAGATAATCTTCATCCTAAAGAATCATGAATTATACTTTTTAACGGTTGTTCTCAAACCATAAACGCTACAATGTGGAGCAAAAATAACCACTTCTGGAAAAATTATTTGTTGAAGGATGTCAGCTGATTGATTTAACCCCCTCATGCACCATTTATTTTAGTGATCATATGGACGCATAATTTGTTTTGGTTTTTTTTGAAGGGATTTAAATTGGTCGAGTGCATGAAAGAGTTTTACCGCTCAACCAATTGATACAATTATTAACAAACCGTAAACAGTTCAGTAAGATACGTAAGACACGGTAAAAAAATAAACACTTCTTGTTGAAAGATGTCAGCAGACTGATTTTAACAGTGAAATAAATAAGGTTTTTTCTTTTTCATTTTCTTCCTCACTTAATTTTCCTTTTTAACTTAAGAACTTTGATCACATTGATTTGAAAATGGTAAAACGAGGTGGAGTTTATAACAAGAAGTTGATATGATTTTTTATTTGAAAGGCGACCATCGATACTTATGATTAGTTGACCAATGAGTAGAGAAGCTCGATCTCCTCTGCATACTCTGAGCCATTCCTGGTTAAGAAAAAACAAAAATTAATGTCAGATTTAGATGGAGTAGATAGATAAATGTTAATTTGTTTAACAGCACAATTTAAGCCCCATTTACAGGCAGAATAGGAAATGAGAAGAAAAGGGTTTTATATGGGAAGGAAAAACCCAGGGGCAATTTTTTTATGGCTCTGATTACAGTAAGCAAAGAAACAGCGCTTACAGAAGCAGAGAATATTTACTCGTGCGCGTTAAGCGCAAAATTCAACCATATGCAGAGCCATGAAATTTGACCAATGTAGGGGCTGAAAACCTAATCCTAAATAGAAACCTAATAGAAAATATTGCTTAACATTTTTCTGCTAAGCACAATCATAGCAGGATACCAGTTACATTTTGTGAATGTAAAATGGTATTTTAGCTGGTAACCTTTTCTGGTAAGCATAATTTTATTGCATGCTTAGCAGCTTTGTTAGCTTAAAGGAACACGTTGCCTTGGATCGGTCGAGTTGGTCATTGAAAATCGTTCTGTAACCGTTTGTTGTAAAATGTATATGGTTAGAAAGATATTGTAAAAGTAGAATACAATGATCTACACAAATATGCCTCGAAATTGTGTGGTTTTCTTTTTACCCTGTCGACTAACACGGTCGGCCATTTATGGGAGTCAAAATTTTGACTCCCATAAATGGCCGACCGTGATAGTTCGCGACGTAAAAGGAAAACCGTGCAGTTTCGAGTGATACTTGTGTGGATTATTATATTCTACTTTTAAAACATCTTTCTAACCATATGCATTTCATAACAAACGGTTTCAAACGCTTTTAATAGACAAACTCGTCCGATCCAAGGCAACGTGTTCCTTTAAGCAGTTTTTAAGAAATTGAGCCCAGAATGTAATGATAGACTTGCAACAAGTCCTATGAGTACTTACTCAACAGGTGTTTCAAGGATCAGTGGTATGTTATCAAAGCGAGGGTCGTTCATGAGACGTCGGAATGCCTGGATGCCGATACGACCCTGACCGATCTTCTCATGTCTATCAAGGTGGCTACCAACACTACCTGTCAATCAAACCAAAGAGTCTGGTCAGAAATTGATTCAACTCTCCCTGATTCTGCAGAAAGTTCCCTGAAAATTAACCAATCTTTTTTTTATGTTCTGAAAGAGAAATTTGGAGATCTCCCTAATTGTTGAAACTTTTTCCTTATAATGTTGAATGTATTTCTAATATCTCCCTGATTGCTGTACAATATTTTCCTGATTGCAAGATGTCAGCAGCTACATTGTATACGAATTTACCACTACTTTATTGCTACCACACAAGCACAAAATAGTTAATTGCCTGAAGTTTTCGATTCTAGCAGAGTTTTTCTCTTTACCATTTAGCTTTTGAGAAAGACTCTGCTAGGATCGAAACATCAGGCCTTTAACTTTTTATTTGCATTTATACCGTAGGTCCTTTTGGTGATAAGCAGTTTGCAATAACTTATTCTCATTTCTCATAGTTTATTATCTGAGTCAATAATTAACATGAGTATTCCTACTAATGAAGATTTCATCAGTTGCATTTCTTAAAGGTTTCTTCCATACTACTTTCTTGAATGTTGAAAATATTGCTAGTTTGTTTACTTTACTTGGAAGCTTTTAATGACAGCGTGTATTACCTTTGGAATCATTTAGATGGACAGCCACCAGGTATTTCAGACCTACAATCCTTTCAAAGTCCTCCATCATGTCCTGGTAGCCTAATTCACTCGACAGATCAAAACCTCATCAAACAAAAGGTAGAAGAAAAAAAATTAGCCAGTCAAAAAAATCACAAATAGAAGTCGGTAACAGATTTGGCGTGGCCGAGTGGTTTAGAGCACTGGCCCAAGTTCATAAAGCCTGTAAACACAAACAAAAAACTGCTAAGCACAGAGTAGTATTGCTTAGTAGTAACAGATTACCAGCCGAAATTACACACACTTTGGATTGTTGTGGCTGGTGCCCCACGCAATGTGTGCTTAGCAAAGAAATTTGTCAAGCGGTATTTTCTGCTTAATAACTTTATGAAGTTTGGCCCTGGTGTTTCTGGTCAGCAGATTCTGATCAGTAGACTCTGTTCAGCAGATTATATCCCAAGTCCTAAGATTATATCCTAAATTGTTGGTCTCAAAATACTTTTGATTGATAATGGATCCATAATGAAGCTTACCTGCAGCAAATGCATGACATGTATCCAGACACACTCCGATCCGAGCCTTGTCCTTCACTCTCTCAATAATTCCATGCAGCTCCTCAAACTTCCCTCCAACCGTGTTCCCCTGACGGCTCATGTTCTCAATCACTGTAAACATAGCAAGAACAACTCATCACCTGTTTACCTAGACTTGTGGACAAGTCAGTAAATGTTTGTTGTGACTCTCTCAGCAATTCTCATAACACTGGCGAAGTTCTTGCGAGACTGTTGGTCCCCTAGAGACTACTGGGGCCGATTTCACAAAGCAATCAAATTCATCGCAACACAAATTTTCAGTATCACCATAGTGATTTGATTGTGACATCACACTTTACTAAGCAACTAGGATTGATTTGCAGTTATGATAAATTTTAGATCTTTGTGAAATCGGCCCCTGCTCTCACAATTATGGTCTCATTTCATGGGGAGCAGTTAATTGAGAAGCCACCACCCTTGCGTCAGAGCAGTGGTCTCGAGCGAGTCTTCACCAGTGATAACTTGATTATTTTCAATCCAAAAGCTCATTTATAAGAACACTGTAACAGTATCCGAAAATGTTGACACTCGCGGTGCTTTAATACTATTACCCTTATCAATGGGCCAGTTTACTTAATTCTTTAAACCATCTCAGCTCCCTGAGAAGTATGCAGCAAGTTATACATTTTTCCCAATTATTTTTACATGTACTCAGTTGGGTACAACAAAATATTAGGGAAAAGTGTCAAAACAATTTGCACAGTTTTTGACCCTCCAGACTACGAGGGCCAGGATTATAGCAACTCACCTGTCATGACCTTGTTTGTTTGTTGGTGCGCCATGTTGATGGACTCTCCTATCTTATCCAAGCATTCCTCCACTGGAATCTCACCGCATGTTGACCCTTCACACACAAAAAATAAAATAAAATTTTGTATTTCTTTTCTAAATAGTTGAAATCAATCTGTTGCCATTGATGATGTTTGTACAAAATATAAGTAACGTATGAAAATTTCATGTCAGAAGATGGTGTTTTTCAAAGAATCCGTAGCGAATATTTTTATGTCCACACAGAAACAATAATCCCTCATAGGAATGAACATCAGAATCAAGTTTTGGGGCATAAAAAATAATTTTTTATTTTTACATAACCACATAACTTTGACTTGAAATGTTTCTCAAAATGCTTCACGCTATCAAAGTCTATATTGCCATTGATTACCACAAGTATACCTTCCTTAAAGACACTTGAAACTATTGGTAATTACTCAAAATAATCGTAACTTATAAATGTACTTGGTAACGAGCAGAGAAGAGCTGTTGATAGTATAACAATCTGTGAGAAACGTAGTTTTTGAGAAAGAGGTTTTTTATCACCAAAATAATAAAAGACTTCAGTTGAAGCCTTTTGTTATTCTTCTGAAAGCACACAAAGTAATGCAACAAGGGCGTTTTTTCTTTAAATAGTCTCTTGAAAATTTGATGACCAGTTGAGCCCAATTTTTTACTAGTTTGTTATTTTATGCATACATGTTGGGATACACCAGGTGAGAATACTGGTCTTCCACACTTACCAGGATGAAAGTTATAACGTGTCAACCCCAGCTTCTCGCACCGATTCAATTCATCCGCGAGGGCTTCTCTCGACTTTCTCAGTGTCTCCGCATTCGGCGACCCACAGTTCAGTAAGTATGAGCCATGTGGAAGAATAACATCTGGAGAGAACTTGTGCTCTTGACAAGCCTGACGAAATGTCTCAGCCGTTTTATCCTCCAAGGGCTTCGCTGCCCACTGCCTCTGGGAACGGAGAAAGAGAGCGAAGGCCTTGGCACCTGTAGTTACTGCCCCTTTAACTGCATTTTCAAGACCTCCTAAATGTTGGGAAAAACAAAATTACTTGTAAACCACATTTTTCTTTGATGCTGCCATCTTCCACAATTTTGCCATAATGTTATTGGTGTTTTTTTTTGTAAACTGCTATTGATGATGTGCCACAATATAAGATCTTCTCTCAAAACTTGATACCAAAAACAGAATACATTGGGGAAAGTGCGCAGAGTTGATGAATTTGAACCACAAGTTGAAGAGGCAAAGTCATTCACCCCTAGGAAAATGTCCAGAAAATAACTAATGCTGTAGAATTGTGGCTTTAAAAAACCTAGCTCCAGGATAGTTTGCCCATCAATCCATTGCATTTTTTATGTCAATATTCACTTTGCATTATAGGTATAGAGTATGAGGATGCCTTTTTTATCCGAATAGTGTATACCTGCAGCACTCATGTGGGCTCCAACAAACTTTGCTGCTTTTGCCATGTCGCCCTTCACCTCAGCTTTAACCTCAAGAGCCACGCCTTTTAGAGAATCAACCGAACTCCGCACACTCTTCTTACTAATAAGCTCTCCTTGCGTCTTCTTCCCAGTGTTCAGTTTCTGCTTCTTTTGTTTCCAGTTTGTCTCAGTACATTCAGGAGCTGAGCGTTTTCGCTTGGGTTTCTCTTCTGAGATGTCTGGCTGACTCTCAATCACCTTCCATTCCTTTTTCCTCTGGATTCTCTTTGATCTCGTCTTGGTTTGTCCAACTCCAAGCCGATCTTTTGAGTCTTCCTGACTTTGTTTTGCAGCACCTGTTACTCCTTCCACTTTTCTAACAATCTTCCTCTTTCTTCCAACTCCAACTTCCAATTGACCCTTTTCCAGTTTTTCCTTTTTCTCTGTCGATGGTTCTAACCCATCAGCACTTTCCTTCTGTACTTTGTTCTTGAGTGCCTTCTCATTTGGTTTCTCAGCTCCTTCAGAAGATTTCTTACTTCTTGTTTCTTTACTAGTTTTTATTTCAGACTTGCTCTTTCTCAGCTTGCCAACGATGACTTCTGGTGGTGTTTCCTTGTTTTTTTCTTTGGAAAGTTTCTGTTTAACTGTTTCTGTAATCATCCACTTTGATTCAGCATCTTCCCCAAGCCCGTGGCAAGATATTTGCTGTTTCTTCTTTTTGCCATTGGGAATAGAGCTTCTTTGTGATTTGATTGCGTTATTTTTGGGCTTCATTCCAGTTTTCTTTTTGCTACAAACTGAAATTTACAAAGAAACACACTTAAAATTACTTTGTGACATTATTGACAAAAAAACAAACAAGTCATAATAATTTGTGTAAAGGATCAAATGTCATTCCATTATTCATAGCATGAAGGTAGTTTTGGAAAAGTTTCCGTATCCTGCCACCACTTTTTCATTCGTTATGGGGACAAAAAAGTGTCTAACTAATTAGTTACTACTACTACTACTACTACTGCAACTACTAACAAATTGACCTTTAAATGAGAAATTCCTTTTTGAAAAATTTAGTAAAAGTTTGGTTTGGTGGCAGGATTCGGAAAGTTGTCCTCACCCAGGGTCGGCTATGGATAATTGCGAAAGGGTACAAGCCCTTCCTTTTTCAGGATAACTTTCCGTATGGCGCCACCACCTTTTCACTCATTTTTTATAAAAAGGGATATCTCATCGAGGTAAATTAGATACTATATTATTTCATAGCGAATGAAAAAGTGGTGGCGCTATACTGAAACTTTTCTCTTTTTCATTTGGGCTAACCATGGGCTAACCATGGGCTATGTACCACTTCCTCCTGACCCGAGTCCAGGATCATGTAGCCCCACTTGTGTGGCCAAGGATAGCTGAATCCTTAGCCACACAAGTGGGGCTAAGGACCATGGTACAATTTATCACACAGGAACTTGGTACACTATGATTCAATCATATGCTCCCCGTCTTGCGAAGTCTGTGAAAAACAATTAGGCCTAGGGCTATGGCCTACATGAGTATAACCTACTAGATAAACCCCTTTCGGTTATTTGTAAAAGAAAAAGTGGTACCCACTTCTAAGTTCAAGTTCGTCGCTGTCCATCCCACCATGGAGATAGTCCCACGAAACAGGTGGATCCTCAATCACTGAATCTGTTTACATTCGCAGCGCAACCACCTTGTGCAAAAGGAAAATACACAATAGCGCCCTCTAGTGTCGATTATTCTCACTTATCCTGTGTTTGGCGGGGGTGTGGCGGTGAGGGGGGGGGGGGTGGTCTCTTTCCAATCAGTTATGGACCTCATTTACTGGGGTTCGCATCATCGTATTACGATCAAAATGATCAAATGCAAATTATTTTAACTTAAAAAGAACGGTTAAAAGGAACACGTTGCCTTGGATCGGTCGAGTTGGTCTTTGAAAGGCGTTTTCAACCGTTTGTTAATATAAAATACATATGATTAGAAAGATATTTTAAAAGTAGAATATAGTTATCCACACAGTATCACTCGAAATTGCGTGGTATTCCTTTTACCTCGTCGACTAACACTGTCGGCCATTTATGGGAGTCAAATTTTGTGACTCCCATAAATGGCCGACCGTGTTAGTTCGCAAAGTAAAAGGAAAACCACGCAATTTCGCGACATATTTGTGTTGATCATTGTATTCTACTTTTAAAACATCTTTCTAACCATATGCATTTTATAACAAACGGGTTACAGACGCTTTTCAACCAACTCGACCGATCCAAGGCAATGTGTTCCTTTAAAGTTACAGAGCGGCCCCAGTTCATGCAGTTACTGGGTCTAGCCCCGTGCCTAAGAAAGTGATTGCTGGCCGCTTTAATTGAGACTAGACATCCTTGGAGAGATAACATTGATCTATCCCGCCTGATGAAGTCGACTCATTATCCAGTTTCTTTTGTCTCTCTTCTTCATTAGGTGGCAATCAATTACTCCTGGGGATAATTTATTCATTAACTTGTAATTAGCTACCGGATCATTGAAGCCTGTAACACCGAATGGTGACGCAATTCAATGTTGAGACTTCACACAACTTGACACTTTCATAAACACCTAGCTGCTTCACTAATCATGACACTCATAATACCAGGTTTCGTATTCTAATTACATTGTTTGAGCAACGAGGAGGGGGTGGTGGGTGGGTCCCTCAGGAAAACATTCTCATTTAATCCCGTTATTGAGTCCCATTGATATTTTTGAATGGGATCCGATGGGATCTTATGTGGATCCCATACTATAGGATTCCCCATTGAACATGTCCCAAATTCCACACCAATCCTATTGAATCCCATTAATCCCATTCAAATTTTGAGTTCTGCAGAAGTTGATTTTGCATCTCAATTAATTCGCCTGAAGGCTGCCGGCCGCGGGGCGGGCTACAAGGTGAAACAAAAGAAGATGAAAGTTATCGATGTATCGCGAAAGCTGAAGTAGAATTGACTGGCAATTCCTCTTAAAACCGTCTAGATTGTAGGATGGAGGGAAACATGAACCAGGCAATTTTTTTCAAAGAGATGTACATACTGGAATATGGTTCTCAAGTGATCTGCATCTCAGCAAAGCAAAAGTGACCTTAGCTACTATTATGAGCGAGAGTCAATTTTATTGCTTTTTCATAATGTTGTGCATTAAAACTATGAGTTAATCCGCATAACAAAAAAAGAGCAGAAAGGCCAAAATAATGGCGAAACAATCCCTTTTCGGTAAAAAGACAGAGGCAGCCGGATGGATGCAGTGAAGAAACCTCCTGTCTGATTTTAAATAAGAGACTTCTCCAGAAAAGCTAATTACAGACAAGATAAACGAAATCAAAAAACAAATTATTAGTAATTTTTTGAACGAAAGAGCCTGTGTTATTATTGTGTGTATTATTTTGTTGTGACTCTTGTTTCGTATGAATTCACCGCACTATTTCCCCACGATGAAAATCTACCACAAAAAAGTATGCCAACACAGTTCAGAATCAAAATGCCTTGAGGGCGCCCTTCGTAAATTAACAGGTTGTTTTTTTCCTTGTCCAAGTTTTGAAGAACGGCATGGATGAATGCACGCATTGCATGCTGCATGCGTATGATGTCTGGGCGCCGTCCCCACAGTGTGAAGGGAAGGGTTCACGGACACACGGGGGGAGAGAACAGACGATGTCGTTGTTGGATTGTAAACAAGTGCGCTACGTGAAGAGTATGTTGATGTTTTTTTACTGTAACAACTTTCAATTCAGTAGTGGAAAAGTCGCTTGAAACATGTTGAAGTTATGCTGAGTTAATGCTACAAGTGTCCAGCCATTAAATTATGTGAATTTGTGACCACTTTTGCACTTTATTGGAGCAGTACTTTCACATTGTTTTCGAGTGACATCGGGTGCGACATCCGTGACACTGAGTAGTGAGTGAGTCCGTGATTGGAATTGGATAACCACCGCACCGCCGTGTGTAAAAACAGTTGGCCGTTTAGGGAGACGGTTTCCCCCCGATGTAGCGAGTGTGTTGCCCGCACGTCTTCACCATGCCTTTCGCTAAAACTTCCACTCTTTTGCTGGCCCTTTTCTCCGGGTTTGCCGCGTTGGTACTGAATGCCGTTGCCGTCGGTTCGCCGTACTGGACACAGACAGATTTCACTGGCTCTGTACGGAACTATTACGTGAATGAAACGGCGGACAACCCCGTTCCAGTTCTGATTCGGAACCGAGGATTGTGGCTGTATTGTGGGTTTGTGTTGAATCCAAACTACACGGCCGATTTTAGTACTGAGGATATTATCCCTTCAGCTCAAAGCAGTCAAGAACCGCTGGATGGTAAGTTTTTGGCATTGCCACAAAAGATTGGTTTTCATAAAAATTGTTCGTTAATTTTGAATTTTTTTTGTTTTGTTGTAATTATTATTATTTTGACGGTTACTGTTTAGTTTTCGTTGTGAAATATTTTCATATTGAAAAAGATTAAAAAACATTAAAACATTTAGAAATTTTGATTTGCAAATTTTTTTACAATGTGCTTGTTAATTGTTTTTATTTTGGTGTACGAATTACAAACTTAAGAACTTATAGCGAAAGATTTTAAAGGAAAGGAACACTGGGCATTGTTTACCCCTTTCCCTTCCCACAATGCGTTCCGACAATTGAGAAAAATCAGGCACGCGGGTTTTGTGATAAGGTCTAAGGGCAGTTGAGGTTTAGGTAGGGCACTCCAGAGCTCTATAGTATTAGTATTCAGGAATTTAAGTCGCATTTATTTCCATACGACCATGTAAGGCCAAATAACAAAAAATACCAGTTGATCGTTCCCGCCCGCATCCTTTTTTGGGGCCGCATCTTTTTTTTTACTATTTACTATTTTTCGATTTTTGTAAAATAAAAATAAAAATAAATAAATAAAACTGTCTGTTTCATAAAACAATTACTAGTGAATGCCTACCAGCAAATCTTTTTAGTGTTCTCCGACCCTGTTAAGTGTTATTGTTAGTGTTAACACAGGTCCTCATGCAACTAATACTAGGTATAAATAAGTTTGCGGTTGATTCAAACTGAAGAATTGGTGGCCTGTTTGATTTGAAATACTTAGCAGCCATCTTGAAGAAAATAGTAAATAGTAAGACCCTCATCCTCCTCTTTTTTGAAAAATCCGGACGATCAACTGGTATTTTTTGTTATTTGGCCTAACAGTAACAAGGTGCTTTGGCGCAATCTGTAGCCAACCATACACCAGGCAAACCATCTTCTCATTGATGCATCACACAACACACGACACAAGACCAAAGGCTTAAAGGAACACATTGCCTTGGATCGGTCGAGTTGGTCTTTGAAAAGCGTTCTTTAACCGTTTGTTATGAAATCGATATCATGGTTAGAAAGATGTTGTAAAAGTAGAATACAATGATCTACATAATGCCTCGAAATGGCGTGGTTTTCTTTTTACTTCCTTCGACTTACACGGTAATGGCCGACTGTTTAGTTTGCGACAGAGAATGAAAACCGTGCAATTTTGAGTGATACTTGTGTGGATCATTATATTCCACTTTTAATATATCTTTCTAACCATGCATTTCATAACAGTTTCAAGCGCGTTTTATAGACCAACTCGTCCGATCCAAGGCAACGTGTTCCTTTAATGTCCCACGAAGGACAAAGCAGTAGAGGCTTAGTAAGGGTCAAGACTGGGATTCGAACCCCCACTCTGCTGCTGGTCAGAAACCCCCACTCTGCTGCTGGTCAGAGTCCAGTACACTTCACCACTCAGCCACGACACGTATTCCATTTTTGCATGACAAATTTGAAAACTTAAACCTACAGTGAGTGAGTGCACAATTTTGATTGAAAAGTCTCCAGCAAATGTACGGCATTATGGTACATGTAGTTGCGATGGTAACTCTCTTCCTGACTGGTTAGTTTAAAAGTTATTTTTTAAACTATAAAGTGAAAAACAGCTCTTTTTGATACATGACTGTATTAAGAATCAACTATAAAATCCGATTACTTTATATTTTTGCTTTATAGGCCTACAGTGTTTCAGAAATATGCAACAACTTTGATTAAAACCTTTAAAAAAACTTTTAAGTTTTTTTCTCTTTAAAATCATAACATTTTATAAATAGGAACATGACAAAAAGTAGTCTTTAATTGTAGAGAATGTTTGTTCTCTTGGTTCAAATTAATATGTACAATATCAGGCCCTGCCTTGATATTTCCTGATAATATGAATTTTCATTAGTTCTCCTTTGTCCTTGACATTTTCTTGTAAGAGATGAACTCTCCATCACATATGAGAGACAGAGACCTCTGTTCTGACCTTGGTTTGATCAAGCCTGTAGATCTCTTTCTGTAGGGATGTAAAGAGTCCATAAACCTCTTCTGAAATGACATGATTTTTATTCATGTAGCTTTGACATCTCCCGACCAAGAGGATAGTTTTATCAATTTGTTCAGATAGTATAGGATAATGCCGGAGGTGCCCTTGTTTTTCGGCCTTTAACATTCCTGTAATCGTTCTTATTTCACTAGGGAGTAATACAGCCTTGGGCTTCTGAGAGCTCTTTAAATCACGACAATATCAACCTCTATCCTCACAGGTACCCATTTATAACCCTTGGGTGAAGAGAAGCAATTAAAGCATCTTGCTCATGGACACAAGTGTCATGACCATGATTCAAATTCGAACCGACACCCTGGTGACTTTAAAACCACACCAGGGCCCAATTCCACAAAGCTGAAAGAAAATACTGCTTAGCAAATTTATTTGCCAAGCAAAAAATTAGTGGGGCACCAGTTGTAACAATTAATGTAGTTTTGTGTGGTACCCAGTTTCTGCTATTAAAGCATGATTACTCTGTGCTTTGTTAATTTGTCTGCTCATCATGTAGGCTTAATGAAATTGGGCCAACAACTTGAGTTAGACGTTCTCCTAAACCGCTCGACCATGACAGTGACACTCTACACTTTTGTTGTAATGTCTTAAGTGCCATGTAATTTATCCCCCACTCCTTATTTTCATCACTGTTTTGCTGACTTATGGCTTTTAATATGTTCCCACACTCAAGATGACGTATGGTTTTGATGGGTAACACCATGGAGCTATAATAGCTCCATGGTAACACTATTGACCTGTCAAAACTGGTTTTACACTGACTAGCAGGCTCGCCTGACAGACTCACAAGTTTCTGTTTAGAATTTGACGGAATGCAAACCACCTGCCGATGATTAGTTGCCATAGAATTGATCCATTAAGAAGAAGCCTCCTACACCAAGATCAGACCATGCAGAAAATTTGATAGGAACTCAATAATTTTCCTTCACTGTTGGGTAATGCATCATTTTCTTAAGCCCAGCAACACTTGTCAGGAGCCATTTTGAGATATGGTGGACACACTCATAAGGCACTATTATTAGGTTTGGGTAAAATTGTCATTTGTATACATGTACACCCAAACCAAACAGTGTACCACACCCCAAAAAGGCTAATGGCTGAGTTTAGTATGTTTTTTTGTATAGGCCCTACACACATTATGCCCTATGAATACATAATATAATTTCAATTAAATATTTTAAAAGGTAATTTAGTCGTATAAATTGTGCTCATGTGTTACATGGTCACAGTACTTTGTAATAAAGTGAACCTAACAAATTAGTTTCTATTAAATTGGCTTTTTTATGTTTATAAATAAAGATGATGGTAGTAAGCATCCTGTGAAGATATTTTGCCTGATTTTCTCCCTATGGTTAGGAATCAAAACGTACAATGAAAGTTTGATTATCTATAAGTAAAACTCGTCTCAAGGCAAGTTTTTGAGATTCAAATATCCCCTCCCATGGTTTCAGCAGCTGGAGATGGGCTGCCATCTTATAAATCTTAAATGTGGATGGGTTCCATGTACTTTAATGAAAATAGCATGAAATGTTTTTAATGTTTTTTTCAACAGCTGAAACTTACACTGTTGGCGTATAGTGTATCATTTTTTTATAATTTGGGCCAGCCTATACATCAATATTACATTGACAGAAGCCAATTTATGTCATTAAGGAACACACTAGAATGCACTTTAGTGGTTCTGTTGTGCTATTATTGTGTCGGATTAGATTTTCTACTCCCATGCAGCCTCTCCAGCTATAAAAAATAATTGTTAAAAAAAATCTATTAACTCAGGGGTTTACCCTGGAAGTGCAAGTCCCCAGCACGTATTTGATTGTTGGGGGCTCATCAAAGGGTAACATTTGGTTTCCTCATAGGTTACCTCAGGGTACCGACAAAAATGGGGAAAACAAATTGTGAGACTTTTGCCCCATCGGGCTTGAATTTTGGTAGAATAGTCAGAAGACACATGTAGGCCTACATTCAATGTACTATCGCATTAGGCAATAGGCATACAAAAAAAAATGTTATGTTAGCGACCTATGTAACCCGACCTACCCTAAAAATACGGCCAACCCTGGATATTAAAAAAAAAATCAAGGAAGAAATTTAATGCTTATAATCTATTTAAGACATAAAAATAAAATAAGTGTCATCAAGAGTTTAAAAATAAGGGAATAAAAGGGTAGCGACAAGTTCTTCAACGTCGTTTCAAGCCGGCAGGGGCAGCGGCCGTGTGATGAAGGCCCGAGCTCAAGGCGAGTGCCTTCATCACACGGCAACGACCCTGCACGGTTTGAAACGGACGTTGAAGAACTCGTCACTTCTCTTTTATTCCCATTCATAAATGCCCTTTTGATAAAAACGTAAACAAAAACAGTTAATAGACACTTTAACAATTGAAAATTTGAGGTTTAAAAAAAAAAATCAAAAACTTTGTGAAGAATCTGTTCGAGGCGCGTGGGTTGTGTGTACACGCGCGCACTTAGATTTTGCGCTGATAGCTACATGTATGATTGGCGCATTCCGCGTGATAATCTTGTGCGCCCGACACGCGGAAGCCAGCTCAGTGTGCATACACAGAGCTCCAGTGTGCATTAACAAAAGGTTTAGGCACACCCACGTGACGCGCTCTCCACCAATAGGAGTAGAGAAACTGTCTGGTGTATTTATGAATACTATTTATGTTGTGTGTAACCTTGTTTTCTTTTGTTATCGTAATATACTACTGGCTTAAATTAAACAATTTGAAAACATGTAATTTTCGCGGCTGGGAGGAAAAAAAACCAACCAAAACCTACCTTCCTTTCCTATCTTTGGGGGCCCGTTACGCCAACATAACTTTTTTTTTTTTTTTTTTAATTTATGCCTTAGTCATACCTTGATGCTCAATTGAAATTGAAAGACTTCAGATCCATTAAGTCAAATAATTTTCACAAAGATATTACACAGTGAGGCAGCCTACAATTATTCAATTTAAAAAACACAAGACCAACCTGCTTATAAATCCAGTTTTTAGTTTACTGACCCAATGCTAAAATCACTGTCCTCAGGCCTGTCTAGTGTTAATTTATAGCCCCATCATTGGTGTTCAAAATACATAGAACAGTTGAATACCGAGCATTATGTTGTTTGCATTTGTGCGTGTACGTCTGCCACATTGGTGATGATCAAATGCAAGGGGTGCAACTTGTCAGCCTTTTCGCTGATTTCCTGGGTTGTTCTTTTTTCCTAAAAGAATGACAGGAATCTTAAAATCACAACAGAAGTTCAGATTTACATGTGTTAGTTTGTTGTTACCCAGTTGATACACTGATAAAGTCCGTACTTTCCTGAGTTCTGTGGGGAAAATAACACTCTGATGTTATTTGAACCCATGACCTTTGCATCTTGCTAGAGTAGAGCATTCATTCTTTCATTGGAAGTGTAAAAGCCATGAGTACTGGCCCAATGCACCTGATGTCATTATTCATAATAATTTTTGGTGCACCAGTTTGGGAGTTGTCAATGTTTTTGCGTACATGTATAGTACACTGTCATGCATGTTTTGCTTTTTGTGGGTTCACATTCTGTAAAGGCTGTGGCTATACTGCCCACTGCTGAGGTCAAGGGTCAAGTTGAATGTGGGATACCATATGTATTTTTCTATATTCCAAGAGCTTTGTGTGTGTTTACAAATTTATCTTCAAGCAAATGGACGCCAGCTTAAAATAATGCATTTTTGCTGAGTTTGAACAGCGCAATACGCAGCAGGGTGTGATGAACCATATTATTTAATATAAAACAGTGTGTTGCCATGTATCGACCAATCAGAATCGAGGATTCAAGTATGATTGAAGACAAAATTAATTACTTGTGAACATCAATTGGCAAAACAATGATAGAGCATTATAGTATAACAATAGTGTGGAGTGTTTGTTGTCAATGTCACCTTTGTGTCGGCCATGCAATTTATTGATTGGGGTAGCATATGGTGATAATTGGAATGTAACAAGAAAAGGAAGGATACATTTTGTGGGGCAATATATACAACCTGCAATAATGTAATGGTACAAATATGTAGTCTTTAATGATTGATTTTCCCTTGCAGGGTCTTGGCCAAGCGATAATTACCTCGGACCTCGTCAAGATCCTTTATCGCCGGCCAAAACCATCTAAGGTTTTGAACCGTTGAAGAACTCTTTGCAACAAAACAGATTGTTCAGTCTAAGCAAACAAAATTGTGGGGCACCAGTCACAACAATTCAGATTTATAAAATGTAATTTTGGCCGAGATCCTGTTTTTGTTTTGCAATGCCTTTCTGTGCTTAGCAAATTTTTGTGATTGATGCTTTATGTAATTGGGCCCAGATCTCAGCTACAATGTACCAGGGTCCAATTTCATGGCTCTGCTTACCATAAGCACAGAATGGGTGCTTGCGGAAGCAGGGAATTCTGTGCTCACGACAGGCGTATTTCACGGGTTAGCGGCAAATTTTGGCTTTTGCGGGTGCGTACTCCGCATTACTAGGCATTCTACGCTTACAAGGCTAGCGCAGAAATCAGGCACTTGCATGTAAGTGGGGAAATGTGATTGTTAGCACAGAATTCGGTGGTAAGCAGAGCCATGAAATTGGGCCCAGATCGAGGCTGGAAGCCAAAACAACTCGCTGGTGCGATGTGATGGGGATCAGTAATTAGGAATGAGACAAAAAAATGGCTCTACGATGATAATGTAACCCCTTTTCAATGGAATCCATACAATATCCCACTCAACAATTAATTATTTTCATGAGCGGGTAATTCCATAAAACTTGATCTTCAAGGTTAACCAATATTGATGCACTTGACGTCACATACAATGTAGCTACGTACGTACAACGTACATGGTTTCTGTGGAATGTCCAGGTGCAGCTAATTTTGACAACGCAATAAATAGAGGTAGCTTTGTTTTTGTTTTGTGAACATTAAATTGTGTATGCTTACTACTGTAGAGGCAGCAATTGCATACATAAATTTTACACTGGATAGTGGTCTAATACCGCTCAATGTAACACCTTCAACAAAAGATTAGTATGATTCACTACATCTTATGTAACACACTTAAAATTGGTGTAATAAAGCTCTATCCCCATGAATAAAGTTATATTTGTACCACCAGCAATAGTTCTGATAGCTGTAAGCCTTGCATACAATGAAGTCTTACAAATGTATTGGATAATGTTGCAAGGGTCTCATTTCTCTGTCATGATTGATTGATTCGAATCAAAATTCAAGGGTATTTAACCAAGCTGGATTGCTATTTTTTTTATACAGGAAAACAGACATGACCTTGATTATATAGCAGTTACCATGTACTTTACGTCATCCCAGAGAACAATGTTATATAACATACAACTTTGGCTGGTACATGTACATGAACATGAAAGGAACAGGGCTCAACTTCATGGCTCTGCTTCCGCCGACTTTTGCGCTTACAATCACAGAACACACCACAATTCCCCGCTTACGTGCAAGTGCCAAATTTCTGCGCTAGCCTTGTAAGCTGCTTGTAAAAGTAGAATGCCTATTAATATGGGGTACGCACGCGCCAAAGCTGAAATTCGCAGCTAACCTGTGAAATATACAAGCCATAAGCACAGAATTCCCGGCTTCCGTAAGTGCTTACGGTAAGCAGAGCCATGAAGTTCGGCCCTGGTCTTAAACACAGGCAATGTATGGTAAAAACCGTGGCAAAGCAGTCTAGCGCACCAAATTCAAAGAGTTAATCTGTTCATGAATTGCTGCTTTTTGACCGAGTCAGACTAACCATGACCACAGGAACTCAAAAAAAACGTTGCCTGTGTCCGTGCAATCAGCTTCTACTTCTACTTTGTTACTCCCCAGGATCCATAACTTAGGCCACGAAATAATAGCAGTGTCTTGCTCAAAAACACAAGTGCCGGGACCTAGATTCAAACCCACATTGTGATGACTCGGCCACCACAACTTGAATTCGGTGTGCTGGACCGCTTGGCCACTGTGTCTCACAACACATTGCCTGTTCAGACCCCGAAATAACCCACGGCACCCACAGCAATTGCTGTAGTGCCCTGTGTCTTTGCTGGGGTACCCTTTGCAAAGTTCCAGTATCCCGAATTCTTCGCAAAGTGAAGAAGCTCAGAATCCTCCGATTTATAATCATTAAAATGGAATAAATATAATCGGTCTTATAAATAGCACTTTTCATATCATACATGCCATACAGGCATCCCAAAGCCCTCATTAATTTTTTTCTACTGGTATACAAAGCTGTAGTTTATGTTCGGAATTATTTCTAATGTGCTGTGGTGCAAACTTAATGCAGCCAACCATGCCAGTACACCGGGGCTATGCTATTCTCTTTGCAGGAAGTTTGTTCTGTTAATCCGGACTGATGACAGGTTTGTGTTGGCTTGAATCCTTCAATATCATTCAGAGAGTCCAGAATCAGAAGGATCCGATAAAGTTAAAAGGATTAATGGTATCAGGAGGACAAAGGATTGAGTGTTTGTAAAAAAAATTATGACAAATTAGGTTTTTACTTTCATGACAGGAAAGTTAAAGTATCATAAAACCCAATCTTGTGCTCTTAAATGTTTTAAAGTTTAAAAAATGCCCCAACCTCCAAAACTGCTTCTAAGTTCTAATTGCAACATGGAAATTTGAGTTTTTTTCGAAGGGTTAGGGATTTACAAAAAGTTTCAAGAGTCTGAGCTTTGAACCTTGTAGTTTGGACTAAAAGTGTGTCGTTGAAACATTGTCACCTGGTGGTTCTGATTCTGTTGAGTTTTTAGAAAATAGAAACAAAATCAGCCTTTTTGCCTGAAACTTACGAGTTACTGACACACTGTACATGTATACATTATACATGTACATGTACCAGCAAACCTGTCTGTGTGACCGTGGTGGCTTTCCATGTTTGGGAATGAAGGATTTTGTGTAATTTTTAATACCAGGTCTCCATGCAGGTTATTAAACTCAATTGATAACCCTTTTGTTAAATACCTGCAATTGGTGACCAGCTTAAATGTCCCTTTTTTTTCTTTTCTACATGTACCTTTTGGCAACAGCTCCCATTTGTTTTGTACACACTTTCCAGAAGGGAACCTTCACTCAACCGAGAACCCGGTTGCTTTTGTGTTAAAGTTCCTCGATTTGAATGTTTATGAACAAGTACCCACCCCCACACAGTGTGGTTTGATGATTATACATGTACCTACTACATATGTACTGACTCCCACACAGTGTAAACCAAGGACTTCTCTACACTTCCCATTGTTTTATTTAGGTACGTCATTGTCTTTTTATAGTGACGAAAGCGACGCAAGGACTTCCTCATTCTGTCAAAAATGTTGGATCCCTTTTTTTAAAGCCACTGGACACTATGGGTAATTGTCGAAGACCAGTCTTCTCATTTGGTGTATTTCTATGCACAAAATAACAAACCTGTGAAAATTTGAACTCGATTGGTAGCCGAAGTTGCGAGATAACAATGGAAGAAAAAACATGGAAGTGTCGTGGCTGAGCGGTTAAGAGCACCGAATTCAAACTCTGGTGTTTCTGATAAGCAGAGTGTGGGTTCGAATCCCCAGCCGTGACACTTGTGCCCTTAAGCAAGACATTTCACCATTGCTTCGTCCTTCGGATGGGACGTTAAGCCATTGGTCCAATGTGTTATGTAACGCATGTAAAAGAACCCAGTGCACTTATCAAAAAGAGAAGGCGTTCCTGGTCCGATCGGCAGCAAATTGCGACACAGCTCCTTGTAAAAACATTACATGTACATGGTGCTATCAGAATTAGGTCTCATAACTCAAACGTAGTCCCACACCTTGCAGAAAATACTGTATTTTACAGCGTCAGGAGTGTCACTGAGTGATGGACATGTGCGCTATATAAGAAGCCACAATTGATATTATTATTAAGAAAAAACAACCTCGTTTCACACAGTTGTGTGCTTTCAGATGCTTGATTTCGGGACCTCAAAATCTAATTCTGAGGTCTATACTTCATAGGGAGCTGTTTCTCACAATGTTTTATATGGTTAACAGCTCTCCATTGCTTGTTACCAAGTAAACTTTTACGCTAACAATGATTTTTTTAGTAATTACCAATAGTGTCCAGTGCCTTGCAACAACATTTGTTTGGCTTGGTCTGCACGTATGTATATATAGAGAGCCTTCATTTCCGATTTTATTCCGATTATCACTGTTTTTTCCTTGTCTTTCTCTGCCCGTTTTGCATCCCCTTTTTGGAAAAGGCGCTTCATAAATATCGTTATTTTGATATTATCAATACCAGTAACAATATTAAGTGTGGGTGTGTGTTGGTTAGCCAGCATACCACACTCTGCAAGGGCTACGTTTACAATGTATATCAGTTTCTAGAAAGGAAGAAGAAAACAAATTCAGTTGTATACTGCAGATGTCTTAATTTCAACAAGGTATTCTGAAACTATCTGTTGCACTACCTGTTTGCATGCAAGTGTGCATTCGTTATTTAACAATTTATAGGAAATTCCTTTCATGCATGTAGGTTGTGTGTTATATTACATGTACACCGTAGTCTGGAATTCCTATCCATTACACTGTGTTGATGGTGTTGTACAATGTCTAAAGCAACAGCTTGTGTGTGTGTCATGCATTCATGACAATTGACTTTACACCAGGGTTCTGCTCCAGTCATTTGTCATTTGTTTTCTATTCTGTCCCAATTCAATTTTACAAATTTTGTTCCCAGATTTTCATTGGGTTTGCTGTTGAATGTTCATGTTTGCATTTACCCAAAGTGTCAATAGCATTTATTTTTAATTTATTTTTAAGCAAGCAACAATTGTAAAACAACTTACTGGTCAGTCATTATTTTGATTCTCTGAGTACATAATAAGTGTCAAATAATTACCTGTATAATTGCTCTTTCAAAGTACAATACGTAACATGGCGTATAGGCAACTGGATTTACATTTACCTCTTAAACAGTCGATTCCTTTACATGACTTTGTTGGCGTTGATCATTTCAAGCATGACCAGGTCCAGATCATAAAAAGTATCATAAAATGTGTTTTTGTGTAATGGTGTAGTGGGCCTAGATTATAAATACATTCATTAAAGCATCCTCTCCAGTGTTATGTCAGGTATGTGTAGGTGTACATCTTGCAAATTGTATTCAAGTTTATCACTTATCATTTTTTATGTACAGCAGTTTCACATTCACAAAATACAAGGTGTGCGGGCATCAGCACAACAAGTTAACACCTTTGCCATTTTGGGAATATCAAAACGTTGCATAATTTATCAACACATTTCACAGCTACATTGTATGTTATACAGAGCTGTCAACATGTTCTCACTTACAGTCGGGGAGAAATTAAACATTACAAATCTCATATTGTGATGATTATTAAGAATCAGGTAGCTATTTAGAATCATTCAACAAGATAGCAGGCCTGATACTTCACAGAGGCAACAACTGCGATTGCCTCCATGCCCCCTGGTCATTGCCTTGGTGCCTTTGAAATTCTCCAGTAGAAATTTACAATTTCCTCATAGGGTGCCCTTTACCTGATGAGAAAATGCCTTGGTGCCCTTGTCCTTTCAAAACCAAAGCATACAGGCCTGAGATTGGGGTAAAGTTTCATAATCGAGAGATTTACAAATATGTTCATGCGAACATGGAAAGTTTGGTCAGGGATTTTTTTTGCAGAAACAGGGAGAGTTGACAGCCTGTACTGAACTTACAGTTAACGCTTCCAAGATTCAAATTTCTGGGCATGAAACTGTTGTCTTTTTACGATATCACGTAATTTGAAAGTGAAAAGATTCTCAAAATGCTTTGTACTTTCAAAAGCTACTGTATAGCTAACCCAGTTAGTTTTTGTTGTCGTTAAGTTTAAGAGTGATCACCAAAATGTATATCTTTCCTTTTTAAAATACGGCTAAGAAATGTGGATTTCTCAGGTGGTTTAGAGAATTAGATTCCCTAATTTGTCAAAGTACTTTCAACTTGATATGATGTCACTGACAGCTCATGGTACTCGAAAATGTATTAGAAACATTGAAAGCCCCACCCCCTAGGGATGCGTGTAGGAAATGGCCTCACTCACTTTAAAATCAACCTAGCAGAGTTTCTAATGTAGGGATCTCTACTGCCGCAATCCACCATAATCAATCGATGCGAGTTGTTGGGGGGGGGGGGGGGACAAAGTGTCAAATGTGCATATATCCTTTTTTCCTCTGGTTGATTCTGAGGGATTTGGTGGAGGAACTTGATGGAAACTGCACAACAGTAATACAGATTCTCAGATTCAAATTTTGGGCCATAAAAAACTGTTAAAGTGAAACTTTTCTCAAAATTCTTTATACAACATGTACATATGTATTTATACTAGCTGCTGTAAGCTTCTAACCAAAAGTTTTTATTGCCATTAATTAAAAGATTATTTACCAAATGTATAACTTCCCTTTCAAGGGTCTACGTACTGTCTTTTTGTAGGACAGAAAACACAATGCATAAAAGTGGCACAGTTTGAAGATAATGATAGTAAAAAGCTTCCCTGAAAATATTACTTGCTGAGTTGCTGTTGTTTTTGAGATGTGAGTATAACAATGTAATCGTCTCAGTGATCATGAGACAAAAAATATTTTCGCATGTAAAAACTTGTTTTTCATGACATTGTTTTACTCATTTCTCAAAAACTATAGCACCTCAACAACTAGTATTTTAAGGTATGCTTTCAACTATCATTATCTTCAAACGGTGTAAATTAAATGTAAATCTGCAGACATTGTGTTATGTGTTACGAAAAGTACCCAAATCCTTTAATGCGTAGCTTTGAGAACTAGAGTATGCGCTCTGAATATTTAAGTCCCATGAAGAGAGGTATCGCTACGGCATGCTGCCCATTGTAGCGAGAATTGATGGCTACTGTAACACTTCTCAGGTCCTTAATTTGAGTGAGATTACGCCTCTCGGCTGGCAGTTTCTCATTTTAGTTTTCACACCTGTTTGCACTTCACTAAGTGTCTGTTTCTTTCCTTTACAGCTCTTGTTGAATGCGTCGTCTACAATTTTACATCCAGCATCAAGCCAAATGCTCCTGGCGCTACCTACTTAAGTATAAGATTTTGTGAGTATTATTCACGTAGTTTTACTTACATATTAAAAAAGAGTGGCTTTTTACATGTATATAGCGCACACTGTTGCCAGGCAGTGATGCTCACAGCGCTCAACAATATGCAAAAAACATTAGTATGAACAGAAAACGTAGGGTCTCTATACATCCTTAAAAAGTCTTAAAAAGTCTTAAATTTTACTGTCCAAATTTTAATCACACCTCAAGAGTTTGAGGAATGCATATGGATTAAGTGTTCATTCCCTACCTGATTACGTGGATTTTCTCCCCCTCCCCCCTCCCATCTGAAAATTTCCTCTTCCCTTTTCATCATCATGTTGTTGGCGCTGCAGAGAAGTGTAGTGAAATATGTCAATAAATATACAAAATGATTTGAATACCTGTATTGATATGCACATATTATTTCTTTCATGCATACAATTTTGTAGTGAAATATATAAATAAATATATATTACAAAAAGATTTACATACCTATATTGGTTGCACATATTTACATTTCTCTTGCATAAAATTTTACAGCACAGATTTACTGGTACTTTAACTGAATAAAGGTTCAAGGCATTTCAAAATGAAAGAGAATTAAGGCATAGTCACACTGCAGCGATAACAAAAAGACGCAAAGAGGGTTGAATTGCTCCATGTAGAACACGCCAATGCTTTTTCAACCAATCAAGGGCGTGCATTTTTAACGTTCTTGTTTTTCGTTCTCGTTATCGGGGCCTGTGTGACCGGGCCTTTAATCTTTCACAGTGTGTTTACCAGTCCCTGTTACCAGAATAATAATAATAGTAATAATAATAAGAAATGCTTATATAGCGCATTTCAGTACTGCAAGTACTCACAATGCGCTTTACAAAACAAATACACACATTTATACAATAGAAAGCAACAGATAAACTAAACAATTCAATACTGTACTAGAAGTTTTTTGCTCTCTCCAGTTTGTCAGTAGAAAATATCGGTGTCCAAACTGATTTTGACTATGTTTGGAAATAATGGCTTCTTTTGGTAAGAAGCCTAAAGCAGCTTTCGATAGTATAAAGCACAATTTGAGAAACATTTCACTTCGAAGTAATGTGATAACGTAAAAAGATATCAGTTTTATTCCCCAAAATTTTAATCTGAGAAGCGCAACTGTCAGTTATCTATCTCAGATTTTGTATTTCTATTTAGGGATTATTCTTCCTTCAAGGATATAAATTCACTCCGGATTTTCGTCAATATATCAAAAAAGCGACTGTTTTGAAATGAAGTTTTCACATGTTAGTTTTATTGGATGTGTCTACCTTTACAAACTGCTCACAAGAAGTTAGGAAACATTTTTCAACCATTGTCATTCATGTAGCCAATTTCAGCAACATGTCATCATTGCAAATGTGGTATCATTTTAAAGGGGAACACTTCAGCTTTGCATTGAAATATAACTTAAACCAAAACAGAATAATAAATGATAAAAATATACTTGATTGAAAAAAGTTTCCTAACTTTTTGTGAGCAGTTTATAGGCCTATAGGATTAAAACAATCCAATGGTTCCTAAGTCAAAGGTATAGTTTGCCTTAGTTTAGTACATGTGTTCAGATTGTACTTTCTGGGCAGGATTGTTCAATTTTTATTACCTTCAACAAAAGTCCAAACTGGTAACTGTTTCTGAATTGTGATAATTTCTTTTGAAACAGACACAGAGAAATGTGCTGCAATAATAGCATGTGCAGCACTCGCCATGCAGTTCTGTGCCGCTATGACGAGCATTCAGGGCACGTGGACTATGTTGACTGTACTCTTCACTGACTGTGGCATCATGTTCTTAATTGGAGGTAGGTCTTTGTTTCTCTTCAACTTTATTATTCAAAATTCATATCTTGAGCCACACTTGTCAGAGTGATAATCTTTGTACCGTCAAGTAACTTACAGCACATCTTCTTTGTCTTCCTCAAAAAGTGACCCACTTTCATCTTCACTTCCGATTCAAACGGAAAGCTCTAAAAACGTATTGAATATGACGTCACCGTTCAAATATTTGCCCTACAAGATGGCGTCTGCGAGCGTGTGTGTGTGCGTGCTTGTGCAGCAGAAATCAAACCAGGAATGCTGTGTTTTTCTTTGATGTACGTGTGTAGACCCGCATACGGTTTGACCTACAAGTTAGCGTCTTTCATAGCAAAAATTAGGTTATTACAACCAAATTTAATACTGACTTGTCATTTTCTGTTGATGTTTCAACAACTGCAACCCCAGTGTTTGTTACATAACAAACACATGTCTCTGAGTTATTTTTGTTGTCCTGTGTAGTCAGCCTTTCTGTATGTATTTATACCTGAGTGAGTGGATTTTTTTTGTACCATGGCTGTGTGAATAATGATAGACCTAATCATATGATAATGTATTGTACACGTGCTGTAAACCAATTCCCTACAAATCCATCAAAATGCAAAGTTTAGTACAAATCTTTCATTTCTTAAGTGCACTCTTAAGTGCTCTCATGCACAATATGAGGAACGATACCACAAAATGAGTTCCAAATCAGCGTTTTGAGTATTGAAATGTTCATAATAGCTGAATTCAAATAGAGAGAGTGCTTTCAAATTGTACTCCACGCTCCCCTCTAATGAAAGTGATTTTGACTTAACCTGAGCTCAGTCAAAAGGAACATTTGAAGTATTGGTAGCTTATAGTTAATAATGATATGTTCACCAATTTGAAAAATTGTACTTACGTTAAGTGCCTGTACTCCAGAGCAATACACTGCATCCTTTAGAGTACTTTTGAATTGTGTAACTTGTTTTTGTCGATGTCCTGGGTCTTAAATTCCAGGTTTTGTACTCACTCGGCGACAAATTTACTTGATATTAAAGTCACCTGGAAGTGATATTTCTAAGAGTAAAAATACAATTTTAAATTTAAGAGTTTGTCCCGACCTGAGAGGGTGCTGTTTGTGACGTCAATCGAGGCATGTTTTTTGAAGAGAAAATGTGTAGTCTGGCCCCGTTCACTACGTCTGGTACCTGATCGGTATGATTCCTACGTACAGAACTATGTTCCGCGGAGCAGACTGAACGCACACTACGGCTGCTGTGCGGATGGTACACTCGGATTACCCTGCCCGGTGACCAAAAATTGTGACGCTAGGCGCACGCTAACAACATGCCCTCAAAGTTCAAAATTACCCGAATTTGTTCACGTTTGGCATATGATATGCTACTGTAGGTTTGTTACGTCTTTCAGGTACCTTCGTCGACTTCCCACTAGCTTGAAAAATAGTTGGGATGGCGACATTTTTTAGAGCACTGTGGCTCGAAGTGTTGGCTGCACGCAGCGCTGAAACAGACGTCGGACCGGACCACTATTGCTCTTGTGAGTCTGACTATGCAAAACTGACCCCATCTTTTGTTTTGCTGCCTCCAGCAGCAATGCACCTGGTCGGCATTAAATCGACTTGGTTGGTAATCCTGTTTTTATCAAGAAAATTTCATGCTAAGCAAATTTTTGTGCTTAGCAGCTCAATGAAATTGGGCCCATGTTCTCTAGTTGTCCTCACGCTAGTTATATGTGCAGCATGACATATGTGTGGCACCAGTGAATCCTGGAAAGCACAATGCCTGAAAAGCGCGTGTGCAGGCAGCCTCTATTCATCATGCTTATATTATTTGCAAGCCAGTTGCGGGTTTGTTACACTATGCAGCAGAACGAATGCACAGCACAAGCCAGAAAGCATGTGTCATGCACGTGTACAACTTAAATGGTCTGGATAATTGGTCCTAGCTGTAGAATTTTGAATTCAAACAATCTTTGGAGCTGGCACAAAAGTAAGCAGGGTAGGCCTACAAAAAAAAGTTGTTATAAGGTTGCCTGATGGTGGCTGCCCCGAGCAAGCAGGCAACAGTTCACTTTGCACCCTGTCATTTGTAACAATACGTACACATGGAGATAACAGGTGTAAGTTGTCAGATAAAAAGGATGTACTATTCTAGCCTCTTTCTTTAATAGAGCATTCCTGTAATGGTTTTTTCTTTTTTTTCTTTTTTTCCACCAGCTGTCTTCAGCCTGATGAGCTCCTTGTGCTTCATGATCAGTTTCACTTATGGGACACACCAAGTCCCTGCAGCCTTTCCCCCTCTCCCAACTGGGTACGTCTTAAACTACTCGTGGTCTTTCTTCATCGCCTGGGGGTCGTTCGCCCTGACGGTACTCAGCGGGACTTTGTATCTCCTTATAGCGAGGGCATGGCACCTTGAGGAGGTGTGGGTTAAAGCGGAGGTGGAGAAACCGGGCGGGAAGAAGGAAGAGACTGTCAGCTCTCGAAGGAAGCTCATGGGAAAACTATGAGAGACACAGAGAGAAAAACAGGTGCTCAGTGCTTTCATTTCTTTGTACTATTTTTAATTGAGCCTTACTTCTGCCCGGTACGGCAGTATTATTATTATTATTTATTATTATTATTATTATTATTATTATTATTTAGTTTTTTTTTCTTGTCTTGTTTCAAAGCTACATATCATTTTTATATTCCAGAAGACTCATGTACAGTGTAACTGTAAAGAATTTTGTATCCCTCTGTCTTCAGTCTTTCCAAAGTAGTATCTACTTTAAATCTGTCTCACTAAACTGAAATTTTAAAAAGAAAGGACTTCCAACGCAGTAAATGCACATGATCCGAGATGCATGTTTACGGACACGTGTTAGGGCACTTTCTGTTCTGTATTATTAATCACAGATTCCTCTTGCAGTTGTTGATGGCTTCAATGCAATGTTCAATAAAAGGTAACAACTATGTTCAAATGGTATGAGGACCTCCCAAAATGAGTGGTACAAGCATTTTTTTAAATTGTGTTCAGTAGCTCATTTATCAAAACAAAAACGCTATTTAATTACTCATACCCAATTTTTCATATTATAGAAGTTATAATAGGCCATTTCATTTTATATAATTTATTCTGGTTGTGAAGCAAAGGACTCTCAGAAAAGCAAACTTAATCATTGTACTAGCCAAGAACTCAATTGAGAGAAGACAAGAAGGAAGTTTCATTTTAAGATGTGGGAGGAAAACCCTATTTCATTGCATTTCTTCTGGTTGTGAAGCCAAGAACTTTCAGAAAAGCAAACTTAATGACTGTACTAGCCAAGAACCCAATGGAGAGAAGAGAAGGAAGGAAGCTTAGAGTTGTCCTAGTACCAATCATACAGCTAGATATGTTCACATCTGAAAAGTGAAAATATCCTTTGTAGACCCTAAATAAACTGTTGATTGCAGCAAAAGCCAATGTGCACATAGTCCATGACAAATCTGTTGTTGGTTATTTTTACTGCACATTACGCATTTACAACTAATTAGATTTGTTTTATGTTTTTTTTTTTTTTACCAATTAACGCTGGGGAATCTTCCACTTTTGTTTTCCCCTTGTATGGACACGTAGTTACTCTTCCAGTAGCAAAATGGCATCACACTTTTTGAGACTTGTTTTGTGAGCAGGGGTTCTTAGTTTTGAAGTCTAAATATGAACGCGCTGAGTGTTAATAAAACATTGCATTGTTTTGAACAGTTTGGTTGTAAATATGTTGGGTAGTTGACAAAAACCTTTCCAAATTCCAAGTTCCATATTGCATGTGTTGAAACCTACATGTACACATGCACATGCAGCCAAATAGTAGGCAAATGTCGATATACATGTACTCTGGGTTGGTTCTTTGAACACATTTTCAATGAGTTGGGGTTAAACAGAGACAAATAACCAGAGCGGGATTTGGTCTCACAACTAACCAAGTTTTATAAAATATAGTGCTTCTTGTGTCGCCTTTAGCTGTATTGTATGCATGTCCAGCTGCTTCTGGACATCATCTTTCTCGACGGGTTTGGCCCCAACGGTCCTCGCCTCTGCTACTGGGGGTGGTGGGGGACTCTCCCGTGATAACACTGCATTCCTCAGGTCTGCGAACTCGATACTCGGGTACTTCTGCAAGAACCGGCTAACCTCCCTTCGAAGAGCAGGGTCAGCAAGGCCCGATGAGAACTTCTCTGAGAGAATTGGGCTCTACTCCTCCAGTAGGGGGCTGTCCGGCGAAGCTATTTCCACTCTTCTCAGTAATCGCATCAGTTGGAGAGAGAAAACTTGAACTTCCAGGAAAATATCCAGATATAAAATAACTTCTCCACAGCTTGTACATTCAAAGATTAATCAATTTCCATGTAGAAAATAGCAACAAAAAAACATAATAAGACTGAGAAAAACCCATCATACAATCAAATACTGATAATACATAAATCATGACACTTGTTAGATACAAGAAAGAAAACACTTCAAAGTTTATGGTGAAATAAAGTTCAAAAAGGTGAGGTGGTCGGGTCTCCACTGCTTGTCTGAAACCAGTGGTACTTCAAATTATAGTTGCGATGATAATGTCAAAAGTTAAAAAGGACAGGGCCTGGAACTGTACACGCATCAGGGGTCTCCATAGTGAAGAACTTGAAAAAGTGAAGCTTCAAAGAGCGAATTATCTCCTCTCTGATGATAGTCAATAGTGCACAGAATACTTCCCAGACGAACACCATGCCTCAAGTTGAAATCAATGGAGACTGCTGGTTCCATGCCTTCCCCACCCATTGAGTCCCTTGATGGGTCACATCAATGTCATGGTACGGCTTCCAACATCGTTGTCTCATCACCGCATAATGCTAGGTGATAAGTCGTTGGCTTCTCTTCCGTCAACTGCAACCGCCATCCTCCCTCCAGAAAACGTACTGATATCCAGCCATGGTCCCACAACAGAGAAAGCTGACTTCAGCTGAAGCAAATAGCTTGTACTGGATTACAGTTTCTTGGACTATATACCTCTGATAGTCCCACATGCCACACGACTTATACATGGTTACTACACATCCACCTCCTGTGTCGATCACACTCTGCTGTTCACAGCATCCTGATTCAGTCCGGAATCTCTACTTCCCTCTCTCTATCTCTTCATTCTTCATCCATCAAGATCTTTAGTTGAGTTCCGTTGATGATTTTGTCAATGAACGTTCCTTCCTTCTTGTACCTCCGATAAAAACTTTGAGTTCATCAGGTATGTTGTTGAACTTGCATACAGCTACAGGAACAAACTGTAAAAAGATATATCTCTTTAAAACTTAACTCTTTCCAGAACAGTGTCTTGAGAACAACTGAATTATTATTAAAAAGGCCCACAGGAACCAGTGTACAGCATTTCTGGGCTATGACTAAGCCAATGAATAAACATGAAACAACAAAGGAATATGCAAAAATGAGACTAGTGCCACTGAGTACAAATTTCCATTAAATCTATGACCACCATCTCTAGCAATTCCCATATAAATTGGTCCAATAGACTACGACCCACCTCCTCCATGGACCCACTCTCCATTATGTCTTCCAGGTGATCTTGAATTTGTTCTATGGGGTCTATGTAGACCATTTGAAAGGGACTGTGGAAACGTACCCACACAAATATTACAAGCTATCATAAAATGTAATGTTCAAAACAGTGCATTAGTGTTATTATGTACGCAAATTCTGATCAAGTGTGCAACCATGCAGTCATTTTATCTTCCAGGGCCCAATTTCATAGAGCTGCTTATCAGCTTACTTTGTGCTTATTGTATGCTAACCTTCCAGTGCTTAATGTAAGGTAATGATTGGCGACAATGTAAATCCATAGTAAACACTCGAGCTAATATTCTTGCAAACCATGTGAAATACGCTTTGGCTTTAGGCAGGGTGTACTTGTGGTATTGACAAAGACAAGTATCCTCACTTGGTGTTTAAGCACAATTGGTCATCGAAACTATTAGAAAATAATGAAAGAAACACCACCCTTGTGGCACAGAATTGTGTGCTTTCAGATAGGCTTCATGCCTGAAACCTCTCTCAGATTCAATTTTTGGGGGTGAAAATTACCTTTTCCTCTATAACAGTGTAGTTTTAAACTACACTGTACTTCAAAGGGAGCTATTTCTCACAATTTCTTATACTATAAACAGCTCTTCAGTGCTCAATACCATAAGTTTTTATGGGCATTAACTTGTAGAGTAATTACCAAAAGTATACCCTGCCTTTAAGCAAAATAAATTCTGCTATTGTTAGCTTGAATTTTTTTTCTTTTCGATTAGCCGCCCTATGAAACTAGACCCAGACCACAATCCATTCTCCTATAAAGTGCACTTCACCAAGTCACAAATAATGTCAAAAATGACCTCCATTTTTTGTCTGTGTAAGCAGATTCTTCCTAAAAAGTGAACACTGATACTAGTGAAATGTAAAGAATTAATTGTGCGTGTTCCTTGAAATTTATCCTCCTATATTAAATATTGATTCCCTTCCAAGTTACCATAATTGAAAAACCATCTTTCTATTTTGAAATACTACCTAAGTGTATCATATTATATGTATCATCTATGAAGTAAACTATATCTATTTTTTATGTTTTTAACAGAAGGTGAAGTTTATATATCATACATTGTATTTTAAAGGAATATTTTATTTAAGTTTCCATCATAAAAGTAAGATTATTAAGAGTGTTTGGTAAATAATTTTAAAGACAAGCGCATTGTGTTTTAGGCCTACTCAATGTTTTTGATTATACTGTCAACGTCTACATGTAGTCTTGTAAGCCTGGTCCATATGTACATGTACTTCATGTGAAATGAATGTAAGGGAATTTTGGTGACGCTAGTTGGCTGAAGACTTACCTGGTAAAATCCACTCAAATTTTTTGTTTTGAATTTATTTTTTTATTTATTTTTTTTTTGTTTTGGGGGGTGGGGGGGGGGGGGGGCTGCAAATACCCGACAACAGGAACAATGGTGATTTATTTTTAGTATCTGCTTCCATCGAGCATCCTAAAGGATTTCAGGACGTTGTACACTATGGGTGTAAGCATAAATGTACTGTAAAGTTTAAATTTTTGTACGCTTATAATCAAAGGGGGAAAGTAGTGTCTTTATTTAAGGGGTTTTCAATGTCGGTATTGAAGAAGTGCATTAAAGGCAATGGACACTATTGGTAATTGTCAAAGACTGGCCTTCACAGTTGGTGTATCTCAACGTATGCATAAAATGCCAGAACCTGTGAAAATTTGAGCTCAATCGGTCATCAAACTTGCGAGATAATAATGAAAGAAAAAAACACCCTTGTCACACAAAGTTGTGTGCGTTTAGATGGTTGATTTGGAGACCTCAAGTTCTAAATCTGAGGTCTCAAAATCAAATTCGTGGAAAATTACTTCTTTCTCAAAAACTATGGCTCTTCAGAGGGAGCCTTTTCTCACCATGTTTTATACTACCAACCTCTCCCTATTACTCGTCACCAAGAAAGGTTTTATGCTAATAATTATTTTGAGTAAATACCAATAGTGTCCACTGCCTTTAATTACAGATTTACCACAATGTGTACATGTTCTTGTGAACTATCCATGTATATACATGTATGCTACACTGTATTATACTATTAGCATCACAGTAGGTCATTTACGACTGGCTATACATGTATGGATAGTAGACATGGCTATCAGATCAATATACATAGTGCTCATTGTAATTAACAACTCACTGAACGATACTGCACTTAATTAATCAATACTGGAAGGTCCACAACAAATTAATTTGTCTTTTTTCCTCATAGCAATCTCTGAATTCATTCCGTTGTTTTCATATTTAAGGGTGTGTTTGTATAGGTTTTCCTTTTTTTTACAAAGAGTGTGTGTATTTGCATTTATGCCAATTGGATAAGAACAGACCTTCTCCTGTTTGGATTGGTGGGAAGCTGATCATGTGATAGTGATATGTAAATTTAGGGAAATCAGAAATCAGTTTAAAGGGTGTGGATGTAACAGGGCTGTACACTGCATGCAATGTATTATTGATGGCTGTTTTTAAGGGCAGTTGAACTTCCATTAGGGATTAGTAAACATGTTACAAAAAGCCCTTTTCACACTGTGTCTTTTATCCCCAGGGAATACAGCCCTGGGAAGGCCCTGGGAGTTTTTGTACCCTATGGCTACAGTTACCCAAACGCACTTTCACACTGTCCCAGCCTAGGTCCCTTTTACACTTTGTCTTGGTTCCAAGACCATTGGTGTTGCGCAGTCACACATAACCACTGTTCCGATCTATGCGCGGCAAACTGTACATGCTTGTAATGAATAAACAAAGAGGGCGCTTTGTATTTCTGATTCCCGGATTTGTCGTTGGGGGGGAAAAGAAGTCTAGTCACAGCGCCCTCTATGTTCATTCATTACAAGCATGTACAGTTTGCTGCGCATAAATCGAAACGTGCGGTTGTGCGTGACCGTGCAACACCAATGGTCTTGGAACCAAGACTATGTTACACTGGGTTCCGGTTTCACATTTCTATAATACCCCTGGGGTTCTATCACTTACCCCTACTCCAGCGCAGGGGTGGCTATTTATGCTCATTTCATGTATTGGAGTCTGGAGTAGATCAGGGGTAAAGCAATTGGTGATTATTCCCTAGGGTTTCCCCGGGGGAATAGAGTAGTGTGGAAAGGGCTAGACACAGTGAATGTATGAAGTTGTTCAGAATGCATTATACCTTGACTGTGTAGGCATTTATGAAGCGTTGGCTGTAGCTTCATTTCCGCTGTTTCTTCTCTAAAGATCAGCACACAATTAAAATATTTTCTGGCAGAGCCCAATTTGCATCTGAGAAAGCTAAAGTTATTGTTTCATAAAGTTACTCTGCTGTTGCTGTGCAGAATCAAACATTTATTTCCTAAGCAAAGAGTGAATCTTTCACAGTAAATCTGGCATTTGGGCATCTTGAAAGTCTTCAGCCCATAGAATATGCTCTTCACAGGGCATTGTAAGCACCAAATGAACACCTCTCTGATGTGCTTTAGTTTGCTTTTTAATCACTCACCATGAGGAGAGTGTTAAAATATGTTAATAATTCCCACAACTCAAGGTTTATTTAAACCTTTTTTTTTGAGACAGCTCTTCCAAACTTTAAAACTCAATGAAGCATACTCTTGCAGCACTGTTTATGCCTTAAAGTACATGTGATTATATCTAAGTAACTTTATTAATGTATTTAGACCACAGAAAGGATGGAAACTGGAGAACACTCAGTGAGTTATAAACCATAGACCTATGGCTTAAGTTGTGAGACGATTTTTTGTTTCGTGCGGCCATTTTATCAAATGACAAGCTTGGACCAAGAAAGTGCTCAATGCGCGTCACCTGATATCGGTTTACCACACACCATGTCACATGATGTAACTCTACCATGTACACAGCGTGTCACATGGTATTAATTGCGCTGTATATTGGGGGGGGGGGGTGGATGGGGGCCTTCCAACTTGGTGTTCTCTGGTATGCTTTAGACGTTATATGTATTGTTGTACAATGTCTGATTAGGTCATAAACTTACAAATACTTAAAGGAACAGGTTGCCTTGGATCGGTCGAGTTGGTCTTTGGAAAGCATTTGTAATTATTTGTTATGAAATGCTTATGGGTGGAAAGATGTAAAAGTAGAATACAATGATCCACACAAACATGCCTCGAAATATATGGCCGACCTTGTTAGTTCGCAAAGGAAAAGGAAAACCACACAATTTCGAGGCAATGTTGTGTGGATCATTGTATTCTACTTTTAAAACATCTTTCTAACCTAATGCATTTTATAGCAAACGGGTACAAATGCTTTTTATAGACCAACTAGTCCGATCCAAGGCAACGTGTTCCCTTAATCAATACAGTATGTACAGAGTTGAAAGTGCATGTGTTGTGTTTTATAAATGTATATAAGTCATGACATAAATTATTTAATCAGACTTTCAACGAGAAGTACATCTCATTGTGTCCAAGCACTGTGGCAAATTTGGCATGATTTCCAACTGTTTTGGCAAAAGGTGACTGTTTCATGTTTTGGGAAAGAACAGGCAATATACACAAATGCCCATATCAGTTAATACCCATGCCTGTCCTTATTGTATACAAATCACTCTCTTATAAACAGTGTGACACTAAGGAGACAATTTTCTTCCTCCATGGTGACACCAATGATGGAAATAAATTAGACTGTGCAAGTCTCTGTTTGGACTTTGGTCCCATGTACATTGCTTTAAAGCGCGAAGGAAACTTGTGCGCTTTAACAAGATGGATCTAAATGTCTTAGTTTGAGTAGAGGACAAATTGTAACCATTGCAGAAGAAAACATGCCCTTTTTGTTGAAAAGTTAGGTGTGTTTTACCCATAAAATACATGTACATTGTACAACAATGTGTGTGGAGCACTGTACACCCTCAAGTCATGTGAAAACAAACAGGCTTATTACTGTGGTGGGATACTATATGAACCCATGACCTTTGTCATTCCAGATTGGATGTCTTACCACTAGACATATTTTCTAATAAATTTTTTGCAGGAAAAATTTAATCAAACATTGTTGTTTAACTGAGCACTTCCAAAAGATTAGTAGATTTATAATGGTAAATGGTATTAATATCTGTATTTACTATGAACTTATCAAAATGTCACTGACATTTTCTCTAAAGAATTCCTGAAAATGCCTTAATAAAATTGTACAAATCTCTGAATCATTTAATGCTTTGAATTTGATATATTCTTGAAATGTGTTGTCCTTTCCTCACCCCTCTCTCTCTAAGGTATAAAGGTGCGGCACAGTTGTTTCTTCAGCTACTAAGTAGTGTAGTTTGACTGAAAATTTGTCTTAACCCCATGAGTTTCAAACACAAGTCTTAGTGTGCAAGACCTTTTCACGCTGAATCTCTTATCCCAATGGGAAGGCCCTCTTTAGTCCTTTTTTACGCTGTCACCGTCTTGTTCATGTTCGGTGATTCCATGTTAACATTCATTGCGCAAACATGGCACCAGACTACTATTTTGTCCAGCCTCAGTTTGGTGACAATGAGTTGGAATGGGGTAAAAATCAAGATGGCCACACCGTGATAAAGGTCTATAGGAGCTTTGTACCCCACGGTTACCCCGGCTCACTTTCACACTATCCCCGCTTAGGTACTTAATCCTTGGGATTCTTGGCTGCGCGTCTCAAGAATACGCTGGGGTTTTATCGCCTACCCCTTCTTGGAGCATGGGTATGCTGCACCCATTTCCAGTGGTAAATAAGGACTAGGTTGTTTAAGGTTTGTCTTAGAAGTTAGTCATGGCAACCAAGATTTGTGGACAGAGACACACTGTTAATTATTGACCCCAAAACTAGCCTGAATGATAATATCTGTATGTTTCTCTCTAGCGGGTGTAGTGATCTGCATCACTGGTTAATGTAAACTCGCAACGGACTGCTGTTGTGTTTAATCAAAAGCCTTGACAGTCTCTCAGGGTCCAACAACTGATTTATTGCCCCATGAGTCCAATAACTCATTCATGACCTCATTTTATGTGGTGCTGCATTTGTACATAAAAGCTCAAGAATTAGTGGTATACATGTAACACAGACTGCTAAGAGCACATTGTCTGATTATCTAGGCCTAGGCAGTGTTTTGGTTAATGACAAGATGTCAGACCATACTGTTGACATTGATTATCACAAATTTATTCTACTCAATAACACTGTTTAGTATGAGCATGGAGCCAATGTTCTTAAAAGATGGACTCAAGTTCAAATACATTTTGTACATGTGGTACGTGTAGGTAAAGGGGGAGGGGTTCTGAGCAGGGCTCAATTTCATAGAGCCTGTAAGCACACAAAAATGATAGTTACAGAAAAATATTGTTTAACAGAAATAGGTTACCAGGCAAAATTACATGAAGTTTACAGTCATTGTTGTGACTGGTGCCCCTCTCAATTTTTGCTTCGTCGGGAGAAACTTGCTGAGCATTATTTTTCTGCTTTAATGGCCTTATGAAATTGGCCCCTGCCACTGCCTAGATATAGATGATAGCCTTGTACACGCCCATATTTAATCAAAGATGGTGGTCAATGACATCATGTACAATCCATCTACATTGTATAAACCATAACCAACAAGTCTGTCTTTGGATTGGCGACCTCGGTCTAAAGGAAGACACACTTCCTTCGCAGTATATCAGGGTCAATTTAGAATTGTGTTCTCTTTCTTATTTTTCTCCCCATCTTGTTTTCACAACAGCTGTTAACCAAGTGGGTTCTGAGTCAGAGCTGAAAATGCCAAGGTGCGCTTTGGCTTTGTCGTATAACCAACCTGTTGTACTAAAGTGCTGTTTATAGCACTTGGATTTGATTTCAATGTACAGTATAGGACACTGAGGCACGCACACTCAGAATTCAAGAGGCATAATTTGTCCAGTGGTGAGACTGCAGGACTTGCAATCCCAATGTTCCAATCCTAACGTGGGTTTGAATCCTCCCAAGGTAACTGCTGATTTGACAATGACATGGTTTAGGCGTATGTCACATTGCTATAGGTACTTCTGAGGGTCTATGAGGGTTTTCCTCTCACATCTTTGGAGGTATTGCTAAGTAATAGTCATTTATATGGTTTTATTTGATGTGATTTGATTTATTAGCCCCGTTCGTTCGAAAAGATACATCCCATTTCATGCCTTCTATGATAAACAGTCAAAGAAATGTAGAAGAATTAATTGGTACCTCCTCATGTTATAATGTTACAATTTAATTATACGAGATATCTAAAGAATTACAAAGGAATATCTCAAAGTTAGAGACATTCCAGAAATGAAATAATTTCTTGATCCCCTCCAGGCAGCACAGATTTAATTGATCTTTTCCATGGCATTTCATTCCAGTCCATTCCATTCCCCCAGTGGGATTTTTCCAAGGACACCCGAAGAGCTAAAAATCAATATTCTGTTCCCCCCCAAAATGGCATACAGTAGTTTCAGGAGGAAGTACAGAATGCTGGATAGGTGTCAATGCTGCTTCTGGGAGTCAGCCAGGGTTGAAACCTGGGAATTGCTGGATACCTGATGACTCAGTCACAGTTCAAGCATTAGGGATTCAACACGGTGCTAGAAAAGGAATTATTTCATTTCAGAATCCTTGCAGTGTTCATCCCAAATAGTGCCGACCGTTATTTTAAAGCACAATGAATTGTGTGACTGTACATGTATGTGCAGAAGCATTAAAGGGACATTCGGAGAGCGAGAAAAGAAGTCATAACCATGACTTATACATCTCATAACTATGGCTTAAAGGGACGTTTGGTATATAACTCGTCAAATTAATGGCATTTTGTAGTTCATAGATCTGTCATCTTCTCATTGTTGAAAGTAGTTTGACACATTGGGGCAGCTAGTTCTCTAACCCACTTGAGAAATCCAAATACCGTACTAGGGTAGGTATACATGTACATTTTGGTCATCACTAGCAGTACAGCAGCTTTCAATAGTATACAGGATTTTGAGAAACATTTCACTTTGATGGAATGTGGTTATGTGAAAACAAATATACCCCCAAATTTAAGGTAGGCATAACCGTTCCGGATTTTCGGCGATATCTCAAAAACAAGATCACCCATTGAAAAGAAATGTTAAAATAGTTTTACTTGTATACATCTCCATATAGGATTAAAACCAGCGAACGGTTCCATAAACACCAGAAGTATGCACAATGTACTTTCTGAATTCAAAGAAATTTCATCCTTGTAATGTGCTTGTTTTGTTATCACTTTTATTGAGTTTTTATTATACATTCTCCTTATGACAACTAAACATAAGTGAAGTTTTATTAGCTGATCAGTATTAACACAAAGGTCAGTGCTGGATCCTATAGTCAGCTTAATACTGATAAAAAGAAAGAAACACTACTTCCATCTCCCACTTGACAGTAGTTGCCCGTTTTCATCTCGAGTGTTCTTTCCTTTCCCTTCAATCTCTTGCCAGACAGGTTGTCTCCTAGCTATAAGAGACATCCTGTAATTGTCTCAAACCAAACTCTCCAATTGATGTGACATTCTCCCCCTCTCATATTAAAGCCAAATCATAGACTTAGTGAATCGGAACCCTCCATCAACATTATCTTTGATTTACGTGGGTCCTGATGTGGAATAGAGTGCTTGTCTGCATTGTTTTTGTAGGCCTGCAGTTTTATTAGGAAATTGATCACAGTCAAGTAGCCCTGCCTATGTCAAATCTCATAGAAACAAATTAGGAACCAACCATCTGTATAACATAGTCCAACCCTTTGTAGAATACAGGATGAATTGTTCACTAGTTTTGTAGCCAAATGGCTCATAATCCTAATGTGTATACCATGTAACCGCATTTATTTATTATTTATATTTATTTTAAATCTTTAGACATCCACAATAGTTATGTACAGGGGCTGTCAAGGTTAAAACAAAAGTATACAACTGTCATCAGAAGATGTGTAAAACCAGACCCCTGCCAACGAAAAAAATATAATTATACAATATAAAAAGGTGATTGCACTGAAACATTTTAAAATCACACAAAAGAAATCATTAAAACACAAGCAAAACCAGACTATTTTTTTTAAAGCATTTGCTTTGTATGAGTGCGATAATCTACACAAATCCATGCATAGTGTGGCAACAGAGTCAATTAGAATACATGTGCCCTACACACCAGTGTGTAAAAAGCAAATCTCCACAAAACCCAAATAAAATTCTTTATCCCTGATTCAAAATAGACCTATACCACTGTAAATATATTCAACGTGAACACTGTCCCCCCCCCCCCCCCCATACTAAAATCTCTGCTCTCGGTTTGAAAGTAGAGGATTTGGGAGTGCATCCTTATCCAGGTTAAATCATGGTTGAATCCTCTCTTATTTCTATACATACCTGCTTTACCCAGCCACTACTTATACACGTTAGTGTGAATTCCCTGGGGGCGAACACATACCCCCCCACCCCCCACCCCCCAACATAATACTGAGTAGATTTCACTGTCTCTATCTAACCCATGCTATATATAACCATCTTCTTGGCTCTGTGCAGATCGAACCCATTTACCTGTAGGGTTTTTATCACCTTGATAGCAAGACTAAAAAATGTGAACTATATTGATGACCTTTTTGGTTCTGTCCTATATGTTAAAACTCTCTCTGAAGATCATTGCTACTGAACACTCATCCATCTGCAGGGGGTTGCATTTTGGATCAAGAGACATTCATTTATAGTCACTTTGAATTACCATACAGTTATATAGCCCTGTTGGGATTTTTTCTGTCTTACTCTGTTTCTCAGTCCGGTGTGTATTTCTTGAGTTTTCTGTATTTTCTTTTCCTCCCTGTGCCCTGCGGGATTGCTTATATTGATCTGTCTGAAAGATGACCTTTCCAGTTTATGTAAATCACTGTGAACATCTCACTCTTATTGGACAGCCGAGTGCATCCATTTATATGCCATGGGGTGAATGTCAAGATATGTTCTCTACTCTTCTCTTTCTACTCCCGCTCAAAATTTCTCCAATTATCTTGGTTTGCCTAACGGCAAAGGTGAAGTCAATACTCTAAGAAGAAGAGTGTATTTTACCTGATTGCGCTTGAACAACTATTCTTATAGATTGAAAGGAAGACAATAAAGAACAATATACAATACACTGCATGCTTCGTTTTTAAAAGGGCAAGGGCACCAAGGCATTTTCGTCTTGGTAAAGGGCACCCTATGATGAAATTGCAAATTTGTATTAGCATTTCAAGGGCACCAAGGCAATGACCAGGGGACACGGAGGCAATCGTCTTCGTTGCCTCCGTGAAGTATCAGGTCTGCACTGACTGGGCCCCTACATTTTTAAGTATTAATTTTCTTACTACATGCACATAAAATAATACACTTGTTTCTGTGTGCATGTTGTTAAGAAAATTATACTTTGGAATTGCGAGATCAAAACAAAGCCAGTGTACATTTTCGTAATATTTTATTTAATTTGAGGGGCTGACCTTTTTAAAGCAATAAATTACAGTATTGGTGGTAGTTTTGTCGAAAACTTTACATCCGATATTGTGCGAATTTGACCTAAAAATTTAGATTTGAATTTTAAATCGACTTTTTTTTATAGATTCCAGAAAGTAAGGCACATTGAAAAGCTTGAGGACAATAATATAGAGTAATAAAAAATAGCTGCGCTTCCACGTATAAGTACTAATTTTCTTATGCATAGAAACAATAGTTTTAGAACTACGAGATCGAGTTGATTTACTGATTCTGCACAAACATTTTAACGTGCGTAATGTAATGTGTTGTAAACCAAGGAGTTTTTTCACATGCGTATGGGCCTAAAGGCTTAGTTTGAAATAGCCTACCGGGGCAGATGTGGGAAATATATTTCGAGGACTGTACATTTGACGGTACAAGCATGGGATTTTGCGCACAGTCACTGTATTTCGTGAGAAAGATATTGAGCTATTATATGCCCATTGCAGATTTAGAATTCGAAGACAGAATTACAGGTAAAAAAAAAAGAGCAAGATGGCTGCGGTTGCTTTCATATGAAAATCTGGGATGGCCAACCAGTAACTTTTCTGTTCAGCATCTTAAAAAGACTGCTGCATCTGAAGAAGTGTGTAAAGGACATCGCACACCTGCATTCTGCATCTGATTACCCATCTTCTTATCTCAAACACTTGGGATTCTCAGCATTGCACATTGTACCTGTCAATGCAATTATTATTATACTACACAGCCAAATGTGCAGACCCCTTCAAAGTAGACATGGCCTCTAAGATATTTTTTCTGTCTCAAAATTGAATTTTGTTTCCGTAGCTAATGACTCCTTCAGTTGAGGCACTCTTGATTTTAATGAAAGGGTATAGGAAGTGGAGAGATATCTACGGGCAGACCATAACGAATTTTCAATCTGTATTGTTACCTCAGATAACCTTGCAATCAAATTGGTGTGATATGCAAATTTAGTACAAATTTACATATCCTCTCATAATGTTGTTGCTTCAATCAACTTCATTTGCAGTTGTGTTTTAAGGGGGTACAGCTATCTTCAAAACAAGTAAAAATAATTAAGGATTTGAAACTTTGCATATGGAAGTATAACAATAGGGGAGATTTGCTGTAAAGCACCATATTTCAATATTTGTTAATGATTGGTTTGAAAAGAACCAGAGTCAAGCATCCTCCTGAAGAATAATCGTTAATCTGAGAAGCGTTCCTGACAGTGTGACGCTTCTCAAGTTGAACTTTTTGGGCATAGGCCCTTACCAACTTTTGTTAACAACATCACATTCCTTCGAAGTGAAATGTTTCTCAAAATATTTCCCATAGGTCTTGGCCGACTATCGAAAGATCTCGATAGTAGACTTTTAACCCAAAAGTTGTTTTGCCACTAATTTTTAGAGTGAAGACCAAAACGCACACCGTGCTTCCCTTTAAGTCCAAGAGGACATGTAGTTCGTAATCGCTGTGAAACAATTTTTAAGATTCGCAGGTAGGCTCCTTCTCTCTATTTTGATATTGTTTTTACGCATCTTTAATAATTAAATTCCCTTCTATTTGAATGTTTGTACATCTCCATTGAGACGTATATAATGTCTAACAATATTATTGGCGCAAACAATGAGTACAACAAAAATGGAATATTCTTTAAGACTACAGGTACAAAGAGAAAGGATGTAACATCAAAGGTTGCTAAGCAGTAGCTATGCAGTGGCTCGCAATTTGACCGTGTCCTCTGGGCAGGGTCTTTATGCATGAAATAATGAAATTAGACACAAAACGTATCTTTGTAGTTATTTGTAAAAAAAAATCATCAGAGGACAATGGAGTTGGGAAGTACGCATTAATTAATTTTCAAATAATAACAATTTTGTGAAGTCACAAACTCGCTAACCCCTCATCCGCACCATCCATTAAACAAAATAATGTCATTATAGCAGAATTTATCAATAAAGCATCGTCTTTCGATATTTAATTTATTTAGTGTTATTTCAGGGGGAGGCAAATGATTAAAATCTCACTTCGACCACTACCATGTTACCAGGTGTACTAGGGTCCTTCTTTAAAATTGCGGCAACCCGTCCGGGGGGGGGGGACAAGTGGTTTGTGCAGACTTCTTTATGGAGTACAGGGTGGTGATATCACTCCGCCCATACTAGAATTATGATTATAAGGGGGGAAATGGTGCTATTTGTCTTCAACGTTAATTGTATTAAACATCTTAAAGTAAACAAAAGTAAATTACTCTATTTAGCAAGAAAGATTTTTCACATTTTGTTTATAACGTTTATTATCAAAATTGGGGAACTACATGTGGGTGTATGGTGGCCCTTTTCGAAACCACGGCTTCTGCTTTCGATTCGGCAGGCTACGATTCGGCTCCAGGCTCCGCCCTCTCGTCTGAAGTCCTGAGCGCATACGCAAAGCATGCCCCATAATTTGTCGAAACAACCGCGGGGCCATGCTAGCTTGGGCCAAGTCTGGAGCCCGAGCCGTTGTTTCGAGAAGGGCCCGTGTAAGCGAGGACATGCGCACACTGTGTGTTCAACTAAAAAAAATATGGCGCTTTTCGTGCAGCACATGTGTGAACGTTTTAGTGTATCAATTAGACGAAAGAAAACGTCTCAAAATGACATGTTTTTGCACTTGGAAAAGTTGACACATGCCACAAGAATCGAGGAATATTCTGGTAAGTAACTGTTGCTATTTGAATTTGTAAATGCAAAAATAATTATGTTTTTCGTCGTCGAGTGTGCCTCATAAAAAAATTGAGCTGAAATGGCTCCTTAGAGCGCCCCCTATCGACAGGAGTAAGACAGGGCACATTCATCATCATAACATTGTTAGTTGAACCAAAGAGTATAAGGACAGAAACTGTGGGGAGAGGGGGAGTGGTCTGCACAATTTGTATCCTCCTCTTACCAGTTTTCACGGTATCATACCTTTTTCTTTGAATTGGGAAAAAAATAATAATGCCATTATCAACCGATGCCCTAATTATCTTCATTTGTTAATATGAAGTATGCAATGATGGACATTGAAATGTTCACAGCACACACCGATCTTGGATGACTTCAACTGGCCCAATTTGTTCTGAGTTTTTCCTGTTTTCACAACAAACAAGAAAGTATGGTTTCCCAGCAACCTGGTAGGACGTCAGTCACTGCCACAGCCAGCAGTTGTCTTCATTTTATTCAAAATATTTTACAATGCAAACACAAATTTGACTACAATTTTCTTTATTTTTTACCTGATTTGAGAAGCTGAAATTATTCCGTTCATATATTTATAGTGGCCCTCACTATATTCCCACAAGTTATGGCTAAGAAATATATCCATGGAAGAAATTATGTTTGAAAATATGTCGAAGTTCTGCACTGGCGATGTGATCATCATGTACCAATTGATAGTGTGACTCTATAGCCAGCAGTTGTCTTCATTTTATTCAAAATATTTGTTTATTAAATTTTAAAAATTACCATGGTAACTTGAAGAAGAAAAAAAATAATAGTAATAATAATAATAACAATAAAAAAGTGTGAATAATTACTGGCTTTCAAATCTGATTTTTATTTTTTTAAATTTATTTTTCTTCTTTTTACTATTTATAATAAAGCGTATATATAAACAGTGATAATTGAATCAACAAGCTGATGTTTAAATTTTAATACTAATAATAATATTGGTATGAGGGTTAAAAAAAAAAAATCTCCAAAAGTATTGGAAAATGATATGAGGCACATGGCTTCTTTAAGCCTCTGTATTTTTTTTCCAGAACGCTCAGCAAAATATTCAGTCACATGATTTGATCATCATGAATTGTGAATTGAAGTAGTGTTTGATGAAACTTTTTCGGTGGGCAAATATTTTTATATGGCCTCAACCATGGAGGAATAAATTCCTCCATGCCTCAACATTGTGACATATTTTTGAACCTTGTAGAAATGCCCAAAATACAATTTTTTTTTGCATTTACAAGTGCAAATAACCAGTGGAGCCTTAGTGTTTCTAAGTTTCGGTCAAGGGAGAGGAGACTCTTTGCTTGGCAAATAAAACCACACAATTTTTTATCTAGGGACTGTTTACATTGCGCACAGAGAGTGAAAAGATTTGCCAAGATTTTAGGGACACCTCGAAAACAGGACCTCCTACGATATATCAACCGATGCCCTATTATCTTCATTTGTTTATATATGAAGTATGCAAGCATAAATTAAAACTTGATGGACATTGAAATTTTCACACCACACACCGATCTTCAATGACTTCAACTTGTCCCATTTGTTTTGAGTTTTTCCTGTTTTCAAGGCAAACGAGAAAGAATGGTTTCCCGGTGAAGAAAGAAATATCTGCAGTGACTGCAAGTGTTTTGTGAGACTCTGTGTATGACTCTTTAGCCAGCAGTTGTCTTCATTTTATTCACAATATCTTTTATGACATTTCAAAAATGACCATGGTAATTTGCAAAAAATTATAAAAAAATCAAAATTAAATAAAAAGTGTGAATAATTATTGCCTTTTAAATCTGATTTTTATTTATTTTTAATAAAAAAGATTCCCCTTAAATATTTATAATAAAGCGTAAAAATAAAAGGTGATAATTGAATCACCAAGCTGATGTTTAAATTTTAATATTTATAATAATATTGATACAAGGGTTTAAACAAAAATCACAAAAACATTAGAAAACAATAAGGCACATGGCTTCTTTAAGCCTCTGTATTTTTTTCCCAGAATGCTCAGCAGATTGTTCATTCACACGATTTGATCATCATGAGATGTGAATTGAAAAAGTGTTATAAAACTTTTTCGGTGGGCAAATTTGTTTTAGATGGCCCCAACATTATGACATTTTTTTGTACCTCATAGAAATGCCTAAAATACCCCCAAAAATCAGTAGAGCCTTACATGTTTGTGTTTCTATGATTTGGTCCAAGGAGAGGAGACTCTTTGCTTTGCAAGTCAACTACACAAATTTTATCTAGGGACTGTTTACATCGCGCGCAGAGAGGTAAAAATTTGCCTTGATTTTAGGGACACCTTGAAAACAGGACTTCCTACGATATAGCATGGTGGGAGGGGGTGCATAAAGTGTCAGTTTTAACGCACGCTATATGTCCAGCCCAACATTGAATTAAATACATCGTATGCTACCAACCTCCCCTGAACAAATTGCCCCATTGTAAAGAAGCTTTATTATACCAAGGACGTCCTACCACGTAAATTACAGGTTGGTGCAGTGAAAGCCTGAGTGGTAGGACGTCCTTGGTATAATAAAGCTTCTTTACAATGCGAACACAAACTTGACTAACATTTTCTTAATTTTTTACCTGATTTGGAAGTTGAAATTCCATTCATATATTCTTAGTGTCCCTTATTACACTTTCAATGAGATTGAGTTCACAGCTAACAAATATATCCATGGAAGAAATTATTTCTGCAAATAAGTCCAAGTTCGGTACTGGCGATGTGATCATCATGTACCAACTGATAGTGTGAGCTCATGTGCGCATGGCTTTGAGTGTAGTGCCGCAAATGGCATTATGTCGAGTGCAATATTTGAATATGACCCTTTTTAAATTTGCGCAAGCCAATTGTGCATAAAAAAAAAGGAAGAGGTAAACGAATTTTACGCTGTAAAAAAATGGCAGCTTGCGCAAATTACAAAAAGGGCTGTTAATCTCCAGTGATGGGTTTTACAACTTGCTGTCAACTGGTTTGGTGCTGTCAACTCCTCCTATATACATTTAAAATCTGGAGGCAAAACCAGGAGTCACCCAAATTACAACTTGAGTCAAAGTTGTGGAATCCTACAACACTGTGTTTTGGATGGCTGGTGGTACGGTGCACCCTACAATTTACAAACTATTAACTTTATTCTCATTCCCTTTATTTTATCTACAGATGAACTAATGAAGACAGAGATGTCTGGTCTGCAGTCACTATGGCTGTCCATCCAACTGAACAGAGATTTCTCAATCTATCAATTTTGAAGCCTAGGAGAGTCTCCAGAAATCTGCTTTCTCTATTCAATCAACGCCCTGATTTACAGGTACGATCCTTCACATTACTAGTCCTGTGTTGAACCAACTGGTATTGGAAAATTCTGCATCATTCAATACTCAGGTTCTGTTTATGTGGTGAAAACAATCCAAAACAACCGAACTCTTGTAAAACGAGATCTCGCGTAAAACCATGACCTCATATTCTATAAACAAAGCACTAGGTCTGCAAACGCTGCAAGCATTAAACAATCATCATCCCAACATTGTTAGTTAAACTGTAATGAGAGGGAATAGTCTGCACAATTTGTACACTTAGTAGGATTCTACATTTATTCAAATCCATAAGGTACTCATATCGGTATTTAAATATCATTGGAATCACAGCGCACAATCACTATTGGGTGATTTAATGCACATGCATACTTTTGCGCGACAGCCAAGTTGCGCGAAAGTGATTATGCCCTCTGTTGCCCAGTTACATTAAGGACATGAGACTTTCAACTCCATAAAGTTCGTAGTTCATAGTTAAATTTATTTCCACTCAATCATTTAAAATGACAAAATATAACATTACAGGAAAGAAAACTTAGAGATTAAGTGGGGGAGGTCTCCTTAAAGCATGCTTGTTGGATGGAGACCCCCCCCCCCCCCTCCCCTGAATTTGTGTAATAAGTATTTATAAGAAATAACAATGCAAGAATTTACTGAAATAATTGAAGGCACACAAACTAGTTTATACAGGAAAAGACACAGATAAACATAAACAGGACAACACAGAAACATTGGTTCAGTAAATGGCAGTGTGGAGACGAGATAGGTAGATAGGTAGAGACATTATCGGTAGAAGTTGAATCAATTAAATAGAATAGTGGGCCTAATACAAACAGAAAACTGATTAATAATATAAAATAAGGTATTTTTGTAAGAGGACAGTTTTGGGTTTTTAACAAAAGATAGAACAGGGCTCTTGCATTTTTTAGAGTACCTCTATAAGTAAGTACGAATACTAAGGTCCTTAAAAATAAACACAATTAATGGATTTGATTGAATGAACACTGGGAATATGGAAACCATCTGAGTGTCTAGTTGGATAAGAGTGGATTTGAGCATGAACATATTCTGGAAGGATTTGGGTAATTTCCTATAAATAAATTGATTCATAAATATACCAACTCAATGAATAGTTTACTCACTAAATGTTTAACTTTTATGCATTCATATGTGTTTTGTCAACCTGTACAGATGTACTAATGAAGACCGCAGAGATGTACACTTTTCATTGATGGATGGCTGTCAATCACAATGAGCAGAGATCTCCCATAAGAGTCTCTCTCCAGCAGTCTGCTTTGACAACTCAAATCAACTTCAAATTTAAAGGTGCGAAACCAAAGTCGATGTTAACCATTAAAAAAAAAAAAAATATGAGCTTAAAGGAACCCGTTGCCTTGGATCGGACAAGTTGGTCTATAAAAAAACATTTGTAACCGTTTGTTATAAAATGCATATGGTTGGAAAGACGATGTAAAAGTGGAATACAATGATCAACACAAGCATCCCTCGAAATTCCCTGAAAGCTTGGTGAATTTTTTTATAATTAATTCAGCCAAATCCTTCTTTTTGTTGTGTTTTCACAGTGGTTCCACTGCAGAGATATTCAGAGTGTCAAAGGCAAAGATCACATTTGATTCCCCCTCCCCCCAAAAAATCATAAAGTTGTGTTTAGCATCATTCTCATTGGACCTCTATTGTTCACTCATAGAGATAGAAAGTTGTTATAATTCTATGTCTGAAATGCATGCGATTTAGGGACCATTGCCTGCAAGGTCTGCTTCTAAAATAGATCCCTTAGCAGTGTTACATTTCATCTAGTTTTTTAAGTATAGTTGGTTTTGGGATCCCCCAGAAGCCTATTTTTTTGGACCCCATGGTCAATTGTAAAGGTCAATATGGCTAAAACAAAAGACATGTTGTCTGGGCAATAACTCAAGAATGAGATTAATCTCAGCAGGGTATTAGTGTTTGTCAACACCACTTTCTTGTTTGTTCTGATACAGTGGGAAAATAAATGAACCTTGAATCTCGTTCTCTTTTTTCATCTACAGACCAGGTGATCCAAACGGAGGTTGACAGATCATCAGTCATAGTGCTGTCCAGATTGTCAGATCATCAGTCATAGTGGCTCTCCATGTCGCACAGAGCAGAAGTGATGCTGAAGCTTAGTATCCAGTTATGACAACTCATTCAACTTCATGTTTGCAGGTACGATACAAAATTGATATTGATAATACAAAGTTGCAGGTCGAATTGGTGTAGTGGTATCTTTCCTACGTTGCCTTCCACCTCTAGGACCCCCTGTCGAATCACTTCGGGGGAACTATGTGTATTGGGTTATCAGTTCCTACTTGTGACTGCGTGGGTTGGCCTTTGAATAATTTTCTGGGGTGTTTCTGCCACATCTAAAACTGAAACTTCATTCTTCATTGTCTTGTCTTCTAGAGTTCTTGGCTAATACAGTGATTAAGTTCGCTTTTCTGAGAGTCCTTGGCTTCACATTCGCAACCCCCCAAAAAATGAAATGAAATGAATCACATTTCTGACATTGTCATCGTTCACAAAAAAAAGTGAACCCACCCCAAGGCCAAAATAACATTGAGAGTTGAACAATTTTTCATAACTACCGCTAGAATCCTGTTTATAGTTTATACTAGTAAATAAAGTACCAAAAGTGAGCTGAATTTTGTTCATCATATAGAACTGCCAAAATGTATTCATTCTTGAAGCTGTTCATTGAGTTATGAGTGCAGTGGACACTATTGGTAATTACTCAAAATAATTATTTGCATAAAACCTTACTTGGTAATGAGTAATGGGGAGAGGTTGATAGTATAAAACACTGTGAAAAAAGGCTCCCTCTGAAGAGACAAAGTTTTTGAGAAAGAAGTAATTTTCCACGAATTTGATTTTGAGACCTCAGAATTAGATTTTGATTTTTGAGGTCTCAAAATCAAGCACCTGAAAGCACACAACTTTGTGTGAAAAGGGTGTTTTTTCTTTCACTATTATCTTGCAACTTCACCAACCAATTGAGCTCAAGTTTTCACAGGTTTGTTACTTTTGCATATGTTGAGATACACCAAGTGAGAAGACTGGTCTTTGACAACTACCAATAGTGTCCAGTGTCTTTAATTTACCTCTTCAAACAAATTTAAAAATGATATCTGCCAGATGTCACTGGTTACATATCTGCCAGGTTACATGTCTGAAGATTGAAATGAATTTGATATATGTACATGGCTTTATTGTGGGTATGTTCAACTTTTGTTAACCTTGTTTCATTTACTCAGATCAACTAAACCAGACAGTTGAGAGTGTCAGATCTTCATCCAGAGTGGGAGTACCTCCTTGAACACATCAATCAACTCTACAGGTACGACACATTATTGTCAAAGAAAAATAAAAACTAAATATTTCTTGGGATAACCCAAGTAATTTGGGTTAATATCCTGGTGTTCCTTGGTTACTAGTGTAAAAACGCTTGCAATCTTTCAAAATCAATGATAGCATGGGCCAAATTCACTTTTCTATCTATCTTCCATTCAGTACATTCCTCTAGTGGAGTTTAATTGTATTTAATGAACGTGCAAAAATGAAAACGTTTGCCTTTTTATCATGGCTTGTAGTAAATAAGCATAATGTGTGGCGATATTTACTAAACTCTAAAGAGTACTTGTTCGACTAAGAGTTCAACCCTCGTGTGCCTCAATCATTGAGTAGCATAGAACAATCATTGAGTAGCATAGAACAATCATTGAGTAGCATAGAACAATCATTGAGTAGCATAGAACAATCATTGAGTAGCATAGAACAATCATTGAGTAGCATAGAACAATCATTGAGTAGCATAGAACAATCATTGAGTAGCATAGAACAATCATTGAGTAGCATAGAACAATCATTGAGTAGCATAGAACAATCATTGAGTAGCATAGAACAATCATTGAGTAGCATAGAACAATCATTGAGTAGCATAGAACAATCATTGAGTAGCATAGAAATCCCCTACAATCTTGGCTTCTAGATTAGTGGCTCTGATGGCCAACTTCAACTTGGAAAGTTTATTAAGTTTTAACTTGATATACAAATTGTTATACCGACTACTACGTGCAAAATAAGATTGTCCACAAACTTGATTTTGCCTATAAAAATTACATATAGTAGTGCAACATGAACATGCACAAGTTCCAATAAATTTATTGAAGGTATTAAATCTTGTTCTTGTTCCCTTTTTTCCATCTTCAGTGAGGTCAACTTAATCCAGACAGAGAGTGTCGGATATTCTCAAGGAGTTTGCGGCCCATCATACAACCATCAGCATCGATGCCCCAACCTTTTTGTATAGTTTGTATTATTTAGTTGTAGATAAGACAGGTATAGATTTTAGGTTGTTAATTGTATGGTTAATTGATCACACTTTCCCCTGTGAAATTCTGCACTTCCCCTGTGTTTTGAATTTCTTGCACACCCAACTTGTGTTGTGAATTTCTTCCACTTCCACTGTGGTGAGTTGCTCATACTTTCACCTTGTGTCGTGAATTATCAAGTTTATAAACTGAAACGTTGTCTAGGGCTGAGTTGGAAGAATGTTTCGCTATCTGTTCTAGCACATTCATTCAATGTAGATGTATGCTGATGTATGGAGTTGACAAACTTGGTTGCCATATAGTGGAGCCGGTATGGGAATTTTTCCCCACAGGGGTTTTTGCCCATCTCATATATCAGCAATTAGCAGGCATGCAATAACTGATTTGTATGGTTTTGGTTTCTCAGCCATAAAAAAAATTCAAAAACACAGCACAAAACATTGCTGTGCTTGGAATTCTGGAAATGTCAAATCTTTTATCAAAATATAGTGTTGCATGACTGAAATAGGAGACACTTTAGTGTCTAAATTCTTAGGAGTCAAACAAAATTTGACCGTTTATTTATTAGTTTAATATTTTGGTAGATCATTCAACGTTTCGGGTGTGCCAGGGTGCGTCACACTTCCTTTGTGTGTTGAGTACATACACTTTCCCTTGTGTTACTCCAAGTTGCTCACACTTCTTTGTGTGTTGAGTACAGACACTTCCCCTTGTGTTACTCCGAGTTGCTCACACTTTGTGTGTTGAGTACAGACACTTTCCCTTGTGTTACTCTGAGTTGCTCACACTTCTTTGTGTGTTGAGTACATACACTTTCCCTTGTGTTACTCTGAGTTGCTCACACTTCTTTGTGTGTTGAGTACAGACACTTCCCCTTGTGCTACTCTGATTTGCTCACACTTCCTTTGTGTGTTGAGTACATACACTTTCACTAGTGTTACTCTGAGTTGCTCACACTTCCTTTGTGTGTTGAGTACATACACTTTCCATTGTGTTACTCTGAGTTCCTCACACTTCCTTTGTGTGTCGAGGACAGACACTTTCCCTTGTTTGGTTAGCCACTTTCACCTACTGTGATTTGTGTTTAGAGTTGCCCACACTACCCCCTGTGTGGTATACTACTGAAACGTCCCCTTTAGTTTATAACGATCCATCCCTTTCACACTCAAAGATGTATGATTCAGATTCGTACATGCCAAATTCACAAAACAAAATCTTTGGAAATCATAGAAAACGTTCTCTTGCAGATAATCAGGGCACTCTGATTGTCTTCTTGAAAAACAGTTTTACTAGTCAGAGAGCACTCTGATTGAAACTGTTAACAGATATTTTAAACAAAACTTTGCAGAACTTTTGGATCTTGATTAAATGAAAAATTCTAACTTATTCTTTTTAACAATTAATTCTGAATCATACGTCTTTGTATTGTTTAAGTTACATGTACGAGCTGCTCCTACTAAAACCGAGACCATTAAAAAGAGTGAAACTTAAACAAAATAATGACTTTTCTTGCAAGTAAAGCCATTAACTTTGTTTCAATGACCAAACATAAAAATAAAAATTATGGAAATCTCAGTAAAATTTTCAAAAAGTAATGACTTTTCTTGCAAGCGAAGCCATCATTTTTGTTTCAATGACCAAGCATAAAAATAAAACTATGGCAATCTCAGTAAAATTTTCAAAACGTAATGACTTTTCTTGAAAGCGAAGCCATTAAGTTTGTTTCCTTGACCAAACATGAAAACAAAACTAGGGAAATCTCAGTATCTTGCAGAGATATGAAAATTTCTTTAAAAAAGAATTGCAATATTTGTTTTTTTGTTGCTAATATCTTTCAGATCCTGAGGGAAAACAACAGTTGTTTTTTGCTTTTCTTCAATTATGTTTGTTTGAGGGTCAGGGTTTTTTAATGAAATTTTCAAGATTTAAAACATGGAGTCATTGTGTAGGAGCAGCTCATTTTGATGGATTTAGTTAATGTATGTTAGGGCCTCATCCAAACCCATGAAAAACTCGCAGAGTTGTGCAAACACCTGTGCCTGTTGGTGGACCCCCTCGGCTGCCTGGAACAAGTGGTGGTCCTGCGGGCCCGGGTGCAATGGAAGGTGTGTTCTTTGTTCAGTGAAATTCTTTTAGATGCACAACTAGTGCTCTCCTTCACTGGTGTAATGCCTTACAAAATTTGACGAGCTAGAGCAAGCATTTTTGGAAGCATACATTCATACTAGGGCCTGAGCTGGAAGGTAGTGGTTGGTCCCTAAAAAGTTCTGGTCGGCAAGATCTCTCAAGACGTCGGGATGAGGGCCCCTTATTATTTAGCCTTTTGTTGGTCACGTCATTCTTTTGTTTTTGAGTAAACAGGTCTGTACTGGGGATCTTTTGAGATCATCAAAGGTGCCTTGAGATGTCTTCGTTTGAGCCAATGGAATCTGGACCCAGTGGATGATGAGGACTTCTATCCAGTTGATGATATGAGGGCTGGAGAAACATGTTCTGCTTGGTCATGCCACTTCACATCCAAAATATCTAGTAAGAACATGAATTTTATTGCCTGTCGATACCAAAGATGACATTGGATTCCTATAATTTGTAGTTGTTTAAGTTGGATGTTTTTGGAAGAGGTCAAAGGTCAGGTCTATGTCAAGGTTCTTAGGGTCTGGTCATGGTCAAATTACTGCATGAGATCACAGATTTAGTTTTCAAAGCAATACCAAACAGAAAGTTTATCATGAAAGTTCTCTAAAACTTTTAAGATTCACAACTAAAACTTAACATTTAAATATTATCTGAGACAATGGTTTTAAAGAATTTACTAGGTAGAACTAAATTCATTTCCAATGCAGCGACTAAACAAAAAGTTTATCGTAATTGATAAAGTTTATACTTGTGACATTCCCAACTAAATCTTATTCTAGGATTCAAATTTTAAAATCAAATATAGGCCTATGTGGATCTAAACACTTGCGAGGTTAGCTTTTAAATCTTGGGAGAATAGATTTTTTAAATCAGACTAGGGTAGAACTAAATAAGTGTTCAAAACGTCAAAACAAAACATAGTTTAAACTTCTCTAAAAGCTTGTACATTCACAACTAAATCTTCTAGGATATGTGGATTTTAAATTCCAACTATAGGTAGATCTAAACACTTGGGACATTTACATTTCAATCTTCTGAGAACAGTGTCTAAAATCAGACTAGATAGAACTAAACAAAATTTCAAATAAAATCCAAACAAAAAATTATAAAAGTTTACCTTTTTCTAAAGCTTGGGACATTCACAACTAAATCTTATTTTAGGATATTAATTTAAAGGTCACAAAAGGTAGAACTAAACACTCGAGGCATATTAACTTATGGTGGGTTGTTTTTTTGTTTTTGTTTTTTTAATTAGACTGGGTAGAACTGCACAAATGTTCAAAGCATTGTTCGTACATAATGTTGATTGCAATTGTTTATACATATCTACAAGCTTGGGAAATCACACTTAAATCTTACATTAGGATTGACAGAAGAACTAAATGCCTAAAACGTTAACATTTAAATCTTATCTGAGGATATGGTTTTAAAATGATACTAGGTAGAACTAAACTGCAGTTTGTTCAAGTTCAAGTTTGAGCAAGCATGTATAATGTAATTTTTTCAGCTAGGGGTGTTTACTTGTTCAACTCAGTCTCCATTTTGTGTCAAAGGTCATAAATTGGTCAGCCAGCATTTAAATCATTGCATGAAAGGTCACAGGTCATTTCGAGGTTTCAAAGGTTGCAAAGTTTTGTAGGAACATTTACAGCACAAAGGCATCTTGGCATCAGGCTATTATTGCAAGCATCCAATAGGTCTAGTCTTTTAAGTATAACTACAGAAAAAAACTAGTGAACCTATGTGTTACCCAAAACAGGGGTTTGATCTTAAAAGCCAAAATTAGTTTTTGTCACCAAGAGCAAAATTTTGAGTCAATCTTTGACAAAAAGTGAAACCATTTGGTCATATTGTTTGATACTAATTTGAAGGGGAAATCAAATTGTGTTGTGCTTTGAGAATATTTCAGTGCAAACCAAGTGAAAGTATTCATTCAAAACCTTCAATTTAGGAAACAGTTGTGCCGCAATTGCAAAGAAATTCAGTCCCTCATTTATAAGGCAATAATTTGAGGAAAAAAAAATGCAAAACACCATGCTTGTCATTTTTCTTAGTACAAGCCCAGCAATGTTGTCGAACAAACCAAGCGAAAGTATTCCTTAAAAAAAAACCTCAATTTTAGGAAGTAGTTGTGCCCCAATTTCCAAAGATCTTTAGCCCCTCATTTTATTAGATAATAATTTGAAGGAAAAAAAAAGGTTGGGCTTGTACAAAAGTTTTGTCGTACTGTAAGGTCAATAATATTTCAGTGGAAAAAAAACAAAAAAACAAAAGTATTCCTTTCACAAACTTCAGTTCACAATTTAGGAAGCAGTCTGTTGTTTCCTAAGTTGTAATGAAATTTTTTCCTCATTTTATTTAGTTCCTTTTTCCTACGTCAAGGCCAACAATGTTTGATTGTAACCAAAGTATTCCTAATAAGACTGCAATTTAGGAAACAGTTGTGCCCTAAATTGCAAGGAAGTTTAGTCCCTCATTTTATTAGATAATAATTTGAGGGGGAATTACATTGTTTGTTTTTATTCTTTTGCTTGCTGCTAGGCCAAAAATGTTCACTGCAAACCAAGCGAAAGTATTCCTACCAAGTTCTCAATTTAGGAAACAGTTGTGCCCTAAATTACAAAGATCTTTAGTCCCTTATTTCATTAGATAATAATTTGAGGGGGAATTAAATGGCATAATTTTTCTCTCTCTTGCCGCAAGGCCAAAAATGGCCGACGCAAACCAAATTAAAGTATCCCTTTTAAATTGTCAATTAAGGAAACACTTAAATTGCTTTTTTTCTTATTAGTCTTTTGTGAACATGCGTCTCTTTATTATAATATTCAGAGTTTTTTTTAATCCATAGTTACAGTAGTGTTATCCTTATCTTCATTATTACTTTCTCCGAGCACAAGTACTGAAAATCTCATACAAATAACTCCAGGGGTTGACGTTTACTTTAGGGTCGTGTAGTAGTCTTGCAAGTAACTCAAATACTTTAGTTCTTGATCAATCTTAGCTTTATTGAAATGTGTTGTCGTTATGGTCAAATTTGGTCTCTTTTAGGATGGTAGACGTTATATGAATCCAATGTCATCTTTGTTATCATTAATTGGCAAACATAGTGAAATTGTCACTGTTCAGCTTACTAAAACTGTTCAAAAATTTGCGACGTTTGCGTCAATACGTTATGCATTTTTCCCAAAGCCTTTGGTACATGCAATGTGTTTTACACGTCATCGTCAATTTGATTTTTAATCAAAGTTGGCTACATCTGAGCATTCAAATTGCAGCCCCAAGGAAAGCAAGGGGGAAATTAGTGGCCAGTGCAAGATTTGTTTCTCCAACCAGCACACCATCATCTGGATAGAAGTCGTCATCATCTGTCGAGTTAGGATCCCATTGGAACAAGCGTCAACATCTCCTGGCACCACCAGTGCAGCTTGGTTGCGAGACAACAATCGGTGAAATCTTAGGCCCTTGAGGGCACCAGTTCATTTAAGCAAGCAACAACTACCTTCTGCTCAACACTTGCATCTAAAACGAAGCGCAAAATTGCGTCTAGCTCGTGTATATTTTGTAAGACATTACAACATTGAAGTAGACACTAGGAGTACATCTAATTGAACTTCACTGAACAGAGAACATATCGACCATTGTACTTGGGCCTTTGGGTCATCACGAGTTCTAGGTGGCCGAGGGGGTCCACCGACAGGCACAGGTGTTTGCACAACTCTGCTTTTTTTTTTGGCCAAATTTTTTAATAAAAAATTGAACATGACTCTCCTTGTATCTTGCGTTTTATTTTCCTCAACCCTACCCCCCCCCCCCATTTATATTGAGGGCCCATCTTTTCCTGGTAGAACCCTCCCCCACCCTGTAGGGACCAATGGGCAAGTCCCCACAGGGTGGGGGAGGGTTCCACCAGAATAAGATGGACCCTCAAGCAGTCATTTTTGCCCACAAATGCAATTAGGTGTGTATACAAGTCGCTTTTAGCAAGTAAATTTGCGCAACGAAAACTCCCATAAAATTAATACACACCCAATCTGTTGCATTGTGGAAAAACATGGCTGCCAAGTAGACGAGTCAAATAATGAGACAAACAGAGTTAAATAGCATCAGCCTTTATTCTTGTACACATAAAATAACACTCACAATTTGATGAATACACATGTTAGGGCAAAATTTGATAAAAATGTAAGCCTATAGCCTTATTGCATTTTAGAACAAAATTTGATATACGCAAGCCTATAGCCTTGTTGCATTTTAGAACAAAATTTGATAAATTCGCAAGCTTATAGCCTTGTCATTTTGAGACAAAATTTGATGAATACGCAAGCCTTGTTGCAGTTTAGGACAAAATTTGATGAATACGCAAGCCTATAGCCTTGTTGCATTTTGAGGCAGAGTTTAAGGAATACGCAAGCCTATATATAGCCTTGTTGCATTTGAGGAATTTGTTTTGATAGGACGCAAGCCTATAGCCTTGTTGCATTTTAGGGCAAAATTTGATAAATTCGCAAGCCTGTTATAAGCCTTGTTGCATTTTGGGGCAAAGTTTGAGCAACATTCGATAAATACGCCTTGTTCCATTTTTGCGCAAATGTGAGAAACATTCAATAAAAAGGCAAGGCTAAAGCCTTGTTGCATTTTGAGGCAAAATGTGATAAAAATTGATAAAAATGTAAGCCTTATTGCATTTTAGAACAAAATTTGATAAATACGCAAGCCTATAGCCTTGTTCATTTTGAGACAAAATTTGATGATTACGCAAGCCTATAGCCTTGTTGCGTTTTGAGGAAGAATTTAATGAATACGCAAGCCTATAGCCTTGTTGCCTTTTAGGGCAAAATTTGAGAAAATTTGATAAATATTTGCTAAAGCCTTGTTGCATTTGAGGCAAAATGTGAGAATTTGATAAATTATGCAAGGCTAAAGCCTTGTTGCATTTTGAGGCAAAATGTGAGAAAAATTTGATAAATATGCAAGGCTAAAGCCTTGTTGCATTTTGAGGCAAAATGTGAGAAAAATTTGATAAATATGCAAGGCTAAAGCCTTGTTGCATTTTGAGGCAAAATGTGAGAAAAATTTGATAAATATGCAAGGCTAAAGCCTTGTTGCATTTTGAGGCAAAATGTGAGAAAAAAAGGATAAATATATGCAAGGCTAAAGCTTTGCGCATTTTTGCGCAAAGTGTAAGAAAAATTAGCCTTGTTGCATTTTCATGCTAAATTTGAGCAACGTTCAATAAATACGCAAGGCTAAATGGCTTGTTGCATTTTGAGGCAAAATGTGAGAAAAAATTGATAAATAGGCAAGGCTAAAACCTTGTTGCATTTTCAGGCAAAATGTGAGAAAAAATTGATAAATAGGCAAGGCTAAAGCCTTGTTGCATTTTGAGGCAAAATGTGAGAAAATTTGACAAATATATGCAAGGCTAAAGCCTTGTTGCATTTTCATGCTAAATTTGAGCGACATTCGATAAATACGCAAGGCCTTGTTGCATTTTGAGGCAAAATGTGAGAAAAAATTGATGATTATGCAAGGCTTAAGCATTGATGCGTTTTGAGGCAAAAATTGGATAAATATGCAAGGCTAAAGCCTTGTTGCGCTTTTTGAGGCAAAATGGGAGAAAATTGGATAAATATGCAAGGCTAAAGCCTTGTTGCGTTTTTGCGCAAAGTGTAAGAAAAATTAGCCTTGTTGCATTTTCATGCTAAATTTGAGCAACGTTCAATAAATACACAAGGCTAGTAAAGCCTTGTTGCATTTTGAGGCAAAATGTGAGAAAAAATTGATAAATAGGCAAGGCTAAAGCCTTGTAGCATTTTCATGCTAAATTTGAGACACATTTGATAAATACGCAAGTCTGAAGCCTTGTTGCATTTTTAGGCAAAATGTGAGAAAAATTGATAAATATGCAAGGCTAAAACCTTGTTGCATTTTGAGGCAAAATGTGAGAAAATTTGATAAATCTGCAAGGCTAAACCCTTGATGCATTTTGAGGCAAAATGTGAGAAAAATTGGATAAATATATGCAAGGCTGAAGCCTTGTTGCATTTTGAGGCAAGTGAGAAAAATTGGATGAATAGGCAAGACTAAAGCCTTGTTGCATTTTGAGGAAAAATGTGAGAAAATTTGATAAATATGCAAGGCAAAGCCTTGTTGCATTTTCGTGCAAAATTTGAGCAACATTCGATAAATACGAAAGGCTCAGCCCTTGTGGCATTTTCAGTCAAAATCTGAGAAAAATTTGATAAATACACAAGGTTATGCCTTGTTGCATTTTCAGGCAAAATTTGAGCAACATTGGATAAGTACACAAGGCTGGAGCAAAATTTGAGCATCATTCACTTAATACGCATTAAAGCCTTGTTGCATTTTCAGGCAAAAATGGAGCAAAAATTGAGCATCATTCGTTAAATGCACAATGCTAAAGCCTTGTTGCATTTTCAGGAAAACTTTGAGTGGATAGATAAGGAAGGCTAAAGCCTTGTTTATATATTCCGACAAAATTTTAACAAAATTTGAGCAACATTGAAACATACACAACATTTTCATGAAAATTTCAGCAACATTGGATAAGGCCTTGTTGCAATTTCAGGCACAATTGGAGCAATTGGATAAATACGCAAGGTCTTGTTGCCTTGTTGCATTTGCAGGCAAAATTTGAGGAACATTGTCTAAATTCGCAAGGCTATACTGTAGCATTTTCAGGCAGAATTTGAGCAAAATTTGATAAATACAAAAGGCATTTTTGTGAAAAATTTGAGGAACATTGGATTATGGCAAAATTTAAGCAAAATTTGAGCAACATTGGATTATCACGAAAGGCTATAGGCCCTAGCCTTGTTGCATTTTCGGCATAATTTCAGGATAAATTTGCATGGCTATACTTCTTGCATTTTCAGGCAGAATTTGAGCAAAAATTGATAAATAGGCAATGCTAAAGCCTTGTTGCATTTTCAGGCAAAATGTGAGAAAATTTGATAAATACGTCTTGTTGCATTTTCGGGCAAAATTTGAGTAAAATTTGATAAATACGCATTGCTATGTAGCCTTGTTGCATTTTCGGGCAAAATTTGGTAAAAACATCAGTTATGTTCATGTTCAACACCATCTTCACATTTGCTTCACATGTTGATAGTTCCAAGGCTGCAACAGGTGTCAGCCCTCCATTAAGTAGAGCTTGAATCTCCCTGGGTTCGTTCATTCAGGCCTTGCTTCATTCATTCAGGCCTTGTTTATGAACTGACACTGTTAACTTTGGTGCTGCTTCGTGGGTGACAATTGGTCCTTAGGAGATGCAGTTGGTAATACCACCTCGCAGTTGGTTCATATGTAAAATAAAGCAATTATTCTTGCATTAGGCTTGTTTTAATAATCTGATCAATTCAACAAACTTTTGTTTGATGGTTTTTCACAGCATGCACTACATGAGGAAAGAACAAACAAAACCATAGTCAATGGTGTTTATGATTGGCAAGAACCTGTATCTCTTTTGGAAAGGTGTAAAAAGACATTTTGGTTTATTTGGGGGGGGGGGGGGGTACTCTGATGAGCAACAAGCCGGGGCTCCGCTTAAGCGCTTGAATACAAAGGGGCAAAGACACTTCTGGGGGGGGGGGGGGCGGGGCTTTCAATGTATCAAACTTCATATTATGCATTTTTCAACCTCATTGGGGACAAGAGGGTGAGAGAAAGGGTTTTAAGCAAGAGTTGGCTCCTACTTAACACTTATGTCAATAATGCTAACTATGCATCAGAATGCTATGAGGGACTTAATATCCCGGCCCTTACAGGCTCACAGCTAAATGTCTAAGTTTGTCTTCGCGGTTGTATAAACTCACCTGTATAGTACATGATGGACACATCGAGCTGTCGGTGGCAGTGGTCTTCTTGATAAATGGAATGATTGGAGCTGTCAGCAAAAGGTACACGTCTGAGAGGAATAAAAACAAGTGAACGAGTTAAAGTTATTTCAACAAAATGTTGTTCCCTTAGAAGCACTGGACACTATTGGTAATTACTCAAAATAATTGTTCGCACAAAACATTAAGAGAAATGAATTCCTCTGAAGGAACATAGTTTTTGAGAAGGAAGTAGTTTCTCACTAAAATATTTAAATTGAATTCAAGACCTCATCTGAGGTCTCGATTTCAAGCATCTGAGAGCACACAACTTTGCGTCAAAGGCATTGTTTTCCCCCATTATTCTCTCACACCTTAGATGACCAATTGAGTTCAAATTTTCACAGGTTTGTTCATGTATGCATATGAGAATTCAAGACTGGTCTTTGACAATTACCAAAGGTGTCCAAAGCCTTTAACCCTCTTTAAGAGTGAAGTGTTGCTAAGAGAAGCCAAAATGTATGGCACCGTTTACATGAGCACTCAATCGAATGCATAAATCCATTGATCAGTCCTGTCACTACTGAGACATCTCGCTCCTATGACCAAATGCTGCCCCCCCGCCCCATCCATGCAAATTTTAAATTTATTAAAATAGTTTGCTGCTAAACATAGGAAACTTAAGCTACTAGGGCAATCTCGGTGGTCTGTAGTTGTGTAGACATTTAATTTATAACGGCAAAGGTGGTGAGTTTGAACCCCACCCGAGTAATATGCCTTTTGATTTTTTTCCCACCTGAGTGCCAGCACACATTTGTATAGGTCAAACTAAAATAATCTTCTTCATCCCCGATGGAAATTTAACACTTATTAGCAAACAACTGCTGCCAAGTTTACTGCATTTGTGTAAGTCACAATGTAGTTGTGTAGTCACAACTTGTACCTTTATTTTGTTACTCACCTGTATATAAAATGGACCAGTCCTTATTTTAACTTACCTTTTTACAAACTTAGTGGAACAGTCTTATTAGCATTACTCAAACTAGTTTAGATCACCAGGTACATGTACATTCAGGCAGTGGATTGCCTCATGCACTGTTAACCAAGTGGTATATTCCTTTCGTTAAAATTAGCTTTTGTAGCACACACGTTACTTGTTGTTGCACCATTAGTTACTTTGTTCATATAGTGGAATGTTTCTTTAAACCTTTTAAGTAGGGTTTCATTAGGCTTAACGTAGCACGTAGAAGTAACAATAAAATTGAAAACTTGTTGTTTCTCATGTTTACCTTTTCTCTGAGACCTCATCTTGATTATAACTTGATTACGGATCCCCAGGCAGTTACATGCTTAGTGGAAATGCAGGTGTTCTGTAGCACCTCACTATAAAACACAAACAAGTAAGAAATTTATATGGTAAATTTATCTTCCTAAAAACAAAAACAACAATCCCCCCCGCCCCTCAAAAACCACTTCTTCTTTTTTTATGATTTTATTTTTTTTAACAAAACCAACAAACATTTATGAAATACAATCTGTCCTCCTTAAAAAAAAATGCCCCTAGAACCCCCCCCCCCCCCACACCCAAAAAAATAAATAAATAAAACAAAAATCCACATTTGCCCCCCCCCCCAATCATTCCTGGACTCTCAGCCCAATAGAGGGTGAATTTAAAAAGGGCCATAGCAAACTTAAAAACACACCATGGTGCGCCCTAGATGCATGGCAGAAATTAGTTATCATAGTGTTCACAACTTCACATTGTCTATTTTCAATAAGCTTGTAACCACCCTAACTCATTGCCCATTAAAAGCTGTCACGGTTGCCCTATATATAGTATACAAATATTGACTGCTTCGAGTGCTATGGTTAAAACTATGACTCCCGAGGTGATCCCCGGAGCGTTCTATTTTCCCGAGGCGAAGCCGAGGGAAAATAGAACGCTCCGGGGATCACCGAGGGAGTCATAGTTTTTAACCATTGCACGAGTAAAAGCAGTCAATATTTGTTTTATAACACCCCAAACATTTCTAAATACTGTACTATTATTATTAAGTTACAGACCTGAATGCTACAATCCACGGACGACGCGAATACAGATTGCAAACACTTTTGCTGAATGTGTTGCATGACGTGTCGTGCAATCCGAAATGGTTACAGACTATTAATTTATGATCCTCGTACACGCAACGGACGTCTGGGTACTGCACGCCGTGTGCTAGTCTGTCGGACTAGCGCACGGCGCCATGTGCTAGTCTTCGGACTAGCGCATGGCAAACCGACGGCCGTCGTGTAGCAAAACTAAGACATGTCATGTGACGCGCTCTAAACCAATGAGCAGGCAGAATCTTTGCAAGGGGTGTTATAAAGCTGCTTAGTGCTTGAACCGTTTAAAAACACTAACACAAGATTCCATTCCCAAAGAAACCCTACAGAAACCCTAATTAGTGAGCCAGTATTGTTGTTAAATTGATGTATTGTAAGTTATCGCGTCTGTTGCATACAACTGGACTGGCGTCTTACAGTACAATGGGCCACTACTGTCTAAGTAGCAGCAGTTCCACCTTGCCCCTATTTTGAAAATTTTGAACATATTGATACAATTTGTTTAAACTTTACTAACAAATTCATTGAAACTGAAAGTAATGAAATAGTTAAAGGAAATGTTAATAATTATAACTAAAGAAGTAAAAAGACATCATGATCAGGACGTTTTGGTCGTGATCGGATTTTTTTTTTTGTATCATCTTTTAATTAATTCATTCATTGGTAAATTTGTGCAGTAGCTTTACCTGTACACTGACTTCTTGGAGCTTCCTTTACCAAAATAATGTTAGTAGCATCCATATTGAACGTCACCTTATTACTAGTTGCTATCTCCAACCACTGTACTGTATTTAGATGTAGCGTTTGGAACCACTTTGTCAATTATGGACTGCAGGTGAAGAAAGTACGTCTTGGGTTCTTGGTTATAAACTATGTCGTCCTTCGAGCGCCGTAGGGTCTAGGTTGGTGACAATACGCCATTTTTATACTTTAAGTGACAACACAATCACGAGATCCGAATTATGTTTTAGGTGGCATGTTCAATTTTGCATCGTTCAGATTCTGATTCTTTTGAAATATTGCGCGCACTCATCTTATGGGATGGGCATGCGCACGTGATGTTTGCGTTACATACGCATGCACACTCCCGACGCACACGCTCCACGCGGCCCAGATAACAGCATTGTAGATTATGGAATAGAATAACTAGATCTGCCGCTCGTACATACGCGGGTTCTGGCATGGGGGCTGCTGTTGCCTATCTCCCGTGTACATTTTCTGTGCGTTGCCGTCAGCACGTGACTTTTTTGCAGTTGAATACCAACCACCCTCCTGTGCCTATAGACTGTGCAAGTCTCGCGCGCACCGGAGCGAGAAAACACGACAACTGAAGAACTTAATTTTTTTATGAATCAAATCTTTGCTGTAATTTTTTCTTAATGCCGAATCTGAACAACAAAAATACCCATTAAAGCTTGTTTAAATTAGTTTTAGCTTTTTAAATTAATACACAATTATCGGTTAAAGTCTATATGTATAGACAAAAGTAAAACTCTGGGACAAGGATGTTTGTTTGATCTTAAATGTTTTGAAACCCCTTTTGTAAATCTACGCCCGAATGTGAAGCTGGTTTATACGCGGACGCACGATGGTCGCAAGGGCGTTAGATAAACGCGTGACGCAGTTTAAAGAGGAAGCCGACGCCTAAGCGACCAATGAAAAGGCTTTCCACCCCCGCGCGGCCAAAACAAGCGTCTGCGTAAGTTTTGTGATCGGAGATGGGCACAAATTCTTAATTTTTTATAAGTAACCTGACCTGAGGTCAAGTTTAAATATCGGTTTTTCTTCGTTATTATGTTGACTTTATTTTTACTTTTATATATGTTGTTAATTAGTATTACATTTTTAACAACATATGTCATTTTTATGGTTATAAACTGTATTAAACTAAAGTAATGGACGAAACAAAATCTCCCCAACGTAAAAATCCATAAGGTTGGGACCACAATGGTCCCGGAAGTTCAAATCTGCGCGAGACTTGCACAGTCTATACCCAAATTTTGATCCACCGCTATTGACCGAAAAATGTAAAAATATGCCATGATGTTTCAGTGAAACACCACAAACGGTAAATGAAAACGTGTATATTCACAATTCTTGTCTCCAATGATTCAACTTTACACGAAGGCAACGGTGCAGAGGGGCGGTACCGCACGTTCTGTATACACAGAGATCTAATCCTGCTCGTTAATCGGCCGTCCAACTGGAGGTCTCCTTTCTTTTTCCACTGGTCAGACAGGGGCCGGTATTCTTTTGTTACTCTGCGGTTTTGCTTGCTCCTTCTCTCCCTTCCTCCACGGTTATACCGCAGTCTATCAAAGCAAGGCGCTGGGGACGAGCGAAAAAAATAGTTTTTGATTTTCGCGCCGCACGGCGCCCTCAGTGTTGACCATTTCGTCACTCACGTCTGTGATCTTCGAATTCAAGCTGTTCCAATCTGTATGTGCAGGGATAGAACGATGATTATTTACTTAATTTACTTAATTTTGCTTTACATAATATACCTGATTTCTGCAATGTGTGATGTAGAAGCGAGATTCATGTCCTCAAGTCTGGTATTGAGCTTCTGTGTGGTGTGCTTGGCAGTTGAAGTCCACAAGATCATACCGAATACGACACATCATGTTTCCAGTACAACAAGAACACCATGGATAACAATGCTGCTGTTGTTGTGTAGGCTTTACAAAGAGACCCCTCGTTGTTTGGTCGCCATCTTTCTTGAGCTGGTAAGGACGCCGATAACTGATGCTGCAGTTCCAAAACGCACCAAGAAAGGGTAATAAATTTTTAATTTTGTTTTTACTTCCTGTGGAAATGCACTTCCGTAAAACCACTGGTACTTCCGTGAACGGTACTATTTGGTTCTTCGTACTTAAAGGATCTATGTACTTTTTCCTAACAAAAACACAATGTCCACAGATTTACATCAAACTTACACGATTGAAGATTAAGATAGTAGAAAGCTTCCCTTGAAATTTTACTTACTGAGGTGCTGCAGTTTTTGAGAAATAAGTAAAAGTAATAATTTTCGTCTCAGTATTAGCATGTAAAAATGTATTGACCAATTATGCTATGGTTTAGGTATACTATCATGACTGGTTAAGGGGATTTTACATTCTCAAATAATTTTGGTCTCATGATGAGACCAAAATTATTCTGTGACTTGTTTTACTCATTTCTCAAAAACTACATAACCTTAGTTAGTAATATTTCAAGGGAAGCTTTCCACTATCTTCAAACCCTGTAAGTTTACTGTAAATCTGTGGACATTTTGAAAAAGTACCCAAATCATTTAAAACATGTAGGGCGCGTTATCCGCTTGAATTTTCTTCATTTCATCCATGCTCAAAGTCAAAGTCATGACGTAAACGAATTTTTACAAAAAAGGAGGTATCTCATTGAGGTAAATTAGATACTATGTTATTTCATATCAAATGAAAAAAAAGGAATAAACTACAATAAATAATGGTTAACATGTTTCCATGATGTTGTATGTAAAAATAACCAAATCTGGCCCATTCAATGGAAGTTCTCACTTCTCATACTTTATTTGCAGATGTGGTTGAACTACCAAGATGCTTCCCATGTGATGGGAAATCAACACAATCATTATTTGTGTCGGATCTGCACTCAAACTTGCAAGAATCAGGTAAGGAAGAATAATTATCCAGAAATGGATCCAATGCCTCAAATTTGTCACCGTGTGAGGCAGTCTTAATAGTGTGGCAAGCAATTGCAAACTATTGCAAGCAAATTACAATTTGATCCTTGGCCTAACTATTCTCTAGGCTTGAAGACCATCGAGGGGTCTAAAGGCTGTGAGACAAGGTCCGTTTTGGAGGAAATATACCGCCGATTGCGTAATGATCACTGTAATTCTGTTAGGTACACAACTCAAGTTACACGTAAGCAGAGAAACCTTGACAAATTGGCTGTCGGTAAAACTGATCACCAGATCCTTTATTGCACAATCAATATTCAATCAAATCATATACATAATTGGGCAGGGATTCGTTTATTAAGCACCTTTTTCTCAGGGTCAATGAATATACCTCTCACAAAACATTAAATCAGTACTACTGCATACCCTACGAATACACCTAACCTTGCTCTAATGTAACCACAAGTAACCCTTTGTTAAACCCAAAAGTAACTCAAAGTAACCCTTTGCTTTATCAAAGCCACTCAAAGTAACCCTTTGCTATATCAAAAGTAACTCAAAGTAACCCCTTGCTAGACCCAAAGCCACTCTAAGTAACCCTTTGCTTTATCAAAAGTCATTCAAGTAACCCTTTGCTTTACCCAAAAGTAATTCAAGTAACCCTTTGCCTTATCAAAATAGTTCTAAGTAACCCTTTGCTAGACCCAAAGTAACCATGTAACCTGATGACGCCTACTTTGTAATCATGTAACCCTCTCTAGTACTTTTACTTTATATATCTGACAACCCTTATATTTGTGCAACCGCGGAGCACCAAATATCGGGTACAACCACCAATACAAGAAAACAACAAATACCCGAAAGTAACCACACCAAACCACACTTCCCGAACTGTGTTCACACTTACTGCAAACCAAAAGCTTTTACAGTGTGCCTCTACACGTTCCTTGTGCAGTACAATAACCACGAAAACCCAGCTTAATTCATATGTAACCAGGGTCTCGAGGTAAACCTGTGGCAAGGAAATATGAAGGCAATATGTTGAGTCAATTTCTGTCTTTCTGTTAAAACAATGCATTTATTAGTAAAAGTACATCAATACAAACGCTTAACTATTAGAGAAAACTAGCATTATTTACATAAGTTGAACATTCTGCTTTCCTTAACCTATGGAGCTATCGCATCTATCCACAGTCAAATATCATTTTGATAATCATATTTATGAATGAAACTACGTATACAGTTTAGGAATACTTCAAATTACTATGCAGACAGTAATATTTCACTAGTGTTCAACCTTGACTAAACATTAACAATCAAACTCGGAAAATATGTATTTAACTACTAACAGCACATGAGAAACATAACTTTAAACTTGTGTGGCCTTTCTACTACAGTATGGAATACACAAATCTTTCTTTATAAATTGTTTACTGCATGAACAACAAGGGTTTTAATTGAGTGTCTTGAACATCCAAATCTCTAATTGCAACCATCTAAAATGCATTCTAACTGTTCTATTACTAGCACTTGACAGAAGTTTGAATCAGGTACTGTTTTCACGTACTTCTCTATTTTCACGTTACATGACTGATCAACTCTCTTTGATATTCAAGGATCCAATCTATGAAATTAAACCTTCCATTGTTTTAAAGGAATACAATTGTAATTACTCCTGAACTATGACTTTATAAGACTCATGCACTTGTCTGCAAATCTCATGTTATACTAAAACAACCAAGCCTTAGTTTTGTCTCCTCACTGCAGATTGCCATAAGCTCATAGCCTTGCTCAAGTCAAAACTAGTTTGAAATATCTCTCAAATCTCTTTTATGATACTAACAAATCACTACTCATAGCCATACATCCTGAGAGGACTTTCCTCTATAGAATCCATGCATCTTCACAATTGGTAGTTTTTACCTTTGTGATAATAATCCTTTTGCAAAACCTCAACTCTTCATTTACATGAGGTAAATCTTGTGCACACTTTCCCTATACCCATTTGTACAACTTGGGACAAAAGAGAAAGTTCATTTTAAAATCCATCTTCATCCTAAACATCCTCAGTCTAAATACCTCAATTCAGCCTTATAAGTAATCTTTATACCTAAACAATAATAGTAATTATAATAAAAAGTTTTCAACATACCTGTGGCAAGGAAATATGAAGGCAATATGTTGAGTCAATTTCTGTCTTTCTGTTAAAACAATGCATTTATTAGTAAAAGTACATTGACCTTAGACAGCGCCCTCGTAGTGCCCACTCTCTGCAGGCCACAGGATTAAAAAGTTTTGTTTAGGGCTATTGTTTACATACACAAAAGCAATACATTGGAAGGGTGGTAACACATACACTACCAGAAGGTGTCCTTTACCTGGTCACAAGCCAAAGCATTTGCGACCGGAAACTATACACTCAACTAGCATGTCACATAACCACAATCACAGCCTAACTTAATTCTTACACTACTAGAAGGTGTTCTTTACCTCGACACAAGCCAAAGCATTTGTGACTGGAAACGTTACACTCGACTAGTGTGTCACCATAACACAATTACATGAAAATACACCTAGAAATACTCAATAACTTATGCAATAACAATTCCGTAGACCCCCAGGCCTATCATATAAGAATACAAAATAAACACGTATAAGACCCCTGGCCTATCACATACAAATGCAAGAATGAACTTGGTATAAGACTTCTGACCTATCAATTTTCAATTAAAATGCAAGGATACAAGATATCTCCGATAATTGCAATCAAATCAAACTTACACACTCGTCTATCGTCCAACGTCGACAGCACCGCCAACAGACTCTTTTAAACTATTACAAGACTAAAACCCTAAATTGTCACTGCCCTATCCAAAGACAATCACCCAGGAACCCGTACTCTTAATAACCATGGTCTCACTACACAATGGAAAGACTACTAATATGCATGTCTTGCTCGAGTCACTTCACTAAACACACTGACCCGTGATGCACTCCCCGCTAACCCCCGGTGCCATGCCTCTACACACATGAGGTCCTAGGTCGCTAACTGCGCACGCACACCCCGCTTACCTGATCACTGCGCATGCGCACAAGGCCAGCCTGAGTCACTGCAAGCGTTTAGGCTCCACCCACTTGCATCGATCGCCCAGCCACACAGCAAACACATGCAACCACATGGACTACACTAAACAGTCACATGTCCGTCACATGCATTTCCGCTACAATAGTATTTTTATCACTTTCGGAAGTAAACACGATTAGTCCTGCGCAGTTTTAATAGGTGTTCCATCACTTTTGTTGCTGTAGTTTGAAGTTGCTTTAGAGGTGGATTAAAAATGAATGGCTTGTTCAATGTCTTATTGTCCGTGACGGAGTAGATGTCTGGGGTGGTAATGTACTGTTCCAGTATTTATAAACTGTTATGGGTTTGAATGAATATACCCCCGGAAGTGATTGAGAGTGCCCTCACCCGGTCAAACATAATTTTTAAAAATCAGTCATGATTGTTCTAAAACTACTATTTCTTTACATGTACATGTATGTTATCGCATTAGACCAATTGACTGAGTTGCATGCTGGTCTAGCTAGGGATCATGTGTGATCGAGTATGTATCACATTCAACAGTTAGCGCTTGTGCAATGGGTAATTGCAAAAGGGTGTATAGTATTGAAATTTTGTAACAATAATACTGCAGAAGTCGTGCAGCATCTCCTTATACAAGTAAGTCCATTCAAGATATTAATGGCCCATATTTCACATGATTCCTGAATGGGCCAGACAATCACTACATAAATTGTTGTTTCAAAGATCATGAGATCTTTTAAGAGGAAAAATAACAGTGCGCTGTACTTTAAAAATTTAAAGTGTACTCATCAATGAAGAAGAATAAGAGATAGAAAAAAGGATACAAAATTCCCCTCCTCAATGGAAGAACCCAAGGGCATTTAACAGACTGTTGTATATCAGGTGGTTGTTATACTGCTCTCCATTTTCTTAACAGAAAATAGGAATAAACTATTAAATAATGGTAAACTTGTGGGAACATGTATCCATGATGATGTAATTTTAAAATAACCACATCTGGCCCTATCAATGGAAGTTCTCACTTCTAATCTCATACTTTATTTTCAGATGTGGTTGAACTACCAAGATGCCATTATCTTCACATGCTCCTTGTTTGATGGGAAATGAAGCGTCATCATTATTTGTGTCGGATCTGCACTTAACTTGCAAGAAGAAAATGGATTCAGGTCAGGAAAAATGTATCAAGACAATGCGCCAAATTTTTGACCGCGTGAGGGGGCAATCTCAATAGTATTTGAATCAAGCAGTGATTGAGAGCGCCCTTACGCAATTAAAAACATGGTCCATTGTCAAAATCAGTCATGATTGTTCTAAAACTACCATTTATATACATGCACGTTATCACAATAGACCAATTGACTGAGGTGCATGCTGGTCTAGCTAGGGATCCTGTTTGATCCCTAGATAGACCAGCATGCATCCTATTCAACAGTTAGCGCTTGCGCAATGGGTAATTGCAAAAGGGTCTATAGTGTTGAAATTTTGTATCAATAATACCGCAGAAGTCGTGCAGTATCACTTTGTAAGTCCATTCAAGATGAGTGGCCCATTTATATCATAAGTGTGTAAGGAAGACAGATAAAAGCCCTCAAGAAAATTGTAGATTATTAGTCAGAAATAGTTTGTCTTGAACTGGAGTATTTTTCTGGTAGGAGGTATTTGACTCTTGAGCGTTTAGTTTTGTTTTGTTTATTTTGAGACTTGAACTTATGTAGTATTACTTGGGTATGAATAAGTATTACAAGCATTATGTATTTTATGTCAGAGGCTGGTCTATACCAGAGTGGGGCCTTAAGCAACCTCTACCCCCTCAGCTGTCTTCCTCCTTATCTTGCTTTTGACTCACTTCTTCTCACTGTGCTCATTCTCAATTCCCTTTTCACTTCTCAATGAGCATCTTGCCAGTTTAGTATTAGTTTTTGTTTAGCGTAGTTAGCGTAATAGGCGCGGGACCCCGTAATGGTCGACACTTCATTGACATCAGTGGGAGTATCTGCTGGCAGGAAAGGCGGGTTGTTTTCCATAACCCTCTTTGGGTGAAATTGCTAATCTTCCTCAAGTGAACAGGGCCCTGTTAGCCTTGGATGACAACCTGTCTTTGAGTGACATCCCCCTGAATGAAACAGAGCCTTCAATAAGGTTTAGTAACATGACTCCTTCTGGATGTGTGTGTAGTAAGGTTCAGTCTGACTATCATCCAATAGATTCAAAAATATTTTGTCTTTCTTTTTTGTGGGAGTTATCTGACTCATAGACGAATGAAATTGAAGGCCTTGTATCCATTGAGTTGTGTGATATCTTGATGTACTGTACATATGTAGTGAAGTTTCTGCTTCAATCTGTCTCTGTGACAGGTGTTGAAGGCAGTGGGAATTTGAATAGTGGATGGTTGAATGAAGGGCTATGTGTGGAGGCTTTTGGTGTCTGGTGTGGGTTAGGGTGCTTGTGCTCTTCTTGTTAGCTCTGTGAACAATCCAAGTAACCACGTTCTTTGATTTCATTCTCTATTTCATGAAGGCTGTTTCATTACTGTATGTAACAGCCTACTCTCTGATGATGTCTGTCTGTCCTTAGCCTTGCTCAAGGCAGTCGCATCATTCGCTACGAAAAGACGCCGCTGTAAACCCACCCATACATTGTGCGTAGTGTGTGTAATCAAACCGCAAGACCCAACCGTTATATACACTGCCACATCTCTCAACACCTGTCGTACGACTACTGCGCACAAGTCGAGGTTGATCAAAGTGGGGTTAGATTCTACTGGGATAATTAGCCTTGAATCGATTTTAAAGAAACGGTTGCTACTATCGAATCATATTTGCAATTGTAGATAAACCAGGTAGAACTTCACAGCTATTTTATGGTGTTGATGTTCGTAGTGCAAGTGTGATCAAACAGCATCCATACCAGTGTTCTTCACACACGTAAATCGGCAGAGCAGACTGCCCTCCTTAAATTTATGCCGCCCTGTTAAAATTAATGGCCGCCATGCCAAAAAAAGGACAGAGAGACCATTTTTAGACTTCATTTAATAAGATCAACCGATTACCTGACAAGCCAAAACCAACTTCAAAACTGCAACATCAGAAATACGATTGTAAACAAATGTTAAAACATGATGGATGTACAGATGGCCACATGGCTCATACCACGCACACCGACAACGTCGTCGCATGGAAATACCCACTGTGTATGCATGCATCTAATAAGATCAAACGAGTACCTGACAAGCCAAAACCAACTTCAAAACTACAGCATCAGAAATGCGATCATAATCAAAAGTTAAAACATGATGTACAGATGGCCACATGGCTCATACCAAGCACACCGTCTACGTCGCTGCATGGAAATACCCACTGTATGCATGCATCTAATAAGATCAAACGAGTACCTGACAAGCCAAAACCTACTTCAAACTGCAACATCAGAAATGCGATCGTAAACAAATGTTAAAACATGATGGATGTACAGATGGCCACATGGCTCATACCACGCACACCGACAACGTCGCTGCATGGAAATACCAACTGTGTATGCATGCATCTAATAAGATCAAACGAATACCTGACAAGCCAAAACCTACTTCAAAACTGCAACATCAGAAATGCGATCGTAAATAAATGTTAAAACATGATGTACAGATGGCCACATGGCTCATACCAAGCACATAGCGACGTTGCTGCATGGAAATACCCACTGTATGCATGCATCTTATAAGATCAACCGATTACCTGACAAGCCAAAACCAACTTCAAAACTGCAACATCAGAAGTACGATTGTAAACAAATGTTAAAACATGATGGATGTACAGATGGCCACATGGCTCATACCACGCACACCGACAACGTCGCTGCATGGAAATACCCACTGTGTATGCATGCATCTAATAAGATCAAACGAGTACCTGACAAGCCAAAACCAACTTCAAAACTACAGCATCAGAAATGCGATCATAATCAAACGTTAAAACATGATGTACAGATGGCCACATGGCTCATACCAAGCACACCGTCGACGTTGCTGCATGGAAATACCCACTGTATGCATGCATCTAATAAGATCAAACGAAAACCTGACAAGCCAAAACCTACTTCAAAACTGCAACATCAGAAATGCGATCGTAAATAAATGTTAAAACATGATGTACAGATGGCCACATGGCTCATACCAAGCACATAGCGACGTCGCTGTATGGAAATACCCACTGTATGCATGCATCTAATAAGATCAAACGAGTACCTGACAAGCCAAAACCTACTTCAAACTGCAACATCAGAAATACGATTGTAAACAAATGTTAAAACATGATGGATGTACAGATGGCCACATGGCTCATACCACGCACACCGACAACGTCACTGCATGGAAATACCCACTGTATGCATGCATCTAATAAGATCAAACGAGTACCTGACAAGCCAAAACCTACTTCAAACTGCAACATCCGAAATTCAATCGTAAACAAATGTTAAAACATGATGTACAGATGGCCACATGGCTCATACCAAGCACATAGCGACGTCGCTGCATGGAAATACCCACTGTATGCATGCATCTAATAAGATCAAACGAGTACCTGACAAGCCAAAACCAACTTCAAAACTACAGCATCAGAAATGCAATCGTAAACAAATGTTAAAACATGATGTACAGATGGCCACATGGCTCATATGACACACACCATGCCCACCGTCGACGTCGCTACATGGAAATACCCACTGTATGCATGCATTTAACAAGATCAAGCGAGTACCTGACAAGCAAAAACCTACTTCAAAACTGCAACATCAGAAATACGATTGTAAACAAATGTTAAAACATGATGGATGTACAGATGGCCACATGGCTCATACCACGCACACCGACAACGTCGCTGCATGGAAATACCCACTGTATGCATGCATCTAATAAGATCAAACGAGTACCTGGCAAGCCAAAACCTACTTCAAACTGCAACATCAGAAATGCGATCGTAAACAAATGTTAAAACATGATGTACAGATGGCCACATGGCTCATACCACGCACACCGTCGAAGTCGCTGCACGGAAATACCCACTGTATGCATGCATCTAATAAGATCAAACGAGTAACTGATTAGCCAAAACCAACTTCAAAACTACAGCATCACAATACGCACGTTCACAATAAGTTTGTGAACGTGCGTATTTTGTTGGAGTCTATCAACGGCCAATCACAGCGTGCGGATTGTTTATGCAATTTGATTACGTCATGCCGCCCTCCTAAAAAAAAAGTCTGTGGAGAACACTGCGAGTTGGTCTGTAAAGAGCACTTGTAACCGGGTTTTTTCAAAGACCAACTCAACCGATCCAAGGCATTGTGTTCCTTTAAGGGTTTTTGAGCTTAGAACCAGTACTGTTGGCTACTGATTTCGGTAAACCTTTTAAGTTGGTAGTTGATGCCAGTGATGTTGGTGTAGGTGCTGTACACCAAATGAGTTATTTCTCCGATTTCTCTCTAGATAAACACCACGTCCGCCACTGACCAACTTCACTGACATTATGGTAATGAGTGGGAATTCTTTCTTCACGTGTATTATAGTAATGAGTCAGTAGCTTCAACACAGACCCTACAAGGCTGTCAGCCTACAGCCTTCGCATACAACTTTTGTACAGGGGGCGTTGTGTCGTGCGATTCGGTTACACACATTACGCACAGTGTATACGGGTGGGTTTTAACAGCGGCGGTCTTTTTTCAGAGTCAATAATTCAACTGCCTTGAGCAAGGCTTGTCTGTCCTCGATGCCTTTTTCTTTGTGTGCTTCTTGTGTGATTGAAATTCAAGCGAGATGAAAAATTTGGGTCAAGAATCTGCACTAAAGCATGTGTACATGTTAAGTTTGAGACCTTAATGTAGTAGACTTGAGTATTAATAAGTAATATAAGCATGATCTATCTTGTGTGAGAGGCTGGTCTATACCAGAGTGGGGCCTTAAGCAACCTCTACCCCCTCAGCTGTCTTCTTCCTTATCTTGCCTTTGACTCATTTCTTCTCAGTCTGTCTACTTCATGAAACCGTGAAATCCAGTCGTAATGCACACGCAAGTACCTCGGTGCCCAGGGATGGCCTTTTGTACCGGAGCGTAGGGTAAGTGACTTAACCATCTCCGGGCGTTCTCTCCCCGACGGACCCGTGGGGGCCGCCTCCAGAAGTTCTTGGGGTCCTGAGGTCAAGTCTCCAAACGGTGGGTCCTGGAAATGAATTGGCGCTCTTGTTAACAAGGACGGGCTTGTTATAAACACAGAGAAACCCACCCTATCCCCTCGCAGGTTGCCACCTTTCTCGGTGCGTCCCTCGACCTGCGCAAGGGATTGGCCCGCCCATCAGAGGAACGCCTGCTGAACCTTCAGCAGTGCGTGTCCCTCTTCCTCCCAGCGTTGGTGGCGTCGCCTCTGGCCTGGCTCAGTGTGTTGCGCTTCTTGGCCAGTATGGTGGCTTTGGTGGATTTTTGCAGGCTGAGAATGAGACCAATTCAACTTCATCTTGCCCATCCGGCACCCAATCCACCACCTAATGCCAACCACGCCCTGGCTAGTGCCCCACCTTTGATGGTGGCTAGTCGAAGCGAACATTTCGCAGGGCCATGTTTTCCGCCAGCCCTGTCCGTCGCTGACAGTCACAAGTAACGCTTCGCACCTTGGATGGGCGGCAACCCTCCAGCCGTGGCAGACCACGGGTGTGTGGGGTTCTGAGCACCAATCATCCCACTTCAACGTCCTGGAGATGTTAGCATTCGCCAACGCACTGCGACATTTCCAGTCGGACGGCAGGGGACATGCGGTCCTGGTGAGGTGTGACAATGCCACAATTGTGGCTTACATCAATCACCAGTGGGACACCTGGTCGGGGAGCCTGTGTGCACTGGCTTGGGACCTCATCCACTAATGTATACAGCGGCCGACAGCACTGTAAGCAGTCCACATCCAAGGCTTGGAGAATGTCACCTCAAGGGGCTGGATTGCCCCTACAGAGTGGTCGCTGCTCCCACAAGTGGCCTGATTGTTCTTTCACCTGATCGACAGGCCGCACGTGGACCTGTGCCCGTCACATGGACCTGTGCCCCTCACATGCAAACAACCAACTACTACGCAAGGGGTCCAGACACCAACGCATGGAAAATCGATGCTCTATCAGTGCAATGGGTTGGCCTACTGGCCTATGCATTCCCACCCATCTCGCTGGTCTGTCAGGTACTGACCAAGATCAGTCTATGGTCAGTCTATGGTATTTATGGTCAGTCTATGGTCGGTCTATGGTCGGTCTATGGTCAGTCTATGGTCAGTCTATGGTCAGTCTATGGTCAGTCTATGGTCAGTCTATGGTCAGTCTATGGTCAGTCTCTGGTCAGAACTGGTGTATACAGCGGGGGACAGCACTGTCAGCAGTCCACATTCCATGCTTGGAGAACGTCACAGCCAACGCTCTATCAAGGGGCTGGATTGCCCCTACAGAGTGGTCGCTGCTCCCACAAGTGGCCCGATCGTTCTTTTACCTGATCGACCGGCCGCAGGCGACCCTGTACCCCTCACATGCGAACAACCAACTACTGCGCAAGTGGCCCAGACCCCACTGCATGGAAGTTAGTGCAATGGGATGGCCTACTGGCCTATGCATTCCCACCCATCTCACTTGTCTCTTGGGTACTGACCAAGATCGAGCAGGAGGACTTCAGGGTCTTCCTCATTCGCCAATAGTGGTTTTCACGACTTGTCAAGCTCCTGTTCCACCGCTCGGTGATCTTACCGTAAGGTCCTCCCAATACGTCTCTAGGGGAGCTGGTAGATTTCCTGGTTTTTCTTCTGGACAGCGGCCTCACCATGGGAACGGTAAGGAATTACCGGTCAGCCGTCGCTGCAATCCACCCGGGTTCCCGAACGGTTCTTTCGTCTCGGAAAATGGGGCCATCAGATCAAGGGGATGTTCATTACCCGTCCTCCAGTATGCAAGCTTGTCCCGCCGTGGGACCACTTTAGCGTACTATGTAATTATGTAAGTTTGTAAGTATTTAAGTACCGTTACAATAAACAACTATGTTATTATGTAAGTTTTAAAACGGAGCTGAAACCAGTACAGTATGTAAGTTTGCTAGTATTTAAGTATTAAACGGGGCTGGAAACCGTTACAATAAATAAGTATGTAATTATGTAAGTTTTAAAACGGGGCTGGAAACCGTTACAGTATGTAAGTTAGTAAGTATTTAAGTATTAAACGGGGCTGGAAACCGTTACAGTATGTAAGTTTGTAAGTATTTAAGTATTAAACGGGGCTGGAAACCGTTACAATAAATAAGTATGTAATTATGTAAGTTTTAAAACGGGGCTGGAAACCGTTACAATAAATCAGTATGTTATTATGTAAGTTTTAAAACGGGGCTGGAAACCGTTACAGTATGTAAGTTTGTAAGTATTTAAGTATTAAACGGGGCTGGAAACCGTTACAATAAATAAGTATGTAATTATGTAAGTTTTAAAACGGTGCTGGAAACCGTTACAGTATGTAAGTTTGTTAGTATTTAAGTATTAGACGGGGCTGGAAACCGTTACAATAAATAAGTATGTAATTATGTAAGTTTTCAAACGGGGCTGGTAACCGTTACAGTATGTAAGTTTGTAAGTATTTAAGTATTAAACGGGGCTGGAAACCGTTACAATAAATAAGTATGTAGTTATGTAAGTTTTCAAACGGGGCTGGAAACCGTTACAGTATGTAAGTTTGTTAGTATTTAAGTATTAGACGGGGCTGGAAACCGTTACAATAAATAAGTATGTAATTATGTAAGTTTTCAAACGGGGCTGGAAACCGTTAAAGTATGTAAGTTTGTAAGTATTTAAGTATTAAACGGGGCTGGAAACCGTTACAATAAATAAGTATGTAGTTATGTAAGTTTTCAAACGGGGCTGGAAACCGTTACAGTATGTAAGTTTGTTAGTATTTAAGTATTAGACGGGGCTGGAAACCGTTACAATAAATAAGTATGTAATTATGTAAGTTTTCAAACGGGGCTGGAAACCGTTACAGTAAGTAAGTTTGTAAGTATTTAAGTATTAAACGGGGCTGGAAACCGTTACAATAAATAAGTATGTAATTATGTAAGTTTTAAAACGGGGCTGGAAACCGTTACAGTATGTAAGTTTGTAAGTATTTAAGTATTAAACGGGGCTGGAAACCGTTACAATAAATAAGTATGTAATTATGTAAGTTTTAAAACGGTGCTGGAAACCGTTACAATAAATAAGTGTGTAGTTATGTAAGTTTTCAAACGGGGCTGGAAACCGTTACAGTATGTAAGTTTGTTTGTATTAAGTATTAGACGGGGCTGGAAACCGTTACAATAAGTAAGTGTGTAATTATGTAAGTTTTCAAACGGGGCTGGAAACCGTTACAGTAAGTAAGTTTGCTAGTATTTAAGTATTAAACGGGGCTGGAAACCGTTACAATAAATAAGTATGTAATTATGTAAGTTTAAAACGGGGCTGGAAACCGTTACAGTATGTAAGTTTGTAAGTATTTAATTATTAAACGGGGCTGGAAACCGTTACAATAAATAAGTATGTAATTATGTAAGTTTTAAAACGGTGCTGGAAACCGTTATAATAAATAAGTATGTAATTATGTAAATTTTCAAACGGGGCTGGAAACCGTTACAGTATGTAAGTTTGTAAGTATTTAAGTATTAAACGGGGCTGGAAACCGTTACAATAAATAAGTATGTAATTATGTAAGTTTCAAAACGGGGCTGGAAACCGTTACAATAAATAAGTATGTAATTATTTAAGTTTTCAAACGGGGCTGGAAACCGTTAAAGTATGTAAGTTTGTAAGTATTTAAGTATTAAACGGGGCTGGAAACCGTTACAATAAATAAGTATGTAGTTATGTAAGTCTTCAAACGGGGCTGGAAACCGTTGCAGTATGTAAGTTTGTAAGTATTTAAGTATTAAACGGGGCTGGAAACCGTTACAATAAATAAGTATGTAATTATGTAAGTTTCAAAACGGGGCTGGAAACCGTTACAATAAATAAGTATGTAATTATGTAAGTTTTCAAACGGGGCTGGAAACCGTTACAGTATGTAAGTTTGTAAGTAGTTAAGTATTGAACGGGGCTGGAAACCGTTACAATAAATAAGTATGTAATTATGTAAGGTTTCAAACGGGGCTGGAAAACGTTACAGTATGTAATTTTGTAAGTATTTAAGTATTGAACGGGGCTGGAAACCGTTACAATAAATAAGTATGTAATTATGTAAGTTTTCAAACGGGGCTGGTACCCGTTACAATATCTAAGTTTGTAAGTATTTAAGTATTAAACGGGGCTGGAAACCGTTACAATAAATAAGCATGTAATTATGTAAGTTTTCAAACGGGGCTGGAAACCGTTACAGTATGTAAGTTTGTAAGTATTTAAGTATTAAACGGGGCTGGAAACCGTTACAATAAATAAGTATGTAATTATGTAAGTTTTCAAACGGGGCTGGAAACCGTTACAGTATGTAAGTTTGTAAGTAGTTAAGTATTGAACGGGGCTGGAAACCGTTACAATAAATAAGTATGTAATTATGTAAGGTTTCAAACGGGGCTGGAAAACGTTACAGTATGTAATTTTGTAAGTATTTAAGTATTGAACGGGGCTGGAAACCGTTACAATAAATAAGTATGTAATTATGTAAGTTTTCAAACGGGGCTGGAACCCGTTACAATATCTAAGTTTGTAAGTATTTAAGTATTAAACGGGGCTGGAAACCGTTACAATAAATAAGCATGTAATTATGTAAGTTTTCAAACGGGGCTGGAAACCGTTTACAGTATGTAAGTTTGTAAGTATTTAAGTATTGAACGGGGCTGGAAACCGTTACAATAAATAAGTATGTAATTATGTAAGTTTTCAAACGGGGCTGGAAACCGTTACAATAAATAAGTATGTAGTTATGTAAGTTTTAAAACGGGGCTGGAAACCGTTACAGTATGTAAGTATTTAAGTATTAAACGGGGCTGGAAACCGTTACAATAAATAAGTATGTAATTATGTAAGTTTCAAAACGGGGCTGGACACCGTTACAATAAATATGTAGTTATGTAACTTTTAAAACGGGGCTGGAAACCGTTACAGTATGTAAGTTTGTAAGTATTTAATTATTAAACGGGGCTGGAAACCGTTACAAGAAATAAGTATGTATTTATGTAAGTTTGTAAACGGGGCTGGAAACCGTTAAAATAAATAAGTATGTAATTATGTAAGTTTTAAAACGGGGCTGGAAACCGTTACAGTATGTAAGTTTGTAAGTATTTAAGTATTAAACGGGGCTGGAAACCGTTACAATAAATAAGTATGTAACTATGTAAGTTTTAAAACGGGGCTGGAAACCGTTACAATAAATAAGTATGTTATTATTTAAGTATTAAACGGGGCTGGAAACCGTTACAATAAATAAGTATGTAATTATGTAAGTTTTAAAACGGAGCTGGAAACCGTTACAGTATACAGTATTTAAATATTAAACGGGGCTGGAAACCGTTACAATAAATAAGTATGTAATTATGTAAGTTTTAAAACGGAGCTGGTAACCGTTACAGTATACCCCCTAACCCCTTAACCCAATAACCCTAACCCTCTAACCCTCTAACCCCTAACTCCCTAACCCAATAACCCTCTAACCCTCTAACCCCCTACCCTCTAACCCTCTAACCCTCTAACCCCCTAAACTCCTAACCCCTCAACCCTCTAACCACCTAAATTATAACCCCCTAACCCCCAAACTTCTAAAAATCTAACCCTCTAACCTTCTAACCCTCCTACCCTATAACCCAATAACCCCAACCCTCTAACCCCTAGCCCCCTAACCCAATAACCCTCTAACCCCCTACCCTCTAACCCTCTAACCCTCTAACCCCCTAAACTCCTAACCCCTCAACCCTCTAACCACCTAAATTATAACCCCCTAACCCCCAAACTTCTAAAAATCTAACCCTCTAACCTTCTAACCCTCCTACCCTATAACCCTAACCCTCTAACCCCTAGCCCCCTAACCCAATAACCCTCTAACCCCCTAACCCTCTAACCCTCTAACCCTCTAACCCTCTAACCCTCTAACCCTCTAACCCTCTAACCCTCTAACCACCTAACCCCTTAACCCTCTAACCCTCTAACCCTCTAACCCCCTGACCCTCAAACCCTCTAACCCTCTAACCCTCTAACCCCTAACCCTCTAACCCTCTAACCCTCTAACCCTCTAACTCTCTAACCCTCTAACCCTCTAACCCTCTAACCCTCTAACCCTCTAACCCTCTAACCCTCTAACCCTCTAACCCTCTAACTCTCTAACCCTCTAACCCTCTAACCCCTAACTCCTTAACCCCTTAACCATCTTACCCAATAACCCAATAACCCTCTAACACTCTAACCCTCTAACCCTGCCCTCTAACCCTCTAACTCCCTAATGATCTAACCCCCTACCCCTTAGCCATATAACTCTATAACCCTTACCCTCTAATCCTCTTACCCTGCCCTCTAACCCTTTAACCCTCTAACCCCCTTATCCCCTAACCCCTTAACCCCCTAACCCGCTAATTATAACCCCAAACCCTCTAACCCCCAAACCTCTAAACCTCTAACCCTCTAACCTTCTAACCCTCCTACCCTTTAACCCTTTAACCCTCTAACTCTCTAACCCTCTAACCCTCTAACCCTCTCACCATCTAACCATCTAACCATCTAACCATATAACCCTCTAACCCTCTAACCCTCTAACGCTCTTACCCTATAACCCTCTAACTCTCTAACCCTCTAACCCTCTAACCTTTTTACCCCCAACACCCTAACGCTCTTACCCCCTAACCCTATAACCCTAACCCTAACCCTCTAACCCTGCCCTCTAACCCTCTAACCCTCTAACCTTCTAACCCTCTAACCCTCTAATCCCATAATCCCATAACCCCTTAACCACCTTAACCCCTAAACCTATAACCCTCTAACTCTCCAACCCTCTAACCCTCCAACCCTCTAACCTTCCTACCCCCTAACCCTCTAACTCTCTAACCCTCTAACCTCTAACCCCTTAACCCCCTAACCCCCTAACCCAATAATCCCTAACCCCTAACCCCTAACCCCCTAACCCCCTAACCCAATAACCCTCTAACACTCTAACCCTCTAACCCTGCCCTTTAACCCTGCCCTCTAACCCTCTAACTCCCTAATGATCTAACCCCCTACCCCCTAGCCATATAACCCTATAACCCTTACCCTCTAATCCTCTTAACCTGCCCTCTAACCCTTTAACCCTCTAACCCTCTAACCCCCTAATCCCCTAACCCCTTAACCCCCAACCCGCTAATTATAACCCCAAACCCTCTAACCCCAAACCTCTAAACCTCTAACCCTCTAACCCCTAACTCCTTAACCCCTTAACCATCTTACCCAATAACCCAATAACCCTCTAACACTCTAACCCTCTAACCCTGCCCTCTAACCCTCTAACTCCCTAATGATCTAACCCCCTACCCCCTAGCCATATAACTCTATAACCCTTACCCTCTAATCCTCTTACCCTGCCCTCTAACCCTTTAACCCTCTAACCCCCTTATCCCCTAACCCCTTAACCCCCTAACCCGCTAATTATAACCCCAAACCCTCTAACCCCCAAACCTCTAAACCTCTAACCCTCTAATCTTCTAACCCTCCTACCCTTTAACCCTTTAACCCTCTAACTCTCTAACCCTCTAACCCTCTCACCATCTAACCATCTAACCATCTAACCATATAACCCTCTAACCCTCTAACCCTCTAACGCTCTTACCCTATAACCCTCTAACTCTCTAACCCTCTAACCCTCTAACCTTTTTACCCCCCAACACCCTAACGCTCTTACCCCCTAACCCTATAACCCTAACCCTAACCCTCTAACCCTGCCCTCTAACCCTCTAACCCTCTAACCTTCTAACCCTCTAACCCTCTAATCCCATAATCCCATAACCCCTTAACCACCTTAACCCCTAAACCTATAACCCTCTAACTCTCCAACCCTCTAACCCTCCAACCCTCTAACCTTCCTACCCCCTAACCCTCTAACTCTCTAACCCTCTAACCTTCTAACCCTCCTACCCTATAACCCTAACCCTCTAACCCCTAGCCCCGTAACCCAATAACCCTCTAACCCCCTAACCCTCTAACCCTCTAACCCTCTAACCCTCTAACCCTCTAACCCTCTAACCACCTAACCCCTTAACCCTCTAACCCTCTAACCCTCTAACCCCCTGACCCTCAAACCCTCTAACCCTCTAACCCTCTAACCCTCTAACCCCTAACCCTCTAACCCTCTAACCCTCTAACTCTCTAACCCTCTAACCCTCTAACCCTCTAACCCTCTAACCCTCTAACCCTCTAACCCTCTAACTCTCTAACCCTCTAACCCTCTAACCCCTAACTCCTTAACCCCTTAACCATCTTACCCAATAACCCAATAACCCTCTAACACTCTAACCCTCTAACCCTGCCCTCTAACCCTCTAACTCCCTAATGATCTAACCCCCTACCCCCTAGCCATATAACTCTATAACCCTTACCCTCTAATCCTCTTACCCTGCCCTCCAACCCTTTAACCCTCTAACCCCCTTATCCCCTAACCCCTTAACCCCCTAACCCGCTAATTATAACCCCAAACCCTCTAACCCCTAAACCTCTAAACCTCTAACCCTCTAACCTTCTAACCCTCCTACCCTTTAACCCTTTAACCCTCTAACTCTCTAACCCTCTAACCCTCTAACCCTCTCACCATCTAACCATCTAACCATATAACCCTCTAACCCTCTAACCCTCTAACGCTCTTACCCTATAACCCTCTAACTCTCTAACCCTCTAACCCTCTAACCTTTTTACCCCCCAACACCCTAACGCTCTTACCCCCTAACCCTATAACCCTAACCCTAACCCTCTAACCCTGCCCTCTAACCCTCTAACCCTCTAACCTTCTAACCCTCTAACCCTCTAATCCCATAATCCCATAACCCCTTAACCACCTTAACCCCTAAACCTATAACCCTCTAACTCTCCAACCCTCTAACCCTCCAACCCTCTAACCTTCCTACCCCCTAACCCTCTAACTCTCTAACCCTCTAACCTCTAACCCCTTAACCCCCTAACCCCCTAACCCAATAACCCTAACCCCTAACCCCTAACCCCCTAACCCCCTAACCCAATAACCCAATAACCCTCTAACACTCTAACCCTCTAACCCTGCCCTTTAACCCTGCCCTCTAACCCTCTAACTCCCTAATGATCTAACCCCCTACCCCCTAGCCATATAACCCTATAACCCTTACCCTCTAATCCTCTTACCCTGCCCTCTAACCCTTTAACCCTCTAACCCTCTAACCCCCTAATCCCCTAACCCCTTAACCCCCAACCCGCTAATTATAACCCCAAACCCTCTAACCCCAAACCTCTAAACCTCTAACCCTCTAACCCCTAACTCCTTAACCCCTTAACCATCTTACCCAATAACCCAATAACCCTCTAACACTCTAACCCTCTAACCCTGCCCTCTAACCCTCTAACTCCCTAATGATCTAACCCCCTACCCCCTAGCCATATAACTCTATAACCCTTACCCTCTAATCCTCTTACCCTGCCCTCTTACCCTTTAACCCTCTAACCCCCTTATCCCCTAACCCCTTAACCCCCTAACCCGCTAATTATAACCCCAAACCCTCTAACCCCCAAACCTCTAAACCTCTAACCCTCTAACCTTCTAACCCTCCTACCCTTTAACCCTTTAACCCTCTAACTCTCTAACCCTCTAACCCTCTAACCCTCTCACCATCTAACCATCTAACCATATAACCCTCTAACCCTCTAACCCTCTAACGCTCTTACCCTATAACCCTCTAACTCTCTAACCCTCTAACCCTCTAACCTTTTTACCCCCCAACACCCTAACGCTCTTACCCCCTAACCCTATAACCCTAACCCTAACCCTCTAACCCTGCCCTCTAACCCTCTAACCCTCTAACCTTCTAACCCTCTAACCCTCTAATCCCATAATCCCATAACCCCTTAACCACCTTAACCCCTAAACCTATAACCCTCTAACTCTCCAACCCTCTAACCCTCCAACCCTCTAACCTTCCTACCCCCTAACCCTCTAACTCTCTAACCCTCTAACCTCTAACCCCTTAACCCCCTAACCCCCTAACCCAATAACCCTAACCCCTAACCCCTAACCCCCTAACCCCCTAACCCAATAACCCAATAACCCTCTAACACTCTAACCCTCTAACCCTGCCCTTTAACCCTGCCCTCTAACCCTCTAACTCCCTAATGATCTAACCCCCTACCCCCTAGCCATATAACCCTATAACCCTTACCCTCTAATCCTCTTACCCTGCCCTCTAACCCTTTAACCCTCTAACCCTCTAACCCCCTAATCCCCTAACCCCTTAACCCCCAACCCGCTAATTATAACCCCAAACCCTCTAACCCCAAACCTCTAAACCTCTAACCCTCTAACCTTCTAACCCTCCTACCCTTTAACCCTTTAACCCTCTAACTCTCTAACCCTCTAACCCTCTAACCCTCTAACCCTCTCACCATCTAACCATATAACCCTCTAACCCTCTAACGCTCTTACCCTATAACCCTCTAACTCTCTAACTCTCTAACTCTCTAACCCTCTAACCTTTTACCCCCAACACCCTAACGCTCTTACCCCCTAACCCTCTAACCCTAACCCTCTAGCCCTCTAACCCTCTAACCCTCTAACCCTCTAACCCTCTAACCTTCTAACCCTCTAACCCCATAATCCCATAACCCCATAACCACCTAACCCCTAAACCCCTAAACCTCTAACCCTCTAACCCTCTAACCTTCTAACCCTCTAACCCTCTAATCCCATAATCCCATAACCCCTTAACCACCTAACCCCTAAACCTCTAACCCAATAACCCTCTAACACTCTAACCCTCTAACCCTGCCCTCTAACCCTGCCCTCTAACCCTCTAACTCCCTAATGATCTAACCCCCTACCCCCTAGCCATATAACCCTATAACCCTTACCCTCTAATCCTCTTACCCTGCCCTCTAACCCTCTAACCCTCTAACCCTCTAACCCCCTAATCCCCTAACCCCTTAACCCCCTAACCCGCTAATTATAACCCCAAACCCTCTAACCCCCAAACCTCTAAACCTCTAAACCTCTAACCCTCTAACCTTCTAACCCTCCTACCCTTTAACCCTTTAACCCTCTAACTCTCTAACTCTCTAACCCTCTAACCCTCTAACCCTCTAACCACCTCACCATCTAACCATATAACCCTCTAACCCTCTAACGCTCTTACCCTATAACCCTCTAACTCTCTAACCCTCTAACTTTTTACCCCCCAACACCCTAACGCTCTTACCCCCTAACCCTATAACCCTAACCCTAACCCTCTAGCCCTCTAACCCTGCCCTCTAACCCTCTAACCCTCTAACCTTCTAACCCTCTTATCCCATAATCCCATAACCCCTTAACCACCTAACCCCTAAACCTCTAACCCTCTAACCCTCTAACTCTCTAACCCTTTAACCCTCTAACTCTCTAACCCTTTAACCCTCTAACCCTCTAACTCTCTAACCCTTTAACCCTCTAACCCTCTTACCCTCTACTAACCCGGGGGTCTAAGGGCTAGGATTGACCGGGAATGTGTGCATGTACTGAGCCACTTCACACCTATGAAATGTCCCAGATGGTCAGCGTCTCCAACAGCCTCTCCTAGTCAAACTCCTACTGCCCGGCTTCACGTGCCGATCCCTGTTGCGAACTGTGGGCAGAGGTGTGATGGCGGGTTTCTGGCGCCTTAAAACCAGATTGCTCCGGGCAGATGGGGCTCGTAAGCCTAGGAAGGCAGCCCATCTAGGAGAAGGAAAACTCTGAATTCAAACCTGAGTAGGTGAGGTAAGAATATGCATGCCGTCAACAAGTACTGTCAGGCAGAGCTACCCGTAGCATAACCATCAAGTTGCAAAGCTGCCAAGGCAAAGGTACAAGCAGCAACTCGGGATATGAAAAACAACTGGTGGCTGAGAAAGGCTGAAGAGCTGCAAAGCTTTGCGGACACTAACAATGCTAAGGCCTTTTATGACTGTCTAAAGGAAATCTATGGCCCGACACAGTGCGGAACAAATCCTGTTCTTAGCCCGGACAATGAACAGCTGTACACGTCAACCAGAAGACATACTGCGACGGTGGAAAGACCGTTTTTGTAATATACTCAACCAACCATCTCGCGCTGATGAGGAAGCGATTGACCGAATAGAGCTAGACCAGCGAGCTAGACCACCCACCGACCATGGATGAGCTCGCCAAAGCTATCAAGAACACCAGCTCAGGAAAAGCTCCTGGCGCAGATGGCGTCCCCGCTGAGATCTTCAAGAAGGGTGGACCAGTGCTCCAGGCTGTTCTGCAGGACCTCTTTATTGATGGGTGAGCTACTTCAAGACTTCAAGGACGCCACTATAACTAATGTCTACAAGCGTAAAGGTGACCCGGCTCAGCTGTGGGAACCATCAAGGTTTCTCGCTGCTATCCATCGCTGGTAAAATCCTGGCAAAAATAATCCTATCTCGCCTGCAGTGCATATGTGAAGAAGTGCTTCCAGAAAGTCAGTGCAGTTTCCTCAGCAGAGACACACTCCAGCGCAGTCTTGAGAAGTATGGTTGCCCTCCAAAGCTAACCGCCCTCATCAAGGCTTTTCACACCGACCTGAAGGCGAGTGTCTCGGTGGCTAGCGAAAGATATTAACCCTTTGACGTGTAGCATGGAGTCAAACAAGTCTTTTGCTTGCACCTACTCTTTTTGCTCTCTTCCTAACAGCAGTGATCAAGGACATATGTCAAGACCTCACCAATGGCATGTACATCCGCACCAGATTGGACGGTGGCCTGTTAAATCTATCACGGCTGCATTCTCACCGAAGAACCCTTGAGAGATGTCTCTCAATCTCCTGTATGCCGAAGTCACTGCACTGGTAGCTTACTCACATCCTGACATTCAAGAAATCCTGTGCCGCTTTGCACAATCATCAGCAAGTGCCTTCGGGCTGTAAACCAACATCAAGAAGACAGAGATGCTATATCAACCTGCTCCTGGTCAAACCCCCATGGAGCCTGACATTCTGCTGGATCGGAGCCCACTCGACGTCGTCCAAACGTTCAAGTACCTTGGCTCCACTCGCGCAGTTGGAAACACCCTAGATGCAGAGCTCAATGGCAGGGTTAAGGCTGCAGCTGCGTCATTTGCTCACCTGATGACAACCTACTGTGGATGTAAGTATGTAAATGTTAGAACAGGCTGCAAACCGATACAGTATGTAGCAGTATGACCTTGGTATAAGTGAATCCAAAATTCAAAATTTTGTTTCTATCAATGTTGAAACCCTGTCTGAGGAACTTTTGAAGTTCTAAAATAATGCTGTTTCCTTTACAGGTCTACATTAGAGACATGGCATGACAAACACATAGGAGAATGAGATGATTAAAAACCTCTTCAACTGTTTGCTTTCTGCTCAAACTTTGCCTAGCGACACTGGAATGCTCAGGTAATACTGCTAAGAAGTATTAATAAAACAAAATCATAAGTGAAAGGTCAAACACATTTTTAAAAGGGCATCAGTATGTGGGCATGAGTGCTGGTGGAACAGGTGAATTACATACTTGTCTATGAAGAAGCTTTAGAGAAGGTAATGGTGGTGTTTATGTAAAATCTGTTTTCATTTTGTTTGTATTTACAGCAATGTCATATCTACGTGTTGATCCTACACTAACATAAAAGTGCTCAAGGCCAAAACTATTGTAATTTTGTCTGTATTGAACCATTTCATATTTGGTGAAATACACAAAGTCAACAGTGGAATTAAGATGAACAGATGGGAAGTTTAGAATGTTTCCATAATCAAGTTGAGGGGTTGGAAAAGCTTGTTGAGCTATAGTGTGGTAGGGTAACCAATAATTCTCTTTATATAACACCCCAAGCAGATCCTTGCCATTTGACCGGAGAGTTGTCCTTCACATAATAGCAAATGAAAGTACTGTCGCACGCTACATCACTCATCATGCATGTTTCATTCCATTCACTGTACATTTTTCTATCCAACCAATTAGAACTATTGCACTGTGCCTAAAACATCACTGCGTGCGCGTGTCTTGTGTAATGCAGCTGTGTTACTGCAAGGCACATAATACATTTGCCGTCTGCTTAAATAACAAAAAAAGCTGTAAGAACGCGCAAGCTGTTGGTTGAATCCAACAGGCTGAACCAAAAGAAATGGTTGTTATGTCACAATTAGAAATTGTAGGCCTTAGCTTTATTTGTTTTGAGTGTTGTGTTCTTCAATCAAAATTACAATGGTCTACTTGGATGTTATGTAAAACAAGTAATGAATGTTTTTCGTTCGTGCAATAATGCAAATACTTTTATTCATTTAAAGATGGAATGTTCCATTCAACTCGGCTCCGCACCTTTGAATAGAACATTCCATCTTTCAATTCATGAGTTGTATACTACTTCTTAGTATTTTGGAAAACTTTTCAGTTTTTGTTTACTTATGATTTTGGTTTTTTTTTACTTTGATTTTTGCAGTACTTTGATAACATCTTCTAGTTTATAACTCCTGAATTCATGAGAAAGCTGGCAATGGATTGCCTCGTCATTGGAAGAGACTGAAAGAGAACAAGTGAGGGTGTGCGACTCCACTATAGAGATGGCTAACATAGCAATTTGAGGATGAGGCGGCCATGGACGCAAGTATACGCCGAATGGTGGTGTGAGAGAGCAGGCGTTGATGGCCGAAAGTAAACTTGGATCGATCTTCCAACACAGTTTAATAGTAAGTTATTTAATGTTGGGTCAAAATTAGTTCATGTTAGTAATGTCTCTATAAAGGCACTGGACACTGTAAGTAATTACTCAAAGTAATTATTAGCATAAAGCCTTACTTAGTTATGAGTATGGAGAGCTGTTTGATAGTACAAAGCATTGTGAGAAACAGCTCCTGCTGAAAGAAAGTAGTGTTTGAGAAAGATGTAATTTCTCACTGGAATATTTGAATTTGATTTTGAGGGCGAAATAAAGCATCTGAAAGCACACATATTGTGCAACAAGGGTACTTTTTTCTTCCATTATTCTCTTGCAACTTTTACGACCAATTGAACTAAAACTTTCACAGGTTTGTTACTTTATGCACCAAGTGAGACGACTGGTCTTTGACATTTACCAATAGGGTCCAGTGCCTTTAGAGACATTACCATCATCAGTTGTCATGTCACTCAAATATTTGCTTCAACGTTTGCCAAATGCAATTCACAAATGCTTTTGAGCGAAGCAGCAAAATTAAAAATGACGATGCACACAAAAATACATGGACATTTTGTTTTTCCTTTTATACTCTTGAACTAACACCAATTTTGTCAAAGCAAATTTGGCACTTCTCAAAATGGCGGACCATTTAAGTTTACACAGTAAAAGGAACACCACATACTTTTGATGATAAACCACTGTAAATAAATATACACTACTTTTAAAGGCAATGGACACTATTGGTCAAAGATAGTCTTCTCACTTGGTGTATCTCAACATATGCATAAAATAACAAACCTGCGACATATGCATATGGTGAGATACAACAACTGTGAATAACCAACAGTGTCCATTGTCTTTAAAGAGACACATTGCATTTGGAATGAACACTTTTGGCCTTAAATCAAGCAGTTGTGCTTGTACATCATAACAAACGCTTTTGTTGCCCAAATTGGCAAATGTTGAATTACCTTACACTTAAAGACACTGGACACTATTGGTAATTGTCAATGATCAGTCTTCTCACTTGATGTATCTCAATTGGTCGTAGAAGTTGAGAGATAATTATGAAAGAAAAAACACCCTTGTGACACGAATTTGCTTTGAGTTGTTTGATTTTGAGATCTCAAATTCTATGTTTGAGGTCTCAAAATCAAACTTTTGAAAAACTAATCGAAAACTACGTCACTTCAGAGGGAACTGTTTCTCACAATGTGCTATACTATCAACCTCTCCCCATTACTCATTACCAAGTTAGGGTGTTATGCTATTAATTACTTTGAGTAATTACCAATAGTGTCCACTGCCTTTAAAGGGACATTGCTTTTGGATTGCGCTTTTTGCTTTTGGAGTGTAAATTTGGGCTTAACAATGTGCTCTCTATGGAATGAATAGGGTTGGGAAGATTCAACATTAGAAAATGGTGAGCCACACAATTATACCTGAAAATTTACTGGTTTTCCTTTGACCCCCTTGAACTATCACAGTTTGCCTTTTTCAGTGAGGCCAGCGAATCACAAAAAAGCTGTAAGACACACAAGCTGTTGGTTGAATCCAACAGGCCGAACCAAAAGAAATGGTTGTTATGTCACAATTAGAAATTGTAGGCCTTCCCTTCTATTGTTTTGAATGTTGTGTTCTACAATCAAAATGACAAAGGTCTACTTGGATGTTATGTAAAACAAGTAATGAATGCTTTTCGTATATGCAATAATGCAAATACTTTCATTCATTTAAAGATGGAATGTTCCATTCAACTCGGCTCCGCATTGTTGAATAGAACATTCCATCTTTCAATTCATGAGTTGTATACTACTTCTTAGTATTTTGGAAAACTTTTCAGTTTTTGTTTACTTATGATTTTGTTTTTTTTACTTTGATTTTTGCAGTACTTTGATAACATCTTCTAGTTTATAACTCCTGAATTCATGAGAAAGCTGGCAATGGATTGCCTCGTCATTGGAAGAGACTGAAAGAGAACAAGTGAGGGCGTGCGACTCCACTATAGAGATGGCTAACATAGCAATTTGAGGATGAGGCGGCCATGGACGCAAGTATACGCCGAATGGTGGTGGGAGAGACCAGGCATTGATGGCCAAAAGTAAACTTGAATCGATCTTCCAAAACAGTTCAATAGTAAGTTATTTAATGTTGGGTCAAAATTAGTTCATGTTGGTAATGTCTCTATAAAGGCACTGGGGTGGATTTCACAAAGAGTTAGGACTAGCCTTTTCTTGAATTAGGACGAGTTACTAGTCCTAACTTAGGACTAGATGTACGTTTTTGATATCTCTTAGGACTAGTCCTAAGTTAGGACTAGTCCTAACTCTTTGTGAAATTGACCCCTGGACACTGTAAGTAATTACTCAAAGTAATTATTAGCATAAAGCCTTACTTAGTTATGAGTATGGAGAGCTGTTTGATAGTACAAAGCATTGTGAGAAACAGCTCCTGCCGAAAGTAAGTAGTGTTTGAGAAAGATGTAATTTCTCACTGGAATATTTGAATTTGATTTTGAGGGCAAAATCAAGCATCTGAAAGCACACAAATTGTGCAACAAGGGTACTTTTTTCTTCCATTATTCTCTTGCAACTTTCAAACTTTCACAGGTTTGTTACTTTATGCACCAAGTGAGACGACTGGTCTTTGACATTTACCAATAGGGTCCAGTGCCTTTAGAGACATTACCATCATCAGTTTTCATCTGTCACTCAAATATTTGCTTCAACGTTTGCTAAATGCAATTCACAAATGCTTTTGAGCGAAGCAGCAAAATTAAAAATGACGATGCACACAAAAATACATGGACATTTTGTTTTTCCTTTTATACTCTTGAACTAACACCAATTTTGTCAAAGCAAATTTGGCACTTCTCAAAATGGCGGACCATTTAAGTTTACACAGTAAAAGGAACACCACATACTTTTGATGATAAACCACTGTAAATAAATATACACTACTTTTAAAGGCAATGGATATTATTGGTCAAAGACTAGTTTTCTCACTTGGTGTATCTCAACATATGCATAAAATAACAAACCTGCGACATATGCATATGGTGAGATACAACAACTGTGAATAACCAACAGTGTCCATGTCTTTAAAGAGACACATTGCATTTGGATCGAACACTTTTGGCCTTAAATCAAGCAGTTGTGCTTGTACATCATAACAAACGCTTTTGTTGCCCAAATTGGCAAATGTTGAATTACCTTACACTTAAAGACACTGGACACTATTGGTAATTGTCAATGATCAGTCTTCTCACTTGATGCATCTCAATTGGTCGTAGAAGTTGAGAGATAATTATGAAAGAAAAAACACCCTTGTGACACGAATTTGCTTTGAGTTGTTTGATTTTGAGATCTCAAATTCTATTTTTGAGGTCTCAAAATCAAACTTTTGAAAAACTAATCGAAAACTACGTCACTTCAGAGGGAACCGTTTCTCACAATGTTCTATACTATCAACCTCTCCCCATTACTCATTACCAAGTTAGGGTGTTATGCTATTAATTACTTTGAGTAATTACCAATAGTGTCCACTGCCTTTAAAGGGACATTGCTTTTGGATTGCACTTTTTGCTTTTGGAGTGGGTAATTTTGGCTTTACAATGTGCTCCCTATGAAATGAATATGGTTGGGAAGATTCAACATTAGAAAATGGTGAGCCATACAATTATACCTGAAAATTTACTGGTTTTCCTTTGACCCCCTTGAACTATCACAGTTTGCCTTTTTCAGTGAGGCCAGCGAATCACAAAAAAGCTGTAAGACACACAAGCTGTTGGTTGAATCCAACAGGCCGAACCAAAAGAAATGGTTGTTATGTCACAATTAGAAATTGTAGGCCTTCGCTTCATTTGTTTTGAATGTTGTGTTCTTCAATCAAAATGACAAAGGTCTACTTGGATGTTATGTAAAACAAGTAATGAATGCTTTTCGTACATGCAATAATGCAAATACTTTCATTCATTTAAAGATGGACTGTTCCATTCAACTCGGCTCCGCATCATTGAATAGAACATTCCATCTTTCAATTCATGAGTTGTATACTACTTCTTAGTATTTTGGAAAACTTTTCAGTTTTTGTTTTCTTATGATTTTGTTTTGTTTTTAACTTTGATTTTTGCAGTACTTTGATAACATCTTCTAGTTTATAACTCCTGAATTCATGAGAAAGCTGGCAATGGATTGCCTCCTCATTGGAAGAGACTGAAAGAGAACAAGTGAGGGTGTGCGACTCCACTATAGAGATGGCTAACATAGCAATTTGAGGATGAGGCGGCCATGGATGCAAGTATACGCCGAATGGTGGTGGGAGAGACCAGGCATTGATGGCCAAAAGTAAACTTGAATCGATCTTCCAACACAGTTCAATAGTAAGTTATTTAATGTTGGGTCAAAATTAGTTCATGTTGGTAATGTCTCTATAAAGGCACTGGACACTGTAAGTAATTACTCAAAGTAATTATTAGCATAAAGCCTTACTTAGTTATGAGTATGGAGAGCTGTTTGATAGTACAAAGCATTGTGAGAAACAGCTCCTGCTGAAAGAAAGTAGTGTTTGAGAAAGATGTAATTTCTCACTGGAATATTTTAATTTGATTTTGAGGGCTAAATCAAGCATCTGAAAGCACACATATTGTGCAACAAGGGCACTTTTTTCTTCCATTATTCTCTTGCAACTTTTACAACCAATTGAACTCAAACTTTCACAGGTTTGTTACTTTATGCACCAAGTGAGATGACTGGTCTTTGACATTTACCAATAGGATCCAGTGCCTTTAGAGACATTACCATCATCAGTTTTCATGTCACTCAAATATTTGCTTCAACGTTTGCCAAATGCAATTCACAAATGCTTTTGAGCGAAGCAGCAAAATTAAAAATGACGATGCACTCAAAAATACATGGACATTTTGTTTTTCCTTTTACACTCTTGAACTAACACCATGGCGGACCATTTAAGTTTACAGAGTAAAAGGAAGACCACATACTTTTGATGATAAACCACTGTAAATAAATATACACTACTTTTAAAGGCAATGGACATTATTGGTCAAAGACTAGTCTTCTCACTTGGTGTATTGGCAAATGTTGAATTACCTTACACTTAAAGACACTGGACACTATTGGTAATTGTCAATGACTAGTCTTCTCACTTGATGTATCTCAATTGGTTGTAGAAGTTGAGAGATAATTATGAAAGAAAAACCACCCTTGTGACACGAATTTGCTTTCAGTTGTTTGATTTCGAGACCTCAAATTCTATATTTGAGGTCTCAAAACCAAACTTGTGAAAAACTTCTCGCAAACTACGTCACTTCAGAGGGAACCGTTTCTCACAATGTTCTATACTATCAACCTCTCCCCATTACTCATTACCAAGTTAGGGTGTTATGCTATTAATTACTTTGAGTAATTACCAATAGTGTCCACTGCCTTTAAAAGGACATTGCTTTTGGATTGCGCTTTTTGCTTTTGGAGTGGGTAATTTGGGCTTTAGAATGTGCTCTCTATGGAATGAATGTGGTTGGGGTGATTCAACATTAGAAAATGGTGAGCCACACAATTATACCTGAAAATTTACTGGTTTTCCTTTGACCCCCTTGAACTATCACAGTTTGCCTTTTTGCTGAAGCAAATTGTTTTACTCCACAAAGAAAATGGCTGACCATTAATTTTAGTTCACAAACTACCAAGTTTGCGCTACACAGTTTTGCGGGAGCACCTCACAACCATTAAAACACTAATTGCATGTTTCCATCCAGATTCATGTTGTAACATGCTTTTATAGCCCAAGGGCCCAATCTAAAAGCAATATGTTTATTCTAGGCACTGGACACTCTTGGTAATTACTCAAAATAATTGTCAACATTAAGGTATCGAGCACTGTACAGCTGTTGACAGTATGAAACATCGTGAGAAATGGCTCTCTCTAAAGTAATGTAGTTTAAACAGTGAGAATGAAGTGATTCTCACTCAAATATTTGAATTGACGAATCAAGGCATCTGAAAGACTGGTCGTTGATAATTACCAAATGTGTCCCTTGCCTTTTAAGAACTTGTTAATGATGAAAATGTAATTGTTGTAATTGAAATTGTTGAATTTAAATACAAGTTTTAACGACACATTGTTGCATTTGTGCATGATTGCATTTGTGCAAAAATGCATACCTGTTTCGTTTATAACATTTTCAAATTACTCAACTGAATTTGAAGTTATTTTTGTATTCGAAGCAGTTATGATCTATCCAGCCTATAAAACAAACCTATTTAGCATAATAACACGTTCAGTAAGCAATTTATGACTTAAAGGTGCAAAATTAATCAATATAATGTTTCATTGCAATTGATCATTAGGAACTAAGCAAAAGGCCCATAGAATAAATCAATGACTTCCGGGTGTCTGAAAATTTTAAACTTAAAGAGAAGGATTTTTCAGCAGCTGAAGCAAGAGATCTGTGATTTATTTTGTATTCGACAAGACGGATAGTGTAGTTTGATGACCGCAAGTCGACTCTTCCTGTTGAATGTTGTTTCCCTTGAACCTGAGCATGGTCTAGTTTGATCTCATGACACAGTTGTATGCTCTCTTCCCTAAAACCAGAGATAGGCTAGTTTGATGATGTGCTTCTTGAAAACTGGAGGATTAAATGCACCATCTCTTTGAATGACATTGCAAGTGTACGGGCAATTTGCAATACAGTTCTCCCTCTAACGCTTGCCCAAAAGTGGCCATTTTCTTAGTGTCTCTTAAAAAAAGGTCAACAGTTTGATCCCAACACAGCACCCATCCCATGCCCTTAAATGTTTGTTCGTGGTTGGCAAAGTAGCAAGGCCAAAGTTTTCTGCCCTCACAGCATCAAGCCTGGGCCCAATTTCATAAAGCCCAATTTCATATTAGCATGAAATTTCTTCCTTGATAAAAACAGGATTACCAACCAAATTGCTACGAGATTTTCAGAAAGCAAACAACAGCTGAATACCAGTATCAAGCAATATGCAACAAATGGAAATTTGGTTGGTAATCCAGTTTTTATTAAGGAAGAAATTTTATGCTAAGCATATTTTAGTGCTTACAGGCTTTATGAAATTGGGCCCTGTGGTTCATACTTCCTGCGAATGCACAATAATGTTTAGGTAATAATGGGTACGCTCTGTTTTTTCCTATTGGGACACAAGAAAATTTGCTTAGCATAAAGCATCCTCAAGAGGTATGAACAGGACTGCATTTTTTAAGCTGGTGACTACAATTTCAGACAGCCTAAAGTGCATGCCCACATTTAAAACTTGACTCGGATTTCTTGCAGAGTTGTGAGTGTAATTTTGCTGGGGTAAGCTGTAGAGGACACACATTATTACTGATACTGTGTGACATTGTCTCTCACCTCAGCTGGGTCTTTCTCCTTAAAGATGGCTGCTGAGCCACCTTCATCCTCAGCCGGGTAGTCTGGGAACTTGCCCGTTGCATCTCTGAAAGAAAAACGATACAGAGAGAACTGAAATATCTAGCGTGATCTACGTCTGATGTGACATAGGGGATGATCTTCAAGTGCCGTGAGTGCTACACATGGTGTACATTATCACCCTCATGAAGATTCTGCCTTTGGATTGGTTTAGAGCGCATCAGATGATATGTCTTAGTTTTACTATTGACCCCACTGCCTTTAACTATCTCAGAGTTGACTGGTTTCCTTATAAACACTGGGACAAGCCTCCTTCTCTTTTGATGTGCCTAACTCGCAGGGCCTAAAGCTGTATTTTGAACCGGAGGGAATATAAACATGTGGTTAAAGTGAGAATTGGATTTGCTTGTTTCCCTAGAATGACATTGAAGTACCCATACCAAAGTACTTCATAAATGAACGAGCTAAGATCCTCCAGGAGCGTGAGAAGCTTCTTGGGCAGATCTTGGCTACGATGGGTCCTCCTGATGAGAAGACAGAAGAGGTTACCATGACAACTGATGAAGCAGCGAGACTCATCCAGGTAATCTTATCTTTCAAGTAGAGACTCTAGATTTTTACAAAAAAGTGTTTGCCAAATAATATTTATCCTGAAATTAGTCAATTTAACAATTACTTTGAAATGTTACCTCCTCACTTTATTCAATCTTATTTAAGAAATTATTATTATTTGTTTGCTTACAAAGCTCACACTGGGAGATATAAATAACAAGCCGGCAACAGCCAGTCTCTCTTATAAAAGCATTTGTCTAAGTCTGTGATTATAAATTGCTAAAATCAAATTTGTGATTCAGTAACATACACAGCAATTTTACTTTATTCAAGTCATTGTGAAATCAACAGTGACCTTAGCTAGTTTCAAACCTACAACCTTGTGATTGCAAGTCAAAGGCTAACCACTGGACCATTCTCCTGTGTCTAATTTTGTAATACTTAGTTTACGCTGTATATTTCTGGTAATGAAAAAACAAACAAACTCAAAGCCATAGCGTGGGCCTGAAGATACCTGTGGAGAGGGGGGATGAAGAAATGTAGGTTTTAGATTAGATGTGAGAAGAAACCCCCAAATCATAAAAGAGTATGCAATCAGAAAGGGATTAAATCCCCAATCCATTTATGGAAGGCTCTGGTCTGGGATTCAACCGCAGTCCACATAGATGGAAAACAGAAACCACTTAGCAAACATGAATGCTTGAAAAATACATTGAGTTCTGAAAAAAACTTTTCTCATAATATTTTCTTATATGACATTTTTTTACAGGTGCATGAGAGGGCACGGCAAGGTCGACTGAGGGCAAAGTTCATGCGTGAAATTCGTCTTCAGGAAGAGCGAGAAAGAATGGCCGCAAATCGCGGGGCACCAACTGTCGATGCTGATGTGGCAGCTGTTAGAATACAGAAGGTAGGGACCATCTTGGTGTTTGACTGATATCCTTCAGGAGTCGATGTCTTCAATTCAGACTCACAGCTCACAACAACAACTTTTAATTCTTTATGTCATGATAATTTGAACTGTGTGCAGGCAGGTACGCACCTGGGTGCACAATTTTGAAACAAAACTCAAGCTAAGATTTCATCCTTTTTTTCAAGTGACTTGATCAATCTTGAAAGTGACTTTTGTTAAACATATTTTCTGAATAGGTTTGGAAAGGCTGTGCCATAAGGAAGAGAGTGCGTCGTGAACGAGAGGAAGAATTGATGTTTATAGGAATGGTAAGTCTATTATGTTCAATCAATTGTTATTATCATTAATGGTTCATTTTATTTAATTTTATTTTATTTGAACAAAAAAACAACCAAAAGCTTGACACCATTAAAAGTTCCAAAGTCGAAGTAAAAAAAAAAAATTAACAATTAAATCAATACACACACACAAAAGCATTTTCAAAAGTCAAGGGATTACTCTTCCAATTCTGAGATTTATTTCTTTGTTTTGATCAGTACCATTAATTTGAATCTTTCTAAAATAATTGTTGTTGTTGTTGTCAAACTGATATAACCCCCCACCACCTCCAAGCAATCCGAAGTTGGCACCGACCGTCCTCGCAGACCGCACTGAGGGCAATCGTAGGGTGACACAGACCGAGCATGAGCGTGAATTCCAACAGGCATTGGTCACCATTAAAGACAAGCTTAGAGAAGTCGAGGGACCAGACATGAAGGAGAATATGCAAGACCAGATCCGTCAGTGGTTCTTGGAATGCAGGTAATAATGATAAACCTAATAGTGTACACTAAGTCTTGATGAATAGACCCCTTGGCAAATCGTCATCGTCATCACCATACATTTATTTCATTGCTATCCTTACATTTCACATTTCAATGCAAAGTTTGTCAATGCATTAGGTTCAAATTATAAGAAATACACAGTAATGGGAAATTAACATAAGACAAAATTGATGTCACACTCTCAAAAAGCGCCCCCTTTTAGACCAAAATGCGCCCTCAATGAGGCTAAACACTGACTCACTGAAGGCAAAAGAGGCAAATTATTGGACGATGGCTATTCTTTGCTATTTGACCACCAGACACGCCAGACATCAGCAACCATGTGGCCTTTTGTGTTATGTAAGAGGTCTTTTAGAGTCTTCAACCTTCATGTCCAAGGCTGAGTTCAGAAATCCAAGTCTACAGTGTCTGAGTCTTAAATGTGGGCAACAACTGATTCCCAAATCATGCAAGACTAGTAAACATAATATTGACTGCTTCAAATGCTAGGGTTGAAACGACGACTCCCGAGGTGATGATCCTTGGTGTGTTCGGTTTTCCAAAGGAGAAGCCTAGGGAAAATAGACCGGTCCGCGGATCATTGAGGGAGTCGAAGTTTCAACCATAGCACGAGTAAAAGCAGTCAATATTTGATTTAAACACCGCAAACATAGTTGTGCCTAGATGTCTAGATACCAAGTATCTAGACTTGGGTATAGACTGGGTATAGTACACTAGGTGCTATAAAATATTGGTCTCTACATGTAAATAGTACATTGATTGTTGTGTATTGACCCCTTGCACGCGTGTCACACGCGGCGACTGATGCCACGCTCACCATGTTGGTGGGCAGTTAGGTTTACGTGTATTAACGCCGCGTCGCCTAAAATGTGCAGTTCACTGTATAACGCACAGCACAGAGTTATATATAAAAACACACAGTGAAATTTCCCACCAGTATGGCGCATTCAAAATTGTTCTGCTGATGACGTCAGGTGTAATGGGTCAATAGTAAAACTAAGACATATCATCTGATGCGCTCTAAACCAATCCAAAGGCAGAATCTTCATGAGGGTGATAATGTACACCATGTGTAGCACTCACGGCACTTGAAGATCATCCCCTATGTCACATCAGACGTAGATCACGCTAGATATTTCAGTTCTCTCTGTATCGTTTTTCTTTCAGAGATGCAACGGGCAAGTTCCCAGACTACCCAGCTGAGGATGAAGGTGGCTCAGCAGCCATCTTTAAGGAGAAAGACCCAGCTGAGGTGAGAGACAATGTCACACAGTATCAGTAATAATGTGTGTCCTCTACAGCTTACCCCAGCAAAATTACACTCACAACTCTGCAAGAAATCCGAGTCAAGTTTTAAATGTGGGCATGTACTTTAGGCTGTCTGAAATTGTAGTCACCAGCTTAAAAAATGCAGTCCTGTTCATACCTCTTGAGGATGCTTTATGCTAAGCAAATTTTCTTGTGTCCCAATAGGAAAAAACAGAGCGTACCCATTATTACCTAAACATTATTGTGCATTCGCAGGAAGTATGAACCACAGGGCCCAATTTCATAAAGCCTGTAAGCACTAAAATATGCTTAGCATAAAATTTCTTCCTTAATAAAAACTGGATTACCAACCAAATTTCCATTTGTTGCATATTGCTTGATACTGGTATTCAGCTGTTGTTTGCTTTCTGAAAATCTCGTAGCAATTTGGTTGGTAATCCTGTTTTTATCAAGGAAGAAATTTCATGCTAATATGAAATTGGGCTTTATGAAATTGGGCCCAGGCTTGATGCTGTGAGGGCAGAAAACTTTGGCCTTGCTACTTTGCCAACCACGAACAAACATTTAAGGGCATGGGATGGGTGCTGTGTTGGGATCAAACTGTTGACCTTTTTTTAAGAGACACTAAGAAAATGGCCACTTTTGGGCAAGCGTTAGAGGGAGAACTGTATTGCAAATTGCCCGTACACTTGCAATGTCATTCAAAGAGATGGTGCATTTAATCCTCCAGTTTTCAAGAAGCACATCATCAAACTAGCCTATCTCTGGTTTTAGGGAAGAGAGCATACAACTGTGTCATGAGATCAAACTAGACCATGCTCAGGTTCAAGGGAAACAACATTCAACAGGAAGAGTCGACTTGCGGTCATCAAACTACACTATCCGTCTTGTCGAATACAAAATAAATCACAGATCTCTTGCTTCAGCTGCTGAAAAATCCTTCTCTTTTGCCGCTCCTAAACTTTGGAATAGTCTCCCCCTCTGCAAATTCACTTCATATTTTCAAGAAGCATCTGAAATCACACCTGTTCCCACAATGATTGTTTTGCTGTTTGCATTTTGTCTCATCGTTTATTTGTTTCTCTGTTTCATCACAAACCGCTGTGGGCTTGATGAAATGGCGGTAGTTAAAACATTTTGTATGTATGTAACTATTTCGTGGGACCAGTTAAAACCTCTCTGGCAAAGCAATTGTCTATCTTACAGCCCTTTTTGGCCCTATTCACAACCACAGCTTTTGCTTTGGATTCGGCTCAGGCTAGATTGGCTGTTGTGACAATTATGCGTGTTCGTACGCGCTCAGGGCCTCAGACGAGTTGATGGAGCCTGAAGTCGAATCCAAAGCCGAGGTCGAGGTTTCAAAAAGGGCTTATGTTCTAAGGAAACTTATTATAATGAATCAAAGTTTTTTTCCAATGATCAGACCTAATTCTCTTCATATCGATCATAAATTGTTGTCCTTTTTAGGTTGAGGCTGAATTGAGAGACAAAGAAGATGACAAAGGTAAAGGAAAGAAAGGAAAGAAAGATAAGAAAGACAAGAAAAAGGACAAGAAGAAAGACAAGAAAGGGAAGAAAGGAAAGAAGGGTAAAGGAGGAGATGATGAGGTAAGAGTTGACAAACAAAGAAAGAAAGATTATAGGGCTCCAATTTTACACTGGACCACAGTTGCAAATGTTTGCGCACATTTGCCAACAATTTCCAGTGGACTGAGTTGTACGCCGCCAGCGTTGGCAAATGTTGGAAACCTTACTCGAACATACTTTTTAAAATGGTGGACAAGCATAGGGTATTATTTTGATGTCAGAAACACAATTACAATGTATTTTCGATGGATGAAATAACGAAGTTAATTAGTTGATGTCATGATGTACAGACGAGGACTACATACAGCAAAAACAAAGTGTGCACATTGTGATACGTTTGCGCGAGTGGAACGCACCCCAGTTTGGTGCTGGGCCTGGCAACTTATGACTAGGCAAGTCCAACAGTCTCGTGTTTTTTCAATTGAATAGTAAAACCACTGTGTAATATTTTATACAAAAACAAGTGATGTTAAAATGTTGGTATTTGAGTCTGATTAAACACTTTTCATCACCAGGTATTGACCCAATTCACACTGGACGTCATCAGAATAATCTTGGATACGCCGTTTTGGTGGGCAATGTCACTGTGCGTTATTCAGTGAAGTGCACATTTTTAGGTGATGCGGCATTTACACGTAAACCTATTGTCCACCAAAACGGTGAGAGTGGCACAGTCGCCACATGTGACGTGCGTGCAAGGGGTCAATACAGTTCTGATGCATATTGGTATAGGGGTAAAAACCCAAACCACTTAGACCTTGTTATGATTATTTGCAGTTTTCTATTGAGTGAAACCTTTTTGTTTTCCATTCAGTATTTGTGACCAATGCTGTTTTATGTAATAATTCAAATTATTTGTGTGTTTTTTTTTCAGGAAGAAGAAGAGGGATTTAAGCTTCAACCATCTAACTTTCTTGGCACCGTCACGGATTCAACCAAGGATTACGACAGTGAGTTGACCTTGTGACTTTAGTTACCCTTCTCTTATTTAATTGAAAACTATCTGCAGTAAGTGCTGCCTGGAGACTGCCATGTAAACTGTATTATAGGTTGAAGATGACCGACAGCTAATAAAAAACTAGTTCTTAAAGAGCGCATTTCACAAAAAGGCTCAATGGGTTTTACATTAGCGCCCTGGGCCCAATTTCATAGAGCTGCTAAGCACAAAAATTTGCTTGATAAAAACAGGATTACCAACCAAATTTTCATTTGTTGCATATTGCTTGTTACTGGTATTCAGCTGTTGTTTGCTTAATATCCTGAAAATCACGTGGAAATTTGGTTGGTAATCCTGTTTTTTTCATGGAAGAAATGTCATGCTAACCAAATTTGTGTGCTTAGCAGCTCTGTGAAATTGGGCCCTGGGGCCAATTTCATAGAGCTGCTTAAGCAAAAAATTTGCTTAAGCATGAAAATAGCTCGCTTATTTTACACATGTTACTGGCCAAAATTTTATGCCATATACATTGCTTATGACTAGTATTTAGCTGTTGTTTACTTAGCATAACAATTGAGTGGAGTCTTGGCCGGTAATCTGATTTTATTAAGCAATGAATTCTTTGCTTAAGCTACTCTATGAAATTGGGCCCTGGTCATTGGGCCAATAACATTCCTTTAATCTTTCTCAGCTCCCTGGGGAGTAAACAGCCCAGAGCTGCCACATAGTCTAGTGGCTTTCAATATCAACCTCTACCCTCGCATGTACCCATTTATACCCCTGGGTGAAGAGAAGCAATTTAAGTAAAACATCTTACTCATGGACAAAAGTGCCATGCCAGGGATTCAAACCCACACCCCGATGACTTAACCACCAGAACTTGAATTCGATGCTCTTACAACCACTCCGCAATGACACCTCTAAATATCTCCATTTGTTTTTTCTCACGATATTTTTAGCTGTTTGGAAGGAGCGTAATGAGGAGCATAACTTCAGTCAGAAGCACGACTCAGAGTTAATCAAAGAAGAGAAGAGAGTGGAGGTAGAGGTAGAGATAAGGACTCAAGTGGATGAGCTGATGAGACAGGAACTCAAGAATCTTAAACTGGTACGTTTTCGTCTTCCTTGTATCTTGATAAATTGGCCTATAAATCAGCAATATGTTTAGCAACAACCAATATATGACCCTTTAACATCGTTAGTTAAAGTTAAAGGCACTGGGGTGGATTTCACAAAGGTAGTCCTAACTTAGGACTAGTCCTAGGCAATGCTAAGAGGTAGGACTGGTCCTACTTAGCATTGCCTAGGACTAGTCCTAAGTTAGGACTACCTTTGTGAAATCCACCCCTGGACACTATTGGTATACTCAAAATAATTGTTAGCATAAAAACTTACTTGGTGAGAAGGGTCACGCCATATAATTGTTTGATAGTGTTTTAAAATGTGGATTTTCGGGTCATGAATTTTACAAACGAACGGTTTGTTTCCCCCCCCCCAAAAAAAAATTAAAATAAAATAGCTTAGCAATGCATACAGTGCATACCTGCCAAAGGCTCAAATGTAATTGGAATTATCCAGATTTTCTAATAATAATAATATATCGAAGTCTTATTAGAGCGCATGTATCTACCAAACAATGTACTCATGGCGCTGAGTATATACAAACTTCAGAAAGATAGGTTATTGTAGATCACAGGCCGCAAAAAATCATAACATTCCTATTTCTGAGAAGATGAATATTTGGACACCTATGTATGTATTTCCTGAAAACTAAAGGAATTAAATAATTCCTAAATAAACATCTCTTCTATGACACTACAGGCCGTTGACAGGGACAAGGGTAAAGGCAAGAAGGGGAAAAAGGGCAAGAAAAGCGGCAAGAAGAGCGGAAAGAAAAAGAAGAAGAAGAAGAGTGGGAAAAAGAGCGGGAAGAAGGGAAAGAAAGGCAAGAAAGAGAAGGATCTCACTCCGGACAGGTGAGTTATAATCTAAACTTTAAGATCAGTTTCGGAAATGATGATTTCGTCATCAAGATGAATTTTGCCAGAAGCAGGCATGTCACTGATGATGAAGCATTCATACCCAGAGAATGCTGAAAGTGAAATTGACTGCACTCTAAGGATACTTATGTGATTATCATAATTGGCAAAATTATATTGTGATATTGTTGAATGGCAAAATAGCGACACATGCATTGGGCATTTCTCTGTTAATAAATAGTAATAATAATAATTATACTTGGTTCTTATATTGCGCTTTGTCACACCCCTAAGGGGCGTATCAAAGCACACAGTATTGGTCGATCTAAATGAATAAAATTTGTGCCAAAATTGGTCCATACATGCATACCAGGTGATATCATTTTGCCAGACACCCATATAAAGAGCTGCTGCATATTCTCGGTTCTACTTCTATTGATTGGACTGAACTGCATTTGTGATGTATAGTTTTTTGGAAAATAAATTAACTGCAAGCAGTAAAAGCAGTAGTCCCAGCCGATTTTCTATACCTTCCGCCCAGGTAGTAGTTAAAAGCAGAACAGTTCTTTTCAGAAATAAGAAATCTCTTGAACAAGTAGTAGAATATAGTAGAATATAGAAAGACAGTTTTCTAAAGAACAAACTCTACCTGGCAAGTAGATACACACATGGTGTTACCACAAACCAAATATATATTGATACCTCACCATGCAATGCCTCAAATCATATAAAAGAATTGTAGGTTCACACATTGTAATTTACAATTTTCTTTTTTTTAGGACAATGGAATCTCTATATGAGGAGCTGGTTCATGAAGGAATCATTGTACGTACTCCAAAGTTTGGAATGAAGGATTACCTGGGTGAATTCAGCTACCTGGGTACAACGCTACGACAGAACAACATCGAGCCGATGCCCTCATTGTCAGATGTCAGACATCTTGTCACGCTTTATGGAATCCTACCATTAGGTAAGGAACATGGACTAATTTTATAGCTCTGCTTAAGGCCAAGTCACACAGGCCCCGATAATGAGAACGAAATTGATAACAATAAAAATGCACGCCCTCGATTGGTTGAAATGCTCAATGCAGAATACGACCAATTGGGGGCGTGCTTTATCGTTATCGTTTTTTGTTCTCGTTATTCGGGGCTTGTATGACTTGGCCTTTACTGCCGATTTCTGCGCTTCTGCTGACCGTTCCCTGCTTATTGTGCAAGCTTCAAATTACCGCGCTAGCTGTGTAAGCAAAGAATGCCTCTAGTAACATGGAGTACGCACGTGCACAAGCAAAATATTCCCCGCTGACCCGTGAAATATCACTTATAATTTGATACACGATGACATCACACTTTCATATACCTTTCTGTATCAGGGTTGGTGCTCATACAGTTTGAAGTTCATGAATTTTTCTGTTTGAAAATGAAAGCTCTGTAGAATTATTGCCCAGAAAAACCCCCAAACTTCAACACTAAACATAAAGAAAATGAAGACAAAAAATGTGATTGGGTCATACCCAGTTCCATTACTCAAAATAAAACACAAAATTAAATAATTTGTTTCCACAGGTTCCCAAGCTGTCCACGAGAAAGCACCCCTGATCAAGTCAATGCTTCTAGCAGGTCCCCGTGGCACCGGTAAACGCAGCTTGATCAATGCCATCTGCACCGAGACGGGAGCCAACTTGTTTGACCTGACGGCAGCAAACATTGCAGGGAAGTACCCAGGGAAGAGCGGCCTACAGATGTTGATGCACATGGTGATGAAGGTTGGGAGGAACTTACAACCATCGGTGGTATTCATTGGAGATGCAGAGAGGACATGGCTGAAGAAGGTTCCGAAGACAGATAAGGTATGCAGAGAAGCTTTTTCTTATCCCAATTCTCCTGAAGACGAGCAGAGTATACCACTGCGGCTCTTTTCAGATTCAACACTCCCTCAAAAGAGAAACTGTACATGGTTGTACTCGTAAGTTTACTATTAAGTACTTCTTATCCAAATTGTTGATGAAATAAACATGACAGTCGTGTGCTGCCTTTCTTGGTGTAGGCTGTTGAATAATAGGATATTTGGGTGTTCCGGCCATAGCCTCTACCAAAGCCTTTATTTATACAGAGCATATATATTCATAAGGGAGCCAGACTTTTTTTTATCCCAGCGAGCCCCTCTCACCCATAACCCCTGTTTTGCTAATTCAATAAGGCATAGGGTTGGTTCCCTCTACATGCATGTTTAACCGTGGTTACCCGCAAAAGAGGCATACAATCTTATAGCAACATGGCCCTCTCACCTTTGTTTAGGTCGACCTTTTAAAATATGATTAATTTTAAACAAAACTGTGTGCTTAAGTTTCATACACTTGAAGCGCCATACCAATGCTTTTAAGTTTGAAGCAAGCGTGCATGCAAACCAGTCCCTATCAGGAGCCAATCAGCATTGTTCTCCAGAACATCCCTACCAGGGGCTAGTTCATACTTCATTATGTGTATGCGATGCACAGGGCTGTTTTCGCAGCAAATGTTTTGTGTGAGTTGAGCACAAGTCAACTGATACGAATTATTTGATGCAAATTTGTGACATCAAAAATCGTATCGCATTCGCATTCACAGGAAGTATGAACCAGGCTTGAGGCAGGCAGAGATCTTATGTTGATTTTAAAGAAAGAAGCTCAATTTTTCTGGACCTATTCTATTTCTCCGATCTTAATTTTTTTGTCAGACTGATCCTAAGAGACTCAAGAAGGAGATCCCCAAGATGTTGAAGCTGATGAAACCAGAAGATTGTGTGTTGTTTGTGGGGACGTCCAGGTCGCCCTACGAGTGTGAGATGAAGGGACTGACCGGTGCCTTCCAGAAAGTCATCCTCATCCCGAGACCAGACTATGCGTCAAGATATTGTGAGTATAGCTACAGTTCAGAAAGCTTTGAGTCTGGAACTAGACTTCAGTTTAGCGAAACAACATGCATCAGCTTTACTCTTATATGCTCAAGTTGACAGTGAAAGTTAGTTTTTGAAAATATCATTGATAATGAGGGAAAAGGACTGACCTACGTTCATACGGTACAGGTTTTGATAGGCTTTCATAACCACTAAGTCACTAATGTCCACATAGGTGACTTACGACCTTGGTTGGGCGAGAAGTTCAGTGTGATGTTTGCAGTATCCTCAAACGTGACTCTACTTAACATCATGCCAGCAAGTCTTGACCGATCGCCGCATTGCTCAGCTCAACAAGAGGGCGCTGACAGCAGCTGAGTTTATCCCTCCACTGGCTCGGATTGATCCAATTTATAAAGAAGAGGAAGAGGCCTTCAAGGTAAATCAGCTATTTTACTAAATTCATGTAATGACATTGTTGTGCTACAATGGAAGAAGTTTGTGGGTGCAAGAGGGCAGCAAACTTACCGGGTAAATCCATTGGTCCAAAGATGTGCACATGCTCAGGGCTACATGAACAATGGATTTTACCCGATATTGCGCTAGGTGAGAACCTAGCGTTGACCGTTTTTCATTCTGTGTACAGAGGAAGAGTCCTAGATAGGGCTAACACATGTCCACCAACTAGACAAACACCCAAGCAAAATGACATTTGGTACCGTCCACTACCCTCTGGAATGGATCACTTGGACAGGTTGCGTTCTCTCAACCAATCGCAAGATTGTTCCTTGTGACCCCATACAGTATTTGTGTAATTGCTACTCCTACACATTTATTTTGCAATGAAAGTACAGACTCTCAAAATTTATTCAAAGGAAAGTACAACTGATGCATATGCCTTTTAAATCTAACCGAGATTGTAATGATCAAAAACTGCATGAGAATTTCTACTAAAACTGTAGTAGAAATGCAAAAGCTCAAATATTATTGATAGTCATTGAATATCAAATTCACTCTGGTTTGATTTCTTATAAACTTAATACTTGGTTATAATCATAGAACATATAAGAAAGAACATGTTTGTAAATAAAGAAGATTTCTTCCAGTGACACTGCAGCAGTAGTATGTATTCTATGATTATTGTGAAACTCTGCATAGAATTAGTTTTAAAAAAATTCAGCATCGTCATCAAGCCTGTTTCACCCCACTGCAGGAGGAAAACTTCTTCACCAATTCTCCATCTCACTCTATTCTGCGCTGTCTTTTGCCAAGAATGCCCCTGTACGTACTTGTTGTGTTTAATCAAAGGCCTCGACAGTCTCTCAGGGTCCAACAACTGATTTATTGCCCCATGAGTCCAATAACTCATTCATGACCTCATTTTATGTGGTGCTGCATTTGTACATAAAAGCTCAAGAATTAGTGGTATAACATAGACTGCTAAGAGCACATTGTCTGATTATCTAGGCCTAGGCAGTGTTTGGGTTAATGACAAGATGTCGGACCGTACTGTTGACATTGATTATCACAAATTTATTCTACTTAATAACACTGTTCAGTATGAGCATGGAGCCAATGTTCTTAAAAGATGGACTCAAGTTCAAATACATTTTGTACATGTGGTACGTGTAGGTAAAGGGGGAGGGGTTCTGAGCAGGGCTCAATTTCATAGAGCCTGTAAGCACACAAAAATGATAGTTACAGAAAAATATTGCTTAACAGAAATAGGTTACCAGGCAAAATTACATAGAGTTTACAGTCATTGTTGTGACTGGTGCCCCTCTCAATTTTTGCTTCGTCGGGAGAAACTTGCTGAGCATTATTTTTCTGCTTTAATGGCCTTATGAAATTGGCCCCTGCCACTGCCTAGATATAGATGATAGCCTTGTACACGCCCATATTTAATCAAAGATGGTGGTCAATGACATCATGTGCAATCCATCTACATTGTATAAACCATAACCAACAAGTCTGTCTTTGGATTGGCGACCTCGGTCTAAAGGAAGACACACTTCCTTTGCAGTATATCAGGGTCAATTTAGAAATGTGTTCTCTTTCTTATTTTCTCCCCATCTTGTTTTCACAACAGCTGTTAACCAAGTGGGTTCTGAGTCAGAGCTGAAAATGCCAAGGTGCGCTTTGGCTTTGTCGTATAACCAACCTGTTGTACTGTTAAGTGCTGTTTCTAGCACTTGGATTTGATTTCAATGTACAGTATAGGACACTGAGGCACGCACACTCAGAATTCAAGAGGCATAATTTGTCCAGGTGTGAGACAGCAGGACTTGCAATCCCAATGTTTCAATCCTAACGTGGGTTCGAATCCTCCCAAGGTAACTGCTGATTTCACAATGACATGGTTTAGGCGTATGTCACATTGCTATAGGTACTTCTGAGGGTCTATGAGGGTTTTCCTCTCACATCTAAAACTGACATTTCTTTTTCATCCTCTCTAAACATTCATGGCATCTTCAGGCCTATGTGTCATAGTGACGGTACCTCTGAGGGTCTATGAGGAGGGTCCGCATCCCACACCTAAAACTGACATTTCTTTATCATCCTCTCTACACATGGTATCTTCAGGCCTATACATGTGGGTCACAGTGCTAGGTGCCTCTGACACTGAGCATGTTTTTTTCCCTCCATGCTCCGAGGGTCTTTGAAAAAACTCTGGCACCTTACTCCCCCCCCCCTCTCTCTAGAATGGTCCATTCAAGAATATAAAGGAATTCCCCCTCCCCCTCCTCCTGTCATTACACTTTGGAGGAATTGCTAACTAATAGTCATTTATGTGGTTTTATTTGATGTAATTTGATTTATTAGCCCCGTTCGTTCAAAAAGATACATCCCATTTCATGCCTTGTATGATAAACAGTCAAAGAAATGTACAATAATTAACACTTGGTACCTCCTCGAGTTCTTATGTTGCAATTTAATTATACGAGATATCTAAAGAATTACAAAGGAATATTTTAAAGTAAGAGACATTCCAGAAATGAAATAATTTCTTGATCTCCTCCAGGCAGCACAGATTTAATTGATCTTTTCCATGGCATTTCATTCCAGTCCATTCCATTCCCCTAGTGGGATTTTTCCAAGGACACCCGAAGAGCTAAAAATCAATATTCTGTTCCCCCCCAAAATGGCATGCAGTCGTTTCAGGAGGAAGTACAGAATGCTGGATAGGTGTCAATGCTGCTTCTGGGAGTCAGCCAGGGTTGAAACCTGGGAATTGCTGGATACCTGATGACTCAGTCACAGTTCAAGCATTAGGGATTCAACACGGTGCTAGAAAAGGAATTATTTCATTTCAGAATCCTTGCAGTGTTCATCCTAAATAGTGCCGACCGTTATTTTAAAGCACAATGAATTGTGTGACTGTACATGTATGTGCAGAAGCATTAAAGGGACATTCGGAGAGCGAGAAAAGAAGTCATAACCATGACTTATACATCTCATAACTATGGCTTAAAGGGACGTTTGGTATATAACTCGTCAAATTAATGGCATTTTGTAGTTCATAGATCTGTCATCTTCTCATTGTTGAAAGTAGTTTGACACATTGGGGCAGCTAGTTCTCTAACCCACTTGAGAAATCCAAATACCGTACTAGGGTAGGTATACATGTACATTTTGGTCATCACTAGCAGTACAGCAGCTTTCAATAGTATACAGGATTTTGAGAAACATTTCACTTTGATGGAATGTGGTTATGTGAAAACAAATATACCCCCAAATTTAAGGTAGGCATAACCGTTCCGGATTTTCGGCGATATCTCAAAAACAAGATCACCCATTGAAAAGAAATGTTAAAATAGTTTTACTTGTATACATCTCCATATAGGATTAAAACCAGCGAACGGTTCCATAAACACCAGAAGTATGCACAATGTACTTTCTGAATTCAAAGAAATTTCATCCTTGTAATGTGCTTGTTTTGTTATCACTTTTATTGAGTTTTTATTATACATTCTCCTTATGACAACTAAACATAAGTGAAGTTTTATTAGCTGATCAGTATTAACACAAAGGTCAGTGCTGGATCCTATAGTCAGCTTAATACTGACTAGCGGGATGCCGCGCTTCGCGCGGCACCCCGCTAGGATATAAAAATCCTTTACACAAATATTTCGAAATGTGGGTGAGGGTGTTATACGCCTCTCTCAATATTTATGCATGGCGTCATAATTCTAACCCAAAATGAAGCTATTTCGCACGTCCACCACTACTTGCAGTGGCTGCGCCCACCTCGTTTTGGGTTAGACGACGTACCTTATGCATCTAGAAACTATAAGGCTCCCCCGTGAGCCTTATAGGGGTTTAATAAGTTGGGCCTCCCTAACGTTACACGTTTTTTAAATCAGCGTTGATAGGTGAAACTGACCGTTAGCCAGCAATAACTAAAGTTTCTTTTGTACTACACCACCAAAACTTTCTCCACACACTCAATATACATTCATAATGCTTGATTTCCTTTTTAAAAAACTTCGTCAAAAATGACATTTTTACGTCCCACGATACATAGCGTTGCTACAGCACTATAAGTAAAGCGAGTTTTTGGAACATGCTGTGTGCCACAAATCTAATTTATCTACTGTTTTTTTTTTTTTTTTTTTTTTTTTTCGGGGGGGGGGGGGGGGCGGTAAGAGCGTAGGCCTCTTTTTAGTTTATTCTCATCTGAATTGGTCTTGTAAACTTTCTGGTCAATAGGCTGCATGTATAACGGGAGCACTTAACGTGAACGTCAAAAAAGTGTTTTGCAGGCAGAGATGCCAAGTCCAGAGGCCAGCTATGTGTGAGATTTTTCAAAGCTTAACCCCCATCCCCCGGAAAAAAAAAAATTGCCAGTTTAAGAAGGCCTTTTTAAATCGCCACCCAACTTTTTTTTTTTATCAATAAATAAAACAATGTGAAATTTAATTGTGGACAAAAAGTGTTTCAAAATGCATCAAAAACCTCCTCAGAATAATTAAAACTCACTTGAGGTACACAGGAGATGTTGATGGTTAATGTGGAGGTTCGATTGTGTCAGATTATATTCTTGCAAACTTGAAAAAAAAATAGACTAAAAATGATGTCCAAAATCAATCGCTCACTTCTTCTGCCTGTTGTGTCTTCGCTAGTGGAGCGCATTTCAACGAATTTGCTAAAAGAATCGGAACAAACTTGTGCGCAATAAGCGTTTTGCGCTCTGCCGAATTTAACCTGAACCTACTGGATGAGCAAAAGCGTGCGCAATCTGCAAATTTGCGCTCTGTTTGTACAATTTTGTACAAAAAATGTCGTTAATTTTTTTTCCCCGATCTCGCCCCAATAATGGTTGATGTGCGTGTGAGCGTGAGACAGAGCCCAAATGCGTGAGTCTCACTCCTATGCGTGAGACTTGGCAGGTCTGGTTTTTTTTTTTTTGTCACTTTGGGCTTAATGCATCTCGCGAAATTTGAACGACAAACGACACAATTTCTGACCGCGTTCATGTTCACGCTGCTCTAGGAACAAACCTCCATACATCCCATATCTCTGGAACCCTATATCGTACAAACTAAATAATAACGATAAACTCGTCCCCACTCCATTTTCTCTAACTTATTTCACTTTCAGAAAGCATGTCAAGTCATGTTTAGGGTTTGTTACGTCCAGTTTGGGTCAAAAGACAAACTCCTAAAAATGTACCCCATTCAGCCGCACGAGGTCTCTTTTGTTAATATTATCTCCATGAGTAACCAACCCGACGGGCCGATGGCCAAATTAGGCTTCAAAATGGATTTGGCAAAATGTACATTCTGAGACCTGACCGACACACTGCTCTAACCAATTTTGTGAATGGACTTATTCAAAAGGAAACTTAATGTCGTTTTGCTTAAAGGAACACGTTGCCTTGGATCGGTCGAGTTGGTCTTTGAAAAGCGTTTGTAACCGTTTTTTATAAAATGCATATGGGTAGAAAGATGTTGGAAAAGTAGAATACAATGATCCACACAAACATGCCTCGAAATTGCGGGGTTTTCCTTTTACCTCGTCGACTGACACGTCGGCCATTTATGGGGGTCAAAATTTTGACTCCCATAAATGGCCGACCATGTTAGTTCGCACAGTAGAAGGAAAACCACGCGGTTTCGAGGCAAACATGTGTGGATCATTGTATTCTACTTTTAAAACATCTTTTCAACCATATGCATTTTATGAAAAACGGTTACAAACGCTTTTGTTTTGACCAACTCGTCCAATCCAAGGCAACGTGTTCCTTTAACAACTTTGACCAAATGCAAAGCAAAGTTCTTTTTTTACAGCTTCAAAACATGCCTTTGACGTACGTGTATAAGTTTCACCATAGAGTAAGGAATGGTTTCACAATTCTACCTCCATGGTTAAACTCTGAAACTGCAACATTATACCTCCATGAACAGACCGTATTCTAAAACGGTATTCATGTACCCATTTGAGTTTACTGGCAAAAGGTCCAAGGTCGCCACCCACTGTCAACCTAAAGTGGTCCCACGGCGACCTTCTTCACCAAGCAACAGGTGGCCTGTCTCAAACCAGACAACACACCACTCACAATACACTGACCAGAATGGCTCTTTGTGTAAGGCCCCCCCCCCCTCCAACCCCAAAATGTTATTAATTGTAAAGTTCCCTTATAGACACCTTCCAACCTATAGCCGGCCCTACCCAATGTTTCCAAATTATTAAGCTTCCGTTTGATCCCAACCTTGTTCATCATGATAATTCTCACGCCGTTTGGAAGTGAATGCTTTTTTATAAATATTATCCATTTAATCTTTTCAACAAATGAGTCACCCGCAGAAGGATTTCTAGGAAGTCTGATAACAACGTCGACCAGTGGTTGACACATGGTCGCCTGCGAAACATCAATCTACGGTACTTCATCCATTCCATGCAAATTCGGTCAAATTCGTGAGATTGGTTTCGGGTTTGTCCTGGCACCCAGCCTCTTCGACCCTTTCGACCCTGCGCGACAATGAATGAACCAATCCGGAGAACCATGCTTAGTACAACACGAAAGTAACCTGACCAAAAAGGGCGGATCGAATGGCGGGTGGGCGGGCAAGGGGCAATGAATGAACCAATCCGGAGCACCATCTGCGAAACACTGTCCAATGAGTCACCTGTCAGAAAGATTTCTAGGAAGTCTGGTAACAACATCGACCAGTGGTTGACGCACGGTCGCCGCCCAAACTTCCTCCAATCACATGACTTGTAAGTGCAAGTTTGGATCCGGGTTTTGCAGACTTGCAACCCGACGTCTGAAACCACACAAACGTATTGAATTCCACACAAACAACCGTGTTGGATTCCACAAGGATGCCATACCACTGGACCTTCTAATTTTCAATCCAAGATGGCGCAGGTTACGCTTTTAATAGTATAGATAAAAAGAAAGAAACACTACTTCCATCTCCCACTTGACAGTAGTTGCCCGTTTTCATCTCGAGTGTTCTTTCCTTTCCCTTCAATCTCTTGCCAGACAGGTTGTCTCCTAGCTATAAGAGACATCCTGTAATTGTCTCAAACCAAACTCTCCAATTGATGTGACATTCTCCCCCTCTCATATTAAAGCCAAATCATAGACTTAGTGAATCGGAACCCTCCATCAACATTATCTTTGATTTACGTGGGTCCTGATGTGGAATAGAGTGCTTGTCTGCATTGTTTTTGTAGGCCTGCAGTTTTATTAGGAAATTGATCACAGTCAAGTAGCCCTGCCTATGTCAAATCTCATAGAAACAAATTAGGAACCAACCATCTGTATAACATAGTCCAACCCTTTGTAGAATACAGGATGAATTGTTCACTAGTTTTGTAGCCAAAGGCTCATAATCCTAATGTGTATACCATGTAACAGCATTTATTTATTATTTTTATTTATTTTAAATCTTTAGACATACACAATAGTTATGTACAGGGGCTGTCAAGGTTAAAACAAAAGTATACAACTGTCATCAGAAGATGTGTAAAACCAGACCCCTGCCAACGAAAAAAATATATTTATACAATATAAAAAGGTGATTGCACTGAAACATTTTAAAATCACACAAAAGAAATCATTAAAACACAAGCAAAACCATACTATTTTTTTTTAAGCATTTGCTTTGTATGAGTGCGATAATCTACACAAATCCATGCATAGTGTGGCAACAGAGTCAATTAGAATACATGTGCCCTACACACCAGTGTGTAAAAAGCAAATCTCCACAAAACCCAAATAAAATTCTTTATCCCTGATTCAAAATAGACCTATACCACTGTAAATATATTCAACGTGAACACTGTCCCCCCCCCCCCCCATACTAAAATCTCTGCTCTCGGTTTGAAAGTAGAGGATTTGGGAGTGCATCCTTATCCAGGTTAAATCATGGTTGAATCCTCTCTTATTTCTATACATACCTGCTTTACCCAGCCACTACTTATACACGTTAGTGTGAATTCCCTGGGGGCGAACACATACCCCCCCACCCCCCACCCCCCAACATAATACTGAGTAGATTTCACTGTCTCTATCTAACCCATGCTATATATAACCATCTTCTTGGCTCTGTGCAGATCGAACCCATTTACCTGTAGGGTTTTTATCACCTTGATAGCAAGACTAAAAAATGTGAACTATATTGATGACCTTTTTGGTTCTGTCCTATATGTTAAAACTCTCTCTGAAGATCATTGCTACTGAACACTCATCCATCTGCAGGGGGTTGCATTTTGGATCAAGAGACATTCATTTATAGTCACTTTGAATTACCATACAGTTATATAGCCCTGTTGGGATTTTTTCTGTCTTACTCTGTTTCTCAGTCCGGTGTGTATTTCTTGAGTTTTCTGTATTTTCTTTTCCTCCCTGTGCCCTGCGGGATTGCTTATATTGATCTGTCTGAAAGATGACCTTTCCAGTTTATGTAAATCACTGTGAACATCTCACTCTTATTGGACAGCCGAATCAGTGCATCCATTTATATGCCATGGGGTGAATGTCAAGATATGTTCTCCACTCTTCTCTTTCTACTCCCGCTCAAAATTTCTCCAATTATCTTGGTTTGCCTAACGGCAAAGGTGAAGTCAATACTCTAAGAAGAAGAGTGTGTTGAACAACTATTCTTATAGATTGAAAGGAAGACAATAAAGAACAATATACAATACACTGCATGCTTCGTTTTTGAAAGGGCAAGGGCACCAAGGCATTTTTGTCTTGGTAAAGGGCACCCTATGATGAAATTGCAAATTTGTATTAGCATTTCAAGGGCACCAAGGCAATGACCAGGGGACACGGAGGCAATCGCCTTCGTTGCCTCCGTGAAGTATCAGGCCTGCATGCACGGACTGGGCCCCTACAGTTTTTAAGTATTAATTTTCTTACTACATGCACATAAAATAATACACTTGTTTCTGTGTGCATGTTATTAAGAAAATTATACTTTGGAATTGCGAGATCAAAACAAAGCCAGTGTACATTTTCGTAATATTTTATTTAATTTGAGGGGCTGACCTTTTTAAAGCAATAAAATACAGTACTGGTGGTAGTTTTGGCGAAAACTTTACATCCGATATTGTGCGAATTTGACCTAAAAAATTAGATTTGAATTTTAAATCGACTTTTTTTATAGGTTCCAGAAAGTAAGGCACATTGAAAAGCTTGAGGACAATAATATAGAGTAATAAAAAATAGCTGCGCTTCCACGTATAAGTACTAATTTTCTTATGCATAGAAACAATAGTTTTAGAACTACGAGATCGAGTTGATTTACTGATTCTGCACAAACATTTTAACGTGCGTAATGTAATGTGTTGTAAACCAAGGAGTTTTTTCACATGCGTATGGACCTAAAGGCCTAGTTTGAAATAGCCTACCGGGGCAGATGTGGGAAATATATTTCGAGGACTGTACATTTGACGGTACAAGCATGGGATTTTGCGCACAGTCACTGTATTTCGTGAGAAAGATATTGAGCTATTATATGCCCATTGCAGATTTAGAATTTCGATGACAAAAATACAGGTAAAAAAAAACGAGCAAAATGGCTGCGGTTGCTTCCATATGAAAATCTGGAATGGCCAACCAGTAACTTTTCTGTTCAGCATCTTAAAAAGACTGCTGCATCTGAAGAAGTGTGTAAAGGACATCGCACACCTGCATTCTGCATCTGATTACCCATCTTCTTATCTCAAACACTTGGGATTCTCAGCATTGCACATTGTACCTGTCAATGCAATTATTATTATACTACACAGCCAAATGTGCAGACCCCTTCAAAGTAGACATGGCCTCTAAGATTTTTTTTTCTGTCTCAAAATTGAATTTTGTTTCCGTAGCTAATGACTCCTTCAGTTGAGGCACTCTTGATTTTAATGAAAGGGTATAGGAAGTGGAGAGATATCTACGGGCAGACCATAACGAATTTTCAATCTGTATTGTTACCTCAGATAACCTTGCAATCAAATTGGTGTGATATGCAAATTTAGTACAAATTTACATATCCTCTCATAATGTTGTTGCTTCAATCAACTTCATTTGCAGTTGTGTTTTAAGGGGGTACAGCTATCTTCAAAACAAGTAAAAATAATTAAGGATTTGAAACTTTGCATATGGAAGTATAACAATAGGGGAGATTTGCTGTAAAGCACCATATTTCAATATTTGTTAATGATTGGTTTGAAAAGAACCAGAGTCAAGCATCCTCCTGAAGAATAATCGTTAATCTGAGAAGCGTTCCTGACAGTGTGACGCTTCTCAAGTTGAACTTTTTGGGCATAGGCCCTTACCAACTTTTGTTAACAACATCACATTCCTTCGAAGTGAAATGTTTCTCAAAATATTTCCCATAGGTCTTGGCCGACTATCGAAAGATCTCAATAGTAGACTTTTAACCCAAAAGTTGTTTTGCCACTAATTTTAAGAGTAAATACCAAAACGCACACCGAATTCCCTTTAAGTCCAAGAGGACATGTAGTTCGTAATCGCTGTGACACAATTTTTAAGATTCGCAGGTAGGCTCCTTCTCTCTATTTTGATATTGTTTTTACGCATCTTTAATAATTATTTTCCCTCCTATTTGAATGTTTGTACATCTCCATTGAGACGGATATAATGTTTAACAATATTATTGGGGCAAACAATGAGTACAACAAAAATTGAATATTCTTTAAGACTACAGGTACAAAGAGAAAGGATGTAACATCAAAGGTTGCTAAGCAGTAGCTATGCAGTGGCTCGCAATTTGACCGTGTCCTCTGGGCATGGTCTTTATGCATGAAATAATGAAATTAGACACAGAACGTATCTTTGTAGTTATTTGTAAAAAAAAATCATCAGAGGACAATGGAGTTGGGAAGTACGCATTAATTAATTTTCAAATAATAACAATTTTGTGAAGTCACAAACTCGCTAACCCCTCATCCGCACCATCCGTTTAAAATAAAATGTCATTATAGCAGAATTTATCAATAAAGCATCGTGTTTCGATATTTAATTTATTTAGTGTTATTTCAGGGGGAGGCAAATGATTAAAATCTCACTTCGACCACTACCATGTCACCATGTGTACTGGGGTCCTTCTTTAAAATTGCGGCAACCCGTCCGGGGGGGGGGGGACAAGTGGTTTGTGCAGACTTCTTTATGGAGTACAGGGTGGTGATATCACTCCGCCCATACTAGAATTATGATTATAAGGGGGAAATGGTGCTATTTGTCTTCAACGTTAATTTTATTAAACATCTTAAAGTAAACGAAAGTAAATTACTCTATTTAGCAAGAAAGATTTTTCACATTATGTTTATAACGTTTATTATCAAAATTGGGGAACTTCATGTGGGTGTATGGTGGCCCTTTTCGAAAACACGGCTTCTGCTTTCGATTTGGCAGGCTACGATTCGGCTCCAGGCTCCGCCCTCTCGTCTGAAGTCCTGAGCGCATACGCAAAGCACGCCCCATAATTTGTCGAAACAACCGCGGGGCCAAGCTAGCTTGGGCCGAGTCTGGAGCCCGAGCCGTTGTTTCGAGAAGGGCCCGTGTAAGCGAGGACATGCGCACACTGTGTGTTCAACTAAAAAAAATATGGCGCTTTTCGTGCAGCACATGTGTGAACGTTTTAGTGTATCAATTAGACGAAAGAAAACGTCTCAAAATGACATGTTTTTGCACTTGGAAAAGTTGACAAATGCCACAAGAATCGAGGAATATTCTGGTAAGTAACTGTTGCTATTTGAATTTGTAAATGCAAAAGTAATTATGTTTTTCGTCGTCGAACGTGTGCCTCATAAAAAAATTGAGCTGAAATGGCTCTTTAGAGCGCCCCTATCGACAGGAGTAAGACAGGGCACATTCATCATCATAACATTGTTAGTTGAACCAAAGAGTACAAGTACAGAAACTGTGGGGAGAGGGGGAGAGGGGGAGTGGTCTGCACAATTTGTATCCTCCTCTTACCAGTTTTCACGGTATCATGCCTTTTTCTTTGAATTGGGAAAAAAAATAATAATGCCATTATCAACCGATGCCCTAATTATCTTCATTTGTTAATATGAAGTATGCAATAATGATGGACATTGAAATGTTCACAGCACACACCGATCTTGGATGACTTCAACTGGCCCCATTTGTTTTGAGTTTTTCCTGTTTTCACAACAAACAAGAAAGTATGGTTTCCCAGAGACCTGGTAGGACGTCAGTCACTGCCACAGCAAGCAGTTGTCTTCATTTTATTCAAAATATTTTACAATGCAAACACAAATTTGACTACAATTTTCTTTATTTTTTACCTGATTTGAGAAGCTGAAATTATTCCGTTCATATATTTATAGTGGCCCTCACTATATTCCCAACGAGTTATGGCTAAGAAATATATCCATGGAAGAAATTATGTTTGAAAATATGTCGAAGTTCTGCACTGGCGGTGTGATCATCATGTACCAATTTATTGATAGTGTGACTCTATAGCCAGCAGTTGTCTTCATTTTATTCAAAATATTTGTTTATTAAATTTTAAAAATTACCATGGTAACTTGAAAAAAAAATAATAATAGTAATAATAATAATAATAATAATAATAAAAAAGTGTGAATAATTACTGGCTTTCAAATCTGATTTTTATTTTTTTAAATTTGTTTTTCTTCTTCTTACTATTTATAATAAAGCGTATAAATAAACAGTGATAATTGAATCAACAAGCTGATGTTTAAATTTTAATACTAATAATAATATTGGTATGAGGGTTAAAAAAACAAAATCTCCAAAAGTATTGGAAAATGATATAAGGCACATGGCTTCTTTAAGCCTCTGTATTTTTTTCCAGAACGCTTAGCAAAATATTCAGTCACATGATTTGATCATCATGAATTGTGAATTGAAGTAGTGTTTGATGAAACTTTTTCGGTGGGCAAATATTTTTATATGGCCTCAACCATGGAGGAATAAATTCCTCCATGCCTCAACATTGTGACATATTTTTGAACCTTGTAGAAATGCCCAAAATACCAAATTTTTTGCATATATATAGGGAGAGGAGACTCTTTGCTTGGCAAATAAAACCACACAATTTTTTATCTAGGGACTGTTTACATTGCGCACAGAGAGTGAAAAGATTTGCCAAGATTTTAGGGACACCTCGAAAACAGGACCTCCTACGATATATCAACCAATGCCCTATTATCTTCATTTGTTTATATATGACGTATGCAAGCATAAATTAAAACTTGATGGACATTGAAATTTTCACACCACACACCGATCTTCAATGACTTCAACTGGTCCCATTTGTTTTGAGTTTTTCCTGTTTTCAAGGCAAACGAGAAAGAATGGTTTCCCGGTGAAGCCATACGTGAAAGAAATATCTGCAGTGACTGCAAGTGTTTTGTGAGACTCTGTGTATGACTCTTTAGCCAGCAGTTGTCTTCATTTTATTCACAATATCTTTTATGACATTTCAAAAATGACCATGGTAATTTGCAAAAAATTATAAAAAAATCAAAAATAAATAAAAAGTGTGAATAATTATTGCCTTTTAAATCTGATTTTTATTTATTTAAAAAAAAAAAGATTCCCCTTAAATATTTATAATAAAGCGTAAAAATAAAAAGTGATAATTGAATCACCAAGCTGATGTTTAAATTTTAATGTTTATAATAATATTGATACAAGGGTTTAAACAAAAATCACAAAAACATTAGAAAACAATAAGGCACATGGCTTTTTTAGGCCTCTGTATTTTTTTCCCAGAATGCTCAGCAGATTGTTCATTCACACGATTTGATCATCATGAGATGTGAATTGAAAAAGTGTTATAAAACTTTTTCGGTGGGCAAATTTGTTTTAGATGGCCCCAACATTATGACATTTTTTTTGTACCTCATAGAAATGCCTAAAATACCCCAAAAAATCAGTAGAGCCTTACATGTTTGTGTTTCTATGATTTGGTCCAAGAAGAGGAGACTCTTTGCTTTGCAAGTCAAACTACACAAATTTTATCTAGGGACTGTTTACATCGCGCGCAGAGAGGTAAAATATTTGCCTCGATTTTAGGGACACCTTGAAAACAGGACGTCCTACGATATAGCATGGTGGGAGGGGGTGCATAAAGTGTCAGTTTTAACGCACGCTATATGTCCAGCCCAACATTGAATTAAATACATCTTATGCTACCAACCTCCCCTGAACAAATTGCCCCATTGTAAAGAAGCTTTATTATACCAAGGACGTCCTACCACTCGGGCTTTCACTACACCAACCTGTAAATTACAGGTTGGTGCAGTGAAAGCGTGAGTGGTAGGACGTCCTTGGTATAATAAAGCTTCTTTACAATGCGAACACAAACTTGACTAACATTTTCTTAATTTTTTACCTGATTTGGAAGTTGAAATTCCATTCATATATTCTTAGTGTCCCTTATTACACTTTCAATGAGATTGAGTTCACAGCTAACAAATATATCCATGGAAGAAATTATTTCTGAAAATAAGTCCAAGTTCGGTACTGGCGATGTGATCATCATGTACCAACTGATAGTGTGAGCTCATGTGCGCATGGCTTTGACTGTAGTGCCGCAAATGGCATTATGTCGAGTGCAATATTTGAATATGACCCTTTTTAAATTTGCGCAAGCCAATTGTGCATACAAAAAAAAGGACGAGGTAAACGAATTTTACGCTGTAAAAAAATGGCAGCTTGCGCAAATTACAAAAAGGGCTGTTACATCTCCAGTGATGGGTTTTACAACTTGCTGTCAACTGGTTTGGTGCTGTCAACTCGCCTTCAACTCCTCCTATATACATTTAAAATCTGGAGGCAAAACCAGGAGTCACCCAAATTACAACTTGAGTCAAAGTTGTGGAATCCTACAACACTGTGTTTTGGATGGCTGGTGGTACGGTGCACCCTACAATTTACAAACTATTAACTTTATTCTCATTCCCTTTATTTTATCTACAGATGAACTAATGAAGACAGAGATGTTTGGTCTTCAGTCACTGTGGCTGTCCATCCAACTGAGCAGAGATTTCTCAATCTATCAATTTTGAAGCCTAGGAGAGTCTCCAGAAATCTGCTTTCTCTATTCAATCAACGCCCTGATTTACAGGTACGATTCTTCACATTACTATAGTCCTGTGTTGAACCAACTGTATTGGAAAATTCTGCATCATTCAATACTCAGGTTCTGTTTATGTGGTGAAAACAATCCAAAACAACCGAACTCTTGTAAAACGAGATCTCGCGTAAAACCATGACCTCATATTGTATAAACAAAGCACTAGGTCTGCAAACGCTGCAAGCATTAAACAATCGTCATCCCAACATTGTTAGTTAAACTGTAATGAGAGGAAATAGTCTGCACAATTTGTACACTTAGTAGGACTCTACATTTATTCAAATCCATAAGGTACTCATATCGGTATTTAAATATCATTGGAATCACAGCGCACAATCACTATTGGGTGATTTAATGCACATGCATACTTTTGCGCGACAGCCAAGTTGCGCGAAAGTGATGATGCCCTCTGTTGCCCAGTTACATTAAAGACATGAGACTTTCAACTCCATAAAGTTCATAGTTCATAGTTAAATTTATTTCCACTCAATCATGTAAAATGACAAAATATAACATTACAGGAAAGAAAACTTAAAAGATTAAGTGGGGGAGGTCTCCTTAAAGCATGCTTGTTGGATGGAGACCCCCCCCCCTGAATTTGTGTAATAAGTATTTATAAGAAATAACAATGCAAGAATTGACTGAAATAATTGAAGGCACACAAACTAGTTTATACAGGAAAAGACACAGATAAACATAAACAGGACAACACAGCAACATTGGTTCAGTAAATGGCAGTGTGGAGATGAGATAGGTAGATAGGTAGAGACATTATCGGCAGAAGTTGAATCAATTAAATAGAATAGTGGGCCTAATACAAACAGAAAACTGATTAATAATATAAAATAAGGTATTTTTGTAAGAGGACAGTTTTGGGTTTTTAACAAAAGATAGAACAGGGCTCTTGCATTTTTTAGAGTAACTCTATAAGTAAGTACGAATACTAAGGTCCTTAAAAAGAAACACAATTAATGGATTTGATTGAATGAACACTGGGAATATGGAAACCATCTGAGTGTCTAGTTGGATAAGAGTGGATTTGAGCATGAACATATTCTGGAAGGATTTGGGTAATTTCCTATAAATAAATTGATTCATAAATATACCAACTCAATGAATAGATTACTCACTAAATGTTTAACTTTTCATTTTCTTATGTGTTTTGTCAACTTGTACAGATGTACTAATGAAGACCGCAGAGATGTCCACTTTTCATTGATGGATGGCTGTCAATCACACTGAGCAGAGATGTCACATAAGAGTCTCTCTCCAGCAGTCTGCTTTGACAACTCAAATCAACTTCAAATTTAAAGGTGCGAAACCAAAATGGATATAAACCATTAAAACAAATAAAAAAATATGAGCTTAAAGGAACCCGTTGCCTTGGATCGGACAAGTTGGTCTATAAAAAAACATTTGTAACCGTTTGTTATAAAATGCATATGCTTGGAAAGACGATGTAAAAGTGGAATACAATGATCAACACAAGCATCCCTCGAAATTCCCTGAAAGCTTGGTGAATTTTTTTATAATTAATTCCTTGACTTTCAGCCAAATCCTTCTTTTTGTTGTGTTTTCACAGTGGTTCCACTGCAGAGATATTCAGAGTGTCAAAGGCAAAGATCACATTTGATTCCCCCCTAAAAAAAATCATAAAGTTGTGTTTAGCATCATTCTCATTGGACCTCTATGGTTCACTCATAGAGATAGAAAGTTGTTATAATTCTATGTCTGAAATGCATGCGATTTAGGGACCATTGCCTGCAAGGTCTGCTTCTAAAATAGATCCCTTAGCAGATTTACATTTCATCTAGTTTTTTAAGTATAGTTGGTTTTGGGATCCCCCAGAAGCCTATTTTTTTGGACCCCATGGTCAATTGTAAAGGTCAATATGGCTAAAACAAAAGACATGTTGTCTGGGCAATAACTCAAGAATGAGATTAATCTCAGCAGGGTATTAGTGTTTGTCAACACCACTTTCTTGTTTGTTCTGATACAGTGGGAAAATAAATGAACCTTGAATCTCGTTCTCTTTTTTCATCTACAGACCAGGTGATCCAAACGGAGGTTGACAGATCATCAGTCATAGTGCTGTCCAGATTGTCAGATCATCAGTCATAGTGGCTCTCCATGTCGCACAGAGCAGAAGTGATGCTGAAGCTTAGTATCCAGTTATGACAACTCATTCAACTTCATGTTTGCAGGTACGATACAAAATTGATATTGATAATACAAAGTTGCAGGTCGAATTGGTGTAGTGGTATCTTTCCTACATTGCCTTCCACCTCTAGGACCCCCTGTCGAATCACTTCGGGGGAGCTATGTGTATTGGGTTATCAGTTCCTACTTGTGACTGTGTGGGTTGGCCTTTGAATAATTTTCTGGGTGTTTCTGCCACATCTAAAACTGAAACTTCATTCTTAATTGTCTTCTCTTCATAGAGTTCTTGGCTAATACAGTGATTAAGTTCGCTTTTCTGAGAGTCCTTGGCTTCACATTCGCACCCCCCCCCCCAAAAATGAAATGAAATGAATCACATTTCTGACATTATCATCGTTCACAAAAAAAAGTGAACCCACCCCAAGGCCAAAATAACATTGAGAGTTGAACTATTTTTCATAACTACCGCTAGAATCCTGTTTATAGCTTATACTAGTAAATAAAGTACCAAAAGTGAGCTGAATTTTGTTCATCATATAGAACTGCCAAAATGTATTAATTCTTGAAGCTGTTCATTGAGTTATGAGTGCAGTGGACACTATTGGTAATTACTCAAAATAATTATTTGCATAAAACCTTACTTGGTAATGAGTAATGGGGAGAGGTTGATAGTATAAAACATTGTGAGAAACGGCTCCCTCTGAAGAGACGAAGTTTTTGAGAAAGAAGTAATTTTCCACGAATTTGATTTTTAGACCTCAGAAGTAGATTTTGATTTTTGAGGTCTCAAAATCAAGCACCTGAGAGCACACAACTTTGTGTGAAAAGGGTGTTTTTTCTTTCACTATTATCTTGCAACTTCACCGACCAATTGAGCTCAAGTTTTCACAGGTTTGTTACTTTTGCATATGTTGAGATACACCAAGTGAGAAGACTGGTCTTTGACAACTACCAATAGTGTCCAGTGTCTTTAATTTACCTCTTCAAACAAATTTAAAAATGATATCTGCCAGATGTCACTGGTTACATATCTGCCAGGTTACATGTCTGAAGATTGAAATGAATTTGATATATGTACATGGCTTTATTGTGGGTATGTTCAACTTTTTTAACCTTGTTTCATTTACTCAGATCAACTAAACCAGACAGTTGAGAGTGTCAGATCTTCATCCAGAGTGGAAGTACCTCCTTGAACACATCAATCAACTCTACAGGTACGACACATTATTGTCAAAGATAAATAAAAACTAAATATTTCTTGGGATAACCCAAGTAGTTTGGGTTAATATCCTGCTGTTCCTTGGTTACTAGCGTAAAAACGCTTGCAATCTTTCAAAATCAAGTATAGCATGGGCCAAATTCACTTTTCTATCTATCTTCCATTCAGTACATTCCTCCAGTAGAGTTTAATTGTATTTAATGAACGTGCAGAAATGAAAACGTTTGCCTTTTTATCATGGCTTGTAGTAAAGAAGCATAATGTGTGGCGATATTTACTAAACTCTAAAGAGTACTTGTTCGACTAAGAGTTCAACCCTGGTGTGCCTCAATCATTGAGTAGCTAGAACAATCATTGAGTAGCATAGAAAACCCCTACTATTGGCTTCTAGATTAGTGGCTCTGATGGCCAACTTCAACTTGGAAAGTTTATTAAGTTTTAACTTGATATACAAATTGTTATACCGACTACTACGTGCAAAATAAGATTGTCCACAAACTTGATTTTGCCTATAAAAATTACATATAGTAGTGCAACATGAACATGCACAAGTTCCAATAAATTTAATGAAGGTATTAAATCTTGTTCTTGTTCCCTTTTTTCCATCTTCAGTGAGGTCAACTTAATCCAGACAGAGAGTGTCGGATATTCTCAAGGAGTTTGCGGCCCATCATACAACCATCAGCATCGATGCCTCAACCTTTTTGTATAGTTTGTATTATTTAGTTGTAGATAAGACAGGTATAGATTTTAGATTGTTAATTGCATGGTTAATTGTTCACACTTTCCATTGTGTTTAGAATTGATCACACTTTCCCTTGTGAAATTCTGCACTTCCCCTGTGTTTTGAATTTCTTGCACACCCAACTTGTGTTGTGAATTTCTTCCACTTCCACTGTGGTGAGTTGCTCATACTGTCACCTTGTGTCGTGAATTATCAAGTTTATAAACTGAAACGTTGTCTAGGGCTGAGTTGGAAGAATGTTTCGCTATCTGTTCTAGCACATTCATTCTATGTAGATGTATGCTGATGTATGGAGTTGACAAACTTGGTTGCCATATAGTGGAGCCGGTATGGGAATTTTTCCCCACAGGGGTTTTTGCCCATCTCATATATCAGCAATTAGCAGGCATGCAATAACTGATTTGTATGGTTTTGGTTTCTCAGCCATAAAAAAAAATTCAAAAACACAGCACAAAACATTGCTGTGCTTGGAATTCTGGAAATGTCAAATCTTTTATCAAAATATAGTGTTGCATGACTGAAATAGGAGACACTTTAGTGTCTAAATTCTTAGGAGTCAAACAAAATTTGACTGTTTATTTATTAGTTTAATATTTTGGTAGATCATTCAACGTTTCGGGTGTGCCAGGGTGCGTCACACTTCCTTTGTGTGTTGAGTACATACACTTTCCCTTGTGTTACTCCGAGTTGCTCACACTTCTTTGTGTGTTGAGTACAGACACTTTCCCTTGTGTTACTCCGAGTTGCTCACACTTCTTTGTGTGTTGAGTACATACACTTTCCCTTGTGTTACTCTGAGTTGCTCACACTTCTTTGTGTGTTGAGTACAGACACTTCCCCTTGTGCTACTCTGATTTGCTCACACTTCCTTTGTGTGTTGAGTACATACACTTTCACTAGTGTTACTCTGAGTTGCTCACACTTCCTTTGTGTGTTGAGTACAGACACTTTCCCTTGTGTTACTCTGAGTTACTCACACTTCTTTGTGTGTCGAGGACAAACACTTTCCCTTGTGTTACTCCGAGTTGCTCACACTTCTTTGTGTGTTAAGTACATACACTGTCCCTTGTGTTACTCTGAGTTGCTCACACTTCTTTGTGTGTTGAGTACAGACACTTTCCCTTGTGTTACTCCGAGTTGCTCACACTTCTTTGTGTGTTGAGTACATACACTTTCCCTTGTGCTACTCTGAGTTACTCACACTTCTTTGTGTGTTGAGTACAGACACTTTCCCTTGTGTTACTCCGAGTTGCTCACACTTCCTTTGTGTGTTAAGTACAGACACTTTCCCTTGTATTACTCTGAGTTGCTCACACTTCCTTTGTGTGTTGAGTACCGACACTTTCCCTTGTGTTACTCTGCGTTACTCACACTTCCTTTGTGTGTGGAGTACAAACACTTTCCCTTGTTTGGTTAGCCACTTTCACCTACTGTGATTTGTGTTTAGAGTTGCCCACACTACCCCCTGTGTGGTATACTACTGAAACGTCCCCTTTAGTTTATAATGATCCATCCCTTTCACACTCAAAGATGTATGATTCAGATTCGTACATGCCAAATTCACAAAACAAAATCTTTGGAAATCATAGAAAACGTTCTCTTGCAGATAATCAGGGCACTCTGATTGTCTTCTTGAAAAACAGTTTTACTAGTCAGAGAGCACTCTGATTGAAACTGTTAACAGATATTTCAAACAAAACTTTGCAGAACTTTTGGATCTTGATTAAATGAAAAATTCTAACTTATTCTTATTAACAATTAATTCTGAATCATACGTCTTTGTATTGTTTAAGTTACATGTACGAGCTGCTCCTACTAAAACCGAGACCATTAAAAAGAGTGAAACTTAAACAAAATAATGACTTTTCTTGCAAGTAAAGCCATTAACTTTGTTTCAATGACCAAACATAAAAATAAAACTATGGCAATCTCAGTAAAATTTTCAAAACGTAATGACTTTTCTTGAAAGCGAAGCCATTAAGTGTGTTTTCTTGACCAAACATGAAAACAAAACTAGGGAAATCTCAGTATCTTGCAGAGATATGAAAATTTCTTTAAAAAAGAATTGCAATATTTGTTTTTTTGTTGCTAATATCTTTCAGATTCTGAGGGAAAACAACAGTTGTTTTTTGCTTTTCTTCAATTTTGTTTGTTTGAGGGTCAGGGTTTTTTAATGAAATTTTCAAGATTTAAAACATGGAGTCATTGTGTAGGAGCAGCTCATTTTGATGGATTTAGTTAATGTATGTTAGGGCCTCATCCAAACCCATGAAAAACTCGCAGAGTTGTGCAAACACCTGTGCCTGTTGGTGGACCCCCTCGGCTGCCTGGAACAAGTGGTGGTCCTGCAGGCCCGGGTGCAATGGAAGGTATGTTCTCCGTTCAGTGAAATTCAATTTGATGTACAACTAGTGCTCTCCTTCACTGGTGTTAATGCCTTACAAAATTTGACGAGCTAGAGCAAGCATTTTTGGAAGCATACATTCATACTAGGGCCTGAGCTGGAAGGTAGTGGTTGGTCCCTAAAAAGTTCTGGTCGGCAAGATCTCTCAAGACGTCGGGATGAGGGCCCCTTATTATTTAGCCTTTTGTTGGTCACGTCATTCTTTTGTTTTTGAGTAAACAGGTATGTACTGGGGATCTTTTGAGATCATCAAAGGTGCCTTGAGATGTCTTCGTTTGAGCCAATGGAATCTGGACCCAGTGGATGATGAGGACTTCTATCCAGTTGATGATATGAGGGCTGGAGAAACATGTTCTGCTTGGTCATGCCACTTCACATCCAAAATATCTAGTAAGAACATGAATTTTATTGCCTGTCGATACCAAAGATGACATTGGATTCCTATAATTTGTAGTTGTTTAAGTTGGATGTTTTTGGAAGAGGTCAAAGGTCAGGTCTATGTCAAGGTTCTTAGGGTCTGGTCATGGTCATATAACTGCATGAGATCACAGATTTAGTTTTCAAAGCAATACCAAACAGAAAGTTTATCATGAAAGTTCTCTAAAACTTGTTAAGGTTCACAACTAAAACTTAACATTTAAATATTATCTGAGACAATGGTTTTAAAGAATTTACTAGGTAGAACTAAATTCATTTCCAATGCAGCGACTAAACAAAAAGTTTATCGTAATTGATAAAGTTTATACTTGTGACATTCCCAACTAAATCTTATTCTAGGATTCAAATTTTAAAATCAAATATATGTGGATCTAAACACTTGCGAGGTTAGCTTTTAAATCTTTGGAGAATAGATTTTTTAAATCAGACTAGGGTAGAACTAAATAAGTGTTCAAAACGTCAAAACAGAACATAGTTTAAACTTCTCTAAAAGCTTGTACATTCACAACTAAATCTTCTAGGATATGTGGATTTTAAATTCCAACTATAGGTAGATCTAAACACTTGGGACATTTACATTTCAATCTTCTGAGAACAGTGTCTAAAATCAGACTAGATAGAACTAAACAAAATTTCAAATAAAATCCAAACAAAAAATTATAAAAGTTCACCTTTTTTTAAAGCTTGGATAATTCACAACTAAATCTTATTTTAGGATATTAATTTAAAAGTCACAAAAGGTAGAACTAAACACAAGGCATATTAACTTATGGCGGGTTGTTTTTTTGTTTTTGTTTTTTTAATTAGACTGGGTAGAACTGCACAAATGTTCAAGGCATTGCAATTGTTTATACATATCTACAAGCTTGGGACATCACACTTAAATCTTACATTAGGATTGACAGAAGAACTAAATGCCTAAAACGTTAACATTTAAATCTTATCTGAGGATATGGTTTTAAAATTATACTATAGGTAGAACTAAACTGCAGTTTGTTCAAGATCAAGTTCGAGCAAGCATGTATAATGGAATTTTTCAGCATCCTGTCCATACTAGCTAGGGGTGTTTACTTGTTCAACTCAATCTCCATTTTGTGTCAAAGGTCATAAATTGGTCAGCCAAAGTTTAAACCATTGCATGAAAGGTCACAGGTCATTTCGAGGTTTCAAAGGTTGCAAAGTTTTGTAGGAACATTTACAGCACAAAGCATCTTGGCATCAGGCTATTATTGCAAGCATCCAATAGGTCTAGTCTTTTAAGTATAACTACAGACAAAAACTAGTGAACCTATGTGTTACCCAAAACAGGGGTTTGATCTTAAGAGCCAAAATTAGTTTTTGTCAGCATGAGCAAAATTTTGAGTCAATCTTTGACAAAAAGTGGAACCGTTTGGTCACATTGTTTGATACTAATATGAAGAGGAAATCAAGTTGTGTTGTGCTTTGAGACTATTTCAGTGCAAACCAAGTGAAAGTATTCATTCAAAACCTTCAATTTAGGAAACAGTTGTGCCGCAATTGCAAAGAAATTCAGTCCCTCATTTATAAGGCAATAATTTGAGGGGAAAACAAATGCAAAACACCATGCTTGTCATTTTTCTTAGTACAAGCCCAGCAATGTTGTCGAACAAACCAAGCGAAAGTATTCCTTAAAAAAAACTCAATTTTAGGAAGTAGTTGTGCCCCAATTTCCAAAGATCTTTAGCCCCTCATTTTATTAGATAATAATTTGAAGGGAAAAAAAGTTGGGTCTGTACAAAAGTTTTGTCGTACTGTAAGGTCAATAATATTTCAGTGGAAAAAAAACAAAAAAACAAAAGTATTCCTTTCACAAACTTCAGTTCACAATTTAGGAAGCAGTTGTTTCCTAAGTTGTAATGAAATTCTTTCCTCATTTTATTTAGTTCTTTTTTTCTACTTCAATGCCAACAACGTTTGATTGTAACCAAAGTATTCCTAATAAGACTGCAATTTAGGAAACAGTTGTGCCCTAATTTGCAACAAAGTTTAGTCTCTCATTTTATTAGATAATAATTTGAGGGGGAATTACATTGTTTGTTTTTATTCTTTTGCTTGCTGCTAGGCCAAAAATGTTCACTGCAAACCAAGCGAAAGTATTCCTACCAAGTTCTCAATTTAGGAAACAGTTGTGCCCTAAATTACAAAGATCTTTATTCCCTCATTTCATTAGATAATAATTTGAGGGGGAATCAACTGCATAATTTTTCTCTCTCTTGCCGCAAGGCCTAAAATGGCTGACGCAAACCAAATTAAAGTATCCCTTTTAAAACGTCAATTAAGGAAACACTTGTATCCTAAATTGCTTGTTTTTTCTTATTAGTCTTTTGTGAACATGTGTCTCTTTATTATAATATTCGGAGTTTTTTTTTAATCCATAGTTACAGTAGATTTTTTGAAGTGTTATCCTTATCTTCATTATTACTTTCTCCAAGCACAAATACTGAAATCTTATACAAATAACTCCAGGGGTTGACGTTTACTTTAAGGTCATGTAGTAGTCTTGCAAGTAACTCAAATACTTTAGTTCTTGATCAATCTTAGCTTTGTTGAAATGTGTTGTCGTTATGGTCAAATTTGGTCTCTTTTAGGATGGTAGACGTTATATGAATCCAATGTCATCTTTGTTATCATTAATTGGCAAACATAGTGAGAAATTGTCACTGTTCAGCTTACTAAAACTGTTCAAAAATTTGCGACGTTTGCGTCAATACGTTATGCATTTTTCCCAAAGCCTTTGGTACATGCAATGTGTTTTACACGTCATCGTCAATTTGATTTTTAATCAAAGTTGGCCCAAAACAAGTTCAGTTGTAGCCATTTTGTTAGTTGACTACATCTGAGCGTTCAAATTGCAGCCCCATGGAAAGCAAGGGGGAAATTAGTGGCCAGTGCAAGATTTGTTTCTCCAACCAGCACACCATCATCTGGATAGAAGTCGTCATCATCTGTGGAGTTAGGATCCCATTGGAACAAGCGTCAACATCTCCTGGCACCACCAGTGCAGCTTGGTTGCGAGACAACAATCGGTGAAATCTTAGGCCCTTGAGGGCACCAGTTCATTTAAGCAAGCAACAACTACCTTCTGCTCAACACTTGCATCTAAAACGAAGCGCAAAATTGCGTCTAGCTCGTGTATATTTTGTAAGACATTACAACATTGAAGTAGACACTAGGAGTACATCTAATTGAACTTCACTGAACAGAGAACATATCGACCATTGTACTTGGGCCTTTGGGTCATCACGAGTTCCAGGTGGCCGAGGGGGTCCACCGACAGGCACAGGTGTTTGCACAACTCTGCTTTTTTGTTGGCCAAATTTTTTAATAAAAAATTGAACATGACTGTCCTTGTATCTTGCGTTTTATTTGCCTCAACCCTACCCCCCCCCCATTTATATTGAGGGCCCATCTTGTCCTGGTGGAACCCTCCCCCACCCTGTAGGGACCAATGGGCAAGTCCCCACAGGGTGGGGGAGGGTTCCACCAGAATAAGATGGACCCTCAGGCAGTCATTTTTGCCCACAAATGCAATTAGGTGTGTATACAAGTCGCTTTTAGCAAGTAAATTTGCGCAACGAAACTCCCATAAAATTAATACACACCCAATCTGTTGCATTGTGGAAAAACATGGCTGCCAAGTAGACGAGTCAAATAATGAGACAAACAGAGTTAAATAGCATCAGCCTTTATTCTTGTACACATAAAATAACACTCACAATTTGATGAATACACATGTTAGGGCAAAATTTGATAAAAATGTAAGCCTATAGCCTTATTGCATTTTAGAACAAAATTTGATATACGCAAGCCTATAGCCTTGTTGCATTTTAGAACAAAATTTGATAAATTCGCAAGCTTATAGCCTTGTTCATTTTGAGACAAAATTTGATGAATACGCAAGCCTTGTGGCAGTTTAGGACAAAGTTTGATGAATACGCAAGCCTATAGCCTTGTTGCATTTTGAGGCAGAATTTAATGAATACGCAAGCCTATATATAGCCTTGTTGCATTTTAGGAATTTGTTTTGATAGGACGCAAGCCTTGTTGCATTTTGGGGCAAAGTTTGAGCAACATTCGATAAATACGCCTTGTTGATAAAAATGTAAGCCTTATTGCATTTTAGAATAAAATTTGATAAATACGCAAGCCTATAGCCTTGTTCATTTTGAGACAAAATTTGATGAATACGCAAGCCTTGTTGCATTTTAGGACAAAATTTGATGGTTACGCAAGCCTATAGCCTTGTTGCATTTTAGGGCAAAATTTGATAAATTCGCACGCCTATAGCCTTGTTGCCTTTTAGGGCAAAATTTGAGAAAAAATTGATAAATACGCCAGGCTAAAGCCTTGTTGCAATTTGAGGCAAAATGTGAGAAAATTTGATAAATACGCAAGGCTAAATAAAGCCTTGTTGCGTTTTTGCACAAAATGTGAGAAAAAATTGATAAATATGCAAGGCTAAAGCCTTGTTGCATTTTGAGGCAAAATGTGAGAAAATTTAATAAATATGCATTTTGAGGCAAAATGTGAGAAAAAGAGGATAAATATATGCAAGGCTAAAGCTTTGCGCATTTTTGCGCAAAGTGTAAGAAAAATTAGCCTTGTTGCATTTTCATGCTAAATTTGAGCAACGCTCAATAAATACGCAAGGCTAGTAAAGCCTTGTTGCATTTTGAGGCAAAATGTGAGAAAAATTGGATAAATAGGCAAGGCTAAATGCCTTGTTGCATTTTGAGGCAAAATGTGAGAAAATTTGATAAGTGTGCAAGGCTAAAGCCTTGTTGCGCTTTTTGAGGCAAAATGGGAGAAAATTGGATAAATATGCAAGGCTAAAGCCTTGTTGCATTTTCATGCTAAATTTGAGCAACGTTCAATAAATACGCAAGGCTAAAGCCTTGTTGCATTTTGAGGCGAAATGTGAGAAAAATTTGACAAATATGCATTTTGAGGCAAAATGTGAGAAAAAAAGGATAAATATATGCAAGGCTAAAGCCTTGTTGCATTTTCATGCTAAATTTGAGACACATTCGATAAATAAGCAAGGCTGAAGCCTTGTTGCATTTTGAGGCAAGTGAGAAAAATTGGATAAATATGCAAGGCTAAAGCCTTGTTGCATTTTGAGGCAAAATGTGAGAAAATCTGACAAATATATGCAAGGCTAAAGCCTTGTTGCATGTTCATGCTAAATTTGAGACACATTTGATAAATGTGTCAGGCTAAAGCCTTGTTGCATTTTCGATAAATACGTAAGGCCTTGTTGCAATTTGAGGCAAAATGTGAGAAAAAATTGATGAATATGCAAGGCTTAAGCATTGATGCATTTTGAGGCAAAATGTGAGAAAAATTTGATAAATATGTAAGGGTAAAAGCTTTGTTGCATTTTTGCGCTAAGTGTAAGAAAAATTAGCCTTGTTGCATTTTCATGCTAAATTTGAGCATCGTTCAATAAATAGGCAAGGCTAGTAAAGCCTTGATGCATTTTGAGGCAAAATGTGAGAAAAAATTGATAAATAGGCAAGGCTAAAACTTATGTTGCATTTTGAGGCAAAATGTGAGAAAATTTGATAAATCTGCAAGGCTAAATCCTTGATGCATTTTGAGGCAAAATGTGAGAAACATTTGATAAATATATGCAAGGCAAAGCCTTGTTGCATTTTCGTGCAAAATTTGAGCAACATTGGATAAGTACACAAGGCTGGAGCAAAATTTGAGCATCATTCACTTAATACGCATTAAAGCCTTGTTGCATTTTCAGGCAAAAATGGAGCAAAAGTTGAGCATCATTCGTTAAATGCACAATGCTAAAGCCTTGTTGCATTTTCAGGAAAACTTTGAGTGGATAGATACGCAAGGCTAAAGCCTTGTTTATATATTCCGACAAAATTTTAACAAAATTTGAGCCACATTGGATACATACGCAAGGCATTTTCATGAAAATTTCAGCAACATTGGATAAGGCCATTTCAGGCACAATTGGAGCAATTGGATAAATACGCAAGGTCTTGTTGCCTTGTTGCATTTGCAGGCAAAATTTGAGCAACATTGTCTAAATTCGCAAGGCTATACTTGTAGCATTTTCAGGCAGAATTTGAGCAAAATTTGATAACTACAAAAGGCATTTTTGTGAAAAATTTGAGGAACATTGGATTATGGCAAAATTTAAGCAAAAGTTGAGCAACATTGGGATATCACGAAAGGCTATAGGCCCTAGCCTTGTTGCGTTTTCGGCAAAATTGGAGAACAATTTCAGGATAAATTCGAAAGGCTATACTTCTTGCATTTTCAGGCAGAATTTGAGCAAAAATTGATAAATAGGCAATGCTTAAGCCTTGTTGCATTTTCAGGCAAAATGTGAAAAAAAATTGATAAATACGCATTGCTATGTAGCCTTGTTGCATTTTCGGACAAGATTTGGTAAAATCATGTTGATAGTTCCAAGGCTGCAACAGGTGTCAGCCCTCCATTAAGTAGAGCTTGAATCTCCCTGGGTTCGTTCATTCAGGCCTTGCTTTGTTCATTCAGGCCTTGCTTATGAACTGACACTGTTAACTTTGGTGCTGCTTCGTGGGTGACAATCGGTCCTTAGGAGATGCAGTTGTTAATAACACCTCGCAGTTGGTTCATATGTAAAATAAAGCAATTATTCTTGCATTAGGCTTGTTTTAATAGTCTGATCCATTCAACAAACTTTTGTTTGATGGTTTTTCACAGCATACACTACATGAGGAAAGAATAAACAAAACCATAGTCAATGGTGTTTATGATTGGCAACAACCTGTATCTCTTTTGGAAAGGTGTAAAAAGACATTTTGGTTTATTTTTTTTTGGGGGGGGGGGGGGTACTCTGATGAGCAACAGGCCGGGGCTCCGCTTTAGCGCTTGAATACAAAGGGGCAAAGACACTTCTGGGGGGGGGGGGGCTTTCAATGTATCAAACTTCACATTATGCATTTTTCAACCTCATTGGGGACAAGAGAGTGAGAATATTAATTTTTAATTTTTGGTTTTTACCCATATACACCGATGTGTGTAGCACTGTATACTCAGTACTTTCCCGAGTCCTGTGAAAAAAATCACAGGCATATTACTCGGGTGGGATTCGAACCCACGACCTTTGCAATTCTAGAGCAGTGTCATACCAACTAGACACTGCTCTAGAATTGCAAAGGTCGTGGGTTCGAATCCCACCCGAGTAATATGCCTGTGATTTTTTTCACAGGACTCGGGAAAGTACTGAGTATACAGTGCTACACACATCGGTGTATATGGGTAAAAACCAAAAATTAATATTCTTTATCCCCGATGCAAATTTAACATCTATTAAAGAGAGTGAGAGAAAGGTTTTAAGCAAGAGTTGGCTCCTACTTAATACTAAAACTAAACACTATGTCAATAATGCTAACTATGCATCAGAATGCTATGAGGGACTTAATATCCCGGCCCTTACAGGCTCACAGCTAAATGTCTAAGTTTGTCTTCGCAGTTGTATAAACTCACCTGTATAGTAGGCATACATGATGGACACATTGAGTTGTCAGTGCCAGTGGTATTCTTGATAAATGGAATGATTGGAGCTGTCAGCAAAAGGTACACGTCTGAGAGGAATAAAAACAAGTGAACGAGTTAAAGTTATTTCGACAAAATGGTGTTCCCTTAGAAACACTGGACACTATTGGTAATTACTCAAAATAATTGTTAGCACAAAACATTAAGAGAAATGAATTCCTCTGAAGGAACATAGTTTTTGAGAAGGAAGTAGTTTCTCACTAAAATATTTAAATTGAAATCAAGACCTCATCTGAGGTCTCGATTTCAAGCATCTGAGAGCACACAACTTTGCGTCAAAGGCGTTGTTCCCCCCATTATTCGCTCACACCTTTGATGACCAACTGAGATCAAATTTTCACAGGGTTGTTCACTTGCATTAGTTGAGATACACCACTTGAGAATTCAAGACTGGTCTTTGACAATTACCAAAGGTGTCCGAAGCCTTTAAGCCTCTTTAAGAGTGAAGCGTTGCTAAGAGAAGCCAAAATGTATGGCACCATTTACTATTAACATGAGCACTCAATTGAATGCATGAATCCATTGATCAGTCCTGTCACTACTGAGACATCTCGCTCCTATGACCAAATGCTGCCCCCCCCACCCCATCCATGCAAATTTTAAATTTATTAAAATAGTTTGCTGCTAAACATAGGCAACTTAAGCTACTAGGGCAATCTCGGTGGTCTGTAGTTGTGTAGACATTTAATTTGTAACGGCAAAGGTGGTGAGTTTGAACCCCACACACATTTGTATAGGTCAAACTAAAATAATCTTCTTCATCCCCGATGGAAATTTAACACTTATTAGCAAACAACTGCTGCCAAGTTTACTGCATTTGTGTAAGTCACAATGTAGTTCAACTTGTACCTTTATTTTGTTACTCACCTGTATATAAAATGGACCAGTCCTTATTTTAACTTACCTTTTTACAAACTTAGTGGAACAGTCTTATTAGCATTACTCAAACTAGTTTAGATCACCAGGTACATGTACATTCAGGCAGTGGATTGCCTCATGCACTGTTAACCAAGTGGTATATTCCTTTCGTTAAAATTAGCTTTTGTAGCACACACGTTACTTGTTGTTGCACCATTAGTTACTTTGTTCATATAGTGGAATGTTTCTTTAAACCTTTTAAGTAGGGTTTCATTAGGCTTAACGTAGCACGTAGAAGTAACAATAAAATTGAAAACTTGTTGTTTCTCATGTTTACCTTTTCTCTGAGACCTCATCTTGATTATAACTTGATTACGGATCCCCAGGCAGTTACATGCTTAGTGGAAATGCAGGTGTTCTGTAGCACCTCACTATAAAACACAAACAAGTAAGAAATTTATATGGTAAATTTATCTTCCTAAAAACAAAAACAACAATCCCCCCCCCCCCGCCCCTCAAAAACCACTTCTTCTTTTTTTATGATTTTATTTTTTTTAACAAAACCAACAAACATTTATGAAATACAATCTGTCCTCCTTAAAAAAAAATGCCCCTAGAACCCCCCCCCCCACACCCAAAAAAATAAATAAATAAAACAAAAATCCACATTTGCCCCCCCCCCCAATCATTCCTGGACTCTCAGCCCAATAGAGGGTGAATTTAAAAAGGGCCATAGCAAACTTAAAAACACACCATGGTGCGCCCTAGATGCATGGCAGAAATTAGTTATCATAGTGTTCACAACTTCACATTGTCTATTTTCAATAAGCTTGTAACCACCCTAACTCATTGCCCATTCAAAGCTGTCACGGTTGCCCTATATATAGTATACAAATATTGACTGCTTCGAGTGCTATGGTTAAAACTATGACTCCCGAGGTGATCCCCGGAGCGTTCTATTTTCCCGAGCCGAAGCCGAGGGAAAATAGAACGCTCCGGGGATCACCGAGGGAGTCATAGTTTTTAACCATTGCACGAGTAAAAGCGAAGCCGAGGGAAAATAGAACGCTCCGGGGATCACCGAGGGAGTCATAGTTTTTAACCATTGCACGAGTAAAAGCAGTCAATATTTGTTTTATAACACCCCAAACATTTCTAAATACTGTACTATTATTATTAAGTTACAGACCTGAATGCTACAATCCACGGACGACGCGAATACAGATTGCAAACACTTTTGCTGAATGTGTTGAATGTCGTGTCGTGCAATCCGAAATGGTTACAGACTATTAATTTATCATCCTCGTACACGCAACGGACGTCTGGGTACTGCACGCCGTGTGCTAGTCTGTCGGACTAGCGCACGGCGCCATGTGCTAGTCTTCGGACTAGCGCATGGCAAACCGACGGCCGTCGTGTAGCAAAACTAAGACATGTCATGTGACGCGCTCTAAACCAATGAGCAGGCAGAATCTTTGCAAGGGGTGTTATAAAGCTGCTTAGTGCTTGAACCGTTTAAAAACACTAACACAAGATTCCATTCCCAAAGAAACCCTCAAGAAACCCTAATTAGTGAGCCAGTATTGTTGTTAAATTGATGTATTGTAAGTTATCGCGTCTGTTGCATACAACTGGACTGGCGTCTTACAGTACAATGGGCCACTACTGTCTAAGTAGCAGCAGTTCCACCTTGCCCCTATTTTGAAAATTTTGAACATATTGATACAATTTGTTTAAACTTTACTAACAAATTCATTGAAACTGAAAGTAATGAAATAGTTAAAGGAAATGTTAATAATTATAACTAAAGAAGTAAAAAGACATCATGATCAGGACGTTTTGGTCGTGATCGGATTTTTTTTTTTGTATCATCTTTTAATTAATTCATTCATTGGTAAATTTGTGCAGTAGCTTTACCTGTACACTGACTTCTTGGAGCTTCCTTTACCAAAATAATGTTAGTAGCATCCATATTGAACGTCACCTTATTACTAGTTGCTATCTCCAACCACTGTACTGTATTTAGATGTAGCGTTTGGAACCACTTTGTCAATTATGGACTGCAGGTGAAGAAAGTACGTCTTGGGTTCTTGGTTATAAACTATGTCGTCCTTCGAGTGCCGTAGGGTCTAGGTTGGTGACAATACGCCATTTTTATACTTTAAGTGACAACACAATCACGAGATCCGAATTATGTTTTAGGTGGCATGTTCAATTTTGCATCGTTCAGATTCTGATTCTTTTGAAATATTGCGCGCACTCATCTTATGGGATGGGCATGCGCACGTGATGTTTGCGTTACATACGCATGCACACTCCCGACGCACACGCTCCACGCGGCCCAGATAACAGCATTGTAGATTATGGAATAGAATAACTAGATCTGCCGCTCGTACATACGCGGGTTCTGGCATGGGAGCTGCTGTTGCCTATCTCCCGTGTACATTTTCTGTGCGTTGCCGTCAGCACGTGACTTTTTTGCAGTTGAATACCAACCACCCTCCTGTGCCTATAGACTGTGCAAGTCTCGCGCGCACCGGAGCGAGAAAACACGACAACTGAAGAACTTAATTTTTTTATGAATCAAATCTTTGCTGTAATTTTTTCTTAATGCCGAATCTGAACAACAAAAATACCCATTAAAGCTTGTTTAAATTAGTTTTAGCTTTTTAAATTAATACACAATTATCGGTTAAAGTCTATATGTATAGACAAAAGTAAAACTCTGGGACAAGGATGTTTGTTTGATCTTAAATGTTTTGAAACCCCTTTTGTAAATCTACGCCCGAATGTGAAGCTGGTTTATACGCGGACGCACGATGGTCGCAAGGGCGTTAGATAAACGCGTGACGCAGTTTAAAGAGGAAGCCGACGCCTAAGCGACCAATGAAAAGGCTTTCCACCCCGCGCGGCCAAAACAAGCGTCTGCGTAAGTTTTGTGATCGGAGATGGGCACAAATTCTTAATTTTTTATAAGTAACCTGACCTGAGGTCAAGTTTAAATATCGGTTTTTCTTCGTTATTATGTTGACTTTATTTTTACTTTTGTATATGTTGTTAATTAGTATTACATTTTTAACAACATATGTCATTTTTATGGTCATAAACTGTATTAAACTAAAGTAATGGACGAAACAAAATCTCCCCAACGTAAAAATCCATAAGGTTGGGACCACAATGGTCCCGGAAGTTCAAATCTGCGCGAGACTTGCACAGTCTATACCCAAATTTTGATCCACCGCTATTGACCGAAAAATGTAAAAATATGCCATGATGTTTCAGTGAAACACCACAAACGGTAAATGAAAACGTGTATATTCACAATTCTTGTCTCCAATGATTCAACTTTACACGAAGGCAACGGTGCAGAGGGGCGGTACCGCACGTTCTGTATACACAGAGATCTAATCCTGCTCGTTAATCGGCCGTCCAACTGGAGGTCTCCTTTCTTTTTCCACTGGTCAGACAGGGGCCGGTATTCTTTTGTTACTCTGCGGTTTTGCTTGCTCCTTCTCTCCCTTCCTCCACGGTTATACCGCAGTCTATCAAAGCAAGGCGCTGGGGACGAGCGAAAAAAATAGTTTTTGATTTTCGCGCCGCACGGCGCCCTCAGTGTTGACCATTTCGTCACTCACGTCTGTGATCTTCGAATTCAAGCTGTTCCAATCTGTATGTGCAGGGATAGAACGATGATTATTTACTTAATTTACTTAATTTTGCTTTACATAATATACCTGATTTCTGCAATGTGTGATGTAGAAGCGAGATTCATGTCCTCAAGTCTGGTATTGAGCTTCTGTGTGGTGTGCTTGGCAGTTGAAGTCCACAAGATCATACCGAATACGACACATCATGTTTCCAGTACAACAAGAACACCATGGATAACAATGCTGCTGTTGTTGTGTAGGCTTTACAAAGAGACCCCTCGTTGTTTGGTCGCCATCTTTCTTGAGCTGGTAAGGACGCCGATAACTGATGCTGCAGTTCCAAAACGCACCAAGAAAGGGTAATAAATTTTTAATTTTGTTTTTACTTCCTGTGGAAATGCACTTCCGTAAAACCACTGGTACTTCCGTGAACGGTACTATTTGGTTCTTCGTACTTAAAGGATCTATGTACTTTTTCCTAACAAAAACACAATGTCCACAGATTTACATCAAACTTACACGATTGAAGATTAAGATAGTAGAAAGCTTCCCTTGAAATTTTACTTACTGAGGTGCTGCAGTTTTTGAGAAATAAGTAAAAGTAATAATTTTCGTCTCAGTATTAGCATGTAAAAATGTATTGACCAATTATGCTATGGTTTAGGTATACTATCATGACTGGTTAAGGGGATTTTACATTCTCAAATAATTTTGGTCTCATGATGAGACCAAAATTATTCTGTGACTTGTTTTACTCATTTCTCAAAAACTACACAACCTTAGTTAGTAATATTTCAAGGGAAGCTTTCCACTATCTTCAAACCCTGTAAGTTTACTGTAAATCTGTGGACATTTTGAAAAAGTACCCAAATCATTTAAAACATGTAGGGCGCGTTATCCGCTTGAATTTTCTTCATTTCATCCATGCTCAAAGTCAAAGTCATGACGTAAACGAATTTTTACAAAAAAGGAGGTATCTCATTGAGGTAAATTAGATACTATGTTATTTCATATCAAATGAAAAAAAAGGAATAAACTACAATAAATAATGGTTAACATGTTTCCATGATGTTGTATGTAAAAATAACCAAATCTGGCCCATTCAATGGAAGTTCTCACTTCTCATACTTTATTTGCAGATGTGGTTGAACTACCAAGATGCTTCCCATGTGATGGGAAATCAACACAATCATTATTTGTGTCGGATCTGCACTCAAACTTGCAAGAATCAGGTAAGGAAGAATAATTATCCAGAAATGGATCCAATGCCTCAAATTTGTCACCGTGTGAGGCAGTCTTAATAGTGTGGCAAGCAATTGCAAACTATTGCAAGCAAATTACAATTTGATCCTTGGCCTAACTATTCTCTAGGCTTGAAGACCATCGAGGGGTCTAAAGGCTGTGAGACAAGGTCCGTTTTGGAGGAAATATACCGCCGATTGCGTAATGATCACTGTAATTCTGTTAGGTACACAACTCAAGTTACACGTAAGCAGAGAAACCTTGACAAATTGGCTGTCGGTAAAACTGATCACCAGATCCTTTATTGCACAATCAATATTCAATCAAATCATATACATAATTGGGCAGGGATTCGTTTATTAAGCACCTTTTTCTCAGGGTCAATGAATATACCTCTCACAAAACATTAAATCAGTACTACTGCATACCCTACGAATACACCTAACCTTGCTCTAATGTAACCACAAGTAACCCTTTGTTAAACCCAAAAGTAACTCAAAGTAACCCTTTGCTTTATCAAAGCCACTCAAAGTAACCCTTTGCTATATCAAAAGTAACTCAAAGTAACCCCTTGCTAGACCCAAAGCCACTCTAAGTAACCCTTTGCTTTATCAAAAGTCATTCAAGTAACCCTTTGCTTTACCCAAAAGTAATTCAAGTAACCCTTTGCCTTATCAAAATAGTTCTAAGTAACCCTTTGCTAGACCCAAAGTAACCATGTAACCTGATGACGCCTACTTTGTAATCATGTAACCCTCTCTAGTACTTTTACTTTATATATCTGACAACCCTTATATTTGTGCAACCGCGGAGCACCAAATATCGGGTACAACCACCAATACAAGAAAACAACAAATACCCGAAAGTAACCACACCAAACCACACTTCCCGAACTGTGTTCACACTTACTGCAAACCAAAAGCTTTTACAGTGTGCCTCTACACGTTCCTTGTGCAGTACAATAACCACGAAAACCCAGCTTAATTCATATGTAACCAGGGTCTCGAGGTAAACCTGTGGCAAGGAAATATGAAGGCAATATGTTGAGTCAATTTCTGTCTTTCTGTTAAAACAATGCATTTATTAGTAAAAGTACATCAATACAAACGCTTAACTATTAGAGAAAACTAGCATTATTTACATAAGTTGAACATTCTGCTTTCCTTAACCTATGGAGCTATCGCATCTATCCACAGTCAAATATCATTTTGATAATCATATTTATGAATGAAACTACGTATACAGTTTAGGAATACTTCAAATTACTATGCAGACAGTAATATTTCACTAGTGTTCAACCTTGACTAAACATTAACAATCAAACTCGGAAAATATGTATTTAACTACTAACAGCACATGAGAAACATAACTTTAAACTTGTGTGGCCTTTCTACTACAGTATGGAATACACAAATCTTTCTTTATAAATTGTTTACTGCATGAACAACAAGGGTTTTAATTGAGTGTCTTGAACATCCAAATCTCTAATTGCAACCATCTAAAATGCATTCTAACTGTTCTATTACTAGCACTTGACAGAAGTTTGAATCAGGTACTGTTTTCACGTACTTCTCTATTTTCACGTTACATGACTGATCAACTCTCTTTGATATTCAAGGATCCAATCTATGAAATTAAACCTTCCATTGTTTTAAAGGAATACAATTGTAATTACTCCTGAACTATGACTTTATAAGACTCATGCACTTGTCTGCAAATCTCATGTTATACTAAAACAACCAAGCCTTAGTTTTGTCTCCTCATCACTGCAGATTGCCATAAGCTCATAGCCTTGCTCAAGTCAAAACTAGTTTGAAATATCTCTCAAATCTCTTTTATGATACTAACAAATCACTACTCATAGCCATAAATCCTGAGAGGACTTTCCTCTATAGAATCCATGCATCTTCACAATTGGTAGTTTTTACCTTTGTGATAATAATCCTTTTGCAAAACCTCAACTCTTCATTTACATGAGGTAAATCTTGTGCACACTTTCCCTATACCCATTTGTACAACTTGGGACAAAAGAGAAAGTTCATTTTAAAATCCATCTTCATCCTAAACATCCTCAGTCTAAATACCTCAATTCAGCCTTATAAGTAATCTTTATACCTAAACAATAATAGTAATTATAATAAAAAGTTTTCAACATACCTGTGGCAAGGAAATATGAAGGCAATATGTTGAGTCAATTTCTGTCTTTCTGTTAAAACAATGCATTTATTAGTAAAAGTACATTGACCTTAGACAGCGCCCTCGTAGTGCCCACTCTCTGCAGGCCACAGGATTAAAAAGTTTTGTTTAGGGCTATTGTTTACATACACAAAAGCAATACATTGGAAGGGTGGTAACACATACACTACCAGAAGGTGTCCTTTACCTGGTCACAAGCCAAAGCATTTGCGACCGGAAACTATACACTCAACTAGCATGTCACATAACCACAATCACAGCCTAACTTAATTCTTACACTACTAGAAGGTGTTCTTTACCTCGACACAAGCCAAAGCATTTGTGACTGGAAACGTTACACTCGACTAGTGTGTCACCATAACACAATTACATGAAAATACACCTAGAAATACTCAATAACTTATGCAATAACAATTCCGTAGACCCCCAGGCCTATCATATAAGAATACAAAATAAACACGTATAAGACCCCTGGCCTATCACATACAAATGCAAGAATGAACTTGGTATAAGACTTCTGACCTATCAATTTTCAATTAAAATGCAAGGATACAAGATATCTCCGATAATTGCAATCAAATCAAACTTACACACTCGTCTATCGTCCAACGTCGACAGCACCGCCAACAGACTCTTTTAAACTATTACAAGACTAAAACCCTAAATTGTCACTGCCCTATCCAAAGACAATCACCCAGGAACCCGTACTCTTAATAACCATGGTCTCACTACACAATGGAAAGACTACTAATATGCATGTCTTGCTCGAGTCACTTCACTAAACACACTGACCTGTGATGCACTCCCCGCTAACCCCCGGTGCCATGCCTCTACACACATGAGGTCCTAGGTCGCTAACTGCGCACGCACACCCCGCTTACCTGATCACTGCGCATGCGCACAAGGCCAGCCTGAGTCACTGCAAGCGTTTAGGCTCCACCCACTTGCATCGATCGCCCAGCCACACAGCAAACACATGCAACCACATGGACTACACTAAACAGTCACATGTCCGTCACATGCATTTCCGCTACAATAGTATTTTTATCACTTTCGGAAGTAAACACGATTAGTCCTGCGCAGTTTTAATAGGTGTTCCATCACTTTTGTTGCTGTAGTTTGAAGTTGCTTTAGAGGTGGATTAAAAATGAATGGCTTGTTCAATGTCTTATTGTCCGTGACGGAGTAGATGTCTGGGGTGGTAATGTACTGTTCCAGTATTTATAAACTGTTATGGGTTTGAATGAATATACCCCCGGAAGTGATTGAGAGTGCCCTCACCCGGTCAAACATAATTTTTAAAAATCAGTCATGATTGTTCTAAAACTACTATTTCTTTACATGTACATGTATGTTATCGCAATAGACCAATTGACTGAGTTGCATGCTGGTCTAGCTAGGGATCATGTGTGATCGAGTATGTATCACATTCAACAGTTAGCGCTTGTGCAATGGGTAATTGCAAAAGGGTGTATAGTATTGAAATTTTGTAACAATAATACTGCAGAAGTCGTGCAGCATCTCCTTATACAAGTAAGTCCATTCAAGATATTAATGGCTCATATTTCACATGATTCCTGAATGGGCCAGACAATCACTACATAAATTGTTGTTTCAAAGATCATGAGATCTTTTAAGAGGAAAAATAACAGTGCGCTGTACTTTAAAAATTTAAAGTGTACTCATCAATGAAGAAGAATAAGAGATAGAAAAAAGGATACAAAATTCCCCTCCTCAATGGAAGAACCCAAGGGCATTTAACAGACTGTTGTATATCAGGTGGTTGTTATACTGCTCTCCATTTTCTTAACAGAAAATAGGAATAAACCATTAAATAATGGTAAACTTGTGGGAACATGTATCCATGATGATGTAATTTTAAAATAACCACATCTGGCCCTATCAATGGAAGTTCTCACTTCTAATCTCATACTTTATTTTCAGATGTGGTTGAACTACCAAGATGCCATTATCTTCACATGCTCCTTGTTTGATGGGAAATGAAGCGTCATCATTATTTGTGTCGGATCTGCACTTAACTTGCAAGAAGAAAATGGATTCAGGTCAGGAAAAATGTATCAAGACATTGATCCAATGCGCCAAATTTTTGACCGCGTGAGGGGGCAATCTCAATAGTATTTGAATCAAGCAGTGATTGAGAGCGCCCTTACGCAATTAAAAACATGGTCCATTGTCAAAATCAGTCATGATTGTTCTAAAACTACCATTTATATACATGCACGTTATCACAATAGACCAATTGACTGAGGTGCATGCTGGTCTAGCTAGGGATCCTGTTTGATCCCTAGCTAGACCAGCATGCATCCTATTCAACAGTTAGCGCTTGCGCAATGGGTAATTGCAAAAGGGTCTATAGTGTTGAAATTTTGTATCAATAATACCGCAGAAGTCGTGCAGTATCACTTTGTAAGTCCATTCAAGATGAGTGGCCCATTTATATCATAAGTGTGTAAGGAAGACAGATAAAAGCCCTCAAGAAAATTGTAGATTATTAGTCAGAAATAGTTTGTCTTGAACTGGAGTATTTTTCTGGTAGGAGGTATTTGACTCTTGAGCGTTTAGTTTTGTTTTGTTTATTTTGAGACTTGAACTTATGTAGTATTACTTGGGTATGAATAAGTATTACAAGCATTATGTATTTTATGTCAGAGGCTGGTCTATACCAGAGTGGGGCCTTAAGCAACCTCTACCCCCTCAGCTGTCTTCCTCCTTATCTTGCTTTTGACTCACTTCTTCTCACTGTGCTCATTCTCAATTCCCTTTTCACTTCTCAATGAGCATCTTGCCAGTTTAGTATTAGTTTTTGTTTAGCGTAGTTAGCGTAATAGGCCCGGGACCCCGTAATGGTCGACACTTCATTGACATCAGTGGGAGTATCTGCTGGCAGGAAAGGCGGGTTGTTTTCCATAACCCTCTTTGGGTGAAATTGCTAATCTTCCTCAAGTGAACAGGGCCCTGTTAGCCTTGGATGACAACCTGTCTTTGAGTGACATCCCCCTGAATGAAACAGAGCCTTCAATAAGGTTTAGTAACATGACTCCTTCTGGATGTGTGTGTAGTAAGGTTCAGTCTGACTATCATCCAATAGATTCAAAAATATTTTGTCTTTCTTTTTTGTGGGAGTTATCTGACTCATAGACGAATGAAATTGAAGGCCTTGTATCCATTGAGTTGTGTGATATCTTGATGTACTGTACATATGTAGTGAAGTTTCTGCTTCAATCTGTCTCTGTGACAGGTGTTGAAGGCAGTGGGAATTTGAATAGTGGATGGTTGAATGAAGGGCTATGTGTGGAGGCTTTTGGTGTCTGGTGTGGGTTAGGGTGCTTGTGCTCTTCTTGTTAGCTCTGTGAACAATCCAAGTAACCACGTTCTTTGATTTCATTCTCTATTTCATGAAGGCTGTTTCATTACTGTATGTAACAGCCTACTCTCTGATGATGTCTGTCTGTCCTTAGCCTTGCTCAAGGCAGTCGCATCATTCGCTACGAAAAGACGCCGCTGTAAACCCACCCATACATTGTGCGTAGTGTGTGTAATCAAACCGCAAGACCCAACCGTTATATACACTGCCACATCTCTCAACACCTGTCGTACGACTACTGCGCACAAGTCGAGGTTGATCAAAGTGGGGTTAGATTCTACTGGGATAATTAGCCTTGAATCGATTTTAAAGAAACGGTTGCTACTATCGAATCATATTTGCAATTGTAGATAAACCAGGTAGAACTTCACAGCTATTTTATGGTGTTGATGTTCGTAGTGCAAGTGTGATCAAACAGCATCCATACCAGTGTTCTTCACACACGTAAATCGGCAGAGCAGACTGCCCTCCTTAAATTTATGCCGCCCTGTTAAAATTAATGGCCGCCATGCCAAAAAAAGGACAGAGAGACCATTTTTAGACTTCATTTAATAAGATCAACCGATTACCTGACAAGCCAAAACCAACTTCAAAACTGCAACATCAGAAATACGATTGTAAACAAATGTTAAAACATGATGGATGTACAGATGGCCACATGGCTCATACCACGCACACCGACAACGTCGTCGCATGGAAATACCCACTGTGTATGCATGCATCTAATAAGATCAAACGAGTACCTGACAAGCCAAAACCAACTTCAAAACTACAGCATCAGAAATGCGATCATAATCAAAAGTTAAAACATGATGTACAGATGGCCACATGGCTCATACCAAGCACACCGTCTACGTCGCTGCATGGAAATACCCACTGTATGCATGCATCTAATAAGATCAAACGAGTACCTGACAAGCCAAAACCTACTTCAAACTGCAACATCAGAAATGCGATCGTAAACAAATGTTAAAACATGATGGATGTACAGATGGCCACATGGCTCATACCACGCACACCGACAACGTCGCTGCATGGAAATACCAACTGTGTATGCATGCATCTAATAAGATCAAACGAATACCTGACAAGCCAAAACCTACTTCAAAACTGCAACATCAGAAATGCGATCGTAAATAAATGTTAAAACATGATGTACAGATGGCCACATGGCTCATACCAAGCACATAGCGACGTTGCTGCATGGAAATACCCACTGTATGCATGCATCTTATAAGATCAACCGATTACCTGACAAGCCAAAACCAACTTCAAAACTGCAACATCAGAAATACGATTGTAAACAAATGTTAAAACATGATGGATGTACAGATGGCCACATGGCTCATACCACGCACACCGACAACGTCGCTGCATGGAAATACCCACTGTGTATGCATGCATCTAATAAGATCAAACGAGTACCTGACAAGCCAAAACCAACTTCAAAACTACAGCATCAGAAATGCGATCATAATCAAACGTTAAAACATGATGTACAGATGGCCACATGGCTCATACCAAGCACACCGTCGACGTTGCTGCATGGAAATACCCACTGTATGCATGCATCTAATAAGATCAAACGAAAACCTGACAAGCCAAAACCTACTTCAAAACTGCAACATCAGAAATGCGATCGTAAATAAATGTTAAAACATGATGTACAGATGGCCACATGGCTCATACCAAGCACATAGCGACGTCGCTGTATGGAAATACCCACTGTATGCATGCATCTAATAAGATCAAACGAGTACCTGACAAGCCAAAACCTACTTCAAACTGCAACATCAGAAATACGATTGTAAACAAATGTTAAAACATGATGGATGTACAGATGGCCACATGGCTCATACCACGCACACCGACAACGTCACTGCATGGAAATACCCACTGTATGCATGCATCTAATAAGATCAAACGAGTACCTGACAAGCCAAAACCTACTTCAAACTGCAACATCCGAAATGCAATCGTAAACAAATGTTAAAACATGATGTACAGATGGCCACATGGCTCATACCAAGCACATAGCGACGTCGCTGCATGGAAATACCCACTGTATGCATGCATCTAATAAGATCAAACGAGTACCTGACAAGCCAAAACCAACTTCAAAACTACAGCATCAGAAATGCAATCGTAAACAAATGTTAAAACATGATGTACAGATGGCCACATGGCTCATATGACACACACCATGCCCACCGTCGACGTCGCTACATGGAAATACCCACTGTATGCATGCATTTAACAAGATCAAGCGAGTACCTGACAAGCAAAAACCTACTTCAAAACTGCAACATCAGAAATACGATTGTAAACAAATGTTAAAACATGATGGATGTACAGATGGCCACATGGCTCATACCACGCACACCGACAACGTCGCTGCATGGAAATACCCACTGTATGCATGCATCTAATAAGATCAAACGAGTACCTGACAAGCCAAAACCTACTTCAAACTGCAACATCAGAAATGCGATCGTAAACAAATGTTAAAACATGATGTACAGATGGCCACATGGCTCATACCACGCACACCGTCGAAGTCGCTGCACGGAAATACCCACTGTATGCATGCATCTAATAAGATCAAACGAGTAACTGATTAGCCAAAACCAACTTCAAAACTACAGCATCACAATACGCACGTTCACAATAAGTTTGTGAACGTGCGTATTTTGTTGGAGTCTATCAACGGCCAATCACAGCGTGCGGATTGTTTATGCAATTTGATTACGTCATGCCGCCCTCCTAAAAAAAAAGTCTGTGGAGAACACTGCGAGTTGGTCTGTAAAGAGCACTTGTAACCGGGTTTTTTCAAAGACCAACTCAACCGATCCAAGGCATTGTGTTCCTTTAAGGGTTTTTGAGCTTAGAACCAGTACTGTTGGCTACTGATTTCGGTAAACCTTTTAAGTTGGTAGTTGATGCCAGTGATGTTGGTGTAGGTGCTGTACACCAAATGAGTTATTTCTCCGATTTCTCTCTAGATAAACACCACGTCCGCCACTGACCAACTTCACTGACATTATGGTAATGAGTGGGAATTCTTTCTTCACGTGTATTATAGTAATGAGTCAGTAGCTTCAACACAGACCCTACAAGGCTGTCAGCCTACAGCCTTCGCATACAACTTTTGTACAGGGGGCGTTGTGTCGTGTGATTCGGTTACACACATTACGCACAGTGTATACGGGTGGGTTTTAACAGCGGCGGTCTTTTTTCAGAGTCAATAATTCAACTGCCTTGAGCAAGGCTTGTCTGTCCTCGATGCCTTTTTCTTTGTGTGCTTCTTGTGTGATTGAAATTCAAGCGAGATGAAAAATTTGGGTCAAGAATCTGCACTAAAGCATGTGTACATGTTAAGTTTGAGACCTTAATGTAGTAGACTTGAGTATTAATAAGTAATATAAGCATGATCTATCTTGTGTGAGAGGCTGGTCTATACCAGAGTGGGGCCTTAAGCAACCTCTACCCCCTCAGCTGTCTTCTTCCTTATCTTGCCTTTGACTCATTTCTTCTCAGTCTGTCTACTTCATGAAACCGTGAAATCCAGTCGTAATGCACACGCAAGTACCTCGGTGCCCAGGGATGGCCTTTTGTACCGGAGCGTAGGGTAAGTGACTTAACCATCTCCGGGCGTTCTCTCCCCGACGGACCCGTGGGGGCCGCCTCCAGAAGTTCTTGGGGTCCTGAGGTCAAGTCTCCAAACGGTGGGTCCTGGAAATGAATTGGCGCTCTTGTTAACAAGGACGGGCTTGTTATAAACACAGAGAAACCCACCCTATCCCCTCGCAGGTTGCCACCTTTCTCGGTGCGTCCCTCGACCTGCGCAAGGGATTGGCCCGCCCATCAGAGGAACGCCTGCTGAACCTTCAGCAGTGCGTGTCCCTCTTCCTCCCAGCGTTGGTGGCGTCGCCTCTGGCCTGGCTCAGTGTGTTGCGCTTCTTGGCCAGTATGGTGGCTTTGGTGGATTTTTGCAGGCTGAGAATGAGACCAATTCAACTTCATCTTGCCCATCCGGCACCCAATCCACCACCTAATGCCAACCACGCCCTGGCTAGTGCCCCACCTTTGATGGTGGCTAGTCGAAGCGAACATTTCGCAGGGCCATGTTTTCCGCCAGCCCTGTCCGTCGCTGACAGTCACAAGTAACGCTTCGCACCTTGGATGGGCGGCAACCCTCCAGCCGTGGCAGACCACGGGTGTGTGGGGTTCTGAGCACCAATCATCCCACTTCAACGTCCTGGAGATGTTAGCATTCGCCAACGCACTGCGACATTTCCAGTCGGACGGCAGGGGACATGCGGTCCTGGTGAGGTGTGACAATGCCACAATTGTGGCTTACATCAATCACCAGTGGGACACCTGGTCGGGGAGCCTGTGTGCACTGGCTTGGGACCTCATCCACTAATGTATACAGCGGCCGACAGCACTGTAAGCAGTCCACATCCAAGGCTTGGAGAATGTCACCTCAAGGGGCTGGATTGCCCCTACAGAGTGGTCGCTGCTCCCACAAGTGGCCTGATTGTTCTTTCACCTGATCGACAGGCCGCACGTGGACCTGTGCCGTCACATGGACCTGTGCCCCTCACATGCAAACAACCAACTACTACGCAAGGGGTCCAGACACCAACGCATGGAAAATCGATGCTCTATCAGTGCAATGGGTTGGCCTACTGGCCTATGCATTCCCACCCATCTCGCTGGTCTGTCAGGTACTGACCAAGATCAGTCTATGGTCAGTCTATGGTATTTATGGTCAGTCTATGGTCGGTCTATGGTCGGTCTATGGTCAGTCTATGGTCAGTCTATGGTCAGTCTATGGTCAGTCTATGGTCAGTCTATGGTCAGTCTATGGTCAGTCTCTGGTCAGAACTGGTGTATACAGCGGGGGACAGCACTGTCAGCAGTCCACATTCCATGCTTGGAGAACGTCACAGCCAACGCTCTATCAAGGGGCTGGATTGCCCCTACAGAGTGGTCGCTGCTCCCACAAGTGGCCCGATCGTTCTTTTACCTGATCGACCGGCCGCAGGCGACCCTGTACCCCTCACATGCGAACAACCAACTACTGCGCAAGTGGCCCAGACCCCACTGCATGGAAGTTAGTGCAATGGGATGGCCTACTGGCCTATGCATTCCCACCCATCTCACTTGTCTCTTGGGTACTGACCAAGATCGAGCAGGAGGACTTCAGGGTCTTCCTCATTCGCCAATAGTGGTTTTCACGACTTGTCAAGCTCCTGTTCCACCGCTCGGTGATCTTACCGTAAGGTCCTCCCAATACGTCTCTAGGGGAGCTGGTAGATTTCCTGGTTTTTCTTCTGGACAGCGGCCTCACCATGGGAACGGTAAGGAATTACCGGTCAGCCGTCGCTGCAATCCACCCGGGTTCCCGAACGGTTCTTTCGTCTCGGAAAATGGGGCCATCAGATCAAGGGGATGTTCATTACCCGTCCTCCAGTATGCAAGCTTGTCCCGCCGTGGGACCACTTTAGCGTACTATGTAATTATGTAAGTTTGTAAGTATTTAAGTACCGTTACAATAAACAACTATGTTATTATGTAAGTTTTAAAACGGAGCTGAAACCAGTACAGTATGTAAGTTTGCTAGTATTTAAGTATTAAACGGGGCTGGAAACCGTTACAATAAATAAGTATGTAATTATGTAAGTTTTAAAACGGGGCTGGAAACCGTTACAGTATGTAAGTTAGTAAGTATTTAAGTATTAAACGGGGCTGGAAACCGTTACAGTATGTAAGTTTGTAAGTATTTAAGTATTAAACGGGGCTGGAAACCGTTACAATAAATAAGTATGTAATTATGTAAGTTTTAAAACGGGGCTGGAAACCGTTACAATAAATCAGTATGTTATTATGTAAGTTTTAAAACGGGGCTGGAAACCGTTACAGTATGTAAGTTTGTAAGTATTTAAGTATTAAACGGGGCTGGAAACCGTTACAATAAATAAGTATGTAATTATGTAAGTTTTAAAACGGTGCTGGAAACCGTTACAGTATGTAAGTTTGTTAGTATTTAAGTATTAGACGGGGCTGGAAACCGTTACAATAAATAAGTATGTAATTATGTAAGTTTTCAAACGGGGCTGGTAACCGTTACAGTATGTAAGTTTGTAAGTATTTAAGTATTAAACGGGGCTGGAAACCGTTACAATAAATAAGTATGTAGTTATGTAAGTTTTCAAACGGGGCTGGAAACCGTTACAGTATGTAAGTTTGTTAGTATTTAAGTATTAGACGGGGCTGGAAACCGTTACAATAAATAAGTATGTAATTATGTAAGTTTTCAAACGGGGCTGGAAACCGTTAAAGTATGTAAGTTTGTAAGTATTTAAGTATTAAACGGGGCTGGAAACCGTTACAATAAATAAGTATGTAGTTATGTAAGTTTTCAAACGGGGCTGGAAACCGTTACAGTATGTAAGTTTGTTAGTATTTAAGTATTAGACGGGGCTGGAAACCGTTACAATAAATAAGTATGTAATTATGTAAGTTTTCAAACGGGGCTGGAAACCGTTACAGTAAGTAAGTTTGTAAGTATTTAAGTATAAAACGGGGCTGGAAACCGTTACAATAAATAAGTATGTAATTATGTAAGTTTTAAAACGGGGCTGGAAACCGTTACAGTATGTAAGTTTGTAAGTATTTAAGTATTAAACGGGGCTGGAAACCGTTACAATAAATAAGTATGTAATTATGTAAGTTTTAAAACGGTGCTGGAAACCGTTACAATAAATAAGTGTGTAGTTATGTAAGTTTTCAAACGGGGCTGGAAACCGTTACAGTATGTAAGTTTGTTTGTATTAAGTATTAGACGGGGCTGGAAACCGTTACAATAAGTAAGTGTGTAATTATGTAAGTTTTTAAACGGGGCTGGAAACCGTTACAGTAAGTAAGTTTGCTAGTATTTAAGTATTAAACGGTGCTGGAAACCGTTACAATAAATAAGTATGTAGTTATGTAAGTTTTCAAACGGGGCTGGAAACCGTTGCAGTATGTAAGTTTGTAAGTATTTAAGTATTAAACGGGGCTGGAAACCGTTACAATAAATAAGTATGTAATTATGTAAGTTTCAAAACGGGGCTGGAAACCGTTACAATAAATAAGTATGTAATTATGTAAGTTTTCAAACGGGGCTGGAAACCGTTACAGTGTGTAAGTTTGTAAGTAGTTAAGTATTGAACGGGGCTGGAAACCGTTACAATAAATAAGTATGTAATTATGTAAGTTTTCAAACGGGGCTGGAAACCGTTACAGTATGTAAGTTTGTAAGTAGTTAAGTATTGAACGGGGCTGGAAACCGTTACAATAAATAAGTATGTAATTATGTAAGGTTTCAAACGGGGCTGGAAAACGTTACAGTATGTAAGTTTGTAAGTAGTTAAGTATTGAACGGGGCTGGAAACCGTTACAATAAATAAGTATGTAATTATGTAAGTTTTCAAACGGGGCTGGAACCCGTTACAATATCTAAGTTTGTAAGTATTTAAGTATTAAACGGGGCTGGAAACCGTTACAATAAATAAGCATGTAATTATGTAAGTTTTCAAACGGGGCTGGAAACCGTTTACAGTATGTAAGTTTGTAAGTATTTAAGTATTGAACGGGGCTGGAAACCGTTACAATAAATAAGTATGTAATTATGTAAGTTTTCAAACGGGGCTGGAAACCGTTACAATAAATAAGTATGTAGTTATGTAAGTTTTAAAACGGGGCTGGAAACCGTTACAGTATGTAAGTATTTAAGTATTAAACGGGGCTGGAAACCGTTACAATAAATAAGTATGTAATTATGTAAGTTTCAAAACGGGGCTGGACACCGTTACAATAAATATGTAGTTATGTAACTTTTAAAACGGGGCTGGAAACCGTTACAGTATGTAAGTTTGTAAGTATTTAATTATTAAACGGGGCTGGAAACCGTTACAAGAAATAAGTATGTATTTATGTAAGTTTGTAAACGGGGCTGGAAACCGTTACAATAAATAAGTATGTAATTATGTAAGTTTTAAAACGGGGCTGGAAACCGTTACAGTATGTAAGTTTGTAAGTATTTAAGTATTAAACGGGGCTGGAAACCGTTACAATAAATAAGTATGTAACTATGTAAGTTTTAAAACGGGGCTGGAAACCGTTACAATAAATAAGTATGTTATTATTTAAGTATTAAACGGGGCTGGAAACCGTTACAATAAATAAGTATGTAATTATGTAAGTTTTAAAACGGAGCTGGAAACCGTTACAGTATACAGTATTTAAATATTAAACGGGGCTGGAAACCGTTACAATAAATAAGTATGTAATTATGTAAGTTTTAAAACGGAGCTGGTAACCGTTACAGTATACCCCCTAACCCCTTAACCCAATAACCCTAACCCTCTAACCCTCTAACCCCTAACTCCCTAACCCAATAACCCTCTAACCCTCTAACCCCCTACCCTCTAACCCTCTAACCCTCTAACCCCCTAAACTCCTAACCCCTCAACCCTCTAACCACCTAAATTATAACCCCCTAACCCCCAAACTTCTAAAAATCTAACCCTCTAACCTTCTAACCCTCCTACCCTATAACCCAATAACCCCAACCCTCTAACCCCTAGCCCCCTAACCCAATAACCCTCTAACCCCCTACCCTCTAACCCTCTAACCCTCTAACCCCCTAAACTCCTAACCCCTCAACCCTCTAACCACCTAAATTATAACCCCCTAACCCCCAAACTTCTAAAAATCTAACCCTCTAACCTTCTAACCCTCCTACCCTATAACCCTAACCCTCTAACCCCTAGCCCCCTAACCCAATAACCCTCTAACCCCCTAACCCTCTAACCCTCTAACCCTCTAACCCTCTAACCCTCTAACCCTCTAACCACCTAACCCCTTAACCCTCTAACCCTCTAACCCTCTAACCCCCTGACCCTCAAACCCTCTAACCCTCTAACCCTCTAACCCCTAACCCTCTAACCCTCTAACCCTCTAACCCTCTAACTCTCTAACCCTCTAACCCTCTAACCCTCTAACCCTCTAACCCTCTAACTCTCTAACCCTCTAACCCTCTAACCCCTAACTCCTTAACCCCTTAACCATCTTACCCAATAACCCAATAACCCTCTAACACTCTAACCCTCTAACCCTGCCCTCTAACCCTCTAACTCCCTAATGATCTAACCCCCTACCCCCTAGCCATATAACTCTATAACCCTTACCCTCTAATCCTCTTACCCTGCCCTCTAACCCTTTAACCCTCTAACCCCCTTATCCCCTAACCCCTTAACCCCCTAACCCGCTAATTATAACCCCAAACCCTCTAACCCCCAAACCTCTAAACCTCTAACCCTCTAACCTTCTAACCCTCCTACCCTTTAACCCTTTAACCCTCTAACTCTCTAACCCTCTAACCCTCTAACCCTCTCACCATCTAACCATCTAACCATCTAACCATATAACCCTCTAACCCTCTAACGCTCATACCCTATAACCCTCTAACTCTTTAACCCTCTAACCCTCTAACCTTTTTACCCCCCAACACCCTAACGCTCTTACCCCCTAACCCTATAACCCTAACCCTAACCCTCTAACCCTGCCCTCTAACCCTCTAACCCTCTAACCTTCTAACCCTCTAACCCTCTAATCCCATAATCCCATAACCCCTTAACCACCTTAACCCCTAAACCTATAACCCTCTAACTCTCCAACCCTCTAACCCTCCAACCCTCTAACCTTCCTACCCCCTAACCCTCTAACTCTCTAACCCTCTAACCTCTAACCCCTTAACCCCTTAACCCCCTAACCCCCTAACCCAATAACCCTAACCCCTAACCCCTAACCCCCTAACCCCCTAACCCCCTAACCCAATAACCCTCTAACACTCTAACCCTCTAACCCTGCCCTTTAACCCTGCCCTCTAACCCTCTAACTCCCTAATGATCTAACCCCCTACCCCCTAGCCATATAACCCTATAACCCTTACCCTCTAATCCTCTTACCCTGCCCTCTAACCCTTTAACCCTCTAACCCTCTAACCCCCTAATCCCCTAACCCCTTAACCCCCAACCCGCTAATTATAACCCCAAACCCTCTAACCCCAAACCTCTAAACCTCTAACCCTCTAACCTTCTAACCCTCCTACCCTTTAACCCTTTAACCCTCTAACCCTCTAACCCCCTAAACTCCTAACCCCTCAACCCTCTAACCACCTAAATTATAACCCCCTAACCCCCAAACTTCTAAAAATCTAACCCTCTAACCTTCTAACCCTCCTACCCTATAACCCAATAACCCCAACCCTCTAACCCCTAGCCCCCTAACCCAATAACCCTCTAACCCCCTACCCTCTAACCCTCTAACCCTCTAACCCCCTAAACTCCTAACCCCTCAACCCTCTAACCACCTAAATTATAACCCCCTAACCCCCAAACTTCTAAAAATCTAACCCTCTAACCTTCTAACCCTCCTACCCTATAACCCTAACCCTCTAACCCCTAGCCCCCTAACCCAATAACCCTCTAACCCCCTAACCCTCTAACCCTCTAACCCTCTAACCCTCTAACCCTCTAACCCTCTAACCACCTAACCCCTTAACCCTCTAACCCTCTAACCCTCTAACCCCCTGACCCTCAAACCCTCTAACCCTCTAACCCTCTAACCCCTAACCCTCTAACCCTCTAACCCTCTAACCCTCTAACTCTCTAACCCTCTAACCCTCTAACCCTCTAACCCTCTAACCCTCTAACCCTCTAACTCTCTAACCCTCTAACCCTCAACTCCTTAACCCCTTAACCATCTTACCCAATAACCCAATAACCCTCTAACACTCTAACCCTCTAACCCTGCCCTCTAACCCTCTAACTCCCTAATGATCTAACCCCCTACCCCCTAGCCATATAACTCTATAACCCTTACCCTCTAATCCTCTTACCCTGCCCTCTAACCCTTTAACCCTCTAACCCCCTTATCCCCTAACCCCTTAACCCCCTAACCCGCTAATTATAACCCCAAACCCTCTAACCCCCAAACCTCTAAACCTCTAACCCTCTAACCTTCTAACCCTCCTACCCTTTAACCCTTTAACCCTCTAACTCTCTAACCCTCTAACCCTCTAACCCTCTCACCATCTAACCATCTAACCATCTAACCATATAACCCTCTAACCCTCTAACCCTCTAACGCTCTTACCCTATAACCCTCTAACTCTCTAACCCTCTAACCTTTTTACCCCCCAACACCCTAACGCTCTTACCCCCTAACCCTATAACCCTAACCCTAACCCTCTAACCCTGCCCTCTAACCCTCTAACCCTCTAACCTTCTAACCCTCTAACCCTCTAATCCCATAATCCCATAACCCCTTAACCACCTTAACCCCTAAACCTATAACCCTCTAACTCTCCAACCCTCTAACCCTCCAACCCTCTAACCTTCCTACCCCCTAACCCTCTAACTCTCTAACCCTCTAACCTCTAACCCCTTAACCCCCTAACCCCCTAACCCCCTAACCCAATAACCCCTAACCCCTAACCCCCTAACCCCCTAACCCAATAACCCAATAACCCTCTAACACTCTAACCCTCTAACCCTGCCCTCTAACCCTCTAACTCCCTAATGATCTAACCCCCTACCCCCTAGCCATATAACCCTATAACCCTTACCCTCTAATCCTCTTACCCTGCCCTCTAACCCTTTAACCCTCTAACCCTCTAACCCCCTAATCCCCTAACCCCTTAACCCCCAACCCGCTAATTATAACCCCAAACCCTCTAACCCCAAACCTCTAAACCTCTAACCCTCTAACCTTCTAACCCTCCTACCCTTTAACCCTTTAACCCTCTAACCCTCTAACCCCCTAAACTCCTAACCCCTCAACCCTCTAACCACCTAAATTATAACCCCCTAACCCCCAAACTTCTAAAAATCTAACCCTCTAACCTTCTAACCCTCCTACCCTATAACCCAATAACCCCAACCCTCTAACCCCTAGCCCCCTAACCCAATAACCCTCTAACCCCCTACCCTCTAACCCTCTAACCCTCTAACCCCCTAAACTCCTAACCCCTCAACCCTCTAACCACCTAAATTATAACCCCCTAACCCCCAAACTTCTAAAAATCCAACCCTCTAACCTTCTAACCCTCCTACCCTATAACCCTAACCCTCTAACCCCTAGCCCCCTAACCCAATAACCCTCTAACCCCCTAACCCTCTAACCCTCTAACCCTCTAACCCTCTAACCCTCTAACCACCTAACCCCTTAACCCTCTAACCCTCTAACCCCCTGACCCTCAAACCCTCAAACCCTCTAACCCTCTAACCCTCTAACCCTCTAACCCTCTAACCCTCTAACTCTCTAACCCTCTAACCCTCTAACCCCTAACTCCTTAACCCCTTAACCATCTTACCCAATAACCCAATAACCCTCTAACACTCTAACCCTCTAACCCTGCCCTCTAACCCTCTAACTCCCTAATGATCTAACCCCCTACCCCCTAGCCATATAACTCTATAACCCTTACCCTCTAATCCTCTTACCCTGCCCTCTAACCCTTTAACCCTCTAACCCCCTTATCCCCTAACCCCTTAACCCCCTAACCCGCTAATTATAACCCCAAACCCTCTAACCCCCAAACCTCTAAACCTCTAACCCTCTAACCTTCTAACCCTCCTACCCTTTAACCCTTTAACCCTCTAACTCTCTAACCCTCTAACCCTCTAACCCTCTTACCATCTCACCATCTAACCATCTAACCATATAACCCTCTAACCCTCTAACCCTCTAACGCTCTTACCCTATAACCCTCTAACTCTCTAACCCTCTAACCCTCTAACCTTTTTACCCCCCAACACCCTAACGCTCTTACCCCCTAACCCTATAACCCTAACCCTAACCCTCTAACCCTGCCCTCTAACCCTCTAACCCTCTAACCTTCTAACCCTCTAACCCTCTAATCCCATAATCCCATAACCCCTTAACCACCTTAACCCCTAAACCTATAACCCTCTAACTCTCCAACCCTCTAACCCTCCAACCCTCTAACCTTCCTACCCCCTAACCCTCTAACTCTCTAACCCTCTAACCTCTAACCCCTTAACCCCCTAACCCCCTAACCCAATAACCCTAACCCCTAACCCCTAACCCCCTAACCCCCTAACCCAATAACCCAATAACCCTCTAACACTCTAACCCTCTAACCCTGCCCTTTAACCCTGCCCTCTAACCCTCTAACTCCCTAATGATCTAACCCCCTACCCCCTAGCCATATAACCCTATAACCCTTACCCTCTAATCCTCTTACCCTGCCCTCTAACCCTTTAACCCTCTAACCCTCTAACCCCCTAATCCCCTAACCCCTTAACCCCCAACCCGCTAATTATAACCCCAAACCCTCTAACCCCAAACCTCTAAACCTCTAACCCTCTAACCTTCTAACCCTCCTACCCTTTAACCCTTTAACCCTCTAACTCTCTAACCCTCTAACCCTCTAACCCTCTAACCCTCTCACCATCTAACCATATAACCCTCTAACCCTCTAACGCTCTTACCCTATAACCCTCTAACTCTCTAACTCTCTAACTCTCTAACCCTCTAACCTTTTACCCCCAACACCCTAACGCTCTTACCCCCTAACCCTCTAACCCTAACCCTCTAGCCCTCTAACCCTCTAACCCTCTAACCCTCTAACCCTCTAACCCTCTAACCTTCTAACCCTCTAACCCCATAATCCCATAACCCCATAACCACCTAACCCCTAAACCTCTAACCCTCTAACCCTCTAACCTTCTAACCCTCTAACCCTCTAATCCCATAATCCCATAACCCCTTAACCACCTAACCCCTAAACCTCTAACCCAATAACCCTCTAACACTCTAACCCTCTAACCCTGCCCTCTAACCCTGCCCTCTAACCCTCTAACTCCCTAATGATCTAACCCCCTACCCCCTAGCCATATAACCCTATAACCCTTACCCTCTAATCCTCTTACCCTGCCCTCTAACCCTCTAACCCTCTAACCCTCTAACCCTCTAACCCCCTAATCCCCTAACCCCTTAACCCCCTAACCCGCTAATTATAACCCCAAACCCTCTAACCCCCAAACCTCTAAACCTCTAAACCTCTAACCCTCTAACCTTCTAACCCTCCTACCCTTTAACCCTTTAACCCTCTAACTCTCTAACTCTCTAACCCTCTAACCCTCTAACCCTCTAACCCCCTCACCATCTAACCATATAACCCTCTAACCCTCTAACGCTCTTACCCTATAACCCTCTAACTCTCTAACCCTCTAACTTTTTACCCCCCAACACCCTAACGCTCTTACCCCCTAACCCTATAACCCTAACCCTAACCCTCTAGCCCTCTAACCCTGCCCTCTAACCCTCTAACCCTCTAACCTTCTAACCCTCTTATCCCATAATCCCAAAACCCCTTAACCACCTAACCCCTAAACCTCTAACCCTCTAACCCTCTAACTCTCTAACCCTTTAACCCTCTAACTCTCTAACCCTTTAACCCTCTAACCCTCTATACTCTCTAACCCTTTAACCCTCTAACCCTCTTACCCTCTACTAACCCGGGGGTCTAAGGGCTAGGATTGACCGGGAATGTGTGCATGTACTGAGCCACTTCACACCTATGAAATGTCCCAGATGGTCAGCGTCTCCAACAGCCTCTCCTAGTCAAACTCCTACTGCCCGGCTTCACGTGCCGATCCCTGTTGCGAACTGTGGGCAGAGGTGTGATGGCGGGTTTCTGGCGCCTTAAAACCAGATTGCTCCGGGCAGATGGGGCTCGTAAGCCTAGGAAGGCAGCCCATCTAGGAGAAGGAAAACTCTGAATTCAAACCTGAGTAGGTGAGGTAAGAATATGCATGCCGTCAACAAGTACTGTCAGGCAGAGCTACCCGTAGCATAACCATCAAGTTGCAAAGCTGCCAAGGCAAAGGTACAAGCAGCAACTCGGGATATGAAAAACAACTGGTGGCTGAGAAAGGCTGAAGAGCTGCAAAGCTTTGCGGACACTAACAATGCTAAGGCCTTTTATGACTGTCTAAAGGAAATCTATGGCCCGACACAGTGCGGAACAAATCCTGTTCTTAGCCCGGACAATGAACAGCTGTACACGTCAACCAGAAGACATACTGCGACGGTGGAAAGACCGTTTTTGTAATATACTCAACCAACCATCTCGCGCTGATGAGGAAGCGATTGACCGAATAGAGCTAGACCAGCGAGCTAGACCACCCACCGACCATGGATGAGCTCGCCAAAGCTATCAAGAACACCAGCTCAGGAAAAGCTCCTGGCGCAGATGGCGTCCCCGCTGAGATCTTCAAGAAGGGTGGACCAGTGCTCCAGGCTGTTCTGCAGGACCTCTTTATTGATGGGTGAGCTACTTCAAGACTTCAAGGACGCCACTATAACTAATGTCTACAAGCGTAAAGGTGACCCGGCTCAGCTGTGGGAACCATCAAGGTTTCTCGCTGCTATCCATCGCTGGTAAAATCCTGGCAAAAATAATCCTATCTCGCCTGCAGTGCATATGTGAAGAAGTGCTTCCAGAAAGTCAGTGCAGTTTCCTCAGCAGAGACACACTCCAGCGCAGTCTTTAGAAGTATGGTTGCCCTCCAAAGCTAACCGCCCTCATCAAGGCTTTTCCCACCGACCTGAAGGCGAGTGTCTCGGTGGCTAGCGAAAGATATTAACCCTTTGACGTGTAGCATGGAGTCAAACAAGTCTTTTGCTTGCACCTACTCTTTTTGCTCTCTTCCTAACAGCAGTGATCAAGGACATATGTCAAGACCTCACCAATGGCATGTACATCCGCACCAGATCGGACGGTGGCCTGTTAAATCTATCACGGCTGCATTCTCACCGAAGAACCCTTGAGAGATGTCTCTCAATCTCCTGTATGCCGAAGTCACTGCACTGGTAGCTTACTCACATCCTGACATTCAAGAAATCCTGTGCCGCTTTGCACAATCATCAGCAAGTGCCTTCGGGCTGTAAACCAACATCAAGAAGACAGAGATGCTATATCAACCTGCTCCTGGTCAAACCCCCATGGAGCCTGACATTCTGCTGGATCGGAGCCCACTCGACGTCGTCCAAACGTTCAAGTTACTTGGCTCCACTCGCGCAGTTGGAAACACCCTAGATGCAGAGCTCAATGGCAGGGTTAAGGCTGCAGCTGCGTCATTTGCTCACCTGATGACAACCTACTGTGGATGTAAGTATGTAAATGTTAGAACAGGCTGCAAACCGATACAGTATGTAGCAGCATGACCTTGGTATAAGTGAATCCAAAATTCAAAATTTTGTTTCTATCAATGTTGAAACCCTGTCTGAGGAACTTTTGAAGTTCTAAAATAATGCTGTTTCCTTTACAGGTCTACATTAGAGACATGGCATGACAAACACATAGGAGAATGAGATGATTAAAAACCTCTTCAACTGTTTGCTTTCTGCTCAAACTTTGCCTAGCGACACTGGAATGCTCAGGTAATACTGCTAAGAAGTATTAATAAAACAAAATCATAAGTGAAAGGTCAAACACATTTTTAAAAGGGCATCAGTATGTGGGCATGAGTGCTGGTGGAACAGGTGAATTACATACTTGTCTATGAAGAAGCTTTAGAGAAGGTAATGGTGGTGTTTATGTAAAATCTGTTTTCATTTTGTTTGTATTTACAGCAATGTCATATCTACGTGTTGATCCTACACTAACATAAAAGTGCTCAAGGCCAAAACTATTGTAATTTTGTCTGTATTGAACCATTTCATATTTGGTGAAATACACAAAGTCAACAGTGGAATTAAGATGAACAGATGGGAAGTTTAGAATGTTTCCATAATCAAGTTGAGGGGTTGGAAAAGCTTGTTGAGCTATAGTGTGGTAGGGTAACCAATAATTCTCTTTATATAACACCCCAAGCAGATCCTTGCCATTTGACTGGAGAGTTGTCCTTCACATAATAGCAAATGAAAGTACTGTCGCACGCTACATCACTCATCATGCATGTTTCATTCCATTCACTGTACATTTTTCTATCCAACCAATTAGAACTATTGCACTGTGCCTAAAACATCACTGCGTGCGCGTGTCTTGTGTAATGCAGCTGTGTTACTGCAAGGCACATAATACATTTGCCGTCTGCTTAAATAACAAAAAAAGCTGTAAGAACGCGCAAGCTGTTGGTTGAATCCAACAGGCTGAACCAAAAGAAATGGTTGTTATGTCACAATTAGAAATTGTAGGCCTTAGCTTTATTTGTTTTGAGTGTTGTGTTCTTCAATCAAAATTACAATGGTCTACTTGGATGTTATGTAAAACAAGTAATGAATGTTTTTCGTTCGTGCAATAATGCAAATACTTTTATTCATTTAAAGATGGAATGTTCCATTCAACTCGGCTCCGCACCTTTGAATAGAACATTCCATCTTTCAATTCATGAGTTGTATACTACTTCTTAGTATTTTGGAAAACTTTTCAGTTTTTGTTTACTTATGATTTTGGTTTTTTTTTTACTTTGATTTTTGCAGTACTTTGATAACATCTTCTAGTTTATAACTCCTGAATTCATGAGAAAGCTGGCAATGGATTGCCTCGTCATTGGAAGAGACTGAAAGAGAACAAGTGAGGGTGTGCGACTCCACTATAGAGATGGCTAACATAGCAATTTGAGGATGAGGCGGCCATGGACGCAAGTATACGCCGAATGGTGGTGTGAGAGAGCAGGCGTTGATGGCCGAAAGTAAACTTGGATCGATCTTCCAACACAGTTTAATAGTAAGTTATTTAATGATGGGTCAAAATTAGTTCATGTTAGTAATGTCTCTATAAAGGCACTGGACACTGTAAGTAATTACTCAAAGTAATTATTAGCATAAAGCCTTACTTAGTTATGAGTATGGAGAGCTGTTTGATAGTACAAAGCATTGTGAGAAACAGCTCCTGCTGAAAGAAAGTAGTGTTTGAGAAAGATGTAATTTCTCACTGGAATATTTGAATTTGATTTTGAGGGCGAAATAAAGCATCTGAAAGCACACATATTGTGCAACAAGGGTACTTTTTTCTTCCATTATTCTCTTGCAACTTTTACGACCAATTGAACTAAAACTTTCACAGGTTTGTTACTTTATGCACCAAGTGAGACGACTGGTCTTTGACATTTACCAATAGGGTCCAGTGCCTTTAGAGACATTACCATCATCAGTTGTCATGTCACTCAAATATTTGCTTCAACGTTTGCCAAATGCAATTCACAAATGCTTTTGAGCGAAGCAGCAAAATTAAAAATGACGATGCACACAAAAATACATGGACATTTTGTTTTTCCTTTTATACTCTTGAACTAACACCAATTTTGTCAAAGCAAATTTGGCACTTCTCAAAATGGCGGACCATTTAAGTTTACACAGTAAAAGGAACACCACATACTTTTGATGATAAACCACTGTAAATAAATATACACTACTTTTAAAGGCAATGGACACTATTGGTCAAAGATAGTCTTCTCACTTGGTGTATCTCAACATATGCATAAAATAACAAACCTGCGACATATGCATATGGTGAGATACAACAACTGTGAATAACCAACAGTGTCCATTGTCTTTAAAGAGACACATTGCATTTGGAATGAACACTTTTGGCCTTAAATCAAGCAGTTGTGCTTGTACATCATAACAAACGCTTTTGTTGCCCAAATTGGCAAATGTTGAATTACCTTACACTTAAAGACACTGGACACTATTGGTAATTGTCAATGATCAGTCTTCTCACTTGATGTATCTCAATTGGTCGTAGAAGTTGAGAGATAATTATGAAAGAAAAAACACCCTTGTGACACGAATTTGCTTTGAGTTGTTTGATTTTGAGATCTCAAATTCTATGTTTGAGGTCTCAAAATCAAACTTTTGAAAAACTAATCGAAAACTACGTCACTTCAGAGGGAACTGTTTCTCACAATGTGCTATACTATCAACCTCTCCCCATTACTCATTACCAAGTTAGGGTGTTATGCTATTAATTACTTTGAGTAATTACCAATAGTGTCCACTGCCTTTAAAGGGACATTGCTTTTGGATTGCGCTTTTTGCTTTTGGAGTGTAAATTTGGGCTTAACAATGTGCTCTCTATGGAATGAATAGGGTTGGGAAGATTCAACATTAGAAAATGGTGAGCCACACAATTATACCTGAAAATTTACTGGTTTTCCTTTGACCCCCTTGAACTATCACAGTTTGCCTTTTTCAGTGAGGCCAGCGAATCACAAAAAAGCTGTAAGACACACAAGCTGTTGGTTGAATCCAACAGGCCGAACCAAAAGAAATGGTTGTTATGTCACAATTAGAAATTGTAGGCCTTCCCTTCTATTGTTTTGAATGTTGTGTTCTACAATCAAAATGACAAAGGTCTACTTGGATGTTATGTAAAACAAGTAATGAATGCTTTTCGTATATGCAATAATGCAAATACTTTCATTCATTTAAAGATGGAATGTTCCATTCAACTCGGCTCCGCATTGTTGAATAGAACATTCCATCTTTCAATTCATGAGTTGTATACTACTTCTTAGTATTTTGGAAAACTTTTCAGTTTTTGTTTACTTATGATTTTGTTTTTTTTACTTTGATTTTTGCAGTACTTTGATAACATCTTCTAGTTTATAACTCCTGAATTCATGAGAAAGCTGGCAATGGATTGCCTCGTCATTGGAAGAGACTGAAAGAGAACAAGTGAGGGCGTGCGACTCCACTATAGAGATGGCTAACATAGCAATTTGAGGATGAGGCGGCCATGGACGCAAGTATACGCCGAATGGTGGTGGGAGAGACCAGGCATTGATGGCCAAAAGTAAACTTGAATCGATCTTCCAAAACAGTTCAATAGTAAGTTATTTAATGTTGGGTCAAAATTAGTTCATGTTGGTAATGTCTCTATAAAGGCACTGGGGTGGATTTCACAAAGAGTTAGGACTAGCCTTTTCTTGAATTAGGACGAGTTACTAGTCCTAACTTAGGACTAGATGTACGTTTTTGATATCTCTTAGGACTAGTCCTAAGTTAGGACTAGTCCTAACTCTTTGTGAAATTGACCCCTGGACACTGTAAGTAATTACTCAAAGTAATTATTAGCATAAAGCCTTACTTAGTTATGAGTATGGAGAGCTGTTTGATAGTACAAAGCATTGTGAGAAACAGCTCCTGCCGAAAGTAAGTAGTGTTTGAGAAAGATGTAATTTCTCACTGGAATATTTGAATTTGATTTTGAGGGCAAAATCAAGCATCTGAAAGCACACAAATTGTGCAACAAGGGTACTTTTTTCTTCCATTATTCTCTTGCAACTTTCAAACTTTCACAGGTTTGTTACTTTATGCACCAAGTGAGACGACTGGTCTTTGACATTTACCAATAGGGTCCAGTGCCTTTAGAGACATTACCATCATCAGTTTTCATCTGTCACTCAAATATTTGCTTCAACGTTTGCTAAATGCAATTCACAAATGCTTTTGAGCGAAGCAGCAAAATTAAAAATGACGATGCACACAAAAATACATGGACATTTTGTTTTTCCTTTTATACTCTTGAACTAACACCAATTTTGTCAAAGCAAATTTGGCACTTCTCAAAATGGCGGACCATTTAAGTTTACACAGTAAAAGGAACACCACATACTTTTGATGATAAACCACTGTAAATAAATATACACTACTTTTAAAGGCAATGGATATTATTGGTCAAAGACTAGTTTTCTCACTTGGTGTATCTCAACATATGCATAAAATAACAAACCTGCGACATATGCATATGGTGAGATACAACAACTGTGAATAACCAACAGTGTCCATGTCTTTAAAGAGACACATTGCATTTGGATCGAACACTTTTGGCCTTAAATCAAGCAGTTGTGCTTGTACATCATAACAAACGCTTTTGTTGCCCAAATTGGCAAATGTTGAATTACCTTACACTTAAAGACACTGGACACTATTGGTAATTGTCAATGATCAGTCTTCTCACTTGATGCATCTCAATTGGTCGTAGAAGTTGAGAGATAATTATGAAAGAAAAAACACCCTTGTGACACGAATTTGCTTTGAGTTGTTTGATTTTGAGATCTCAAATTCTATTTTTGAGGTCTCAAAATCAAACTTTTGAAAAACTAATCGAAAACTACGTCACTTCAGAGGGAACCGTTTCTCACAATGTTCTATACTATCAACCTCTCCCCATTACTCATTACCAAGTTAGGGTGTTATGCTATTAATTACTTTGAGTAATTACCAATAGTGTCCACTGCCTTTAAAGGGACATTGCTTTTGGATTGCACTTTTTGCTTTTGGAGTGGGTAATTTGGGCTTTACAATGTGCTCCCTATGAAATGAATATGGTTGGGAAGATTCAACATTAGAAAATGGTGAGCCATACAATTATACCTGAAAATTTACTGGTTTTCCTTTGACCCCCTTGAACTATCACAGTTTGCCTTTTTCAGTGAGGCCAGCGAATCACAAAAAAGCTGTAAGACACACAAGCTGTTGGTTGAATCCAACAGGCCGAACCAAAAGAAATGGTTGTTATGTCACAATTAGAAATTGTAGGCCTTCGCTTCATTTGTTTTGAATGTTGTGTTCTTCAATCAAAATGACAAAGGTCTACTTGGATGTTATGTAAAACAAGTAATGAATGCTTTTCGTACATGCAATAATGCAAATACTTTCATTCATTTAAAGATGGACTGTTCCATTCAACTCGGCTCCGCATCATTGAATAGAACATTCCATCTTTCAATTCATGAGTTGTATACTACTTCTTAGTATTTTGGAAAACTTTTCAGTTTTTGTTTTCTTATGATTTTGTTTTGTTTTTAACTTTGATTTTTGCAGTACTTTGATAACATCTTCTAGTTTATAACTCCTGAATTCATGAGAAAGCTGGCAATGGATTGCCTCCTCATTGGAAGAGACTGAAAGAGAACAAGTGAGGGTGTGTGACTCCACTATAGAGATGGCTAACATAGCAATTTGAGGATGAGGCGGCCATGGACGCAAGTATACGCCGAATGGTGGTGGGAGAGACCAGGCATTGATGGCCAAAAGTAAACTTGAATCGATCTTGCAAAACAGTTTAATAGTAAGTTATTTAATGTTGGGTCAAAATTAGTTCATGTTGGTAATGTCTCTATAAAGGCACTGGACACTGTTAGTAATTACTCAAAGTAATTATTAGCATAAAGCCTTACTTAGTTATGAGTATGGAGAGCTGTTTGATAGTACAAAGCATTGTGAGAAACAGCTCCTGCTGAAAGAAAGTAGTGTTTGAGAAAGATGTAATTTCTCACTGGAATATTTGAATTTGATTTTGAGGGCGAAATCAAACATCTGAAAGCACACAAATTGTGCAACAAGGGCACTTTTTTCTCCCATTATTCTCGTGCAACTTTTACGACCAATTGAACTCAAACTTTCACAGGTTTGTTACTTTATGCACCAAGTGAGACGACTGGTCTTTGACATTTACCAATAGGGTCCAGTGCCTTTAGAGACATTTCCATCATCAGTTTTTATGTCACTCAAATATTTGTTTCAACTTTTGCCAAATGCAATTCACAAATGCTTTTGAGCGAAGCAGCAAAATTAAAAATGACGATGCACATAAAAATACATGGACATTTTGTTTTTCCTTTTACACTCTTGAACTAACACAGTTTACAGAGTAAAAGGAAGACCACATACTTTTGATGATAAACCACTGTAAATAATTATACACTACTTTGTAAGGCAATGGACACTATTGGTCGAAGACTAGTCTTCTCACTTGGTGTATCTCAACATATGCATAAAATAACAAACCTGTGAAAATTTGAGCAAAATCGGTCATCAAATTTACGAGATAATAAAAAAAAAACGCTTGTCACTCGAAGTTGTGTGCTTTCAGATGCTTGATTTCGAGACTTCAAATTCTAAATATGATGTCTCAAAATCAAAGTCGTGGAAAATTACTTCTTGCTCGAAAACTACGTTACTTCAGAGGAAGCTGTTTCTCACAGTGTTTTATACTACCAATCTCTCCCATTACTCGTTACCAAGTAAGGTTTTATGCTCACAATTATTTTGAGTAATTACCAATAGTGCCTACTGCCTTTAAATTGTGTTTTCAACCGGATTTATGTCTTTAAAAAACGTTTCAGCCCAAATCACCAACCCTAAAAACAATGTGTCTCTTAAAGGCAGTGGACACATTGGTAATTACTCAAAATTATTATGAGCATAAAACCTTACTTGGTAACGAGTAATGGGAAGAGGTGGATAGTATAAAATATTGTGAGAAATGGCTCCCTCTGAAGTAATGTAGTTTTCGAGAAAGAAGTAATTTTCCACGAATTTGATTTCGAGGCACCTCAGATTTAGAATTTGAGGTCTCGGAGGCAAGCATCTGAAAGCACACAACTTTGTGTGACAAGGGTGTTATTTCTTTTATTAATACATCACGCAACTTCGGCGACCAATTGAGCTATTTTATGCATATGGTGAGATACAATAACTGTGAATAACCAACAGTGTCCATTGTCTTTAAAGAGACACATTGCATTTGGAATGAACACTTTTGGCCTTAAAACAAGCAGTTGTTAAATGATTCACTCATTGATGCCTCAAAATTGTGTGATTTATCTTTAACTTTGTCAACTATAGTTCTAACAGTTTTGCATTTTCTTGAGACAATTTGTCGACATCACAAAATTGTAAACCATTTTAGTTCACAAAGTAAGAGGAAAACCACACAGTTTTGAGGCACTACTTTTAGATTATGTTTCCAACAAGATCTATGTCATTTCAAAACTTTCAAAGCCCTAAATCACCCAATCTAAAATCAATGCGTCTCTTTAAGAAGGTTTTGACATTGTTAAGTTAATTACCACATGCTTTAAGAGACACATTAAATTTGGATTGTGGGCAACAAGCAGTTGTTTTGCAATGAATATTGTTGGAAAGATCCTTTAAAAGTAGATTAAAATGATTCACTCAAAAATGTGTGGTTTTTACATTTATTTGTGAACTAACATGGTCCGACAGTGGCATTTTGTTGAGGCAAATATGGGACACCACCTTTAAAATCACAAAGTAAAAGGAAAACGTCACAGATTGAGGCACATTAGTGTCAATAATCTTACATGACATTGAAACGTCCAACCAGATAGCTGTTAAAACAAACGCTTCATAGCCCAAAGTGCCAATTCTAAAAGCAATGTGGATAGCTCAAAGACGCATTGCATTTGGAAGGGGCGTTTGGGCTTTAGATAGTGCTTGCTAGGAAACTAGAAATTTTAATTTCTAATTTCCTAGCAAGCACTATTAATAAACCACACAAATATACCAGGAATCTGTGTGGTTACCTTTTTTTAGTTTTGAATAACAATTTTTGCTGACCATTAATTCACAAGGTAAAAAGAAATCCACACAGATTTGAGCACATTAGTGTAAATAGTTTGTAGCCCTACTTCTTAGAACATGTTCCACCCAGATTCACAATATAACAAACGCTGTTGTTGCCCAAATTGGCAAATGTTGAATTACCTTACATTTAAAGACACTGAACACTATTAGTAATTGTCAATGACCTGTCTTCTCACTTGATGTATCTCAATTGGTTGTAGAGGTTGAGAGATAATTATGAAAGAAAAACCACCCTTGTGACACGAATTTGCTTTCAGTTGTTTAATTTCGAGACCTCAAATTCTATTTTTGAGGTCTCAAAATCAAACTTTTGAAAAACTTCTCGAAAACTGCGTCACTTCAGAGGGAACCGTTTCTCACAATGTTCTATACTACCAACCTCTCCCCATTACTCATTACCAAGTTAGGGTGTTATGCTATTAATTACTTTGAGTAATTACCAATAGTGTCCACTGCCTTTAAAGGGACATTGCTTTTGGATTGCGCTTTTTGCTTTTGGAGTGGGTAATTTGGGCTTTAGAATGTGCTCTCTATGGAATGAATATGGTTGTGAAGATTCAACATTAGAAAATGATGAGCCACACAAATATACCTGAAAATTTACTGGTTTTCCTTTGACCCCCTTGAACTATCACAGTTTTCCTTTTTCAGCGAGGCCGGCGAATCACAATAAAGCTGTAAGAATGCACAAGCTGTTGGTTGAATCCAACTGGCCGAACCAAAAGAAATGGTTGTTATGTCACAATTAGAAATTGTAGGCCTTCGCTTTATTTGTTTTGAATGTTGTGTTCTTCAATCAAAATGACAATGGTCTACTTGGATGTTATGTAAAACAAGTAATGAATGTTTTTCATTCGTGCAATAATGCAAATACTTTCATTCATTTAAAGATGGAATGTTCCATTCAACTCGGCTCCGCATCGTTGATAGAACATTCCATCTTTCAAATGAGTTGTATACTACTTCTTAGTATTTTGGAAAACTTTTCAGTTTTTGTTTACTTATGATTTTGTTTTGTTTTTAACTTTGATTTTTGCAGTACTTTGATAATATCTTCTAGTTTATAACTCCTGAATTCATGAGAAAGCTGGCAACGGATTGCCTCCTCATTGGAAGAGACTGAAAGAGAACAAGTGAGGGTGTGCGACTCCACTATAGAGATGGCTAACATAGCAATTTGAGGATGAGGCGGCCATGGATGCAAGTATACGCCGAATGGTGGTGGGAGAGACCAGGCATTGATGGCCAAAAGTAAACTTGAATCGATCTTCCAACACAGTTCAATAGTAAGTTATTTAATGTTGGGTCAAAATTAGTTCATGTTGGTAATGTCTCTATAAAGGCACTGGACACTGTAAGTAATTACTCAAAGTAATTATTAGCATAAAGCCTTACTTAGTTATGAGTATGGAGAGCTGTTTGATAGTACAAAGCATTGTGAGAAACAGCTCCTGCTGAAAGAAAGTAGTGTTTGAGAAAGATGTAATTTCTCACTGGAATATTTTAATTTGATTTTGAGGGCTAAATCAAGCATCTGAAAGCACACATATTGTGCAACAAGGGCACTTTTTTCTTCCATTATTCTCTTGCAACTTTTACAACCAATTGAACTCAAACTTTCACAGGTTTGTTACTTTATGCACCAAGTGAGATGACTGGTCTTTGACATTTACCAATAGGATCCAGTGCCTTTAGAGACATTACCATCATCAGTTTTCATGTCACTCAAATATTTGCTTCAACGTTTGCCAAATGCAATTCACAAATGCTTTTGAGCGAAGCAGCAAAATTAAAAATGACGATGCACTCAAAAATACATGGACATTTTGTTTTTCCTTTTACACTCTTGAACTAACACCATGGCGGACCATTTAAGTTTACAGAGTAAAAGGAAGACCACATACTTTTGATGATAAACCACTGTAAATAAATATACACTACTTTTAAAGGCAATGGACATTATTGGTCAAAGACTAGTCTTCTCACTTGGTGTATTGGCAAATGTTGAATTACCTTACACTTAAAGACACTGGACACTATTGGTAATTGTCAATGACTAGTCTTCTCACTTGATGTATCTCAATTGGTTGTAGAAGTTGAGAGATAATTATGAAAGAAAAACCACCCTTGTGACACGAATTTGCTTTCAGTTGTTTGATTTCGAGACCTCAAATTCTATATTTGAGGTCTCAAAACCAAACTTGTGAAAAACTTCTCGCAAACTACGTCACTTCAGAGGGAACCGTTTCTCACAATGTTCTATACTATCAACCTCTCCCCATTACTCATTACCAAGTTAGGGTGTTATGCTATTAATTACTTTGAGTAATTACCAATAGTGTCCACTGCCTTTAAAAGGACATTGCTTTTGGATTGCGCTTTTTGCTTTTGGAGTGGGTAATTTGGGCTTTAGAATGTGCTCTCTATGGAATGAATGTGGTTGGGGTGATTCAACATTAGAAAATGGTGAGCCACACAATTATACCTGAAAATTTACTGGTTTTCCTTTGACCCCCTTGAACTATCACAGTTTGCCTTTTTGCTGAAGCAAATTGTTTTACTCCACAAAGAAAATGGCTGACCATTAATTTTAGTTCACAAACTACCAAGTTTGCGCTACACAGTTTTGCGGGAGCACCTCACAACCATTAAAACACTAATTGCATGTTTCCATCCAGATTCATGTTGTAACATGCTTTTATAGCCCAAGGGCCCAATCTAAAAGCAATATGTTTATTCTAGGCACTGGACACTCTTGGTAATTACTCAAAATAATTGTCAACATTAAGGTATCGAGCACTGTACAGCTGTTGACAGTATGAAACATCGTGAGAAATGGCTCTCTCTAAAGTAATGTAGTTTAAACAGTGAGAATGAAGTGATTCTCACTCAAATATTTGAATTGACGAATCAAGGCATCTGAAAGACTGGTCGTTGATAATTACCAAATGTGTCCCTTGCCTTTTAAGAACTTGTTAATGATGAAAATGTAATTGTTGTAATTGAAATTGTTGAATTTAAATACAAGTTTTAACGACACATTGTTGCATTTGTCTAGATTGCATTTGTGCAAAAATGCATACCTGTTTCGTTTATAACATTTTCAAATTACTCAACTGAATTTGAAGTTATTTTTGTATTCGAAGCAGTTATGATCTATCCAGCCTATAAAACAAACCTATTTAGCATAATAACACGTTCAGTAAGCAATTTATGACTTAAAGGTGCAAAATTAATCAATATAATGTTTCATTGCAATTGATCATTAGGAACTAAGCAAAAGGCCCATAGAATAAATCAATGACTTCCGGGTGTCTGAAAATTTTAAACTTAAAGAGAAGGATTTTTCAGCAGCTGAAGCAAGAGATCTGTGATTTATTTTGTATTCGACAAGACGGATAGTGTAGTTTGATGACCGCAAGTCGACTCTTCCTGTTGAATGTTGTTTCCCTTGAACCTGAGCATGGTCTAGTTTGATCTCATGACACAGTTGTATGCTCTCTTCCCTAAAACCAGAGATAGGCTAGTTTGATGATGTGCTTCTTGAAAACTGGAGGATTAAATGCACCATCTCTTTGAATGACATTGCAAGTGTACGGGCAATTTGCAATACAGTTCTCCCTCTAACGCTTGCCCAAAAGTGGCCATTTTCTTAGTGTCTCTTAAAAAAAGGTCAACAGTTTGATCCCAACACAGCACCCATCCCATGCCCTTAAATGTTTGTTCGTGGTTGGCAAAGTAGCAAGGCCAAAGTTTTCTGCCCTCACAGCATCAAGCCTGGGCCCAATTTCATAAAGCCCAATTTCATATTAGCATGAAATTTCTTCCTTGATAAAAACAGGATTACCAACCAAATTGCTACGAGATTTTCAGAAAGCAAACAACAGCTGAATACCAGTATCAAGCAATATGCAACAAATGGAAATTTGGTTGGTAATCCAGTTTTTATTAAGGAAGAAATTTTATGCTAAGCATATTTTAGTGCTTACAGGCTTTATGAAATTGGGCCCTGTGGTTCATACTTCCTGCGAATGCACAATAATGTTTAGGTAATAATGGGTACGCTCTGTTTTTTCCTATTGGGACACAAGAAAATTTGCTTAGCATAAAGCATCCTCAAGAGGTATGAACAGGACTGCATTTTTTAAGCTGGTGACTACAATTTCAGACAGCCTAAAGTGCATGCCCACATTTAAAACTTGACTCGGATTTCTTGCAGAGTTGTGAGTGTAATTTTGCTGGGGTAAGCTGTAGAGGACACACATTATTACTGATACTGTGTGACATTGTCTCTCACCTCAGCTGGGTCTTTCTCCTTAAAGATGGCTGCTGAGCCACCTTCATCCTCAGCCGGGTAGTCTGGGAACTTGCCCGTTGCATCTCTGAAAGAAAAACGATACAGAGAGAACTGAAATATCTAGCGTGATCTACGTCTGATGTGACATAGGGGATGATCTTCAAGTGCCGTGAGTGCTACACATGGTGTACATTATCACCCTCATGAAGATTCTGCCTTTGGATTGGTTTAGAGCGCATCAGATGATATGTCTTAGTTTTACTATTGACCCATTACCACTGCCTTTAACTATCTCAGAGTTGACTGGTTTCCTTATAAACACTGGGACAAGCCTCCTTCTCTTTTGATGTGCCTAACTCGCAGGGCCTAAAGCTGTATTTTGAACCGGAGGGAATATAAACATGTGGTTAAAGTGAGAATTGGATTTGCTTGTTTCCCTAGAATGACATTGAAGTACCCATACCAAAGTACTTCATAAATGAACGAGCTAAGATCCTCCAGGAGCGTGAGAAGCTTCTTGGGCAGATCTTGGCTACGATGGGTCCTCCTGATGAGAAGACAGAAGAGGTTACCATGACAACTGATGAAGCAGCGAGACTCATCCAGGTAATCTTATCTTTCAAGTAGAGACTCTAGATTTTTACAAAAAAGTGTTTGCCAAATAATATTTATCCTGAAATTAGTCAATTTAACAATTACTTTGAAATGTTACCTCCTCACTTTATTCAATCTTATTTAAGAAATTATTATTATTTGTTTGCTTACAAAGCTCACACTGGGAGATATAAATAACAAGCCGGCAACAGCCAGTCTCTCTTATAAAAGCATTTGTCTAAGTCTGTGATTATAAATTGCTAAAATCAAATTTGTGATTCAGTAACATACACAGCAATTTTACTTTATTCAAGTCATTGTGAAATCAACAGTGACCTTAGCTAGTTTCAAACCTACAACCTTGTGATTGCAAGTCAAAGGCTAACCACTGGACCATTCTCCTGTGTCTAATTTTGTAATACTTAGTTTACGCTGTATATTTCTGGTAATGAAAAAACAAACAAACTCAAAGCCATAGCGTGGGCCTGAAGATACCTGTGGAGAGGGGGGATGAAGAAATGTAGGTTTTAGATTAGATGTGAGAAGAAACCCCCAAATCATAAAAGAGTATGCAATCAGAAAGGGATTAAATCCCCAATCCATTTATGGAAGGCTCTGGTCTGGGATTCAACCGCAGTCCACATAGATGGAAAACAGAAACCACTTAGCAAACATGAATGCTTGAAAAATACATTGAGTTCTGAAAAAAACTTTTCTCATAATATTTTCTTATATGACATTTTTTTACAGGTGCATGAGAGGGCACGGCAAGGTCGACTGAGGGCAAAGTTCATGCGTGAAATTCGTCTTCAGGAAGAGCGAGAAAGAATGGCCGCAAATCGCGGGGCACCAACTGTCGATGCTGATGTGGCAGCTGTTAGAATACAGAAGGTAGGGACCATCTTGGTATTTGACTGATATCCTTCAGGAGTCGATGTCTTCAATTCAGACTCACAGCTCACAACAACAACTTTTAATTCTTTATGTCATGATAATTTGAACTGTGTGCAGGCAGGTACGCACCTGGGTGCACAATTTTGAAACAAAACTCAAGCTAAGATTTCATCCTTTTTTTCAAGTGACTTGATCAATCTTGAAAGTGACTTTTGTTAAACATATTTTCTGAATAGGTTTGGAAAGGCTGTGCCATAAGGAAGAGAGTGCGTCGTGAACGAGAGGAAGAATTGATGTTTATAGGAATGGTAAGTCTATTATGTTCAATCAATTGTTATTATCATTAATGGTTCATTTTATTTAATTTTATTTTATTTGAATAAAAAAACAACCAAAAGCTTGACACCATTAAAAGTTCCAAAGTCGAAGTAAAAAAAAAAAAATTAACAATTAAATCAATACACACACACAAAAGCATTTTCAAAAGTCAAGGGATTACTCTTCCAATTCTGAGATTTATTTCTTTGTTTTGATCAGTACCATTAATTTGAATCTTTCTAAAATAATTGTTGTTGTTGTTGTCAAACTGATATAACCCCCCACCACCTCCAAGCAATCCGAAGTTGGCACCGACCGTCCTCGCAGACCGCACTGAGGGCAATCGTAGGGTGACACAGACCGAGCATGAGCGTGAATTCCAACAGGCATTGGTCACCATTAAAGACAAGCTTAGAGAAGTCGAGGGACCAGACATGAAGGAGAATATGCAAGACCAGATCCGTCAGTGGTTCTTGGAATGCAGGTAATAATGATAAACCTAATAGTGTACACTAAGTCTTGATGAATAGACCCCTTGGCAAATCGTCATCGTCATCACCATACATTTATTTCATTGCTATCCTTACATTTCACATTTCAATGCAAAGTTTGTCAATGCATTAGGTTCAAATTATAAGAAATACACAGTAATGGGAAATTAACATAAGACAAAATTGATGTCACACTCTCAAAAAGCGCCCCCTTTTAGACCAAAATGCGCCCTCAATGAGGCTAAACACTGACTCACTGAAGGCAAAAGAGGCAAATTATTGGACGATGGCTATTCTTTGCTATTTGACCACCAGACACGCCAGACATCAGCAACCATGTGGCCTTTTGTGTTATGTAAGAGGTCTTTTAGAGTCTTCAACCTTCATGTCCAAGGCTGAGTTCAGAAATCCAAGTCTACAGTGTCTGAGTCTTAAATGTGGGCAACAACTGATTCCCAAATCATGCAAGACTAGTAAACATAATATTGACTGCTTCAAATGCTAGGGTTGAAACGACGACTCCCGAGGTGATGATCCTTGGTGTGTTCGGTTTTCCAAAGGAGAAGCCTAGGGAAAATAGACCGGTCCGCGGATCATTGAGGGAGTCGAAGTTTCAACCATAGCACGAGTAAAAGCAGTCAATATTTGATTTAAACACCGCAAACATAGTTGTGCCTAGATGTCTAGATACCAAGTATCTAGACTTGGGTATAGACTGGGTATAGTACACTAGGTGCTATAAAATATTGGTCTCTACATGTAAATAGTACATTGATTGTTGTGTATTGACCCCTTGCACGCGTGTCACACGCGGTGACTGATGCCACGCTCACCATGTTGGTGGGCAGTTAGGTTTACGTGTATTAACGCCGCGTCGCCTAAAATGTGCAGTTCACTGTATAACGCACAGCACAGAGTTATATATAAAAACACACAGTGAAATTTCCCACCAGTATGGCGCATTCAAAATTGTTCTGCTGATGACGTCAGGTGTAATGGGTCAATAGTAAAACTAAGACATATCATCTGATGCGCTCTAAACCAATCCAAAGGCAGAATCTTCATGAGGGTGATAATGTACACCATGTGTAGCACTCACGGCACTTGAAGATCATCCCCTATGTCACATCAGACGTAGATCACGCTAGATATTTCAGTTCTCTCTGTATCGTTTTTCTTTCAGAGATGCAACGGGCAAGTTCCCAGACTACCCGGCTGAGGATGAAGGTGGCTCAGCAGCCATCTTTAAGGAGAAAGACCCAGCTGAGGTGAGAGACAATGTCACACAGTATCAGTAATAATGTGTGTCCTCTACAGCTTACCCCAGCAAAATTACACTCACAACTCTGCAAGAAATCCGAGTCAAGTTTTAAATGTGGGCATGCACTTTAGGCTGTCTGAAATTGTAGTCACCAGCTTAAAAAATGCAGTCCTGTTCATACCTCTTGAGGATGCTTTATGCTAAGCAAATTTTCTTGTGTCCCAATAGGAAAAAACAGAGCGTACCCATTATTACCTAAACATTATTGTGCATTCGCAGGAAGTATGAACCACAGGGCCCAATTTCATAAAGCCTGTAAGCACTAAAATATGCTTAGCATAAAATTTCTTCCTTAATAAAAACTGGATTACCAACCAAATTTCCATTTGTTGCATATTGCTTGATACTGGTATTCAGCTGTTGTTTGCTTTCTGAAAATCTCGTAGCAATTTGGTTGGTAATCCTGTTTTTATCAAGGAAGAAATTTCATGCTAATATGAAATTGGGCTTTATGAAATTGGGCCCAGGCTTGATGCTGTGAGGGCAGAAAACTTTGGCCTTGCTACTTTGCCAACCACGAACAAACATTTAAGGGCATGGGATGGGTGCTGTGTTGGGATCAAACTGTTGACCTTTTTTTAAGAGACACTAAGAAAATGGCCACTTTTGGGCAAGCGTTAGAGGGAGAACTGTATTGCAAATTGCCCGTACACTTGCAATGTCATTCAAAGAGATGGTGCATTTAATCCTCCAGTTTTCAAGAAGCACATCATCAAACTAGCCTATCTCTGGTTTTAGGGAAGAGAGCATACAACTGTGTCATGAGATCAAACTAGACCATGCTCAGGTTCAAGGGAAACAACATTCAACAGGAAGAGTCGACTTGCGGTCATCAAACTACACTATCCGTCTTGTCGAATACAAAATAAATCACAGATCTCTTGCTTCAGCTGCTGAAAAATCCTTCTCTTTTGCCGCTCCTAAACTTTGGAATAGTCTCCCCCTCTGCAAATTCACTTCATATTTTCAAGAAGCATCTGAAATCACACCTGTTCCCACAATGATTGTTTTGCTGTTTGCATTTTGTCTCATCGTTTATTTGTTTCTCTGTTTCATCACAAACCTCTGTGGGCTTGATGAAATGGCGGTAGTTAAAACATTTTGTATGTATGTAACTATTTCCTATTTCGTGGGACCAGTTAAAACCTCTCTGGCAAAGCAATTGTCTATCTTACAGCCCTTTTTGGCCCTATTCACAACCACAGCTTTTGCTTTGGATTCGGCTCAGGCTAGATTGGCTGTTGTGACAATTATGCGTGTTCGTACGCGCTCAGGGCCTCAGACGAGTTGATGGAGCCTGAAGTCGAATCCAAAGCTGAGGTCGAGGTTTCAAAAAGGGCTTATGTTCTAAGGAAACTTATTATAATGAATCAAAGTTTTTTTCCAATGATCAGACCTAATTCTCTTCATATCGATCATAAATTGTTGTCCTTTTTAGGTTGAGGCTGAATTGAGAGACAAAGAAGATGACAAAGGTAAAGGAAAGAAAGGAAAGAAAGATAAGAAAGACAAGAAAAAGGACAAGAAGAAAGACAAGAAAGGGAAGAAAGGAAAGAAGGGTAAAGGAGGAGATGATGAGGTAAGAGTTGACAAACAAAGAAAGAAAGATTATAGGGCTCCAATTTTACACTGGACCACAGTTGCAAATGTTTGCGCACAATTGCCAACAATTTCCAGTGGACTGAGTTGTACGCCGCCAGCGTTGGCAAATGTTGGAAACCTTACTCGAACATACTTTTTAAAATGGTGGACAAGCATAGGGTATTATTTTGATGTCAGAAACACAATTACAATGTATTTTCGATGGATGAAATAACGAAGTTAATTAGTTGATGTCATGATGTACAGACGAGGACTACATACAGCAAAAACAAAGTGTGCACATTGTGATACGTTTGCGCGAGTGGAACGCACCCCAGTTTGGTGCTGGGCCTGGCAACTTATGACTAGGCAAGTCCAACAGTCTCGTGTTTTTTCAATTGAATAGTAAAACCACTGTGTAATATTTTATACAAAAACAAGTGATGTTAAAATGTTGGTATTTGAGTCTGATTAAACACTTTTCATCACCAGGTATTGACCCAATTCACACTGGACGTCATCAGAATAATCTTGGATACGCCGTTTTGGTGGGCAATGTCACTGTGCGTTATTCAGTGAAGTGCACATTTTTAGGTGATGCGGCATTTACACGTAAACCTATTGTCCACCAAAACGGTGAGAGTGGCACAGTCGCCACATGTGACGTGCGTGCAAGGGGTCAATACAGTTCTATTGCATATTGGTATAGGGGTAAAAACCCAAACCACTTAGACCTTGTTATGATTATTTGCAGTTTTCTATTGAGTGAAACCTTTTTGTTTTCCATTCAGTATTTGTGACCAATGCTGTTTTATGTAATAATTCAAATTATTTGTGTGTTTTTTTTTTCAGGAAGAAGAAGAGGGATTTAAGCTTCAACCATCTAACTTTCTTGGCACCGTCACGGATTCAACCAAGGATTACGACAGTGAGTTGACCTTGTGACTTTAGTTACCCTTCTCTTATTTAATTGAAAACTATCTGCAGTAAGTGCTGCCTGGAGACTGCCATGTAAACTGTATTATAGGTTGAAGATGACCGACAGCTAATAAAAAACTAGTTCTTAAAGAGCGCATTTCACAAAAAGGCTCAATGGGTTTTACATTAGCGCCCTGGGCCCAATTTCATAGAGCTGCTAAGCACAAAAATTTGCTTGATAAAAACAGGATTACCAACCAAATTTTCATTTGTTGCATATTGCTTGTTACTGGTATTCAGCTGTTGTTTGCTTAATATCCTGAAAATCACGTGGAAATTTGGTTGGTAATCCTGTTTTTTTCATGGAAGAAATGTCATGCTAACCAAATTTGTGTGCTTAGCAGCTCTGTGAAATTGGGCCCTGGGGCCAATTTCATAGAGCTGCTTAAGCAAAAAATTTGCTTAAGCATGAAAATAGCTCGCTTATTTTACACATGTTACTGGCCAAAATTTTATGCCATATACATTGCTTATGACTAGTATTTAGCTGTTGTTTACTTAGCATAACAATTGAGTGGAGTCTTGGCCGGTAATCTGATTTTATTAAGCAATGAATTCTTTGCTTAAGCTACTCTATGAAATTGGGCCCTGGTCATTGGGCCAATAACATTCCTTTAATCTTTCTCAGCTCCCTGGGGAGTAAACAGCCCAGAGCTGCCACATAGTCTAGTGGCTTTCAATATCAACCTCTACCCTCGCATGTACCCATTTATACCCCTGGGTGAAGAGAAGCAATTTAAGTAAAACATCTTACTCATGGACAAAAGTGCCATGCCAGGGATTCAAACCCACACCCCGATGACTTAACCACCAGAACTTGAATTCGATGCTCTTACAACCACTCCGCAATGACACCTCTAAATATCTCCATTTGTTTTTTCTCACGATATTTTTAGCTGTTTGGAAGGAGCGTAATGAGGAGCATAACTTCAGTCAGAAGCACGACTCAGAGTTAATCAAAGAAGAGAAGAGAGTGGAGGTAGAGGTAGAGATAAGGACTCAAGTGGATGAGCTGATGAGACAGGAACTCAAGAATCTTAAACTGGTACGTTTTCGTCTTCCTTGTATCTTGATAAATTGGCCTATAAATCAGCAATATGTTTAGCAACAACCAATATATGACCCTTTAACATCGTTAGTTAAAGTTAAAGGCACTGGGGTGGATTTCACAAAGGTAGTCCTAACTTAGGACTAGTCCTAGGCAATGCTAAGAGGTAGGACTGGTCCTACTTAGCATTGCCTAGGACTAGTCCTAAGTTAGGACTACCTTTGTGAAATCCACCCCTGGACACTATTGGTATACTCAAAATAATTGTTAGCATAAAAACTTACTTGGTGAGAAGGGTCACGCCATATAATTGTTTGATAGTGTTTTAAAATGTGGATTTTCGGGTCATGATTTTTACAAACGAACGGTTTGTTTCCCCCCCCAAAAAAAAAATTAAAATAAAATAGCTTAGCAATGCATACAGTGCATACCTGCCAAAGGCTCAAATCTAATTGGAATTATCCAGATTTTCTAATAATAATAATATATCGAAGTCTTATTAGAGCGCATGTATCTACCAAACAATGTACTCATGGCGCTGAGTATATACAAACTTTCAGAAAGATAGGTTATTGTAGATCACAGGCCGCAAAAAATCATAACATTCCTATTTCTGAGAAGATGAATATTTGGACACCTATGTATGTATTTCCTGAAAACTAAAGGAATTAAATAATTCCTAAATAAACATCTCTTCTATGACACTACAGGCCGTTGACAGGGACAAGGGTAAAGGCAAGAAGGGGAAAAAGGGCAAGAAAAGCGGCAAGAAGAGCGGAAAGAAAAAGAAGAAGAAGAAGAGTGGGAAAAAGAGCGGGAAGAAGGGAAAGAAAGGCAAGAAAGAGAAGGATCTCACTCCGGACAGGTGAGTTATAATCTAAACTTTAAGATCAGTTTCGGAAATGATGATTTCGTCATCAAGATGAATTTTGCCAGAAGCAGGCATGTCACTGATGATGAAGCATTCATACCCAGAGAATGCTGAAAGTGAAATTGACTGCACTCTAAGGATACTTATGTGATTATCATAATTGGCAAAATTATATTGTGATATTGTTGAATGGCAAAATAGCGACACATGCATTGGGCATTTCTCTGTTAATAAATAGTAATAATAATAATTATACTTGGTTCTTATATTGCGCTTTGTCACACCCCTAAGGGGCGTATCAAAGCACACAGTATTGGTCGATCTAAATGAATAAAATTTGTGCCAAAATTGGTCCATACATGCATACCAGGTGATATCATTTTGCCAGACACCCATATAAAGAGCTGCTGCATATTCTCGGTTCTACTTCTATTGATTGGACTGAACTGCATTTGTGATGTATAGTTTTTTGGAAAATAAATTAACTGCAAGCAGTAAAAGCAGTAGTCCCAGCCGATTTTCTATACCTTCCGCCCAGGTAGTAGTTAAAAGCAGAACAGTTCTTTTCAGAAATAAGAAATCTCTTGAACAAGTAGTAGAATATAGTAGAATATAGAAAGACAGTTTTCTAAAGAACAAACTCTACCTGGCAAGTAGATACACACATGGTGTTACCACAAACCAAATATATATTGATACCTCACCATGCAATGCCTCAAATCATATAAAAGAATTGTAGGTTCACACATTGTAATTTACAATTTTCTTTTTTTTAGGACAATGGAATCTCTATATGAGGAGCTGGTTCATGAAGGAATCATTGTACGTACTCCAAAGTTTGGAATGAAGGATTACCTGGGTGAATTCAGCTACCTGGGTACAACGCTACGACAGAACAACATCGAGCCGATGCCCTCATTGTCAGATGTCAGACATCTTGTCACGCTTTATGGAATCCTACCATTAGGTAAGGAACATGGACTAATTTTATAGCTCTGCTTAAGGCCAAGTCACACAGGCCCCGATAATGAGAACGAAATTGATAACAATAAAAATGCACGCCCTCGATTGGTTGAAATGCTCAACGCAGAATACGACCAATTGGGGGCGTGCTTTATCGTTATCGTTTTTTGTTCTCGTTATTCGGGGCTTGTATGACTTGGCCTTTACTGCCGATTTCTGCGCTTCTGCTGACCGTTCCCTGCTTATTGTGCAAGCTTCAAATTACCGCGCTAGCTGTGTAAGCAAAGAATGCCTCTAGTAACATGGAGTACGCACGTGCACAAGCAAAATATTCCCCGCTGACCCGTGAAATATCACTTATAATTTGATACACGATGACATCACACTTTCATATACCTTTCTGTATCAGGGTTGGTGCTCATACAGTTTGAAGTTCATGAATTTTTCTGTTTGAAAATGAAAGCTCTGTAGAATTATTGCCCAGAAAAACCCCCAAACTTCAACACTAAACATAAAGAAAATGAAGACAAAAAATGTGATTGGGTCATACCCAGTTCCATTACTCAAAATAAAACACAAAATTAAATAATTTGTTTCCACAGGTTCCCAAGCTGTCCACGAGAAAGCACCCCTGATCAAGTCAATGCTTCTAGCAGGTCCCCGTGGCACCGGTAAACGCAGCTTGATCAATGCCATCTGCACCGAGACGGGAGCCAACTTGTTTGACCTGACGGCAGCAAACATTGCAGGGAAGTACCCAGGGAAGAGCGGCCTACAGATGTTGATGCACATGGTGATGAAGGTTGGGAGGAACTTACAACCATCGGTGGTATTCATTGGAGATGCAGAGAGGACATGGCTGAAGAAGGTTCCGAAGACAGATAAGGTATGCAGAGAAGCTTTTTCTTATCCCAATTCTCCTGAAGACGAGCAGAGTATACCACTGCGGCTCTTTTCAGATTCAACACTCCCTCAAAAGAGAAACTGTACATGGTTGTACTCGTAAGTTTACTATTAAGTACTTCTTATCCAAATTGTTGATGAAATAAACATGACAGTCGTGTGCTGCCTTTCTTGGTGTAGGCTGTTGAATAATAGGATATTTGGGTGTTCCGGCCATAGCCTCTACCAAAGCCTTTATTTATACAGAGCATATATATTCATAAGGGAGCCAGACTTTTTTTTATCCCAGCGAGCCCCTCTCACCCATAACCCCTGTTTTGCTAATTCAATAAGGCATAGGGTTGGTTCCCTCTACATGCATGTTTAACCGTGGTTACCCGCAAAAGAGGCATACAATCTTATAGCAACATGGCCCTCTCACCTTTGTTTAGGTCAACCTTTTAAAATATGATTAATTTTAAACAAAACTGTGTGCTTAAGTTTCATACACTTGAAGCGCCATACCAATGCTTTTAAGTTTGAAGCAAGCGTGCATGCAAACCAGTCCCTATCAGGAGCCAATCAGCATTGTTCTCCAGAACATCCCTACCAGGGGCTAGTTCATACTTCATTATGTGTATGCGATGCACAGGGCTGTTTTCGCAGCAAATGTTTTGTGTGAGTTGAGCACAAGTCAACTGATACGAATTATTTGATGCAAATTTGTGACATCAAAAATCGTATCGCATTTGCATTCACAGGAAGTATGAACCGGGCTTGAGGCAGGCAGAGATCTTATGTTGATTTTAAAGAAAGAAGCTCAATTTTTCTGGACCTATTCTATTTCTCCGATCTTAATTTTTTTGTCAGACTTAACCTAAGAGACTCAAGAAGGAGATCCCCAAGATGTTGAAGCTGATGAAACCAGAAGATTGTGTGTTGTTTGTGGGGACGTCCAGGTCGCCCTACGAGTGTGAGATGAAGGGACTGACCGGTGCCTTCCAGAAAGTCATCCTCATCCCGAGACCAGACTATGCGTCAAGATATTGTGAGTATAGCTACAGTTCAGAAAGCTTTGAGTCTGGAACTAGACTTCAGTTTAGCGAAACAACATGCATCAGCTTTACTCTTATATGCTCAAGTTGACAGTGAAAGTTAGTTTTTGAAAATATCATTGATAATGAGGGAAAAGGACTGACCTACGTTCATACGGTACAGGTTTTGATAGGCTTTCATAACCACTAAGTCACTAATGTCCACATAGGTGACTTACGACCTTGGTTGGGCGAGAAGTTCAGTGTGATGTTTGCAGTATCCTCAAACGTGACTCTACTTACACAAGTTTTTGCACTAAGCTTAGAGAACCGATACAAAACTTTTATGTATACACATTTCTCTTTCAACAGTGTTATGGCGCAATCTGATCATCCAGAACAGCGGCATACTGACCAATGTAATGGACATCAGCTCTCTGGCCAAGGTGACCGATGGCTACACCCAGAAGCACATCTTAACATCATGCCAGCAAGTCTTGACCGATCGCCGCATTGCTCAGCTCAACAAGAGGGCGCTGACAGCAGCTGAGTTTATCCCTCCACTGGCTCGGATTGATCCAATTTATAAAGAAGAGGAAGAGGCCTTCAAGGTAAATCAGCTATTTTACTAAATTCATGTAATGACATTGTTGTGCTACAATGGAAGAAGTTTGTGGGTGCAAGAGGGCAGCAAACTTACCGGGTAAATCCATTGGTCCAAAGATGTGCACATGCTCAGGGCTACATGAACAATGGATTTTACCCGATATTGCGCTAGGTGAGAACCTAGCGTTGACCGTTTTTCATTCTGTGTACAGAGGAAGAGTCCTAGATAGGGCTAACACATGTCCACCAACTAGACAAACACCCAAGCAAAATGACATTTGGTACCGTCCACTACCCTCTGGAATGGATCACTTGGACAGGTTGCGTTCTCTCAACCAATCGCAAGATTGTTCCTTGTGACCCCATACAGTATTTGTGTAATTGCTACTCCTACACATTTATTTTGCAATGAAAGTACAGACTCTCAAAATTTATTCAAAGGAAAGTACAACTGATGCATATGCCTTTTAAATCTAACCGAGATTGTAATGATCAAAAACTGCATGAGAATTTCTACTAAAACTGTAGTAGAAATGCAAAAGCTCAAATATTATTGATAGTCATTGAATATCAAATTCACTCTGGTTTGATTTCTTATAAACTTAATACTTGGTTATAATCATAGAACATATAAGAAAGAACATGTTTGTAAATAAAGAAGATTTCTTCCAGTGACACTGCAGCAGTAGTATGTATTCTATGATTATTGTGAAACTCTGCATAGAATTAGTTTTAAAAAAATTCAGCATCGTCATCAAGCCTGTTTCACCCCACTGCAGGAGGAAAACTTCTTCACCAATTCTCCATCTCACTCTATTCTGCGCTGTCTTTTGCCAAGAATGCCCCTGTACGTACTTGTTGTGTTTAATCAAAGGCCTCGACAGTCTCTCAGGGTCCAACAACTGATTTATTGCCCCATGAGTCCAATAACTCATTCATGACCTCATTTTATGTGGTGCTGCATTTGTACATAAAAGCTCAAGAATTAGTGGTATAACATAGACTGCTAGGAGCACATTGTCTGATTATCTAGGCCAAGGCAGTGTTTGGGTTAATGACAAGATGTCGGACCGTACTGTTGACATTGATTATCACAAATTTATTCTACTCAATAACACTGTTTAGTATGAGCATGGAGCCAATGTTCTTAAAAGATGGACTCAAGTTCAAATACATTTTGTACATGTGGTACGTGTAGGTAAAGGGGGAGGGGTTCTGAGCAGGGCTCAATTTCATAGAGCCTGTAAGCACACAAAAATGATAGTTACAGAAAAATATTGCTTAACAGAAATAGGTTACCAGGCAAAATTACATAGAGTTTACAGTCATTGTTGTGACTGGTGCCCCTCTCAATTTTTGCTTCGTCGGGAGAAACTTGCTGAGCATTATTTTTCTGCTTTAATGGCCTTATGAAATTGGCCCCTGCCACTGCCTAGATATAGATGATAGCCTTGTACACGCCCATATTTCATCAAAGATGGTGGTCAATGACATCATGTGCAATCCATCTACATTGTATAAACCATAACCAACAAGTCTGTCTTTGGATTGGCGACCTCGGTCTAAAGGAAGACACACTTCCTTCGCAGTATATCAGGGTCAATTTAGAATTGTGTTCTCTTTCTTATTTTTCTCCCCATCTTGTTTTCACAACAGCTGTTAACCAAGTGGGTTCTGAGTCAGAGCTGAAAATGCCAAGGTGCGCTTTGGCTTTGTCGTATAACCAACCTGTTGTACTAAAGTGCTGTTTATAGCACTTGGATTTGATTTCAATGTACAGTATAGGACACTGAGGCACGCACACTCAGAATTCAAGAGGCATAATTTGTCCAGTGGTGAGACTGCAGGACTTGCAATCCCAATGTTCCAATCCTAACGTGGGTTTGAATCCTCCCAAGGTAACTGCTGATTTGACAATGACATGGTTTAGGCGTATGTCACATTGCTATAGGTACTTCTGAGGGTCTATGAGGGTTTTCCTCTCACATCTTTGGAGGTATTGCTAAGTAATAGTCATTTATATGGTTTTATTTGATGTGATTTGATTTATTAGCCCCGTTCGTTCGAAAAGATACATCCCATTTCATGCCTTCTATGATAAACAGTCAAAGAAATGTAGAAGAATTAATTGGTACCTCCTCATGTTATAATGTTACAATTTAATTATACGAGATATCTAAAGAATTACAAAGGAATATCTCAAAGTTAGAGACATTCCAGAAATGAAATAATTTCTTGATCCCCTCCAGGCAGCACAGATTTAATTGATCTTTTCCATGGCATTTCATTCCAGTCCATTCCATTCCCCCAGTGGGATTTTTCCAAGGACACCCGAAGAGCTAAAAATCAATATTCTGTTCCCCCCAAAAATGGCATGCAGTCGTTTCAGGAGGAAGTACAGAATGCTGGATAGGTGTCAATGCTGCTTCTGGGAGTCAGCCAGGGTTGAAACCTGGGAATTGCTGAATACCTGATGACTCAGTCACAGTTCAAGCATTAGGGATTCAACACGGTGCTAGAAAAGGAATTATTTCATTTCAGAATCCTTGCAGTGTTCATCCCAAATAGTGCCGACCGTTATTTTAAAGCACAATGAATTGTGTGACTGTACATGTATGTGCAGAAGCATTAAAGGGACATTCGGAGAGCGAGAAAAGAAAGTCATAACCATCACTTATACATCTCATAATTATGGCTTAAGGGGACGTTTGGTATATAACTCGTCAAATTAATGGCACTTTGTAGTTCATAGATCTGTCATCTTCTCAAGTTGAAAGTAGTTTGACACATTGGGGCAACTAGTTCTCTAAGCCACTTGAGAAATCCAAATACCGTACTATAGGGTAGGTATACATGTACATTTTGGTTATCACTAGCAGTACAGCAGCTTTCAATAGTATCATTTTGAGAAACATTTCACTTCGATGGAATGTGGTTATTTGAAAACATATATACCCCAAATTTGAATATGAGAAGCCTTACTGTCAGTAATCTCAAAAACAAGATCATCTATTGAAAAGAAATTTTAAAATAGTTTTACTTAATATATACATCTCCATATAGGATTAAAACCAGCGAACTGTTCCATAAACACCAGAAGTATGCACAATGTACTTTCTGAATTCAAAAAAATTTCATCCTTGTAATGTGCTTGTTTTGTTATCACTTTTATTGAGTTTTTATTATACATTCTCCTTATGACAACTAAACCTAAGTGAAGTTTTATTAGCTGATCAGTATTAACACAAAGGTCAGTGCTGGATCCTATAGTCAGCTTAATACTGATAAAAAGAAAGAAACACTACTTCCATCTCCCACTTGACAGTAGTTGCCCGTTTTCATCTCGAGTGTTCTTTCCTTTCCCTTCAATCTCTTGCCAGACAGGTTGTCTCCTAGCTATAAGAGACATCCTGTAATTGTCTCAAACCAAACTCTCCAATTGATGTGACATTCTCCCCCTCTCATATTAAAGCCAAATCATAGACTTAGTGAATCGGAACCCTCCATCAACATTATCTTTGATTTACGTGGGTCCTGATGTGGAATAGAGTGCTTGTCTGCATTGTTTTTGTAGGCCTGCAATTTTATTAGGAAATTGATCACAGTCAAGTAGCCCTGCCTATGTCAAATCTCATAGAAACAAATTAGGAACCAACCATCTGTATAACATAGTCCAACCCTTTGTAGAATACAGGATGAATTGTTCACTAGTTTTGTAGCCAAATGGCTCATAATCCTAATGAGTATACCATGTAACAGCATTTATTTATTTATTTTATTTATTTTAAATCTTTAGACATACACAATAGTTATGTACAGGGGCTGTCAAGGTTAAAACAAAAGTATACAACTGTCATCAGAAGATGTGTAAAACCAGACCCCTGCCAACGAAAAAAATATATTTATACAATATAAAAAGGTGATTGCACTGAAACATTTTAAAATCACACAAAAGAAATCATTAAAACACAAGCAAAACCATACTATTTTTTTTTAAGCATTTGCTTTGTATGAGTGCGATAATCTACACAAATCCATGCACAGTGTGGCAACCAAAGATTATAGAGCGCCGCAAGGCGCAAGATGAGGAACTGAAGCTTTATCTATTGTTGGAACGTGAAATACGCATGGGCGCCATTTCAGCAAGTAAATGTTTTGTTTCCCATTGATAGGAATGGTCATTGTTTGCACTGATCTGCACTGATCTACTGTTGTATCAAAAGAGTTACTTGCCGAAATGGCGTCCAGCAGGATTTCACATTTCAGCCCGAGTTCCGCATCTTGCGCCTTGCGGCGCTCTATAATCTTTGGTGGCAACAGAGTCAATTAGAATACATGTGCCCTACACACCAGTGTGTAAAAAGCAAATCTCCACAAAACCCAAATAAAATTCTTTATCCCTGATTCAAAATAGACCTATACCACTGTAAATATATTCAACGTGAACACTGTCCCCCCCCCCCCCCATACTAAAATCTCTGCTCTCGGTTTGAAAGTAGAGGATTTGGGAGTGCATCCTTATCCAGGTTAAATCATGGTTGAATCCTCTCTTATTTCTATACATACCTGCTTTACCCAGCCACTACTTATACACGTTAGTGTGAATTCCCTGGGGGCGAACACATACCCCCCCACCCCCCACCCCCCAACATAATACTGAGTAGATTTCACTGTCTCTATCTAACCCATGCTATATATAACCATCTTCTTGGCTCTGTGCAGATCGAACCCATTTACCTGTAGGGTTTTTATCACCTTGATAGCAAGACTAAAAAATGTGAATTATATTGATGACCTTTTTGGTTCTGTCCTATATGTTAAAACTCTCTCTGAAGATCATTGCTACTGAACACTCATCCATCTGCAGGGGGTTGCATTTTGGATCAAGAGACATTCATTTATAGTCACTTTGAATTACCATACAGTTATATAGCCCTGTTGGGATTTTTTCTGTCTTACTCTGTTTCTCAGTCCGGTGTGTATTTCTTGAGTTTTCTGTATTTTCTTTTCCTCCCTGTGCCCTGCGGGATTGCTTATATTGATCTGTCTGAAAGATGACCTTTCCAGTTTATGTAAATCACTGTGAACATCTCTCTCTTATTGGACAGCCGAATCAGTGCATCCATTCATATGCCATGGGGTGAATGTCAAGATATGATCTCCACTCTTCTCTTTCTACTCCCGCTCAAAATTTCTCCAATTATCTTGGTTTGCCTAACGGCAAAGGTGAAGTCAATACTCTAAGAAGAAGAGTGTGTTTTACCTGATTGCGCTTGAACAACTATTCTTATAGATTGAAAGGAAGACAATAAAGAACAATATACAATACACTGCATGCTTCGTTTTTGAAAGGGCAAGGGCACCAAGGCATTTTTGTCTTGGTAAAGGGCACCCTATGATGAAATTGCAAATTTGTATTAGCATTTCAAGGGCACCAAGGCAATGACCAGGGGACACGGAGGCAATCGTCTTCGTTGCCTCCGTGAAGTATCAGGCCTGCACTGACTGGGCCCCTACATTTTTAAGTATTAATTTTCTTACTACATGCACATAAAATAATACACTTATTTCTGTGTGCATGTTGTTAAGAAAATTATACTTTGGAATTGCGAGATCAAAACAAAGCCAGTGTACATTTTCGTAATATTTTATTTAATTTGAGGGGCTGACCTTTTTAAAGCAATAAATTACAGTATTGGTGGTAGTTTTGTCGAAAACTTTACATCCGATATTGTGCGAATTTGACCTAAAAATTTAGATTTGAATTTTAAATCGACTTTTTTTTATAGATTCCAGAAAGTAAGGCACATTGAAAAGCTTGAGGACAATAATATAGAGTAATAAAAAATAGCTGCGCTTCCACGTATAAGTACTAATTTTCTTATGCATAGAAACAATAGTTTTAGAACTACGAGATCGAGTTGATTTACTGATTCTGCACAAACATTTTAACGTGCGTAATGTAATGTGTTGTAAACCAAGGAGTTTTTTTCACATGCGTATGGGCCTAAAGGCTTAGTTTGAAATAGCCTACCGGGGCAGATGTGGGAAATATATTTCGAGGACTGTACATTTGACGGTACAAGCATGGGATTTTGCGCACAGTCACTGTATTTCGTGAGAAAGATATTGAGCTATTATATGCCCATTGCAGATTTAGAATTTCGAAGACAGAATTACAGGTAAAAAAAAATGAGCAAGATGGCTGCGGTTGCTTTCATATGAAAATCTGGGATGGCCAACCAGTAACTTTTCTGTTCAGCATCTTAAAAAGACTGCTGCATCTGAAGAAGTGTGTAAAGGACATCGCACACCTGCATTCTGCATCTGATTACCCATCTTCTTATCTCAAACACTTGGGATTCTCAGCATTGCACATTGTACCTGTCAATGCAATTATTATTATACTACACAGCCAAATGTGCAGACCCCTTCAAAGTAGACATGGCCTCTAAGATATTTTTTCTGTCTCAAAATTGAATTTTGTTTCCGTAGCTAATGACTCCTTCAGTTGAGGCACTCTTGATTTTAATGAAAGGGTATAGGAAGTGGAGAGATATCTACGGGCAGACCATAACGAATTTCCAATCTGTATTGTTACCTCAGATAACCTTGCAATCAAATTGGTGTGATATGCAAATTTAGTACAAATTTACATATCCTCTCATAATGTTGTTGCTTCAATCAACTTCATTTGCAGTTGTGTTTTAAGGGGGTACAGCTATCTTCAAAACAAGTAAAAATAATTAAGGATTTGAAACTTTGCATATGGAAGTATAACAATAGGGGAGATTTGCTGTAAAGCACCATATTTCAATATTTGTTAATGATTGGTTTGAAAAGAACCAGAGTCAAGCATCCTCCTGAAGAATAATCGTTAATCTGAGAAGCGTTCCTGACAGTGTGACGCTTCTCAAGTTGAACTTTTTGGGCATAGGCCCTTACCAACTTTTGTTAACAACATCACATTCCTTCGAAGTGAAATGTTTCTCAAAATATTTCCCATAGGTCTTGGCCGACTATCGAAAGATCTCAATAGTAGACTTTTAACCCAAAAGTTGTTTTGCCACTAATTTTAAGAGTAAATACCAAAACGCACACCGAATTCCCTTTAAGTCCAAGAGGACATGTAGTTCGTAATCGCTGTGAAACAATTTTTAAGATTCGCAGGTAGGCTCCTTCTCTCTATTTTGATATTGTTTTTACGCATCTTTAATAATTATTTTCCCTCCTATTTGAATGTTTGTACATCTCCATTGAGACGGATATAATGTTTAACAATATTATTGGGGCAAACAATGAGTACAACAAAAATTGAATATTCTTTAAGACTACAGGTACAAAGAGAAAGGATGTAACATCAAAGGTTGCTAAGCAGTAGCTATGCAGTGGCTCGCAATTTGACCGTGTCCTCTGGGCATGGTCTTTATGCATGAAATAATGAAATTAGACACAGAACGTATCTTTGTAGTTATTTGTAAAAAAAAATCATAAGAGGACAATGGAGTTGGGAAGTACGCATTAATTAATTTTCAAATAATAACAATTTTGTGAAGTCACAAACTCGCTAACCCCTCATCCGCACCATCCATTAAACAAAATAATGTCATTATAGCAGAATTTATCAATAAAGCATCGTGTTTCGATATTTAATTTATTTAGTGTTATTTCAGGGGGAGGCAAATGATTAAAATCTCACTTCGACCACTACCATGTCACCATGTGTACTGGGGTCCTTCTTTAAAATTGCGGCAACCCGTCCGGGGGGGGGGACAAGTGGTTTGTGCAGACTTCTTTATGGAGTACAGGGTGGTGATATCACTCCGCCCATACTAGAATTATGATTATAGGGGGAAAATGGTGCTATTTGTCTTCAACGTTAATTGTATTAAACATCTTAAAGTAAACAAAAGTAAATTACTCTATTTAGCAAGAAAGATTTTTCACATTTTGTTTATAACGTTTATTATCAAAATTGGGGAACTTCATGTGGGTGTATGGTGGCCCTTTTCGAAAACACGGCTTCTGCTTTCGATTCGGCAGGCTACGATTCGGCTCCAGGCTCCGCCCTCTCGTCTGAAGTCCTGAGGGCATACGCAAAGCACGCCCCATAATTTGTCGAAACAACCGCGGGGCCATGCTAGCTTGGGCCGAGTCTGGAGCCCGAGCCGTTGTTTCGAGAAGGGCCCGTGTAAGCGAGGACATGCGCACACTGTGTGTTCAACTAAAAAAAATATGGCGCTCTTCGTGCAGCACATGTGTGAACGTTTTAGTGTATCAATTAGACGAAAGAAAACGTCTCAAAATGACATGTTTTTGCACTTGGAAAAGTTGACAAATGCCACAAGAATCGAGGAATATTCTGGTAAGTAACTGTTGCTATTTGAATTTGTAAATGCAAAAATAATTATGTTTTTCGTCGTCGAGTGTGCCTCATAAAAAAATTGAGCTGAAATGGCTCCTTAGAGCGCCCCCTATCGACAGGAGTAAGACAGGGCACATTCATCATCATAACATTGTTAGTTGAACCAAAGAGTATAAGGACAGAAACTGTGGGGAGAGGGGGAGTGGTCTGCACAATTTGTATCCTCTTACCAGTTTTCACGGTATCATGCCTTTTTCTTTGAATTGGGAAAAAAAATAATAATGCCATTATCAACCGATGCCCAAATTATCTTCATTTGTTAATATGAAGTATGCAATAATGATGGACATTGAAATGTTCACAGCACACACCGATCTTGGATGACTTCAACTGGCCCCATTTGTTTTGAGTTTTTCCTGTTTTCACAACAAACAAGAAAGTATGGTTTCCCAGAGACCTGGTAGGACGTCAGTCACTGCCACAGCAAGCAGTTGTCTTCATTTTATTCAAAATATTTTACAATGCAAACACAAATTTGACTACAATTTTCTTTATTTTTTACCTGATTTGAGAAGCTGAAATTATTCCGTTCATATATTTATAGTGGCCCTCACTATATTCCCAACGAGTTATGGCTAAGAAATATATCCATGGAAGAAATTATGTTTGAAAATATGTCGAAGTTCTGCACTGGCGATGTGATCATCATGTACCAATTGATAGTGTGACTCTATAGCCAGCAGTTGTCTTCATTTTATTCAAAATATTTGTTTATTAAATTTTAAAAATTACCATGGTAACTTGAAAAAAAAAAATAATAGTAATAATAATAATAAAAAAGTGTGAATAACTATTGGCTTTCAAATCTGATTTTTATTTTTTTAAATTTGTTTTTCTTCTTACTATTTATAATAAAGCGTATAAATAAACAGTGATAATTGAATCAACAAGCTGATGTTTAAATTTTAATACTAATAATAATATTGGTATGAGGGTTAAAAAATAAAAATCTCCAAAAATATTGGAAAATGATATGAGGCACATGGCTTCTTTAAGCCTCTGTATTTTTTTTCCAGAACGCTCAGCAAAATATTCAGTCATATGATTTGATCATCATGAATTGTGAATTGAAGTAGTGTTTGATGAAACTTTTTCGGTGGGCAAATATTTTTATATGGCCTCAACCATGGAGGAATAAATTCCTCCATGCCTCAACATTGTGACATATTTTTGAACCTTATAGAAATGCCCAAAATACCAAATTTTTTGCATTTACAAGTGCAAATAACCAGTGGAGCCTTACGTGTTTCTAAGTTTCGGTCAAGGGAGAGGAGACTCTTTGCTTGGCAAATAAAACCACACAATTTTTTATCTAGGGACTGTTTACATTGCGCACAGAGAGTGAAAAGATTTGCCAAGATTTTAGGGACACCTCGAAAACAGGACCTCCTACGATATATCAACCGATGCCCTATTATCTTCATTTGTTTATATATGAAGTATGCAAGCATAAATTAAAACTTGATGGACATTGAAATTTTCACACCACACACCGATCTTCAATGACTTCAACTGGTCCCATTTGTTTTGAGTTTTTCCTGTTTTCAAGGCAAACGAGAAAGAATGGTTTCCCGGTGAAGCCATACGTGAAAGAAATATCTGCAGTGACTGCAAGTGTTTTGTGAGACTCTGTGTATGACTCTTTAGCCAGCAGTTGTCTTCATTTTATTCACAATATCTTTTATGACATTTCAAAAATGACCATGGTAATTTGCAAAAAATTATAAAAAAAATCAAAAATAAATAAAAAGTGTGAATAATTATTGCCTTTTAAATCTGATTTTTATTTATTTAAAAAAAAAAAGATTCCCCTTAAATATTTATAATAAAGCGTAAAAATAAAAAGTGATAATTGAATCACCAAGCTGATGTTTAAATTTTAATGTTTATAATAATATTGATACAAGGGTTTAAACAAAAATCACAAAAACATTAGAAAACAATAAGGCACATGGCTTCTTTAGGCCTCTGTATTTTTTTCCCAGAATGCTCAGCAGATTGTTCATTCACACGATTTGATCATCATGAGATGTGAATTGAAAAAGTGTTATAAAACTTTTTCGGTGGGCAAATTTGTTTTAGATGGCCCCAACATTATGACATTTTTTTTGTACCTCATAGAAATGCCTAAAATACCCCCAAAAATCAGTAGAGCCTTACATGTTTGTGTTTCTATGATTTGGTCCAAGGAGAGGAGACTCTTTGCTTTGCAAGTCAAACTACACAAATTTTATCTAGGAACTGTTTACATCGCGCGCAGAGAGGTAAAATATTTGCCTCGATTTTAGGGACACCTTGAAAACAGGACGTCCTACGATATAGCATGGTGGGAGGGGGTGCATAAAGTGTCAGTTTTAACGCACGCTATATGTCCAGCCCAACATTGAATTAAATACATCTTATGCTACCAACCTCCCCTGAACAAATTGCCCCATTGTAAAGAAGCTTTATTATACCAAGGACGTCCTACCACTCAGGCTTTCACTACACCAACCTGTAAATTACAGGTTGGTGCAGTGAAAGCCTGAGTGGTAGGACGTCCTTGGTATAATAAAGCTTCTTTACAATGCGAACACAAACTTGACTAACATTTTCTTAATTTTTTACCTGATTTGGAAGTTGAAATTCCATTCATATATTCTTAGTGTCCCTTATTACACTTTCAATGAGATTGAGTTCACAGCTAACAAATATATCCATGGAAGAAATTATTTCTGAAAATAAGTCCAAGTTCGGTACTGGCGATGTGATCATCATGTACCAACTGATAGTGTGAGCTCATGTGCGCATGGCTTTGAGTGTAGTGCCGCAAATGGCATTATGTCGAGTGCAATATCTGAATATGACCCTTTTTAAATTTGCGCAAGCCAATCGTGCATACAAAAAAAAGGAAGAGGTAAATGAATTTTACGCTGTAAAAAAATTGCAGCTTGCGCAAATTACAAAAAGGGCTGTTACATCTCCAGTGATGGGTTTTACAACTTGCTGTCAACTGGTTTGGTGCTGTCAACTCACCTTCAACTCCTCCTATATATATTTAAAATCTGGAGGCAAAACCAGGAGTCACCCAAATTACAACTTGAGTCAAAGTTGTGGAATCCTATCACCACTGTGTTTTGGATGGCTGGTGGTACGGTGCACCCTACAATTTACAAACTATTAATTTTATTCTCATTCCCTTTATTTTATCTACAGATGAACTAATGAAGACAGAGATGTCTGGTCTTCAGTCACTGTGGCTGTCCATCCAACTGAGCAGAGATTTCTCAATCTATCAATTTTGAAGCCTAGGAGAGTCTCCAGAAATCTGCTTTTTCTATTCAATCAACGTCCTGATATACAGGTACGATTCTTCACATTACTAGTCCTGTGTTGAACCAACTGGTATTGGAAAATTCTGCATCATTCAATACTCAGGTTCTGTTTATGTGGTGAAAACAATCCAAATCAACCGAACTCTCGTAAAACGAGTTCTCGCGCTAAACCATGACTTCATACTCTAAAAACAGATCACTAAGTCTGCATACACTGCAGGAATGAACAATTAAATGGGCACAATCATCATCACAACATTGTTAGTTAAACTGTGATGAGAGGGAATGAGTTCTCGCGCTAAACCATGACCTCATACTCTAAAAACAGATCACTAAGTCTGCATACACTGCAGGAATAAACAATTAAATGGGCACACTCATCATCACAACATTGTTAGTTAAACTGTGATGACAGGGAATAGTCTGCACAATTTGTACACTTAGTAGGATTCTACATTTATTCAAATCCATAAGGTACTCATATCGGTATTTAAATATCATTGGAATCACAGCTCACAATCACTATTGGGTGATTTAATGCACATGCATACTTTTGCGCGACAGCCAAGTTGCGCGAAAGTGATGATGCCCTCTGTTGCCCAGTTACATTAAGGACATGAGACTTTCAACTCCATAAAGTTCATAGTTCATAGTTAAATTTATTTCCACTCAATCATTTAAAATGACAAAATATAACATTACAGGAAAGAAAACTTAGAGATTAAGTGGGGGAGGTCTCCTTAAAGCATGCTTGTTGGATGGAGACCCCCCCCCCCCTCCCCTGAATTTGTGTAATAAGTATTTATAAGAAATAACAATGCAAGAATTTACTGAAATAATTGAAGGCACACAATCTAGTTTATACAGGAAAAGACACAGATAAACATAAACAGGACAACACAGCAACATTGGTTCAGTAAATGGCAGTGTGGAGACGAGATAGGTAGATAGGTAGAGACATTATCGGCAGAAGTTGAATCAATTAAATAGATTAGTGGGCCTAATACAAACAGAAAACTGATTAATAATATAAAATAAGGTATTTTTGTAAGAGGACAGTTTTGGGTTTTTAACAAAAGATAGAACAGGGCTCTTGCATTTTTTAGAGTACCTCTATAAGTAAGTACGAATACTAAGGTCCTTAAAAAGAAACACAATTAATGGATTTGATTGAATGAACACTGGGAATATGGAAACCATCTGAGTGTCTAGTTGGATAAGAGTGGATTTGAGCATGAACATATTCTGGAAGGATTTGGGTAATTTCCTATAAATAAATTGATTCATAAATATACCAACTCAATGAATAGATTACTCACTAAAATGTTTAACTTTTCATTTTCTTATGTGTTTTGTCAACTTGTACAGATGTACTAATGAAGACCGCAGAGATGTCCACTTTTCATTAATGGATGGCTGTCAATCACACTGAGCAGAGATGTCACATAAGAGTCTCTCTCCAGCAGTCTGCTTTGACAACTCAAATCAACTTCAAATTTAAAGGTGCGAAACCAAAATGGATATAAACCATTAAAACAAATAAAAAAATATGAGCTTAAAGGAACCCGTTGCCTTGGATCAGACAAGTTGGTCTATAAAAAAACATTTGTAACCGTTTGTTATAAAATGCATATGGTTGGAAAGACGATGTAAAAGTGGAATACAATGATCAACACAAGCATCCCTCGAAATTCCCTGAAAGCTTGGTGAATTTTTTTATAATTAATTCCTTGACTTTCAGCCAAATCCTTCTTTTTGTTGTGTTTTCACAGTGGTTCCACTGCAGAGATATTCAGAGTGTCAAAGGCAAAGATCACATTTGATTCCCCCATAAAAAAAATCATAAAGTTGTGTTTAGCATCATTCTCATTGGACCTCTATGGTTCACTCATAGAGATAGAAAGTTGTTATAATTCTATGTCTGAAATGCATGCGATTTAGGGACCATTGCCTGCAAGGTCTGCTTCTAAAATAGATCCCTTAGCAGATTTACATTTCATCTAGTTTTTTAAGTATAGTTGGTTTTGGGATCCCCCAGAAGCCTATTTTTTTGGACCCCATGGTCAATTGTAAAGGTCAATATGGCTAAAACTAAAGACATGTTGTCTGGGCAATAACTCAAGAATGAGATTAATCTCAGCAGGGTATTAGTGTTTGTCAATACCCCTTTCTTGTTTCTTTTGATATACAGTGGGAAAATAAATTAACCTTGAATCTCGTTCTCTTTTTTCATCTACAGACCAGGTGATCCAAACGGAGGTTGTCAGATCATCCGTCATGTTGGCTCTCCATGTCGCACAGAGCAGAAGTAATGCTGAAGCTTAGTATCCAGTTATGACAACTCATTCAACTTCATGTTTGCAGGTACGATACAAAATTGATATTGATAATACAAAGTTGCAGGTCGAATTGGTGTAGTGGTATCTTTCCTACATTGCCTTCCACCTGTAGGACCCCCTGTCGAATCACTTCGGGGGAACTATGTGTATTGGGTTATCAGTTCCTACTTGTGACTGCGTGGGTTGGCCTTTGAATAATTTTCTGGGGTGTTTCTGCCACATCTAAAACTGAAACTTCATTCTTCATTGTCTTCTCTTCATAGAGTTCTTGGCTAATACAGTGATTAAGTTCGCTTTTCTGAGAGTCCTTGGCTTCACATTCGCAACCCCCCAAAAAATGAAATGAAATGAATCACATTTCTGACATTGTCAGTGTCACAAAAAAAAGTGAACCCACCCCAAGGCCAAAATAACATTGAGAGTTGAACTATTTTTCATAACTACCGCTAGAATCCTGTTTATAGCTTATACTAGTAAATAAAGTACCAAAAGTGAGCTGAATTTTGTTCATCATATAGAACTGCCAAAATGTATTCATTCTTGAAGCTGTTCATTGAGTTATGAGTGCAGTGGACACTATTGGTAATTACTCAAAATAATTATTTGCATAAAACCTTACTTGGTAATGAGTAATGGGGAGAGGTTGATAGTATAAAACATTGTGAGAAACGGCTCCCTCTGAAGAGACGAAGTTTTTGAGAAAAAAGTAATTTTCCACGAATTTGATTTTGAGACCTCAGAATTAGATTTTGATTTTTGAGGTCTCAAAATCAAGCACCTGAAAGCACACAACTTTGTGTGAAAAGGGTGTTTTTTCTTTCACTATTATCTTGCAACTTCACCGACCAATTGAGCTCACGTTTTCACAGGTTTGTTACTTTTGCATATGTTGAGATACACCAAGTGAGAAGACTGGTCTTTGACAACTACCAATAGTGTCCAGTGGCTTCAATTTACCTCTTCAAACAAATTTAAAAATGATATCTGCCAGATGTCACTTGTTACATATCTGCCAGGTTACATGTCTGAAGATTGAAATGAATTTGATATATGTACATGGCTTTATTGTGGGTATGTTCAACTTTTTTAACCTTGTTTCATTTACTCAGATCAACTAAACCAGACAGTTGAGAGTGTCAGATCTTCATCCAGAGTGGGAGTACCTCCTTGAACACATCAATCAACTCTACAGGTACGACACATTATTGTGTCAAAGATAAATAAAAATTAAATATTTCTTGGGATAACCCAAGTAGTTTGGGTTAATATCCTGCTGTTCCTTGGTTACTAGCGTAAAAACGCTTGCAATCTTTCAAAATCACTGATAGCATGGGCCAAATTCACTTTTCTATCTATCTTCCATTCAGTACATTCCTCCAGTGGAGTTTAATTGTATTTAATGAACGAGCAGAAATGAAAACGTTTGCCTTTTTATCATGGCTTGTAGTAAAGAAGCATAATGTGTGGCGATATTTACTAAACTCTAAAGAGTACTTGTTCGACTAAGAGTTCAACCCTCATGTGCCTCAATCATTGAGTAGCATAGAAATCCCCTACAATCTTGGCTTCTAGATTAGTGGCTCTGATGGCCAACTTCAACTTGGAAAGTTTATTAAGTTTTAACTTGATATACAAATTGTTATACCGACTACTACGTGCAAAATAAGATTGTCCACAAACTTGATTTTGCCTATAAAAATTACATATAGTAGTGCAACATGAACATGCACAAGTTCCAATAAATTTATTGAAGGTATTAAATCTTGTTCTTGTTCCCTTTTTTCCATCTTCAGTGAGGTCAACTTAATCCAGACAGAGAGTGTCGGATATTCTCAAGGAGTTTGCGGCCCATCATACAACCATCAGTATCGATGCCTCAACCTTTTTGTATAGTTTGTATTATTTAGTTGTAGATAAGACAGGTATAGATTTTAGGTTGTTAATTGTATGGTTAATTGTTCACACTTTCCATTGTGTTTAGAATTGATCACACTTTCCCCTGTGAAATTCTGCACTTCCCCTGTGTTTTGAATTTCTTGCACACCCAACTTGTGTTGTGAATTTCTTCCACTTCCACTGTGGTGAGTTGCTCATACTTTCACCTTGTGTCGTGAATTATCAAGTTTATAAACTGAAACGTTGTCTAGGGCTGAGTTGGAAGAATGTTTCGCTATCTGTTCTAGCACATTCATTCTATGTAGATGTATGCTGATGTATGGAGTTGACAAACTTGGTTGCCATATAGTGGAGCCGGTATGGGAATTTTTCCCCACAGGGGTTTTTGCCCATCTCATATATCAGCAATTAGCAGGCATGCAATAACTGATTTGTATGGTTTTGGTTTCTCAGCCATAAAAAAAAATTCAAAAACACAGCACAAAACATTGCTGTGCTTGGAATTCTGGAAATGTCAAATCTTTTATCAAAATATAGTGTTGCATGACTGAAATAGGAGACACTTTAGTGTCTAAATTCTTAGGAGTCAAACAAAATTTGACTGTTTATTTATTAGTTTAATATTTTGGTAGATCATTCAACGTTTCGGGTGTGCCAGGGTGCGTCACACTTCCTTTGTGTGCTGAGTACATACACTTTCACTAGTGTTACTCTGAGTTGCTCACACTTCCTTTGTGTGTTGAGTACAGACACTTTCCCTTGTGTTACTCCGAGTTGCTCACACTTCTTTGTGAGTTGAGTACATACACTTTCCCTTGTGTTACTCCGAGTTGCTCACACTTCTTTGTGTGTTGAGTACATACACTTTCCCTTGTGTTACTCCGAGTTACTCAAACTTCTTTGTGTGTTGAGTACATACACTTTCCCTTGTGTTACTCCGAGTTGCTCACACTTCTTTGTGTGTTGAGTACAGACACTTTCCCTTGTGTTACTCTGAATTGCTCACACTTCCTTTGTGTGTTGAGTACAGACACTTTCCCTTGTGCTACTCTGAGTTACTCACACTTCTTTGTGTGTTGAGTACACACACTTTCCCTTGTGTTACTCTGAGTTGCTCACACTTCCTTTGTGTGTTAAGTACAGACACTTTCCCTTGTATTACTCTGAGTTGCTCACACTTCCTTTGTGTGTTGAGTACCGACACTTTCCCTTGTGTTACTCTGCGTTACTCACACTTCCTTTGTGTGTGGAGTACAAACACTTTCCCTTATTTGGTTAGCCACTTTCACCTACTGTGATTTGTGTTTAGAGTTGCCCACACTACCCCCTGTGTGGTATACTACTGAAACGTCCCCTTTAGTTTATAACGATCCATCCCTATCACACTCAAAGATGTATGATTCAGATTCGTACATGCCAAATTCACAAAACAAAATCTTTGGAAATCATAGAAAACGTTCTCTTGCAGATAATCAGGGCACTCTGATTGTCTTCTTGAAAAACAGTTTTACTAGTCAGAGAGCACTCTGATTTAAACTGTTAACAGATATTTTAAACAAAACTTTGCAGAACTTTTGGATCTTGATTAAATGAAAAATTCTAACTTATTCTTATTAACAATTAATTCTGAATCATACGTCTTTGTACTGTTTAAGTTACATGTACGAGCTGCTCCTACTAAAACCGAGACCATTAAAAAGAGTGAAACTTAAACAAAATAATGACTTTTCTTGCAAGTAAAGCCATTAACTTTGTTTCAATGACCAAACATAAAAATAAAAATCATGGAAATCTCAGTAAAATTTTCAAAAAGTAATGACTTTTCTTGCAAGTGAAGCCATTATTTTTGTTTCAATGACCAAGCATAAAAATAAAACTATGGCAATCTCATTAAAATTTTCAAAACGTAATGACTTTTCTTGAAAGCGAAGCCATTAAGTTTGTATCCTTGACCAAACATGAAAACAAAACTAGGGAAATCTCAGTATCTTGCAGAGATATGAAAATTTCTTTAAAAAAGAATTGCAATATTTGTTTTTTTGTTGCTAATATCTTTCAGATCCTGAGGGAAAACAACAGTTTTTTGCTTTTCTTCAATTATGTTTGCTTGAGGGTCAGGGTTTTTTAATGAAATTTTCAAGATTTAAAACATGGAGTCATTGTGTAGGAGCAGCTCATTTTGATGGATTTAGTTAATGTATGTTAGGGCCTCATCCAAACCCATGAAAAACTCGCAGAGTTGTGCAAACACCTGTGCCTGTTGGTGGACCCCCTCGGCTGCCTGGAACAAGTGGTGGTCCTGCGGGCCCGGGTGCAATGGAAGGTATGTTCTTTGTTCAGTGAAATTCTTTTAGATGCACAACTAGTGCTCTCCTTCACTGGTGTAATGCCTTACAAAATTTGACGAGCTAGAGCAAGCATTTTTGGAAGCATACATTCATACTAGGGCCTGAGCTGGAAGGTAGTGGTTGGTCCCTAAAAAGTTCTGGTCGGCAAGATCTCTCAAGACGTCGGGATGAGGGCCCCTTATTATTTAGCCTTTTGTTGGTCACGTCATTCTTTTGTTCTTGAGTAAACAGGTCTGTACTGGGGATCTTTTGAGATCATCAAAGGTGCCTTGAGATGTCTTCGTTTGAGCCAATGGAATCTGGACCCAGTGGATGATGAGGACTTCTATCCAGTTGATGATATGAGGGCTGGAGAAACATGTTCTGCTTGGTCATGCCACTTCACATCCAAAATATCTAGTAAGAACATGAATTTTATTGCCTGTCGATACCAAAGATGACATTGGATTCCTATAATTTGTAGTTGTTTAAGTTGGATGTTTTTGGAAGAGGTCAAAGGTCAGGTCTATGTCAAGGTTCTTAGGGTCTGGTCATGGTCAAATTACTGCATGAGATCACAGATTTAGTTTTCAAAGCAATACCAAACAGAAAGTTTATGATGAAAGTTCTCTAAAACTTTTAAGATTCACAACTAAAACTTAACATTCAAATATTATCTGAGACAATGGTTTTAAAGAATTTACTAGGTAGAACTAAATTCATTTCCAATGCAGCGACTAAACAAAAAGTTTACCGTAATTGATAAAGTTTATACTTGTGACATTCCCAACTAAATCTTATTCTAGGATTCAAATTTTAAAATCAAATATAGGCCTATGTGGATCTAAACACTTGCGAGGTTAGCTTTTAAATCTTTGGAGAGTAGATTTTTTAAATCAGACTAGGGTAGAACTAAATAAGTGTTCAAAACGTCAAAACAAAACATAGTTTAAACTTCTCTAAAAGCTTGTACATTCACAACTAAATCTTCTAGGATATGTGGATTTTAAATTCCAACTATAGATAGATCTAAACACTTGGGACATTTACATTTCAATCTTCTGAGAACAGTGTCTAAAATCAGACTAGATAGAACTAAACAAAATTTCAAATAAAATCCAAACAAAAAATTATAAAAGTTTACCTTTTTTTAAAGCTTGGGACATTCACAACTAAATCTTATTTTAGGATATTAATTTAAAGGTCACAAAAGGTAGAACTAAACACTCGAGGCATATTAACTTATGGTGGGTTGTTTTTTTGTTTTTGTTTTTTTAATTAGACTGGGTAGAACTGCACAAATGTTCAAAGCATTGTTCGTACATAATGTTGATTGCAATTGTTTATACATATCTACAAGCTTGGGAAATCACACTTAAATCTTACATTAGGATTGACAGAAGAACTAAATGCCTAAAACGTTAACATTTAAATCTTATCTGAGGATATGGTTTTAAAATGATACTAGGTAGAACTAAACTGCAGTTTGTTCAAGTTCAAGTTTGAGCAAGCATGTTTAATGTAATTTTTCAGCTAGGGGTGTTTACTTGTTCAACTCAGTCTCCATTTTGTGTCAAAGGTCATAAATTGGTCAGCCAGCATTTAAATCATTGCATGAAAGGTCACAGGTCATTTCGAGGTTTCAAAGGTTGCAAAGTTTTGTAGGAACATTTACAGCACAAAGGCATCTTGGCATCAGGCTATTATTGCAAGCATCCAATAGGTCTAGTCTTTTAAGTATAACTACAGAAAAAAACTAGTGAACCTATGTGTTACCCAAAACAGGGGTTTGATCTTAAAAGCCAAAATTAGTTTTTGTCACCAAGAGCAAAATTTTGAGTCAATCTTTGACAAAAAGTGAAACCATTTGGTCATATTGTTTGATACTAATTTGAAGGGGAAATCAAATTGTGTTGTGCTTTGAGAATATTTCAGTGCAAACCAAGTGAAAGTATTCATTCAAAACCTTCAATTTAGGAAACAGTTATGTCGCAATTGCAAAGAAATTCAGTCCCTCATTTATAAGGCAATAATTTGAGGGGAAAACAAATGCAAAACACCATGCTTGTAATTTTTCTTAGTACAAGCCCAGCAATGTTGTCGAACAAACCAAGCGAAAGTATTCCTTAAAAAAACTCAATTTTAGGAAGTAGTTGTGCCCCAATTTCCAAAGATCTTTAGCCCCTCATTTTATTAGATAATAATTTGAAGGGAAAAAAAGTTGGGTCTGTACAAAAGTTTTGTCGTACTGTAAGGTCAATAATATTTCAGTGGAAAAAAAACAAAAAAACAAAAGTATTCCTTTCACAAACTTCAGTTCACAATTTAGGAAGCAGTCTGTTGTTTCCTAAGTTGTAATGAAATTTTTTCCTCATTTTATTTAGTTCCTTTTTCCTACTTCAAGGCCAACAATGTTTGGTTGTAACCAAAGTATTCCTAATAAGACTGCAATTTAGGAAACAGTTGTGCCCTAAATTGCAAGGAAGTTTAGTCCCTCATTTTATTAGATAATAATTTGAAGGGGAATTACATTGTTTGTTTTTATTCTTTTGCTTGCTGCTAGGCCAAAAATGTTCACTGCAAACCAAGCGAAAGTATTCCTACCAAGTTCTCAATTTAGGAAACAGTTGTGCCCTAAATTACAAAGATCTTTATTCCCTCATTTCATTAGATAATAATTTGAGGGGGAATCAACGGCATGATTTTTCTCTCTCTTGCCGCAAGGCCTAAAATGGCTGACGCAAACCAAATTAAAGTATCCCTTTTAAAACGTCATTTAAGGAAACACTTGTATCCTAAATTGCTTTTTTTTTCTTATTAGTCTTTTGTGAACATGTGTCTCTTTATTATAATATTCAGAGTTTTTTTTAATCCATAGTTACAGTAGATTTTTTGAAGTGTTATCCTTATCTTCATTATTACTTTCTCCGAGCACAAATACTGAAAATCTCATACAAATAACTCCAGGGGTTGACGTTTACTTTAGGGTCGTGTAGTAGTCTCAAATTTGGTCTATTTTAGGATGGTAGACGTTATATGAATCCAATGTCATCTTTGTTATCATTAATTGGCAAACATAGTGAGAAATTGTCACTGTTCAGCTTACTAAAACTGTTCAAAAATTTGCGACGTTTGCGTCAATACGTTATGCATTTTTCCCAAAGCCTTTGGTACATGTAATGTGTTTTACACGTCATCGTCAATTTGATTTTTAATCAAAGTTGGCCCAAAACAAGTTCAGTTGTAGCCATTTTGTTAGTTGACTACATCCGAGCGTTCAAATTGCAGCCCAATGGAAAGCAAGGGGGAAATTAGTGGCCAGTGCAAGATTTGTTTCTCCAACCAGCACACCATCATCTGGATAGAAGTCGTCATCATCTGTCAAGTTAGGATCCCATTGGAACAAGCGTCGACATCTCCTGGCACCACCAGTGCAGCTTGGTTGCGAGACAACAATCGGTGAAATCTTAGGCCCTTGAGGGCACCAGTTCATTTAAGCAAGCAACAACTACCTTCTGCTCAACACTTGCATCTAAAACGAAGCGCAAAATTGCGTCTAGCTCGTGTATATTTTGTAAGACATTACAACATTGAAGTAGACACTAGGAGTACATCTAATTGAACTTCACTGAACAGAGAACATATCGACCATTGTACTTGGGCCTTTGGGTCATCACGAGTTCCAGGTGGCCGAGGGGGTCCACCGACAGGCACAGGTGTTTGCACAACTCTGCTTTTTTTTTGGCCAAATTTTTTAATAAAAAATTGAACATGACTCTCCTTGTATCTTGCGTTTTATTTGCCTCAACCCTACCCCCCCCCATTTATATTGAGGGCCCATCTTGTCCTGGTGGAACCCTCCCCCACCCTGTAGGGACCAATGGGCAAGTCCCCACAGGGTGGGGGAGGGTTCCACCAGAATAAAGTGGACCCTCAGGCAGTCATTTTTGCCCACAAATGCAATTAGGTGTGTATACAAGTCGCTTTTAGCAAGTAAATTTGCGCAACGAAACTCCCATAAAATTAATACACACCCAATCTGTTGCATTGTGGAAAAACATGGCTGCCAAGTAGACGAGTCAAATAATGAGACAAACAGAGTTAAATAGCATCAGCCTTTATTCTTGTACACATAAAATAACACTCACAATTTGATGAATACACATGTTAGGGCAAAATTTGATAAAAATGTAAGCCATTGCATTTTAGAACAAAATTTGATAAATTCGCAAGCTTATAGCCTTGTTCATTTTGAGACAAAATTTGATGAATACGCAAGCCTTGTTGCAGTTTAGGACAAAATTTGATGAATACACCTTGTTGCATTTTGAGGCAGAATTTAATGAATATGCAAGCCTATATATAGCCTTGTTGCATTTTAGGAATTTGTTTTGATAGGACGCAAGCCTATAGCCTTGTTGCATTTTAGGGCAAAATTTGATAAATTAATTCGCAAGCCTATTATAAGCCTTGTTGCATTTTGGGGCAAAGTTTGAGCAACATTCGATAAATACGCCTTGTTGATAAAAATGTAAGCCTTATTGCATTTTTGGACAAAATTTGATGATTACGCAAGCCTATAGCCTTGTTGCATTTTGAGGCAGAATTTAATGAATACGCAAGCCTATAGCCTTGTTGCATTTTAGGGCAAAATTTGATAAATTCGCAAGCCTATGGCCTTGTTGCCTTTTAGGGCAAAATTTGAGAAAAATTTGATAAATATGCAAGACTAAAGCCTTGTTGCATTTTCATGAAAAATTTGAGCATCATTCGATAAATACGCAATGCCTTGTTGCATTTGAGGCAAAGGTGAAAAAAATTTGATAAATACGCCAGGCTAAAGCCTTATTGCAATTTCAGGCAAAATGTGAAAAATTTGATAAATATGCAAGGCTAAAAGCCTTGTTGCATTTTGAGGCAAAATGTTAGAAAAATTTGATAAATATGCAAGGCTAAATAAAGCCTTGTTGCATTTTTGCGCAAAATGTGAGAAAAATTTGATAAATATGCAAGGCTAAAGCCTTGTTGCATTTTCATGAAAAATTTGAGCATCATTCGATAAATACGCAATGCCTTGTTGCATTTGAGGCAAAGGTGAAAAAAATTTGATAAATACGCCAGGCTAAAGCCTTATTGCAATTTCAGGCAAAATGTGAAAAATTTGATAAATATGCAAGGCTAAAAGCCTTGTTGCATTTTGAGGCAAAATGTTAGAAAAATTTGATAAATATGCAAGGCTAAATAAAGCCTTGTTGCATTTTTGCGCAAAATGTGAGAAAAAATTGATAAATATGCAAGGCTAAAGCCTTGTTGCATTTTGAGGCAAAATGTGAGAAAATTTAATAAATATGCATTTTGAGGCAAAATGTGAGAAAAAAAGGATAAATATATGCAAGGCTAAAGCTTTGCGCATTTTTGCGCAAAGTGTAAGAAAAATTAGCCTTGTTGCATTTTCATGCTAAATTTGAGCAACGTTCAATAAATACGCAAGGCTAAAGCCTTGTTGCATTTTGAGGCAAAATGTGAGAAAAATTTGATAAATAGGCAAGGCTTAATGCCTTGTTGCATTTTGAGGCAAAATGTGAGAAAATTTGATAAGTATGCAAGGCTAAAGTCTTGTTGTGCTTTTTGAGGCAAAATGGGAGAAAATTGGATAAATATGCAAGGCCAAAGCTTTGTTGCGTTTTCATGCTAAATTTGAGCAACATTTGATAAATACGCAAGGCTGAAAAGCCTTGTTGCATTTTGAGGCGAAATGTGAGAAAAATTTGATAAATATGCATTTTGAGGCAAAATGTGAGAAAAAAAGGATAAATATATGCAAGGCGAAAGCCTTGTTGCATTTTCATGCTAAATTTAAGAGACATTCGATAAATAAGCAAGGCCTTGTTGCATTTTGAGGCAAAAATGTGAGAAAATTTGATAAGTATGCAAGGCTAAAGCCTTGTTGCATTTTGAGGCAAAATGGGAGAAAATTGGATAAACATGCAAGGCTAAAGCCTTGTTGCATTTTTGCGCAGAGTGTAAGAAAAATTAGCCTTGTTGCATTTTCATGCTAAATTTGAGCAACGTTCAATAAATACGCAAGGCTAAAGCCTTGTTGCATTTTGAGGCAAAATGTGAGAAAATTTGACAAATATGTGCAAGGCTAAAGCCTTGTTGCATTTTCATGCTAAATTTGAGCGACATTCGATAAATACGCCAAGGCCTTGTTGCATTTTGAGGCAAAATGTGAGAAAAAATTGATGATTATGCAAGGCTTAAGCATTGATGCATTTTGAGGCAAAAATTGGATAAATATGCAAGGCTAAAGCCTTGTTGCGCTTTTTGAGGCAGAATGGGAGAAAGTTTGATAAATATGCAAGGCTAAAGTCTTGTTGCGTTTTTGCGCAAAGTGTAAGAAAAATTAGCCTTGTTGCATTTTCATGCTAAATTTGAGCAACGTTCAATAAATACGCAAGGCTAGTAAAGCCTTGTTGCATTTTAAGGCAAAATGTGAGAAAAAATTGATAAATAGGCAAGGCTAAAGCCTTGTTGCATTTTCGTGCTAAATTTGAGACACATTTGATAAATACGCAAGTCTGAAGCATTGATGCATTTTGAGGCAAAATGTGAGAAAAATTGATAAGTATGCATGGCTAAAATTTAGCCTTGTTGCATTTTGAGGCAAAATGTGAGAAAATTTGATAAGTATGCAAGGCTAAAGCCTTGTTGCATTTTGAGGCAAAATGTGAGAAAATTTGATAAATATGCAAGGCTAAAGCCTTGTTGCGCTTTTTGCGCAAAATGGGAGAAAATTGGATAAATAGGCAAGGCTAAAGCCTTGTTGCGTTTTCATGCTAAATTTGAGCAATATTCGATAAATACGCAAGGCTGAAAAGCCTTGTTGCATTTTGAGGCGAAATGTGAGAGAAATTTGATAAATATGCATTTTGAGGCAAAATGTGAGAAAAAAAGGATAAATATATGCAAGGCTAAAGCCTTGTTGCATTTTCATGCTAAATTTGAGACACATTCGATAAATAAGCAAGGCTGAAGCCTTGTTGCATTTTGAGGCAAGTGAGAAAAATTTGATAAATTAGCAAGGCTAAAAAAGCCTTGTTGCATTTTGAGGCAAAATGTGAGAAAATTTGACAAATATATGCAAGGCTAAAGCCTTGTTGCATTTTCATGCTAAATTTGAGACACATTTGATAAATATGTCAGGCTAAAGCCTTATTGCCTTTTCATGCAAAATTTGAGCGACATTCGATAAATACGCAAGGCCTTGTTGCAATTTGAGGCAAAATGTGAGAAAAAATTGATGAATATGCAAGGCTTAAGCATTTATGCATTTTGAGGCAAAATGTGAGAAAAATTGGATAAATATGCAAGGCAAAGCCTTGTTGCATTTTCGTGCAAAATTTGAGCAACATTCGATAAATATGAAAGGCTCAGCCCTTGTGGCATTTTCAGTCAAAATTTGATAAGTACACAAGGTTATGCCTTGTTGCATTTTCAGGCAAAATTTGAGCAACATTGGATTAGTACACAAGGCTGGAGCAAAATTTGAGCATCATTCACTTAATATGCATTAAAGCCTTGTTGCATTTTCAGGCAAAATGGAGCAAAAATTGAGCATCATTCGGTAAATGCACAATGCTAAAGCCTTGTTGCATTTTCAGGAAAACTTTGAGTGGATAGATATGCAAGGCTAAAGCTTTGTTTATATATTCCGACAAAATTTTAACAAAATTTGAGCAACATTGGATACATACGCAAGGCATTTTCATGAAAATTTGAGCAACATTGGATAAGGCCTTGTTGCAATTTCAGGCACAATTGACGCAAGGTCTTGTTGCCTTGTTGCATTTGCAGGCAAAATTTGAGCAACATTGTCTAAATTCGCAAGGCTATACTGTTGCATTTTCAGGCAGAATTTGAGCAAAATTTGATAAATACAAAAGGCATTTTTGTGAAAAATTTGAGGAACATTGGATTATGGCAAAATTTAAGCAAAATTTGAGCAACATTGGATTATCACGAAAGGATAAAGGCATAATTTCAGGATAAATTTGCATGGCTATACTTCTTGCATTTTCAGGCAGAATTTGAGCAAAAATTGATAAATAGGCAATGCTAAAGCCTTGTTGCATTTTCAGGCAAAATGTGAGAAAATTTGATAAATACGTCTTGTTGCATTTTCGGGCAAAATTTGAGTAAAATTTGATAAATACGCATTGCTATGTAGCCTTGTTGCATTTTCGGGCAAAATTTGGTAAAAACATCAGTTATGTTCATGATCAACACCATCTTCACATTTGCTTCACATGTTGATAGTTCCAAGGCTGCAACAGGTGTCAGCACTCCATTAAGTAGAGCTTGAATCTCCCTGGGTTCGTTCATTCAGGCCTTGCTTCATTCATTCAGGCCTTGCTTATGAACTGACACTGTTATTTTTGGTGCTGCTTCGTGGGTGACAATTGGTCCTTAGGAGATGCAGTTGTTAATACCACCTCGCAGTTGGTTCATATGTAAAATAAAGCAATTATTCTTGCATTAGGCTTGTTTTAATAATCTGATCAATTCAACAAACTTTTGTTTGATGGTTTTTCACAACATGCACTACATGAGGAAAGAACAAACAAAATGGTCAATGGTGTTTATGATTGGCAAGAACCTGTATCTCTTTTGGAAAGGTGTAAAAAGACATTTTGGTTTATTTGGGGGGGGGGGTACTCTGATGAGCAACAAGCCGGGGCTCCGCTTAAGCGCTTGAATACAAAGGGGCAAAGACACTTCTGGGGGGGCGGGGCTTTCAATGTATCAAACTTCACATTATGCATTTTTCAACCTCATTGGGGACAAGAGGGTGAGAGAAAGGGTTTTAAGCAAGAGTTGGCTCCTACTTAATACTAAAGTTAAGCACAGTGTCAATTATTCTAACAATGCATCAGAAATGCTATGAGGGACTTAATATCCCGGCACTTACAGGCTCACAGCTAAATGTCTAAGTTTGTCTTCGCGGTTGTATAAACTCACCTGTATAGTACATGATGGACACATCGAGCTGTCGGTGCCAGTGGTCTTCTTGATAAATGGAATGATTGGAGCTGTCAGCAAAAGGTACACGTCTGAGAGGAATAAAAACAAGTGAACGAGTTAAAGTTATTTCAACAAAATGTTGTTCCCTTAGAAACACTGGACACTATTGGTAATTACTCAAAATAATTGTTAGCACAAAACATTACGAGAAATGAATTCCTCTGAAGGAACATAGTTTTTGAGAAGGAAGTAGTTTCTCACTAAAATATTTAAATTGAATTCAAGACCTCATCTGAGGTCTCGATTTCAAGCATCTGAGAGCACACAACTTTGCGTCAAGGGCGTTGTTTTCCCCCATTATTCTCTCACACCTTTGATGACCAATTGAGTTCAAATTTTCACAGGTTTGTTCATGTATGCATATGAGAATTCAAGACTGGTCTTTGACAATTACCACAGGTGTCCAAAGACTTTAAGCATCTTTAAGAGTGAAGCGTTGCTAAGAGAAGCCAAAATGTATGGCACCATTTACATGAGCACTCAATCGAATGCATAAATCCATTGATCAGTCCTGTCACTACTGAGACATCTCGCTCCTATGACCAAATGCTGCCCCCCCCCCCCCGCCCCATCCATGCAAATTTTAAATTTATTAAAATAGTTTGCTGCTAAACATAGGAAACTTAAGCTACTAGGGCAATCTCGGTGGTCTGTAGTTGTGTAGACATTTAATTTATAACGGCAAAGGTGGTGAGTTTGAACCCCACCCGAGTAATATGCCTTTTGATTTTTTTTTTCCACCTGAGTGCCAGCACACATTTGTATAGGTCAAACTAAAATAATCTTCTTCATCCCCGATGGAAATTTAACACTTATTAGCAAACAACTGCTGCCAAGTTTACTGCATTTGTGTATGTCACAATGTAGTTCAACTTGTACCTTTATTTTGTTACTCACCTGTATATAAAATGGACCAGTCCTTATTTTAACTTACCTTTTTACAAACTTAGTGGAACAGTCTAAACTAGTTTAGATCACCAGGTACATGTACATTCAGGCAGTGGATTGCCTCATGCACTGTTAACCAAGTGGTATATTCCTTTCGTTAAAATTAGCTTTTGTAGCACACACATTACTTGTTGCACCATTAGTTACTTTGTTCATATAGTGGAATGTTTCTTTAAACCTTTAAACCTTTAAGTAGGGTTTCATTAGGCTTAACGTAGCACGTAGAAGTAACAATAAAATTGAAAACTTGTTGTTTCTCATGTTTACCTTTTCTCTGAGACCTCATCTTGATTATAACTTGATTACGGATCCCCAGGCAGTTACATGCTTAGTGGAAATGCAGGTGTTCTGTGGCAGAGATCCCCTCACTATAAAACACAAACAAGTAAGAAATTTATATGGTAAATTAATCTTCCTCCTCCAGAAATAACATTTTTGGTCTTCAAATGTTGTTTGGAGTAGATGTTGGGGTACGCAGGCCCGTAAAAAAACTTTAAAAAAGAGAAACAAAAGTCCGCCCCACAACAGAAGCACAAAAAACACCTAAAAACACAAAAAAATTCCCCCCCACCCCTCAAAAACCAACAAACATTTATGAAATACAATCTGTCCTCCTTTTAAAAAAGCCCCTAGAACCCCCCCACTCAAAAAAATAAATAAATAAAACAAAAATCCACATTTGCCCCCCCCCCCCCCCCCAATCATTCCTGGACTCTCAGCCCAATAGAGGGTGGATTTAAAAAGGGCCATAGCACACTTAAAATTAAAAACACACAAAGATGCGCCCTAGGTGCATGGCAGAAATTCACCCTGTTAATTATCATAGTGTTCACATTGTCTATTTTCAATAAGCTTGTAACCACCCTAACTCATTGCCCATTCAAAGCTGTCACGATTGCCCCATAAATAGTGAACATGCTGGATTCCCTCTACGTATTTGCCACATATTGAGCTAAAATGCCTCAATAGAGCGCCCCCTGGAACGGAGTAGGACAGGCATGTACAACTGGTTGGGCACAACCATCATTACAACATTGTTAGTTGAACTTTGACGAGAGGGAGTGGCCTGCCCATTTGTACACATACATGTATATGGTGCTACATTTATTCAAGATTATCTCTTCCAAAAACTGCGCAATTTGACGACAAATCCATATTAGTACTTATAAATTTAAAGTTCGGATAATCTTCCGGTCGTCGCCACCAATGGCCTCAAAAGAACTTGTAAACAACTCATTTGTGAATCTGAATCTGCATGTGTGGTCAAACGATTGATTGTGGGCAACTTGTACACTTGGTTTATGAATATTAGGCAAAATAAAAAAAATAAAAAGTTGATTGCCCTGCCCGCATCCTTTTTGGGGCCGCATCCTTTTTTTATACTATTTTTTATTTTTTATTTTTGTAAAAAACAAACGAAAAAACCAACATGTTTTTATCCATCCTTTCAAAAGGACTGGCCTAGGGGCTTTTCCCGAAGCTAGCGTGATGCTCTCAAACACGTGTAACCGTCTGTTTCGTAAAACCAAATGAGTGAATGCCTATTTAGCAAATCCTTTTAGTGTAATAACAATCCGACCCTGTTAACATCATGACCTGGGTCCTCATGCAACAAATCGATATGTAAAATAAGTTTGCAGTGGGTTCAAACTGAAGAATGGTGGCCTGTTTGATTTGAAATACTAAGCGACCGCCTTGGAAAAAAATAATAAATACAAAATAAAGAGGCCCTCATCCTCCTCTTTTGGAAAATGTTGCTTTTAGTATGTGTCATTACTAGGAAGTGAGACTTTCAACTCCATATGCTCGTTATGGGGCTGTCATGTTGGGTGGGGCAAGACTGAGTTAGGTTGTCTTCAAATTACATCAAGAAGAAAAATCCCTGAAACATTAAACAAGTAAATGAAGCCATAGCACCCACACACTACAACAAATGAAATTGGAAACATTTTCCAAAATCGCCACCAATTTATCCACCTTAATTAGCGTTTTTGGGCGTTTTATAAGGCTTCATTTAGTCTTCATTATGCAGTGCCCGAATCTACAGGTAAACAGGTAATGTTTAACATGTTGCCACGCGTGCGTTTCGAAACTGCCGCCGTGTCGAACGACATTGTCTATTGTTTGCCTCATTTTTACCGTTTCAGAAACTCATAATGAAACGAAAAAAGTATTCTACGAATGCTATAAAGCATACTCTACTCACCTCTTTCATTGTTGTAGTTTTTGTGTCGACTTAATTACATGTAAATTGTGGAAGAACATGAGAGAAAATTCTTGATCCTTCAGCCATTTTGTCTTGCAAGAGGGCACACCACGTGAGAAATTTGCATATCACGAACGTCCCCGGGACCGGGACAAGCCATTAACGGTGATACCAAAGCAAAGACGTTATGAGAGAGCTTTATTTATGAATGGACGATATAGTATTAATAGTAAACATTTATATGTTATTAAATTTGATAGTTTAGCTATTAGAGGATTTTAAAAACTGTTTTGGAGAGTTTTTTAGCAAGTATTGCGGAAGAAGGAGAGTCGCGATGTTTCAGCCCTAAATGAATACCCCCATTGAATAATGGAACGTGCAAGCTATTTCGGTATGTCCTGGATATGATATCCAGGGGTTGGGGGGGGGGGGGTAGTAGATTTTAGCAAAAACAATGGGAGGTATCATTGTATGCATGTAACTAATCTGCAATCTGCAAGATTTTAATTTCTCTGTACCTCAGACTGACTAAATGAACAACTGCTGGTGATTAGTGCAAATAGAAAGTGTGAACATGTGTTTGAGGCAGAGGAAAGAAGGGGCGGGAGGGCGAACTGGGGGGGGGGGATGCTGTCTTAAAGACACTGGACACTATTGGTAATTGTCAAAGACCAACACCAGACACTATTGGTAATTGTCAAAGACCAATCTTTTCATTTGGAGTTTCTCAACATATGCATAAAATGCATACAAATAACAAACCTGTGAAAATTTGAGCTCAGTCGGTCGTCGAAGTTGCGAGATAATAATGAGAAAAAAACACCCGTCACAAGAAGTTGTGTGCTTTCATATGCTTGATTTCAAGCCCTCAAAATCTAAATCTGAGGTCTCAAAATCAAATTCGAAGAAAATTACTTGTTTCTCAAATAAGAGGGAGCCGTTTCTCAGAATATTTTATACTATCAAAAGCCCCCCATTACTCATTACTAAGAAAGGTTTGAGGCTAATAATTATTTTGAGTAACTACCAATAGTGCCTTTAAACTGATGCATTAGTAGAGTTTTTACTAGACACAAGGATTAAACCACACTTATTAGACAAATTGAATCTTCTGTGCCTCAATGTGTTTCTTTATTCTGTTCTCCAGTTACTCCACAGTTCCCTCACTGTAACCTTACAGTGCATAAAAGTATTTCATTTATCTATTACAAGTGTGATCATGTGTGAACATGCTCAACTGTAGACTTGCGGACAAGTCGTTAAATGTCTGACGCAGTGATAGCATTCCAAGTCTATTCCGAATCTCCCCACGGTATTCTCGCGAGACTGCTGGCCCCCGCGAGACTACTGCTCTCACAACTCATTCCCATTTTTAAAACAGAAGTAGAAGTCGGCAAACCAGCAGTTCGCGCGAGAGCAGTGATCTCGCGAGATCACTGCCAAAACTCGAGTATCTCACCACGGCAGACCATTAACGACTTGTCAACAAGTCTAGCTCTACTAATGCCTTAACCCAAGATAATGCTTTAATTGCTGGAAATATTGAAACTTGAAAAACAGACAAGATCATAAGGGGTTAGTCTTGCATTTTCAACAAATTGTTGTTCACTTTTGAGGTTGCAATTTAAGGCTCTAAACTTATGCAGTCTACTGTAGCCTTCTATTTAAGCAGTTACAGAGATCCAGTCACGAGGAAAGATACCACTACGCCAGCCCGACCACAATTACTGCAACGAACCTTTGGGTTTTGAAATTCTGGGAGTTGAATCTTTAATTGAATCTTCTATTCCTAGTCAGTACTGTATTTTGTTTAAAGAAAATCATCTTTATTTATAAAAGAAGGTACATTATACCTCGAGAATCAAATCATCACAGAGGAATTTAAAACTTAACTGATTCTATAGACCAATCCGACAAAAATTGGTAGCGCCCTCTATTGGAAAAAATTTACAGCTGCGGTGTCTTTGAGCATAATTTAGGCACTGAAGTCACAGCAGCAAATGGCACGCGGTGCTCAACAATTGCGCCTGGATTGGTGTATTCAATTGATTCACATGTACATCCTCCAATTTAATCGAAAGAAAGTATAAATAAAATAATTTTATTTGAAATTACCAAGCAAAGTTCAATACTACCATTTGTACTACATTACCTTTTCATATAAAAGAAAAGAAATTAAGACTATCTTTTTCTTTTAAAAATTTCCGCTTCCCACTTTTTTCTTTTTAGTAACAATGGTTAAGAAGCTGCGTTAACTACAATAATTTGATTAAATACAAAAAAATGAGTAGTGTATAGTGCTGTTACTGCATCACAGGGTACCGATATAAACTATGGATACTATGCAGGGAGCTTAGCTGGTAACTCAAATGAGTATTAGTAAAGATATTTCCTTCTAACACAATGGGTGCGTTCGTTTAGCTTCCCTCGGTCATCCCTGGTCTGCCCCGGTTTGTTCGAATAGCTTTTGACGTCATTCCAGGGGCTCACCCAGGTCAGCCCCCAGTGCCCTCCTTGTGGAGTGGGTTACTTGGGGGCTGGCCCCAGGTAAACGACGTCACTACGAGAGCGATGAGTGGTCGTTCGTTTAGCTCTTGTCAGGGGCTCATCCGAGTGAGCACCGCGGGTAGACCCAGGGCAGCTAATCAAACGCACCTAATGCCTGCTAGTGCATGTATTCAACATCAAATAGGACAAAAAGGTGCCGCTCCATGCCCAAACCAGGGCCAAATTTCATAGAGCTACTTTAGCACAAAAAGGTAGCTAAGCATAGCTACATTATGCTAACCAGATTGAGGTTACCAGCCAAAATACCATGTCACATGTACAATTTGTCACTGGTATCCTGCTTATTTCTGCCGAGCAAAATTGTCTGCTGATGCAGCTCTATGAAATTCTGCCCAGGCACTCGTTTGCGATGGTATGTCAGCTTGATACTGGGTTTAGAACAAATCTTCATGTTACGGTAAAAATTATTATCCAATGCTATAATTTGGTCGTTAAAATACCCCAATAAGTCTGTGTACAAATTCAATGAATATATGTGCAGCTTGTACAGAACCAATAGTTAGTTTTATATTTATAGATTTTATTTTTTACATCATTGGAGGCGACCGTTAGACAATGAATTTATCTACCTCACCGACGTCCATTGTTGGTTGATCATTAACAGTGTACTGAATCTTGAACTTGAGTCGAACCTTCTCCTGTGGATCAAAGGAGAATCAATGGTCAAATCCAATGAAAAATGGTGGCTAAAGGTTGTGGGTTCATATCCCACCAGGGTAATATGCCTGTGGAATTTTTGACAGGACTTGGGGGAAAATACTGAGTATACAGTTCATTACAGACATCGATCTATCGGTAACACACAAACAGTGCATCAAATTTTTTTCTTCTAAAGGTCACTCTACAACCATGTTACTACAGACAAGCTCTAGGTAAAGTGTTAGTGACATAAATGGTTTTCTCAGCTATATTAGTAACTATTTCTTATATAGCGCATTTTACATTAACGTATCAATGCCTTGGTCATTTGGGCCACCCAGTAATCTTTCTCAGCTCCCCGGGATGTATACAGCCCTGAGCTGCCATGGCCAAATTTCTGCGCTAGCTGTGTAAGCTAAGAATAGTAACTAGAAGTATGTACGCGCACAAGCAAAAATTCTCTGCTAACCCGTGAAATATGCTTGACCCAAGTTCGGAATTCCCTGCTTCTATAAGCACAGATTCTGTGCTCAAGGCAACAGTGGACAAAAATCCCTGCACAAATCACATGCTTAGCATAGAGTGGCTGGCTTATAGACCAAGCTGGAGACTAACATTATCTCTACCTTTTGTGGGTTAGCTATGAGCATGACTTGGGTGATTGCTGATGGGGGTAGAATAGGATTAAAGGCTGGGAGATCAGTCGCCGATGGTGGCTGGAGTTTGACTCTCATCATCTGCAACACAAAATCAACAGAACGATAAAAAAAGTAGCAAACCAATTATAAGTGATATTTCAGGCCAGGAGTTTCACCTGTAAGTGGGCAAGGCCTTATTCATTTTCCAAAGGGCGCTTTCATTGGAATATCTTATAGTTTATTGGAAACTTCAGAAGGGGCACCAAGGCCAAGATCAAGGTACATATGCCATGGTCTCTGTGGCCTCTGTGTAATTCCAGACCTGATGTATGAAGTTTTGCATGGAGTGAATAGTACGAGGCAACTATTACTAGTTAACTTGCTGATAAAACCGTGTGTTAACTTCTTTTGGGGCCAGTGTTTGCCGATGTTATGGTGTTGACATTGCGGACAGCGAACTCTGCTCTTCTGCAGGAGAATACTGGACTGCTGCTGCTGCGTTACATTCTACCGCTTTACTCTACACTTCTGTTTAAGTACTGACTTTACCCTAACACAAACCCCAACATTTGTTTCAAGGAGAATTCATCAAAATCACAAGGGAGTAAGCTTTTGCAGGTGACCCCTCCCTCTACTGGAAGTGTCGTGGCCGAGCGGTTAAGAGCATTCGAACTCTGATATTTCTGATCAGCAGAGTGTGGGTTCGAATCCCCAGCCGTGACACTTGTGTCCTTAAGCAAGACACTTAACCATTGCTTCATCCTTCCTATGGGACGTAAAGCCGTTGGTCCCATGTGTTGTGTAATGCATGTAAAAGAACCCTGTGCACTTTTCGTAAAGAGAAGGGGGTTCGCCCCGGTGTTCCTGGCTGTGGCTGCTGTATGCACCGTAGCACCTTGTAAACACTTATAAGGTGCTAAATCATTGGGTCTCAAGATTCATCACTGCAATTACCTACCATTCTGAAAGTTTCTATATACTCAGCGCCTTGAGTACCTTGTTTGGTACATACGTGCGCTCTATAAGACTTCGATATTACTCTACGCTACTGTAAAAATACCCACACTTGTTTCATAGCCATAAAAGTTCTAAACCTAAATATACTCAGCAATAATACATAGTGTAATACATAATGCCAACACAAACTGAAACTTTCCACGATTTATTTTGTAAACTGTCTCACCGCTAACATTCAAAACATCTACTCTCTGGAAGTTTTTTAATTTGAACCAAAATCACCAAATGTATAACTTTTAAACAATTTGTAAAAGCTTACCTTCGGTACTGCTGCCTGAAAAACTACATTTTTTACAGGCGATGGATTCGTACTCATGGTGGAAACAACCAAAACAGTGATGTCAGGCCTCGGGACATTCTTTGCGAAGTGAAACACTGTTTTGATGAGGTTTTTCTCATATGCTGTGATTGGTGGCACAGTGCCTGCAAGAATAAACAGAAGAAACAAACAAGGTTCTTAATCTATGGCATAAACAACACAGAAAGGTGCTTGAAGAAGGAAACAGCAACATGGCCCGATTTTTGTCAAAAGTTTTTTTTTTTAATAAAAGTTTTCATGAATCATGAATTTTTGCTGCTGTTTCAAAGCAAAAATCACACAATTGTTAGCAGCAATATGTGAGCTTTCAGATTGAAACTAGTTTAAGGGGGTTTTAGGTTGTTGCTTTTTCTTCTTTCCACATTTACCAACCCTGTCTCTAAAGTATGTACTTGCTGCCCTCAAATCAAAAACACTACACAGTCGTCGTGTACAACTGATTGGCAGATAACTAGGCGTGACAATCCCTTCTCAGTATTCCTAGACAGGAACACCCAACCTACAGCCGTATAGCACTGATGCAAACACATTGCCGAGCGGTTAAGAGCACCGGATTCAAGCACTGGTGTTTGATCAGCAGGGTGTGGGTTCGGAATCCCGGTCGTGACACTTGCTACCTAAAATTGGGGAGGTAGTGCTTTCTGCTCTACCGGCCAGGCTTCGAACTGATGATACCCAAGCCAACATTCGTATGGACTGTAAAAGGAGTAACTCTGTTTCAGCCCTAGGAGTAGGTGACAATGTCCTCTGGAAAAAATAATTGTAGCCCACATCTTGAAGTGGCCTTCAGGCCTTGTGTGTCAGGCGACTTGCATAAAAAAAAAAAAACACAAGGAAGGTTTGGTATTGGATTGAACCAGCTTCACCAAGCCACTTAAAATACCACTCACCTGGCTGAATTGTTTCAAGCGGTACAAACATGTCGGCTAACGAGAGAACCGTCGCAATGGCTGGAGAAACAGCTGCAGGAGAAGCTGCTGCAGGTGCCACTGACTGTACTACAGACTGTGATGCCCCTTGTGACTGGGCTTGTGTTATCCCTTGCGTGGGTGCAGCTAGCACTTGTTGTGTAGGTTGAAATGTCGACATTTGTTCCTGAGAACTGCAAATATATCATCGAGGAAAAAATAGTGTTGAAACTTAACTCATGGTAAAGACTGGCTCAAATTGGATCTGCTTGATGAAATACCAGAAAATACAGAGCCTATGTATATCTATATGTGTATATAAATGTATATGAAAATCAAACAAGTTTAGGAGTAGGGGCATTAAAAAGAACATTAGTAAGAGTGTTAGTAGGAGAGAAAGTATGAGTCTGTAAGAGTAGGAGTTTTAGTAACAGGAATACAAGTTGGAATGTGACCTCTAGATCTTTATCAGGCTGCCTCCATCTTGGTCATGTACGTGGTATTGAATAACAATAATGAATGCTAATAATCATTTTGCAAATAGGAGCCAGACTATTTTGTTCTTTCAGCCTTGGAACGGTTACATTGATATCAATGGGAAATATTCAAGACGGCTGCACCATGATAAAGGTCTATAGCTTTGCGTCCCATCCAAAGGAGGCAAGTAATAATGGTTAAGTTGTTGCAAGTAATGGTGTAGTGGGAGTTTGAGTACAAGGAGGTAGGACAATGAGTATTGGTAAGAGTATGAGCAGCATGAGTAAGAACACTAGTACGAGTATAAGTTGAAGCAAGTGTGTGCAAGGAAAGATGATAGAATACTGCAACTGTTAAGAGATGCTCACCTCACACCCGGCTGCTTGGTTCCATTGACCTGTTGTTTCATCATACTCTTTCCAAGACTCTCCAGATCGGCAAATGGCGAGTGCACCCCACCCTGAGATGTTGCAGCCCCTCCCCCACTAGGGGGACGACTGTACTGGGGTAGCCTGACTGGTGCAGTATTAGTCCTGGGGTTCATTCCCATGGGTGTGGCCTGGGCGGTGTTCATTCCCATGGAAGTGGCCTGGGCGGGGTTCATTCCCATGGGTGCGGCCTGGGCGGGGTTCATTCCCATGGGTGTGGCCTGGGTGGGGTTCATTCCCATGGACGTGGTCTGGGCAGGGTTCATTCCCATGGGTGTGGCCTGGGCGGGGTTCATTCCCATGGGTGCGGCCTGGGCGGGGCGCACCATCATACCTGCTGCTCCACCTGCTGTTGGCATGGCCATGGGTGTTGGGTTTATTCTTGCCTGTAGGTTATTGACTTGTTGCTGACTATTAAATACAGAACCCTTTAAAAATGACAAAATTTCAAAAGTTCTTTTATTTTCCTTGAGTTTTGAAGGGAGTTGGTGATCATTTGATTAACGACATTGATTACAGTTTGGCCGAGTCAGGCATTCTGATTTTTCTTCAAGGGCAAATCTTGAAAACATACTAAAGAAAGAAGAATATTATAATTGTTTGGGGGCTAACCATCCTTACTCACAGCTAAGAGCTGAATTGCGAAGGACGCGGCTACAACGTGTTCGAGAAGCTGTCATGCAAGGGCGCCTTTGGCTGCCAGCCACATCAACTCATTATAACCACGGAGCACAGCCAAAGATCAAAAGTATTTGATTTTTTCTCATGAGGGAGGAAAACCGGATGGTCTGGAAAACCCTCATGGCACAGCAGAGAACTAACGCACAACTCAACTCACGTATGGCCCTGGCCAGGAATCGAACTGGGGTCACCTTGGTGAGAGGCAAGCACTTTACGCACAAGCCAACCATGCCACCCATGCCTGCCGAGTCAAGATACTATTATATACTCACAGGTTGTTGATTCATAAAGTTGTAGTTGGGCAGAGTAGATGTCGGGGCTGGCCCAAGCATATTCTCTAGAGAGGTTGGGCTTGTCTTCTGGGTGACAGATGTCCTGACGAAGCTTTGGGTCGTAGATGGAACCTGTGATGATGCTGTACTGATACCTATATGACAATTGGGAAAACAGTAAGAAAGAAACACTGCAGTTTCTATTAACAGACTGATCCCGCTAATTATTGCTAATCAGGGATTTTTTTAAGAGCATTTTCTACTGAAGCAGCTTGTATCAAAGGCCAAAAAAGAGCTCAGGCCAGAAATTGGGCCATGGAATTTAGCCATGGCTGTGGCAATTCGCTGCAACAACGCTAAAGAAGACTTTCCCGCACTCGGGCCAGAGCCACTTAAAAAGCCGTCAACTCGGACATGGTCTTAAGGGCAAAGTAAACCTTAGGGTTTTTCCCCAACAAATCTCCAAACCATCATTATTCAAAGAGAATTGTTCAAAAAAATAGTTAACACTTTCAACAGCTGCAGTGCTTCTCACCAATAATATTTGGAGTATTTACTAATCTATGGACCCTACCTGTAGGCGCTACAAAAATGAGATCTTTCAATAAATGTCATAGCCTTACCTAATGATGAGAGTTGATCCTGAAGCAGTTGGGTGCTAGACTGCTGAGTTGTTTGTGGTGCTGATGGCTGGACGTAAGCGGGGAATGGGGGCAGACCATCATTTGTGTGCGCGGGCGGCGGATCAAGCCCAGTCAGATCAAGCAATGAATCTGTGAAAAATGAACATAGTCATAATAAACTGCTGCCAACAGATAGGATTCAAACTGCCTGTAGCCACTAGATTTGTGGTCTAGTGGTGAGACATCTGCTCTAGCAATGCAAATATCTTGAGCTCAAATCCCACTAGAGTAATATGCCTGTGATTTGTTTTCACAAAACTCCGGAAGGTACGGAGTGTGCAGAGCTTTAAATATATCGGTGTATAAGGGTAAGTAAACATAGTAATATTCTTATTCCCTGAGGCAAAAATAAACATTTATAAAATGTTGTGATCTACAAAGACAGGTGTCAAACTTATGGGTCCCCCCCCCCCCAAGAAAAACCCCACAACCATTCACGCTGCAGATTTAGGACAGACAAGGTACGGTAAATAGTTTGATGTTGAGGCCTGGGCCTAACTTCATAAAGCTAATAAGTTGAGAGAGGCACCAGTCACCACAATTAACAAAATGTCTGCCAGTATTCCTTCTCTGTAAAGCAATACTTTTATGTGCTTGACAAGGTTTTGTGCTTAAAGGCTTTATGGAATTGGGGCCTGGTGGTCAGGGTAAGATGTTTACCTTCTGGTTGATTTGTTCTTACTGATGGAGCAGACGGCGGTGTGAAACTACCTTGCCATGGACTGGTTGGTGGAGGGGAGGAGGGCTGGTCTAGACTAGCCAAGCCAATCTTATCTTTGTAGACGTCCATTACTTTGACGAGGGAGTCATTGGTCTGCAGAACGTCAGCTACAATCAAATCAAATTCAAATATTTCATGAAAGAGACTGATGACTACAGCTTCCACAGTTACAACCTAACATCTTCTTAACACCCGGTTCAGACAGCGCTCCAGAGTCGCGCCAAACCAAATTGATGAATTAAGTACATTAACCTTACCACTAGTTTAAATTCCGTTAGAAATAAAGTTGTAAAATGAAAAATATAGACCGCAAGATCACACAGTTTTCAGAATAGGAAAGAGAACTCTTGAGGGTGCTATGGTGACCTTTTTGTGGTGGTTGCAAAAACACAAACAAACAATTTTCTCACTATCATCACTGAAATAAATGATGAATAAAAGGCTTAACAAAGTCTAAAGTCGGATTAGAAGTTTCTAATCCCCACTATAAACCCCCGCTGACACCATGGAGTATACTTACCGATACCATCGTCTTTTTCGTCACTGTCACTGGCTAATCGGAATAGATTGGGTCGCATCTTCTCACAGGAAATGTAAAGCTCCTGATACAAGGAAGTACAAAAAGAGATGATGAAAAAAAAAATGCAATTAATCCTTTTTTTTAATGCTGGTTCCCATGGTTTTCCTTCTCTGTCGGTATTCACTTACCTTACCTAACCCCACCCCAAAACAAAATTATTTTAAATTCCTTCATTTTATCACACTCCTTTCCTCTTTAACAGAGGTACCCCAGAGGTTTAACCACTCACCTTCATCAGTTCCATTTCCTGCTCGCTAGTCACCCCCGGCTGATAGTGCTCCATCATCTCAGTCAGTAATTTGACATTGTTGTTGCAGCTCTCCAGTTCGTTCATCCTCCTTGAGACCTTCTCTGTCTTCTTCTCATCCTCCTTCACCATGTTCTTGATGAGGCGGTTGGCCGCCTGGAGGTCATCGGGGTGTTTGCTCTTCAGGAGTCTTGCTAGAAGCTAGAAGAAAAAATTTAAGCCCCACTTATAACAATAATAATAATACAGGTACAAAAATGTCTTCTCATATCTCTCCCATCCTTTGTGGATCTTGCTGAGTAAACCAACGTAAAAAAACACAATTTACACTGGCTAGACATTAGTTTCAGAATTCAGTACAAGATCAACCTCCTGACATTCAAAACACTTCATGGTTCAGCCCCTACCTACCTTCCGAGCATGCTTCAGCACTGGCATGTCAGGCCAGGTCTGAGGTCATTGGGCGGCATGATGTGTGTTCCAAAGACTTGCCCTGCCACTTATGGTGATAGGACCTTTCCTAACATTGCCCCTCGCCTCTGGAACTTTCTGCCTAAATATCTAAGAGACAAACACGACATTTCCCACTTCCAACAATCTCTTAAAACACAGATTGGCCTATGAACACATCTGAGAATTCTTTGATTGACCTGTACCGGCACTTTGGATGTTTATAACCGGCTGTTTTCGGATACATTTGTGTGGGTTAGCTCACAACTTTGTTCCCAGGGGTGATCAATCTCCCCGCGCCATTTTAGCCTATGGACACGCGGATGCATTACGCGCACAAATGCACATCCAAAAACTCATAAAAATGCACCACACATATAAAGCTGGAAGTTGGAAAAGAGATAAACAGAGTTTCCTACTGCATTATGTTTTTTAACCAAAATGGCATTTATGAATGAAAATAAATAAGTGACTTGTTCTTAAACTGACGTTTAACTCTTGCAGGGTCGTGGCCGTGCAATAAAGGCCCTTGGCTTCGGGGCTCAGGCCATTATCGCACAGCCACGAACCTGCCGGTTATAAACGGTCATTTAAGAACTCGTGGCTACCATTTTATTCCCTTAAAATCAACAGATTCTTACCTTGGACTTCTCTTCGTCTTCAAATGTTGCATTTTTGGGTCTTGGAGGAGGTGGAGGGAAATATTCCTTATCCATATAGACAGGATCCTCTTTCACTAAGCCTATAAACCGAAACAAAAAGAAATAAAGTAGTAGTTTCGGCCGATTTTCTTTTACATTGGTCAGTACTTCATGAGCGGGACAGTTATTTTTATAACTATGGAGTCTCCTAAATTTTGAAATGTACTCCGTGGTAGTAGAATGAAAAGCAAAACCTTTTTCCCAAAGGACAAAAGCTACTCAGCAAAGTAGATAAATGCTTAGCGCTAAACCATAAAAATGAAAAAGTAACAACAAAAATGCCCCGCTAAGAACAACCTATTTATTTGATAGTTGTTGCACACAAGAAAATCATAGACTGGTGGAAGTAGAGATATTTATTTTAACGAAGTTTGGAGTCAATAGATAGTTGATAGGCCAAGTTCTTTTTGAGTTATTGTTCGGACTCCATGGGACAACACTTTGATAAGTGATCAGGGGGTCCACAAGCAACAAGTTTGAAAAATTATTCTACCAAGAGTCAGCTTACAAACCGAGCTCCCCTGAGTGATTTACTAAAATCACTCAAAACAAAATCCAACATCACATTTAAAGTCAAATTTCCAAACTGTTGGACTCAGATGACGACGATGTGATTCCATGTGGATTAAGTACAAAAGAGTTTACTCATGCTGCCCTCAATCCAACAGAACCAATCAAAACATGCAGTTGGATTCTGATGGATTTGGGATCACTCATACCTTGTTTCTTCAGCATTTGGTAAGCCTCAATGATTTTGGGTTCCTCTGGTAGGCCGGCCTGCCAGCTGTACATTATTTCAATTACTTTTTTCTGAACAGACGCAGGTGACTTTGATCCAAGGTACTGTGTGAGTATAAAATATATAAATTTACTATGTGTATTTCCGGTAATGGTTCAACAGTTGGAGGATTAAATTTCAAAGAAATAATTTGAGTAGGTTGAAGTAATTTTTAACTATAAAGAGCAAAACTAATAGGCATATCTCTGCAAAAGTTTTCTTCAGATTTATATTCAAGAAATTAATAATAAGAAAATTATACTTTTGTATTATATGAGATTTTTTAATTTATAAATAAGAGTTTGTCATTTGAGATTAGTGTTCATAAGATCTTCCCTTTCTACAATAAAGTTGGGTCAACTAGGAGTACATCCATCATTGTTGAAATGAAACCATTTCTCAGAAGTTTTATGATCACTTTTTTTTAACATTACATGTTTACATCTTTAGAATGCAATAATGTCCTTACCTTTGGTGATATTAATTTGATCAACTCATTTAGGAAGCGGAATTTACCCACTTGCCTATGGAAGGCCTCTCCGCAATTTTTCACACATGCCTCTATGACTGTTAGCCCCTATAAATGAACAAGATGCACAACAACAAAAATACTGCATTACCGTTATGTAACAAAATAATCCCACTCTAGTCAATTCTTTGTTCAACCCCAAAAACATTTCAAAAATTTACCCAGTCAGGTTCCCTTCTGGTTTATATTGATATCTGAAACAAAAAGTCGCATCCCCTTAAGGCGATCCCCTGGCTGCCGCTTCCCAGGTTGTATCGTAATTTGGGTGTGATCCCTGGCTACACGGCAGTTAACGGTTGTATGGCTTCTGACTGGCACCCCCGAACAAAGATATTGACAAAATAGGGACACCGCCAATATAGGGCTAGATAGCTCAGTTGGTAGAGCGCCGGCACGTTAATCCGGAGGTCGTTGGTTCGAATCCCACTCTAGTCAATTCTTTGTTCAACCCCAAAAACAAAATAAATAATCATCACTAAATGTCCTGGCAGTATGGCAATGTGCACTTCAAACCTTTTATTCGTTTACACATTTTTCCACAATCAGGCACCAGTGTATTTTAATGAATGTCTTGATTTGTATCGACCTTTGCCTGAACTTCGCTCCAATGTAGATCCATTTCACCTTACTTTTCCCATGACTCGTAGTAAGGCGGGAGATAGTACATTCACTGTAACAGCAGCTAAGGAGTGGATGAACTTCCCTCTTATATTAAATCTGCTCCATCAGTGGATGTGTTTAAGAAGGTTCGCAAGATATACCTCTTTCCTAATTGATTTGTTATTGTTTTTTATTTGTTTAATGTTTAATATATTGCTCTTTCTAGTGTAACCGCTGTGATATGGTTTTATTATGAATAGCATACCTAAATGCATAATAATAGTTATAACATAATAATAATAGCAATGTCCTGATCCATTTGTCTAGTGGTCCGACTGCAGGACTTACAATCACAAGGTTGTGGGTTTGAATTCTAACCGCTGGTTTCAAGTTGACCAACAAAATATTTATTGGGAACAAATAGATGACGTTCTCTCTTGCCTAAACGCATAACATTTTGATTGAGCATTGTCCGATAACAATGTGCGAGAATACTCAAGAGTAGGTTCCTGCACAGTACTGGAAGATGATGAGACAGTTTCGACCACAGCCATTTTTTTGTTGACATTCCTTTCATAGCTTTACAGAAATTAAGAGTTGTTTTCAGGCTTACCTGCATAGCTTCTCTTTCTTGAGGAGATTGGATCTTGTGACCAAGGAGTCTACATGCAATCTCTGGCCTGGAAAACAAAGCAACAATTCAATCGAATCAACTCAATACACATCAATTCAACCGAATATGTACAGCGCATAGCCAGCAAGATGATACTTCAGAAAAAATACATGAAACAGCCTTATCGAGAAAGACTGAAGACTCTGGGTCTTATGTTTGTCTGACAGAAGAGCTTTTTTAAACATGTGCTTTATTGTAAAACTGTTGATGTCCACTCGGTATAGTTTTATGAATGACTTAACTAATCTGTCTAAAGTTAACTCCCGTCACACAGAATTGCTCACTTTTCATCACCTAAAACCTCGGACGGATGCTTATAAATTTTCTACGATTGTTCGCTTTCCTAAAGTGTTCTCTGAGCTCACATTGGATACCAGGAACGTTTTGATTTTGGAGGGGTACAAGTCCTTTCGTATGAAGCTGAGGGGGGAATTTTTAGTATGTTAATAGTGCTAGTCTGTCCTCGGGCCCAGTGGGTTTGGCATGAATCTTTTTATTTCTTGAGGGTTTTTAGTCCATTCTGTGGTTTTAAATTTTTTATTGTTATCCCTTCCTTTTATCGCTGCCGTGTTTTGTTGTGGGTGTAGTGTTTTGTTTTTTATAGTCTGGTTTTGCTCGTGTTTTAATGATTTCTTTTGTGTGATTTAAAAATGTTTCAGTGCAATCACCTTTTCATATAATTATATTTCTATCGTTGGCAGGGGTCTGGTTTTACACATCTTTTCATGACAGTTTTATACTTTTGTTTTAACCTTGACACAAAGTGTGGGCCTTTGGACAACACTGTTTACCGAAAGTGTCCAATGGCTTTAAGGCACTTAGCCTGCTAAATACTTAGTCTGGCCACTAATGGTGGTATGATTAAAAGCTGTCCAATGGGTGACAACGAGTGACATGGACAGTTGGCATTTAAACAACTCACCCTTCCAGCTCTTTGTTAACCCTATCACAGAAGTTCATGATGTATTCCCAGTCTTCATCTCTGTTCATTGGATTTGTTGCTTTATCTGAAAATTACACAAAAGAAAAGTATAGATTAATTTCTTTTTCCAGAACATAGGAAAGTCCCAGTGGTAACTTCCCTCTTAAATGGTTTAAGTAACCCGCGCTGACAGTATTAATGAGGGTACAAACATTTCAAATGTTGCTTTAATGTTTAGTCCACCCACAGCCCAGTCAGTCAGTGAATGACGCCGTGAGTTAATTGACATGATTGGGATCATTCAAAATTGCAGAGCTCAGTACACATCAAGAAAAATTAATTCTGAGCATGGAGGTATGATTTCCAAGGAAGCTGACAATTTTGAATTGAAGTTATGTCATTTAATAATGTTATTTATTTAAAAATCCAAAACACTAAGGGCAGGCTAACCACCTTCAATTTTGAATCGCTTTCTATAAATTATTAAAGCTTAATTTTAAGAACAAATTGGGTCGGCTGTATGGTCAAGGATTCAGACCATGGCCACACAAATCAAGTGGGTCTAAGTACCAGTTTACTGCAGTCTGCATGTGCTGCTCTCCTCCATACACGCACAGAGAGGGAGGGCGCATTTGTGCAGCAACTGGGTGAGAGTTCATAATTCCATGTTTTATGGCTTTGATCATGGGGAAGACAAAAGAATGCACAGCCCCTTAAATAAAAAATAGCTGGTGGAGTGGTGGTGCCTGGCAAAATAAAGTTTAGTAATAGTAGGATCACATATTTAAATTTAAAGAAAGACCACAATATAAAGTAACCTACCTGCCTACCAGTACTTTTTGTTAAAAATACAGGACAATAAACACAACTTATTAAACTACTAAAAAAAAAAATGTTATTCTTTATTGATAAAAAATATATAAAGAAAGGATACACACCTATATTCCGACACCGCTATGTTCCGACACCCCTATGTTCTGACAACTCAGCCTATATTCCGACACCCCTATGTTCCGACACCCCTATATTCCGACACCCCTATGTTCCGACAACTGAACCTATATTCCGACACCCCTATGTTCCGACACCCCTATATTCCGACACCCCTATGTTCCGACACCCCTATGTTCTGACAAGTTGTTCCCGCAAATTATTACTCAGTTGATCAATTACAAAAACACAACTTGAATTACGCAAGGTTTCCCAGTAATTTTCGACCAGGTTTAGGTTTGAACATTCATAAAATGAATCTGTACTATTTTAAAATGTGATGGAATCACGCATGCATTTCATTTTTTTGTTTGTGGTTATACACATGAGTATGGCTCCCCGAGGTAGCTGGCAATAAAATACTTGGTACTTTACTATTGTTAGGTGCGTGTCCGTGTTGATAACATTTCATGAGCCTTCAATTAATAAAAATTCCAACCCTCTCCTGCGTTTATTGCGCCGATGTGCAATTTCTTTCCTTTGCCCCCCCCCCACAACCACTTTTGTTTTTAATGATAATAATAATAATAATAATAATAATAATAATAATAATAATTTGTTTACATTTAATAACAACAAATAATTCAGTCCTACCACCCCCTCCATTACTCAGTCCTCTTCTATAGAAACCGAATATTTGTAATAGCAGAATCTTGTTATACAAATTAAAATCCTTTGAGGGACTACATAAAGATAAGTTACCGGTACGTTCATGAACTAAATTGCAAACATGTGTAGTTTCTTCAAGTCACATCGTTTTTCTTTAAAATAAATGGCTAACACAAAATATTGGTACAGGTTGTCGGAACATAGGGGTGTCGGAACATAGGGGTGTTTGGGACATTGGAATATAAGGGTGTCGGAACATAGGGGTGTCGGAATATAGAGGTGTCGGAACATAGGGGTGTCGGAATATAGGTTGCGTTGTCGGAACATAGGGGTGTCGGAACATAGGGGTGTCGGAATATAGAGCAGTCACCTAAAGAAATTACCCTACTAAACTGCACTGGGCATGCTGGGTACTGCCATTGTTATTGTTAAAAACAAAACCCAACGTCTATCACCAGTATTAATTAGTGTACTGTTTAAGGGTTACGTGGGATAACTTTCCGTATGGCGCCACCACTTTTTCACTCATTTTTACAAAAAGGGATATGTCAATCAGGTAAATTAGATACTATATTATTTTATTTCGAATGAAAAAGTGGTGGCGCCATACGGAAACTTTTCCGTTACGTGTAGGAATGGCATGACAGCAGCTGGGCTAGCCCAATAAATTGGTCAAATCCAGCACAGGGTACGGAGTGGATTGGACCAATTTATGGAGCTACAGCCAGCTGGGAGTACAAAAGGGCATACGCCCACCACAGCCGGCCTGCTGTACACAGGCAGTCTACACAACCATCCATTATACATTAGCATTACAAAAAAAAAAACAAAAAAAAACATCACACTGCTCACACACAGTGCATAATTACTAAATTAGTAGTTGCATGTAAAATAAAAATGTGAAAACCTTCCAGTCAAGCTTTAGGCAAAGTCTTAAATAGCAACTTATGCTCACAAATTTAGCGCATAAATCATCAATACTTAGGAAACGAGAACTTACTGAGCAACGTTTCCAGTGTCTCGCTTTCGTCAACGGACGCCATGTTGAATTTCAGCCAATACACCACCGCTGATGTCACATGTAATGCATGCAATCTTTACGTGGATGTTTATGTGACAGGGGTTTGTTAAAAACGTGTTCTTTTTTTACACGTCTGATAACACTGATCTTCTTAATGAATTGTCAACCTCGTTTCACTTCTGAGCTCGACCCCACAAGAAAATGATGGGCGGGGTCGGAGGGCGGTAGAGTAGGAGGAGTGTGCATGCTGAAAGTGCGGAAGTAAATTTTATGCAGTATACACAAAATAGTATACATGTAACAGCAAATCAAAATACGAAAAACTACACGAAGCGGAGTTACAGAAAATTTTGTTCTATTCTTTCTGACAACAGTTTGAATAACTTCAGTATCTTTAAAAATAAACTTGTCCCGCCACTTCCCATCCCACTTGACATTTGTTTTGTTCAAATTAAAAAGTAGCTAACAAGATGTCCTTTAATTATAAAAAAAAAAAAGAGCCGGCATTTCAAGAAGAAAAATAAGATTTAGAAAAAAGGGGAAGGGGATAATGTGGTAAAAAAATTCGAAAAAGATAAAAAGGTTAATGGTGAAAAATTAAAGGGAAAGTGACAAGAAAGGCCAAAAGGATGCGAAATTGTAACCCCCCCCCCCCCCCAAAAAAGGTAAAATAAAAGGGGCAACAGGGAAAACAAGATAAACGAAAATGAAAAAAAAAAGAAAAAAAAGGGCCGGGTCTCGCTGTCTTGTTCGGGCTGCATGCCGCTACCTATTCACGAGCGCAATCCCGCTACTGCTCCACACGGAGACTTTTGCCTGCTGCGTTTCCGCCCTGGGCCGGTTCGTCCCTCATTAAACAACCTGGTTATCCTGGCCTCCGCCAAGCTAACCATATCGGTGCCGAGCTTAGCGTGGACGCCCGATCGCCATAGAGCAACGACATACAGGACTCCCGAACTCAAACGATCCACCAACCCCGGCTTCCATGTAACTGGATTACAGGTGCACGCCACAACACCCAGCCGTCAGAACGAGGGATTTTTGCGTAGATAAATCATACAATATAGCGCCCTCTCTCGATCGACCGATGCACTATTTAACAGGGGAATAATACTACTATTTGTATCTTATGCCAATAACCATTGTTTTTACTTGAAGATATATAATAGTTATTTCAAGAATAAATTAATTATCAATTGTATCTTTAGTACTAAAAGGAAAGGAATTTGAAACATGTACATAGATCCGTTTTTTAAAGCCTGCACACATCACACATCCCTCATTTCATTTGAAAATGAACACCTTTAGCCACCATGGTAAACCAAAACCAATAAATGCACACCCCCTAACAAAAGTTGATCAATCCGCCAATTACGCTGATAGATTTGCATTTTTAACATCTGGCACCCAGACTACCACTGCAATTTACGCGTAATTTTTCATTCAGGATTTGATAATAGTGCCAGACTACACATTCTTTCTCCCTTCAAGTTGCTATGTGATTGACGCCAAAATAGCATCTCTTTCAGATAAAGATTTTACAGGTTTTGAGATTTAGGACAATGTCAGCCTACGATATAAAGGATGGTGAATACACCGCCACCATTTATAACATGGTGAGTAAATATAGATGATTTGTTTTCACCACTTTTAAGATAAAAATAGAACCAACAAGTCACTTTGTGTTTTTGTCTTTCTCTTGACAATAAATCTCAATAAAAAAAAGTCAAACACAACATTCAAATTCAATAATCATAGGCCTACATTATTTTACTTTATAAATAAAAATAATGATTGAAGATAAGTTAAACGAAAAGAGAAGTTAAACCAAAGACCAACCAGAGGTCATGCTTAAAGTTAAAGCAGTGGACACTATTGGTAGTTGTCAAACTTCAAAGCAGCCTTCTCACTTCACTTGGTCACTTTTGGTGTATCTCAACCTCACCTGTGCAAAGTAACTTCTTTCTATTTTTAATACAAGTGCAGGAAAAGTTTCCGTATGGCGCCACCACTTTTTCATTCGAAATAAAATAATATAGTATCTAATTTACCTGATTGATATATCCCTTTTTGTAAAAATGAGTGAAAAAGTGGTGGCGCCATACGGAAAGTTATCCCAAGTGCAAGTGAAGGGAACAAGTTTCAATTCATCAGCAGACAGAATCAAGGCCATTTGATTTGAATTTACAATAAAAACATTTAAACATAGCCTTCCTTCACGAACAAATTTGCTGTGTCGAAATGTCAAGTCCATTAACACTAACAGTAGTGAGTCTGATGTACCTAGTATTAATTTGTTCTTCCATTTTTGTAATAGGCGTAATGATTGTTTGTTAATTTGTTTTCGTCAGATAAAAGAGAGCAAATATGTTGATGCCATACAAATACTATCACAGGAACTTCAGAACCACCCAAAGGTACGTGCTCATTGCTGTCATGCCAACTCTTGGTTACTTACTTATTTATCTCGCGCTATTGCTGGGACAAGTTGAACAAGAGCAAGACTTTTCCACTTTCTGTTTTTGCATCTTTTCCATCCAATTGATATCTCCATACCCGTAATGTGGTATCGTCTCTCAGATGGTCAAGATAGCCATATCTCGGCCTGCCTCATTTTCTCTTTCCTTGTGATGATTCCGGTAAAAATATTTGTTGTGCCATCTGCATTTCATTATATTTTTCTCCGCACACATCCAATGAAACTGACTTCTTTTAATGTATATCATTTATTTGGGGCAGGTTTCCACAGAGTTTGATATTTGTGGTGTCATGTCCATGCATGTGTGTTTTAGTGAGAGTCCAGCTTACATTGCTACTAGTAATCTGAAAATGTCAACTCATTTCAAGTTTTTGTTTTTCTTTTTACAGTCTCGTGCAGCGTTGTCCCTACTCGGTTACTGCTACTTCCACATCCAGGATTTTGCCAATGCTGCAGAATGCTACGAACAGCTGGTGCAGATCTGCCCGACTGTGGATAGCTATAAGATTTATTACTCGCAGGCATTATACCATGCCTGTGCCTACCCTGAGGCAATGAAGGCAACGTTTCAGATTGAAAACCAAGACTACCAGCCTAAGGTAAGATACTGGAAAATCGACCGTGGTCTGGGTGATAGACTGTTGACTTCCAATCCTGAAAGAATAAATAGTTGCATCAGTGCCAAACTTTTGTGTCTTGATTTTGTAAAAAATCTGTGCCACGAAGACGAAAAATGCTTCGCATAAAAACTACTATTTTTGCATGTACACCCAGGTAAAGTGTGGTATAAAAACTAGTTATTGTTATAAAACCATTTGGTTTAACCCCTTGCCTTACACTGATGTATGTAAGCACTATATACTCGGTACGTCCTCGAGTTGTGTCGGAAAAATCACAGGCATTAGGTTTGAATCCCAACCGAGCAGAAGTACCAAAATAACAGCTTGTGATTTTTTGTTAACAGAGCTCTATAAAAAAAAACAAGTAAACAGTGCTTACACACATCAGTGTAAGGGTAAAACCAAACAGGTTTCTTTATCCACGATGCAAATTTAACATCTATTAAAGGTTATTATTATGTTTCAATCCTGTTGTTTTTAGATCACCAAACTCCAGGCAGCTATTAAATATGGGGAAGAGGACCTCTCGGCTGCTAAGGTAAGAATCAGCAAATTGCCAATATGTACCTTGATGAACAAGGCACTTAACCATAATTGCTTCGTAAAAAGGACAGTACTGCAATCTGCTCTGCCAGTCAGGCTCCTAGTTGATGATACCCATGCCTACATTATGGACTGTGAAGGAGGTAATCATGTTTCAGCCCCAGGAGTAGGTGGCAACCTGCCCCTGGTGGCAGTTGATTTGGGTTGATAGCCCAAGCATAGCCCACACCTTGAAGTGGCCTTCCAGCCTTGTGATGATAGGCAATCTCTCTTTTAAAAAAAAACTCCCAATAATAATAATAATAAAATAACAAAATTCTTTATCCATTCATACAATCAGAGTCTTGTGGAGCAGTGCCCGACCGATGACCCCGACACAGAGGTCAATCTGGGCTGTCTCCTCTTCAAAGAGGGACGCTACAAAGTCGCGTGCCAGAAATTCCTGACTGCCATGCAGGTGTTGGGGTACCGTCCTGATCTGTCCTACAACATCGCCCTGTGTTACTACAGCATGAAGCAGTACGCGCCTGCTCTGAAGCATATTGCGGACATCATTGAGAGAGGCATTAGAGAGCATCCTGGTAAGCACATCTTGAAAGAAAGTATCGCCAAGGCCCAGTTGAGAGCTGCTTAAGCAGAAAAAGGAGCTTAGCACAACAAAATTGTGCTTGCCAGAATAGCTTTACCAGCCAAACTGTCATGTCAAACTGTCTCCTGTTCACCATACTTTGTAGTTCCAAGAACAAGTCACATCACTTTTGCCGATAGAGCCTTCTCGGTATATGGACCCAAACTCTGGAATAAACTTCCCAATCACATCAGGGACACAACATCATTCAACACATTCAAGGCACTTCTGAAAGCCCACTTGTTTCAGGAGGCCTACCATCAATGACTTGTTATTTCTTCTGTGCCTCAGCGCCTTTGAGCAAACTTTTGATTTAGGCGCTATACAAATTACGTTTGATTGATTGATTGATTGATTGAAATGCTAAATTCTCCCTAGCAGCAGACAATTTGTGAGCAATATGAAATTGGGCCCTGAATCCTTAGACATTCATCCCCTGGTATTGCCTGATATTGATGATTGATGGATTGCATTTTCCTACTTGTTTTGTTTTTGTTTTTACAGAATTGAGCGTTGGAATGACCACTGAAGGTATTGATGTACGTAGTGTCGGCAACACCTTGGTGCTCCATGAAACTGCGTTAATTGAAGCCTTCAACCTGAAAGCAGCCATCGAATTCCAGCTCAAAAATCGTAAGATGACTTTCCTAAAACAGGCTCTACAAAAGTTTACTATGTGACTGTTGTAATCCTATATAAATATAGGAAAAATATGTGAACATTTCAATTCAAAAGGTCAATCTTTAGAGATATTGCAAAAAGTCCACCGCAATTATGTTCATGCAGGAAGAATAATCCTTAATTGGTTACACAATCTGAGAAATGTTACTAATAGTCCGGCTTCTCAGATTCAAATTTGAGGGCAAAAAAAAACTGATATCATTTTACATATTCAACATTAATTACCTTTAGGTGAAATGTTTCTCAAAATGCCTTATACTATTGAAAGTTGCTGTAGGCTTCTAACCAAATGTTTTTGGCTGTTAATTCTAAGAGTGATTACCAAATGTATACTTGCCCTTTACTCTCAACAGCTGAAGCAGCCCAGGAAGCACTGACTGATATGCCGCCACGCTCTGAAGAGGTGAGTAGAAGAGTTCATCGAACTGACCCCTTACACTGACCCCTAAGATACAGCTACTACCTGCCCACTGTCTGCCACTTTGGGAGTAAAATTGCATGCCAGGAAACAGTGCACAGCGAACTGCGCGCGTGTTGCCATGAGTGGCGCATGTTGCCTTGAGTAAGCTCTGCACAATAACACATAAGGAATACGACTCCCGAGATTAACTATGTCACTTGATTGGGCCAACAGAGGAATTCCTGAATAAGCGGGCTCCCCTTAATTATGGCATGCCTGTGGCTGCACATTGAATTATGAACTGCACCTCAAGTACTGCACAGACGTAAAGTGATGGTTAGATTGTAAAAGGTGCTGTCATTATTATATTGTTATGTGACCGCCAGCACACACACAAAAGCGGTAACTTACCTCCAATATGAAATATGGTGATATTGACAAAATAGGGAGACTGCCAACGTAGGGCTAGATAGCTCAGTTGGGAGAGCGCCAGCACAAAAAAAATCATTTAAAATTTACCCAGTCGGTTTCCCATGTGGTTCTTCAAAATGAGAACAAGTGGCTGATGGAAGACGATAAAATCTATGACTTGAAATTAATCTGACTACAGGAGCTGGATCCAGTGACCCTTCACAACCAGGCCCTAATGAACATGGAGGGCAATGCTACACAGGGCTTTGAGAAGCTTCAGTTCTTACTGCAGCAGAATCCATTCCCACCGGAGACCTTTGGGAATCTGCTGCTTCTCTACATCAAATATGAGGTTAGTTTGAAACTCTGGTAATTCACAGGCGATGCAATTTAAAGGCAAAGTATTCGGTTTTTGGAATCGTTTTTTTAAAAACCCTATACAAATGTAGATGTATAAAACAAAACTAACATGGTTGCGTTTTTTAGATATCAAATGACAAATCTGGAGCTGTTATGTCCGTGCAGGAAGAATAATCCCAAATACGAATACACAATCTGAGAAAGGTTACCGCTCAGCCATGACTTACTACCCTGAAATAACCAATGATAGTGTAGCCAATGGAAAATAAATAAATTTTTGGGGAACAGAACAATAAAAATCAGCAATGTAGTCTTAAGATTAACCACCAAAACATGACAATTTCTTGTATCTCTTATATTTTGTCCAAACCCAGTACTATGACCTAGCAGCAGACGTCCTGGCCGAGAACTCACACCTGACCTTCAAGTACCTTAGCCAGTATCACTACGACTTCATGGACGCGGTCATCACCATGCAGACAGCTAAAGAAGAAGCGTATCGTAAACTAGACGAGATGGCCACGCGTCATACTGACCAGCTGCGCAAACTGACCAAGGAGGTCCAAGAAGCCAGACATAACCACGACGACGAGACCGTGAAGAAAGCGGTCAACGAGTATGACGAGGCATTGGAAAGGTATTTCATTTCAATATATCTAATTGTTTAATTCTGGTTGTTAAGCCAAGGACTCTCAGGAACTTAACACTGTACAGTTCTAGATGTGGGAGGAAAACCTTAAAGAATTATTCCTATTGATAAGAAAGTTAGGAGCATTTTGCGGTGTCAGTGCAAAGGCATTGTACCATGAAACACTACCTTTTCACAACACAATTAAAACGCCATGGTCCTCAACATTCCTTGTTCTGAACACACTTGGGAAGTCTGTTTTCTTTTTCACATGCTGGACCATCTCTTTGGAATGATCTTCCATATTTGGCACAGCTCTTTACATAGCAAACAATCTTCAACACATTTTCACAGTGGTTCTACCTTAGGATTCCCTAAAAAAAAAAAATCCAACCTAAGCTATCGACCCTTCTCAGGTACATCCCAGTGTTGATGCAGCAAGCTAAGATCTACTGGGACATGGAACACTACACCCAAGTAGAGAAGATATTCCGTAAGTCTGTGGAGTTCTGCAACGAGCACGATGTCTGGAAACTCAACGTGGCCCACGTACTCTTCATGCAAGAGAACAAGTACAAGGAGGCCATTGGATTCTATGAGCCCATCGTCAAGAAGAACTATGATAATGTAGGTTGATAATAATCACAAAGAAACAATTAAATTATGCCAAATTAGCCTTACAATGCTCCAGATGCTTCACACACACAAAAACAATTTATGAGCATATTACTTATAACTATTTACAAATGGTTATTTAAGCAAAGTAACATGGAAGATTTGTTAAATTCAATAAGCATATCAAATGGAATTTTCAAATAAAAAAATTAAAATAAAGCCAGTAATTATAAAATCAGAAGAAGAAACAAATCAGATACAAAAATTTCATCAGAGCAGATCTTTAAAAATTGACATTAGAAAGTGTCAATTCAGAAAATGAACTTTTCCCTCAACCTTTTTGTTTGAATGAAAGTAGGTCCGATCTCGCAGCCATTTGCGCCCACTTTGGGCATTTTGGCACAAGCCGTTTTTTCACCGCCATTGTCTAAAGGGTCATGCCAACTTTGATAACTTGGAATTTAATTTTTCTGCAGATACTGAATGTTAGTGCTATTGTGTTGGCCAACCTCTGTGTATCCTACATCATGACCAGCCAGAATGAAGAGGTAAGTCTCTATTAAAGGGAGGTCAAACTACTCAAAAAATTAATGACCATAAAAACTGACTTGGTAAAGAAGCACTGCATCTGTTGACAATGTGTACAATTTTGAGGAGCTATTCACTTCAAAGGAATGTGGTTTTAGAGAGAGGGACTCAAAAACATTTCAATCTAAGACAAAAATATTTCTCAGATTGTGTATGCCGCTTACAGGTTATTCCTCTCTGCGGACATAACTGCTCCAGATTTTCGGCAATATCTCAAAAACAATTCTAGCTTTTCAAATGAAGTTTTCACCGATAAGTTTGATTGTATATATCTACCTTTTTATAAGACTATAACAGCTGGAAGTAGCCAAAACTTTGCAGTAAATAAAGCGTGTGTGTGACAAAATGCAACAGGATATCCATGTGTTACTATAAATCTATCTTGCCTCGGTAAATTAAAGTCCATAAATTCCTGTCGTTTTTAGGCAGAGGAGCTGATGCGAAAGATCGAGAAAGAAGAGGAGCAGATAGCGTACGACGAGCCAGATAAGAAAATCTACCATCTTTGTATTGTCAACCTGGTCATCGGTACCCTGTACTGCGCGAAAGGCAACTATGAATTTGGCATCTCAAGGGTCATCAAGAGCTTGGAACCATACAATAAAAAGGTCAGGGTGGAGCTAGGGTTAAAGATCAGGGACCAATTTTATAGCACTGCTTCAGGAAAAAAAGAAGCTGAGCACAACAAAATTATGCTTACCAGAATAAGGTTACCAGCCAAAATACCATGTCACAAGACAATTTGTGACTGGTATTTCGCTCATTTCTGCTAAGCATAAAATTCTTAAGCATAATTTTCTATGAAATTGGGACAGATTATAGAGGGAGAGACACTAATAACATTTTGTAGGGAAGGTTTACGTTTGGTGATCACTCTTAAAATCAATGGTAAAATAATCTTTTTGTAAGAAGCCAACAGCAGCTTCCGATAGAATAAAGCATTTTGAGAAACGTTGCACTTCAAATTTATAATAATAACTATGAAACATTCATGTATAGCACATATCACATTCACAGGGAAGTATCTATGCATTTTAAGATGGAAAAAGAAGTTATAAAAAAATAGAAGAAGGAATGCGGTTATCTAAATTATATCAGTATGTCCCAAAATTTTAATCTTGGGGATTAAGCTACCTGTTTGGACAATAATGGACATATTTTGATCTGGATTTTTTACAATATCTCAAAAATGCAACCACCTTTTTCATATGTTAGTTTTGTTTGTATACATCTACATTTTTATAGGACTACAACAATCAAAAAGTTCCTGAAAAAACTAAAGATAAACTTTGCCTTTAACTTGAGATACGTATCTTTTCAAGAATTGCTTTTCTTATTTTCATTTGTTGGTAACAGTTGGGGACTGATACCTGGTTCTACGCCAAGAGATGTTTCTTATCTCTACTGGAGAACATGGCCAAGCATATGATCATGCTACGCGATAGCGTCATTGGAGAATGCATACAGTTCCTTGAACACTGTGAATGTAAGTTCTTCATGTATCACATATAACATTGCTGTGGTTGAACAAAGAAAAATTTGCAGCAGGATGTGAACCTGCACTATCTGAATTAACATGCTGGCGCTCTACCAACTGAGCTATCTAGCTCTAGTGTTATGAAATAAGCAACCACAAAGGAAACTGACTTGGTAAATTTTACATGATTTGGGGTTGAACATAGACAAATTAGCTAGAGCCGGACTTGAACCACAGACCTTCGGATTGACATACCGGCACTCTAATAACTTTGTTCAGGGATGCCAGTCAGAAGACTTGCAACCTGTAACTGCCAATTTTTTTATAATCTGTCTTTTTATATTTCCAGCGTATGGGCGTGATGTGAAGGCAGTTGTGGAGCAGCCGTTAGAGGAAGAACCCTTACACGAAGGCAAGAACACCGTCACCTATGAGTCTCGTATCCTCAAGAGTCTCTTCATACAACTGACATAGGGTCATATCTATTTACAGATAAAATACATTTCTTAAAGCCATTTGACACTTTTGGTACAAAAAAGAAGAAAAAAAATGCACAGATTTACAAATAATTTACAGGGTTTACAGCTGGATTTATTTAAAACACATGTCATGACATGGCGGAACATGCGGAAACAAGAGTGGGTTTTCTCGTTATTTTCTCCCGACTCCGCTGACCGATTGAGCCTAAATTTTCACAGGTTTGTTATTTTATGTATAAGTTGTGATACATGAAGTGTGGGACTTGGACAATACTGTTTACCGAAAGTGTCCAATGGCTTTAAACTATCTATCTAATTCATTGATCAAAACACTATGGGGATTAACCCTCCAAAGTAACATTGTCTTTAATTAATTTTGACAAAGCCCTTTTGTATATAAAGACATTTGTTTCACTACTTTATGTTGTTGACACTGTAGTCACAATATTACCCTATGATTTCAAAACAACATAAATGTTTGTCCCTCATACACTACATGTACTATGCAATGAATTTAAAATACACATGTAAAGTTTACCAAACCAAGTGTAAGATTATTACACTCCAACTTCTAAGGGCCCAATTTCACAAAGTGATGCTAACCAGAATAAGGTTCCTAACCCAAATACCATGTCGCATTTTGCACATTTCTTGCTCACAAATCCCTGGGCCCAATTTAAAGCCTGTAAGCATAGAAACTTGCTAAGTAAATAAAAATTCTTGCTTTAATTCTTGCTTATCAAAAACTGGTTACCAGCTGGTAACAGCAAAACTGGTTACAGCGAATGGTTATAACTGGTGCCCATTAATTGTTTTTGCTCAGCTAACATTTGCCAAGCATTTTTTTTCTGCTTTTAAAACAGCTTTATGAAATTAAGCCCACGTGGTAGATTGTGGAATCCATTTTTGTGAGGAATGGATAAAAAAAATTGTAAAAATATTTTAAATCAGGCGAGGTTTGGGGTAGCAAAATGTTTAAATCTTTTTAGAGAAGTGTTTGTTCTAAAAAAGAAAAGGCGGTTGAAAAATTTACGTTTTGAGCAGTAAGTTCCGATTGTCTTCAGACTAGAGCATATTGATAGAAACGTTTAGTTGTCAACCACCGGCGCTACAGCAAACCTCACCTGACTATAGTCCCCCCATGTGCAGTTTTAAATCCTACAGAACGAGTTACTGGTGCACTGTTATGTAATACATGTATAAATATGAATAAATATCTGAAGAAAAAGAGACAGATTATCAGATGTCGTCATTCTTTTGGTTTATGGTTTATTATGCTTTTAACATGCATCATAAATATTTGTACCTTTAAATGAACTCCAGCTTTGCAGAGAGCCAGGGGGAAATATTACAAGTCCGGTTCAGATGTCTGTGATTAAAAAGAATCTTAAAAATATTTTCTTTTGATAATTAAGTAATTTTTTTATTCTTACATGCATAGTTATTTTTTTTTCTTTTACACGAATTACATATATAACATTTAGATTTGGAGGATTATTTACAAATCGTCAAAGAAAAAAATAATACCTGTTAGAACAACATCCAAACTATGTGAACAACTTTCAAGGTTCTCCAGAAAAAAAGAGGAAAAAACTTATTCTACAGATCTTACAGGTCAAGAGGGACGGAACTCAATTTAGAAAGTGATCTTAAATTTAAAAGGCTGAAAACCACCGAACTGGGATGGATAGAAAGCTCAATGTTTGACTGGTGACTCAAGTCAATCCAAGTTATTACGCACTGTAACAACAGACAGTTTGAAGACCTTGACTGTAACAACAGACAGTTTGAAGACCTTGACTGTAACAACAGACAGTTTGAAGACCTTGACTGTAACAACAGACAGTTTGAAGACCTTGACTGTATCAGTCTTGCTAACATTGGCAGTATGCCGTATCGATACCTCTCGACACTAAACCCCTGGTAGGAATGTACTGAAAAACAATGCTGATTGTTTGCGTGCATGCTTGTTAATAAATTCTGAGCTTGTGTGGCGCTTGTACATAGGATGTTAGTGCAAACATGTCAAAAAGCAAGTACATGTATTGTGGTACGATCCCATTTCAATTGAAGCAAGTTTTTACACGGTCACCCTAAACTGCATACAGTTGTCACAAGACCAAGGAAGAATGAGAGGGGACCAGTTGCTCTTTGACTTGATACCTCTTTTGCAGGTTACCTACTTGAGCACGAGTGTAGAGTGGATCGACCGCAGGTCTTATTAAAATAGGCCAGATTCTGGCACATTTTAAGATCCCAGGGGTTATGAGCGAGTAAGACAGGCTGGGCAGTGAGATCAATTACCCTTGGGAATGAGGTTCTGACTATGACTTATTATCTTGAACCGAATATTTATTAATTGAACTATCACATAACACACCCTTGCATAAACACAAAATAAGTGCAACAAGTTTGGCTAAAAAACCCTCAAAAAATTTAATTCCAGAGATTATCAGTTGCAGAGTAATATGACAACAAGTCAATACAGGTCGAGTTCAATAAAAAGTAGCTTGAACTCTGGCTTCCAACATTTAAATATAGACAAAGAGATCACAGGCAATCTACGATGCTGGCAAACCTCTTGCAATGTAAGCATGTGATCATTTTGCAAAATCGATCTGCGATATATTACAGAACACTTGTGTGATGGTCTGTTGAATTGCAACTGGTGCAAACTGAATGTAAAACAAAGTAGAAATAACTTGCACGGTAGCAGTTGTAGCTGCGTGAAAGGTTTCACTCACAGTCAATGCATTTAACAAATTTTCTGATCTGGGTTAAAGTTCATAGAAGACCTCTGTGATTATAGAGCCCTGTCATCAAAGGCATGACAGGCCTCAAAATATCCCGTGGCACCAACAGCAGTTGCCTTGGTGCCCTGTGCAAGGTTCCTGTACAAGTTTCTGTAAGTTACCCTCACCCATAGAGCTATAAATATTGACTAGAGCGCTAACTTGCTCTGCGTTTTGAAGCCACTCTGGGCGCAGACATGTTTGACGTGTTGCGTGACTACGGAACGATTTTAATTTAAGAGAACACACATTGCCGGTGATTTTTTTTTACATCCGGCAGGTGCGCTTACGTACGCAACTGCTCATTCGCGTACGCCGCGCTACGAAAACCGTAAGTTCGACTTGATTGATGTACTAAAAAAAAGCATACACGCATTTTAAATATGACGCACATGACACTCGCAGTTTGTACGCTTATCAGCAGATTTTGCGTTCACATTTGCTGCATTGTTTGGTTCGATGACACATAGAAAAGAACAAAACCACTGTCATGCAAATAGCCGTACAATTGCCGTACAAAGTTTCAAGCTTTTGTTCTGGTTTGTTCATACACATGGATGCGCCCACATGGCTTCAAAACCTTAGTGCGTGTATAGCGGGGTGTTAGCGTCCTAGTCAATATATATAACTCTATGCCCTCACCAGAGAGAACCAGCTGTGCTCCTTCAAGAGCGAAGTTTAAGGCCTGCACAACTCTCAGCCAATGACGGGTCTTCCTTTTACCTCGCATTATCTTCTGTTACTGAGACATTACCAAGAAGTCATGAGATAAAATAAGATCATTGCATGTCACTTCCTAGAGAATGTATTTTATCTATTAATTATCCTGGTTAAGTCCTGCTTTAATATCTTGTTTTTAAAGCAGCAGATTGAATCTTCAGAGCAATCTACAAATCTACTGTGTAAGTTTTTCAAACAGGATGATGAATTTGTTTTAAAAAGATTCACGTAACATCGGTGTACAAAAATACATAGGGTGTGTTCGTATTTTTTAAAATTTCGAAGACGAGTACTTTTGTATCAACGTGGGCTTGTAAAATATTTGAATGTTGCAGTTTTACCTGGAGAATAACAGTCTTTTCATGAATCCACGGACTTAAAGCACACAATGTAAGTAATTACGGCCAGCTGTCAAGATTGGTGTCAATTTGGCGTTCGATTAGCTCATTCATGTCAGGTGCTCACCCGGATGCGCACACCAGGGTCAACCAGGTGAAGCAAACCCATTGCAGCCATAATAATTAATCAGTCCGATTCCTGCACCTGCCTGTAGAATAATAAATAAGGCGTTGCCGCACTGCTGGAGCTGGACACAGGATGGAGGACCGTCGAAGCCAGTTCCTGCCGAGTAAGAATACTAACCTTCTCATCGTCAAACTTGCCCCAGCGCGGCTCTCCAGGATCATCCACCTCTCTGTCTTCCTCTCCCTCCACCCCGGATCGCCAGGGCCGGTGCGGGATCTGGACGTAGCTGATGTAATGACCGCTGGAGCTTGACACGCCACTGTGCATGACGACGGCGCACAGGTCGTACTTGCATTGGAGTTGCTTGCATTGTTTGGCACACCACTGGCTCAGGCACAGGGAAAGGGGAGTGGCCAAGTGGTCATTGATCTTTGACACTGTGCTGTCTGCTGATAAACTGGGAAAAAAAGCAGAAGCCTTGCTATCAATCAATGGCAGTCATTAACCAAACTATTAGGGCTGGGCGAATAATTTGAATATCCTGTTAATGGCGAATAGTTTTTCCTAACCGTAACCGCAAATACCATTTTTGACCTAACCGGATATTCGCAAGGGGCGCGGATACCTTTTAATAGACCGAATAGTCCTCTATTTACAACCAAGAAAACAGATTCCTATTATCCGCGATCGTTGGGTCGACGACCGATAGGAATGTTTTGTCTGAATCCTTATGAAACTTAATAAGACAGCATAAAATAAGTATTTAACTATGCTCACCTCCGTAAAGAGTGAAAACAATGACAATTCCTCACGTCGAATCAATCACGATATCAAAAGACAGCGCAAATCGCCATCTTTAAATTAGGTCCGGTTATTTTTATGAATGAACCGAGTGACACTAGCACTGTCTAAAACTAATACAATCCGCCTTACGAACAACCACAAATGAACAGCGCCCTCTAGCGGCCAAAATAAAAAATTAAAATTAAAAAAACAAAAAAAATAGCGCCCTCTAGCGGCAGGAAAAAATAGTCGAATATCAGGTAAATTTTGGATAGTTGGCCAGCGGTTAACCGTATACCAAATTTCACTATTCGCCCAGCACTACAAACTATGTACATTCCATATTTGACCTGGGTTAAAATCCAGGTACCTCAGGTTTGTTGAGAAAGTCCTTATATGCATTGACAATAACCAGCCGCCATCTTGGATGTAAACCGATGACGAAACAAACGCACAGATTTGTATGTGCAGCGCACAGGAACAAGCCATGCATAATATTTGGTCCGTGGAAAAAAAAGGCTGACCTTCATGTACATTTTAATTTGGACACAATATTTCAGATTTTTCCAAGAGCCCAAAAATTGAAGATCAGACTAAAGTAGGAATATTATAAGGTCTGACAACCCTATTTTGACCTCAAGGCGAGGGTGACCTACTCAAATATCTGTACTCACAATCCAGCAAATGCACTGAATCTCTTGAGATGAATGGTGAGGACTGGTGGTAGCTCTCCAAACAGCATGCTCCGCTCCGCCTCCGCATGGTGTCTGCACTGTTCACAGAAGTACTTGTTGTCGTCTGTCAATCGCTCCACGCAGGCAAACTCTGAGATGGCCCAGCTTAGCGACAAGTCACCCGGTATGATTTCTATAAGAACAAGAACCACAAAAATGTCTCAATATTAGAGAGCTGCCAATTACTGTGAAGTTTCCGACTGTAATCCAGACATCTTAAACTTACGGAAACCCATTTCATACAAAAAATAAATCTGGAAAAAATCTAATGCTTAAAATGCATCTGAATTTGGGCAAAGTCCAGAATTTGTGTGTACGTGTAAGTGTACTTCGATACTCTTGAAAAGACCACTGGGCTTGTCCCATTGTGAGTTTACTGGCCCCGATACTAAAATCACATGACTCTGGCCTGTCAGGACTAGAAATAACCCACGGCACCCACAGCAATTGCTGTAGTAGTGCACCGTGTTTTTGCTGTGGTGCTCTCTGCAAGGTTCCAATAAAATTGCTGTGTCCCTTCAAGAGCAAAGTTCAACGCCTGGCCTGTGGTCCAGTGTTTATTTCGAGCCCTGCGGACAATGGTGCAGGGTTATTTAATTGAGAAGTTGTGGGATGTAAATTAAAACAGACGAAGTTGGTTTTGAAATGATAAAAAGTGTACCTGGAACACCTTCATCTTCCTCCATCCCTGTGGATCTTTGTAAACAACGCACTGGAAGACTGATATCTTGGAATTCCTCTCTCCTCTCCGTGTAGCTCTCGCACTCGTTGCAGCGTGTCCTCAGCACCAGGGCCCCTTGAAACAAACCCTGAATCAAGCTCAGCTCTCTCACAATAATATCATCCTCGACGTCGCAGCTCTCTGCTGTGCATTCAGCAGAGGGAGTGTCAATGCAGCCCATGTTGTCGCCTTCACCATTCAGGTTGGGTGATAATATGTCTTGCGGTGTATCGTCCAAAGTCGAGTTGGTGATTATCTCATGGACAGAGCCACTCCAATTGTTCGTCTCACTGCCTTTTAGGTCATTTTCTTTGTCACTGATGTGTGTTTCACTCATGCCCTCTATGATATCTGTCTTAACACCGTTGAGTGGAACGTTTCCTTTCTTCAGTGGAGCGAAAGCATTTTGGAGAGTTGACTGGTTAGCAGAAATGCGAAACTTCCCCAGCCGTTTCTTCTTCGTCGATGTTCCGCTTTGCTTACCATTTGCAAGAGGGGTTTCGTTTCCGTTACTGAGATCAGAGCTGTTTTTGTTTCTGAGTGGCTTGCTACCATCCGATTGACTGTGACTGCCACACCCATTTGGGATATTCCCATTTGTTTGGTCGCTCGCTTGCGGCGTCTTTGATTTGCCGCTAACGACGGAGTCGTTACTTGGTGTCGACAAACACTTCTGTGTCTTTGAACTGTTTTTCATGGTCGAAAGGCAATCAGAGTTTCCCAGTGTCGCAGAGTCTTTTATAACATTCCCAGAACCATTTGCAGTATTAGAAGGTGACGTACAATTCAAAGGGGAACCAAGTCCAGCTGGATTTGACCCTTGCATTTCTGGTTCTCTTTCAGAAACTGAGTCCTTTACGCTTCCGTTAAGAGTCTCAGTTTGCGACTTTACTTCACACTTGGACTTGTTCTCCTTGCTGGACTCCACTCCAAGCTTGCCTGCCTTGATGTCTAGTGGCATCTTGTGATGCATCTTGAACTGTTTCTTGAGTTTCTGACAGGCGTCAAGGAGATAGCTCAGGAGACAGCACAGCATCTCTTGAGAGTCATGCTGCAGGAAGCCTTGAAACATCGGATTCAAATCCCTGAAAGTTAACCAAACAAATTTTTGAAATGTTGTGTAATCTCTTTCTCTTAAACCAAATTCCTTTGAAGGGAATCATTTCTTAAAATGTTATAAATACATTATTAAAAGCTGCATGGCAATTTGTGGAGTAATTATCAAATTAACAAATTACATATATTACAAAAAAACAAAAATGAAATTTGACTTACAATAAAAATTGTACCCCTCAAAGTGGTAACAAAATTAAGGCCTTATCTGAATTGGAGTCTACAGCGCTGGCTAGGACTACTGAGGACTTCCTATACTTTAACGCATGACGCCGCGATTGATCCAGCCTTAATCATAGCCGCCAACTACGACACTGCCCAAGCAAGATAGAAAGTAGAAGGCATTATTCATTCACGATTCTTACTGAGGATTATTGCCCCCAAAACACCCTTACCTGATAGTTTCCAGCACTTCATCAGGTGAGGGCGACATTAGTGTGTCTGTGGCTGGATCTGCAATGTAGTCATCCTCTCTGACAGACATCTTATCATACAGCTACCAAGAACAAAGCAAAAGTAAATTGTAATTTATAAAGTGCAAGAATACAAACAAATATTAAGTGCACATTGGGGTCCTTAAGCAAGACACTTAACCAATGCTTCATCCATCGGATGGGACATTAAGCCGTTGGTCCCATGTGTTATGTAGTGCATGTAAAAGAACCCAAGTACACTTATGGTAAAGAGAAGTGGTTCAACCCGATGTTCCTGGCTGTGACTGCTGTAGGCGCTGTAGCACCTTGTAAACCCCTATAAGGTGCTACATAATTGGGTCTCAGAATTCACCACTTCAATAACCTATCTTTCTGAAAATGTATATACTCAGCGCCTTGAGTACCTTGTTGGTAGATGCAGGCGCTATATAAGACTTTGATATTATTATTATTTATTATTATTAGATGAACAAGATTATATAATAGGAGCTTCTTAAATAGCACTCATATCCATCACTCAGTGGTGCTCAAGGCACTTTGAATTGAAATTTATAACAGTATTTATTTACTTGAAATCATCATTGTTGTATTTTTTGTTGTGCAAATGGAAATAAAACAAACAAACAAACAAACAAACTTTGACATTCAGTATTTTCCTGCAAGGTATTGTGGAGCTTGAAGTATGAGACTAATTCCTTCACATAGCACCACGTAACAGTTTACAAAGTGTTGTGGCGTAATATGCATCCAATAAAACCTGGAAAACTGGGGCGCACCCCTTCTCTTTTTTATTAAGTGTACTTGGTCCTTTTACTAGCATCACACTTCACACAGGATCCATGTCTTTACGTCCTATCCAAGGGATGCAGCAATAATGGTCAAGTGTCTCGCCTTAACCGGGACGCAAACCCACACTCTGCTGATCAGAAACTCTAAAGCTCGAGTCCAGTGTTCTTATCTCCTCCCTCAGCCACGACACCCCACAAGTGTCTGATCCAGAGTATCAGTATTATAATCTTACCTTCTTCAAATTGATGACAAACTGCATTTCCCGTCCGCATGCCTTTATGTCGATATGATCGCCCGCCCCGTTCTCTTCTCTTAGTTCTTCCCTCAGCTTCTCCCACACCCCAGTCAGCTGACACAACCCCTGACAGAACCCAGGGCAGAAGCGAAGGGCTTGGAGTACACTGTTGAGGTAGCAGGTATTACCAAGGTTCTGCAGACCTGAATATGGGGGTGGAAGCGAGCGCGCTACCTCAAGTTGGCTCTCTCTATTGGAAGAGGAACTCGGATCCATGGTGCTGCTGTTTGTTGTACTCGACTGGCTGTAAATCAATTGTTTTGTTAAAGAAAATTAAATCCCAAATCCTGCTTGAAGGATACACAGCTGATAAAAGGAAAGACATTTGGTAATCAACCTTAAAATTAATGGCAATCAACATTTTTGGTTAAAAGAGGCAAGCCTACAGCAGCTTCCGATAGTATATAAAGTATTTTGAGAAACATTTCACTTCGAAGTAATGTGGTTACCAGCTTCCACGTCACATGAATTGTTATCCTACTCATTTCTTAGAATAAAATTGGACCCTAGTGGGACCTCCTTACCTAAACGGGGCAGAGCGCGCGGTCCTTCCACTACTGCTCATCTGACTACATGACTCATCACTTTTTTCATCTTTTATTGGCTGCTTCTCCTTCCTCATAAACTTCAATGACAGTTTGGGTCTCTTCTTGGGCGGACTGGAGCAACTTGCCATCTTAGGTGAAGCTTCAAAACAATTGTCTGGAGGTTTAAAGATGAGCATTCATCAAGCTTGTTGCGCATGTTATTAGAATAATCAAAGCGTTTTTCCTTTAACCAGTGGTCCGCTAACCAAATACCAGTTAAACCACCTGTGGTAACATCCACTGACCCGTCAGTGTAGGGAAAGCACCTTCAATTTCCAACCACTAAAAGTTTATGATATTAAAATTTCTGGCCAAGGATTCAGAGACCGACCTTGCCTTGGCCATAATTATAAACTAGTTGGGCTAGGCTCCAGAATAAGAAAAAAGATCACTTTGCGTCAATGCTCATTTTAAAGACTCTGGTCTTAGGACTGAGATAAGGGTCTTAGGGCCGGGATAAAGCTGACAAATAACATGAACAATATTATTATTTGTTCAAAGTGGAAAGTAATCTTCAATACTAAAAACCTGGAACCTTTTCCTTTCATGTTTCGATCGCAGATAGGTTAACATCTTTCATTCTGATTGAGAAACATGCTTAGTCACATGACCTGCTTAGTCATTGGGACCAGTCATTGTTACCCAGTCACGCCACCATCTGACCATCATACTGATCATGGCCACCACAGCACATGGCCACCATCTGACCATGGGCATAAGGTTTATCGCGAATAGCAAAATATCAAGAGAGGGCGCTGTTGAACCCACACAAATGTATAGGCATTGCGTGCGCGAGTTGTAGAAACTGCATAGAAACCGCCCCATATTCCTTCCCATAATGCATTGCATTTCTGAATCGCGATAAACCATGGGCCATCATGATGATGGAAATATAAATGGAGTGGAACTTGGAAGTGGAACATCAGAAGTTCAACCTGGGCTAGGTATAAGATATTCCATTCAACACTAAATTTATTGTACGCACATATCAATTTTTTGCTTCAAAAGAAAAACCTAGCCCTACCCTACGAAAAAGAAAAAAATATATATATATATTTTCATTTTTAAAATAAAAAAAATTAAACTAAAATAAATTAATTTAATTTTAATAATTAGTTTAGACATGTTAGATAGAATAATTTGTTCAGCAGACAGTACAGTAGGCCTAATAAAAATGACTTTATGGGTGAAATTTGAAACAAAATATCGAGTGAGAAGATTTCAAAATGATAAATCAATACTACTAAGAAAAACACTAAAATTGTCAACTTTCTGTGGCAGTAATCGTCTGTCGGAAATAGACGTATTTGGCTATCGCGAATGCTAGGTCAGCACAGAAAGATTATGACGTTTGTATCGCAATTCTTGTCATTTAATTATTAAACATTCAGAAAATAATTGACACTCACCTGAGATTCAGTGAGGAGACAAATTTATCATAAAGAAGATTAGCAGCTCATTAATGTTACTTGGTAAACAAAGATGAAAACAGTTTAACGTCTTACAACGCTCCAACTTTCTCAACTTCTCTACAAGTTTACCGCCATTTTGAGAAGTTCACATTTCCGTCAAAAAATTTAAAGCCCGCCCTCTCTCGGTGGAAGAGTCTAAATTATATTTTGTTGGTTGTGTTGTGTTATGCAATAACCCCGCCCCGGGGGGGGGGGGGGGACACACAACAACACAAACAAACAAAATTTCCAATTGTTTTTTTAAACAGATGTTGGCCGTTTTATTAAAATATTTTTGCTTTTCTTTCAAGCATTGGGAACTGACTTGAAAATTTTGGGGACATGCAAAGAATGTCATTGTGGGTTTTAAGTTCTTCAAAGATTTTAAGCTCTAAAACCATACAGAAGGCTCTTTTGGTGCCTTCTTATAAAACTTGAACCAGAAATATTAGCTTTATTTGGTGGAAACAGTGTTAAGTGGCAATTTTATGCTCTAAAACTATGCAGTATAGACTCTACTGTTTGTTTAATTTTATTTGTAGGATTACTTTGGTAAAATCATAACAATTAATGCTTATCAAACTTAAGCAATCTTTTCAAGATTTTAGGTTCTAAAACCATGCAGTAGGCTCTGCTGATGCTGTCTTATGTAGCCCGACTCAAGATTTAAGCCTTATTTAAGAGAAAAATGGAACATGAAAAAAAAACCTCACAAGGGGATAGGACAAAGTCCAGCATTTTATCAAAGTTTGGGCCCTGCAAGCAGAAATTGTGATATTCATGTTGTATGCTAGCTTATCACTCTTTCGTGAGCAAAATCAAGACGCTGTGTGAGTTTTAAATTCCTCATTTTGATTAAAAAGGTAGAATAAGTGAACTGAGGTAGCTTTTGTGGTCATCAACAATTATTTTCTAAACTTCAACCATCCTTAGATAGAAGCATTCCCAAAAGGTTGGGTTTTCATTTGTGAGGGGTGTCTGTCCAACACATAATTGGGGGGGGGGGATACACGTTGCCTTGGATTGGACGAGTTGTTCTTTGAAAAGCGCTTGAAACTGTTTGTTATGAAATGTATATGGTTAGAAAGATGTGTTAAAAGTAGAATTTAATGATCCACACAAGTATCACTCGAAATTGCACGGTTTTCCTTTTACCTCGCCCACTGACACGGCAGGCCTTAATGATGGCCGACCGTGTTTCTTTGCGATGTAAAAGGAAAACCGTACATTGCAAACGGTTTCAAACGCTTTTCAAAGACCAACTCGACCGATCCAAGACAACGTGTTCCTTTAATGTATTGAACAAGTTATTTTGTGCATTAATTTTCTGCTTCTTATACTTTATGTAATTACTTCTTATCATTGCTATTTTATAGAGTACTAACACTTTTTGACGAAAACCTAAGAAGAAAAAAAAGTACACATTGAAGTGCAATCATGACTTGTTTCATACTGAAATACTTTATTCAACTTTATTTCAGGTTTTTACTTTGAAGCAAAACAATATATATTCTGGTTTGTATTTATTCAGTTACTTTACAATGCCAGTAATAGATCATTAAAGGCACTAGACATGTTCGGTAATTGTCAAAATTCCAAAATAAGCTGTGAAAATTTTTTACTCAATTCGAAATAATGAAAGAAAGAAACACTCTTATTGCACAAGTTTGTGTGCTTTCAGATGTCTAATAAAAGGCTTCAGGCCAGTGAGTCCTTTTTTTATTTGAGTAAGAAATTACCTCTTTCTCCAAAACTATGTTACTTCAGAGGGAGCCATTTCTCACAACAGCTCTCCATTGTTTTTTTGCTAATAGTTATTTTGAGTTATTACCAATAGTGTCCATGCATTATCTGCCACTAGAGGGCAGTATGGATAACAGACTTTAGAAGTAGCTCCATCGTTCATGTGCATTATGTATGAATAGCATTAGCAAGTGCATTACACACGCTTCATTTGTTGATATCTGAGATGTGATTACACTAATCATAAAAGTACAGTGGCATGCCATCCTTGGGCAAGACAATTAACTAAAATTGTTTAACTTCCATTAAAGGCAGTGGACACTATTGGTAATTACTCAAAATAAATATTATCATAATACCTTTCTTCGTTACAAGTTATGGGGAGAGGTTGATAGTATAAAACGTTGTGAGAAACGGCTCCCTCTGAAGTAATGTAGTTTACGAGAAAGAAGTGATTTTCCACGAATTTGATTTCGAGACCTCAGGTTTAGAATTTGAGGTCTCGAAATCAAGCATCTGAAAGCACACAACTTCATGTGACAAGGGTGCTTTTTTTCTTTCATTATTATCTCGCAACTTCGACGACCGATTGAGCTCAAATTTTCACAGGTATTTTATTTTGTGCATATGTTGAGATACACCAACTGTGAAGGCTAGTCTTTGACAATTACCAATAATGTTCAGTGTCTTTAAGGAGTTAGGTACATGGGGCAAAAGGGTGACTGATTTAGCTTGACAAATGATGCGCTACATTTGGTGACAGGAAATTGGCTAAGGAATGAGATAAATGGTCCAGGAGTAATAAATGACCAGATTAATAGTGTTCATGCACGATGATCATTAAAATTGGAAGATATCGGAGCAATAAGTGTCCATTAAAATTTTACAGCAGAAAACATTAAAGACTAATAGGCCTATAGACTGTAACATTTGTTTATGAAAGGCGCAACCTTGTACTCTCTGATAGGCGAGATACTGCACTGGTCATATGGGGAATCTTACATTTGACATTAGTGTCATAAAGGAATAGAAGAGTTATACAAATAACAGATCTACAAGTTCTGAGATGTCATACATAACAAAAGTAAATTAAAATCCGATGCAGTCTCCGTCAAATAATTTACCCTTTTCTTCCATTAGGCTGTGCACAAATCAAGCTGGCAAGAAGTCAAGGGCCATGTGGCTCTTTTGGTGTGCTTTGTCACAAGTTACAAGGTCTATAGAATTGAGATTATCAAATGTAAAACTGGTTTATACCAGTACCAATAATCCCAAGATCTTACTCCTTTAAATCAAAGTCAGCGAAAAAGTCTTTAAACATCCCATAAATCAGTTGGTATTGCTGCAATAACCGGGCACAAAATCCAGGACAACAATGAAACAATTTGTAATGCTTTCACTCATACGCGCTGACGAATATATGGTTTGTTTACCAACAACTTTACTGCCAGCCTATAGGAACGGAATGATTTTAAACTCTTCCCCAAAACCATTTCTGTCAAGACAGAGTATTCAAAAGTGGAACTATTTGATTGTTTTGACCCAATATAAATGTAGATATACAATATAACCTATGAAAATTTAACCTCAAAAGGTGGTAGTGTCTTTAAGATACATGTATCACCAAAAGAAAACCGAAGTGGTTTAGTTGAAACAGAAAGAACACACAATCTGAGAATCGTTTCTTACAGTAGCGTGTCTTAGATTAAAATTTTGGGCATAAAAACTGGAATACATATATCTCAAAGTGAAATGATTATCGTTATGCTTTATCTTTTGGAAAGCTGCTGTACTTCAAACCAAGTAAGCTTTTAGTGGCAATTTTTTTTAGAAGTGGTTACCAAACAAATCCATTCCCTTTAAACAAACAGTCAATGTTTGGACGATAGGTGGCAGCAGACTTACCAAAGAAAACCATTGTTCTCATTAATGTGCGCATGCTCAGAATGCTGTAAACAATGCAAAATTACCTGGTAACTGCTGACAAACTGTCAATTTTGGGACGATAGGTGGCAGCAGACTTACCAGGTAAATCCATTGTTCTCATTAATGTGCGCATGTTCAGAATGCTGTAAACAATGCAAAATTACCAGGTAACTGCTGACACCTAGCTTTTCAAAGTCTCCCACTGTAAGGTTGTGCGTTAATTAGACACACTCTCTAAAAACTGAAATGCAAGTAAGATGCTCTGAGTGCAGGAATATTTATTAATTTATCAATCATTGCACTGTATTACATGGAGTTTGTATTTATTAATAATAGTTTTATTAAGTGATGACACCAAATTCTGTTTCATATAGACAGATCCACCATCACTCAGGGCGCAAGGACTATCATTGACCATAGTTCAACTAAAATTAGCACGAACTCTGGCTAGAACTCAAGTCGTGAGTAGTATAACCTGTGTGCACATGCACAAATGCAACTAAACAACCACTAGTTCAACATTGGTCCTTGTGAGAACTTGACCCAGGATCAGCCCTTTTTGTGAAACATGCAAATTACATTTGCACCTACACTTTAAACATCACTGATTTCGCAAAAGTAGAGAACACCTTTTCGTATCATCCAGCTGCCATCTTAGAGGTGACATCGATAAAACAATAAGATGCACAGAATTTTTAATGTACACTTTGGGCACAGGATTGGCAAGTGAAGGACCATCTTTTGACCTCTACACGAGGGCACCCAACTCAAATGGTGTCGGGTTCAAAAACAAGGATAGCTCACCTTTAAAGAGCGACTTTCGTTCTCTATGGCACTATCAGGTCAAATGTTTCATAGATTCACAACTTGCAAATGTTTTTTTTTGCATGCAAAAAACAAAACAGTGAAAGAAATTGTATCATTTACTCCAAATTCTATATTTAATAAAATATAAAGAGAATTCTGGTCGTAAAGTATACTCCTCTTCCTAAAATCCTGTCGATGCCCTCAAGCATAATCAGTAAAATCTTCCAGAGCCCCTGGAGATCCTTTACGCTTCTCCTGCTGTCTGACGGAAGAAGCAGCGGCCATTGCAGCCAAGGAGTTGACAGGAGTACCCTGAGAGATCTTGCCACGAAGGCGTTTGATTTGTCGCAGACGTTCAAGCCAGTTGGAGGTGTACGCCTCAGCCAGGGTGCCCCTCATCTGACTCTGGTAGATTTGAGACGCTAGCTGTTGAAAGGAAACAATGATCAAAACATTATATGGGATTTGAGGCATTGCATGGTGAGGTATCAATAAGTATTGCTTTGAGTTTAGAGGGCACTTCTGTATAAGAGGAAAGGAGCGTTAAAGCCATTGGACACTTACAGTAAACAGTATTGTCCAAAGGCCAACACTTCGTGTATCACAACTTATAATATATAAAATAACAAACCTGTGAAAATTTAGGCTCAATCGGTCATCGGAGTCGGGAGAAAATAACGGCAAAACCCACCCTTGTTTTCGCACGTTTCGCCGTGTCATGACATGTGTTTAAAATAAATCCGTATTTCTCGCTATCGAGAATTAATAATTGTTTAAATGTTTTCTCAAAAAGTAAAGCATTTCATGGAACAATATTTCAAGAGGAGTCTTTCACCATTACCTTCTGTAAACCCTGTAAGTTATTTGTAAATCTGTGAACTTTTATTTTTTGTCTTCCTGTTCTGAAAGTGTGTAATGGTGTTAACGAACGGCAACATTTTTGGGAACACCCTTTTACCATAAATTTATCGGGCAAGGTATATAAATACAAATTGAAGATAAAAAACCTACACTTGTTTCAAAAACATTTTCTTTGTATTTATATTCACTTATTTTAACAGCTGCATAAACCATTACTCCTGATACGCCAAAATGTTCCAAAAAAATAACACCAGTATTGAGGCACAGACAGTTTTTGAGAATACAGAAGACACTAAAGCCCTTTTCACACTGTATCGCTCATCCCCGTGGAATACAGCCCTGGGGAGGCCTAAGGAGTTTTTCTTACCTCACGGTTACCCCTGCAGACTTTCAAACTGTCCCCGCCAAGGTCCCTATTCAACTGGGTTTCACTTGGCTTTACCGCTTACTCATACTCCAAAGCAGGGGTAGGTGCGTCCATTTGCCAGGGTAGCTCAGGGGTAAAGAAATCAAAGTTTGAGAGGGCCGGCTATTATTCCGTATGGACGCCCCCGGGGAATAGATAAGTGTGAAAAGGGGTTAGGTGGTTAATAATTTAACTTTTTTTTTATTTTCCTGAAGGAAAACTTACATTGGCATGCAGCGCCATCTGTCGAACCAAGAGGGGCAGATTCTTATTGGTTATCATGCGTGGACCTCTACTTCCAATCATTGCTTCTAAATCTATAAACAAATCAGAATTACATTTTCTTTAACTATTAATTTATTTATATTGTTATACATCCAACAACGCATGTGCAAATAACAGAATCAATATGAGACAATGAAGAAAGGTTCAACTTAATCGATGTAATAATTAAGAGATAAAAAAAGTACAAATGAATGGTTCGATACACTAAAAAATCCCCTTCAGAATTTTGCTTTGCCCCTGCTCCAAATCCCAAATGAAAATCTCTGGTTACTCCACTGACTAGTCACAGATGCTACATGTGACATGACGTTTTGGCTGTTGATCTTAACCTAATAACGCTTAATAAAGCTACATTACGGGCCCTGGGCTTGATTTTGTTTGAGTTGATAATAGAGTGGTTTACATAACGTCACATTGTTTACAAAAAACGCAGATTTGTACACTCCAGACGTTTCCTGGCAGGAAAGATACAACATCCGTCATATGAAAAATTGAGCACTTTGTAGTCATATTAATCAAAAGAATTGTAAACAAAATATCAAGATTTGTTAATAAATGTTTAACACTGCAATTTACTCTGTTCAGACAGAGTAAAATGGAGGAAATTGCAATGTAATGTTCACCAAGTCACAGAGACTGCTCTTTCTGAACAAACAAATCACACCTGCAGGAAGCCAGGCCTGGTTTGTATCAACATTTGACCCACAGATTAATCATTTACATGGTCTATGGTGACATCATAGTTTGCTCAGGCATTTCGATCAATCATGCTCGCAGTTTGTTTATTCTATAAAAAAAACTTTACAAAAAAACGCAGTTGTGAGGAAAGAAAAAAAGGAAAGAATGATATCAAGAGGAAATAAGCTAAGATTGCTCATGCTTGATCAATCTATTACTTACTAGTCTTTATATAAATCTAAGCAATTGTCCAAAAACACACCGCCTTTTTGGCTGTGTAGAACAGGGTCCAATTTCTTAAAGCTGTTTAGCAGAAAATACTGCTAAACAAATTTCTTTGCTAAGCAAAAAAATGAGTGGGGCACCAGTTGCAACAATAAGCTTCATGGAATGTTGGATGGTAACCTGTTTTTGCTAAGTAAAATTTTTTCCTGTGCTTAGCAGGGTTTTTACTGACAGGCTTAATAAAATGGGCACTGTTTCTACCAAAAGCAAGTAAAATAATCAGTTGATAGTTTTGTCGACGGGGTCACAAGGAACTATGCAAGAGAACAAAAATCAATTTCTGTGTTGATTCTTTTTGTATAAATAGACGCAGAATGTGCCTTGTACCTGGTTTTGCCTGAACGGTCACTAAATTACTCTCACTGTCCAACGGTTCAATGACAATCTCAGCAAAGTTGAACTGACCCTAGAAAGACAACAAAAAGAAGAAGTTAAACATTGGACAAGATGTTTTCACTGAAAGCCAATTTCTGAAATATACATTACAAGAAAGCTCCATTAAGGAGTTATTCCAAAATGAAATATCATTTTCATCTGACAACTCACACCTGGTATCTCTATGTGTAATTCCTTTTCTAAACAGTGGACTCAACTTGATCATGCACACGCCAAGGACTGCTGAATGCCCAGGCAGATTAACTGCTCATCCATTAATATTAATGACGTAATTAATTAATTCACTGTAAACACACCCACTCATGGAAAAGGATGTACACTTTAAAATTTTTGTGGCTAAATTCAGAGTTTCTTTTTTGGGCCTATCCCATAATTAGGCACAAAATGACAAAATGTTACACCACGGCTATAAATTGTAAGTACAATACAGCACTGGGTACATAACCTTGATCGTGCCCACTGTTTTGTAATTCCCCTCCTTGTAACGTATTAAAGATGACCCTGAGATTGTAATTAGGCATAATTGCTACCACATAAATTGATTTATGCTCTTCTGAGATGTGCTGTTGGGTACAGTGAATCAATATTTCTGTCAACCCAATGCCATTGTTGTTTGCAATCGTTCGCCGGCGGTAATAACTAAGCCAATTTTTTTCATAATATAAATATTGGAAGAAGACAATAATTGCCTCCAACCCCCCCCCCCAAAAAAAAAAAAAACAAAAAAAAAGTTTCCTAATAAAGAGTTTGAATTTGTTTTACTTACTTTAAAAAATGAAGTGCACTGTTCATCAAAAAAAGAAACAAAGCAATCTAATTTATTTCACAATTGGTCCTTTCTCTTTTACTCAAGTGCCATGTTTTCTACAAAATACCGTGGACTTCATCACAGCGTGCGTCAATTGTACAGTGTCATAGTAGCTGATGATCGACCAGCAGGTGGGCGTCAGCATAACTCCCCCATCGGAGCACTTCTTCTTCGTGTAATAAAGTCATGACTTGTTGAGTGTAAAATAAGCTCCGGGAACAAGGGACAGAAAACCCAGTAAATAGTATTCTTGTGTTATTTTAAGTTGGTCATCGTTACAGTGTTAACTCACCTTGATTGTCCCCAGTTTGTAGGGCTCGTTTCTCTCGTTGTAAACGATGGACACAAAGTCGTTACCGATGTGGAGCTTCTTGGAGTTACACGTAGGATCCGACTCTTTATTGGGCATCAAGGTAGCAACATGAAATATAACTACAAGAAGGAACAAAACATAAACCCTTAAAAAATCCATTCATAGAAACACATCAAATATAATAATAATTATCTATAGCGTTCTTACACAGAAAAGTTAACAAAAAAGGTTCTGGAAAAAGCGTCCTGTATAATTTCCGGGGGTTATTGTGTGAGAGCCCCTGCCCCCAACCCAGATTCCAGACCTTTGTTATGTAGTTTTACAAATGTGGCATAATGGACAGGCTGCCACTATTGTTTGTCACTATATTTGATTCAATGGGAGGTAAGTCCGAGCATTCTGCGATCCCAATATAAGCGTGGTAGATCTAGGCCAAGGCTTAGGTTTTGCAAATCGTAGTGAGTGCCTGCTCAACATCAGAGCTAATTACGAGAACCTGTTGTTGTCTTTCCTTTGTCAAGTCAGGGTTTTATTGTGGAAACAATAATTTCATTGGAAAATTATTACTAAAAAAGCTATTTAAAAAATCAGAGAAAAAAAATCCTGCGGATTGGCATGGAAATGTTTGAAATGGTGAAGATCTGGCATGAGGGTCATGGGTTCAAATCCCATTCAAGCAGTATGCATGCCTATGTATATCACACATTACTTTACCAAATGGCTTTAGAGCTACATAGTCGCATTTTAAAATTATTCAATTATTATTTTATTTGCCATAGCAGGAAATTCAATCTGCTATTGGTTTAAAATGTATGCTCTTTTGCAGGGTTTCATGGCCAGGTAGTCTAGAGCATTCAAATCATGTTCTGGTGGTTAAATCATATAAAAGGTGAAAATCACAGAGCAATGTTTCCAGGGAGTCGTGTAAATACCAGTACTGGTAAATTCATGGTAAAATAATGTTCATCTCCTGAGACAAAAATTATTTTTGTAACATTGTTTTACACATTTCTCAAAATCTACAGCACCTCAGCACGTTATATTTTAATGGAAGCTATCGATCTTCATTATCTTCAAATATCAAAGTTTAATGTAAACCTGTGGACATTGTGTTTTGTGGCCTACAAAATGTACCCAAACCCTCTAAAATGTTCATACCTTGCATGATATCATCATGCCACCAGTAAGCAAACTTTCCATCACTCCCCTGGTGGTCAAGACCTCCAGTGTACACCTCATTAGGACATACATCCTTCAGGGAGATCAGTCTACCAAGACCCTGCAGGAACTCCACATAGCGAGCCGATCCATAGAGATTGGACAAAATGGTCGCTTGATCATTCGTCTGTCAGGGGTGTAACAAAATCAAGGACTTGATTACATGTAGGTATGAAAACATACCGCAAACACACAGCACCCTTTAGGATTGGTTGGAATGGTGTCTATTTTGCTTAGAAATTAATACTGATTTGCACTTAAAATTAATCTTAGTTTTGTGTGAAATCGAGCCTATGGGGAACAAAATGCTTAAGTTTGCAGTAGGACTGTAAGTCTATTCGAAAATTCTGATTCAGATTGTTTTGGTTAAATAGATGTCTATTAAATCTTGAGTTTGAATCCCAGCCAAATAAAATGTATGTGATTTTCTTTTCACAGAACTCGGGAAAGTACTGAGGATAAAGTGCTTCATACACAACAGCGTAAGAGTTAAACCAAGTAATATTCTGTATCAACATCTACTGTATTCCATCTGGTTGGGGAAAATAAACGTAAACTCCCAACCCTAAGATAGGGTCGTCATTTTTATGTGATCAGATCATACCTGCCCAGAGCCAACGTACAGCACTCCTATCTTATGTGTGTCGTACGGTGGGATCCTGTCGAGCACCTTCACAGCTCTCTGAGTCACCTAAACACACACACACACACATATGACAATAAGATCAACATTATAGCAGTTTGCGGTAACACCATGTAATGATAATCTCTAAATAAGTTGGGGTGGTTCTGAAAAGAACCATTGGTTTCAACTCAAAGTTTCGATCAGTATGCTCTGATTGTCTTTTGGAGAAAGTAGAAAGATCAACATTGAAAAATTGTGTAGATTCTCTGATAAATCGGAATACAGATGGAAAACTGAGTTAAGTAGGAAAAATACTATGCCTGTCACATGGTGTTCACTTTATTACTCTTTTCGGGCAAAAACAAATCGGAGATCAGACTAAAGTAGTGGAATTTCCAATTTACATTTCTAGTTAATTTCCTCATTGACTCACCTGTGAAAATGGCAAAGCCAGTGGTCTCTCTTGGTCATCAGAGAACACTGGAGAGTAATACATTTGCAAGAACACGAAGCTGAGTAGAAGGAAAAGATAAGTCAAAAACTAATAAAAGTCAAGGGTTTAGCTTTGGAAAGTAGCCAAGAGAAGTGTCTGGTGCTTGGTAATGTATAATTAATATTCATTTCTTTTATTGTATTTATTATTATATTGACTGTGTATCCATTAAAAAAGTGATATTAGACAAGCTGATACCTATTCATTTACTTGCACAAAAGATTGACCTTATTGATGCAAGTATCTTAAATAAGCCAATTTATTAAAGGAACACGTTGCCTTGGATCGGTAGAGTTGGTCTATAAAAAGCGTTTGTAACCGTTTGTTATAAAATGTATATGGTTAGAAAGATGTTACGAAAGTAGAATACAATGATCTACACAAATATGCCTCGAAATTGCCTGGTTTTCCTTTTATCTCGTCGACTAACACGGTCGGCCATTAAGCGAGTCAAATTTTTGACTCCCATAAATGGCCGACCGTGTTAGTTCGCAAAGTAAAAGGAAAACCACGCAATTTCGAGGCAAATTTGTGTGGATAATTATATTCTACTTTTAAATTATCTATCTAACCATTTGCATTTAATAACAAACGGTTTCAAACGCTTTTCAACGACCAACTCGTCCGATCCAAGGCAACGTGTTCCTTTAAATCTTTTAAAAATTAAACTTTAGTACATTAAAAACACACAACATGTGTGTTGCTTTTGCGCCAAGTGTAAACTAGATTAGACTATGTCAACTTTCAGGTATGATAATTGGTTCTTGGAATAAAAATAGGATTATTTCATCAAGTACAAGACCTGACCTACATTTGATGTGGGCTTTAATAGACATTTCAGGCTATTTGATCACAAACTTTCAGATAGCAAAATAATTCAGCAATCAGACTTAAGTAGGAAGCAGGCATGCAACTACCCGTTGAAAAAAAAGAGGAAAATTTTCAAAGGCACAAGGCAAGTGCAGAGCGAGGCGGCCGAAATGCCAAGGGACATGATACCCACAATGGTACCCTAGAAAATGTTGAGGTTTATTATGCTCTAAGGTGCATTTTTAGCATGTACTAGGCTTATTTAACATGATTGTAGTTGTAAAAATCTGTGAAAAAACAGAAGAAAAGAAAAAAAAACTTTTTTTTAACGTTTTTTTTTGTTTTTTGTTTTTGTTGTTGTTTTTTTCTTTTCTTTTTTCCTTTTTTTTCATGTAAAAATAAAAACAAAAACGCGGAATTCCGCGGAAACGCGGAAGAGTTGCATGCCTGAGGAAGAATATCATGCCTGTCTTTGCAACATAGAACCACCCTTACTGAAACATACCTTGGACTAAGACCAGTTCTGGTCATCACTCGGGATCGGTTTTCCGAGGTTCGTCTTTTTCTCCCGGCGTGGTCCTCAGTGGTGGAGTTAGGAGCCAAAGAGGACATTGTGTGCCCTCTTGGCCGCCTTAAGGGTTGTAAATCTGCTCCCTGACTACTCCTTGAGGGGTCATCTTCTCCAAGAAAACTTTGCTGTTTCCCATCCAGGTTCTCTGCATCTGTCTGAGGTGGCAAGGAGACAGGCCTTGGTCTCTTCTCTGCCGGCCGGATTCGTCGTCTCATCTGACCAGGGGTGTCCGGAGCAGAATCGTCCGGTGTTAGAAACTTAGGAGGAGGCAGTTTTGAAGCTGCTACAGAGGGGTCAGTCTTCACTGATGATGGGTCTTCGAGGTCTTTGGCTTTGCCAGCTTCTCCAGAGACAGTTTCATCTTCATTTGCAGTGGTTGAGGCCCTCCGGACAAATCCAAGAGCAACTTCATCTCGCTGAAGTCGCTGCTCCAAGACGGACATCTCCTTGTAGGAGCTAGAAGTGGGCATCTGTTTCTCCATAAAGGATTTGACCATGTTTCTTGGAGAGGTACTGATATTGTCTTGATCGTCGCTCCCCATGGAGGACGTCTGGATGGAAGCAACAGTCTCTATGATATCTGGACATGAACTGGACCGGGGAAGAATCATCCTGTTTGGGTCGGATTCTTCAACAAGCTTGGCAATGTTCTCGAGATCTTTGGCAGTATCAGCAAGTATTGTTGCCATGTTGATGCTCTACAACCAAGTAATCAAATAGGCAAGCTTAGTTAATACATCAAGCAAGTACTGGGCTCTGTGCTTTATAAACAATTACACACGGCCATGTAATAGTTTACAGGGGATGATGGTGCACGTTTTATTGGACATACTGTCTTATAAGACAGACTCTATCTATGATAAAAATATTTATATACATTTTTAGTAAGAACACAGTGTGTTGGTTGCTTGACTTGGACTGGAAATCATTGACTTGTGCCTTGGGTGGGAGCTGAGTGACTTGGGACTCATTTCATGGATCTTAGTACTCAAAGGTATTTCTTATTCTTGAGAATAATGTCATCATTCAAAGCAAATTCTTTTGACAGAAACTAATAAATCTCAGTGGCAAAACCATTTCTCTGCAAAACATGTAAAACCCAAGTCCAATGATCAATTTCTGGTTCCATGCATTTCCTACAAACTTCCGGTAATCATTGAAGTAATTTTTTGTGAAGTAGAACTCAACGTCACATGTAGGCACACTCTGGGTATATTAGGCATGAAAACATTTTATCAAGTGTAAGTGCCAATCCTTCCACATGGTGTTAGCTTTCATAAATAAAAATCTGATTTTTTCAAAGGACTAAAAAAAACCTTGAAATCAGACTCAAAGTAAGGAAAAACATCAAGCCCGATATATTAGCATTTAGATATCAATGTTACACACTCTTACCTGATCCATGCTGCCCCTATGCGCTGAGCTGTATCTAATATAATAAGACATATCATGCCCCAGAGGGGACAGACCAAGCTCCGGTTTGGAGAATCCTTGCAACTGGAAATCTTCTCCACCATCTTCATATACAAAGCAAATCAATCAATAGATAAAACAGTAAGTAAACATTATATGAAAAACAACAACAAAATATATGGATCTTTTGCTTTGTGTTGTCTAAGATTTGTAAGTAAAGGATAATCATATTTTGTTCTTCATTGAAAAGAAAATAGGTTGTAAAGAATGAGACAGAAAGTAAAGCAATACAACAGAAACTATTGAAAAATTCTTTAATTATACTTTACCATTGGCCTTTGAGAAAGAACCAACTACGGCTGAAGTATCAAACCCTTAACAATTTTTGCAAATATTTGCATTTAAAAAAAAAAAAAAATTCTTCACTGACAGACTGAATACAAAATTGCTAAGAACCCCTCCCCAAACAAACAGTAAATTATAATTAGGAAATAATTTTCAGCTTTCGAGAAAGACTCTGCTAGGATCAAACCCTTAACAATTTTTGCACATCTGCATTTTATTGACAATTTTTATTCACTGACAGACTGAATACAAAATTGCTGAGGACCCCTCCCCAAACAAACAGCAAACTATAATTACAAAACAATTTAAGCTTTCGACTCTGCTAGGATTGAAACATCAGGCCATTATTAACTACTTTTTTGTTATTGGCCTTGGCTGAAAATGCAAAACCTTAATGTCAGTTGAGTCTTATCACTTTTATTAAAAAGTTGTGATTTCATTGATTAGTTTCTGTTTTTTGCTGACCGTCAGAGAAACTGCTGCGTCGATCAAGAAAAGATGAATCAATATTGATGGCCGGCCTTTGGCCAAACGAGAAATCCGCCATTACTGGAGGAGAGAACCCACAACCATCATCACTGGAGGTGTCAGTGTCCTCGCTCTCATTGGGGTCAAAGGTTAAAAAGTCAGGGCAGCGAGCTTTAGTTGTTAGACATGCAGGTAAAACAAAATACAAAAAGGCACAAAACAAATGTTAGTTGAAAAACACATAATTGTTAGAACAAGTTGATGTTCATCCTCATGAAAGGCTAGGTGATGGACCATGTAACCTTTGTTTACAAAAAAGAGTGACATTGTACATTCAAGGGCATTTCCTGGCAGGCAAGATGCCACTCTGGTTATGTTTGAATGGTTCATTTTGTGTCATAATTTCCACATATAAACACTTAACAGCTAAACCAATTTTTTTTTAGATGTGCCTCCTTTCTTTGTATCAAACCTTAATAAAATCCAGACAATGCAATCTCCATATAATAAATGACTTTGTGTTAACTTCCATTGGGCTGTCTACAAATCATGCATGCCGGAGGTCCAGGCTATTGCTGGTTTGAAACTTATATTGTCACAGGTCAAATGGTCTATAAAAATTACTTGTATTTTCCTCTCTTTTAAATTTTTTTTTTTAAGTTAGAGGGTTTTTACCAGTTTGTTAGAAGATATTGATCTTGTTTTATGAGAGCTTCATTTTTTTATCAAAGACTCTTGACATACTATTCTTTATAGAATTGGTTTTAGAGGATGATCATCAATCTGTTATCCACAAGACTTTAAGAACAAGACATCTCAAAGAAAGAAAAAAAAAGAAACACACAGGTGCCACCACCAAAACTCAGAAAAATAAGTGTAGCAAGTTTGTTCTAAAACAGCTGTTTTAAAGGCACTGAACACTGTTGGTAATTGTCAAAGACCAGTATTCTCACTTGGTGTGTCCAAACTTATGCATACAATGAAAAAAACTGTGAACATTTGAGCTCAATTTGTCCTCCCAAGTTGCAAGAAACAAATGAAAGAAAAAACACATGTGTTGCACAAATTTATGTGCTTTCAGATGCCTTAAAAGGAGTTTTAATATTTGAGTGAGAAATTACCTTTTTCATAAAAACTACATTACTTCAGAGGGAGCCGTTTCTCACAATGTTTATACTATCAACAGTTCTCCATGCGCTTGTTACCAATTAAGTTTTTATGCTAACAATTGTTGTCAGTAATTACCAATAGTGTCCAGTGCCTTAAAAGCAAACAAGTTCAGTATAAAATAGGCTGAGAGAATTGAACCTTAAAAAGTTCTCAAAAGAAAAAAGGGTGAGTAAGTGATATCACGAATGGAACTGTAGAAATTGTAAAACAACAATTACATGAAATTGGAAAACATTTACCTCCCCCCCCCACAAAAGACAACAACAACACACTGAAAGTTCATTGATTAGTAAGTGCAGAAATATTTTAAAATAACCTTTTTATTGCAAGCACAAGTATTTGAAAGTGCACAAACATTCTACCTGCCAAAATCTACGCTTGTCTCTTAAGCTGCAGAAGTATTCATTGTGTATACAGTATACCAGAGCTGCCAACATTTGCATCTTGCAACAGGGAAATCATGCACAACAATCAGGGAGATGTTTAGAATTGCATTCAATATAGTAGGGGAAAAGATACCATAATCAGGAAAAGTGTCAAATCTGTTCATCAAAACATGGAAAGATTGATTTATTTTCAGGGAACTTTCTGCAGAATCATGGAGAGTTAGCAGCTCTGGTACAGTTAGTTGCCTCCAATCAATAGAAAAGTGAGAATATTAATTACCCTGTTGTTTTGTGGCCGATTGGCTCTGGTGTGCTCCCTTCATCTCTTGATCCTCTAGCTCCGCCTCTCCTTCTCTGTCATTGTCCAGCATCATCTCCTGGTCACTGTACTCCACAAAGTCCACCCTGTCTATGTCTAAATCCAGCTCCCGGTTACGGAGAAGCAACGAGGAAACGTCAGCGAGGGGAAAGTCTTGGGTGGTTGGGAGGAGGGCACCCCCGTTCTCGATGCGCATGATCCAAGATGTGCTGCCAGTTGGGCGTCTAACGTACACCTATAAAAGGAAAAGATAAGACTTTTAGGATGTTGAAGTAATAATCTTAGAGAAACAACACAAATTTAAGAACTGACTCCGCGGTAGTGCAGTTAATTACAATCCTATTAGCCAAAGTTGTCCCAGCCTATTTTCTATACCATCCGCCCGGGTAGTAGTTAAAAAGCAGGACAGTTCTTTTCAGAACTGAGAAGTCTCCTGAACATCCGATAAATCTACTCATTTTTATTATTATTGTTATTGTTTTTATTATCAACCAAATATATTGATACCTCACCATGCAATGTCTAAAATCCTATATAATAATAATTTAATCAGGTGATGTTTGCAGTAGCGCCATGTGTAAATTTCTTCAGAGTAATTTTGGTTATAAAAAGAACCAGTGGTTGACAACTCAACGCTTGGATCACTATGCTCTGATCGTCTTCAAGAGAAACAACGTCCCAATTATCCACAATACCAGCTTTAAGTAAAGTCCTGAATGCCAATATGGGACCTGGTGGTGGTTAGTAGTTACAATGAGCACCATACTCCCTCCTTGATTTATAAAATGATACATAACTTTTGGCGATATGCTGTGTTAACTTATGCTGTGTATTGCTTGAACATCCTTGCTCTTGTGTGTATGGATATTAGTAACTTTAACTTTTTTAATATTCTAATGCAATTTTTCCTTTAAAATTTGTACATTTCAGACTCTTTATTTTATTTTAAAAGTCAAAACATTTCCCTAAAAAATAAAGCACAAAATCTGGAGTGGAGTCTTAAATTCAACTAGGTTTAAATTAAGTTAAGGTTTCGTGTTTAAAACTTTAAAGGGGGAGGGGCGACATTGCTCACAAAAGAAAAGTAAAAAAGTTGAGAGATTTTTAAAAAACATCTGCAGTTGATGTTTACTAGTGCTCTATAGACACCCAGAAAAAACAGTCAACAAAAAAGTCCTTATATGTACATTGATTTGGATTTGTTTGCACAATGCAACATGGTCAAAGCTGGCGTGACACACTTGAAAAGCCTACTTTTTGTGACTAAAAATGAAATTGAAGAGGCTTAAACACATGGCCTTCAGTTGGCTGGCGTCAGATTCGATGCCATTAATAAATCCGTATTTAATTGAGAAATCTCAGCATGGCTTTGAATGTGGGGTGGGGTGGGGTAGGCCAGATGCACACCGGAGAAAGGCTCTTAATACGTTAAGAAGATTTACAGTCGGCCAGAAAATAATCTGCTAGTGACTGTAAATTTAACTCTTCTTTTGTTAAAACTTCTATGTCTTTGAGAGGGCTTTGTTTAAGCCCAACATCTGTTAAGGAAACATGGCTTACTTTGATCATTTGCGATTGATTAAAAAAAATTCTAAATAAAAAACAACACAAAAAGGACATTAAAAAGAGGTTTCTATTAACTGCATTGACGAAAAAAGAAAGTCCATCATGTGTTTCTGGTTGATAAGTTAAGGCTCTTGGGAAAAGTAGCCGAGCACAGCTCGCTTGAATTCATTTACAGCTTAAAAGACATAGAAACTGGTGGGAAGAGAAAACAGCTGATTGGTCATCCAGCGAGAATAGACAATCAGTGACTGATAACGGTTTGTTAAGAGCCTGCACAAATTGGCACCCAGAGCTCAATTGAATGTCTAAGGCCTTCAGAAGAGAGTTGTAGTTCTTAAAAAGTAGCATCCAATTGTTTCGTTGGATAAATATTACGAAAAGATGGCTCCAAAAGGATGGGCAGTCTTTTTATACTCGGCAAGTTTTTGTGTGTTTTCTATGCTGATAACCAATGCTATAGAGTTTCAGTGTGGTGAAACTGAACACCTACACAGTGCAGAAAACAGAGTTCTTCAAAACCTCGCACACAAACAGAAAACTGTTGCCAATTACGTCATCTGTGGACGAGACTGCAGCATGGATGAGGACTGTAAGTCTTTCAACTTCTATGAATGTAACAAACTCTGTGAGTTGAATAATGCAACAAGAGCTGAGCATCCTCAAGAATTTCTTGAAGATCAAGGGAGTGTATACTTTGATGCAGATAGGGACACTCCCTTCTACTCAGTGGCTGATAACTCTCTCACTCTCTTCAAAAGTTGTAAAGAATTTTTGGTACAGCCAACAACTTACCCCTCATCCACAGAGCCAACAACTCAACCCTCATCCACTGAGCCAACAACTCAACCCTCATCCACTAAGCCAACAACTCAACCATCATCCACTGAGCCAACAACTCAACCCTCAACCACTAAGCCAACAACTCAACCCTCATCCACTAAGCCAACAACTCAACCCTCATCCACTAAGCCAACAACTCAACCCTCATCCACTGAGCAAACAACTCAACCCTCATCCACTGAGCCAACAACTCAACCCTCAATCACTGAGCAAACAACTCAACCCACATCCACTGAGCCAGCAACTCAACACTCATCCACTGAGCCAACAACTCAACCCTCATCCACTGAGCCAACAACTCAAACCTCATCCACTGAGCCAACAACTCAACCCTCATCCACTGAGCCAACAACTCAACCCTCATCCACTGAGCCAACAACTCAACCCTCATCTACTGAGCCAACAACTCAACCCTTAATCACTGAGCCAACAACTCAACCCTCATCCACTAAGCCAACAACTCAACCCACATCCACTGAGCCAACAACTCAACCCTCATCCACTGAGCCAACAACTCAACCCTCATCCACTGAGCCAACAACTCACCCCTCATCCACTGAGCCAACAACTCAACCCTCATCCACTGAGCCAACAACTCAACCCTCATCCACTGAGCCAACAACTCAACCCTCATCTACTGAGCCAACAACTCAACCCTCATCCACTGAGCCAACAACTCAACCCTCAACTACTGAGCCAACAACTCAACCCTCAACCACTGAGCCAACAACTCAACCCACATCAACTGAGCCAACAACTCATCCCACATCAACTGAGCCAACAACTCAACCCTCATCAAGCAGGATCCCAATGCCTAAACCTGGAACTTGCAAGCAGCTCTTCAACACAGGAAAAACCCAAAGTAAAGTGTATCCCATCTACCCAGGTGGCAGCGCTACTCAGGCACTGCAAGTATACTGTGACATGGAGACTGATGGTGGGGGATGGACTGTATTTCAGAGGCGACTGGATGGCAGTGTAGACTTTGACCGCAACTGGGATGAGTACAAGTCTGGCTTTGGTGATCCCTTTGGTGAGTACTGGCTTGGCAATGATATCTTAGTGGGCCTGACCTCTATAGGGTCATGGGAACTCAGAGTAGATCTTGAGGGATTGGACAGTACAACAGCTTTTGAAAAGTACCAATCATTTACGATTACTGGTGAGAATTACAAACTTACAGTGGGTGAATACACAGGTACTGCTGGGGACTCTCTTGACATTCACAATGGGCAACCCTTTACTACAAATGATAGAGATCATGATGAAAAAATAAATGGTAACTGCGCAATAAATCACAAGGGTCCCTGGTGGTATGATTCCTGCTTGAAGTCAAACTTAAATGGCAAATATTTTCCAGAAAGCACAAAGGTTTACCAGGGTATTTGGTGGGATACCTTTGTAAAAACCCGTCTCAAAACATGTAACATGAAAATACGTGAAAAACAATTACCATTAAAGTAAAAGCTCTGAATACTTTCATTTAATATTCATGAACCAGCATTTCTTTGTAGCATGATCAGAGTTTTATATAAAAACGATATCATGTGATCTGTAAACGCAATGCCATACTACTCTCTGCCCACTGAAAAAATGGCTCATATTATGTGTCACATAATAAAACTAAGGCAGTATGCACATGATTATGGCTGCGGCTGTTGCTATGTGAGAATCACGCAATAGCTGTAGCTGTACCATGAATTCAAATTTGTGCAATGCATGTTTTTTTCTTTAAGTGTTCTCTTGCAACTTCGTTGACGAATCAAGTAAAAAATTTCAAAGATTGTTATTTTATGCATATGTTAGGATACACATTTCAAGCTATTTAATCATATTTTGTTGAATTCAAAGGGCTAAAAATTATATAGCGGGTGCCTGTTTAAGTATTCAAATTTTGTGTCTGTTCTGAAGTTTGAATAGATCAATGGCCATAGTGGATTTCAAAATGTTGATCCTACCATGGTAGCAAGGGAGTGGTAAGATGGGGGTCATTCGATTTCTTCTTTTAAACTGAACTATAAACATGCAGCTCTGTCGACGAAGTGTCTTTTGTACACAACACTTTGAAAAGTGGTTTGGGCTTTGGGGGTTTTACTGGGCACAAAAAAGAAAAAGACAAAACGAGGAAATCAGCTGAAATGGGATGAGAAACTGCATGCTGGTAAATAACACAAGAAAGGAAGATTTGGGGATAAAATTACATCAAAAATGGATTGTTCTTGTAAATAATCATTTTTAATTTTATGGTGTAAACAAACATTAATGTTATGTTGGGGATTGAGTAGGGGTGGGTTAGTTGATGTCTACTAACGTGAGTGAAATAATTTTTAAGTTATGTGAAAATCTATAAACATTTGACCGTAATTCACATCAATAAAGGGAAAAGTAATTTGTTGGCTTAATTATTTCCTGTCATCTTATTTTTAATAAATACACCCAGTATTAACAAGCTGTGAAATTATATCAAACTAGATGGTCACATTGCAGAGAAAACATCAAATAACAGTTTATGTATTGTCACGCTTATTCACACTGGGCTTATTTCAATCATGGAAATCAAAGTATGTAACATGTAGGGGGTTTTCAGCTGCAAATTTCTTAAACTTGGGACAGTATTTCAGACAGATTTCAGGCATGACCTTAAAAATGACTGACATTTCAAATTAACACTGAGCGATTTTTGTTTCTACATCTATCGATAGCGCTCTGCACTAATGACGTCACTTGCTCAAAACACCCAAATGTCATACAATCTTTCCACCACATATATGATCACCACATCAGCGCGCTATACCGTAGTAGTATGGTACAATGACAGTTTATAAAACACTGACAATGGCTTGGCGCAAGTACGCCAGCGTAATTCAATACAGGGGTGACACCACCATATTGAGCTTCTTTTTTTAGCATTAATGCAGGGTGCTATTCTATATACTTTGTCTTTATATCAAGTTTGTCAATCTAAAGAAATCTGCGCAAAAATAAAACTGTTAATCCAAGATGGATGAAAAAACTCAATGCACAACAAATCAGATATTAGAAGAGAAGCTGTCTATGCAGATTACTTAAAGGAATGTTACAGAATTGGTAAGAAACACAAATCGTGAAGATCACAGATTTACATAAAACTTGGTCTGATGATGATAGTAGGTAACATCCCTTGAAATATTTCCGTCTGAAATGTCATATTTCTCATTTCTAGTTTCTCGTTTGGAGTTTATCGCTCAGTGAGCGTTTTATTCATTTTTGTTTTGGCATCGATGCAATGCAAAATTTGCGATCGGTTTTTCACTATTCTCTCGTGACCCAGATGGCCGATCGATCTCAAACTTCTGCAGGTTTGTCAGTTTATGTATATGGTGGATTACATAAAGTGCTTACACTGCAAGCAACTTTTTTGCTAGCAAAACCAATTCTGTATTGTTCCTTTAAATAAAAAACAACCCTGTGTGGGATTTGATTAAACCACTACAAATCTCTAACGCATTAATCTGGAGTTATTTTCCATTTGTGTTTTGGATAACTGGCGTTATCGTTTAGCGTTTTGTAAAACCTTTAGATGGCTTAACTGTTGTCCTTGGTGGTAAATCACAGAAATATCTTGTGAGAATTTGGTTGATTGTTAGTGCACAATTGGCGAAGTAATTGTATATTGATTGATTGAGTAGAAATAAAGTATTGAATTGAATTGAACCGAGGCGCAAGCATTGATTGGTTTTGACATCAAAGAATAAAACCACTAGAATAGCCTTCCTTTATAATTGAAATGTACTTGAGATAAAAACAGATCTTCAAACCCTGATCAAGGTTGGGTGCTAACCTTTTGTAAATTTGACTTTTAGATCACGCATGCGTGGTCTGTGTTTCACTCTAGTTGATTAGTTTGTTAATAAAGGCAACAAGGTGATGACGTAGAATACAGAAAAATGTATTGTCCTTGTAAAGAAACCTTGCATCATAGTGCAATAATAATTATTATCTGGCACATTTTGTTGGCACAAAAACATTAACTGTTGAACCACTATTCTAAGAGATTTAACTTTTTGTGTGCGTGCATAAGTTTACAAAAACGTTTTCCCATTACATTACCTAACCTAACCACCATTTTGAAATGGTGATGTAACATCACAAGTTGACTTAAGAAACAGGGCTAGCTTAGTCCAGTTGGCCTAGCTAGTCAAGTGTTCGGCTGACTTTTAGAGTATCTATGGCTATGTCTAGTCAACTATGTTACAAAATCTGTAACAAAATCTGGCGATACGTCTTAAATTCAAATCTGGGAAGGTACATGTTTGATAATTCAAATTTTAAAAAGGAAGTGGTGGCATTGGTTATAAAAATAAAGGAAAAAGTGAATTGAGTCAGGAAAATAAAAAAACATGTAGCTTTGTTTGTCTGCAATTGATATTAGTTTCCTTTCAAAAACCCAGAAAAAAAGAAGAAGCTGTTGTCATGTTGTTTACTTGTTTTGGTGGCACACTATAGAAGCTTCGGTTTTGTGACTAAAAATCAAATTCGATGGCCTTCAGTTAGCTGGTGGCAGATAACAGATAACTGTATCATCAATGCCATTGCAAGCCTGATACTTCACGGAGGCAACGGAGGCGATTGCCTCCGTTGCCCCTTGCCATTGCCTCGATGCCCTTGAAATGCTCAGTAAAAATTTACAATTTCCTCATAGGGTGCCCTTTGCCAAAGAGAAAATGCCTTGGTGCCCTTGCCCTTTCAAAAACGAAGCATACAGACCTGCCATTGATAAATTCGTATTTAATTGAGACTTCTATCTTGAATTGTCTTTCTTTTTTTTAGGGGGGGGGGGGGGGAGGGGAGGGGTGGCCTGTTTGATGCAATCATTGTTCTTGATTATGTAGATTCTTTGCCCATTTTTTCTTACAAGTTGTTCACAGCAAATCAACTATTGGATGAGTGTTCAGAGTAGTGAATGCAAAACAATTTTGGGGACTTTCCAACCAACACACCCACATGAAATTTAGATTTTAAGATTTTAAAAGATTGTTCAAAGGGAAGGTATACGTTGTTAATCAGTCTAAAACTATTGACACTAAAAACTCAACACTAATCCACTGAGCCAACAACTCAATTCTCATTCACTGAGTCCACAACTCACCCCTCATCAACTGAGTCTGCAACTCACGTCTCATCAATTAAGTCTAGACCTCATCTCTCGTCAACTGAGTCTACAAGTCATCCCTCATCAACTAAGCCCACAACTCACCCCTCATCAAATGAGTCCACATCTCACCTCTCAATGACTGAGTCCACAACTCACTCCTCATCAACTGAGTCTATAACTCACCCCTCTTCAACCGAGTCTACAAGTCACCTCTCATCGACTGAGTCTACAACTCATCCCTCATTGACTGATTCAAAAACTCACCCCTCATCAACTGAGTCTTCAACCCAACCCTCATCATCTGAGACCACAATTCACCCCTCATCAAATGGGTCCATAACTCACCCCTCATCAATCAAGTCCACAATTCACCCCTCATCAATCAAGTCCACAATTCACCCCTCATCAATCGAGTCCACAATTCACCCCTCTTCAACTCAGGAACTGATGAAACCAATAGAAACATCTCAGTATTTTTAAAGGTTTTATGGCTACCTTGCATAATTCAAATTATGCAATACCTTTCATTCAACAAACCTTGCATTTTTAAGAGAAAATTACACTATTGGAATTAGGTTAAGATACAGCGTTATACAACTGAAGTTTGTTTGTGGGCTTCACATGTAATTGGCACAGCTAATGAAAAGTAGGGATTTTTTCATAAAACAAAAGTTTTGACCAATCAGAAACCCTCAACCAAATGATAATGTCGTACATATCTACCGCCAACCTGGTTTTTCACTCGGATGCACTTTCATTTAATATATTTGAACAAGCATTCCTTTGTAGCACAACCCAAGTTTTATTTAAGAACTGTATCATGCTATCTGTAAAACCAAGGCCACATGGAACATGTACAGAGAGGAAAATTGTTTTTTAACCTGACCCTTAACCAGTAGGGAATTATGCCAAGCAAGCAGTAACAACGTCTATCCCTATAAAAGATCAAACAAAATCCATGCACCAACAAATTTTTCAACAATGGACGCCCCATTAAAATAAGATTATCCCCGATGCAAATTTAACATCTACTAAAATGATTTTGTTATGCAAAGTTTGAAACTGTTTATACTCCTGTGAAAGTACTTGAGTAGCTCTAACTGACACATCACTGCTAGGTATTGATGTCAGTTTGGTACAGGCACTTCCCAAACCTTGGCTCATTTCAAATAGTTACTCTGAAACTACATCAAATGTAGCAACATGTGTTTAGCTATCTTTCAAAATTTTATGGTACCCTAATCCCAGCCCCCCCCCCCCCCCCAACCCAAAACAAAACAGGCACACAAACACAAGGTCTAACTAAAACATCTCTAACAAGAGATAGTTCAGAGTCGACAATCATAGAGGCGTGATATTACAGTGTTATTTTGCCAGGAAACGGATTACCCTTTGATACTGAACCTGTATTCAAAACATTTATCTGGAGCATCGACAAGGTTCAAATTGCCCCCCCCCAAAAAAAAAAACCTACTATGTCATGATTGACAAGAGGTCTGTTAATAGCCAGTGGTTAAATTTGATCTGATCTTTTATCTGTGGCCCTTTTCCTATTGAAAAATAAGCCAGTCAAACATTTTTGTTCACGAATTGAAAGACCAACAACCGTTTTGTTTCTGGACATATTGTAGGAACCAATTCTTAATAAGTACATTTCTTTGGTATAATTTTGTAACCAACAAGTAAGTGCACTATTTTGCAACTACAGTGTTAAAGAGATTGTATACACTTGGTTATTGGATTCCACTGTTTTTTTTTAGTCCTTTATAACACCATAGAGAAAAGACCCTAACCTGTAAAAATTGAAATTTAAAAGATTGCCAAAAATCTAAAGCAGTTGCAACTAGGCCTGGGCGAATTATTCGAATATCCGGTTAATGGCGAATAGGTTTTCCTATCCGTAACCGCGAATGCCTTTTTTTTCTTAACCGGATATCCGCATAGGGCGTGAATACCTACTCACAAACCGGATAATTCTGTAATTACAACCGAGTAACCGGATATTCTTTAATATCCGAATATCCGCGGACGTCGGGCGACAACTGATATGAATGTTTTGTCTGAATCCTTATGAAACTTCTATTAAGACAACATAAAACAGCATATATTAAGTATTTAACTATGCTTACCTCCATGAAGAGTTAAAACAATGACATTTCTGACGTAATTTGTTCAAAGATTACAAAAGTTTTCCTTCACGTAGAGTCAATCACGATCAAAAGAAAAAGCAAATCGCCATCTTTAAATTAGATCCGGTCATTTTTATGAATGAACCGAGCGACACTGTCTGAAACTAATATCAATCCGCCCATCAGATCTCATTCACAAACGAACAGCAAAATTTTTTTTTTTTTTTTTTTTTTTTTTTTTTTTTTTAAATAGCGCCCTCTATCGGCGAAAAAAAACTATTCGAATATCCGGTTAATTTCGGATAGTTGGCCAGCGGTATCCGAATAACAAAATTTCACTATTCGCCCAGCACTAGTTGCAACCATGCAGGACAAAGAATCTGCAATTGGAATACAAAATCTGAGATTTGTTACAGTCAGTAACTCTTCTCAGATTCAATTTTGTTTACAGAAAATTAAGATATCATCCTCAAACTGCACATACTGGACTTCAAAGAAAAGTTTTCTCAAAGTGTGTTATGATATCCAAAGCTGCTGTGCTTCTCACCAAGTACTCTTGTTATTGCCATTAGCATTCAGAATCATTTCCAACAATAAACAGACCCTTTAATGCTTATTGCACAAGAGGGCTAAATACAGGAGTGATATTTGGGGGGGGGGGGTAGGAATATTTTATTGACTGCAAGGGCTGACCCAAATGTACACAAGGTAAAGGCTTTAAAAGACATTTAAAGCTATTCAATAAAAGTATTTCTGACTTTTACGAGAGCAAGCAAATCAGAAATTAGACTTAAGTAGGGAGAAAATCATGCCTGCCAATGCAAACCAATTTTCTTTTCTACCTGTCCTATTGTACAAACCAATTTTCTTTTCTACCTGTCCTATTGTTTTGCATATGACAGCTTTTATGCAAGGTTACAGATGAGTCTTCATTTCCTGCCCAAATGTAATTTCTTCTTATGCTGCGTCTTCTGATTCAGCCAATCACAGGTTCCAGACATTGTTGTCAGCCATCAGAGGTGAAGATAAGTGACTTATGAAAACAAAGCAAGCTTGTTGGCAAAGCTTACCTTCGATCTCTAATGGCCACATTTACGAATAGTGTCAGTTCTGGAATATTATGTCTCCTAGTAACTTAGCATCAACTTCACATTTCGTTTGGACAGTTTTGGAAAGACAAATTCAGACTTTAAGATGATTCAACAGGTGTTGATGATCTGTGTTGTACAACTGAATGTTATTTTTATACTGTCATTAGTAAATATAACATCGGTGAAGAGCTTTGGACTTGACAGAGGGAACTGTGGTACACTGAAAAAACAATTTTTTAGTGCAGGAAACAGAGTTCTCAAGAATTCTGAGTACAGGACAAAAACCACACTTAATTATGTCATCTGTGGACGAGATTGCAGCATGGATGAGTACTGTAAGTCTTTCAACTTCTATGAATGTAAGAAACTCTGTGAGCTGAATAATGCATCAAGAGCTGGGCATCTTCAAGACTTTCTTGAAGATCAAGGGAGTGTATACTTTGATGCAGAAGAGGACACACCCATCTATTCAGTGGCTGATAACTTTCTCACTATCTTCAAAAGTTGTCAAGGACTTTTGGATGAGCTAACAACTCAACCCTCCTCCACTGAGCCAACAACTCCACCCTCATCCACTGAGCCAACAACTCAACCCTCAACCACTAAGCCAACAACTCAACCCTCATCCACTGAGCCAATAACTCAACCCTCATCAACTGAACCAACAACTCAACCCTCATCAGCTGAGCCAACAACTCAACCCTCTTCCACTGAGCCAACAACTCCCTTCTTTTCAACTCAGAGCCCCCTGCCTAAACTCAGCAGCTGTCAAGAGTTTCGAGATGCTGGTTATAGCGAGAGTAATGTATACACAATCTACCCAAGTGGATCCAGTGTTATGAGGGTGTACTGTGACATGGAGACTGATGGTAGGGGATGGATTGTATTTCAGAGGCGAATTGATGGCAGTATAGACTTTTATCGCAACTGGACTGAATACCAGACTGGCTTCGGTGACCTATCAGGAGAATTCTGGCTTGGCAATGATAACTTAGTGGAACTGACCTCAGCAGGTTATACCAATCTACGAGTGGATCTTACAACATGGACAGGTGAAGAAGGACATGCAGAGTTTAGTGGAGTTCGCATTACTGGTATTGAATATATATTCAGTTATGACAATTTCGTAGGTGGCAATGCAGATGACTCTCTAAATGACAACAAGAATAATCCATTTCAAACAAAGGACAACAACGATAATGGCGAGAATTGTGCAGAACAAACTCGTGGAGCCTGGTGGTTCAAAGACTGCACAGTTAAGTCTCACTTAAATGGTGAATATGAGCAAAACCCTGTTGGCAGACGAGGCATTGTATGGTACAAATGGAATCAACCCATCAAAGCATGCAGTATGATACTACGTAAACCTTAATAGTGAGTACATCCTTCTGTCCCATGCTATTTTTCTTTTGACTGGGCTGATCGAGAGTCTGGTTTAGGTTTCCAGCAAATTATGTTTGAGCAATGAAAATTGAGGTAGTTTTGTTTTACCGCTGAAGGCCGATTGTAATTTACAAGTAGAATGGAAAAGATGCATTTGTGTATGTTTTTTATTTCATTTATCGTGACATGTCGTGACTCAAGCTCCGGTGTTTCTGGTCAGCAGAGTGTGGGTTCGAGTCCCAGTCATGACACCTGTGTCCTTGACACTTGCTTTCTTGTGTCCGTTGTTGCTGCATCCTTTGGATGGGGCATAAAGCTGTAGGTACCGTGTGTTAGGTATTGTGCATAAAAGAACCCTGTGCACCCATCATAAAGATAAGGGACTCTCCCCAGTGTTCTAGATTTGATCGGCAGGATATTGCGCCACCGCACCTTGTAAACTATTACATGGTGCTATAAATGGAATAGGTCTCATACTACAAAAACATAGCCCAAAATGCATGTAGGAAAAAGCACTAGGGGTGTGATAAAGCGCTTTATCTTCAAGTATGCGCTAATCCTCCAATCAGATTGGCAGAATGGAGTGGTGATAAAAACCTATATTACACGGCTAATATCACTACCATGGGTCTTGTGTGTTCTATGTCACGCGCCAAGTTTGCTTGAAGATAAATACGTTATCACACGCGTGCTCGTGGAAATACGGAAAATATAGCGCGTTCGCGTCCAACATCCAACTCAGCCTTCGGCCTCGTTGGATATGGGACGCAGAAGTGCTATATTTTTCCGTATTCCACTCACGCTTGTGTGATAACTTATAATATATAAGAACCTATTTTTTAAACTGTGAATGGGGTCTTTTTCATAACAGTACTACTCAAAGAACATCTGCTAGAAACTTGACCACTGTGTTTGAATAACTTCTGAAAGTCAAACCAACTGATCAGTTTAGATACTATACCCATAGCAACCAATATATACAGATTGAGCCAGGCTGGATCTGTTTTAATTATACACATAAAATAAATACATTTAAAATAAATAGTTGTATAAATAGTCTTTAGATATCTGTGATAAGATAGTCCTCAAGTTTGTACCACCATGAAACACCACCACTGTCCTCACAGATGTACAAAGTATCACAAACTTTTCAGTTCAGATGAACCTAAATAATGTTTATCGGATTTGAGGCATTGCATGGTAAGGTATCAATATATTTTTGGTTTGCTGAAACACCATGTGGGTAACTAATTGCCAGGTAGAGTTTGTTCTTTCGAGAACGGGTCTTGCTTTAAGTGTATTCTTCTACCGCGGAGTAGATTTTCAGAGTTGGGGAGATTTCTCAGTTCTGAAAAGAAATGTCAGACTGCAACTACTGCCAGGTAGAAATATGGCTGGAACTACTACTTTAGCTTTAGTGGATCTAGGGGACTTCTTGTTTCTAACTTTACTACCACGGAACCATTTCTTCATTGGACTCAATGTTTCAACTAGCTTGCTCTAGTCACCATCAGAAGTAAATAGTGCTTAAGTGTCACGACCGTCACTGAGTGACAGACCCGAGTGCTATATGAGAAGCCACTGTTATTGAATAGACAGAAAAAAAATCCAGACTTTCTAGCAGATCAAAAAAATACTAGATTGTTCTTGATTGCATTATGAGATTTCTCAGAGAGATGCCTGCTCTTAATGCCAGCTATTCATAAAGAGAACAGAATGGAAAATAATACTGTCAAATTGCATTTGACCGGAAACCAAACAAAAGGACCCACTTTGCATCCATCACAAAAGCAGTTTTACCTTGACATTTATTGAGGGGGGGGGGGTCCACAAAAATACCAAGTTTTGTGTTGACATGCCAAGTCCTTCTTGAGTTAGCGCTCAATTATTGTACACACACAGACTCGGATGATAAACCTCATACTTTGTAAAATAAGAAGACTTTCAGAAATTTGAGCGAAATTGAGTACCAGTGTTTAACTTTTCTTCTTTTGCAATTTAGAATAGCTAGCCCATATACGGGTAATAATTTTAATATCTGGTCTCCAGATTGAAAAGTTATAAGAAATTTAGAAAAAACAATTATTATGAGTTTTTGTATGAGAATACCTCATAAGCTAATGGGCTGTCAGTTGAATATTGATCCTCTATTCTTTTGCAACTAAGCTTTGTCCAGCTGGAGCATACGTTTATTGCAAAAAAGATGTGCCTGGAGGATTTTTTTTTTTTCTTTTTTTTTCTCAGGATGAGTCGTTTTGGTGACTGAAGCACAAATGAGTAGCCATCCTGATCCCTTCATGTGATAAAGCGCTATATAAGAATAAATTTATTAAACTTTTTTTAATAATGTGATTGGGGTCTGGAATATTAAATTTGTTTTTATGACAGTAGCTACTCAAAGAACTTGTGTTTGTAAAGAACATCTGCTAAATAAAAGCCATTGGACACTTTCGGAACAGAAACAAAATTAAAAGTTCACAGATTTACAAATAACTTACAGGGTTTACAGAAGGTAATGGTGAAAGACTTCTCTTGAATTCCATGACATGCTTTCCTTTTTGAGAAAACATTAAAACAATATAAATTCTACGAATTTATTTTAAACACATGTCATGACACGGCGCAACGTGCGGAAACAAGGGTGGGTTTTCCCGTTATTTTCTCCCGACGCCGATGACCAATTGAGCCTAAATTTTCACAGGTTTATTTTATATATAAGTTGTGATACACGAAGTGTGGGCCTTGGACAATACTGTTTACCGAAAGGGTCCAATGGCTTTAAATGAAAGCCAAACAAATCGGACAAATTATACATGTAGCAACTGAAATACTAAACCCATAGCGACCAATATACACAGAATGAGCTGCTGTAAAAAATTTGTAAAACAAATAGTAGTATAAATACCGAAGTGACATAAAGGACAGCCTCTGTGGGAATGATTAACAAGTCACCTCGCTAGAAGCTGGAGGGTTTAAAAAAAATTACAAGATGGAAATTTGCATCCGGGATAAAGATTATTAATTTTGGTTTCACCCATATACACCGATGTGTGTAAGAACCGTTCAGTCTGTACTTTCTCGAGCTCTGTGAAAAAAATCACAGGCATTACTCTGTGCTTGACTGTTGAAGCAGCATTATGTAATTGGTCCTAGATTGGTACGAATGTAGACTATCATTTTAAGGACTTGATGGATATATTCATCTAACTTATTATGGAAATAAATAACAACTACATGAAACCTGCAGGAAAGGTTTACCTTAAAAAGATCTAATTGAACGAAATTATTGTGCTATGGTAAAGAAAGGTTAGCAAGTGTGTATTAAATTGATTACATCTAATCAAGTATTAAACCCAATCAAAATGGTTTCATAACGTCACACAAAATCAATCACATTTTTATTGATCAATGACATGCAAGGAAAATATTTTGAGTTATAAAAAAGGCCTTGAAGACCCTAGGAATCAGAACAGCACGGTGACGTCCCGCTTCAGTCACGGTCCAAGCAAAACAATGGAAAATGCACAGCAATTATTGAGATAAAACAACCTTCATTAAGTCCTTGTTGTTGTTTATGTAATTAAGGTTACAACACAGACTGCTTTTACGCTGGTTTACTGAGGTCACTGGTCCTTTAGTGTTGATTTCACTTTCATTTTTTATGAGTCTTTGATGGGAAACAAGTAGGACGCCTTTTACTGGCAGGGAAAAATCACAAGTTTAATAATTGAAGAAGGACAGGGGGTGGTTTTTCTGATTAAATTTAATTAAAAAAAAAACTATAGGAAACTTTCACTCTTGTGACCAAATAATTACCAAAAAATACAAAATTCAAAAACAGATAAGTTGACAAGTTAGTTAGAGTGATTTCGTTAAAGTTGATCTGTAAAGAAGCAGAACAGTGTCAGCGGATACCTGACTAAGTGCATTGCGCGTTGGGCACGGGGTCTACAAGTTTCTTTAGTAGTTCTTAGTTTAAAGATATAAAGTTATCCAGTAGTGAAAAACAACGTATGACAATGGAAGAGTGGATATTAAACCCTTGATTTCAGAAACTGGGGTGAAATTAACTACAATTTGTAAAATGTTCTTCTTTTGCAATTAACTCAATAGAACCTATACATGGGTAATGAATTCAATTTCTGGTTTCCAGTCGAATTCAAAGGCAAAAGAGATCTGTCCATGAAATATTGATCGTTTATTCATAGATCAACGTGAGACACAATAAGGCATAGGATCAGTCGATGCAATTAAGCTTTGCCCAGTTGGAGGGTATATTGCCAAAAGACGTATATTGCAGGCATTTTTAATGATTGATTTCCTGAAGATGGGCTGTTTCGTTGACTGAAGCACAAAGGAAGCCCTTGATTTGGAAGCGGTGCCTGGTTTAAAATTGATTGAGTGACATTAAAAACAGCCTCTGTGGGAGTCACCTAGCTAGAAGCTGAAGTATTGTAATACAATTACATGAAGACCAATCACTGGATAAGTCATCGAAATGGTCACATGAAACCATAGAATAGTAACCAATCAGGTGACTGATAGGACAAGTTGCATCGTCTCAGAGATATATGACCAACTAGTGGTTGTGGAAAGAAACCACTGGGGGAAAACAACGACCACACACTAGAACTGCAAGTTGGAAACGATTCTAGACTTTGCCGTGTGCTCAAACTAACACTTCAATAAACAAAAATTGCTGGGGGCAATTTATAGTCATCATTGTTTCTTGAAGAATGAATGTTGTCAGCTCTGATTCAATATGAATCTGCAAATTCTCTCTGTCCTCTATTTCATGACAATTTGGTGGTTTTCTCCATTGATGGTGGCGGAAAAGTTTGGCATTCAGTGTGGTCAGTTAAAACACCAGTTCTTCAGTGCTGAAAACATGGTCCTCAAGAACTTTGTGTACAAGAACAAAACTGTGACCAACCATGTCATCTGTGGACGAGATTGCGGTCTGGAAAAAGACTGTAAGTCTTTCAACTTCTACAAATGTAGAGGGTTTTGTGAGTTGAACAATGCTACAAGAAAGGAGCACACTGAAGACTTTGTTGAAGATCAAGAAAGTTTGTACTTTGACATGGATGAAGGCACACCTACTCGTTCCATCGTTAATAAAACATTTGAATGCCTCAAAAGTTGTCAGGGAGGGATTGAGAAAAGTGGATATTACACCATCTGCCCTGATGGGTTGGTGAACTGTCAGCAGATTTACTGTGAAATGGCAACATCCTCTGTGAAGACGTCTATATCAGACCAGACCACTCAACCCTCATCCACTGAGACAACAACTCAACCCTCATCCACTGAGACAACAACTCAACCCTCATCCACTGAGACAACAACTCAACCCTCATCCACTGAGACAACAACTCAACCCTCATCCACTGAGCCAACAACTCACCCCACATCCACTGAGACAACAACTCAACCCTCATCCACTGAGCCAACAACTCACCCCACATCCACTGAGCCAACAACTCAACCCTCATCCACTGAGACAACAACTCAACCCTCATCCACTGAGCCAACAACTCACCCCACATCCACTGAGCCAACAACTCAACCCTCATCCACTGAGCCAACAACTCAACCCTCATCCACTGAGACAACAACTCAACCCTCATCCACTGAGCCAACAACTCACCCCACATCCACTGAGCCAACAACTCAACCCTCATCCACTGAGCCAACAACTCAACCCTCATCCACTGAGCCAACAACTCAACCCACATCCACTGAGCCAACGACTAAACCCTCAACCACTGAGCCAACAACTCACCCCTCATCCACTGAGCCAACAACTCAACCCTCATCCACTGAGCCAACAACTAAACCCTCATCCACTGAGCCAACAACTCACTTCTTTTCAACTCAGAGCCCCCTGCCTAAACTCAGCAGCTGTCAAAAGTTTCGAGAGGCTGGTTATAGCGGGAGTAACGTATACACAGTCTACCCAAGTGGACCCAGTGCAGCTGATATGCGGGTGTACTGCGACATGGTGACTGATGATAGGGGATGGATTGTATTTCAGAGGCGACTGAATGGCAGTGTAGACTTTAATCGCAACTGGGCTGAGTACAAGTCTGGCTTCGGTGATCCATCTGGTGAGTACTGGCTTGGCAATGATAACTTGGTGGCCCTGACCTCAGCAGATTTTACCAAGCTACGGGTGGTTCTTGAATCAGATGGCGAAACAGGATATGTAGAGTATGATGGTGTAAGTGTTACTGGAAGTGAATATATATTCACTTATACCAATTACATATTAGGCGCACCTGCAAAGAATTCTCTTAATGACAACAAAGGCAAAATGTTCACAACAAGGGATAGAGACAATGATGAGGCGAGCGGGAATTGTGCAGAACAAACTCATGGAGCCTGGTGGTTCAAAGACTGCACAGTGAAGTCTCACTTAAATGGTGAATATGAGCAGAACCCTGTTGGCAGACGAGGCATTGTATGGTACGAATGGAATCAACCCATCAAAGCATGCAGTATGATACTACGTAAACCTTAATAGTGAGTACATCTCTTCATTTAAACAATAATAGTAAACAGGGTGATAACTGTAACAGCATGTTAATAACAATATTTATTTTTGGTTATTATCCAAAATAAATATTCATAAATACCTCAGACAGTTTTGCTATTCCTAATGGTGGAGAGCGCGTCACGTGGGTGTGTATAAACCTTTGTTTTTGACCAGTAAAAAGTGTTGAAACATGGGCGTGACACGCGAGCTTGCACCTGTGATTATAAGACAGTTTCTTCATTCCTATTGGTCGAGAGCAATGGCCGGGACAGTTGTGCCACATCATGCGATACGCGTGATGCGCACATCATTCCCTTATAAGGAGTTGTTAACCCGATCGGGCCACAGGCCTTACCATTTCATAGCTGGAGGGGTGTTGTGTTGAAAGAAATCATTGAAAAATAATAATTTTTGCATTTATTTTACTTTTTGACCAAAAAGTGTTGATGTTTTTTGACCAAAAAGATATTTATGACTGGGAATCAAAGTGTGCTGAATCGGTTTTCAACAAGTGGTTTAAACCCGCCGAGGCCTGGCTCTTGATGATTTACCTCGACTTCGTCTCGGTAAAATTATCAAGAACCAGGCCTCGTTTGGCTTAAACCATTAGTTGAAAACCTATTCACCACACATTGATTCCCTTATTAATAAATACCTTAGACAGTTTCCAGTCTTTGATTCGTTAAAACCCGATCACGTGGGAATGTATTCACGGATGATTTAGGACCGGCTTTGGAAAATAGCGAATAAGTGGCCCCTAAACCAGCATACATTGTGTATAAGTAGTTTGCGCTTTGCACAGTATCGCATGCTTATATTCATCTTAGTTTCATTGCAACTTCGCACACATGCATGTACGCACTGAAAATGCATCAGTTTTGTTTTAACAGGTGCGGGCTTATAAACTAATTTGTCCATATATAGTCTTGTTTACAGCGACATAATACATGGAGGCTGAGCTTATGCAATATCCTCACTTGGTGTATCCCAACCATATGCATAAAATAACAAATCTGTGACAAATTGGATGGTCGTGTAATTATGCCTACAAGGGCCTGCAAATTATGCTCTTAAAAGTCATGTCAGTTCCTGTAACTTAAAATGAAGAAAATGGAGTTGGGGGAGGATTTGATGTTTGTTTTAGACGATCTCCAATCAATAACTCGATACTCAGTAAACTACCACTCGGTAAACTCCCACAAGGGAAAATAAACACCAAGCTGGCAACAGTCAATCTCTCAATCACGTTTTGCCTCATTATGCCAAATAACTAGTTGTTTGAAACACTGGTTTAACACATTGTGATTATGAATCGCACAAATCAAGAAGTTGTGGTTAAGTATTAACTAGAGAACAAGGTGTTTATGCAACAAGTCTTTTGATGAAGAGCGAGGCTTGGAGATTAAATCCACTGATTCATATTGGGTGAACTTCCACCACCAGCCCCTGCTCATCATCAATCAATATTTAGTCCGCCTTAAAAATTTTTTAGCAGCGTATCTAGGTTGAGAAAACCGAAAATGCTGTCAATAAACTGAGGGTTTGTTGATGGAATATTGATTGATCGTCCATTCTTAAGATCAATGAGGGAGAATGGGCTATGTGGTCAAACATTACAAGCTTCAGTTGGAGCGTAAACAGCTAAGAGACGTGCTTGCCAGGTGTTTTCAACCAGTGATTTTCCCGGAGGCGTTTCAGTGACTAAAAGCACATATGAAGCTTTTTTTGAGTTGTTTAATTAAACATGTGAACCTGATCCATGGTTGATGTCATAGTAGTGATGCTAAAAAGGTCTTGTGTCACTTCATGATGTAGGAGTCAACTAGCTGGGAGCATTGCTGTATTGACATTTACCGGTTAGCCAATCACAGGGAAATTAACAGAAATGGTGAGGTAAAAAAACACAAGCCATTAGCCAATCAGATGATCAGTGGGACAAGACGTATTAACTTCCAGGTTTGACCAATTAGTGCATTTGGAGTGTTACTCTTGGTAATAAAACCAAGGTCCACGTCAATTACAGCCAGATGTTAATTCCAAATGCTGGTGTGCGTTAGCATAAACTGCACTCCAATTATCTAGCTACTGAGAACAGATTGCTGATACACAGTTTTTCTTTTTCCTTTATTTTGAAAAGTGAATGTTGTCAACTCTGATTCAATATGGCTCTGCGAATTCTCTCTGTCCTCTATTTCATGACAATTTGGGGGTTTTCTCCATCGATGGTGGCGGAAAGGTTTGGCAGTCAGTGTGGTCAGTTGGAACACCAGTTCTTCAGTGCTGAAAACATGGCCCTCAAGAACTTTGTGTACAAGAACAAAACTGTGGTCAATCATGTCATCTGTGGACGAGATTGCGGTCTGGAGAAAGACTGTAAGTCTTTCAACTTCTACAAATGTAGAGGGTTTTGTGAGTTGAACAATGCTACAAGAAAGGAGCACACTGAAGACTTTGTTGAAGATCAAGAAAGTTTGTACTTTGACATGGATGAGGGCACGCCTATCCGTTCCACCGTTGATAAAACATTTGAATGCTTCAAAAGTTGTCAGGGAGGGATTGAGAAAAGTGGATATTACACCATCTGCCCTGATGGGTTGGTGAACTGTCAGCAGATTTACTGTGAAATAGAAACATCCTCTGTGAAGTTCACATCTGACCAAACCACTCAACCCTCAACCACTAAGACAACAAATCAACCCAAAACCACTGAGACAACAACTCAACCCTCATCCACTGAGACAACAACTCGACCCACATCCACTGAGCCAACAACTCGACCCCCATCAACTAAGCCAACAACTCGACCCACATCCAATGAGCCAACAACTCGACCCCCATCAACTGAGACCACAACTCGACCCACATCAACTGAGCCAACAACTCGACCCCCATCAACTGAGACCACAACTCAAGCCTCAACCACTGAGACAACAACCCCCTTCGTTTCAACTCCAACGCCCCTGCCGAAACTCAAAGACTGTAAGGCATTTCAATCTGGTGGTTACACTGAGAGTGGTGTATACACAATCTACCCGGAGGGTACCAGTGCACCTGGTATGAAGGTGTACTGTGACATGGAGACTGACGGTGGAGGATGGATTGTATTTCAGAAGCGAATTGATGGCACTCTAGACTTTTATAAAAGCTGGACTGAATACCAGACTGGCTTCGGTGACCCATCAGGAGAGTTCTGGCTTGGCAACGATAACTTAGTCACACTGACTTCATTAGGTTATAATAATCTACGGGTAGATGCTGAATCATGGGCAGGTTCTAATGGATATGCAAAGTATAGTGGAGTACACATTACTGGTAGTAGGTACCAATTCAGTTACAGTAATTTTGAGAGTGGCCCAGCAGACTCCATGGGTGATAGCAATGGGAAAGATTTCACAACAACAGGTAGAGACAATGATGAGTATGACAGTGGGAATTGTGCAGACACAGCTCATGGAGCCTGGTGGTTCGGAGACTGCACAGTGAAGTCTCACTTAAATGGTGAATATGGGCAGAGCTACCCTACCGAACGAGGCATCAGGTGGAATGAATGGATAAAGGATAAACCAATCAAATCATGCAGTATGAAGTTAAGATAAACATGCCAGTGAGTATAGCTGCCTAACTTCTCTACATTCTTTAAAAAGAAATAAACATTTTCAGAAAGTTTTGTTTTTCATTTCCCACTTCTAGTTAAGTAGGAAATCTAAGTAAAAATGGGAACTATTGTTGTGGTTTAGTTCAGTTTTCTGAAACCACAGCTGTGACATTAATAAACAATTAATCATTTTAGGAATTGTTTAAATTGTCAATCAAACTGCAATTCCCTTTTTGCTATAGGTCCTAAATGTGATAGGTTAAACAATCAATCAAAACCTTTTTCAGATTTAAAAGTGTATCTTCCCTAAAAAGAAAAATTCAGTGACCCTTTTTGTTGTGTTTTGAACCTTAGTTCATAAATACCTCAGACAGTTTCGCTATTCCTATTGGTGGAGAGCACGTCACGTGGGTGTGTATAAACCTTTGTTTATAACCAGTTAAAAGTGTTGGAACATGGGCGTGACACGCGAGCTTGCACCACCTGTGCTTAAGACAGTTTCTTCATTCCTATTGGTCGAGAGCAACGGCTGAAACAGTTGTGCCACATCACGCGATACGCGCGACGCACACAGCATTCCCTTATAAGGAGTTGTTTACCCGATCGGGCCGAGGGCCCCACCATTTCATAGCTGGAGGGGTGTTGTGTTGAAAGAACTCATTGAACAATTTTAATTTTTGCATTTATTTTACTTTTTGACCAAAAAGTGTTGATGTTTTTGACCGAAAAGGCCTGGTTCTTGATAATTTACCTCGACTTCGTCTCAGTAAAATTATCAAGAACCAGGCCTCGTTGGGATTAAACCACTAGTTGAAAACCTCTTCACCACACATTGATTCCCTGGTTTAATGCTCAGCTTTTAAAGTTTTTTTGAAACTGTGCAAAATATTTCTTTGAATGTTTTTCACAAAACAAAATGTATCTTGTTGATTTGTTTGACTTTTTACATCCCAAAGTCAATAGTATTTTTTGAGTGATCATACCTTCTTGTGATAACATGTTTATTGTGGATTTACATGAATTATTGATGACACTTTTTTAGTATATGGAATAGATCGTTTGATAATGGCCCTTTCAGAATACTTAAAATAGATCGTACATGTCATCCTTGGCACTGAAATAGTTAAATGCTTGAAGTGCAGGATTTCGACAGTGAAGTCAGTTTGTCCATAAAAAAAATTGGTTATCCTTCACCAAAATCCTAAAAAGCCATATTCTATCTTGAACAAGATCATGAAGAATTGAAAACTTGTGGGTTTTTTTTCCGCTTTTGTCTTGTGTCATGGCCAAGCGGTCAAGCACACTGGACTCAAGCTCTGCATATCTGATCAGCAGAGTGTGTGACTGTGTCCATAAGCAAGACATTATTGCTTCAACCTCCAGATTAGACATAAAGGGCTTGGTCCTGTGTGTTGTGTAATGCACGTAAAAGAACCAAGTGCACTTATTGTGCACAGAATGGGGGTTTGCCCCAATTCGTCTGGCAGTGGCTGCTTAATGCGACACCGCACCTTATATAAACCATTATAAGGTGCCACATAAACGGGTCTCATAATTAATAGCTTTATTTACAATGAGCGCTTTGATACACCACCCTTAAAGGTATATAATAAGCACTTTACAGAACCCATTATTAAATACAATTAAAATTAAATTAAAGATTAAAAATAGGGGCTCAAATTAAGTTATGTGGGCCGAGGCAGTCATTTTCAAACAGATAGAGTTCTAACGAAAGTAGGAAAAACTGTGCACGTCTCTAACCTAGCGTTAAAATGTTAGAAACCTGTACAGTAAAGTTACATTTCAAATATATTGGTCTTTACATTTTTGAACAGACTGTTTTTAGTTTCTTCAGGAATTTTAATGATATTCAGTTGAAAAAGCATTAAATTTGGCATTTTGAATTAAGCATTTAGACCAAAATTTCCCCTTTGGCATGCAAAGTTCCAATTGTTGTTGATAGATTATATCCAGTGAAGCCTTATTTCAAATTTCGTGCTGAAAGATCAAACATAAGGCAATCTACACCATTCCCCCCCCCTCCTTCATCAGAACTCTATTAGAGACAATATCGTTTGATTTGGCTTCAGTTTTCTGCTGTAGCTAACTGTTCTTATGGCTTTTAAGAGAGTTAGTGATTTTATATCATAGAGTTATATATAAGAACTAGAGCGCGCACTGGCCTATATACGCGCCCCGGTATGCGAGCAGGCGGCCATTTTCTAAGTTGACAAAACAGCTATCTCACAGCGTGTGTTTGTGCGGCCATTTTGTAAGTTGAACAAACAGCATCGCGTGAGCGTTCAATAAAAAAAACCTCAAATGTGTATTTCATATTCAGCGCGCGTGCAGAATGACGCGCTTGTCATCTTGCGGTCCCGTGGCGTTTGTGCATGAAGCATCATTCGTGCGCCCTCTAGTTCTTATATATAACTCTATGTTTTATATTCACTACCTAATTATGGGGACCGAGAACGAAACAGAAAAGGGTAAACAAACGGGCTCTGTAGGGAAGTTCTAAAGACTGGGTCGCTCAACAAGGAAATTAGCGAATAGAGTCCATGGGAGGTTCTTAATTAAAGGGACATAGGAAAGAAAACAAAAGTCTCCACAGGGATGCAAACAGGTGTGACGGTTATAAAGACACCCCACAGAGTTTTCTTATTTTTCCTTTAAATGTACTATTTTCTTTCATTTGTTAAGGTATTACTTACCTTACTTTTTATCCATCCGCCAATTCAGTTCGTTTTAGAAACGTTTATTTATGCAAATCAACCTGTTTACATTTGCGCCCTCATAAGCTCATGTTCACACTTTCACTCACTTTCAAAATATGTTCACGAGAGACGACACCTTTCTAACAGACTCTCTCCTCTCCGATTTTCAGAATAAATGATTCGAACGAAAGCCGCTATTCTCCTCAGTATCCCTTCTTTCGACTTTTATAAACATCCTGGTCACACAGGGATGCTGTGTTTGAAAGCAAAATCTCCAAAGACTGTACTGCAAGCACTCGTTTTTATTTTTTCCAGGTGGCTTGTTCAAATCTAGCTCCAGTCAATTTTTCTTTGTTCAACCCTCAAATAAAATAAATACAAGAACATTCTTAATTTTAGGGAGGATCGTTGAATACTCATTTCCTCTTTTCGATCTTGACATTTCAAATCAGAACATTACACTATAAAGCAATTAGTGAGGCCTTAGTCGTAATGAAATAAAAACACAGTCTATGTTGCCAAAGACAACATTTAATAAGTGGCAGGGACAAATGCAGTAATTTAGAACTCCTATTTTCAAATGTAATCAATAAATTCAACAATGCCCTTAAATTGGCTGTTGCGAGGTACAATCCGTTGACATTTTCGGATAGTGTTCCGTTAATAGAAGCCGGCAATTCCATTCAAGATTTATTGTTTATTGTAAACATCCAGTACTGAAAACAGTAACAATTCTATATTGATAGTTTTCTAGGTAAACTAAGAAAGGCTTTTATTCAAAATAAGGTCTTGAAAAAAAGCACATGTAATAACTGCTTCTCCGTGTAACAGGTTGTTTATTTTTATATGAAACTGAACTCTTATAATGGTGGACAATTTCCCTACCTTAATTAGCTAGTTCGAGAAAGTTTCAAATAAATAAATATCCCTTTGTGACCTATTTCTATGAATTAAGATATTGACTCGGCTTGAAACTTCGGCAATAGTATTTGTTGGAAGTCCAAAGCGAAAACAACCTTGGCCTAGTTGAATACATGTAGATGCCTTAGCACAGAACTAAGCAAAGCACAAAAAGTTGCGTTTACCAGAAAAAGTTAACTGACCAAACTGCCATGTCATGTGTACCTTTTGTGACTGGTTTTCTGTTTATTTTTTTGCTTAGCAGAAATTTCCAGTTATGTAGCAAAATGAAAATTTTGCCCGACTGGCCCAGTCAGGCTCAAAATTATCATTGGACCACAGGCTCAAGGCCAGTGATTCCAGTGTTGGTTAGCGGGTCAATCTCATTTGAGCAACCTTTGAGGTAACTTCTGCCAATTGCACCAGCTTGAACATATTCAAAAAGCACATTTTGTCTCCTTACATTTTGTTACTAAGCACTCATTTTTTGTTCGGAATTTTACAGGTCAATATAGCCCTTGATGTTAAAAATTTAACCCTTGAAATTAATAAGAGAAGAAATTGATTGAGGTTTACCAGCAGGGCTGATGTTCAGAACCCAATTCCACGGCTCTGTTTAACGCCCTCTTTGTGCGCTTGCTGTGTGAGTGAAGTACGTAGCAGCGTGGAGTACGCCCGCATACAAGCGACCCTGCTAATATTCTGTAAGCGCTGTTCTTTCTTTACGGTAAGCAAGGCCATGAGATTGGGCATTTTGAAATTGGGTCAAGTTAAAACAGAAAGCCTTCATGGGCATACCTAGATCATGCACAAATACCTTGGCGAAACAGAAACCATTAATTGGTGCATCATTGAAAGCATGAGAGTATAAAAATTGAGGAGTTATTCATAGGTTGGTTGCATGGAGCGGGTGGGGGGGGGTATATAATGCCAGATCAACTGAATGATCAGAGTGTATCAAGTGTGCATACGCCTGCAACTGTGGACCCCTATTGTCCCTCTTTTGTTTCTACTTCAACTTTTTTGCACCAGGTCCCATTGGTTTTGTAAAGTTGCACCAGGTCCCATTGGTTTTGTAAAGTTGCACCAGGTCCCATTGGTTTTGTAAAGTTGCACCAGGTCCCATTGGTTTTGTAAAGTTGCACCAGGTCCCATTGGTTTTGTAAAGTTGCACCAGGTCCCATTGGTTTTGTAAAGTTGCACCAGGTCCCATTGGTTTTGTAAAGTTGCACCAGGTCCCATTGGTTTTGTAAAGTTGCACCAGGTCCCATTGGTTTTGTAAAGTTGCACCAGGTCCCATTGGTTTTGTAAAGTTGCACCAGGTCCCATTGGTTTTGTAAAGTTGCACCAGGTCCCATTGGTTTTGTAAAGTTGCACCAGGTCCCATTGGTTTTGTAAAGTTGCACCAGGTCCCATTGGTTTTGTAAAGTTGCACCAGGTCCCATTGGTTTTGTAAAGTTGCACCAGGTCCCATTGGTTTTGTAAAGTTGCACCAGGTCCCATTGGTTTTGTAAAGTTGCACCAGGTCCCATTGGTTTTGTAAAGTTGCACCAGGTCCCATTGGTTTTGTAAAGTTGCACCAGGTCCCATTGGTTTTGTAAAGTTGCACCAGGTCCCATTGGTTTTGTAAAGTTGCACCAGGTCCCATTGGTTTTGTAAAGTTGCACCAGGTCCCATTGGTTTTGTAAAGTTGCACCAGGTCCCATTGGTTTTGTAAAGTTGCACCAGGTCCCATTGGTTTTGTACACTATGGACCTTTCCGAAACCGTGGACCCTATAGACCGATTGCGCTCCGTGCGTCAGTTGACTTATAGTGGGTGTTGGATATTAAAAAAACATGGCGCATTGCATATAAATGTGCGTTAAAAAGACATGATTACTGAAGAATATTCCGGAGTTTGTCACATGAGACCTTACCGATGGCTGAACAATGCCAGTAATGGGTAAACACAGTTCCACCAAATAGATAATTCCAAGAGAATCATCACACGGAAAGTGTGGTTTTACACTGCCCTCATTTTAATGATTTTCCTGCCAATATTTTCAATAAAAAATCTCATTATGAAGCTGCAAATCCCTTTATTTTCACCCTCAAAATATTTGCGATCTCCCTTATCACAGCCCAACTTCACGCCGTGCACAACGCAAAATCCACGGCGCGTGAGCTCAAACCTCAGTAATTTACGTAGTCTAAACCATACTCTCAAAAGAAACCTCTTTTGTAGTAGAATACTGGGAACATCAAACAGCAAATGTGATTTAAATCAATGTCACAATATTCAACTTTATAAAAAGGGCTATGTTTTTAGTTAAAAGTGTTATTTATTGAAAATGCAGCCATTTATGGTCAATCGAGTTTTCCCATGTCTTTACTGTGTAGCTGTGTTTTTCTATACCCACTATAGGTCACGTGATCACATGTAAACGTTGGTAGCGCAATGGGTCGATTGTCCTCTTTTGTTTTAGGTCCCGGATTGAATGTGTTTACCTACTCACACACTCGAAACACGCACAAAAAACACTTTAGAAAGACTGTACAAGCCACAAGTGGTTTCAACAACACAAAAAACATGTGAAATATTACTTCTAAAATATCTTTCCAACCATTTATATTTCAAAACAGACGCTTTTTTATAGCCCAATCCTAAATGGAACGTGCCCCAATTTATGCAAGAACGTTTTTTCTCTTAAACAGTTAACGATCTTTTTCACCAGTTAAATACTAACATGCCTCTACACCAAGGCAGCTCACAAAGCAAGAGCTTGGTTGCCAGTGGCAACATATCTCAGAAAATGATATCTGATAATTGAGTTTAATTTGTGGCACAGAGTTCGAGAGTCTTGTCCACAAAGCAGTTTGTGGTGCTTTGTTAATTCAGTTCATGCAGGGGATCTATAAAATTTGATCAAAATATTAAAAAACTCTGGCACCATTTTTTTTTATATGGAAAGACTACCAAGCCCCTGGATGTAAAAAAAAAAAAAAAAAAAAAAAAAGGAAAAAAAAAAGAGACTGTGGCCATGGTACGACGTTAGTAAGACTGATAAATGTTCACAAATTTGCACATACATTATTGTGCATGTAACTTACATGGAATTAAGACGGTCATAATGGAAACATCCTTTGAAAATTTTTTGCTTGGAATGATAAAAGTTTGTGAGAATTTAGTAAAACGATTAGTTTTGATCTAGAGAGTTCAAAACCAGATGTTTGAAAACATGAGTTCAAAACCAGATGTTTGAAAACATGTAATTGGGATTTTCACAGTTTTCTTGTGACTCCAATGAATGGTTGAGCTTAAACTTTTGCTATTTTTCATTTAATGTTTTTGTTGGGTCACATCAAGCGTTGATACTGTTCTTTTACCAATGTTGTCCTTGTGCAACACATTTTTACTCCACAAAATGGCCGACCGTGTTTGTTCGCGACATAAAAGGAAAACCTTGCTGCGATTTTGAGGCATGTTTGTGTGGCTCATCATATTCTACTTTTAAATTATCTATCTAACCATATGCATTTCATAACAAACGGTTTCAAACGCTTTTCAGCGACCAACTCGTTCGATCAAAGGCAACGTGTTCCTTTAAAAAAAAAACTCAATTATTATCTATTTGAAAATATACCATACAGCATTAAACTTTGATGAATGATATATTTAATTGATGTAACAATTGCAACGGGATAAAGACATTTGCTTTTACCGATACACCGATAAGTGACCAGAATTGCATGCTACTCAGTATATGAATGATATATGGATCTACGGTACCGACGAGTCTGAGTAACTAATCCAGATGTCATTTTAACAGATGCTCTTTCTGAAAGATTATGAAAAACGTAAATATCGGTAAAAATAATGTAGATGGATCACTGATTGGTTGGTTTACTTTAACATTCTGTACTGAGGAAATGGTCATCAATCCAATCTGAAACTTTTCACAGATGCTCTTTCTGAGAGATTATTATCAGAAATGTAAATAACGGGGGAACAAAATGAAGTTGGATCACTGATTGGTTGTTTTACTTTAACAATCTGCGCAAGGAAAATGTTCATCGATCGAAACTTAGAACCACTAAAATTGCACTAAACAACTTTTCAAAAAAATCAAGCAGCAACCGATTACTGTTCAAGGTCCCCCCAAAAAAGCTACCTGTGGTGAACACTAATGCAAGAGCGGTGATCTAGTCATGGGTTAAGTGCCTGGAAATGCTGTATTGTGCATCCGGTCACAGGAAATTGAACCTGACTGGTCTGTATACATTAGAGCCACCTACATAGCGCCCTCTTGCTGCTGTCAGTTTTAACAAAATGGCATTGTGTACATTAACTAAATTAAAACCAGGCGTTATTTGGGCACTAGTGTACACCCAGGACAATGTTTCCCTCATATCTTATCGACTAAAAGTTTACCTTTTGTGGTCACTTATAAACCGTGGATGCATAGAGCAACCACTAATGCTCCCATTACTGTAGGGTGTCATGGTCAAGTGGCTTAAAGGGAAGGGACATCTTTGGTAATTGTCAAAGACCAGTCTTCTCACTTGGTGTATCTCAACATAAGCATAGAATAACAAGCCTGTGAAAATTTGAGCTAAATTGGTCATTGAAGTTGCGAGGAAATGATGAGAGAAAAAACACCCTTGTTGGACGAATTTGTGTGCGTTCAGATAGGAATAAAAGATTTCTGGCTAGACAAAGTCTTTTATTATTTTAGTGAGAAATTACCTCTTTCTCAAAATCAGAGGGAGCCAATTCTCAAAATGTTTTATACTATCAACAGCTCCCCAATACTCGCCAAGTCAGTTTTTAAGTTAATATTTGTTTTTGAGTAATTACCAAACGTGTACCTTCCCTTTAAAGCCATTGGACCCTTTCGGTACAGAAAAAAACAAAAAAAGTTCACAGATTTACAAATAATTTACAGGGTTTACAGAAGGTAATGGTGAAAAACTTCTCTTGAAATATTAGTCCATTAAATGCTTTACTTTTTGAGAAAACGGTAAAACAATATAAATTCTCGTTAGTGAGAATTACGAATTTATTTTAAACACATGTCATGACACGGCGAAACGCGCGGAAACAAGAGTGGGTTTTCCCATTTTTTCCGATGACCGATTGAGCCTAAATTTTCACAGGTTTGTTGTTTTATATATAAGTTATGATACACGAAGTGTGGGACTTGGACAATACTGTTTACCGAAAGTGTATAATGGCTTTAAAAACTCTAATTTCCTGCATATTATGAAAAGTGTCTTATGTGACTTTCACTGCGATATTTTGTGATACTGATGGAGTTCATTGTGATGATCACTATATTTAAACTTTAAAGTAAATCCTTTATTTCATCCAGGGTAATTCTACTTGCTATTCTTTTATTAAAATAAAACCTGCTGATGTATAGTTTTGACAAGCTTTGACAAAACTAGCCTCATCAATCATTCTGTAAATTATAAAAAAAAAGTGGAAGAACTTATTTGTTTGCTCAGTGGGATGATCCATTTTTGTACTTTGACAATATTGCCCAGAAAAAAAGCTCAGCTGGAATCTTTTGAAGCGTGTCTTTTTCTTAAGACTGAATAATATACAGCTACTCTATCATTAATTATTGATTTACGTGGTAGTCTAACAACTCAAACATGACGAATAATAAACCAACAATCATGTTTTTATTACAAATTTAGTTCCTGGCACAATAAAAAAAAAAAAAAAAAACCAGCCACTTGTCTATTTGCAACAAAGCAATAGGCAAGAGGGCACAACACACTGTAACTTGACATACACACTTACTGTGTCATCCAAATTGGAGACTTTGGAGAAGGTGGTAGCAGATTGTTTGAACGATGTGCTGGCCTCAAAATTAAAAAAATTGATTTACCTGGTATGTCTGCTGCCACCTTGCGTCCGAAAATAAATCCATATGAATTTTAAAGATTAGAATTTTAAATATATATATAATATATTGATAAAATTAAATACCAGGTTATTATAAGATATATGGCACTTTATCACACCCCTAGGTGAAGTATTTTTTACTTCTAGGTATGTGAATCTACATTCTGAAGTACCAGAACTATAGGACCATGTATTTCTTTGAAAGATGGTCCATTCCACTCAGCTGGTCTCGTCGAATGGTACTTTATAAAAAACACTTGAAAATTGTCATTACTGCATTGATTATAGCAATTAAGATCGATTCGCTGTTAAGGTCAAGCTCTCTTTGTGAAATCTGCCCACGGTCGGATTAAAACTAAAATCGTAATTTAATCACACACCCTGGTAGCAGGCGCTGGTAACCTATACTTGGTTACATAACGACTGGTGCTGTTCAATCACAAACCAACACTGGAAGTTTTACACGAAACAACAGCCAATAGAGCTTCATGGTCAATCGATTGTATCCAATTAAACATTATGGATTACTTCAGTCACCTACTCTTTAAGGTTTAGCTAGTCACAAACACCTTCAGAACAGCACTGACGATATACTGTGCTTATTGCACTGGTATCTTCACGGATTTAAGGCAAAACATATTAAAATTACACCTAAGAAAATGTACAAGTTGTGTTGAGGAATGTGGTTCTTTTTGGACAAGTGCCACCAACTGCTCTCCAGTTAATCAACCAATCAGTAAGCTGCAGATTTGATTTGACCAATCTTTGCCATCAGGTATTTGTTGTGGGGTCACTGTTTGGTCTCTACAGATAAAAAGTGCAAATTAATGTTGTGGTTTTTATTCACTGAATCTTTGATGACTCCTCTCATATGAAGACGTACAGTGTCTCTACTACTCAAATTGGTTGACCATTGTCTTATTAAAGAGTTCCAGTTTCACGCTGTGCTCTACACTGTGTGTTTTTCTCTACTTTACGAGAGATTGCTCCTTACTTTGTAACCATCAAAACCAAATGGGGAAAGTACATTTGATGACATCTTTTCATTGCGTGGGTCTACTGGTGTCTCTGCTAATGTTGAAGCAAGCTAGGAGCTTTGGAAGTCTGTATAGTGGGCTAAAACATCAGCTTTACCACAGTGCAGAAAACAAGGTCCTCAAAAACTATGTACAGAAACAGAAAACTGTTGCCAATTATGTCATCTGTGGACGAGACTGCAGCATGGATGAGGACTGTAAGTCTTTCAACTTCTATGAGTGTAAGAAACTCTGTGAGCTGAATAATGCAACAAGAGCTGGGCATCTCCAAGACTTTCTTGAAGATCAAGGGAGTGTTTACTTTGATGAAGATGTCGACACAACTCACTACATATCAACTGAGTCCTCAACTGCTCATTCGATCAACCCGTTGCCTAAACTTGGAACTTGTAAGCAGCTCTTGAACGCAGGAAACACCCAAAGTAAAGTGTATCCCATCTACCCAGGTGGCAGCACTACTCAGGCTCTGCAAGTATACTGTGACATGAAGACTGATGGTGGGGGATGGACTGTATTTCAAAAGCGACTGAATGGCAGTGTAGACTTTGACCGCAACTGGGCCGAGTACAAGTCTGGCTTTGGTGATCCATCTGGTGAGTACTGGCTTGGCAATGATATCTTAGTGGCTCTGACCTCTCTAGGGTCATGGGACCTCAGAGTAGATCTTGAGGGATGGGACGGTCAAACAGCGTATGCAAAGTACCAATATGCCTCGATTATCGGTGAGAATTACAAACTTAATCTTGGTACAGTCACTGGTCCTGCTGGTGGCTCTCTGGCCTTTGGCCAGCCATTTACAACTAGGGATAAGGACAACGATAATGTCCATGACAAGAACTGTGCGGAAGTCCACCGTGGAGCTTGGTGGTTTAATTACTGCTCACTGGGTTTGGATTCTAACTTAAATGGTGTATACCATGACATAAGCTCAATATCTTCAGCTGAACAGGGTATTTGGTGGAAAACCTTTAAAAGAGAACCCCTGAAAACGAGCAGCATGAAATTACGTGAAATTCCTTAATCTTTCTGATAATTCCAAGAATTAGGAAGTGCAACCCTAACCTAAACCCTAACATTAACACAAACCTTAACCCTAACCCTAAATTAACCCTTAACCCCAACCCTAACCTTTCCCCTAACCCCAAACAGTGCATCTTTTTCATAATGCGATTAATTGTGCGATTCTTGTACAACTACATACATGCATTAGGCATTAACTTTAAATTGCCTGATTAATTGTGCGATTCTTGTACATTTTCTTCAAACTGCCTGGCTAATTGTGCAATTCTTGTACAACTACATGTACATACATACATTAGGCATTTACATCAAATTGCCTGATGTGCGATTATTGTACATTTTCTTCAAACTGCCTGGCTAATTTTGCGATTCTTGTACAACTACATAAATACATCAGGCATTTATTTAAAACTGCCTGATTAATTGTGCGATTCTTGAACATTTATTTAAAACTGCTCGATTAATTGTGCAATTCTTGTACATTTATTTAAAACTGCTCGATTAATTGTACAATTCTTGTACATTTATTTAAAACTGCCTGATTAATTGTACAATTCTTGTACATTTATTTAAAACTGCCTGATTAATTGTGTGTTTCCTGTACATTTACTTCAAAGAAAAAAAAGTACTATATATAAAAAAAATTCTCTCCATAAAATTTGGCTGAAGCAGTCCACTTGTCTCTTTGTTGCAACAGTGATGAACTTTACACACTATAGTACCACACAGACAAAAGCATAAACAAACATCTTCACAGGAAAACTGGTTCCCAAATTGCCCGACCAATGTTATTGTAAGAGTGACTATTATCTTCAAGTACGCGCTAATCCTCCAATCAGATTTGCAGAATGGAGTGCTGATAAAAACCTATATTGTGTTGGATATGGGACGCAGAAGCGCTATATTTTTCCTTTAACTTATTTATCTTCAAGCAAACTTGGCGCTGACATACATTTGTACAACACACAAGACGCAGGTAGTGATATTAGCCGTGCAATATAGGTTTTTATCACCACTCCATTCTGCGAATCTGATTGGAGGATTAGCGCGTAATTGAAGATAAATATAAATATGAATAGTAGACTTGAGGGTACAACCATGTGTAAAATCTCTTTTGAGGGAGTGTTGGTTCTGAGAAGAGCTGGTTTGGTCTCGACATTTCGAACAGTATACTCTGCTCAACTTCAGGAGATATTATTGTGTTGATGACTTTAGGTGAATTGGATCAAAAAGGGCGATTCTTTAAATATAAAAGTAGTGGTTTCTATTAAAAAAGTGGATTAAGTTGTACAAATTGTATAAATTGTATTAGATTTGTGCTTATGTGTTATAAAAAGCCATATCGAATAATATGTAGATAATAATGGAAATGCAAGGTTCTAATGTACCTATTTGTTGAAACTGCTTTTCAGGAGACAGAATTTAAAGGGGCTGTGTTGTCATGAACACAGGGAAATAAGATATCTCAACCAGTTACTGCGCCGTACATGCCCTCCCTCTGTATTACATGTAAATCCAGGCCTGCATGCTTAATTTATACAAGGGCAAGGGCACCCAGGCATTTTTTCTTTGGTAATGGCACCCTATGAGGAAAATGTAAATTTCTACTGCTCAAGGCATTTCAAAAGCACAAAGGCAATGACCAGCAGGGGGGCATGGAGGCAATCACCTTTATTGCCTTTGTGAAGTATCAGGCCTGCAAATATATTGACCCCGTCACAGGCGGTGACTGTGCCACGCTCACCATTTTGGTGATCAATAGGTTTACCTGTAAACGCAGGGTCGCCTAAAATACGCACTTCACTGAATAATGAACAGTGATGTTGACCACCAAAATCATGCATCCAAGATTATTCTGATGGTGACATCAGGTGAATTGGGTCAAGGGCACTGTGTGCAGTATCTTGGTGAGATAATTCCATATATTTCTATACATGTACAGCCACAGGCCTGCTTTGATCACAACAACACAGCCCCTTGAAATTTCTTTTCACGCAATGGGCCATATTTTTGACCATGTGAGGGCGCTCCCAATCACTTCCGGGGGTATATTCATTCATACCAAAACAGTTATTAAAGATTGGAACACATTACCACCACAGACATCTAATCCATCACGGACAATAAGACTTTTAAAGGAGCCGTTATAATCCACCTTTAAAAAAGCAAATTGAAACTACGGCGCAACAAAAGTGACTGAACGCCTATTAATCTGTGCAGGGCGAATCGCTTATACCCTAGGAAAAAATTAAAACACTATTTATTGGGCCCTCGCGCGGTCAAAAATAAGGTGCATTGTTGTTCGGGTCTAGACTCTAGATGCCTTTATTTCACAAGCAAGCTTGATTCATAAACAAGTTTGGCGATATAAACAATTTCATAAAGCTTTTAAGTAAGCACAAAAAGTAGCTACGAATTGCAAGACCTTCGAGAATTTCTCTGCTTTTTATTGTCATTAAATAAGCAGCCTTGCATAGAAATTGCAGTTGTTAAATAATAGCTGTAAACGTAAACATTTGCATTTGTAAATATGTTTTAAAATTTAATCTAGTAATAACGCTGAGTGCAACTAAATGGATTGATCTACTGTCATGAAGCGACCTTTGCTGTTGCCATAGTTTGCCACCTCACCATTTGTCAAGTTCTAGTAACAAATACGCATTTCTTAAAGGAACACGTTGCCTTGGATCAGACGAGTTGGTCTATAAAAAGCGTTTGAAACCGTTTGTTATGAAATGTATACGGTTAGAAAGATGTTTTAAAAGTAGAATATAATGATCCACACAAGTATCACTCAAAATTGCACGGTTTTCTTTTTACGTCGCGAACTATCACGGTCGGCCATTTATGGGAGTCAAAATTTTGACTCCCATAAATGGCCGACCGTGTTATTGGATGAGGTAAAAAGAAAACCACGCAATTTCGAGGCATATTTGTGTAGATCATTGTATTCTACTTTTAAATCATCTTTCTAACCATATGCATTTTATAACAAACGGTCACAAAACGCTTTTCAAAGACCAACTCGACCGATCCAAGGCAATGTGTTCCTTTAATAGGCATAATGTTATCATTGTAATTCAAAACGAAGCTATTGGCACAGTGCCACCAAAACACCGATCCAGTAAGCTCCACCCCATTTTAGCTCGTCCAATTACAGCCACAAAATCAGTGGTCACCATTTAGCGCTGCGCCTGTAGCCTCGTTTTTTAATTACAATGATGCTTAATATTAATATAAGGCATATTACATTGTTCTTGTAGAGAGAAAAATACTGCGCATCTTCAACAGTGTATTTCTAGTTCGCTGTTTGCTGTTCATAATGTACATACGATATATAATGTGTTCCCAGTGATCAATGACGTTGAATAAACTGAGTGATGGAAATCAAGCAAAACTTGTAGATCTTTCTTTTCATTTCTGTAGTTTGGTTTAGACAGGGAATTACTGAAGTATTTAGGGATTGTCCAAAGTTTCAACATTTGATAGGTTGTACTTAAAGTTCTGACTTTCAAGACCTTCTCCCTACCCCCTCCCCCCCCCCAAGCCCCAAAGAATTTGCCATTGAGTTTTCTTGAGTAATAATCTTCGTTGTTAAAAAGGTATTCCTATAAAATTTGTTTATTATTATTTATTATGATTATTTAAGCAACAATGTTTGCAACAAAAATATATCCCAGAGTAGATAGAATGCTGTCTTAATTGGATAACAACAAATGTTGTTTCTTGACATCAGTAGAATTTAATATCAGGCTGTGAACCCGATGCTAAATTTACCCCAAAGACCATAGCTATTACACTGCGCTTCATTGGCTTCAAAAAGATCTACAGGTTTCAATACAAGCAAGGATGACTTTGGTGTTTACAGAGACCTGTTTTTTTTCTGTAGGAGGTAGACCTACTGGAAGTCCTTGCTCACTGTTCAACAAGATCAACTTGAGAAAATTAAAACAGTTTCTAAGAATAATATCAATTCTAAGAGATACGATGTGCCTCCCCTTATGCTGTCTTAATGAAATAACAAATTCTGTTTTTGCATGAGTAATTTTTTATTTCAGACTGTCAATACCGTGCTAAATTTATCCCATGCACAATTAATATTACACTACGCTAGAGTGGCTTCTACAAGATCGCCACGTTTCAATACAAGCAAGGACTGCTTTGTTGTTTACAGAGACTTGGATATTTTCAATAGGAGAAGACCTACCGGAAGTCAGGGCTCACTGTTCAACAAGATCAACGCGAGAAAATTAAAACAGTATTGATTGTAATCGATTTTGGTCTAAAGAGATACAATTTCACCTGCCTTTAGAGAAGCGACGGTTGGAACCAACCAATAAAATCTCCCATGAGGCTACCTTGAGAAATTTAAATGACACTACGTGGCCTAAAAATTACCTCCCACAAAACTTACATGGTTGGAATTAGGTTGAGTGGCCTACAAATTACATCCCATGAAACTTGCATGGTTGGAATTAGGTTGAGTGGCCTACAGATTACATCCCATGAAACTTGCATGGTTGGAATTAGGTTGAGTGGCCTACAGATTACATCCCATGAAACTTGCATGGTTGGAATTAGGTTGAGTGGCCTACAAATTACATCCCATGAAACTTGCATGGTTGGAATTAGGTTGAGTGGCCTACAGATTACATCCCATGAAACTTGCATGGTTGGAATTTAGGTTGAGTGGTACGCTCTGGTCCAATAAAACGTTTGCATTTCAACATTACAGAAAAGTTCTGGCCAATCACAAATCCTTGGGTGTTATTGATGTCCTACTTTTCCAACAATACAATAGACCAGCACTACTGCGTTGAGTTCTGACCTATCACAGCGATGAATTGCAGCGCTTGTAAGCAAGATGAAGATTACTAACTAGCTTAATAGTAACTGTTGCTAAGCTCACAAACACCTAATGATTATATAGAGCAATACAAAAAATGAAAATGGCAAAACAGCGCTGTACTGTATTAACCAATCAGAGGCTGCCAAGTAACTGGTGATTAGAGTTTGACGAATCAGAGCTTCACACCGCTCCAGGCAGGAGACGTTCCCAGCATATTTCTTCTCACATAATAGGATCACAAAACCAGTATTTCCACTCAGTAACTTGGCTGCACAGACGAGTTTGCATCCACTGCATCTTTGATGCCAACTACTAGGGTGCAAGAACTTGGGTAGTTTCAATTTTTTCTGAAGAGTATTTAAAACATCAACAATTCTGTTTAATTTCTGCTTTGAAAGAGTTGCTTCATGCATATGTTTTTTTCTCGTTTTTTTCAAGCAATCCACTTTGCAAAAAAGTGGATGAGAAATTTGGCGTTTACAACATTTAAATTCCAACATGAGCATTGGCTACACAGTGTGGAATTTGTACTAGATGAAACCCTCAAGTGCATTTGAAGATCATCTACATCAGGTACATCTTCAAAGTTTGAACTTGACAACTTTAAGATGATTCAACGGGTCTTGACGATCTGTGTTATACAGCTGAATGTTATTTTTATACTGGCATTGATAAATTTTATATCGGTGAAGAGCTTTGGAATTGACAGAGGGAACTGTGGTTCACTGAAAAAACAATTGTTTAGTGCAGAAAACAGAGTTCTTAAGAATTCTGGGTACAAGACTAAAACCACACTTAATTATGTCATCTGTGGACGAGATTGCAGCATGGATGAGGACTGTAAGTCTTTCAACTTCTATGAATGTAAGAAACTCTGTGAGCTGAATAATGCAACAAGAGCTGAGCATCCTCAAGACTTTCTTGAAGATCAAGGGAGTGTATACTTTGATACAGATGAGGACACACCCATCTACTCAGTGGCTGATAACTCTCTCACTCTCTTCAAAAGTTGTAAAGAACTTTTGGTTGAGCCAACAACTCACCCCTCATCCACTGAGCCAACAACTAAACTATCATCCACCAAGCCAACAACTCGACCCCCATCAACTGAGACCACAACTCAAGCCTCAACCACTGAGACAACAACCCCCTTCGTTTCAACTCCAAAGCCCCTGCCAAAACTCAGAGACTGTGAGGAATTTCGCACTGCTGGTTATGGCGAGAGTAACGTATACACAATCTACCCGAGTGGACCCAGTGCACCTGGTATGAAGGTGTACTGTGACATGAAGACTGACGGTGGAGGATGGATTGTATTTCAGAAGCGAATTGATGGCACTCTAGACTTTTATAAAAACTGGACTGAATACCAGACTGGCTTCGGTGACCCATCAAGAGAGTTCTGGCTTGGCAATGATAACTTAGTCACACTGACTTCATTAGGTTATAATAATCTACGGGTAGATGCTGAATCATGGGCAGGTTCTAATGGATATGCAAAGTATAGTGGAGTAAACATTACTGGTAGTAGGTATAAATTCAGTTACAGTAATTTTGTGAGTGGCCCAGCAGACTCTATGGGTGATAGCAATGGGAAAGATTTCACAACAACAGGTAGAGACAATGATGAGTATGGTGGGAATTGTGCAGACACAGCTCATGGAGCCTGGTGGTTCAAAGACTGCAAAGTGAAGTCTCACTTAAATGGTGAATATGGGCAGAGCTACCCTACCAGAAGAGGCATCAGGTGGAATGAATGGATAAAGGATACACCCATCAAATCATGCAGTATGAAACTACGTTAACCACTGTGGTGAGTAGCCTACATCCTTTACTTAAAGGATTTGGGTACTTTTTGTAACACAAAACACAACGTCCACAGATTTACAATAAACACCGTTTGATGAAGATGATGAAGATAATGATGGTAGAAAGCTTCCCTGAAAATATTTGTTGCTGAGGTGCTGTAGTTTTTGAGAAATGAGTAAAACAATGTGATGAAAATACGTTTTTACATGCTAAAATAATTTTTGTCTCATGATCACTGAGAAGAAAATTATTTTCATGACATTGTTTCACTCATTTCTCAAAAACTACAGCACTTCAGCATATAATATTTTCAGGGAAGCTTTCTACTAGCATTATCTTCAAACTGTGTAAGTTTAGTGTAACTCTGTGGACATTGTCTTTTTTGTCCTACAAAAAGTACATAGACCCTTTAGAGAAACATTATAGAATTGTTTTTTTGCTAACAAAGCAGTTGCTGGCAGTGTAAGCAGCCATATGTATCCACCATACACATAGGCTTACAAACCTGTAGAAGTTTGAGATCGATCAGCCATCTGGGTCACAAGAAAATAGTAAAAAAGTGGTTAGACATTTTGCATGACATCAATTTTTTTTAATGAATAAAACGCTCACTGAGCGATAAACTCCAAACGGGAAATTAGTTTTATTTATTTCTCATCAAATATGACATTTCAGACAGAAATATTTCAAGAGATTTTTGTCTACTATCATCATCATTCGACTGTGTAAGTTTTATGTAAATCTGTGATCTTAGACGAGTTTTATTCTTACCAATTCTGTAATGTTCCTTTAATTAAGAACTTTCTCAAAGATAAACGAACGAAATTGCTTCAAAATATGATGAGAGAGCTTTCTTGGTTTGCCTAAACCACAATCTGATTGTCAAACCAGAGGTTATGGTGGTTTATCTTGCATCATTGTTGATAACAAATTTCTCAAAACACCAGCATGTGATTATTCTGAATTTTGTGGTAGTGTATGCCTCTTTTTTTCTTTTCTCTTTGTAAAAATTGCCTTAAATGCTAATGTGATCTAACAAATACTACAGTTTATTTATTGTCAGGATTGCTTGAACGTTTGGGACTATTTAAGAATAAAGTCTAACAGACAAACCTATTTGCAATTGCTGCTCACTTCAGCCAGCATGCTTAAGGAGCAGTTTGAAATGGACACACTTGATTTACCCAAAATTGTATACAGATAAAAGTACCACTTTCTAATGTTGGGTACAAAGTCATTTTTTCTTTCTCTGGCCACAGACATCTGTTTGCCCCCCTTCATTGCTCATTGCATTTATGTGATTCAAAATGTTGACCGAAATTGAAAATGTTACAACAGCTATGTATACCAGTCTTATATAGCGGATATCTACCCATAAGGCACTTGAACCAAGAGGTGCATTTAAGACAGATTTTTGAAATGTTTGGAAAAGAAAGACCCAATTAAGTACCAACTAAATTTATAGAGTTGACAAGGTGATGTGGCACATTCAGCAGAAACTGCCAGAAACACTGGGGAAACCTCTTCTCAGGTGGTTTGTGTATCTGGGTTCTTTCACACAATGCAGGGGACTAAATGTATACCTTTATGCCCATCCAAAAACAACAAAAGTAATATAGTTAAGATGAATTCTATTGGTTGAGTTATCTAGTGGCTGATATCATAATCCTGAGATAGCAATGAAGTATGAAACAAAAAAAGTGCTTGCAAAAAACAAAAAACAAAAGGTATTGGGGTATGTATTGGAGTGCGTTTTGGTGGCGTTTTGGTTTCGGTCGAGTTGCCCATTGGTTAAGCACTGGTCAATGATCGAAACAGTTTATGGTTACAACTGCCAGAACGCACCCCTGGAGACCCCCAGTGCATCCCCTAAAAAGAAACACCAATTTTTGGGGGTGCATTTTAGGGCCCTTCAACACAATTGGGATGTTAAAGGAACACGTTGCCTTGGATCGGTCGAGTTGGTCCTTGAAAAGCGTCCTGTAACAGTTTTTTATAAAATCGGTATGGTAAGAAAGATGTTGTAGAAGTAGAATACAATGATCTACACAAATATCCCTCGAAATTGCGTGGTTTTCTTTTTACCTCGTCCAGTAACCCGGTCGGCCATTTATGGGAGTCAAAATTTTGACTCCCATAAATAGCCGACCATGTTAGTTCGCGACGTATAATGAAAACCGTGCAATTTTGAGTGATACATGTGTGGATAATTATATTCTACTTTGTAAACATCTTTCTAACCATATGCATTTCATAACAAACGGTTTCAAACGCTTTTTATAGACCAACTCGTCCGATCCAAGGCAACGTGTTCCTTTAACAGTGAACAAAAAACCATGCTCTGGAGATACTCAAGATAAAATAGGACAATATGGCCAACACAAATTAAGAAATAGTCATCAGCCAAATAGTATGATAAAAGTATCAAAAATGTTTGTTGCCCTTAAATATTTATTTTGATATTTATTTTCTGGTATCTATTTTTTGCTTTCATGCTTCAAATTCAAAATAGTGGCTGATCTTGTTGCCAAAAGAGGTCAAAAGTGCAGGAAAAAATTATATTTATCAAGCAAAGATTCTAAGCAATGCATAAATTATATTATTAGATAAATATTTGTAATCCTTGAAAGTTCATCTACATGTATGTCACTCACCAAATGTTCTGGTGCAGCTACTATAAGGCCCCTTACCATAGAGTTATATACAAGAACTAGAGGGCGCACTGGCCTATATACGCGTCCCGGCATGCGCGCAGGCGGCCATTTTCTAAGTTGACAAAACAGCCATCTCACAGCGTGTGTTTGTGCGGCCATTTTGTAAGTTGAACAAACAGCATCGCGTGAGCGTTCAATAAAAAAACTCTAACGTGTATTTCATAATAATAATAATAAACATTTATATAGCGCCAAATCCATTAAAAATGCTCCCAGGCGCTTTACAACAACAACAATTTTAACCACAAAAACAAAACAAATTAAAAGGTCCAAAATTAAAATCCATAAAGTATGATCATAAAACAATAAAGATACATTTCATATTCAACGCGCATGCAGAATGGCGCGCTTGTCCTCTTGCGGTCCCGTGGCGTTTGTGCAAGCAGCATCACCAGTGCGCCCTCTAGTTCTTATATATAACTCTATGCCCCTTACCCAACGGAGGGTGCTTGTCAGCAGTGGTAACTCACATGTCAGTAACTCTTTCAGTGCCCACTTTTTGCTTGCATTTTGAACCTAAAATGTCCAGCTTTTTTTGGTTTTCAAAATTCTGTATAACAAACAAGCAAATAAGTCTTTCTAACCAAATAAAAATATATCTTGCTATTTTGTGTTGCCTTGGTACATCCCAAAGTCTATAGTATTTTTTTAGTGATAATGCGATAACATTATATTATGGGTTGTACATGAATGATTGATGACACTTTTTAAGTACATACAAAAGGTTGTATGTACAATAATGGCGCTTTCAGAAAATATAGTAGATTGTACATGTACGACCCTGGCACTGAAAGAGTTAGTAAAAATCCAGCCAAAATATTTCCATAATCCTTATTCGGTATAGAATTTCTGTGGTCTCAGACCAAAGGTATATCAATATGGTAATTGAAAATGGGAAAGAAATAAGCAAGCAACAATGGCTTTGCATTTGGCATATTTTTGGAATTCTTGCGATTTACAACACTGCAATTTTTGGGCTGCAACCTTTTCAAAAAACCACACCCAAAATAATGATAAGACTTTAAATGCAAAAGATCTATTGGAAACACCAAGAAAAAGTGACAAAGGGAACATGTCAGACATGCTTGGTAGTTGTGTCAGATGTTCAGGCTAGTATTTAACCAACTTGTAAATAAATAAAATGTTGTTTTTTGCACATAATTAATGTCTATAATGCATTCCATGATCAATGACGTTGAATAAACCGAGAGATAGGAATCAAGTTTATTTTGTAGCGTTTCCTTTAATTCCAGAATCTGGTGTAAAACCTTGTTTGTTTGGGTTTGGTTTTTTTTTTGGGGGGGGGGGGGGTAGGCCTGTTTGTCTCAAAATAATATACTTTACAATACTTTAAACAAATATATAAAAACCAGGTCTGCTGTTTTCCAATCATGTAAAAAAAAAATGAAAAGTTTACTAATAACGTAATTAGGCTTATTTCCATGGAAATTAAACAAATTATCTCAAACACAGGTTGTCATGTAAGCTTGGGTGTGATCACTAAGTACATGGCAGTTAACGAGTGTATGGCTTCTGACGGGCAGCCCCGCACAAAGATTACGAAATAGGGACACCGCCAACATAGGGCTAGATAGCTCAGTTCAGAGAGCGCCGGCACGTTATGTTGGAGGTCATAGGTTCAAATCCCACTCCAGTCAATTTTTGTTTGTCAACCCTAAATGCTTAACTCAATGTTTTCAATGTATGCTCTCACTGTCCACAGAAGAATAACTGTGATGGGATGCCTCATGTGCCTGTAATGCAAATATCAATGAATTGTACTAGTGAGGAAAAGAATATGTCCTGTTGTCTAAATAGTCAAAAAGGCATTCATGCAGATTCATAACACACAACCCCCCCCCCCCCCCACACCCCCCAAGAAAATAGCAAGCTAAATTTGGGAACTCTTTCTTCACATTACATTTCTCCACTGAGGCTATAAATAATAGTCCCGAAAAGTACAAAGAACTACATGTACTTGCATCTGTGCAGGTGAGATGATGCCACAAACAAGATTATAACTGTAAACACAGATCTTACAAACACAATGGTTTCATTGGATAGACATTACAAGCAATGGCACATTTTAAACATACTGGGAATTGTCTGCCCACTCAAATCAGGGACTTTATCAAAAGGGATCCGGGGAAAACGACATACTGGGGACTTTGCTTTGTGTACAATACCAATGGGGACATCGCTGGAAAAAAACAAGACTGAACATTGGACAAACAAAGGGGTGTCTTTCTTTCACACCAGCTTTATGGCATGCGAAAGATTAAGTGGGTTAGGTCGATATGTGTTGCTATTTAGACCTCTTAAAGTCCGAGATCAGATGTGGTGGTTAGATTAAATCTAATGAAGTCAGTTTGGCAAAAGTTTGCTAAGTAACAGCTTCAATGTTGCTGCTCATACAACTTAAATTTTGTGAGAATTTAAATCTCTATTGTCACTTGCTTTACTCACATTCAGGACAGGTCGATATCTTGTGTTATTCACACCTCTTAATTTCCGACGCCAGATGATGGAGTTAGATGGGAACTTCCATTGATTATACGGAAAAATTTGCTAAGTAACAGCTTCAATGTTGCTGCTCATACAACTTTGATTGTGTGAGAATTTAAACCTTGGTTATCGACTTGCTTTAGACACATTAAGGACAGGTCGATTTCTGTCTTTATCTGTTTGACGGCAGATGTTGGGGGTTAGATTGAATATTCCATTGATTATATGGAAAAGTTTACTAACATCTTCAAAGTTGCTGCTTACACAAATTTAAATTTGGTAAGAATTTAAACTTCGGTGGTCGTCTTGCTTTACTCACATTAAGGAAAGGTCATAACTGTTGTTATTCACGCCGCTTAAAGCCCGACATCAGACTTACATTGACCATTTTGGAAACTTTGCTTCGATGTTGCTGCTCATACAATTTTAAATTTTGTGAGAATTTAAACCTCAGTAGTTGTCTTGCTTTATACACATTTTACCACCTGTTGAGAAAAAGTGCCGCTCTGTTTTTGAAACAAAAAGTAGTAAGCTTACCTCAGCCCATCCTTGACACCAGCAGTTGCATTGATATATGTTGACTGATGACAGCTTGCGTGTTGACGCCTCCACTCTCTCATGCAGTGAGGCCTGCACTCGCTCCACAAACTCTTTATTCGTCTCTGCCGGTAGGCGTGGCTCAGCACTCACAGGAGACCCAGCTCGACCACCAGCACTCCCTGGACTCGTGGCACCTGACTTGGATTTGTGGCTGTCACCGCTAGTCCGTCCAGATTTTGAGGGGGGCGGGCTGCTTGATTGAGATCCGCGGGTCTCAGAGGAAGTTTTCTCGGGAGTGGCTGGGGCGTTAAAGTCAAATGATTTGCGTTTGTCGGTTGGATGGGGGGACGATGTTGGGGAGGTTGTCCCTCGGCTATTAAAACAAATAATAAAAAACAGATCAACTATTTGAAGGAGCAGATGACAAGGTGGTGAGTGTTATTTCAGAATCTGTAAAACAAAAATCAAGCTTGTTTCATTTTGTTTTCTTAGATTGATAAAAAGCTCCATCACAGTTTGAGCAATCTTTTTGAGAAGAAAACATATCTGACTGCATGCTCTTTATAAAAACCAGTTTTAAAGGTTGCTCAACAGTATGAAGACTTCATATTAAAACACATCGCCTTACTTTTACAAAGTGAGCTGGTAGAAAGAAAAGAAAAGATGGTTGTTTTACTCTTGATACTACTGAGTTTCTTTAAATATAGCAGCACATTAGATTGTGAAGCTAACAAGCACGTCCATGCATCAAAGGTACAACAAACATCGCCACTGAACATCACTTATCTGCTGTGTGCCATTGTCAATACTATAACAACAGTGAACATTAAGTAATTGAATAATGCCTGCAGCAATTTTGCAACAGGTTTTTGCTAACAAAAGCTAATTTTAATGATTGCAGGGGTGAGAGTCATTACAAAGAAAAAAGTCTGAAACTTGGTTACAAATTCAAACGTATGTTGAAATGATGGCATTTCTACCTTTTGGCAACCCCGGGAGTTATAGATTACAATGAGCTTTTGGGAATATCAACCAAAGCACTAGAGAAGTAGACCAAATCTTTATTTGTAGAAAAAATATTGTCTGATTGTCTAACCTATAAATGTTTCGGTCACTGGTCAGTGATCAACCAATGGCAAGTTCAGCTGAAACAGTTATTGGTTACGATAGCGAATGCGCACCCCTGTAGTTAGAAGCAAACACCAAATCAAATAGACCTTTATCATGGTGCAGCCATCTTGACATTTCCCCATTGATATCAATGTAACCGTTCCAAGGCTGAAAGAACAAAATAGTCTGGTTCCTATTTGCATTATGATTATTAGCATTCATTATTGTTATTCGATACAAGGAACGTGACCAAGATGGAAGCAGCATGATAAAGTCTATAGTGCTGGCAATTTACCTTAAAGACTTCTCCCCAGAATCATTCCTCTTGTCGTGCTGCTTCCCAGACTTTGATCGCTGCCTTTTCAGAAACCCCTTGGACGGCACTGGCAGCTCTACAGAAGGCTCATCAACAGCCTTGCCAGAATCCCCTGTCCTTAAGGTGGTAGAGCTCAAAGTGCTCGGCTTCACATCCTCTCCAGTCTCTACCTGGATGAGGGAGGAACACTTCTCGCAGAGTCCATTCTTCTGTCTCCTGGAACTCCCACCACTCGTTGTTATGGTGATAATCTTGTTGCCTAGCAACCAAGATTGGGATTGGCCACCAGAAAGTAAAAACTCCGCCACGGGAGATCTGCCAAAAAAGTCATAATTATTATTGAAACCTTTTATATGTTGAGTTCTCATGAGACATTAAAATGGTAAGTACAAAAGTAAATACATTTTTGATAAATATGAGTATCGGACGAAATTATAATAATAAAAACATGTTATTCACTACTTTTATGACAAGTATAGCCACCAACTGGAACAAAAATGTCATGAGACTTAGGAGCTTTTCTTCATTTGTGCATGAAATACTTGGAAAACTGTTTGAATGTTTAACTGAGAACAAGAGCCGACCTTAAAAATGTGCTTGGGTAAATGGCTTTTATAGACTTTTCAGGCAATTTTATTTTAAAATATTTTTTCCAAGGTCAAAAAAAGGGTAAAGTCGAAAGGAAGAATATCATATTAACGATTGCTTCGATGATAATATTTAAAAATTTACAAAACAAATTTTCCGTCATACCAACATAATCACTGTGGTTATTTTTAGTTACAATTAAACCAAACAAAACACCGAGTATGAACCAGTAAATAAGCGGTCGATAAATTACGCAATTAACTACATGTACGTGAAAGGTTAATTGCTTGAAACAGTGAGGAATGGCTGGATGAGCTAGAAGACTGTTCCAATTTTTTGGAACCACTCTGGAGCGCCTGGGTTCCAGACGTCGGTCTTGTAATGAGCCGAGCCAATGTAAATTTTATGTTAATTTCACCTATTAAAACCAAAACTTTATTTGGCTCGACCTAGAGTCACTCCTAATCTATTTGCTTCGGCTCAACTCTGGCACGCCTGTATGAGACTGGTCTTATCAGTGGGCCAAAGTAATTATATAACATAATCCATACCTCTTTGGCACTGTGGTGCAGTTAGAATACGTGTATCTGGCCATCATGTCCAGACATCCCTCAGTGAGTATTGAGTGTAACTCACTGAGTATCTCGTTACTCGCTCGCTCAGACGTTGCCGACGACTCCTGGCCTTGCTTATCACTGGATTTTTTCTGCTCGTTCTTTTTGGGCATCCTATAGGAATAAAAAAAATTAAAAATTAGAGGAATTCGTTTTTAGAAACTCCTTAAAAAATACTTTCATGAAGATGTGACTATATTTGGCAAGCTCCCTGTACACACAGGGAGAATAAAGGTTGTAATTCTGATTGTATATACAGGGACCAGACTGTTTCTCATTCAAGCTTTTATTCATATAAAAAACCTTAAAGACAGTGGACACTATTGGTAATTGTCAAAGGCCAGTCTTCTCACTTGGTGTATCTCAACATATGCATAAAATAACAAACCTGTGAAAATTTTAACTCAATTGGTCGCCGAAGTTGCGAGATAACTATGAAAGAAAAAAACACCCTTGTCACACGAAGGTGTGTGCTTTCAGATGCTTGATTCACCAAGTAAGGTTTTATGCTAATAATTATTTTGAGTAATTCCCAATAGTGTCCACTGCCTTTACGTCGTAACCGAATTGGCTGCAACAGCTTCGGCTACTACTGATGCTAAGGGATTTGCGAAGAAAATCCTTTACTTCAACACATGACGAGACTTTAAATGGACACATTGCCTTTGGATTAGATCTTTTGGGCTATAAAAGTGTATAGCTAGAAAGATGCTTTAATAGTAGAATAAGTTTTCAAACAAAAGTATCCCTCAAAAACAAACACGTTCCGCCATTTTGTCAAACCAAATTTTTTACTCCACAAACTTATGTTTCATGTTGTTTCGCAAAGTAAATGAAAAAGCAATTTCAAGTGTTTTTTGGTGAATCATTATATTCTACTTTAAAACATCTTTCCAACATTTTCATTTCATAATATATGCTTTTTTATAACCCAGGGCGGGAAACCCATAGGCAATGTGTCCCTCACCAAAGAGTTTTTAGCAGAAAAAAAAACTGCACTGATATATCCCCAAAATAGCGCTCTTTCTTAAATTTTTGAAATTAAATAATGAAGTGTAACTAGCCGTTAATATTTAGTAGACTAATGCCCAGTTCATACTTCCTGCGAATGCGAATGCGAAGCGAATGTTGGCGTCACAAAATTGCAACAAAAAATTTGCAGCAGTTGAACTCTGCTCGCCTCACTTGTGAATATCGCTGCGAAAGGAGGGTTGTGACGTCAAATTCACATCAAATTCGCTTCGCATTCTCATAGAGTATGAACCGGGCTTTACTTATAATTTTACATGGAATTTACAAGCTACTAATCCCAACTTACAGACTTGTTTTCTCTGTTAAACTGCTACTTCTCCTTAGCTTGACACGCCCAGGGCTATCCAATGACATCCTTGGAGCACTTGCTCGCAGACCCTGGAAGAAAGTTTGAGCAATGACTCCTTAAAATTCTTACAATTGTCAAGTTTACAGATCCAACATTTTCTTCACTGTCACTTCTCAGCTGACCAGAGTTCTCCTCAGGATTTCCAAAAACTGATGGGCATTCTGGACTCAAATTTTTTAGGTTTGGTCTAGACATTATGAATTGAAACAATGAAACAAGGTCCATGAAATTTTTTTGCTACTTGGTGTTTACCTTTGGTTTTAAAAGTTCAACTGTGAAAATCTGGAAATCCGAAGATCTTTATTTTCTTCATGCAGGCTGCACTTACAGCCTTTATCAGCATGTAATCCATATACAGTTTTTGAGGCATTGCATGGCGAGGTATCAATATATATTCGGGTTGCAGTATCACCATGTGTTTATCTACTTTGCTGTGTAGATTTTGATGCAATTCACATGTATCAACCTGATACGCTAGCTTGCGCATGGGGAAAACCCCTTTTGACCTTGTATCTCAAAGCCTATGTGGGTAAGAAAACACTAGCCTCTCAAAGACCAACCAAACTGGCTCAAATTTCATGGCTCTGCTTATTGTGCAAGCAATTTCTAGCTGTGTAAGCAAAGAATAACTATTAACGTGGTATGCACACGCACAAGTGAAAATTCCCTGCTAACCTGTGAAATACGGAAGTGTGGAAATACCTGCTTCGTAAGCACAAATGTTTTACTTACGGTAAGCAGGGCCATAAAATTCAACCCCGATCAGTGTATCTTTCATACTACAACTACTAAAATATCCATACTCGGGAGTGGATGATGTACACAGCCTTTTACAATAGATCTCTGTGTAATAGTCAACATTTCCGCTTACCCTTGTGATGCAGTTGACAAATTCTCGACGGAAGGGGAGACGACATTTGATGAACCACATCGCGATGACATGATGCGCCAAGGAAACCACATACAGCGAAAACCTAATTGTTTCAGAACGGGGAAGGACTTGCATTAGAATTATTTTGATTCTTTGTTTTACAAAACACAAACTTGGTATTTTGGGAAAGAGAAAGAGTTTTCATAATTTCCACAACACTGGTGTATGTAACTTTTGTAGCACAAAAACACAATGTCCACAGATTTACACTTAACTTACAAAGTTTGAAGATAATGATAAAAGAAAGCTTCCCTGAAAATACTACGTGCTGAGGTGCTGTAATTTTGGGGAAATGAGTAAAACAATGTCATAAAAAAAAGCTTTCGTCTCATGAGCTCAAAATTATTTTAAGCATTTACAAACGTATTTTCATTATATTGTTTTACTCATTTCTCAAAAACTACAGCACCTCAGTAAGTAATGTTTGAAGGGAAGGTTTCCACTATCATTATCTCCAAACCCTGTAAGTTTAATGTAAATCTATGGACATTTTGAAAAGGTACCCAAATCCTTTAACCCCCAACCTCCCCCGATGGACAGATTAAAGGGTGGTTCAACCATTCAGACATAAGCACAAGCACACAAGAGATTATTACATTTCATGATCCTACCCCCAAAAAACAGTTAACAAAATGTTCTCTTCTCCCTCTTCAACTGAGCTTAGAGCCTATTGTGGATGTATGTAGACCACTGGTCATTATTAGGTACAGAACTTCAAATACAGACAAAGGCTTAAAGAGGAAAAAACATACAATACCAAATTCTGCATTTGCAATCAACACTAACAACAACATTCAGTATAAGAATTTCCTCCCAATTCTCCTCTTAGTATCATACATTTGTGTAAAACTCTTTTGTTCTTTAAAAGAAGACAACAAAATAGAAACAAATTACAACATTACGCAAAATAAACACACACCCACAACAGGTTAAAAATAAACAAAAAACATGAAAAACTACAGAGATTACTTACATGTAAAGGCACTGGACACTATTGATAATTACTCAAAATAATTGTTAGCATAAAAACCTACTTGGTAGCGAGCAATGTAGAGCTGTTGATAGTATAAAACATTGTGAGAAACAGCTCCCTCTGAAGAAGCGTAGTTTTTGAGAAAGAAGTAATTTCTCACTAAAATATTTGAATTGAATTTGAGACCTCAGCTGAGGTCTAGAATTCAAGTATCTGAAAGCACACAACTTGTGCGACAAGGGAATTTTTTCTTTCATTATTATCTCGCAACTTCGACGACCAATTGAGTTCAAATTTTCACAGGTTTGATATTTTATTATGCATATGTTGAGATACACCAAGTGAGAAGACTGGGCTTTGAAAATTACCAAAGGTGTTTAGTGTCTTTAAGAAACTATGTGAAATTTTCCCAAACTAGTCAGGTTTCTGCAGTAATGGATCTTGATAACTGCGACGGTGCAAGCTCCAACTACAAAAGTCAAGACATGTGGTTATTAAACATTTTGTTCCCAGACTAAACTGAAAATTAGAATGTTTGACCCCAACTCACTTGAATGGATTTGTGTAGTGCAGAGCTACAGCGAAGATACTCATGTACTGATTCTCAACAAAGCTGGTATAGAGGTGAGGGAACCAGATCAAACCTGAACATGAAACAATGAAAAAAACAAAACATCTTCATTATACCCCGTTCACACAGCTCTGCAACATTAAAAAGACCATGCCATTCACCCCAATCTCAAAAAGTTATCAAGTCTGTTTGCAATAGCCAATTTAATTTTCTCAAATAATATTTGACACACATCATTCACCATCAAAACATTTTGAATTAAGCCCCCTCAGACTTTACCCCCCACCCCTCACCCCTCCTACCCCTTTCTACTTACTTGATAGGAACTCCAATACCGGTATTGCCATCGTTGGAGTGGCAGTCATCTTAGACATTTCCAGAATGACAGAGGGCAGTATTTTAATCATGGTATCCTGCATCTCCATAACGCAGAGGGTCAATCCATCCACGCACTGCTGAGCACACTTCAGCTTCAAACCCGCCTCTAGACATTTAATTAGGTCAACCTGAAAGCAGCGACAAATAAAATATGGTTTGCATACAATATCGTTTTAATAGTTGTTAGTTCTTTAATTTGACTTCAATTAAACTGCAATTTTTTTTTTCCTCGGTTTGATGCATTCCTTAACTTTTTGTTATATCTCACAAGACTGTTTATTTCGTCACTGCTTTGATGAATCAAAAAAAAAAAAAAAAAAAAAGGATATAATTTTAAATCGGAATTAAGAATAATATTTGGTTCTTGCTCCTACACCAATGTGCATTTAAGGGAAGGTATACATTAAGTAATCACTCTTAAAATTAATGGCAATAACAACTTATGGTTAGAAGCCTACAGCAACTTTCGATAGTATAAAGCATTTTGAGAAACATTTCACAATGAAGTAATGTGGTTATGTAAAAAGATATCCGTTTTGTTTTGTCCAAAATTTGAATCTGAAAGGAGTTACTGTCAGAAACGATACTCAGATTGTGTATTCCTAATGGGGATTATTTTCCCGCATGGACACATTCACTCTTGATTTTTTAGGCGATATCTAAAAATGAGACTACCTTTTGAAATGAAACTTTCACCTAAAAACAACTTAGCGGTTCGAAAAAACCAAAGGTAAACTTTGCCTTTTAAAACAAACTTTACACTTATGCTTCTAGATTGGAGGACAACAAAATAAATTAAACAAAAATACTTTGAGAATTTAGTCCTTACTTGTTTCCGGCCGTCCAACTGGTTATGGTACGGGACCAACGCTGTGAGAATGCGATAAACACCGGCATAGAAATCCGCTCGGTTGAAAGATGGGGGTGTATGGTGCAACCTACGGATGTGACTCCGATCATCAACCTGTCAAGATGATAAGAATCATAATTCCCTTAAAGGCAGTGGACACTATTGGTAATTACTAAAAAATAATTATTACCATAAAACCTTTCTTGATTACGAGTAATGGGGGAAGTTGACAGTATAAAACATTGTGAAAAACAGCTCCCTCTGAAGTGACCTAGTCTTCGAGAAAGAAGTAATTTTCCACAAATTTGATTTTGAGACCTCAGATTTAGAATTTGAGGTCTCGAAATCAAGCATCTGAAAGCACACAACTTTGTGTAACCATGGTGCGACAAGGGTGTTTTTTTCTTTCATTGTTATCTCGCAACTTCAACTTCGATTGAGCTCAAATTTTCACAGGTTTGTTATTTTAGGCGTATGTTGAGATACACCAACTGTGAAGACTAGTCTTTGACAATTACCAATAGTGTCCAGTGTCTTTAAATAACATAAATACAACTACAGACACTCAGTTTGTGTTTTATATCTAGATGTTTTGCAGAACCCTTGCACGATGCACAGCGCAAAGCGCACACACATGCGCCTATCCCGTCCTCCATTATGGGAGTCAAAAATGTGCACAAACAATATGCACAAAAGATTTGACTCCCAAAAAGATGGAAATGGTAGACGCGCATTGTTCAGAGGTGTGTTCCATGCTGGGTTGTATAATGCAAAACGCTCCCAGGTACCCTGAGGTCACAAGCACGTTTTTATGCACAAAGAACAGCTTTTGTCCAATTACCTGCCCCCTAGACATACTTCAAATAGCATTGAGCAACACTTTTGCTTTGTTGTTGCAATAAAGTGGCTATACAAAATGGAGCTCCCACAAATATACAAAAAATGAGCGATAACATCACAGGGTTTTTTGCCAATCTTTCATTGGTTTAATTTTTTTATTTTGATTAAAATCTGTTTCATTTCTATGTGAACTAAATTTCTTTCTAGATTGAACACATTTGAAATTAATTTAAGCAAAGCTCTCTTGTTACCATTTTCATTCAAGCTGGTCGTTAAACAACAGACAAATATCTACATCAAGCACACGTACTGAATAAACAGAGCTCAACACACATCTGTGTATGGGTTTTAAAAAAAAAGTCATATTCTTTATCCCCCTGTGTTCTTACCATTGAGCAGAGAGTTGCACAGAGTCGATCAAGGTTTGCATTGGAAGCCAGTACAAGAGGACGATTCTGCATGGCTTTAGCAAGACACTCAGACACCATGGTCAACACTCGCCAATCTGTCTCCTAAACAGAGATTCACAACAACAATTAAAAGGTAACTGTTGTAGGTTTCTAAAAGTCAAGATGTAAGATTCTGCATGGTTTTAGCAAGACACTCCGACACCATGGTCAACACACGCCTATCCGTCTCCTGAACAGAGATTCACAACACAAACAAAAATATTAACTAACAGAGAGGTTTGCAGTAACAATAATGTGATTATCTTTATAAAAAGATAACTGTTGTAGGTTCCTAAAAGGCTACTTGGAGGATAATTTATAAATGATGAAAAGCAACTGGTTCTGGGAGTGGTTCATTAGAGTTTGAAAATTTCATCATTTTCTCTCATATTCATTAGTCATTTTCACATAAAGAACAGAAATGAAAAGTGCATAACTTTTAAGTTTATAATAACTTCACATTAGATAATATCTTTAGACAAAACAATTTGGGAATACTTATGGCGGGAGTTTCTTCTTCGACTTTCCAGTATGAAGCAAGTTGAGGCAGGCACCTACCAAAATAAGCTTTGTTTCACCCGAATCAAGAGCGACGCCAGGTTCTGGAAAACTTGCCTTGTAAAATCCCTTTCCAGGGGGTTGGATTCCAGACCTTTGTCTGGCAGAAGAGCCAAAAGAGGCAAAGGAGCAAATATACATGTACATCTGCTCTGAAGCATTGGATGTATAAAAATGCCCACAATTTTATTAATAACAAACTATTAATAACAAACAAGTCTGCTGCCACCACTGGTTTAGAGGTCTTGTACTCACGTATTTCAAACAGATGGTTATCACTTTGAACGCATCTGCAAATGGGATGGAGGTCGTCTTGCAGAAACGCTCCGAGAGGGGCGGAGACGCACAAACAGAGGGCGGGGACGCCTTGCCTGTTATGTCCATCTCCATTCTGTCAGCAACAACAAAAAACGATATAAAAAAAATAGATTGGTGTTTCATGGCCGTGAGATCCATTGGACTCAAGTTCTGATGGCTGAATCATCGGCGGAGTGTGGGTTCGATTCCTGGTCATGACACTTGTGTCTTTGAACAAGACACTTAACCACAAATGCTTCTCTTAAAGGGACACGTTGCCCTGGATCGGACGAGTTGGTCTATAAAAAGCCGTTTGTAACCGTTTGTTACAAAATGCATATGGTTGGAAAGATGTTTTAAAAGTAGAATACAATGATCCACACACATTTGCCTCGAAATTGCGTGGTTTTCCTTTTACTTTGCGAACTAACACGGTCGGCCATTTATGGGAGTCAAAAATTTGACTCCCATAAATGGCCGACTGTGTTAGTCGACGAGGTAAAAGGAAAACCGTGCAATTTGGAGGCATGTTTGTGTGGATCATTGTATACTACTTTTACAACATCTTTCTACCCAAATGCATTTTATAACAAACGGTTAAAAACGCTTTTAAAAAACCAACTCGACCGATCCAGGGCAACGTGTTCCTTTAACCTGGGTGTAAAACTAGGAAAATGCAAGGGCTGAGATAGTATTGTGCTGTTTCCACAGAAGTTGAGAAAGTTTTAACTCTTTCAGTGCCAAGGTCATACATATACAATCTCTTTCATGTACTTAAAAATTGTCCTTAATGCATAATACTCATAATATACACGTTAACAGCAACAGGGCAATATCACTCTAGGAATACTATTTACCTTGGGATGTACAAAGGCAACACAAATCAGCAAGATACACTTTGTTTGGTGAGAAAGACTTATTTATTTTGTCTAATGCAAAAACCGAACAGAATTTTTTTTTAAAACTAAAAAAGATGGGCATTTTAGGTTCAAAACACACAAAAATGGGCACTGAAAGAGTTAAGAATTGCTACTACACACAATTCACACAGTAACAGAAAAACAAAATTTTCCTCATCTTTAATTTTGGCCATGGGTCACATAAATGAACTTTAAAATTTTTCAAAATCCAAATAGGACTGTTTGGAGTAAAAGGATTGGGTACGGATACTCACTTGCGATCACACAGAACATAAGGGCTGTATTTAATGACGCCATCTTTGTCTGGTAGTCCGATGTGAAACGCACAGTCAGATCGAAGCTGTAAAAGATACTCAAACACCTGGAAAAAAAGTAGAGACAATACCACAACCATTAGAAACCCCAACTTACAAAACCGTCTCAGATTTTCATATTAGTCATATAGAATTGATAACATTTTCTTTGATGTAAGTTTGAGTGCTGGTCAGTGATAAGATTGTAGGACTTGCAAACACAAGGTTGTAGGTTCGAATCCTACCAAGCTAGCAGCTGATTTCACAATAACTAGTAATGTTGTCTAGTTACTGAACCACAATGTTTTAGTTTGTGCAAGTCAAAATCATAGACGTTAAACCAATATTTGTATGAGAGAGATTGGCTGTTGCAAGCTTGGTGCTAATATCCCCTTGTGGGCGTTTGCCAAGTTCCCTTCACAAAATCTTGTCCAAACTTTTAGGCCATGGTGGTTTACAGAAAGTTGTGATCACCTAAGCATATGCGGGTAATGTAGCAATGGGACTCTTTGGTTAAGGGGGGGGGGGGGGCAGAGGAGTTGAATTGTCTGAAACTTTGCACAGATACAAATATAAGTACCAACTTCTAATACTTTTTGGCTTTCTCTGTCTAATGTTTTTCTTCTTCTTGCTGTGCCTAAATTTCCCTCGCCATTCTGCCCAAATTTGGGAGGGCAGTCCTTATAAAACGACAATAAGAGTGAAATACTTCTCACCATACTCCTGATCCTCCTGGCCGTTTCTGATTGGTAGCTGTGTTGATACTGCGCTTGCATGTGATTGGTTAGCAGTTCAAATGCCAACACGCAGTGATTGGATGGCAGCCGATACAATTTTGACTGCAGAGAAACACATAAAATATTGTAAAAAGGATGTGTTATAGCACAGCGGTCAAGAACGCTGGACTCAAGCTCAGTGTTTTTGATCAGCAGAGTATGGGTACGAATCCCTGTCTTGACACTTGTGTCCTAATGCAGGGCATTAAAACATTATCGCTTTGTCCTTTGGATATGGCATAAAGCTGTTGGTCCTGTTTTTTGAAATGCAAGTTAAAGAATTCAGTACATATCGTTAAGAGAAGGAATTCCCCAAGTGTTATGGCTGTCTGCAGATTGCACCACAGCACCTTATAAACATAACATGGTGCTATACAAATAAGTCAGTCTTACATTTCAAACTTAACTCTGCATACTTTCTGCTTAGGCAATTTGTTTCTGCTATAATAAGCATGAAAACTAGCTTACTGTTAAGCAGCGCTCTGTAATCGGCCTGAGTACTCACCCTGAACAGTTCCATGAGGCCCTGCACGGCAGCCTTGATATCAACGAGGTCCTCCTCGCTCTGGATGACCCTCTGATGGGCTGGGTCTGCTTCTTCCATTGGGATGCCGAGACTCGCTATGGTATGCATCGGCTTCATCAATACCTGTTAGTACGATTCAATAGAGCGTGTAAGGGCCATGTCACACCAGGCACAGCACCGTATTTTTGACCTTCATGCGTTAAAGACACTGGACACTATTGGAAATTGTCAAAGACCAGTCTTCTCACTTGGTGTATTTCAAAATATGTATAAAACGACAAACCTGTGAAAAAATTAAGCTCAATTGGTCGTCGAAGTTGCGAAATAATAATGACACAAAAACACCCTTTTCAGACAAAGTTGTGTGATCTCAAAATCTAATTCTGAGGTCTCAAAATCAAATTCAAGGAAAATTACTTCTTTCTCGAAAACTATGTTACTTCAGAGGAGCCGTTTCTTACAATGTTTTATACTATAAACAGCTCCCCATTACTCGTTACCAAGTAAGGTTTTATGCTAATAATTATTTTGAGTAATTACCAATAGTGTCCAGTACCTTTAAAGCAATGTACATGGAACCAAAGTGGTCCCAAAATACTTGAATACGCACAAGACTTTGTAGAGCTGTTCATGCAGTAAACCACCTTCAGTGTGTTGTCATGAGTGGGTAGTGAACAAAAATACATAATTATCCTTCTTGAAAAAACAACCAGCGGAACATATAGTTTGCCATTTTATCGTGTCAAACATTTGATTCTACAAAATAGTGAACAGTGTCATGAACACAAAAAAAGAAGAAAAAAAATCAAGGAATATTTATGTAAAGCATTATTTACTACTCTTCAAATATCTTCCAAAACATATTCATTTCAAAACAAATTCATTTTATAGCCAAAAAGCACCCAATCCGATAGCAAAATGCCTCAAGAGCAAGAGGTGATGGGGGTCGCTACCTTCTGAATGATATCCAGTATGTCTAGACAACGATGGGTCTGGCAAACTTGGGCGACGTCCACAAGCAGCTGGACTGCAGTGTACCTCACGATGGGGTCAATATCCTCCGAGATGTGGCTGAGCTGAGGTAAGACCACCATCTCAATCAGATCATCCTGTAGACAAGAAGGGAAATACACAAACGCTACTTCATATGCAAGGGGGTCTATGTATTTTGGGCAAAAATGACGTCATTAGTGCAGAGTGCTTTTCACAATTTAAAGCTATTTGGTACTATGCCATCCCTCAAGAAGGGACCCTGTTGCCCCCTTACCAATTATCGACAGCTCTAGGCTCGATTTTTTACAAAAATCTGCACAAGGGCTAGAATTCCACAATAAGCAGTGCCAGGAAATTATACTAAGAGAAATCAGCTATATTTGAGCTGTTGAATGTTAAATATGAAATGGTATCAGTAGTCATTTAAAAAAAAAAAAATTCAAATGCATCTTTCTCAAAACATAAAATTGTGGCTGAAGTGTAAGCCTCCCCAAACCCATCCTCACACAAGCAAACATTCAATCAGAACAATTCTGTAAATTGTTCATTATTGTTGGATAAACTGTTATTATCTAAAATTTCATATGTGCAGGTCAATGAAACAGAAGTGGGGATTGGGACTCGGGATGGAATTTGACCTTTGAACTTTGACCCACCTCATAGAGATGACTCGTTGAGCTGATTACCGATGACAGGACCCGGAGAGCCGCTTCTCTAATTGCCGTCCGATCCTCATTCCTGAAGTAACGATCCATAAGGAGTTGTAGATTCTGGATCCAGTCTACTTTGGTTGGATGGATGGACTGGGCTCGGAATGCCACAAGGGTCAACACGGAACTCTCCTGGTATAGCACACAATAAGACAAAAAATGGGTAGATATTTAATCCTGCGATAGATTCATTTCAGGGAAAGTATACATTTGGTTTTGGGAACCCTTTGATTGTAGATGTATACAATAAAACTTACCTGTGATTAATCAGGAGCGGTTATGTGCATGCAGGAAGGATATACACCATCTCAGTCTCAGATTCAAATTTGGGGGCATAAATTGATATATTTTTCTATAATCACATTACTTCAAGTTGAAATGATTCACAAAATGCTTTATACTATCAAAGCTATTGTACAAACCAAGTAAGTTTGTATTGCCATTGATTTCAAGAATAATTACCAAAAGCATATCTTCCCTTTAAGAATAAAAAGATACGTTTAGGTTGTGTCCGATTAAAGCGCCATTGGCTACGGCGATGGGCCTTGGTTGCAGGGACAAAGATTAGGCCTTTTCAGCATTCAGTCATAGCCGCTGCCAAAGTTTCACTTTAGACAAGACCTTTGACAGCAAAACTGACTGACTGAACATAAACTGTGCACTTTACCGGCCTGATGTTAGCAAACTCCTCTACAATGCCAAAGAGTCTGGTTGCAGACCCACTGAATGCCTTGGTTTCGTGTAGCATCTCTGTTGTTGTCACCAGATCATGCAGGTCATTGGGCAGCAACTCATGCGTGGAATAAATCTGGAGGAATAACGATCAGAAATCTCTTCACCTAACGCCTCTTGCAATGACCCTATACCAAGATTTTGTTCACATACACTTGTCAATTCTAACTAATAGAACCCTACATGAAACAAAAAATACTGATTTTGATTAAACATGAAAATTCACAGGAAAGTTAATAAGATTTTTCTATAACATGAACTTTTACAATCTTTGATTTACCATGAAATTTCACATTACTTATAATAACATGCAGATTCAAATTATTGAGACCCCTCCTGCACTTAAAACCCTTCCCCTCCTCCAAAAATAAAGATTTTTTCTTTAAATTGCTATACTTTTAACAGTGGCTTCAGACTTTTTCAGATTTAATTCTTTTATTTATTCTGCTTAATTATCATCCAATTTGGCCCGAGGGCCAAGAAATGTGATGAAAATAATGTAGAAATAATAAAATGAAAACAAAAACCACAAAAACATGACGCAAGTTTCAGAATTAATGAAAAGAAACCTACGTTGATTTTTCTAAACAGCTCCTCGATGATGTCCAGCACAATGTCCCAAGTTACTGGCTGAATATCTTTGCCGTACTTCTTAACAAGTCGCTGTAAGGACAGGGTCACTTCATATGCTACGAGTGGGTGCTTACAAGATAGAGCCTGCGATGGAGAAGTTCAGGGGAAGATTGGGAGTTTTTAAAAGAATCAAAAGTACATACATTCTAGGACATTCTGAATGAGTTTTGTGATACCGGCATTTAAATTCAGTAAAGGAGGCTTAAAAGTCCAATTCATTTTTTGATGTAGTAATTTTCAGATAGATGAAGTCCAAGTGGGGAAAAAATAACGCCACAAAGAAAAAGTGGTGAAAAACTTGAGACTTCACATGCCTGGTTTTAGTGTGTCGTAGTTTGATTTTTTGAATTACCTTTAGGAATGATGGCAGCACTGAAGTGAAGTTGTGTTTGAGAGATTGTACTCTCATGGATCCCCAACGAGCCATCCCGACATAGAACACTGCACCCCTCAGCAGGATGATGTCGCCTTTGTTTTGCCTGTAAGGGGGCGGACATCAACAAATAATATCAACTGAAGTGTTGTGGTCAAATGAATAAGAGCACTGCACTCGATCAGCAGAGTGAGGGTTCGAATCCCCAGTCGTGACACTTGTAACCATTCCTTCGTCCTTCGGATGGGACGTGAAGCCGTTGGTCCCATGTGTTGTGTAACACATGTTAAAGAACCCAGTGCACTCATCGAAAAGTGAAGAGGTTCGCCCCAGTGTTCCAGGGGTGGATTTTACAAAGAGTTAGGTTAGGGCTAGTCCTAGGAGAAATAAAAAACGTATGGCTAGTCCTAAGTTAGGACGAGTAACTCGTCCTAACTAGAGATAAGACTAGTCTTAACTCTTTGTGAAATCGACCCCTGGTCTAATCGGCACCTATTGTACCACAGCACCTTGCTAGAAAGGAGAAGGGGTCGATTTCACAAAGAGTTAGGACTAGTCTTATCTCGAGTTAGGACCAGTTATTCGTCCTAACTTAGGACTATCCATGCAATTTGTATATCTCCTAGGACTAGTCCTAAGTTAGGACTGGTCCTAACTCTTTGTGAAATCGACCCCTGGTCTCATACTTCAAAACGTAGGCCCACATACCTTGCAGGAAAAAATACTGAGCACTTTAATACGCCCTTAGGGGTCAATATAGCACTCTGTAAGAACCTGGTATTATTCAATTCAATTCAATTTTTATTGGTCCTACCATGTAGGAAATTCATTTTGAATACATGCAATACAGACAAAATTAATAAAGCACAATCATAAATAAACTACTGGAAATACATAATATTAATTAATCAGAAAACTACATAATAAACCACAATGGAATCATACTGCAAACAACATCTAAGCAGAAAGTAAACAAAGTAGTTAAACACTGAGGTTGAGTAGACGGACAGAGTACAGTATGAAGGAGATGAGATACCTGTTTGTTTTGCATCGAAGTGACTGTCTTAACTTGATGAAGAATTTGTTCAATGGATGGTTAGTGTTACATTCGACTGCCTCTGCTTTAGATCGAACCTTATCTTTGCAAGTTTCATCAAGAAAATTAGATCGATGTCTATCCCTAGGATTTTTGATGCTTGTTTCACAACCCGTTTCATTTTACCAGTATCTTGTTTTCTTGCTCCATTGTACCAAACCACACAATCATGAGTAATAGCACTTTCAATAACAGATGAGTAAAACAGAATCATAATTTCCTTGTCTACTTCTACATGAAAATATTATTTACACATTATTATTATTATAAAAACATTAAGAATCATGTCCCGCTGTGGGGGGACCATAAACTTACCCACTCTCCATAATACTGCACATTGTGTAGATTGCACTATGGCCAAGATGGGTCCCCAGCAGATTACGCATCAACTGAAAAAAGAAAGAAGAAAAAAACACGAAGGAAAATATCAACAGCTAGAAATTCTACCGTCTAGTACTTGGCCAAATTCTGGTACTCGCATGGTGTGACAGACTAGACACTAGAAGGAACTCTGTAGAAAAAAGATGGGTATGGGGTAACTGGGCGAGGGTGTGGGTGGGGTAGTAATTCTACCTTCCAGCTTGCTTGGGCAAATTCTGGTACTACCAACGGTGTGACAGAATGCAGTAAATAGGTTATAGAGAAAATTCTAGGAGGAGATGGGTAGAGGGCGACTGGGCTCTGGTGATAGGGGTGCGACAGAATGTAGTAACTAGGTTATAGAGAGAACTGTAGGAAGAAGAGATGGGTAGGGGGCGACTGGGTGAGGGTGGGGTTTGGTTGTGACAGAATGCAGTAACTAGGCTGTGGGGCAAATTTTGGAAAGAACAGATAGGTACTTTGGGGCGGAGGTAGGGTAGGGACTCTACCTTCCAGCTTGCTTGGGCAAATTCTGGTACTCCAACGGTGCGACACAGTGCAGTGACTAGGTTATAGAGAGAACTCTAGGAAGAAAAGATGATGGGTAGGGGATGACTGGGCAGGGGTCTGGGTGGGGTTTGGACTCTACCTTCCAGCTTGCTTGGGCAAATTCTGGTACTCCGACAGTGCGACACAGTGCAGTGACTAGGTTATAGAGAGACTCAGTGGGGATACAGCTGTAGCAGACAACAGCTTCCAGGACCTTCAAGGATTGCTCGATGTCATACTCCCGACCAGTGCGGCTACAAACTGTGCAAGTATGCCTGCAAAGAAAATGATTCCCAAAAAAAAAACATCAGCTAAGTAATTATCAGAAAACAAAGCATATAGTCCTAGTCAGCATGTTAGCCTTAATGTGCTTACAGGGGCATATAATTTTTCAAATGCTTACCATCATCTCAATCCACAAAAAAAAACTAAAAAACTAAACCAAAGAAAACAAAACTGGCTTACAGCAGGCATTCTTTTTCTGCCCGTAACAACTTCAGAGCTGAACTATTCACGAATATAACAGATTTATGTTTAATACCTAATGTCCGATAAATGAATGCTGCCACGGAATGCTAATCCATTGAGCTTAGAAGCTTCTAACAGGTAAGATTTGAACTCTGGAGCTCTGAAACTATTTCACCTCAAAATTAAAAGGTACCCTCATATCTAGGACATCACAGTAGTATGTATACAAAAGTGAACCGCCTCTGAGGCTAAGCAATTCACCTACCGTACTACGCATTATGATAATATCAAACATACAACAGTTAAAAGTGATCTTACTTGACTAATCCTGAGACAATGTGGTCGTCCAGGTAACAGGAGTTAAACTTGAACAAATTGATGAGTAGGCCAAGAAACTCTGCAGTCCTGAATTTAAATTAAAAAACAACACATCTCCATTAAAAACTACATTTTGTTTGATTTGTGTTTTTCAACAAAACAAATTCATTTTTAAATTAGAATATCGCAAGTTCCCTTTTGCAATGATTGTCATTAACAAATAAACAAATAAATAAATACAAAAATAGGAAGAAAATCCACAGAAATTGTGCACACCTCAGTAAATTAAAGTCAGTTTTCCCTGTGATTTATTATTTAAAGTAGAGGCCATGAGATTATCTTACATGCCGTAACTAATAACATCTGGCATCCAGGCTAGGAGAAATGGTCCCATATCCTCCTCAAAGTCAAGGAGGTTTTTACCGTTGGCACTCAGTGACTTCAGGACATCCAGTCTATAGAAAGAAGCAGACATTGTCATTAATTATTCATCAATCAATCATAAGGCATTTCCTCAAAGTCAAGGAAGTTTTTACCGTTGACACTCAGTGACTTCAGGACATCCAGTCTATAGAAAGAAGCAGACATTATTATTAATTATTCATCAATCAATCAACCACATCTAAAACTGAAACTTCCTTCCTTGTCTTCTCTCCATTTGGTTCTTGGCTAGTACAGTGATTAAGTTTCTGAAAGTTCTTGGCTTCAAACCAGTATAAATAAAATGAAATTGCACAGGGTGCTGTCATTGTTACACAGATAGAATTTATAACTCTAGCCGTCGAATTCACCAAACTCTTCCTAACTTAGGATTAATTTTAGGACTTTAGGAAAGTTCAGTTCCGTATCCAAAGAAGTAGGACGCATTGATCATGATGACAGTGCTCTTTGATGACAGTGAAATATGTTTCAAACAGAGCACTGATAGTGTTAAAGTGAAAAACAAACCTTTGCGGCAAATCTTCAAAGATAGAGTGGTTCTTGATGACCTCGAAGAACAGCGCCCTCATCAGCCCAAGCCTTTCACTCTAAGCAATAATGACGAATGATGAAAACAGAAGTGAAAAACACTTCTACAATTTATCAAAATACCCTAATAATTAAATCAGGCAAAAACATCGCTCCCCTTGGTTTTCTCTTTTTATTGAAAAACAAACTTAACCCTCCACTGAATATGCAACACTGGTTGAAACAGATACTTTCATGAGCAGCAATTTATTACGGAGGCCAAACAATTAAAACCCTTTAAGGTGAAATGAATCTGCCCCACATTTCTCCATTACATTTTCCATAATCTGAAATACGTACAAGCAAAAAATAAAACTTAATTGAAATTTCAATAAAAAAAGTTCTAGCTTTGATTTTTTTTTTTTTTTTACAATAACTGCTGCTGGTCTGATCATGTGATAAACATGTGATAAACATGTGATTATCATGTGATAATCATGAGACAATAGTCTGCAGGGGGTCTCACCTGACCATTAATGATACACTTGATGAACGTCAACATGAGGTGTCTGTGCTCCGTCGGTATGTGTGGCTCCAAGAGGTCAGAGGTCGATACCCATAATGCCTCAATTCCATTCTGAAATGAAAAGAAGAAAACAAAATTCTCCATAAAATAAATACAGATTTATTTGTACTATAAAGCCTGAGGTTTTGTTTTTACACAATGTGAGAGAAAAGATTTGGTCAATGTTAGAGACCAAAACATTTTTTAAAGGCACTAGACACTATTGGTAATTACTCAAAATAATAGTTAGCATAAAAACTTACTTGGTAACAAGCAATGGAGAGCTGTTGATAGTATAAAACATTGTGAGAAACAGCCCCCTCTGAAATAACGTAGTTTTTTCGAGAAAGATGTAATTTTACACTCAAATATTTGAATTCGATTTCGAGACCTCAGAATTAGATTTTGAGGTCCCAAAATCAAGCATCTGAAAGCACACAACTTTTAGTGACAAGGGTGTTTTTTTCTTCCATTATTATCTCGCAATTAATTTCGATGACCAATTGAGTTCAAATTTTCACAGGTTTGTTATTTTGTGCATATGTTGAGAAGAATGGTCTTTGACAATTACCAAAGGTGTCCAGTGTCTCGAAGTCTTTTCTAAAAAACATTAGCATTTTAGATAACATGCGACAACTTCGATGATTTTACAAAATACTTTTCCATTACAACAGTAGTGTTGTACCTCGATGATGGCAAATAAAATAAAAAACATGGATGACAGGGAATTGGTGAAGCAATGCGCCACATCTTTTACTGCGAGGGGGTGCTCTCAAACATATCTGTATCACTTCCGGGATATATTTATTCATACCCCAAACAGTAATTCAAGACTGGAACACATTACCACCACAGACATCATATCCACCAAGGACAATAAGACTATAATCCAATTTGAAACTACGGCACAACAAAAGTGACAGGATGCCTATTAAAACTGTGCAGGACGAATCCCGTATACCCCTGGAAGTGATACAAATATTATTTAGTGCGCCATCATGCGGTCAAAATTATGGTGCATTGCAATCAACATATTTGTGTTTGTATAGGCCCTAGTGTCTTGCACTTTGATAAAAAAAAATATCAAGAGTGGAGAGCATGAACACTCCTCAATAGACTACAGAGGAGGGACAATGCAAGACAAACATGTAGAAAATGGACCGACAATGAAGGGCACCAGTTGCGATTGTGACACATCACCCCCAATCTATGCCCCACCTTCTACGATGCCCAGCCCTGGAGGAGCAGAGCTGCCTTGAAGACCAGATGGCATCAAACAAGTGAGATGCGCCCAATCCTGGAGAGACACTAGATGAGTAGATGATGGACTCGAAAGAAGAATAAAAATTTGATGAGTTACTTACGTCTTCTAGTCGCTTGGTTGTCACCAACTCACACAGGTCTCTGATTGCCTTCACTCTCTGGCTGATTGGACTCTCCTTGGAAATCTCCTAGAGTTTCACAAATCATACAATAAAAAAATAAGATTCAAACAAAAATTATATGAATGATTTTATGATTCATTCCTTCATTAATCAAAATGAAAATTAGCTCTAGCCTGCAAGGTATCCTGTTCTTAAGTGTGAGCAATTCCACTGTATGCCACGCCCACTTAACACAAATTGGCTCCACTGATTACCAGAAGCACATAGGGCTTGCATAGAGCTAGTTTACTCTGCGCTTTGCATACCCTGATTATTAATCGACTAAGGTCTTCTCAGAATAAAGTTGATATCATAAACGCATCTACTGACCATGACTAGTTGAAACATTGAGATTAATTAATTAAGTGAAGTTAATAATGAAAAGTCCCCTCAGGACCAGTTAGCTTGGCATTTCACTAGTCCATCAACTTGTTCACTGTTCCATATGAAATACGGAAGGATTTCAAACTGAACTAGCCAGCCTGACCACTTGGGAGTGAATTTTTACTTGTCCACTGGTGTTCTGACTGGCATTTGGCCAACGGACCACTGTTAATGGAGAACGAGGCCCCTCAGTCCAAGAACATAAAGTGGTAGTCCCTGTCTTTTGATTTGCCCACCTCCCACGACAGTTCTTTTCGGAACTAAGTAGTCTCCCAAGTTCTGAAATCTACTCTCTACAGGAATAAATAGCCAAAAAGATTGCAAAAACAAATATACACAGCAAAGTAGATGTCTACACATGGTGTTATCACATAGCAAAAATACATTGATACCTCACTTTGCAATGCTGGAAAACACATAACAATTTGAATATTACTGTAAGACTCCTCAATGGTACATATACAACAAGCTCCTACCAAGCTTAAAAGTGATTTCACGATGACTAGAATATAAGTATTGTCCTTCCTGATTTGAGCAATTCATGATCGTGGACATTAAAGTTAAGCCAATGTTTGAGAAATGGGCTGTTGCCAGCTTGGTGTTATCATCTAAATCTAATGGGAGTTTGCTGAGTTCTCTTGACGGGAAGATCATCTAAACAAACAAACAAAACAAACAAACAAACAAACAAACTTGTCATTATAATCAGTACAAACCTTCAGAAGGGAAGGGGTGACCAGAAACTCTTCTGATTTGGACTGAGTTGTTGCACCAGTATTGATGGCTCCTTCTCTTCGACGGAAGATGTTCTGAAACTTCTGCTTGAATGTCTCCTTAGATACTGGCCTGGCCATGGTGACTTCCTATCTCCGGACCTCTTCAGATCCAGTTAAAACATCCTGAAAAAGAACATCAATTATCAAGTTCTGTTAAAAAATACATATTTGGTGAGGTTATGATGACGACGGATGTCTGAAGTGAAAGTGAATGCGAGAATTGGATTGGTCATTATTGGGGCATTATTGGACATGTTGGATGGAGGATAGACCTTGTTATGCATTGACGTCATCCAGCCGCCCTCTTTGAGGTCAAACGGTGACGAAACAATCAAAACGCACATAGATTGGCCAATGAACAACCTCCTTTTGACCTCAATGCGGGGGCGCCGTACTGAAATGACGTCATGTGCATAAGGTCTATTGTCTGCTACTATCTATACTATTACTAAAATATAAATACATGGTTTTCTTCAATTTTACTGCTGGAAGAATATTGTATTTTTTCCCACAAAAGCCATGTATGTGCCTGGGGAATACAGAAAAACAATGGGAAATATTACACTAACTGGAGTTGGACTTTTGTTGAAGAGGAGTGATTGGAAATTTGTGTGTGTGACTGAGTGTGCGCATAATATTAAGATAGCATGCACATTCCGATTAGCAATAAATCAGCATCTTCCAATTTCCATCTGAAACCTCACTAAGTTGTGCCAAAATAATTAAGTCATAGTAATGACCATACGACTGAGATTTCCCCCTTTCTTTTGCTTAACGTCCCTTTCACGATCCCGTACACTTACCGATCAAAAACAACGATCAGATCCGCCGATCAGCACACTGCGAACTTAAAATGGGAGGCCATGAGCGCCGCCATGTTGAAGTATCCCATCATGCACTGCTCCAATAGATAATTTTGCCTGGTACGCGAGCACTTGAACATAACACAGCCTTGCGAATTACAGGGAACCAGCTGTGATGTTTTGGTAGCTTTCGCGGGAATATCTTCGAGGTAGAGAGAGATACACATGTCAAGCAAGTTTTTATTTACTTCGAAAAAGGGTGGAGATCGCATGTGATTTGTAAAATGTATCAATTGAAAATGAACATAGGACTACCTTAAATAATAATAGAACACTTTGTAGGCTGATAGACTACAATTATCTGTGTAGTTGGAAATATCTTTGTTGAGTTGAGTTGTGACTTGTGTTGGATTGGTTATTCGTAGACCACAACAATCCACATTGAAGTCGATGTACTTTACTTGTTAGAAACGTTTACTTAGAATCCTTGAAGTATCGAGTGAAAGATTGACTTCTGTCAACCAAGTTCGTCATCATGGAAGATGATTTTGACTTTGAGAATGAATATGCGGATGATTTTGAGGCAATGCGAGAAATGGAAATGGAGATGGAAGGTAGGCCAAACTACTGACAACTGTTGTTTTGTTACTCTTTATTTTATTTTTGTAAATGCGCACAATACAATTTATTTTGTAATACTATCATGACTATTATAGGCTATGTCATTATTTATATTGATTTGTTTAATATTTATCAATAATATATAAATGATGTGAAAATTATTGTAATCCCAGACAGTTTGGTAAACATTCTCTCCAGTGCAAAATTATGATATCTATTTTCTATGAAAAACAATCATGTAGGCCTATAAAAAGTAAATATTAAATTATAGAACTAGAAATAACTTCAAAATCATAGTTTGGAAAAAGAATTAGCTGTTGCAACACTGCTTACCAACCAAAAACACCTATGGTCTTAGTTGCGATAATGTAACCCTCCTCCTGACCGACAGGCTCCGGCCGTCGGAAGGAGGGTTACGTTATCGCAACTAGTATTGTCTAAATGCAAAAAGTAGTAAATCAAAATGGCCTGAAAATGCCCTATTATATATGGACGTCATTGTCAGAACAATGGGAAATCATAATTCCTAACATATCATGGATGTCTTAACATGGACCAACCATATTTTATTGTTGGAGTCCAAGACTAGGACTAGGAGAACATGAAATTCTAGCACTCTAGCTGAACTCTGTAAAGGTTCTCAATTCAATTCACTTTATTTCCAGTTTAGGCCTAATGCAACTTTTTAATTTTGTTTTCATATAATATTTAGCATCAGAGAGAGGTTTGACTCAAAAGAAAACCACGTCCTCGGAAGCTGTTAGTAAATCTCAGAAATCGTCATCAGAAAGCATTCTTCAAACTTCAACAAGAGATAAAACCAATGGACTCCACCAACTTCAGGACAGTCAATCAGACCCAGTGTCCGCCCTGAACAAAGACAATCAAACGTCGAGAAGACTTGAAAATGGACTCGCAAGAGAAGATGAGCATACCTCATCGGAGAGGAGAGCCAAGAAACGAGATATTGAAGAGATGTTTGGGCCGATGTCTGACAGCGAAGATGAGTTGGTCATAGATGCTCCTCTTCCTACTATCAGTAAGAAGAAATCTTAATTGTTTTTTCCTGTGATGTGCAAGAAGAAGACGTACCTCATTCAAACCTCAGTTGTAGACCAAGGCCTGCAGGGGCTGAGCTGATTTCATTTAAGTCCCCCTTTGTGATTACATAGCTATCACACTTGCGATGAGATCGCAAACTGCAAACCTGTCGCACTTGCGACGTTGCAATTGAGATGAAACAAAAAGGAATTTATTTTGTGTTTTGTTTTTGTACAAATCAACTCACATTTTAATATTCACATATCCTTGGGGGATCGTAAGAAATATTTTGAGCAATTACTCATGTGCTAGCAAAGTGTTAGCATGCACTAAAGTTGGTTCCCACCAACCAAGTTGCCTGTAAGAGTTGCCTTGTGTCCCAAGGCCCTAACCCTTCCTTAACTACTTATATCTCCATCAGCACCTACTGCAAAACGTGCCCGGAAGCTCTTCCCTGAGTCTAACAAGACAGCCGATGAGAGTGTAATCACGCCACCTGCCTCACCAACAGCCAATGAGAAAATCCTTCAACAAGTTCAACGACACAGAGAAATGGCCGCGCCGAAAGGTCAAACCCGTGACCACACGAGAGCGGTTTCTGCAGGTGATCCAGACAGACCGGTGGGATACAGACGTCTTCAGGTATTGCTGAGGGAACCGCCAGGATTGTCAGCTCGACTCACCTCGCAGGATGGGCGACGAGTCTATTTAAGGATGAAGGAAGTGGAAAGTGTTGAGGACCAGATGGTGAGAATTAGTAGTAATTATTACACTTTTTTTCTTTGCTTCAGCCATCTGATAAATTTCTGTAAATAGTTGACTTTTTTTATGATGATGTATAAAACTGTTTCTTGTTTTTAAGCTTTTATTTGCTGTTTCATGCCTTGTAATTATTTATTTATCTTCTTGTAGTTAAACTTGATTTTTTCCTTGCTTAAATTGCTTCTTTTTTTCTTTTCCCTTTTTTTTCTTTTTTTTTTTGGGGGGGGGGGGGGGGGGTTATATATCTAGTTCATGTAAGTCATTTTTTTCAGCGGGCTTAGCGACGTCCTGTTTAATGCACTCATGTGCTTATTTTGATGTTTATTATTTGTCTTAAATGCAATTGTAACAATACAGAAAGGCAAGACAGTCTCCAAGCCGAGGCGGGTTGGTCCTCTACGTCTCCTGTCAATACCCGTTGAGCTGATGAGGGATGAAATTGAGAATGAGGTAAAATAAGAGACGCTTTGATAGTTAGTATTGTTTGAAGCTTTGCATGGTGTGGATAAATAGGAAGAAACTATAAATAAATTGTAGACCTGTGGGTACAACCATGAGTAAATCTCTTTTGTGGTACTGTTGGCTCTGAAAATAGCCGGTGTAGTCTCCTGTTTATAGTTTCTTTCTAGATTTCATAGTCAACAAAACACATCATACCATGACAACAGTGTGTCATGGGCGAGCGGTCTAGCGCGCCAAATTCAAGTTGTGGTGGCTGAGTAATCACAATGTGGGTTTGAATCTCGGTCCTGGCAATGTGTCCGTGGTGCCGTGTGCTTTTTCCATGGTGCCCTCTGCAAGGTTCTAATAAAAACTTTTTTGACAGAAGTGCCTATACGAGAGGAAAATTAATGTGCCCCTTCAAGAGCCCAGTTCAAGGTCTGGGACTAAAATATTTCTTAATAAAGTTTCTTTCTTTTTCTACAGAGACATGAGAGATTAATGAAAGATGCAGACAGGATCTCATCCCAACTCAAGAGGTATCAAAATATTTTTGTCTTTCTGATGATGCCATTCATTTTAGGAGTGGTTACCAAACGTATCGGTACAAGAAAGTTCCATTCAAGAAATTCTGAATTTGGTCGCAAAAATTCAGAAAGTATACAGGCCTTTTAGTGAGTAAATGTGTTAATCTTGAATTACTTGAATGAAACTCAATGGATGAGCAGTTAATTTTACTGGGGTATTCAGCAGCACCACTGGTTTGTGCATGATCCATTTATGTTCACTGTTTGGAAAAGCAAATACATGGAGATAACAGGTGTGAGTTGTCAGATGAAAAGAATGTGTCTGCTCTTTCTTTAATAATGGAGCATTCTCGTAATGTACTGTACCTTTAAGTCATAAGATATTGTGAATGTTTTGAACCAAAATACGACAGAGTTAAATTTGTATCTGGATTAAAAAATAATATTTGGTTTTTACCCTTACACTGATGTGTGTAAGCACTGCATAATAATAATAATAATAAGACTTGTAATGCGCACGTATCCACCCTGCTGGGTGTTCAAGGCACAGTAAAAACCAACAACAAAACAAAACAAAGAAAAACGGACACAAAAAAGTTAGTCCTTGAAAACCTGTGACATAAGATAAGTTTTGAGAAGAGATTTGAATGTTGTGGTACAAAGACAAGATCTAAGATTAAGTGGTAGAGAGTTCCAGATGCGTGGCGCAGTACTTTCCGTAGAATCTTTGCTACAGAGCAATCTCGGTGGTGTAGTTGGTAAGTAACTGCTCTAGATTGGCAAAGGTGGGTTTGAATCCCCTCCGAGTAAAATGCCTGTGATGTTGTTCACAGAACTCGGGAAAGTACTGTGAGTACCCAGCAGTGTTTATACACATTGGTGTAAGGGTAAAACCATTAATCTTCCATTCATTCGATGATTGTATTGATCAGAGATCTAGCCAAGAAACTTGAGATGGTTGAGCCGGAGGATGCAGACGATGAGAGAGAAGATGAGGAGGAGGGAGTAGAAGAGAAGTCCTCTGCATTGTGGGTCGATCAGTACGCCCCAAAACGCTACACCGATCTACTCAGTGATGATGTGAGTAACACAAGAAGATTTACTAAGTGGAGGAGGGGCTCTGCCTTATATGTAGTTGTGGGGCCACGCCAGTTTCATAAAGCAGAAAATACTGCTCAGCAATTTTCTCTGCTTTGCAAAATTTGAGCTAAATTAAGTGTAATTTTGGCTGGTAACCTGTTTCTGTTAAGCAATACTTTTCTGTGCTTTGAAAAATAAGTGCTTTGAAAACACACAAATTAACCAGAACGACACTTTGGAGTTGAAAATAGTAGACTCTTCTTGAAATTGTTCATATTTTGCGGGAGATTGTTCCTAAATAAAGGTGTTTCGCTGTGTTTCGCATAGTGGCCATATGAGTTGAATTTCCATTTTGAAATGTGGTAAGGAATTAGAAAAAAATAAGTGGTAAAGTCACAAAACTTGTTCAGCTTTTGTTTTTACTATTCTGAATTGTTTGCATTAATTTTAATCACAGTTTCCCAACTGACCAGTGTGGTATCTTTTCAAAAAGGAGACAAGTTCTACAAGCTGACCTTGATTAAAATGCTAGCACTTTTATTTCTTTTTTGTTTATGATTTGCCAATCATATCACTTTTTAATTCCATTTGCAACAGGGAATAAATCGCAATCTTCTTTTCTGGCTGAAACTCTGGGACATATTGGTATTTGGAAAAGAGAAAAAACAAAGGAAAAAAACACAACATCATCAACAACAGCAGCAACAACAACAACAACAACAACAACAGCAGCAGCCTGATGGAAAGGGCCCTAAGCAGTTTAAGAAGAACTTCAAGTTCAATTTCCAACATGAGGAAATACAAGAGGTAATCTTCTGGTTTAGATTTATATTTCTTTATTTTGACAGCATAAATTCCCTCTTCGAAAGGAATTAAACCTTTGGTTTTTGAACCGTTCTACTGTTTTAATCCTATGTAAATGTAGATATATAAGTAAGTAATACATAGGATTTGAACTGCCTTTAGCTACCGGGCAACCTCGGTAGTCTAGTTGGTAAGATACTGCTCTAGAATTGCATGGGTCATGGGTTCGAATCCCACCCGAGTAACATGCCTGTGATATTTGTTCACAGGATTCGGGAAAGTACCGAGTATACAGTGCACATCGGTGTATGGGTAAAAACCAAAATTAATATTCTTTATCCCCGATGCAAATTTAACATCTGTTATAAGTAATACAAGTTTATAAATACTTGACAATACTTATTCTATTCATTGTTAAATCAGCAGCTAGTTTGTTAGGATTCGAACCCACAACCATGTGATTGCAAGTCCTGCAGTTCTTGTATAATTACTGTTATTATTTTGTCTTTATTTAGGAGCTTGATGCACAGAATCGACCTGTTCATAAGATAGCTTTGCTGTGTGGTCCACCAGGTCTAGGGAAGACGACATTAGCGCATATCATAGCAAGACATGCTGGATACAACGTGGTAGAAATGAACGCCAGGTAGGACACCAGCAGCCGATTTCACGAAAACTGCAACTGCGCAAGTCCACTTGCCAAAACTTGTCTATAAACGTTGCATGCGTCAAACGTTGCCGAGTGGACTTACGAGTTACGCAGTTTCGTGAAATCAGCTGCAGGGTCCAATTTCATAGAGCTGCTTAAGCTTGCTAAGGTTACCAGCCAAAATACCATGTCACATGAACCTTATTTTGACTGGTTTCCCGCTCCTTTTTGCTTAGCTGAAAATTGTTAAGCAGTATTTCCTTGTGGTTTTGTTTTTTTACTGGCACTTCTTCTTTCAGTTTGGTTTAAGATGCACAGCATCGGTAAGATTGAAAATATAAATAGTTACAGATTCTTGAAATCTGCAGTTTTTTAGAAATGGGTAAATGGGTTACTTTTATTTTGCAAGTCCAAAACCTGACGACATTATATGGGTATTTTTTACAGTACTTTCTCAAGACTCCGCTGTTCACAGATTTACATACACATTGCAACCTAAGGTATAAAGATTGTCAAGGTCCAAAACTACCCTGAAATTATTTTTGGCCGATTCATACAATTACACCAATACCCATTTTCAGTGATGATCGTAGCGTAGATGTTTTCAAGAACAAGTTGGAGTCCTCAACGCAGATGAAGTCTGTTCTTACAAAGGAAAGGAGACCCAACTGTCTGGTCATTGATGAGATTGATGGTGCCCCAGCGGTAAGTTTGAAACTTTGCTCTCTTTTTTTTCAAGTTGTCAGAAACTTTAAGGCCACTTCAACGTGTTGGCTACAATCGACTATTTTTCCGGGGGCTGTTTCCACCTACTCCTGGGGCTGAAACAGGGTTACCCCTTTTACAGTCCATACAGATGTGGGCTTGGATACGATCTATAAGGTTTTATTCGTGGTAACACCATGTACATGAGTAGAATTTTGTTCACAACTGTGTTTATTTTGAATTGCTGCAGTGGCTAAGCAACAGTGCCATTCTGGGGCGTCAAATTACTTAAAAAGGATCTATATCTCTGGACTGAGGTTTATAATCAGTTAGCTTTGAGATTTTCTTATTGGTAGTTTGCTATCATTATTTATTTGTGTATCTATTTGTTTCCAGCCTGCAATCAATTGTCTCCTAGCATTCATCAAAGGAGGTCCAGAGGGCGCTGCCTCAGCAGCTGCCCCCAACTCAAAGAAGAAGAAACCCAAGCTGTTATTGCGACCGATTATCTGCATTTGTAACGACCCGTAAGTGACAAGGACCAATCCACAATCTTACACTAAAATAAAGTTGAATAGAATAAATAATAAATCATTAACAGTGCATTTTATAGCCCATCAGTCGGTCTCAATGCACATGATCAAAAGAGCACTTAACTCAAGCTCTGGTGTTTCTGATCAGCATTGTGTGGGTTCAAACATAGATGGTTAGAGTCCTGGTCATTAGTGCTGGGCGAATAGTGAAATTTTGTTATTCGGATACCGCTGACCAACTATCCGAAATTAACCGGATATTCGAATAGTTTTTTTCGCCGCTAGAGGGCGCTATAAAAAAAATTAAAATAAAAAAATATAAAAAAATTTTTTTTTTTTGTCGCTAGAGGGCGCTGTTCGTTTGTGAATGAGATCTTCTGGGCGGATTGATATTAGTTTTAGACAGTGTCACTCGGTTCATTCATAAAAATGACCGGATCTAATTTAAAGATGGCGATTTGCTTTTTCTTTTGATCGTGGATGACTCTACGTGAAGGAAAACTTTTGTAATCTTTGAACAAATTACGTCAGAAATGTCATTGTTTTGACTCTTCACGGAGGTGAGCATAGTTAAATACTTAATTTATGCTGTTTTATGCTGTCTTAATAGAAGTTTCATTAGGATTCAGACAAAACATTCATGTCAGTTGTCGCCCGACGTCCGCGGATATTCGGATATTAAAGAATATCCGGTTACTTGGTTGTAATTACAGAACTATCCGGTTTATAAATAGCTATTCGCGCCCTATGCGGATATCCGGTTAAGAAAAAAAAGGCATTCGCGGTTACGGATAGGAAAACCTATTCGCCATTAACCGGATATTCGAATAATTCGCCCAGGCCTACTGGTCATGACACTTGTGTCCTTGAGCAAGATACTTTACCATATTTGCATATTTGCAAGCACCCTCAGTTTACAGGTTTCCTCAGGCTTGAGAGCTAAAGTGATTAAGTTCACTTATTATAAGGCATCCTTGTTTCATTACAAGAAATATCTAATAATAATAATAATGTATGTTTTATGACCATCAGGTATGTTCCAGCTCTGAGGCAGCTCAGACAAGTCGCGTTTGTGACGCACTTTCCCTCTACCCTCACCACCAGGCTAGCGTCAAGACTCAATCAGGTAATTTGTTCAAGAGCTAAATAATAATAATAGTAATATAGTGGGTTCTTAAATAGCGCTTTCTCACACCCCTATATCAAAGCGCTTAGTATTTTTTTCTGCAAGGTATGCCAAGCTACGAATTGAAGTATGAGACCTATTCCTTTATAGCACCATGGTGCTGTGGCTCAATATGCAGCCGATCAAATCAGGAACATCGGGGCAAACCCCTTCTCTTTTCCACTAGTGCACTGGGTTCTTTTACATGCATTACACAACACAGGGGACCTTTATGTCCCATCCAAAGGACTAAGCAATATTCAATAGGTGTCTTGCTTAAGGACACAAGTGTCATGAATGGAACTCAAACCCACACTCTGCTGATCAGAAACAACTAAGCTTGAGTCTGGTGTTCTTATCTGTTTGGCCAAGACACGCCACCATTTTATCTCGAAACATAATAGATAATAGGGTTACACGCCACCATTTTATCTCAAAACATAATAGATAATAGGGTTAATGTAATATTAATTTTGGTTTTACCCATATACACCGATGGGTGTTAGCACTTTATTCTCAGTATTTTCCCGAGCTCTGTGAAAAAATCACAGGCATATTACTGGGATTGGATTCGAACCCCAACATTTGTAATTTCAAAGCAGTCTTACCAACTAGACCAACAAGATTGCCCGGTAGCTAGAGGCAGTTCATAAGGGTTAATATAAAGTAAGAATCTGAATTGTTCAAACTTTGATGTTCCACAGATTGCAAAGACCAATGCTTTACGTACAGACATGACGGCACTGATGGCTCTATGCAATAAGGCAGATAATGATATACGATCCTGTCTTAATACACTACAGGTATGACCTTTGGCCTTCAACTCTGTCAATAACCTATTTGACCTTAACTCTGTTAAAGCATTCATTTTTAATGTCACAAGTTTGTCCACCTTTCGCTCTCTGCAATATTGGTACCTGTGAGTGTAAAATTCTGTGTCTAAATTATCACTGGCGATGATTTAACAAAAGCGATTTTTAATTTCTTTTCTAGCAAGGCTTACACTTACTTAAAACCATGTGCATGAAAATTACTCTTTATGAGTTGTGTTATGTTCTGAAAAGAACTGGTGGAGTAACAACTTAACGCTTTGTTCAGTTTGCTTATTTTCTTCAGGAGAAAGTCTTTCTCCTGAATTCCATCAAAGTATCTCCACCATGCAAAGTTTCAAATCCTACTCATGTACATGGTGTTACTGCAAACCTTACTAGATTGTATCTCCACCATGCAAAGTTTCAAATCCTACTCATGTACATGGTGTTACAGCAAACCTTACTAGATTGTTTCTCCACCATGCAAAGTTTCAAATCCTACTCATGTACATGGTGTTACTGCAAACCTTACTAGATTGTATCTCCACCGTGCAAAGTTTCCAATCCTACTCATGTACATGGTGTTACTGCAAACCTTACTAGATTGTTTCTCCACCATGCAAAGTTTCAAATCCTACTCATGTACATGGTGTTACTGCAAACCTTACTAGATTGTATCTCCACCATGCAAAGTTTCAAATCCTACTCATGTACATGGTGTTACTGCAAACCTTACTAGATTGTATCTCCACCATGCAAAGTTTCAAATCCTACTCATGTACATGGTGTTACAGCAAACCTTACTAGATTGTTTCTCCATCATGCAAAGTTTCAAATCCTACTCATGTACATGGTGTTACTGCAAACCTTACTAGATTGTATCTCCACCGTGCAAAGTTTCCAATCCTACTCATGTACATGGTGTTACAGCAAACCTTACTAGATTGTTTCTCCACCATGCAAAGTTTCAAATCCTACTCATGTACATGGTGTTACTGCAAACCTTACTAGATTGTATCTCCACCGTGCAAAGTTTCAAATCCTACTCATGTACATGGTGTTACTGCAAACCTTACTAGATTGTATCTCCACTATGCAAAGTTTCAAATCCTACTCATGTACATGGTGTTACTGCAAACCTTACTAGATTGTATCTCCACCGTGCAAAGTTTCAAATCCTACTCATGTACATGGTGTTACTGCAAACCTTACTAGATTGTATCTCCACTATGCAAAGTTTCCAATCCTACTCATGTACATGGTGTTACAGCAAACCTTACTAGATTGTTTCTCCACCATGCAAAGTTTCAAATCCTACTCATGTACATGGTGTTACTGCAAACCTTACTAGATTGTATCTCCACCGTGCAAAGTTTCAAATCCTACTCATGTACATGGTGTTACTGCAAACCTTACTAGATTGTATCTCCACCATGCAGTTTCCAATCCTACTCATGTACATGGTGTTACTGCAAACCTTACTAGATTGTATCTCCACCATGCAAAGTTTCAAATCCTACTCATGTACATGGTGTTACTGCAAACCTTACTAGATTGTATCTCCACCGTGCAAAGTTTCAAATCCTACTCATGTACATGGTGTTACCGCAAACCTTACTAGATTGTATCTCCACCGTGCAAAGTTTCAAATCCTACTCATGTACATGGTGTTACTGCAAACCTTACTAGATTGTATCTCCACTATGCAAAGTTTCAAATCCTACTCATGTACATGGTGTTACTGCAAACCTTACTAGATTGTATCTCCACTATGCAAAGTTTCAAATCCTACTCATGTACATGGTGTTACTGCAAACCTTACTAGATTGTATCTCCACCGTGCAAAGTTTCAAATCCTACTCATGTACATGGTGTTACTGCAAACCTTACTAGATTGTATCTCCACCGTGCAAAGTTTCAAATCCTACTCATGTACATGGTGTTACTGCAAACCTTACTAGATTGTATCTCCACTATGCAAAGTTTCAAATCCTACTCATGTACATGTTGTTACTGCAAACCTTACTAGATTGTATCTCCACCATGCAAAGTTTCAAATCCTACTCATGTACATGGTGTTACTGCAAACCTTACTAGATTGCATCTCCACCATGCAAAGTTTCAAATTCTACTCATGTACATGGTGTTACTGCAAACCTTACTAGATTGTATCTCCACCATGCAAAGTTTCAAATCCTACTTATGTACATGGTGTTACTGCAAACCTTACTAGATTGTACCCTCCACCATGCAAAGTTTCAAATCCTGCTCATGTACATGGTGTTACTGCAAACCTTACTAGATTGTATCTCCACCATGCAAAGTTTCAAATCCTGCTCATGTACATGTTGTTACCTCAATAAGTACTCTCCAATCACAGTTCCAAATCCTCTTTTAATGTTTGTTTTTGTATTCTGCTGATAGTTTATCCACAGTCAGCGCAAAGTATTGAGTCTTGGCCTCGTGCATTCATTAAGCATCGGCCAGAAAGATAAAAACAAAGGCTTCTTTACAATCTGGCAAGAAATCTTCAAACTTCCCTTGCCTAAAAAGTAAGTGTAATTTTTTAGGGTAATCAGACGTGATATTCTTCCTAATTTACTCTGATTTCTGATTTTATTTTTTTTTGCTCCTTAAACAAATCAGGAAGAATTTGATTAAATAGCCTACACCATGTGTGTTTGTAGGTCAGCTCTTGGATAATAAAATGTTCTTACTTGTTACCACGGACCAAATATGCTCAAAGTATGCCGTCATCCACTCCGCTCCCCCTCCCCCCCCCCCCCAAAAAAAAGGAAAAGGGTCACTTATTCTACCAGCTGATCCATCAAGCCCTATGTTGGCAATCTCCCTACTTTACCAATATTTTTGTTTGGGGGTGTCACTCAGAAGCAATAGACCGAACCATTAAGCTCCGCCCCATTGCATATTGACCAATCACAACCAATTGCTCAACCAAAAGTTCGACCAAAATAAGGTCCGACATGCGTGCGCATATGCTTGGCGTGCGCGGAAGAGTTGTGCAGAATGTCATTGGAGAGGCTCACGTGTTCTTCCTCACACGTGTGCCGTGGGCAGAGCATAATGGATTGGTCTATTCAATCCGTAACTGCTGTATATAGCCAGAGATCACACCCATTTTTGTTGTGGTTTGTTCAGAAAGCAGTACGCCAATCCACATGACGTGGCCTCTGGTAAAGCAACGTTAGGCCAGTCATTAGACGGTTCAAATGACAAGAAGAATCCTACGTCGATGACAGAACGCTTCTACAATGTGGTCCAGTTGGCGCAGTCTGCTGGCGATTACGATAAACTCGTGCAAGGTAAAAACAACAGTGGTCCAGTGGATAGACCAAGATGTGGGTTTGAATAATACCAAGCTTATTGCTGATTTTAAAACAACATCGAAGTCTTATATAGCGCACGTATCTACCAAACAAGGTACTCAAGGCGCTGAGTATATACAAACTTTCAGAAAGATATGTTATTGAAGTGATGAATTATGAGACCCAATTATGTAGCAAGTTATAAGGGTTTACAAGGTGCTACTGCGCATTTAGCAGCCTCGGCCAGGAACACAGGGGCGAACCCCTTCTCTTTTCGATAAGTGCACTGGGTTCTGTTACATGCGTTTTGGCTGGGATTCGAACCCACACTCTGCTGATCAGAAACACCAGAGTTTGAACTTGGTGCTCTTAACTGCTCGGCCACGACACTTCCACAATAAGTATTGTTGTTTAGTTTTGAAGCACAATTTCTTGATTTGTGTAATTCATAATCATAAACCTTAAACCAATGTTTGTATAAAGGAGATTGGCTGCTGCCAGCTTGGTGTTTATATCCCCTTAATAGTTTGCTGAGAAGGTCATCCAAACAAACTTGTTGAACCCTCTAGAGACCATTCATTTCTGTATAATCATCACCATACGCTTATACATCACTTATCTTGTTAATATTTATTTTTAGGAAAAATGTCAGAAACATAAATAAATTGGTTTGTTTTAGGATTGTAGATTCTTTGTTTTTATGATTGCTTGTTTCTTTCAGGAATATTTGAGAATTATTTGGAGGTGAAATTCAAAGACCCAAGACTTGATGCAGTGAGTATGTTGTTATGTTTTTGGGTTGAATGTGAGTTTACATAGGCTCTTTTTTAATCTTTCACTTTGCCAAAGGCAAGCCCAGGTCATCATTTTGAAAAGGGCCTTTTTCACATGCCATCACCAGAGTTTATTTCTGTGTCTGTTTTGGTTTTTTTTTTTTTGCGTTTTGACCTAAAATGCCCAGCTTTTTTAGATTTTTCGAAAATTGTGTAAAGACCCCTTGCACAACATGGAACTCGCCTCCGAATAATGCATGTCTACCATTTCCATCATTTTGGGAGTCGTTTCCTCCGTGCATGTTTGTGCACGATTTTGACTCCCAAAATGGCAGACGGAATAGGTGTGTGTAAAGTGCACTGCTCGTAATGCAAGGGGTCAGAAAAAAAAATTCTTTGCTACCAAAAAACATGTATCGTGTTGATTTGTGTTGCTTTGGTACATCCGAGAGAGTCAATAGTGTTTCATGAGTGATAATGCCCTTTCATGATGTAAGATTGATGACCCTTTAGAAAACATAAAATAGATTGTATGACCTTGGCACTGAAAGAGTAATCCAGCATGCAGTAAGCAACAGCTCTTTCTGTTTTCCTTTCTAAATTCTTTTCTATCTAATTCCCATAGGTGAATCTGGCCAATGATTGGTTAATCTTCCATGATCGTTTGAATAGTGTCATAGCTCACACTCAGAACTACGTCTTCTATCGCTACCTTCCATACACACCAGTCACATTTCATCTACTATTTGCATCGTCTGGCCAGCAACGCCTAAAGTACCCCAACTCTTCATATGAGGTATACCTTTGTTTTGTTTTTAACCATTTGGTTGTTTTAATCCTAATGTAGTTGTATACAATAAAACTAACCTGTGAAAATTTCATTTCAAATGGTGGTCGCTTCTTTTTAGATTTCGCGAAAAACTGGAGCGAATATGTCCGTGCCGGAATCATAACCTTTAATAGAAAAAATGGTTTTAGTATGAACTTCATGATCAGTTAGATTTCAAATTGAGAAGAATTGTTATCCTTATCAATCCTGTCTAATACCTTTAAGTGTGATTGGCCATTGTTTGTTTGCTCCCCTATTACAAAGCTGCACTTCTTATTACAGAAGCAATAAAATAACTTTTCATGTAAACAAAAAAGTTAAAAATAAATATTTAACAAATTTGTTTGTAAACAAGTTTGGGAGCAGAGGGATTTTTACCCTATACTTTGTTTAAACCTGTACAGAACTTCATCAAGCAGACGAAAAATAGCAATCTGTTGACAACAATCTTGACTGGAGTGTCTCCAAACACGGCTTGCTTCTTAGATCCACGTCTCTCCGTCCAAGAAATCTTACCCCTCCTCTTGATTATCTTGCAACCAACCTTTCGACCGGTGAGTACAGTCAAAGTTTTCCTCATCATCTGCTCTTCACACTCACAGGTGTCTAAAAGGGAAAATATGCCTTTGGTTTTTGGAAACCATTTGATTGTTTGACTCCTATATATTTGTATATAGATAATTCAATCAAGCTAACTTGTGAAAAGTTTGTGTCAAAAGGTGGAGTGATTATTTTCAAATGTATTAGTCCACAATTGGAATACACAATCTGAGAGATGTTACTGTTAGTATTGCTTCTCAGATTCAAATTTTTGGGGATAACAAGGATTATCTTTTTCCACAACTGCAGTACTTTAAAGTAAAAAAGTTTCTCAACATGCTCTACACCATTGAAAGCTGCTGCTTTTATTGCAATTCATTTTCAGAGTCAATACCAAACAAATACGGACTCTTTAAAAGCACTGATAAATCAAAGCTAACACAAACCAACACCAGGTCATTAACATGTAAAAAATTATTACTTATGATTGGGTTCCCTGCAATCTTTGCTTTTCGTTAGTAAATTTGTTCAGCAACATTTCTTCTATTTCAACAGGTTAATACACAATTATTCAGTGCTCAGGAGAAACGCCACATGAAGGAGCTGATAAACACAATGATTGCTTACAACTTGACATACAACCAAGAACGCAGTGCTGAGGGACAGTACAACTATGTCCTGGATCCGTAAGTACAAGTTTTCATCATCATCATTTAGCCGTCACAACCGAGATCCCTTTCACAACATCCTGCTAGAGGTGTTTATTCCTCGTTCAGTTTGAAAGGTCCTCATTAGTTTCAAACTCTGTATCTCTTCCGATCACGACAATGTAGTTAAAGGTCTGCGTTCTCTATTAGGGCGCTGAAGTCTCCAATCTAGCACATCAGGTATGACCAGGGGCCGATTTCTCAAAATTCATTGCCAGACAAATTGTCAGTATTGCCATAGTAATTTGTATTGTGACATCACACTTTACTTAGAAACTACGATTGATTTGCAGTAAAAATCCATCTTAGCTCCTTGTGAAATCGGCCGCTGGTCTTTAGCACGATGACAGTGGCCAGCAAAGCAGACTTACAGTAGCAGAGATTGGTGGAATGTCTCCGTAGATCTGTTATTTGTACTCGTGCCGGCCATTGTCATTCTCTTAAAGCACTGACTACTCAGTACTTGTTTGAGTCCTGTGCATGTGGTTGTCATTCTCTTAAAGCACTGACTACTCAGTACTTGTTTGCGTCCTGTGCAGGTGGTTGTCATTCTCTTAGAGCACTGACTACTCAGTACTTGTTTGAGTCCTGTGCATGTGGTTGTCATTCTCTTAAAGCACTGACTACTCAGTACTTGTTTGAGTCCTGTGCAGGTGGTTGTCATTCTCTTAAAGCACTGACTACTCAGTACTTGTTTGAGTCCTGTGAAAAAGAACAGGCAAATTTGTTTGCAGCTTCTGTTGATATTTTTTTCTTAAAACCACATTGATATCCATTATGGAGGAACTAATGATTATTTGTCCGGTTTTGTTGCAGGAATCTGGATTCTGTGGTCCGTTTCAGCAGTACACCCCAAATGAAGCAGATGACATACGCAGCTAAGCAGCTCATTGCCAGAGAGGTCAATATCAACCTATGATTATTTATGTATTCAAATATCAACTTATGATTATTCATGGTCTTATTTATCAACTTATGATTATTCAAGTTTTTAAATATCAACTTATGATTATCTATAATAACTCTTTATTTTAAAGCGATTTCTGGTATCAAAACATTTCCTTTGGTTTTGACTGTTTAATCTTTCTTTGATTTTCTTCAGATTGGCCTCGAAAAGATGCGACGTAGTGAAGCAGCTATCGGAGGAAAAAATGCGTAAGTTTCCTTTTTGTTTTTTATAAAGAATTTTTGTTCAGGTTATTAGTGATGTTGCTGTGTTTTATTTGATAGATGTGCTGTGCTATACCATTGTAAGGATTTCAAGGCTGAAACTGCACATCCACAATCATGGGTACACTTTTTGTTCCAAAGGTACCAAATGAACAACAGATCAATATTGAGCAACTCTTTGCAGATCTTGTATCCGACAAATTTAAGCACTGACACAGTGATTGTTAATTGATATATAAATAACATTGAATTAATCAATCAATCAATCATAAATAATTTGTATAGTGGCTAAATCAAATGTTTGCTCAAAGGCCCTGAGGCACAGAAGAAATAAAAAGTCATTGATGGTAGGCCTCCTGAAACAAGTGAGCTTTCAGAAGTGCCTTGAATGTGTTGAATGATGTTGTGTCCCTGATGTGATTGGGAAGTTTATTCCAGAGTTTGGGTCCATATACCGAGAAGGCTCTATCAGCAAAAGTTATGTGACTTGTTCTTGGAACTACAAAGTATGGTGAACAGGAGCTACTTGACCGAAGGAGTCTCCGTCAGTGGTTTTCAAACTGTTATGTGCGCCCATGATTTTGGCTGTGCACTAATGCAATATATTTTATAGATCCAACTACCTCTTTGTGAAATTCTACGCCACCCGCCGCTTCAACCTCCTAAGTTTCTTTCTCTTTTATTTGTCTCTCTGTACCAGACCATACGAAACATCTAAGAAGGCAGTCAGAGTCACAGCAGGTGGCAAGAAGGACGGGCCCAAGGTCCCCGCCAGACATCTGGAGAAATTAAAGCCCAAGAAAATACAGGACGAAGAAGAGAAGGTAGATATAGCTCAGTAACTTCTTGAGAAGCTTCATTAATGCAAGAATTGTTAAAACTATTGCAGGGCCAAGGTGTAACATACAATGTACTTAATTTATTTTATGTATTCTGAAAGCGCCATTATTGTACATGTATAATCTTTTATATTATGTCCTCAAAAAGTGTCATCAATCGTGCATGTATGACCCATGATACGCCTCTCTTAATATATATGCATGACGTCATAATTCTTACTTACTAAATGAGGCTATGGGCGCACGTTCCCCATAACTTGCAGTGGCTGCGCCCATCGCCTTGTTTTGAGTTAGCATTGTGACGTACCTCATGCATAAATATTAAGAGAGCCTAGTGTATAAACAAGTTATCACAAGAGGGCATTATCAGTCAAGAATTTTTGACGTTTGGATGTACAGAAGGATAACAGTTTTAAATTCCATTCACTTTTTTCACTCAGCCTTTGAGAGACTTTTTTGGTCGAATCATCAAGAAGAAAGTTCCAGAGCCCATAATACGTAAGTCATCCGAAAAGATTTTGGGGACAGGTCACTCTTTCAATCAATTTCCTGCTTTTAGTAGATATGCATGTGTCCTTATAAAATATTGTGGCCATGTTTTTACTCGGTGTATTTCTTAATGTTATTATTTGTTTTATTGTAGTTGCATGTCTTTGTGAAGTGAGTCACATACATTTTTATTGTGTACTTATTGTACACATGTATATATATAACGATGTAATGAACTCATGCGCGCCTCAACTTGGGCTTAATGCAACTTTCTTGTTCAATGTTTACTGCTAAAACTTTGAGTGTTTGTCCACAACCTTTGGACTTTTCTCTTTTCCTTTTATATTAAGGTTTGAGGAAGAGAGAGCCATTTACTTTCTGTGGGTATTTCGCTCTATTTTGTATGGCCACACTCCAAATAGTTTTTTCTTGGGAGGGATAATGTTCTAGAGCTCTCGGTGAACTGAATGTTGTTTTGTGTTTAAATGATTCATCAGAGAAAATGGCTTGTTGAATCGAAGATTGTAAACTTGTGTATGTTGTCAGCCTTGTGTTGATCTTTTGCCCTTTCACATTTTTAGTGACTGGGTTGTGCTATTTGTATCGCATGTTATTGAATTGACTGGAGGGCTTGAAATCAATTCAAATGCACAAGACCATTTGTAAGACGTCAATATTTGGATGTTACTGTTGTATTTTATTAAATGCTCTTTACAGGGTTTGCCCTTAATTTTTTTTAGTGACTGGCCAGAAGGACCAGTTAGCTTTTTTGTCTTTAACTATTCCGTAAGTTTTTTTCACAAGTCACTTAAAATAAAATATGGAAGCTTTTGACCACTGAACTAGCCAGCCGAACCACTCGGGAGAGAATTCTGACTGGTACCCGGGTGTTTAACTGGCATTCAACCAGCAGAGCTGTTAAGGGAGAACGCTGTTTTAATTAGACTGGTGACCTCCTTCCAGTGCCTCTACAAAAACAATTTCTACTAAAATGTCCGTCTAACTTGTCTTTTATTTTTCATCTCTTTTTAGGGGATAATGATCAAGATGGTACCAGTACGGACACCAGCCAAAAAGACAAAGCAAGTACCAGGCAACAACAACAGCAAGATCTGTCCGGTAAACTGTGGTACAAGTTCAATCAGGGTTACAGTAACGCTGTACGTAAGACAGTACGGATTCATGATCTAATGTAAGACCGAGCAGGAGGGAATATAGATCCAAAGGAAAGAATTTGAATAATAGTAATAATAATAAAAATTTCTTATATAGCGCGTTTTACAAAAAACGTATCAATGCGCTTTTATTAGTGCCCTGGGGTGGATTTCACAAACAGTTAAGATTAGTCTTATACTCGTCCTTACTAAGGACTAGCCTTAAGTTTTTAATATCTCCTAGGACTAGTCATAACCGAACTCCTTGTGAAATCGACCCTATGGTCATTGTTTCAATAGACCTTATGCACATGACGTAATTTCAGTAGGGCGCCCTCACCTAGAGGTCAAAAGGAGGTTGTTCATTGGCCAATACTGTGCGCCGCGCGTACACATCTGTGCATCTCGATTGTTTCGTCACCGTTTTTCCTCTAAGATGGCGGCTGGATGATGTCAATGCATAAGGTCTATAACACTCTTTCTCAGCTGTCTCGGGGAGCTGTGGTGCTCAGAAGGCTTTTTTGCAGACACAATATCAACCTGTACTCTCACAAACAGGTACCAGTTTATACTCATTGGTGAAGAGAAGCAAAAAAGTCTCATTCAGAATGATTCAGCCATGCTAGAATTTTTTTATGATTGTTCCTCCCAAAAAATAATTAGGATAGTTTTATTATAAATATTATTATATATGAACAATGTTTATCATAGATTATATTACAAAAATCAGGTGGAATATCAGGCCCGAAATATTAAATGTGGAGACCTTGGAGGCCTTGCCCTGGTATTGGCCTCGTTGCCCCTTCACTGAGAAGTTTCCCATAGACTTTAAGATTGTTCAATATGATAGAGCAACAGGCTTTAGGCTTCGCTCTTGTAGGGGCACAGAACTTCGCTCTTGTAGGGGCACATCAATTTTTATCTGGTAAGGGGCTTGCTATGAGTTTAAGTTTGTCTTGGAAACTTTCAGAGGGCACCACAGAAAAACCACAGGGCACCATGGCAATTTTTGTGGGTGCTGTGGGTTATTTTGAGGCCTAGAGTATAGACTCTGTACTTGTACAAAACTTAATAAAGGGAATTTTACGGACGCAGACTTTTCCTGTTTTTCCGCTATTTTGCTCTATGTGCATAAACAGATTTTATCAGCAAGTTTCCTGCTTAATTTATTTTTCATGGCATGCAATGTTTCAGCTGATTTCCTTATGGGTTTCTCATCTGTGCTATTCAGAATTGTAGTACAATACAAAGCGCCTGGAAATTTTCCCCTTTTGTGTTATCAGAGATGGCGAAAAAGCTTAACATGTTTTTTTTATTTTTAAATAAACATTCCTGCATCAGTTGCAGCGACACTGAATCAATGTTCATTGTTGGTGTACTGTTCACAGTTGTATGGAAAGTAAATGAAATACAATATGAATATGACATTAATATTTAACTTCCTTTACTTTATGAATGCATAAACAAACATTGCCTTCCTTTCAAAATATTTTGTATAATAAAATATTTTAGTGATTATAATAAAACAAAACATCATGGCATGAATGAGCTACATACCAGCTGTAAAGACTTGATTTTGTTTTGTCTTGTATATTAAAAGTACTTTAACTGTCATTTGGTGCTTGATATAGGGCATGGTGTGGTGATGTGTGTGTGTGTGCCCCCCCCCCCCCCCATTGTATCATTTTGGGGGGGTGATGGGAAGGGGGTACATTTCAATTGGGAGGGAGGGAGGTGTCTCCCTCTGCCACATATATGGTTTGGTAATCGGTTGTTTCTTTTGATCTCTACTTGTAAACATATGTTTTTGTTTTGTTTAAAAACAAAAATGATGTCAAAGCACTCGTCCATGCATGAGTCAATTACGTGTTTGTGTTTTTTATGTCCGTTTGTTTTAAAAACTGGAAAATAGACGTGCCCGATGTTCTGTAAAAAATAAATCATAGAATATTCGTGTACATGTACTCTTGTTACTGTGATGTGTGATGTGTACCTCGGCAGGCAGACTTACATTTGGGAATTGGAATATTTTAAACTCTATTTTACTCATGTTCAAATATTCTGGTAAAATAAAAGGTTACAATACTAATTCCTTTTCAGCCATCTTGATTGAATTCTGGCGTTTGCTGTTATTAATGAGAAGTCTTTCACTGACTGAAATAAAATGAACACCTTTGGACCCGCAACCTAATTCCTAATATTCTAACTCATCTATAAATACTCGTAGGTTGCATATGCACTAACTTTGTGACGGTTAATTGGTCATTATGAATTCAGTCTGGTTCCCCGTGGACGCAAATGGCCTTCTCAGAAGGAAAAACCAATAATGATTTACATAGCGAGATACTGCCTCCCCTAGACGTAGTCCATATGTCAAGTAATTTGCTCGTGATGATGTGTTAGATTTAAATTTCCCTGGAAACGTGGCACATGCGTTGGCACTCAGTTTCAGTCGTTTTGAGTTCTTGACGAGTCACACTATAATTACAATGTCTGTATTTTCCTTCCTCCATGGTGAAACTAACATTAAAAGCAAAAGATACCTTTGGTTTTTTGGAACCATTCGATTGTAGGCCTTTGCAATAAACTTGGTGAAATTTAGTTTCAAAAGGTGGTCGCTGAAGAATAACCCATATTTAAGGACACACAATCTGAGGAACGTTTTTTACTAACAGTAACTTTTCTCAGAATTAAATTTGTGTACATAATCTTATAGCTTTTTACATAACCACATTACTGCTTAAGGCTTCTAACCAAAATGAGATATATTTTGTTCTTTCCTTTGCCACTGTAGTCCTCCCATTTTCTTTTGACACAAAATTCCTTAGGCCTATATGGAGGACCCCGTCTTGAGAATCCCCCTATAATATGGAGACCTTTTTTTTTCCTTTTCTTGTTTCTCCTCAGGTCTTCATAAGGTAACGAATGGCAGACACTGTACAGTTTTAATTTTTGCCACACTGTGTAAACTAACATCCGTCTTGGCCTCAAAAACATAGTTATTTGACCCAAATCAGAGCAAAACTTCGAAGAACGAAGATGCAAATCCCACGCATTAGGATATCATTTCCATCGCCTGGAAGATGTTTGTACTGCTATAGCTGAGATGCCCAATTAGCATGAAGAAGAATGACAAGTCATGTCAGGAACAATCAGTCCATATACCCTGGGGCAATTTCAATTCGAAACAAGATGTGTTTTTTCCCCTCAACTAAGCTGGCTGGGAGATAGGGAATGGTGTTTCATTAGAAAGGTTTATTGTAGAAACTCGAAGGAACAACAGGCTATGAAGGAAATGAGAAACATGAACGCAAGAAGACAAAGGAGCTATAGGCATATCCTCTTATGCTAGAAGATAGGGCAGTGTCATCTTATGACACCTGAGTCACCCTGTTTCTTGTATTTGCTGACTCTGAATTTGCTGAATAAACATGTTTTGTATGTCATCCATTATATTTCTTGCTAGGATTTTGAACTTAGCAAGTGGGAGTCTTGCGGTAGCACCATGTGTAAATTTCTTTTGAGTATAGTTCTGAGAAGTACCAGTAGTTGACAACTCAATGTTTCGTTCTGTATCCTCTGAAAACTGGTTGAAAACTCAACTCAACAGGCCCTAATGATCCAAACGTTGAGTTGTCAACCACCGGTTCCTTTCAGAATCAACACTACTCAAAAGAGATTTACACATGGAGCAACCACAAACCTCACCTGAATATTTCTTGTTGTTGAACCTAGGGTTTAAAATATTCAGTTGACTGCTTGAGTAGAACTAGCAGTTTCCATGGTGACATATTCAATGATGCGCCTAATAATACCTGCCACTTAACGGCTTGATGCCTGACAGGCGTTAAAACCACGCATTTTACTTTCTGGTCGATAGCTCTTTTTGTAGACAATTGAAGCAATTACGATCATCCTAAACCTCCAGAGATTTCGAGCATCATTTTCAGATAGAATGACATAACAAGAAGTCAGATTCATTGGATTTAGTCATATAACACGTTCATTTGTTTATGCTTGAAGCGATTAGTTTATATTCAGACAGTCATGAATATTTGTTTTAACATGACCCCCCCCCAAAAAAAAAAAAGAGTTTATGTTTTCACAGCTACCACAGATCTGCAAACTTTGATCAAGTCCTATTTCATATAGCTGCTTATCAGCACAAAAAGTAGCTAAGCACACTACAAGTTATGCTAACCAGAATAAGGTAACCATCCAAATTACATGTCTGTGCACCATCTTTTACTGGTATTCTGATAAAAATTGAAGCAAAATTGTTTGCAAAGTAAACCTTCAGTTTTTGGAATCGTTCGATAGTTTTATCCTATATAGGCATACACATACTTTGTATAGGTCCACAATAAAACTACGAGTGAAAATTTCATTTCAAAAGGAATGCACAATCTCAGAAGCGTTACCGCAATAACGCTTCTCTGATTTAAATGTTGTAGCATTACCTTTTTACATAAGCACATTAATCTTCGAAGTGAAATGTTTTTTCAAAATGCTTTATATACTATCTAAAGCTGTTGCATGCCTTGTTTTAAGATTGATTACCAAACTTATCTTTCCCTTTAACTTGTAAAATAAAATGCCTCTAAAGAGGCAAGTAAGGACATCGATAGCACAAGGCCCACAACTGGTTATGTGGCGCGTAAATAATGAGAACAAAAAGCGGCAGTTTTCTGCTCGTCTGCCTCGTCACGTAATACGCACAAATGATTTCTGAACAACATGACCAAGGTGAGTGACTTATTGCATGTACATTCCTCCTCTTCATGTACAATGCTACCTGATTACATGTATTCAAAGAACAATCAAGTTCTGTCAGCCCCAGGTATCACAAACACTTCCTATGGTTCTCGCTCCTGTCAGAGCACTGCTGTGCATCTTTGGAACAATACCACACAATGTCAAACAATGTTAAACTACTGCTCAATTTAAAACCCGGGTTTAAAGACAGTGGACACTATTGGTAATTACCAAAGACCAGTCTTCTCACTTAGTGTATCTCAACATATACATAAAATAACAAACCTGTGAAAATTTGAGCTCAATCGGTCGTCGAAGTTGCGAGATAATAATGAAAAAAATGCACCCTTATCACACGAAGTTGTGTGCTTTTAGATGGTTGATTTCGAGACCTCAAATTCTAAACTTAGGTATCGAAATCAAATTTGTGGAAAAATACTCGAAAACTATGTCACTTCAGAGGGAGCCGTTTCTCACAATGTCTTATAATCAACCTCTCCCCATTACTCATTACCAAGTAAAGTTTTATGCTAACAATTATTTTGAGTAATTACCAATAGTTACCACTGCCTTTAACCACACGGCCCTGTATAATGCCTTCCCTTTAACAATTTCAGAATATGTAGATTTGTGTGTGGTTTAATCCCATCTTTGTACAAATCTAAAGTCATGCATCCTATCTTAATTTTATCCCATTTCATCCTTTTGCTACCAAAAGGATCTGCAAAAAAGATCCTCTATCTCGAAAAGACTACCGAGCAGCACAATCAAAATAGATCACACTTTCTCGGTTGGACTATTGCCCCAACACCCCTCTGTTAAAATAACAAAAGAGGAAAAAGCACAGCACGGTTCCCATTTTGGAATTGTACAATTACAAGTCAACCGATACAGCGTCACTGGATGGGACAGCACCAACAGTTCTATCCAATCCTCATTTGGTTTTTTTTTTCCTCCAACACTTGACTTATTTCCGGAGTGCAAAATATCTGCGTCCACAAATAATATATCAGAGAAGTGAACCTTGGCCAAGTGTTGGATGATTTTTTTTTGAGAGAGAGAGAGATCTAAAAATAAAACCTGACGCCAGCAGGTGATGGTAGCATCTGGTTCGTGAGTGTCGATAGAGAGTTCATAATTGCCAAAATGGATTGCAATTTCTTTTATGAAAGATTATTGTAAATGATAGTTTAAAGGGATTGTGTATATGTTTGGTAACTTGAGCCCATTGTTTGTTCCAATCTGTGTTGAAGATATATATACACCGAAAAACTAACCTGTGAAAATTTCATTTTAAAAGGTGTTAGCGTTATTGAGATAATATTGCTAATAATCTGGACGCACAGGTAGATAACCTGCAACTGGAATACACATTCTGAGAAACGATACTGCAAGTAACGCTTCTCAGAATCAAATTTGGGGAGACAAAAAGGTGATTCTGTATTTCAATAACCGCAGTATACTTCTAAGTGAATAGTTTCCTCAAAATACATGATACTGTCAACGCTGCCGTACTTCTTACCAAGAATGTTGTTGTTGTTATTGCCATAATTCTCAGAGTCATTGCCAAACGGTTACAGCCCTTTTAAAGATACAAACATTTGATTTGAAAACGCTTTAAAGATACCACTATTTTGTTTGAAAACGCGTTTGAAAGGAGGTAAGAGGGAGATTCAAACGAAAGCAAACATTCTCGTATGGTTTCAGTCGGTTTCAACACCCAATTTATATGGCGAAAATGAAGATACTTTTCAAATAGCTTGGTTTCCCGTCTTGGTAAAGACGTCATTTTTACAAGCAATGATTTTATTTTGGAGTAGACCTTTTTAAGACTTAAATCGCCCTAGCCTGTCGACTTTCGCTTTTGAAGGACAACTTGCAAAAGACAGTAATTTAAAAGTGCAGCAATTTTAAAAAGGGTGGAGTTTATAAATTATGTGGATACTCTTTAAATAGCAAGGACCTTTTGGCGTAACGACTTCTCAACTTTTGGTGTCATGTCGCTAAGATGACACCCCCTGATGACGGACAGAGGTGACAGTCATTTTCACGGGTCATCAAAAAAATATATCAACATCTTTAAAGGGAAGGTATTCGTTTTGTAATCACTCCTAAAATTAATGGCAATTAAGTTTGAAAGTACAGCAACTTTCGATAGTGTCAAGTATTTCGAGAATAATTTCACTGCGAAGTATAATGTGTTGAAGGAAAAGATATACGGTTTTTATCCCCCGAAACTTTACCCTGAGAAACGCTACAGTCGGAAACGTTTCTCAGGATAGACATCACCACTCTGGATTTTCGGTGATGTCTTAAAAACGCTACCAGGCTTTTGTTGGAAATGTGAAACTTATAAATGCGGAATGTATTGCCGCTACATGGATAAAACAAAATCTCTCTCTCTTATCGTGAACGTCTTATCGTTTATACGTAAACGACAATACAAAACTTATCGTGTACGTAAATGATAACTTGTTGTGTACGTGTATACACGATAAGAATTTTTATTTCTTCATGTGGCAGCAATACAATTCCGTACGTTTATCATAATTTATATGGTAAAAATAATACATCAACAATGATGGGATTGTGACAGCCGCGGGGAACACATGCTTCAGTGAGTCAGTGATAAATGTGATGTCATCTGGGGAGCTTTGACCTTGGTACTATCACAGCCAGCCGTTCATTATCACCATTATACATTAATAATAACTATAGCTTTCATATTATGGTAAATAGGTCTATTTCACCGTATAAAAATGTCGGCTACGTCGCTGGGTCTTGGCCCAAATTCATAGAGTTGCTGAATCATAAATAGTAGCTAAGCACAGCAACACTGCTTACCAGATATAGGTTACCAGCCAAAATACAATGTCCATTTTGTTATATATATGTTCGTTTTGACTTTTTAATGGTTAATTCCCGTCTTTCAACTATGTTGATCCGGGTTCGAATCCCACTGAACAAACCATACGATGTTTAATATAGGTTGACACATTACATTTATAGCATCGTGTCTCGGGTAATCACAAAAAAGCTAAATGGCACCATTACCCAGAATATTATACCTGTTGACGTTAATTTATACACACCTACACGCACGTACTCACTGTCACCATGTTACCATGGCATTGCAACAATGCCATGTCTCTAGGGATTCATATCTTATCTCTGTTTTGTGATATCTCGTTTTTCAATCGTGATAGCAAACGGTTAAATTGGACAATCTTGGGTGTTTTTACGCCATGAATGGCAAATGCGAGAATTTACCGTTTCTAAATTATTGGGTTTACATTCATTTTTGGTTATAAGACATTGACTGTTGTATATTATGTAGGCTATTAACACTGTAGTTCTGGTAAGTACTGAGTGCTGGCTCAAACTTATTTTGTACCTGCTGATTTCTTTTGTGCTGCTTGAAGACGAAAATAATATTCAAAAATTTGGCTTCTGTGTTAAGTTATTATGATAATTGTGCTTTACCTTAGAGGAGGATTACTTCCTCTATGACGTTCCTGACCCACTGAATTCTTCCCCACTGAATCACGATTTTATTATCATCATATTTTTTTCAGAATCTCACCACAACCAGCTTGCCCGCTGATGTGTGATAATTATTGCTTTATTACTCCTTAAACCATAATATAGCTGCAAAGAAAAAGTCGGGATCTCACATTAATCAGCTATGTACGAAAAGCATGTATTGTTTGCAGGACCCGTGGAATTCTGTGGTTTGTTTTTCGTTTCATCGGCATAAATTGTTAAGAGAGAAAAAGAAAGAAAAATAACTTTAAGCGAAAATCAGGCCATGCATTTAAAATATTATAATGTTATGGTATTATTGAACAGGTGCTATTCATACCCGTATTGAGCAATTTAAATACACCAGACAGCAGTAATCAATACGTGTAATCCCAATAACAGTCTCGATCTATGTTTCGACTGAAGTTGTGTTTTTTGTTACCCTTTTTTTTTTTTTTTTTGCCTGAGTGGATTTTTTGGGCACGAGCAGCTTGAATATTTCCATATTATAACAACACAGTAACCAAACTTGCATAGTCACCTACTTTCTATTATATCTGGGGAGTTATGTTTATGTTTCACAATTTCAAACAATCTTTAATCCAAATATAGATAATCGTTATCCAGTTCGTTGGTATGCTAATCACAATCAGGCATTCGTCCACCACCACACTAACCACCTGGTGACGTAGCAGACTCCATGACCCCAGATTAGCATGACAGGGGTCAGCGGGTAGTTACTGTTACATGTGGCGACTCTACTGCACACGTAACAGCAGTAGCTAAGCACATTCTACAGCAAGCAACGTGGTGGGGCCCCCTCACTGAGCAAACTGCACGCACCCATGCACCCAAACAACAGGGAACTCTGTGTGACACAAAGTACTAGTCACGTGGTGGTATTAACCAACGCCCCATGAAACAGTAGTTAGCAAACTGTTTCCTGCGTGTAGAGTAAAGGGGGTTCGACCAGTGACGAATCCTGCCTAGCATTTATAACACACGGACGGCGGATGTGCATACATACCACGGCAACCACGCATTGCGTAGGATCAGAGTGTACTGAGCAGTCGGTAAAAACGGAATACCATAACAGTGCAGTAGGATTGTAATTTATAGCACAGGAGTCATCAGAACAACATTTACTCCCGTCGTATCAGCTCAGTAGTGGTTTATCAAAGTGGGCAGTGTCAACTCACATTACTTCAACTTCAACTTGTAATATTTTGTTTTAAGGTGAACTGTATCACTCTGTGGAGCCTTAAATCATCATGTCAGCAAATGGTACAACAAGAGGGGATGTCCTCCAGTTCGACGTAGGATTGATAAATGCTTCAACCAAGAAGTACCTCACAACTGAGCTGGGCAATGTGAACGTCAATGGAACGGCCCTCAAGATCAAGCAGGTTTGGACCCTCAACCCTGCCAGCCCAGACGGCAAACTATTCTTCCTGACCAACAAGGTGGCCAAGATGGGGATGATGAACAGCTACCGTCTGACGTACGATAAGTACGGTAAGGTTACCGCGGAGAAGATGGACGAGGATACCAGTCCGGACCTCATGCAGAAGTTTCTGGTCGAGCCGATTGGGGATGGTAAGTTCGCCATCAAAGCAGAGACACTAGACTACCTAAGTGGTTCTGGTGAAAACCCCACATGCAAGGCCAAAACACCCGGGCCTTCGGAGATGTGGAGCATCCAGCTAGCCATTCATCCACAAGTGAATATCTTCAGCGTCCAGCGTCATCAATTTGCCCATCTAGACTCCGAGAGGGAGATGGTCCTTTTCAACGAGGATATCCCGTGGGGTGGGGACGCAGTTATCACCCTCATCTGGGATGCGAAAGCAAGCCAATATCTCATCCAAGCCTCTGATGATCGTTATGTGAATGCTGGTGGTGCGCTCTCCAAAGACATGACCGCTGAGGCCCTGTTCGCCTTGGAGTTCCACGGGGAGAGTATCGCCTTCAAGAACGGAGGAAAGTATCTTTCAGTCGGTGGTCGAGATGGGGAGTTGAAGACGAGGAAAGCCACTGTTGGGAATGAGGCTCTGTTCCGACTTGAAGACAGTGCCCCACAGGGTGTGTTCTTCTCATTGGGCAACAACAAGATTGTTTCTATGAAACAAGGTGAGTTAATCCAAAACTTGTCAGTTACTTTTTCTTCTGAGTTTTTCTTTTAAATGTGCAATTTATTTTCTGTCTGAATCTTTCTCCTAAAAATGCCTGTCATTACATCATAAAGAGAGAGGAATTATGCACGCGTGAAGTTGAAACTATACTTTGAACTTGTGAGATTGTGTGAACTTTCTGTACATCATTGGTGTAGCACTCTGGCATGTCTGGCAGCATTATAATTCAATATTTACGGTTTGCTGGATAATTTTGAATGTATGAATAAATTCTTGTTACAATTATGGTATCACTTTGTTTTGAAATTATTTGTAAAAGTATAATGGACATTGACAGGAACTTTGAAAATGATATCACACGGACACGCCCACTGTTCGAAGGTCGTAAAATAATGAAATCCCATAGTAGGCCAATTTGATAAACACCTGGGTCCACTTCCTTTTTCATAAAACACCGACAATACTTTCAAGGAAGTTTGAGATCTGGGATGGTTGGTAACTCTGGGTCGATGGACGGTTGAAAAGTCGGGTCAAAAGAGTGTTTGGAAATTTAGTGAAACTTTAAAGACCACCTTCTTCAAAGACAAAAGACAGGTCGTCCTAAATCCTTTATGCTTTACACTGAAGGTTTTAGACACTAGTCATCAGATGATGTCATTTTGTATCAAAGAAGTTGTGAACTTTCTAAAATACCGAGTGCATGGGTTAACATCTAAATCTTACACACGGTTCCAGTTCAGGGCATTTTCTAACCATATTTGGACTGCGACATTCCAAAATGCGATGATAAAAGCAAACCATTACGTCACGTCTGGCATTGTCCTTCAGGCTTGGGTGAAAAAATAAAGTTTTGTAAACCATGAGTAAACAGGGAATTTCAAAGGACTTGTGTTGTGTCACCCTCAATGCTCGGATTTGGATGACTGTTCGTATGAGAATTCCCACAGGAGAGAAATGGCAGCCATGTGCAGCCAACTGAATCTTCCAGTAGGCCTACAACATGTATAGGCCTAGTGGTTTATAGTGTACCAATTGTGACTCATTTGCTAATCGTCGTCAGGATTGTCGATTATTCCCCGGAATATCGACAGTGAGGTTGATTGAGCATAGAGAATTGTGCGAGAATGCGTGAATTACATTTGGAGGTGTCATTAGTGCTAACATTTTGGTCCATCGAGATTGAGAACATGTTAACGACCACGCCCCCCCCCCCCCCAACTCAAACTCTTGCAAAATCGGGGTTCGGCACCCCAATGGCATAATATGCTTCACGTGTGCAGTTACTTTTTTCCATATAATAAAGGACGTGATCAAACACATTTTCTGCTACACAACCCGGCCAATCACTTAAAACAAACAAAAAAGTGCTCTTTTTAAGTTCATCGAATTAATTCTCAAGTAGTTCTCATTTCTTTCATTCTTAACCATCAGGACCATGTCAACATGCTCTCAGTCATATTTTATACAAACTAATGTCATTATGAATACTAATTGGCAAAGAGCATGTGCACGTATAATGACATCCATTACTTTTTTTTAATTAGTTGTAATTATCGTACATTATTGTTTTAATTAGGTTGAAAATGCCACTGAATTAGAGCTGGGTTAGTCTACTTTAAAATGCATGTATCAGGACAATGTTCCGGATTTGAAATGAATACATGTTCTCCTCCGGCCGGACGCAGCACACCGGAGTATAGGTGTCACATTAAATATTTGTCTTACTGATAAAAAAAACCACATTAATAAACATCCATGGTAAAGTCTCTCTTCTCATATTTGTTAAAACTGAAATCCAAATTGTATGTTTTAAAATGACACAGTCACAGTGACAGCATTTTGAAGAGCACTTTACTTTGAAGTGTATAAGCTACTGTTTACCCAGTCGATATTATGCACGCTGTGTACTTGACCGGTACCGTCAACGACAGATTTTGTCTATAAATATCAGTGTACATAACTCAGTTACCAGGCAAGTTATACACTTGACATTGCACAGCCGGGGTTTGCCTTTGCATAGTATGCTGTACTTTCTAATAAGATTTCATATAATTCATAATAAAATGAGGAATTCATGACGCTGTATGAAGCCAATGTCAAGTTTATGACGCGTGTATAATACTTGAAAGCAATTAGATTCCAGCTACATGAATCATCATACGTCTGGATTTATGATGTACAACCCATTATAGTGGTAGACCTACCGGGTTATTTATAAGGGTTTATGGTGGTCGTTGAATTTGGAATGATACGATTATCAGTTTAACATCTGTCTGCAATAGACGTGAATATTACAATTTGACAATGTTGGTTTTGTGTTATGAATGGAATATTCTAGAGTTGGCAGCATGGCAGTGTTAATTGTCTGGTACGAATAGCCAAAATAAAGTAGATTCTCGTAATGTTCCTTTTTGGGAAGGCCCCTGCCCTAATTCTCACAAAAGAATTGATCGCACAATGCTCAAAGTTATAAAATGGAAAATGGCTAGGTTGGCAGAAAACTCAATTGTGTTGGCACTTTGCAGTACACTTTGATAAATTAGTAAATACCACGTATTTCAACATTCATTTGTTATTGACTCTAATGTTAGTTTTGCGTAATTTACCTACAATTTTAGCAACAATTTTATTATTTAAAGTTTTTTGAAGTTCAACATTGGATCGAGTATGTATAACTATGGAGCGGTATACTTGTACATGTGATATCGTAAATCTAGAACACGGAATCCATCTTGGATTTACCCGCACACAGGAAACCTGGAAAGTTTGACCCTACTCTCTTGGAACCACTTCAACTTCAACCGGATAGCCAATTCGAATCAGATAACTCTATTTGTCATTGTATCCTTAGTGCAAACGTACGAGATAACAGTAAATGGTTATATTATGTGCAGTTCAGTTTGGCTCCGGACCCGCTGTTCTACAAAACGACGTAGCTGGCAAATTTTGGGGCTTTGACGTTTAGTAAATGCCAAAAGACCAATAGTCTCACTTGGTGTATGCCAAATTATGCATAAAATAACAGACCTGTAAATTCGGGCTCAATTGGTCATCGGAGTTGCAAGAAAATAATGAAAGGAAAAACACATCCTTTTTTTTTGCACAAGTTGTGTGCTTTCATGTGCATATTAAAAGGCAATAGAGTCCTACTGAAGAAGATGATGCAAAAAATTATGATAATGTATTAAAAGAGAGCAATATTCCTGTGTTAGAATGATTTCAGTCACAACAGGAAACGAAAATCATTTGGAAATTACGATAACCGGTCATTCTGTGTCTCGCCAAGTGCAAAATTCATTGCTTTTTCCAGACTCTTGCTATGGGGTCAAGGTATATTGTGTCGCTATAGGAACGTCTTCAAAATGTTTGAAAAGCATGGACATGTACAGGTATACAGGCCTTGCACGTCGCTCTTGAAGGGGCACAGCAGTTTTATAGCTCAATGGTCATGGTAAGGGACACTTGGGGAAAATGTAAATTTGTATTTAAGCTTGACTGGCACAACAGCAATGCACATTGCAGCGCAGCAATGGCTGTGGGTTATACATGGGCTGTTTCGAGGCCTGACATGCACTTGATGGTAGCTTTAAGTCGATGAACTTTGATGGCTTTGAAAACTGAGGAAACAGGATATTGCATTACATGAGAAGAAAAGAAAAGGGTTATCTGATCCCAACGTCAGTTTCTCAATTAATATAATGAAAAGTAGAACTGCTGCAAACAGTTAGGAAAGTTTTGAGATATCAAGTATTATGCTAATACATGTAGTAAAATACAACACCAAAACTCAATTTTTTAAAATACAGAATTACCCATTAATTCTGCAATGAAACTTTCGTTTCCTTGCAATTTAGTAATGTTTTCTATATGACTCCCCTGGAAACTCATATCTGCAAACGGGCAATGAAACTTTCGTTTCCTTGCAATTTAGTAATGTTTTCTATATGACGCCCCTGAAAATTCATTTCTGCAAATGGGCACCGCCCACATTGGCGCTGCTGATGTGAAGAAGGGTACGTAGGTAGAGTTAACGCCGGTCAATGAGTTCCTGAATCTGTGATACATGTATAGCCAGAATGCCATGGGAGTATAGGATTTGTCTTGAGTAAATAAATCAGAGATAAATACAACATGTACAACCCCGGAGTTGCTTTATCATCATCCTTTACATCCTGTATGACGTCACTAAACGCTCTGAAGCTTATTATTAATAATAAATTGTCATATTAATATATATTTAGGGACCTTTAGATAGGGTCCATGTCAAATAAACATTGTATAGTGACCACTCCTATTATAATTGCACATTAATTTTATCTTTATATCCGGGCAACGCAAATAATGTGAATTCATTCTACAAAGGGGTGATTGACTAATGAAACGAGGTTTATGGTGTGATGGAATTCTGCTGAACCAATAATGCATGTGTTTTTATGAATGGGTTTATCTATGATGACGTTGGGGTTTGTTCTTTTACGTGTTTTCAGTGTACAGCAGGGCAGGTTTAGCTTGCCATTTCATGAGTCTCAGAACTACCGGGTCGACTTGACCCAGATCGGGGTTCCGTGGGTCCTGACCCATTTGCTGTGTCAGGAGTGACATTGAATCTGTATCAAAATGACACAGACATTGGTCAAAAAAGAAAGGATGCAGCATCAGGGTCAGAATTCAATTTTGTTTTACTGATACCAGTTTTTAGCAGGTTTCCTGTGACCCGGAATGCGGTTCAATTCTGAACAAGGTGTTTTCAGAGTGTACATGGTGTGTCTTATATGTCATCACGTGTAATTGTAGGCATTCTGTATTAGTGCACAATCGATACATCACTTTTTAAAATTTCATGCAAATTTGGAAATACTTTTACCTAATCCTTGCTAACACCCTGCGTATAGGACCACTTTGAGGGGATCCTACACGTCAGTCCGTTTTATCTGGCATTTGGACATACAAATAGGACATTATTTGTTAATTTTGTGCATGGAGACTCTAAAGTGAGAAGCCAATCTGAGATTCGTGTCATAATTCTTATTCTGATGATCTAAACCATTTTCCTCCAACTCGAGCAAATCGTAATGGACATGGTGTTTCAATACTATTTGTGGTTTGAGCGGAGCAGACGCCCAATGTGCAATGGGGTTGGTTCCTTTGGACTTCTTCACTTTGATTGTGTACAGAAATATTATCGAACGGTGAACATTGGAATATGACAGTTGACACGATAACAGTATCATGCAAATCGCTTTGCCTCACAACCACACACACACCCCCTTCAATATGCCGCATGCATGATATCATATTCTCTTATTAAAAAACACTGCAATAAACAAAATGTCGCAATAACAAAACAGCGTGTGATTTCTATCGATGGTTCGATGTTGTAGTATAATAGATTTAATTTGGATAACCTTGTCTGGGCTTGTATTCATAGCTCTGAATAGGTTTGCAGGTTTTGCTTGTCGAATAAAACATACCACAGTAAACTGTGAACGGGTCAATACAGGGTTATCGTGTGTGATTTGTGTCGAGTTACGAGACCTATACAAGCCCTACCTATGTTAAACCAATTGTCCTTTCTCTATGGTTAAACCATGGAGCTATAACATGGGGTTGTTTTTATAATGCTGCCTTGTCTGGTTCAATTTGAGGTGTAGGTGTCAGTTTTGTAATGTGCAAGAAGAATGACCTTGTGGACGCTTGAAATGTTCAAGTGGAAAGTTCTATGGGGTGTAAATATAAGTAAGTGCAGTGCATTTTCCCACCAGTTTCTGCATAATAATCAAATTTGACCAAAATAACGTTTTAATTCAATTTAATTAGTGCTTCAAGCTTAGTACCCATTTACCCAGTCATATTCCCCTTGTGGTTGATCTTGATACTTTAAATAAACCCGTGAATAAACTAACAAATATGAAAGAACCACACTCTCAGCAAAATTCAATTCTGCAAAAATGATTTGTGTGGGGAGGTCGTGGACGTCCTCTGCCTGCTGACCTTTGACACTGTATGTCATTTTGGATATTGTGTGATTGTTTCATTCAGTATGTTTGAGAAATATAAATGAATCAATTTGCATAAATTCTAAAGACGAAGAGTGCAGATTGAAAGAAATTGAGATTGGATCTTCAGCAGATATTTGGAAAAGTCTCGCAATCACTTTTTAGCTGTGTTTTTGGTTTCGTATAATCAGGTATTTAGGCCTATGGGTCAATGATTATTCAACTTGACAAAACATTAAAACTTTTCTGATAAGTAAATGTGGACATTGAGGATGTATGACATTCTTGGAGATGTTCCAATGTTCTCACCAACCAAAAAAACCTGGTGGTTTGCCTCTCACCCTCACAGTTTGGGACTTGGTAAATTGGCACTTCCCCTACCGGCTGTACCACCAGGGTAGTTCTCCGGTCCCTTTACCGGGATTTCCTTGGCTTGCTGGTGGGGTGGTGTGCTTCAGATTACGGTCCAAGGACACCGGACGTGCATCCAAATTGACAAATTGTGGTTGGGTGTCTTTTTAACCACATTTTAGGCCCGTATACTTGATGTATAAAGGTGTTAACGAGCATAGTCTGGAGAGAGCCGACATAACCTCATTCATGCATATTATACAAAAACAATGGACAAGTATTGGGCTTGAAATGGAATGTTTCTTTTCTTTTACAACTTCAGCCAAAGACTATTTACGACAACATACATTTTTGGTTTTTATCCAAATTGTGAAATCACATTTGGCCGCTGTCTTATGTTGAAGAGCATCTGTCAAAACTGACTGTGGTTTGAAATACACGTAAGGCCTGCCTTGCTTGCATGTATGCGTTAATAATTTCGAATCAAATTAATATATACTGCGCTGCGTCGAGCAGCAATAGCAATAATATCATATATTTTCGTGAAAGAACTCTTCTATGATTAGACTTTTTAAGAGCAGCAAGGAGTTGAAATTGTACACTCTAAATAAGCAATGACAGAACTAATATGACTGTGAGCACTCAGAAAAGTAATCGTGATGACTTTTGATTTCGCGCCAACGAAGTGATTATCGTACCCCAGTCCCAGCAGGTAGAAATTTGAAAGCCTGGATCCATCCACACATTGATAATGGTCGATGGATTCTCTTACAATCTCTGAATAATTTTCTTGCCTGCTTTCTTTGTTCGTTTTTGCCAGTGTAGTCATTTCGATGTAGAATAATATGCATCTGAGGCAATGCCAAATATTGTTGGAAAGATGTAGATTATTGTATGTAATGCGATCCTGAAATCCTGAATACTTGATGCTGGGTCATTAATTTTTAAGCGGTCCATGTTGATATTCGATCAGGCATGCCGTCTGCCTGGCCCTCGGATTGGCGTGTGTGACACAGCAAGGAGTCGCCACTGAATTAGGGGCGAGGAAAAAAACTACGGTAGAGTTCATGAGCAAGACTGTACAAAACTTAATATAATGTTGATAGTGGAGCATGCGATCCCTGTGGCAAGCTTACGTGTTAGCGTGGATTGGGAGAGTAAGTCTAAATTTTTGCAAATAATTCACACAAAAATGTGTTAAAATTGCGGAGGTTAAGTTTACTTTGTAAAATGTACAGGTTGAAACCGTCAACTGTATAACAACAATAGACTTTTGTCATGGTGCAGCCATGTTGATTTTTTCCCATTTATATCAATGTCAAACCGAGGCTGAAAAAAAATAGTCTAGTTCCTTTTTGCAAAATGATTATTATCATTCGTTACTGTTATTCGATACGAGGAACATGACCAAGATACTACGTAAATGCATTGTGTCCTTCAGCAATGGTCTGCTGGTATAACGGCTGATACGAGGACCAGTTACAATATTCTGTCCAAGCATCATGCAGGTAGAACCCTCCATGGTCCAAATAGTCTGGCTGGCTAAAGGCCTACCTGTTAACCCAAGCCTATGCATGATTTCAAATTAAAGTTAACCCATTTGATATTCTAACATTTGGACTGTTTTGAAGAATGTGAACCAGTGACAACGCTGATGGACCAGTGAAACTAGGTGCCAGCCGGTCTCGCTGGCTGTAGTCACTGAACAAGTTGAGGACAAACCCTGCCGTGTTCGTATTCATCATTTTGTTTTTATGGGTGATTCAATTCATGGCCGTAATAAAGGTGATGATAAAGCAGAGTGAATCCTTGTTCCGGCTTATCATACCTGGGTTACCATGAAGAGATTTTTTTGATTGTCTGTTTGTCCTTGGTTGTGTTTTTGTGCTGTTGTATTTCCTTGATCCATCATGGTGTTCTCATGTAGGAATATTACCGTACTAACTGTTACATGGTGCTATGCCGTCCAGTTTTTGGTTAAACCATGGAGGAAGGTTTTTAACCTGTTTCAGTTAAAGATGTGGCTCATTTTCATATGGTTTGTATTTGCAATAAATGGTTCTGGCTTAGCAGTTTTTTAAAGGAGGTATTGGGGTCAAGCCCTGACCTACTTCAGTGACAAGTGCGTTATCTGATCGAGAAAGCTGTGATTGTTTTTCCTCGTTCCTTAACCCTATGCATCCTGAATATTTCATGATCAAACTGCATGTTTTGGCTGATTTGGTATTTGTGAACACCAGAGTCACCATCAGAAAATGTTGTACTCTTTCTTACGAAAGTGTTCTTGGTTCTATCATGGAGGAAGCCCCCCATGGTTCTATAGCGCACGTGGCGAGATGGTAAAGGATCTCCCGAACTAATAATATCTTTACGCATCAGACCAGACGACCAGACAGACCATCCTGATCAGAGTCCAGCAGTTTGGGTTGGGTCTGTGGTGTTGGATTTTTATGTGGGTTAATTGAATTTGCCGCCATTTTCCTCTCGTCTTCAACAAAATAAACGGTTATTCACCACATATAGTTAGACCTCAGTTTGGTTTCATTGATATTATGAGTGGGTTGAAAAACCAGATGGCGTGTCCCATGTATGCACACCTCGATAGAAAAAAAGAGTCTCTCCAAAATTTAGTTTACTCCAAACATTGTTCATTTGATTGCCGATTAAAAATTGCCCATTCAAAGAAGTTAGAGTGTATTTCATCGGAAATTAATTGGTATTTTCAATTTACAAACAAAATGTCACTGGCTCTGGGTTCATGGTTAACGTGCATTACCCCTCAGGGAAATCTCCACTTGGCCCACAAAAATCAACAACCATGCTCTTATAAAGATAATGCAAGGTTTCCACAATATTTGGAGGGCCTGATGATGTGGTCTACCCCACCACAGAGATGTTTGTGTCCTTGTTCTATGGTTCTACCGAAGAAGTAATAATAATATCTCAGACAAGGATACTTCCACTCCGAACAAAGGGTGTGATTGTGGGAAAATTTGAGAGTGTCTGACGGCAGAGTTGAGGAATGTTATTCTTGGCCAGCTGATGAGAGGGGCTATTGTGTTTACATTTTGGTGTCTGCGGCGCACCAGGGTCGACCTTCCTGCGTAAAGAACCCTGAGGCCTCTTGATCACTGGTACTTGGCCGCTAGTTGGCTCGCCAAAATGACGTCATTATTTATTATTTGGAAAAAGGCCTACAGCTACAAGAAGTAAATTGCCCTAAAACCGTTTAAAATTTGAGAACTAAGCAATCAATGACCAAAGACGGCCTTTGCAGGAAATGATATTATGTTGTTTGTTTGAGCACTGGTTTTCTATGCTCCAACTATTATACACTGATTAACATTTACCAATATGAAAACAACTCAAGTTGTTTGTTAACCTTAATTGTCAACCATTCATGTTTCTGACATGGGACTGATTGCGGAAGATTGCGATTCTAAAGGAAACGAAACAAGGTGTAATGGTAGGAATTGTGAGCTTTTCCTGGGCGTCAAATGCAATCAGCAATCGGTGATGACGCTGGGGGTCATAAAGCGTCAAGGTGCCAGATGAGGTGATATCAATGGTGACAATACCAGTATTGTAGGCTGCATGCGGGGGCTCGGTCGCAGCTGTGCCTGATAGGTTTGGGGCTCAGGTTAAAAGGTTTACTACCATTGTGTGATTGCGTGGTGTTGGTTTGTTATGCTGAAGACAGATTTTGTAGTGTTGGCAAACATCGCTGAAAGTCCGCAGCGAATATTATTTCTACGCAAAGAAGAATAATCCCAAATAGGAATAATAATAAATAAATAATAAGACTGTGGTTTAATCTAACAAACTTCATTTTCTTTTCGCCCAATAATTATGAATAATGGAACAACGGAGGTAATTCTATGCCTGCGTCCAATTGACATCACGCACAATATTCAAATGTATTTTTTTTTATATTCCCGCCATTTTGCAGATATTCACGTGTCCGCCAATCAGCATGAAGAATCAGACACCGAAACCTTCCAGCTGGAATGCGCCATTGGCAAGAGGAACGAGTGGGCCATCCGCAGCACCAACGGCAAGTACTGGGCCATGGATGCTGGCAAGCAGGACATCCTCAACAAGGGATCGTCCAGGTTAGTGACTGATCCATTCTCAAGAACAATATCAGAATAGGAATACATTGAAGTAAACTTAACACCCGTTTCAGACAGGCGCTTAAGAGTCGCGCCGAACCAAATTCTAAATTAAGGTCATGAGAAGTTCAACGTCTGAAACAGTTAGGAGCGACTGGAAGTGGAAATATCGACTGTTGCAGTTAAGTTATTATGCGGAGTGCTGATAGTGTGTGTTGATGTCAGAGGATACGTTTATTGAAATAAGAAATTGACTCAATGTGCCTTGCTTCTTGTAAAACTTTGTCTTCCCCTTTTCAAATCTTCTAGAAAAGAAGCCTGCCTGTTCGAGCTCGTCTACGGCGATGAAGGCACCGTATCGCTTCGTGCCGTCTCCAACGGCAAATTCGTCGGCATCAAGAGCAGCGGCCCACTGGTGGCATCCGGCTCCGAAGTCACGAACACCGAGAAGTTCCGCTTCAAGCTGAGCAACCGACCCAACCTGGTACTGAAGGGTGAACATGGCTTCGTCGGCCTGAGGAAGATGCTCGAGTGCAACCGAACAACAGCGGACAGTGAGATCATCCAAGTATCCTATGAGAATGATGGAACTTACATCTTCAGAGGTAAGACTTTTGTGTTCAATGTCGGTTCAGATTTTAACTAGGACTCCCGTGTCGAAACGTCAAGCCATTGTTGTTGTTTTTTTTCAAAGAAAGACTTACTGCTGATAGAGGGCGCTATCTTTAACCAAGGGATGGATCACAATCCAAGTTCTTCTCAAATGAAAACAAACAACTTCAATATTCCATTTGATTTAAACGGCAGAAATGTAAGTAGGTCTAGAGTACAACTATTGACATGCGTGAAGCAATAACATTTTCTTCCGTGTATTTGGGTACAGGTCGTGACGAAACCAAGGCATGGACAGCCGACGGTGACGGCAACTACACGTTGAGTGAAGGTGCACCAGAGAAGTTCACCTTGGAGTTCCTAGAGCGATCAAAGTTCCTTATCCGTGCTTCCAACGGGCGACTCCTAGAGGGCAAACAACACGGAGAAATGCGTGCAACAGGGGTCGAAGCAAACAAAAGCACCCTCTGGGAATTCTAGAGCGTTTCTTATCATAAGCCTTTTCTACAACCAAACAATTAATGTATAAACATTTAAAAAGCTGTTTTTGTTTTTTCTATACTTGCAAACTTAAAGAAATTTTCACAAATTGCCTCATTATTCCAAGAAAAGGAAATATTTTGTAGTGAAACTTCCATAAAGGGGTTTTGTGAAGATAAATGGTTTCAGCTTATAGTTAAGAAAACAAAAGAGAAATTGTACTTAAACTATCCTGAAGTAGCTCTGTCTGTGACTATATAAGCAGAAATGAAAGCTTGTTGGCTTAACATACAAAATCACACAAGTGCTGACAAGTTCAGTATTTGTATTTACCAAATCAGGAGAACTATGCATTTTTATAAAAAGGTAAATTTTACCAACTTCTCAATGAGATTGTTGCCCTTTGAAACGGGAATTTTCAGTGTTTAGCTCAATGACAGCGTCATCGTTGCACCATTCTCGCATTCACACGTACTGTGAGTGATGAGGTCGAGATGACATGAAAATGAGTTTCACACGCTGACTCTATGGCGGTGTAACTATGGTGTAACATAAATCACCGCAACGGGAGGACACCCGTTAGGCCGTCTTGCCGGCGCGCTACTCGGTATAACCTGCTCATCAAAAGTCGCTTATTCACAGCTCGTTTGATATCCAACCATCTTCCCATCTGGAGATGAGAGACCCAATTTTCTCATATTATAAGAGGCAACACCACATTCCATAATATCGAGTGAGTAAAAATTAATTAATTAATGTGCTTCAGATTGCTTGTTTTCATACGAAAGTATTACATTTGTGGTCAGGCGTTGCACAAATTGTTTGTAAACCCATACTTGGGGTTAACTAAGCATTATTTAGACTCACCGAGGAAAGTATTTCATCCGCAAGAAAATACGAGTAATATTTAATAACAAAATATTAAAGGAGATGACAAGGTATACTTTTCGTTTTATATAAAAAAAATAAGAGTCTTTAAAACGCTTCTGTACTTGGGTTTCGTTTGACGGTGACTTTTATACTCGATGCGCCTAACATTGGTGGTAACTTTATGTCTAGTTAATTATGTTGTACTTAATGTTTGGGTGTCACTTAATGGTGCACAGTCCCTGGTTTTGTTCATCAATATGAGTGTATTTGGCGAAAGACCCGTACTTGTCAGAGAACCGGAGGGGTAAAACAAATATTGAAGAAACTTAGATTTGTGAGAGTATAACCATGGTGGTTTTCTGACAAAATCTTTCATAAAGAACCCCAATTTGATTTGATGACACCACAACTAACTGTTCGTTGCTTATTAAGGCCTATGGCGCATGCGCGGTAATTTCTAACCAAGTTTTCTTCCAAATCAGCAGTCTTTATACGCAACTTTGTCCAAAACTTTGATAATGGAGATTATGGATGGGGATTACACTCTCATTATGATTAGATGTATTTGTTTATGACGTGTATATAATGTTTACTTTCTAGAAATCTTGTGTTTACTAAAAGAAAATGACTAAGACTTATTTGGGGAGTTTTTTTTTGGCCGTGTGAATAATAATATTAAGGTTGTTTTTTGAGAATGTAAACCAATGGTTTGGACAAGATAAAAATTGACTTGTACCTACGAAAGAAATGTGAGCTAATGTTTACGTTGATTATATTTTTTTTAAATTGACCTGTGCTTTCCTATCGAATTCCCAGCAAATCAGGGTCGAATGTCATGGCTCTGCCTGGAATTCTGCACTATCCCATTATAGAATGGTGTGTTTAATAACATGGCTCTTTGCAGATTTTCGCGGTGAGCAAGCATAAGCCTTGAATTTGGACGCAGGTGGGGTCGGCTTATTCGGATTGGATGCCCTCGGCACTAGCCCTATAAAGAACCCTTTCTCTGTACACAGATAAATAGTCACTGTAGTATAATACGAACGTGCAAGGCCAACAGGGCTACCCTCGGCACCAGAATCGAATATTATTTATGTTTACTTTGTATTTAAGAACAAACCTGATGTATGTTTAATATTATCGACTTCCGTTTCGGAGGATATGTTTGTTGTTTTAGTGTTTTCTTGTTGATGCTTAAAAACTGTGATACGAAACAATCATATTGTTTTTGGTTTTTGCTTTTTTGTTTCTTAATTCGCCTTGAAATACAGCAATTGATTAAAAAAAATTAATATGGGTTTTTATAGTTTGTCAGTAAATAACAGTATAGTGCATCGATAATTAAAATGTAACTGCACAATAACGCTATAATAAACCAGTATATAAATACAAACAAATAACTGGTTGTGAGGATTCATTTCGGTAGTTTGACATTTTGTTTATAAGAAGCTATTTATGGTTAACTGTGGTTGGGTTTTCTGTTGTGAATAATATAAGCTTGTCTTAAATTTACCAGAGCTGTATTGATTCAAATTGGTCAAATTGTAATGCCAACCTTAATTAAAGATAATCAAATTAAACTGCAAAAGAAAATGGGACGCATTCAAGACACTGGACACCTTTGGTAATTAAACAAAAAAATTATGCTTATAATTGTTTTGAATAATTACCAATAGTGTCACACTGCCTTTGAACTTCAAGCTGACCCTCGGACCCCTAAACTGATGTTGTCTTTTTGAAATTAAGATGGGTTTCCAATTCTGTCGAATGGAAGTTTTACAAACAATCAAATTAGTTCACAATGCCGTCTATGGTAACTTCCCACATTATCAGCCAGACTTATTTTTCCCTACACATCAGCTACACGGTTCTTAATTTTGTTCTATTATTTCCTTTAAAAAAAATATATTGTGGGATCCAGGTTGCATAAACAATTCCCTTTACGGTCCATTGTGCAAAGACCCCACATGGGCTCTCCAGTAAGCACACAGGTGATTGTAACGACTTCCAATTGTGGACCCTCCTTTTTCAACTCTTGTCCTGATAAAAACGTGGACCCCATTGTTAACTTTGTGACAATCATAGTCCTAAGTTTAATTGCGGTAAGTTTGTGGGTCATGAACAATTAATTATTGAACTGTCTGAAAATTGAGGGCGCTGTTTATTTAGATCCTGTAATGAATTCACAGCCACAAATCCTGTCTCCATGAAGTAAAAGAGGGCCTTTAACACTTTTGCATCAATCTATTCGTTAGATATACTAAATTGTCAAATACCAGTATTCTGACTTGGTGTATATGCATAAAGTGACAAATCTGTGAACATTTTGACTCAACTGGTCAGCAAGAGAATAAGAAAAAAACGCCATTGTTGCAAAATTTGTGCTTACGGGGAGCCGGCGTTTTCCACAGGGAACACAGCTCTCTCCATTGCTCGTTACCAAGCTAAACGTTTTTATGCTAACAAGTTTTTTATATAAATAGTGTCCAGTGCCTGAAAATACATCGCCATAATTATTAATAATGAAATAATGAACTAACTGGAAAATCAACAGATCTATTAAAATTTTATGCGAAATTCAAACTGCAACTCAATGCTGCAAGAGCCATGCGAACCAACATACACTTGTCATAGATAATTCATTCTCTCATTCGTGTTTACATTTTACTACCTAATTAGTATTATAATACTTAGGAAACATTTAGAAAACAAAAACATGATCCTGAGTAAACGGTAAACATTAACAGTAACCCTTTCCATTTCACGTATATGTTCCTTATATCTGGAGAGAACGAAGGGCATTTAGCGTCGGTTTATGAATGACTGACTTTCTTCACTCGGTCAATCTCTTAAAATGTAGCCATATCTTGGGTTCACAACGATGTAGGTCCCGTCGCCAGACGACCGTCAACAACGTACAAAACCTAATGCCGCCAATGCGGTCAATGTGTTCGGGACTTCACCGCGATGTATGTGCATTTGTTGAGACATTCTCTACATGGTCCAACGTTCACAAAGATGCATCAATGGGTGCTCTAAAAATCATCCGTTTCAACGGTGCCACTAGTCCTGAAGCCGCACAAGGAAGGTAGGTAAATTTCTCTACTAATCCACACGCTCCCTCGGCTTCACTTGGTTAGCTGGTAGCCAATGATTTGGGCTATATACGAGGTTCACCACAGTATGCTATTATCATAGTTTGTGATCGAAATGAACGGCTTTGGAAAGTGGCCAGAAACGAGGTTTATGGGAACGAAAACGGGATATCTTTTTCGATCCCTCAAAACTGGCTGATCGATCCGGTTTGAGGCCGAATAATCAAATAAATGGACCCAATCCAAACCCCCCCCCCCCCCCCCCGTGGTCCCTATTTATACCATGATTCAACCAACAACACGAATTGGTGATGTGTGTGCACTTGGGGTGTGTTATTTTTTGTTTATAGAGAGAAGAGAAAAACAAACCACCGGGGATGAAGAGCGTATAAAATAATATGTATTGAAAAGGAGAAATTTGACAAAATTATTTTGAAATTTAGACATCAATTCTTTTTGCTGGAAAGATTTCCGAATCCACCAAATTGTTCAACCCCGTTTCCAAACTGAATGAACGAACACACGGAACCGAACGAACGAGTGGGGTAGCTGCTAAAATACCCCCATATTGTAAGGTTCCACACGGAAATTCCGCAGACCGACCCCGTCCCGTCTTTGAGAGGCAACTCTGTCAATGTGCGCATTTTGGAAACTACAGGAATTGCCTCCTCATTCGCATGTTTTTTCGTTCCGGAACTGCAGACGAAAATTACTCCAGTCGTATTGGAGACCCGATGCCCATTCCGAGTCGGAGAGAACCGCCACAATGCCATAATTCGAGTCCCGGACGGGGCAAACCCCGACCGCATACGCCTCCGTTTCAAAACACGCCATTTCAAAACTGCACGGCGACAAGTGGTGAACCCCGGAAATGGAGGGATTCCATGACCGACTGAGTGCCATACAACTGTGCACATTACCTACGGCAGATAATGTCCACATAAGGTAGGTTTTACGCGTACAAACCGCGGTCACACACACACTCCCATAGAGAATGTACACGAAGTGTGTTCGTCAGGAGACAATGTCGTTGTATCGAGGAGAGTCAAAAACAGCAAATTCTCTGAAGCAGACGACGCCGTTGTGTGCGTGTAAAAGCTTCACGTAGAAATGTCCCCATATGCACGGTGCCTGCACTAAGAGATAGCGACTGGACTGTTCAACTTGCTGTTTCGCGTAAGTTTAAAGTTGCAGTGCAATTACTTATTTTAGCTGGTCCTGATTTTGTCATTAATTTTAGGGCACTATCTGCTTACTTAATTTGCTCATTACAGGTACATTTTGCATGCTCTTCTGTCAGTTTTCTTTCTTACTCAAAAGGAAGTCATGATTATTATCATTCATAATCATGACTTGTACTAACTAAGTCATAATTTTGAGTCTCTACAAATCATGTAATAAAGTAATTGAGAATCATAATTCTGAGGTTATCATTAATTAATTCTTGGGCACTTTCAGCTTAATTAATGAGCTCGTTACAGGTAAATTTTGCATTCTCTTCTGTCCGTTTTCTTTCTTTCTCAAAAGAAAGTAATAACTCTGAGACTGTAATTCATAATGATAACTTGCACTAAGTAATGATTATTATCATTCATAGTTATGAATTGTACTAAGTCACAATTCTGAGGTTACAATTAATATTTTTCCTTGTACCGGTACTAAGTCATAATTATTAATTAAGTCAGAAATAGGAGAGATTAATATACATCATAACTATGACTTGCACTCAAGTCATAATTAATGTGTACTAAAGTCATGAGATGTAAGCCATTATTATTGCTTAAACAATTTAACAGAAATGAGCAGGAAAAACAAAATAATTTTATCTTAACTTCACTGATTAATCTTCCAAACCCACTTAGGTATTTTTAAGTTAAAACACACCATCAAACATTTTAACTTTTGTTCCTGTTGAGATTTGGTTGTGTCTCTACTTTTCCCTATACCATACTCCCATCATAATTTGTTCAGACAATTCCTTGTGGAAGTTATCTGCATCTGTATAGAACTCCTCTGTGTTGACCTTTCATCCCTATTGTCTTCGGTCTCTATCTGTATAGTTAGTAAATGTTAATACACATTTGTTGGGTACTTCACTTGACTCTCCCTTTTGTTAAAATGACCTCCACATTGGTTTTATAATGTTTTCCTTGTTGGTTTTTATGGGGTGTCTAGTCGAGCAGATAAGAGCTTCGGACTCAAGTTCTGGTGGTTTAGTCATCGGTTTGTTGGTTCGAATCCCGGTCGTGACCCTGTGTCCTTGAGTAAAAGCTTCTCTCCAACCAGTGGTAAAATGGGTACCTGTGAGGGCAGAGATGTTTATGTGAATGATTAGCTTGGAGCGCGGTAACCTGCAGCACCGGCTGTAAACTCCCCAGGGAGCTGAGATGGTTGAAAGAATGAAATATGTATAGCCCGGTTACAAGGGGTAATTATGTCAGAAGCGCTTTGATACGCCCTAGTTCGAGCTGTGATAAAGCGCTACATTTGTATATACAAATTTATTATAATTATTATTTCAAATTATTATTATAAAGTCAAACTGGGGAGTTCCTCGGTCTGTCATACCACTCAAATCCCTGTTATTGAAAGGGTGACTGCTATATATTCCAAACACCCAGAATCCGACAGCCCCTGATGGTACACATTAGGGTTAGGAAAACACTCTAGGGGTGTTGAAAGTTGGAATCAATTTCCCAAAGCTCAGAGCGGACGCACACAGCACTGTGTTGCAACTCAGTGACGAAAATCATATTATTAAAAACTTAAAAACTGTAAAAACAAAAAAATATGTGGGCATTTGTAAGCCCACATAGTGTTTGAAGTCCATACTTATTATTAAATGATTTTGGGGGTTGAACAAAGAATTGACTAAATGGGATTTGAACCAACGACCTCCGGATTAGCGTGCCGGCGCTCTACCAACTGAGCTATCTAGCCCTATGTTGGCAGTATTCCTATTTTGTCAATATCTCTGTTCGGGGGTGCTTGATTTTTTTTTAGAGAAGAAATATCAAATGATGACAACAGGTAAAATTGTTTATGTAACAAACTTTATTAGAAAATTAGTAAACAATTTATCAAAAATCTGACATTTTGCTACTTGGCAGTCAACAAAAGCACCGTAATTAGTATTTTAAAAATTACAAAAATAACTCTACCAAAAAATACAACTCAATAAAGCATTCTTTAAGAGTTGATTGGTAGCTTTTTCTCAAGGGGCATCCTATGAACACTTTTTATACATGTTAAAGTCTCATAAAAGAGCTCAAATAAGAACTCAAATGATAGCTCAAAATGAGAACTCATAAAAGAACTCAGAGGTAACTGCCCATAACTTGACAAATTACAAAAGAAAAAAATTCAAATGCTGGCTCCAACTGATTGTCAGTGCGTCTTTGTTGAAAAGAAAAAAAGAAAAAAGAAAAAAAAATGTTGAAAGAAAATAGAGAAAACAAACATATTTGGTGTTTATTTTCAATCAGGAATCAGATTTGTCATGGCTTTCATTCTGGTGCAAAAACATCAGGTATATTTTAGTGCTCAAATATCATTCCTTAAATTGACATTCGACAACGATATTTATAGATAAAAATGCATGATGAAACAGAAGGGCTTTTTTTATGACTAATCTTGAACAAATATAAATAGTCAGATACCTAGATTTGGAAAACATGGCTGTGGCTGTTGGGGCATCCTATATCTGGACGCTTGTTCCAATGGCCTTCAAGGTGCAGCCGTAGCCACAGTCTCTAAATCAGACATAGCCATGCATAGTATGTATAGGCTGGTCAATTTATTCTGGTGAGCAACATAGTTATGAACTTAGCTACTTTGTTTGCTTTTGAAGCAGCTCTATGAGATGTATGGAGGTACTTTTGCTAGTCGCACCCAAAGGTCTAATCTAGAACAAAGTCAAAATAATTTAAAATTAATTCAATAATATGACGGCCTGAGAAGTTAATAAAAATATAATATTAATACACTCAACAACTTTTAAGAATAAGTATACAAGGGCCCAATTTCATATAGCCTGTAAGCACAAAAACTTGCTAATCACAGAAAAGTGTTGCTAAACAGAAACAGGTTACCAGCCAAAATGGCAGTTTACATTGTTGCCTCACTCATTTTTAGCTCAGCAACGAAACTTGCTATTAAGCAATATTTTCAGCTCAACAGCTTTATGAAAGTGGGCCCCGTACTTACATTTTTCATAGCTTAATGCAGCAGCAAATATAATTCCATTTACTATAATGTAACTTTGGCTTGGGATCCTCCACAATCTTCCATAATACTTCGCCCTATGCTAACCCAATACACACATGTTTTGACTTGAATGAGGTTGTGTCTGGCCCAATGATTGTGGTTTGGTCTGGTATGGCAGGAGATCTTGTTTCCCCTCCCCAGAGATTCTGCCCCACCCCATACTTTGGAACTGTGTACAAACTACTTCTGATATCTCCTCCTTCACCAGCCCATGTTAGTTTCCCATATTTGGGGACAGAATCTCCGGATTCAGATTTCCCTACAGACCTTACAGCAAATACTAGGTGTGCACGCATTAGGCGGGGAATGAGGTGCATGCTGGTCTTCCTAGTGATCAAGTGCACCTCAGTTTTTAGAGCTTGCGCAATGGGTATTGCGAAAAGGTCTACGACACCCAGAGTCCCTATCCTACCGAGTCACACAACTTCCTGGATAGGAGTTTAATCTGCATCATCAAACTGTCCATCCTCTGCGTCGTCGTTGATGGAGGCATTAGGGAGGTTTGGGACATGCTCATCAGAGGGTGTGAAGACAAAACAAGAGTTTGCATCTACTGTCTTGTCCATGTCTTGGGGATGACGGTAAAGCCTGTCGGACCCTTAAAAAAAAAGAGAAAAGAAATGATAGCTATATAGTCTCTTTATCATCCTACATGTGTTGTTGTAGCGCTTAGTTTCATTCGCATGATTTTTACTGATAAATACACTATGCCAGCCTGCATTATGTGGTGTGTCGTATCCGAGCGGTCAAGGAAATTCAAGCTCTGGTGTTTCTGTTGGACAGAGTGATGGTTCGAGTCCCAGTCTTACCACTTGTGTCCTTACCTTAAGCAAGACACTTAATCATTATTGCTTCGTCTTTCGACTGGGATGTAAAGCTGTGGGTCCTTGTATTGTGTAATGCATTTAAAAGAACCCAATTACGCCTATCGCTATTAAAAGAGAAGGGGTTTGCCCCGGTTCGTCTGGCAGTCACTCCCGAGTGCACCGCAGCATCTTATAAACCCTTATAAGGCGCTACATAATTAGGTCCAAGTTTCAGACCGATTGGCAGCACTCGCCCTCAAAGCTAAAATATTACATATTTGGTGTTAGAAATATTCTATTTCTTGATATGTCACAATTAATCTTCCTTGTCCTCTGATCCAACTCACCCAAGCTTGTATACGCCTGCAACCGTAGACCTCCTATTGTCCCTCTTTTGTTTATACTCTAACTTTATGGCAACAGCTTCCATTGGTTTTGTACACATTTTCCAACCATGGACCTTTCCTGAACTGTGGACTCTGTTGACCTCTTTTGTTATAGGTCCCCAGTTTGAGTGTGAGAGTCATTCCAACAGCTTTATTCCACGTACTACATCTCTTTGGAACTCCTTACCTGGTGGATGTTTCCCCCCATCCTACAATCTGGACTGTTTTCCTGAGTTATTTTCATGTTAAATCATTTTTTTCTTTTTGTAGCCCCTTACCTAGAGTGGCTTTTAGCCTTGTTTTGGACGAACTTGCATAACAAATTAAAAAATTATAAAAAACCTACTCACCGAAACACGAGATATCGATCAGATCTTCATCCCAGTTTTCCTCAGCCTTTTCTATCTCCTCTTGGGGGACGATGTTGCTACCAGTTCCTTGCTCATCGTGGCTGCCATCACTACTGCAATCATCCAGCTCTGCAAATGGAATCCAAGCAAAAAAGTAAACATACCATGTTGGAAGGAAATTTTGATCTCTTCTGCCTTATTCATGTTTACCCATACACTGGTGTGTGTTAAGCATTGTATACTCAGAACTTTCCCGAGTTCTGTGAAGGTACACTATTGGAAGGAAAGTTTGGTCTCTTCTTCATTTCTGATTGTGCTAACAGGCTTTATGAAATAGGCCAAGTTCATCAGCGCTTACTGTACACAGAGTACATCGCAAGTTTAGTGTCACAGGATGTTCTGCTTTCTTCACTGGTGATCCGGAGACAAGCACAAGACAGGATACATGTAGAATGGGGAAAGATAATGATGATGAGCCAATAAGCCAATAAGCCATTTGCGTGGTAGAAAGATTATTGTCTGGTACAGTGATGTGCTTGATCACAATTTACCTCTTAAATTTGAATTCCTCAGACTTTCGAGACAGTTGCTATGTCACATGATTAGGGGCAAGCTTTTGCGTACTAGGTAAGTACCGTAACCAGGGCTTGCTAATCTGGAGGTTGCTATACAATGGCTTGCCAATCGTTTGACATAGCAGTTGTCTATATAGTCTGAGGAATTCAAATGTAAGCGGCACTTTGTGACAAAGCAATACATTGTACCAGACACTATTCAAATCAAACTTGCAAATGGCTTATTTAAACATAGCGATTGATGATGTCCCACAACTTACCATTTGGGTCCTCTGAATTGTCATCAGAACTGTAGGAGTACTTTTGATGGCGTCTGGACATCCGTTTTTCAAGCAGTATGGTGTCCGTGCGAGATTCCCTGATTTTAGTGCCCTCGTGTGACTGCCAGATAGATGCTTTATTACGCAAGGCTTGCGAGATGATGCTGTTATTGAGTACTGTGTTAATCGAGTTCTGGGAACTCATTTCATCCAAAACCACCTGATGAAGAACAACATAGACATTCAGTTTGTGTCAACTACAAAAACAAGATGTCATGAAATTATAAATAAATGAAATTACGACGACATTTAACCATCAACCCAATGTAGGGTTCATGAGTTAGTTTCTCCAATTGAAAATCTCATGCCCAACATTTACAAAGTTAATAGGTTTCAATCAAAGTCTTTATAGAAAACCATTACCTCGGCTGATTGTTGTTCAGCGATGGCAACTTCATCGGCTCGTGCCCTGGTTCTCCAGTTATCGCTGGTAGCCGACTTTCCTGATGGGTACTGGTTGGGTCTGGTTAAGTTAGGCACCGAAAGTGCTGGCATGTCAAATTTATTCTGTTTGAAGTAGATAACCATATAAATAATTTGGAAACCTCTCTGGGTATTCATTTTGAAACCACACACATAGAAGCGACCCGTAAACCTGGCTTAGTTTCAAATAATATCTTGGGAGAAAAATTCACATCAAAGTAATGTGGTTCTATACAAAAAGATATATGTTGTTAGGCCTCGAAATGTGAATCTGAGAAGAGTAAAGCCCGGTTCATACTTCCTGCGAATGCGAAGCGAATTTGGGTGACGCAACAATCGGTACGCGCTCCATTTCCCTTTGTGACGCAATGAAATTCGCATCGCATGAAGCATTCGCAGGAAGAATGAACCGAGCTTTACTGTCAGTAACGCTGCTAAGATTGTGTACTCCTAGCAGGGATTATAAATTCTTCCTGCCTGAACATATCCTCTCCGGACTACCTTTTGTAAGTTTTATACATCATCATTTGAAACAATCAAATATTTAAACAAATAAAAAGTATACTTGGCTATTAAGTCCTTGGTTTCAATGAACACACACACCTGACTCCTGACCAAAACATTTTTGTAGAAGGTGCGATTGTGTTTTAATTATTTCACTCACCAAATCAAGGTCCAGCCTTGTTAGTTTCGTCAGATACTTTAGCACCGAGGGTATCCTTGTCAGCTGATTATCAAACAGATCCAGCAGTTCGATGTTGGTCAACTCCATAAACGATTCTGGTAAATCAGTCAGCTGTGAATAGTAAAATTATAAATACGTGTTACTTTTTAAAGATTAAAATAGTATAAACCCCTTGTAGAAAAGTGTTTTCTGTGCTTTGTGAGCCTTTTGAAATTAAGTTTCTTTATATTCGTTGAGATGTTTTAATAGTGTAGGTTGCGTAAGGTTGGCTCAGCATTATGCGCTCAATAACTCTCATTTGTAGGCCTACTTTTTATTTATAGATGATTATAAATGGTAAATGATGAACATGTGTGACAATGCCATCCCATCTTAGCCTTGCTCAAGGCAGTCGCATTATTCGCTCCGAAAAGACGCAGCTGTAAACCCACCCGCCGTATACCCTGTGCGTGGTGTGTGCGATCACACCGAATGACCCACCCGTATACACACTGTCACATCGCACGAATACTGTTCACACAAGTCATCGCACTCGTACACCACTAACCCCATGCTGAGGCCGTCAGGCCGACAGCCTTGTCGGGTCTGTATCTTCCCGTTATAATGTGTTGTTTTGAAAAAATTCCAATAGTGGACGAAATTGGGGGGGCTCTAGGATATGCTAGTATGCAGCTCATGAATATGTATATCGTTCGTCAGACCTATCAGACAACACAGGATGTGAGGCAAATGAATTATTCATTTTGACGTCCAATCACGCACTTCCCTTATCACGACCTTTGGACCCTATCATGCGTCCGTGGTGGTGGTGTGTGAAATAGACATGTCTCGTCTTTCGCGGGCATTATGGTAATGAGCTGACCGTGGGAACTCCTCGCTTATTATAGTAATGAGGTCAGTGGCTTCAACACAGATCCTACAAGGCTGTCGGCCTAACGGCCTCCGCATGGGATGCGGATAGTGTACGGGGGCATCGTGTCGTGTGATGTTACGCACAGTGAATACGGGTGGGTTTTACGCACAGTGAATACGGGTTGGGTTTTATACAGCGGCGGTCTTTTTTCGGAGTGAATAATTCGACTGCCTTGAGCAAGGCTATCCCATCTTGACATTGTGTATGTACTTCAAGTTTGAATGAGTTATGAAACTAGGTAAGTAGTCACCATACTTTATTACAGTCGAGTCGGATAACTTGAAGTCCACCCAGTTTTCCAAACTCCTCTGGAAGGCACTCTATGTGATTCTTGGAGAGCAGGCAAACTTGTAGACTTTTCAGCTCGCAGAAAGACTCTGGAAGCTGCCTCAGCATGTTCTGGCCCAAGTCTAGGAACTCTAAAGACGCAAGGTCTCCAAAATTCTCTGGAAGGCAGTTCAACTGATTTTCCTCGGCATGAAGTTCTCGCAATAGTTGCAGGTTTCCGAAGTTTTCCGGGAACCTCGCGATCCAGTTTCCATTCTGAAAGTTTTGACGCTCCAGTTCTCCGATCACGCTGCCCATGTGCAAGAAATCCAGGTGGACAAGAAGCCCTAGCGTTGATGGAAGTTCAGTCTGAAAATTCCCTGAAATGTCCAGGTGTCTAAGGGTGTTTCTGCTCGTCTCCCCAAATGATTCCGGTAAAGCTTTGTGCTCCAACTGGTTATCTCTTAGACTCAATTCCTGTAGTTTAGGAAGCTCCCCGATCCAAACAGGAAGAACAGTTAATCTGTTCCCTGTGAGATAGAGCTTCTCAAGACAGTGGCAAGACTCAAACTGGGGCATTAGAGCCTTAATTTTATTCCCAGATAAATCCACCATTTTAAGGCACTGCAATGACCCGAATGAATCAGGCAGGGCCTCTAAACAGTTATTGCTCAGGTTAAGTATCTGTAAATGTCTTAGATTTCCAAAGCTTGTTGGGAGCTCCACCAGTGCATTGTTGCAGGCCTCCAGAACCTCTAAACTCTCCAGGAGTCCAAACGATTCTGGCAGTGATGTCAGAGAGTTCTCATCAAGTTCTAGACTCCTCAGAGACTTGAGTCCTCCAAATCCCTCCGGGAGATTCTTCACCTCATTTCCGACCAACTTGAGGATTGCTAGATGCGTAAGACAACCCAGTGTCTTGGGCAGAGATATCAGGCAGTTTTCAGACAGGTTGAGCTCCTTGAGACTCACAAGTTTTCCAAGGGATTCAGGCAGCTCCTTTAACTGATTACCAATGAGTAACAGACTGTTAAGACTGTGAAGGGTATCTCCAATATCAGCTGGCAGCTCACAGATTTCATTGTAATTCAGAATGAGAGTTGTGCAAGAGGCCAAATCTGACTTGCTTATCTCGAAAGAAGATAGATTTGTGGAGGAGAGATCTAATGTTACTGAGCCAGCTCTACCATTCTGGGTTCCTCTGTGCTTCTCTTCCATCGTTTAATAAAGCGTCTTGCACTCTTTGGCACTGACTGATATGTCAGCTGAGACTGGAAGCAAAATATCTGCAAAACAAAAACAGATTTCCTACATTAAAAGTTTCCTCTCTTTAAGTTGTAAATGAACAACGCAACCATTCCACCAATAAGCTTGATTGGGAGGTGATTAACTGAATGCATTTTAGTTACTTTGTTGTTAGACCAAGTAACTGGGGCACTGCACTCATGTTTTTTGAAATGTTGTCATTATTGGTCATACTACTTTTGTACTAGACCCAGTAACTGGGGCGCTGTACTCTTTTTTTCAATTTTTGTCATTATTGCTAGTCCAAAAAGGAGTACAGAGGCTAGCCCCACTTGTGTGGCCAAGGCTAGCTGTAATGATTCAGCTAGCCTTGGCCACACAAGTGGGGCTATACAGAGCCCTACTCCTAGAACTACGAGGTTTCGTTCGGCTATCGAGTATAGCTGCCGTACGATAGCCGAACGCAACCTCTAACACTGCGCCTCAGCTACTGGGTCTACCTTGTTATTGTGTTTATTTTTAATCATATCATAGTAAACATTAGCACTAGGAGTTAAAGTTTGATTTGACAAAGAGAAATGTGTATATTAATTTAAAATTAAAATATTGCGAAAAATTGTGATTTTTGACAGGTCACTTCGTCTTCGTGGTACGAACGAGTGACGTGGTTCAATCCACGGAATTCAGTCTATTTGAATAAAATGGCCCAACCTAACCTTACATTCGGGCTACCAACCCTTCTCTAGTTGCGATGGAGGATTACAAATATTGCAACGTACTAACCGTTGAACAATTCCCAAGCTGCCATTATTTTAATATTTACATGTCATATCGGCGGTCCACGCAAAGGGCCAATCCACTCCGTATCATCTGATCATCAACAAGGTCACGGTAACGAGTGGATTGGACCGATTCATGGGGGGGGGGCAAAATCATACAAGAATTATAATCTACATCTTCACTTACATCTATATCTCATTTCACCTGTGGTCACACTTAAACATAATGTTGTGAAATGTAAAATCAGTAAAACAGTACACAGAATCATACCTTCCCGCTGTTGTAAATTGTAAATCCCGCCCGACGATCTGCACGCGATCAATTCATCGACGGTGGCGCGAGTCCAGTCGAGTCGATAGTCAACAACCGGTAATTTTGAACTGCGCCCTCCATTGACAACAAGAAGCTCACTATGTTGACCGAATAATGTTAGTGCACAATGCATTGTGCATGAAATGAGCACCAATAGATCTGCCAATCACAAAAATTTGCTTAGCATGAAATTTCTTCCTTGATTATGACAAGATTACCAACCAAATTTCCATTTGTTGATTTGTGCTTATTACTGGAATTCAGCTGATGTTTGCTAATCTTGAAAATCATTGGTTGCAATTCTTTTTTTTTATCAAGGCAAAAATTTCATGCTAAGCAAATTTTTGTGCTAAGCAGCTCTATGAAATTAGGCCCTGGCTGACAATGGGCAGTTTTGTACTAGCAACTCCATCAAATTCAACCTCAAACTATTAGGTTTAATATAATAAGTAAGAATGAGGCTTAGCATCTCTCAGTCAAAGGTCTAAAATATGTAAGGTATCAACTTAGGTGACATCCTAAACTGTTGTTTTATAATTTTCTGGTTGAACAAAATTAGTTAACTTTTGGAAAACAGTTTTAATTTTTTATTTTTTATGCAGGACTAGCATTTGATAAGAGTAGAGAAAACTGTATAATAGGCTCTAATCTTCACTTGTCCTTTCATTTTGTTTGTCCTTTGTCCATGTTGGCCTGTGTTGTGGAGTTGTTTTTGGTTTTTCTGTTTCGCAAAAATTAATGGGACAAAAACCCAAAACATTTGAAAACACGTTTAATGTTTAGAATCCTAGTGGCCGCCTTGGCCCTTCGTGAACCAAATTATATTTAAAGGCATTTTGCAGCTGTGAGTGTGATGGCTTTATTCTCTCAAATTTTAATTTCAAACTTGAACCATAAAAAAAACACAGAAGAGGCTATCAGTATTGGGCTACAATTTGAGCTTTTATTCAACTTCAACCAGAAACAAATCATTAGGTGACAGACATCATACTATAATACCATGATCCCATTTAATAAAAGTTTAAAGATACAATAACAATGTAAAAATGAATTCAAACTCATCATGAACAATGAGTTTTGAGATGGTGACAGAATACTAACAATGAAACTGAAGGTTTGTGTAAATTGTCTGTGTACAGCCAAATCAAACGGTATCCACACTTTATAATAATTGATCTGAGTTTAAGACACTGGACACTGTTGGTAATTTGGTAATTGTCAAAGACCAGTCTTCTCACATATGTATAAACCAACAACCTGTGAAAATTGGAGCTCAATTGGTCGTCAAAGTTGTGAGATAATAATGAAAGAAAAAACACCCATGTCACACGAAGTTGCATGCTTTTCAGATGCTTGATTTTCGAGGTCTCAAAATCTAATTCTGTGGTCACGACATCAAATTTTTGGAAAATTACTTCTTTCTTGAAACCAACATTACTTCAGAGGGAGCTGTTTCTAACAATGTTATATACTATCAACAGCTCTCCATTACTCGTTATCAAGTAAGGTTTTATGCTAATAATTATTATGAGTAATTACCAATTGTGTCCAACTGCCTTTAAAATGAAATTCGTGTTTTAGATAATCAGTTTAACATGGGTGCTTTTTACTAACTCATCCATCACAATAAAACCGCAATATGCATTATTTTAAACATTGTTGTAACCCTTTCCCAGGGTAATGGGGGGGGGGGGGGGGGGGGGCGGGTTCCGTCCGTCCTGGAATAAAACAAGATATCAATCATATCAAAATCATATCAAATGAAATGAAATATTAGTATGGAATAGAAGATGAAGATTTAGGTTTTTTTTAACAGCGCTTTATCTGAGGGCATAGAAGTTTGTATACACCAAGTACAACTGCCTTTTTTTAAACCTCATTATTTGGGGGGGGGGGGTGCTGAGATTTGATACATATTTATGCAAATAGTCTTTAAAGCCATTGGACACTTTTGGTTAACAGTAATGTCCAAGGCCCACACTTCGTGTATCACAACTTCTATATATAAAACAACAAACCTGTGAAAATTTAGGCAAAATCGGTCATCGGAGTCGGGAGAAAATCATGTGAAAACCCACCCTTGTTTCCGCACGTTTCGCCGTGTCATGACATGTGTTTAAAATAAATCCGTAATGTTCTGGTATCGAGAATTGATGTTGCTTTAATGTTTTCTCAAAAAGTAAAGCATATCATGGAATAATACTTCAAGAGAAGTCTTTCACCATTACCTTCTGTAAACAATGTAAGTGTTTTGTAAATCTGTGAACTTTAAAAAAAAATTCTGTGCCGAAAGTGTCCAATGGCTTTTACAACGCTCTGAAATCAAAAATCTTTTAGAATTTTTGACATAAAAGAATGTGAAATGAAACCTGATCAATAAAGCAGTTTTTATGATTTAAACTTCTTCAAAACTCTTTCCATCTGGTCTTCTATGGACCCACATTACAAATGTATTCTTACAAATTACAAATGTCTACAGTATACTGGATTAAAGTTAACTTTACCAACACTCTGGCGATCTTCACTTTTATAACTTCAATAGAAAACAAATGTTAAGAACATTCCTAACTATCATGTAAAAAGTTGATACATTCATAGTTTGGACTTTAAATGAACTTAGAAGCCTTTACTGTATGGGTCTCGTCACACAAGGCAATTTGCTTTTACAGGGGTGGATTTCACACAGAGTTTTGAGTATTCTTATCTCAAGTTAGAACAAGTTACTGGCGCTAACTTAGGGCTACCCTTAAGTTTTTTAATATCTCCTAGGACTAGTCTTAAGTTAGCACTATCTGTGTGAAATCAACCCCTGGCAACTTTAGAGGTAACCAATTACACTGCATGCAAAAGGAAAATGAGTTAGTCTTCTACATGTAACAATATCTTACCTATTCCCATAAAAAACTTATGTGAAAATGGAATTGAAACAATTTGTCTTTATGGAGATTGCTTTGAACTGCTTGCCTTTAAATTGGCTCATGCGACATGGCCCTAAAAATACAAGGGGGGGGGGGTTGTTATGTCAGTGTCTGGTCACAGCAAGTTACAAAGAAATCCTTAGCAAGAAATAAATTTGCGCAGATGAATGTGACTAGCAAAAATGAGCCACGAACCTGCCACAAACACTTCTTTTTTCAATGGTATTTTGGTTAATACCCTCTTTCTGCCAAGAACATTTTAAATGACCAAATTATGTGTTTACCATTTCCCCAAAAATCTTCAAGAATACCTCCAATTGATTTAATAGGTTCTTTAATGTAAATTTTATTTCTTCATACCAGTTAGTAGATTGAAGGTAAACTTTGAAAAATCTTTTTTTTTTAAGATCCAAAAGAACCTAATTATGATGATGCTTTGAGATTAATACATTAGTCCAACATCAACCCCCCCCCCCACATAAACAAACACATCTTTTTCATCATAAATGTACGGCTTGGACATTCCATTTAACTTCATGGCATAATCAGAAAGAAAAAAAACTGTGTCCGAAACAGCGACTTGGCTTCAGTTATGGCTAGACCAGCGCATCTGCCAGTGTTGAATAGGCAGAAGTGTGCGTCGTAGCTGTAGCCGAAGCCGTCGTTTCGCACACGACCTTAGACTTGTATTGTTTGCTCAATCCAACTATTTGAAAAGGAGTTGAAAATCTCTGATAATATGGCCCTTCAGTCAACGTGTATGTGTGCGTTTGGATCACTCTTCTTCCTCCCTATGAAAATCGCCATCTTGGTCCACACTTTGATGGGCATCTCGTTGAGTTTAAGCAGAGCTGAGGAAACAGTAAGCGTGAACTTCTCCTTGGTGTTTCCATCGTGTATGGTTACTATGGGGTCCTGGCCTTCATCAGTCAGGCGAGTTAAGACTGCTACTCTGTACGGCTGTCCAAGCTCTTGACTCGTTCGGATGGTGTAGTTAATGTTCCAGGCATCGCATTCCTTGGAGGAATAGGCACTCACCTCCCAGGAACTTTTACCAAACTTGTAGATGTTTTTGTCGGTCGCTGAGGAAGCACGGAAGGTGAGTTTAGAGTGGTAGTAATCGTCTTGTTCTTCGGTGTAGAGTGTCAGTTTCCGAAACTTTTCACCATCACTTTGGGTCATGCTTGAGAAACCCTTGTTGTGAAGTGAAAAGGCCTGATTCAGATATATGCGCGGCTCCACGAAATCATCTTCCATGGCTGTGTACGCCTCCTCTGCGACTAGGGCCCGCCATTCAAATGCTTTGTAAATCATTTCCGTCAACTTGGAGTTGTAGGCATTCTCCATATCCTGTGGTAGTGATGAATCAAGAATGCTCTTGAGTTTTTTAGATGGCATGTGCGGAAAGCGGATCAGCGATAAGATTTCCTCTGCGTGTACCTTTCGCTCCGCTTGTTCTCCCTCGACGCTAAGCCACTGCACAGCAAGCTCACACACGGCATGCTCGTCTTCAACTAGCAGCTTTGAGCTCTGAAGTAACCTGATGAGGAGATTAGCATTCATACTCTGTATGCAGCTCTCTGGTAGGTAGCCGATATTAGCTTCTAAAACCTTTATTGATTGGTCTTGGACTCTTTCCAATCCAAGTCTCTCTGCTTCTGCGTACAATTTCAAGGCTTCCTCCCCACTGATGTGAGCAACTTCTTCCAGAAGAAAGTCTTCGCAGGCATCACGCAAATCTTGAACCATGTACTTATCCGCCAGTGTGAGGATGGGATACACTCTCTCTGTGCTCATCTCTACCGTCTCTGTGTACATGAACTTCAAGAAGTCCTTGAAGACCTTGACGCATTCATCTGGCTCGACGAGCACCTGCTGTTGAGGCTCCGGCCTGTTGGTTTCACCTTTCCTTGGACTGGACCACAAAGGATCGATGAACATTTTCCGAAACACCTCGCTCCAGGAACAAAGAATTATCTTGTGGGCGTGATAAACAGTACGGCCGACTTTCAGCGTCACGTCACTGTGCTTAGGGTTGTTAAGAAAACATGACATGCGATCACCGACGAGAAGCTTATTGTTGGTCTCAAGTTCATTCTGCAAATTGAAAATAATTACGAGTGTTAATAAGAGTTGAAGCAACAGATGTTCCTTTTCTAAAACTAAAATTGTCCTTGATTTGAGGAAGATCTTGAGGAAACAGCAGACATTGTTTTGTTTTATTTAATGCAAGGCAGCAGAAATTAAGAGTTAAGACCCAACTACAATTTGCTATCAGGAATAGGACAACATTGTTTCATAAATGGAAAACTTTATCAGCAGTCAGGACGTAATAACTTCAATGTTAAGGTTTTTTATTTAAAAGTTTAGTTTACAAGTACAATCCTCTTACATAACCAAACATTTAAACATATTTTTGGATTTTAATTGGATGGGTCTTCTTTAAGGCAGTAGACACTATTGGTAATTACTAAAAATAATTATTAGCATAAAACCTTACTTTGGTCATGAGTAATGGGAAGCTATTGATAATATAAAACATTGTGAGAAACAGCTCCCTCTGAAGTGATGTAATTTTCGAGAAAGAAGTAAATTTCCACGAATTTGGTTTCGACACCTCAAGTTTAGAATTTGTGGTTTTGAAATCAAGTATCTGAAAGCACACAACTTCGTGTGACAAGGGTGTTTTTCATTCACTATTATCCCACACATCGACGACCAATTGAGCTCAAATTTTCCACAGGTTTGTTATTTTATGCATATGTTGAGATGCACCAAGTGAGAAGACTTGTCTTTGACAATTATCAAATGTATCCACTGCCTTTAAAGGTCAGGCCTGATACGTCACCACAGAGGCAACAAAAGCGATTGCCTCCATGCCCCCATGGTCATTGCCTTGGTGCCCTTCAATTGCTCAAGTAGAAATTTACTATTTCCTCACAGGGTGCCCTTTGACACAAAGGAGACACCTCAGGCCAGAGGCAAGAGATTTTAGGGATGGGTAGTGAACTCAAACTCCCGACTTGTCAAGTCAGATGGTCTTACTGTTTCCGTTCAATAATAAATAATGGGCTACCTCATTGTGAAACCTTTTTGAACAAAATCTGAATATATCTTTCAGTTCTCTTGAATATCAATTCAAAGTACGCTTTCATAAGACAATTAAGATCTACATGTATCAAGATCTTGTCCTAGTTTAACTCCTTTTGAGTTCGGTCTTGTTAAATGAAATTCTGGTCCAGTAAACATTTTGAGCTACAAGCCCTGGTGGTTTTTAAGCATACTGGCAAGGTTAAAAACCAATCATCAACGGGATTGCGGCGAATAAACTCACCTTTGCCTCCTCCATTTTGTAGTAATCATTTTTCGAATAGTGAGAGCTCTTTGCGAAATGATTGGCATATTCATAGTAGTCTTCATAGACATCGCCAGCATAAACCAGCTCTCCGTTCCTAGTCATGAAATATTCGTCGTCGTCCGAGCCAGCATCGTACAGAAACTCATCATCAATGTCATCATCATCATAATCCACATCATAGTCGTCAAACATCATCTTCACTTACTAGAAAGGTCAAGAGAATAAAAATAATAATAGTTTTGACAAAATTAGCAATTCCTAGTAGTATCTACAAGGTAGGACTACTCCTAGAACTACGATGATAAGAGGCACGTTTCGCTTTCGTCTTTAGCATACATGTAACGACCCTCATCATCATACTACATAGTTCTAGGAGTAGATCAAGAAAAGATAAGAATCTACTTCTTTAGAAATATGAGGTTCGCTTCGTTAACGATATACGATTCCACAAACCTCATAGTTCTAGTAGTAAGAATTATCTATTATTATAAGGAAACCTGCTTGTACACTGTACAACCACGTGTAAAATCTCTTTTGTTTGTGGAGTGTTGGTTCTAAAACTTCTAGTTCTACTATCAAGATCACGTCAGTTTGGATCGCTTGAAGAGTATACTCTGCAATCCAGCGAGAAAGATTTCCGTATCCTGCCACCACTTTTTCACTTAGTTAGACCCAGTAACTGGGGCGCTGTACTGTACTCCTTTTTTCGAAATTTTGACATTCTCGAAGAATGTCAACATTTCGAAAAAAGGAGTACAGCGTCCCAATTACTGAATCTATTTTTCACTCACTTTTAATTTTGATTTTACCAAACAAAAGGAATGTTGAAAACGTCCCATTTACTTCATTTGACTTTGAATAAATTATAATTGTTACTAGCTAGACATGCTAGAATAGAAGAATCAAACAAATGAAAAAGTTCTTGGGATATGGACATTTCCCAAAATTGTAAACAAACTACCTGTTGATTTACATATTAGTTTTAATTAACATAACAATATAATTATTATTACAATACAGTTAACAAAAATAACAACATGGTTTGAACTTTATCATATAATCAAAATCATTCAATGATTTTGATTATATGATAAAGTTCAAACCATGTTGTTATTTTTGTTAATGATTCATTCAGACCATCAATTCATCAAAATCAAATGACATAAAAGTCCCATGCATGATCATCATCATGGAGCGTAGGTAGAGAATAAAAAATAAAAATGTCTACCACCTCCATGATTAGACCAATTATTTTTTATTCTCACGTGCTGAATTCGTCCTTAGTTGGTGAATGACTGGAGATATCAGAAAGAGTACTGCTTGTTGAAATAAATGAGTGTTATTGCTGTTGTCTAACAGGTCGACTAACGCTCCATGCAGCCGACACTACCGCCAGCATTTCTTGCAATATGCGTGACTGTAACAGGCCTTTTCGAACATACGGTCTCGGCTTTGGATTCGGCTTCAGTCTCCGTTATCTCATCTGAAGCCAAGTCTGCTGAGCACGTATCGCGGGGCCAAGCCTAAGCCTAATCTGGAGCTGGAGCCGTGGTTTCGAAAAGGGCCTAGTTGTAGAAAACTTATGGAGCCCCAAAAATGTAATAAATGATGCAAACAAAACGTACTCTGTTCCTATACAAAATATATGTAGTTATTTTGCTGGTCATGTTCCATAACAACCATTTTAGTGGCCTAAAAAATGGACTGAAAACTTGATAAATTAAAACCGCGTTAAAGCCCTGTAAAACTGCAGCAGATTACCCACTCCATCTGGCAGCGGTTGTGAAGCAAGCCGGAGGTGGTGAAATTTGTGTGTTATGTTCCTTGGGCTTTCCATAACATGGCATCAGCAATACACATGGTGGCGCTATTTTCTAAATTTATATTTCGTGCAAAAAAAATCCCCGTTTTCTTACAACACCGCGCAACAACTTCAACCAAGTCAATAGTTTGGTTTTTTTTGGTGTGTGAGGTTGACCTTATAACACTTAAAGGCGCATTCAAGATTTGTAGATTACGCAAAGGAATTTAAGGTACGTGTTTTTAAGTCAATGCAAATAGTTAGGATTGTTTCTTTCAAAGAAAGTTTCATAATAAACATCTCACTAATTTTTAAAAACATTAAAAAGTAAGTGCATCGGGCAAAAAGTCCTCTCGGCCACCATCCAGTCCACCCTACTCCTAGAACTATTTCGGTTTCGTCCGGCTATTTAGTTACGGGAGACGATAGCCGGACGAAACCGAAATAGGGCTAGTTCTAGGAGTACATTCACCCGTTCTACCTCCATGATGATCCACCCTACTCCTAGAACTATTTCGGTTTCGTCTGGCTATCATCTCCCGTAACCTCATAGGTTTATATCTCTCACTCACGCGTTAAACGACCCATGGTTCAATGAATTTTGTAATCAGTAATCTCTCATTTTTTTTTTTTTAATCTCGCCAAAATTAGGCTCTATGTGTCCTTTGATGTATCAATGTGTAATCTTTCGACCAGAGAATCCACTCCGCAATCTCAAAAATTGTTAAAAATGATAAATTCTTACCGTAATTTTAGAGTCCCTATCTACTGTACGTGTTACTCCTCTGCCAACAATAATTGAAAATTACCCGACCTCGTTTTGCGAAAATGCGTCACGAGAGGGCGGGTACGATCCGTGATTTGTGTACAAAACATACACGGAACCACGAAGCTCGCACAGGGTACCAGTATGTTAACGGCTGTGTGCAAAAAGTGTACATGTGGAGAATTATCTGCACATGTTCGTCCTGGAAAGAAAGTATACCCGATCCGTGCTTTGTGTACAAACATATGGACACGCGTCTGGGAACTATTCTTTGTAGTTCCCAGACGCGTGTCCATATATGTTTCTACACAAAGCACAGATGGGGTATTTTACTTTACCTGACATGTATGCAAATTCATGCAAACAACGCCAAAGAGGGCGTTGTACTGTAAACCTGCTTATAAGTGTTCAAGGAATCAAGTAAAAGGTGCGTGTAATAACCATATCCACTACCAAAATTTATTTATTTTGTTAATTAATTGATTTTATTTTCTATTTTTGTAACTTTCATATGTTTAGTGTGGTTTTGTTGTTGTTAGATGTTTTTTTTTTTTTGAACACTCCAGTTCAGTTTACCTCAGTTCTGATTTTTATTCTTGGCTCAACTTGTAACTGGCCAAACCCATTCTACTACTAAATTTCTTCTCTTGGTTTTCATTTCTTAAGCAAACAGATGGCCTCGGATATGGACTGGCAGCCAGGAGTTTCGATAAAGACACCAAAAGTGAGTAAACAAAAACAAAAAGACATCAGGACAAGTGGCCAGTGAGAGGAAAAAGGATCCGAAACTGTTTTACGGGCAGTCTTCTCTGATTGGTCCATTTTTACATCATCTGCTGTACAGAAAAAAATGGCGATTGACATGAGTTAACTTTAAGACTGAATTGGATATGGCAGCTACAGTTATGACGTTTGCTAAGGGTGTTGCTAAATATGTCCTGTATTTCAACACATTATGATGCAAAAACTTCAGCGAAAGCTGTAGACACCAATTCATTCAAACTGTTGAGTTTTGCAGATGTTCAAAAAGATATTCCTGTTCTGTTCTAGTCTTTTAGATAAAAGGAACTAATTTAACTAATTTTTTTCTTCTTTTTCACATTTGTTTTATTTTAGATGGATGGGTCAAATGATGATGCTGAGGGAGAGGGTAAGAAATCCGGACGGAAGACCTGCAGGAAATTTGGTGCCCTTGCTAACCACATGAAGAGTTTCTTCAACCAGCCCGAGCTCAGCGATGTCTTAATCCGGTGTGGTGACATTCAGTACAGATCACACAGACTGATCCTCAGTGCCTGGAGTCCTGTGTTTGAAGACAGACTTGCCAAAGGAAGCAAACCAGCAAAAGGCGGCGACTGTAAGGAGCTACTTGTCATAGACGTTGACCCTGGTATCTCAGTAGACAGCGGTGGCAATACTGATATCAACGGAGGTCTTTCAACATTTTTAAACTTCCTGTACTCCGGAAAGGCCGATCTGACTGAAACTACAGTCAAGGTGATCATGAACTTGGCACAGGAATACAAGATCCAACCACTGCAGGAGTTGTGTGAGCAGTTCATCGGGAAAGAGATCGGCCAGCACAGTGTGGATAAAGCCTTGGAGTGGCTTGCAGAGGCAGAGAAGAAAAGCCTTGTTCTACTCCAGGAGAACTGTATGAAGGTGCTGCGTGCATACTTCCAGTACATTCCGGATGTTTCCTGGCAAGTACTACGCCTTGATCAAATGATTAGCATCATTGAAAGCTCAGAAGTTGTGGTGGAAGATGAATATGCTCTCTTTTCGAGGGTAAGTTTTAAGATGGAAAAGATATTTTTTAGAATCTTGGTTTACTTTATTGCATCTGAAAACTAAGCTAGCAATGTGTCAAAATGACCAATAAGAAACTGACTTCATGTTCAATAATACAAAAGTTTGATGACCATTGATGTTGATTATTTCTGGTTATTAAAGAGCAGGTCTATGTTTGGTATCACTCTTAAAAATAATTACAAACTTTTAATCAGAAGCCTACAGCAACTTTCCATAGTATAAAGTATTGTGAGAAACATTTCAAAACAAGTAGTTTGGTTAAGTAAAAAATATCAGTTTTTATGCCCCAAAAGATGCAGTAGAAGTTTTTTTGAGATTGTGATTCCTATCATTAGGAAATATTCTTCCTACCTGGTCGCCGACATATTCACTGCGGATTTTCAGAGATGAACGCAACCACCTTTTGAAATTTAATTTTCACATGTGTCTTTTGACCCATTTAGTATAGAATTGCTCACTTTTATCTTTGTTTTTGTTATGACTTCAACAAGTATGTTGGTGAAGAAAAATAGTACAATCATTTGTCTTTAGTACTTTTGTTTTATAAACCTGATATTTTCATATAATGTGTTTTTTCTCAGGCCTAGTTTTACAGGGAGCGAAGGCCATGACCACTGTTGCCCTTGTTCTGGTCTTGGTGCTATATTTTTCAGCCACTTTTTTAATTTCATTATCTCTTGATTGAATTTCAGATTGATACATGGATTGATTGTAGGGGAGGTAAAGAGGAACATATCTTGGAGAATCTTGAGAAGATTCTTCCCCACATCCGCTTCTCTAACATGACAATCTGGCAGCTGAAGCAAATCAAGAAAACAAAACTCGGCCTGCTCATCTCCACCAAGCACCCGGAGGTCATCATAGATGCCCTCCAAGCCCGCGCCCTAGCATCCGAGGAGACTGACTTCTTGGAGGTGTCTGAGCAATGCTTTGTCCCTCCCCGTCTGTACCTGAAGTACGTCTCCCCTGGGGGAAAGCTATCGAGCAAGCTATCAAGCAAGAGAGATTCAACAGACCTGTATACCCGCATTCGGTGTAGTAACTCTTTGACCGCCTATTCAGACCACCGGGCGACTGTGTGGCGAGCCAAGAAAGGCATTTACCAGCAAGAAGACCGAGAGAGCTGGGAGGTGAGGGTACGCTCTGCACAGGAGAACAAAGGTAGCCTATGGAGACTACAGTTTCTTGTGTTGCCATCCAAGGACCACATTAATAAGAAGATCAAGTTGGCTCTGAGCATCAAGATTAAGGAAGATGTGCTGGATCCGATCATTATTGTGTTTAGTGGGGTGGTTGCTAAAGGGGGAGCTCGAGGGGCAGCTGATGGTTTTATGTTGTTTACACCGTTCACCTTCGAGAAGAAACCTGAGTATGTTTACACAAGGGAAGCAGTGTATGTTGATTAACGCCTTATCACCAAAAACCCAGTTGCCCACAGACAGCCTAAATCCTCCACTATCCTTCTCTCTATAGACATTATGCACATGACGTCATTTCAGTAGGGCGCCCTCACCTAGAGGTCAAAAGGAGGTTGTTCATTGGCTAATCCTGTGCACCGCGCGTACACATCTGTGCGTTTTGATTGTTTCGTCACCGTTTTTCCACTAAGATGGCCGCTGGATGACGTCAATGCATAAGGTCTATTGGTACTTCATGACCTAATTTCATAGAAATGCTTGAGCACAAAATCTAGCGTAGCCCAACCAAATTATGCTTACAAGAATAAGATTCCAAGCCAAGCCACCATGTCACAAGTACTATTTGTGACTGGTATCCTGCTCATTGCGGCTTAGCAGAACATTTTTAAGCAATATTTTCTGCTTTTAAAGCAGCTCCATGAAATTGGACCCAGATACGATTGGCGTAGTGGAATGCACTGATGCTTTGTTTTGGAAAGAGCAATGGCACCAAGGCATTTTCTCCCAATAAAAGGACATTTCTATTGGGACATATTAGAAGAGCTAAGACAATACAATGACATGGGATTGTATCTACTTTATTCAAAGTTTCAAATCCTACATATCAGCTTTCAATTTAGTCAAGAGAAAACTGACCTCATACACATTTATTGAGTATCAAGTAATTAACCACAAGGAAAAATTAACAAAAAAAAGTTTAACTTTGACTTTTAGTGGTCAGGAACCATGACAAAAATTTAAAACATTTCTTATAAAACACATAAGAATTGGTAACATGATATGTTGTCGGGATCCCGGCAAAACATAATTTTGAGCACTTTATTTCACTGCTACTAATAATTGGCGGACTTTTTCGAGCAATGGCTCAAATGAAAGCTTGTAACTTTCTCGACCCCCATCAAAATACCTTTTGGGTCAAATCGGCCCAAAATCTGACATAGCATCTTTAAATGATGATACTGTTCACAAAAGCTCCTTGAAATTTGTAACTCCAGCCGTCGATTTCACAAAGAGTTAGGACTCGTCTTATCTTGAGTTAGGACGAGTAACTCTTCCTAACTCAGGATTAATCTTAAGGTCTGCATGCTACAGTGCAGGGTTGGGACTCGTCCTAAGTCCTAAGATTAGTCTTAAGTTAGGAAGAGTTTTGTGAAATCGACGGCAGGGTTTACTAAAATATGGAGATATGGCATTATTTCAACACACCTCCCATTCCCAAAATATTGATCTTCGTATCAGATTTTTTTGTCAGCAATGATTTTAACTAAACAATAATAAATACACAGCACCCTCTTGATCTTGATCTTGATATTTTTACTGCACAAATCGCCTCAGATGCTGCTGTTGACGTGCAGTCCCTCTGAAGTAAGGTGAGGAATTTGTCTGCATGAAATGTTTCTCAGATTAAACATTGAAGGGGATCTTCTCTCAAAATGCTATACATTATCGACAGCTACAGTGCTTACCTTTTTAAGATTTTAAGTAACAAATTTTGAGTAAATACCAAAGTTATAGGCCCCCTTTAACATTGCTGTATTTACAGTTGTTACATTATGTTTTACGATTGGAATTGTCCAGTAAGTACTTTTGTATTGTCATAGTTACATTAAAATAAACAGCTTGAATTGTACATGCGAATGAAGACTTTTGCCTTTGTCGGTATTTGAAGCGTTGTTGTGTTTTCTGACAGATTGAACAAAATGAGAGATAATAGTGATTGATTCTATTTAACTGTCTGAACAATTATTGGTTTTCTTCTCTTAACTTGAATATGGAGTAAAAAGACTCCAACTATTTGTAAAAATCACACAAATAAATCAGTAACATTTAACAAAGACTCTTTTGAGGGTCTTCGATTCCGTTTAGAGGTTATCGTTCCAATCCAAAAACCTACAGTCGATATCCCCATGGAGCACCTTAGCATGGGATGTCTCTAGTCACACCATTCAAAATATAAATGGTCTATTGATTATTCAGTCAATACAAAACGTGTAAAAACATTTATTATGCTTCATATTTTCGTTAATGAAACGTGATTTAGGCCTTTTATTGGACTTTGGTTTATTTCTGGTAGGTTTCTTTTTGGCACTCACTCCCCCCCCCCCCCTCCATTACTCACACTCTCCCCGCCCATCGACTCACCACAAGTTGTGTGCAAGTTCACTCTTGAGGGCGTGCGTCGTTTGAGTAGTTTCGTAGTTTCGTAAAGCCCGGCGCGCCAATCGTGCAAGGGAGAAGACAGGCGGAATCGGCTCTAATAAAAGTTTTAAGAGGACTTGATAATTCGATAACATAACGACGAATATACAGAGGATTCCGGAACATATGATGGATAGTAAGTAGGTCATCCCATATTTCTATTTGGGGCGGCAAATTTTCAAAGATTCATTTATTTAATATCTCAAAATCTTACTACGTCTACAATACATACCCATAGCATACATGCAAACAGTGCAACTGCAATGCAATTGCCTGCAATGCAATTGCAAAAGTAAGAAGGCTGAACTGAACTTCTGAAGCCACTCATTTATTATTTATTCATTTAAATTCAACAGATTCACATTCCATTGCAGCATACTTTTTTCTGCGATGGGTTTTGGTCATCATTTTCCCCCACTAATCCGTCATTTTCATGAAATAATGCAGCTCTTGACTTGACAACAATTAAAGGGACACACCGGCCGAATTGGGCTATTTGGGCTACAAAATAGACTATGACTTCAACGGTCTTCCAGGAATGAAGAAGAACAGTCCTTAAAAAAAATCATAAAATTTAGCCGTTTTTGAGCATTTTAAGACAAAAACGCAGGTCGCGTGATTGTTCTAACCAAAAAGTGGTACAAACAATCACGTGACCTTCCAGGCTAGTTTTACTTTCAGCCGTCTAAAAGTAACTTACTTAACCAAATTTAAATCTTTTTTTACAAAATTATTTACGAATAATTGACGAAAAAGATCATGTATTCAAATTATCGCTACAAAATGTAAATAATGGTGAAAAATCTAACGTAAAATAATTTTTCGCTAAATACGTAACATTTTGATGATTTTTTTTACAGCAACCATCTATAAAAACATTATTTATGATTCTACACCCCTAAATTACGTAAACGGTGAGCCGGTGTGTCCCTTTAAATTAAAATTAAATAAATAAGAAATTCACGCTTTTATTGTATTCTCACGGTATCCATTCTCACCATGCTCACAGTTTGAGTTGTCTGCCTTTCTACTGTAGAACCAGTTGTGATAACGTAACCCTCCTGTCGACGACAGGAGGGTTACATTATCGCAACTACTGTAGTATACTAGGTAAGATGACCATCATAAGGTTTATCGCGATTTAGAAATGCAAGTGAAGGAAAGGGGGGGGTGGTTTTCTATGCAGTTTCTACGACTCGCGCACGCAATGCCTATACCTTTGTGTGGGTTCACCAGCGCCCTCTCTTGATATTTTGCTATTCACGATAAACCTATCCATGGACTAGCCCCACTTGTGTGGCCAAGGCTAAGGATTCAGCTAGCCTTGGCCACACAAGTGGGGCTATGCATGGACAGGAGGATGGAAGAGAATGGAGTTCGAAAGAAGGGACTTCAAAAGCTGAACCCGTGGTACACCGCGATCATTTAACGACACTTCGTATTATCACCCACATACCTTAAAATATATATATACAAACAAACAATGGGCGACCTGGTGTCTGTGAGTTTGCGAGTGCGCTCTTGGTTCTTCACACAACTATGGCGTCGTATGGATATAATTATAATTAAGGAAGGAAGGAAGAGGAAGGAAGAGAATGGAGTTCGAAAGAAGGGACTTCAAAAGCTGAACCCGTGGTACCACGATCATTTAACGACACCTCGTATTATCACCCACATACCTTAAAATATATATACAAACAAACTATGGGCGACCTGGTGTCTGTGAGTTTGCGAGTGCGCACTTGGTTTTTCACGCAACTATGGCGTCGTATGGATATAATTATAATTAAATCAATTATTCTGAGCCGAGGGTCATTCACCCATGGAAATTATAATTAGAATAGACCCAACTAGGATGCTGCACTCGGTTTCATTTTTCATTTCATTTCAAAACTGAAAGTGTTTAAAAAAAATGTACACCGTACCTATACAAATCTTAATTTTTGCAATGTTTACTCCATGTAAAGGAAACAACTTTGAAATGGACTACGACTACGAGGAGGGCATACTGAATGCTTTGTCTGATGAAACAAGAAGGGAAAGAGCAAAGAACAAAGAAAATTTTGATCGTCAGCTCAGAAGAACAAGATGTTTGGTAAGCATGATCACTCAAAGGCAGTGGACACTATTAAACCCTGCTGGGTGTTCAAGGCGCAGAATTACTCAATTATTAGCAAAAAGCTTACTCAGTAACGAGTAATGGGGAGAGGCTCCCTCTGAAGTAACGTAGTTTTGGAGAAAGAAGTAATTTTCCACAAATTTGATTTCGAGACCTCAGATTAAGAATTAATTTGAGGTCTCGAAATCAAACATTTGAAAGCACACAACTTTGTGTGACAAGGGTGTTTTTTCTTTTATTATTATCTCGCAACGGCGATGGCCGATTGAGCTCAAACTTTCACAGGTTTGTTATTTTATGCTTATGTTGAGATACATTAAGTGAGAAGACTGGTCTTTTACCATTACCAATAGTGTCCAGTGTCTTTAAAGATTGGGGGGGGGGGGGGTGCTGCAACTGCGGAGTTCATAATTTCAAAAAGCCCCAACTTAAGTCCCATCCACATTAATAAATTGAAAAGAAAAATCTCTTGTTTCTCTTACAGAAAGAAGGCCTGCAAAAACGGCATGAGATGAGAATGAGAATAACGGAATTACATCCTCCCGTTTTGCTCGTACAGTGTTTGTCAACACTTTTCGACAATCCCAGGTTGAGTGACGTAACTCTGAAAGTTGGCACGCGTTCCTACCACGCCCACTCACTCATACTCGGTACTTGGAGTGAAATCTTCAAGACGATGCTTTTTGATGAGAAATGGGCACCAAAACCAAGTGGCGACAGTGTCCGCACCCAGACACTGAATGAGCCAGAAGACTGTGCTGACTGCTTTGAACACTTCCTGAAATTCATGTACACAGAAGAACTGGAGCTGACCAAAGAGACTGTACACCCTATGCTGCTATTGGCTGACAAGTATATGGTCAGTGATCTTCATGAGATTTGTGAAGCGTATCTAATGCAAGTATTAGAATCAACAACAACACCTTGGGTTGACGCTGTGCAGGCTATGACAACGGCAACAGAGGGGCTTACTAGGATCCAGGAAAAGTGCTACAGTCTCATGGAAAACAACTTTTATGCAATACGAGAGAGTAACAACCTAGGGCCTGATGTTTTTCTTGCTTTACTGGGTAGATCGGGCCTGGTCGTTCCTAGCGAGAAGTTTGTGCTCCGTAGGGCAATAGCTTGGCTCAGCAAGAACCGTGTTGAATTGGAAGGACTGATTAAGCAGGTTTTGTCACTGATTCGTTATGAGCACATCCCGGCAAGAGATTTGGAAAAGCTGTCATTTCTGGAACAGTCTTTAATACTCCAGCCGATGCTGAAGGAGTGTGTGTTTGAGGCATTCAAGTACAGGGCATTTGCAGGGGAGGGCTCATACACCAGCATGGCTAGATTTTCCGACCCTCGTGTCTACATGGAGCCAGAGTTCTGCGTAAGAATATCCAACCCTGTGTGTCAGCATCAGGTGGAATCATCACCCTTCAGACGGCTTACTCTTGAAAAGGAGGAAGAGGATAAAGAATTCGAACAGTTTGAAAAGTTCAAGTTGTTTTGTCCTGTGGCGCGTCAGGGAGAACAGGGGAATGTGTACCTCATTAACGAAGACATGTGGAAAGTCGGTGGTCGCGCTGTCAAAGAAGATGACGCAGCTAGGTGGAGCATAAAGTTCAGAGTACTACCACATTTTGAGGATATTGGACGAAGCTTTGTCATGGCATTGCTCGTTAGCAAAGACCAAACATACAGTGACTGTATTTCCTCTGTGGCTAAAGGAGATGTTGGGAAGAAACTAGAGCTGGATGTACCTTGGGAGGATCTAGATTGTAGCCCTCAACACCTTTGGATAAAAGTGGCAATTTTTATTTCGGGTTGTGATAAGAGTTGGGTAAAGAAGTAGACAACTTTTTTTCCAGTCTTGTGTGCCTACAGGGTAGAGTTTTAATAAGTTTTTCTCGGGGGTAGTATTAATACTATTTTTTTTTTTTAAGTGACATGTGTAAATTTTTCCAGTGACACTCACTCAGGACACAAATTTATTATGAAAGAATCAAATGGACAGATGTTTGGTGTGTCATAAGGATCCAACACCACGGGTACACATTATTGGACTCTCACTCTGACCAATGTTCATGTTGAAACTGCACAGCAGGAATGGCTTTGGGGTGCAGTACACACTTTATAGCTCAAAGAGCAGTATGGACAATAGTGGTAATTACTCAAAATAATTGTTAGCATAAAAACTTATTTGGTAAAGAGCGACGGAGAGCTCTTGATAGTATAAAACATTGTGAGACACAGAAGTAACATAGTTTTTGAGAAAGAGGTAATATCTCACTCAAATAATACAAGACTTCAGCTGAAGCCTTTTATTAAGCATGTGAAAGCACACAAATTAGTGCAACAAGATTTGTTTCTTTCTTATTCTCTTGCAAATCGATGACCAATTGAGCCCAACTTTTCACAGGTTTGTATTTTATGCATGTTGGGACACACCAAGTGAGAATAGTACTGGTCTTTGACAAAACCAAATGTGTCCAGGGGTGGATTTCACAAAGGTAGTCCTAACTTAGGACTAGTCCTAGGCAATGCTAAGAGATAGGACCAGTCCTAAGATAGGATGAGTTACTGGTCCTGACTTAGGACCAGTCCTATATCTCTTAGCATTGCCTATGACTAGTCCTAAGTTAGGACTACCTTTGTGAAATCCACCCCTGTGCCTTTAACCCTTTAAACTCGACCCTTTTGGGGCATCTTTACATTTGATTTGCTACTGCCCCCTGCACTGAGTTCGGAACTCAATACTCCAATGTTCAAGAACAGATGTCTCCAACAAAAAAGTGTTTGACTTTGAGTATTGTGGAGAAGATAAAAAATGTCAAAGACAGTGGACACTTGGTAATTACTCAAAATAATTATTAGCATAAAACCTTACTTGGTAACGAGAAATGGGGAGAGGTTGATGGTATAAAACATTGTGCGAAATGGCTCCCTCTGAAGTGCCAGAGTTTTCAAGAAAGAAGTAATTTTCCACGAATTTGATTTCGAGACCTCAGATTTAGAACTTGAGGTCTCGAAATCAACCATCTAAACGCACACAACTTCGAGTGACAAGGGTGTTTTTTCTGTCATTATTATCTCACAAGTTTGATGACCGATTGAGCTCAAATTTTCACAGGTTTGTTATTTTATACATATGTTGAGATACACCAACTGTGAAGGCTAGTCTTTAACATTTACCAATAGTGTCCACTGCCGTTAACCTAATCACATGTAGGCAAAACAACAACAAGAGTGTTGGAAAATAAAATATTGATCAACTTGGCAATGGCAAGTTTATAATAGATGTTAAATTTGCATCGGGGATAAAGAATATTAATTTTGGCTTTTACCCATACACCAATGTGTGTTAGCACTGATGTGTGTTAGCACACTGGCAAGTTGTTTGCATAATTGATTTGCCTTTTCAACTTTTTTAACACACCTACCTCTGTTTAAAACAGAGAAAAAGAAAATGAGTGGGAAATGATCAAATCCATCAATTTATAGACCTTAAAAGTGTTTGGATGTACTTTTTACACAATATGTTAAAATATAAACACTTGACATCAGCTAGACTCTTGGTTTATTGTGAATGTCAAGTACAAATGTTTGCATGAAGTGATTGAAATTAAAACATGTAAAAACATCATTGTTGACTGCCTGGTAATTCACTAAGGAATTCCTTGTTCCATCGGCATGGATTCTGTAGCCTAATATCATATTCATAGAGCTGCGTATGGGTACAAAAAGAAGCTTGAGCTGCGTATGGGTACAAAAAGAAGCTTAAAAAAAGAAGCATAACAAAATCGCGCTTGCTCTTTTTTATAGATATTTGATGACCACTTGTTTTCAGTTCACAAAAATATATTGTCTAGCAACAGTTTCTGAATCCTCTTTGCACATCCCGGGGAATTCCAATTTTGTGAAATTTTGCACTGACGAGTAAACAAATAATGATTGTGTTGTGGTTTCCATTGTCCGTTGTGGGTATGTTCAGTGTACCATAAGAAAGATTTTTCAACATAGTTTGGACTTCGTTTCCTTGTATGATATTGCAAACTCGTAAAGTTGGTAATATGAACAAACTGTGTGTCTGAAATTCGGCTAGCAAATTTTTTGACAAGTCTCTTGTTCCTGCTGAGGGTTGACGGAATTTGTATCCTGAGTTATTTCTCTTCTACAACCATTCTGGAGATGAATCAGGTTGGGTGACTTTGCTGGTGGCTGAACTTCACAAAATTCTGTTTTTAAGTAAGTAGAATCGAAGCATTTTTCCCACATTAGAAACTAAAACCCTTCTTTGTCATCTTTTCGTGGGGCTGTTATTGCTGTTGCATGTTCACTTTTTTATGAAAGTCCCCTTGGCTTCTCAACCAGAATTAATGAAATATTAACTGTGTATGACTACATGAGTGTACATACCAACCCTGTTCTTTGACTTTAAAAACCAAGTTAGATCAGTAACCGACCCTTAGCATAAGTTGCTATTGTCGATGCTAACTTTGGAAACATGCATGCAAGTATGTACTGTTCACAACTCGCCGTCAATGGTATGTCTGCATTGACTTCAGTGTGAGGGTGGCATTTGGGCTTGTTATGTTCTATCTGAAATTTCCTATCTGAACTTTCATTTCATCAATTAATATTGTTGTAAACTAAAACCAATTAATTTATAAACTAAAGGGATCAGGGGTCGATTTCACAAAGAGTTAGGACTAGTCCTAACTTATGACTAGTCCTGGGAGATATACAAATTGCATGGATAGTCCTAAGTTAGGACGAGTAACTGGTCCTAACTTGAGATAAGACTAGTCCTAACTCTTTGTGAAATCCACCCCAGGCCCTGTACAAGCCTAGGCTTTTTCCTGGTGCTCTCTACGTATCACCCGTTGAACCAAATGCCTGTGTGTTTTAAGATTTTACAATTCTGATGTTTGGAAACAAACAAGCAAACAAAAATTACAGGGGAAGGGGTGAACGAGTATAAAAATGCCTATAGAGCAGGATTTGAATTGCAATCTCCAGTTGAGTTTACCAACTGAGCCCCATATTGATGTTCTCTCTGATCTGTCAATCTCTGTTCATCAGGAATATCTTTCACGATATCTTTTTTCTGACTATCGCCCCCAAACTTCTTTTTTTCGTTCAAATTTTCAGATCCAAATGTAGTTTCACAATCGCAATGGATTTAATAGATAGTGATGATTTTATTAGAAGAATGGCATCACGGATGGCTTTTCTTGCTGCTTTTGAAGAACATCAAATAGAAGATACAGATCAGGTTGGTATATTTACTTTGATTAATTTTGCACTTTTAGACCATCCTCTCAAATTTAAACACGTGTTTATAAAATACCATACAGATTTCTACAGTGATTTTGTTACAGTACATACCCATACTCTATAGAAATTAATGTGACAGTTTGCCTGTAAGCTGTCCCATGTGATTGAGCACAAGATATCTTGTGAATGATAACTCCCGAATAAGGAGAGGTCCTTCGTGTATATGAGTCTGTACAATCGTGCGACTGTTCCTCAGATCAGCTGATTTCTACTTTTTTTAATCTCGATTTTACCATTCAAAATTGAAAATTACTATACAAAATCATTGTGAGTAGAGCGTTTTGTTTGTGAGTAGAGCCTTGTGTCTGTGGACCTTTCAACAGACTTGATGAAATTGGACAAAATTAATGTCCTTACCAGACAAAAACTGTGACAATAAATATGCTTCCGCCTAACTTTCAGCCACTCATTTGCAGACCAAACCTTATTGGTCAGCCTTGTTTTTAAATCACTAGCAAGCCAAACCAAACTTACGTAGGCCTAAAGCCTAATTCTCTCATTGGTTGTCTTAAATATCCTTAACTTCACAGGTCACACACTGTTAACTCTAACACACACAAAACGCAACAGTGTAACCAGTCTTCATTAAAGGGAGTAATGTGCAAAGTTTGTAATCTTTTTTACTTAAAGAAAAAAATTATAGAACACGATAAAACAGTGTGAGCAATTGGTAGTTTAAGTAAAGTAACAACACGGATCATTAACTTCTTGTCATACCTCACACTTTTTTTAACACAAGCAGTTTGATGACCCATCTCAAGACCAAGACGAAACTCAACCCAGTGATCATCTTCCGCTAAAACTCTCGCCATTCTTCGACAGCGGCAGTCTAAGTGACATCACTTTGATGGTTGGGTCAAGCGTCTTCCACGCCCATAAGCTGATCCTATCTTCATGGAGTCCAGTATTCAAGGAGATAATACTCAAGAGGTCAAACTCAGATGAGCCACATGTCTTGGAGGACGATCAAGAATATGAGGTGATGTTCTCTGACTTTTTAAAGTTCATGTATACAGAGACCATTGAGATCAGTAAAGATACTGTCTATTCCTTCCTCAAGCTTTCTAAGAAGTATAAAGTCGATGAGATTTGTGAGCTGTGTGAGGAGTTTCTAATAGGAGAGGTTTCCAATGACACTATAGCCCTCCAAACACTCACAGATGCAGAAGAGTTCAACTATCCGATTCCTCTTTAAAAAAAATGAGTCCGAGTTTGTTTCTTAAGATGTTGGAGAGCTCCGACCTGGTTGTGCTAAGTGAAAGGCATCTTTTCAATCAAGCTGTTGATTGGCTTTACACAGGTGGTCATGACTATCATAAGTACACTAAGGAAGTCATCTCCAAGATTCACTTTACCCATATGTCCTCCTTAGATCTCAGTTCACTTAAAAGAGGAATTCAAACTCCCACTGTTGTGTCTGATAGGAAACTGCAGATCCAAAGTTCACTGAATGATTCAGGTCTTCAAGATTCAATTCATGACGCTTTTGAGTGGAAAGCTCTTGTATCTGAGGAAAAGGAATTAAGTCTTCTTCCATGTGACACAAAAAGCACCTTATCTAAAAAACATTGTGTTGAACCTCGTATTTGCATCTCAGGGCCAGTCAGTAGTAACTATCAGCATCTGAGTTTGTCAGAAAAAAACCCCAACGTGTTGAGTGTACTTGTTACTACTAGTGTGTCTGCCTATGACACCTTATTAGACGAGTCTTGTTTGTGGTGGGTTATTGGATCAAAATGCTTCAACGCAAAATCTAAGAAATGGGAAATTAGTTACCAGTTAAAACCCGACCAAAATCATATAGGCGGTACATATCGTTTGGTGATACTGACACGTGTTAGGCCCCACATGAATCCAATCGTGACAACTTCTGAAGGAGTTGTAACAGAAACAGAAGTCAAAGTAGAGCAGGTACTTCACCATGCTGAGGTTAATCAAGAACTTGGGTCAGTCGAGATAAAAGTTGTTGTCATGGTGAGAAATTCTCACCGTTTTTGGGACCACTTGCAGATGCCCAAAGAACCCATTTATGTAGACTCAGAAATAGAGGTGAGGCTATCAGACTTTTGGCCCATGAATTATGAAAATGACCCGGAATTATTTCTAAATCCATGGTAGTGGTAGTTGGCCAACTATAAAGTAAACAAAAAACTTGTTATAAAAGCATGTTGTCTTGTTAAAATTGAGTCCGTAGTGTGATGTCACAGTGCTGTTTTGAATTCTAGGTGTTTGGTAGCCATGGCGACCTTACACTTTCGTAGTATACTACAGAGGAAGAGTCCTAAATAGGGCTAGGCGCTTGGGGGCTTTTCATGAAACTCTGTGCCTTTTTTTAGCCCAGCGATGAACATGGTTTTACGTTATGGGAAAATTCTGATTGGGTTCTAACCAAGTACATGTAATCATTATGCACTCATTTACCTTTACTGTGATATTTTTAATCGGCTCCGGAACTCCCCTTCCCAACTTCTTAAAAATGTAGATGTCACTCTGATAAATCAAAATTAGCATATGTAAAAAATATCAGATAAGTGGTCATAAGAGGAGGCTCTTGAGGTTTTCTAATTTCAAGATACTTAACACAGATTACCTGCCTCATCCTAAAAGATTTCTAAAAAGTTATATTTTTCTTTTTTAATATTTAGTTTTTAAAAGTGCTTGACACAACATGATATGTCTCTTTCCTCATCAAACAACAATTTTGTTTCTCTGCTAGAAGCTTAACAAATGTAAAAAATATCAGATAAGTGGTCATAAGAGGAGGCTCTTGAGGTTTTCTAATTTCAAGATACTTAACACAGATTACCTGCCTCATCCTAAAAGATTTCTAAAAAGTTATATTTTTCTTTTTTAATATTTAGTTTTTAAAAGTGCTTGACACAACATGATATGTCTCTTTCCTCATCAAACAACAATTTTGTTTCTCTGCTAGAAGCTTAACAAATGTAAAAAATATCAGATAAGTGGTCATAAGAGGAGGCTCTTGAGGTTTTCTAATTTCAAGATACTTAACACAGATTACCTGCCTCATCCTAAAAGATTTCTAAAAAGTTATATTTTTCTTTTTTAATATTTAGTTTTTAAAAGTGCTTGACACAACATGATATGTCTCTTTCCTCATCAAACAACAATTTTGTTTCTCTGCTAGAAGCTTAACAGGTCTTTCCTGACCAAACTATACAAAGCAGAAAGATTTATTAAACACAGATGCATCTTTTAATTTCCACTTGTTTTATTATTTCGTTTATTTGGCACACAGAAAATTGACAACGGATCATCAAAAATGAAAATCCATAAACGTTCACAATCACAGCAATATAAACACTTGTGTAATAAAACCTACTCGAAAAAAAGGCTCAATAAAAATGTGCTGATAATAACAATATTAATACAGAATATTATTTTGGTTTTGATCTTGGCAAAAATGTGTGATAAAACCAAAATTATATTATTTTTTCCCCTCAAGTAACTATTTCATAACTTTAATATTAATATAAGCAAAATACTCAGCCGCCTAATTTAAAAACAACTCATTTAGTAAAGCACCTTAATTGTTACTTACATTTTTGCCTGTATAAAAATGTGATATTTGGTAACTTAAAGGCAGTGGACACTATTGTTAATTACTCAAAATAGTTATTAACATAAAACCTTACTTGGTAACGAGTAATGGGAAGATAGTATAAAACATTGTGAGAAACGGCTCCCTCTGAAGTGACATAGTTTTCGAGAAAGAAGAAGTTTTCCACAAATTAAGTTTTGAGATCTTAGATTTAGAATTTGAGGTCTCGAAACCAAGTTTCTGAAAGCACTCAACTTCGTGTGACAAGGTTTTTAATTTTTTTTTAATTATCTCGCATATGTTCAGATACACCAAGTGAGAAGACTGGTCTTTGACAAATAACAAATAGTGTCCAGTGTCTTTAAGCAATTCCTGTATACTGCATAGAATGGGACGAAAAACTAATAAACACATTTTTATTATCTAATTATTAGCAAACTTTAACTACGTTTATATTGCCACTAGACTCAAAATGCTGAAAGATAAATAATTATTGCAGCTTTAATTATCTTTAAAAATTGGGTCCATATTTCAATTTCTGCTGGAATCGAAGTGCAGACTTTTTGTGCACTTTATAACTCATTTTATATCAAGACCGCTCGTTTTAAACATGGGGAAATAGAATGATTTTTTTGTATGTGATTGCCAAGATTGGTGATATAATAGTACATGAAATTACTAAGAAAAATGTGTATCAATTTTGTTCATGTAAAACCATCGCACCTTTTGCAAAGCTGCAGTTTGTACTATTTTAGAGTTAAATTTAAAACTGAAAGTCTGGAAATGTTGATTTTCAACTTTCATTTGTTTTGTGTTTGGTATTTACATGCATTTATTACAGGACATTATTTCAAATATGTCGTAGTATAGGCCTACTAAGACTTGCATGACTAATTAAGAGTGACAAGTTTAGTAACAAAAGCTGGCTAGCACTTTGGTAGACGTTTTGTTGTACAACTGCTACTGTCACTGGTAAATATCTGAATTAGGTTAGAGATCGCCCTACAAGGCCCCCACTCCATACCCAGCAAAACTAGCCAAATGCCTGGTTTGGATCGGGGGTGTGGTCTTTTCTTATAGTATAAAGTATAAATGGAATTTATAAACATTTCAGTTCACCGAATTAATTTACTAACATTTTACTATAAAAAGCTTAATGTATTTATCTTTAAGAAGTTAAGTACTACATTATTTACACATGTGTTAATCAATCCAAAGTACTCTGTAAATTGAAAATCTTTATCTAAATTTATCTTAAAATTCATCTAACTGGTCTTCAGATTGAAATGCAAAGTGTTCATCGAAATGTAAAACTAATTAAAAAAAAGTCTTTTGGCTGTCTGGCAAATTTGTGAAAATCTTGAACCATGCTTTGTTGAGAGCGACAAGTTCTGAATTAAATGTTTATGTGTTAATTGTTGCTTGCCATGGAATAGTGCATTTAATGGCCTTGTTACGGGAAACTTTGAGGCAACCAACTCCACTGAACTGAACCAACTGCAGTGCGCATAGTACAAGACCACTTTGGTTAACACAGGGGTCATTCTTCAAACATTGTCTTCATTCGATCCCCAAGAAACATGTGTGAACTTTGCAGTGCGCATAGTACAAGACCGCTTTAGTAGCACAGGGGTCATTCTTCAAACATTGTCTTCATTCGATCCCCAAGAAACATATGTGAACTTTGCAACGTAAATGTCTTTTCTTCTGCAGTGTCCTGTGTTTTAAGTCTTAGAATCACTAAAGGTAACATGAAATTTGACCTAGATGTTATTTTCTTACAGAAATGTCTTAAATGACCTGTTTTAATATAGCACTTTAGCAGTATCTTGTTCAACTAATGTGTTGCTCTGCTTTAAAAATAATTTCAAAATGGCTAGATCGCACAGGTTCAATAATTGTCTATAGATCTTATGCTCTTGGTTAAAGAAAACACAAATATTTAAGAATAAATTATTGAGATAGCACTCAAACAGTATCTCATTCAATCATTTTGTTTCACTACTGTAACAATTTATATCAAAATGGCCAGACAGTAACAAGCTCATTAAAGTAGTATTTTATAATCTAAATTGCCATGATTCTAGTGTCTAGCATTTGAGCTAAAATTGCATGCAAAACCCCCCCCCCCAAAAAAAAAATACATCAGAATTTAGACTTTTTAGAAGAGCACAGACTTTCAAATAATGTGCATAAAATTTACAAACGGAAACAAAGACTATAGCTTCTGTAAACCCTGTAAATTATTTGTAAATCTGGGAACTTTTTTTTTTTTCTGTACCGAAAGTGTATAATGGCTTTAATCTTTGTGAAAGCGACCTTGTGTAACAACAATTTAGAAACCTTTGAGTTCTTGTTGTTAGGGTCCATGTTTCAAAGCCATACAGCAAAACATTTTCAATGTTGGCAAGCAACTCGTGGCAAGGTTAGGAAGAGTGATGTTATCCATTGAATGAAACCTTAAAGTCTTGTTCTTGTAAAGCTACTTATTAACATTAGCAAACTCTGAAACTAACTGTGTTTGCATTAATTGCCACTAAACCAAGAGATAAATTTTCATTATTGCATTTCTGGGTTGATTGCACTCTTTGTAAGTTCACAAAAATGTATTGTCTAGCAACAGTTTCTGAATCATCTTTGCTTGGAATCCACAGCTCTATAAATATCAAAGTTCGTCAAAGTTATCTGGTCTTTAGATCAATAAACTATGCCCAAAAGGATTGTGGGACATTGCACATCCCGGGGAATTCCCATTGTGAGACATTTTGCAATGGGTAAGTAGTGTAGTGATTGTGCAGTGATTTCCTATTGCCTGGTTGTGTGTTCAGCTGTATATCAGATGGTATGATGATTTTTCAAGTTGGCCTTGAACCTTCAGAACCTTCAGAAATGTATACTGTATGAAAACGCCTGGAGTGGCATTCTAAACATACATTTTGTCATGCATGTGACAGGCTGGTTTCATGTAATTTTGAAATGTGCTTTTTGGGTCAGATTCCATATGGGTTCCATGTATAATACTGCAAGTCCATAATTTGGTATGAGTTTTCATTTAGAACATTAGGGGTGTGTTTCCGGAGTCTTTTCTTCTCTACTACAACCACCAGAGAGGTGAATCAGGTTGGGTGACTTTGCTGGTAGCTGAACTTCACAAAAACCTGTTTTTAAGTAAGTAGAAGTTTAAGCATTTTTATAGCATACAATTAGGGCCTAAGGCTATAAATTGGTAGTGGTGATTCTGTGTTAAAGAAACCTGGCTGAATACCAAAAAGGTATAGACCAGCAGTAGAGAACTTAAAAGGAGAATAAGGAGGCAAGTAAATGGTTTGTAATTGGCGTGAATGAATTTCTTATGATAATCGTATATTTGTAAAAAGAATTATGGTAATTTTCTGGATTGAAAAATTTGCTTATTATGTTGTTTTTAGGAATCATGTATTACAACTATTTGTGACTGTTTATGTTCTCCCACTCCTAGCAAAACGAAACTTGTAGTCGTAGTTCAGACAACCATGTTGGGGGGGGGGGGGATTACTGAAACCGAAACTTCTTTGTCTTCTCTCCGTCTACATCGGGCTCTTGGATAGTACTACTTGCGATAACCTAACCCTCCTGCTGACGGTAGGAGGGTTACGTTATCGCGACTAGGCTAGTACAGAATACATTTTGTTTTTTTCAAGAGTCTCATTGGATTCTCAACCATTATTAATTAATGAAGTGAAAGTAAGAAAAATATTTAATTGTCAGATAACATGGTTGTACTAACAACCCTGCTTTGACTTTGAAAACCAGGGCCCAAGTCATAGAGCTGCTGAAAGACGAAAAGTAGCTAAGCGCAACAAAATTATGCTTTCCCAGCAGATCAAGGTTACCAGCCGAAATACCATGTCACCTGTACAATTTGTGAGTGGTATCCTTTTCAGCAATATTTTCTGCTAAAGCAGCTTTATGAAATTTGGGCCTTACTTATAATTGTATGAGTAACACACCCCCTGTCTTGCCATAGCTCCACGGTTCAACTTATCGAAACATCCCATTACAACTCTTTGCCAATGATGTGTCTTCATTGACCTCAGTAGTGCACCGTTTGGTCATAGCAATATGCAAGACTTTATCACAAATACTTGGTACGTGTTGAGATAACAAAGTTTGAATGCTAGTAGACAAAGCATGCACCTCATTCAACACTAGCAATTGTACAATGGGAATTTGAGAAAAGATCTATTGGGGTCTACTAGGGAAGGGGTGAACCAATATAAAATGAGTAGAGTTGGATCTGAACTGCATTATGTGCCTGGTGCTCTTCCAACCTTAACCACATAATGTTATGGTCTCTAATCTGTTAATATCTTTGTTCAGCAATATCTTGCCCATAAAAATTGTCTAATTTTTGTCCATTCAATTTTTCAGATCGACTGTTTCACAATGACATCGCGTGTGTTACACTCTAGACGAGATCAACAAAAGCAAGATTTAAAACAGGTTGTTATTTACTTTTTATTTATTTAAAACTTTTAAGCTATTCTTTCAATTATTGTACACAGATTTTAGGATACCAAACAAATTTCTAAAAGAGGATGGGTCTGCATAACTTTTTGAAGACATACTTTTGGGAAATTAATGTGAAAGTTTGCCTATAAATCGCCCTGTATTATAGGACTCTACTAAGACTTACGATAGCTGGTGAATGGTAACTCCCAAAACAAGAGCAATGCTGATCATTAACCACGGTGAGCAGTGCCAGGCAGTGCCAGTGGGCGGGCCCGCAGAACCAGCCAATTTTGCCCAGCACTCTATAATAAGCAAAATTAACTGCTGCCAAGATCAGATTTCTCCCAGATTGCACTTCAGCAATGATGGCCTCATATTTTTAAAAGAGCCCACCACTAAAATTGGTCTAGCTACACTGTCCTGAACTTTTAACTTGTCATGCCTCAATGTGTTTACAATGCATCCCCTTTTTCAACTTCTGTTAACTCTGAGCAGTGTGCTGACCCATCTCAAGACCAAGATGAAACTCAACCCAGTGTTCATCTTCCGCTAAAACTCTCGCCATTCTTCGACAGCGGCAGTCTAAGTGACATCACTTTGATGGTTGGGTCAAGCATCTTCCACGCCCATAAGCTGATCCTATCTTCATGGAGTCAAGTATTCAAGGAGATGTTACTCAAGAGGTCAAACTCAGATGAGCCATATGTCTTGGAGGACGCTCAAGAATATGAGGTGATCTTCTCTGACTTTTTAAAGTTCATGTATACAGAGATCATTGAGATCAGTAAAGATACTGTCTATTCCTTCCACAAGCTTTCTAAGAAGTATAAAGTCGATGAGATTTGTGAGCTGTGTGAGGAGTTTCTAATAGGAGAGATTTCCAATGACACTATAGCCCTCCAAACACTCACAGATGCTGAAGAGTTTGGATTTACCAAGGTGTATGACCACTGTTTCAAATATTTTGAAACTAACTTATTTCGTCTATCTGATAAGTATTTAAAGAAGATGAGTCCAAGTTTATTTCTGAAGCTATTGGAGAGCTCTGATCTGGTTATGAAATCAGAAAGTAAAGTTTTGGATAAAGGTCTTGATTGGCTTTACACAGGTGGTGCTCAAAGACAGGAAAAGTACACTGAGGATTTCATTTCCAAGATCCGCTTTGTTTATATGTCATTTTCAGAGCTTAGTATACTTAAAAGCGAACTTCCAACTCGCCCTCACTTGGATGACAGTTCAAAGCAATGTCTGCTAAGGTCACTTAGTGATGCTTATGAGTGGAAAGCTCTTGTATCTCGCGGGGAAAGCGGATTATGTGGTCTTCCAAATCTCTTAAGAACCACCTTATCTGAAAAACATTCTGTTGACCCTCGCTTTTACATGCCATATCAGTTCAAAGGTTATCACGACTTTGAGACCCTATATTTATCAGAGAGCCGCCAACATAAGTTGCGGATCGCCACTACTGGTGTGTATGCCTATAACATTGAATCACATCTGTCCTTTCCGTGGTTTGTTACTGGTTCAAAATTCTATGACAAAAAATCAAAAAAATGGGAAATTTGTTTGCGTTTCACACCTGATGAGATGCATATGAACCGTACATATCATTTGGTGATAATGACAGCTCAAGGGAACAGCTGGTTTGACTTCCAGCCATTTGTGACAACTTCTAAAGGAGTTTTAACAGAAACAGAAGTCAAAGTAGCACTTATCAAGCTTGCTAAAGAACTTCAGTCAGTTCGACTAAAAGTGTTCATCGTGGTTACCATGACAAAATTTGAACATATGAGGGACCAGATACAGCTACGCAAAGAACTTGAAGCGCAGATGAGCTTAGGTGTACACGGCTCATTCTACTGATAAGTTTGAATTGCTGCCAATGGGAATGCAGATGCAGTGCCTTATTTTGATGGTCATATAGGTAATACACATGATGAATGTTATAGCCATAATACATTTGTATAGATATTGTGTGACCAGAATAATTAGCTAAAGTATAAGGTAAGGGCATATTTATATTTAACATTTCACAGAAACCTACATTTTTCACCTGGTGTGGGGTTTTCGTTCAAATTATTGAAAACAGCAGAAAATCCACAAGTATCTTCTGTTTCAGCAACACAACTCCAACAAAGAAAGTCAGCATCACTGTTGTCAACACCTTTAATTGACTTGATCCTAAACCTGTAAGGTTGTAGTGCCAATGCCCAACGCATTACTCAAGATTTTGCCAATCTTTGCCCCCGCTGCATGAAGATCAAGGACTGGTGTAGACCTTAATGTACACAATTTGTTAAAAACTTAAAATATAAACACTTGACTACACTTGCTAGACTCATGGGTTATTCACTAAGGAATTCTTGTTGTTATCCGCATTGATTCTGCTGTCGAATTTCACAGAGCTGCTTGAGCACAAATTTTGTAGCTAAGCATAACAAAATTACGCTAACCACAAGAAGGTTACCAGCCAAACCACCATGTCAAAAGTGTGACTGGTATCATGCCCATTTCTGCTTAGTAGAAAAAGTATAAGCAATATTTTCTGCTTAAAGTGTGACTGGTATCATGCTCATTTCTGCTTAGTAGAAACATTTTAAGCAATATTTTCTGCTTAAGCACCCCTATGAAATGTGGCCCTGGTGTGGCCCCATAGGACTCCTCCTCTGTGCTGTACACAGATACTGTGTGGTATTAATGCAAAAGTGAAAGGTCGACTGGGCAAAGGCCCTAGGGTTGTTGCACAAAACTGTTCCCAACTTGGGATCAATCATAGGATTTAGGATCTGCCTAAGTTAGGACGAGTTGCGTGTCCAAACTCAAGATAAGACGTGACTTAATTAACTCTTTGTGAAATCGACCTAGTGTAACAACAATTTAGAAACTTTTGAGATCTTGTTGATAGGGTCCATGTTTCACAACCATGATACAGCCGCCAAAATATTGTCTACAGTGGCAAGCAACTGGTGTTAAAACATGTCATCAACGGTTATATTTTTTCTGTAAGTTAAAGACCTTCTCTGTCGACACAACTATCCTTAGTCTTTTTTATCAGTCGTTCATTGAAAGTGTGTTGTGTTTTTCATTCATTTCCTGGTATATTAACTTAAGTGTAAGGAACAAAAACAGTTTGAGAAGAATTGTCAGACTTGGGTCTAAAATTATCGTAGAGTCACAGAGAGATCTTACCCAGTTCTGTGAGCAACAGGTACTTAGGAAAGCACAATCGATTTTAACCAGTGATAGTCATGTACTCAAACAATTGTTTCAATTCCTTCCTTCAGGACGACGTTTTGGACTTCCCCTTTGCAAAACAAATAGCAGGAAGTTCTCTTTCGTTCCAGTGGCAGCCATACTTCTGAATGGTTGACGTTTTGCACTTGTTTTGCACTGTTTTCGTGTGCGGGATGTCAACTGTTTGGAGGTCTGGTTCGCCACTGTTTACCTGTTACTGTCTTATTTGTTTTGTGTTTCTTAAAAGTGTACGTTCAACCTATACTGTGGTGTTTAAAAGAAATAGTATTCACTTGTTTAAATTGCTGTGGTTTCAACCATTTGTACATAATCTGCCTTGTCATTTTGTCAAATAATCTTTGTATTTTTAAATTATTGTATAATTGTATATTTCTCTTAATATTTTTATATGGAGCTGGTCTGCTATTGTAATTGCCCGCAAAGGATGATTAAAGTTTTTTTAATTGAATTGAATTGGCATATGAAGCTTGAAGTTATCCATTCAATATGAATGCATCAATATGAGCAAAAAAACATGTCTGCCAAAATCTCATTGAATTTTCTTAATGAAACCTTAAAGTCTTGTTCTTGTAAAGCTACTTATTAATATCAGCAAACTCTGAAACTAACTGTGTTTGCATTTATTGCCTCTAGACTAAGAGATAAATTTTCATTATTGCAGCTTTAAATAATTTTAGTTCTGGGTTTCTCGAGCTTTACTTGGAATCCACAGTTCTGTAAATATCAAAGTTCAACAAAGTTATCTGGTCTTTAGATCAATAAACTATGCCCAAAAGGATTGTGGGACATTGCACATCCCGGGGAATTCCCATTGTGAGACTTTTTGCAATGGGTAAGTAGTGTAGTGATTGTGCAGTGATTTCCTATTGCCTGGTTGTGTGTTCAGCTGTATATCAGATGGTATGATGATTTTTCAAGTTGGCCTTGAACCTTCAGAAATGTATATTGCATGAAAACACCTGGAGTCGCATTCTAAACCATACATTTTGTATCGTGCATGCGGCAGGCTGCCTAAATTTTAAAATGTGCCTTCGGGGTCAGATTCCATCATGGTTACATATAATACTGCAAGCCCATAAATTGGTATGAGTTTGTAAATTGAACATTAGGGGTGTGTCAAGTTTCTTGTTCCTGAGGAATGACAGTTAGTATCCTGAGTATGTTCTTCTCTATACAACCACCAGAGAGGTGAATCAGGTTGGGTGACTTTGCTGGTAGCTGAACTTTACAAAAACCTGTTTTTAAGTAAGTAGAATTTAAGCATTTATTTTCTACAAATAAGGCTGTAATGGGTTGTGGAATTTCTGTGTTAAAGAAACCTTGCTGATAACCAAAAAGGTATGACCAGGCAGTAGTGAACTTAAAAGAAGAATAAGGAAGCAAGTAAATGGTTTATAATTGGCTCATGGTTTTGTGAATGAATTTTCTTATAATAATCATATATGTGTAAATAGAACTATGGTAGTTCTCTAGATTGAAAAATTTGCTTGTTGTTTTTAGGAATCATGTATTACAACTGTTTGTGACTGCTCTATGTTGTACACAACTATATGTGACGCATTCTCTATGTACATATACTGCCACTCCTAGCAGAACAAAAGTTGTAGTTTAACTATATTGGGGGGGGGGGGGGGGGTACCACAACTGAAACTGAAACTGTTTGTCTTCTCCACGTCTACATTGGGCTCTTGGCTAGTACAGAATGCATTTAGGTTTTTCACGAGCCCTATTGGCTTCTCAATAATAATTTAGAGAAAATATTTCAACTTCAGATTACATGCTTGAACTTGCTCTTTGACTTTGAAAATCAGGGCCCAAGTCATTGTAGAGCTGCTGAAAGACGAAAAGTAGCTAAGCGCAACAAAATGTTGCTTATACCAGCAGAACAAGGTGACCAGCAAAAATGCCATGTACCCTGTAAAATTTGTGACTGGTATCCTGTTAAGCAATATTTTCTGCTAAAGCAGCTTTATGAAAGTTGGGCCTTACTTATAATTGTATGAGTAATGATCAGACCCTTGCCCAAGTACAACTTATCGGAACACCCTTTGCCAATGATGCGTCTTTAGTGACCCCAGTGAGGGCACTGTTTGGTCACATATGCCTTATCACACATACACGGTATGCGTTGAGATAATATAGTTTGAATGCTAGTAGACCAAGCATGCACCTGATTTAACACTAGCAATTGTACAATGGGAATTTGAGAAAAGATCTATTGGGGTCTACATGTAAGTGGTGAACAATAAAATGAGTAGAGTTGGATCTGAACTGCATTATGTGCCTGGTGCTCTTCCAACTTAACCACATAATGTGATGGTCTCTAATCTGTTAATATCTTTGTTCAGCAATATCTTGCCCATAAAAGTTGTCTAATTTTTGTCCATTCAATTTTTCAGATCGACTGTTTCACAATGACATCGCGTGTGTTACACTCTAGACGAGATCAACAAAAGCAAGATTTAAAACAGGTTGTTATTTACTTTTTATTTATTTAAAACTTTTAAGCTATTCTTTCAATTATTGTACACAGATTTTAGGATACCAAACAAATTTCTAAAAGAGGTTGGGTTTGCATAACTTTTTGAAGACATACTTTTGGGAAATTAATGTGAAAGTTTGCCTATAAATCGCCCTGTATTATAGGACTCTACTAAGACTTACGATAGCTGGTGAATGGTAACTCCCAAAACAAGAGCAATGCTGATCATTAACCACGGTGAGCAGTGTCAGGCAGTGCCAGTGGGCGGGCCCGCAGAACCAGCCAATTTTGCCCAGCACTCTATAATAAGCAAAATTAACTGCTGCCAAGATCAGATTTCTCCCAGATTGCACTTCAGCAATGATGGCCTCATATTTTTAATAGAGCCCACCACTAAAATTGGTCTAGCTACACTGTCCTGAACTTTTAACTTGTGTTTACAATGCATTCCCTTTTTCAACTTCTGTTAACTCTGAGCAGTCTGCTGACCCATCTCAAGACCAAGATGAAACTCAACCCAGTGTTCATCTTCCGCTAAAACTCTCACCATTCGTCGCCAGCAGCAGTCTAAGTGACATCACTTTGATGGTTGGGTCAAGCGTCTTCCACGCCCATAAGCTGATCCTATCTTCATGGAGTCCAGTATTCAAGGAGATGTTACTCAAGAGGTCAAACTCAGATGAGCCATATGTCTTGGAGGACGCTCAAGAATATGAGGTGATCTTCTCTGACTTTTTAAAGTTCATGTATACAGAGATCATTGAGATCAGTAAAGATACTGTCTATTCCTTCCACAAGCTTTCTAACAAGTATAAAGTCGATGAGATTTGTGAGCTGTGTGAGGAGTTTCTAATAGGAGAGATTTCCAATGACACTATAGCCCTCCAAGCACTGACAAATGCTGAAGAGTTTGGATTTACCAAGGTGTATGACCACTGTTTCAAGTTCCTTGAAACAAATTTTTTTCGCCTTTCCGATTCCTCTTTAAAAAAGATGAGTCCGAGTTTGTTTCTGCTATTATTGAAGAGCTCTGACCTGGTTGTGAAAAGCGAAAGTCAAGTTTTGCAAAAAGGTTTTGATTGGCTTCACACAGGTGGTGCTCAAAGACAGGAAAAGTACACTGAGGATGTCATTTCCAAGATCCGCTTTGTTTATATGTCATTTTCAGAGCTTAGTATACTTAAAAGCGAACTTCCAACTCGCCCTCACTTGGATGACAGTTCAAAGCAATGTCTGCTAAGGTCACTTAGTGATGCTTTTGAGTGGAAAGCTCTTGTATCTTGCGAGAACGATGAATTAAAACTTCTTCCAAATCTCATAAGAACCACCTTATCTATAAAAAATTCTGTTGACCCTCGCTTTTACACGGCATATAATATGGATGGTTATCAGACCCTATATTTATCAGAGAGCCTCCAAAATAAGTTGGAGTATTTTGTTACTGGTGTGTATGCCTATAACATCGTACCAGAACCGTTTTATCAGTGGTGTGTTACTGGGTCAAAATTGTATGACAAAAATTCAAAAAAATGGAAAATTTGTTATCGTTTCAAACCCGATGAGGAGCATATGAACCATACGTATCATTTGGTGATACTGACATCTCATATGGAGAGTTGCAATGACCTTAAATCACTTGTGACAACTTCCAAAGGAGTTTTAAAAGACACAGAAGTCAAAGTAGAACAGGTACTTCCCCCTACCAAGCTTGCTAAAGAACTTCAGTCAGTCCAGCTAAAAGCATTAATCAGGGTCACCATGTCAAAATTTGACTATATGAGGGAACAGTCACATCAACTCAGCGAATTTGCAGCGGAGTTGAGTATAGGTGAATACGGACCATCCTATCAATGAGTTTTGAATTGGTGCCAATGCAGATGCAGTGTCTTTTATTGATGATCCTTTAGGTAAAAGACATCTAGGCCCCCTATAGTGATTATGACCTGGGATCATTAGCTAAACAATAAAGTAAAGTGAAACTTTATATTTAAATGTTTGTAATTAAAACTCATGCTTAAAAGAAAATTAAAACTCTATCTCAAATCAGCAAATTTCATCTAACTGATTATCTCAAATCAAAAGTTCATCTCAAATCAAGAATCAAAGACAACTCAATGTAATTTCATTGGATTATTTTTATACCAACTACATGTACATATGTACATCATCAAAATTAAAGATCAACTTGAGAACTTAGTTACTAAAAATAACTTTGCCTTTCCTCTTTGTTTATTTTGTATTTAGTTATTGTTTGATGATAAGTGTGAAATGAAATTTTGTTGAATTTTGTTGAATTTTATCAGAAATCTAGGCCCAATCCCACAGTCTTGTAGCAGAGGGCAGGGCATTGTTTTGACACCTCTTGTCACTTTGATTTCTGGCTTGCCCTGCATTTGTCCCCTCAAAGAACCACAATTCACAAAAAACCAATGTAAAATCAAAAGTCATCCTAAAAGATAAAATGCTATACATTTAGTTTTTTTAAAGACACCAGACACTATCGGTAGTTGTCACAGACCAGTCTTCTTACTTGGTGTATCTCGACATATGCATAGAATAACAAACCTGTGAAAATGTAAGCTCAATTGGTCATCGAAGTTGCAAGATAACTATGAAAGAAAAAACACCCTTGCAAGGCCTTGTCTTGTCACACGAAGTTGGGTGCTTTCAAATGCTTGATTTCGAGACCCCAAAATCAAATTCTGAGAACTCGAAATCAAATTCGTGGAAAATGACTTCTTTCTTGAAAACTACGTCACTTCAGAGGGAGCCGTTTCTCACAATGTTTTTATACTATCAACCTCTCCCCATTACTCGTTACCAAGTAAGGTTTTATGCTTATAATTATTTTGAGTAATTACCAATAGTGTCCATTGCCTTTAAAAGTGCTTGATACGGTGTCCGCCCGATAGTCCGAAGGTCCGTTAGTCCGAAGGTTCAATAGTCTGAAGGTTTGATAGTCCGAACGCACAAATTTCCCATAACAGGGGGTTCATTAGTTCGAAAATGAAATAGGGTTCGTTAATCCGAACATTTGATGGGATAGTACGAAAGGTTCACTGGTCCGAAGGTTCGGTAGTCCGAATCGTAGATAAGGTCCAATTCGAACTATCGAACCTTCGGACAAACGAACCTTCGGACTATCGAGCTGTAACACTTGAAACAACATGAATTTGCCATTTCCTCAGAAAACAAGTTTTGTTTCTCTGCTAGAAGCTCAACAGATCTTTCCTGACCAAACTATAAAAAGCAGACAGTTGTATTAATACCAGACGCATCATAGTTGTTTTTCATTTGTTTCATTTTCTTTGTTTATTTGGCACACCTTAAATTGACAACGGATCATCAAAATGAAAATCCATAAACGCTCACAATCACAGCAATATAAACACTTGTGTAATAAAACCTACTCAAAATAAAGGCTCAATAAAAATGTGCTGATAATAATATTAATACAGAATATTATTTTGGTTTTGATCTTGGCAACAATGTGTGATAAAACCAAAATTATTTCCTTTTTTTCCTCAAGTAACACTATTTCATAAATTGAATACTAATATAAGCAAAATACTCAGCCGCCTAATTTAAAACCAACTCATTTAGTAAAGCACCTTAAATGTTTCTTACATTTTTGCCTGTATAAAAATGTGATATTTGGTAACTTAAAGGCAGTGGACACTATTAGTAATTACTCAAAATAATTATTAGCATAAAACCTTTCTTGATACAGGTTATGGGGAGAGGTTGATAGTACAAAACATTGTGAGAAACGGCTCCCTGTGAAGTAATGTAGTTTTCAAGAAAGAAGTAGTTTTCAACAAATTTGATTTGAGACCTCAGATTCAGAATTTGATGTCTCAAAATCAAGCATCTGAAAGCACACAACTTCGTGTGACAAGGGTGTTTTTTTTCTTTCATTATTATCTCGCACTTCGACGACCGATTGAGCTCAAAGTTTCACAGGTTTGTTATTTTATCTATATGTTCAGATACACCAAGTGAGAAGACTGGTCTTTGACAATTACCAATAGTGTCCAGTGTCTTTAAGCAATACCTGTATACTGCATAGAATGGGACTAAACTAATAATATTTTTATTATCTAATTATAAGCAAACTTTGACTACGTTTATATTGCCACTAGACTCAAAATGCTGAAAGATAAATAATTATTGCAGCTTTAAATATCTTTAAAAATTGGGTCCATATTTCAATTTCTTCTGGAAACGAAGTACATGGTATACTTTCTGTGCAATTTATTGCTCCTTTTATATCAAGACCGGTCTTTTTAAACATGGTGAAATAGAATGATTTTTTGTGTGTGATTGCCAAGATTTATGATATAATAGTACATGAAATTACTAAGAAAAATGTGTACTAATTTTGTTCATGTAAAGCCATCGCACCTTTTGCAAAGCTGCAGTTTGTACTATTTAAGAGTTAAATTTAAAACTGAAAGTCTGAAATGTTGATTTTCAACTTTCATTTGTTTTGTGTTTGGTATTTACATGCATTTATTACAGGACATTATTTCAAATATATCGTAGTATAGGCCCACTATGACATGTATGACTAATTAAGAGTGACAAGTTTAGTAACAAAAGCTGGCCAGCACTTTGGTAGACGTTTTGTTGTACAACTGCTACTGTCACTGGTAAAGATCTGAATTAGGTTAGAGATCGCCCTACAAGGCCCCCACTCCATACCCAGCAAAACTAGCCAAATGCCTGGTTTGGATCGGGGGTGTGGTCTTTTCTTATAGTATAAAGTATAAATGGAATTTATAAACATTTCAGTTCACCGAATTAATTTACTAACATTTAACTATAAAAAGCTTCATGTATTTATCTTTAAAAAGTTAAGTACTACATGCGTTTGTATTTAATTAATCCAAAGTTGACAACCTTTATCTAAATTTGTCTTACTTCGTGTGACAAGGGTGTTTTTTCTTTCATAGTTATCTCGCAACTCCGACGACCAATCAAGCTCAAATTTTCACAGGTTTGTTATTTTATGTATATGTTGAGATACACTTAGTGAGAAGACTGGTCTGTGACAATTACCAAAGGTGTCCAATGTCTTTAAGATAGTACTTTAGCAGTATCTTGTACAATTATTGTGTTGCTCAGTGCTGTAAAAATAATTTCAAAATAGCTAGATCGCACAGTTTAAACAATTGTCTAGATCTTATGCTCTTGGTTAAAGAATACAAAAGTATTTAAGAATAAATTATTGAGATAGCACTCAAGCAGTATCTCATTCAATCATTTTGTTTCACAACTGTAAAAATTTATATCAAAATAGCCAGACAGTAACAAGCTCATTAAAGTAGTATTTTATAATCTAAATTGCCATGATTCTATTGTCTAGCATTTGAGCTAAAATTGCATGCAAAAACCCCCCAAAAACACATCAGAATTAAGACTTTTTAGAAGAGCACAGACTTTCAAATAATGTGCATTAAATTTACAAACGGAAACAAACAGTAAAATCACATTACATTGATTAGTAAGGGACAGCAATTATAGCCAGGGTTTTTTCAGTGAGCGGGTTGGGGACAGGGGCCACAGGGGAATGGTCTTTCATCTGGGGGATGGTGGGGGGGGGGGGGGGGGGGCAGGGGACCCATTTGTCGGTGATTTGGTGGAGATAAACTTTCTGTATTACAACTACATGTGTTTTTTGGAGGAGATAACAATTTTGATTTTGAAGTTTGATTTTTTTCCCATTTGTAATGGGGAAAGTTGCATCTCTGTGGGACCACCTCATCAGGGAGGAAAATTGGATGATTATACCAAGGTAAAGATTCATTTCACTGTCTTTGACACACAACTTTTTCTTTGGTGACACTTTTCATTCATAGGGTGACAAGAAATTGTTTGGACCCGTTTAAAAAAACTTCGCAGTCGCAATAGTCGCGTGAGACGGGGGAAATTGATGCATATGATGGCATCTTAGTCTACTAAGGCACAATTAGATACCTCGATCATATGACGGCGCTCTCATCGAAAGATGACTTATCCTCAAAGAGAGAATCATCTTTAGATTGGATCCACATGATGGAAGCCATCTCTGGAGGCTCGGAAGAATCACCGCTGTCTTTAAGCGACTTGTACTGCAAAGAGAAAAAATAAACGCTTTCTAAGTGAAAAACTTCAGTACAAAAATATCCAATAAAAAGCAACAGCACTAAAAACAAGCATCACAGTAGAGTACACATTGATTGGCCAGACCAATATATAACAAAGAAGCACAGCCTGAGATCAAAAGTGTTTGTTTTTAACGGAGGGAGGAAAACTTGAGGGCCCGGAGAAAAACACTAGTGGCACAAGAGAGAACTTATGAACTCTTCTCACATAATTATGGCCTTGGCTGGGAGCCATGAGGCACATAGCCACCTAGAGCATGGTGCCATATAATTTGGGCCCAGATGCAGGCTTGCATTGTATCAATCATTAAAAAATGATAACTGGATGATACTAAATGGCAAGACAAAAAACTGTTGCCTCCATATCTTTTCTCTGCTGTGCATTTAAGAAGAGATTCACACATACATAATGATGCCTCTTAGCCTACCCCTTTCAAGAACAGAGTTTCTTGTTTGATAGTCTCTGTTTTGATTTGAATCCATCAAACTCGGCACAAGCTAGAGGGATGAATTCCAAGGGAGACAGGATTCAAGATGTACTGACACACTAAGTATTTAAGATTTGCGATGACACCATGTCAAAATCTCTTTTGTGAGAAGTGGTGGCTCTGAAAAGAGCCGGCTTGATCTGCTCGATGTTTTGGCCAGTGTTCTCTGACTATCTGCTGGAGAAGACCGAGACACTTACCCTTTGTAGCTCCATGTATTTTGTTCTGGTCTCCAAGGCCCATGATAAGAGCTCGGCCCCATCTGGAGGAATCTTAAACCCAGAGGAGTTCCTCTTACTCAGTAAATGCTGTACCCGACTCAGATCTCTGGATACAGCCCTAGGGAAAGATTAAAAGAGGAAAGCTCTTTTTAAAGGGATTGTATAACATGGGTTTCTCAGAGAAAATGTTTGTGCAAGATTAACTTGACTATTCCATTTATTGATCAATATTGCATTGTTACACTGTTTGGACAACTCGCAGTAGTTTGATACTGAAATTCACTCTTTTTGATTGAAACTAGGGACAAAATCATCTGCAGTTGTCACTAGTTTAGATTAGAGTGAATTTCAATTTATAACTTTAAACGAGTATTTGACTTCAGATTTTACTAGTCTTTGGACACGCAGTGCCTTTAAAAGTTACTGATAACTGACTGAAAACAATTTTAGAGTATAATAATGAAATACTTAGGTTTTTTAAGTTGCATCCTTGTCAACAATACAATAAATTAATAACTGTTGATTGGGGAAAATAACCAGGCAAAGTATACATTGTAACTAAACAAAAAGATGACACTGATCTAACTAGAGACTTACTTGTATCCATTCACCCTGGGGTTGCCATGCTTGGCATTCTTGATTCGTTCTTGTACATCTTTGGACATTTCATTGAAGGTGCTGGCAAAAGGTTGTAGCTCCATTAACTCCAGTTCAAACTTCTCTCTTCTCTCGGTCCTTGACGACGGTGAAATACCATCATCGACTGATACTGCGTCTCCATCTGTGCTTGGAGAAAGAGAAGACAAAAGTGAAGTGCTGGGCCCAACGTCATAAAATTCCGCTTAACATTCTGCTTAAAAACTTTCTGCTAAAAGCTAAGCAGGAAATCCATCAAAGTCAGTATCTTTGCTGTTATTCTGGTAAGCAAAATTGTGCTTAGCTACTTTTTGAGTTTCAGCTCCCTCTGTGCCTGGAGAAAGAGAAGTCAAGAGGGCCTACCTTTATAGATCTGCACAGGCATAAAATTCTGCTTAACATTCTGCTTAAAATCTTTCAGCAAAACTATAAAACGGTTTGTGTGATCTGGTATTTTGGCTGGTAACCTTTATTCTGATGTTTTTGTGATCAGCTACTTGATTAAATTCAGCACACTAATAGGATGGCACTTTCCCCCAGAATTTACCCTTGAGGTTGCATGGCCCAATCAATTATCAGCAATGTTTTGATTTTGTTTTTTGAAAGGTTTTTTTCTCTGACTGAATTTTGACAGATACAATGAACAAATTACATCATACAAATATTAAGATGGATGTGAAATAAAGTTGGCATCCTGACACTACCAGTAACTGATTTTTAGATTAAATTACTTACACTACAACCATTGTTTATTGTGTGTAATACTATAAATAAAAAGTTGGTACTTTTAATTTCTAAAAAACTAACTATTTAAAATTGAAATCTAAATTTTTGGGGTCAATTAAATATACAAGAATTAATTTATTTTTTATTTTCATTAACATTTTTAATTGTTAATTGTGAGTGGTAAATTTTATCTTTTTCACACAAGGAAAAGGAACTTCATGTACTTTTGAGCATGCCTAATAAAAATAAAATATAAAATTGAATTGAATAAAAAATTTCCTTGAATACATCCCAGTTTGGACTGACCAGTCTTGTATTGTGTAGCCTTCCACACTTGAGCGATTCTACATCACTGGTGCATGGGGCTATAGTGACTTATTCTTCTGCATTGTGGTGGACAGTACACATTACCTACTACTAGTAACAGCTCTACACAGCATGGAAGGACTGCTCATTGCAATAGTCAGCTGTAAAACTACATGACTTTTCTATAACTCTTGTAATTACAAACACAAACAACGCGGCAAACCTCAAGAGAAGATTCAACCCTGCCAAGAAGCTTCGGCCGCACTTTGCTCCACAGAGACTCTTCAATAAAATGCAGGTAGGCCTAATAACGGATAACTTTCCGTATGGCGCCATCACTTTTTCACTCATTTTAACAAAAAGGGATATCTCATTGAGGTAAATTCGATATTATATTATTTCATATCAAATGAAAAAGTGGTGGCGCCATACAGAAACTTTTCCCTAATAACTAAGGAAAGGTTTCCGGATGGCGCCACCACTTTTTCATTCGATATGAAATAACAGTATCTAATTTATCTCCATGAGATATCCCTTTTTGTGAAAAATGAGTGAAAAAGTGGTGGCGCCATACGGAAAGTTATCCAAAGCTAATATTCACAACTTGAATATAAACATTCTTCAGAGGAGAAAATAAAGTATGATTTTTATTGCAAAAATGGCTGATTACTAGACTCAGTAACCGCTGGGGCACTGTATTCCAAATTGGCCCGGTGTTGACTGCTTTGGTCTGGGGCACATCTGGTCTGGGGCACATGTCTCATGTTGCATCTTATACAAATTGAGTTGCCAGTATGCGGTGTTAGTTGGGTCTTTTTTACCATTTTGGGGGTATGTTTGTGCCTTGGTGTGGTGAAAATCATAGCAAATTGCTGACTGCGTTGTGAGGGACACTATAGATACGAAAGAATATGTCGAAATTTCAAGAGAAAAAGGGACAACGCCTTACTACGGGTATAGCTCTTCACATATTTTGGACAAGATGTTCATTTAAAGTACCTGAATCCGCAGTTGCCGTCCTATCCAATGAGGCATTGGAATCTGTTGTGTCATATCGGGCCTGAGTAGCACTAGGGATTATGGTTTCATTGGTTAATGACTCCTTGTAGTAGGGCTCCCCCGTACGTTCAAATTCAGGATGTTCTAATTCTAGACGACCAAGACTGTGATCAAGGAAAATGAGAGAGACAATTTTCATAATGATGATCACAATTTATATTTGGTACTTAATCAATAAATGGGCAGATAACAAGTTGACCCTAATGTATAAATTAAATAAACTTTTTAGACTATTTTTACTTTGAGTTTTCCAACTGTTGTTTCAGCATGAAGTTGTGTAATTTTGACACAGTAATTTTTTTTTTATAGTTTACAGTCCAGAAAAAAACAAAAGAAAACTTAACACCACAAAATGAAATATATTAAATACTAAAAATATAAATACAATCAAAATCTTTTGGTGAAGGTTTTTGAAGTAAAACCCTGGGTTAGTCAAAATTGAACAAATAATAAGGATGCATAGTATTGTGTTGTATCGGCTAAGATAAGAGTACTAAACTCAAGTTTTGTGTGTGTGCACATTTTTTACGGAACAATCGCAGTAAAACTAGATTTCAGATAAGGTAGTTGTGTAAATTTATTTTGACTTGCCGTACAATTCTAAAGTTCAAGTGGCACACTGTAAAAAACACTACAGGACCCAGTTTCATAAAGAGTTGCTTAAGCACAAAAGTAACATGGAGCACAAACAAATTTTGCTGATCATAATAATGTTACTAGCCAAAATACTAGTTTGTCAAATGTACCCGTTGTGGTTGGTTTTCTGCTTACTTTTGCTAAAGAAAGCGGAAATTTGTTCAGCACTTTCTTCTGCTTGAACAGCTCAATGAAAATGTGTCCTGTGTCCAATTGCGCAGTTTGATATTTTTCTATTGGTATTCAAAGCATTCATACACAATGTCCAGTAAAGTTAGAAGTTTGTAAGCTATAAACATAAAGGCAAGACAACTGCAATTAGCCAAAATTAAAGAAAAGGAAAAAAGGAAAATTCCAGCAGACACAGCAAGACTTTGGGTAGGCCTACTGTGTTTTCAAATTTTATAGCGAGCTGTGAGAAACTAAAAAATGCAGCCATGTTGATTTTCTCCCCATTAAAATAAATGTAATCAAACTGATGAGTCTGGAAGGAGAACAGTCTGGTCCCTTTTTGTTTAATGTAAATTAGCCTTCAGTACTGTTATTGGATACAGGGTACATGCCAAAGATGTTAGCAGCTTGATAACGGTGTGTGAAGAATCGTCTTGACTTACTGTTTCCTCTTGTAGACAATGCAGCCAATAATAATACACACAACGATGACAACAACAACCACGCCAGCCACGATAAGACCAATTGCTACACCAGATATACCACCTATAGAAATGAGAAACACCAAGACCATAAATTATTATAAGACCGATTGCTAAACTCTGACCCTTGTGACCTTAGAAGCCACACATCTTGATTGCATAAAGTACACAAGACCCTGGTTTATGGAGTCCCTCAGTCGCAGACTAGCAGCGCCAATTTTTTAGCTTCTTACTCCGTATTGTATTTCAAGTATATGATCAAGAATGGTCAATTAAATTAATATTTACATAAAATTTTTACTCCTCACTGTTTTCTGTCCCTTTTTAATCATGCAAAATTACAGGAAGAACTTTTACTTAACCCAATCTCTTGTCTGGGATGTTTCTTGTATCTTTGCAGTGTTTTTGTGTTTGCTGAAATTATCCAACAAATTAAAAAATAACCAGATATGTCTAAACCCTATATCCAGATGGGTGTCTGTGCATTTTTTTGACAACTGAAAAATTACAACTTTTTAATTAATTAATTAAAGTACTTACCACTGGCTTGAGCAGCAACTGGCTCAATACAAATAAGAACCAACACCAACAAGGCAGTTACTGCAGATGTCATCTGCTCCATTTTAAAATCATTCAATTGTGAACTAACTCAGTAATTCCGTCTGCAGGGTCTTGACTCAATTCCCTTATTGTTCGTCTGTTTTTACCTGAAGCAAAGGGTTACAGAAGTTAAAGAAAAAAATCAATTAACCAATGTTAGATGCGAAACTGAATAAGAAGACATTTTCACACATTTTTAGGGGACAGAAACACAAAATCTTTCAATGCTGGCTTTTATAACAATGTGTAAAACATGAACGTGAGTAAAGTGAAAAAGACAATACTAGACACAATTGTTGCATAAATTCTTGTTTTTGGGTGAACTTTGTGAACCAAGATTGAAAAAGTTCCAGTGTAATTGAACAGAGTAGTCATGATCGTCCAACAATAAGCGTTTTGCTTCACACTTATTTTATAACCAAATTTTGAAACTTCTTTCAGTTTGTCATATTTTGAAATTTCTTTCAGTTTGTCATATAAAAATTAGCTTACCTTCCAACAAATCCTGTTTAAACCGACACAGCCACACCCCTTCTACTCTAGTGTATACTAATACGTCTGAATGTTTAAACAACTCTGCCTTAATAATCACAAGCGTTAATGATATCCACTACCTTTTCAGCAAATAAACCTGGCTAGACTCATGTTCACGCATAAACTGCTATCACAATAGATCCAGAGGTGCAACTCATAGGGCACTTATGTCAAGGCACACATAAAAGTTTGCTCATGTCATGGCTGTATAATAGTACATATTGGGAGTGCGTCGTCGTTTGTTGAGATGTTACAGTTGGATGCACATGAACTACGGGGCACCAATAAAACTTAAGGGGAACATGTCACTTCGCCCCTGCTTGGTGGTGGACAGAGGTGGGCCCACACATATCATAATTGTTGTAGATCCGTATACAAACAAGGACAAAGGCCATGACGTAGGAGCAGCGTTTCAAAATCTGAAGGTTTTTTGTTTTGTTATTAGTTGTCACGGCTTTGTGAGCAAACACGTCATAAAGATGTCAACCGAAAGTACTTCAAAGTTATGAGAGAGTTCATGGTAACGAGGGCAATTCTTTACAAAAAATAGCTTCAAAACTTAATTCTCAATTATCTTGTTTCAAATTTGTAAAAACTACTGATTTTGGTATAGATTTAGTTTAGTTCTTTGCGGTCATGATTTGGTTTTGAAATATGAAGTTTTATAATAGTTTTATTGTGGTTGTAGGGTCTGTTTTATTATAGCCTTTTTAACAGGCATGATGTTTGACCCTTGGAAATCGGTTATTAAAAAGATATTAAAAACAAGGGCTGAGATAATTTTGTCAGCAGCTTCAGTCTTTTATTACAAATTCTGCTGATTTTTCAAAACCATCATGTCATAATCATTAGAGTAGAGAGAATATCACGCCAGTTGAAGTATTTTTCGGTTCTCTTCTGTCTTGTGATTATGAGACTCTTTTTATTTATTAAATTCATTGTTATTTAAATTATTTTACTTTTTGAATGCAATTTATGAAATTAATACTCTATTGAAAAATCTCAAATGAGTTTTGGGGGTCTTCAAAAAAGGTTCATTTAAAACACTTAAACATTTTAAAAGTAAGTGGCGATATACCAATTGGTTCAGTTTCAGGACATAATAAATTTAAAATATAGTAATTTTTCTTATTGTCCCAGTTCAAACTAAGCGCTAAATATTCCAGGAATTTTTTATCAAAATACTACCTCGGGACTTCCTTTTAAAAATTTGTCTACAACTTTTAAACTGCGATCAGCTCTGCTGATGATGTACAGAGGCAATTATGGGGGGGGGGGTTTCAAGCAAAAAATAAATAAAAAATAATTGCATTTATTTGTTGATTCAATTTTCAATCAATCAGTCGTTCAATTGGAGAAAAGACAAAAAGAGTAGGTTGGCAGTGGATGTTTTTTGGTCTTTCCAAGAAAAAATAAATTAATGATCCAACAAGCACCCCTTGGTCCTCAGAGGAATTCTTTTAAAAAGAGCATTGTAATTTTAATTAAACCAACAATAACTTGCAAAAAGGTTCAGAAAACTATATTTTTCTTGCTCAAATCTCAGTCCAAAGTCATGTTTTCATCGGAGTATACAAATATGAAATATGAAACATAATTTATAATAATATTTATAATTTGATGAATTCCAAGAAGTACCAGTCAAATAACAAAGTGTTGTTTATAATATTACATTTTAACAACAAAGTAAGTTTTTTCCTAAACCAAGTAACTGCTAACTGGGGCTCTGTACTTACAATTTTTGTATACCATCAACCTCTCCCCATTACTTGTCACCAAGAAAGGTTTGGATAACTTTCCGTATGGCGCCACCACTTTTTCACTCATTTTTACAAAAAGGGATATGTCAATCAGGTAAATTAGATACTATATTATTTTATTTCGAATGAAAAAGTGGTGGCGCCATAGGTTTTTTGCTAATAATTATTTTGAGTAATTACCAATAGTGTCCATTGCCTTTAAGCCATGGAGGATGTATAATCATAGAGGAATACGACAGTGAGGCATAAGTTACAAAATAAGAAGAGTTGATCAGTTAAAAACCAAAAAAGAAAACTATCAATTTGTCACTGAAGTTACCATACTGTACTTACCATGGGAACAGCAACATCAATGCACCAGCAGAGTGTTGGCCAAAGGGCCAAAGATTATGCTGAAGAATGATAAAACGATGTCAAAAGGCCAGAGAGTCAAATTTCAGCTGTCATCGATCGATAAACGATAGTGACTTTCTACAGCCCATGCTTTAAGGAACAGTGACTAGGCGAAAACCACAATAAACCCACGCCAGGGCCTCAAAGAACCTGTCTACCAATTACTTTTGTTTTGTTTACAGAAAGTTGGTGGAAACCACTAGACTAGCTAGAAGTCCTCTCATTAAAAAATTTATTCTCCAAAATGAAACATCTTGTCCTGAAAGAATCAAGATGTTTTTTTGTCTATTGTAAAATTCGTGTTTCAAATGTTTGAGTCATACTCTTGAAAGAAACCAAACGAAAGTTAACAACTTCTCTTCACCCATGGGTTTGAACTACCTACATTTATGCAGGTTTCTACAGCAAGGATGGAAACTGGTTTCCATTTATGAGGTGTCAAACCATTTCAGAAATTACCTTTTCCTCAAAAACTATGTTACTTTATCTCAAACCAACAGCTCCCAATTGCTTGTTCCGAGTATTAAGTTTTCAAGCAAACAACTATTTTGAGTAAGTCCAGTGCAATCTTAATTCAAGAATACCATTTTTAGCAGTGTGGGTTTGTTATTTCTTGCATACATGGTTTGTTTGTTTCTTGCATTTTATGCTTATTTACATGAATGGGTGGACACTTTTTTTCACAATGTGCTTTCAATAAAGTCAAAGTCAATTCAACTGATTCTTGTTAGATTTCACACTATTTTATTTCAATGAAAAAAATATATCTAAAAGAAAGTGTGTTTTTAAAGAAAAAGAAAGTATGAACTTAAGAAGCTTGCATCTCTATGCATATTTGCAGCCCCATACCAAGAGTGGCTTTTTATCCTTGTTTGGGATGAATGTAAATGTGCGTTAAAACAAATTAATATAAATAAACACAGCAGGTTAATCAAACACAAGTTTTTGACTGTTTACAATTAAGTGATAGTACAGAAACATACCCTGAAAAAAATATGTTACTAAAAAGTAAAGTCTTTTCATATAAAAACTATAACAAAGTTTAAATTTCATAGAGATTCTGGGCAGAAAGTATTGTTAACACTTCTTTCATCTGTTAGATAAATGTATTTAAAAAAAATATATATATATATATTTATATATTATATGAGCTGCAGAGAACCAGAGTCACAAACGATAGACATTATCAGTATTCTTGGTTGAAAACCTGTCACTGCTAAGCAATATTTTCAAGTGCTTAGCATTTGACCATTTACCTTTTAGGCAATATTGATAGCCTGTACTCATTGGTAACCCGTCTCTGCTCAACATTTTCTTGTAGTAGCAATTTTTTGTCATTTAATATTTTATTTTTGGAATAGTACTCTGTAGCCCATACTCATTGGTAACCTAACTCTTCTAAAGCCGTGTTCGCATTGGACTAACGTTTTACCGAGACAGTGGTTAACATTCCAAAAGGGGAAACTTACCAGCATCCGCACTTGGATTTATTTGACTCGGGTAAACTAACCGAGACAGTGGGTAAACTAACCCCCTGCGTGACATTGAATAGTTCGATAATCACGAAAATATTATTCTTCCATGACAAAACATGTCAGCTTCTTCGGGCCACGGATGGATGGGAGATTTAACCGGGTCGTCGCGTCCGCATTGGACTTTCTGGCTCGGTTAAACTGACCTGGTCAATCTTCCTGGGCACCTTTGGCTCGGTTAAACTACATATTCGGGTCGGGTAAGTTACCTGGGAGGAAAACTTCCTGGGCTGTTCGCATTGGACTTGAAATGGGTAAGTTACCCATTGGCTCGGTTAGTTTACCCAAATTAAGTCCAATGCGAACAGGGCTTAAGCAACATTTTCTTGTGCTAAGCAACTTTTGACCTACATTTCAGAATAGTACCCAACGGCCATTACTTATTGATAACCTGTTTCTGCTAAGCAACATTTTCTTGTGCTAAGCAACTTTTGACCTACATTTCAGAATAGTACCCTGTAGCCTGAACTCATTGATAATCTGTTTCTGCTTAGCAGCATTTTCTTGTGCTAAGCAACTTTTGACCTACATTTCAGAATAGTATCCTGTGGCCATTACTTATTGGTAACCTAAACTCTGCTAAGTAACATTTTCCGTAATTGTTTGATATTTTAAAACATTTAGGTAATAGTACCCTGTACTCTGTACTCGTGGGTATTCTGATTCTGCTTCCCTTTTTCTTTTGCAAAGGAAAAGTTGTAAAGAAATTATTAACAAAAATATGTATAAAAAAATATTGATGCACAACCGGCAAGGTTGAACAAAGCAAAATATTAACAACTTTCAAAATAAGATCTACACATCATAAGAGAAAATTGTATGACTTCTTCTTAACATGGTGGAATTAAACATTAATAAATCTTTGGACTTATTTAAGTAATAACATCTTTGTTCTTGTTTACATGTCGTCATCAGTTGCCAACACAACAATAGAGGCAGTAACATGGTGTTCACAAAACAATTAACAAATTGTAAAATTTAGTTCGGAGTAATAAAAGTAAAAAATAAAATAAAAATAGCAGTCACAACAAACCCAAACATCCACTGTAAAAAACTCACAACCTTTCAGCACTATAATCCTTTCCTGAGAAACTAACTTTTGCAACCTCAGTAATTCTGAATACAAGTTTTTTTGTTACGGGCTGCACATTTCACACCAGCAGCTGAAAGTAATAAATAGTACTTGGGTAATACTTTTGCAAATAAAAGTGAATATATAATTTAAAAAAACACAGTTCCCAATTGACATCGGACAGTGTAATGTTGGCCATATTTATGGATGATCACACATCAATATTGAACACACAGCTATCGGTATGCGTTATGCATGTAGCAACATGGAGGTAGACACAGTGGTTTATTTAAATTCCTTACATGATTAGGTGTTGAACCACTGGAAGAAAAAGGTCTGTGGTGAACCTCTAAGAGACACCTTAACAGGAGCTAGAAAATACCCCCCTTAATAATAATAATAATATAATAATATCGAAGTCTTATATAGCGAACGTATCTACCAAACAAGGTACTCAAGGCGCTGAGTATATACAAACTTTCAGAAAGATAGGTTATTGCAGTGATGAATTCTGAGACCCAATTATTTAGCACCTTATAAGGGTTTACATGGTGCTACGGCGCATTAAGCAGCCACAACCAGGTACACCGGGGCGAACCTCTTCTCTTTTCGATAAGTGCACTGGGTTCTTTTACATGTGTTACACAACACATGGGACCAACGGCTTTACGTCCCATCCGAAGGACGAAGCAATGTTTAAGTGTCTTGCTCAAGGACACAGTGTCACGGCTGGTGATTCGAACCCACACTCTGCTGATCAGAAACACCAGAGTTTGAATTCGGTGCTCTTAACCGCTCGGCCACGACACTTCCCTTCACACACACACAAAAAGAAATACATGTTTACAAGTTCCCATTTTCATCTCTCAAGTATTTGCATGTGTCAATCCTTTAGGGGTGGCTTTAACAAAGAGTTGAGACTAGTCTTATCTCGAGTTAGGACGACTTAGGACTAGCCTTAGGTTCTTAATAACGGTTCTTAGGTTCTAGAGTCCTAGGACTAGTCCCAAGTTAGGACTATCTTTGTGAAATCGACCCCTGTGTTCTCCTTGAAGGGTCTACGTACTTTTGTAGGACAAAAAACACAATGTCCACAGAGTTACACTAAACGTATACTTTCACCATCCCTGACAATATTACGCTGTACTTCTTGAGAAATGAGTAAAACAATGTCATGAAAATAATTTTCGTCTCAGTGTTCATGAGACGAAAATGATTTTAGAATGTAAAAACGTATTTTCATGACATTGTTTTACTCATTTCTCAAAAACTACAGCACCTCAGCAACTAATATTTTAAGATACGCTTTCTACTATCTTTACCTTCAAACGGTTTAAGTTTAATGCAAATCTGTGGACATTGTGTTTTGTGTTACAAAAAGCACCCAAACCCTCTAAAGCACTCCTGGTAGCCTACACAGCTGAAAAGACTGCTTGGTAAATTTCTTTGCTAAGCATAAAGAGACTGGGGCCCTAGTTGCAGCTTGGGTATCCAGTTTCTGTTAAGCAGTATTTGTCTGTGCTTAACAAGTTTTTATACTTACAAGTTTTATGAAACTGAAAATGGTGATACTGAAAATTTGTCTTGTGATGAATTTTATTGCTTTGTGAAATTGGCCCCTGAGTGGCTGGAGTGAGATCCAGTTGCCATGGTCATTCCTTCTAATTAATTATAAGGCACACACAAGGAAACCCATTTTCCCAAGAAAGTTTCTTTACTGTTGTTCTTATGTACATAGGCAGTAAAGTAATAAACATCTGTATTTACAAACTCCAATCAACATAATTGTGTTCCCCTTTTTGCTTCTTTTTAATCAGTGTGTAACAGCACTGGACACCTTCAGTAATTGTCAAAGCCCATTAATATCACTTGGTGTATTCCCAATATGCATACAAAAACAAACCGAAGAAATTTTTGACTCAATTGATCATAATTTTCTTTTTTTAACCTCCTGCAACATCCCCAGGGATGTATTCCACAGAAGTAAGAGAATCATATACCATGTGGAAAGTGCTTCGACCATTTCTTTGGCATTTATTACCAGAAACTCCACATTCTGGATACAAATAGTATTAACTCTTGTTGAGTTTTCAACAAGGCATTTAGCTGAGAAGTAGCATGCCAGAGTTATTGTATCAGCCTCTTTTATAATCACCTCAACATGATTCCAAGAAGTACTCATTTTCTTAACCAGCTGAATGTGCTTGGTTTGAAATAACTCAACATGAAGACTCCGATGCTGGCAGCTGGAACGCACATCAGGTAAAACAATGCTTTCTCAACAAACTGTGGAGGCAATAAAAATGGTAAAATTTAAACAGAAATTATAAGAAGACAAACAATAATTTGCAACAACAGATCTGGCAACTGGGACATTATATCATTGCGGTACCCGCTGCCAAAACATAGGGTTCGAACTGCCTCTAGCTACCGGGCAATCTCGATAGTCTAGTTGGTAAGACACTGCCCTAGAGTTACAAGGGTCGTGGGTTCGAATCCCATCCGAGTAATATGCCTGTGATGTTTTCAACAGGACTTTGGAAAGTACTGAGTATACAGTGCTAACAAACATTGGTGTATATGGGTAAAAATAATTAAATTGATAACTGGGACATTCCAATAAGAGACTGTCTTAGAGCAACCAAATTATGAAATTCACAACCAAATCCAAGTCCTGCAATATAAGATTTTAGAGACTACAGAACACAGTTCTTCACGCATCGGAGATATTTTGTCTGATCCATTCAGCTAATCCAAAATTAAAAAGCATAAACAAAACCCCAACATTATGAGTACAATGTAGGCAGAATTCACCCCCTCCCATAAAACAGGATGAAAGTGTCCAAAGAGGCTGAATTTGGACTGTTATATTCACATGCATACATATGCCTTAGAATTTTTGAAATGGAAAAAATACTCTCAGTTTACCCAGAAATTTCAACATATCAAAAAAACCAATATAGTTTTGAGTTTCCATTTTCCATTAGCCTTTTTGAGATATGGTGGACACTATTGACCCCTTGCACGCACATCACACACGGCGACCAATGCCACGCTCACCATGTTGTTGGGCAGTTAGGTTTACGTGTATTAACGCAGCGTCGCCTAAAATGCACACTTTACTGCATAATGCGGAACATAGAGTTATATATGAAAACGTACAGTGAAATTGCCCACCAGTATGGCGCATTTAAGATTTTTCTGCTGATGACGTCGGGTCAATGGCAGTGCGCTGTTTGGTTTCAGTGTGCATGCATTTATCCAAGCCTAATAGGGTTGTAGCATTGTGTCTGCCATATCTCAACAAGGCTTTATGGATGGGCCACTCTATAAAGTTCAAAAACTTTACCTTATCTTGTCTTTTCCACTGTTGTATGACAGAATGATATCGTATGCGACTGAATGTCACCATAGTGTATAATGGAATGTATTTCTTCGGCATCAGCCAGTTTAAAAATTTATCCACTTTCTTCTTTAACAGGAACCACCTGGAGTTCACGAGGGATCTCATCTGTAAATGCAGAAAGGGAAGTTCATATCATTAGTAATTGTTCTTTTTGTGCTTACTATACCATTTCCATTGCATAACGCTGTAAACCCGAAGCACAGAAAGGCGTGCTAACCTCCTGTCTGGTGCTTACTGCACAAAAAGACATGAGTCACAATGCAAACCATTGGTGAAAGCGCAATATGGTTGCCTGATTTTTCTGCTAACCTGTGAAATACAAATGCACCTTATCCAATTTTGAAGGGGACGGAAATAAAATGAAACAAAAGTTAAATTACATATTGTGGTTCTTTTCAAAAGGAATGTGTTTTTCTCCTCACAAGGTCAACCAGACAAGATGCAAACAATGTTTGGAAAAATTTTGAAGGAAAAAAAAGTATTGCAAATTGAAAAAGTCTTTGGTGGTTCATAAAAAGTTTGATGTTTACTCGCCTTACCTCAACATAATTATACATGGCTAGATCACACATGGCTTGAGCATCAGGAGCTCTATGTTCACTGAATGCAGGGAGTACTTTAGCTGGGGGGAAAATGAGACAGGTGGTTTTAAATATGGTGTGCAGAGAAATCAATAAATCAAGTTCTGGTGGCTTTAGTCATCGGCGTGTGTGCTCTTGCACTTCAGTCTGTAACGGCTAACAGACTGTATGATCTTGCATTCCTCCACGTCTTGTAGTTATGGTAATGAGCATGATGTACTTGTTATGAATGCATCTACCTGCACTGGGATCAAGTTCTGGTGGCTTGGTCATAGTGGTGTGGCACCTCTAGTAATGAGCATGATGTACTTGTTATGAGCCCAATATATGGAGGGCTGGAGGAGCTAGCATGGTGCATGGCGAGTGCATGGACAGAGAGTGTGATGTGCTATTTTGTTATTCTGTTCGGGCGTCTACTGGGGCTATGTTTAGTAAGCAAAACTATCGCATACAGCCTTAATATCAAAGCTACCCCTCAACCAAGATCAAATGGTACCTGTGAGTACAGAGAATGGTTCCTATATTAGCTTGGCAGCATAAGTTTAGGCTGTTTACTCCCAAGGGAGGTGATCTGATCTAAGCATGGAGCTATAAGGAATTGTATAAATGGCCAAATCCATGACTCTAAAGAGGAAAAAGTTACTTCCTTACCAAAATCGTTGTTATATTTCTCCAACAACTCTTCCAGTACAACGCAGTCCTCGAATCCCTGATCCACAAAAACAGATAAGAAAAACTTTAATTGGTGGATATTAGTACAAAAAAGAAAAAGAAAGAAGACAGCAATATAAAAGGTAGATTGTAATCACATGGGAAGACATAAGACATAAGAAAACTTTATTGATCTCCAAAATTGCATTGCTCACACAAGTTTTTAAAAAACAACCCAAATATAAAAATTTCTTTGAGTTTGAAAACTTACACAGTTCATTCCTTGTCCGTAAAATGGCACCATAGCGTGGGCTGCATCTCCCATAATCAGAACTCTGTCCTTGTAGTTATAATGGGAACACTGTTGAGGTAAAGAAGAATTAATCCATTAAATAAATCCAAGTGAAGTGATTTATTTATTTATTTGAATGTCCAAGTACAAGAAGGTAGATGTGCAACTTTGTTAAAAAAAAAAAAAAAGAGAGTAAACTTTGTGCGAAGTTTGTTCACACTATTTCTTTTTGTTTTTTTGCTTCTTTTCTTCAAATGGGACATGAAGCCCTGTGTGTCCTGTGTGTTGTGTGTATAGACGATGTGACCTATTTTTACATTAAAACCGCCCTCTGTTGAAAAAACACTGTATACGTCATGTTTCGCTGGGCAAAAAGACACAAGATTGCACGCTCTTTCTAGCTGACTGCCACAACACAAAGGTTTTCCCCGGCGGTATGCGCGCAAATCATGTTATGGTTTTCGTGTGACGTCAGAGGTCACTCGTCTATAAAAGAACCCATTAAAACACGTATTGCCAAGTGAAGATTTTTTTCCAAATTGTTTCTGGCAGTGGCTGCCAAGTGCGCCCTAAGCCCCCAAATGGGTTTCATAATTCATTAACTTCAAAACCTGTCTGTAAAAGTGTGTCTCTGTGTTCCTATACATGTAAGACTACAATACTATTATGATTACTGTTATGTCTTAGGTTCTCCGAGACATTGATAAGTGCTCACTTTGATCGACACCATCGGTAACCCACGGTTCTTCAGAAAGGTTTCTTTGATCTCCTTTTCTCCTATGAGGGGGATGGCATCAGGAAAATACTTTCTAAAGAAATCTAACCCAGCCGTCTCTCCTTCGTTCTCGATCTGATCAAACTGTGCGAATGGCATGAACAACGTGCATGTGAACGAGGCATCCATGTTGGGCAGTGCTATCATCATGAACTCATCCCTCGGCCAGATATGAAGGTAGTTTATTCTGGTGGCAAACTATTAACAGAGAGAGCAAAGAGAAGACTAATATGAACACAGCATAAGATCAAAGTTCTTAAAACTGTTAAGCAGAGAGTGATATTTATTTTGGTTTTTCCCTTACACAAATGTGTGCAAGCACTGTATACTCGGTACTTTCCCAAGTTCTGTGAACAAAAATCACAGGCATGTTACTCCGGTGGGATTCAAGCCCGCAACCTTTGAACTCGAGATAAATGTTTGACCAACTAGACAACTGAGATTGTCCGGTAGCCAGAGGCAGTTTGAATCTATATTCTATATTTTAGCTGAAAGTGATAAGCTATTAAGCAAAAAATTATCAGTAAAACGAGGGCTCCGTTTTCATAGAAATTATTGCTTGAAAAATGTCTGATGAAGCAAGGCATTGTTACACACCAGGAAACAAATTTAATAGCATAAAGTCACTGCGAACTACTCAACCAAGTTGACCTGTAATTGACATTTCAATGAGGTTTTCTTAGTATACCTTGCCTTCTTTGGGTGGTATACACAGCTCCATATACCCATGAGGTATGTATTCCTGGCTGTAGCTCATACGTCCAAGTCGAATCATCTGTTTCCGGATGGCGGAGTAAGCGCCATCACAGCCGATGATCAAATCTGGCTGCACTGTCATCTCAGACCCATCCTCTCTGAAGATGTGATACAAAAACAGAGGTATGAGAATAACCAAGTACGGTTTAGGACGACACCTATAAAAATCTCTTTTGAGAGTAGCAGTGGCTCTGAGAACAGCCGGTGTGTACTGCTCTAACTATACAAACCGGCTCTTCTTAAAGCCAACACTATTTACAAAAGAGATGTTTACTTTCTGTCACCGCAAAACTTGCTAACTTGGTATTTTCCACATGTATAGCTTGAAGTCTCATCTTAGGAAAACAACCCTGACTGGCCGTTTGCCCATTAACATTGTTAATGATACCTAATTTTGTTCACTTGCTAAAATGTTAGAATACTCGAAAACCACTACCACCCTCTAAGGTAAGAACCGTATGAATGTAGATGTATACAATCACACTAACTGTACAAATTTAATTTCAAAAGGTGGTAGTCTTTTGGAGATACCGCCTTAAATCCGGAGCACATTAGTCCATGCAGGAAGAATAATCCACAATCTAAAGAAGTTCACAATATGAGAATCTTTACTGCGGTGATGCTTCTAGGATTCATATTTTTGGGGTATAAAAAAACGATATTTTCTCCATAACCACATTACTTCTAAGTGAAAAGTTTCTCAAAATGCTTATTACTATCCAAAGCTGCTGTAGGCTACTAACTAAAAGTTTTCATTGCAATAAACCTCATGCACATGACGTCATTTCAGTAGGGCGCCCTCACCTAGAGGTCAAAAGGAGGTTGTTCACTGGCCAATCCTGTGCGCCGCGCATACAAATCTGTGCGTTTCAATTGTTTTCGTCACCGGTTTTCAAGATGGCCGCTGGATGATGTCAATGCATAAGGTCTATTAATTTTAAGAGGGATTACCAAACGGAATACAGAATTCAAATTTGGAGCCACCTTCAGCAGAAACAGGGCTCTCACATGGATGGCATCAACAACAATGTTTTGCATTTCACTGGGGCAAAAAACAAACAATTACTTCTTGAAAACGAGCGTTCCTTTGTCCAAATTAGCCTGGAGTAGCTTGTGGGAGAAGTGTAGTTGAATGTTGGGATACTTTTCAGCCTCTAAATAAAAAACACAAAAAATTATCAAAAAGAGAAAATATTTTCATATTGAACAGAGTTGAAATAATGGTTTTTGCTCATTTCTCAAAAGAGTTTGTATATCTGAACACCATCTAAACACTAAATAGTAAGAAGAAAAATGTCATACCTGTTAGAAGTGTTTCATTTAAGAGACGCCGATCCACAGACAAGATGAACTGTATGAAAGGAAAAATCCTGAAAATAGTAACTGCTTCCAACTTGACTTATTGAAATAATTTTCATGAAAAATATAGAAACTGTTGCAAACTGCATACAAACCCAAATGGCCTATGTTATAAATTCTGACAATCTTTTTGTTTAACACTTTGTCAAGATGGTCTGGGGTCACCCATGAGTGTCAGGGTGATCCTGTTTCCTTAACCAAGTGTTTAATTATACACCTTTTATTGTAAATGTAATGTGTTTTTATCTTCTCCCTTTTTGAAGGTTTTGTTGAAACAAATAAATAAAACAAATAAAATTATTGTTATTAGATTTGTTGTTTTATGCATATATTGGGATACACCAAGTTAGAATACTGGTCTTTGAAATTACCAAACCATGATTGGTGAATAACAACTTTATCGCTCTGTGTGACACACACCATGATATTCATCCGACTGCATGTAGGTAAGTGCCCGAGTCAAGGGGTAAGACTGCTAGGGTAGTAGTCTATAACGTTTTGGTTGGAATATGGTTGGAAGAAACCTGAAACTTATAGGAAATAGTAAAAAAATACTTTGTTCCTTTAGAGATGTTTCCTTTGCAGGCACACTTGAATTAACAAATGAGATGGTATTGTTTCCTAGTTGTCTAGAGAAAACAAAGCCCTATAATTGGGCAAAAACTTCTCCATTGTTCTAACCTGGCCCTCTTTGCCATAGGGTTGAGATGACAGTTTGCCAGACAAACTGTGGATTAACCGGGCATTCATTGGTATTCCATCATGCACAATCTGTTAAGAAAACAAACATTGTATTTGTTTTACAATTTTCATAACGTTTAGAAACTTGCTCGGAAGCTAGAGGCAGTTCAAATCCCATATTTTAGCAGCGGGTATCGCGCTGATTTAATAGATGGAACTTTGCAGTAGGAATAAAAAATACTACTATGTAAGCACTATTCACTTGGTACTTTCCCGAGCTCTGTAAAACAAAAAATCACAGATATATTACTCAGGATGGATTCGAACCTATAACCTTTGCAATTCTAGAGCAGTGTCTCACCAACAGGTTTCCTAGTCTTAGCTAGGTCTTACCTAGGATACAAAATGCCTCTAGCTACCGGGCAACCTCGGTAGTCTAGTTTTTCACAGACACTGATCTAAAAATGCAAAGGTCATGGGTTTGAGTGGAAAGTATTCGGGAAAGTACCGAGTACACAGTGCTAACACACATCGGTGTATATGGGTAAAAACCAAAATTAAATTAATTTATAAACTTGTCATTCTTTGCGAATGTACATCTATGTAAATTTGTTTCAATAGATATTCATACCTGCTCTTCCAATCCAACCAATTGCAATGCAGCTCTCCCTCTGACAGACAGTGCCAGGTTAATGCTTCGTCCACTCACATGTTCCAAAGTGCGAATATCTGATGAAGCATGCAAATTCATCCAAACAACAGTAAGACAGCGAGATTTAGGCAGTTGCATGGTGATGTATCAATATATATTTGGTTTGTGGTAACACCATGTGTATATCTAACTGCCAGGTAGATTATGTTCTTTTGAGAACTTGTCTTGCTTTACTTTATACTTCCGTGGAGTAGATTTTTGGTATTCGAGAGACTTCTCATTTCTGAAAAGACATGTCCTGACTTTTAACTTTTTAAGTAGGCCTATGTTTCACAACTACAGTTATCCCTATTATAACAATTTCTTGGAGCTAGTAAACAAAAGAACAATGTGCTTTACTCAGAGTGCTGGGTAAAAATTGTGAGTGCTGGAAATTTTTACCCAGGCCACACAGCATGGCCCACCGTTGCCACAACAGTGTCTTATTCAGTGTGTTGTGGAACACATAGGTATGTTTTGACCCTGTCATAGTAATATACCTTCTCTTGCTTCATACAGCTCCACATTGAATCCACGCTTTGCCAACAGAATAGCTTCAAGAGATCCAACCTGTCAGGAAGTTATAACAAAAATAGATAAATAAAAAATGTTTTTTTTAAATTCTTTTTTTGTATGCCTGTCGCCAGACACACAAGGCCTGAAGGCCACTTCAAGGTGTGGGCTACAATTTTTTTTTCCAGAGGCCATTGCCACCTACTCCTAAGGCTGACACAGGGTTGCCCCTTTTACAGTCCATACAGATGTAGGCTTGGGTATCATCAGTCCGAAGCCTGGCCGGTAGCATAGAAAGCACTACCTCCCTAATTTTACGTAGCAAGTGTCACAACCGAACCCACACTCTGCTGGTCAAACACCAGAGCTTGAATCCGGCGCTCTTAACCACTCGGCCATGACTTCCCACTTGAAATAGGCCCATTTGGATGGTGGTTTAGGAATTTTTTTCAAGATTGATGCTCAGACGTTAGTATAGAGAGAAAGGGGGGGGGGATACTTCTTTAAAAAGGAAAAGTTTGTGTATTTTGTTATAAAATAAAATAGTGATGTATCCCATTTACCTAAATGAGAGTAAAAATGAGTAAAAATTAGTAAAAAAGTGGTGGCACTGTCAGGATACAGAAAGTTTTCCCTAAAAAGTTCTAGAAACTATAACGGCTCTCTCTGCTCTGCTCACAAGGAGCCTTGTAGGCTTAGGCTTGTTTCTAGAGACTAGAGTAGAACTTAGTAGAAGGAGGGCTGGGGGGGTGGGGCTACCACAGACGGTGCGGCCCCACTGCACAGTCAACACTACAGTGACAGTGACACACAAGCGTTGACGTTCACTGGCACGTATGGAAGTGATACAGACATGAGATCTGCAGGTGTGGCAGGTGATTCTCTCCCCCCCCCCCAGCCCACCTTGTTGAGCTGTTAATAGCTTTCTTTTTATACGGTCTCATCAGTCTACCAATGGTTTAAAGAGAGCTATTTACAGCTCAATACCCCCCCCCCCCCCACCAATCTATGCATGGGCATGGGGAACAGTACTCCTAGAACTTTTCGTTCGGCTATCGTAGCCGAACGAACTATAGTTCTAGGTAGGAGTAGGGGAACAGCACACAATTAGGCCTATAATAAGCCTATTCGCAATTGCAGCTGCGCATGGTGACAACGCAATAATAGTATATTTCCCGTGACCTTTTGACAATAAAAAGGTCACGGGAGAGAAACAAATTGTATATTTCCCGTGACATTTTGACAATACCAGCGGGTATTGTAAAAAGGTCACTCACGGGCGAGAAACAAACTGCGTTGTAAGTACAGTAGTAACACTAACAGACACGCGCGTGCGCAGCTGCAATTGCAAATAGGCCTATAGGCTTTTCACAAACTTCTGATTTGAATCTCCGGGTGACAGATTTCCCTATCATGACACCGGCATGTAACATTGGTGTACCTCCGATGCTCATAGGATAGACCCAGTGACTGGGGCACTTCCTTTTTTCGATGTTTTGACATTATCGGTCATTGCTGACCGATGTCAAAATTTCGAAAAAAGGAATCTAGCGCCCCAGGCCCAGTCACTGGGTCTAGCTCATACATACCTTTCTCTCTGTATGCATCCAACATCACCAATGAATCATCCATCAACTTTTCAGCAAAACATGATTTATTAAAGTTAAACCACAAAAAACAAGCAAACAAGAATAAATAGAAAAGCCTAAATTCCCTAATAATATAAAAAAGTGATCGAAATATTGTTGTGTATTGTCATTTGCAATCAGCTATAGTACATACCAAACCTCCCCCGACAACAGCGACATTTAGAGCAGACGACGAATTCATATCGGTGCTACCCATTGTTATATAATGATGATAATAATTAGAGGAGTCAAAACAATCGCTACGTCTACCACACACTACATGTATTTATTACACGTTTCATAACCATCATCACGCAGCATGCAGTCACAGGAGGGCGCTCTTTCAGATTAAATATGGCTGCAGCCTAAAGTCTCGTCCTGAACAATTTCTGTGTCATATTGTTGCGAATAATCTTGTTTTACAGCAAAAAAAAATTGTTCACATTGACAATGGACTACGAGATGGAAGAAGATAAGATGTAAGTAATTTTTCATGATAAACCAATGATCGGTGTATTATAATTAGGCCTTTTAATAATGATTAAAATTGTAATTCGGTCGGTGTTTACCTATTATTTTTTTTCCAACAACATAAAAAAAAGTCATACTCATAGGACTAATAATGAACGTAAAAATAGCATTTTGTTTTGTGATTTACATATCGTTTTCCTCTGGTTCATTAAAGGTTTATCGCGAATAGCAAAATATCAAGAGAGGGCGCTGTTGAACCCACATAAATAAAGATGTAGGCGATGCGTGCGTGAGTCGTGCATGACAACATGCACGGCATAGCAAACTGCCCCATATGCCTTCCTACAACGCATTGGGGTTCTGAATCGCGATAAACCTTATGGAGGAAGCCTTTATTAAATTTTAGTTAAGATACCGTTTGCTTTTGCAATTCAGCAAAATCAGACAGACAGGAATCACGATACTCGATTTAAAGGTCGCCTACACGTCGGTGTAGGATACACACGTCACTGAGCATGTTCGCTGAGTCTGCTGACCGAACAACCTGCACTGATTATTGACTAGCATTAGCATTAGACATGTTAGATAGGGGATGCACTATATACCAACAACTCACGACCCCTGACGACAAATTTTAAATGCACTTTAAAAGAATAATCAACATAAGTCATAAGTTAATTAAGTGACGGTGTTTAGTGCGACCGGTTAGTTGACCCAATTCATTTCAATGGTACATAATGCGCCCGGTGCCCTGTTTCATAGAGTAGGTAAGAGCAAGTTGGGTAAGAGTAAGGACAGAGCCTTGCTATATATATGGTTGTTGATATAAAACTTGAGTGTCACTTGAAGGATGGTGTTACTGGTCTTTGTTTTTCTGGCCTAAAAAAGTATAATTGACTTTGACAATCCATTCTTGTAAAAAAAGGCGCCTAACATTGTATTTCTTTTTATTTTTATGATTTTGTCTCAGTTTTTTTATCCTGAGCCGCAGTCCTTTATTCAGGTATCTATTACTTACAGTTAGCTCATGTACATGTACATGTAGGCCTGGGATTACATGGGGTCAACTGCCCCTGTTGCAAGCCCTTGTCTTTGCCTTGGTGCCTTTTCAGAAGTTTCCAAATAAATTCAGATTTTTCAATGGAAGTGCCCATTGCAAAATAAAATGATCTTACCCTTTCAAAGATAAAATTCTAGGTCTGACATTTAGGTCTATTTTGTTAAATAAATGATAGTCGGCACACCCCAGCTAGCATATGAGGGTTTTGTAACAATAACTTCCACTTGTTTGATTTTTAAGTTTTCTTTTTAGCTGTTTAAGCTGTAAGAGGAAAACCCCAAGGGAAAAAACACACGCAATTGGGTAGGGACTGAAAACTCAATCCGCATACAAGTCTGAGGGACGATTTAAACCGGGTCCACAGAAGTGAAGGCAGAGAAAAAAGCCACTGAGCCAACCCGATGCTCTTTCTGTGTCAGTGACACAAAAAGAGGACAGGTTGGCTCAGTGGTTTTTTTTGCCAACTGGTATTGAAATTACTTCCCATAGACTTGCCCTTTACCAGAGGAAAATTGCAGTTGCCCTTCAAGAGCGTAGTTCAAGGCATGCTACATTGTAGTAATGTAATTCTAAATATTCAATTAGGGAATATTTGGGAAAATGTTACTTTTTAAAAATTGTATTGGAACTTTGCAAAGGGCACCACAGCAAAAGCATAGGGCACCTGAGCAATTGCTGCGGGTGCTTTGGGTATTACTTCAGTATTATAATACTAAAAAACTGTACCAACTACCAACAGCTCTTTATTGCTCGTTATCAAGTTTTTATGCGAATTACTATTATTTTGAGTAATCACCAATAGTGTCCAGTGCCTTGATTTTACATTGGCTGGAAATTGCAAAGTATGACTCCCAAATTGCTCACATCACTTAAAGGGTCTATGTACTTTTTGTAGGACAAAAAACACAATGTCCACAGATTTACATAAACTTAAAACAGTTTGAAAATAATAAAATAAAGCTTCCCTGAAAATATTACTTGCTGAGGTGCTGTACTTTTTAAGAAATGAGTATAACACAATGTCATGAAAATAATTTTTGTCTCAGTGATCATGAGACGAAAATTATTTTAGCATGTAAAAACGTATTTTCATGACATTGTTTTACTAATTTCTCAAAAACTACAACACCTCAGCAAGTAATATTTTCAGGGAAGCTTTCTAATATCATTATCTTCAAACAGTGTAAGTTAAATGTTTAATCTGTGGACAATATGTTTTGTGTCACAAAAAGTACCCAAATCCTTTAACATGAAATGAAAAATTTGAGTATATTCAGATTCAAGAATTTTGTTTTAAATGGCTGACAATACCCTTACCTTGGTCCCCCCCCCCAAATAAAAGAAAATAAATAAATAAGAAAAACAACAGTTTTTGGTTAGAGCACAGTTTCTAATGTCATGTCTAATTAATGTTATATTATAAATTTATTTGGTTAGTTAATTAATTAAACTACTGATTTTACTAATAAATTTATGATTTTTAATCAAAGGAAAAGTAGTTTTTGTATGTAAATGAAGTCTTTTGAAATGCATTCGTTTTAACTGAATTTCTGATTTGTAACTAATTTTTGTTTATATACCAATTATGTTCATTTTTATATATAGGCCTGTCATTTCTTTTATTGACATATTATTATAGTACAAAAGTTTCTAATATGCAGTCTTTGATTTATAATTGTTCCACACTCTTGATTTTTTAAAATTTACTTTTGAACAAAGTATCTTGACACAAGTTCGAGTACAGAGTTACTTTCATCACTTTCACCAGTAAACTGTCATTCTGTCATGCACAGTTTGTAGTATAGGCCTACTAGCCTATACATGTATATCATGTTTTGCAGGTGCAAAAAGAAGAAGAATCAATCAATAGTCCACTGTAGAGATTGAAACTTTCAGTTAAGCATTGATCCATCAGCGGCTAATGCAGATTAACTCAATACTGACAAAAGCTTCGCATACCAGTCACAGGAATTCACATGGCTGCCATGGATTGATTGTGTCCATCCTGGCCAGTTTCAGATCAATAGTGAATCTACTTTTTACATTGTTGGCCATTTTATTGTTAAAGCTTGCTGTTTAGTGGTGTTGCTCTATGTATCTGAAGGTTATCAGAGCTGTGTACTGTGCAGCTGTATCAGGTTTGGTCTACTGATCTAAGGAAGTTTATCTACCCAACACCAGGGGAAACCCGTGGGGTGTTTCGATGCATTTGTCCCCATGATGGGGAAGATCAGCTACACGTGTATAGCATGGACTTAAGTGTGGACCGTACTGATGAAATTGATATTGTCTTGTAAAGCTACCCACTAGATAACTTTATAGAATCAGAAGACTTCATTTCGACTTTCCCATATGATGGAGATGCAACAAGTTTGAGCTGAATGCATGCTGAACGACCCAATGGCCGATGTGATGATTTCTGCTTTGGTTGTTTGTGAGGAGGACGAAACTCATTTTGTCAAAGTTTTTGTTCTCAAGATGAGATTAGTTTTGAGCAGGTGATTATTGTGTATCAGAGAAAAGCATGAGTCTGGACTTGATAAGTGATAGGGATGGTTTTTCAGCGTTGGAAGATCGCATGTGAGTAGATATTATGGCTTAGTAATATGAAGTACAATATCCTCTTCCCCATGGTGTAATCTTCTACGTGTCTTTACTACTAGGGTCTTCCACCCAAAAGTACAAATTAGTGCTTGGTTAACACACTGCAACTCAACGTAAAAACCGTATGCAAATTCACACGTTATTATAAAATAAGGGAATCAATGTGTGGTGAAGAAGTTTTCAACTAGTAGTTTAATCCCATTGAGGCCTGGTTCTTGATAATTTTACCGAGAGGAAGTCGAGGTAAACTATTAAGAACCAGGCCTCAGCGGGTTTAAACCACTAGTTGAAAACCGATTCAACACACTTTGATTCCCATTCATAAATAGGTTTTTGGTCAAAAAAACATCAACACTTTTTGTCTAAAAGTAAAACAAATGCAAAAATTATAATTGTTCAATGATATCTTTCAACACAATACCCCGCCAGCTATGAAATGGTAAGGCCCTCCGCCGCTCTCGGGTAAACAACTCCTTATAAGGGAATGATGTGCGAATCGCGCGTATTCTGTCATGTGGCACATAAAGAAACTGTCTTATAAGCACAGGTGCAAGCTCGTGTGTCTCGCCCATGTTTCAACATTTTTTACCGGTCATAAACAAAGGCTTGTATACTCACGTGACGCGTTCTCCACCAATAGGAATAGCGAAACTGTCTGAGGTATTTATTAATGCACTCTAAAAAGAACTAGATATTATTAAATTAATTAGTAGCCATGCAATTGCAAAGCATTATGAGTTTAGCTTTGGTACAATCCTGAATAAACCATCAAACCAAATACACACGGTCAAATCATAAAGCTGCATTTCCAGGAAGTACAAAATATACCAGTTGTGCCATTATGAAAAATGTTCCTTTAAGCTCCATGGTCATGTATTACTTAGGGGAAAGCAGGTCAGTTCATCAGGGTTGACAGAATTGCTGTACACCCAAACCCGAACACAGTTACAGAAACTATCCAATGCGTATAGTTCAGTCTAGCAGTTCACTACACTTTTAGGTATGTTTGATAGCTATAAAACATGGTTTGTCCTACGTAGTATACAAAAACAGTGGAGCTTTTTTATTGTATAAATAAATAGTGGAGCTTTTTTATAGTGCACAACAAAAACTTGCAAAGCATACAATTTGAAATAGAGTGTGAACGAATCGGTTTTGAGTTTATTTGGAAGACCTTGCCGGCGGGCTTGTTGAATGGCAAGTGGGAGATAGTAGGGCCAATTTGAGCAAAACTGCAGTCACACCAAGAGAATTGAGATCTGGGAACTTGAAGAATGGAGGAGTCTGACAACCTTTGCCAGGAGGATTGTGGGCCTGTACTGTACTGAATTCTGCCTACGGAGTGGTGTGGAGCGATGAATTGCAGAGTAGCAACAGATTTTACCTTTCTGCTTCAAAGTAGAAAAATGTGTGTAACTTTCTGCATCATGTACGATTAGTTGTCTGAATACACCAACCCTAATGACCTTAGTTTTTGTTAAGGATTGTACGCCTATTGAATTATTGAATTGAATAATTATTATTGAATTATTATTATTATATTATTATTAAAAGAATAATCTTACTACTTCAAAATATAAAAAAATTACAAAATTCTGCATTGTTTGTTTAGTTGTAACCACCAACCCTAATGACCTTAGTCTTTGTTGAGGCATATTGAATTCTGCATTTTGTAATGTCAGCCATGAATTGCGTGGTAAACCAGCAACAGAATTGCTTCAAAGTATAACAAAAAAATAACAAATGTATGTAACATTAGCCCTACATAATATTTACCTCTGGTACCGTAAAGCAGCATCTGGTTGAAATAACCCCTATCCACAATCCTTTTGCTGATGCTACTCAAGCAAGGTACATGTAATTACATTGTGTACCAATTCAAGGTGACTGTTTCTAGCGAGAGACATTCCGTGTGTAATACCGGTACTTGTAGTCCTGCTAATGGAAAGCTGTTTCGCTGAACTGTTGCCCACTAAACCTTATGCATTGACGTCATCCAGCTGCTTTCTCAGAGGTAAAATGATGACGAAACAATCAAAACGCACAGATTTGTACGCGCAACGCTCAGGTTTTGCCAATTAATGGCCGTTGTTTATCTACAGGTGGAGGCACCATACTGATACGAGTTTGACATCATGTGCAACACATGTAGGTCCATGTTTATCTGTTGTTTACTTGGTGTCTTTGTAACAAAAAGTGTACCCACGAAGCCATGATTGTAGCTGTGCGCTTTTGCAAAGTATCTTCCAGAATATTTTAAGAGTCTGATTTTGTTTATCTTTTTTTACTTTAGGGGTATGGATGCAATTCCAGGCAATGTGAGCCTCATCAAGGACAAGCAGAACCTGATTGGTATCAGCATAGGAGGAGGTGCACCACTGTGTCCATGCCTCTACATTGTACAGGTGGGTACCGGGCCCAATTTCATGGCTCTGCTTACCGTAAGCGTAAAATCGATGCGTAAGGAAGCAGGGAATTCTGTGCTTACGGCAAGCGTATTTCAGGCATTAACCAGGAGCATGTTGTCACCTACTCTTACGGCTGAAATGGGGTTACCCCTTCACAGTCAGTTAGGATGAATGGTATCAAAGAGCATGGCCCGGTAGAGCAAAATGCACTACCTTCCCAACTTTTTATTAAACAATTGTGGTTAAGTGCCTTGCTCTACCGGGCCAAGTGTCAAGATCAGGATTCGAACCAACACTCTACTGCTGACAACATCACAGCTTGGATTTGGACAGTGACTTGGATCGCTCGGCCACGACACGCCGCAAAGTGTCATGGTTGAGTGGTTAAGAGCACCAGACTCAATATTATTATTAGATCAAACGTGATATCTTTTTCCATATTAATACACCACAGTACATGGAAGTGAAAAGTTTCTCAAAATACATTAAAATTATCGAAAGATGTTGTAATTTTTTCAAGTAGTTTTTTATTGCCATCAATTTGTAGAGTCATTACCAAATGTATACAGACCCTTTAAGAGTGAAGGTACTTCTAAAAGACAAAATAATGCACTGTTATTTGTTTTGGTTGCTTCAGGTATTTGATAACACGCCTGCCTCCAAGGATGGTACTTTGGCATCAGGGGACGAGATAGTTGGAGTTAACGGTAAATCAGTTAAAGGGAGAACTAAAGTGGAAGTAGCTCGCATGATACAAGCTATCAAGGTAATGCAAATCATCCTTAGAGGCATAAGTAACAGCTTATTTATTTAAGCAAAATATTTTTAATGTGTTTGTCTTACATGGAAGGTAGTGGTAGCACTTAAAGCCTAATTACATCAAATATGCATACGCTTTCGAAGCAACAACTACTTTCGGAAAGGTATTTATGTAGTTGCTGCAAAAGCTCATAAATGCAGTTTTTATGTAGTTAGTGAGTCTTTAAGTGCTACCATTTCCTTTGTTTTATCTATTAGACTAACACAGCTATATTTTGTTAAGATACACAAAAACAACCTACAATGTTCAGGCAGTCAAAATAAGATAAAAGTGTAATTTGTGATGCAAGGGAACTATCAGTTGAGGGCTCCATTGTGTGTTAAAAATAACAGTAAATTGGGACATGTTACGGATAGCATTGAGTTCCAGTCTGATTTCTGCATAAGAACAAAATCCCTTAGTCGTTGAAGATGGTGTTTACTGTTTACAATGAATCGGTTTCGGAACGTTATGGTTCACTGTCAAATCATAGTCTGGTTCCTTGCATGGATGCATTGTCATTAAGCTTGGGCGATATCGATTTATTTTATACACGATATATCGCTGACAATATATCGCGATATTCGATATAATCGCGATTAATGAAATTTGACATCATCAGTCTTAAAACTCCAAGTGAAAGTTGTAGAAGAGACAGTCCTAGCATAAGAGAGGTGTTCTAATGACCTATTCTTCTGGTTTTACTCCAAACCTATGGGGTGCAAGATGTCTCAACTAGCAAATACATCGCGATATTTAATCGATGTATCGATTTATCGCGACATATCGATTAAAACCAAATCCATCCGATATCGAAATTGTGTCCAAATTAATATCGCGATATTCGATAATATCGTGATATCGCCCAAGCTTAATTGTCATTGTCGCCTTCCGCCTTCCTCAGTTGAAGCATTTGGCTCATCAGTAGGTGGTTGATTAATCTCAGCATGGACTGATGGTAAGACTTGTTGCTGAACATCTGGTTGTATAGCACCAGTTGGTGGATTACTTCTGGCATATTACTGACTTAAAAAATGATTGGTTGATTGATTGATTTTTTTAGGATAAAAATACAGCAAGAACATGCCAAAAATACAACAGGAAAAAAGACAATGAAATAAGATAAACCAAAATAGAACACAAGATAGAAATACTGCACAAAATTATCCAAGGATAACTCAAAAAGCCAATAACTCAGACTTATTTCTATTTGGGTCCTTAGCAATGAGCAAAATAAAATTGTTTCCCCTTCGACATACCTTGATTTTTTCTCAGACCGTTACCATAAGCACAACATAAATTTTGTTTGGCCTTTGCAGAAAACTGCCACAAAATATGTTCTGCATAACACGAAGCTCTTTGAAATTACGCAATCTCCCCATTATGGAGTCATTTTGGAATCATTTGATCATGATTTTTTTTCCCCCGTTTTATTGTTTTCATTTTCTTCTCCAAAGTCTGAAGTGATAATCAACTATAACAAGCTGCATGCAGATCCTAAACAGGGCAAAAGTTTGGACATCGTCTTGAAGAAGGCCAAGCATCGTATGGTGGAGAATATGAGCTCATCTACCGCCGACGCCCTAGGTCTTAGCAGAGCCATCTTGTGCAATGGTAAGGAAGAACAAAATAGATATTTTTCACGGAGCTCTGGAAAGTATTGAGTATACAATGCTAACACACATCGGTGTACATGGGTAAAACCAAAATTAGTATTCTTTATCCCCGTTGCAAATTTCCATTTTCAAAATCATTGCGGTGTCCCCCTGCTAAAATATAGGATTCAAACTGCCACTAGCCACCGGGCAATCTCGGTGGTCTAGTTAGTAAGACACTGCTCTAGAAATGCAAAGGTTGAGGGTTTGAATCTCACCTGATTTCCTGTGATTTTTTTAAAAGAGCTTGCGAAAATACTGAGTATACGGTGCTAACATGTGGTGTACATGGGTAAAATCAAAATTAATATTCTTTATTCCCGACGCAAGTTTCAATCTATTAAATTGTTGCTGGACCGAATGCTAAAATATGGGATTCGAACTGCCTCTAGCTACCCAGGCAATCTCAGTGGCCTAGTGGGTAAGACACTGCTCTTGAATTGCAAACGTTGATGGTTCGAACCTCACCTGACTTCCTGTGATTTTTGTATACAGTGCTAACGCACATTGATGTATGGGTTAAACCAAAATAAACAAAATAGCTTAAAGGTATTTGAAAATGCTATGATGAGTGCTATAGTCATTGCAAGGAGAGCAAGAAATGTGATGCGATCAATCAAAACAAGTTGTTTGTCGACCAGGTAATGAGATTGCGTTTCATTTGAAAAGAGCATTTGTATGCATGTGGTTAAAAGAGGAGAGGAATCCACAAAGTTAAGATTCTCTTAACTTCTGACATAGACCCATTCCTTTTAGTCATTAGATTGTTATGTTTCTCTAACTCGTTGCAGATGTGTTGATAAAGAAGATGGACGAACTCCAAGGAACATCAGTGATGTACAAGGGTCTTATGGAACATGCTAAGAAGATGCTCAAGGCGTTCTATGACCTCTCTCAGACACACAAATGTAAGTTTGGTTTCTTTTCAAATTGAGAAATACTTGTTCAAGATGCACATAATTTCCCTTGATATTTGAAATAAAAAGTTGCATTCCCTTTTAAATTGATCCCTCTGCTGTCGCTTCCCAGGTTCTTAAACTTTTGTATGATCCGTGGCCATGTGCATTTACAGGTTGTATGGCTTCTGACTGGCACCCCAGAACAAAGATATTGACAAAATTGGGAGACACAAGAGTTTGATAACTCATTTCGGAGAGTTCTTGCACGTTAATCTGAAAGTCCCCCTCTAGTAAATTTGTCTTTGTTCAATCCAAAATTAAAATCATTAAGACTTGTATTATGACTTGTACAGAAACAAAAATAAACCCTGTCAACAACAGTTTTTCCTTTTTGTAATTGGTCTCTCGAAAACTACAACTTTAAAATGAACTTACTCTTTCAAAAACCATGTACAGTGATGTGCTATATTTTGAATCTTAAGTTAGTCCTCATGTTTCTGTGTTTCACTTCTAGCCTTTGGAGAAGTCTTTTCTGTTATCGGAGCGAGAGAACCTCAGCCAAAGGCTAGCGAGGCATTTACAGTGTTTGCTGAAGCCCACCGGAATATGGAGAAGTTTGGCATCCGTCTGCTGAGAACAGTCAAACCAGTGAGTCTGAACATCACAGAGAACGGGCCCAGTTCATAGAGCTCTGCTTAACAGGCTTGGATTTACACAGAAATGGCTACAATGGCCTCTGCTGCCCCTGGTCTTGGCCTTGGTGCCCCTTAAAAAGTTTTCCCTATAGATTGTCAGGTTTCCAATGGAAACAGTATTTTGACTATTTTAAGAACTCACTCTGCGGTAGTGAAGTTAATAACTAGAAGTCCCCTCGATCCACTAAGGCAAAAGAAGTAGTCCTGGCTGATTCCTACCTTCCGCCCGGGACAGGTAGATGTTAAAAAGTAGGACAGGTCTTTTTAGAACTGAAAAGTCTCCCATATTTCGCAAACCTACTCCGAGGTAGTAGAATACAAAGCAAGACAAGTTTTCAAAAGAACATAATCTATCCAGCAAGTAGATACACACATGATGTTGCCATAAACCAAATATATATTGATACCTCACCATGCATTGCCTCAAATCCTATAAACCATTTTATCATCCTCCAGATGCTGACAGACTTGGGTACATTCCTCACCAAAGCCATTCCAGACACCCGCCTCACAATCAAGAAGTATGCCGATGCAAAGTTTGAATATCTGGTTTGTACAACCTTCTCTTATTTATAAAATCAGGTTTTTTTTATATACTTTTTTTTTACTGCTGGTTTTTAAGATATAGTGCATGAATAAATGTGTGGAGTGTCGTGACCAAGTTTAGCAGAGTTTTCCCCCAAACAATGGTCCACTGGCCAAATGCTAATGAAAACACCTGGGTCCAATTTTATGGCTCTGCTTACAATACCGTAAGCGAAGAATCGGATGTTGGAGAAGCAGGGAGTTCTGCACTTATGTCAAGCATATTTCATGATCTTAAACACAGAATTCAGCGGTAAGCAGAGCCATTAAATTGAGCCCTAACGAGGACTAGTGCAAATTCTCTTCAAGTGGTCCGGCTGGTTCGTTAGTGTTGAAAAGCATCCTTATTTCTTTCGAAGTACATGTATGGACTAGTGACATGACAAGCTGACTGGTCATGCTGACTGGTCATGCTGACTGGTCATGCTGACTGGTCATGCTGACTGGTCATGCTGACTGGTCATGCTGACTGGTCATGCTGACTGGTCATGCTGACTGGTCATGCTGACTGGTCATGCTGACTGGTCATGCTGACTGGTCATGCTGACTGGTCATGCTGACCAATCACTAAAACTGTACGTCTGGAGGTCACAGGTTTGGGTTTAATCTCCAACTTGGGCTCCCTGCGTTGCTAACACAATGCAAACGCAGCACTGCATTTGAAGCTCATTTTTTGAGTAGCGTGTTGTTTGCACGCGATGGTGGTTTAAACATCAGTTTGCGCATGGAGCCAGAGCCAAAGATGCGGTTTGAGAAATGCCTTTTTTTTGTAAATTTGTCTTAAAGAAAGTGTACACTATTGGTAATTGTCAAAGACCAGTATTCTCACTTAGTGTATCTAAACATATGCATAAAATAACAAACCTGTGAAAATTCGAGCTCGATCGGTCGTCGGAGTTGAGAGATAACTATGAAACTAAAAACACCCTTGTCACACGGAGTTGTGTGCTTTCAGGTGTTTGATTTGGAGACCTCAAGTTCTAAACTTGAGGTCGCCAAATCAAATTCGTTGAAAATTATTTCTTTCTCCAAGACCACTACAGAGGGAGCACTTTTTCACCAATTTTTATACTATCAACCTCTCCCCAGTACTCATACCAAGTAAGGTTTAATGCCAAAATTATTGTGAGATTTCCAATAGTGTCCACTGCCTTTAAGTCAACTCTAAATTAAGAAATCTTGTTGACAAATTTTTTTTCGTGTATTGCTCCCCTCCAGTCATATTGTTTGAAAGTGAAAGAAATGGATGATGAGGAGTACGCTTATGCAACACTAGGGGAACCACTCTACAGAGTAGAAACAGGAAACTATGAATACAGGTAAGAAACTAATAATATGCTGATAGGTTTTATGTAGACCTGTCTGCAGAAAAATTTGCTCTGTATGAAACACAAAATATTGGATTGGTAGTGATCAGAAAATAAATTGTTTTTTTGTCTTGACATAGTCATGTGAAATTTGATTTCCTGTGTACATGGTGAAGTCCATTTCAAAGGCAAAGTATATCAATGGTTATTGGAACCGTTTGATTACAACTAACATTTGACAATTTAATTTCAAAAGGTGGTCACGTTTTTAGATATCGCTTGGGAGATTAGGTACTTTTCTAACAGATTCATCTTTCTTCTTCAGGTTAATCTTGAGATGCCGTCAACTTGCCCGAGCTAAATTTGCCAAGTTGCGATCTGACGTCATGGTCAAACTAGAACTGCTAGACCAGAAACATGGTAAATTATTGTTATCATTTTTTTCTCTATTTCTTTTTATGATCAGCACATACGAATAAAGTAATTTTTTAACATTATTTAAAGGATCCATAAACCAAACAAACCTCTCCGTCCTACTAACCTTTTGGTCACCATGCACTGCCTCAAATCCCACATATCATTTGTTTTCCCACACAAGAATATTATTGTTAATAAGTATTGTTTGAAGCTTTGCATGGTGTGGAGAAATAGGAAAAAACTATAAATAAATCGTAAGCGTGCGGGTCCAACCATGTGTAAATCTCTTTTGTGTGAGTGTTGGCTCTAAGAAGAGCAGGTTTGGTCGCTCGCATTTCGAACAGTATACTCGCACGTCTTCCTTCCTATAGTATTGTTTGTTTAGCTTTAGAAGGATGATTTGATACTTTGAAAATTTTGGAATGTGGATGTTTACCGCCGAGTAACTGTTCATATATTCATTGTATTGAATTTGTTTTGGGTACTCTCGCCAACGTCTCAGGAAATTGTCATGAAACAATAATCTAGATTTGTGATGTTTAGTTCCTTAAAATCCTTCTATCATGCTGGGTTTCAAATTTATCGACTTCTCATTTCATATTCCTTCTCTTTTCTCTTTTAGTGCAAGATATTGTATTTCAACTCCAGAGACTCGTCTCGGCCATGGCGACCTATCTTCAAGACTGCCACAAGCAGATGAAAGTTGCCGAGATCTTCCCCATCGAGGTTGATCTCCTGCGCACCACCATCAACTACGACACTAGTGATCAGTTCAACGATGATGATGAGGAGGACGAGGAGGAGGAGGTCGATGCTGTTCTCGAGGCGGAGGAAGATCTCATCTCACCTGCAAGCTGAATGTAGCTCCGTTTTAATCAATAAGCCACCCTTAAAGGAACACGTTGCCTTGGATCGGACGAGTTGGTCGTTGAAAAGTGTTTGAAACCATTTGTTATAAAATGGAAATGGTAAGATAGATAACCTAAAAGTAGAATATAGTGATCCACACAAATTTGCCTCGAAGTTGCGTGGTTTTCCTTTTACTTTGCGAACTAACACGGTCGGCCATTTATGGGAGTCAAAAAATTTGACTCGCATAAATGGCTGACCGTGTTAGTTCGCAAAATAAAAGGAAAACCACGCAATTTCGAGGCATATTATATTATATAGTATATATAGATCATTGTATTCTACTTTTACAACATCTTTCTAACCATATACATTTTATAACAAACAGTTACAAATGCCTTTTATAGACCAACTCGACCGATCCAAGGCAACATGTTCCTTAAAAGGCACTGGACACGTTTGGTCAAAGACGGTATTCTCACTTGGTGTATCCCAACATATGCATAAAATATTAAAGCTGTGAAAATTTTGACACATTGAAGTTGCAAGAGAATAATGAAAGAAAAAGTATCTTTGTTGCACACACTTGTGTGCTTTCAGATGCCTACAATGCTTCAGGCCTTGAAAGGTTTCAGGCCTGAAGTATTTTAATATTGGATTGAAAAATTACCTCTTTCTCAAAAACTACGTTACTTCAGAGGGAGCCACATTTTATACTATCAACAGCTCTCCATTGCTTGTTTCCGAGTGAGTTTTTATGCTAACAATTTTATTTTATAGTAATTTCCAATAGTGTCCAGTGTCTTTAAGCCATGTCTGAACAAGCCACGTGCGACTTAAATAAAGTCTTGTACAATGACTTGCCTAGGCACAAGTTACCACTTACATTTCAATTCCTCCGACTATAGGCAAAGTTGCTATATGTCAAAAGGTTTAGGTCAAGACTTTTCATTGCAACCTCCAGATGAGCAAACCCTGTTATCATTGTGCCATACACACCATCCCTTACTTAACTACCTAAAAGCTTGATCCGAAATATGTGCCATGCAGGCCTGTATGCTTGAAAGGGCAAGGGCACCGAGGCATTTTCTCCTTATTAAAGGGCACCCCATGAGGAAATTGTAAATTTCTACTGAAGCATTTCAAGGGCACCAAGGCATTGACCAGGGGGCACGGAGGCAATCACCTTCGTTGCCTCTGTAAAGTATCAGGCCTGGCCATGAATCTTGCATTCTTTGTGAAACTGAGCCAAGGAGTTGTTTGATGATTCTAGAATCGTTTCATGCTGGTTACATTTAGCAACCATTTATATTTAGAAGAAAACAATTGGGCCAATTTGAATGTTTAGAGCATGCCTTAAGTTGTCTAAGTCTTAATGTTTTAGTGTAAAATAGTGGTCTCTTAGTGTATCGTGTCGATTTCCTCGCTTTGGGGGTCTTCAGCGTTGTGCCTTTGCTGTGAGTGGCATGATCCTGTGTTTTTAACAAACTTCATTTACATGCCTGTCGACAAACTCTGCTTTATCTTTAACTCAAAAAGAAAGCAAAGTGGAAACGAAGCCTGTTTTTTTTATGTTTTTACCCTCACACTCGTTTAGGTATAGGTAAAAAAACAGCTCCTGATCAAACAACTTCTTTTAAGTGTAGACAAATTGGCATGCACAAAATGTACAAAGCTGTTTGAAGAAAGTATGAAATATTACATTTTGTACAATTTTATGTAACTATTGATTCTGTGATTCTTAGAGATATTTTTGGTCGGGTTTGCATAGTGGTATTTTCCCTCGCCTTCCACCTCTAGAACCCTGCTGTGGACAACCTGGATACAGGTTTCAGCCTTCGACTTGGGCCCAATTTCATGGCTCTGCTAACCGCCAAATTCTCCGCTCAAGATCACCATTCTCCGCTTGCACTGCAAGCTTCAAATTTCTGCACTAGCCTTGTAAGCGTAGAATGCCTGGTGACATGGAGTCACCCGCGCATGAGCCAAAATTCCCAGATAACCCGTGCAAAATGCTTGGCCTATAAGCTTGGAACTCCCTGCTTCCCTGTAAGAGGTGATTCTTTGCTTAAGGTAAGCAGAGCCATGAAATTGGGCCCAGAACATTTGCTCTCAAAAATTGCTGGCATTTTGGCCCCAGATCCCCAGCATGGTAAAGTTGCCAAACAGTTATAACACATGTACAAAGTTTCTTTGTAAACGGTACTTCTGTAAGAAAATGTTTCTAATGAATCAAATCAAAACTTGTGACAACTGTTTTATCTCTTACTGCCCTACATTCCTGCGGTTATTAAGCACTAGTTTTTATTACAGTGGTAGCTGTATTTGTAAAATAAATTAAAGTTATTTTTTTTTGAGTGGGGAACTAAGCTCTACAGTACTGCATATTATATCTAACCCAATTTTCTTCTTTTAACAAAACAGTACTGACAATTTTGTTTTACTTGCAATTAAACTAGAAAACGGTCTGGAAGATTTGTATTAGTTTAGAATTGTTTAATAATTATATTGTCATATTCCACCTTCCAGTCAGATTCAAGAAAGTTGTGTAAATATGTAATGAAAAGTAATGCAATGAATACAAATCTATATGATTCCATTCATTTATGTGATATTTACAATTATTTATTTCCTGAATAAACTAATCTATATGTTCCGAAATAGAGTGTTGGTTTTTGCTTTAATCTACAGCTGGTGGAAAGCCATGTGTAATTTCCTATTCTTTTAGAATGTTCCTCTTCCATGGTTAAAGGAACACGTTGCCTTGGATCGGACGGGTTGGTCTATTAAAAGCGTTTGAAACCGTTTGTTATGAAATGCGTATGGTTAGAAAGATGTTTTAAAAGTAGAATATAGTGATCCACACAAGTATCACTCGAAACTGCACAATTTTCCTTTTACGTCGCGAACTATCACGGTCGGCCATTTATGGGAGTCAAAATGTTGACTCCCATAAATGGCCGACCGTGTTAGTCGACAGGGTAAAAAGAAAACCACGCAATTTCGAGGCATATTTGTGTAGATCATTGTATTCTACTTTTACAATATCTTTCTAACCATATACATTTTACAACAAACGGTTACAGAACGATTATCAAAGACAACTCGACCGATCCAAGGCAAAGTGTTCCTTTAAGTGCAACAGGATATTTAATGTCCTAGTTAGTGGATGGTTGACCTTTACCAAATAGGACTATGCTCTTCCTCTATCTCCTTGTTTATCAGCATAATTTAGTTCCCCAATATTAGTTTAGTTAATTCATGTTTGATTTCAATAATCACAAACTTTTTAAATGTTTCACAAATTGCCTCCACCATAAATAAAGTAGTATAGCCCCAATTATCTTCTCTCTGGTTCAAGAGAATAAGCGGACAAATTATTTGTATGGTATGTCACCCAAAAAAAGAGGGGGGGTGGAGATTATAAGAACAACCCATCTATTAAGTAGTTGTCACATTTCACTGAAACCCCTCCCCCTTCAAAACCACCCGAACCCCGCCCCTACTCTAGCAATCTGTGTAGCGCCCTCTATGGATAGGCCAAATTCAAGATGGCAGCCTCCATGGCCAAAAGTCTGGAACTCTCGTTCGACAGCTGCAGCAGAGAGAGTGAAGTATTGCAGTGCATTATGATTATAATTATGATCCAAGTAAGTTTAAATACTGTAAAATGTGCTCAAAAGGGTCATAGTTTTACACTTCAGAACTATCGATTCTGGCAGTTTAAGCTCATTTGTTATTGTAGAAACCCCACACTCACTGACAGTGACACTGACACACAGTGACAGGCGCATGGATGAATGACATGTTGTCTTGTTTTGTCTTTACTGCACAAACCGCCGCCACTGGGCTATTTATAAACGTTCAGACCCTCGTACTTAAATTTTAATTTTACAAGGTGGGACATTGGGCATGTTGGGTTGGGTCATTGTCATTGACAAGGTAAACATTAAAGGTTAACTTGCCTGGGATAACTTTCCGTATGGCGCCACCACTTTTTCACTCATTTTTACAAAAAGGGATATCTCATTGAGGTAAATTAGATACTATATTATATCATATCGAATGAAAAAGTGGTAGCGCCATACGGAAACTTTTCCCTTGCATGCACAACCAAGATGACAAGAACCATGACAACAAATTAGCCCACCTTGGTCCTTGTTGAGCTTGTTAATTCTTATTCTTTAATTAATCAGTGCTTGGTTGTAGTTGTTTAATGTCTACTAATAATAGACCATCACCTTATTTCTTATGCACTTTGCCTGTGACGTCACTTCTGCACCATCCTAGTATAGCTAGATAGCTGAATATGGATTCACCATTGAAGATTGAAGATTGAAGCACTGAAGCAGACACTATGAAAAATGAATATAGCATTTTAACATCGGTCTCATTACAGTCGCCTGTGATGAGAGCCTGAGACCGATAAAAAGAGAGCCATTTACAGCTCAACATAATTACAAGTACAAAAACAAAGTAAGGTTTTATGCTAATTGTGAGTAATTGCCAATAGTGTTCAGTGCCTTTAACTGTTTTGAATGAAAAGATGCTTAAAGATGACAAGAGTGAAGAAAAGGAAGTTGACCATTTGTTTTATTCACTTATTTATTTTCCTGTATTCAAGTGACGCACTGTAACCAAGAAGATGCGTCAGTACCTACAAAGTCTTGTAGCAAAGTTACACCTGATGAATGTATGGCTGCATAGAAGACTACTCGGTATGAACAAGGCTGCCACCCTCGATGATGTAGAAGTTCTCTACAAGAGCAGTAACTATATCGTTGTGAACAAACACTACGATGTCAAGATCAATAGTAACGACCCTCAGGATGAGATAACGCTGGCCACTCAACTTGCTCATCGGTTTCCAGAGCTTGTGGATGCAAGCATTTGTCACCAGTTTAGGTGAGATTTTTCATTCAGTGTTTCATGTGCTGAAATAAGGACATTTCTTAACAGTTTGAGGGGAGGCTCTTCAAGGTTGGATCTACATCCAAGTTTCAAACCCCAAGAAACAAAGTTCACTTTATCACAAATTTTATTATTTGTTTTATATTACATCTTCCAGGTTTGTTCACCGATTGGATTATTCTACCAGTGGCACTATTTGTGTTGCATTAAACAAAAGAGCATCTGCCAATGTCACGAAACAGTTCAAGAAACGTGAGGTCAACAAATGCTACTATGCTCTGGTGAGTAAGCAGTGAGAAATCCGCAGGAAGAAGTTATTAATAATGTACACTGACTAACCACCAAAACAGTTTCAAGCTTTGATATTTCCTGAATCTAACCTTGTACATGTACAATAGTTCAAGTGTACCATAAAATTATGAACTTGCGTTTTAAGAGTTTTACCTTGATAGATGGATTGCAATACGCATCATTGACTGCCATCTTTGATTATTAACAAGGGGAAAGCGTGCACTTTCCCCTTGTTAATACATCAAAGATGGTGGCCGATGACGCATATTGTAATCCATCTATTACAAAAAGCGCTAAATTCATCTAGTTGACAGCGTCTCCACATTGATTTGTATTGCTACATCACCCTTTGTTGCATAGCAGAACAACTGATAAGTCCTTTGCACTCTGAATCTCTAATATCCCCATGGAATACAGCCCTGGGGAGGTCCCAGGAGATTTTCACCCCATGGTTTCACTTTTGTCGAATAGTGTCATCTATTTCAGATTTACAAATGAGTTGAGTATGATCGAGTCATAGTAAATGAGTGAGACAATCATGAGTCGTTAGAATCTCCTCTAAAATTAATAACACTTTTACAATCTTTTTCACAATGGCTCATTGTACTTTTGTAAACAGAGAGTCAGCTGCTAAGTGTCGGATTGTAGTAATTGTTCATAGAAACTCACATTTATTCTAACACCATGGTTTTCCATGTGCTTTAAAAAGGTCAGAGGTCATGTACAACCAGACTTCTTGTTGATAGACAAGCCGGTATATCCCAACCCAGTAGAGGGATTCACCCACATGATGTGTGTTGCAGACAATGAACTCCCCCAGGGTCAATCTGAGGTCAAGATCTTGTCAGCCATGACTGAATTGTCTGTCATACAGAGGGGGCTGTATGATGGCAGTCCTGCAAGTAAAGTACTCCTGAAACCAGTTACAGGTAACTAGTGGGGGCTGACTAAGGGGCTTAGCCAACAATATTTGATGTGACCTAGTGTTTCATGGGTCCTAGGTATCAATGTTTCATGGGCACAGGTGGTGTTCCATAGGCAATAGGCACCTGTGTTATGTTGGCCCTAAGCACTAGTGTTTAAAGGCAGTGGACACTATTGGTAATTGTCAAAGACTAGCCTTCACAGTTTGTGTATCTCAACATATGCATAAAATAACAAACCTGTGAAAATTTGAGCTCAATCGGCCATCGAAATGTCGAGATAACAATGAAAGAAAAATAACCCTTGTCACACGAAGTTGTGTGCGTTTAGATGGTTGATTTCGAGACCTCAAGTTCTAAATCTGAGGTCTCGAAATCAAATTCGTGGAAAATTACTTTTTTCTCGAAAACTATGGCACTTCAGAGGGAGCCGTTTCTCACAATGTTTTATACCATCAAACTCTCCCCATTTCTCATCACCAAGAAAGGTTTTATGCCAATAATTATTTTGAGTAATTACTAATAGTGTCCACTGCCTTTAATAGGCCCTTAGCGCTAGTGTTTCATTCACCTAAGCACTAGTGTTTAATGGGCCCTAGGCATTAGTGTTTTTTAGGGCCATAAGCATAGTGTTTTATAGGCCCTAAATCACAATGGTTTATAGGCCATCAGGACCAGTGTCCTGTAAGCCCTAAAGTGCCATTGTTTCTTAGGCCCTAAGCACCAGTGTTCTGTTGGCCCTAATTGCCAGTGCTTCATGGGTCACAAGCTTCAGTGTTTCTTAGGCCCTATATGCACCAGTGTCCTGTAAGCCCTGAGTGCCAGTGCTTAATTGGCCCTAAGCACCAGTGTTCTGTAAGCCCTAAGTGCCAGTGTCTTATATAGGCCATACGCACCTGTGTCTCAAAGGCCCTAAGTACAGGTGTTTCATAGGCCATAGTGTTCCATGGGCACTAGTGTTCCAGTTGGGGGTGTGTGAATACTTTTTGGGTTGTATTTGTGTAGGCTTTCAATATTTTAGTACCACCTGGCAGACATTATAAAGTCTTCTCATCCAAGCCTTTCTCTAAAGGAGTTCTTATAATTTTTATTGATCACTGTGTAGGACGAAGGCATCAACTGCGTGTGCACTGCTGGAGTATCGGACACCCAGTCGTTGGGGACTTCACATACAGCTTCCGTAAGGACGTCAAACCTTACCGCATGATGTTGCACTCCCAGAGACTAACCATACCAACCAAGGCAGAAGTGGTTGATGTAACTGCTGCTGATCCCTTCACTCCAGAAAGGGACCCAAAATGGTGCCCTGAAGCACCACCTCAAGAGGTGTCTTTAAGACAAGATACAGAGATATCAAATGAGAGAACTTTGGAGATGAATAGGGATTCAGATGACGAATTAGCCAGGTGACAACAAATTTGCAGTCTTCAAATATTTATATAAAACAGGCATGATATTTTTTTTCTACTAAAGTCTGATTTCCAATTTGTTTTTCCTTGGAAAATGAAGAAAAAATGGGTTTGAATGGCCTAAAATTTCTATTGGAGCCTACACCATGCGAATATAGGTTAGCCCTTGTACTTAATAAAAAGTTCCTACTTTTTCCCAAGGAACAAATATCATGCTTGATAAAAATATGTTGGCAGGCATACTGTCATGTTATGGATTTTGTACTTGGTTTTTAGAAAGGAAAAAATGTATACACCCTTGGGAGTAGAGGGTTAAAAACAAAATTTTTTTTGAATGGTTCGGCTTGTTTTACCTCAACAGTTGTAATAAACACATCATTGTTGTGTTGTGTTTGCTTAATCAGAGTCTGAAATAAACACATTTATATAAATAAACCACTGGTTATTTTGAGTCTGTTATTATTGTTACGCTCATTGTTCATCAATTATTAAAGGCAGTGGACATTATTGGTAATTACTCAAAATAATTATCATCATAAAACCTTTCTTGATTACCAGTAATGGGGAGAGGTTGATAGTATAAAACATTGTGAGAAACAGCTCCCTCTGAAGTGACGTAGTTTTTGAGAAAGAAGTAATTTTCCACAAATTTGATTTCGAGAACTCAAGTTTAGAATTTGAGGTCTCGAAATCAAGCATCAGAAAGCACACAACTTAGTATGACGAGGGTGTTTTTTCTTTCATTATTATCACGCAACTTCGATGACAGATTGAGCTAAACTTTTCACAGGTTTGTTATTTTATGCATATGTTGAGGTACACCAACTATGAATACTAGTCTTTGACAACTACCAATAGTGTCCTCTGTCTTTAAAAAGAATTCAATTTAGTTGCAAATGGCAAAACTACATTGAGTATACATGATTTATAAAACAAAAGAGATAAGAAATGGTGTTTAAGCAGTAACTGATAATTGAAACAATCGATAGGTAGAGCCTACTGCATCTTTTGTTTGAGCATTTAATCGGAACATAAAATAAACGGCCCAAATTTGAGAAAAATGCTTGACCATATGAAGTAAAAGAATTAAAGTATATATCCAAGGTCAAGTTACATTCAAAGGCACAGTTAGAGCCTACTGCATCAATTTCGATCATACAATGGGAGCTTAAAACTAGGACCCTAATGGCCTAACTTGAAGGGGGGAAAAAACCCTTATAATACTTTTTTTTTTGGGGGGGGGGTGGCAATTTTTCAGGTATCTATATTTTTCAAAATAAAGCTAATAGGGGCTTTCGCAGGTAAAGTTACATTAGAAATCATCAGTACAGCCTTCTGCATCTGAAGGTTTGGGTTTTGTAATAATGTAGCAGTCATCTTGAAAAGCTATAAACCTTGGATGCATACTTATCACATTTTGCCCTAAAATGCAACAAATCCTACATTGCTTATTTATCAAATGCAACAAGGCCTAGAAAAGGTTGCCCTAAAATTCAAAAAGGCTAGACTGTGTATATCAAATCTACTACTGCCTGCCACCCCACCCCTTCCCCCGCCCCTAGCCTGGATCCAGGACTTACCGAAATGGCTTGCAGGTTCCATTATTAAATATAGGGGTGTTCATTTAGGGTTGAATGCATCTCAAAGCTCCTTCTTTCCTAATACTTGCTCCTAAACTCTCCAAAACAGTTTCAAAAATCCACTGTTAGCTTAACTATCAAAGTTTATAATGTATATAAATGAATATTATTAATTCTATATCGTCCCTTCATTATCAAGAAAATAAAGTTCTTTCATAACGTCTAATTTACTTTGGTATCACCGTAATATCCCAGGGACCTTCGTGATATGCAAATTACTCACGTGATGTGCGTGGGTTTATGCGCGCGCGCGCCACTTTGCCCTATTGCAAGACAAAATGGCTGAAGGCTCAAGAATTTTCTGTCATGTTCTTCCACAATTTACATGTAATTAAGTCGACACAATAACTACAACAATGAAAGAGGTGAGTAAAGTATGCTTTATAGCATTCGTAGAATACTTCTTTCGTTTCATTATGAGTTTCCGAAACGGTAAAAATAAGGCAAACAATTAATAGACCTTGCCGTTCGACACGGCGGCAGTTTCGAAACACACGTGACCGACATGTTTAACATTTGCTGTATATAAAGGACATGTTTAGGAAATTTAATATTGTATTATTTTTTAGTAACATAGTGATTGCAAACAGGGTTTTAGAAATGTCTGCACCCTACTAACACTTATTTAATTTACTCAAATCAGATGTACTTTTTGTTAAAATTCAGTGGTTTTGGAGTTAATTAACGGCGGTAAATTGGGGGCGACGTGCGGAAAATGATCCTTTGCTTGAGGGGCAGCCTTTTTTTATTTATTATTGAACACAAAACAAATTTGTGTTTTTTGAACTTTACCATATAAATTTTTCACATGTTTGTGTTTTAGTGAGGAGAACTGTTCAACAGAACAGGTGCATTTCCACTAAGCATGTTACTGCCTTTGGAACCGCAATCAAGTTATAATCAAGATGAGGGCTCAAAGAAAAGGTAAACACAAAGAGTTTTCTATGATAGGGAATACTGGTCCATACTAGGCCTGTAATAACAAGTTTTCAAATTTATTGTTACTTCTTCGTGCAAAAATAAGCCTAATGAAACCCTACTTAAAAGGTTTAAAGAAACATTCCACCATATGAACAAAGTAACTAATGGTACAACAACAAGTACTGTGTGTGCAACAAAGGCTAATTTTAACCAAAGGAACATACCACACAGTTACAGTGCATGAGTTGAGTCATGCTAATAAGACTGTTCCACTAGGTTTGTATAACGGTAAGTTAAAATAAGGACTGATCCATTTTATCTACACGTAAGTAACAAAATAAAGGTACAACTTACACAACATTCTATGTGCTAAAGTGTTAACTTTCCATTGGGAAAAAGATTATTTTATTTTGACATATTATACAAATGTGTGCTGGCACTCAGATGGATATATCAAAAGGCGTATTACTCAGGTGGGGTTCAAACTCACCACCTTTGCCGTTATAAGTTAAATGTCTACACAACTACAGACCACCGAGATTGCCCTAGTAGCTACAGTTTGAATCCTAGGTTTTAGCAGCAAACTATTTTAATAGATTTAAAATTTGCATGGATGGGGGGGGGGGGGGGGCAGCATTTGGTCAAAGGAGCGAGATTTCTCAGCAGTGACTGGACTTATCAATGGATTCATGCATTGTTAATAGTAAGCGGTACCATAAATGTTGGCTTCTCTTAGCAACGCTTTACTCTTAGATGCTTAAAGACTTATTTGGTCATCAAAAGTATGAGAGAATAATGGAAGAAAAACGTCCTTGTTGCAAAGATGTGTGCTTCGGGATGCTATTTTGAGACCTCAGCTGAGGTCTTGAATTCAATTTTAGTGAGAAATTACTTCTGTCTCAAAAACTTTGTTCCTTCAGAGGGAGCCATTTCTCTTAATGTTTTATACTATCAACAGCTCTCCATTGGTCGTTAACACCAATTAAGTTTTTATGCTAGCAATTATTTTGAGTAATTACCAATAGTGTCAAGTACTGCTAAGGGAACAAAATTTTGTTGAAATAAATCTAACTTGTTAACTTATTTTTTTTTCCTCTCAGACGTGTAACTTTTGCTGACAGCTCCAATCTTTCCATTTATCAAGAAGGCCGCTGGCACCGACAACTCGATGTGTGCATCATGTACTATACAGGTGAGTTTATACAACAACTAAGAAATTTAGCAGTGAGCCTGTAAGTGCCGGGATATTAAGTCCCTCATAGCATTTCTGATGCATTGTTAGCATAATTGACACTGTGCTTAATTTTAGTATTAAGTAGGAGCCAACTCTTGCTTAAAACCCTTTCTCTCAGTCACCCTCCTGTCCCAAGTGGGTTGAAAAATGTATAATGTGAGGTTTGATACATTTGAAAGCCCCCCCCTAAAATGTCTTTGCCCCTTTGTATTCAAGCGCTTAAGCGGAGCCCCGACCCTTTTGTTGCTCATCAGAAAAAAAATCTTTTTACACCGTTCCAAAAGAGATACAGTTTCTTGAAAATCATTAATACCATTGACCATGGTTTTGTTTATTCTTTCCTCATGTAGTGCATCAAACAAAAGTTTATTAAATCAATCAGATTATTAAAACAAGCCTAATGCAAGAATAATTGCTTTATTTTACATATGAACCAACTGTGAGGTGGTGTTAACAACTGCATCTCCTAAGGAGCGATTGTCACCCACGAAGCAGCACCAAAGTTAACAGTGTCAGTTCATAAGCAAGGCCTGAATGAACAAAGCAAGGCCTGAATGAACGAACCAAGGAAGATTCAAGCTCTACTTAATGAAGGGCTGACACCTGTTGCAGCCTTGGAACTACCAACATGTGAAGCTAATGTGAAGATGGTGTTGAACATGAACATTACTGATGTTTGTACCAAATGTTGCCCGAAAATTCAACAAGGCCACATAGCAATGCGTATATTATCAAATTTTACTAAAATTTTGTCAACATTTTACTAAAATTTTACTAAAAAATGCAACATGGCTTTAGACTTGCATATTTTTTCAAATTTTCTCACATTTTGCCTCAAAATGCAACAAGGCGTTGCATACTTGTTTACCAAATTTTTCTCACATTTTGCCTAAAAATGCAACAAGGCTTTAGCCTTGCATACTTATCAAAATTTTCTCTTATTTTGCCTCAAAATGCAACATATTTATCAAATTTTTCTAACAATTTCTCCTCAAAATGCAACAAGGCATGTTTTTAAAGTTTCTCACACTTTGCACGAAAATGCCTCAAGGCATATTTATCAAATTTTCTCACATTTTGCCTCAAAATGCAACAAGGCTTAGCCCTTGCATATTTATCAAATTCTTCTCACATTTTGCCACATAGTGCATGTGCAACATGGCTCCAGCCTTGCGTATTTAACAAATGTTGCTCATTTTTTGCTTCAAAATGCAACAATTGAAGGCTTTGCATATTTATCCAACGTTTCTAACATTTTGCCTCAATATGCAACAAGGCCTTGCATATTCATCACTTTTTTCTCTCATTTTGCCTCAAAATGCAACAAGGCGTTTTTAGGCTTGCATATTTATCAAATTTTTCCTCAAAATGCAACATGCCTTGCATGTTTTTCGAATGTTTCTCACACTTTGCACGAAAATGCAACAAGGCTTTAGCCAGCGTATTTATCAAATGTTGCTAAGATTTTGCTTCAAAATGCAACAAGGCTTTTAGCCTTGCATATTTACCCAATTTTTCTCACATTTTGCCTCAAAATGCAACAAGGCTTTAGCCTTGCATAACTATTGAATGTTGCTCAAATTTTGCACGAAAAATGCAACAAGGCTTTAGCCTTGCATATTTATCAATTTTTTCTCACATTTTGCCTCAAAATGCAACAAGGCTTTAGCCTTGTATATTTATCCAATTTCTCACATTTTGCCTCAAAATTTATTAAGGCGCTTCTCACACTTTGCACGAAAATGCAACAAGGCATATTTGTCAAGTTTTTTCCATATTTTGCCTCAAAATGTAACAAGGCTTTAGCCTTGCGTTTTTATCAATGTTGCTCAAATTTTGCACAAAAATGCAACAAGGGGTTTGCCTTGCATATTTACCCAATTTTTCTCACATTTTGCCTCAAAATGCAACAAGGCTTTAGCCTTGCATTACTATTGAATGTTGCTCAAATTTTGCACGAAAAATGCAACAAGGCTTTAGCCTTGCATATTTATCAATTTTTTCTCACATTTTGCCTCAAAATGCAACAAGGCTTTAGCCTTGTATATTTATCCAATTTCTCACATTTTGCCTCAAAATTTATTAAGGCGCTTCTCACATTTTGCACGAAAATGCAACAAGGCTTTAGCCTTGCATATTTGTCAATTTTTTCCATATTTTGCCTCAAAATGTAACAAGGCTTTAGCCTTGCGTTTTTATCAATGTTGCTCAAATTTTGCACAAAAATGCAACAAGGGGTTTGCCTGGCATATTTATCCAATTTTTCTCACATTTTGCCTCAAAATGCAACAAGGCTTTAGCCTTGCATAACTATTGAATTTTGCTTAAATTTTGCACGAAAAATGCAACAAGGCTTTAGCCTTGCACATTTATCAATTTTTTCTCACATTTTGCCTCAAAATGCAACAAGGCTTTAGCCTTGTATATTTATCCAATTTCTCACATTTTGCCTCAAAATTTATTAAGGCGCTTCTCACACTTTGCACGAAAATGCAACAAGGCTTTAGCCTTGCATATTTGTCAAGTTTTTCCATATTTTGCCTCAAAATGTAACAAGGCTTTAGCCTTGCGTTTTTATCAATGTTGCTCAAATTTTGCACAAAAATGCAACAAGGGGTTTGCCTTGCATATTTATCCAATTTTTCTCACATTTTGCCTCAAAATGCAACAAGGCATGCAAATTTATCAAATTTTTCCTTAAATTGCAATTAGGCTGTAGGCTTGCGTATTCCTAAAACTTTGCCTCAAAATGCAACAAGGCTCTAGGCTTGCGTATTCATCAAATTTTGCCTCAAAATGCAACAAGGCTTGTGTATTCAGCAAATTTTGCCTCAAAATGCAACAAGGCTATTGTAGGCTTGCGTATTCATCAAACTTTGCTATAAAATGCCACAAGGCTATTATAGGCTTGCGTATTCATCAAATTTTGCCTCAAAATGCAATTAGGCTATAGGCTTGCGTATTCACCAAGTTTTGCCTCAAAATGCAACAAGGCTATTATAGGCTTGCGTATTCGTCAAATTTGCCTCAAAATGCAATTAGGCTATAGGCTTGCGTATCCATCAAATTTTGCCTCAAAATGTAACAAGGCTATATATAGGCTTGCGGATTCATCACACTTTGCCATAAAATGCAACAAGGCTATAGGCTTGCGTATTCATCAAATTTTACCTCAAAATGCAACAAGGCTATTATAGGCTTGCGGATTCATCACACTTTGCCATAAAATGCCTCAAGGCTATAGGCTTGCGTATTCATCAAGTTTTGCCTCAAAATGCAACAAGGCTATTATAGGCTGATGTATTCATCACACTTTGCCATAAAATGCAACAAGGCTATAGGCTTGCGTATTCATCAAAATTTGCCTCAAAATGTAGCAAGGCTATAGGCTTGCGTATTCATCAAATTTTGCCTCAAAATCGAAACAAGGCTATAGGCTTGCGTATTCATCAAATTTTGCCTCAAAATGCAACTAGGCTATTATAGGCTTGCGTATTCATCACACTTTGCCATAAAATGCAACAAGGCTATTGGCTAGCGTATTCATCAAACTTTGCTATAAAATGCAACAAGGCTACAGGCTTGCGTATTCATCAAATTTGTCCATAAAATGCAACAACGCTATAGGCTTACATTAGTATTAATCGAATTTTGAGTATTATTTTATGTGTGCAAGAATAAATGCTGATGCTTTTAACTGTGTTTGTCTCATTATTTGACTCGTCTTCTTGGCAGCCATGTTTTTCCACAATGAAACAAATTGTGTGTGTATTAATTTTATGGGAGTTTCGTTGCGCAGATTTACTTGCTAAAAGCGACTTGTATACACACCTTATTGCATTTGTGGGCAAAAATGACTGCCTGGGGGGTCCATCTTATTCTAGTGAACCCTCCCCCACCCTGTGGGGACTTGCCAATTGGTTCCTACAGGGTGGGGGAGGGTTCCACCAGTATAACATGGGCCCTCAATGTAAATTGGGGGGGGGGGGGGAGGGGGTACGGTTGAGGCAAATAAAACACAAGATACAAGGAGAGTCATGTTCAATTTTTTTATTGAAAAATTTGGCCAAAAAAAAAGCAGAGTCGTGCAAACACCTGTGCCTGTCGGTGGACCCCCTCGGCCACCTGGAACTCGTGATGACCTAAAGGCCCAAGTGCAATGGTTGATATGTTCTCTGTTCAGTGAAGTCCAATTAGATGTACTCCTAGTGTCTACTTCAATGTTGTAATGTCCTACAAAATATACACGAGCTAGACACAATTTTGCGCTTTGTTTTAGATGCGAGTGTTGAGCAGAAGGTAGTTGTTGCTTGCTTAAATGAACTGGTGCCCTCAAGGGCCTAAGATTTCACCGATTGTTGTCTCGCAACCAAGCTGCACTGGTGGTGCCAGGAGATGTCGACGCTTGTTCCAATGGGATCCTAACTCGGCAGATGATGACGACTTCTATCTAGATAAGGATGTGCTGGTTGGAGAAACAAATTTTGCACTGGCCACTAATTTCCCCCTTGCTTTCCATGGGGCTGCAATTTGAACGCTCAGATGTAGTCAACTGACAAAATGGCTACAACTGAACTTGTTTTGGGCCAACTTTTATTAAAAATAAAGTTGACATTGTGTAAAACACATTGTAGGTACCAAAGGCTTTGAGAAAAATGCTTAACGTATTGACGCAAACGTCGCAAATTTTGGAACAGTTTTAGCAAGCTAAATAGTGACAATTTCTCACTATGTTTGCCAATTAACAATAACAAAGATGACATTGGATTCATATAACGTCTACCATCCTAAACGAGACCAACTTTGACCATAACGACAACACATTTCAATAAAGCTAAGATTGATCAAGAACTAAAGTATTTGAGTTACTTGCAAGACTAGTACACTACCCTAAAGTAAACGTCGACCCCTGGAGTTATTTGTATAAGATTTCAGTATTTGTGGTCGGAGAAAGTAATAATTAAGTAAACACTTCAAAAAATCTACTGTAACTATGGATTAAAAAAACCTCAGAATATTATAATAAAGAGACCCATGTTCACAAAAGACTAATAAGAAAAACAAAAACAATTTAGGATACAAGTGTTTCCTAAATTGACGTTTTAATTTGGTGTGCGTCAGCTATTTTTGGCCTTGCGGCAAGAGAAAAAAGAAGAAAACAACAATTTATGATGTTTAATTCCCCCTCAAATTACTATCTAATGAAATGAGGGACTAAACTTCTTTGCAATTTAGGGCGCAACTGTTTCCTAAAGTGCAGTCTTGTTAGGAGTACTTTGACTTGGGTTACAATCAAACATTGTTGGCCTAAAAAGGAACTAAATGAAATGAGGAAAACATTTCATTGCAACTTACGGAACAACTGCTTCCTAAATATTGTGAACTGAAGTTTGTGAAAGGAATAATTTCGCTTGTTTTTTTTTCACTGAAATATTATTGTATAGGCCTAACTCATTTTCCCTTCAAATTATTATCTAATAAAATGCGGGACTAAAGATCTTTGGAAATTTGGGCACAACTATTTCCTAAATTTAGTTCTTTTTTAAGGAATACTTTTGGTTGGTTTGTTCGACAACATTGCTGGGCTTGTACTAAGAAAAACGACAAGCATGATGTTTCCTCCCTCCATTTATTGTCTAATAAATGAGGGACTGAATTTCTTTGCAATTTAGGGCACAACTGTTTCCTAAATTGAAGGTTTTGAATGAATACTTTCACTTGGTTTGCACTGAAATAGTCTCAAAGCACAACACAATTTGATTTCCCCTTCAAATTAGTATCAAACAATATGACCAAATGGTTTCACTTTTTGTCAAAAATTGACTCAAAATTTTGCTCATGCTGACAAAAACTAATTTTGGCTCTTAAGATCAAACCCCTGTTTTGGGTAACACATAGGTTCACTAGTTTTTTTCAGTAGTTATACTTAAAAGACTAGATCTATTGGATGCTTGCAATAATAGCCTGATGCCAAGATGCCTTTGTGCTGTAAATGTTCCTACAAAACTTTGCAACCTTTGAAACCTCGAAATGACCTGTGACCTTTCATGCAATGATTTAAATGCTGGCTGACCAATTTATGACCTTTGACACAAAATGGAGACTGAGTTGAACAAGTAAACACCCCTAGCTAGTATGGACAGGATGCTGAAAAATTACATTATACATGCTTGCTCAAACTTGAACTTGAACAAACTGCAGTTTAGTTCTACCTAGTATAATTTTAAAACCATATCCTCAGATAAGATTTAAATGTTAACGTTTTAGGCATTTAGTTCTTCTGTCAATCCTAATGTAAGATTTAAGTGTGATGTCCCAAGCTTGTAGATATGTATAAACAATTACAATCAACATTATGTACAAACAATGCTTTGAACATTCGTGCAGTTCTACCAAGTCTAATTTAAAAACAAACAAAAAAACAACCCACCATAAGTTAATATGCCTTGAGTGTTTAGTTCTACTTTTTGTGATTTTTAAATTAATATCCAAAGATAAGATTTAGTTGTGAATGTCCCAAGCTTTAAAAAAGGTGAACTTTTATATTTCATTTTTTTGTTTGGATTTTATTTGAAATTTTGTTTAGTTCTATCTAGTCTGATTTTAGAAACTGTTCTCAGAAAATTTAAATGTAAACGTCCCAAGTGTTTAGATCTACCTATAGTTGAAACTTAAAATCCATATCCAATAAGAAGATTTAGTTGTGAATATACAAGCTTTTAGAGAAGTAAAAGCTTTTATCATTAACGTTCTGTTTTGACGTTTGAACACTAATTTAGTTCTACCCTAGTCTGATTTAAAAGAAAACCTATTCTCAAAAGATTTAAACGCTTACCTCCCAAGATCCACATAAATTTGATTTTAATTTTGAATCCTAGAATAAGATTTAGTTGGGAACATCAAAAGTATAAACCTTTACGATAAACTTTTTGTTTAGTCGCTGCATTGGAAATGAATTTTATTCTACCTAGTAAATTCCTTAAAACCATTGTCTCAGATAAGATTTAAATGTTAAGTTTAAGTTGTGAATCTCAAAAAGATTTTGAGAACTTTCATGATAAACTGTTTGGTATTGCTTTGGAAACTAAGCCTGTGATCTACAGTAACTTGCCCATGACCAGACCCTAAGAACCTTGACATAGACCTGACCTTTGACCTCTTCCAAAAACAACCAATTACAAATTATAGGTATCCAATGTCATCTTTGGTATCGAAAGGCAATTAAATTTGTTTTCTTACTAGTTATTTTGGATGTGTGTGGCATGACCAAGCAGAACATGTTTCTCCAGCCCTCATATCATCAACTGGATAGAAGTCCTCATCATCCACTGGGTCCAGATTCCATTGGCTCAAACGAAGACATCTCAAGGCACCTTTGATGATCTCAAAAGATCCCCAGTACAGACCTGTTTACTCAAAAACAAAAGAATGACGTGACCAACAAAAGGCTAAATAATAAGGGGCCCTCATCCCGACGTCTTGAGAGATCTTGCCGACCAGAACGTTTTAGGGACCAACCACTACCTTCCAGCTCAGGCCCTAGTATGAATGTATGCTTCCAAAAATGCTTGCTCTAGCTCGTCAAATTTTGTAAGGCATTACACCAGTGAAGGAGAACACTAGTTGTGCATCTAAAAGAATTTCACTGAACAAAGAACATACCTTCCATTGCACCCGGGCCCGCAGGACCACCACTTGTTCCAGGCAGCCGAGGGGGTCCACCAACAGGCACAGGTGTTTGCACAACTCTGCGAGTTTTTCATGGGTTTGGATGAGGCCCTAACATACATTAACTAAATCCATCAAAATGAGCTGCTCCTACACAATGACTCCATGTTTTAAATCTTGAAAATTTCATTAAAAAACCCTGACCTCAAACAAACATTATTGAAGTATAGCAAAAAACAAATTGGTTTCCCTTAGGATCTGAAAGATATTACAACAACAAAAACTAACAAAAAAACAAATTCTTTTTGAAAGAAATTTCCATATCTCTGCAAGATACTGAGATTTCCCTAGTTTTGTTTTCATGTTTGGTCAATGAAACAAAGTTAATGGCTACGCTTTCAAGAAAAGTCATTACTTTTTGAAAGATTTACTGAAATTGCCATAGTTTTATTTTTTTGCTTGGTCATTGGAACAAAAATAATGGCCTCGCTTGCAAGAAAAGTCATTACTTTTTGAAAACTTTACTGAGATTTCCATAATTTTATTTTTATGTTTGGTCATTGAAACAAAGTTAATGGCTTTACTTGCAAGAAAAGTCATTATTTTGTTTAAGTTTCACTCTTTTTAATGGTCTCAGTTTTTAGTAGGAGCAGCTCGTACATGTAACTTAAACATAACAAAGATGTATGATTCAGAATTAATTGTTAATAAGAATAAGTTTGCATTTTTCATTTGATCAAGATCCAAAAGGTCTGCAAAGTTTTGTTTAAAATATCTGTTAACAGTTTCAATCAGAGTGCTCTCTGACTGATAAAACTGTGTTCCTAGAACAAAATCGGAGTGCCCTGATTATCCGCAAGAAAAGGTATCAATAACATTCATCCAAAAGTTGTGCCAAAAAAAGAATTTGTTGAAAATGTCTTTGAACAGTTTCAATCAGAGTGCTCACTGACTGGTAAAACTGTTTCCCAACAAGACGATCAAAAAGCCCTGATTATCTGCAAGGAGGCGGTTTCTATAATTTCCAAAGATTTTGTTTTGTGAATTTGGCATGTACAAATCTGAATCATACATCTTTGAGTGTGAAAGGGATGGATCGTTATAAACTAAAGGGGACGTTTCAGTAGTATACCACACATGGGGTAGTGTGGGTAACTCTCAACACAAATCACAGTAGGTGAAAGTGGCTAACCATACAAGGGAAAATGTTTGTACTCCACACACAAAGGAAGTGTGAGTAACGCAGAGTAACACATGGGAAAGTGTCTGTACTCAACACAAAGGAAGTGTGAGCAACTCAGAGTAATACAAGGGAAAGTGTCTGTACTCAACACACAAAGGAGGTGTGAGTAACTCAGAGTAACACAAGGGAAAGTGTCGGTACTCAACACACAAAGGAAGTGTGAGTAACTCAGAGTAATACAAGGGAAAGTGTCTGTACTCAACACAAAAAGGAAGTGTGAGCAACTCAGAGTAACACAAGGGAAAGTGTCTGTGCTCAACACACAAAGAAAGTGTGAGCAACTAAGAGTAACACAAGGGAAAGTGTCGGTACTCAACACACAAAGGAAGTGTGAGTAACTCAGAGTAACACAAGGGAAAGTGTCGGTATTCAACACACAAAGGAAGTGTGAGTAACTCAGAGTAACACAAGGGAAAGTGTCTGTACTCAACACAAAAAGGAAGTGTAAGCAACTCAGAGTAACACAAGGGAAAGTGTCTGTACTCACCACACAAAGAAGTGTGAGCAACTCAGAGTAACACAAGGGAAAGTGTCTGTACTCAACACAAAAAGGAAGTGTGAGCAACTCAGAGTAACACAAGGGAAAGTGTCTGTGCTCAACACACAAAGAAAGTGTGAGCAACTAAGAGTAACACAAGGGAAAGTGTCGGTACTCAACACACAAAGGAAGTGTGAGTAACTCGGAGTAACACAAGGGAAAGTGTCTGTACTCAATACACAAAGGAAGTGTGACTCACCCTGGCACATCCGAAACGTTGAGTATATAATCTACCAAAATATTAAACTAATAAATAAATAGTCAAATTTTGTTTGACTCCTAAGAATTTAGACACTTAAGTATCTCCTATTTCAGTCATGCAACTCTATATTTTGATAAAAGATTTGACATTTCCAGAAATCCAAGCACAGCAAGATTTTGTGCTGTGTTTTTGAATTTTTTAATGGCCGAGGAAACCAAAACCATACAAATCAGATATTGCATGCCTGCTAATTGCTGATATATGAGATGGGCAAAAACCCCTGTGGGGAAAAATTCCCATACCGGCTCCACTATATGGCAACCAAGTTTGTCAACTCCATACATCAGCATACATCTACATAGAATGAATGTGCTAGAACAGATAGCGAAACATTCTTCCACCTCAGCCCTAGACAACGTTTCAGTTTATAAACTTGATAATTCACGACACAAGGTGAAAGTATGAGCAACTCACCACAGTGGAAGTGGAAGAAATTCACAACACAAGTTGGATGTGCAAGAAATTCAAAACACAGGGGAAGTGCAGAATTTCACAGGGGAAAGTGTGATCAATTCTAAACACAATGGAAAGTGTGAACAATTCACCACACAATTAACAAATTAAAATCTACACCTGTAATCTACAACTAATTACAAACTATACAAACAGGTTGAGGCATCGATGCTGATGGTTATATGATGGGCCGCAAACTCCTTGTGAATATCCGACACTCTCTGTCTGGATTTAGTTGACCTAGCAGAAGATGGAAAAAAGGGAACAAGAAAAAGATTTAACATTTTCGTTGATAAAGTCATGACCATTTAATAAGGCAATGCTAAATATGTCACCCATTTTTGTCATGATTCTTAAAAGCATTTCTCTCAAATCCACTTAAATTGATTAAAGGCACTATGATTTCAACACATTGGCTAGTCATGTTGTCTGCAACAGACATCTGCCAACTGTATAGGTTGGTCATGCAAGTCAACAAGAAAGTACCCACTTCATCTGAACTTGTGCATGTTCATGTTGCACTACTTTGTGCAATGTACTTTGGGCAAAATCAAATTGTTGTACAATCTTATTTTGCATGAAGTAGTACCCGTAGGTAAAAGAAATTATATATCAAGTTACAACTTTATAAACTTTCCAAGTTGAAGTTGGCCATCAGGGCCACTAATCTAGAAGCCAAGATTGTAGGGGATTTCTATGCTACTCAATGATTGTTCTATGCTACTCAATGATTGTTCTATGCTACTCAATGATTGTTCTATGCTACTCAATGATTGTTCTATGCTACTCAATGATTGTTCTATGCTACTCAATGATTGTTCTATGCTACTCAATGATTGTTCTATGCTACTCAATGATTGTTCTATGCTACTCAATGATTGAGGCACACGAGGGTTGAACTCTTAGTAGCACAAGTACTCTTTAGAGTTTAGTAAATATCGCCTCACATTAAGCTTCTTTACTACAAGCCATGATAAAAAGGCAAACGTTTTCATTTCTGCACGTTCATTAAAATTAAACTCCACTGGAGGAATGTGCTGAATGGAAGATAGATAGAAAAGTGAATATGGCCCATGCTATCAGTGATTTTGAAATATTGCTAGCAGTTTTTACGCTAGTGACCAAGGAACAGCAGGATATTAACCCAAACTACTTGGGTTATCCTTAGAAATTTTTTTTTTTTTTTTATCTCTGACAATAATGTGTCGTACCTGTAGAGTTGATTGATGTGTTCAAGGCAGAGGTACTCCATCCCACTCTGAATGAAGATCTGACACTCTCAACTGTCTGGATTAGTTGATCTATGTAAGGTTGATTGATGGTTCAAGGCAGAGGTACTCCGTCTCACTCTGAATGAAGATCTGACACTCTCAACTGTCTGGTTTAGTTGATCTGAGTAAATGAAACAAGGTTAAAAAAAGTTGAACATACCCACAATAAAGCCATATCAAATTCATTTCAATCTACAGGCGTGTAACCTGTGACATCTGGCAGGTGTCATTTTTAAATTTTTATGAAGTGGTATATTAAAGACACCAAACACTATTGGTAGTTGTGTAAGGCAATGTAGGAAAGATACCACTACACCAATTCGACCTGCAACTTTGTATTATCAATATCAATTTTGTATCGTACCTGCAAACATGAAGTTGAATGAGTTGTCATAACTGGATACTAAGCTTCAGCATCACTTCTGCTCTGTGCGACATGGAGAGCCACTATGACTGATGATCTGACAATCTGGACAGCACTATGACTGATGATCTGACAACCTCCGTTTGAGTCACCTGATCTGTAATGAAAAAAGAGAATGAGATTCAAGGTTCATTTATTTTCCCATTGTATCAGAAGAAACAAGAAAGGGGTGTTGACAAACACAAATACCCTGCTGAGATTAATCTCATTCTTGAGTTTTTGCTTGGGACAGCATTTCTTTTGTTTAAGACATAATGACCTTTACATTTCCAAGGCTCCTGGGGGATCCCTAGACCAACCCACAAACCGAGTTTGGAGTTGATACGCCAAGTCCTTCTGGAGTTATACCTAGGACAACATTTCTTTTTCCAAAATGTCCTTAAAATTTGACCATGGGGGTCCAAAAACAATAGGCTTATGGGGGATCCCTTAACCAATCCATAAACCAAGTTTGGAGTTGATACGCCAAGTCCTTCTGAAGTTATTGCTCGAACAACATTTCTTTTGTTTGAGCCATAATCCAACCCATGTAATATGCCTGTGTTTTTTTTTCCACAGAACTCAGAACAGGGAAGTACTGAATATTCGGAGTAAGGGTAAACAACCCACACCCCAAGAAAAAGCAATAAAATAAAAATGTATACACATATTCTTTTTATCCCCGATGCAAATTAAACATCTATACCTCAATGATAACACCACACAACCTACCTAAGCAAATTTCTATCACATACTAGGGGTTGTTTGCTTGGTACTTGTTTTCAGAAATTAAGCTCAATTATTATTATATATAATAATAACAAAATGGTTAACATCGACTTTGGTTTCGCACCTTTAAATTTGAAGTTGATTTGAGTTGTCAAAGCAGATTGCTGGAGAGAGACTCTTATGTGACATCTCTGCTCAGTATGATTGACAGCCATCCATCAATGAAAAGTGGACATCTCTGCTCAGTATGATTGACAGCCATCCATCAATGAAAAGTGGACATCTCTGTAGTCTTCATTAGGACATCTGTACAAGTTGACAAAACACAAATGAATACATAAAAGTTAAACATTAAAAGAGTAAACTATTTATTGAGTCAGTAAATTTATTGATTTCTAATAAATTACCCAAATCCTTCCAGAATATGTTTATGCTTTATTAATTCCCAAATCCACTCTCATAAAACTGTTGTAATGTGCGATTGCACCACTCAGGATTCCTGAAACCAACCTGTCTGCTTGTGTGTCTCCTAGAGCTCCTCCAAACCCCCAGGCTTCAGAGCGGTGCGACTCACCTATCCGGTAAATATCCGAATGTCGCTATAATAGCGCCATTCACAACAAAACTAATTCCCAGTGTTCATTCAACCCAATCCATTAATTGTGTTTCTTTTCAAAAAAATGCAAGAGCCCTTCATACCTTTAAAAAACAAACCTCAATGAACCATCCTCTTATACTTACAAAATTACCTTATTTGATTGTATTGATCAATTTTCTGTTTGTGTTAGGCCCACTACTCTATTCAATTGATTCAACTTATGCCGATAATGTCCATACATATCTTTCTGAAAGTTTGTATATTAGATGTAACTGAGCAACAGAGGGCGTCATCACTTAGATCACTGAATAATGATTGTGCACCGTGATTCCTATGATATTCTCCAATACCAGTTTCACAGGATTAGTAACGTGAAGAATCGTACCTGTAAATCAGGGCGTTGATTGAGTAGAGAAAGCAGATTGCTGGAGACTCTCCGGGGCTTCAAAATTGATAGATTGAGAAATCTCTGCTCAGTGTGATGTGATGAACAGCCACAGTGACTGAAGACAAGTCATCTCCGTCTTCATTAGTTCATCTGTAGATAAAATAAGAGAATGAGAACAAAATCAATATGTTTCTGAACAATAAAATAATTTTTTGCGAAATTATTTTCAAAGATTAAAAAAAGATGTAAAAAATAATTTTAAAGAAGTTTTGTGGGGGTGACTCCGCCTACCCCTTTTGTGACGTCAATCGAGGCAGCCTTTGCCTCGATCGAACATCGAACACACATATGTGCAAGTACATTCCAAGTCCTAGTCGTGAGTTTGTACATTTAAAAAAAAACAAATCCTTGCATTTTTCGGCAAAGTCGACCAGGTGTATTGCTGCTAGATGCAGCAAAACAACTAAAAAGATGGGGTCAGTTTACAAAGTGGTCCGGTCCGACGTCTTTTCCAGCGCTGTGCAGCAAACACTTTGAGCCGTCGTGCTTTGAGAATCCGGAATACACATTTTGACATGAAGAGAAAGGTTCTTTTCTAAACCATGACGCCATCCCAAAAAATTGTCCAGCTAGTGGGGAAGTCGAAGAAGGTACCTGAAAGACGTAACGAACCTAGGGGAGCATTTGCCTAACGTGAACAAAATCAGGTACTGTTTCAACTTGGAGAGCATTTTTTGTTTAGCTTGGACTTGCACCAAGCGTCAATATCTTGTGTTGGCACGGCATGCGATGGATCGCCCCTCGGTTGACGGCATGAACAGCGCCCTCTCGGGTTGGGCTTATTTTCAAGTTTGTAAATAACATGGAAACTAATTTTTTTATTTACTTGGTTAATTGTTTATTCATATTCCACTCATCAAAACACATACTTTAGTGACAAAAGCTTCATTTTGACAAAATAACACTTTCAGGTGACTTAAACATAAAGGAATTTTTAGCTTCTTCAGTAGATTTTTATTGAAAGTATTGACAGTAAAATCATTACAAAGGGGGCAATCATAAAACAGCACTTTCCGTGCACAACAAACACATGACATTGTGTGATCTTGTAGAATTTCCTAGTTGGTTGAACCACAAATATGCAGACAAAAAGAAACAGAGTCATGATGTATTTTTCATGCCAAGAGTTTCATCTTTGAAAGGAAAGACCATTATGAAAACCTCATGTAGTGCTCTTGGTAGTGCCCCGAGCCACAGTGGGATTCAAACCACCCACCAGAGCCTCCAGAGGTGGAAGGCGAGGTAATTTAAAGGATTTGGGTACTTTTTCAATATTTCCACAGATTTACATTAAACTTACATGGTTTGAAGATAATGATAGTGGAAAGCTTCTCTTCAAATATTACTTACTAAGGTTGTGGAGTTTTTAGAAATGAGTCTCATGAGACCAAAATTATTTTAGCATGTAAAATCCCCTTAACCAGTTATGATATTATACCAAAACCATAGCATAACTGGTTAATAGGTTTTTACATGCTGAAACTGAGATAAAAATTATTACTTACTCATTTCTCAAAAACTACAGCACCTCAGTAAGTAAACTTTCAAGGGAAGCTTTCTACTATCATAATCTTCAAACTGTGTAAGTTTAATGTAAATCTGTGGACATTGTTTTTTTTAGGAAAAAGTACATATACCCTTTAAACCAATGTTGAGATTTCCCATTGTTGTATCCTCCTCTTACCTGTTTTCACTGTATTATGGCGTTTTCTTTGAAGTGGAAAACAAATAATGATGCCATATATCAACTGATGCCCTAACTACCTTCATTTGTCTGTTAGAAGTATGCAAACATTTATTAAAACTTGATGGACATTGAAATTTTCACACCACACAACGATCTTCGATGACTTTTGTTTTCGAGTTTTTCCTGTTTTTGAGGCAAACGAGAACGTGTGGTAGCCATATACGTTGAATAAACATCTGCAGTGACAATTAGTGTTCTATGAGACTTTGTGTATGACTCTATAGCCAGCGGCTGTCTTCATTTTATTCAAAATATTTATGACATTTAAAAAATTACCATGGTAATTTGCAAATTTTTTAGATTTTTTATTATAATAATAAAAATTGTGAATAAATTAATAGTTGGTTTTTAAATCTGATTTTTATTTGTTTGATTTTCCTCTTTTTAACATTTGTAATAAAGCATATAAATACACATTTGTAATAAAGCGTATAAATACACAGTGGTAAGTGAATCACCGAGACGATGTTTAAATTTTAATAATAATAATAATAATATTATTGATATCAGGGTTTAAACAACAAATTCTCCAAATATATTAGAAAATTATATAAATAGGCACATGACTTCTTTAAACCTCTTTATTTTCCCCCAGAATGCTCAGCAGAATGTTCAGTCACATGATCTGATCTCGTTAATTGTGAATTGAAATAGTGTTTGATGAAACTTTTTAGGTGAGCAATTCTTTTTTTATCGCTAGGAGGTCCTTTTTTCAAGGTGCCCCTAAAATCGTGGCAAATCTGTTACCTCTCTGTGCGCGATGTAGACAGTCCCTAGATACAATTTTTTTATTTTTTATTTGCCAAGCGAAGAGTCTCCTTTCCCTTGACCAACACTTAGACACACGTAAGGCTCCCCTGGTTATTTGCACTTGTAAATGCAAAAAGTTTAGTTTTTTAGGCATTTCTACAAGGTACAATATGTCATAATAATTGCCCACCGAAAAACGTTCATCAAACACTATATTCACAATTCACGATGAAGATCAAATCATGTGACTGAACATTCTGCTGAGCATTATGGGGAAAAAAATACAGAGGCTTAAAGAAGCCATCAATGTGCCTTATTGTTATATTATTTTCTAATATTTTTTGAGATTTTGTTTTTAACCCTTGTATCAATAATTTAATTATAAAAATTATACATCAGCTTGGTGATTCAATTATCACTTTTTATTCATACGCTTTATTATAATTATTAAGGGGATTTTTTTTTTCTTTTTCAAATTACCATGGTAATGAATAAAATGAATGTAATATCGCGTACAGAGAGGTAAAAGATTTGCCCCGATTTTAGGGACACCTTGAAAACAGGACGTCCTACGCCGTCGCACATGAAGCGCGCGTAAAAACAGACACTTCATACACGCCCTCCCATCAGGCCCCTCCAAAACTGGCCGCCAGCCGACCGTGCGTGGTTCTTGTTGAATACCGTTTGGAAAGATTTCACTTACTTTACTAAAAAATAAGGCTAGGCACACTCGACGACGAAAAACAACTTTTTGTGTGCAATTACTTGTTAGAAAAAGCAACAGTTACTTACCAAAATGTTCCTCGATTCTTGTGGCATTGGTCAACTTTTCCAAGTGCAAAACCATGTCGTTTTGGGACGTTTTCTTTCGTCTGTTACACTCAAGAAACGTTCACACATGTGCTTCATGCAAAGCGCCATTTTTTTAATTGATCACACTCAACTTAGTGCGCATGTCCTTCACGGGCCGGCCCAGCCTCGTCCCCAGGGTGTGTCGAGCGGTTAAATAGGGTTGTAAACATGGTTGAAAATAAAGTAAACTATGGGAACGAGGTTGGGGGACTCTCCGGCGCACATCCGCCGGACGATTTTGCATATGCAATCGTGTCCGCCCCGTGCAAAACCGTCATTGTACCGACCCTTTCGAAACTCGGCACAGGCTAGCTTGGTCCCGCGGTTGTTTCTACAAATTATTGGGCGTGCTTTGTGTATGCGCTTAGGGTATCAGACGAGAGGATGGAACCGCCAAAGCTGAAGCCGTGGTTTCGAGAAGGGCCACACATACACCCACCCCCACATCATAGTTCCCCAGTTTTGATGTTAACGTTATTAAAAAATGTTAACAATCTGTCTTGCTAAAAAAAAGTAATAGAGTAATTTACTCGAATTATTTGACTTTAGGATGTTTAATAATATTAATGTTGGAGGCAAAAGGCCCCCTTTTCCTCTTATAATCATTATGGGCGGAGTGATATCCCCACCCTCTACGCCAAGTAAAGTCTAGTACACACCATCTGGTAGAAATGAGAACACTATTTAATCATTTTGTTTTAATCAGTTTGTTTGAGGGTATGGTGCACTTATTTGTCCATTGCCCATTGGTTTTCACTTTTGGAAAGAAATGTAAATGAAGGCCTAATAATGTCCGTATAGGCCTACTATCATGTTTGGTTATAAATTAATTGATTTTCCTGGGCAAGCAATACATTTATATAGATGTTATGTGAGGACAAACCCAGTCCCACAATCTTTCAAGAACAATTATGGAGAGAATGGAACTTAATATTACCTTGAAAAGCAGCTAGAAAGACGTGACGGGATTTCAATAAAAGGAATCAAATCAAAGTCATCTCTTACAATATTTTGCCGTGTATCCAAGTCTTCTTTATTGTAACATTAATTATTTAATATATTTTCCTTATTTAAAAAAAAGTACTTTCTATTGTTTTTGTGTTAATAAAAATGTTGGTTGGTTGGTTGAACTGAATAAAACAAGATACATCAAAGAAATAACCAAAATGCCAGACACCTATAGGGCGGGAGCACTATACTGATGAGCCCAACAAAAGTGTTTTGTTTTCCTTTCTTTTTTTCGAATTTACAGATCACAAACAGAACAAAGACCAAGAACTTGGAAATTTATTGGCCGATCTGAATGATTTTGGGATCATTTAGTAATTACCTTTCCTAAGATAAAATGCACTTAGCATGCAAGGCAAAATCAACTTAATATACAGCTTCAACATTAGAAGGCACACCAATATATCGTTGTTTAAAAAAGTTCATGTTAAGATTCTTATTTCTAAGATTTTTAAGATGCCAGATAAGGCACACAGATAGATTAAAGACAAAGGTTTTATGCTTTTAATTATTTGAGTAAATACCAATAGTGTCCACTGCCTTTAAAAATGTGATTTTTGCCAACCCTTGAAATTCAGAAACAGCGCGGCATCGATTTTACATTATAATGATGGACGAAATAATACACAAATTCAAAAATATACAATACTATTATGAAAAAACATATACACAGAAATTACTAAATATAAATTGTGGATCGTTAGAGCTGTACAATGATATTGCTAGTAAGATAAACAAGACATTAAAGATTATTTTCAACAGAATACTGAAAGGATAATACTTTAACAGTCAGTTATTGAGGTCGTGGATATGTTTACAATTTAGAATTGTATGATGTTTTGCGACGTAAATGTATTTTTTTGCCAATTACAGTCCCAATATGGTGTACAGCCATTAAAAAAACTCCTTGTAATATTTTAGAGACAATTTTCCTTTTTAACATCTGTATAACTTCTGATTAGGTTCCTGTTTAGCACTTCGATCTTGTTAAAGTTGCTATATAAATACTTGTTACTGTTTATTTTTCGTTGTTATACATTTTCCAGATGGATATATATGATAAAGCTCATAAAACATGTTATAAAATTACATACAAAAACCATCAACTTCTTCATCTTTAGCCGAAATTACAAATTTGAAAATCTCAGTAAAAAAATATAAAACACAACCAGCACCAAACTCTTGAAATGCAATAATCAAAATTTCACCCTGTGATTATATTTTGCCAAATTGCACTCATATGCATCCAATATTTATATTTATATTGTTTTATTTAATTTTTGGTCAACAAAGAACAAAAAAGGGGAAGAGGAAATGAACCTGCATCCTTCTGGTGTATGTGCTGGTGCTCTATCCAACTGAGCTATAAAGCCCTCTGCTGGCAGCCTCCCAGGTTGTTCAAGATCTTTGTTCAAGGGCAGAAGGGGGTACCAGCTTTATAGCCAGGGGTGCGATTTCCCGGCTGAAACCATAAACTGTTTTGGTCAGTGGCCAGTGAACAACCAATGGCACGTTCAACTGAAACAGTTTTTGGCTACGACCGCAAAACACAACCAAGGGATCACACCGAGAAAGAGTGATGCACCCTGGGAGGCAGAAGAGGTGGTTCAATATTATATTGAACGGAAAGTATTTATGCAAGTGAGTTTCTTAATATCGGTCTTAAGATCTGGGCCCAATTTCATAAAGCCTGTATGAAGCTCAACAACGTGGTAAGCACAGAAAAGTATTGCTTATTAGAAACAGGTTATCAGCCAAAATTACATTAAGTTTACATTATTGTAAATGGTGCCCCCCTCAGTTTTTGCTTTATATCAAAGACATTTTTCAAGCAGGATTTTCTGCCTGCTTAACAGCTTTATGAAATCGGGCCCTGGTTTCGTCTTATCTTTCTTGATGACTTCAGGAACATTTCTCCTAAGGATTGAAGAAGTATGCCTGCTCGAAACTTGATACATTACTGATGTAGACAGGAGTGTATTGGTAGATGAGGAAGGAGTTAGCTTCAGCCTCAGTTTTGAAAGCATGGTTGCTTTTACGAGCTTCAAAAGAAAGAAAGATCAATAGATAGTAAACGTTTATTGTCCACATTTAGAAATTTAACACCACACGCAAATAGGTAAAAATGACTTATGATATATTAATTTTGGTTTTTGCCCATACACCGATGTGTGTTAGCACTGTATATTCAGTACTTTCCCATGTCCTGTGAAAAAATATCACAGGCATGTTACTCGGTTGGGATTCGAACCCGCGACCCTTGCAATTCTAGAGCAGAATAGCAAGAAATCAAGAGCAAATTCCTGAGCAGGGCTAAATGTGTATGCTTCACTCTGCTCTCTCAGATCAGGTTTTGTTGACGCCAGCTTATCATATTCCTGATAGACCGTATTGAATATGTTGTCACCCGGCTTAAATATCTGACCTACAAGATGGCGTCTGTGCGCGTGTGTTTTTTCAAAATGTTCATATATTTACATTCAACTTACAGGGTTTGAAGATAATGATAGTGGAAAGCTTCCCTTCAAATATTACTTACTAAGGTGCTGTAGTTTTTTAGAAATGAGTAAAACAACGTCATGGAAATTAAATTTTTAATTTTTAATTTTTTAATTAACGTTTTAAAATGCTTAAATTAATTTTTCATGGCATTGTTTTACTCATTTCCCCAAAACTACAGCACCTCAGCATGTAATATTTTTAGGGAAGCTTTCTACTATCATTATCTTCAAACTGTGTAAGTCTAGTGTAAATCTGTGGACATTGTGTTTTTTGTCGTACAAAAAGTACATACGCCCTTTAAGTCGTTGACCTTTTTACCTACCTTCAGACACAATGAAGTCTGCAAAGTATTGAGTGACTTTTACCGCATCTTGGGAGTGGTCAATATTGTCATCTTTCCACTCAAAGCAGTTTTTCTCTGGATGGAACTGGACTCCGTAGATAGGATACTTGTAGGCTAGATAACGGATAAAAACAATGTAACACTTTAGGATGCATAAAAAAAAATGCAACTAGTTTGCTTCTTGAGAAAATATAATCTGTTGCAAACTGGCCACCAACTAAAATGGCACTAAGAAATGCAAAAAATAGTTAATGGCCTGACCTTTCTACCCTAGCAGAATCTTTCTTGGAGGCTAAATGACAACACAACACACATGAACAGGTAACTAAGTGACACATAAGCAAGAAATGAAAAAGAGAATAAGAGGCAGAAAGCACATAGAAAGAGCAAGGGATGAACAATTAAAAAGGAGACAAGGGGGGTGGTAGTTTGTTTCTTCTTTGAAGAAGGATGGTTCGGATAAGAATGCAAGGTTCATTTACTTTGAAGGTCTCAAAAACAAGATAAACCATTCGCAAATGCCCCTTTTGCTGAAGACGAACAGAAAAGTGCATAAGACTTCCAGCCAATCAACGCTCTTCATTTGAACTCATGAGGGCGCCGTCTGATCCGGAGAGGGAGGTAAACCAGAAGGCCTGGTAAAATACCCTTGTGTCATAGGAGAGAACCAATGTCTTCTCACATAGATGTTTGAGAGAGAATTTATCCTCTGCTCAATTTGACCTGGGTTGTCCCAATACAAGTTGAGCTTTGTCTTTCTCTAAATAATAAACATTGATCAAAACAATAAGGGGAGGGCATACTGATCAGAGCATACTGATAAAAATGTTGTGGTGGGAGGGGCATACTGTAACGTTGAGCTTACACATCTCAGGAAAAATTGATTGGTTTTTAAGTTGGGACATATCCAAAGGGATCCAATGGGATCGACACGGGATAAAGTTAAACCCAATTGAATCCCATTGAATCCCATTGAATCCTAAAAACAACAGGATCCCATTGAATCCCGTTCAAAATATTAATGGGACTCAATGAGCATTTTTTTCCTAGGATGGGGCAATCGCAAACCTCATCTGAGTATTGACCCATTTCACTTGACACAACCATAAGAAAAATCTTGAATGCCCCATACTCGTGGGCAATTTCACTGTGTGAATTTATATATAACTCTATGCTGTGCGATATTCAGTGAAGTACGCATTTTTGGCGATGCAGCGTTAATACACGTAAACCTAACTGCCCACCAACATGGTGAGCGTGGCATCAGTCGCCACATGTGACGCGCGTGTAAGGGGTCAATAGATGACCTTAACAGTTGACAAACTAACCCTCTAATGAAGAGATGAATTCCACTCCTTTTATATCCAAACTGGTAGAGAGAACTCGATAAAATCCTGTAAGAGCTGCATTCTTGCTGAAATTCTTTAAAAAAATAGATAAAACATACATTAGCGATTGTTGTATGGCAAGTAGGTAATGGGATTGTTCCTTTGATGAAATAACCAACGAACTGGGCACACAGTCAGAGTATGTCATGAGAAAGATACAGGTTTGAAAAAAGAAATGGATTAATCATCGAGCGATTTGTCAAAACGGCTACCATTGTTATTCTAGCGTAAGTTTTCAAAGGAAAAATCTGCAATGGCTTTAGTCTGTACACAAGCTTTTCAATGGGTTCGTACTCTGTACACTTATGTTTTCAATGGGCTGTAATATGTACACCTAGGTGTTCAATAGGTTGGTTTGTACACCTAGCTTTTCAGTGGGTTATAGTCTGTGCACCTATTGATTGATATGTTGATACTAAAATAAGATTTGTTGTTATCATTACATATGAAGACCACTTTGATGATAATTTGCTTTTTAGCACAATTAATAATATTTAGTCCTGTACCCTGAAATCAAATAAAGGTCTCAACTCACTGTTGGTGTCAGGCTGAGGTGATGATGGTTTAAAGTTACATTCTCCGTTTTCAAAGTGTTGATGATGGACTCAGGTGCTGCACTGTACATCTTGCTTTTTTGGAAATCTATGGAAAGATAGAAAACAATATTATTGCTATGCCAACTTCAAGAAAATGGAATCTTGAGGACTCTAGGTGTCAGCAGATAGAACAAAGTTTTTCCCCATTGTTTATTAAGTTCTGATAAGCATGCCCATGCTCCCAACGAGAAAGCATCTCCAAAAGTCATCCACTCATCCTTGGCAAAGTTTCAGGCAGGATTTTGCCAAAGAGTGCCCAAATTTGCTGAAAATTTAAGAACTTGGTGTCCAACCCGTTCACTCGTTCACTTACAATACAGATACATGTACCTGTATTTTAACAGATAAAACAGGGTGACATATGTTCAAAAGACACCAGACAACCTCTGGCTAACACTATAATTCTTTGTGGGTTTTTTTTACGCCACCAAATTTGATTTTGAACCAAGTATTATTATTTTTAATACAGCAGGTGTCTCACCAAAACTTAAGCTAGAGGCAGTTCAAATCTTATGTTTTAGCAGTGGGTACCGCTTGAATTAATAACTTTATGGGTAAAACCAAAACTAATATTATTTTGGTTATCAGGATGCAAATTTAACATCTATTAAACAGTCTAAACACAGCCAACTTCATGGCTTTATACCTTTTTCAAACAAAAGAGGTAATGATACAGGAGCTCCATCAGTATCCTTTAGGAGATCTTTATTGGCCGTTAACATTGACAGCAACTCCATGCCGAGGCACGTCCCCCACACCGGAAAATAATCTTCTTTTGCATCCAAGCTCTGCCAAGGAAAAAAAAAAAACAGTTTTATTTGAAGTAAAGAGTGGGGGATTAAACAAAAATCAAATTAACTCAACATTGTATGATATATTCATGCAGTCGTGTTTCTTAGCACATGTCCGAGCAGTTAGTGTTTCTCAGCATCTAGTAACGTGACGCATGTGGCATGCGCAGACCAGTTTTCTATCATGCAATTGCTCAGGCCAGTTTTCCTTCATGGGGTGATGTCATCCAAGAAGGGTCTGTTTCTTGTACAACAAAGTTCCAACAGATACATGACAGGTAGCTTTGTGTTGGTAGCAAAGGAACAGACAGACAACCTAATACAATAAAAAAGTGCAACAAACCTTAATGGACATTTCATAGAACAGTCTTCCTGCCTTACCATACCCAGATTTTAACAAGTCTGATTGTCCACCACCAGGAAACAACACTCTGAAAGCAACAGAAGCAAATTAACAAAATTTCAGTTCAAGGAATTGAGATTAAGCCATTTTTTCTTCTCTAAATATTAAGCACTTATTTATCATCTACCTGGTTGAGCGGATAAAAACACTGGACTTAAGGCCCAGTCACACAGGCCCCAATAACGAGAACAAAAACGAGAACGATAAAAATGCACGCCCTCGATTGGTTGAAATGCTCCAGGCAGAATACACCCACGCTCATTCAACCAATCAAGGGCGTGCATTTTTACCGTTCTTGTTTGTGTTCTTGGTAGCGGTGCCTGTGTGACTTTACTTGGCCTTTAAACTCTAGTGTTGATGATCAGCAGAATGTGGGTTTGAGATCCTGTCTTAGCTTGACACTTGTGTCCTTTAAGGCAAAATGATACCTGCTTGGTACTTCTGATGGGACGTACAGCTATAGGTCTCTTGAGTTGGGTAAACAGCACATAAAAGAACCAAGTGCACTTATATCACAAAGAGAAGATTTGTTCTGGTGTTCCTAGTTTGTTTGGCTGTGTATTGTGCATTCTGCTTATTGTTTTAGGATAAAGTGTTCAGTGGGGCTGATTTCACAAAGAGCTAAGATTGATCGTAAATACAAATCAATCGTAGTTGCTTTGTAAAGTGTGATGTCACAATACAAATCACTACGGCAGTACTGACAATTCGTCTTACGATGGACTTTATTGCTTTGTAAAATCCACTCCTGGTCTTTTCTTCTAATGGCTGATGCCTTGGCATCCAAATATTAACGTAGGCTAATGACACCTGGTAACATAAACTTTTTTCATGTGTATGTCCAAGGAATAAATGATCGTTCAAGCCAAAATTAATCCAAAGCGTACATGTAGCCAATTAAGGGTAATTTTTCAGGCTGTATTTAAATAAGTAGGCCTACTAGATTTCCTGACCAGAGAATAAGTTTACTATTTAATCATTGCAAATCATTGATATTTTCTTGACCTCTATTTACTACCAAACTCACCCATTCAATGAATTAAACATCTTCTTATAGTACTCATCCGGCTGGTGGACTAGAATTGGAACGACTCTTGCTCCAGCCGACTCCAAATATTTCACATACGAGGCAGCAATGTAGGCTCTACCAAATTGTGTAAAGTGACCAGATGTTGTTTGGGACAGGACACCTGTAGATGAAAATACAGTCAAACCTTGTTAACAACCTACTGGTAATAATAATAATAATATTAATAATTATATAACTGACATACAGATCCTTGTCATTTGATTGGTGGAACTTACTTCATGTGACATTCACTATTACTCCCATCCGCACCGACAGGCGATCAAAAAGACCTAAACGCCCATGGGGAAAAGCATTTCGCATTCAACAATTAGGATCATCCTTGTTCCAAATGTTTTCGAGCAGTACAGCTCGGCTGCGCCGCTGCTAAAACAAAGGAGCACCTGTGCAAAAGGTTGTGATCTGATTTGTGCATTGTTGCCACTCACGGTGCTATATTGACTTTTGATTGTCAGTAATTTGTGTGATTTTTCATAATGATATACTTTTAAAATACATAAAATGACAAGGGATCTATGTGTCAGTTATATAAAACAAATATTGAGTGGCTTTAATTCGTGGAATGGAAGGAATATTACCGCGCGGTCAAATTTGGACTGTTCCATTTCGCTTGGCTTCGCCTCGTGAAATGGAACAGTGCACATTTTCGCCTCGTGAAATGGAACAGTCCAAATTTGGACTGTTCCATTTCGCTTGGCTTCGCCTCGTGAAATGGAACAGTGCAAATTTGACCGAGCGATAATATTTGTTTTTATATAGCGCTTTAGGCCCCCCCCCCAAAAAAAAAAAAAAAAATACCAGTTGATCGTCCCCGCCCGCATAATTTTTGGGGGGCCGCATCTTTTTTTAACTTTTTATTTATTAAAAAATAAATAAAAAATAAATAAAAAATGCACCTTTTCAAAAGGAATGGCCCAGGAGCTTTAAAGTAAAAACACTTCTGCCATTGAGAGCGCGCATTAAAGGACAATGCCGCTGACGTCATCTCTGGGAGCTTGCTTTGTTATGCCTCCACGCTGCAACAAAGCGGCTTTACAAATTGGAGATGAAATGATGTTTTGACAGTGATTACGTAACAGGGCTTTTCGCAAATCTCTCAGAAAAGCGCTGGATAAGGGCATTCAAAATGATTGTTTTTTTTACACAATTGAAATCTTTTTATAGTCATATGACTCGACTTCCCTATCCTTTGAAAACAATTTAAGTGAATTTCAGCAAAGTTTACGACTTTAATATTTCGTTCAAGCATGTCTTTAAACAAAATTCCATAATCTCAAGACTCAATGATGTTTGGCACCTTCTGACGGGTTTGCTGGTTCAGTGGTTCACAAGGTGATCCAGAACTGAAACTACTGCAGACTGTATTGTTGTGTGGTGATCGGTGATGACACAGCAAAAATTTATTTTTATTTAGGCCTATGGGAGTATGGCTATGCTATGCAATAACAAATTTCATTGCCAGGCCAAAAATTGCGGACAACCACACCATTTGAAAACAATGTTAACTTTATGGAAAAGTTGTTTGGTTACTTAAGCCAGATTTGTTTGTGTTTAGCTAAACCTCATATCCATTATGGCCGAAAGGGAAGGAAGTGGGCTGATCCGGTGTTTTGATAATTCAACACCAAAACAATAACACACAAGTTTAGGCCCATCACTCATCAGTCAGTACAGGCATCAGCAGGGGTGAAAATAAACTTTAACTTTAACAACTTCAATATCCTTACCAATAATGGGACGGTTGTTCACTGCAGAGGCAAGAGTGATAATTGAACTCAAACCAACCAAGGAGAATAAGAGGCATCTTTTGCAATCCATGGTTTTCCACACAAGAAGAAGTTTCTTCTAACTCGTAATAAGTGTCGCAGCCTAGCAGCAGTGTGACCGTCTTCTGCTGCTCATCAAACCACAGAAACTCTTCCGTGTGTGTGTGTGTGTGTGTGGGGGGGGGGGGGGGGGGGGGGGGATGTGCAACGTCACAGCCCGAGTTTTTGCCAACCCAGATTGGAAAACTATGGAAAGCCGTAAGTGCAAATTAAGAAAAGATCGCTATTTTTTGTAACAATGTAACCAAAATTGTTGATTTTGTTAAAAACAAAACAAATAATTATGAGAGGTATTTTATTTAATTGAAAGTTTGCAGAAAATGCTGAATTTGGTTAAAACATCTGTTTTTAAGATTTAGTGTTTTACTAACATTCGGCCGACCATGCCAACCAAGGCGGTTTGTTTATCAACAAAAGAAAGGTCTATATGCAACAAACGGGCCGCCGAAGTTGTAATAGATTAAACTTCCCCAGTCCTCCCATCACTTCTATCTTTTTTAACGCAGCTGCATGGATGGCTCAATCATCAACCAAACAATTTATAAAGTTCAAAGGCACTTCGACAAAGAAGTACAAAGTTATTATTTATACAATTTGTTTTTGCCGTCTGTTCTATAGACCACAGAAAGGGTGAACCAGTGCACAACATTCCGGGGCCTTTCTGGCAGGCAAGATCCAGGACATTGTGAAAGTTTCACATAATATGCGGGTTCGCTGCAAGTTAAGGACCCTTATATAATACACATGGAAGTGGTAGAAATTAGAACATTATAAGCATTTGACCCCCCCCCCCCACCACCCACATTTTACACTGCCACTGTACAAAATAAGTATTTTTAATAGCACTGGACACATTTGGTAATTGTCAAAAGCCACCGTACTGTGCCTTTAAATTTACTTTTATTGTTTGGTAATTTAAAAATAATCCCTACTCTCTTGTAATAACCACATGTACGTGGCTGCTAGCAGTGCTAGATAATAATTTTCACAGTCCCTCTAAAATTTGAAATAAGTGGAAAGCATCGTTCAAAAAGGATGTCAAAAGTTTCAAAGGTTTATTAATAATATGGCTTTTGTAAACATATTTTTGAGGGTATGGTGCACTTATTTTTCCATTGCCCATTGTTTTTTCACTTTTGGAAAGAAGTTAGGAGAAGTTTTTATTATTTTTTTATTGAGATCTCTGAAAACATGTAAACTATCGTGTTTGGTTACAATAAATTTATTCCAGATTTTTTTATAAATTAATTGATTTTCCTGGGCAATAGATGTTTTGCGAGGACAAACCCAGTCCCATAATCTTTCAAGAACAATTATGGAATTATGGAGAGAATGGAACTTAATATTACCTAGAAAAGGAGCAAGACCAAACAAAATTTCAATATTACTAAGGAATCAAATCAAAGTCATCTCTTAGAATATTTTGCTTTATATCCATTATCCAATATATATATAATTATATAAATGCCTTCTCTGTTGTTACATTAATTTTAAGTCTATTTTGCTTGTTTGTTTTACTCTCTCTTCTCTCCTATTGTTTATTTGTTTCTTGGTTGAACTTAATGAAAAAAATCTTGTTAAACTTGTTATATAAATACTTATTACACTTAATTCATCTTTATTATAAATTTTCCCAATGTGACAATATATGAATCTCATAAAATAGTCATAACAAACCATCAACTTCTACATCTTTAGCCAAAATTACAAATTAGAACATTTCAGTAAAAAACAGCAACAAACTCTTGAAATGGCATATCCAAATTTCACCCTGTGATTATATTTTCTGACATGGCGCTAATATGCATCCAATACTTACATTGATAACAAAAAGTTAACCTAAAAACTGAAGCCCGAAGGCCTTCAATTCCAATATCCCTGACCATATATTAAAAATCTATAGTTCTTTACAATAAATCTATAAAGACATTCAGAAAGATGCTAAAAAGCAATGATGCAGAATGCAAAAAATCCCCCCACCAGGCAAAAAATTTAATATTTTGAAAAACTTTAAAATTGGCAAGAGATACAAGGGATTAAAAGGTTCCCCAAGCACCAAGCAGTTAAAGGAATAACAAGCACATAGAAAAATATACAAAATAACATAAATTAAAAAAATTTACCCCTAAAAAAACATTAAAAAAAAAATAGATAAGTAAATAAATGAATAAATGAATAAATAAGTTTCAAAAATATATATATATACACACAAAATTTAAATTGACAAATAAATAAAACGATGTAAAAATAAATAGAAACAATTTAAAAGGGAGTTTTAAAACAAAATTGTTAAAAACAATGCAAAGGGCACAGTTCAGTTACCGGGAAGTCGTCAGAGATGGCTACGGAGGGAACGAACCATACCAGACCTCAAGTGTTCTGGTAGCTCATCCCATTCACGAGCAAAAGCATTCACTGCAGAGCCGTGAAGTCTTTGTGTGCGAGCTCTGAGATGACAGAAGTGCACAGTGTCTTTGTGTCGACCATAAGTAACATAGTTGACTAGAATGTGCTAATTTGTTAAGAAAAGGTCAATGATAGATAGTTCCATTGTCTGGTTCATGTGGAGATTGACGAATCGGCGCATCAACGAGCTGAGTTAAGTCCATAGCTGAACAATGCGTGTAAGGTTACGCATATTGACCGTGTCGGGGTTGGCCCAATCCACATTAAAATCACTTGTAACAATGATTCTTTGATGGTTTGAGGTGACCAGGTTGTTATCATCTATGGCTCTCTGGAATTTATCCAACAAATCTGCAGTTGAATTAGGTGGTCTGTACATTCCGCAGAGTAGTCACTTGCTCCGTTAAAGTGTAATTACCACACAGGAAAATTCCAGATGAGTATGTTCAAGTTCAGGGAGGTGGCGTGGACTCAGGCAGGCCTTGACACCAATCAGAACACCTCCACCTCCGCGGGCAGAGTTGCGATCACATCTAAATGTGACATATTCATATTGTTAAAAGCAAACGCAATTCGTTCAGCTTATTCCTGAGACTCCTTGCATTGAAGATCAAACCAGAGACATGTTTGTTAGATGTACCAATTAGTTGTTGACCAGACTCAGGGATTGGTGAAGGGGGGAAGTTCAAGCCCTTTTGATCCTCAGGGCCTGGATTGGCATGAATATCACCACTCAGGGTAATCCTCCATGCAAGATAAATGACATGTCACAAAGCAATGGTCGATATGAAAAGTACTTGTGGAATTGGAGTATTGACTTATAGGGCGGCCATGAAAACAGTGAATTTTCATAGTGAGTTTGGTGCTCATACTGTGCTGAAACTACAGCAATAACAAGAGGGGTGATGACATCTGAATCATCATATAAGTGGCAGTGATATTTGAGTCCAACTGTTGATCCCTGGTGTACAAGCAAGAGCACACATATCCCCAAAATAAGGGTGCAAAGATGGTTGAATAACAAAACGTCAATGGTGGCTTACCATCAGTTCTAAATCCATAGACATCAAGGCAAATATTGCAGATAAAACCACCAAAAAGGTAGTCCAAATAGTGTAGACAAACAACAGATCACAATGGTGCATAAATACTGTTAAACTTGCCAAAACAAGTGTAAAAAAGGCATGATGAGAGCTAAAAAAACACAGCCACCATGATGAAGAGCGCCCTGGTTATGAAATATGGCACTGGTTTTGTCTTATCCTTTGATGAATTTAGGAAGCTTTCTCCTAAGGATTGAAGAAGTATGCCTGCTCAAAAATTGATATATTACCTGTGTAGACAGGAGCGTATTGGTAGATGAGGGAGGAGTTAGCTTCAGCCTCGCTACTGAAAGCATGGTTGCTTTTACGAGCTTCAAAAGAAAGAAAGATCAATAGATAGTAAACGTTTATTGTCCACATTTAGATATTTAAAACCACTGGCCAGTAGGTGAAATGACAAATGATTCATATAATTACAGTACTTCAACAGAATACACTGATCAATAAATTGCTACCATAAAAAAAATAGAAAAAAAAATAGAAAATTTAATAGAAAAGTTATGAACGTATTTAGCATTAAAAAAAAAATGTTGAACTTAAGAACAAATTCATAAAAACATAAAGGCTAAACCATGTAGAGCATACCGGAATGCAAATCAGGGCTTCTAAAACCAAAAATAAATGTGTATGCTTCAGTCTGCCCTCTCAGTTCAGGTTTTGTTAACGGCAGTCTATTCTATCCCTGATTGGGGGAAGCCGCTGAATCTAATAATGTTAAGCTAGTTTAAAGTCAAGAGAGTTCTACTTCTTTCAAGCCAAAGGCAATTTTTATTGCTACCCAAAAATGTGGTAAAAACAGAACAATGGTGGACAAATTGTGCATGTTATAAATGTGATTGCACTAGAGGTGTGTTGACGACACTAAGAAACTATTCCATGCCTGACCATGGGGAGGCACTGCTCAATACATCAATATAACTCAACACATATTGGTCAAGGCTAGTCAAATAACAACAATGTGATTAATACTATTGTGATTGGTTCCCAGCCCATTTTTTATTGCTAAGCATGAAACCAACATATCCAGGGAACCTGCTTTAAAGCCATTGGACACTTTCGGTAAACACAACTGTCCAAGGCCCACACTTCATGTATCACAACTTATATATAAAATAACAAACTGTGAAAATTTAGATTCAATTGGTCATCGGAGTCGGGAGAAAATAACGGGAAAACCCACCCTTGTTTCTGCACGTTTCGCTGTGTCATGACATGTGTTTTAAATAAATCTGTAATTCTCGATATCGAGAATTGATATTGTTTTAATGCTTTCTCAAAAAGTAAAGAATTTCATGGAATAATATTTCAAGAGAAGTCTTTCACCACTACATACCTTTTGTAAACCCTGTAAATAAGTTATTTGTAAATCTGTGAACTTTTAATTTCTTTTCTGTACCGAAAGTGTCCAATGGCTTTAAAAGGTACAAAGTGCTAACACATAAGTGCAACAATACAAATAATACACTACACTCCTGAGGCAAAAATAACCACAAAAATTAAGTTAAGTCATTGACCTTGTTACCTACCTTCAGACACAATGAAGTTTGCAAAGTAATGAGTGACTTTTACCACATCTGCGGAGTGGTCGATACAATCATATGTCCACTCAAAGCAGTTTTTCTCTGGATGGAAGGCTAGTCCATAGATAGGATACTTGTAGGCTAGATATATGATAAGTAAAAAACAATCAGGCTTCATTAAAAATTATACAGTTTGCAATTAGTTTGCGTCTTGAGAAAGTTGACTTAGCTCTTGCAAACTGCTTATCAACCAAAATGGCACTAAATGCAAAACATAGTTAATGGGCTGATGCTTCGATTCAACCATAGCAGAGTCTTTCTTGAACCTAAAGGCCGAGTCATACTGCAGCGATAACGAAAAGGATAACGATCACGATGCAAATATACTGCGTTCTATTGGTTTAATTAGCTTTTGCATATTATACGTGGAGCAATTCAACCAATAGAATGCTTTCTCTTTGCATCAAGATCGTTATCGTTTTCGTTATCACTGAAGCGTGACTCAGCCCTTAAGAATGACAACACAACAAACATGAACAGGTATACTAGTGTAACAGATGCAGTCAAGTGGAAATAAATGAAAAGAGAGAGAGAGAGGCAGTTCTAAAACACAAAGAAAGAGAAAGGGATGAACAATTAAAAAGGAGACAAGGGGGGTGGTAGTTTGCTTCTTCTTGGAAGAAGGATGCTTCGCATAAGAATGCAGGGTTCAGTTATTGGAAGGTCTCAAAATAGTTAATAGCATATAAACCATTCACAAATGCCACTATTTCTAACTATGTCAAACAGAAACGTGCATGCGTCTATGTGGCATGCCCAATTTTCAGCCAATAAAAGCTCTTCATTTGAAGCTCATGCAGGCGCTGTTTGATCAGGAGGGAGGAAAACCAGTAGGCCTGACGAAAAACCCTTGTGGCAATGTCTTCTTACATATAGATGTTACAGTGGAGAAAAAAATGTATCCTCTGCTCAATTTGATCTGGATTTTTCCAATTGCAAAACGTAAGAGGGGGGGACATACTGATCGGGGCATACTGATCGGAGCATACTGATTGAAACGTTAAGTTGTCAACCACCGTTTCTACTCAGAACCAACACTACTCATAAGAAATTACACATGGAGCAACCACAAACTTCATCTGAGAATAGATGACCTTAGTAGTTGACAAACTTACCCTCTAATGAAGAGATGAATTCAATCCCACTTATATCCGAACTGGTAGTGAGAACTCGATAAAATTCTGTAAGAGCTGCATTCTTGCTAAAATTCTTTATAAAAAAAATATGAAACACATATTGGTGATTATTGTATGGCAAGTAGGTAATGGGATTGTTCCTTTGATGATTCAACCAACGAACTGGGCACACAGTCAGAGAATGTCAAGAGAAAGATACTGATTTTAAAACAAATATGGATTAAACATCGAGCGATTAGTCAAAACGGCTGCCATTGTTATTCTAGCGTAAGTTTTCAAAGGAAAAATCTGCAATGGCTTTAGTCTGTACACAAGCTTTTCAATGGGTTCCTATTCTGTACAATTATGTTTTCAATGGGTTGTATTCTGTATGTGTACCTAGGTTTTCAATGGGTTATACCTTGTACATCTAGCTTTTCAGTGTGTTGTATTCTGTACACCAACACAAGTGTAGGTTTTCCAATCAGTTGTAGTCTGTTCACCTAGCTTTTCAATAAGGGAATCATCAATGTGTGGCGAAGAGGTTTTCAACTCGTGGTTTTAACCCGTCGAGGCCTGGTTCTTGAAAATTTTACCGAGACGAAGTCGAATGGATAAACTGTCTTAGGTATTTATGAATGGGTTTTATATAACTGTACACCTAGCTTTTCAATAGGTTGTATTCAGTACATCTAGCTTTTCAGTGGGTTGTATTCTGTACACCTAGCTTTTCAGTGGGGTGTATTCTGTACACCTAGCTTTTCAGTGGGTGTATTCTGTACACCTAGCTTTTCAGTGGGGTGTATTCTGTACACCTAGCTTTTCAGTGGGGTGTATTCAGTACACCTAGCTTTTCGGTGGGTTGTATTCAGTACATCTAGCTTTTCAGTGGGTTGTATTCTGTACACCTAGCTTTTCAGTGGGTTGTATTCTGTACACCTAGCTTTTCAGTGGGGTGTATTCTGTACACCTAGCTTTTCAGTGGGGTGTATTCTGTACACCTAGCTTTTCAGTGGGGTGTATTCTGTACACCTAGCTTTTCAGTGGGGTGTATTCAGTACACCTAGCTTTTCGGTGGGTTGTATTCAGCACATCTAGCTTTTCAGTGGGTTGTATTCTGTACACCTAGCTTTTCAGTGGGTTGTATTCTGTACACCTAGCTTTTCAGTGGGTTGTATTCTGTACACCTAGTTTTTCAGTGGGGTGTATTCTGTACACCTAGCTTTTCAGTGGGGTGTATTCTGTACACCTAGCTTTTCAGTGGGGTGTATTCTGTACACCTAGCTTTTCAGTGGGTGTATTCAGTACACCTAGCTTTTCAGTGGGGTGTATTCAGTACACCTAGCTTTTCAGTGGGGTGTATTCAGTACACCTAGCTTTTCAGTGGGTTGTATTCTGTACATCTAGTTTTTCAGTGGGGTGTATTCTGTACACCTAGCTTTTCAGTGGGTTGTATTCAGTACATCTAGTTTTTCAGTGGGGTGTATTCTGTACACCTAGCTTTTCAGTGGGTTGTATTCTGTACACCTAGCTTTTCATACAGTGGGGTGTATTCTGTACACCTAGCTTATAGTCTGTGCTTGTAGGTTTCCAATGGTTGTATTCTAGCTTTTCAATAGGTAACAGGCTGTACACCTAAGTTTTCAATGGGTTTTAATCTGTACACCTAGCTTTTCAATGGGTTATATAGTCTGTACACCTAGCTTTTCAATTGGTTATAGTCTGTACACCTAGCTTTTCAATGGGTTATAGTCTGTACACCTAGCTTTTCAATTGGTTATAGTCTGTACACCTAGCTTTTCAATGGGTTATAGTCTGTACACTTAGCTTTTGATATTCTGATATTTAAATAAGATTTTTTAGTATCACTACATGTATATGATAACAAAATTGAACTAAATTATTAATATTTAGTCCTGTACCCTGAATTCAAACAAAGGTTTCAACTCACTGTTGGTGTCAGGCTGAGGTGATGATGGTTTAAATTTACTTTCGTCTTCAAAGTGTTGATGATGGACTCAGGTGCTGCACTGTACATCTTGCTTTTTCGGAAATCTACGGGGAGATACAAAACAATATTGTCGATGAGCCAACTTGAAGAAAATGGGATCTTGAGGACTCTAGGTGGCAGCAGATAGAGCAACATTTTCTTTATTGTTTAGGAAGTTCTGATGAGCACGCTCACAGTTCAAGAGAACAATACATTTACAAATATATGCCCCCCCCCCCACTAGAAATCATCTCCAAAAGTCATCCATTCATTCATGGCAAGGTTTTAGGCAGGATTTTGTAAAAGGGTGTCCAAATTTGCTGGAAATTTACGTCACCAAATCGGAATTTGTTTTTAAAAAAAATTTAAGCAATGTACTTGGTATCACACATGGCAATTAAACTCTCTTAAAAAAAAAAGGGTTCTTCCTTGTACTCTTTTCCAGTCTCACTTTTGGCATTCTCCTTATTTTGTCAATAATTTTGATCAGGTGCCAGTCAGAAGCCTTTCAACCTTGTATGCAGTATAGCCAGGAATCATGACCAAGTAAAAGATACAACCAGGGAAGCAGCAGACAGAGAAATCACATATCTTTGTTTGGGGGTGTCAGTCAGAAGCCATTCAACCTGTAACTGCTGTATATAGCCAGGGATCACACTAAAGTTTACGTGAACCTGGAAGGCAGAGGGATCACAAAGCGGCTCCAACTAGTCAACCAGTCTTATTAATTTTAGTTTTACCCTTAATGACCCTCATTCAGCACTTTCCCGAGTTCTTTGAAAAAAATCACAGACTCATAATCGGATGGCATCCAAACCAATGACCTTTGCAATTCCAAAGCAGATGTCTTAGCAACTAAGCCACCGATATTACCCTGTAGCTAAAGGCAATAAGAATCATTTTGTTTAGCACTGAGTACCACAACGACTGTATGTTAAATTTGCTATAAATTAAAATCACACATCAGAGTGTAAGGGTAAAACCAAAAACTAATATTTGTTATCCCCGATGCAATTCTAAACAGTCTTAAACAAATTAAACTTCTTGGCTTTTACCTTTTTCAAATGAAAGAGCTATTGATACAGGGTCTCCATCAGTCTCTGTTAGGAGATCTTTCTTGGCCGTTATCATCGACAAGAGCTCTATGCCCATACACTCCCCCCACACCAGAAAATAATCTTCATTTTCATCAAAGCTCTGCCAAGAACAAAACAAAAATAGCTTTAAAACTTGAAGAAAAGGGTGGTGGTTTTTTCATATTTTAAATTAACACAAAATTGTATTGTTGTAGAGTTTCTTCAGCACACATATTAATGCAGCTGTGTTTCTTAGCACATGTCCGAGCAGTTAGTGTTTCTCAGCATTGTTTGGGCAGATCTAGTAACGTGACGCATGTGGCATGCACACGGGCCAGGTTTCTATCATGCAGTTTGCTCAGGCCAGTTTTCCTTCATGGGGTTTCCTAAATTAGTGATGTCATCCAAAAAGGGTCTATTTCTTGTACAACAAAGTTCCCACAGTATCACTGCAAAGAAACAGACTTGTAAATTTGTCGTCGTTCAACCCCAAATTGAATAAGATTTACCAAGGCCACCTTCCCTTGTTGTTTATTTACTCACGACTTGACTTGTTAGATTGCGGGTTTACTAGCCAGGGCCCAATTTCATAGAGCTCCTAAGCAGAGAAATTTGCTTTAGCATGAAATTTCTACCTTGATTAAAACAGGATTACCTTGTTGCATATTGCTTGTTACTGGTATTCAGCTGTTGTTGGCTTATCCTGAAAATCATGTGGAATTTTGGTTAGGTTCCAGTTTTGATCGAGGAAGAAATGCTTAGCAAATTTTTGTGCTCTTTATCAGCTCTATGAAATTGGGCCAAGGAGCTAAAGTGACTGAGGTCTGGGCAGATATGCAGTGGGTATTTCAAGCCATGAGGTAGTTAGTGTGACATTGTAGCAAAGCAACAGACAGACAGGCAGATACAATACAAAGTGCAACTTTTATAGTTGCTCTTTTTTCTCTTATTCTCCACACCATTCAAAGCTTCAAACACCATTTGCAACAAACCTTAATGGACATTTCATAGAACAGTTTTCCTGCCTTGCCATATGCAGAGTTCATCATATCTGGTTGTCCACCACCAGGAAACACCACTCTGAAAGCATAACAGGAGCAAATTAACAAAAAATTCAGTTCAATAAAAGAATTGAGATGTAGCAATTTTGTCTTCTCTGAATCTTAAGCACTTATTATTAATCTACCAGGCTGAGCTGTCCCTATCTAGCTTGACACTTGTGTCCTTTAAGGCAGTTACTTGCTTGGAATGGTCTTTCTCATGGGGGTAAAGCCGTAGGTGCCTTGAGTTATGTAAAAAGCACATAAAAAAACCAAGTGCACTTATCACAAAGAGATGGTTTGCTCTGGTGTTCCTGGTTTTTTTTCTGTGTATTGTGCATTCTGCATATTGTGTGTTTTAGGATAAAGTGTTCAGGGGTGGATTTCACAAAGAGTTAGGACTAGTCCTAACTTAGGACTAGTCCTAGGAGATACAAATTGCATGTTAGGACGAGTAACTAGTCCTAACTCTTTGTGAAATCCACTCCAGGTCTTTTAGTTCTTTTATGGCTGATGCATTGGCATCCAAATATGTAATTGTTTTATTATGTAATTTTTGCATTTATTTTACTTTTTGAAAAAAAGAGTTGTTGTTTTTTTACCCAAAAGGTATTTATGAATGGGAATCAAAGTGTGTTGAATCGGTTTTCAACTAGTGGTTTAAACCCGCCGAGGCCTGGCTCTTAATAATTTACCTCGACTTTGTCTCGGTAAAATTATCAAGAACCACGCCTCGACGGGTTTAAACCACTAGTTGAAAACCTCTTCACCACACATTGATTCCCTTATTTAATCATTGCAAATCATTGATATTTTCTTGACCTCTATTTTACTACCAAACTCACCCATTCAATGAATTAAACATCTTCTTATAGTACTCATCCGGCTGGTGGACTAGAATTGGAACGACTCTTGCTCCAGCCGACTCCAACATTTTCACATACGAGGCAGCAACCCAGGCTTCACCAAATTGTTCAAAGTCACCAGATGTTGTTTGGGACAGGACACCTGTAGATGAAAAAAACAGTCAAACCTTATAGCGCTTTATACACCACCATGTCTCAAAGAGCTTCCATCCATCATTATTACCCTGATCACTAGACCATTTCATTGTGTAAACCATCTCACAGCTCTGGGAGTATACAGCCTGTGCAGCCACAGCGCATAAAACTATACAAACACAACTCTGCCCTCACACACACAGGTACTTTACCCTAGCCCCACTTGTGTGGCCAAGGCTAGCTGAATCCTTAGCCACACGTCCAACCCATTTCCTCATGCAGCTAAGAAATAACCAAAAATACTAGCCTTGGCCACACAAGTGGGGCTAACTTTACCCCGCTGGGTGGAGAGAAGCAATTAAAGATGCTATGTCAGATTTTTGATGGGGGGTCGAGAAAGTTACAAGCTTTCATTTGTTGAGCCATTGCTTGAAAAAGTCCGCCAATTATTAGTAGCAGTGAAATAAAGTGCTACAATATATCACGTGACCAATTCTTATGTGTTTCATAAGAAACGTTTTACATTTTTGTCATAGTTCCTGACCATTAAAGCCATTATACGCTTTCGGTAAACAGTATTGTCCAAGTCCCACACTTCGTGTATCACAACTTATATAAAATAACAATCCTGTAGAAATTTAGGCTCAATCGAACATCGGAGTCGGAAGAAAATAACGGGAAAACCCACTCCTGTTTTCGCGCGTTTCGCCGTGTCATGACATGTGTTTATAACAAATCCGTAATTCTCGCTAACGAGAATTTATATTGTTTTACCGTTTTCTCAAAAAGTAAAGCATTTCATGGACAAATATTTCAAGAGATGTCTTTCACCATTACCTTCTGTAAACCCTGTAAATTATTTGTAAATATGTGAACTGTTTCTTTTTTTTCTGTACCGAAAGTGTCCAATGGCTTTAAAAGTTATAAAGTTAAACTTTTTTTTCGTTAGAATTAGAGCGGGTGATACTCTTTGAAACACCATTCACTCAATAAAAACATCTATTTTTTAATGCTTGGGGCCCAAACATCTGACATAGCATCTTTAATAATTATAGCATGGAGGTAGCTGATTATAGTAAAGTGTCTTGCTCAGGGACACACGTGTCACGACCAGGATTCGGACCCACACTCTGCTGAACAGAAACACCAAAGCTTGAGTTCGGTGCTCTTATATCGGTTGGCCACGAGCGAAAGAAAGGGAAGTGTCCGGTGTTTTAACAACACCAAAAACTTGAACACACTTTCTTCACTCAAAACTTTAGGCCAAACAAACAGTACAGAGGTGAAAATAAACTTGTTAAAACAACTTCTATTTCTAAACTATCCTTACCAATAATGGGACGGTTGTTCACTGCTGAGGCAAGAGTGATAACTGAACTCAAACCAACCAAGGTAAACAAGAGGCATCTTTTGCAATCCATGGTTTTCCCAAGCAAGTTGTTGTGTAGGTCCGCCTGTCCTTTCTCTACGGTCGCAGATGGCATCTCCTCCCCGGTGTTTGCTGAATGTCGACTTAAATACCATACTAGCGGGATACCGCGCTTCGCGCATCTCCCCGCTAGATGAGGATAATTAAATGTTGCGAAATGTAATGTGGGGGCGAGACTGTAAAATTGGATTGGAAATTGTATTTGAAATCGGTATGTCTTTTGATAGTGTTCAGCAATGCACACGATTATGTTGCATGAGTTGCAAAACGTCACCTGCCCTCCTCACTCTCTGATAGGCTCCAATCCAATTACACGGAACATAGTATTTTGGCGTTTGTTCCCGGAGTTGAGCTTTTACAATGTTTTTTTTTAAGGTTGTTTTATTTCATATTATTGATTTGTGAAAGCACACCATTTTGGCAACCGGCGTTAATGGGCCATTGCTGGTTTTGTAGCGGCGCACCATTTTGGCAAACAGGCAGAAAACCTCTATAGGGCCAATACTGGTTTTGTACGCACACCATTTTGTCAAAATGGTGTAGAAAACTTTTTCTGGGCCAATACTGGTTTTGCGGGACAATTCTTTTGGCAATAATTAAAAGAAAACCTGCATTGTGCCAATATAATGCTTTTGCAGAGGCAAATATTTTGTAAAATTTTTAGCAAATCTTTTCGGGCAACTGAATATGTAGCTCCAAACCATTTTCGACAAATGGTGGAAACCTATAATAAGCCAATACTGGTTTTGTAGCGGTGCACCCTTTTGAGCAAAATGGTAGAGAACTTTGCACTTCTAGGTCACTAGTTTTATGGCGCCGGGCACACCTACTTCATTGTGATATGAATTGCCTGGTACTTCGTGTGGCAACAATTCATAGGTGTTCGTAAAGAGCATAACGCATCGTTTTGTAGCGATAGTTCAGCTTGCTTTTGGGCGCTCTCGAGCTCATTATAACTGTACAATGGAGCACGGAATGGAGCACGGGTCACGAAGTGACATGAGCTTGACTTTGATTTTGGACTACAGCGGGTTTATTCTTTTAGGATATGAGCCTCAAAATGCCACGAAATGTTTTTCCTGCAGTGGCCATTGTTTTAAAATGTCTATCTATCGTTGTGCACAACAGTTTTTGCGGGCAGGGTGTGATCGACGTGGGCGACGCGCTATGCGTGAATGAGACTGCACTTTTTGAACTGATGGGAAGTAAACTCTATTTGACAAAATATTGCTTTTTTTTCATTTTGACAAAATGGCATAGAAAACCTCTTCTGGTCCAATCATGCCAATACTGGTTTTGTAGCTGCAGACCGTTTGTCAAAATGGTACAGAAAACCTCTTAATGGGCAAACACTGGTTTAGTAGCGGCTAACCATTTTGGCAAAACGGTATAAAAACTTTATTACAAATAGAGATGATTATATTAAAATAGTGCCTGAAAGTTAAATAAATAAGTAAGGAGGAAAGAATAAAATTAATTACTAAACCAACTTGATAAAGGATTTAGAGACATACACGTTATGGAACCGGAGGTATACCGGCGTTGAGAAAAGATTACCTTATTTTTAATTTTGTGCTGTAATTAATACCTCTTCTTTATTTTGTATTCGTTTTTACATAGCATTTTAAAACTTTTAATTAAAATTTTAATCTAAATTAGTTAAATTAATTACTGCAGCAATGCTGTATTCTTCATTTACTTCGCGTTTTTATGGACAACTTGCCCTTTTTTTATTGCAATGTACTTTTTTTATCATGCAAGGTAGTTTCATAATTAAATCTATATGATTGTTTTTCTTTTTTATTGTATTAATCATCAAAACTGACGGGTTGAAATGCTGGTTGAATTTTTGTCTGATAATGAAAGTTTGATACCTTCTGACATCTGTCTACCGTGTTTTTGACACCACGCTATTTTGGCAAAATGGTATAGACAACTTTTTCTTGGCCAAAACTGGTTTTGTATAAACGGTACACGATCATCAGCCTTCGATGCGGAGCAGGCGATCTTGGGCAAGTGTGGAGATGGCTTAAGCCCCCCCCCCCCAAAAAAAAAAAATAATAATAAAATAAAATAATAAAAAATAAAAATACCAGTTGATCGTCCGGATTTAAAAAAAAAGAGGATAAGGGCCTTTTTTTCCCAAGATGGCCGCGAAGTATTTAAAATCAAACAGGCCACAAATTCTTCAGTTTGAACCCACCGCAAACTCATTTTATAATATCTATTTTTTGCATGAGGACCCGGATAGTATTACACTAAACAGATTTGAAACATACGGTTACACCTTTTGAATGGATTTTTTCTTTTTCTTCGAAAATCGGGAAAAAAAAGAATAGTATAAAAAAAAAGATGCGGGCGGGGACGATCAACTTTTTTCATTTTTTTATTTGGTCTTAGTTGTAGCATTTGAACCGACGTTGGTCCTAATAATATGCAAATTTCAAGGCAGGGTGTCAAGAAAAAAGGGGAAGCAACATTGAAAGTTCATCCATATTGGTCACATTTATATAGAGCATACAACAATATCAAGTGTGCCAAACAATGTGAAGAAACAAAATATTATACAAAAAATACAAGATCCGATACTTATTAAGTAAGAAAGACATCAAAAATACTTGCACAAGTACATCATGAACTTTTACATCCATAAAATTTGGAAAAGTACTGATAAATGTGTCACATAGCATGACGGGTAAGCCCAAAAAAGGCACACATCCAATGGTTAATAAACATGTATTAACATGCAGTTTTTGTAATTGAATGAAGTAATTTATCAAATGATGAACCACATGGGAAACTAAGAAAAATTTGAAATAATTTTGGGTCGAATGAAGGCAAATTTACAAGAGCGAGATTCGAAGTAGAGACTTCGGGATTAATGTGCCTGCGCTCTACCAACTGTATTAATCAACAAATTTACAGCACCATTTAAAAAGCGACATGTGCTACATTTAAACTAAACTAACTGGTGCATCTCATAGCAATGTTATACAGTTAAGAATTAACATAATTATAACTCTAGTCTTTTGTTCATTAAATTTTGAAGAAAAATTTGTTGTGGTAACACTAACAGCCTTTATAGTGATATTTTGAAGATGCTATGTCAGATTTTTGGCCGATTTGACCCAAAAATTTTGATTTAAAATTCAATAGGTATTTTGATGGGGTCAAGAAAGTTACAAGCTTTCATTTGAGCAATTGCTCGAAAAAGTCCGCCAATTATTAGTAGCAGTGAAATAAAGTGCTCAGGATCCCGACAATATATCACGGTTCAATTCTTATGTGTTTTATAAGAAACGTTTTAAATTTTTGTCATGGTTCCTGACCATTAAAAGTAAAAGTTAAATTTTTTTTCGTTAGAGCGGGTGATACTCTTTGAAATACCATTCACTCAAAAAAATCTTCTTTTTTTTATGTATGGGCAAAAAATCTGACATAGCATCTCTAACTATTAGATCACATTTTGTTTTGTCTCATTAAAAAAATTATTTAAATCTTTCCATAATAGACCTAACGTCAATTTCTCAAGAGGATTGATACAAACTTGTTAGTCAATGAGTTTTCGAATTGGAAACTTATCAATACTTGTTGATAGGCCTAAATACCAATTAATGCCGTGCTTTTATTTAAAAGTGAAAAGGGCACCAAAGTCTGTTCAATTCACATCTTTAAAATACTAATAGCTCAATTGCTGTGCAATAATTATTGCAGTGTACTATCATGCAGTCATTTTTTTTGTTTTGTTAATCACTCAATCATACCATACATAGAGTCCTTATTCAACCTTTCTATTGTTAATAAAAACAATTGTTGGCATGCTATCAATTTATTGATGATATTCAATCAAAACTGAATTGAAATTCCCCTTCGGGATGTACCCCCCCGATTTTATTTTATTTATATATTGCTCAAATGTTGCTCTGAAAGAGCGTCAAATAAAGCGGCATTTTATAGCAATTTAACATGAGGTTAGAGACATGAAATATTCCACCCACTTTCATAAGGATTCTTTCTATTGAAAAATGATTGAAAATTAATTTGAACTTGGTGCCCTGTTAAAAATATATTTTGTTATTAACTTAGTTCTATATAATTTGTTAAAATATCATTTTAAGGAATACAGAAAAGGGCTAGAAAAATATGGCTCTTTATGAATGAATTAAAAATAGACATAAGACAAGTTCTTTTGGATATGAAATAGACAGTATCAACCCAAGATTTTAATGCTAAATAAACCTTTAAATGAACTTAATAAAACTCAAACAATTTCTATTAATAGAACATTTTGACAATTTCAAATCAATTATCATATTAAAACAAATCTTTAAAATCAAATTAGAAATTGTATACAGAAAAAATAGTACTATTTGTGAATATATATATCAAATATGTATTGCAAAAAAAAAGAGAAAATCTAAAATCAAATATATGGCTCCTATGCGAGATCAAATAGATCAGCTCAAATAAAAAGTAATTTTTATGGGAATACAAAGCTCTTTGTAAATATGCATTCATCTTATATCAAGGAAAACAGAAAGGATAATTTCAAATCAAATATCAAACGAAAAATAACTTTGCACTAAAAACAACTACATATACAAAATAGTAAACAAGCCTAGTACTGTATGTAAATATACTTTGACTATAACCAGAGATGAGAGTCACTGCCGACATCAAAAGTCTTAAACTGGCATTCAGATCTTAGGAGGTATTGAAATGATGAAAGGCACACCTTTTGATAACCACTGAAGTTAAAGTTTCCAAGAAAGTATACTCGGTGCTAGAGAAGCAGATCAAAGCGCCTGGCCTATTTAATTTGACCAGGCAGATTTTAAAAGGTCTGAATTCAGAAACAAATCTGAAAATTGTCATTACTGAATAAGACCCCCCCCCCCCCTGTCACACGTAATTGTGTGCTTTCAGATGCTTGGTTTTGAGACCTCAAATTCTTAACTTGAGGTCTCAAAATCAAATTTGTGGAAAATTACATCTTTCTCAAAAACTACGTCACTTCAGAGGGAGCCATTTCTCACAATGTTTTATACTTTCAACCTCTACCCATTACTCACTACCAAGTAAGTTGCTTATAATTATTTTGAGTAATTATAAATAGTGTCCACTGCCTTTAATAACTAAAGAACATAAAAGATACATTTATTAACATATATATTTCAATCTGAAAGCGCTCTTTGGTTACATTACAACATGTCCCGAGAAAAACTTCAACTTGGGACACTCAGCAGCAGTGTGTCCCAACCCGTACATACAAAATATAAATTTATATAAATTACTCTGGTTGGTTGTGTTCAAAACCATTTTCATTGGTAAACCCGTTTTCTACCAAAATTGCGTTGTTTTAGACCTTGTTAATACTTTTAGAGATAAGAATTGTGCTTTGATCCCCCTTATCTGAATGGCCAAAGAGAAGTCTTTCCAACATGGTTTAGCTGCACGTTATGAGGAAAATATGTGAATGTCAGAAAATTGTGTCACTTCAAGGTGACATCACCACTATGGGCTTATTGCATGCTCACATATGACGTCTGCACATACATACCCGATGTGAGAAATGGTTACTTCACGTATGCTTAAATGGTGAGATTTTAACAACACAATTTTCTGACGTTCAAGCTCACGTTTTTGCCTGCCTAACATACAGCTAAACCTTCCTAATATCAACCCATTCATAATTCTGAACAATTCACCAAATCTACATCCACAGATTAAAGACACTTGCCAACATCTGGATGATGCAAGATTTCTAGACTATCTCTCCTGTACTTGCATTGATTCTGTTGTTTGCACTCCCTGGACGTGAACTTGACGCAGTGCCTTCACGAGTCTCATCTTCTTCACGTTGCTGCTTAGCGAACTCGATGAACACCTGTCCAAGGGTAAAACGATCAGGTGGTAATCAGTATAATAATAACAATAATATAGTTGATTTATAAAGCGCCTAATATACTGTATAGTTATCTCTAGGCACTTCACAAATAATTCAAATAAATAACCAGTATAATTTACTCCAGAAGACGATCAGAGCCCACTGATTGAAACGTCGAGTTGAAAACAACCGTTCTTTTCAGAACCACCTCAACTCATTAGAGATAGTCATTACATGGTGTTACCGCAAACCTTTCTATACAGTATAAAGACACACTGCTGAAAATGGATGTACTAATGACTTGCTTAGAACCATGGCACACCGACTCTTGCCCTCCTCCAAGTGACATCGAATAAATTACACAAATGACTGGTTCTTTCACACCAAAAGCTCGCCCTTTCATTGTGTTTGCCCGCGATTGCCTCCCCCCTCCCTCAAATGGAAATGTCTGGCTTTGCCACTGGATGTCTCACAGCAAGGTCCGCATTTTAGATTTACAGAAGCACGCCTATTTGTATATATGTATTCCTCTTTAAAGAGATTGCCAGTGTGCATAGCCTTGTCTAAGGTGGTTCCGCAGAGCAAACACAGATGAAGTTTCCCTGTTAGGGCGGCGCAGCTTGCCCTGCCTACCGCAACTCCTATCTGGACGAAGCAATACTAATTAACGTGTCTTGTTTTAAGGAGACAAGTTTTAAGACCGGGACTCGAACCCAAACTCGAGCTTGAATCAGCTGCGATTGACTGCTCAGCCACAACGTGCCACTAAGAATAATAATAATGATAATATTAATACAGATTTATATGGCACAATTATCCGGATAAAGGTGCCCACACACAAAAGGAAAACAACTAGAGAAAAAAAGAAAAAAAAAGAAGACGTATTAAGAAGTACAGAAGAAATTAATCAATCATTACCTGTTCTAGCGTAGCTTGACTGAAGCTGTATTCTTCAACATGGAGGTTCTCTTTGCCTACAAAGAAATGTAGAGACTTTATATTAAAGGGAGAGTTTTTACCAGTGCTTTAGTTGCATTTTAGCCTGTAGGCCTACAGGTAGTTCTGTAAAACATGTTAATTTAATTTTGTTCCAGTAGCCAAACTGTTGTTTTCAAGTATTGTTACTGTAAATTCATTTTGGTTTTACCCGTATACACTGATGTGTATTGGCATTGTTTCCCGAGTTCTGTGAAACAAAAACCCAAAGGCATATTACTCAGGTGGGATTCAAACCCACGACCGCTGCAATTCTAGAGCAGTGTCATATATCAAGTAGACCACCGTGATTGTCCGTAAGCTAGAGGCAATTTGAATCCTATGTTCTAGCATTTTGATGTTACTGTACTTTGTGAAAAGGCCGAATAGTTAATAATAACAATAATATTAACAGTCACTGCTCTGATTGATTCAAATATACATATCATATCATGCTATCATCATACCATCTTCCATCGCCTTGAAGACTTCCGACAATGAAGTAACACCATCCTTCGGGATGCGGTACGTCACACGCTCCCCGAAAGTCTCTGTAACCTCCACGGCAGGAAAGACCTGTCGAATGGTCTGGTCCAATGCTGAGAGGTGTTGGTTAAGAAGCTGGGCTGCCTGTCCGCTGGAATGGTCCATAGAGTAGTAGGCTTCCCCTGGGTTGAGCTTCACTTCAAGGATGTATCCTCCGCCGTACTTGCTCTTCAGGTGCTGGGTGGTTCCTAGACATCTGCACAGATTGATAGAGTGTCAGATAGAGTGTCAGTAACATTTAGTACGCTGCTGTAGACACCAGCACGGCGTGTCAAGACTGAGCCGTCTAGCTCACCAGACCAAGCTCTGGTGCGGTCAGCAGTAGAGTGTGGGTTCGATACCCGGGCATGATACATGTGCCCTTGAGCAAGACACTTAAATGCTTCGTAACAAGTTGGAAAGGTTTTGTATGCTGCTCTATACCAGCCCTGTTGACACCCACGCTTACATCCTTAGGGACTGTGTGAAAGGGATAACCCTGTTTTAGCCCCACAATAAGGTTACAACAAGCCCATGGTGACAGTTGATTTGGTTCGGTTACATTATTTTTCACAACAACAAAATCTTCAACTGTTTATGTTGATTGACACTTACCAATGTCAAAAAAGCAAATCAAAAGTTCTGTTTCATAAAAAAAATATATATAACTTACACCAACTTCCCAGAGACCATGATTCCAACTCGAGAGCACACTGCGTCCGCCTCTTCCATGGAATGAGTCGTGAGGACCGCCCCTCGGTCCTTGCGGAAACTTGCAATAATGGTGTTCCTACAAGCAAACAAAAACTTTTTGATATTCAAGCTGTTTACAATCCCATTATTTATTCTCAAACTAGCAGCTTTAGTTAAAGCACTGTTTTGTGGTCATTTTCAAACACTACATAATACTCATTATCGTAGCAACTAACTTCAATTTTGAAAGACTAAGATTTCTCTAATATTTGCGGAGAGCGATAACTTTTTTCTCTCCAATAATTTCACCAACATTCTCGAATCAGAAAGAAGATAATTAACCAAAAAAAGCGAAACTCAAGACTAATCCTTACCAGACGTATCTCTTAGATGTTGGATCCATCCCGGTAGAGGGTTCATCAAGGAACACAATCTTGGGGGTTCCAAGCATGCTCATGGCAAAACAAAGCTGTAAAAAAACACACCAAGAAAATACTTGTCTTATTTGAATACACGTATGTATCGATTTGACTGCAAATCTCCATGTGAAATTAATGCGAGGTCAAAGGTGCATTTGGAAGGGGGTTGATGTAGGCTCAAGGCAGGTCTCTTGCGTAAATCACGAGCCTCGAAGTGTGATATGAGATGATCAGGCTAAATTGACAGAAGATTCACAAATTCTACATAATTTGCCATATGGTGATGACAGAATCTCCAAGGGGATATAATCTCCTGCCACACCTGCATCGGTATAAAAACTAATCTGCTGCCTTGGGTTTATAACAATGAGTTCATTACCTTCCTCTTAGTTCCTCCAGACAACTCCTGAGACTTCTTATCAGCATGCTCCGAGATCTCAAGACCATCCATGAAACTTTGATTATAATGAGAAAATTACAAAGAGGGCTTTAAAGTATAATATTTGTGATACTCTCATCACTATCTTTAAATACAGCATGACAACAAAATTAGCAAAACTTGAAGGAAACAAATTTGAGTTTGAGGCACAAGGTACAGCATTAGTAATATTTGCAAGAACAACTAGTTGTAAGCTTAACTCTCTTAAAGGGAAGGTACACGTTTGGTAATTTCTCAAAACAAATATGAACTTAAAAACTGACTTGGTAACGAGCATTTGAAAGCTGTTGATAGAATACAAAAATTGTGAGAAACGGCTCCCTCTGAAGTAGCATAGATTTTGAGAAAGAGGTAATTTCTCACTAAAAGAATAAAAGACTTCTAGCCAGAAGTCTTTGATTCCTATCTGGAAGCACACAAATTCGTGCAACAAAGGGTATTTTTTCTCTCATCATTTTCTCGCAACTTTGATGACCAATTGAGCTAAAATGTTCACAGGCTTGTTATTTTATGCTTATGTTGGGATACACCAAGTGAGAAGACTGGTCTTTGACAATTACCAAACGTGTACCTTCCCTTTAAAGCCATTATACACTTTCGGAACAGAAAAAAAAAAAAAAAGTTCACAGATTTACAAATAACTTACAGGGTTTACAGAAGGTAATGGTGAAAGACTTCTCTTGAAATATTAGTCCATGAAATGCTTTACTTTTTGAGAAAACATTAAAACAATTATAAATTCTCGATGTCGAGAATTCCAGATTTGTTTTAAACACATGTCATGACATGGCAAAACGTGCAGAAACAAGGGTGGGTTTTCCCGTTATTTTCTCCCGACTCCGATGACCGATTGCGCCTAAATTTTCACAGGTTTGTTATTTTATATATAAGTTGTGATACACGAAGTGTGGGCCTTGGCCAATACTGTTTACCGAAAGTGTCCACTGGCTTTAAGGGGTGTTATAAAAGACTCTATTCGATTTTCTGTACAGACCCACACCAAACAGCGCACTCATAATTTGTCCTTCATATCTCTCTCACAAAAATCGTTTCTATTAAGAGGTACTCACTGTTGGGCTACATTTTTAGCATCATCTGGATGTATTCCTTTGATCATTCCGATGGTCTCAATGTGCTCACGCATGGTGATGTTTTCAAACAGAGGATCATGCTGGGGGCAATAACCCATCACCTGGTATACGTCACTCAGGGAAGAGGTGATGTCATGGCCGGCAATTTTAATCTATAATGGAAAGGGGGAAAAGAGAGAAATAGATCAGGGCCATATTTCATAAAGCTGCTTAAGGGACGATTACGCGCTTACTGTGCGCTTTCCATTTCATAGTACTGCTAACTGTTTTTATTTTTATATTATGATGTTTTTTATGCAAGTCGCCAGACACACAAGGCCTGGTGAAGGCCACTTCAAGGTGTGGGCTATAATTTATCTTTTTCCAGGGGCCATTGCCACCTGCTCCTGGGGCTGAAACAGTGTTACCCCCTTCACACAGTCCATAAGGATGTAATCTTGGGTATCATTCATCAGGAAAAGGCATGCTAACCTTCCGATGCTTACTGTACAAAAAAAGAATGACTAAACAATGTTATAAAAATGTTCTGCTTATAAAGAGTACATTCTTATGTCCTGAATCTCATTTCCACTTTATGCTGTCCTCTTACAATTGTTGTGAATGGTGCTATAGTGGTTATTCTATAGCAACATTCATATCTATATATCGGAGGTGAGTTGCACCATTCTGAAGCCTGGGGGTTGGGAGGAGCTCTAAGGAGAAACACAAGCACACAGGTTGGTTTCAGGAATACGAATGGCGTAGCCATGGCTTGCATGGTGTTTGGTGCACGCCCTGGTCATGCCCGACTGGTTTATTGCTTATCTTATGATGTGGTGCAATTGCACATTACAACACAAAGAGGTTATTTGGCCAGTCCCAGTGTTTTTGTTGTAACAGACATGATATTTGGTCCTCCGAAAAAAGTAGGAATATTTTATTGAGTAAAGGGCTGACCTACATGTACACATGGTGTAGGATTTAATGGACATTTCAGGCTGTTTAATCACAATTGAGTCTTATTTTCCCAAGGTAAAACAAAAATCAGCAATCACTAAAGTAGGAAGAATATCACGTGTGTAAAAGAGGTAATTCCGCCAACTGGCGATTTTGTTATAAGAAAAGACTGTATTAAACCCAAGATCAAAGGAAAACTCACCTGTCCCCTGTTGGCTTTAGTATCAGCAGTAATGACATTCATGGAGGTGGTTTTACCAGCGCCGTTGGGCCCCAGTAGACCCATGACTTCACCTTCATTCACCGAGAGTGTCAGATTACGCACAGCGACCTTGACTTTGGATTCCTCCCCAGCGCAGCAGCCTCCACCCTCGGTGAACTCCTTGCGAATGCCCATGGCGGCAACAGCACATTTCTGCAAGAAGAGTTGGACACTAGTTAAGGAAGTTATGGAACTTTGGATTTGTGAGTATAATACTGTCATAATCATTTTGGGTTTTACCCATATACACTGATGTGTGTTAAAGGCAGTGGACACTGTTGGTAATTACTCAAAATAATTATCAGCATAAAACCTCACTTGGTAACGAGTAATGGGGAGAGGTTGATATTATAAAACATTGTGAGAAACGGCTCCCTCTGAAGTGACGTAGTTTTCGAGAAAGAAGTGATTTTCCACAAATTTGATTTCGAGACCTCAAGTTAGAACTTGAGGTCTCGAAATCAACCAGCTAAACGCACCACAACTTCGTATGACAAGGGTGTTTTTTCTTTCATTATTATCTCGCAACTTCGACGACCAATTGAGCTCAAATTTTCACAGGTTTGTTATTTCATGCATATGTTGAGATACACCAAGTGAGAAGACTGGTCTTTGACAATTACCAATAGTGTCCAATGTCTTTAAGCACTGTATACTCGGTACTTTCTCAAGTTCTGTGAAAAAAGATCACAGCAATATTACTCCGATGGGATTGGAACCCATGCACGACCTTTGCAATTCTAGAGCAGTGTCTTACCAACTAGACCACTGAGATTGCTTGATAGCTAGAGGCAGTTCGAATCATACGTTTTAGCAGCGGTTATTACTAAGAGGACAACTAAATGTAGCACTTCCATAACTAACTAGTATTAAATAAGTTTCTTCACGACCTTTCATTGCAACAACTTCTTCATCAGATGCAATAAAGTAAACAATTTCTTCAACCAAGGTTTATATACAATCCAGCACAGTCAAAACAAAGGATGGTAATGAGTCAGTGCTTTTTGCCGCACTGGGTTCTTTTAGGTGTGTTACACAACAAACAGGACTAACAGCTTTACGAACTATTCAAAGGACGAAGCAACCAACGTTAAATATTCTGCTTAAAGGAACACGTTGCCTTGGATCAGTCGAGTTGGTCTTTGAAAAGCGTTTGTAACCGTTTTTTATAAAATGCATATGGGTAGAAAGATGTTGTAAAAGTAGAATACAATGATCCACACAAACATGCCTCGAAATTGTGTGGTTTTCCTTTTACCTTGTCGACTAACACGTCGGCCATTTATGGGGGTCAAAATTTTGACTCCCATAAATGGCCGACCATGTTAGTTCACACAGTAGAAGGAAAAACATGCAATTTCGAGGCAAACTTGTGTGGATCATTGTATTCTACTTTTAAAACATCTTTCCAACCATATGCATTTTATAAAAAACGGTTACAAACGCTTTTGTTTTGACCAACTCGTCTGATCCAAGGCAACGTATTCCTTTAAGGACACAGGTGTTACGACCGGGAGTCGAACCCACACTCTGCTGACCAAAGTAAGCAGAGCTCGAGCCCGGTACTCTTATCCACTCTGACCATACTCACCTCATTCTGACCACTCTGCTCAAACATCTCCTTGACTCTGCTTCTCTCTGCTTCCACATCATCATCCTCATCTGGGATCTGATCCCCATTTGGGAGGACTGAGTCTACATTCCCCTGACTGAAATGAAAACAAACATCCAGCGCAGGATTGTAATGTCATTATCAAAATAACAACTTGTATGTTTTAAGTCCAAGTTTTAAAGGCAAAGTATACCTTTGGTTGTTTTAGAACCCTTTAGATGTATAGAACCCTTGCAATACGCGCTGCTTACTCACATAAGCCTATCCTGGGTGTCGTTTTGGGTGTCAAACAAACATGCATAAAACAGAGTTGACACCCAAAATTACGTGCACTTGTTCGGAGGCGCGTTCTGTTTCGTGTAAGAAATCAATAGCTCCCCCTTGCATGACGCGATATGCTATAGGACATGCACACGTTATTACACACAGAGAACAGTTATTGTCCAATGATCTGCCTCCTTTTTGAGAGTGTGACGTCATATGCAATGGGTCTATAAACAATAAAACTTACATGTGAAAATTTCATATCAATAGGTGGTTGTTGTTGTTGAGATATCACCAACAATCACTAGCAAATAAGTCCACACAGGATTAATAATCCATAATAGGAATACACAATCTGAGAAACATTACTGACAGTAACGTCTTCTCAGATTTAAATGTTAGGGAATCAAAACTCATATCTGCTCATATAAATCTTCAATTATTTTTTAATGTTTGGGCCATTTCTCAATACAAACATCAACAAAACATACAGTACACAAATAGTCTTGGATAAATGAAATAAATAAATCAAAAAATGTCAATATCAAATCGGCCAGGATTACTAAAAGTGTACTCAAATACTGTCACTTGAAAGTATAATCAAATGGCACATATTTCGAAGTGAAATGTTTGTCAAAATGCTCTATACTAACTCAAGTGGTGTATAGCAGGGCTAGAATTTGGGGGAAAACCCACAAGACGTTTGGGATTCTAACTAAAAATATTTACTGGACAGGAATGGTGTGTTCAAGACCAGGAAATGACAGGAACAAATGTTGACAAAGGTTAAACATAAGCCTTTTTGAGGTATGGCAGACGTGATTTGTAGTGCTGGGCGAATAGTGAAATTTTGGTATTCGGATATCACTGGCCAACTATCCGAAATTAACCGGATATTCGAATAGTTTTTTTCGGCGCTAGAGGGCACTTTAAAAAAAATATATATATATATATAGAGGGCGCTGTTCGTTTGTGAAAGATCTTTAGGGCGGATTGATATTAATTTTAGACAGTGTCACTCGGTTCATTCATAAAAATAACCGGATCTTATTTAAAGATGGCGATTTGCTTTTTCTTTTGATCGTGATTGACTCTACGTGAAGGAAAACTTTCGTAATCTTTGAAAAAATTACGTCAGAAATGTCATTGTTTCAACTCTTCACGGAGGTGAGCATAGTTAAATACCTAATTTATGCTGTTTTATGCTGTCTTAATAGAAGTTTCTTAAGGATTCAGACAAAACATTCCTATCAGTTGTCGCCCGACACGTCCGCGGATATTCAGATATTAAAAAATATCCGGTTACTTGGTTGTAACTACAGAACTATCCGGTTTATAAATAGCTATTCGCGCCCTATGCGGATATCTGGTTAAGAAAAAAAAGGCATTTGCGATTACGGATAGGAAAACCTATTCGCCATTAACCGGATATTCAAATAATTCGCCCAGGCCTAGTGATTTGGTTTGTGTGAATTGACCCCTTGCACACGCGTCACACTCGGCAACTGATGCCAAGCCCACCATGTTGGTGGGCAAAAGGTTATTGTGTTAATGCCGCGTCGCCTTAAATGTGCACTTCACTGAATAACACACATTCTATTTTTTCTATGATCCACACACTTAAATTAACCCAAACCTTATAGTGTTGTAGCATTGTGTTCGCAATATCTGGCAGTGTCATGGCCGAGTGGTTAAGAGCACCGGATTCAAGCACTGGTGTTTGATCAGCAGGGTGTGGGTTCCGATCCCGGTCATGACACTTGCTACATAAAATTGGGGAGGTAGTGCTTTCTGCTCTACCGGCTAGGCTTCGAACTGATAATACCCAAGCCTACATTCATATGGACTGTAAAAGGGGTAACCCTGTTTCAGCCCTAGGAGTAGGTGGCAATGGCCTCTGGAATAAATAAATGTAGCCCACACCTTGAAGTGGCCTTCAGGCCTTGTGTGTCAGGCGACTTGCATAAAAAAATCAAAATAAAATAAAATAAAAAAATCTCAAAAAGGCTTATTGAAATGTTTGAATTCGAAAAAACACTAAGAGAGGATTTAACTCATTTGAATCAATGAGAATTATATTTAGCAGACAAGGCCTTCAGACTTGTCCGGTAATGAGTTTACTGGCCCGACTAAAATCACTGGCCTCGTCGGGCCTGCAGTCCAGTGTGAAGGGGGGGGGGGGGGGGGGACTCAATGAGAGGTGAATGCAGTTAGATTGAATCAGCCCTACCTGCAGAAACACGTATCTCTAACGTTGCCTCCTGTGTTCTGGATCTCCAAGAAGCGCAGCAAGAACACCACCATGACCAAATCCACTAGAACCTGCAGAGGAAGCACTTCTACTAGTTAGACGGCGATAAATAATGACACTGACTCAATGCTGTTAGGTCCTTACTACGGGAATAAAAGAGTGACGACAAGTTCTTATGTGGGACCACAGGTCATAATATTCATAATATTGAGCGGAGTTTAGCGGAGTTTAGCGATGGCAAGCGGTAGCTGTGACCAGTGCCCTCAAGGGTTGACAGCGTGGATAGCGTCATTCGCTCCCACGTTGCCTCCCTTGTTGTTGTTTGTGCACCGCTCACTATTTTCAGTTCAATAAACTTGAGTATTTCGAAACACGGTGTGGTGTGTTCGCTTATTCAACATCTATAACGAATTACACCACTACCCCCCTCCACATTTTTAAAATTTTTTATGACGCACCTGACTTGGTCCCACACTTACAACGGCCGTTTAAAACTGGCAGCGTCATGGCTGCGAGATAAAGGCCTAAGCAAGAGCCTTTATCATACAGCCACAACCCCTGCAAGGTTTGTAACTGAAACCTAAACCAAATTGGTGCTACATATTATTTTTTCAGAAACTTTTTACAAAGAAAAAAAAATGTGCAAAAGTACCAACAAATTTAACCACGTCTTGGTGTGTACGTGTGTCTGATTAAACAGAAATGCAACATTTTCAAAAAGACAAGCAGTTATTGAATTTGAGGCGAAAAAAAAAAAAAAAAATTCCCAAAATATATTCCGAATGCACAAGTTTGTTTTTACTCACACACAGTATTGTAGGGATGATGAGGGTGTCAAACGCAAAGTAGTCTCCAAAGGTGATATTCTCCACGCCGGCTCCAAGTTTGGCGGATTCATACACCTAGAAATAAACCAGGATGGCAAAAAAATAATTTTGATCACAAACTAAATCATTAATGATTGCATATACACTGTTCTTATATAGCGCTTTACCTCACTCGTCGGTAGACTCTAGTCGCTCTTGCTTGAATGAGACCAATTAAATACAGCACCTTTTATGTGCGTCACACAACACAAGGAACCCTCCCGTTAGATAACCCCCTAACAGTAAGCCATCCCAATAGACCTTTATCACGCTGTCACCATCTTGGTCATGTTCCCTGTTTCCACTGTAACGAATGCTAACATTTGTTGCGCAAACATGGCACCAGACTATTATTATTTCGTCCAGCCTCAGTTTGGTTACAATGAGTTGGAATGGATTAAAATGTATTTTATGGTCATACATGTATAATTAATGAGACTTTTTTGAGTATATAGATCTTGGCCTTGAAAGAGTTAATAATGATGATAATAGTAAATGGGAAACTTTTAAAGGGGCACCAAGTCCAAGACCAAGGCCAACACAGCCCATGTGGCCTCAAAGAGTTTGTTGTCTTCGACTTACCTTACTGATGTAATACAGCCCACCGAAGAGAGTATACGGTGGATACAGAAAACAGAAGATGAAGTGAAGAATGGTTGCTATGGTCGAGTCCGCAATTAGATCAACCATCATAACAGGAATGCCAAAAACAAAAGGAAGCTTTGACAAGAACAGAGAATAACAAAATTACTATCAGATGAGAATTATGTAAAAAAAAAAAAAAAATCCACAAAGCACTTAAATATTGCCAGGGTTTATCTTTTGATGTCAATAAAATTATTGTTCCTTGAAGACTAGGAAACAAAAAATCTGGGTTTTTTCTTGAAGGTATTATACAGGATTGGTTGTTTATTTTCAGTCTTAAAGCTTAGTCAATTATGAATTCCATGTAAGAACTTTTATTTCTATAAAATATTTCTCCCTGAAATGAAGTCATATTCTAGAAAACTTTTTTTATTGAAAACGTAAAAGTGCAAGCAGCTAATTTCAATTGTTGCAACTTAACTTGTGTTGAGGACAATGTGTTTTCACTCTAAAAATTGTGCATGGTTTTTCACTATTTTCTCTCGCTTCACAAGACCGATTACGCCAAAATTTTCACTGGTTTGTTGTTTCATGTATATGATTGATCATACATACATTAACACTGTCTATGACTATTTTGTCAGCTCACCAAATCCTGTAAAATACCTTCCAAACAATATAACGATCCTCCCATATCTTATTACACGATTCTGCCATATCTTTCAACATGATTCCGACCTCGGTCGACTAGAGAGAGATTATACTCACCCATGTAAAAAACAGCTGCGATCCACTCTGCGCGCTCTGATACTCAGTAAAGATGAAGCTAATACAATACGCAAACATTGCGTACATCGGTAAGAACAAGAGCATGAACACGATAAAAAAGAACAGCCCTCCGACGGTAAAGAGAGAAGAGTTGCCCAGCGCCAAGCCGATGACGACGATGGCAATCACCCCCACCAGAGCAATAGCGTACATCTGGGTACAGTCGATGATGAGGTGGCAACCCCAGTAGCTACCAGCGCTGACTCCCGAAACTCGCATTTGGGTCCGCACCCCTTCCTGTTTGGGAGAAGACAGAATCGAATATCAGACTCACTATGTGGATTTGGGGGTTGACGGAAAAGGGGGAGTGGGAAGGAAGGGGCAAAACAACTTTGTTCCCAGTGGTGCACAATCGCGACAAGCCATTTTCCACAGAATGCCTTGCTCCATCATAATCCCTGGAAGTGTGACTTTGAAAAAATCAAATATATTATTCATTTTTATAGGTCCCGTGCTTGAATCATTCTGTGTTAGAGAGGTTTGCGGATCGCGCTATCAACGAGGTCTAAAATCATGAAGCAACTGGTTCCCTCTCATTCCTCTTTGATCTTTTGACATGTCTAAATGTATGCAACTACGGGTGACCAACGAAAAAACACAATTCAATTGAAGTGGATTGCATTAAAATACTTGTATCTTGACAAGTGCATGCTAAACTGAGGCTCTATCAAGTTTGAATTCCTGTATCTGGCTCAGGCTCTGTCGACCTTGCTTTCAAAATAGGGACTTTTCGTTTTACGACGACGGATGGTTCTGCGACGGTTGTTCAGCTAAACGTCGTTGTTTCAGCACAACGAAGATTCATCCCAAGTACTGTCGTAGAAATTGAGGGACGACCGTCCTCAAAGCTGACGCATGCGCAGATGACGCCAAATGTCATCTTTACCGTCGCAGAACCATCCGTCGTCGAAAACAAAAAGTCCCTAATATCTGATGGGGCCCAAGACAGGGGGCCTTAGTCAAAGCCATTATTTGGGAACATTTCTTCAAAGTCTCAACTCACCTGTCGTTCCTTGACGATGTTGACGAGAAACCCCCCTGGTAGTGAACTGAAAGCCATGAAGAGGAACAACACCAGGAAGAAACCTGAGTTGAAGGTGTAACTCTGCGTGCTGGAGGACTGGGGGAATGGGTGGTTAAAAACTGTCATGTTCAGGAAGGTCTGGCCCGCTGTCTGCAACGGCACCAAGGCGTTATTCAGTAGACCCAGTATGACTGGCAGGGAATGCATGGCAGTGTCGTTGTACAGTGCAACGAAGCCTGGTGTTGCGCTCTATAAATTGAAACAGTGAAAAGAGAGAAACTTAAGAACACTCGGTAAATCCATCTGCTCATTGATGGTAAACAAACAAACTAAAGGGATGGTGGATATATCTTGTAGTTTTTGGAACACTCAAAGTTTATCAAAACTGATTCTCATACAGATAGCATAATTAAGTTCTCTAATATGATAAAATTCAACCAATTCTTTGTCGGGGTAAGAGGTAATTACATTCAATTGAAATTGGAAATAAGGCTGGACCATGCAATTTTTTTTTTAAGATTTAAAAGTTTGTCTTATTTTGTTATAGTTATGTAAGTGAGTGTGTAATGATTATATATATGAGTAAAACTCAGTACAATTGTACCATAGTGTTAAAGGCAGTGGACACTATTGGTAATTGTCCAAGACTAGCCTTCACAGTTGCTGTATCTCAACATATGCATAAAATAACAAACCTGTGAAAATTTGAGCTAAATCGGTCAAAGAACTGGCGAGATAATAATGAAAGAAAAAAACACCCTTGTCACACGAAGTTGTCCGGTTTAGATCTGAGGTTCTAAATCTGAGGTTTCGAAATCAAATTCATGGAAAATTACTTCTTTCTCAAAAACTATGGCACTTCAGAGGGAGCCGTTTCTCACAATGTTTTATACCATCAACCTCTCCCCATTACTCGTCATCAAGAAAGGTTTTATGCTAATAATTATTTTGAGTAATTACCAATAGTGTCCACTGCCTTTAAACAATTTTTTGGGGGCAATATCCCAAAACTGCAAAATTTTCACAGGTTAGTCTTGTTTGTATACATCCACATTTATATACAATTAAAAGGTCAAATGGTTACAAAAAACTAAAGGTGCATTTTGCCTTCAAAATAATTTACTTACGGACGTTCCCAAGGCGTTAACTACAGTGGCCATGTTGTGTGGCGCTTGAGAAAACATGGTACTCATGTTTGCTATGGTGTCACTCTGAATACCCATTTGCTCAAACTGATCGACCAACAATGAGATATCTAAGTTTAAAATAAAGAAACAGAATGGAAATATAATAATAATAACAACTCATTCTTGTACAGGGCATTCTGTCTATAGCAAGACCCCTGGAGTGCGTTTTGGCGACCCCAACCAAAAACTGTTTCGGTTGTTGGTCGTTGGTTCTGACGTCAGAAACAGTTTTTGGTTGAGGTCGCCAAAACGCACTCCTGTTACCAAAACGCATAACATCTATGAATCTTTTGTTGAAAAAAAAAAATGGTTCTCCAAAGAATAAGTGACGAAGAACTATACTATCTGCGCTGTACAGTTATGAAAATAATTTAAAGAACACAAACAAATTACTGAACTACACAGTGTTATACAAAAACGCATAAAGCCCGGTTCATACTTCCTGCGAATGGATTGTGATACGAATGTTGACGTCACAAATTCGCAACGAAATTCGCACTGAGTTGAGTTGTGCTCAACTCTCTTGCGAATATTGCAGCAAAAGAGGAGTTGTGACGTCAACTTCACATCGCATTCGATTCGCAGGAAGCATGAACCAGGCTTAACTTGAATGAATCTTTTGTTGAAAAAAAAAATGGCTCTCAAAAGAAACATTGACAAAGAACTATACTTCAGCAGGAAGGGGCGATTTTTTATCGGGCAGAGTAAGGGCAGAAATCTGTGGTATGCTGTGCAATGAAAATTAGGCAGTGAAGAATCTTATTCATATCATGAACTTAAGGTTTTCTCTGGCAACCAAGCTTTGATGATTCGTTGACAACTAGAAGGGGAAGGCTGTTCCATGAGAGTGGGTGGCAATCAAAAGGCTAATTTTCTGTAGCGAGTGCAGGAGATAGGACCTTAGAGCCTTGTCACACGAGGCAACTTTTGCAGGCAACTTGGAGGCAACCAACTGCAGTGCATGATACAGGACCATTTTGGTAGCACATGAGTCAATTTTCAAACAATGTGAACATTGAAATGCGAATGTGTTTTCTTCTTGGAGATTGTCTGGAACTGGTTGCCTGTAAATTGCCTCGTGTGACATGGCCCTATGTGTCACCCCTCCCCCAACTCCTCCCCCGAAAAAGGAAGGAAAATACTAAGACTAGTCACAAAATGTACAACCTTGCTTAACTTACTTTCACTTTCAGCCAGGTTGTCTTGGTACAGTAGGGAAGTGAGCGAGTCAAACATGGGTGTGGCTTCACTAGTCTCTAGGTACAGACTCGGAACCAGGGCCAAACTCTCTGGGTTCTTGTTGATGGGAGGGGTGAATGTGATCGTTGCTTGCAAGACGACTGATACTACTATATAGGCCACAGGGAAGAAGACACGAGTAAAGTATGTCTGCAAGAAGAAAACAAGAGAAATTAAGAAGGAAAAGGGGAAGAAAAAAAACCCAAAAACAAAAACAGCATCAATTAATATTTCACGTACGACAACAAATCCTACTAGTTTATGTAAGTAAACCATCCTGTTAAGGTTTACAAATTAATATGATTTTTATTACTTTAAGTCTTCAATATCAATAACGATCAGTATCTTCAAGTAGGGTTGAATCCTTCGTTCTACTTTGTTAACATTTGTTATAATAATATAATAATAATAAGACTTGTAATGCGCACATATCCACCCTGCTGGGTGGTCAAGGCGCAGGAGGCAACACACATGCTCGTGGAATACAAACAAAATACAGTGCGTCTGCAAATATTTCAAATATCCAGTAATGAACAAAAGGTACATTAAGTTGTAAGTACACTGTCGCATAAATCTGGAGGTCACATGAATTTTTCTTTGCTCAATCCAACTATTATTTTAACGAATGTTGTCTCACCCCTGGATCTCGCAGCATTTGGCTGAAGAGGAGTTTACAGAACGCTTTGATCTGGTACTTGCTGGGCTCCAGAGGCTTGGTGATGATTTCACTGACACTCAACAAGACGGGATCTCGACTGTTGTAGTTTATGCCGGTCGCATTGATTGGCGTACGATCTGTCGTTATTTGTTGTGTTTGGGGGTTTGGAAGAAAAGACGTCATGCAGTTAATAATGATCCTATAAGCTAAAGTAGTAGTCCCAGCCAATTTTCTATACCTTCTGCCCAGGTGGAAGTTTAAAGCAGGACAGTTCTTTCCAGAACTGAGAAGTCTCCCGAACATCCGATAAATCTACCCTGCGATAGTAGAAAATAGAGAGACAATTTTGTTTAGAACTGAGAAGTCTCCTGAACAATCCGATAAATCTACTCCGCGGTAGTAGAATATAGAAAGACAGTTCTCTAAAGAACAAACTCTACCTTGCAAGTAGATACACACATGGTGAATACTGCAAACCAAATATATATAGATATGAACTATTATAATTATTTTTCTCCTAAGAAGAGCACATTTAAATGCTGTTTATTATTATTATTAGCTTCCATGCCCTACTTCAAGACAAATTGCTTGCTAAGCTTCTACCTGAAGTGCCAAGAACATCATCAGCTTGTGCCTCTTCAGCCTCCTCCTCCTCATTCAGTTTAAGAAACACTTCTTCAAGGGATGTCATGGATACCCCGTAGGTCTGGATGCCAAGATCTTGAGCGACTGTCTTCTGGGAAGAACTCTCCTTGCAAGGCTCTTCCAGAGCTTGGAAAAGATCTGTTTAGATTTCGAAGACAGTAAAGACAGATGGAACAGACATTTTAAAAGCGCTTTTACACAGGGTACCACACCCTTTACAAGAAACAGAACAATAAGCAAATAATTAATGGCATCAATAATTGGAAGGTTAATGCATTCTGTATCTGCAGACATGCAACTTAACAAAGCGGTTAAAAAAAATAATAAAAAAATGAAATACAAAATTTTAACAAGTATTTTTTTGTTCCGAAAAATGAAACAAAAAAGAGGAAATCAGCTGATAACTATAACTATTTTATCTTAAAAAAACCAGGAAACCTGTTGGTGTCCTTCATTTTGTTTGATGAGAAAATTTGTTTAAAGATTTTTATAACATAAATTCCCAAAACCTAAAAAAAAACTGAAAGAGTAAAAAATTGTGCTTATACAAGGTATGGCATTCCTGAGAGAATTTCAAAAAGCTTAAAATCTTACGCACCAGGGAACCTGTTAGTGTCTTTCAGGGGTAGTGTGTAGGCGAGCTCCATGCCGTGACTGCGTGATACTTTACCCTCTGGGATGTGACTCGTTACAATCTCGGTAATCCTTTCAGTGTCTATATCTTGATCTACCACCATGCTATTAAACAAAAACACAATCAAAGGGTGACTCTTGTTACATCAGCCGAGACAATAAAAAAATCTCATTTTCATGTATCGCGCCTTTTTGCATTGGGAATTGTTTGGGTGCATGAGATAGTAGCACCCCATAAGCCTTTTTGAGATACGGCGGACACAATGCTACAGCACTGTAAGGTTTGGGTAAATTTGTGTGTATACACCCAAACCAAACAGTACACTCCTATCACGTCTGCCATACTTCCAAAAGGCTTGCCTATCCCAACCCCAACCTCAAATAGTATGTGCAGGATTTAAGTAGATTCGAACTTCCAGGACCAAATTTGTCCCAACCGTGTCATGTGCAAAGTGTCTATTGTAACAGTTATACACTGATGTAGGTTACGGACTACTCAACCCATTGGAGATAACAAACAACATCAGCAAAAATGTGGAGCCTTTATTTATAAAAAGGGAACGGTTTTATTGAAATAAGAATGGCCTGATGTCTTGGTGAATCCTTACCCAAGATGGTATCCAATCCCAAATCTTGACTTGAGGAAGAGTGAAGATCCGTAGCATCTTAAGTTACCCTTGGACATCATGGCTTTCCGATCTGGTCAATTCAAGATTAAAAGAAGAATTAATAAGAAGAAAAAATCAAAATGGGGAAATGAAAAACAAATTAAGACAAAGTGATTGATACAAGTTCGCTACTGAACAACCTAACATGCTTTACCATGGGGGTCAGGGTTTGATTTCACAAAGCAATACCATAGTGAGTTGTATTTTAACATCAAACTTTTCTTAGAAGTTTAGATTAATTTGGGGTTGGACAAAGACAAATCTACTAGAGCGGGACTCAAACCAACGACCTTTGGATTAACGTGCCCGCCCTCTACCAACTGAGCTATTTTTCTGGCCCATCCGAACTTACAACCAATCTTAGCTCTCTGTAAAAAAACCGAAGCCTAGGTGTACCACAACTATCTGAAGGGGGGTTTTGCTCTTTATTTCCCTACCACTAAAGCTTGTAAATTAAATATGACCTCTGACCTGCCAGTATGTCAGCTTCATCCATGAAGTGTGTGGTGAGTACGGTAACCTTCCCGTGTCGCTGACTCTTGAGTAGAGTCCAAAGCTCTCGACGGGAATATGGATCCATTCCACTGCTTGGTTCATCTAGGAAGATCACCTGTAAGTTAACGGAAAAGTCATCCATTGAGGGGGGGGTTTCACAATAATCAGTATTTTCACAAGCGCACAAATCGTACGCTGGGAGGGAGGGGGGGCGGAAATTCCCACCGGACGCTTTCGTTTTCTGAAACATGTCAAAGTTATACCGGTTTTACAAATCTGTTTAAGATGCGTACATTCTTCATATGTTTCCTGTATCTGCACACATAAATAAACAGGGTTTGTGTAATTTACATACAAGTATCTTTATGTAGAAAAGTGTTGGAAAAAAACCTTCTTCAGACACTTTTTTCTTTTTTTGGGGGGGGGGGGGAATATTGAAATATTGAAAGAGGTTTCTGTTCCCGCCTTTCACCTTTGTGAACCCCGGTTCGATTCCCGGAGAGGAGCCTTGCATGTGGATTGGGTTTGCAGTCCCTACCTGACTCCACAAGTTTTCCCAAAAGGGGTTTTCCTCCAACATCTCAAACTGAAATTACTTCATTGTCTTCTTAACAAAAAGTTGGTGTGATGTTTCCCCTAGAAATGCGTTGCCGACTAAACAATTCAGATTCAGATATAACACATGGACGTTGTTGTCGTCTCGCCCGTTTCAATCCACTGCAGGAGGAAAGCCTCTTCACTAATTTTCCATTTCACTCTACCCTGCGCTGTCTGTTGCAAAGCAATGCCCCTATATGTATTTATTTCATCTCTACATCTTATGGACATTGACATCCAAATGGTGCAACCTATTTGAGGGATGCTTCATTCAAACTAAATTTGTCCGTTTGTATTTAGTCACCTTGGGATTGCCAATAAGAGCGATTCCAACGCACAGTTTGCGTTTCTGTCCTCCACTTAAACTCTTTGAGACAGTGGATGCCACATCATCTAGAAGGGTCAACTTCAATATTTTGTTCACCTAAAAAGTGAATAAATAAATGTCAGAAAAAAGTAACAACTTAAAAAAACAAAAAAAAAACAGTTTGAACGAAAATCACCAATGACAAGGCAAATCGGCCAATCAAAATGATGGCTACAATAAAACAAAAACAGTGTGTTGACAAACACAAATGCCCTGCAAAGATTAATCTCATTCTTGTCATTCAGAAATGAATGGCCAGACTCGAAATTAGTAAGTTTCCACGAATTTGATTTTGTTACCTCAAAACCAGATTTAGTTTTTTTTTTTTCCATTATTATCTCGCAACTTCGACGACCAATCGAGTTCATATTTTCACAGGTTTGTTGATTCGTGCACATGTTGAGATACACCAAGTGAGAATACTGGTCTTCGACAATTACCAATAGTGTCAGGTGCCTTCAATGAAACTTTCTCCTAATGGAAAAATACAAAAGATATTTTTAATATTTGACAGGGTGAATGTTGATAATCTCACCTCCTCTTCGATATTCTCTGACGGAATTCCCTTCAGTCCAGCAAAGACCCTCAGGTGCTCCCTCGCTGATAGAGCCTCTATCAGGGTGTTCTCCTGGGAGCACACCCCAACCATGGACCGGACTTTCTGTAACTGTATCGGATCCCGGATGTCGTAGCCGTAGATAGTGGCTTGGCCACTGTCTGGCGCTAATAATCCGGTCAGTATGTTGATGAGGGTTGTTTTACCCGCGCCGTTGTGACCTAAAAGACAAGTGATCTGGCCTTCATATATGTCCAAGCCCATACCTGCAAAGAAACACAATATTAAAGTCTTGTGTTTGTTTTTTATCGGTTTTCTGTAAGTCCTGTAACACCACAGCCCAGTTTCATAAAGCCTGTAAAGAACAAAAACTTGCTAAGCACAGACAAATCTTGCTCAGCAGGAACAGGCTACCAGCCACTACTCCATAAAAGTATACATTGTTGCAACACGTGCCACACTCGCCTTTTGCTAAGCAAAGAAAATGTCTAATATTTTCTGCTAAACTGCTTAATGACATTGGGCCCACGTCTACTTTTTGCTGAGTAGATCTGTTTTTGGGAAGTGCCAAATTCTACTGCCATTAAGTAGTGAAATAACGTGGCTCTATTGTTCTTAGCTATACCTCTAACTGCTTGGATGTCAGGCTTATTCTTTGGTCCTTTGAAGGTCTTCTTCATGTTGCGAATTCTGCAAGTAAAACAATAAAATCAACAATGAGATCCGTAATGGTTTAGCAGATGTTATTGTCAACAAAATATGATTTATTGTTCAAGTGTCTTTTTAAATGGTTATGAAATACAAATTAAAATTTCTTTAAATATCAATTTGTACCCATAGTAGAGGGGAAAGGATCACAAAACAGAACAGAGTAGTGCTCAAATTTCAAATATTTCCACCCATCATCAGAAATATCTCAGAGAAAACTCTCTCTAAGACAGACTTGTCATTTAAACAAACAAAAACTTGTTCAAAAACTCTTCTAGAAAAGTTATTGTTCAAATAAATCTCTGACAATTTATTTATCTTCAAGAAATTCTTGAGTCCAACCTCGCTATGTCTCAATTAATCAATTGAACAAAAAATCTCGTTCAAAAAAAATATTCTGGAGAAAGTTATTGTTTTCAAAAGTAAATCTCTGACAATATATTTCGCTACAAGAAAATCTCTCTTTTAAAAATGTTTCCCTTTCCCACCTGATCGAGGCCCTGCCTTTCATCTCCTGTGATACCAGCTCAACATCTCCTTCATCGTTATTCACGACCTCGTTATCTATTTGTGAACTGCTTCCATAGGCATTGCGTTCTTTTCTGCTCCAATACGAGGGCATGAAGCAGAAGAACAGGGGCTTGTGTCGGCCATAGGCTCCTGTGGGTTTTAATAATAATAATAGACCGTTTTTATATAGTGCTTTTCACGCTCGATGGGTGTCTCAAAGCGCTTCAGACATTATTACCCCTGGTCACTGGGCCTTATAAATCATTCCTTAAACCATCTCAGCTCCCTGGGGAGTATACAGCCTGTGCGCAATATATGCGCTACTCGTTAGATGGCGAGTCAAAATTGGTGTAATGATAATGAGCAACAGAGTGTATTTACTTTCTATAGTCCGTGCAAGTCTAGCAAATATTAGAATATTTCTTGAGACCACTTTGGCACCAGGTAAAATTTTATGCATTAACATCTTTATACGTTTTGCATGATGCAAACAAATAAATTTCTTAATGTTTACATTTTCTTGCAATTTCTAAACAATTTTATTCTTCATGGAGGTAAAGTTAGACTTCAACTAATTGATTGGCTATGTACTATTTGGAAATGTTCATGAAGTATGGAAATGAATGTGAGAGTTTGAATGGAATGAAATATTTGCATACCTGGGACAACATTGTCAAAATAGATCGCTAGCAAGAAGTACAGCACTGCATCTACATACAGCATGACTACGTATGGAGGAAAGCCGTCTATACCCATGTTATCAAACTGGATACCTACTCCCAGTTGGTCCAATCCAATTGCCTGAATCCAGAGGAAGAGATCGCAAAAAAGGAAAAGGAAACAAAACAAACATTTTTGAAAAAACATCTGCAATGACGTAGTATTGAACTACTTTTCAAAAGGTAGATGAATGGAAAGTAACAATCGTTAATTATTTTTGCTTGATGTGTTCTACTATCCGAGAAAATAACAAAAGAAAATGCAAACATGCTTTTGAAAAAGGAATAAACAAAACATTCAGAAGATATTTGAGGTTTTGCATGGGGCCATTTTGATAGAGCTGCTCAAGCACAAAATAAACTTAGCAAAACAAAATTTGCTAAAATACCTTGTCACATGTACATTTTGTGACTGGTATCCTGCTTATTATCATAAGGCTGGGATTTTTTAAGCAGCACTTTCTGCTTTTGGAAAAAAGGCCCAGGACCCGAAACCCACACTCTGCTGATCAGAAACATCAGAGCTGGAGTCCGGTGCTCTTAACCGCTTGCCATGACACTCCACTTACAAGCAGAAATACGGCGATTCTTACCTGATCCATTGCCAAGGCCATTGCCACAGGGGAGAGGAAAGACAGCAGCCATTTGACCACCGAGGGGGTGCCTACAATCAGCGACATCGGGATATAGAGGAGAGAGAGCACTAGGGTCACCAGAGAGCCCACTGCCCCAGCGACAGTTGCCTTGTTGAAGAACGGCGTAAACATGAAAGCCATGCTGACAACTGCCAAGATAAAATAACGCCATTAAATTGTTTACACTTTCAAACTTCACTTCAGTTGTGAAACTCTTCAGTTAATGTTGTTTTCTTTGACAGAAAAGGTTTCCTTTTTTCTTTAGGAAGCTGACTTTCTTTAAGAAGATCAACGTTAAAAAGAGGTTCTGTTTTTAAAGAGTACATTCTAAGGTCCAAAAATCTCATTTCTGCTTTGTATTTCTTTGTTTTGCCTTTTACAACGTTCTTGTTATAAAGAGGTAAGTTGGTCAGTCCCAATGATCTTAATACAGGAATGTTACTCGAGTGGGATTTCTAATCGACGACCCTTGCAATTCTGGAGCAGTGTCCTACCAACTAGGCCACTGAGATTGCCAGGTAGTAGATGCAGTTTTAATCTTATGTTTTGGCAGCGGGTACTGCAATGATTTAAGAAGTTTTACAGAGTTTCTTACTTTATGAATGGAAATAAAAGAGTAGTGACTCGTTCTTAAACTGCAGTTTAAAACCTTGCGATAAAGGCCCTCGCCTTTGGCCCGGGTCTTTATCACACGGTTGACCCTGCCGGCCGTTTAAGAACTCATCGCTACCCTTTTATTCCCTTATTATATCGTTGATAAAGTTGTTAGTTTGGCTGGTAATCAATCCCCTTTATACTTACTTGACAAGCCATAGCCAGCCATGATCAGATACAGAATGAGGAAGTTGCCTTTCAGGACGATCTGAATGGCGTATTTACTCAGAACCGCAATCAAGATTGACACAAAGAGAATGATGGAGGTGTACGTTATAAACCACGACAGCCTGAGGTCAGAGAAATAATATAGAAAAAGAGTAGAGACCAAGACATATTAGAATCGATAGCAAATTAAGTATACATTCAATGTCTGCTATTGGAATTTTGATCCCACTTGCTCATGTTTTAAGGGCTCTATTTTGATTTAAAAAAAGAAAAAAAAAAAAAAAAATGGGGGGGGGGTGCAAAATCCACTAGACCAATAGTAGCTACAAAGTTGTACTAAACCAGATTTGTTTTACAGAACACAAATCAAATTGAGAACAAAGATAGTGTCTACACAGTTAAAAATATATCAATAAATTTGATATGTTTTAACAAGCACTAGAAAGAAGGTTTATATGGTCACAAGGCTGAGTCATAATGAAAATGAGAACGCATTTCATTGGTTGAATTCCTCCACGCAGATTACATGCTCATTCAACCAATAGAATGGGTTCTCTTTGCATTGTTATCGTTTTCGTTATCGCTGCAGTGTGACTCGGCCTTTAACTCACCAGTAAGGGCCATTGTTCATTCCCATCATCAGCATTGTTTCCTTGATCTTCTTCTCTTTCTCGTACACAAGGACAGACAGGAGGACACCGATGAAAACTAAGTACATCATGATGTAGTACAGAGAGCTGACAACCCTGATAGTGGGAGAGGTTAATACAAATGCACCCTTCGGAAACATTCTGACCGATACATCCGGAAGTGAGATCGTCTCATTAGTATGCAGCTAAAGGACAAATAGAAAAAAATGTTTAAATTTCAAATGCTCTCCAAGAAAAATCTGTAAATCTTACAAGAACCCTCCCCCTTGTCTCACTATTCATTGTTTACCCCTTGCTTTTTCCTGTGTGCTTTCTCTTACTCTATTTACGTATTTCCACTCGACTACCTTATGTTAAACTTAGGTGTAAAACCTTCAAGAAAGACTCTGATAGGGTAGAAGCACACATCAATGACACACAGGCACAATGTTATGTGTCTACGTACATACAGCCTGTACTTGGCCTCATGTTTCTGTGGGCATGTTTTGTTGACCAGGATCAAAGTTTCCGTTATTGGTTTAGCGCTTTTCATGTGTTTGATTCAACCACCGTGACTTGTCTGTTCAGACCAAACTGTAGTTCTAGATGTATTGTTTGAAGCTTTAAATGCCAACTGAGTTATTTATATGGGCTCCGGTCCCATATCATAAAAGCTGCTAACCAGTTTTTATTTTGCTTAAGCAAAAACCAACATTCTTAGAGTATTTCAATGGACATCAATGAGCAGCATTAAATAACTTCTTTCTCAAAAACTACATTACTTCAAATGTTTTATACTATCAACAGCTCTCCACTGATTGTTAACAAGTAAGTTTTTATGCTAAGAATTATTATGAGTGATTACCAATAGTGTCCAGTGCCTTTAAGTTAAAAAAACAAAACTGATTTCACATAGTGTCTTACTGAGGCAACAGCATTTTGAAGGACAACTTGAAGAGCAGCAAAACCGGAATACAGATATTGATTTGCCGGGCAGTTGTAGCTATTCAGGCCGACAGGGAAGTTCTTCAGACGACACGACTCTGATGAAAATGAAAAACGTTCAATGGTTTGTTTGTTTAATAATGACCTACTTGTGTGAAACAAACATTGGGGTCTTATTTCCTGGGTTTGGCTCTGTGGTATGAAACAAACTTTAAAGACCATAGCTTTAAACTTTAAAGGCCGCAAGCGGCTTGCACCAAAAAAAACATTAGTGACTGCAAATGGCGACAAGATTTTAGCTGCTTCCACTCAACCAAAAAGTTCATCAAAGTAATGGTCATAGCTTGAATGTTCCCTATTATATAAACCAAAGTTTGTGAATTTCTGTGAAACAAAATAGTTTTTGAAAAAATTGACCTGCGCCCAATTTCGTAAAGAGGTAAGCAGAAAATACCGCTTGTCGAATTTCTTTGCTATAAAGCAAATATTAATTGGGGCACCAGTCAAAAAAATTTAAAAATAATGTAGTTTTGGCTGGTAACCTGTTTTGTTATGCAATACTTTTCTGTGCTCAGCAATTTGTTTGCTCACAGGCTTTATGATATTTGGCCCTGATTGTAGGAAGGTTTAATGTTCTATGTTATATAGTGGGCTTACGTTCTGTAGTAAACCTCTCCCCTTGAGCGGTAAGCGGTGTCGACGAGTACGTCATGCGTATCGTCACAGCCAAGTCCTGCGGGAAATCATTGTTAAACACAACACCGATGGAGAACGGCGGAACCTCTTGCGCTGTAAAGTTGCCCACAAGCTCCGCTTCGCTGTCAAATGCCAGAAACTCTGGCATTCCTGATCCAAAGTACGCCCTAACACTCTGCATTACTGCTTGGGTGCTTGGAGTGTTGGGTGCAAACGCCCATTGGGAGGAGGTGTTCGGGAGGAAGGACATATTCAGAAGACTGTGGTCTTGGAAGTCCTTGTACTCTAGTGGGTTAAACACTTGGGGTCTCGCTGACAGACTGATGCCGTACATACTCGCCATGAATAAACAGGGCAAAAAAATTTCCTAGTATAGGGGAAAGAACAAAAAAACAGAAGATCAAGGACTAATTTAACTGCTTAAAGCACAAAAAGTAGCTAAGCACAATAACATTTTGCTTACTAGAATAAAGTTAACAGCCAAACTACCATGTCACACATTGTTCAGCAATATTTCCTGCTTAAGCAACTCCATGAAGTTGAGCCATGGCAAAAATTTCATAGCCCTGCATAAAAGTAAGCAAATTATCGCGCTAACTATAGTTAAAAAAAACTGCTTAAGCATATATAAGCAAATTTCACATGTAAGCAAGAAATACTCTCCCTGGTATAATTGGAGTTAGATGTAGTCAAGGCTTTTGTGACATTATGTCATTGAGAGAAGGTCATAATGACAAAAGTCAACAAAGAAATGTACACATAACAACCACACCACACCAACAAACAGTATGACAAGACAGGCATCAACACAAACAGTATGACAAGACAGGCAAATCATGATGCAATCTAAGACTGAGAAAACTTGTTGTCATTAGGCCTATAGATTATTGTCTTGCTCATAACCACCTGTAATTTTTTAATCTAAATGTGTTTACTTGGCACATTGGACCCTTTTCATGAAATATTTAATTTGCTCATAGCGCATGCGCACAAACATTTTGGTTGGCAAAAATAAGGGAACATCGCGCTGTTCTGTACCGGTACACGGCTAATGGCTGCGTGGTAGTAGTAATATTCAGCAATAGGTCCACTAAAGCAAAACACTAACACAAAAGGATGACCCCTGGGGTTGGTTCTAAATCCAGCCTATCTTACCTGAAACAGCATCTTCTTGTCATTTCTCTTGAACATGAAGTTACGATACAGCAAGGCACGTGTCTGCTGCCAGAAAGACGCCATCGTTCTCGTCAACCGTCTGGCCTGTCCTGTAAGGAGGTCATTCAGATTCAGAATTGGGGTTTGGTTAATGCTTATTGAAGAAAATAAGAAGTCTTTTGGATGTGAAAACTTTCTCATTCTCAGGCGTGGAATAACACACAGGCCACGCAGGCCATGGCCTCCGTTGCCCCTGGTTTTGGCCTTTTTGCCCCTTCAAAAGTTTCCCACTAACTTTAAGATTTTCCAATGGAAGTGCCCTTTGCAGAATGAAAATTGCCTAGCCCTTTCAGAGATGAAATTCCAGGAATGCATTCTGAAGTTTATACTATACTAAACCAGGGATCGAAAGTAACATTGTACTGCAGAGTGAAAACCTGAGGCCAGTGATTTGAGTGCCTACACTATAGTAAACTAACTTTTTAATTGTGTTTTTCAACTAAGCAGCTCACAGTCACAGGACAGGTCGAAGAACAACGTCCTTCTCTTTTCAGATGAGGGCTTGCCTCCTACTCAAGTGAGTCAAGAAATTAAGTCAAACTCAAATTCATAATTATTATTTCATTATAGTATATTCTAATTATATACATTTACAATCAAAAAGAACAAACTCTACCTGGCAATGTTCACCCACCATGCAATGCCTCAAATCATATAACAACCAAAAAGATCTATGCTGTGTAACCTACCCTAAAGTCCCTAGCCTATAGTGTAGTCAGGATAGTACCACTATTTACTAATGAAACGCCGACTTGTCGAATGTCCGATCACCCAATTTATTAACCTTAACAGGCACAGCCTGAGAAAAGTGTATTTTCCTGGTGTCATGGGTTTTCAGTAGGATAATTAACAGGAAAATTGTTCACAATTATTCTCAGCATGACATTAAAGCCATTGTACACTTTCGGTAAACAGTATTGTCCAAAGGCTTACACTTTGTGTATCACAACTTATATATAAAATAATAAACCTGTGGAAATTTAGGCTCAATCAGTCGACGGAGTCGGGAGAAAATAACTAGAAACCCCACCCTTGTTTCTGCATGTTTCGCCGTGTCATGACATGTGTTTAAAATGAATCCATAATTGTTGATATCGAGAAATGATAATTGTTTTAATGTTTTCTCAAAAAGTAAAGCATTTCATGGAATAGAATTTCAAGAGAAGTCTTTCACCTAAGCTTTCACCATTACCTTCTGTAAACCCTGTAAGTTATTTGTACATCTGTGAACTTTTATTAATTTTTCTGTTCCGAAAGTGTATAATAATGGCTTTAAAGCCTGGTTCATACTTCCTGCGAATGCGATTGTGAAGCGAATGAATTTGACGTCCTACTCTCCTTTCGCAGCAATATTCGCAAGTGAGTTGAGCGGAGTTGAACTGCTTCGTTGCAAATTTGTGACGTCAACATTCGTATCGCATTCGCATTCGCAGGAAAAATGAACCGGGCTTTAGCCTGACGAAAATACAGACCGTGACGTGAGTAAACTAACACTACAGTCAGAGCTTGCCTTCTGTCACCGGTGTAAACGGGAATTAAAGTTGGGGGTTGAAAACATATGAGGGTCGATAACATATGACCGTACGTTATTTTTATTTAGTAATCAGATAATAAAAACATTTGAAAAAAAATGGATGATTGATCAAAGTTTGTGTTCTATTTTACTTACACTTAAAAGTTACAGTGCGGTTCAGGCTAGGCGTGGAGACAGTCTAGGCACTGTGCTTGAGATGTGTGTTGTTGATGGTTATCTTTCTCTTTCTTTGCTGTTTTAAATTACGAATGAACAGCCTGTCAGGTTGCAGTACTTACAGAACTAAAGGCGTACACTGCTGGGTGACACACTCTGCGTCTGCTGTCATGACATCGAGCGACATTCGATGATATACTGCTAAAAAGTTTAACAACTGTCACGTGTGTGTGTGTATGCGTGTACTGTCATGACTGTATTATGTCTTTTTATGAACTCCACGAAAAAACACATAATATGACATTCACCAGTTAATTGTTCCGGTAAGAGATTAAGAACGATCCCACAAAACAAAATCGCATAATTCTTCCATGGAAAAGTGCACCGGAAGAAGGACAATGTTGTTGGTTATGTAACACCATGTTTGAAATTGAAGTAAAAAGAATCGTCGATGATGACTCAATCTCACCAGACTAGACGTGACACTTAAGGCCGGTTTATAGTCGGTCGCGCGATGGTCGCGCGATGGTCGCGCGATGGTCGCGCGACGGAAATCTTGCGCGCAATCCTAAGACTGAGGCCTAAAAACCGTGTCTTTTTATGATCGCGCGTCAAGATTTCCGACGCCCGATCATCGCGCGACCGACTATAACTCGGCCTTTGAGTTTGACAGCTCTAGCGATTGACCCCCAAAAACCGACGGGCGTACAAAAGAGCGCCCTCTTTGAAAAAACACTAACTTTACCAAGCACAGAGGGCGCTAGAGTAAACATTAAAATATTGGGGTTGTTGGCTAGCTCATGCTTGAATTTCCTTTCTCCTTTTTGCAATGTTTTGTCGACGTACAGACATCTTGATACAGGTATGTGTTGCTGAAGAAAACACGGACCAAACACAGCTTAGGATAGTCATAATATACTATCGGTTAAATATTTGAAGAGGTTTCTCAAAGTGCCCAGTTTCCGGACAGGTTACAATATGCATGAAATAATTCCAACAGTATAGCCTAGCTATTATTATATTAATTAGCTGAACCATTGGGTGTACTTGGAAGTATTTATATTTCGCCGGAATCTGCCTAAATAGACCGGTCTTGAAAACAATATTTCAGACAAATAAAATAACTAGTATAATTATGAATAAACTATAAAGTATAAATTATTAAAAATAAAAGCCTGGCCGAGCATCAAAACACTCTATTTTTCTATGAAAAACTAAAAGAATGAGCAACGCCCATCATCACCATCATTCAATCATAGGCATGACAGAATGAACATACACTACAGAGCCCAGTCTCCTTTGTTTAAATTGAATGCTTTCTTTTTTCCTCTTGTAGGTATTGGGCACCAGGTGGTTGCGACAGTTTTGTCAGCAAGCTGGTCAACGTGAACCAGCAGTGTCTTTAAGTAGTTGTGCTGTACGCCCCGAGGTGAAATCCATCGAATCGAACAATACCTGCAATAACAATATCGATGAAGACGCTGCCAGCATTCTGAAGTTTGTTAACACAGCTTCAGTGACAGAGCTAGCTTCGACAAGGCATGTCTCCTCTTATATCGCAAGGCATATCTCATCACACAGAGAAGAGCATGGGCCCTTTGCTAGTGTGGCTGATCTCCTGCAAGTGCCCGGTATTGGAACACAACGGTTACAGACAATCTGCAGGGGAATAATGAGGCCGCCATTGGAAGTAGATGTAGCAAAACGTGACGGGTCAAAAGCCGACAAAATAGGAATAGCTAATAGTAGGATAGAGGTAAATATAGGAATAAGAACAATTCCAGGTTATCATTAGCCTGCCCAGTTGTCCGAGTGGCCTCCGGATGGATTTCATGAACAATCAAAAGGATGGGAGACATCATTTTCAGATTTAAAAACTTGTTCAAGGTTAAATAAAAAAATTATAAATAGGGACACCCAAATTCAGTTTTGTGATCCCTCTAATGTTCCAATAGAAACCAATCCTTATGGTTTAGGGGAAAGTCTCCAACTTTAACTTTCATGTGAAACGTTTTGTCAAAATCCCAAATCAATCATTTATGATGTCTCATTTCCAATTTATGGTCTGTACATTTTTCGACAAAGAATGTTTAGTTTATATCTAAATGGTGATGATACTCAATCAAAATAGAAGCGAACTTAATCTTGTGAATGGTGCAAAATTCCTTTTTGGGATGTACAGACCGATTTGATTTGGCTGTCAGACGACGATGTTTTCTTTTTGCTCTAAAGAGTACCAACAAATTCCACACATCCTTCTTTAAAGCTGGTCTTTCACTTTCATCAGAACAGATGATACATTACAAAGTTAAATCTTTCTCTGGAACAAGGGGACATCTTTACTTGTTTTTTAGTTATGCATAAATACTGGATGAATTGTTTTTTCCCTTGCAGGCAGTGAAAGATGTAGTGGCAGTGGACATTGGACTGAAACATGTGAGTTGGATTCACATGAGCAAAGATCGATGGGTTGGGGAGTGGAGATTGAAGGATATTGTTGGCATTACATCTGGCAAGTGGGACCCTCCATCCTACCTTAAGATTGTAAGTATCATATTGTCAGCTGAGTGCTAAAGGTTCACTTATTCCAAGTGTCCATAGTCATTAAATTGTGTTGGGTGTAACAGGGATGAGATTGTTCAGTCTTTTGGCTGAATTCAGTCTTTTTATGTCGGCCTGGTGAAGAAAATCAGACATAAGAATATCTGCTCATTTGTCTACTTCTCTGGTGTTTTGGATACTGTTTCCAAAAGCTCTATGAAATCTATAACCCCAGGGATTACCAAACAGTAGAAATGCCAATATTTCAACATACCTTTGAATTTGTATCCAAGTTTCAGACTTTTTTGTTAGTAATGATTCTCACCCCTGGGGTAAAGTGCTCATGAAACACAAATCAGAACCAAGACACGTTTCTTTTCACCAATTACTTTAAGAGAACTTTTAACCAATAAACCCTATTGACTAGGAGCTCATAAGCATGCAAATGCAAATTATGAAACCGATACAAATTGCATGAAAAACCTTTTAGTTCTGAGCAGACTATATGAAGGGTGTCTGTGCAGCAGAATTCTCTTTGGTTACTAAAATTTGTTAAACAATTGTTTGGAAATGAAGAGAAATTATTTCCACCAAATCCAAAGGATAGTTTTTTTTTCACAAGTTTGTTATTTTAACCCAAAGTTTGTCTTGTATCAAGTGTGTGCAAGTTAGAAGTTATAGTGACAAGATTTTTGTTCCATTTTCTTTGAAACAGATTACAGAGACAATAAGTGAAATGCCCAGGCCAGATCTGTACGTCCTTCAGCATAAATCCTACAGTAATGCCAACAAGTCAACCTTCCCGATGTTTCTCTTCCAGCGGACTATGGAATGCATGCTGTACACCTCCCTGAATCACGACTCGGCAGACACCGGTACCCTGCATGCCATCTCAATACCCCAGTTGCAGATTGGTCGCCACTTTAACCTGCAGGTTAGAGGGGTCCGGATGAGTGGACAGGAATTGGTCTCTAATCTAATCCGAGAGGGGGTCGACAGGGGGTCAGAAGGTCATGACCCCTCAGTGCGGATAGCTGATGAGGATGCAGATATTTTTCACAATGCAACTAAACATGAGAGGGAGCATCTCTCGAACTGCTTGCTACAGGCAATAGCCTTCTTTGACTTGATGGTGGGCAAGAAGTAATTCAGCCGAGGAAACGCATTTTTGGAATACAGAAAATCTGATATTTCAATCCTTCAACAAACAGTGGTACATACATGTATGCATCGACACAAAGAGGTTAACTAAGACAAACCTTATCATTGCAAAAAGTATTTTGGGTTGAACTAGGAAAAATTTACTAACTAGAGCAAGTTTTTAATCTGCCACTTTGAGATTAACATGCAGGCGCTCCACCATCTGAGCCATGTATCCCGAATATTGGTGATCTTCCTATTTGACAATACCTTTGTTCATGGGATGCCAGGCATAAGCCATTCAGCTTGTAACTGCTGTGTAGCCAGGAATCACACTCAAGTTTACGATACAACCTGGGAAGCAGCAGGGAGAAGGACCATCTTGTGATCAGTCACATGTCACTCCTGTAACATCTCTAGAGCGCTGGCTTGTTAATTTGGAAGTCGCAGGTTCAAATCATGCACTAGTCAAATTTTCTTTGTTTAGCAGACAATGTATTAAGAATCAACCACTCAGTTTCCCTTCTGGTCTATTAGTTTATATTGTTAAAATATCATACATCTTATTACAGTTTTGTTAAAAATTGTAAAATGATTTACAATAAAAGAAACGGTTTTGCTCCAGTGAAACTCTTCTCCTTTTTAAGACATGTTTTAATGTACTCTGGTTGAACCAACCTTTTTATGAACTCTCACTTAAAAAATGTTGGACTTAAAAGAGTTTTGAATCATAATAAAAATAAGATTATTCAATAATCAGTGTCAGAGAGATTCTTAATGCCAATGGTTTACATGTATAAGAGCTGATATTGAACCATTGCAATGATGTTATTTTGGGAGTCAAATTTTATGTAAAGAATAAAGATATTCCATCCCAACTTAAGTAAGGTCAAGTCACACGGCTGCGATAATGAAAACGATCATGATCACGACCCAAAGGGAACAAATTCTATTGGTTGAAATGCTCCATGCAGAATAACCAATCGAGGGCATGCATTGTTGACATTCTCATTGTTCTTGTTATCGAGGCCTGCGTGCCCGAGCCTTTACACCTTGGATGGCCCAACTCTATTGATGTTAAGTTGCAAATTGCCCTAGTCTTACAAGAGTCGCCACGAGATCGTCAAGCTGGTCGTTGGAGTGCTTGATGGATACATCTTCTGTCAAGTCGCAACAGTTCTCTGTCTTCTCACAATCAAACCATTGGTTGAAAGTTTTCCATTTGTAGCATGGAGGGGAGTGAGTGCTAATTTCATTTAACCAGATATTTCCGTTTGTCCAACTCAGTTTGATTATGAATATTGAATATGGTCTTCTGAGTTCTCTCCTCCATTTCATTTGATCTGCCTCCTGCCGGCCGCCATCATTGCTCTAGTTCACATGCGTAATGCATTTAACAAACCCAACTCATCGATGGATAAATCACAGAGAGACAATATACAGTTCCCTTTGAGGTTGTTGGACCAAATGGCAGAGAACAACGATATCTGGAACCCTCGCTGTTCATTGCTGGCCATTGTTCTCTTTCTTTGATTCAAGATCCCCAAACCCAAGCTTCTTCCAAGGCTCTTTTACCATAAGGTCACTAGTGGACAAAACAAAACAAAATTTCATTCATAAAATAAATAATGTAGGCCCTCTATTAATTTAAATGATAAATGGATATTTGGTTGCGGTATGTCATTCTTTGCTGTGTAGATTATGTTCTTTGAGAACTTGTCTTGTTATTCAATCTACTTCCGAAGAGTATATTTTCTGAGCTTGGGAGACAACTACTTTCACTTAGTGGATCGAGGGGCTTCCTCATTATTAACTTCATTCACGGACGTAGTGATTTCTTAATTTGCTGGTCTCGACAAGCCTGTACTACTCATTGACTGATAAATTATAGACGCATAAATTTCTCATAAATTGAATGAATATCATCTTCCAGAAACATTCAAATAATGATTTGTAACATGAAGAACTAATCGAATTTCTCTACAATTAAACCTATAATTTGGTGGGGTATGAGCCTTTTATCTTGATACAACCAACAAAGGTGCCAGTTTATAATTTGGCAGTTGGCCACTAATGAAAAAGGAAACAAACAAAACTATAAACTATACGTTATTACATATTGAATAAAGATTAAATGCTATACCTTTCCATCCTGCACTGCAAGTAATCCTTGGTTTCAAGACGACATTTCTTGTTATCGCCTTTATTTGTTCTTAGGCACTCCATAAAAAGCTGTTTAAACTTCTTGCATTCACCTGAAATGAACAGTACATTTGTAAACATACTTGAACTGAAAGTAACTACAGAACACCCTGCAAACTGGGAAAGATTACTAAGAAAAATGAGGGAGGGGAGGAAGGAGGTCATATTATGAAATATCTAGTTAAAAAAACAAACAGAGAGCTTTAACACTCCGTGGCCTGGAATTTATTTATTTGTTTATTCATTGCAGACAAAGATTTAAAAGTAAAAAATTTCAACTTAGATTTGTATCTGTTGGGGCTAAATATCACACATAATTTCACTAGTATTTAGTGGAAAGCTTCGCAGCATCTGACTGTTTATAAAGTACCTTTAAAAATTAAATTGTCATTGATCAGTTGATATAGACTAGGCCAAGCTAAATTAAATAGAAACAGAGAATTATCCAAAACAAAATTGAGCTTCATGGAACTGGGTTGTGTTCTTTTGCCGTGTTGACATTGTGTGTGTTTTGATGCTGTTAGCCTGTGTGGGACGACAGTAGAGGAGAAAAAAGACAACAAAAGTAATAAAATCACATAGGCCCTAAATAAAATTAACTCAATTCCAGCTTGTTAATATTCCGATCCTCAACAAACCAAAGTCCACAATAAAGCAAAAAACTAGACCCAGTAAAACCCGGTTCATCCCTATGTTGACGTCACAAATTCGCAACGAATAATTTGCAGCAGTTCAATTCAACTCTGCTCAACTCACAACGAATATCGCTGCAAAAGGAGAGTTGTGGCGTCAAATTCACGTCTAATTTGCTTCGCATTCACATTCGCATTCCCAGGAAGTATGAACGTCAAATTCACATCTGTCTAATTTGCTTCGCATTCGCATTCCCAGGAAGTATGAACAGGGCTTTACAGGATACAGGGGCTCTGTCCTTTACTCACCTCAGTCATTTTAGTTTTTCTTTCACACAAAATGCATGCACAAAATGCAGGCCTATACTTTACTTTTAAAGCAATTCTTGTAAAAAAAATGGGTCCAGACAAAACAATACAATTTACAAACACAACTGTTTACGATATTTCATTTTTAGTGTTTGTTTATGGTTTAAAGCATGGAGGTAAAGCAACAGTTCTGCTGGTGATTCCAAGCAAAACTTAGAGAAATAAATATTATTTAATTGATACTTGACGCTTGAGGGCGGAATGACTCCGGAACATTTTGGTGCGCTCGAGAGTCCCACGCACAAGAAGTTTTTACAACGATTTAAAGTAATGTTTTCGTAAAAAATAGAACAGTTATCAGTTACCATCGTGATCCAAAGGAAAGCTGCCCTTTTCAGGTGGTCGAGGTTTGAAGCTCTTTTGTCCAAAATTCATAGCAGACATCTTGCATATTGAGTTTGGGAGCAACCTCTACGATTGAACTCCCGAAGTTATATGTGTGACCTTTGAACCCCCACAGCTGCCTGCTGGGTAAGTAAAATAATACAGGTGCACATTTTAAATTGCGACTACCGAATTGTGTATCCTATAAAGTACAATACTAGTAGACAAAAGCCACAAACAATTGTAACAAATTGTTTAAGCGTTATAATTTATTTAGTTAACATTCTATCCTTTTTAACCAAACTTAAACATGTTTTGTACAAAGTTAGTATTTTGTTTTAAAAAGCAATATGACAAGACGCACCATTATCGGTAGTCAACTTTTTAGCAGACGACACAAACAACATGTGACATCTGACACGGTGATGATGCATAGTATAAAAGTACCGGCAGACCGTCAAAAAAGCAAGGTTAGGCCTATTTCTGTATTTGCACCAGAGTGTTTTGTGAAATGTGACTGTTTTAATGTTTGAAATGTTTAATCTGTAAGTGTTCATACACGAATCCCACGATTTGTGTAATTAATTTTTAAAAGTAAAAGTAAAACCATGCTAACCCTAATTAACTAAACTTTAATTAACTTTTAATAAATAAAAAAGATAAAGACATTAAAGTAAAAACATATAAATTGTTTGAACTTTTAGATTTTAATCCAATTTTTGACCAGAAAGTTAAACAGTCTGGGGCACTGCCACAGTTTTTGTAGTATTGGATAGTGTAGGGTAGGCCCTGAAATGAGTAGGCTTGGCTATTGACCCAATCACCCAATTCACCTGACGTCATCATCAGAATAATCTTGGTGGTCAATGTCTACGTGTGTTATTCAGTGAAGTGCCCAGGCGACGCAGCATTTACTCATAAACCTATTGACCGCCAACATGGTGAGCGTGGCATCAGTCACCGCATGTGACCAGGGTAACGCACGTGCAAGGGGTCAATACAAATCTATTAACACATCTTCTTTAAATAAGATAATCCTTAATTTTTTATATCATCATCAAGATCTGAGGTGTGTTGTCTCAACTGCTATCTGGAGCTATTTGCATTCGGATTCACCTCTGTATGCTTTTCACTTCTGATTTACACATTTTTTTCTTATTCTTAGATCTCAGACAAATTTCCGACGAATAACTCTTGACTCTGCCCCATTCAAAGAGAAAAAGAAACAGGATTATGAATGACTCAGGTCAGGGTGCTGGAAGCACACCTTCTATGGCTGAACATGGAGTATCTTCAAGCGGAGCTGAGCCAATATTCAACATTAAAGACTTGTCTGAACTTGAAAATGAGCTGTTAGAAGAAAATATGTTCATGGTGGGTAATTAGAGGTGGAACAATAATCGTGACCCTCCATCCTCCCGACTGTCAATAAGGATGGAGGGTTATGATCATCGCAATTAGAACATCCAAAGAAATTTTGACAATGATTGTAAAGCTACCGATAAAATAGTTGCAATAACGTAACCCGCCTTCCGGCGGCTTCCGGGAGGAGGGTTACATTGTGGCAACTACCAATAAAAGAAGTTTGTTATAATGAAACTATATTCAACTTGGTGCTATGTCAGAATTCAGGTTTTGCATTGCAGGTCTGATACTTCCCTTGGTGCCTTTGAAATGCTCCAGTATAAAACTAACAATTTCCTCTTTCCCAAGGAAAAAATGCCTTGGTGCCTTTGCCCTTTCACAAACGAAGCATACAGGTCAGGCAATGTAACTACATAATATTCTACCTACTTTGTTTCAGTCTGAAGATAGTGGTTCGGATCACATGGCAACACCATTCAAGTATGTAGTGGCAGTTGGACGTGGATGCAGCCAGACCCCCAACCCAAGGGATATTAGATTACCACAAGCCTACTATGAAAATCTCAGACGCAAGGTATTTCTTGTTCTCTTAAATTATAACAATACTAATTTAGGCCTGAGCGACTAGTGGAATTTACTACTCGACTAGTCGCTCCTCTAGTGGCGACTAATTCCCATGATGCAATACAGTAAAATTCTTGCTGAAAGAATTGAAGGATTGTGTTATTGATGTCTGACTGTTTTTGTGAGTATAAATTATGTTGTCATGAATAGTCATGAGCGACACAATTGGTTCAACAAGCAGAGTGGGCACCATTTTTTTAGGAGTCCTGTCGGCACGATTAACCGAGTAGTTGAAAAACGGTAGTCATGACTCGACTAAGCAATCAATAGTCGCGACTTCGACACTAGTAGCACTAGTCGCCCAGGCTTAATACTAATACGAAGTTCTTAATCCTGTACAGTGCTTTATCACACCCGAGGGCATCTCAAAGCCCTTGATACTTTTGTCTGCAAGATATTGGGATCTATGTTTTTGAGACCGACCCATTTATTTACATAGCACTGTGTAATGGTTTATAACATGCTGCACACTGTTGCTTGAGTGGAAAATATAGCATCTTTATCTAGCTACTAAGAAAAGTGCATTGGATAAGAACCGAATATCATTGGTATGATTATTGATTATTTGTTGTTCTGTGTAGAATGTTGTCAGGGCCCAAGTCAACTCGGAGAAATCTGCTGGTCGAGGAAGAAGATTGCAAAATATCGCAGCTGAAAACCCATTACCAAGCCATCCCAGCCACAACGTCCCAAGGAGAGTCCACCAAAATCAACTACCTCTGAGCTGCAGGACCCTGGAAAAGAACTTTCTCGGTGCCAACACACGAGGGCTCACATCTGAAATCATGGAAGGAAAGGCTTGCCTCATGGAGAGGTTCCTTGGGGAGCCTTTAGGTAGAGAGGCCTTTAATCCGTTTGAAACCCCCCGGCAAGCACCACACTCGATACGTTCAATGCAGACTGCGCCAGGGTTGAATTTCAACAGGATGGACCAATGGCCAAACATTAATGGTGGTGGTTGTCAATCCGATTGTGGTCAGAAGGGAGGGAGGTATGATGAAGTGGAGACCCACACCTACCCAAAGAAGCCGCTTAGTCTGCAGGATCTTATGAAAACTATATCTTCTGCGTCAAGTTTTGAAAGCAGTTCGAGGAAAGGTGCCAGTGGAGGATTGAGCAGCCCTGGAAGCAAGAAATGGAGAAAGACAAAGAAGAGGAAAGAAGAGCCTGCACAGCAGGAGAAGGGAGTTGAGATGAGTGAAGGAGCTGCTGTGCCTCTGTCTAGGGTTGAAGATGGGAGTCAAGAAAGTCGCAATCAACAAGGGGTAAACATGAAGCTAATAAAAGTGAATAACTCAAAAAGTGCATATAACACAAAACATTTAATCAAAATGACATTGAATTGACATTTTGATTGACTCATAAATTCCTCTTTAGAATGTACAGACCCATTTGGTTTCGTTTCTAATTGTATTTTGAATGGGTATCAACTACATTGAAACTTTACACCATTTTTGGAGACTTGTTATTTCCCCCCACTTTAATGTTGACTTTATCTATTGGAAAAAGAGTCCCTCTTTAAAGGGAGGGTATACCTTTGGTGATTACCCCCCAAAAATTGTTGATCATGAAAACTGACTTTGTATGAAGCAATGCAGCTGTTGGTAATATTGAACATTTGAGAAAAGAATTCCCTTCAAAGGAATGTGGTTTCAAAAACTTTCAATCTGTGAACAGTTTCTGCATGAAACACTACTCAAATTGTGTATTCCAAATACGGAATCCTGCAGGGACATATACGCTCCAGATTTTCACCAATATCCTAAAAAATACACCTTTTGAAACACACATCGTTGACGGGTAAAACACACCAATTTTTTCTTTTTTTAATATAATCTAAATTATTTTATTTTTGATAACAGACCATACCCACAGGAGCCAATCTGATCCAGTTAGACAGCCTACCTGAGGACCTTACAGACGATCACTTGAGAGCTTTTATGTCTAGAGTTGGACCTGTAGTCGATTGTCATATACTTCGAGACAATGACACACAGAAATGCATTGGAATTGCATTTGTAAGGTAAGTCAAACTTATCAAGCTCTCCCAAGTGGGGTATTGACCCCTTGCACGCATGTCACATGCGGTGACTGTGCCTCGCTCACAATTTTAGTGGTCAATAGGTTTACCTGTGAACGCCGCGTCACCTAAAATGCACACTTCACTGTATAACGCACAGTGATGTTGACCACCAAAATGGCGCATCCAAGATTTTTCTGATAATGAGGTCAGGTGAATTGGGTCAGTATTGCGACCATGATTTGATTTACCTCCCCCACCAAAAAATAAAATAAAAAATAAAAAAATTGTACTAATTTACCCCTAATCGTTTCCACTTCCAATTTAGACGAGGAAGACAAGCAGGGTATACCGTTTGAAATGTCCAGACCACAGTTCTTCCCAGAACCAAAGTTTTACTCCTTACAATGATTCACACCATGCCAATTCCCCTTGCCTTTGAAAAACAAATATTTGTTAATCATTAGTGTAAAAGAAATGCAATTGTTTATTCCTCCTAGCCACACCAGGGTCTTATATGAGCTGTTTTATTCCTTGGGTTAGCTCCAATTAATTTTCTTACCCCAGACAAAAAAACCAGGAGGACTTGCTTGTGCTTCAATTAACAAACTGTTGACAATGTTAGTGTATTTTAAAACAACTTCAATGATACCATTTACAACATTACTTTTCCAGGTTTGAGAATATTAAAGATTGCCTGTCCGCTGTTTCCAGTCTGCATCAAAAAGACTCACCATTTAAAGGTAGACCTACATCTGGTTTCATGTTTATTTGCTCATCTTTATCATAAAGATCCTCACACATACACATAGTAATAACAAGTTCTTATTAGCACCCATTACTATAACTGTATCAATGCGCTTTACAGTTGTGCTCTTGTTATTGGGACCATTGGGAAAATAACATTCCTTTAATCTTTCTCATCTCACTTGGGTGTAAACAGCCCTGGGCTGCAGTGGAGCTCCAAAGGCTTTTTCAAATACATTATCGACATCTACCCTTGCAGGTACCCATTTATACCCCTGGGTGAAGAGAAGCAATTATAGTAAAGTATCTTGCTCACGAGCACAAGTGTCACAACATGAATTCCAACCGTCACTCCGATGACTAATAACCACCAGAACTATGCTCTTAACTACTCGGCCATGAAACACACGCAAGCTAAAGTGTTTTTTTGTGTTTGAATCAGCTGCTAGTCCTTTTTTGTTTTAAACACAATGCAATTTTCTAGATTCGTCCCAACAACTGGAGGTACCCAAACTGGGTGTTTACATGGTCTCATAAAGAAACAACAACAGCAAAGGAAGTCAAGAATAAACTAACTGTTGTGAGTGCAGAGCGCCCTCTGTTGGTGAACATGTAAACAAGACAGCTGTTTGTTGACAAGTCTGCTGAAGTGAAGGTTTGTTTGAAAGTATTTGTATTATTTCAAACAGTCCCGTTCTTTACAAGCTTGACATATGTACTTTATAAAAACCCATACCCGTCTGACCAGGGGTCGATTTCACAAAGATTTAGGACTAGTCTTATCTCGAGTTACTCTTCCTAACTTAGGACTACCCTTAAGTTTGTAATATCTCCTAGGACTAGTTTACAAATTGTACAAGCCCATGTGTTGAGCTGGTGATTGCTGCATTACAATAAACATTCACAATTTACTGCTTTGCAAAAAAACACACCCCAACAAATTGTATACACCGTACAGTTGGAGAGAGCATACAATTGTAATTCTAGTATATTTTGCAAGGTTTCCCATCTTCTTTTCAACTTGTGCCAGAGTCTAAACAAAGACACTAGTAACTTATGGTTCACCTCCAGTGTCCATGAAGGTTGGCTTTCCAATGCATTTGTTAGGGCATTCAAGTTATTATACAGGATTGGTTGAGCTGACAAAATAGTCACAGATGTTTTGTGTGATCAACAATAGAGCTAGATCAATCATCATTCAAACAACAAGCCCAGGCTTAATCTGTTGTGTGATAAAAGAAGAAAAAAAATGTGAAAAGCCGGATGCAATTATCAGCATGACACTTGGGTTGCAATGTTTTTAAAGGTTTTTAGATACAGTTATTCTCAAATTTGAGTTAATTTCAGAGGAAAATATTTCACAATTTTCTTTTTGTATGAGCTTCTTATTTGAACCACAAATAAACAATGTACTTTTATCCTTGCCAATCCTGTATAATACCATAGTAGCAGGCGCACATAATACCAAGAAAAAGTCAGGGTGTTAGCTAGCACCCACTCAAAGATACTTTACAAAAGAATGAACGGGGTATTTGAGAAACAAAAACAACCACTGAAGTAGAACAGAAGTGGAACAGAAACACACCTTTATCTTGAAAAACAAAAATCTTTATTTAAATTGTACATATTTTTAAATCTTACATTTAGTTCATGTAAAGGTGTTGATACTTCTGGTGATGAAAGATAATCCTCAACCAACAAAATATCTTCACAAAGTACTTCATATGTATTTAACTTAACAACATGCCTTGGTCAAGTTGCCAATCAAACCCTCTCGAGATATTGTTAACTGATTTTTTTTAAATCCTAGAAGAAGTGTCATAAAAATTAATAGGTCTTTTGTTATGTTTTATCATTTCAAATTTGAAAGTCTAAGTGTAAAGCCCCTTTCACACGAAACCAATTTAGCAAGGCTCCCTTGCTAAATTGTAGCATGATTGTATAATTTTACAAAGTGTGCCTCGTGTGAAAGGAAAACCATTTTTCTTTTGTCCAAGTTCTCTTGTAAAATCTTGCTTTATCATTGTACATTTTACAACCTTGCAAAAATGAAGCGAAGGACCCCCGCTAAATTGATGACATGTGAGTAGCAGTTATGAGTTGTCAAAGTGCCCAGTTTAATATAAGCACTGAAAGAACAGCAAAACTACATGTATGCCTACCAGAAAAAGGTTACCAGCTAATATTATATACCATTCTCATAAGCATTTGTAACTGGTATCCTGGTTGTTGTTGCTCAGCAGAAATTTGTTGAGCCATATTTCTGCTTAAAGCAGCTCTATAAAATTGGGCCCCGCACTTAGCTTAGGTTATCGGATGTAAAAAACAACTGGTTTCCTCTGTAAGCCATGGCAACCTGGGTCATAAACAGGAACCCCCTTAGGTAATACACAGGTAGTTGAGTCACTTTCCCATGTTGTGTTTGCTCAGCCCCAGCTGATCTATCCAGGGTTCCCTCACTTACTTAAACCGGTGACCTGTACGCCTCAACAGGGCATTGTTAGCACCTGTCTTTTAGATGGGAACCAGTTTCAGAAAAAGCCACCAGCAGATATTAATATCAAGCGGTTATTTACATGGAACTAGTGAATACCGGTGCACAATACATAGCACTTTGGCTGGTGACCTGTTTTTGCTGAGCAAGATCATTAATAATGCTAAGCAGATTTCTGTGATTAACAGCTTTATGAATTTTGATCCTATTTAAACAACCCACCTTTTTTATTTTTTATAATAAACCTTTTTGCAGAATTGTTTCATTTAAGTTAATTCAGTAGCATCGTCATTAAATAAAGATATTAAAAGTTTTACATAAACAGAATGGGTGGTTATTGATTGATTGACTATTGAAAATCCACTGGCTGCTTGTGTGAGATTCGAACCTTTTACCCCCCCCCCCCACAAATTATAGTCAAATTCTTGTGATTCTTGTGGTGATTTCTCATCAAAATAACCTAAAATGCACCATATTGTTCAGAAAGCAAGCAAGTTGGTACAGCACCTTTTAAATTTTGGTAACAATAAATGTACATAAACATGAGGGATGTACACTTGTTCCAACAGTAGGTCAAATAAAAAACCTGCAGAGTCATCTTTATACATTTTTACAATTATGTAAAGAACTATTTACAGTTTACATCACACCACCCACGCTAGACAACAACAACGGTAGTCATCACTTTAGATAAGTCATTTATAATCCAAGCTTTAGCGAGGATTATCAGTAACATTTTGCAGACCCGGAGCTCTTAACTTAATCTTAAATTCTTAAGATAAGTTGCCAAATCTAAGCACCAGTCCAAATAGACATAAGCATTTTTTTTATTAATAGCACAAATCATGAAAGGTTAACTCCAGACCATTATTCTTTGCCAGTTTAAATTGTCTGTTTTTGATTTAGTGCTGTTATGTTTTTGAGAGGGTATTTTGCCCTTTGCCTCAGTTTGAAGCTCGTTGAGTTTATGACCGACTCCAGTAAAGACCAAACTTCCACTAGGATGGTGTGTTGTATTACGTTACCACAACAACAAACAACAGTATATTTAATACAATAAATCTTAATATATTTATATACAATATTACATATATTCAAATGAAAGAAGAAAATATACCTTTTTAATATAAATACACTTTGGTTTGCTTACATCAATAAGAGAGGTTTTTATCTGAAACAATTCCCAGTGTTCAGTTAGTCTTTCATGCATCATTCTTTACCTATGTAAACAGTTCCGACAAGTACAAACAATGAGTTTACTGCACTGTTCACCTAAAGAAAGTTGTGCTACACATGTGAACAAATCACTAGATCCCATGTTTAAGATACACAGAACGTTGAATGCAACAAGCTTTGATGGGCAGAAAGAAGTCATTGATCAGTCAGAGATCAAATTAAATTGCTGCGCAGGTGGGTTATTATGGTGTACTTTTTTTGTCAAGATTTGAGACTTTGCATGGATGGAAGATCAGTATCGGTTTTGTCAGACACCAGGGGTGCCTTCACTGGATAATCACCAATACTTGGAGGATATCATAAACAACTCAAGCAGGTTTTGGTTAATATACAAACACGAAAACCTACCCCCCATTAAAAACTAACAACTGCCCAGTGTGATTTTCCCAAGCAATTTTTAAACTGTAGTCTCCACTAGCATAAACCCTTGTTTCACCATAACCAGCTTGATAGTTTTCAACGTGCAGCCCCTTAAACGTTTAAACTGTAATCTCCACTAGCATTAACCCTTGTTTCACCATAACCAGCTTGATAGTTTTCAACGTGCAGCCCCTTAAACGTTTAAACTGTAATCTCCACTAGCATAAACCCTTGTTTCACCATAACCAGCTTGCTAGTTTTCAACGTGCAGCCCCTTAAACGTTTAAACTGTAATCTCCACTAGCATAAACCCTTGTTTCACCATAACCAGCTTGATAGTTTTCAACGTGCAGCCCCTTAAACGTTTAAACTGTAATCTCCACTAGCATAAACCCTTGTTTCACCATAACCAGCTTGATAGTTTTCAACGTGCAGCCCCTTAAACGTTTAAACTGTAATCTCCACTAGCATTAACCCTTGTTTCACCATAACCAGCTTGATAGTTTTCAATATGCAGCAAGTTTGAAACTTAAACTGTTATCTTCACTAGCATAAACCCCTTCAGCGCACATTTGAAATGATCATGTATCACAATGACTTCTTTACCCAGGCTACTCATGGGATATAGTGGAAGGCCCACACTGTCTGTGAAGAACAGGCATGCAACTGCAGCTAATCAAAACAGAGGGATTTATCAAGCACAGCGAGACTTTGTACTGTGTTTTTCAAATGTTAATGGTGGAGCTGAGAAAAAAGAAAAAGAAAAAAGGGAAAACACTGATCAGCTGAAAAGATGCATGCCTGACAGTAACTTCAACATCTATGTTGAGCGATTTAATTCTTTTAAGTCAGCATGTTTTCTTTATTAGTTGTTGAGTGTTAATGAACTTATATTATTAGTAAAGTTTTTATGGCAAGCTTCTTAAATACGTCATTGGTAAATTTTAAGTAACATGTGCATCTCAGCAACAATCTGAAAAGTTTTATATTGGGACCTCAATAAGATGGATCCTGCCGTTGCCAACGTTCTCTTCACCTCTCTCTTTCTGCCACAACATCTTATAGGCTTCTTGGCAGCAATTCCTGAACTCTTCGGCATGTCTTCTGATGATACCGGAGGTGCACTTGTCGAATTGGCTCTTCTCTATGCTTGGGTGTCGGTTGGACTGCTTGAAGTTATGGCGACGATTGTAGTCTCTGAGAATTTGGGGGAAAAAAGGTTTTGACAAGTTATATTTCTGTGCTGTCAATTTCTGAAATGTTTGTTTGAAATCAGTTTCTCTGGGTGAGGGACCAAACATTTTTAAGATAAGGAGTTATTGCAATGACTCGAGGATGTGTAGCCAGTCATAAGTTCACCTTTCTTAGGTTTTTGAAGGGCAGAGGGGTCTATTTATCCCCCAAATTAACTACCAATTTCTAATACCATATGAAAAAAAGTTTTAAGTTTCTCTCTCGTGCCATTCTTTCCTTCTTGCTGTGCTCCAAATTACCTCAACTTTGCCTGAATTTGGGAGGATAGCCCCGCCCCCCCCTCTGTTCCAACAGTTGCTGGCCTTTGACCCTGGATTGGACTAGTTGCTGAAGTGTCATTCTTACCTAAATCTTGGCATGTAGTTGTCAGGGTTACAGTGATGTCTCTTCATGCCAGCCTGCTCTCCTAGAATGCAACATGTGGTCTTTGGTCTGGTCGTCGTGGGGAGCTCTGTCTCCATCACCAGCCTCGTCGTTGTGGTGGACAGGATCGAGGTGGGCTCCGCTCCACTACCGTACACTTGATCTGGATCTTGATGATGATGACGATGGCGGCGGTGGTTGTGGGCAGGGACACTTGGAAGCTGTGGAGTGGGCGGCTGTGAAGTGACCAGCATCAACCCTTCAAGTTCTGGGTGAACTGTAGAAGTCGCCTCCTCATCTGAGCCTGGATTCTGTTGCTGTTCATGGTATTCTAGCAACTCTGGAGAGGGTAAAAGAAAAGTGTATGTTAATCCCAAAGTCGTTGGTTCAAGTTCCACTCCAGTAAATCTATCTTTGTTCAAACCCAGTTAAAATGAAAAGTACTTTGCTGGTTTTAAAACAATTTCATATAATTATCTCCCAACCTTAACCAGCCGATCTATATTATAAAACATAATCATGTTTTATTATATGTATACAATTTTGTGCACGTTCACTTTCAGGCTTATTTTGATTGCTGCAATCAAAACAAGCAACAATGATATCACTGATATGTGGTATAGAATGTCACAGAATTTCACATGGCCTCTGTTGCCCTGGTTTTGGCCTTTGTGCCCTATGCAAAATAAAAAACCGCCTTGCCCTCTCAAAGCTGAAATATCCCAGACCTGATTTCAGACATTGAAATATTTATGCAGGATTATGAACTTTAATCAGCAAGATTTCAGAATGAACCACCCAACTAATTTTGTTTGTACAACCTCCAATCATGTCTTTGTATTTAAACCTTAGCCTAGCTATCTATTCCTCAAATATATATTTTTGTCATCACTTGATTTAAGATACAACATACCATTTGAAGTTAAGCTTCTCTAATTCTATCGACAAAATAAAACCATATCCAATCCTATTAACTTATCTCTGCATACTTTGGGGCAGGGGAAACTGATACTATACACATGTACATACTGTACTATAATGGGCCCTAAGTGGGAATACCCATAATTAACAAGCAATCAACTTGTGTTAAATCAATTTCACTTAGTGATACCATTCCATGAATGAAGGAAATGTTACTTCCTCCGTGACATCCCTATTTACCTGCTGTGCATATCCTTTGAAAAATTACATCTGTTATACCTTTGACAACAGAGGTGACTCAACTAAGAATCTTTTATTGAGCAAAACATAATGATAGCAATTATATTCATTGAATGTGTTTGTACTGATTTTTGTGTAGGAAAATCATTAGTAAGTCCGGTGAAGTTCAGTCATTTATGATGTTTACAAATTCCACAGCTCTCTACTACACCCTCCTTTAGTTTCAAGGTTATTCTTCAATGAGATATAAAGAATATGTTTGGCCTATATTTCTGCTTTTTGTTTACAACATGGAATGGTGTTATCACCGAGTCAGATTAGTTATCAGTTGCTGTTATTTTTCCATGAAGAAAAATATGTGTTATCAAAAATGAGTTTTGAGTTGTTTGTTACATTCCAGTGTGTTCGATCATAGTTTGATTAGATTGAGAATGTGATCTGCCTGATAATGAAATATACCAATCTATTTGTGTGAATATGAAAAACAATTAGTTTGTGTAACACAATAGTATGTAACTCTGTAGATTGTCCCTATATTTATCTACCGCAAAAAAATCAAGCTAGTGTAGGAATGATTATTTCTTCAGCTCTGCCAGAAAACTCAAAGAAGTGTATTTTTGTGTGGTAACCTTTCATGGACTTTTCTCCAAAAGCTGCGATTGGCACTTGCAATGCAAAAACAAGATACAAATCAGATTGCCACATAAACTTAATATTGTACAACTATCCTGTAAACAACGGTTTAATTTGGTCGTTTGGTAGACACTTGTTTGCAATGTAACATACGAAAGTTTTGCTTTGCAAACAATAGTGTTGGCCTTCACCGCAAAAGAGAGCAACTATGTATTCTATCATCTATAGCATAAATCACTGACGAATTGATGGTTGTCGCCAAAACAGCAAAGTTTTTTGTCATTCTAGTTTTTAATTTTATGCTGCACAAGGCGGCTGCCCGCGCAAAAGGTGGTCATTATTTTGTAAACAAAATGAGCGCCAATGGTCATTATTACTTTTTCCCCCGCGTTTGCAAAAAGACAATAAACATAGTCATTCAAAAGATAAAATTCCACTGATAGTGATAGTTATTAGGTTCCTGTTTGGTGGAATTCCACTTATCAAGATCATTTGAAACGGGTTAACAAGTGCAGGGACAAATAACCGAACAAACAAGAGTCAAGGACCTTTGCTAATTGACTACGGAATATCTCCACCACTTTGGTGAAAATTTATGGATACCACAATCCACAAACTACTTTCTTCCATGCCTTGGTGTCACTTTAAGAATCGTGGACCCTGGACCGTTTGGTTAAGGAGCCCATCACACAGCAAGGTGATGAAAGACAAGGGAACCTCAACTCCACAGCTGTCCCAGTTAACCTTGGGGGTACACCAAGGCCAAACATGTTGCCAAACAACCCTCTCTACCAACGGCACACATGTGTTTCTGCCATAACATCATTCCGCAGAGATTTATGGCCTGGAGTTAATCAAGTTGTTTTTGTGGTTGTCGGGAATAAAACTTGTTGACCGATAGTTAGGGGCGTGCCTTACGTTGATACGACATGATACGACATGATACGACTCGCTAGTTTCTACAAAAAAAATAAAAAATAACAATGAAGGGAGAACAAATAAAATGGAGTGCAAACTGTTTCTGTTTGACCCTGCCTTTTTTATGATCTGTTCTATGCTTTGTTTAAACCCGAATTATTAAACACATGGAAGGAATTTTAAGTGACTCCTTTGTTTGCTTTACTTGACCCCTAACTTTTTAACAGGGTGTTATTTTATACGGTTTCCTTTGATCTTCATTATAATCACACCTCCATCGTTCAGTGTGAATGGTTGTGTACATTTTTTTGCCTTCCGGCATTGTGTACAAATTCCACCTGAAGTGCCATTACTTCTCTCCCAAAAGGATTTTATTTACAGGGCTACATATAGCCAGTCATATTTATTTTACCATTAGAGGCATGATAAGATTGATGCATCCTTGATGGACGGTGGTCAGTATGACAATGCGTGGATTATAACAAACAACTACCACAGAAAAGAAAAATCCACACTATTTGCGAAGCACGTGTTCTTTCTACACAATTCGCTATAAGCGCGTGTTCTTTAGAAGTGTAACTCCATCAAATGTAAAGTTTTCACCAAGTCACAATATTCTCACATTTTAGGAGAGACACAAATATGTGACCAGTACTCATATTTGTATCTACACTTTCTAAAAAAAAAGAATGCATCCTTATTAAGCAGTCTTTTGTTCTTTCCTTCATCCCTGCACTTCACACCTTCCCATGTACACATCTTTGTGGAGCAACCAAGTCTTGAGAATTCTTCTTTAGAGTCCGTATGTTTTCCATTTTTGTTTTGTCCTTGGGTCTCCATAATGGTGTCGAAAAAGAGCAAAGCCGAATACATCCACATGTTTCAACTCAATATTTTCTAGAGCATTCTCTTGGCTTTATATATATACACTCTTCTTTACAAAACCAGGGACCCCATTACAGAGCCGAACTGTTGAGCACATTTTGCACATGACTGAGTGACAGAATGCAAGATGGCATGACATGTTCGCGACCTCGGTATGAAGGAATGTTCTCCAACCATAATTGCATCTCCTCAGCTGTTGGAACATGTGCTCAGCATTTGGTCAAGAAACCGGGGACAGATCGAGATAATTTGGAGTCAATAAAATCAAGACACATGTTCAAATTCAGAAACGAACTTCAGTAAACATCTTTTCGGTCGAGTTTGTTGGCAATTTAGAATTAAAAAGACGCAAGTTACAGATGTTTTGAATATTTCGGCTTGTTCGTAATTTGGAACGCAATTTGGACAAGGTGTTACGAGTCGTGGCCACGTAGTGAAAACATGTGAGGAGCATGGTCAAACGGAACTACATTTAGTTTCTCAAACGGGAATTCAGATTACTTCCCTAATGGCCTCATATTTTTACATTGATCTAATTATAAGTTAGTAATTTATATCCCGTCATTTACACAGTTTTCTTATTTACCAAATAATTAAGTTCGTTTGCATAGACCACATCGAATAATCTTTGTCTCCCTTGATAAGTATGTTCTGTGTTATTTTACGCGGACTAGACCAATCATATCATACGAGGCCTGCGTATAACAACCGAACTTAAAACACAAAATTGTGAAATATAATAATATTAAAGTTTCCAGTTTGTAAAAAATATATTTCTGCAAGTTTAGATGTTTGAAAATGTATTTTTCATAAAATCCAATGCTTGGTCCCTTTAATAATTTTCTGTTCTCGTGACATTCACGATCCCTCACAGCTTCTCGTTAACCACAACGTAATACAAAAGGGATATCAATCACTTCGGATGACGTGAGTTGAGCGCCGGCCACGAGGTCTCGAACTTGACCTTTCATCGGTCGGTCCCAGCAGAGCGCCAGGGTACCCCTGGGCTCGCCACGCTGCGGTCGCAAACAAGGTCTCATCGGGCCAGGTTCACAGCCGTGGGTCGAAATGAAAACCAATGATGCAACCATCTTCTCCTTCTTTCCACGGGTCTTGTGATTCTGAGTCAAGTTTTAGATGCTGATGAGAGGAATAGCTATGCTGCCTTGGGGGTGCCCTTACGACCTCATAGGGTACTTGAGGTGTCAAGTCACACGGTGACATCACGACGATCAGCTGACAACAGCAGCTGTTTTTATGGTTAGAAGTCTATGAGCGAGAACCAATAGTGTTTTGATTTGAGGTATTATGGTGGCTCTATGCTTTCGATTTGTTCTCTCGTAATTCTTGTTTTGCTCTTCCGAAAGGTTACCCTATTCTACAGATGTTTTGATCATCGGTAATGTCAAGTTAATACCGGTTGATTCTTCTAGAGATTCAACCAGACCAAGTATCTACATCAAGCACAACATAACAATGAATATCCAGTATTGGTAATTGTTGGGGAAAACTATTATCTGCATGCTCGCATAGCGCTACACCCATCTTAGCGATGGTCTCCAATGTAAAACATTATATTTTGAAGACCCATGAAAACCAACAGATATCGCTTTATTCAGTCAAACTTCTATTTCTACTTCCATGGTCACACTAATATCTTCATTATGACAAATTTAAAGGTTTATAGAATCATCTACGAATGAATTGCTATTGGAAACCAGGGGAATTGAATTCACGAAATTCCACTCTTCATAAAAATAAAAAGGCATCAAAACCCTGTGTTGTACAACGCAGCATCTAAAGCATGTTTGTGGTCGGTTTCAAGTCCTCTTTAATAAATAAAAAAGTACACCAGCGTGGTAAAATTGCTGTTTTAAATTCCCGCCACATTTTATAATTTTTTTTTGTCCTTTACACCGATCCCCCAAACTTACCCAGTCAGTTTCCCTTGTGATTTATTATTTGGATAAAATAGATAATTGTTGAGGTTGAACAAAATGATCAGCTAATGTGGACAAGAAGCGGGAAACGCCACGGTAACTCTAGTACAAACTAAATACAAACAAATATAGGAAATGTCCAGTCAGCATGGTCAAGGCTGTATTGATTGTAGTAGATATCAATTTTTTCCGGTAGCACGCAGTGATTGTGAAATAGTGTTCACACTATACGTGTAAAGTCGTCCGATTTGGTTGCCTCGTTCATGGCTCGATTGCTGAGCTGGATTGGTGGGTGTGCCCTTACACACGTCAGCTTGTGGGGTACTTAACAATGCTACCACACCACACAGGGTTTCTTTGTTAAGGCGCCCCACGGGGAATTTCTTCAGCAACAGCCTTTCTAGCCTTTTTCCGTATCCGTAAGGGTGGTTTTTTTGTTGTTGTTGTTGTTTTTTTTTCTTGGGGGGGGGGGGGGGGGGGTGGAGGGGGTAGGGCTACATCTGAAGGTTTGGTTGAATAGCAAAACTGCACATTCAGGATGATTTGTGTGAACATACAAATTGGGGGGGGGGGGGGGCAAAAAATCCATTGTTCTTACACATCTACAAAATTTTATATACGGGTGATATTTGATTGACAGAGACAAATAACCCACCTGTATCGACCTGCTTGTACGATAAACTTTGCCAACTCGTGTGCAACAGTTGCCACCAAAACCCAAGCAGTTATTGCAGGAATGCCAACTGTAAATAAACTATGCGCGGGAATAATATCATAAACAGCCGACGGGTCATGCTGCTTTACTACCGGCGCACTCCATGCTAGCATTGAAACTTGATGCTGCGATTCATTTTGCTTGAATAATTGTTGGGGGAGGGGAGGGGCTGAAGTATTGCAAAGCTTCTGTTTTATGATCGATAATAAATACAATTTATTGTTTCCATTACCTTCAGGCAAATTCATCAAAAAATAAATCAACACCTCATGTTTGCACACGTTTATATTTCTATTTCCGGTTTCTTATACGTTATTTTCCCGGCGTCCTAAATTGCTATATTCGTTGCCAATTCTAATGTTGTGTATTTTCTCACAACGACCGACTGGCTCATCTCAGAGATGCTCGGAGGGGCTTCGAGGAAGTCTAAGGATATGGATCAAAATGATTCACATGTTTGTGTGATATATCTTTTCTCCAGTAATTTGTATTGCGATATTGGTAACTAAACCGAACGTCGCTAATGAAGTCAACTCATTTAACTTGGCTGTCACTTCTTGTTAAGTCAGAAATTATACCTGATTTTTCAAGAAGTGAAAGTCTGTCTCACTCTCCTAACGTCCTTACGTATCTTCCTCCCCCAACAAACGGAAGGATCGGTATCCAGAATTAGCCAGTTTGTGTTGTTCGATAATAAGTGACTCCCTGGCGGATATTAGTCAAGATAAACGAGGGTGAGAGAACTTCTTTCTAACCACACTGTCTTCCGATCATATCGAGGTGGAGATAAATCAATTCTTGGTGTGGTTTTGGTTCCCCATTGTTGGCTGTATTAAACTTCGTCACCCTAATGACCCTAAATGTCACGACATGCCTAAAGGTCAAACCACAACCAGTGTACTTTATGGGTATACACAATCGGTGACGATTCCTATATCAATGATGATCAAACGTCATGTGAGGATGTGTTTCGTTGTAAAATCTAAATCCATTGCATAATTTCCTTAACTTCAAAATACAAGGACGCATTTTCATCAAGCCAGATTGTTGGGACATGTATTATGGGTTTGTTCCATACCAACTGAGTGAAGAGTCGTCCCAATGTACCGACTATTATAAGAGACCGCTCAAAACTAGGGGACCGGTCCTAACTGATAAGCAGAGAAAGGGACTGGTCCCAATTGAGAGTTTATGTTACAAAAGGGACGGCCCATCTATGCATCTGGGATCCAAAACTGATGTACCAAGCAGGCCATTGCGGCTGTCATTGCAATTTGATGGGGACGCAACAGCTGAAGGTTATTTCAGTTGCGTAGCAAAAGTTGGTAAAAGTTTTGCTTTGAAGATTACTGAGAATCCTTAAAATACCGTGTACGAACCAACAGGCCATTGACCTTTGTTCATCACTGTGGTGTAATAAATACGGAATTTGTTTGGACCATGTTAACTTTTTTTATTTTACAAACGAAAGTGACCCTCACTTACGGTATATTCTAGGCTAGTACCCAGTGCCATTCTGGCAGACAATATATACTACACACATACTGGTCAATGGGAAATTTTATTTTGGTATCACAATTTCCACATAAATTCAAGAACAAAACTACTGAGCAAATTTTAAGACTTGTTAAATTTCTTCATACAAAAGTCGATACAAAATTCGGACAGTGCAATTTCCATAAAACATTAGATTTAATGTTTTCTTCCCGTGGGCTGATTATGTACAACTTGTGCCTGCAGGAAGTCCAGGCTCTGTGTCCCTTTCTGTGGTGTCACAGGTTACCTGGTCTATATAGCTTATTAAACTCGCCATCTGCTTCATAAGTGACACAACCGGTAGGCATTAAATTTGACATACACATCATCATTGGTAGTAATAATAGTATAGGCCTATGGCTATGTAGGTGTGACTTCCGTTAAAGTCAACAGGATACTGATTGAATAATTAATTTTACATTATATACTTCTTGGAAATGTTAATGCTCTGGTATAGTGGTCTGGTATCCCTTCCACCACTCCAGTGACCTTCTAACAACCCCTAATATAGGCTCCAGATTACAGTTAACCAATCCCAATTAATCACACAGATAAGATTTTCCAGGATAAACTATATGTGAAGTTGAGTGAAGTCACAAAATGTGGGTCACATAATAATCTGATAAATCATGCCCATGTTGCTATGAATTCAAGTCCCTAGAGATAAGAAACTATGCTAACTCACACACACCACAGTTCACCCCCATGCTCATCATACACCTATTCATAAATATACACTCACTCACCAGTATAACCTACCTCCGTGGTATAACCAAACCAATGAGGTAGAGTAGAACTACCGTATGCTATAGTATAACTAATAATAATTTGACTCTAATCCTACACAACTATTGTGCTATCATCAGATAATAGCAAACAATTTCAGTTTTATTGTATGGTGTCTTACTTATAGTTCTAGCTCTATGTTTACAGTCTTTAAAAGTCTTTAAAGTCTTACCTGCCAATGTCTTGAATCTGACTGCCACCACACAGCTTCTGAGTGTGGTACAAACCACGAACAGCACAATCAAGTACGATGGTTTAGTCATTGCTGTAAACGTTTACCGCGAAACTTTCACAAAGAAACCTAAACAAAATCTGCAAATCCTTGTGAGACTATTTGTTTTGGTATTAAAATTCTATACTTCTCGATTCTGACCCTGAATTTCTCACCGGGTTTCCTCACTTTGTAGTTCGTTCTCACAGCGTGCTCGTTGTTTTTCTGAAATCTCGTAAACCTCCGAGTCTGTTTATATGCTAAAGTTCACGATGACGTCAGCACCACGGACCTTGCCACTCAGCCAATGAGAGAGCAGCGCCAGTGATGGGGGCTCGAGCCGCTCGTCCAATCGCGTTCGCTCCTTGTGTTTATCGTTTACGATCGTATGGGCGTTGTACCCCTTTTACCCAATGGGAACCGGTTGAGATCTTTGTTTATCAACATGATTAAACAGAGCTCGATCCACCGAACACAATAATACAACACGATTTCCAGGGTATTCTTTTTATGTCAAGCTGAGTTGATGTGACAGAATTTGTTATCTGACGGCTCATACCTCTGCGTGAAACATGCGTGGAATGTTATGATGGTTCCGGATTGAGCCGGGATATCACAAGGCCATTTTCCCCCTCTCAACACTGTGTGTTTTTAATCTTGCCAAAGGAGGGTATCACGCAGAGATGTTGCGTATCATAAACAAATATAAAGGAACATCCGAGCTTTGCAAAAACCACGTGGACCCTAAACCCCACTGATTGAATTCTTTGACCCTTTTAAACCGCAATTGATGGGTGCTTCAGATGTTGGATCCCAACAAACACCTTTTACACTTTGTCAATTATTGACACTTGGTTGTGTGATTAATTGGTTATACGTCCCCGGCTTATCTGGTATGTTTAGCTGGGGGAGCATATGGGGTTTTATTTCATAGGTTTTGACCATGTTTTGACTATGGAATACAGATACTTCAGATACGTTGGGAATACCAAACGTTTACTCTCTTAAAAAAGAATGAAACATTTCACTCTCTTGTCCGAGTGGTGTCATTTTCGCTCTTTTGAGAGTGAAAGTCATCTGTATCACTCTTTTTGGGTGAACATGGAACGAAGTATCACTCTAAATCGAGTTGAAAGTACCCGTCTTTCACTCTTAAAACATTTGTCCGTCATATGGCTCTTTGTAAGAGCGGTATGGCTGCCAAAACGGGTTTTTGGCACTCTTTTTCACTAAGAGAGTAGTAACACTACTTTAAACGTATCGAATTTGGTTTGGGCTGGACGGTTGGGTGAGTAGGAGGGGGAAAGGTAGGGGGAATGGCAACTTCACCCATCCCATAAAACATCTGAAATAGTTGTTGTGACCAACAATTATTTCAGATGTTTTATGGGATGGGCTAACCCCTTACCTCACTTATAGTGAAGTCAGCGCAATCCCTCCTTTTGTGGAGGCACGCCATCCCCCATTTCTATACTCGTGCACACCAAGGAGAACCAAAACCTTTTACGACCCTTGGTCAGAAAGGATGGGAGTCTTTCCGTATTCTTAACTTCTAGCTCTTTAAACCATGATGTTGGGCTTACCTGGAATGCATCAATCCTTAAAGATGACTTGTCAGATGTCAGGAACCGTGACGTTGCTGCTGCCTATATCGACAATGAGGAAAATCTTGAGCAAATCTTTAGGTTCTGAAAATAAAGAGTAACAATAACTTGTTTAGATAACAAATTAGTACTAAAAATATATCCCAAATAAATGTCTGTACGAGTCTCCGAATATAGTATTTAGTTGAACTTTATTCAGATTATTTCAACTCGCAGGACTTGGTCATTATCGATATGTCGCCAATTCCTCAGATAGTTTCTCACATTAAAGGTCTTTGACACCTTTGGTAATCGTCAAAGACCAGTAATCTCACTTTATCCCAGTGTATCCCAACATTTGTGCATAAAATAATAATTCTGTGAACAAATGGACTCGTCATCGAAGTTGCAAGAGAACAATGAAAAAGAAAAAAAAAATCACAAGTGTGTGTGCTTTCAGGTGCCTAAAAAGGGCTTCAAACCCTTCTACCCGAAGTATTTGAGTGAGACCTACGTTACTTAATATGGAGACGTTTCTCACAATGTCTTATCTAATCAACAGCTCTCTATTGCTCGTTACCATAGAGAAAGGATCGTAACCAAGTAAGTTTTTATGCTAACAATATTTTGAGTAATTACCAATACTGTCCAGTTCCTTTAAACTCATCACGTTTGGTTGCACAAACTCCTGCCATATCTGTCTCTAAATAGAGCAAGGTATTCGGGGCAAACATTTCGAGGGAATAACAAGCAACAGATAACAACAAGCAACTATCTAGGCAATGTGTGGTAAACACAATCAATTCATCTATAGTTTCTATATCTTACACTCGCTGGACATATTCCTTGGTTCTGTTATGTGCACTTTTAAAGACACTAGGCACTACTGGTAATTGTCAAAGACCAGTCTTCTCACTTGCAGTGTATCTCATTACATGCATAAAATAACTAACCTGTGAAATTTTGAGCTCAATCGGTTGTCGAAGTTGCGAGTTATTAATAAAGGGAAAAAACACCCCTGTCACACGTATAGTTGTGTGCTTTCAGATGCTTGATTTTTTAGACCTCAAATTCTAGACCTCAAATTCAAATACATGGAAAATTACTTTTTTTTTCTCGAAAACTACGTCACTTCAGAGGGAGCCGTTTCTCACAATGTTTCATACAATCAACCTCTCCCCATTACTCATTACCAAGTGAGGTTTTATGCTGATAATTATTTTGAGTAATTACCAATATAATAGTGTCCACTGCCTTTAAACTCCAGCGAAAACACTGTGTGGGTGTGTGTAAGTCCACGTAGCGTTTCAAGTCCTAAACGTTGTGTTGACCTAAACCTTTGTCTCAGGCCGACACTTTGAATGTAAAAAGATATCCAGAGATTTGGATCTGGAAAGCGTTACAGAGTAACGCTTCTCAGATTGTGTATTTATAAGGGAATATTCCGGGTTTTCGGCAATATCTAAAAAACGCTACCACCTTTTGAAATGAAATTTTCACAGGTTAGAGCTTGATGGTGTCTTCAACTTGGATTGAAACAAACAGAGGGTTTCAATTACCAAACAATAATGGATCCTTTATAACAAGTGGGTTGGTGTGCATGAAAGTTCAACTGAATACCACACACAGAAGTGTTAGGAAAATAATAGTACCGCATGAAACCCCAAAACATCCAGCTCAGATAAAAACAAATAATCACATACCAGATAGATACTGTGACACTACGAAATGCAGATAGTGTTTGGTAACAAAAAAATAGAACAAATATTCTGCAAATAAGGACAATGGAACGCTAGTTTGAGATGTTGTTTTCCGGCTGTGTGTTCGTAACTAACAACAAGTTTATTTTTGGAAGTGCTGGGAAAGTACGGATTTGAGGTTACGAGTTCACAGTTCAAGAAATCGTCCTTCTTTTGGGCTTCTCGTTTCACCATTTTGTTTGTCATAGACTGGATGAGCAGCAGGTCCTTCGGTGAACGAAGCTATAAAACTACTTTTTAAGTTAAGGTAGATGGGGGAAACACCTTTAAGAAGCAAAAATATAAAGTCATTTGACTATCTGAAATATGAAAATAATAAATATACGGGCCTACCACTATCAACAATACTTGGAATGGACTACTGAGGTTCTAATTTTATACTTAACGATCGGCCTTGAACAAATTAACTATTACTGCATTTTAACTTATTGGCACGAGTGGAAAACCGAAAACGACTGCCAAGATGTGCAAATATATTATTACAGAAAGAGTCATTTACCCCCCGGTTTTTGTCATGACAAGAAGGTTCCAAAGGTAACAGCAACAAACGTATTGTGAAAAAGCTGTTGAATTACATGGTATTTACATCAGGAGAAATGTTGCAACCGATTTGGGGTTTGTTTGTTGTTGTTGTTGTTGTTTACGAAGTGGTGTTGTCATGGAGGAACTTTTCCTCCATGGTGTTGTTTATGAAACCAGCAAGAAACACACGTCACTTTAAAGGGTCTGGGTACTTTTTGTAGGACACAAAACACAATGTCCACATATTTACATTAAACTCACACAGTTTGAAGATAATGATGGTAGAAAGCTTCCCTTAAAATATTACTTGCTTAGAGGTGCTGTAGTCTTTGGGAAATGAGTAAAACAAAACACGCAAAAAAAGTCTCAGTTTTATAGTCTAGCATGTAAAACGTACCATATGGTAGAAAAAAAACTACATCACTCCAGCAAGTAATTTTTTTAAGGGAAGCTTTCTACAATCATTATCTTCAAACTGTCGTTTAATGTAAATCTGTGTTTACATTGTGCCAAAAACGAACCTAAACCCTTAACGGTCACGGAACAATGACACCATTGTACAGTGGGCTTCTGGGTTTCGAAACCAATCTCGACAGGTGTTGATATTAATTTTGAACAATGGATATAACAGGTGAGTTTTTTTCTTTTACGAATCACATCTCTCATAGAAAAACCAGCTGGTGATTGATTTTTCTCGAGAGTGACTACTCTCCGGGGAATTTCTACAAGGCAACAACAATGGAGCTGTAAACCCAACTTTAAAAGTTGGTCATTTTCGGGCCCGATCTACAAAAGGGAAAAGCAAGGTAATATTTGTTGACAATATTTACTACATGGCTTGTTGCCAATAATAATAATAATTTTAAAGTTTGTGCGGGTATTTATCGTTGGCATGTTGCCAAGAGAATTTGGAGATCGCATAACTTTGAGGGAACTAATAAGTAACCACGTGAAGATGCATTCATCTTGGGAAGGCACTGGGCCGTGATGGATTAGTATGGGATGATGTTTGGGTGCCAACCACAAGAGAATCTCCGAACACGAGATGTTTAAAGGCGCTGGACACGATTAATAACTACTCAAATTGTTAGCATACACATTTACTTGATAAAGAGCATTGGAGAGCTGTTGACAGAAAACATAGTTAAAAATTCTGGCTCCCTCAGAGGTAACCTAGTTTTTGAGAAATAAGTAATTTCTCACTTAAACATTTAAAGACTTCAGGCCTAAAGCCTTTTAATATTTTAGGCATTTGAAAGCACACACGTTTGTGCAACAAGGGTGTTTTTCCCTTTCTTTATTCTCTTGCAACTTCGATTACCAATTGGGTCCGAGTTTTCACAGATTATGTTAGGATACATGCACAAGTGAAAATACTGGTCTTTGACATTGTGTCCAGAAATTTACCTCTTTCTCACAAAACTATTTCACTTCAGAGGGAGCTGTTTCTCACAATGTTTTATAATATCAACAGCTCTCCATTGCTCGGTACCAAGTAAATGTTATGCTATCAATTAGTTTGAGTAATTACTAATAGTGTCCAGTGCCTTTAAGGTGTTGGGGTGGTTGATAAGGGGGGCGGGACTGCGGTTGCGCCTTCTCCAAGACGGACCATCGTACGATCTTCTGATGACACTGTTTTCTCCTTGAGATCGGATGATCACTGAAGGAAGATGATTTGTAGCATTCACTCGCAAATGAACTTAAGCTAGCGATAAAGGTCGCATATCGAGCAGTTGTAAACAACAACGTGTCGTACGGTGAAAAGTCTAACGAACTTTTTCATTCACTCCGAGTGACGATATGAATCTTGCGTATTCCATTTTATTTATTTATGTTTGTACGGTCATTTTGGACTGATTTATGTATTGTTTCCCCAGTGTTTGTTTGATTAGATGATCTTCCCGTCAAGGGAACTCGGCAAACTGCACACATGGGGGGATATTATAAACACCAAGCTGACAACGGTCTCTCTCATACATAGAGCAAGTCATACAAACATTAAAGAAAGGTTTGCGGTAACACCATGTAATGACTAATGAGTTGGGGTGGTTCTGAAAAGAACCGTTGGTTTCAACTCGACGTTTCGATCAGTAATGCTCTGATCGTCTTCTGGAGAAAGCTCCAGAAGACGATCAGAGCATACTGATCGAAACGTCGAGTTGAAACCAACGGTTCTTTCTCCAGAAGACGATCAGAGCATACTGATCGAAACGTCGAGTTGAAACCAACGGTTCTTTCTCCAGAAGACGATCAGAGCATACTGATCGAAACGTCGAGTTGAAACCAACGGTTCTTTCTCCAGAAGACGATCAGAGCATACTGATCGAAACGTCGAGTTGAAACAAACGGTTCTTTCTCCACAAGACGATCAGAGCATACTGATCGAAACGTCGAGTTGAAGCCAACGGTTCTTTTCAGAACCACCCCAACTCATTAGAGATAGTCATTACATTGTGTTACCGCAAATCTTTCTATATCGTATTTCCACCATGCAAAGTTTTGCATACATGGTGGCAACACAACAATGTCGAACAAGTGTTTGAATTCAATGGTATACAACCATGTGCTCGATAAGTGTCATGGTGTATCCCATCCTATCACGTCTTCGTGCGATCTGGGAATCTCAGGAATTCTTACGAGGATCTTATTAGATGGGGTTGGAGGGGGAGGGGCTATTTCTTGGGAAGAGGGAAAGAGTGTAGGTATGTATAGTGTTCTTTCCCTTGTCTCATGGCAGAAGATCCCTAGACTTTGTTTACACAATTCCCTTAAACACCGGCCCTTGTCTTTAAAGATTTCCACTAAAATTGGATACCCTTTGAATTCCCTTTTCTGTTTTGTTCTCGGTCTCCATAAAGTAGCGAGTAAATTAAATATTCTTAAGTTTTTTTGGGGGGACTAGGGTGGGGGAGGGGGCAGGGTGGGGGGGACACACACCCTCCATATGTCGGGCATGGTATTATCAATACACAATACATAATTATGTTCGGATTATAGAATCATTCCAGCCCTTTCTGAAAGAAAACCCTTCTGTCATAATCAGAATCCCCCCCCCCCCCCACCACCACCACCCAAACGGACCCCAAAGACGGTAGAACCATGGGAAAACAACGTACATGTGTACTGGGTACGTTGTTTCACTGGCTGATGTCATCTGTCATCACCCTTTTAAATCCAAGGATCCGGATATAGAATTGACAAGTGATAATCAGGCATGTGTTGAGTACACGTAATCCGAGGGTCAAGGGGATTTCCCGGATCGGGATTACGCTAAACCCACACAAGCAAAATAACCAACGGTCAAATAGTTTGGGGAAAAACATAACACTAAGAGTAGTTACGCCATCCGCCCAATTGAAAACCGAACTCACTTTTTGAGTTCATTTGTTAACGTATAGTTTTTGGAACCGTACGATTGTTTCAATCCTATTGAAATTGTATATATATTTAATACAAATAACATGTGACAATTTAATTTCAAAAGGTGGTAGCGTTTTTTAAAGACAATTATTGCCGAAAATCCGGAGCGATAATGTCTACGAACGAAGAATAATCCGTAATTGGAATACAATCTGAGAAACGTTTCCGACGGTAACGTTTCTCAGATTCAACATTTGGGAGATACCAACTGATATATTTTCCTATAACCACATTACTTAGAAGTTGATATAATTCTCGAAATGCGTTATACTGATCGAAATCTGCTGTACACTTCTAACAAGATAAGTTTGTATGCCATTTACCAAACTTACACATTCCCTAATGCTGGCAAGGGAAATCACAAAACTCCATGGGGTGGATTTCACAAAGAGTTAAGACTAGTCTTATCTCGAGTTAGGACGAGTTACCCGTCCTAACTTAGGACTAGCTGTATGTTTATGATATCTGTTACCTAACTCTTTGTGAAATCCACCTCAGGGTGGATTTCACATAGGTAGTCCTAACTTATGCAGTCCTAGGCAATGCTAAGAGATAGGACCAGTCCTAAGTAAGGATGTATTACTGGTCCTAACTTAGGACCAGTCCTATCTCGCATAGCTTAGGACTAGTCCTAAGTTAGGACTACCTTTGTGAAATCCACCCCAGCTACGGTTCAAGAATAATTTTAAGCACTCAATCGTGTAGTTTCGCCCTTTCTGCGGATTTTACACATGGATGAAGGAACCGTGGGAGAAACGTTGAAGACACCCAACTTTTCTCCCGCTGTCGGAAAATACGAGTGCCTCATCAATTGTTCGTGGAAAGATGAAGTAAAATAAGGATTTCTTTTTGGGAAAAACAAGCTGTCACTCAAAAAAAAAAATAACAAGGGGAAAGAATGTGAATGTTTACAAACACTGTTGGTAGATTCCGTACACAGCGTTTGTTTACTGCTTGAGGGTGAAGACAGATTGACATGGCAACACAGCGACCACTTGACTTTGTGTGATGTTTTCCGTGTGCAAAACGGCGTGAGATGAACAGGACAGAGTATGGCTCTTTTCGAATCAACTGCTTTGGCTTTGGATTTGGCTCCAGGCTCCGTCCTCTCGTCTAAAGCCCTGAAGAACGCGTACGCAAAGCACGCGCATTATGTCGAAACAATCGCGGGGGCAAAGTTAGCCTGAGCCGAATCCGGGGCTGAAGCCGTGGTTTCGAAAAGGGCCTATATGAACGGTGACGATGAAAGATGGCCACCTTTTGAGGGCATGTGGGTGTTTTCAGGTGGCGCAATCTGTGTCGTCACACTCGTATGTGTCTCGATGAGTGCATCATGGGGTTGTGATGAATTGCGGTGGGGGGAGGGGGTCAGCTATTGCACGTAGACATCTCTTAGAATGTGGTTTTGCAATGTTTTTGTGGTTAATGTATAATGTGAGTTTGGTTTCATGAGTCATTTTTAAAGGAAAAGAGATAATGACACAGTATTTTTAAAGGCGCACTTTCCTGTAAACCATTCAAAGGCGCCGGTCAAGTAGAAGTTAAGTTTAAGTGTTGTTAAACTGTTGGGAAAGCAGGCATGGAACATTGAGTGATGTTGTGAATTTGTCTGAGGTCTCCAGGAAGTGAATTCCAGAGTCTATGTGCTATGTTGTAAAACCGCTGTCCCCAAGCAAGCTCGAGGAAGCGCATGCCCTACTCTCTAATGCAAAAGAGTGAAACTCTTTGCAGAGATTGTGAGGGCCAAGTCTTTTTTCGAGTGTTCTTCAACTCTTTAAGATTGAAGTTTGCATCTTTTTGAGTGATTTGTTCACTCCGTCCTGGAGTGAAACCCCTCTAAAACTCCTCTGAATAACCACCACTCTTTTTAAAGAGCCATTCAGAGCGAATTCATAGGTGGGCTTATTTTTCCCAGCTGACGTTGTAGTTTCTTTATTGATACAATCGGTAAGATTTTGCCTAGTTGAGAAATAACGTTCACATCAACCTGTTGTTATGTAATACAAAGGGAAACTTCAACTTTTAGTTTCGTTATTTTACAATAAGTAGCTACAATAGGCCACTTACTCATACAACCATGTCACGTTCAAAATATGTATTGTATGCTTTCTATAAATGGCAGACCTCATTCAATGTGGGCAAACCCCGTAAATGCATTGATTGATGCAGTATTGACAACAAGAATAATAGAGATCAAAATTGCTCGAGAAAAAAATTCAACAAATTCTATAATTTCTTTTTGATCAAGCGTGAAGTCTTTTCACAGCCCAAAGTGAACGTTATTGACTACATAAACCATTTTTCTTTACACAGATTGCTAAAAGTTCAACCATGGTTCAACCACCCACTCTTACTTCTTCACTGATGTGATGAAATAACTTCACTGGGGAGTTCAAGATTGAACCATATATATTGAACACGGTTACATCTGCACGTATACCGTCCAAGCACCTCATCTCACCCCGTAAGGTGAGAACCTCAACCCGTTAGGTAAGACCCCGACTGGTTTCCAAGAAAATCAGATGGCAATAATAAGGGGTTATTGCACCCCGTGTTTACATTTCTTACATTTTTCATTGGTAATGAAATCAAGGTTTTTTAGGAGTCGATGGCTCGTAATGTTTACGTCACACCATGGTGCTGATTTGTGCAATGCTCATCATTTTTGAATGAATGGACTGTGGTTAGTCAAGGTTACTAGAGTTTACTTCAACCATGGAGGAACACAACTTCAGCAAGCAACTTGAGAGGTCCAATGTAGTGCGCCCTCTCGTGCTGAGTCTTATTTATCCGGTTTGATGATGGGGGACGTGCGAATCTTCTTGCGAAATCTGGGCACAATTTCATTGAGCTGCTTATAAAGCAGAAAATATTGCCTAAGGAATGTTCTGCTTAGCAGAAAAGTGTAGGATACCAGTCAAACATTGTTCATGTGACATGGTATAGTTTGGCTGGTATCTTTATTCTGGCAAGCAACATTTTATTGTGTGCTTAGCTACCTTTCGTGATCATGCAATTGGTTGGCCTTTATCAACACACCGTACCGCACATGTTACCATCTGGGTCACACGTTAGAAGTACAGGGAGCGCTCTGTGCCACTTTGCCCTATACTCTATGATGACCATGAAAGGCCTACCGGAAAGTACACAGATACATGAAATGAAATGAACAAGAAAGGTAACCATTTCTATGGAATAGACTGTGCAAGTATTCAAACTTCCGGGACCTAGTTCGACAACATTTCTTACAAACGGTGTCCAATGGCACCATCGAGTGTTAACCGGATAACGTCCACCCGCTGACAAAAAACAAAAATTCATACATACAAATCAGAAAATAATACAAAGAAGAAGAATTTATCGGTATTACTGTTATTATCACTGAGCACAAAACCCATGCTTCTGTTTAGTTGACCATTGCGTATTTCAGTCTGCTTATATTATGGTCTGCTAATGATTAGGGGTGTTGCAAAGGTCGGGTTATAGTCAGGCAGCTTAGCGAATGGATGTGGACGTTCCGGACAAAAGCACCAAATTTTGTCCACGTGGTCCTTATTACCTAAGCTTTGCATTTTTGATAGGAACCACCTCACCAAGACGTATTATGGCGGCCATCTTGGATTTCCAAGATGGCCGCCATTTAAAAACCTGTTTTTGCCATTATCTCACCTCCTGAGTCACCTAGGATCACAATTATGGTGTCTAGATATACATTTCCATGGTCAAGGAATACATCTTCACCACTTAGAAAAGCAACAGTGCTTTATTTCCTTTGTATGGCGGCCATCTTGGATTTTTAAGATGGTAACCATATGAAAAACCCATATTTGCCGGTATCTCGCCTCCAAAGTCACATAGAATCACAAATAGTGTGTCCAAATATATATTTCCATGGTCAATGGATCCAACTGTACCACTCAGAAGAGCAGCAGTGCCTTCTTTCTTTTATATAGCGGCCATCTTGGGTTTTCAAGATGGCCGCCATACGAAGAAAACACATATTTTATCAATATCTCACCTTCTAAATCACCTATAACCACAATTATGGTGACCACATATACATTATCATGGTCAATGAAACTAATTGTACCACTCAGAAGAGCAGCAGTACCTTCTTTGTTATATATAGTGGCTATCTTGGGTTTTCAAGATCTACATGTAACCTATAAGTCACGTCAAATACATACATTTGCATGGCTAATGCATACAAATAGAACAGCAGCAATGTTTTCTTTTTTATGGTGGCCATCTGGGAGTTTTAAGGTTTAATGAAGGCCTTGAAAGCACCAGGTAAAAAAGTCCACACAGGAACCAATAATTGGCTGTCATCATCGAGACTCACTCACTCACTCACTCACTCACTCGCTCACTCAGTCGACCCAAGTTGTCGCGTTGCAGCATGTTTGAGTCAGGCTCTATGTCTGACACGCCACACAACTCTATCCTGCATACAGCTGATTAGCTCCTCCTTGTTGATTACTTCTGCGTCTTCAAGCAGGGTCTTTAGCATAGTCTTGGTGGGTCTTCTAGGGCCGCACCTGCCGTGAGTGGGCTCCCACACGATGACTTTATTGGCTGGTAGCTCTGGGTGCCGTAGACAGTGACCAGCTCAAGGTTGGTGATGTGATCCCTCCAGGAGACATTCTGTGCCATCTGTAGCATCCTGGTGTAGCATCCTGGTGTAGCAACCACTGATAGATTTGGTCATCGCCTTGTTGAGAGTCCAAGACTCACACACATACAGCAGGATGATTTCTATTACCGCATGAAAGAATCTCAGCTTTAAACCATTTGGGAGCTGAGATGTCCAGATCTTCTTCATGTCATGGAGGACTTTCCATGCAAGCGCCTTATGGACTTTGATGTCTTTCTCTGTTCTCTGCATCGTGGAGCCGAGGTACTTGAAGTCGTCCACCTCCTTTAGTGATGAACCTCCTAAGGTCTTTTAGCGGAGCATGATCCCCAATGTTGTATACCATATACTCCGTCTTTTTGGCAATGAGATGGAGACCAACCTTCTCACACTCCGACTCAACTCTGCTGAGTAGCTCTTGCGCCTCTATGATGTTGTCAGACAGTAGGGCTATATCATCTGCGAAGTCTAGGTCGGAGAGGGTCACTGGGCCGATTCTTCTAAACTTTCTTGGGGTGATGGTGAAGCCTAGATCCTCGTGTTCTTTGAGGGCTCGTCTCAGGACATAGTCAAGTGCAATGATAAATAAAAATGGAGCCAGCGTGTCGCCTTGCAGAACTCCAGCCAATATTTCGAACGAGAGTCCATCCTCAGTCACTGGAATGTGTGGGTTTTTTCACTCTGCTGTCACTCCAATCTTTTAGGCAACTCGTGTTGCATGCTGCAACAACTTATAATCTGGGGATCTCCATTGCCTCTCTTCTGGCTCAACCCCTCTTTTGTTTCATTTACATGTTTAAGGTCACTAGACGTATCATACTGTACAATAAGTAGTTTAAGAGTAAGGAGAGTCTTGGCATGGAAGGCACTTCATGGCATGAGGCGAGTGAGGTCTCCACGGTGACATCAACAGTTGCCACAGTTGAGTCTGTACTTCTGTAAGGAGCCGAGACATGGACTCTCGACAGCCAATCAAGAATGTGCACTAGATGCTCACCTGGTGTAACCAGACCTGGCTCAGATCTAACAACATCTCACCTTGTGTTGCCAGACCTAGCTCAGATCTAACATCATACCTGGCCCAGATCTACTATTATCTGGCCAAGACAATGCCATCAAATCACCTGCCACGTCTGGACCAGTGTGCTATGAAATTTAACCTTTTGCAGTTGTACTAGGTGGGGTATTACCCAAGTTGTCAAATATCAAATTTGTGATCCAGATCAACGAACGAAGGAGGTGAGATATTGAATGGGTTTATACTTGGCAGCAATATTGAAAGTGATCGATGGCCTGCTTTGCCAAGTGGTACAGTTGCACTCCTTGACCATAACAATATATATTAAGAAGCCATTATTGTGACTCTAAGTGACTTAAAGGTGATATATTGGCAAATACGTTTTTGTCTTCTTATGACGGCCATCTTGAAAACCCAAGATGGCCACTACATAAAAGAAAAAAAGCACTGCTCTTCTAAATGGTACAGTTGGATTCCTTGATCATGAAAATGTATATTATTAGGTCACCATATTGTCATTGTGATTATAAGTGATTTAGGTGTGATATTGATAAAAAATATGGGTTTTCTTCACATGACGTTAATCTTGAAAACCCAAGATGGCCGCCACCCAAAACAAAGAAGGCACTGCTGCTCTTCTGAGTGGTACAGTTAGATTCCTTGACCATGAAAATGTATATTTGGTCACCATAATTGTGATTATAAGTGATTTAGAAGGTGAGATATTGATAAAATATGTGTTTTCTTCATATGGCGGCCATCTTGAAAACCCAAGATGGCCGCTATATAAAAGAAGGCACTGCTGCTCTTCTGAGTGGTACAGTTGGATCCATTGACCATGGAAATATATATTTGGACACACTATTTGTGATTCTATGTGACTTTGGAGGCGAGATACCGGCAAATATGGGTTTTTCATATGGTTACCATCTTAAAAATCCAAGATGGCCGCCATACAAAGGAAATAAAGCACTGTTGCTTTTCTAAGTGGTGAAGATGTATTCCTTGACCATGGAAATGTATATCTAGACACCATAATTGTGATCCTAGGTGACTCAGGAGGTGAGATACTAGCAAAAACAGGTTTTTAAATGGCGGCCATCTTGGAAATCCAAGATGGCCGCCATAATACGCCTTGGTGAGGTGGTTCCTATCAAAAATGCAAAGCTTAGGTAATAAGGACCACGTGGACAAAATTTGGTGCTTTTGTCCGGAACGTCCACATCCATCTCAAATATGGTCATAAGCTGCCTGACTATTAATAGTTCAAAGAATTATACAAACACAAACATATCTTAATAATAATAATGTAATAACAATGTATTATAATATAACAGAATAGAACGTTGTCCCCCATGGTTACATTTTGTATCGAAAAATAAACAAAGATGTTTTTATTTTGTGTTTAAGGGAATAACAACAAATAGTTTACTATATTGTCTAACTATACTGCAGGTCTTTGTAATTACTAGAGCTGCATTAATAATACAGTCGCTCGGTGAATAGCAAAAAGAAAACCAAAAACAAACGGGTCTTCGGCTGTTGGCGAAATTAAAAAAGAAAGAAGTGAGCGAGCGATCTAAGAAAGTAAGAGCGCCCTCTCTGTTTGTGAAAATTGTAAAGGTTTACCCTACGACTGTTTACCTTCATTCTTTGAAAGTGTTTTCCTTTACTTTCCAGAGTAAAGGTTACTTTTTTTGTGTGTCCCCCTTTTTGTTTAGAGTGAATAAACAGTACAGCGAACTGTTAGCAAAAGAACACGTCAAGTGAAAACAATGCTATAAACAATTTTGACAAAAAAGCATGAACTTGAGTGGGTTGCCTTACTCTGATTTTTGTTTGCGAGTGGGTTTTCTAACAAAGAGGGTTTGGATTTACTGTCGAGAAAATTAATCATCACACTCCAATGGATTTTTAAATAAAAGGACCATAGAGAATCTACGGTTGAATGGCTTTGAACTCGGTGCCACAAATATTAGGTTGATTCTCCTTTTAATTCAGTGATTTATGCCTTCTTGACACCTCAATAGAGCCTAAATGTCATTTGTGATGAATTAATGAAAAGTTACTTCGTTTAACCGTCCTTAGAGATGAATTTGTGAGAAGATACTTAAACTATGAAGACACCCCCAGTACGACTCGTGCGATTTTTGCTCCGTCTTCAGCATGGTTTCTACGGGGTTCTAAAAGTGCCTTCATCCAAATTACGAGACGGCATAACTTGTTATGAAAAGTATTTCAAGAAAATGACATTAGCCATTATCCAATGTTTGAAGACACTGAGCCTGCGTTGTCTTGAACCAAGCGAACAATACTCTAGTAGGAGGAATTCAAATTTAAAGCAGCAACATGTGTCATGGAACTAGCAAGTCTTAAAGGCATTCAAATTTAAGATACTCGCAAATGGCTTATTGACAAAGGGGTAAATGTAAAGGAAAGAAATCTTTAAGTATTTTTTTATTTCAATGTGGTCAAATTGCATGCCACACAAATAATTTATTTTCATTAGCATTTTTAATCTATACAAAATTAACTTGTTTATACTATTTACAATCTTTTACAAAAACGTACTTTATTATCCCGTACAATACGCTCGAAAGAAAAACCAAAAGGAAGAACCCCGACTCCAGAACTTATCAACAATTTTGAAATATCAATGAAACAAAAGTAGAAGACGACTGCAAGGTCCCAGAATTACATTAAACATCTCATCAGTCAAACTACATGTATACCATGAAACAAAATGTTACCGACAAATCAGTCGCCAGTGCCCTCCCATTTCGTCAGGGCCTTCGTAGCTTAGAGTGACTGGAATGTAAGACCACACTTCATGTAGTCTCCCCTTCAAGACGATTGCACATCTTCGACCACAAGCAACGAAAGCCTCGACGAAAGGCTAATCAACTTTCAGCAACACCCCTTTCTAATACTGTTTGAATGACTTATAATATAAGCGAAATAATATGTACATTTAATATATACAAAGTATTCTATTAAACATATCCACAGCTATACAGAAAAAAATATATATAAATTTTGCTTATTTGGGGAAATGTATAACTTTTAGGAACATGCTAACAGCTGAAGAATAAGATGGGTAGGATTATACAACCGGGTTTGGGAGAGGCAAACAAAATTCCCAGAATGTCCCCTTGCTTCGTGCTTACGCAAAACCTTCTTAGTTTAAATACAAAGTTTGGAGAAAACAATCAATACGGAAGTGAACCCCCTCCAGTAAACTAGGCTTCTCACTACAATATGCCTGTTATAAGGTCCCAAGGAGAAATAGGCGCTCAGAAGGAACAAAGCAATCAGATCAATATTGAGCTCCTTAAAGATTAAGCCTTTTGTAAAGCTGGTAAATAGACTCAGTCGTTTTATATTGACTTTAACAAGGCCAGAACTAAGAAATCACCTGCAAATATTGATGTGAAGGATTTACTTGTACTCCTAGAGCTCTGCTTGTTTGCATGTATTCGACCCCTGGGAATACGCAAATTGCATAGAAAAATTTGCCTTGGGGAGGGGTGGGGGTACTTTATATTTCGTTGTCGTGTGTTGTTGCAAAGGCTCACCGGGGCTTACAAAAACACCAGGTCAAATGCCACAACGGTTTTTGCCAAAGCCTACCGGTGACGAACCAATAAACTCGATGTTTTTGCACAAAATGAAATTCAGCATTACTTTAAAACACAAAGAAATTGCAAGAATGTATTTGGGCTTGGGGGGGGGGGGTATAACATCGCACCCGTTTCGTTTCTGCTCCCTTAAATCGAAGAACATTGTTCCCGATAGTTTAATTAACATACGAAGACCAAAAGTTCGCAAAGCACATTTATTTTGCAATAGTTTATTTTGCATAGTCTTTTAAGTTCAGTTTGGCAAGTAGTAACAGTTTTACTGTCTCGATTGCACCCTCCTCCTGCACTCCCTCCTCTCGGTGCCAGTAAGTAGGGTCTTGCACTGCTCTAAATCACCCATAATGTCTTCCTGCCATTCGCAGCATTTCGTGAACATGCTCTTGGACGCCTTGGCTGCTGAGCACTTCTCCACACGGCGCATCAGGTCCTTGTATACCGTCTTGCCGTGAACCTCAGGGCCGTGAAACTTCATCTTCTTACGGTGGATGACATTGGGTCGCTTCTGGACTTGCATCAGGTCTGCGTTGCAGAAGAGCCCATTCTCAGCGACCTGCCTGCCGAGCTTGCAGCATTTTCTCGGGGAGGTGTGGGTGCGTCGTGGGTACATCTCCTCGGCCAGGGCGACGTCTTCGAAGATCTCTTTCTCCAGATCCTCAAGAGTATCGGCAGGGTCGTCTTGGGCTGGTGGAGATGGCTCTGGTACCGTTACGCCATCTGGGAAGTTGGGTTGGTCAACTTTTACTTCTTCGAGAAAAGATAAAAACATAAGCCAAATTAGTCGAGCATTTTGAAAACGAACACACACACTGGTTTGATGCTCGTTGACAATTAAGTTTCGATTAAGTGAGCCCCGATTAGACTGGGATGTGGTTTCATAATTAGGCCTCTCCCCAAACGCTGCATGTAAGCCTATAGTAAAAAATAAAATAAAAACTTAAAAACAACATTAGGACCGGTCAAATTGACTCCAAGTTGTCCAGCTTGCTAATTCAGTGTTGAAACTCATCCCTATTTCACTTGAAAAACAAAACTATGTTAACTAATGAAACGACAAGATAACAGTGTTCATATGCTAGCCATTCACTGAACATATAAGGGCAAACCTTGAATAAGGTTAATGCACGATCGTTGTAACTAGCCCGACGTGATAACATGTCACGTTAGAGTATAATTCAGACGAGAACTCAACAATTATTTGCCCTTTGATTACACATAATCGGTAATTTTCAAAGCAACATTGCTCCGAGACGAGAGAGGTAAATAACCTCATAGTTATTTAGTCATACCGAGATCCAGAAAGAAAAAAACAAATACTTAAGTATGTGACCATCCTCGTTTCGACGTCCCTATAACCATTCCATATATAATTATTTAGTTCTTTCTCCATGGTACAACTTCGATAATTTTAAGGTATTGTGAAAAGGCCTCACATTATTTGCAAGCTGGTTTCAACGATCAACTACCATCCTATTCATGGACACATCGAAAAGACAATTTCTGTATTATGTATTCAAACTCGTCCAATAAAATTTGAGTTTTTCACTTTTTTCGGCAGCATACTTTTCTAAAAAAAAAATGAAAAGGATGATTGAAAGTTCATTCTTTGCTCTCGACAGGTGCTTCTACTGGCAATGTGGAGTTAAACCATCACCTTTTATAAGGTTAAACTCATCGGTACTCTTACAGAAAAAAAACCCCTGAATGTAAACATGTAGGAAGATATTTCTGATTTCCTCCATAATGTAAATAAATAAAATACAAGAAACGAAACTCACCCGCACGTACGGCGACCACGAATGATGCCAAGCAGAGGAGAGCTAATTGTGACTTCATTTTCGTCTTCTTTCAATCACTTGAATCACTTTCAATCTCTGCAAACTTTTTAACTGAGAGTTGTTGATAACGAAGTGTCGAGCAGCTTACCAGTTTCTGAATTCGATCGAGCGTAGTGTCCTTCTGGGTCTAAAATTGTTTTGCCCAGAGTTTTTATACTATTATTACGTCCCCAGGTCCCTGGTTGTTTATCACCTAACGCACACAAAGCCCCTTTGTGGGAGTAAGGGAAAAGTGTTTACAAGCTTAAAACCGCACTGGTTATTTCATCTGAACGTCCGGGGTATTGGGTCGACCCCTAAGCCAATGACAGCAAAGTGTTGGGTCACCCCCCAGCCAATCACAGCAGCGGACGGCAAAGTGGGTGACCGTGAGAACGTGCCGCCTGGATGTCAATCAAAAAAATGATATCGTTGCTTTTCTGGAGAATTCAATTACTCACCGCAAACACTAAGATCTTAAAATGTTTCTTTCGGTTTCTATATTGTAACAACACCGGGGTTTATTCAGACCACAAGACCAACACTTAAAATGTAATCTATTTCAATGGAAATCTGCACGGGTGTGACATTTTTACACCAAACACTGGTGGACAAGACGGTTGCAGCATAGAGCAATATGGTTGCAGGCACGAGGTTATATTATGGTTATCCCCATAATCACTCAATCTTGGGTGTCGATTTCACAGAGAGATAAGAGTTATCTTAACTGTGCATCAATCTTAATTGCTCAGCCAAGTATGATGTCACAACACAGCACTGTGGTATACAAAATACTGACATACATATATGTCAGTACATGCATGTACGATGTGTGCAATTCCCTTTGTAATGTTGAATGCACGTGTAATTTAATGAATGTATATTGTTTAAATAATTTTAATAATAACCCTTGTATGAAATGAAAAGATAATCTGGATTAAATCGAGCCCTAATTTCCTACTAAAAATAAATAAATTCAAATTTTTATACAAGAATTCACACATATTGTTATACATATAACACCATGTTGCAAAGTTTAGTTTGACAGAAAAAACATTCTTGTCGGCCTACATTTTTACAAAAAGACCATTCTGTCGCCTGTGACAACCCAAACACATAGATATTGCACGTAGGCCAAACTTCTCCAGCTAATGTTTATTGGGTTTACAGAGTGTAAAGAAATCTGTGTCGAACCCAGCAATCCAGTGTTGTGTAAGGGCATATAATGGTGTTTCCCAAACAGCTTATTTGCATGACAGTTCACTCCACGTGGTGACAAGGTGTTGTCAACATGTCCACCTGTGTGCACTATATTCTTCCTCAATACAATGCAGAAAGGTTAGGTTACATATTTATTCAGAAACCCCCACACAACCATTGATTTTGTTTATAGTTTTGATGTATTTGTTTTTAAAGAGCAATATTCATTAGTTTAACACGCAAATTGCGGATGACTGGACAATGTCAGTGGGCGTGTCCGCCCCTCAGACAATCACTAAAACAAGGTTCACAACAACTTCAACAATTGCGGCCTGCCAATAATGTTTCTATTTACCAAAATACTGATGTTACCTTAACCTACTTTTTCAAATAAAGTTATCACGATGAATAACACCTAAATACTTGTATATATAGGTTTACCATTTCTTGAGGTTTCACCTAGGTAAGAACCATAGAGCTCTATGGTCAAACTCACACGATTGCCATCAGGCATCACTGCAAAAACGGGGGTGTTTCAAATGACTAATTGGGTGTTCAAATATCACAAATGAAACTTTTATTCAGTAGAAATAAGTGCTCAATTTAACGATTTTAGTGTATAATCATGAAACCACAAGGAAAACAGCAGGGAAATAATTTAGGCTAAGAGCCTACGATGAGTAACCGGAACCGTGTCCTGGTATAAAAACTGTCCGGTCAGCATACGTTACAAAATGCATTCCACTGACTCCAAAAGCCCTACCAAAGCCCAGAATCATCAGTGACCTACTTCACCTGCACAAAATATTTTGTTCTTCTGATCAGGTCACAAGCAATACTGCTACTCTCAGCTCCGACCATAACATACCATTGCTGAAGGGCAAGGTATAATAAGGAATACATACAATCAACATGACCTGATTGTAGTCCCAGCCTCTTCTGTTTCTTTGGAACAATGAGGCCACTAATCCCCCACAGTGGAGCCGGTGTCACCACGTGGTTCGTACAAACCAAAACATGGGACCACGAGGCGAGGACGCGCCAAAACACCGGCCGGTATTTCGATCTGGTAAAGCAGTTGTCAAGCTGGAGTAAACAGCCTGCCCAGCATGCAGCTAGATGGATTATGATTGGCATAAAATGGTTTATAAATCATTTTTTTTGTTTGAAAAGCAGATCACAAGATGTGTGTTTAAAGGTCACAGGCAGGTATTCCGTTACCTCGTGCAAGAATGCACCGTTGTTTGTATTGTAAAGAGAACCCTTGTTTCGAATAGTGTATAAGATTTAGCTTTACCTGGAGCTCCATGACCTGGACCTCCCATAAAACAAAAATTATGGACCTGTATGTCTACAAATACGGGAAACTATTTTGAATTGGAGGCTGGGAGTATCACAAAACAAGTATGTGCTTGCACAAATCTTCCGCTTTGAAAAGTGACAACTAAAGTCCTCTCAAAACAAGAACAAATTTATCAGTTTGACTATGCGTCATTTTATAGCATTTGCGCTAAGCTGCCCCAAGGTCACATTTTTTTAAAGTGCAATATAAATATTACATTTGCCATAAAACTTGCCAGTCAAAACACCACGTCATTATATATTATTTGTCACTGGCTCCCTGCTAATTTTGACTCGGCGTAGAAATGCCTAAAGCAATACTTCCTGCTTCCAACATAAATTTGGCACCAGCTGTTCCACAACGAAGAGCTAAAGCTTGGAACCATTTTGAAAGTCAAGCTCGTTGAATCTAATGGGACTGCGAGATTGACTTTTAACGACCACAAATCTACTTATTACATTCAGCCTGACCGCATTGCGCAAGAAACTTTCCCATGTCACCCGGGGTTAAGAACGTTACTGGAAAGGTTCTCAAGTTCATGGCAACAGAGATCAGTTTCTACGTGCACGTAGCCTCTTGAAAATTCTATTACGTGCAAAACACACATAATGTGACGATGTGACCTACAATCCCATGAGCAAGAACATTATACACGAGTTGCCATGACGTCACAACGAACTTTCAAGCATGTTGATCGACAGCAAAGAAATTTAAAGCAATTCTATAGGCTTGGTAGAGCTGGCAAAATAGCCACAGAGAAAAAGTTCATGCTTTGTGTGAACAACCATATTATGCATACAGTATGATATAACAAACCAGTGAAAGTTTGGGCTCAATGCATTGTGTGGGTCAAGAGACAATTGTAAAAACCCACGCACAACTTTTAGCATTGTAAACACATTGTCATTCATTTTAATTAACAACTACAATCAGCTGTTACTTTTTTATTGGTTTTCAGACAGGCCCTACAGTTTCTCGAATACAACTTCATTTCAGAGGGACATATTCACAGACAAAATGGTTCTAGTTATAAACATCATATTCAGTCGACTTTCAGGCTAAAACTTAAAATAATGTCTTGTACCCAATGCCTTTAATTTGGTTGAAACACACCCATCTTGCACACATCATTGGCACCCCCACAGTTCGTCATGCATCTGGTGTTGGATGAAGGTGCTTGAGATATGAAATTGACAGGCCGTGCGTGATAAACAAGCGGAACACTACCATTAAAACGAGTTATAAGGTACTGTACACCCGGTTTTTGTTGACACCTCGACCCTGGATGGAAAGGCATCCAAGGCATCAGCTTTTCAACCAATACACCTGCAAACGTGCGGTTAATAGCTATTTACATGACTTTGATTACCCGTGGAAATGTTCTTCAAACTTAATAGATGTTGACATTTCGATCTCATCAGCAAAGTGCAGTCTTTTGAGAGTGTGCTATAGTGGTTCAAAATTGGAACAAAGTTCTGGAATTGTAAACTTCAGAAACTTGGGTGTTTAAGTTTACTGACACCCTATCATAGGAGAGAATCAAACATTAACACCACAGGGTTAAAAAAAAAAATGTAATAACTTTTGCAGAAATAAGTATTGTTGTTTATCACCTATTGATGTAGTCAATTTTGGTATGACAAAACTCGTGTTGTCAACTTAACACCAAAGTTTGTTCTTGCAAGCAGTGTGGGACTACTTTATGGTATTGTTTTCGAAGGCAATATTTCTCAGGACGACTCCTCAAAGCTGTATACTAATTTATATGATAGTGACATTTATATCTAAAGACGCTACTGATAATTAAAGCTGCAATAATGAAGGTAAAAATCAACCCTTTATATAAGTTTACAGCTTGAATTGAAGAAGGTGTAAGGCTTGTAAGGCTTATTATGGCATGTTGTGTGGATATGTAAATAGGTCTATTGGTTGATTACGCAACAGGTTGGATTTAGCTGAAATGGCTAGGCCTATAAACCTTTGGCAAGTTTCCAAGATTATGAATGGACGCTTTGGAGTGGAAAACAAATCATACACAAGAATTTTTGAGGGGCGGGAAACAATCTGACAATAATAATATGACCCGCAACGAGATTCTCAAACGGTGCAAGCCCTGCACTTCCACCACAAAGAAAGGACAGCCCACGTGCTCTGAAACCTGCAGTTCAAACAAACATGGACCGTGCGCGGTGGTACTTTTGGAGTTGAGCCAAAAAGAGGGAGGGGCAACCACTGGGGGATGTTTACATACATTGATAGAATTTAATGCAGTGAATCAACGAAACATTCGCCCACATTTCTTAGCAATTAAGTTATGTCATAGGTTTACAGGATGCAAGTCCAGGAATTGAAGTTGCATTGCATTTTTTTCTTGAACTGGAAAGGTGCCGTAATAGTGACACTACATTCATTCCTAATAATCATAATAACTCAAGTTATGGGTACACCATTGTAAAGCCTAAGCTAACTTTACATTAGAACATTTTCATCAAAGTGAAAATGGTGGTATCGTTCATGTCAGGGATTTTCGCCTCTGAATGTGCTTCTTTAGATTTGTTACGTCGAAATCAGTATTGATAACATTTTGGACTAAAAATTGTTTATTTTGAATTTTCGGTCATTTTCCAAACATGTATAGGCAGGGCCTGGCAAGTTCCTCTTTAGATGCAAAGCCGCATCAAGGTCCATGAGAAACTTTTGAAGGGGCACGGGCCCGGAAAAGCCGGGGGGACAGAGATCCGTGTACCAGGTCTCGATTTCACGAACAGGCTGTTCACAAAGAACTAAAAGATTCAGAGTAAGATGAGTTTTCCGTATCGCCATATTGATTTGTTGTGTGACGTCACACTTTTCTAAACAAATTAAGGATAATTTGGTAATTTGCAGTTACGATCAATCTTAGCTCTTTAAAAAAATCGAGCCCTATAGTCGTTACAGGTCTATTGACAAACGAATATCTATAAAAGAAATAAACTGCAAGGAAATCGAATCTGATGAAGAAATAGCAGTTGATTAGTTTTCGAAAGTGCAATGAGGAAAATAAGTTCTATTCCGGCACGAGTTGGTTAAGTATACTCCAACAAACCGGCGAGTCTGTGGAACGCAATAGAATTACGCTATACCCTGAAGCATTCAGCAAACTTTACAACAACTTGGTTCAAGTTACTGCAGGCAAACATAGAAAGGAATCCACAATATTCTTTCCACGAAAATGTTTTGAAATGATCGTTAGTGCCACAACAAATTTGAAAAGGGGGTTAGGAAAATGCATTGTTTGATTTGACTCACACGGACTGTCATGCTTATTATATTACAATTGTGTATTCTTTATACAATTGAGAACTCCACAATGGGACATTCTCTGCGAATTGTACAGATGGTGTAAACAAACTTCAGGCCTGGGTTTTATATGAAAGTTTCACCTTGTGGATCAGTTGCTGACGTCATCCAAGGTCGTTCTTGTTTAGGTATCATGGGTATAGTAACTTCTGCTTGGTTTTTTTCCGTCAGTGCTCTGTTATGTTTATAAGTCAGCGAGAAAATCCCAGCTTGAAAGAAGGTTGTGATTGATTGACAGAAATTCTTAAACCCACGCTCTGTTTGGTTGGATTCCCATTTCTCTGAGACATTCTTTGCTTTGTTTTCTTTCATGTGGATTGGGGAAAGGGTATTATGAAGGTTTCTAAAGTGGGGATTTAGAAACTGGGTAAAACCAGAACTTTGAGATGAGTTGGGCATGTTAGAAGCCATTTGTGACAGGTATTGGACAAGATTAGGAATTCCTTGCAGCATGAAACACAAAAAACGTCAACAACTCAACGGAGTTTTTTTCTTCTTACGAACGAACGTATGGGTAGATGAACAAATCGGTTGATGGAAAAGTTCCAATAACAAAGGAGAGGAGAAGGCATACGTCACAGATTCCTGGAGAGAGGGGGAAGAGAGGTAACAAGTCACGCAAACTGGGGAGAGAGCTCCTTCTATCTTGATGCCTCCCGCCTGAGGAGCGGTCTTCCTGTCCCCATCAAAAACGCTCAATCGTCTTGAGTTATAGAGATCGACGATGCAACAAACCTACCATAAGGCAATAATGTATACATGTACATAGACCTTTTCGCAAATACTGGGGCGCGCGCGTAAAGCTTGGAATTAGATGCATTGTGGTCTAGCTGGTAGCAAAATTTGATTCATATATATCCCACAATGCACCTCATTCAACAGTCTGCGCTTGCGCATTGGTATTTGCGATAAGGTCTATTGTGTTTATGGGACCGTTCGATTGCTTTAACCCCTTTCAAGTCCTGTTTAATTTTTAGGATTTTGTTCTGTCAGAGTTCAGAGGGTTAATGCTAAATACAGTGAGACTAACCCTTCATATTAAAATGTGGTAGAGCTTTTGAGATATCATCAACAATTTGGAGTGGTTATGTACTTAAGGGAAGAATTAAATCCGTAACTTGAACACACTTTCGGAGAAAGTTTCATTTGCTTGCAACGTATCTCAGATTGAAAGTTGTTTACTTTAAACTTCTCGTTACTTTATACATTTTCAATCTGTGTTCTTTCCTCCATGTTCTTACCAAGTTTTCCCAAGATATACCCTCCCTTAAGAATTACAGAGATACGCACCTCAGCAGTCCAGTTTCTTGGAAAAAACCAAGTCCAAAAGTATTTTGCCACCAGTGAGCCCTAGTTAGCTCTGTGACATCCAAAGAAGACCAAGGTCGTGTTGTGGTTGGGGAGCCCAGATTGCGGTTAGCAGGGGCGCGTGCCATTAGTGATTGGTGTTGGGAACCTCCACTCAAATTAACTCAATGGTATTGTGATGACAGTAATAATAAGTTTGATATTGGATATTTGACATTCCCATAGGTTTGTACAGCGAATATCAAAGTTGCTTTGTCAATGTTGGACATTGTACATTTGACCCTCCCGTCGGTCTGTACTTGTACAACGATATTGGATATTTGGCATTCCCGTAGGTTTGTACAGTGAATGTCATACCTTGTACAACGATACTGGATATAGGACATTCCCGTAGGTTTGTACAGTGAATATCTATACCTTGTACAACTATATTGGATATTGGACATTCCCGTAGGTTTGTACAGTGAATGTCTATACCTTGTACAACGATAATGGGTATTGGACATCCACTTAGGTTTGTTAAGCGAATATCAACGTTGCTTTGTCGATATTGGACATTGAACATTCCCGTGGGTTTGTACAGTGAATGTCTACCTTGTACATCTTTGGATATTGGACATTCATTTAGGTTTGTTTAGTGAATATTAAAGTTGCTTTTTCGATATTGGACATTGGCATCCATTGTAGAGGTACAGTAAATGTCTACCATGTACATCGATATCGGACGTTCACGTAGGTTTGTACAGTGCATATCTACCTAGGACATCTATATCAAACTAACTTAGGTGTTATTATGCTGCATGGTTTATTGACGTCGACTTGCCTGTCCCACATTTTATTACATATTACACGGAACATAATTATTAGCTCTGGGTTTCTGGGAGGCACCAAAACTTAATAAAACCTTCAATCGGATACAAAAACTATGGCATAGTGTATAGTTTTTTTTACAGAGTTTAGTTCAGTTGGAAAATCCAATCGTGAAAACCCCAACGTCAACAAAAGTGACCACGTGTGCGTAAAGCCATGCCCTGGTATAACAACACAACCGTTGTGTAACAAAAAAACAGGTGCTGTAGCAATACACCCAGACCCTGGCCAAATAATAACAGTGGCATTCACATCATAACAATCACTGCTGATCCAAGAATCAAAATTTGCCACTTCTATCCCAGTGTAAAAAAGAGAGGGGGGGGGGGGGGGGGGAGGTCCCCGGATGAATAATAATATTACCCTGGGCAATTTGGCAGGATGCCAGAGGAGCATGGGGTTAGGCTCAGTGAGTCACCAGAACTTTCTTTTTCTTTTTAATTGCTACATTTAGGATAACAACACCTGTAGTATGTGGGAAAAGGGGGGTCTCTGGATGACGCAGTGGGGGTATTACAGGCATTTAACGTTAAAGGTAACTCCCAAAGACCAGTATTCTTACTTGTTGTATCTCAACATGATTGTATAAAAGGGGAAAAAATAAGTGAAAATGTTGGCTCAATTGGTCATAGAGAACATTATAAAAGAAAAAACACCATTGTTGCATTACTTTGTGTGCTTTCGATGCATAGTAGGGTTCAGCTGACTTCTTTATTAGTGAGAAATTAAACCTTTCTCGGAAACCACGTTACTTCAGAGGGAGCCGTTTCTCACAATGTTTCACAACTATTGCTCGTAACCATTTCTACCTTGATGTCGTAACCAAGTAAGTTTTTATGCAAACCATTATTTTGAATATTTACCAATAGTGCCCAGTGCCTCTAAGTGCTACCTTTAGGATATAAACACCTGTAGGATGTTGGAAAAGGGGGTCTCTGGATTACGCAGTGGGGTGCTAATCAAGTGGGTTGTGGTGCTTACTATAGCGGGGTCCACTCCCTTGTCGTCCGTTGAACTGGTGGGTGACGCGAAACACCACCACCATTTATACAACCTTTTGAAAAAATGTGGTCAAAACATGAAAGGGCGAGGACTTGATGGAAAACATTTCTAGAACTGCCCGTTGGCATAACATCTGATGTAAACAACAACTGTAAGCCTTTAGTACACGGTTGACTTAGCATGATTGATTTCTATGGTTTGGAAAGGTAACCGACATGGGGCATAGCAAATCGAAGTTAACTTATAGGCACTAGGAGTGGCAAAGTGTTTTTGATGATATTTGGTATGGCTATTTCAAAAACGGGAATGGGATCAACAACCACAGTGGAACAATTGTCTAATTCCTTCCTCAGCCATTAGTCAAATAGACCTTTATCATTGTGCGGCCATCTTGAGTTTCTCCCAATCCCATTGATATCAATGTTACCAAACCGAGGCTGGAAGAACAAAATATTCTGGTCCCTAATTGCAAAAAGGTTTTCAGCATACATTATTTTTATTCGAAACAAGGAACATGATAAAGATGGGGGCAGCATGATAAAGGTCTATTATTTTTAGGTCTTTGACCACATGCTGATTATAAAGTTGTAGCTTTGTTCAGTGAAGCCAATTGTGTGTAAATTCCAAAATTTTCATTGTAAATAAAGGTGTCTTTCAGTTCACATTATGCCAACATTTTTAAAGCACACCAGTCTTGGTAGTGTTTTGGTTACATACCTGTGTTAAAATGAAGGTCTCTGAATGAATGAAAGAATGATTAATGAATGAATGGATGAATGAGTGAACAACAATTTCAATTGGTCCAACAATGGAGGAATGTTCATCAATGGACAAACTATTGAGGGAGGAATGAGCAAAATGGCCACACAGCTTCGAGGGCACCAAGCTGTTGTTTACCCACAAACGTGTTCAACCACAAAAACAACATAACATTCCGGCCAGTATCTTCAAATCGAGATGTTTATATTGTATTGTATTGTATTGTATTGTATTGTATTGGCTTAGCAGGTTTTTATGCTGAATATGGAAATTACCCTAATTCAGACTGCCTTGGCTATCGCGTTGTATCCTTACCCGTTGTCTAGACAGCTTACGGGAGTGAAAACATAACAAGATCGAGTAGGTAAGCTTTAAGACATCTTTGTTTTCCTGATTCTCACAGGCTATTCGCGTTTTTGAGATTCTGTCCACGCAGGAAGAGAAATCCGTGGAATACACAAAATGCGTGGCGTTACTGTCAGTGTAACGCTCTCCAGATTCAAATGTTGAGGGGTAACTGATATACATTTTCCTTAAACCATTACTTAATTAAAACTGAAATGATTTTCAAAATGCTATACTATATCAAAACATGTTGAGTAACCAAGTAAGTTTAGTATTGCCACTAATACTGCATAAAAGCATGGAGAGTATTTCCTTCATCCATGGAAGTGATTACCCAAGCGTATAGGCCATATACATTCCCTTTTATTGATCACAACTCGCTTTTGGGTTTTTTAATAAACATTTCCCCATTTTGTTCGTTGTGAGCCATGACTACAAATCATGGTAAATGGACCATAAAACCATCGACAATGATTCATGAACAAAACAATGTACCGTCCTAAGGAAGTATCAGAGATCCACAAATTTGGTGCCAAATAAATTCAGTGCGAAAGTAGTCAGCCCTGGCCTTGAAAGAATGTGTTTTTGTCACAAAATCTATTTTTACCATTCAAAGGCGAAAGGGTCGTGGCTGTATGCAATAAATAGTCCACAACAAACAGAAGTTGACCCTATGACACTGTTGGGTTTCAGGGTCAAAAGGGGTCTTTATGTTTAATATATATAATAAATTACTGTCAGCTTTGGCTGTTCTAAAATGTTCTGGATATAACATTATTTCCAATTTCATACATGTTTTATTTTACTTGATTTTTTTTAAGAGAAACTTTAACCTTGGAAGCCTTTAAGAATCAGTACCTGGAATTTGTGTTTACTGTCTCAAGAGGAATATATAAAGCAAACAATTTCTTTGGAGAAGTGCCATTATATCTTAATGTCTATTTTTATGCCTCTGAAGAAGGTCCGGATTGGATCGAAAGCTAAGGCCATCTACCCTATTCATTATAATGTCTATTATTTTGATATAGAACATGCACATTAAACCACACGAAATCAAAATCAAGCCAAATCAAACCAAGTCGAAACAAACAAACTAAACCAACGTTGTCAACACAAATCAAATTAACAAACTTAACCAACCAACAAAACCCAAACCAAACCAATCGAACCAACTATAAACAAACCAAACCAAACCAACATAGTCGAATGCAAACCAAACTAAACCCAAATCAACGCAAAGCGTCGCAAACCAAAGCAACCAATACGTACCAAATGAAACCAAATGAAACCAAGTCAAACCAAACCAAACCAAACCAAACCATGAAAGTCACAACTTCTTCGATTAATTGTGCAAGGTAACAAGTAGTGTGGCACAAATAACTGATTAACTCTTCAAGGACACTGCCGGACTGGGAGTAAATACATTTACATTGATCTGTATCTGGCACAAAGCTGCGTATCTAATTAAGTTAGGGTAATTAGGCATACTGACCCCTGGGGAAGCTATATTTACGCGCCATGCATGATCACAATAATGGTGGTATTGTGTTACTCTTTACTAAAAATAATATAAAGGCATGATGCCTCAAAGATTTTAACCATAATATGGACCCTTGCATGTGACGCCATAAGCTCAAACAGCGCCCTCCAGAGGTCAATGAAGACCCATCATTGGCTGAGAGTTGTGCGCACGTTTCTATATTTTGAACTCAGCTTCTTGTTCCCAACTTTGGTCTCAGAAACTCAAGACATGCAGCGCTTCTTTCGGACTACGGCCACACTGACCAAATCCCTCGAACAGAAAATAAACGCCTTTCACGGGAGGCCCCTGCATCGATTCCTCGGCCTTCAGTGGCCCAAAAAAGGTATCAAACAATGTGTTTTATGAACCATTAGAGCAACCTTGGAGCGTCTTAATCGCCAAAGACGCCTGAGATGGGTATCTCCCAAGACAACAGCCTCCATTGCATTTATGCAACGGAGGGGTATACAACTTGGGCTACTGCCACAACCGATGATACATTTTCATTGTGCCTGAATAACCTAAGCCTGCCATCTTCACGTCCACAGCTTAAATCGCACCCTGCGCGTTGGGATATTACCTTGAGGATCCTTATAATCTTTATAAAAAGGGACCTGGATGTCATCCTGTTGAGCTTGTTTGTGTTTGTTGAGCAAAAGAGCAAAGAGGCAAAGAGCAAGTTCTACTCAATGCAATGAAACCAGACTTTACAATTAGTTCATTCGTTTGGTAACATTTCTAAATATTTTTTGCTAAATCCTCCTTACGTAAGTTCTTCTCAATGCACTGAAACCAGACTATATAACGACTGTTCTTTTTGGTCATGTTTCTTGAGTGAGCACACATCCCCAACGTTTAAACTTAAGCTTTTGTCAGTTAAGTCGAATGTGTTTTTTGCAACTCAAGGACATTTTCTGCAAAGGTTTGACACCAAGTCACGTATCCATGCCACTTTCTTTAAAGGGTGTGCACAACACTGGCATAATTGGGAGCTTTTGCGACGCTAGGTGGCAGCAGACTTACCAGGTAAATTCATTGTTCTCGGTAAATGTGCGCAAGCTCTTAGACCTTGGTTGGAAACGTCGTAAAATGTACATTGGTCCAAAAATTGATGACGGAGCCCAAGCCAGAGCCGGGACCCAAGCCGCAGGTTTTGGCAAAGGTACTCTTTTCGTTGAAGAAGCTTCACTATAGCAAGACGGCATGATCATGATGAAACCATCTCGGTAATTCCCCATCCAGTCCAAACCGAGACTGGAAAGCTAAATGGTCTGCCCCTATTTTGTATCAAGCATTCGAGAGCTATTAACTGCGGGCAGGGGACACGACCATGACGCTGGACAAATTTAAGTGATTATTCACTCATTTGAAATTGATTGTGAAAAATTTATTAAAAACATCAATTTTGCAGATGAAGTGCCTTTAAGTTTGAAGTCTGACTCTCATAAGCTTTTAAATCTACAGATCTCAGCTGAACGTCACATTCGATCATGCAGAGCCTGTTGTGATGAGACTCAAATGCAATGAAAGGATTCACCGCAACTAATAACAGGACTTCCCGCCTTCATTATTAGATTGCCCAGTCATCGACAACACAATCATATCATATACAACCATCAAGTTCACTACCCGTGTGTATAAACACAACATTCAATCACTAGATAGACAGTAGATACCCTCATCTTAACAGGCTGCTCGCTCTGGTTTAAGCAGCTTCTCAATCGTTCCAATTATTTTGGCTACATGGCCAAGTTTAGCCAGGTTACTGCGAATGTAAATGTGACACGAATTTTAACGTCACATGGCTGTTTTCGCAGCGAATGTTTCGCAGGAGAATTGAGCACAAGTCAACTGACTAGAATTTTTTCGTTTCGAATTTATACTTATTATTTACAGGCATCCAGTTCCATTGTTCTCTGAATTGTGCGCATGCTCAGAACTCTGTAAACGTGGATTTACCTGGTAAGTCTGCTGCCACCTATTAGCGGTCCGATGTTCTTAATCAAATTACAGCCGTTAAAATACATCCCTGCCATGGGTTATTTAAATTGCAAAATATAAATGATAAATTATAAATATAAAATATAAATTCAGCCTGAGGCCGATTATTCCTAGGCGCGTGCGCTCAAGTATAATAGCTTATGGCTCTTTTCGAATCCACGGCTTCGGCCCAGGCTAAAGGCTTGGCCCCGCGGTTGTTTTGACAATTTTGCGCTCATGACTTCTGACGAGAGGACGAAGCCTGAAGACGAATCCAAAGCTGAAGCCGTGGTTTCAAAAAGGGCCACCGGTAACCCGCAAAAGCGGCAAAAGAGGCATTAATCCGACCTCCAAGTTTTTCTTTTATCTTGTGACGAGTTCTAACTGCATGCAGTTTACATGGTTACTTTTTTTACTCCGGGAAAAATGGTCTTGTTGCAAAGTGAAGCAACTGAACTTTCAAGCACTGTCGAAATGTCACTGTTTTCCAGTTAGCTGCCAATGTTGACACTTAGCAGCTGGTGCGACAAGATTTGAGTTGTATCTTCACTGGCCTTGAAACTTCAAGTTTGAATGTTGATACATTTACCAGCTTTGATGGTCTGACTATGTACGTATTATTCACAAGAAGTTGTCATTTTAAATTTGCAAATACCGAGGTCGTCTAAATCATTTCCATCATTCCTCTATTTCCAAACATACCCTCGAATATGTCATCCCCGTTTACATTATAGGCAACGTTTCGAACTTGATGATTCAGAAACATGTTCAGAAAATAAACAGTTGTCAAAACATTATATCAGCACGTGTTGAGAATGATGGAGATATTAATGCCAGCCACCTTGACTTTTCAACAACAGAAGTGCAAATCATTAATGTGAATCGGATACCCGATATTAAGAAGTTGGTTTAAAGGCACTGGACACCGGTGGTAATTGTCAAAGACCAGTAGTCCCACTTGGCGTATACCAACATAATATGCTTCAAAAAATAACAATGATTTCCAAACCAAACAATCGAAAGTGTCAACCCATATTTTTTATTTAGCAACTCGATCTTGACAATGGAGATATGATATCAGCCACCTTGACTCTTCAACAACAGAAGTGCATTAATCATCATTGGACAATGTCGAAAAGGGGCACTGATGGTAATTGCAATAAAAACAAACTCAAATTGTATACATTAGCTTTGTTTTTGGGCGCTGAAAGAGTTTCAAACGTAGGGTAAATAACAGCACGTCATTGTTTTTGAGAGTAAAGATCAAAATAATTGAAGGGAGTTCGTCACATGTGCTATTATTGCGTTGAACAACAGAGAGAATGCGACAAAAACAGGTAACTTAGGAAGTATCAGGTTAACTTATGACAGCGGCTTTACCACACCTGCCCGCCTGCCGACTCTGCCCTGTCAGGACTTCCTTCACAAAGGGGAATCTCAAAGAAGGGTGAACGAGGGTTACAGTTGAATCAACTACAATATAGTGAACAATGCGGAGGATTTTGCTTAAGCAAAAAATTCATTGCTTAGTAAAATCAGATTACCGGCCAAGACTCATCTCAGTTGTTACGCTAAGTAAACAACAGCTTAATACTAGTCATAAGCAATGTATATGGCATGACATTTTGACCAGTAACATGTGTAAAATAAGCGAGCTATTTTCGTGCTTATACAAATTTTTTGCTTAAGTAGCTCTATGAAATTGGCCCCAGGCCTGCGAACCTCCTTTACTGGGGCTTAGCTGCCGCAGTTACACAAACTAAAGATCTTGTACATCAATGTTCATTTAGTTCTTACAAGGCAGTGGACACTATCGGTAATTACTCAAAATATTTGTTAGCGTAAAAACTTACTTGGTTACGAGCAATGGAGAGCTGTTGATAGCATAACACATTGTGAAAAAACAGCTCCCTCTGAAGTTTTCGAGAAAGAAGTAACGTAGTTTTCCACTAAAGTATTTGAATTTTATTCCGAGATCACAGAATAAGATGTTGAGGTCCCGAAATCAAGCATCTGAAAGCGTGACACAACTTCGTGTGGCAATGGTGTTTTTTCTTTCATTTTTATCTCGCAATTTCGACGACCAATTGAGTTCAAATTTTCACAGGTTTGTTATTTTGTGCATAATGTTGAGATACACCAAGTGAGAATACAGTTTTTGACAATTACCATTAGTGTCTGTCTTTAACATAATATTCAATCTATTTCCAACCACTGAACTAGACACGTGTCTCTAAGCTTCATCTTGTAAAATACTGCGCCATGGGTTTTCATCTCCAATAAAGTATTTGAAACTCAACATAAAAACTTCTGAATTATTAAGTTGGACAACCTCCAAAATCCACCACAAAACACCTGACAATTTATACATTTTGAAATACTTAAATTTCAGCTCCGACACCCTAGTGTTTTCCCCCTAACCCTACCCCCTAACCCCAACCCTCCCTCGTGCATATATCACGACATTGGAAACATATAGGGGTGTCGGAAAACAGAGCACTCACCCATGGACTGATTGATTGATTATTCAACCAACCAACCAACAAATAAAATAAAGAGAAATACAAGCTTTTTATCGTCACTGGTGCTGTTTACAAGTAAAAAGAGAAAGCAACTCATAGCTACCCGACATTGTTCCATCGAGTTGCTACGCTATGAACAAAATAATATTGGACGTCATACAGCAGGTGTCCCTGCCAAAGTTTTTGAGGTTAGGTGATCAGGTTCCCGCCCTTGAGTGAGGTCGCTGGGTTACCATGTCACTAGTTCTGTGGATTGTGTTCCCCACCTATAGGGACCATGGAAACACCCGTTCAACGGGCACAAAACAACCTCAGAAACGGGTACACGATACTGCGCATTACGTCATTGGTTTCGAGGTTGAAAATCGAAGCAACAACAAAAATCAAAATTTGTGTAACTTCAAGAAACCCATGCAGCAAAGAAAGTTTAAAACAAAACAAAACAAAACAAAACAAAAGAAAAGAAAAGAAAAGAAAACAAAAGAAAACAAAACAAAACAAAACAAAACAAAACAAAACAAAACAAAACAAAACAAAACAAAACAAAACAAAACAAAACAAAACAAAACAAAACAAAACAAAACAAAACAAAACAAAACAAAACAAAACAAAACAAAACAAAACAAAACAAAACAAAACAAAACAAAACAAAACAAAACAAAACAAAACAAAACAAAACAAAACAAAACAAAACAAAACAAAACAAAACCACCAAATAATAATTCTCCTGATGGCTACCAGACATTGTTCTGTCAAGTTGCTATGATACTCCTAATGTGAGAATAGTAACATTGGATGTCATGCAGCAGTTGCCCGTGCCAAAGTTTTTGGGGTTGGATGATCAGGTTCCCGCCCTTGGGTGAGGTCGCTGGGTTACGGTGTCAATAATTTTGTGGGTTGTAGCCCCCATCTAGGGGCCATGGAAACACCCTTTCATCGGTCACAAAAAACACCTTAGAAACAGGTAACGCGATATTGTGCAATGTCATTGGTGTCAAGGTTGGTAACCAGTAAATCATATAGCCCCCCCCCCCCCCCCCCCAGCAGTAAACAAATTCAAATGACTAAAACTAAAGTAAAATCTTGTAGGCCTGCGTTCAAAGGAAAATGTTGTACTGACAAAGACCAGTTTCCTCACTTGGTGTATCCTAACGAACGCATAAAATAACCGACCTGTACAAAAATAACCGACCTGTGAAAATTTTGGCTCATTGGTCATCGAAGTTGCACAAAAATAACGAATAGAAAAACACACTAATTGTTGCATAGAATATTTTCTTTCAGACGACTGAGAAGACCTAATGTTCAATGGAATGTAACAAAAATAATACTAAAATTCGAAATAAGCTCGAAATATTTGTAAAATATTGCCTTAGAGAGTTTTAAGGATTTCGCAAAGTTCGTATACAGGAAAACATCATACATGTAATAGATACACGGAGACATGGCCTCTGCGTTGCCGCTGTTCTTTGTTGTTCAACAAAGCCCTTTGCAAAATGAAAATGGCCCTGCCCTCTTAAAGATTCCAGGGCTGTTAGGGCAATGAGGATATTGTGTGTAACACAGGCGAATCACTTGAAATGAACAGTGTGTATGCCTAAAGGTGAAACTTTGTGTGATCATAAATAAAGATGTTAACAAATAAATATATATAAATACCTGAAGAGCTATAAATATGTTTTACGACTTTACAGTCGAGGGCCCATGAAAAGCTTCCAATGGAAACGATGTATCCTGGGGATTAAGTACCATCATGGGCATTGCCAAGTTCATGGACCCGGAGGCTGTGAATTCATAACATGTATTATTTGCAACAAGAATTAGATTTGTTACAAAAAGCATCAAACTGTGACGCGATTGTACGATCTGTTTACAAAACCACACAATAATTCAATTACTAGGTTGCTATTTTAAGACCTGGCTTTTACATGCGCATCACCGAACCAACAAAGGATGGGATATTTTTTCGAGCAGGCATTGTATGCAAATGCATTTTTCTCGGTTGTGGGAGAAACTTCTTTCAAATATTATTCGGGACTTTTAATATCGATCTGGAATAATTGTCATATCTGGTTTTGTGCCAGAATAAACTTTGCTTTGGGTCAACATCATTATGTCCTTGTCCAAAATAAGAAAAACAACTGAGATTTGACGGATATGCCTATTACTTGCTGTTGATAACTAAAATTGCGAAATCTTAAAAGACAGGGGCAATGTTATCGGTCTCATGTTGGCACGGTAATCCAACAACACTTTTTCTTCTTTGTTATCGCTCACAGTGAAAAAAAAGTACAGATCGAGCTGTTAATAATGTTGTAATTACTACAATACTTTCAGACAAAACCCCAGCTCACCCCCACATTTTTAGCAAGCAAAATGGTAGATAGTGAGAAATGACAATGCATGAGTGAGTACATTTTATTCAACTGTGATACTAACAGTTGAATGATTACTGCGATTTTAAAGTTGAAAAGTCCTGTTGAAGGTCATTTTCTGACCAAATAATAAATGAAATGAAATGCATTAACAACAACTCAAACATGGGATCTAGCCAACTGCAACCATGGGATGAAGTGAAAGCATCAGAGAAATGTTTGGTGGAAAAGTCCAAGTACCGGCGTGGCAGGAGATTCTGCAGCGGCCTCCCCTCCCCCCTCCCCCCCACCCGAGACCCCACCTACGGCGAACTTTTGAATGGCCTATCGGTCAACTAAATCGCTCTTGACCAAGCCACTATTAGTATAATCACTCAGGAAAGTACTAGAAATCGTTGGATTCACCGACCTTGTTTAATTTTTGCAGCAAAACTTACTACACATCATTCCGCACATCCCTTGAGAAAACACAATCTCCTAAAAACGTCAAAGTCAAGAGAGGGCTCACTTCCAACTTAAAAGTTGTCGAAGTATAGAGAGGCGAGTGGTGAGCGCAAACTCAAGAAAACAAAAATACTCGGGTGTTTAACACTCACTTCCCTTTGCTTTGGAATAATACCTCATGCTTGTTTTGAAATGCAGTAAAATATACCTTCGGAATCCAACACAAGTCTCACAAACAATAAAAGGCAATACGTATAATTAATTCTTGTGCAGATAGCCTGCTATATCAATAGTTGCTCTACACGGCGAACTAAGCGTTGAAGTTGAGTGGTCTCGATGGTTGGCGGTAAATTAAAAATAGTCAGTTTTACAAGGGCTCAACAACATGAACTTAGAGATTGACGTCAACTATACGCTGAATCCAACACACTTAAGGTTTAACAATCCAAATAATAAACTTATTAATGAAAACTGACATCGTAAATCCAATTCAATTTTTCAATAACGATGATTTGACTTGATTTGAACCCGTGACTGAACTCTCATTTATATGACGACGTTCTCCCTATTTATGTCAAATTTTCACCGTGTTCTCCTAACTTTTTAAAAGATACAACATATTGTTTCTTACCTTAATACTGCCAGGATCGCGACTATATTTTATGGCTCCGGGACGACAGGCGCTTATCTATCCACCTCCACACCACTCTCCGTGTGACAGTTACTTCAGTTTTACAAAGAAACATTAAATTTTTCTTCTGGCAGACCAAAGTATCCAGGTCCAGTCTCCGGACAACACCTTCACAAAGAACACAAACTGCCGAGTTAAAATTACCAATCATGGCGACCGCGAGGAGAGTGCGCGGAGAGTGTCCCGAAGTGTCAACTATAGAAGTGTTTATTTTTTTGTGCTGGAGTATTATGTAAGCAAAACATGTGTTCTGCACTGCACAAAGGAGTTAAACACATTGGCTTTGCATGCAGGTAATCATTTGTCCCAAACATTCCTTGTGTCCTAGTTAAAAGATTGTGCGCATATTAAGAGCTATTCACAAAACAATTGGTATGTTAACCAGGTAAAACGGTTACCAACCAAAATACCAAAACGTCATGTCGTGCGCTCGGAACACATCCAGGTCAAAATTGACCCCACCGGGGTTTGACCCACGAATGGTAATTAGAATGGCCCAGAGTATGTGTCAAAATGAAGCAAAATCTGTAGTAAAAATCCTGTTGTTTAACAAATTTCCGGAATCAGCCTGACCTAGACTCCTTATGTAACCCGGACATTTTAGGTGCCGTAATTAATTAACAACTGGTTTTCATGCAATAAAAATTAGGTAGTTTTTTTATTAGCAGACACCTTTTAAAGCATCATTTATTATTGTTTACAAAAGCAGCAGGGGTGGATTTCACAAAGGTAGTCCTAACTTCGGACTAGTCCATAGGCAATGCTACGAGATAGAACTAGTCCTAAGTTAGGACCAGTAACTCATCCTAACTTAGGAGTGGCCCTATCTCTTAGCATTGCTTAGGACTAGTCCTAAGTTAGGACTACCTTTGTGAAATCCACCCCTGTACGTAAAACATGGACTTGGACATTTTTAAACCACTTTCCGGAGTCAGCCTGACACAGATGCGGGTCAATCCACCCGGAAGTTTAGAAAAAGCGGTCATTAACTGGTTTTCCTGGATTAATTTTTTTCTTCTTTTGCTGACACCTCGTAAAAGCACTATTTGTTTGTTTACAAAAGTAGTACGGAAACATGGACTTGAAAAAAAAAACCTAATTTCTTTACAATTCACTGAACTTGTAGGCCCCTTCCTCTCACAGTGAAAAAACCCAGCCCCTCGACTCTGAAAAGCCACATGCCCCTGGCATGTGTTATCAGTCGATCACACAGTAATATCAAACAATATAAACAATTCCGTATTAAACATACAACACAAATTAGTGTAATTAGTTTAAAAATAATAAATGCCTTAAAAGTAGCACACAGTCTGCCTGGTAGTGGTGGTTGTATTCTGGTGGTAGAACCCCACCCCTCCTGAGATCAAGCTTTGGCCAACGGAGGGCGCTATTTATATAAACTCGTCAATCAATTTGCATTATTTTATGCAGCTAGAACAGGTTGAGGCAACCCCCTCGCATACCATTGCTACATGATGAGTAGCACGCCTCGTGTGTCAATTAATTAGCATGGTACGTGTAGGGGAAAAATTATAAATAATAATATTGAATAATTATTATGGCTTCGGGTTATTTGTCCATAGTGCAATGCAATACATACCTGTACATGTGGGTCTGGGAATTCGTGCACGATGTACATGTACATTACTGTTATTGCTACGCCTGTAGGGAATGTAAAGATGTTTGCACTAAAGGGGAATGCTTGAATTGAAAAGTCATTTTATGCACTCTTTCCTCCAATCAAAGAAAACTAGTGATAATAGCTGGAGAAAATAAGCTAGACTAAAATAAGGTAGACTAGTGGTCTGGGGTTGTTATATAACATGCACGACCTGTCCAAAGTGGGTGTGTGTGCATAATGCGTTTTGCTTTTCCTTTTGCTCCATGCTTTAATGTACTCATTATGTACACTCGTAGGCCTATACTTTACAGGGATACATTATCATGACAACCCCCATCAATTCATGTGGTGACGTTGAATTTGAGTTCATCGCACAACTAGCATTCACTCTGCTTAGTGTTCGGTACGGAGACTGCATGCGTGATCAACGCACGTTCAACCATGAGTATCCATGGTTTAACCAGAGTGTTCTTCATAATTTTTTTTGAACGGGTTATTCACAGGTTTTACCTGCAGCGAGAAGACAATGCTTATGTTTTCTCAAACAGCTAATATCCCAAATTTTCGTCTGGGACGGTCGCCGTATCCGTACGTCGCAGGATATATCAGTTTTGGGACATCCGCAATAAAAGTTACGTCATTAATTGAAATAAACTTTTTGCCTTACCTTAAATTTTGCCCCTCTAAATCATCATAATAGGTTTTTAATGGGTACAAGCTGGTACAGTATGAGCTACAGATTTGTGTGATATCAAAATTGTGGCAGGAAACCGTTTAAAAGTGTAGTTAATTGCATGGTTTTGATCGCCGAAAGCACAGAACCGACTTATACACTACGTGTCAATGGTAACCACCCGACATGTGTCCACATAATTGGGTGATTTCTCGTACGTACGCAACGGAGCTATATATGCGCGTGTGCTCTAAATAGCCTGCAACTCTATTGCGTTGAACGACATCGGTTGTAGTGTTAGCGCATACCTGATTTCTAACTCATTCTTTGACTAGCGTTTCCTTGCTAAAAATGTCTGACGACGATGTACAACCCGCTGTCGAAGAAAAGCAAGAGAAAGCCCCGGCTAAGAGAAAGAGAAGACCATCAAAAACGAGCTCAACTCCTAAGCCGAAAATCAAGGACATGGTTGAGGAGGCTATCAACGCTACCTACGACGCCCGTAATGGGGCTTCACTTCAGGCCATCAAAAAATATCTGTCCATGAACTTTGGCTTAGAAAAACCCACTTACATTCGCAGCGCCTTAAAGAGGGGCGTGGCCTCCGGAGACTTCATCCAAGTTAAAGGGGTTGGTGCAAGCGGCTCTTTCAAGGTGAACTCAACAATGACAGACAAAGCTGCAGAAAAGACCCGCAGACAGAAGGACTCTGAACAAGCTAAGATGGCCAAGTCTCAGAAGACCGAAAAGGAGGCTCAGCGAATTGCCAAGAGGATGAAGAAAGCGCAGAAAGAGAGAGAGTCAAAGAAAGAGTCTCCACCGAAAGCAGCTAAGAAAATCAAGAAGGTCAAGCCTGAGAAGCGAGTCAAGACCCCCGCCAAGAAGGTGGAGAAGAAGAAGAAGAAATCTGTGAAGAAGTCGCCTAAGAAAGCCAAGAGAGGCTCGGCCAAGTGAACAACTCGATTCACAACTCGGGCTCTAGCCATAGAGCCCCCACATATTCAAAAAGAGATGATTACCAAGACTGTTTTTACTGTGTAATATTTGTGTTGTGTTTTTAATAATCAGATACATTGTGTACATCTCCCAAAATTTACCGACTTTTATGAAAGCATGTCTGTACAGAGGAAATTTTTGAACAAGTCTGACAAGAGCTAAATTTTACAGTCGTTTGTGTCTAATAATCCCCTTATTGTTTTGAATTACTTATTTGAACAAATCCCCTCCCCAGTAAGGCCCTTTTCAACTTTAAATCCGTGGCCTTCACATTTGAATGGTACTTGACCCCCCCCCCCCCATTACATATTATTTAAAGTATTTGTTTATACAAAATAATAAAGAGAAAAGAGACATTAAAAAACAACAGAAAAAAAAAAAATAGTTCAAAGCAACATTTACATACAAATCGGGGAGGTGTTTTCAAGTTATTTCTGAAGTATGTCCAGTGAAGGAAAGGGTGGATGGTTTTTTTCTCTCCCCAGAAAAACAAAATTGATCTACTCCTCGGGGATGAGATTGTTCTGACTTTTGGCTGAATTAAGACTTTTTATGTCGGCCTGGTGACAAAAATCAGACAATATTTGTTTCCACAAGAAAGAAAGTGCTTTGGATACTGTTTCCAAAAGCTCATTGGAATCTGTAACCCCAGGGGTTTACCAAACAGTAGAAATGGCATCATTTCAATGAACCTTTGAATTTATATCCAAGTTTCAGACTTTTTCGTTAGTAATGACTCTCAACCCCGAATTCTCTCGTGCTGAGAATACCTTTCCACAATAAAGCTTAGAAGCCTCTTGAAGCATAATTTAAAGGGGTTATTGAGGGGCAACATTACGTAAGTGCTTTAACATGCTCCCTCAACATTGATCTTTGTCTCAGACTAATGTGAAGAACATTCACTAAGAATAGATGAACTATACTCAAAACAAACTGCTCAATAATGTCACTCAAGTACAACCAAATACTCACAACCAAGTACTAGACATTTTATTAGAATACAAGTACATGTTTTGCTCACTAAACTAAAGTACCATGTAAATTATTGGATTAATTAATTAAACTCGGCCAAGTGATAATAAATAGAGAAATGTTAATTACATTCTTGTACTGCCATGTACAACTCAAAGGACTCTTAGTGTAATGTGCCATTTTGGAACATGTTTATGGTGAAACGCGCATATAATTAGTAATATTCTATTTCAGATAAGTTGGAATTGACCAGTAGCTGAAGTTAGTTTCAATAAAATCTTTACAATATCCCCAAAACAATGTCACAAAAGAAACACAGAATTAGTACACTTTGATAATAAGGCATATCTTTGGACTAAAAAATATTATTCGCATGTTTTTAAGTTAAATGAACACAAATTGCAACAAAATAATCTCTCATATAGGTAGTAACATATACATATACTATTCTAGATAAGAAAAAGTGTTAAATTTGTAGAAAAATACCTGTAGGCAATTGCTCAGGAGGGATTCTAACCCAAGACCTTTGCTAAAGCAGATGTCTTACCACCAGGACAACCGGATGTGCACGTTCAGGCAGTTCAAATCCTATGTTTTCACAGAGTGATTTGCCTGTGATTTTTCTGCTTCACAAAACTTGTTATTATATCCCTGTTCTTTAAAAAAAAAGACTTAAAAATACACTTCCCCATGTTACGTGAAATGAAATGAGCTTGAACAAAGCTGTAGAATCCACAGTTCAACTTAAAAATGAAACAAAACCGAAGGGCGGCTTTTTATGATTTGGGGATAGTTTTGGTACACTGCTTTAAACAGTAGGATAAATTTTTATCTTTAAAAAGATTGATTGATAGTTAGCAATAAACTATATTTAAAGCATCATCTTATAAATGTTTTGTTTTTTTAATAAGAAAACCAAACTAGCATACTCCTCTTAAACACAATAAGTGCTTGACGATGCCCATAGATAAAGTGCTAAAATAAGAACTAAAAAAAAAAAAAAAACATAAAAGTGTAGGTTGCAAGAAGATATGATATAATACACAAATAGTGTGTGAGCAAATCCGGTTTATTCTGGGGAATTCTAAATAAACAAATCCTTTAAACAAAAATAGAAATTAAAACATACTTTGTACGATACATTGAACACAATTTTATACAAAAAAAATCCCACCAAAATAAACAGCTGTGTGAATTTTTAAACATTGCACATTAGTTCACAATTATCCAAATTAAGTAGATCAAACAAATTACACAAATGAATTTCTGGGTGATGCAGAAAAACAGATAAATTATTAGAATTTGGAAGTTAACAATTGTCAAAGTTTGGAAGTTAAGAGTATAGTACACATATACCTGTGGTGTACTTTAAAGGCAGTGGACACTATTGGTAATTACTCAAAATAACTATCAGCGTAAAACCTTTTTTCTTTCATGGTTATCTCGCAACTCCGACGACCAATCAAGCTCAAATGTTCACAGGTTTGTCGTTTTATGTATATGTTGAGATTCACCAAGCGAGAAGACTGGTCTTTGACATTGCAAATAGTGTCCAGTGTCTTTACTATTGGTAATTATTAGCATAAAACCTTACTTTGTGTCGAGTAATGGGGAGAGGTTGATGGTATAAAACATTGTGAGAAACGGCTCCCTCTGAAGTGATGTAGTTTTCATGAAAGAAAAATTTGATTTCGAGACCTCAAGTTTAGAATTTGAGGGTCTCAAAATCAAGCATCTGAAAGCACACAACTTTGTGTGACAAGGGTGTTTTTTATTTCATTCATATCTCGAAACTTCGACGACCAATTGAGCTAAAATTTTCACAGGTTTGTTATTTTATGCATATATTTAGATACACCAAGTGAGAAGACTGGTCTTTGACAATTACCAATAGTGTCCACTGTCATTAAGCAGAAAATATTGCTCAACAATTGTACGCTAAGCAAAAATGAGCAGGATGCAAGTCAGAAAATGTAAATGGTATTTTGGCTGGTTACCTATTCTGCTTAGCTACTTTGTGTGCTTATAAGCAGCTCTAAGAAATCGGGCCAAGACCTTAAATTCCTCAAGGCACCATCTTAGTAGCAAAGCAACACCTCATTCAACAGTCATTGCTTGCACAATGGGTACTTGCAAACAGATCTATAACATCTGTACTCCTCCAAAGTCTGATAAAACGTTCCAATGCTTAGAGAAACCTCCCTTTGCCCTTACCCTAGAATTGTGCAGGCCTACATGTTCTAATTATCTAGTTTTAGAGAAACATCATTGAAACTTGTGTTCAAGCTCTACTAACATTGTGCCTAAATACTAGATCAAGTATTTTAAATGTACTAACATGAAAGATGGTAACTTAAATAACATTGTCAAAATACTAATTATTTTCCTTTTTAAATAATGCACTTCAGTTTTGTTTCAAGGTGAAAAACGTTTTTAATTCTGTGGTGAAATGAATTTTTTCAATTGTTTCACAAAATCCCTAAATAAATAAAGTGAAGTTTTGCATCAAGGAAATAAACAACATTGGTGTGCTCTGGGTTAAAGTAAATGTATTTCTAGCATGGGCAAAATTTCAAAGAGATGTTAAAGCAGAAAATATGGCTGAACAATTGCTTGCTTAGCAGAAATGAGCAGGATACCAGTCACAAATTGTACATGCCACATTGTAGTTTAGCTGGTAACTCTATTATGGTAAGCATAATTTTGTTGTGCTTAACTATTTGAAAGGTCGATGTATAGGTCCTTTTTGTTGGTAAGCAGTTTGCAACAGTTTCTATTTTCTCATGAAATAAATAGTTCAACACCAACCAGCAATACATACATGCTTCCTGTTTTCCCATAAACATAGACACCTTTTCTGATTAATCTTTGATGACAAATGTAATTGCCTTTTTTCTTTCACGTAAATATCCGTTTCAAAATCTGAATAATTCACTTTCATTTGTCTACAGCATCTCTAAGCAGATTTACTCTGCTGTTTATCTTAAATATCCAAGTACAAGTGAAATTTGAATAGTCTCTTTTACCAGACTGTTTGTTACTTACAGTACCTTACAGTACAAAACATAACCTTCAGAGGAACTCTACAAAGTTGAGCGTTTGAGCATTTGAGAATAGACTGTGAGTCTCGAGCCTTATTTAAACATTTGGACTCGTCAAAGTGCCAATTTGTTTCCTTCATGCATTAAAGTAATGTCTGTGACACTTGCACGGTCTATAACTGCAAAACATGTTGAAAAAAGAGATACTACTCCAAATAATTAAGAAGTAAACAACTACAAAGAACATATCAATGCAAAAGTAACATTTGTGTTTTTCTTAAATACTTATTCAATCAACTGTGTCCTTCCAGTGTAGAGAATGTTGTACAAATTTTGCCCTTTAAAGGGGCTGTGTGGTCATGATCAACACAGGCCTGTGGCTGTACAAAGAATTCTGAAATCTCACCCAGTTCCTGCACGCGCCCACACACTTTCCATAGATTTGATATGGAGGGAGGGCATGCGCATGCAGGTACTGGGAGAGGGTCCTTACTTCTGTGTGCAGCCATAACCCTGCTTTAATCATGACAACACAGCCCCTTTAATGGTTGTTATTATTATTACTAAATCCATTTTGTCATGGATTTTCACATATATAGATCCAAGATCCCATCATTCTGAAGAAACGTTGTTCTGCTCGCTCATGTAACAGTCTATCAAGGTGTTGAAAAGTCTATTTACATTAGATTCCCAACCATAGTTTGTCTCTGGCCACAAGTAGCTCACTATGTTAGTTATTTGGTATGAGTTTTTTGCCTTTCCCACACAATGACAAACTTGTAAGTAACTTAACTGTTTTATAATAGTTCTGTATTCTGGTTTTGGCTGAAACACAGTCAATGGGAGACTTTTTGGTTGCGTAGTGGCAGCAGACTTACCAGGTAAAATCCATTGTTCTCTGTAAAGTGCGCATGCTATGAACTACCTAAACAATGGAAATTTACCTGGTAAGTCTGCTGCCACCTAGCGTTCCAAAGACTCCCATTGTGAGTTAATTGGTGAATTAAAACAGTTAAGTAAAACCCTGAAATGTTTCTTTTCATATTGACCAAGTCACTTGATTTGAACTCGGCCTTTCTCTGTCATGAATAATTATAGAGGTTATGAATATATAATTATGTCAATCAACCCTAGTATAACCACGCCATTTATACTACTACTGTACATAGTGAATATTCAGTAAGTATGCATTTGTTTTATATTATTTTAAATAACTAAACCATATCTGATGAAGTATCTACCTTTACTATTTACATATTTACAAAGCACAAAAGTAAACTTTTTTTCTCCAGTCTTCAAATATTATATATTCCATCCCTTAAAGAAGGATAGCAAAAACTTGTGAAGTCTCTGAATTGGCAGCTATTGCTGTGGCTTCGATTGGATTGCCGCATCACCATGCATTGAGGTATAGGTTTTTGCAACAGTCGTAGACAAAGCCGCCAGTTCGGATACAACCTTATATTGCAAAATCGTACAACAAAAAATCTTAATAAATAATGATGTCTTCAAAGAGCTGATATATATAAACCATGGATCCTTGTCAATCAATCAGCCAGAACTGTGGAGTTATATATAAGAACTAGAGGGCGCACTGGTGGTGTTGCTTGCAACGGGACCGCAAGGAGACACATGCGCCCATTCTGTGAATATGAATATGAAGTAAACGATGGAACTTTTGTTTATTGAACACAACGCAATGCTGTTTTGTCAACTTACAAAATGGCTGCACAAACACACACTGTGCGATGCTGTTTTGTCAACTTAGAAAATGGCCGCATGCGCGCATGCCGGGGCTGCGTCAAGGCCAGCGCGCCCTCTATGGCCAGAACCAACTGTTTTGACTGATAACCAAAGTATAGCATTGGTTTCTGAGTAAAGACCATGTCACATGGGGCAGTTTGCAGGAAGCCAGTTCCAGGCAATCACTAGGAAGAAAATTCATTCAATTTAACCACATGTTCTAATACTATTTCACATGGTGTTACCGCAAACCTCTCTTATTTTTTACTTCCACCATCAGAGTTTCAAATCCTACTTTAACAATTCATTTCACATTTCAGTTTTCATATTGTTTTCCTGGTGATACTGAGTTACAGCTATCAAGAATGTATCAAGAATGTATCTACCGCAGTGCTCCTTGTGCATGCAGTGCAGTTGGTTGCCTCCAAGTTGCTTGTAAAAATTTCCCTGAGTGACATGGCCTTTGAAAAATTATCCCCTTGTAATAATTCCTTAGTTAAACACTACAAAAAGGGGCAGTCATATTGCTCAGAATGCACTGCTATTTGTTCATGAACACAAACCATTCCAAATCTCAAGGGTCATATTCCTCTGCAGGTTCAAACTCAAAAGCAGTGAGAGATTTGCTCAAAAGGAATACTGGAAGCTTGTTCAAGTCCAACATTAAATGAACGCTCAAATATGATACAATTATTTATAAATTCATGCAGACAAAACGATGCCTCACTTCAATGACCTTGTGGATTGTTGACCTCATAGTAAATGCTGTAGGGTTTACTGCAGCAGGGTTTACTGTAGTAGGGTTTATTGCTGTAGGGTTTACTGCAGCAGGGTTTACTGTTGTAGGGTTTACTGCAGCAGGGTTTACTGCTGTAGGGTTTACTGCAGCAGGGTTTACTGTTGTAGGGTTTACTGCAGCAGGGTTTACTGCAGCAGGGTTTACTGCTGTAGGGTTTACTGCAGCAGGGTTTACTGTTGTAGGGTTTACTGCAGCAGGGTTTACTGTTGTACATGTATGGCTAACTGCTGCAGGTTTACTACTGCAGGTTTACTACAACAGGGTTCACTACTGTAGGGTTTACTTCACTACTGTAGGGTTTACTATAGCAGGGTTCACTGTTGCAGGGTTTGCTGCAGCAGGGTTGACAGCTGTAGGGTTTACTACGGTTGACTACAGCATGGTTCACTTTTGTAGGGTTTACTACAGCATGGTTCACTGCTGTAGGATTGACTACAGACTCGCGGTTGTAAGTTCCGTCAGAGGTCCCAGCTGAAGAGGTGGTGCTTGATGAGCATGTCTTGGACGCTATCTTTCAAGGTGGTGGGCCTCTGTTTAGACATCAAAAAAACGGCAAGATTTTTATTTCATGTACTTAACCAACGTTATCTTAATTGTGACCGCTAAATGATGATGATGACTAAACCACAAAGGAAATTGACTGGGTAAATTTGAACCTGCAAGATCCGGATTAATGTGTCGGTGTATCAGGAGTAATTGTCCCTCGGAGATTCTGTCCCCCCATATGGCGAACTATGTACAAACTAATTCTGATAGCAATCACATGTTGCACACGGTTAACCGAGACTTGCTTTGAGATTTATCAGCAAGTTCCGCCAGGCGACTTACCCCGATTCGTGGTTTACTGGCCTTGGCAATCGGAATCTCCCAATCCTGGGACAGGTTGAAAGCAAATCTAGACAGGACACGGAGCTCGCACTTGATCTGTACCCAGCCGGGGCTGCGCAGGAAGGACCAAGGGTGATACCACTTCTCAATGATGCCCTCGCAGGAACACAGACACTCCAGCCAAAGATGTAGCACTTGCTCACTGTAAGATTGAAATCAGCAAGGTATAATGATAACAATAACGTACAAAGCGAACAAATCCATCAAAGTGTTTATAGCGCTAAATACAAACATATAACATATACATATTTACTAGGCATCTAAAATGACACAAATTTGTGCAACAAGGGTGTTTTTTCTTTCATTATTCTCTTGCAACTTAGATGACCAATTGAGTCAAAATTTTCACAGCTGTTACTTTATACATATGTTGAGATACACCAAGTGAAACAATGCTATTTGACAATTACCAAACGTGTCCAGCGCCTTTGCGTGCCTAGCTCCAAGGGCACAAGTAACATGATCTGGATTCAAACCATAGAGTTATATATAAGAACTAGAGGGCGCACTGGCCTACATACCCGCCCCGGTATGCTCGCAGGCGGCCATTTTCTAAGTTGTACAAACAGGCATTGCTTAGTGTGTGTTTGTGCGGCCATTTTGTAAGTTGACAAAACAGCATCGCGTCAGCGTTCAATAAAAACAAACTCCAACGTGTACTTTGTATTCAACGCGCGTACATGATGGCGCGCGTGTCTCGTTGCGGTCCCGTCGCGTTTGTGCAAGAAGCATCACCAGTGCGCCCTCTAGTTCTTATATATAACTCTATGATTCAAACCCACACTCTGCTGCTGACCACACATGAGCTTGGGTCCTTTTGAACAAGACCACTCGGCCATGACACAAATATGACAGAGATTAGGACGAACAACCCACTTACTTCAAACCCTGACAGATGAGAGAGCGTAACTTGACGTCCATCTGGGCATGAGCAGTGTCGTGGGTCAGATTGACCGATTGGACGGATCTATACAGGAGTTCCTCAGGGGTTAATACTTTGCCATCTTCATCCAATCTGTAGGTTTTGCACAGGACCAATCTTGAGTAGACAGACTCAAAATCCTTCTCTACTTCTTTGCAACTTGCCTGTGTTTGGAAAAATACAAAAACAACTTTATTGTCGATGCAGGGGAACATTCTTTGGCCTCCTACATTAAAACACACCAATAGTAAATACCAAACCTGTAAAAGGATGAATTGGTATAATTGGTCATTACCTGTCAATTCAAGACGCTTTTGGACCTGACCATCACAAGTGAGCTGATTGAACTCCTTGAGAAACCCCCAGATCCCAAATGTAATGTATTTCGATTCATTATTTTTTGAGATATGGGTTAACAAACTTTTGACTAATTAATAGTGAAAGAGTACATTAATTGTATGTTCACTACTTGCACATGGCAACCCCACAAAAAAACAGAAAACAATTGCATCCTGAAGAGTCCTCCTTCCATTCTGATACCTGTATGGTCGTGCAATCTTTATGTTTCGTTTAACATAAGACACAACATTAAGGTGAATCGCTGAGAATCTGTACAAACCTCTTCAAGAAACAGCCAGGGATGACATGGCCCGCCCAAGATCGAAGGCTGCTTCAAACCATGCTCAAATATACCCTTTAATGTCGGACACAGCCTAAGGAACAAAAAAACCACAAATCATCTTATGATACCACAACAAAATAAAGATAAGATAAAACAAGATTTGGGGTTGAACAAAGAAAAACGGACTAGAGCGAGGTTTGAACCGGATTACTGTATCGCCGCTCTACCAACTGAGCTATCTAGCCCTTTGCTGGTGATCTTCCTAGTTTGTCAATATCTTTGTTTGGGGGTGCCAGTCAGAAGCCATACAACCGTTAACTGCCGTACAGCTAAGATGTTTGCCTAGCATGAACTAGTGTAAGCAATACTTTCTGCTTAAACAGCTCTATGAAACTGGGACATGGTCACAGTTATATTTATTTTTATACATAATTTTATACATTGTATTTATATTTATACACAGTTTTTTAATGATTCCTGTAAGTGGCGACTATCCGCTGTTGGATATCAATACATAAATAAAATAAAAAAATAAAAATATAAACAATAAATGACAAAGACTTGATACTTACGTTCCCCTAACTAAATCTGTGATGGTTTCTGTAACTGTGTCATCTCCAGCACTTGTGTACTGTTTGCTTCTCTCGTCTAAAAGCTCAACAAACTTAGCTGGAAACCAACCTGTAAATAAATTCATTCCATGTTAAAGGGAAGGTACACATTAGTAATCAGTCTTAAAATTAATGGCAACAAAAAACTAGGTCAGAAGCCTACAGCAGCTTATGATAGTATTAAGCGTTTCTAAGTAATGTGGTTATGTTAAAGGCAGTGGACACTATTGGTAATTACTCAAAATAATTATTAGCATAAAACCTTTCTTGGTGACGAGTAATGTGGAGAGGTTGATGGTATAAAACATGGTGAGAAACGGCTCCCTCTGAAGGGCCATAGTTTTCGAGAAAGAAGTAATTTTCCACGAATTTGATTTCGAGACCTCAGATTTAGAACTTGAGGTCTCGAAATCAACCATCTAAACGCACACAACTTCGTGTGACAAGGGTGTTTTTTTCTTTCATTATTACTATTTCACAAGTTTGATGACCGATTGAGCTCAAAGGTTCACAGGTTCTGGCATTTTATGCATATGTTGAGATACACAAACTGTGAAGGCCAGTCTTTGACAATTACCAATAGTGTCCACTGCCTTTAAAAGATTTGAATCTGAAAAGAGTTAAGGCCCGGTCACACACAGGCCTCGACAACGAGAACAAAAAATGAGAACGTTAAACATGCACGCCCTCGATTGGTTGAATAAGCGTGGGCGTATTCTGTGTGGAGCATTTCAATCATTAGAATGCGTTCTTTTTGCGTCATTATTGTTATCGTTATCGCTGCAGTGTGACTCTGCCTTTAATGTCAGAGGGAAGGGATTTAAACTGGTCACTAGAGACCGTCCGACTCATGAAAGAGTTTCTGCAGGATCAAAAAGTCAAAAATTTACGTTTGTAGATTCTCACCTCTGAGTCCATTGAGCTCACCCACCCAGCAATGTTCATCCTTCTGTGAAATGATCTACAACAATACAAGAAGTAATAATCAATGAATGCAGTAATGATAGGATTCAGCCTGAAACTGAAACATTGCTTTAGATGGGAGTATTTAAACTTCCAAACTATATTGAGTTTTATGTGCGCTAATTGTTTCTTCAAATACTCGAGTTTAAAGTAGTTTATGGCTACAAAAATTATACTGTATTTTTTTGGAAGTAAAATAGAGCTATAAAGTTGTGTCCCGCTGCAAGCTTTGTATGGTTAGCCAGACAAAGGTGTCTGTTGATAGACAGATGCTTTGAAGGGCATTGTTAGCAAACACTAACGAGACAAACTAAGGCTTTAGTAATCTATTTGACTCACAGTGATGATGTCATTTTTGCGGAAGCCAAGTTCATCGTCGTCGTGTCTCTCAAAGTCCAGCAGCGCTTTGGCCCTCCTCCTTCTGTTTCTTGTCACATCAACGAACTGTTCATGGTCCTTCTGGTGGCTCTCCAAGGAGTAATCAGGAATCAGAGGCTGTTCAAATAATGTGAGCCAAGATTAAAAGTGTGTTGGAAGTCCCCCACAAAAAGAAAAAAGAACAAAAACAAATTTTTTTTTTAATGAAAGATTGCCTTACATCACAAGGTCTGACGGCCACTTCAAGGTGAGGTCTACTGATTTTGGCTATCGACCCGAATCAACCGCCACCTGGGGGACATTGCCACCTACTCATGGGACTGAAACAGGGTTGTCCCTTTCAGAGTATGCAAGGATGTTGGCATGGCTATCTGACTAAGACCTTGTCATATGCGTGTGTGTACTTCTATATTCAACAGAATTGAAAGATATTTATCACATTCATAGCCAACATTTTTTCACAAAAATATTACACATTGAGGTATTACTATTCAATTGATTAACATAAGACCACCGGCATTGTCCAGACGTTAGTTTACTAGTCTGAATCACTAGCCTCAGCTCGGTGTCAATTTCCAACCCCCATGAAATTAAGGACTGAGCAGAAAGCTTTAGACACAACCCTGCCGGTTTGAAACGATTGTTTAACCCCACTCTGTTAATCCCTTACTAATCTCCTTCACTCACTATTTTAGCATTCTTTGGATCAATGGATTGGAAGTGTCGTCCGATCTGCAGGATGGACTCTCTGAGATCAGAGACCAGCTCCGTCTGTCGAATATTCTTGGCTTTCAGATCATCACTCTCATTCAGCCCTGTAATAATAGAGAAGAGGTCTTGGGTTTTAGTGTCGGTCTTGGGTTTAGCAGAGTGGTATCTTTCCTTGCATGTCACCCAGACTAGAGCTGTTTATTTAGAAAGTTGCGACAACTTGCGATTGGAAGCCATTTTGTGTAAGGAAAACGCATGGGAGAACACAGGGGGACAGACTAGTCTGCCCACTGCATTGTGCTGCAATTGGACCGAAAATAGCTTCCAGTAACCACCTGATCGGTCCCTTTATGTTGCAACTCTCCCAATACACAGCTCTGACCCGGATGCAGACAACCTTAGATAGTTAGATTTTTTTAGGTTCACTAGTTTCATCACAACTCACCAAATAGGCTTCCCATGAATGACTTTTTCCTGTGAAGCTGTCTTTTGTGAATATGCTGGGGGGGGGGGGAAGAAAGTGGAAACATTAATGTGATTCAATACTTTAGAAACCATTCATGACTGTATACTCATCACAAAAGGCCAAGACATTGCTAACATTGCTCATTTCTTCAACCAAACATGTTGTCAGTAAAAATGTCAACAGAAATAACACGAAACGATTACTTTTGTGTTTTGGAAAGTTTCATATCTGGACATATTTTTTTATGTCCTTTACTTTGACCTTTTTGTGCTGATGGAAGTAGATCAAACCTTGCGGCCTTTGCGGCCACTATGGGCATTTTGAAGTGGGAAAAAAGGAAACCTGTATAAATATTTTTCATTTTAATTTTATACTTTAAAGGTTAAGTTGAAAACCACTTTATTGGTCTATTTGTCTTATTTTCCTTGCTGTGTGTGGTTCCCCCTCCTGTGCGCCTTGAGCACCTCATTTTGGTGGATTTTGGCGCCCTATAAATATTCTTTATTATTATTATTATTATTATATCAATCTATGCCCACACAGGTATCCATTTACCACTGGGTGATGAGAAGCATGGTTAGGACTCTAACCCACAACCTGTTGATGACTCAGGAACCAGAGCTTGAGTCTGATGCAGTAAACTGCTCTGCCACGACATACCTCGCAATAAAGACAAATAGTTCCGTTTTACCCCGAATCTGTACGTTAAAAACACAAATCTTTGAACCGTTTTTTGTTCACCAACCTGCTTTGGTAGATTTCCTGTATTTTCTGGATTAACAATGGCCCCCTGCTCGGCCATTAGGTAAGCCAAGTGCTTACGTCGGTGGGTGTCGACAATGATGTCAGTTAGAGACGCCGAGTGTTTCATCCCGACCTAAGAGAAAATACCATACCAGAAAGAAAAAACATTGAAAAGTTTGAATTGTTTTTGAACAAAAAAGGCATCAACTACATGTTGTTAGCAATCTTCAGAGCTATCATGAAGCGGCATGCACTAAACTGTACTACTTTGCACATGACCACTACATTGAATCCACCACAAACCAATGGCATGTTGTGATTTGATTTGATTGTCCAACATAATTTGTACACAGCCAAAGCAATATAAGACTCTGTCTGAAGTGTTGGCTACGGCTACATCGCAGCGTCATCATGCGCTGAAGTATAGGTCTTCCTTAGCTACACCCTTAGCAACAGCTGTAGCCATAGCTGTAGCTGCTAATTTAAATAAGGCTTTACTTGGTATTTGCTGGGGATTAATAATTACATGCACTAGTTTGACACAACTCTTCCAGTTTCAGTGGCTGAATCTGCTTCACACATACACAATGATTAGTCACAATTATTTCTTAGGGTGAGAGTTGGGGGTTGGGATCCCACCATCTAAAACACTTTTCACAAAAGAGCAAGTTAGCAGTAGTCGACCCTTGCTGAATTGCTGGTACTGGAATTATTACAAATTGCACTTCATGTGAAAGGACAATAATGTTTGAACTATCAAGAGTCCCTTGTTATCTCAAATTTGTCGTCCTTTATGGACATTTAATAAACATTGTTGTGTTCTCCCACAGAGTGCATTTTGTAAATTTTCCCAGCTACATGTATGTTACAATAAGCTAAAACAAGAAACCCTTGCTGCCATGTGAAAAGGGCTTTAACAAAACACTCCATCTATGTAACAAGTACCAGGAGGGGTGTCGGGGGAGAGGGTTTAAACAACAAACTCTGCCACACATTGCCAAGACACACAGGTAGGCCTACTTGTCAAAGCTCTGAACCAAACTTGTGTCTATTATAAACATTCATGCGTCTGTAATTACACAGGCATGTTGCAGTGTTAGTAGGCATTCACTTTAAAAAGTTCTCTCACATCTCTCATGCATCCTAAATCTAATTTTTTGTTTCCATGTTTAAAACAAAACGTTGAGCTTAACACAAACAGTGCAAAATCAGGTTCAAGACAGCCAAGCGGACGGAATAGCCTAGAATACCGGGCCCGCATTTAAGCCCCCGAAGCTTTGAAGAAAAATTACACTCTAGCTCGGTTAGTGTTTAAATAGTTTTAGTTAGTGCTTGAAAATGGGTTAACTCACTTCATATCAATTTAGTTTCACTATTACTACAACATACAGACTACCATCTATATATCTCACCATAGAAATATGTATTAAATAAAATGCACGCTAAAACTACTAGTTGATGTTTTGTTTTAGCTATTACTGGAAGTACTACAACTACATGATTAATGATAAGTATAACTAAAAGTGCACTTGGTAAAGTCTAATACATATTAAGCTAACTGAGTCCACTATTAAAAGCACATTACAACCAAAACATGCATTTTGTGTATTTAAAAAAATATATGTATATATATATATTTGTCTATGTTCCGGGAAAAAAATGAAAAAAATCTATAAATCAATGTTATAGGTCATGACATTTTATTTAAGTAATCTCAACCGACATTGTCTCTCAATGTTAATGTAAGGAACGTCCAAAGTTTCAATGTTTTTTAGGTTGTACACAGGAGTCCTTTTGAAAAACTTTCCCCCACCTCAATGTAATTTTTTTTTTAAATCTTTTAATATTTGTGTATATTGTTTAATTATCAACACTTTGCAAACTTTTTAAAGTTGTGAGTGGTCTCTGACCCAACCTCCCCTACCATACTTTGTACGAGTCTTTCTCGAAGACTACATGACAACAAAACACACATTAAAATATACCTAATCATGTGTGGTGTCTGCAATTTATACCATCGACAAGTCCTTTTGGTTGGTAAGCAGTTTGCAACAGCTAATTCTATTTTCTCATACTTTGTATGATTGGAAAATGTTGAAAATTTGCAGTCCCTTACCCCTTGAAAAACTGACAACTAAGTTTGAGAAACACAAGAATAATTTCTTCACTTCAAACGAGTGCTGTGATCAATATGACAATTAAAATGGTAGCTTTTCAGAGTAAGAACAAAAGTGTGATTCTATCAACTAACTGTTTCGTGGTAAATCTTTAATCAAATATTAGACCAAAATGCAAATTTATGAAATCAGGTAAATTAACTCACATGCATTTAATTATTGCATTAGTAGTAAATATTTTGTATTAATATTATTCGGAAGTTTACATTCGCATGCCGAAGATCACATTTTACCTTGGTGTAGTTTTACAGATTTACGAAAGTAGAAACCCTTTCACTCTAAAACAATGTCTAGCGACACAAACAAATTAAAAACAAATAAGCAAGGAAATAGGGGTTGCTGGTCACAAGACAAGCGGACGAAAAGATGCTCTTTAAAATACTAAACCGTTAAAGTTTGATAACTGACCTCACAAGCCTTCTATGGAAAAGACAGGCATAGTCAAGTGGAGCAGGAAAGGAATGAGATAAAAGGTAAGATTGTCGTTGTTATTATCAGAGTTTGGTGATATATAACTGCATTTATAATAAGTCATTGTACGTTAGATTTAAAATGCCCCCAACAAACTCAAATTTCTAATCCCAAACTTATTGGGTGTAAATTTATATTCTGTTCTTATTTGTAATTTCCGAACCTTAACTGAATGGTAAGCTTTTTTGCAAACTCAATTCCAGAAATCACTACAAAAGTATGAAAAACAACACAGTTTGATGTGAGAGGGCTGTTAAAAAAGCTCAAATTATCCTTGTTCTGATCATAAGGTAGCTCATACATGTAAGTTTTTGTCAATTTGTATCGTATCTTTACCATTTTCATCTTACAGACCGTGGACACTATTGGTAATTGTCAAAGATCAGTCTTCTCACTTAGTGTATCTCAACATATGGATAAAATAACAAACCTGTGAAAATTTGAGCTCAATCAGTTGTCGAAGTTGCGAGATAATAATGAAAGTAAAAAACACCCCTGTCGCACATAGTTGTGTGCTTTCAGATGCTTGATTTTGAGACTTCAAATTCTAAACTTGAGGTCTCAAAATCAAATTCATGGAAAATTACTTCTTTCTCGAAAACTACGTCACTTCAAAGGGAGCCGTTTCTCACAATGTTTTATACTATCAACCTCTCCCCATTACTCTTTAGCAGGTGAGGTTTTATGCTGAGAATAATTTTGAGCAATTACCAATAGTGTCCACTGCCTTTAACCATTATAATCATATTTGAATGATGAAATAGGTTGATAATAGATAACTGCATTCATAAGCTATTTGTAAATTTGATTTGAATCATGTCTTGTACAATTCATATTTTTATCCGCAACTTTTTGGGTGTAAAGTTTTTACAACTATTTTTAATAGTTTTTGAAATATCCACCTTTACCATTTTCACCTTTTCCACAATATATTAAATAAAAAAATGCAAGAGTCAAGTACACTGCAAGTTTGTTTAAATGTACCAGCAAATGTCCATATGTGTTTCACTGGACATGTACATACATGTACATGTATTGAACTGCATATTATTCAGTTTGCAGTTACACCATAATCATGTATCTTTGCTGTGTAGATTTATTCTTTGAGAGCTAGTCTTGATATTTATTCAACTGCCACGAACTAGAGCTTGGGGAAACTACTTATCTCTGAAAAGAACTGCCCTGCTTATTAAGTACCACCTTGGGAGGTAGGAAATTGGCGGGGACGACTATTTTCGCTTAGTCTCTGCCAATTTCCTACCTTCCCAGGATAATAAGCAGGGCAGTTCTTTATAGAGTTAAGTAGTCTCCCGAAATAAAATGGCAAGACAATTTCTCAAAGAACAAATCTACACAGCAAAGTTGATATATTTACACATGGTGTTACTGCAAGCTAAATACATACATTTGATACGACACCATGTAATGCCCCAAACGCCTGCTTTAAGGCATCACAGACAACTGTCTGCAATGCTCCAAAGCTTTTCCTTTTGTCCTTGAATATAATTATTCAGGGAGAATAATCCCTTTAATGAGGAAAAATCATCCCATATTATTAAATCGAAATTAAAAACCCAAAAACTTTGAGTAACATGTAACTTTGGTAGATTCGTCCAATCTTTTTCTATTGTTCACACATTGCAGCCATTTTGTACTCTGCCACTTAAAGACACTGGACACTATTGGTAATTGTCAATGACTAGTCATCACAGTTAGTGTATCTCAACATATGCATACAAACCTGTAAAAATTTGAGGTCAATCGGTCGTCGAAGTTGTGAGATATTAATGAAAGAAAAAAACACCCTTGTCGCACCATGGTCACACAAAGTTGTGTGCTTTCAGATGCTTGATTTCGAGACCTCAAGTTCTAAACCTGAGGTCTCAAAATCAACTTCATGGAAAATTAATTTTTTCTCGAAAACTACGTCACTTCAGAGGTAGCTGTTTCTCACAATGTTTTATACTATCAACCTCTCCCCATTACTCAAAAAGTTTTATTATAATAATTATTTTTAAGTAATAACCAATAGTGTCCACTGCCTTTAATAGTTTGAATACACCCTACATCTAAATGACACTGCCTACCAGATACACATGAACAAAAATAACAAAACATTCTGTAAAATTGGAAGACCCTTTGAGGGCTTAAATTTGGAAGGAAAATCTGCAAGACTGCAGGGCTTGTATTGTAGCTCACAATATTTACCGGACCAAAAGTATTTTACAAGACTGGAATCAAAATAAGAGGGGAAAAAAAAACAAAGGACAGTCTATCAGCACAGTTTAAAGGCAGTGGAAACTATTGGCATCTCAAAATAATTATCATCATAAAACCCTTCTTGATTACGAGTATTGAGGAGATGTTGATAGTATAGAAACATTGTGAGAAACAGCTCCCTCTGAAGTGCGTAGTTTTCAAGAAAGAAATAATTTACCACGAGTTTGGATTTCGAGACCTCAGATTTAGAATTTGAGGTCTCGAAATCAAGCATCTGAAAGCACACAACTTCGTGTGACCATGGTGCGACAAGGGTGTTTTTTTCTTTCATTAATATCTCGCAACTTCGACGATCAGTTGAATTCAAATTTTCACAGGTTTGTTATTTTATGCATATGTTGACAATTAATTACCAATAGTGTCCAGTGTCTTTAACAAATAAACTGTTTGTTTTTTAAAAAGCACAAAGACATAATGAAATGTAACTACTATGATTATTCTTATTATTACCAGTTGTTTGTGCATACACAAATTGTACCTAAAAAATGTATTTCATCATTTGGGATCTTGAGTTCACTATAACATGATATTTATCAATATAAATACTTAGGATGCAAAGTAGGCATTTGTGCATGTACGAAAATGGTACACATTTTATACATGTTGTACACTGTGTAATACTAGAATAGTGAACAATATGTTCTCATAAATAAATAAAGCGATTTGTAATTGATAGCACTGAGGTTCTGTGCCATTGCGACACACCCTTATCATGCTGTATGTAGCTATTTTGTTCATGTCAGGTGCCCTGTATTCACACAGTGAATAAACAATCACACACAATAAAGGGAACAATCCAATCCAGTCATGGTTTGGTCGGGTCCCACTTACAGACAAAATATGTTCCTTGGAAAAGAGTTAGAACATTTTATTGAGCACAAGGGCTGACCTACATGTACACATGGCGTAGGCTCCAATAGACTTTTTTTATAAACCAAAAATTCAACTTTTTCAAAGGGCTAAAAAATCAGAAAACATTTTTAAGTAGGATGAATATCATGCCTGCAATTAAGTGGGAACAAAACCAGTTATCTGTGCCATGTAAATGAAACGTGAATTTAAAAAATAAAAATTTGAAAGCATTTTTTTATAATAAAAAAATTGAGCCTCTGGAGCTACTGAGCTACAAGTAAGATGCCATCTATAGACAAATTATGTCACCAGCTATTACATTACGCATGAAACTCTTACCAGCTTGAGTAAACTATTCTACATTTTTTTTTTTAACGATAATAAACGCTTTAACCATAAATGTCTACTGCCACCTCTCCATACCTACTGATAATGAACTGTGCATAATGATTCACATGTAAATGAACACCATAGCCATTTCTTACCCCCAAACAGATCTTACAATAGGTTCACATTTAAGTGTAACAACCACAGTGAATGTAACACACACAGGGACAATACAAAATATCACCATTAGACCCAGGTTCCACATGATGGGTCCACGGCCTGTGTGGTACACATTGCTACAGCTTATCCAGAGTGGGAACTTAAACAATGAGTTACAATTTTAATTATGAAATATTTTCGATAACTTACCTGCACAAAATAATTACTCCGAACCACACAAGTTTTGTTTGTTTCTGTGACCAACTTATTGTTTTTAAACATCGCCCAGGAGAAATACAATCCAGACTGACAAAAACAGGAACAACAAAACTGTGCCAACAAAAACAGGACATTTTCTACAAGGTGTCTTCCACAGGAAATTCTTCCCATCTGTACTACACTATACCTCTACCATCTTGCGTCCAATATGGATATCTCTTATTCCAATTCTGTGAGCACATACTAATCAGCATAGAATAGAATCTGCATTGCCTTTGCACGATTGCGTTCCAGCAACTTCATGTTTCTACATCGGCTGTGCACTGAAATACGCATTCTTATTTGATTTCCTAAGCTGTCGTTGCTGTTTGTTTACTTGATAAGCAAGCCACTTTATTGAGCTGACCCACCATAAAAATGAGTGAACATTTTACTTCCCTAAAAGTTCTACTGGGTCATGTGTAGTTAAGGACAATACACCACTTCACCAGGGCCCAATATTAACGAGATAGAAAGAACACCATTGGATCAGCACTGATCAAACAATGTATTTTGACTAGTCTACTTCTATCATAAGGCATGACACTTGACTCTAGGGGAAAAAAGTAGGAGAGTTCTGTTTGAGTACAGCGTGTGACTTTCATTTGCAATGATTGGATTTTTATTTGCAAAAAATCTAGGCAGCTAATTGTATAATTACTTAATTATATGCACAAAATTGATTCAAAATGTGTCGATCAAACCTACTGATCTTTTAAAACCTGGTTTGACATTTTATCTGTCGTGATTGGATGCAGAATTATTCAGAAAGGATGTAAAATTATTCAGAAAAGTAGTTTGCAGTGCTGCAAATTAGCTGCGCATCTAATTAGCAAATTATGCAACTTTGAAGGCTTTTCACTAATTATTTTTCAGTAGATTTTTAGTCTCTCTGAAATGCATAGAAGTAGCAGAAAAAATAATTGTTGCAATTAGTGGTAGGTAAGGTTAAGCAATTAACTAGCTAGATTGGCTGGACTTTTGTATAATTTTGTTCATGGCTATTTATTGACAGTTTTTTTTTAGTTGCAGATTTTTCTGAGAGCAAAACAAATCAGGAAAGTATAGGGAGTAAATATCCAGCTTGTCAGTTGTATATTCAGCCGGAATAAAATTTGTGGACAAATTTAATTATGGGGCGTTTTTATCCAAGTTATTTTATCTTGGATCTGTATAATTATCAGGGGTTGTTATCAGCTAGTATTGTTAATGTATTACTATTTGTTTTTTATTGGGAATTCCTGGTCAGGATCCGGGTCAATTCTAATCCGGCTTTGTAGTTCGTAGTTTTTCAGGACAGCCAAATAGAAAGCTACAGCAGTTTTTAACATGAACTGTACAAAAAATAGGCAATAACTGTCAGAAATAGGCAACAGGTAGCCTTGTTTCAAAGACCAACAGATCTTGGTCTGAAATTCAGTCATTTGAGTCACACAGTCATGCGATGAGGGTAAGATTAAAGGGCATTGAAACAAGACTGAGACAGGGCTAGATTGCTCAGTTTTTAAATAAAATTTTGCCTCATTTAATTTAGAGCTTCTTAAACTGTCTCTGCTTAGAAGACTAAAATAGACGACAGTCACAAAGAAAAATTTGGCTGGTAACCTGTTCCTACTTTTAAAAAGCAACTTGTCTCTGTGCTAAGCAAACTCAAACTGTTCTAAGCAGCCTTTAAAAAAAACCTGTCTTCTTGTACTCCAAACATCTTTTACGCAAACTAACAATGAACTTAAAATATAAAATCAATGCAAATGAGATTGATATGCAAATTAGTATGCCCTCACTCGCCAATGTTATCACCTTTGACCCCTGATATCACCTTTGACCCCCGATGGCCTGGTCCCCATGTATGGTCACCAGTGACAGTTAGGGGCAGCTGAATGTTAGACTTACCCCGCACAGAAGACAAAATGTGTGTGTACACCACGGTAAGGCTACTGATACAGCTTCTGTTTGCTGCTGGAGTTACACACACACATAATATTTTGGGAGTTACACTCAACTTTGAAGAAAATCAAGAAATAGTTCCACTTTTCCACTCAAAATTTATAACTCTTGAAAAATCAAACAGAGCATACCTTACCACACAGTATAAAGTTTGCACTGGGAGAATAAACAGCTACATTTGTTTTGTTTTCTCTGAGTTCACAGTGTTTGATACAAATGGACAAATTTGGAAGTGGTTAACCGTCTTTACAGTATAGAATTCCAAACAATTCTGACTAGCCCTCAAAAGAAAGAAAAATCTCTTCAAAGTTAGTAATTGTAAAGTAAAGTCTCAAATAAAGTTTCCAACTTTTTAAAACCAAAATTATTTTGATTTATGCTCAAAATAACAACACCTCAACTAACAGGGCCCATTTTAATGACTCTGCTTACCATCGAATTCTGCGCTTGCAATCACCATTCTTTGCTTACTGTGAAAGCAAACATTTTCTGTGCTAGCTGTGTATTAAAGTGAAGTTAACACGGAGTACAGACACGCAATTCTGCTTCTGTAAAGCATTGACTCTTTGCTTACGGTAAGCAAAGCCATAAAATTTGCCTAGAACTGATGAAGCCTAGAACTGATGAAGTCCTAGACATAGATATGTTCCATACTACTGCATGTCCAAAACCAGTGTTTTGAAAATGTAATTTTTTTAATGAACAAAACATACCGGTGACGGTGTCAATTGTTGTTTTCTGAACACCATTCTCGTTGATATAGCAGCCATACAGTATTACACACAATACCCCATTATAGTTCCATCAAAATATCAGCACCCGGACATTTCTATACAGTGTTTGATATTGGAGTGATAATGATGCAGATTGATGGACTTATTACTGAGCCGGAACTGTCCACGTGGCCCCATTTCGGACTAATCCATTCACAGACTGTAGACTTTTTAACTGGTATCTGATAATTATGTTGTCGAATTGTAAATAGCTACTTGATAAGATGTGAGGACCAAAACATGAGGTGTTGTTGTGATATCAGAAATATATCCAGGAAATTGGAAGTAAAAGTGCAATATTGGCACATTTAATGGTGTTCTCAAGTGGCTGGAAAAATTGATCAACCCCTATCCAACTGCATAATGGTATCAACCTACTTTGCATAATCTATGCGAAACCACCTGGTTTCAAACATCTGGTGCTGCTATAAAAACAGCACAGTATCATAATCAATTTGACGTCACAACATAGTGGAGCAAATATTGACGTAGGAGGACAGCATAAATGATTTGTATCAATGGGATGAGACCTAATAGGTTTAATCAACTTGCAGAGGAGATCATTACTACAGCCTAATATCATTTCTACTTGTTGATGAAAAAACAACAACAAAAACAAACAGATTCAATGGTTGGTCTTTTTATCCCCCTCAAGGATAAATGTTTTGGTTTTTGTATATCTCTGTGTCTCTTTTTGCCCTTATCGACCCAAAGTTTAACAATTCATTAATCACAATACTGTACTAATGTGACTTGAATTGGGCGTACATGCCGATTTTTACCTCTTGTTATGACACTATCAGATCAAAAGAGGTAGAATATTCTACCTCCATGGTCAGATACATCTTGGGATAGGGAGGGGTTTTGCTTAATGGCAGGCAGGGTGGGGATGCTTCTTAAATAATTTTGTTTAACTGACTTTGATGTACAGTACACTCCCGATATTAACATATGTGTAAGTAAACACACACCAACAACTTCATTTTCTGGGTTCTTCCCAGTTTTTTCCCCAAAACTTTAGGGCAATCTGGACCCAACTTTTGGAATGCATTTCATTGGAAGTTTGGTCTTTAAAGGAATACGTTGCCTTGGATCAGTCGAGTTGGTCTTTGAAAAGCAAATTGGAATGCATTTGATTAGAAAGATATTTTAAAAGTAGAATATAATGATCCACACAAGTATCACTCGAAATTGCGTGGTTTTCATTTTACCTCGTCGACAAACACGGTCAGGGAGTCAAATTTTGACTCCCATAAATGGCCGACCGTGTTGGTTTGCAAAGTAAAAGGAAAACGCCAGCAAATGTGTGTGGATCATTGTATTCTACTTTTTAAAAATCTTTCTAACCATATGGATTTTATAACAAACGGTTACAAACGCTTTTCACAGACCAACTCGACCGATCCAAGGCATTGTGTTCCTTTAAGCATGCCGAACTAGAATGTTGTTTACTCTGGTTTTAAAAAGCCCTACTGTGCAATCTGGGGAAGTCTAAATGGTTTTGTCTTTACTGGTTTTATGAATTAATATCTGAGGAATACACAAAATAAAAACAAATATTTCTTTTTTTACGTTCACAAAAATCATCAATAGAAAACCATATAGAATGCTCTGGATTGCACAGTGGGACCTAAAAAACAAAGATAAACACCCAGTAAAAAAAAATTCCGAAGACCTTGTTTCAAATTCAACCCAAACATCAAAACATTTGGGTCCAGAATTCCCCCAGTTCTGAAAAAATCATGGGGAGAACCCCAAGAATGATTTCTAAAGAATGGAAGATTAGAATGTTGTCGTCCCCTAATCACCAATACTTAGCCGTTTTGATCACCCTATTAGATCACCAATGCTATGCAATCACCCATCAGCATATTTAGTTGTTCAAGATTCCTATCAGTGATAGTTTAGTTATTCTAACCAGAACCAAGAACAACACCACAAGATTTTTATGAAACCAGATACTATTAAAATAGCAGATCGCTCACCCAGATTAGTAACGCTATACTTGTTTATCAAAGACTGCGAATATATTACCCCATGTTCACAACACACTCAAGGGTTATGTGAACAGCTGAACATGTGTACAGTCACAAAGTGGGAATAACAGTTTCAAGAAGTAAAAGGTAGGCTCATAACAGATTAGTAATTACTCTCCCTCCCTAAAAAAATTATCATGGAAACTTACTAGGTGAGAAGCACTGCAGCTGTTGATAGTATAAACTTTTTTTGAGAAAGGAGTCCCTTATAGAGTAACATGGAATGGGTAATGTTTAACACCCAAAACATTTTCATCTGCATGAATTGTTTCTCAGATTTCATGTGGAAAAACAGTGGCAGTTTTTTTGCTGATTTCTCAACAAGTAGACTCTGCATTTAAGGTAGTTTTCTGTATTGTATCTTTCTTCACAATTTGGCCCAAAGATCAGCATAACATTGATAAAAACCAACTGATGACCCTACCGTTAAGAGTAACAGTTTAAATAAATAGCCTAGGAACCCCCCACAACAATACAACAATAATAGCAACCAAAACGACCTCCAGAAGTCGATTAAAAAATAAACAACAAAAGTTTACCATGGTTGAGGACAAGGTAAGGTGTTTCTTATTTCTTAGTTCGGACAATGAAATCCAAAACATTAAAATCAAATAACAAAGAACATAAATTAGACTGACCTCAATAAGCTTGTCCACTTCATCTATTCCACCAGGAAGATCAGACAGGGCGTTGAAGATCTGAGCAGAATTCTCCAGCTTCAACAATTCTTCCTCCTATAAACAAATACATGTAGTATTAAAAACATTTTTTTTTTAAAGACATTCTGTATTTAGATGTATAATAAATGCTGACTGTTCATTTATGGAGTTAGCATATGCTGGTAGGATTTAAGGTCTGGGTCCGATTGTGTCATAATAATAATAATATCAATAAGGGAAACTGACTGGGTAAATTTTTGAAACAAAAAGTCGCATCCCCTTAAGGTGATCCCCTCCTTGCCGCTTCCCAGGTTGTATCGTAATTTGGGTGTGATCCCTGGCTACACGGCAGTTAACGGTTTAATGGCTTCTGACTGGCACCCCCGAACAAAGATATTGACAAAACAGGGACACCGCCAATATAGGGCTAGATAGCTCAGTTGGTAGAGCGCCGGCACGTTAATCTGGAGGTCGTTGGTTCGAATCCCACTCTAGTCAATTCTTTGTTCAACCTCAAAAATCAATAATAAAAATAGTGGCTTATTATACATGTATAGCGGTCATATCCCTCATTCGGTGATGCTCAGGGCACTACAACATATTTACTGCAAGGTATTGCAGATCTATGTTTTTGAAGTATGAGACCAGTTCCTTTAGATTTACATAGCATCATGTAATGGTTTACAAGGTGCTGTGACGCAATATGCTGCCAATCAAACCAGGAACACAGGGGATACCCCTTTTTCTTTACGATAAGTGCACTGGGTTCATATACATGCATTACACAACACACCGGACCAAGGATGAAGCATCATGGTTAAGTGTCTTGCTTAAGGACACAAGTGTCACAACCAGGACTCGAACCCACTCTCTGCTGAACAGAAGCACCAGAGCTCAGGACCGGTGTTCGACACGCCAATCTGTAAACTGCTGATACCATCGTGTGGCCATCAGAGAAACTGAATAAATAAGCTGGGCCTCTTCATTTGAGGGACATCAATCTTATCCAAGTCCATGTTGGTTGTGTAGTGACAGAAAGTGGGGGATTGAGGTCACTTGTGGGCAAGCGAGCTTCCTAAGGAGTAAAGCCCCGTTCATACTTCCTGCGAATGCGATACGAATGTTGACGTAACAACTAATTCTCCAGGAGATAATCAGAGCATACTGATCGAAACGTCTAGTTGAAACCAACGGTTCTAGTCATTACATGGTGTTACCGCAAACCTTTCCATATTGTATATCCACCATGCAAAGGTTCAAATCCTCAGCAGTTGAGGAAACATTCGGTGCATCTTTTGGAAAACATTCGGTGCGAGGGCAGGGCTGTGACGTCAATTCACATGAAGTTCGCTTCATATTCGCAGGAAGTATGAACCTGGCTCACAGGTTTTTGAAAAAAGTGGGTTTAGCATCTGACTCACTTTGAGTTTGAACATGGCAAGGGTGACCTGGAAGAGAACGACAGAGCCCTCATAGAAAAACAGATCCCAGATTCTTAGTAAGACTCTGACGTGGACTACACTTGAGAAGACTGTCAGGAACCAGTGAAGGGTGATCAAGGACAGCTCTAGAAATACAAAATATATATAGATGGTCATTTAAAGGGAAAGTATACCTTTGGTTTTTAAACCGGCGTTTGAATGTTTTTATCCTATAAGATGTAGATGAACACAATAAAAGTAACATCTGAAAAATTTCATTTTAAAGGGTGGTTGCGTGTTTAAGATATTGCCGAAAAATTCAGAGCAAATATGTCAATGCAGGAAGAGTAATCCCTCCCTAATAGAAATACTCAATCTGTTTACATAACCACGTTACTCAAAAGTGAAATGTTTCTTAAAATGCTTCATACTATCAAACCCTACAGTAGGCTTCTAACCAAGAGTGATTACAAAGGAATAACTTCCTTTCAAGGATGCAGAGACAACAACATTTGCATCTTGTATTCGGGGATTTCTTGTAGGAAAAGGTTTTCATAACCAGGAAGCTTATCAAATTTTGTCATCAAAACAATGAAAGATTGGTTTATTTTCACAGAACTTTCTGTGAAATCAAGGAGAGCTGAATCAAGACTACTGACAGACTGACCTATGTCATGGCTTAAACGGATTGGACTTGAATTAAGACTACCCAATGACTAACCTATGTCATGGCTTTTCAGCTGTTGATCCAATTCTGGTAGGAAGCTGACCATCAGCTGACGAAGGACCCGCTGGTCAGCCTGGACATACAAATAAACATACAAACAAATTAAAGGTACATGTAGGATCATACATGGCGTTTCCTGGCCGAGTTGAGGTAAAGCCCTAGGTCTTGTGTATTCTGTAATTTATGTAAAAGAACCCCGTAATAATAATGGCTTGCTTTATCCGTCACTCAGGCGCTTTATTATTCAGTATTTTCCTGCAAGTTATATGTTGCTTTGTTTAAAGTGTGAGACCTCCTTTATTAACAGAGGGAGATTGCCTGGATGTTTTCTGCACCTTTTTTTCAAGTGGGAATATTTGTCCACACATGCATTAGTGCCTGCACCACCTTTATTGATCAATGTAAGCATTAAAATACTTTTTGGGATTTGAGGCAATGCAACACTTTGCGGTAACACCTTGTGTGTGTGTGTGTGTGTACTTGCCAGGTAAATCTTTTCCTTTAGAGAACTGTCTTTCGCATATTCCTTCCACCCAGGTAAAAAGTAAAAAGACAGGACAGTTCTTTTCAGAAGAAGTCTCCCGGATTCTAAAAATCTACTCAGTGGTAGCAAAATATAAAGCCAGACAGTTCTCTAAAGAACAAACTCTACCTTGCAAGTAGACACACACATGGTGATACCGCAAACCAAATATGTATATTAAAATACTTGCTTGACTTCATCGTCGACTCGTAAACATTCTGATTAATTCAGGGAGAATAGCCTTGTGGGGTGAGTGAGTGGTGTCGCTGGAGTAGGTTGTAAAAGGTCGATTGAATCTCAGAGTTTAAAGGCACTGTAGACTATTGGTAATTACTCAAAACAATTGTTAGCATAAAAAATTACTTGGTAACGAGCAATGGAAAGGTGGTATAAAACATTGTGAGAAACGGCTTCCTCTTAGGTAGCGTAATTTTTGAGACAGATGTAATTTCTCACTCAAATATTTGAATTGAATTCAAAACCTCAATTCAAGCATCTGAAAGCACACAACTTGTGCGACAAGGGTGTTTTTTCTTTCATTATTCTCTAGCAACTTCGATGACCAATTGAGTTCAAATTTTCAAACGTTTGTTTTTTTATTTTGAGAAACACCAAGTGAGAAGACTGGTCGTTGACAATTACCAATAGTGTCCAGTGCCTTTAATTGTTCTGATAATATGCAAACAAAACACACACTGCATAATGCCAGCACATCGGCCTTGGGAGGTGAAACTTCAAGAGCTTTCCCTCGGCAGACGAGTCACAGTTTTTTGTTTTGAATACCTAGGTGACTGACTATCTGCTCAAGACAAGAACTTTTGAAGTAGGTGGGGGGGGGGGGAAATCATGAATTTCAAATGATTGCAAGTTGTTTTGATAATTTGAAACATTTATATGTATATATTATACCAAGCAAGGTCGGCAACCAACAAAACTTGTTACTTTATATAATTTATGGCCGTAGTAGACATTATGCACATGATGTCATATCAGTAGGGCGCCCTCACCTAGAGGTGAAAAAAAGAAAAGCGTTTGTTCATTGGCCAATCTTGTGCGCTGCGCGTACAAATCAGTGCGTTTGTATTGTTTCATCATTGTTTTACCTCTAAGATGGTGGCTGGATCTAACATAAGGTATATATACTCATTGCCTTCGTTTGGCTGCTGGCAGTGCCCCGTTTGAGATATTTCTTTGGTGCTAGATAAAAACTTTGCTATTTCTATTAATCCAAGTGCTTACCTGCACTCCTAAGAGGGTACTGGAGTAGTAGGAGGCTGGTACCAGCTCCTCTATGATGGTACACATCATCCAGAAGGCATCTTCCTCCTCCATGAACAACATCAGAGACGATGCAATCTGCACATTGATAAAAATTGACGACCATGAGAAAAGAGCCAAGCAGGTTTAGTTTTAATACAAATCATGCCATGGTTTCAGTGAACTTTAATTATTTTTGTTCCTGCTTTCATAAAGCCTGTAGGCTTAACAAAATTTGCAAAGCATGGAAAAGTATTGCTTAGCAGAAACAGGTTACCAGCCAAAATTACATTAAGTTTACAAAGTTATGTCTGGTGCCCCACTAAATTTTTTCTTCGCAAAGAAAATTGAAAATACTGCTTTTATTTAAATACCTGTACTGGTAAATACGTTATGCTAAAATAATTTTTCGTTTCATGAGACAAAAATTATTCTATGACATTGTTTTACTAATTTCTAAGCTTTCTACCATCATCATCTTAAAATTGTGGATGTTTTATGTAAATCTGTGGACATTGTGAACCTCCAGAAACTTTTACCAGAACCTTTAATAGCTTTATGAAATTGGGCATAGATCCTGGGATTTGTGATAGGCAAATGGTAGGGTCTATGAACCAGCCTATGGGAATGGGACAAGGATAGACAGCAGGACTTACCATTCCTGTTCCTTGGCAGTAACCGATGTCAGGATACAGCCAGGCAATCCCTCTCAGAACACGCCTCAAACGAGACACACCTGTGCTTTTACTCGTTGAGAAACAAGCATTGCTGGGCATCGTCCTCAGAAGATCCTGAAAATATTAAGAGAAATACATGTACCAAGTTCAGGGGTGAGGAGGTCTGAAACTACTGATCAACATTTTAGAAAGGTATGCTCAAATGTTGGTGTTTCAACTCTTTGAGTAACTCCTGGGATTTAGACTTACATGTGGGAACAGTGTCCACAGCCCTAGAGAGTTAGACAAAATAGCTGAAATTTCTTTATACAAGGAAAAAATAACAACTAAGTTTTTTCACCGCAGTGACTTTAAAAACGGCTTATTCCCTTTCAAATGTCATTGTTATCCGGAGGACACACATGTATTTCTAACTGGTACCAGTAAAACTAACCCTTTTTTAAACAGGCTTTCCTGTTTCAAATCTTCATTAAATTAATCGTAAAACTAAATACCCTTTTTGATTATTGAAAGGTTCAGAAACAAATATGACATAGTTACCTTTTCAATCTGTTTGGCAGTCAGAGAGTGATCATTGGCACTGGTTTTAATAATCTCCTGCAATGAGAAATCATTAATTTTAACAAATCAAATAATTGCTTCTACACAGCTACACATGGAACCACCCCAACTCTCCTGGGCACAATTTCATAAAGCTTTTAAGCACAAAAACTTGCTGAGCACATAAAAGTGTGCATGGAGTGACTGGTGCCCTACTCAAAATTTGCTTAGCAATGAAATTTGTCACGCAGTATTTTCTGAAACAGCTTTTTGAAGTTGGTCCCAGGTAGTTAGTTCTAATACACTTTACGACTTTCCATTGGAAGTGCTTTTGCAAAATGATATTGGCCTTGCCCTTTCAAAGAAATTCCAGGCATACAGATTCCAGTGTTTCAGGAAAAATCTGAAAGCCATTTTGTCTGGGAGTATACTAAACAATTTGTACACTATAACACTATAAGCATACAGTGCTTTAACATTATGCATCAACTGAACTGAATTTTAACATCAATGTGAATAATGAAGGACCACTAGAAGATTAGAAATGTATTCTGTTGCTCTAAAGCAGGCATGCAACTTTACAACAGGTACTAAGCAACAAATATAAAACAGATATGAAAAATGCAACAACTGTACCTTGTACGTGGTCTCGCTGTTTTCTTTTTTCTGTTGAGCCCCAGATAGTCTCATCCAAATGTTTGGGCGTAGACTGTGGGGAATTCCTTCCCGAACAAGGTGGCGTAGTTTCTCTGTGTGGGGAAGTCGGCTTTCAAGCTGCATTGAGTAGATGAGAGAGTAGTAGAAATTTAAGAATGAACAAATTTTTTTTAACTTTCCGCCTAAATCTTGTACACAATTTTGATTGCCTTATGGTCTACTTTTAATTGATTGACTTTTATACGAAAAAAATTCCTCTATAACATTGACATTCTCCTTCAATTTTTATGAGAAATCGTCTTAAACCACAAGGCCAGACAGCCACTTCAAGGTAAGGGCTACACTCAACTGATTTGTGCTATCGATTCTAATCAACTGCCACCAGGGGGACAGCGGGGCCTAATTCCTAGGGCTGAAACAGGGTCTTCTCTTTCGACCCAACAAGTGTGCCTCAAAATGCCACTTTTGTGTCGTAGTGAAGTATAGGACTGTTGTCTCTACAAACAAGCATTGATTTTTACATCCATGATTTCTACATCCATGATTTAAGATAATTAGGGCGGGTTAACATTAAAATACAATCATGAAGGTTTAATTTTGAGTGTACAATTTTAAACATTACATAAAATGTGATATTAACAAAAACAATTCCAAACCATGTTATAGATGCAAGGTTTTGCTCAAGATTAGGTACATAAGGGTGTCCAAATTTCCTGGATATTAAAAAACTGGGTAACACAATTTATAGATGGATGTTTTTGTAATTAAGGTTATATGCAGTGTGCACTACATTGTATAAATGGATCAATTTCTATACTTATTATTACTTGACAAACACTCAACACAACGCCAAGCCACAACATCAAAGGTGGAGATTTCTACAACCATCCTTTAATCCATCACAATGCTGTATATTACAACGTGCCCCCCCCCTCCCACCCCGCCTTATGTCTACCCCAAGATTACAATTTCTTCAGACAGCTGTTGTCTTCAACTGTCTGCTTTCTCCTTGACATACAATGAACACACCATGTATGTACAAAACACAGACTCTTTCCAAATGCCAACCAATGATTACAATCCCTCTCCTTTGCCTCAGATAACGAACATCAAACATACGCAGAACATTGTAACTAACCCAGTACTTAAAGGGAAGATATACATGGCAGGGGTCGAAATTAAGTGTATTTCCATGGTAGTCAGCAGGGCTAGTGACCAATAATTTTTAGTAGCCCTGATTAGATTTTGGTAGCCCGAAAGACACATTATGTCCCGCGTCACGGCTCAAACTTTACAATACACCAATAACATAGTTCTTTATTGTTTGTGATGATGATTTTTGCATTATTTTTTCCACTAGCCCGTCGGGCTATCAAGCTGGAAAAATGAGTAGCCCGGCTGTAAATCTGGTAGTCCCGGGCTAGCGGGCTAGTGGCAATTTCGACCCCTGCATGGTGATCTCTCTTACAATTAATGGCAATTGACCCATTTCACCTGACGTCATCATCAGAATAATCTTGGATGCGCCATTTTGGCGGTCAATGCCAACGTGTGTTATTCAGTGAAGTGCGCATTTTTAGGTGACGCGGCGTTTACACGTAAGCCTATTGACCACCAACATGGTGAGCGTGGCATCAGCCGCCGCGTGTGACGCGCGTGCAAGGGGTCAACACACACTTTTATTTAGAAGCCTTCAGAAGCTTTTGATAGTACAGCATTTCACTTCAAAGTAACGTGGTTATGTGAAAAGATATCAGTTTTATCCCCCAAAATTTGAATCTGAGAAGTGTTACTGTCAGTCACATTGCTCCCATTGTGTATTCCAATCATGGACTATTCTTCGCGCGTAGACGTTACCTCTTCAGATTTTTGACAATATCTCGAAAATGCTACCACCTCACAAAAATGACATTTTCACAGGTTAGTTTTGTTGTATGTTTTATTGTTATGACTAAAACGGTTAAACAATTCCAAAACCAAAAGCATACTTTGCCTATAAGAGTTGTAATGACATCCAATATGAACGCTTCAGTTGAGGTTTTATTAAATGATAGATTCATGAAGGACATTATTTGATAAGCTTAGACATCAGGTTGCAATTTCTAAACCTTGCGTGCAGGAAAACACTTTATGAACCTTCTACAGACTGATTACACAAAAAGAGTTAATGTGTACATTCCATGGCATTTCCTGGCAGGGGAGATACCGCACTGTACATTTAGGCATTTTAAAAGTCTATGTCATAATTTCCACATTAATTCAAGGGTTATAAAAACAGCTAAGAAAGCTTTTTAAGATCTGTCCCTTCCTTCATATCATAAGAAAAAAAAGAAAAAGAAAAAGAATTTCAATCTCAATAACATTTTAAACTTCATGTTCTCTTCCCTTGAGCTGTGTAGAAATCATGCCTGGAGGAAGTCCAGGCTCTTTGGTTCTTTAGTAAACAGGTTACCTCCCTCCATTGGCTATGCAATGGCCCCAAACATATGAGAGAAATACGACATGGTATTTAGTTGGTATGACACTGCTCTAGAATTGCAAAGGTCGTGGGTTCGAATCCCACCCGAGTAAAATGCCTGTGATTTTGTTTCACAGGACTCGGGAAAGTACTGAGTATACAGTGCTACACTCATCGGTGTATATGGGTAAAAACCAAAAATTAATATGGTAAAAAATGTTGCTCATTGAGACCAGCATAAACAGGCCTTGCTCTTAAGATTTTTGTTAAGAACATGTTGTAGCCAAGCAGGCTAATAAACGAATAAATTGCCCCCCCCCCCCCCCCCCCCGGGACGTTTTAGAAGTCCTGGTTTTTAACATGTCATAAACGTATTTTTCTGATGCATGAATGGTAGAAATCACAACCAGTATAAAAAGCAAACATATTTTTACACTCAACACTCAAAAATAAATTAACACATTTAAAAACATATTATTATGGTGGCCCTGAAGGGACACAGCCAGTCGTGAATATTTTCGCGACGTCGTATATTTATTCACGACAAGTCGCGAATATTTTCGCGACGTCGTATATTTATTCACGACAAGTCGCGAATATTTTCGCGACGTCGCGAATATTTTCACGACTAGTCGCAAATATTTTCGCGACGTCGCGAATATTTTCACGACTAGTCGCGAATATTTTCACGACTAGTTGCAAATAGTTTTTACGACGTCGTGAATAATTCTGCGACTAGTCGTGAATAAATTCGCGACTAGTCGTAAATATTTGTTCAGTAGCTTGAGTGTGTAATTCTTACACGGCACGCGTAGAGAGCCAAGCTATGAAGATTGTAGCCACTCAGCCATGTGTATGGGGCCCATGTTTTATCCAGTAGAATTGTTATCGAAGTTCGAAAAAACAGTGTCTGACTTTCATCAATATTTCGGGGTTTTTCAAGGTTGAATTACTCCAAACCCAAATAATTCTGAATGCCAAAGGATTAATCTTTCAGTTAAACTTGGTGGGGGATTACGTGATGCGTTGCACCCTGCCGTGACGGAACGAACTCGCGTTTCAAAGTTGGAAATAACAACGCAAATTGCTCTAACATTTCAGGTAAAAATTGTCAAATTTATTTGCTGAAATTGTCAACACATTATAATTAAACTTATCATTGGGTTGTTTGTAAAATTTACCTCGGGTGACATATAACGTTTATCTGAAGAGTGAAAGTGCCAACGTTTATTGCCTAGCATAGGATAGCCTACTCCTACTAAAGTACTAGTAAAACTATAACGTCAGGCCTCGTAGGCCTACCGTAAGGGCCATACGTCAACGTTAGTTTTGTTTAAATAACCCACCATCGATTTGCAAGAGTCGGAATTCTCCTCCGGATCCATCATCGTACGGGACAGCTTTCAGCTTAGTCTTTCTAAGCCGTCAACGTGAATGCAGTAATTACACACTCAAGCTACTGAAAAAATATTCGCGACTAGTCGCAGAAATATTCACGACGTCATGAAAATGTTCGCGACTAGTCGTGAAAAAATTCGCGACTAGTCGTAAAAAAATTCGCGACTTGTCGTGAAAAAATTCGCGACTAGTCGTAAAAAAATTCGCGACTTGTCGTGAATAAATTCACGACGTCGCAAAAATATTCACGACGTTGCAAAAATATTCGCGACTTGTCGTGAATAAGTTCACGACGTCGCAAAAATATTCACGACTGGCTGTGTCCCGTCAGGGCCACCATATATTATTCACATCTGAATGTAATAAATATTTAACAAGCATTTTCAACACTTAGGTTGCACAGCTTTTAGTAGCCCACGGGGCAAGTTGAGAGGTGGTGCTTACATGTACATGTACTAGCCTGTAGCAGTTTTTACTAGACACTGTAGCCCTGATGCAATTAAAAAAGTGCAAGAAGCCAGTCCCAATGTTCACCACATGGGATTGCCAATGACAACCTCATCAACATAACTCGAAGCCTCTGCTGGAAAGATTTGTTTGATCAGCAGCATTGCAACCCCTCTAACCTTTCCCAGGTTTTAAGAATACTGAAGAAGAAGAAATTTGCCCAAGCTGGCACCTTGCAACTTCGATGACCAATACAGCCAACATTTTTACGAGATGTTATTTTATGCATATGTTGTGATACATCAAGTGAGGATATAGGTCTTTGACATTTACCAAAAGTATACCCTGCCTTAAAGTTAAAACATAATGCTATCAGGATGTTGTGACGTCAATCATTGGTCTACATGTATTTTTAGGGCACCCACTGATTACATGTCTACAAGTTGATCTTATCCAACTCCAAACATGATTATAGGATTTATCTTTTGTTTATCTTTATGGATTAAATCAATAAAAAAAAATTGATTAAGTAGCTGGCACGTAAAGAATTGAAGTCATTACAAAAGAAGAAGATCCCCAAAAATAGTTGGAAATTGTTGACTTTTTTTGTCTAATTATTTGGAGGGAAAATCAAAGGGGAAATGCTGAGATTTTAAGATGTTTTTATGTATGTGAAAGAAAAACCATGAATGAATTTATAATAAATACCTAAGAAGTTGAAAGGGAATGTATTTTGGTTTTTGGGGGATAAAAACTGATATTATATTTCCCATAACCTCATTACTTTGAAGTGAAATGATTCTCAAAATGCTTAATACTCTGGGTGACAAGGGTGTTTTTTTCTTTCTTCATTATCTCGCAACTTCGATGACCGATTAAGCTCAAACTTTCACAGGTTTGTTATTTTATGTATGTTGAGATACACCAACTGTGAAGACTAGTCTTTGACTATTACCAATAGTGTCCAGTGTCTTTAAAGCCATTGGACCCTTTCGGTAAACAGTATTGTCCAAGGCCTACACTTTGTGCATCACAGCTTCTATATCAAATAACAAACCTGTGAAAATTTAGGTTCAATCGGTCATCGGAGTCTGGAGAAAAAACGGAAAAACCCACCCGTGTATCCGCGCGTTTCGCCCTGTCATGACGTGTTTAAAATAAATCCGTAATTATCGCTAACGAGAATTGATATTGTTTTACTGTTTTCTCAAAAAGTAAAGCATTTCATGGAATAATATTTCAAGGGAAGTCTTTCACCACTACCTTCTGTAAACCCTGTAAGTTATTTGTAAATCTGTGAACTTTTTGGGTTGTTTCTGTACCGAAAGGGTCCAATGGCTTTAAATACCTAAGTAGCTGAAAGGGGACACATTTTGGTTTTTGAGGGATAAAAACTGATTTCAGATTTCCCATAACCTCATTACTTAGAAGTGAAATGATTCTCAAAATGCTTAATACTATTACCGTAAGCTGCTATACTTTTAACCAAGAAAGTTTTTTTCATCATTAATTTTAGGAGTGATTACCTAGCAAAAAAAGCTTCTCTTTAAGGGAAGATGTCATCACTGGATTCACTTTACAAAAGGTAAATATTGTCCTTGCTTTATCATATGATATAATATCTGCTATATATTTGTTTTTGTGGGTTAGTCAATGTTTGTTGAGGTGTGCCAACTTGTGGCAGTGCCCCCTTAGGGGTAGGGTGGATGCACATCTTTGTTGCTGGGCAGTGCACTCCTAAGTATCATGGTGTTAGGTCGTTAATGTTTGAAGTGAACTTATCAAGTGTAAGAAAATTAGGCAAACAATGTTTGTCTGCAGTAAACATTTAATTAATATGGAGTTATATATGCCTGGCCCAAGCGTAACGTAGTTTCAAAGTTGCATGTTCTGACTTTTACTAAAAGTTGTTATTTTTTTGAAAGGATTTATTTTTCTGAAAACATTTTGACAGATTTTTATTAATAGCTGAAGTTAATCCCACACGGGTACCAGGAAAAGAATTTCTGATCCTGAAGCACACAGTAACCAATTTCATGGTTCTGTTCCCCTGCCATATTCTGTGCTTTTTACCACAATGCTCCACTTACTGTGCAGTGTAAGCGAAAAAAATGCCAAGTAATGTAGAGTACACATGTGCATAAGAAAACAACTCCCTGCTAGTTCCCTGCTGACGTAAGCGTGGAGTTCACTTCGTGTACTTCCACAAGTGCTGATTTTTTGTTTATGGTACGAAGAGCCATGAAATTGCGCCCTGGTTAAAAGCTCTAGCCTTTGTTGGCCAAGTATAACGTTTCAGATGAATCCAATACACTTAGTTTTCTGACCCTACCTTATCCCAGGTTAGATTGCCAACATCTTGGTTGTGAGCAAACTCAAAGTAGGCGGTCCATTTCAGGCGATGCTGGGTGTCTTCAAGAAACGGCTGACTAAGAAGCTTGCTGGAGTCTGCCTCTGCACCATCTGAGAAAAGAAATCAGTTTGGTCCAAACACAGATTTAACTACAGCACCTCAGCAAGTAATATTACAAAGGAAACTTTCCACCTTCATTATCTGGAACTGAGTCAGTGTAATGTAAATCGGGGGACATTGTGTTTTTGTCGTACAGAAAGTACCCAAACCCTTTACACCAATTTTTCTTTTGCTAAAACACACCTTCTTCATCGATCCTGAAACCAAACTCGTCATATCTGTAGTCCATCTGAGCTCCAGAGTCCTCAGTCTGTGGAAATAAATCAAATAAAGTGTTTACTTTCTCTTAAATGGCAAAATGGTCGAGCAATGTCGTTCTTTAAAAATGCCACAGGGGAAATCAATTACCACATTATTGTTGTCTCTATGGGGCAATTAATTCCCGACTTTTAGGACAGTACATTCAATTTACAAACACTTGTTGTCTGTCTACAAAGCAAGAATTAAAGCATGGCCAGGAACACCGGGGTAAACCGTTCCCTTTACAATAAGTGCCATGGATTATTTTACGTGCATCAAAATCTGTATTAATTTGGTATAGACTGTGCAAGTCTTGCGCACACCGGAGCGAAAAAACACGACAACTGAAGAACTTAATTTTTTTATGAATCAAATCTTTGCTTTAATTTGTTCTTAATGCCGAATCTGAACAACAAAAATACCCATAAGAGCTTGTTTAAATTAGTTTTAGCTTTTTAAACAAATACACAATTATCGGTTAAAGTCTATGTATAGACAAAAGTAAAACTCTGGGACAAGGATGTTTGTTTGATCTTAAATGTTTTGAAACCCCTTTTGTAAATCTACGCCCGAATGTGAAACTACTGAAAGCTGGTTTATAAGCGGACGCACGATGGTCGCAATGGCGTTAGATAAACGCGTGACGCATTTTAAAGAGGAAGCCGACGCCTCAGCGACCAATGAAAAGGCTTTCCACCTGGCGCGGCCAAAACAAGCGTCTGCGTAAGTTTCGTGATCGGAGATGGGCACAAATTCTTAATTTTGTACAAGTAACCTGACCTGAGGTCAAGTTTAAATATCGGTTTTTCTTCGTTATTATGTTGACTTTATTTTTACTTTTATATATGTTGTTAATTAGTATTACATTTTTAACAACATATGTCATTTTTATGGTCATAAACTATATTGAACTAAAGTAATGGACGAAACAAAATCTCCCCAACGTAAAACTCCATAAGGTTGGGACCACAGTGGTCCCGGAAGTTCAAATCTGCGCGAGACTTGCACAGTCTATTCCCACTGAAATTACAATAATTTACAAGTTTAGGTTCATACAAATTAGATAATAGTGGACGCAGTTCCAATCTGAACAGCGCCCTCTTGCATACCTGCGCAAGATTAGCCAGAATGTCTTGGGGCCACATAGAGGGGCAGAGAGCAGAGAACGGGCCCCCAGGGGACGGTGTGAAACCCCCAGAGCCCCTCCTCTGTCGAATCAGGCGAGAACACATCTCATCATCATCGTCTTCAGACAAAGTTTCAGCTGAAAATCAGAAAGAGAAATCAATTAAACCATCATCAGATTTGGGTGTTTTTTTTTCTTCGAGGGGTGAGGGAGAGGGTGAAGTCCAAGCTTTAGAAATTGAGATTCACGTTTCAACTCCTGCTGCAAACAAAAACAAAGCAATGATCAGGTAACCGCTGAATCACAATTTCATGATTTGTGCAGTTCATAATCATACACTTTAAACCAATATTCATAAGTACCCCATACAGTTCGCTATTTCTATTGGTGGAGAGTGCGTCACGTGGGGGGTGTTTAAACGGTTGATAGTGACCGGCTGGAGCTGTTTATATCCTGCTGGCATCGCATGTTGGGCGTGCAAGCTTATGTACGCACACTTAACTTACGCGGAACGCAATGCACAAGCGACTTTGCACACCACCCGACGCACACAAAACATTTTCACAAAATGTTTTGAAAATTTGCAAACTTCGCCAAATCGCAAAGGAAACAAGTGGCAGATTGTCTAAAAATGTGTAACTGTTTCGCCTTTTAACAAAAGGGCATTTATGAATGGGAATAAAAAGAGTAGTGACTCGTGCTTAAACGGCAGTTAAAAACCTTGCAGGATCGTTACCGTGCGATAAACGCCCTCGCTGAAAGTCACACAACCACAAACCTGCCGGTTTTAAATGGCCGTTTAAGACCTCGTCGCTACCCTTTTATTCCCCTAATGGTGCATGTATGAGACAGCTTGGCTGTTGCCATCTTGGTGTTTACATGTTATGTATATCCCCTTGTGGGAGTTTGCTGAATTCCCTTGACATTGACAGGTAGATTATGATCCACACAAACAAACAAACAAACATCCCAACAAGCAAACAAACACTCAATCAAACAAACAAACCCTACTCTACATCAAATGTTGGCAAGACCAGCACCTTCACTATTTCTTTTTTGAGAAATAGTAACAAATTAACAAACAAAATTTTACCTTAATTCAAACCGGTTCAAATGTTTTATCTTATCTTTGTTGCTAATCATATGTGAGTGCATAATATTAAAGCATAAATGGACATTTACATGCATCTTCTACATCACCATAGGCAACTTTGATGTATGACTTGTCTTTGACATTCCACAGAGATATGCAGCATCTTTTAAACTTAAGTCAAGGTACTTCTAGTACTGACTGGTGGAGTATGTAGCTAAACATGGCAAGTGTAAGTTTCAATGTATTCAGCAGTCGGTGTTTATTTCCCAGAACATTCAGATTAAAATTCAAAGGAATGATTTAAGCTTCTCACGAGCAAATCCATTCTTCTCAACGAAAAAAATGGCACGCAACCATTTCAAAGATTTCCAACAAATGCCACATATGGCTACTGCTCAATATGCATACAAATTGAAGCCATATTAAAAATTATTTCCACTTTGAAAAGAAAGCACCATAGAATGTAACTTGAAAAGAGCTGGAATAGTTCCAAATACCAGGGACCTTTCAAAAGAAGTTTTCAAAATCACTGATTCAAAACAGAAGTTGAAAATGGGTCACTTTATTCAGGTGAGTTTGAGTTTGTACACAGCTCAGTTTGATAAAAAAAACTTTTGCTTGGAGAAAAAGTTTTGGAGTTTTTAACATGTAAAAGGGCAGGGGCACTCTTGCATAAAAACACACAAAAGTACAGCACAAAATCTCTGGTGTAGGCTACCGTCTGTATACATGCACTGTACCACCTCAGACATGTCAGAAACACCATAATACTCGTTACTGTACAATCCAGCAATGATTGTACAATCCAGCAATGATTGTACTATCCTCTTTCCAGAGCTTACATTACATTCCTCTCCCCAAAGAGATTTACATACAGTATGGTTGTGCCTGCAAATTTACTATATATGTACAGTATAGTATTTAGTTACCTCTAATTTCAGTCCTCTTTTATGTCAGGGCTCCAATTTGGGGGCGGAAAAAAAATTAACAATGACCCATAGCTCAAAATGTTTACCGGAGTAGATCATTTTGTACAAGACCATAATTGAAATTCTCAAGATGACATGTGAATTTTCAATCAACAAAAGGATGAAAAATGGCATCGATTAAAAACCGATTTTCATTTTGTAAAAAATATTATTTTAATGAGTGTTGAGACGTAGCGATTCAAAATAAAAAATAAAAATTCAGGTCTGACATCGAAAATTCCAGAATATTTTAGACAGGAAGGTCGTATGATCATGATTTTTTATTTCATTTAAAATGTTGAGATTTGCTTGTAGGAATTATATGATAAACTAAAAAATTAAATTTACTTAATATTCCTCATTTCAAATGAGCGGGTCACTTATGTTGTTTTTTTGCACATGTCGTAAGGAGTACTGGGTATGCCTTGCTGGTTATGGTTATTATAATTTTAACATGCAGCAAGTTATACATAAAATGCAGACTGATAGAATGTGTGTACAATGGCAGCTGCACTGTTCACCGCAGATTTTTTGGGGGGATGGCAATATGACGACATTGGATGGGCACCCATCGTTATGACGTCATTTGACGGTGAACTTTGTAGTCCGAACGTTGACTGTCATGACTATTATGAGGAGGTTTCAGGGAAATGTCCCCCTTCCCATACATGTATGAGAGCTCATGTTTTGAAGGCTTATCTTAGTTGTTTGGTTTTGTTTCAAAAATTAACATACTTTAGAAATAAATAAGCATAGTTTTTTCTTGTATAAAAAACCTTTCCTGTGCAAATTAGTGAAAAAACAAAAGTGGAATAGTGATGTCATAAACTGTCTTAAGAAATGCATTGAAAATCCTATGATCTCAATGATCAGCCTCAACGCACTACAACGAATAAGGGTGAAATCTGACCTCATTAAAAAAGCCTTTTACTCCAATACTGATCAAACTCTCATAATAATGCTGGTACAGCGTTACTGAACAACAGGCCTGGTGTCAATCCAGTACTACATCATGCTTGATAGTGATACGACACGCAGGTACAATCGACGCCATACACCGTGCACGAGAATGCAGTACAAATCCATTGCTTTGTAATTTAGAGTCACATCAGCTCTCCTCTCCAACAACAACACACAAGGATTTTCCTCTGTAATATGAAAACACACAAGTCTAGCAGCCTTGACGTCAGAGCATTACGTATGGCCCGTATGGGGGAGTAGGAATCTCAGAACACTCACGTCAGTGCGTGGTTATTTAATTACCCATGAATCAGATCTTATATTTTTCAGGTCGACATGGTCGAGGTCCGAATGAAGAAAACCTTGTGGACAAGTAAATTATTACACACATTGTGTTTGGATACAAACAATTATGAGAATGCGTGTTTTCATCTAACTAAAAAAAAAAAATTTGAACACAATCAGTCAGGATTTTTCAATGTAAAACTTCACCTGACTTTTCATGGAACTGTTCATCAGTCTTCTCGAGACAGCACCACATTGTATTAATGACATCTCTACAACACACAAGACACCACCAGCATTTATCAACAATGCTCTATAATAGGCCCAGACATGTATAGTTTTACACGCCAGCAAGTTAACATTTTTATTTTTATTATGCTTTGTTTTATATTTCTCGTGTATTTATAATTATCACATTCAAAATAACAGATGGCCTAAAGGCCAAAAATTGCTTCAATGTACAAAGTTGTTTTAAAATAATGAATCAAACAAATCATTTTCTAAATAAAATTCCCCAAACTTGAATCCTTCCCTTGTTACTTTCAAGGTAATCTGACAAAGAATGCCAAGAAAACCATGCTCTTGAATTCAGCTGGTGCACAAGTTCATGTTTAAAACCATGCTCTTGAATTCAGCTGGTGCACAAGTTCATGTTTAAAACCATGCTCTTGAGTTCAGCTGGCGCAGAAGTTCATGTTTAAAATGGCTACATTTCATCTACCGGTACATATTAGGTACAGAATAATATTTATTCGGGCAATCACATTTACAAGCACATGTACATACATTAAAAATATTTAAGAAAACAAAGAAAAACAACAGTGGGGTGCCCAGGAGAGCATAAAAGTAATATAAAAAAAAAAACTATCGCCAAAAGGCGTATGTCTCCTAAAGAATGTACAGTCTTTTCCTAAACAATTGCAAGCACCAGTGTGATTTGAACTATACGATTTATACAAGAGACTGCAGAGATTTGTTAATGTTCATCTAAACAAATTCTAGTGTAATTATCTAGTGTAATTCTCTAGAAAAATCTGTTTGGTAGAGAGTGAATTTGATAGCCAACTGTGTGAATAATGTTATATCATACTACATGTACTCTATGGTTAAAGCACCTTAAATTCACCTATATTTTTAGTAATAATTTACAGCAAGATGAATGGTGTACTGTTGTACTGCATGTGAATCCAAACCATTTAATTATGATTTGCATATGAAGTAATAGTGAAATGCCCCCAACCTTAATAACAACACTGTATTCAGACTACACTTTGCAATATTAATAAGGGTATGCCTACTATGTACTGTACTTTGTATATTGGATGTACACGTCCAGGTGTTTCCTATTGTTCAGACAGAAAAATAGTTATTTTCCTTATATAAATAGCTCACTTTCATTACATGGTTCACCCATCGAGCAATTAAACCTTGGAGTTAGAGAGTGTAGATGACCATAACAAATAGAAAACACACACCCCAAAGAAAAGAACCCATGCAAAGGACCAAGTTATTGACACATGTCTTTTGGACTGTATGGATGACAATGCTGGCAGTATTGAGGCTTATTGCGTTCAGAGTGGGATTATCACCTAAAGCACTATTGTAGATTTGCTTTAAAGGTTTTAAAACCTAACATGGTGGCACCGTCTGAGGGGACTCAGTTAGTAGCCCAGATACAAAGCCAACACGACCCTGACATGTGTTGCTCCTATCATATCGTGTCTCTACAGTATTGTTGTAGCCACCTCCCACTTCCCTGAATTGCGCACTGCTTACCAACCAAAAGGATGGTATGCAAAGAAAAAGGTAAATGGCCAGACGTTTCAATCCTAGCAGAGTCTTTCTCGAAGGGAAGGCTAAAAGGGAACTGGACAAGAGGTTAGGATGTTGAGAAAGTCTCTAGGGTCAAAACGTCAAGCCAGTAACTATTTTTTGCACAGTTTTTATCAATCTAATAGATTATATAGAACATTTAATGTCATTGTGGAAAAGGATGGGCCATAATAAATCTCTTACAAATCAGTGTACTGACAAGTTATACAGTCCTTCCTTCCCAAAAATAAATTTTAGGAGGGCCCTCCCCTATGTCAATAAAATCATTCCTCGTTGCTGGGTACTGGGATGCCAAGCCTAAACAAATTATGGTTATTTGACATACCAGAGTCACTGCACAATTTGCGATTTAACTTCAAAGTTCAGGGAAAACAGCAATGGGCCTGTTTGGACTAGATTATTTATGCACCAAGCATAAATTGAAAAACTAGTTCAAATGAATGATTTTCATCAGCAGTGGTGTCAATTGAAGAGTTATTTAGATTGAACGTATACACGTGCTATTTAAGGGAAGGTACACGTTTGGTAATTACTCAAAACAAAAATTAACTTAAAAAACTGACTTGGTAACGAGCATTGGAGAGCTGTTGATAGTATGAAACATTGTGAGAAACAGCTCCCTCTAAAGTAGTAGATTTTGAGAAAGAGGTAATTTCTCACTAAAATAATAAAAGACTTAGAAGTCTTTTAACTTCTAGCTAGAAGTCTTTTATTCCTATCTGAAAGCACACAAATTCGTCCAACAAGGGTTTTTTTCTTTCATCATTTTCTTCCAACTCCGATGACCAATTGAGCTCAAATGTTCACAGGTTTGTTATTTTATGCATCGAGATACACCAAATGAGAACACTGGTCTTTGACAATTACCAATAGTGTACCTTCCCTTTAACCTCTTGTCCAGTTCCCTTGGCGCCCAGCAACCAATTGATCAAAGAAAATGGTTTCCTCTACTCTCTCAGTACTGTGACTGCAAATTACAAGTTATTATGGTTATGCCTGGGTCACACCAAACTCGATCTAATAACGTCCAAGCTTTTCTTAAAAAAATGGTAAAACGGGTTTGGTCTGGCTGGAATGTAGGTTTAGACGGAAAGTCTGGCTATATGAGTTTGGTCTTTCTGCAAAGGGGATGAACCCATTATAAACGGACCCAGTCTGTGTGTACACGTACCAAATGACGCCCAAACAACCAAATCATGTCTAGCACGTCCATAGTGCGATCCAAATACAGCAATTCCGTTTGTAGAACATGTCCTTCGGGTTTTAAGTACATTGCTACTCCGTTAATTGTAGGACGGGATGGACGCCAGAAATTTTGAGCAGCCTCAAAGTTCTGGAGCACCATTCCGATCAAACCTGTCCAAGCCGTCCATTAAGTTCGTGAAGAGACCGTAAAAAGTTGCTAATGTCTGTTTGCACACAGTTTAAGCCTGTTCGGCTATGTTTTTCAGAACGAATAAGAACGAGTTTGATGTGATGGGGGTACTATCAACACCTTTGTCCTACCTCCAACAACAGGATCGATAGGAATAGTTAATTTTACAGCTAATTTATTGTCAGCCTTGTAAAAAATGTATTTAAATGTACCTTCTGTACTGGGGTGTGTTGCTATTTTATGTGTTTATAAATCTGTGTAGTTTTGTACAATTCTTTGTACTGTCAAATAACTTACTAGAACTATTTCGGTTTCGTAACGGGAGACGATAGATCGCCTCTGTAACGGGAGACAATAGCGGACGAAACCGAAATAGTTCTAGAAGTACACAGTTTGTTTTTTAATAAAACGGGAGACGATAGCGGACGAAAAACTATTTCGATAGCGGACGAAAAACTATTTCGATTTCATCCGCTATCGTCTCACGTTACGGGAGACGATAGCCGGACGAAACCGAAATAGTTCTAGGAGTAGCGGCAGGATACAAACATCTTTCCTCTGTCTATTTGTAGCCAACATTTAAAACACTGTCGTAATTAAACTACAGATCATAGATAGAAATGGCAATTTTTGTAAACAATTATTTGGTTAATTAATTAATTAATAAAGGTTCAGTTGCTATGCAAAAAACAACACATTTTAAAATAATTGAATGTTGGGCTGATCTACGACCTCCTACCCCTACTAATGGGACATTTATTTAAGCATGTTGTGGTTGTAGTGCAAAACAGCACATAATAAAATCATTATTGAGGGCTGACCCACTGAGCTGGGCATCATCAAATCACTCAGCACAGCAACAACAACGCAGCTTCGCGGACGCGAAGGGCCTCAGGCGCTGTGTTGTGTGGGTTCGCCGTGTGGGCTGCACGGTACGGCTACACACACTGTACTGCACGTCGCACTGACACCGACTAATTTTCCATCTCATTTTCGTGCACTCTGTTGTGTTTATGTCAAGATAATGTTTGTAACTTACCGTGCACATGGCCACCCGTGTAGCCTTCGGTCGAACGGCCCCCGAACATAGACCTTATGTCCATCACCTTTTGCCCGTAAAATCAGACGGTAAACACGGATAAAAAGGGTAGGACGGCGGAGCAACCTGTTTTGCTGTCTTATCGCCATTCGGGATCGTCGTGTACATATAATTTAATGAGCGTACATACGAGTCGAGTATACAGGACACTTCGGCCCACAGTAAATTCGATACCTACCAACTCGGCACCTTGCAAACTCGACATCATATTCACTCAGCACGGGCTTAATTTTTTTCGACTTACAAACTCGACACCAAGCAATATCGGCACCTGTGATGACAACATACTGTGTGCAAAAGAATTGAGGAGCTAGGCTAGGGGTGGGGCAGGGGGGGGGGGGAACAAAAGTTTACCAGTCAAAATAAAGTTCTGCTGTTGTGACATGTGGAAAAAAACAATTTTGAATTTATGCAGCTAATGCAAATTTCCCCTGCTTCTTTTTTTCTACTTGTTTGATACTTTGTTTGGGAGGGTTTCAAGAGACACTTGCATGCAAATTTGGCAATATATATTATATCAATATAAAAATAAGTGAAACGTAGAGACAAAGCGTCCATTTTTAATTTATGCAAATTATGCACGTTTCCCCTACTTCTTTTTTTCTACATTTTGTGTATGTTGAATCATGAGACTTTGCTAAGACATCGTTTTTGATGCAATTTCGTCTAGGGAGTTCAGGCAATTTTTTTTTTGCATTAGACTTGTATTTCTATACACACCAATTGTACTTTTTGTTAGAACTCCCCGACTTCACTGAAAACCCACATTTTTAGAGGAAAACCATAGGTGGACTCAAACTTCTAAATGACCATTATATTTGGTAATAGATTTGAGGGTATGGAGAAATTGGAGGTTCTTTGCAACCGCACACAGCTTCAGCGACTAGGTAACACTATTTTCAATTGACTGTTCAAATAATGATTTGATCAGCTGTTTGGGTGGGGTGGGGGATGAGACAGTCAATCAAACTTTAAAAAGTTGAAGAAATATGAATAATTTATAATATGTACTCAGATGGTTTTTTTCATGGTTTATTAAGAAAATTCAAATAGACCTAACTCTATGAAAACAATGTTTCATAATGTTACGAATAGTTATGCTTTAGAACCGTAAACATTATTCACAATTTTATGACAATAAAATATCAGTCTACATAATTACTAATTAATAAATGCATAGATTAAATTATTCAATCACTAATATTTGATTGTTTCTTAACTTGTACGAAGAAAGTTTCTATAATTCTTTATACATCGCAATATTAAAATGTAATGGAGATCATTTTAAACCATGGCATGATTGCAAAACTGTACAAACCACATATCTTAAACAGTCTCAAATTTTACAAAGACAAATCTACCCCAAAATTAAATGTAGACTTCAAGATCATATTTGTTATGACAGCAGTAACAACAGACCAATAATATAAGTTATCACACAAGCGCGAGTGGAATACGGAAAAATATTGCGCTTCTGCGTCCCTATCCAACAAGGCCGAAGGCCGAGTTGGGATATGGGACGCAGGCGCGCTATATTTTCCGTATTTCCACGAGCGCGCGTGTGATAACGTATTTATCTTCAAGCAAACTTGGCGCGTGACATAGAACACACAAGACGCATGGTAGTGGTATTAGCCGTGCAATATAGGTTTTTATCACCACTCCATTCTGAGAATCTGATTGGAGGATTAGCGCGTACTTGAAGATAATAAGTCTTGCGATTATAAATTGCATTCCCAGGTACAATATAAGTAGGATCACACTTTGGTAACCCCCCCCCCCCACCACCACCCCAACAAAGAAGCGGGAAAATGACACTTTTAGTGGAAGCAAATTGTTAAAAAAAATAAAGATGGTCGTTATTTCATGTGAAAATCCCCTTTTGATAAAAATTCAGTACAAGTATAATCAACTAGTTTTCGAGTCTCCAAAAATCGCCTGAAGAAAACTAAATAAAAAGTAAATTTAAAAGCAAGTATTTTGTAAATACTAAAAACACAGATTGGTTCGCCCACTGCCACCTCGCCTGGATTCAAAATTCTGGAGAGAAAAAACTGTGACAGTTTTCTACCGTTTTCTGAACAAGGACACTGTAATGCAGCCGACACTTTCATGGCCACTTTGGCTGTATTTTTAATGACAACTTGGCCTAAAAATCAGCACAATGGCAAAAAACAATCTATCTATTTTAAGGAATTACTTTTAGTATATATATCTTCAAGAAAGTTTTTTGGCGGCTTAACATTTTACAACAAAACACCTCAAATAAGTTAAATATAATTGTGGAAGTCTAACATGTATTTAAAAAAATTCACTTTCTCCATCATGAATAAATGAATGCAATCTTAAATTTATGCAAAATGTATAACTTACAGTGATCGGGTTCTTTGAAAAAAAAAATGAAATTCAGCTGCCACATGCGTCACAAATCACAAATCGTCTCCAATTCAGTTAAAAAGACAATTTGGTAAGTTTGGTGGGTGGTTATTCCTATTCTGGTAGGTATCTCATCTTATTTTTTGCTTAGCTACTTTTTGTGGAATTTTGCAAGACCATAATCTAACGAAAAAAATAATGCTGTTTATAAATTAGTTTTAATACATTTCCTATTTTTCTGAAAGACATTCCTGTGTGGTAAAAAATAGAGAAGCAAAATTTAAAAGTAATCGGTCTGTTTATTTTAAAGCCCTGTTATGAATATAGATGATTGCAACCAGCAAATTTATTTAAACTCCAAGTATTTACACTTATTTCACTGGGGAAAAAAGAGGAAAAGAAAACAACATACAAAGGTACAATTCTTGGTGAAAACATGCACAGTTATTTCAGAAGTGGAGGCATTACTCTCCATATATTCTTATAATTCAGGCCACTAAAACATGATGAGGAGAAGTCGTTTTAAACAAAGTAAAACAAAAAGAGTTATCAGGGATTTGAACAATTTAAATATTCAGCCTCATTAAAACTTTATTTAGAAAGTAATACAGTTTAAAATAGTTTAGACGATTCCTGTTGGATCCAGTTGAAAACAATCCTCAGTTTTTACTTGAAGGTGGATCACTGTCACTTAAAGTTCAAGTACATTATGTAGATATTCAACCGTGCAGCAGCAGTTTCGCTTCGGATCCAGTTCAATGCGGTTCCAACCATCGGAACCGGTTTGGTGCGGTCGGGTCTAGCGAACCAGTTAAACCTGGTTCCTCATTGTTGTTGAGCTTCTTCATCCGAGTACTCAGCTCGAATACTATCTAAGAAACTCATACCAGAGGTGCTCATTCGCTCCTGTTGGTCTTTAAAAGACTTCTTCCGTTCCTGAAATTCCAAAAACAAAAATGTAAGATGAGCTTATATAAAAATAGAGTGTAGTACCAGTGTACAACAGTCATAGAACGGTTTTAATCAAACAGTATTTGGCAGATTTTTTGTGAGGGAGAAACAAGCGACTAACCCTGATGACTTCTTTTAAATTAAAGGCAGGGGACACTATTGGTTATCACTCAAAATAATTATTAGCATAAAACCTTTCGTGGTAACGAGTAATGGGGAGAGGTTGATAGTATAAAACATTGTGAGAAACGGCTCCCTCTGAAGTAATGCAGTTATCGAGAAAGAAGCAATTTTCCATGAATTTGATTTTGAGACCTCAGATTTAGAATTTGAGGTCTTGAGATCAAGCATCTTAAAGCACACAACTTCGTGTGACAAGGGTGTTTTTTCTTACATTAATATCTCGCAACTTCGACGACTGATTGAGCTAAAATTTTCACAGGTTTGTTATTTTATGCATATGTTGAGATACACCAACTGTGAAGACTAGTCTTTGACAAATTACCAATAGTGTCCAGTCCAGTGTCTTTAATGTTGGGTTGAAGAAAGAAAAATGTACTAGATATCAAATTGTAAATATCCTTTTTTAAGGAGTGCCAGTCATAGATATTGAATTGAATTAAAAAAGTTCAAAGACGTGTTTGGAAAAGAAAACATAGTTTACTTAAAAAGGTTTCCTAAACTCACCAGAATTGCATGTTTCTTTTCTTCTTGTTGCTTGGGAGCAGCGTCTTCTTCACTGATTGATGATCGAGCATCCTAAAAAAATAAGCAATAGTTGAACAAAATTATAAACAAAACGAATTTGAAAACTAAATGAATTTAAAAAGGTCGTCACACTTTTGAGGGTGTGAATAACTTTGAGGTTTTTTTTAAACAGCGATATGTTTGTGTATCTTTGCAACTCCACTGAATAATACGAACCACATTTGACCTAGTTTATGTTTTCCCAAAGCACCATTATCGTACAGTGTACAATATTTTAATTAAGTGTCATCAATCAGACATGAAAAACCCATAATATTGATGTTATCATGAGAGGGAATTATCAATCAAGAAATACCATAGACTTTGGGATGTTTCAATGCAACACAAATCAGCAAGATACATTTTGTTCGGTGAGAAAGCCTGTTTCTTATACAGAATCTCTACCAGCTGGGCATTTTAGGTTCAAAACGCGAACAAAATTGGGCACTGAAAGAGTTAAAATGGAAGATTTTTCTTTAACTTCATAGTGTCAATTGATAATGAATATGATCTACTAGCTTGTGTCAATAACTACCACTACAAGTTACCACTGCAAATAAAGACAGGTTAGAGATATTAGATGAAATGTTAGCAGCATGAAACGCCATTAAACGCTGTGAAATGATACTTAATACACGCCTTCATTATTGAGAAATTTGTTTGTGTATAGTTTGATTTGAATGTCCTCAAACTATAGACAGTTGCTATGCCAAATTGTTTTGAGCAAGCTTTTATAATAGAAAAAAACCCAGATGAGCCAACCCTGGTACCTTTGTGCATTTCATTCATTCTGAATTGTGTATGAATGTTCACTGTCTCTTATGCAACTACATTTATGTGTGCCCTGGTGACTGGAATGAATGACATGCTGATGAGATGTTCATTTTGTTCCCTTTGTATGTCAGTGTGATCATAACTTCTGTGTGGCAAAAGCACAGGGGTCGATTTCACAAAGAGTTAGGACTCGTCTTATCTCGAGTTAGGAAGAGTAACTCGTCTAACTTAGGATTAATCTTAAGGTCTGCATGCTACAGTACAGGGTTGGGACTAGTCCTAAGATTGGTCTTAAGTTAGGAAGAGTTTTGTGAAATCGACGGCTGGCCTATTTTCCTGGAGGCATTAATGTTTTCATGCGTATTTGGAATGCAATGAATATGATATGAATCAGGGAACCCAAGAACCCAATTGGTTAAATGTTGGAAGCAACACAATGAACTACAATCCCTATAAAAAAACTTTCAAAATATGTATTAATGGAATTTATGCCATTTGTTCTGTTTCAATTAAAAGTGAAGGCAATCTAATTCAAATGTATTGTTCTTACGTGTGCAAGTTTCATGCTTTTTGGAAGTTAAAGTGAAAATGTACAAATTCTGCAAAAGTCTGCCTACGGCAGAAAATGTGGAGAATACATTGTACTTGTTTTTGTAGACAAAATGAAGTTATGAGAAAATTTTTGAGCATTGGGAAATCCCATTACCAAGCCAAGTTTGGTCCGAGCACACTGATCTATAGAAGAGTATCATCCTTGCACCCTTTCAAGCGAGGGGGCACTTCAAATCTCAAGGAGGGCAATCATGAACTACATGAGAACTACCAGCGTTGTTGATGTTAATGAAGCACAAGATGATTGATCAATGTATGTTAGATCGACACAAGGTGAGAGCGTACCTTGGGACTGTCTTTCTCGCTATCAGACTCTGAGTGGGTTTGCCGATGTTGGGAACCCATGCTGGGTGATCTGTGGACACCATATAAAGTTTATTTTGGGGATTGGTGATTTTTTGCTGTTTTTTTCCTCTGATGAGATTCGTCAGAGATGACTGTTTAACATTAAAACATGATATCATTGGATTTGTAGGATTTGAAACTCTGCATGGTGGAAATACGATATGGAAAGGTTTGCAGTAACACCATGTAATAACTATCTCTAATGAGTTGGGGTGGTTCTGAAAAGAACCATTGGTTTAACTCAACGTTTCGATCAGCGTGCTCTGATCGTCTTCTAGAGAAAGCATACTGATCGAAACGTCGAGTTAAACCAACGGTTCTTTTCAGAACCACCCTAACTCATTAGAGATAGTTATTACATGGTGTTACCGCAAACCTTTCCATATCATTGGATTTATCAAAAAAGGAAATATTGTTTGTTTCTAGTTTTTAATAAACACACAATCAAGCTGAATTTAATAGAAAGGTTTCATAATAAAATTGTCATGTATCGAATACAATAAAACCAGATGATTTTTTCCCTCAACACAGCTGCAAAAAACTTAATAGATATTTTGTTTAGTAGACTACGTGGAAAGTGTATTAAATAGCTGACATGCATTCCAAAGTACCTCCACAGCAAACGTGTCAGTTATTATTTAAAATAGTTGGTTTTGCCTTTCACATTTCATGTAGAATGACACATTTAAATCTTCTTTTAGTTCTCGTTATTGGGGTACAAAAAGGTCATTAGATTTTTTACTGGACATTTTAATGCTGACCATACTTTTTTGTGAATACAACTGCGTAGCATTGTACACTGAAACAAAGTCTCCAAATTCAAAATGTCATTTGACATGAAATGCTTTTCTAGTCTACCATATTAACACAGAACAAATTTCTTGCCCAAACCAACCTGCTCCGAAGCATTGAAAGCGAGCTCCCTTGCCGCTTCAGCTCCTTCTGACACGACTTTAGGAAGGCTGTGACATCTTTATGCTGGTATTCCTCTGCAAGGTCAAAGGCTGTTCGACCCATGTTGTCAATGACATCTAAGGGGGCGTTGTTCGCCACTAACCACTTTGTGCATTCCAGATGACCACTACAGAGAAAGATTTAGTAAAAAATTTACCCAGTTAGTTTCTCTTGTGGTTTATATTGATATCTGAAACAAAAAGTCACATCCCCTTAAGGTGATCCCCTAGCTGCCGCTTCCCAGGTTGTATCGTAATTTGGGTGTGATCCCTGGCTACACGGCAGTTAACGGTTGTATGGCTTCTGACTGGCACCCCAGAACAAAGATATTGACAAAATAGAGACACCGCCAATATAGGGCTAGATAGCTCAGTTGGTAGAGCACCGGCACGTTAATCTGGAGGTCGTTGGTTCGAATCCCACTCTAGTCAATTCTTTGTTCAACCTCAAAATCATTTAAAAAATATGCAATCACTAACAACTAACTTAGTTGTCTAACTTAGTTGTTTAAGTTTAGGTGTTACAATAAACACCATGGAGGAAACAGAGGCTTGATTCTTGCCTTTTCACTTAAGTCATGCAAGTAAGCATATTCCACAAAGGGCCATTTAGAATAGTTAATGTAAAATAAAAAAAATGTTTACAAATTGTTTCAACCCACACAACCATCCATCTTAAACTTTGATTTTTCCACATTGAATGGCTTCATTTTATAACCCATATGCTAAAGAAGAAACAATGCATCATATGAACCAGATATTTCAGATCGAAGGTTTCCAATATCAATATTTTCCTGGCTTAAAAAAAACACAAATTTTTTACTTTGTAGGTTTAAGATAGGAAATTGAGCCTTTAACCCGTAAACAATTTCACAACTGCTTTCACAAGAAAAAAGTGTAAAACATTTGATTGAAAAATTCTGCATTAAGCAGAGCAATGAAATTGAGTCTTGTTTATTTGTACTAACCTCATAGCAGCCATATGTAATGGTGTCTGTTCATCGACTGTTCGACAGTCTACCATCATTCCCATAGCAGCTAACACTTTGACCACAGAGACGTGGCCATTCATGGCAGCCATATGCATTGCTGTGTAACCCGTAGGTGTCAAGTCGTTAATATTGGCGTCATTCGAAGTGAGGTATTTCACAATGTCTAGCCTTCCGTTTGCTGATGATATGTGGAGTGGTGTCCAGCCCCTTTCGTCTGGTGAGCTACAAAGGTTTTTAAAAAAGAGGAAGACCAAATCTATAATAATGTTCAAATTTCTTTAAATCATCAGAAAATTTCCATACTCATGGATGGAAAAAGTAACTTTTCAGTCCATTTACGGAAATAAAAAAATTCATAATTCGAATCAATTTGTAGTATAAGCGTGCGTGTCTATTTATTTTTTGAAAAAGTAACAACTACTGGAAAAACTCCAAAAATGAAAATAGAAAGTGTAAAAACTTTCAGAGTAAAGTTCAGAGTAAAAAAAGACACAAATTTTGTTTAGCCACTCGCACAAACTGTCCAATACTAAACCATTGACAAAAAAGCTTGAAAGCAAACATAGGGCTGGAAAGCTCAGTTGGTAGATCCCTGGCATGTTAAGTCTAGCTCTAGTAACTTTTCTTTGTATAGTGAGAAAGACGTTGAAAATGGATATCTCCAAGACGATCTCTTTAATGAATCCTATGTTGTGAACTACTTACTTGATAAGTTCTTGATTGTGTTGTACGAGCATCTTCACCCGTTCTAGGTCACCCTGCTTGCAGCATTGATGGACAGAAGGCCCCATCAGTAATCTCTCCTCTTCTTCTCTTCTCATCTCCTCCTCTTCTTCCCGCCTTTCTTCTTCTGCATCCTTCTGTTGCTCTCTCATCTTCAGAGCAGCCTGTGGATAAACACAGAGGAACATTTTAGTAAATCATTCAATGATAGAATTCAAAATCTGGAAAACCTCTAAATCTCATCAGGGACACGACATCCTTCAACACATTCGAACACTTCTGAAAGTCCACTGGTTTGATTTCTATGACACAGGCAAGCAAACACACACACCATCTTGTAGGTCAGATATTTTAACGGTGACGTCATATTCAAAACGGTCTATAGGGCCACAGTTTTCCTTTTTTAACAAATGCTTTTTAAGAATGTCTGTGAGAAGATGACGATTTGTTTGTTTGAAAAAAACTTGATTGTCCGATTAATTTTATGGAAGGAATTGCTCATTTATTTCAAGATTTTTTGGGGGGTGTAACAGTACATGTAAATAGTGCCAGAAGGATTTTTATTAAACGCTCTATTTTAGATAACAAGAAAGTCAGCGCTTGATTTTACATTTCTCTACAGCACTAATAATTTGTTACGAAATGACACAGGAAAGTATTGATATTCTTTAAGTCCACAAGCAACTTCAGCATCCACTGAAAGAAGTTATTTAAAAAATTATTTCATAAGTTATTTGAAAGTTTATTTTTGTGCCAGGCTTACCTTGAATCCAATCATGTATTCACTATTTCCTTGACTGTCTTTTGCACTAGTTGGATCTTCCTGACTGGCCTCCTTGGATTGTGATGTTGGCTCACTATCAGAGTCTGATTTCCTTGAGACACTGCCAGCTTGGGAGAGACTCCCCTGAGATGACTTGACGACACCAGAACCTCCCGTGTGGTCATCGTCTGTTCCCAGCGAGTCAGGGTCCACAGGACCGCCTTCCTGTGGGGAGTCTTTCCCACCATTACGGTCCCGGTACCGCCCGCTGTGTATCGACCCGCCCCTACTGTTCCCGTCACCTTTACGATCATCATCAGAGCTCCCTGAGCTGTAAGAGCTGCTACCACTCCCGCTTCCTGAGCTACTACCAGACCCGCTGCTGGATCCACTTCCACTATTGCTGTCACTATCATCATCACTATCGCTATCAGAGTCACTATTTACAGACTTATCGCTTTTATCAGAGTCTGAGTCCGAGTCAGACTCCGTTCCGGTCGTTGTTACAGGTGTTTTGACCTTCCTGCGAGATTTCTTATCCTTGCTGTGTTTTCTGCTCTTTTTCTGCTTCCGTCGATTCTTAAGGCGGTGACGGGAGGCATTTGACCGCACTGAGGAGGCACGACCTTGGCTAGTGTCGCTGTGGTATGACGCCTTGGATTGGGGTGGGCTGCTGCGGACAAAATGACCATCAAGCTCGGTGATCTGTCGGAGGTGCCGGTCAGTGTCTGTGTAAGTGCTACTGTCTGGGCTCATCTCCACATAATCATTGTTTTCAGTTTCAGATGCAGAGCTAGAGGAGACATCTGTGAAACAAAAAACATACCAATAATGTATTAAAAGCCAATAAGAAGGCAGCCTTTCTGATTACACCCAGAATTTATAAGATTGATACAAATTACAGAAAGTATATGAGCAGATGCAGCCAAACAAGATTGAGTGTCTAGTTAACTCGGCCATGATGAAGGGGAGTAAGCAAACTATGAATCATTTTGGTTCATTCAAACTCACTTTGCTTGAATGAGTTTCAAGTTTACTCGCACATAGGGGAGATAGCAGACAATGAACCATTTTGGTTACCTCAGACTCACTTTGCAAATTGCATAAATCAGTTTCTAGATTTACAAACAATAAATCCCTTTGATGCTTTAGACTCACTTTACTTGATTGAGTTTCAAGTACTCACCCATGATTATATTAGTGACTGGTATCGTTCTGACTGTTTGTCCATCCTCATCTTGAGCCGAGAGCCAGCGCTCACTGACAAACTCGTACGAGACTGAGTCTCCATACTCGCGGATCATTACCTTGTCAAGGAACCAGCCACAACCTGAGGAAATAGCAAGATATCAAATAAATTACTACACGCTTTGAGAAAAAGTGTAAACAAAAACACAAAATTTTGTTTTTCCTTAATGTGGAAGCGAGGATTCCCCCCGAGACTAAGACTTAAGTACTCACCTAGTTCTCTCCTGTCATGGCCAATGCATATGCATTCTATCTTGCCAACCAAGTAGGATTCCACTTTGAATACATCAATCTAAAATAAATCAAATATTTCACTTGAATAAATACAACTTATTACATGCAGTTATGAGGCACTTTAAAATTGTTAAAACATTATAACTTGTTTTTACCCCTGCACTGATGTGTATCAATCACTGCGTAACTTTCACAAGTTCTGTGGAAAATCTGACAGGCAAAACGCTCGCTTGGGATTCGAACCCACAACCTTGGCGTTGCTAGAGCGTTGTCTTACCACTTGACCACAAAACTAGCCCAGTGACTAGAGGCAATTCAAATCCAGTTCAAAAGTCATGGGTTTAAGTGATTTGCCAGTTTTGTTTCTATACAAAACTCAGACAAAGTGCTGAGTATGCAGTGCTTGAAAGACATTGATGTGGGAGTGAAAAAAAAAACACTTTGAGCTTTTTGACATTTCCGATGGAAGTACTCCTGCAATACAGGAACGTCTTAAAACTCCTCAAACTCACCTGTCCCTTCTGAAACTTGACCTTCTTGCCGTCTTTAGTGTCTTTGGATTGCTTCAGCTTGATCTTCCCTGTGTTGCCCTTTTCGCCATAGAGTGTGACGTGGACGTCAGCCCTGGTGCTCGCCCCTAGCCGGTTCCCAGTGTGGATGGAGAGCTCATAGATGGTCCTCTTGCCTGATTTGAGTCGTGGACCGTGCTTCAGGAATTCATAGTCCTCAATGGGTTCCGGTTCTGGTTCTGGGGGTGGAGTTGGTGGTGGGGAAGGGGGTGGTGGGGGCGGGTCAACCTGAGATGAAAAAATGCATTTTATTTTAATAGTCAACAATGTAAAACATTGGAGCAAAATTTTGACCATTCGCCATCAAAAATAAAAAAGTCAGTGTATTCCACACAGAAATTACTTTGATTAAATATCATCAGACTTCAGGAATGAATTGAAAATTTACTGCACAAAAATTGCACTTGAGTGCCGGGATCAAACAAAATGGCATTTTCCTCCAAATTTTCATAAGGACTCTACCCATTGGACAATGAGTGAAGCATGAAGTTAATTGACCTTATAGAGCCCCTTTTTAAGCTGTTTTTTGAAAATTTGTTCCAAAAGTGACCACAGTGGGAAGTGAACATACCTGGACACCCATCTCATTTGGGGGTTCAATCTGACAAGCAACTTCAGGTTGGTGTACTTCAGTCTGCGTCTCCATATTAAAAATAGGCGTGGTCTGGCAGAACACCTCGGGAAACGTCTGAGTGCCGATAGTTGGCAACGCTGGGACCGTCTGGGTTGAGACCTCCGGGGGCGGGACTAATGTCTGAGTGCCTGACGTGACAGGAGGCGGGGCCGTCTGTATGGCCATGTCCGCTTGGTAAGGGTCCGTCATGCTCTCCTCGGTGTTGGCTCGTCTCGTCTGGGTGTCCTTCTCATTGTCTTGTTTCTCAACGGTCTGGCAACTCATCTCCCGTCCGGTCTGAGTCGTGTTGTCGATGCTATGAAGGACCTCATCTCCTTGGCTGATAGTGTCACCTAGGTCATCATCCTCCTCCTCTTCTTCTTCCTCCTCTTCATCATCTAGAAAGTCATCCACACCGACCTTTGACATCTGAATACTGTTAAGGGATGAGTAATTAATCAGTTAGTAAATGCTCATACTGAATTACAGCTGTAAAAAACATTTGAAGCATGTTCATCTATGCATGATGCAAGTTTCAAAACAATTATGGTCATAATTTTGTATTTCCCCATTCACCGACAAAGCCACACTGCCATTGGTAACAAACTCTTACTTTATAATTTTGTCTTAACCCTTTTACCGATATGTTTTAAGCACTGTTTACTCCAAGTTCTGTGAGAAAAATCCTCTCACTTTGATAGGATGATGTTTAGATTGCTAATTCCTCGCTACTTCTCAACTTACGCCTCGCAAACAATCTCCCCCTGAACACCCCTTAGAATAAGAATGACTTACTTGAGCCACTCTGGAGCTTGATTCCTGCCAGAGCCCTTGACTGGTACCAGGATTCTCATATTATTGTCCATAGAGTCATCAATATCATAATCGTCAGGATCCTGGTCCGACTCTGACGCCTCGTAATGTCTTGGTTTCTGGAAGAAACACAATATGCATACAATTTAAAAACTGTCCACTAATAATAATAATAATAATAATTGGATGCAGGAGCCTCTAATGAGATGAAATATTTAAGCAATTTGTAACGAATGAGTCTTCAAAAGTCCCTTGAAAATCAGAAGAGACTCAGATGGCGTATATGAAGAGGTAAATCATTCGATAATGAATGTGCATTGAAGTCGAAGAGTCTTTGTGATAGAATTCAGAAGAAAAGTAGTTTGAGTCAGTAGGAATTGGCCAGCAGAACGAACAGGCCAAACAGGGATCTAGTGGAGAAGATCAGTTATATGGATTGAAGATAGAACATGTGGCCCAGTGATAGGCATTTGCCATTCGGGCCTGCAGTCTTCTGTAATCCTTAGATGTCTTGAGAATGAGTTTGGTGGATTTGTTAGGGTTTTTGATTAAAAAAAAGCATCCTTTATTCATGAGCTCACCTCTAGATGTAGCTTAATCTTCCGTCCAGAGGAATCGTATCCATAGCGTGCTGTGCTTGGTGAACTCTTAGCGGCCGACTTGGGTCTGCTATCCATCGCTGATTTGGGTCGAGGGCGCTCCCCGTATGACGACATTGGGCGTGAGGAGCGGCTTCCATATGTTGATTTGGGTCTGTCTGGTCTTGTGGGTCTGAACCCATAATCGTCCTGACCACTCGAGATCATAGGAAGACTATTTCCGACTCCACTGTCCTTGTACTATTAAGAACAAAACAAAACAGTTGTTAACTTTTTCTACTTTTGTTTTGTCACACTTATACATTTTCAAAACTAACATCAACTTGGCTCTCCTTTTGTGAATGAAGACTTTGGCATCTACCGCATTCAACAATACTGATCTATTGCAATATGCAATCACAGAGACTGAAAGCCTGGAGTAGATCCAGGGTTGCCAAAAATCAGGCAGGTCTGTCAAAATTAACACTTTACAATAATTACTATCTTATATCTGAGTGTAGATTAAGAACAAAATGCATTACCCTTCCAGATTGACTACGTCCATTCCTCTTCTGCTCCAGTGGAATAGTTTCCTGTGAAAAGAAAATGAAGGAATTCAAATAACAGACATGAAACCTTTCTCATACATCTGAAAGCACACAATTTTATGCAACAAGGGGTGAATTTCTCTTTCATTATTTTCTTGCAACTGAAACAAGCAATTGAACCCAAAATGTCACAGTGTGTTATTTTATGCATATTGTTGGGGTACAGTAGGAGAGGACTGGTCTTTGACTATTACCAAAAGTGTACCCCACCTTAAACCCCATGAACATTGTGAATTCTCCACTAATGATAGTGAGTCCACAGACCCTGAATACTTTAAATTGTTTTCTTTCCTTCGAGAAAGACTCTGCTAGGGTCGAAACATCATGCCATGAACTATTTTTGCTGTTTTTATTTAATGTGGTTTTTGAAGTTGTTGTTGGTTGTGTGAATGGAAATAAATCAAACATTAACAAACTTACTGTAGCTACAAGAAGCTTAGTAGCAGCATTGACGAGTCTCTCCGTCTCTCCTCTGGATAGCTGTGGACCGTGACGAGATCTCAGTAAGAGAGGACCTCCGCGAAAGTTACCCTTCCTACAAGAATAAAAAACAAATTCTGATTAACAATTGTGAAGAAAAAGTCAAGAAATAGCAATTGAAGAAGCCACAAATTCAACCCTAGAAGCAGACATGCAAATTTCTAATTGCAAAACAAGAGAGGAAATGGCAGATAAAACTTTTGTACAGTGTTTATCAGTTTTCTTTGGCACTGTTTTAAAAAGAAAGAGAGGAAATCAGCTGATAAGCTGAAACGTTGCATGCTTGTTCAAGCCTGATGACATACAAATAACCCTTGCAAAACATAAACATGTATATCTGTTCTTTTCGACAGATTTGATAAAATTTCCAAAGAAATATTGAATGGAGTGGAGTGTTGATTGAAAACTAAAAAGTAAGATTAAAAAAGAAAATTCCATATTTTTTATGCAACTCCGACGTCAGTCTTTGCCAAAAAATCTACCAAAAACCATCAATGAACTTTATACCAATTTGATATTTGGGTACAAGAACCCAATTTCAGCAATTTGTCACTTCACAAAAAAGACAGGAAATAATGAAATTCAGACTAAAAAAGCAACAGTGAAGATGGGATTACCTTTTCTTCGGGGGTGGTTTTGCTCTCACTATGTTGGTATAAGGGCTCTGAAAAAATAAAGTAAAATACATAAGTGATAGATTCAGGATGTTTCAACAAACAATGTAGAAAGTTTGAATAAGATCAAAAAGACTTTTCTATACTATTGTAGAGTAAGTTGTTAATTTTGAAAAGCTTGCATGGTATACTTACAGTGAAATGTGATTTTGACATGTAGGCGTCAACATCTCTCCTGTAGAGAAAAACAAGAGAACGAGTATAACGAAAATTGCAATAAGGGATTTAGGAACTCATGTAAATTATTATTCCAACTAGTTAATGAATGACAAATAAACTAAACTAGTATGCTAGATGACATCATCAGCCTGTGCGGATCCAGGGTTTAAAACAAAAATAAAGGAAATTGTTGTAAGTGGTTACAATGTTCTCTGCTGCCCTCACCTGACTTTGGATTCTCGTTCATCCTGGCTGGTCCTTGGATTCATCTGAGCCAGGTGTTTCTTCACTTCGGCATTGCGGAAATAATGCTTGAGGGCTCGATCATGAAGACCATCATATAGTAACGTAGGTCTCTGTTTAATGGGAAAATGTAAACAATAAAACAGTTTGGATAAAAAACTAAACACTTGGTGAAGTGTCATTTATGCTACCCATTTTATTATGATAGATCTATCATTAAATATTCCTGATATGTCTGAATATCAAATGCTGTCTGTCTCATGTGGGCCACACAACTGGAACCCTTGGTAGAGAATGTTTCTGTGAGAGGGGGAAAAATAGGAATGAATGGGGGACATAATCTCCAGCCACACCTAACAATCCAGACAATAATTAACTTACAGGTTTGAGTGTGGGGTAGTGTCTCTGAGGTTTGTCAGGTCCTGATAGGTCAAAGGCGTCTTCCAATCGCTTCACTTCCATGTAGTATTTTCTGTGTATAGCATGACAAAGATACAATTCAATTTCTCATTATATATTCTTAATACACATTTTTCTATCAACCCTTTTAATGGTGCTGCTTCCACAGTCTGTGTTTTACTCAATATTTCACCAGCTTGTTACAATTTTCATATAAACTTCGTATTACATTCTAAGAAAATGAAGGGGGCTAAAACAGGGTTGCGACAGTGAAAATCTTAATTATACTGCCTGAAAAGTAGTCATCTAAAACAAAAAAACCTGAATTTCAGGATATTGTATTTAAAATGGACCACTCTCTCTCTCTTATCACCACAAATTGAACAGTTGAGTTGTTGGTCAATGTTAAGCCTTTCCCCTTGCACTGCATATTTGTGTGGGCAAGTGAAGGTCCTAAAACAAAATTCTTATATCAGGATAAATCCTGACCAATCACTCCAGAGACACCAAAATAGCCATTCTCCGTCAACGGCAAGAGAATCAGCATTATGATAATTGCACTTGTGAATCAAACAATGTAAAGGGTCCAAAAACACCTGCTGGTAAATGCAATCTGAAGAGGCACTTTGTTCTGACCCTTGATTGCTTTTCAATTACACAGCAGATGCAAACTCAACCAACACGTCAGCCTTTAAAAAATACCGAACAAGCACTACAGCATTACTGCATTCACTTTGACTGATGGTAAAGCCTCTAAAGCTTTCCCAGAAATACTGTCATATCATGAAGGTTATGATTTGAGATTTTTACAAGAGTGAGACATACAGTAGAACCACAATATCTAAGAAGTTTTGCAAAAATCTTGTTTAAAAGTACAAAACACAATTTCTAACAAAACAAAAAAACTTTTGCATTTTAAGCTATGATTAAACAAGCAGAAATCGCTACACAAATCACCACTCTGGTTAAGCCTGTTCGTAGCTGGCATTAAGAAGACAACGTCATTGACAATTCTGAGCATGCATTGCCATGGAAACCGTTTACGCACTTGATAAGATGCTATGCAAAAGTATATATTAGTTTAAAGTATAATCCTACTTTGGATAGAATCATGACATGTGCAGATTTCAGAAACCTTTTAGTTGTTTTTCAAAACACATGACAAAATAAATTGAAAGGGAAGCTTTATGTCTGGTTGAGCCTGTGAGTGGTCCAACAATTTTAGCCGGGATTGTAGTAAAAGGTGTTCGATAAACAGCACAATCAATTTAAATGCTGGTGTAAAATCGGACACGTTCACACTTAGTGGATACTCCAGCATGTGTCATGCCAGAATTCTGTTCAATTTGATGATTGGGGAAATGGAGTTGATTATGAAAAACCTGTCGAGACCAAAGACGAGTGTGTGCTTTGACAACAAAACAGCTGTGGGTATTGAGAAACAAATTGAATTTTTGGAAAAGGGTTGTTGAATGAAATTTGTACTACAAAGGTACGTAACCGTTATTGCTGCCTGAAGACCAGAAAATAGCGAACTATATCAATGACAAAAAAAATAATATGCGACTCCTACTTTTCCACAAAAAGAGTTCTGGGCACAAGTTCATGGCTCTGCTCATACTGTTTGCAAAGAATCGGCACTGACAGAAGCAGGGAATTCTGCGCTTACATCAAGCGTATTTCACAGGTAAGCAGGAATTTTGGCGCGTGTACTCCAAGTTACTAGGCATTCTACACTTACACAAATTCAGAGCTTGCCGTGCAAGCAGAGAATTGTGATTGTAAGCGCAGAATTCGGCGGTAAGCCGGTCATGGGCACTGCTGGGTTCTTTTGGTTACATAAACCCACACTCTGCTGTTCAGAACTCCAGAGCTATAGCCCAGTGCACTATAACCGCTTAGCCACATCACACCAATACACTTTAAACCTTAGACCTATACCAGTAGTATACAAGCCTAAGATCGAATCAAATGGTAGTTATCAACAACGGTACCCATTATCAACAACAACTAACTGTATTTACGATGGCATGTTGGAAAACCGCAGATTTGATCTGCCAAAACAAATACAGCAATTCATGGTTGCTACAATACTTACAAATTGTACAAGAAATGCATGCATTCTATTTACATTGTTAACCCTTTGACATGAAGTGAAGTCCAATGAAGTATACATTACAGTAAATTCTCCAGAAAAAAGGGATGTCGGACACTTCGTACCTTTGCCACTTCTTACCCTGAACACTTCGTACCTTTGGGACACTTTGTACCGTAACCAAATTGGTCACTTCGTACTGTGGGCGGGGTACAAAGTGACCATCAGCTGAGTCAATTTGTACCCTCAGCAGTGTCACTTCGTACCTTCATTAAAATGTGTATTCCTCAAAAATGTAATGTTCGTTGATCAAATTGATAATACATAATGAAATATAATTTTTGTTTGAATATGTGAATGTCATTTTTAATGTGAAATTAATATTTTGTAGAAGTTAATTACCGCCAAGGACAGCATCTTCCGCCAATACTTTTTATAAATATTTTCGTCAAAATGGCTCCTTGGTCCCAACAAAATAGTAACAATGATGGTTTGATTCGCTCTTATTTCATAATCATCCGATCACAAAGCACAAAATGATCATAAACGATGCAAAAATCCCGAATTAGTACGAAGGTAGGAAGTGTCTCGTGAGAAGGTACGAAGTGACTCGTGAGAAGGTACAAAGTGTCTTGTAAAGAAGGTACGAAGTGTCCAAGGTACGAAGTGTCCAAAGTCACTTCGTACCTTGAAAAGGTACGAAAGCACCAGGGTACGAAGTGGCAAAGGTACAAAGTGTCCTGACAGTGACACCGAAATAAGGAGTACAGCGTCATAGTTACTGCATAGAGCAACTTGCTGCTCTATGGTCTAGGAAACAACAAATTTATACAAACCTTGGGATAACTTTCCGTATGGCGCCACCACCTTTTCACTCATTTTTACAAAAAAGGATATCTCATTGAGGTAAATTAGATACTATATTATTTCATATCGAATGAAAAAGTGGTGGCGCCATACGGAAACTTTTCCAAACCTTGCAATTGCCAAAACAAGAAAGACTCATTCATGTCTAGACCCAGTAACTGGGGCGCTGTACTCCTTTTCAACAATTTTTGACTTTATCTGTCGTACTAGCGCCCCAGGGAATGGCACAGAATTTTAACGAATACCCAGTTTTTCGCGACACCCAGCCACAAAAAATGCCTCAAAATGACAAAAAGACCAAACAAACTAGCTCAAAAATCGCCTACTCTATTCTCGATACGTCTAGGATGTAACATCAGGCATTTAATTGTACTCACGATCATTTTTTAAACTCCAAATCGATGATTTTTAACTCCGCATCGTGGAGCGATTGACAAGTCTGCGATTTTCGGATGTGTATGGTAACGAAACATGGCGTCGCGTTGTGGGTGGATGTCCATCAACGGCTGTTTAATGCTACACTTGTTACAGGCGTTGCAGCGAATGCTTTACATTGTACACGGGGATGGGTACAGGCGCTGCAGCTAGCGAGTGCCCACGTGCGTTCAATCATGGGCAACGTAACTTACACGGTGCCGGGTTGTTGGAAAAATATCAGAAAGGGGGTGAAAGGTTCTCAGAAAGGGAATATTGTCTGAAAGAGGGGATTTTTCTGGTCATCGCCCCCCCCCAAAAAAAGGGGGAAAAATATGATAAATAAATAAAAACCGCTGTACTTCATCTAGGCCTACGATTTTTGTGCATGGTTAAATTGCTTCTTATAATGTTTAGTGCTGCCAGTGTCACTGTAGAATTTTTTTTTATTTATTTATCATCTTTTTTCCCCCTTTTTTTTTTTTCCTTTTTTTTTTTTGGGGGGGGGGGGCGATGACCAGAAAAATCCAGACCAGCAGACTTCATCCAGAACCATCCAGCTTCATCCAGCAGACTTCAGACCAGAAAAATCCCCTCTTTCAGACAATATTCCCTTTCTGAGAACTTTTCACCCCCTTTCTGATAATTTTCCAACAACCCGGCACCGTGTAAGTTACGTTGACCATGATTGAACGCACGTGGGCACTCGCTAGCTGCAGCGCCTGTACCCATCCCCGTGTACAATGTATAGCATTCGCTGCAACGCCTGTAACAAGTGTAGCATTAAACAGCCGTTGATGGACATCCACCCACAACGCGACGCCATGTTTCGTTACCATACTAAATCCTTCGGTTCAAGGACTTTCTCTAGTGCCGCCCCCCAACTTTGGAACTCTCTTCCTGGCTACATCCGCTCTCCACAGAGCATGGAACAATTCAAAACTCTGCTCAAATCCCATTTGTTTTCTATTGCCTTCTGTTCAGTTTAATCCTTTCGTTTGCATTTTGTTAGCGTATTTTTTGTTATTGGTTGCTTTATTGTTTGCCTTTTGTTTTTTGTTAAGCGCATTGGTATTTCTTTCAGTTATGAAATGCGCTATATAAGAATTAGCTATTATTATTATTATTATTATTACATCCGAAAATCGCAGACTTGTCAATCGCTCCACGATGCGGAGTTAAAAATCATCGATTTGGAGTTTAAAAAATGATCGTGAGTACAATTAAATGCCTGATGTTACATCCTAGACATATCGAGAATAGAGTAGGCGATTTTTGAGCTAGTTTGTTTGGTCTTTTTGTCATTTTGAGGCATTTTTTGTGGCTGGGTGTCGCGAAAAACTGGGTATTCGTTAAAATTCTGTGCCATTCCCTGGGGCGCTAGTACGACAGATAAAGTCAAAAATTGTTGAAAAGGAGTACAGCGCCCCAGTTACTGGGTCTAATTCATGTCAGTGAAATACAAAATGACTAAATACAAGAAGTATTGAAGTTCAGACATATTTTATATTCTACGAGTAACTGGACGTCATGACAAACCCTGAAATTTACATCAAAATAACCGTGCACTTGTTTTTAAATTATCAAATAATTAATGGTTACTATAAATTTAATTAATCTTGACTTACAACTTCTTTGCAGTGCTCTTGATAACGTCTTGAGACGACGACATTTTGGCTGACTGTTTAATCGACTTCACAAAAATCACACGATCGAGAATATTTTTTGAATCAAAACATAATAATTATCGACTTAGGCCGGGTGGTCAGTAGTCAGTCGTGCGACAAAGTCTGTGTGTACGTAAAGAGATAACACTGAGTGATTTATTCACAATCCGGGGAAATACAAGCTATTGTATTATTTAGCGTTTAGACGACGTCAACAACATTAAACAGCCACGCTTGGTTTTTCCCGTAGTCAAGGCCTTTTCACGTCTAATCAAACAGGTGTGCTCATCCGCTCACATAAAAAATATAGACCGCGCAATATTACGTTTACACATCAAATAATATAAACTTATCACTGTCAACCACTTTAGATTCATTAAATATTACAAAGTGTATCATAATGATTGTATTTATTAATTTTAAATTTACTTTATGTATGGTGACATCACAAAACCAATTAATTATGCAAATAATGTATGGATATGAAACACCGCACTTCTTCGTGAGCACGGAACTAGTTGAAAACGAATAGGGCAACAGAGGGCGCTGTACACTTATAGCGGGCCGGTAATTTTGAACAACTTCATACTATTGGTTATTGTTTTTAAACTAGGTTTGTGGTGAGTGATTTGCCTTTTTTTCCACAGAACTCGGGAAAGTACTGGGTATACTATACCATGCTTCCTGCAGTGCAACCATGGTTTTTAAAAGTTCCCACAAATTGTTCAAATCAAATTAGCAACTGTGAAATCCTAACAAAACTTTGAGTCAAAATTAACTACCACAACTTGAACTTCCATGATCAATTGATGTGAGGCTGAACACCACTTTGGTTTATTCTTACAAAATGCAAGCACATATCTCTAGGTGAAGAATTGCATTTACAGATAATTAAATAAAATTAATTTGCTAACAAGTTGACACAGTGAATCTTGGTCATGACACTCATGCCAAAAGCTAAACTATAATTGCTTCCCTTTACCCAGGAGTAAACGGGTACATGTGAGGGATGGTTCTTGCGGGTTGATTTAGCTTGGGGTGCACTACATATTTGGTAGCACAGGATGTACACTCCCAAGGGAGCTGAAATGGCCCAGTTGGAGTGCCATGAGGGTCACTGAGAGGTAGATTTGAGTTTTATATAAGAAGCCACTATATATGAACTTTATACAAGTGTTTAGACTGCAAGTAAAACTTTCAACAACTAAGTTATCATTATTAATTTCTAGCAAGGATGCCCCAAACTCAGGAAAACCTGTATCTTGCAATGAACCAGGTAAACCCCTACTCTTCCATGATAAGTATTCTGGGGTCTTTTACAAGCGCTTTCTTAGTACGTGAGACCTACAGCAGTTAAGTCCCAAGTAGCTTGCACAAGGACAGAAGCATTGCAACCAGCTTGGCTAAGATTCGAACACACTCTGCGAATGACAGAGCTTGAACACGGTGTAATAGACCACTCATCCACAACATTCTATAAACATCTATGCTCAACTTTTTTTAGTGTTCGCCCCTCTGAAAACTTGCCGAAATAAAAGTTTAAAACAAATATTCATTGAAAGACGTTTGGATTGGATCTAGTGTAAAATTTGACACTGGAATGTGCATCAACAATGTTTACTCGACTAATCATCAAATCCAGAGTATCTACGAGTGTACTATAAATTACACGCCAATTTTTGTTTGTATTAAAATGTACCAAGTTACATTTACAAAGTTACAAAAATAAGTTCATAATTTGTCCATCCATTCCATTAGCTCAATGGAAAATACAGAGTTCTGCTGAAAATCTGGAATTGAGCGGAGAGTATCCAAAGAGCTGATTATGTCCCTTTTTGTAAGTAGGGGTACCCCTCCCTTTTAATAATATTTCAAAACAATATCAGAAATAAGTTCTCCGAAGCATGGCTTGGGAAAATTCCTGTTGTATCATTGTTTGTTTGCTTGTGTTTAGATGATCTTCCTGTCAAGGGAACTCGACAAACTCCCACAAGGAGATATAAACACCGAGCTGACAACAACCAATCTCTCTCATACAAACATTGGTTTAACGTCTATGATTATGAATTGCACAAATCAAGAAATTGTGATTCAGTAACTAGACGACAATACTTATTCTAGTCATTGTGAAATCAGCGCTTAGCTTGGGGGACTGAACCCATTGCAAGTCCTGCAGTTTAACTACTTGAGAATAGTGACCTCATTTTGAGTAAAGACAATGTGTAAAGACAACGTCCAAATTGATGGCAAACTCACCGCAATAATTTTAATAAAAAGAGGGAAAAACACAGACAAAAATAGTGCGAAGTTCAGAAATTGAAAAGACAAACTATTGATAATTCTGTATGGCCTAAAAAGGACATCCTGTTTTATGTTATATTATTACCAAATAATAAACCACATTACAATAAAGTGGACATGGCTAGTTAGCTCAGTTGGTAGAGCACTCATACGGTATTTCAAAAAACACTGGTTTGAGTCCAGCAATTAACCAGTCTGTCTTTGATCGCCTTCAGTTTATGTTACATCTGATATGCAAGTAATCTTTGGAAATTTGTGTCAATTAATTTTATAAAAGATATTATTTGAAAATCTTTAAAAGTACATGTCAATAAAGAGGAAGCGTCAGCTTAACAATGAGAGACTTTTCCACTGTCCTTTTTCAAAGTTCTCGCCAGAAGTGCGCCTGCTCAGATTGCACGCACTACTGAGCATGTGCGACCATACTAAAAGCCACAAAAATGACAGTTATGTCTGCTGCCGCCATTGCTACAAAGTCTTTCATTGTGATGCATGGAAACTTATTGGTACAATTAAGTGCACACACACCAACATTTGCAAACTACAAAAAAGTATAACTAGAGAAATTGCACCAAAAATGCATCAGTACAAAAGTCACTAATAAGAAGTTGTTATTTCTGGTAAAAACAGAGAGTCGGTTGTGTTTTATTATGTTACCAAGGCTTGGTAATGCCAGAAATGCATTGTACGTAAAAAATATGGAGGCTTTCACAAGTGTAATTTGAGGATACATTTAGTACAAAATAGATTCAAAACAAACTATTGTTCGAGAGAGATGCTTAGGTTTTTCCCAAACAAACTACTTGTTCATGTTTTGTTAAACATCATATTAGACAAGGCTTTAAAAAAAACCGTACCATGTCTACAAGAATTATTTAAAGAAAAATATATCCTGACCAAGAAATTCAGGTAATTTTTGTTGCTACCCAAATATATGTTTTTGTGTTCTGATCTGACTGGGGAAGGGGATTTGTTTAATTTATCCCACAAAAATAAGTGACCACCAATGTATGCTCAATGCAGTAAAAATTACCATCAAATCTTAAATACTAAATAAAAATAAAATAAAAAATACATACTTTAAACGGCTGCAAAATAACACTACTCTCAAATTCCAGCAAAGTTGCACATTTATTTTTTAGTATGTTCATTGCATTAACCAATACTATAACAATTTACAATATTTACAGAAGTGTTTGGGAAGAATATAATAAAGTTAATTGTTACATCTCCTAGGCAATACGCCACAAATTGTATAAAAGTTAATTTCAAAGGGGAGGGGGCGGGGGGTGTAATATTCCCAACAAAACATTTCACTTCTAAGTGTCGAAAACAATAAATTGTGATCAAATGCTATGAAATGAGTTTCAAAGACACTGGACACCTATTGGACCAGTCTTCTCGCTTGGTGTATCTCCACATATGCACAAAATAACAAACCTGTGAAAATTTGAGCTCAATTGGTCGTCGAAGTTGCGAGAGAATAATGGAAGAAATAACACCCTTGTCGCACAAGTTGTGTGCTTTCAGATGCTTGATTTCGAGACCTCAAAATTTAATTCTGAGGTCTCGAAATCAAACTCAAATGGTTATTTAGAAATTACTTCTTTCTCAAAAACTACGTCACTTCAGAGGGAGCCATTTCTCGCAATGTTTTATACTATCAAGTAAGTAAGTTTTTATGCTGACAACTATTTTGAGTGATTACTGATAGTGTCCAGTGCCTTTAAGGCAACGCTATGTTTATGGCGTAAACATTGGGTGCATTCGTTTAGCTTCCCTGGGTCGACCCCGGTCTGCCCCCGGGACAGCCCTCAGTGCCCTGCTTATGGAGTGGGGTCACCGAGGTGCATGCCGTCACCACGAGAGGGCGAGTGTGATCTTTCGATAAGCTCTTGTCAGGGGCTCACCCGAGAGTCAGCACCGCCGGGTCGACCCAGGGAAGCTAATAAACGCACCCATTATTAGCATTACTGCCAGGGATCAATGCTCTGTTACCAATCTGTTCACAAAGGTTAGACTTGCACAGTCTGCTGAACCTTACAACCCATTCTACTCGAACTGATCACAATTGAAAAATGTCCTCCTCCAAGGCATTTTGTCTAATTATGGAAGATTTTAATTTGTATAACCTAATTAAAACAGAATCATAAAATAAATTTCAGTTTTTCGCATTTAAATACACAGAATATTTATAACCTCATTCATAAAGTTGGTAAAAAATGACAGTAGCCTGTTTTCTTTAAAAAGGCACCAATAGCAAGAAAGTGTTTATTCTACTGTTTACTTAATTAATTTATTTCCTAACACGGAAAAAAAAAGTTCATTTAAAAAAGTTCATGTAACAGTTAATATTGTGCACCAAAATTCAGTCTGCAATTAGTTGTAGTTTATATATTATGTGTGAGCTGGTAAAATATACAGGCACGTTAAACTGCATCAAATCTAAAGCTTCGTACAAACAGCTAGCCAAGATTACACCAGCTTTTTAAACATTACAAATTAGCAAATAAAGTAACGTTTGAACTTTCTGTAATGAACAAAACTGTTACATGAGCAAAATGAGTTAAATTACTATTTTAAACCCAAGATATTTGGTTAATTATTAAGTTCATTGACAAATATTGTCCTGTAATTCTCTTGCACAATATTTTGAGCAAGAAACTTACTTGTCATAATAAAAATTGATATAAAAGTGTTTGGAGTGGATAGTATCTGTGACTTTGCAGGGCAAGAATTGTTTGCAAGTTCATTTGGCAAAGTCACAAAACTACTGTATTTCAACAGGCGAGGAGTGAGTCAATGACTGAGCATGCTTAAGTGGTAACCTGCAAACCTTTCATTCAAGAAAGGTGTACAATACTAAGGTTAAGTGACTGGTAAGCAGCAAGTATCTTCTATCGACATTGTTGGCTTTTAACAAACCTCAGAACATGTTTTTAACAAAAAAGTTCACACCCAAGCGCAAGTTTAGCTGGTTCAAAGTTTCTGAACTCAGCAAATCTGTCAATGATGGCACTGGGCACCAGTGAACTCTGCTCACCACAAACTGACAACCTCAACATGCTTCCTGTCATTGGTAAGCCGCTTAGCTTTTGCCAAAAACCAACTTACTTTTCTCAGATGACAGTTGGTTTCAAAATGGTTCTCAAAAGTTTATGTTGCAGTTGCTTTTACGAAGTTTTGCAAACCAGAGAATAAAAGTTGTGCATACAACTGGGCTATTATCATGATAAGCAAATTAAGCTAAAACTTACAAACCTTTGATTCAAAATATTTGATTTGACTCAAAAGACATTTCCAATGTGTCACAAAATACTTGCAGCACTAAGAAATGATCCTTTACCAGAATTTATGAGAAGACTATCTGTGAGATGCTTCCTTATATAAAAATCTGCCACATTTTAACGAAATGTTTACAAATTTTAAGGGAGCAAAATGCAGCATCAGAAGACGTCCTATCAGAGATCGAAATTAAATGGTGTGGTGATACTCAACGTGATACTGTAAAGAAGGTTACCAGCAGTGCAGGGAACCAGGGTGAAGCGTTGTTCTATACAAGGCTACCTGAGCTGAGACGAGCTTGGGCCTGGCGTTGACGATTTTCAGGATTGCGACGTTGATTATCACGACTCATTGCCAGGGTGTACTATCAAGTCAAACAACATAGAATTCAAAGTTAGTTAAAATATTGGTACTCAATGTAAGAAACAGCCTCAATACTTCATGGAAAGGTTTGCGGTAACACCATGTAATGACTATCTCTAATGAGTTGGGGTGGTTCTGAAAAGAACCGTTGGTTTCAACTCGACGTATTTCCAATACTCAATACCCAAGCCTCAATACTCAAACATCAACTGGTCAGGGCCCAATTACATGGTTCTGCTTACCTAACCAAAGAATCAGTGCTTATGGAAGCAGGAAATTTCGAGCTTAACGTCGAGCATATTTCACTCTATAATTTCATATAAATGTGAGACTCCACATTACTAGGCATTGTTCGCTTACACAACTAGCGAGGTAAGCGAGAATGGTAATCACAAGTTCTGGTGGTTAAGTCACCGTAGTGTGTGTTCGAATCCCGATGTCCTCGAGCAAGTTAATTTACTATAACTGCTTCCCTTCACCCAGGGGTATCAATAGGTATCTGTGAGGGTAGAGGTTGATACTGTGTATGAAGAAGCCTTTGGAGCACAATGGCAGCTCAGGGCTGTATGTATACTACCGGTACCCAGGGAGCTGAGAAAGATTACTGTGTTATTGGCCAAATGACCATGGCACTAATGTAAAGCGCAAACCAAATATACAATGGTGGTAAGTACTTACGGATGGGGGCGGGGAGTCATAGCCTCCTGGGCTGACGGGTGGTTGGTTGTTGGAAGTTGAAGCAGCTCCTCTACCGCTACTGGTCACTCCTCCACGCTGGGACACTGACCAGCCCTGAGCTGTGCTCGGCCCTGGATCATGACTAGTGAAAGGACAACATAAGAAAATGCAAGTAAGTATTGCAGACTTTCAATTCATTTCTTAATTCTGGGGCCAATTTCATGGAGCTGCTTAAGCTTTAAAAAAAACTAAGCAAAACAAAATATGCTTACCACAATAACAAGGTTACCAGCCAAAATAACATGTCACATGTACAACTTGTGACTGGTATCCTTCTCATTATTGCTAAGCATGGATTTTTTAAGCCGTATTTTCTGCTTCAGCAACTCTATTAAAATTGGGCCCTAGCTGTGAAGCCAATGACTCTCAGAAAAGCAAACTGAATAACTATAAATAGAGAGAAAACAAAGAAGGAAGTTTCACTTTTAGATGTTGGAGGCATACCCCAGAGAATTATTCCAGGGAAAACCCACACAGCTGTGCCCCCCGGCATGATTTGAACCGGGGTCCAATAGGTGGAGGGCGAGGAAAGATACCACTTGGCCAACCTGACAGCTTCAGCTACTGCTGAATGCTTCAGCTACTGCTGAATGCTTCAGCCACTGAAGAAAGCATACATTTGAGATGCGTAGTCAGTTACTCAAAACACTACACAGAAGGAGTGCTTGGCCATGCTTAGTATAGAACCCTTGCAAAACGCACCTACCGCATCCATCCTGTCCATATTTTTTTTTCTGATTTGCAAAAAAAAGACAGGATACCAATCATGAATTGTACCTGTCACATGGTATTATGTCTGGTAACCTTATTCTGGTAAGCTACTTTTTGTGCTTAGGCAGCTCAATGAAACTGGGCCCGGAACCTTACAGTTTCTTCAGAGTACATCCTTAAGGGAAAAACACTAGCTCAATGGAATTCCTAACGGGCTTCTGGTAAACGTCACATCCAAACTGGTAAACGTCACATCCAAACTGCATGAGTGGTAATTTGCGGTGGAATTATGTCACACTTAATAACATTATGGGGAATTTAAAGCAGATGAATGCAAAGGTAGCATGATGTCAATTTGCCACTCTACACTGGAAAATGATAACAGCTTTGAACATGCTTAGGGGTCAAATCTATTGAGGCCATCCCAACACATTTTCTTGCCTCTTATAAACACAGATTTCGATTGCGAGTACAAACAATTTTTGTGATGCCATTATTGGTACTGTGAGTGCTAACAACTATCAAAACTATGATGGGTAAAATAACATGCATTGCATTTACACTTCAAAGTCACTTCAAAGGTCACTTCAACCTGCAAGAAGTTTGCCAGCATGGGGGAAAAATGGCGCGGTGACCTCCCTCTTTTTTAAAAGTGGTATAAAGGCAGAGCTGTCACCAAGTCTGAAGACAGGTCTCTAGTCTTCAAGCAGTATAGACTCAAAATAAATTTACATAATGATCATTTTCTGAAATGGTTGATAAGTTTAGATCTCTAAAATGACGAGTGACTTTGTACTAAGATCATAAATGGCAGAAAACATACAATCTGATTTGGAAAAACTTGTTATAACTTGAAACCACAGACCCACAAGTTGATAGCTCTTGGATCATGATTTCAACTGACAGTAACAGAGAATGGTACAAGAAGTAACCCAAAAGGGCAGGGGGCACCAAGGTCTTTTCTCCTTGGTAAAGGGCACCTCTATGAGGAAATTGTAAATTTTCTATAGGAAAATTTCAAGGGGCATCGAGGCAAAGACCAGAGGCAATGGAGGCAGGTGCCTCAATTGCCCCCATGAAGTATCAAGCCCAGTGAATCAAAACTGTTCACACTAACACACTTGTAAAGTACAATAATAAGGAAATGATTTCATTTAAATGTACACAACTTGATGCAGAGCCAAAAAAACAGACAGGTCAAATACAGTGTTAAACATGAACCGTGTAATCATATCCTTTGTATATAAGCTGTTGATAGATAAACATGTTGATAGGAGTCTATGATTTAACCGCAACCAACTGGCCATGCTCAGTATGCATTTCATGCAAATATGACTCGTAGAAAAACCTGAAATGATCCTAGTCTTTAGTAAAATACAGCGTTGTGATACAGCATTTGGTGAAGCAGTTGGTGAAACAGACGATGACATCCAAACTAAATGAGAACAGTTGCGGTCTGGTTACAGACCCTTCACAGGTGACAGACACCAGTCCACTATTTCATACAGCAGTAATTCAAGACATGCACCTTAAAGAATACGGCCAACATTGGTAACGGTCAAAGACCTGGGCCCAATTTTTATAGAGCTGCTTACAAATTTTGTGCTTAGCAGAAATTAGCAGGATACCAATCAAAAATTGTGCATCTGACATTGTATTTTGGATGGTAACCTTATTCTAGTACGCATATTTTTTTGTTGTACTTAGGTACACCTGTGCTTTAGCTCTTTGAAATTTGGCCCAGTATCCCCACTATTGTGTGTGACCCAACACTTGAAATAAACTGTGAAAGGTGTAAAGTAATTATACAGTATTGACAATAGTTGCAGACAGTGTTTATGTTTTGCGTGTTCAACCATTGATACATGAAATAATAACACTGTGAAATTTTGGGCATAATCCATTGTTTGAGTCGAGAGAAAATAGTGAAAAACCATGCAAATTCATATATTTTGGTGGTAATAACAGCAAAATAACAGTTTCTTCACCGAAACCCAAAATTTGGGACTCACAAGTCAAAACAAATTTCTAAAACCTCATTTTCTCACAAACTATATGTAAAGCAATTCAGGCAAAAAATTATTTAAAGGGAAAGTTTTCACCATGACCATCTTCTCTACCGTGTAAGTTGTGTGCAAATAATATGTGAACAATTTATATTTCCCATCAAACCAATGTTGTGCACATGCTTAAAGCACTTCATTTGTAAGAAAGATTTTACAGGTCACAGGTACAGTGCTTTTAGAAGGCATATGAAATACACACCCACACACCCAGTGTTTCCCCCTCACCAAAGACCTGACTCAAGAGGCCTGGGAGAATATCATGCAGTATGAGTAGAATTCCAAAAAGTCCAGAAGTGAAGAGCCAGATTTTGAGATTTCTCTATCCTTAACCAGCAACCGGTTATTAGACTAGCTGTAATGGTCATTATACAGAGCTTACTACAAGAATCATTCATTCTACAATTTGTGTAGTGTTACTGGTACAAGGTGATGCCGCTGACTATACTGGGGTGAGGGACTTGTAACAAGTCTAATCTTAACTGTTTTTCATTGTCCTTCAGTGTGCTCACAATTTCGACTGGAAACCTCGGCTATGTACAAGTTTGAGGCTACAGTTGTTGCTAAGGAGGTTCACGGCTCAAATTTGGAAAGAAAACCCACCAGACTGTTGGGCTTGTAGCTCAAAATGTTTTACTGGCCCAGAAATGTATTTTATAAGACCAGGAAGAAAATTCAAGACTTCTTGATGCCTAGACACTGTTGCATTTAACATGTTTAACTATTATTTGAACAAGGTGCACCAAGACATATTTTGGATGTTTTATCTCATGATGTCTTTATTGGTATGAGATAGCATAACTGAAACTTATTTATGGGACTCCAAGTCAACATTTGAACATTTTTTTGTTTCTGGACTTCCAACAAAACTAGAACCTAGACTCCACAATCACATCAATAATGTGCTAAACAAGCAGGTGCTCAAGCATGGCGGCATGTTTAGAGCAACATGGATGCATGGTGTTGAGGGGTAAGGAGCCATCAAGGGGGGCGGGGGACCCAACTTACCCATCCTGAAGAAAAGTGAATACATTCCTGGCATCACTTGGTTTGGGTGATCGAGTTTGGGGTCTGAAAGTGGTAGAGTTTCAAGTTGGATTGACGTGCTTTAGTAACTTTTTTTTCAGAGGAAAAAACTTTTAAAAACCCAGGTCTTTAAGAGAATATCTTTAAGACAAGCTTTTAGCTACATGCAAAGTGTCTTCGAAGTTATTTTATTTATGGGGTGAACAACAACAAATTGACTAGGATGAGGTTTGGAATTAACATGTCGTGTCAGGCCTCTACCAAAAGAACTCTTTGATTGCAGTCTCCCTATTGTGCCAATATCTTTGTTTCAGGTGAGTTCAAAAGCAGTCTTGTAGAAGCTTACAAGTGGTATTGAAGTATTGTGCTTTGAACCTTTTTTTTGCAACTCAGTTACTTGTTGTAAGAAAATGTTTGAAAATCTGTGACAGGTCAAAGTTCATTAAGTTAAGCTTGTCTTTATGGCATTTTATCCTTGATGAAAATAACACAAAATCAAGATGTCCTACAACAATGCTCTAAAAGATTTTATACAAAACAAATACAGAGGGGTCTGCTTTCTTCATTCATGACACCAAAATGGAGAAGTACTAAATTTTACCAACAGTGAAATTCCCAAAATATTTACAGGATTTTGTAACAAAAAAAAACATCTTCAAACCTGTAGCCGTGAAGAGAACTGGATAACGAAACCGGTCGGGCGCGATGATCCGACGGGATAGGTGGAGGGGTTTCGTTGACTACTGCCCTCGTGGGCTCAACATTTCTCCGATAGCGCTCCAAGGTGGCGGTTGGGTTGTCCGGCGGCAAAAATGGATCTTGCTGATCAACAGCGTAACCTATTTTTCTGTGATTACGGAAACAAAAACAACAACACGATTTAAGACAGCAAAATTACAAGCGCAGATTCTGTTAAATGCACACTCAGGGGCCGATTTAAAAATAAAATTCATCGCAAGACAAATTGTCAGTATTACCATAGTGATTTGTAGTGTAACATCACACTTTGCTTAGCAACTACGATTGATTTGCAGTTAAGATAAATCGCAGCTCTTTGTGAAATCAGCTCCGGGATAAATAAGACTTGAAGGAGTGTATGGTGGAAGGATGATAGACGTGACAACATTTGCGGTGATACAATGTAGATCAATCTCAACAGGAGACTGACACAAGGGCATACTGTCTCCGGTTCCTCTCAGAACGACTATCACTCAAAAGAGATTTATCTACACAGTGTCACAGCAAATTTGTTTTGCCTACTGAAATGAGGATGTTTGTTATATCTCAAATATGCTACCACCTTTTCAAGGAAATTTTCACAGATTAGTTTCATTGCATGTTTCTACATTTATATAAAAAAAAACACGTATTTATTCCCTTTAAAGCCCTATTTAATGAACAATGAGAGAATGAAAAAAAGTTAGCACCAACCTTCTCTGCATTTTGCTAACATAGCTGATTGAACACACTAGAATCAGTGTGAACAGTAAGCCTGATAAAACTGCACTCAGTAACATGATTGTCACACCAATCCTGAGAGGAGAAGAAAAAAAACAACAACAAGAAAGCACTTAATTTTTATTTTATTTATGCAAGTCGCAAGACAAACAAGGCCTGAAGGCCACTTCAAGGTGTGGGCTACAATTATTTTTTTCCAGGGGCCATTGCCACCTACTCCTAGGGCTGATACAGGGTTACCCCCTTTACAGTCCATACAGATGTAGGCTTGGCTATCATCCATCATAAGCCTGGTTGGTAGTGCAGAGAACTGTAGAACGAGAGTTGATATCATTCCTTTCAAAAGTTAGGAAGATTTTTTAAAGTACAGATGAGGGATTTGATTAACAATTTTTTGGTCACAGGTGAGATTTGACCCCCCCCCCCCCCCCGAACACACACACACACGCCCTCTAGAGAGCAGGGCCCAATTTTATATAGCTATTGAGCACACAAATCTTAGCAGAGTAAAAGCAAAAAGCAGAGCAGTGTAATTGGTTGCTGATGGAGCTCAGCACAGTAGGTCACCAGGGTTGAATGGCTAGACTGCAGGACTTGCAATTACAAGGGTGTGGGTTCAAATCCGTCCAAGCTAACCGATGACTTCACAATGACTAGAAGAAGTATTGCCGTCTAGTTTCTGAACTACAATTTCTGGATTTGTGCAATTCATAACCATAGACGTTAAACAAATGTTAATATCAGAGAGCTTGAAGTTTATATCCCCTTGTGGGAGTTTGCCGAGGTCCCTTGACGGGAAGATCATCTAAACCAACAAACAAACAAACAAACAAACAAACAAAACAAATATCTTTGGTACTTACACTACATCGTAGCAGACAGCGTATAAAGATGTGGTGTAGTCTTTATGGATTCCTGTGGTGCAGTCAAGGTTGGCCGTCAGCATCTGCAGGTCACTTGTTATGGCGCTTACAGTCTTCTGGGCTGCACTGATATTGGTCTAGATACATACAGGTATAAGGTTAGTTTTCATACAGTCTCACAACCGTTTGGTTTTTTAATTAGTGAGAGATCACCTAACATGGCAAGGCCACTTCAAGGTGAGGGCTATACTTAAGCCATTATACACTTTCCGTAAACAGTATTGTCCAAGTCCCACACTTCATGTATCACGACTTATATATAAAATAACAAACCTGTGAAAATTTAGGCTCAATCAGTCATCGGAGTAGGGAGAAAATAACGGGAAAACCCACTCTTGTTCCGCACGTTTCACTGTGTCATGACATGTGTTTACTATAAATCCGTAATTCTCGTTGTCGAGAATTGATAATTGTTTTAATGTTTTCTCAAAAAGTAAAGCATTTCATGGAGTAATACTTCAAGAGAAGTCTTTCACCATTACCTTCTGTAAACCCTGTAAATTACTTGTAAACCTGTGAACTTTTTTGTTTTTGTCTGTACCGAAAGTGTATAATGGCTTTAACTGATTTGGACTGTCAACCCAAATCAATTGTCACCAGAAGCACGTTGCTAGCTACTACTCCAGTGTCTTTAAAGCCATTGGACCCTTTCGGTAAACAGTATTGTCCAAGGCCCACACTTTGTGTACCACAACTTCTATATCAAATAACAAACCTGTGAAAGTTTAGGCTCAATCGGTCATCGGAGTCGGGAGAAAACAACGGAAAAACCCACCCATGTTTCCGCGCGTTTCGCCGTGTCATGACATGTGTTTAAAATAAATCCGTAATTCTCGTTAACGAGAATTTATATTGTTTTACCGTTTTCTCAAAAAGTAAAGCATTTCATGGACTAATATTTCAAGAGAAGTCTTTCACCATTACCTTCTGTAAACCCTGTAAATTATTTGTAAATCTGTGAACTTTTTTTTTTTTTTCTGTACCGAAAGGGTCCAATGGCTTTAACAGGGTTACCCCCTTCACAGTTGGTAAGGATGTAGGTATGGGTATTACCCACATAGGAGCCTGGCCGGTTGAGCAGAATGCACTAACTTGCAAAAATTAAGGTACATGTAACTCACACTTGATTCAACACTTAAAGACAGTAACTTTAGTGAGTTTCTACAAGAAAAATTTTGCAAAATTAAAAATCATGTATTCAAGGAATACTGACTGGGAAAACATAAACTAATTTTTGGCTGAATGAAGAAAAATTTGGGCCCGTGGGTGACCAACTCAGCGTGCCACTCAAGTATGGTATCGCGCAAAAGAGGTATCAAGTCAAAGAGCAACTGGTCCCCTCTCATTCTTCCTTTGTCTTGGGATATGTATTGTATGACTGTATGCAGTTTAGGGTGACCGTGTAAAACCATGATTCCAGCTGCACTGGAATAAATGTCTACTGTTAGGACAGACAACTTCATAGGCCCTTTTCAAAACTACGGCTTTGGCTTTGGATTCAGCTTCAGACTCGGTCTTTTTGTCTGAAGCCCTGAGTGAGTGTATACGCACAGCACGCAGAACTGTCAAAATAACCACGGGGCCAGGCTAGCCTGAAGCTGAAGCTGTCATTTCGAAAAGGGCCAAAATGAAACTCTGTTGAGGTCTCACCTGGTCATAGTAGCCTTTTGACTGTGAGAATATTTCATCTAGAACAGAACCCGCTAGCACCAGATACTTGTTTGCTGACGATAACCCCTGAAAAAAAAGAAACCAGAAAAATGAAATCCAGATCAGTCAAGTGAAACAGAAACTCAAAAACAGGAAATGGATAAATGAAAGGGAAAAATATTCACAGGCCTTGAATTAACCCAAGACAGCAACAGCAATTGCAGGCATCAAATTAACCACTGACAGCCAAACCAAATGTGTGTGGTGCCCTCTGCTTTTTGCTGTGGTGCCCTCTGCAAAGTTCCAATACAAATTTGCATTTTCCTTACAGAAGTGCCCCCTTACCAGAGGAAGGTTGCTGTGTCCCTTCAAGAGCAAAGTTCAAGGCCTGTATTCACTTGGAACAAAATAACCGAAGGCCTTTGGTAATGAAATAATGTTAGTGCTTCTTTTTGTTTCACTGTATGCAAAGTATACATCATTGGTTCAGTACTTCAAATGCAACCCATAGAAATCGGCATACACTCTGAGCCAACTATTTCATGGAGCTGCTTATGTACATGAAAGGTAACTCAGCACAAAACCATTTTGGTTACCAGAATAAGGTTACCAGCCAAGAAATACCATATTATCACACACCCGATCTTTGATTGGGTTCTAGTTAAGTTTTTGCTTAGCAGAAGACAATTTTTTTCTTCTTCACAGAACATGGAATAGTACTGAGTATACAGTGGTAACACACATCATTGTTTAAGGGTAAAACCAAAACGAATATTATTTATCCCCGATTCAAATTAACCATTTTTCAGAACATGATTGTTCAGCAAAGTTTCTGCAATAAGCAGCTCGACAAAAACGGGTCCCGGCTGCAGGCAGTGTATGACACATCACATCTGTACTGCGTTTAGAAAACCTGATGACCCAGATTTACGTTCGCATATGAAAAATATTTCCCTGCTAAAGAAATTGACCGGGAAAAAATGGCACACAAAGTAGTTCAGCAAAAACAAATTGTGCTTACCAGCATATGGTTACCAGCCAAACCATGTCACATGCACAAATTGTGACTAGTATCCTGTTTGTTTCTACGAAGCAGAAAAATTCTTCAGCAATATTTTCTACTTTCATAGCAGCTCTATGAAATTGTGCCCCAGATCTAACTGATCCATTGCCCCCCTTACCTGACTAAAAGGATCCGTCACTGTTTTGTTACACTGGATGTAGTATTTAATCAAATCTGCGCAGGAAACGAACAAAATAATTTGATCATTTTACAATACAATCTATGAGTCATGGTTATATTTGTCCCAGTGGTATTGCTTAAAATTTAGGTGTTTTTGGCAATCTGTCGACACTCTGACTGGCATTATTTAATAAAAATCCTTGTTAACAGATTTTTTTCCGCCTGACTTGTTACTTGATCTTTTAAGAATGGCTTTTAAACGTGTTAACAGCACAATTAGCGCCAATAACGGGATGAACAGGAAAAGAGACAGAAATGCTCTTTTTAAATGATGGCGACTGCTCTGTTTGACTTGTATCAACTTTTGATACATCTCAAAACTTGCTTAGCTGTTACTTTTTGTAACTCATGAACTGATGTGAAAATTATGACACAGAATGTAAACAGTTGTCCAGTTAACCAGTTTGGTATCTTGCCTGCCAGGAAATGCCCTGGAATGTAGGTCACTCTTTTTGTTAGCATTAAAGTTACATTGTCTATACATGTTCAGTGTTGAAAGAATTACTAAGATGCAGTTTTTGTGTAAATAACATCCGGGGCTGAATCACAGAAATACTTGGTGGTTTTCAAAAGACAGTTGCCAAACTTTAATCTGTTGTACTTACCATCTGGTATATGGGCATTCTTTTCAGCTTCTTTGATGATGAAGAGATTTGGTTTAACACAAAAGTCACTGAGACCCTAGAACGAAAAACAAAAATATAAAAAAATACCCCAGAATATATTAATTAAATCAATAGACCTTATGCGCATGATGTCATTTCAGTTGGGCGCCCTCACCTAGAGGTCAAAAGGAGGTTGTTCATTGGCCAATCCTGTGCCCTGGGGGTACAAATATGTACGCTTTTATTGTTTCGTCTCCGTTTTACCTCTAAGGTGGCTGCTGGTTGACATCAATGCTTAAGGTCTATACTAAATGATTTTAAACCATTCTCAGAAGTGTTTTATTCAATCGATGGAATTGTCCAATGCGTGTATGTACGGCAGCCCATCCCGGTGCCCTTGCTTTCAGGAGGATTTTGTCCAACAATCCGGGAGACATTTAGAGTTACATTCAACATGCTTGGTGGAAAAAGTGGGCATAATCAAGGAGATTTTGCAAAACCTTTTCATCAGTAAATGGAATTGGTGGTTTATAAACATGAAACTCTCTGCAGAATCATGGAGAGGTTGGCATCTCTGCTACACCCTGAATACCAGTTTTGTAGTTATCATTATGATAATGAACTTACCATTGCAACGAAAAGTTCAGCACCAGCTAAGCACCAGACTAAAAGGACACCAAACGTGCACATCATGGCTGAACTGTTGGACAAAACAGACAAAAAAAGGAAACTGTTATGTCATTAAACAAAGAACCAAATTGTCAAGCTTTTTTAACAGATGTTTTACACACTTAAAGGTAATAACTATGGTTTTGTGCTTTTACCCACACACTGATGTGTGTTAAAGGCAGTGGACACTATTGGTAATTACTCAAAATAATTATTAGCACGAAACCTTACTTGGTAACGAGTAATGGGGAGAGGTTGACGGTATAAAACATTGTGAGAAACGGCTTCCTCTGAAGTGGCATAGTTTTCGAGAAAGAAGTAATTTTACACGAATTTGATTTCAAGACCTCAGATTTAGAACTTGAGGTCTCGAAATCAACCATCTAAACGCACACAACTTTGTGTGACAAGGGTGTTTTTTTCTTTCATTATTATCTCGCAAGTTCGATGACCGATTGAGCTCAAATTTTCACAGTTTTTTTTTTTATGCATATGTTGAGATACACCAACTGTGAAGGCTAGTCTTTAACAATTACCAATAGTGTCCACTGCCTTTAAGCACAGTATACTGAAAAAAATCCTCATGGATATTCCTCGGGTGGGATTCAAACCATTGATCTTTGCCGTTCTAGAGCAGGGCCCAGTTTCAAGGTTCTGCTAACCATAAAAGAAAAGAATTGGCTCTTACTGAAGCAGAGAATTCTGTGGTTACGTCAAGCATATTTCACAAGTTAGCAGGGAATGTCTGCATATGCGGTGTGTAGCCAACGTTAAGTAAGGCATTATTCGCTTGCACGACTAGCGCAGATGTTTTGCGCTTGCTTTGTATTTCAAGCAAAGAACGATTGATTGCAAACGCAGAATTTGACGCTAACAGAGCCATGAAATTGGACCCTGATGTCTTAAATCCAAAGCTGCTTCTTCCAAAGATTTATATTTTAATTTAAATTTAGAATAATAAAAAAATACATAATAATCTAACGACGATACAAGATGATATTATATTTGCATCACTAGTGTTTGCCACTTGCTGTGGACCTAAATAAAAAACAGCTGCAAAGACAATATGGGGTAGGATTTATGAATTTATGCTCCGTTGGTTTGTGAATAATTTTCAGGTAGAAAATCCTTGAAACGCTGGCACAACTTATCTTAAAAATCCATGACTTTCTACATGTACAGGGAAAATGCTGTAACGCAGAGTGCTGACTTGCTTTGCAATTTTAAGGTTATGTACATTATGTAAAGATTAAAATTGTGTACGGCTGTTGTTCAGCTAATTTCCAAGTAGAAAATCCTTGAAGCGCTGGCACAACTAATAATAAAAATCTATGACTTTCTACATGTACAAAAAATGCTGTAACGCAGAGTGCTGACTCGCTTTGCATTTTTAAGGTTATGTAACTGATTAAAATTTTGTACGACTGTTGGTCGGCTATTTGCATAATCTGTGCCGCACTTTTTAATTCTCTGTGCATTATAGAATCTATCAATTGAATGCATAATCCTCTTTTCTTCTATTTTGGGGGGAAACTATAAACAGCCACGCAGGCCGACTAAATGGGGACCCTCGATCACACAACAGAACAACCACTTGAGAACTAAAGATAATCAGTAAAAATACAAAAACAACAGGAGAAAACATGGAAATACATAAAGTAAAAACGTTTTAAAACTCACAATAACAAATATAGTTACCGGTATATGTGAATTTTATAGACTTTTAAATTTTAAATAATGGCTACGTATTGCACAAATATAGTTAAGAAGAAACACCCATCCCAAAATTACAGGTCACTAGTGAGGTGTATAGTGGTCACGAAGGCCATATAAATTTGGAAATAATCAGTGAATAATATTATATAAAAATTCACTTTCCCACCAGGAAAAATTTGTGTGGCCTTCCGACATTATAATACGAGCATAAAAACTCACAGACCATGTACATGTACATGTACATGTACCAAGTGTACAAGAGTAATTAAAACATCATATGCACGTGTTAAAAGCAACACGTCTTGACACTTTGAACACGAGAGAAAAGAAGGACGGGTTGACCGACTATTGGGAAGGTTGGATTGGACTCTACATGTGTGGTAAAAAATAATGCAGCCAGAAATCCTTTGACTAGGATAATACATGTATGGTGCTGCGTGTAACGGCTGACCGGAAAAGTACATTGGACTTGAGTTCAGGGCCCAATTTCATAGACCTGCTATTAAACAAAAGGGTTACCAGCTAAAGTAGTTTCAAGCTAATGTGCACAGTTTTTGACTGGTTCCCTGCTTATTTTTGCAAAGCAGAAATAGTTAATCAATAATCAGGTACAATGTACCTCAAAAAACAAAAAAAACAAAAACCACAAAAAATACAACGATTTGTTTGAAACTCTTTTTTTGGGGTTTGCCTGATACAGGGTACAAAATGTATGATCTGTCAGAAAGCTATGCTACGTGCATGCTCTTGCCATGACAATCGTTCATTACTTCATGTAAATGAACTTGGCAGTTTGGCATCAGGCTTTAAATAACAATGGTGTGTTATTATAGCACTTTGTATACATGCAAAAGGTGTGGGCTGAAAAAAAAGAAAGCTACTTCATAGATTTGTAAGAATCCCTAGGGCTCACGGTCGTTGAAACATCGGCAACGGGGGAAACCTTTTTTTCTTTTATCTGTGAAGAATGCAAGGCTCTCTGTGTACGTAGTTTTCATTCTACTTTCAACAGGTGCGTTCATTTGTGCAAGAGCTTTCAAGCAGGTGGCTGCTACCAAATTTGGCAATGGGGAGGGAAAACATGTTTTTTTTTTTTAACCCTATGAGTCAGAGGTCTGGTGCGACCTTCAGAAGTGAATTGGGAGGCGGACAAAACGAAAAGAGAAGAATTCATCCCCAAATTGACGAAAGGTTCAATTTTGTTAGTCATTAGTTTGATTCCTTGCATACCTTAATTTGGGAGGGAACTGGATTTAAAAATAATCGAACAAATCTTGAATAAAAAAAATTGTGTGTCAGGTTTGGTACCCTGAATCTATTTGTGACAATGGTAGTTCTAATTCTCAAAGGGACCAGAATATATTAAATATATTTTGTACTGTCATTCAGATTTTGTACTTTCATACAGCCTTGGATTGGCTACATTGGGTTGAACATAAGAAAAGCAAGAAGTGGTGGCATCATGATTTGAGTAAATTTAGTCCAGGCCTGGGTCTATCTTTAGCGTAATTAATCATAGTGCCACTGTTCCTCTACTAGGAGAACAGGTTACACACCTACTTCCCAACACCCCTATTTTCTGAAACCCCTGGGCCCAATTTCATAGAGCTGCTAAGCACAAACATTTGCTTAGCATGAAATTTCTTCCTTGACAAAAACAGGATTACCAACTAAATTTCCCAGTGATTTTCAGGATAAGCAAACAACAGCTGAATACCAGTAACAAGCAATATTCAACAAATGAAAAGTTGGTTGGTAATCCTGTTTTTATCAAGGAAGAAATTTCATGCTAAACAAATTTGTTTTCTTAGCAGCTCTATGAAATTGGGCCCTGGGGTGGATTTCACAAAGGTAGTCCTAACTTAGGACTAGTCATAGGCAATGCTAAGAGATAGGACCAATCCTAAGTTAGGATGAGTTATTGGTCCTAACTGTGGACCAGTCCTATCTCTTAGCATTGCCAAGGACTAGTCCTAAGTTAGGACTACCTTTGTGAAATCCACCCCTGTTCTGACAACCTTATGCTCCAACATCCCTACAAATGTATGTTCCTATTGCAAAACCCTTTTCCTAATCCAGGGCTCAAAATTTCCACTGGCCCCGACCGAGGCTAGTGATTTTAGGGTTGGGACAAGACCGGCAGTCTTGCATTTTCTGTTTAAGTCCTAACACTGTACATCCGCTGTGTCATTAAAAACACAATGGTAAAATGATTACAATAAATAACACTCAATTATGTTGAGTATCCTTGCCCATAACAAGATAAATCTTCTCTTTATCTTGCATGTTCTAATCGAAACAGTTTGCATCGGTACAGTTTTTTAATCAATTTGATTCTGGTCTTGTTAACAAAGTTCTGGTGTGGAACAAATTATGAACTACACGTACAAGTCAAGCTGCCGATTCCACTGAACGCTAGGATTAATCCTATCTCGAGGTAAGACGAGTAACCCAACCTTACTTAGGATGGGTTCAATGGGTCCTACATCTTCGGATATGGAGCTCAACTCGTCCTAAGTCCCAAGATGAATCCTAAGTTAGGAAGAGTTTGGTGAAATCGTCGGCCTAGGTATTTGGTCGACACCCCCTCAATAGGAGCCCTGGAATCCTAACCCTACCTTACCCTAGCGTACCCTAATTCCCTAGCGTGAAAATCTTAAGGGGGTTATCGGAAACCAGTTTTATAAAATCAGACATTTCTGGGCACAGCAAGACTTTGTACTGTGTTTTTCTTGAACTTCACAGCTGAGAAACCAAACATGAGGAAGTCAGCTTTATGGAAAGGTGTGCAGTAACACCATGTACTGACCATCTGAGTTGGGGTGGTTCATGAAGTCAGCTGATCAGCTGCATGCCCAAGTTTTAGGAGTATGAACCGAAACAAAAATGGACTTGGAAGTCCCGCTAAATCCCTGAAAATATCCCGGGCATATATTCACTCATCTGCACGCGCCACCACTTTGCAAAAAAAAAGTTTTCAAATGTCGGCGCTGGTTTCCTGAGCAGACGACGAGCCTTTGACATAAACTTCGGAAAAGGTACACGTTGATTCAGACGCCAGGATGTATTCTATATTCAGAATGCTAATTTGAGTGGAGGTCACGGGCGGGAGGGGAAAGATTTGGGAGTTTAGTGCTCAGGATGTACCAGTACATGCAAATTGATCCCATCTGTTAAGCCCCTGTAAACCCCCACCCTTTCCTCCTAGAGCCCACAGCTATCCCCAGCCTCTTCCCATTTACATTTTTGTGTAGTACCACGGAGGAAGGGGTGGGGGGGCCGGTGGGGTAGTACCACACTTCTATGTTGTCAACACATTCTGCGCTGTAGCCTACAGTCATGACAGTACATGTTTTAACACTAGGTGAGGTTTGCGGTGGCACAATTAGTATTGAGTAGTGTTGGTTCTGAAAAGATAAAGAACCACACTTCTATGTTGTCAACACATTCTGCGCTGTCGCCTACAATCATGACAGTACATGTTTTAACACTAGGTGAGGTTTGCTGTGGCACAATGTGTATGGCGTAGTGTTTGGTTCTGAAAAGATAAAGAACCAGTGGTTGACGACTCGAATCATTGATCTTTTCAGAACCAAAACTACTGAAAAGAGATTTAAATGGTGCTACCGCAAATATCACCCAATACTCTCTCCATAACCCTAACCCTAACCCTAACCCTAACCCTAACCAAAACTACTGAAAAGAGATTTACATGGTGCTACCGCAAATCTCACCAAATACTCCCTCCATAAAAAGTTTTAAATCCTACTTTTAATAAAAATAATAATAATAATGTAGTCTATACGGCACACCTATGATCTATCTATTAGGTGCTCAAGGCGCTTGAACAAATAAATACATGTTTTTAAGTTGTGAATTAAGAGATCAATTCATGAAGTACCTTATAAGGGTTTACAAGGTGCTGCCAGTACACAAACATGCATGACCTCTAGCCATTTTACAAGATTTGACCAAAAACCTTTTATTGATCACAGACACCAAGCCATATCAAAATGCTTGCTTGTATGAGGAGGTTCAAGTCTGGGGGGGTGGGCGGATTTACACCATGCTGCAAATGGAACACCATAAATGTTTAAGTCTTTACATCAATAGAACCAAGAGGGAAACAAACGACAATTTTTGTTCCCGATGTTGAGTACATAACCCTTCCTTAATATGTTACAGTGTACAGCGCAAACAATATTGTCTTTCAACACAGGCATTGCAGTACATTCTTAACACAACCTTCAGAATGATGAGAATCTAATTGAATAATGATAAAGTTCCTGGAGTATTTCCCGCTCTCGCTTGTGGTGCATCAACTAATCATCATAGAGGTGCCCCTGCTACTTCTTTGTCCTTAAAGGCATGGTATACCTTCGGTAACTACATTATGTACTCCACAAATTGATGACCATAAAACTAACTCAATAAAGCGCACTGCAGCTCTTGATAATGTATAATATTTTGAGAAACAAAGGAACAAAAACCTTTGAACAAAGGAATAGAGTTTAAAGAGAGGGGTTCAAAACATTTCAATCTGCAAAAAAAACATGTCTTCTCATCTTTTTACATAACCACATTACCTCAAAGTGAAATATTTCTCAAAGTGCTTTAAACTATCAAAAGCTGCTGAAGCCTTCTATACCAAAAGTTATAATTGCCATTAATTCTAAGAGTGAACGTTTACTTCCCTTTAAACAAAATCTGAAATCCAGATCCTCAACTGTCTCTTGGACTGCCCCGCTTCTTTTCAACCATTACAAATTCCTCCAATAAGTTGATGCCTTCATGGCCACCATGTTCCTTCAACCACTCTATCATTAACGTAGTCAAATTCCCCTCAAATCAAATTACAAAATATTATTTGCACAGCTCTACTAATCAAGCATCTCATTTTTTTCCCGACATCAAAAAACCTGTAGTTTCTTTTTCTTTTTAATCCGTTTGCTAATTTCTCCATCAGATCTCAATCATCGTTCCATCTGTTCCTTAAATCGACCAACAATTCCCCGTCGGATTGCGTTTTATCGTGAGGTAGTCCCCTCATCACGGGAAACGAGATGGGGGGATGCTATGTCAACGAAACCAGACATGCATCCAAGACAAATCTCTCAATTATGCACCGTTAAGGAGAACCCGATATTCCGAGAAGAGATTGTCATGATGATGCGATGTCTATGTAATTTCATCCGGTATCTCTCTCTCTCTTTCTTGTTTGTTTCTCGGGAGAAGGTTCTTATGAAGGTGAGAGAAATGTTTGTCCCGAGGGCAAAGAGGGTGACTAATCTAGCCTAAAGCAGGATGGGATCTCGGCGATGATGAAAAAAAAAAACTGAGCTCCTCTGCAGTAAAAACGATTGTGTGTGGAGAGAGAAAATTGCAATTTCTAAGATTAGTAGAGCGGAGTGGATTTCAGCACACAGGGTGTCATGTTTCTTAGACTGTACAGATGCATGTAAAATTGTAGACATGAACATTTGATATTCGCATTTCAGTGAAGAAAAAGTCTGTCCTGAGAGCAGCAAATTCTTAAGAAAACAAACACTGGGTTGTATAGTTTGCTAAAATGTTGACGCAATAAACTCTAAACAGGATTCAACACAGGATACTCATTTAGACAAATTTGAGAAAAGAATTTGTCACAAAATCAAGGAAGTGATAGACTGTTGAAAAAAACCTTAGCTATGACTATGAGCGTGAGTTGATAATTTTACCGAGACGAAGTCGAGGTAAATTATCAAGAACCAGGCCTCGGCAAGTTTAAACCACTAGTTGAAAACCGATTCCCATTCATAAATACCTTTTCGGTCAAAAAACATCAACACTTTTTGGTCAAAAGGTAAAATAAATGCAAAATTTTTAATTATTCAATGTTATCTTTCAACACAACACCCCTCCAGCTATGAAATGGTTAGGCCCTCGGCCTGATCAGGTAAACAACTCCTTATAAGGGAATGATGTGGGCGTATCGCGTATCGCGTGATGTGGCACAACTGTCCCGGCCATTGCTCTCGACCAATAGGAATGAAGAAACTGTCTTATACGCACAGGTGCAAGCGCGCGTGTCACGCCCATGTTACAACACTTTTTACTGGTGTTAAATCATCCGTTCAAACAACACCTCGTGATGCCCTTTAGACCAATCAGAATGGATAAACTGTCTTTATTTATGAATACTGTATGTACAATCTCGAACACAGCAAATTATAATTTTCCAGAGATATTCGACAAGTCCTTGTGGAGTGATTGTTTAACTGTTCGGCAGAACCCTGTGTAAATAATCCTTTAAGGTCACACCTCAGGAGAATGTCACAATCCAGGGTAGTCTCATCTGCTTAGACGAATCCTTCCTTCATGGTCATGACATTTGTAAGGCAAAATATAAAGCAGTTTATGTAATAGTCTTACATACTGTACATATAGCGCACTACCAATAAAGTACCATAGAACCATTTTATTAACAATAATTATAATTGTGGCTTCTTATATATAGTGCACATGTCCGTCACCCAGTGACACTCCTGGCGCTGTAACATACAGTATTTCCTTCCAGATGTGGGACTACGTTTGAATTTTGAGGCCTAATTCTGATAGCAACATATAATAAAGACATGAGGTATTTGTTTAAAAGTACTGTAAAGACAGGTTTTTGAAATTTGTTGAAATATGAGAATGATTTATGTAGCACCTTTTCGCAAGGTGCTGCAGAAAATTCAGGCAGAAACACTGGGGCACACCCCTTCTGTTTGTCTTAGCGATAAGAGTTACTGACTAATTTGATGTGCATTACACAAAACTTGGGATATAACTTACGTCTTTACGTCCCGTCTAAAGAACGCAGCAATATCGGTTTGTGTCTTGTGTAAATGTTTAAGTGTCAAGACTGGACTCAGATAATCATGATCAAGTACTTGGCCCAATTCCATGACTCTTCTTACTGTGAGATTCTGCTTAGGTGCCAACCCTGCTTATCGTGTCCAAGCAGAGAATGTTGACCTCAAGTGCAGAATTCCGCGGTAAGCACGATCACGATATTAGACACCCAGTTGTTCCATGGAGGGTTGGTCCTGACATTAACTTTTTACGTTGCTTTATAACAAAGTAGCAAGACGTTTACGATATTACTCTTCATTAAATATATTTAATATGGATCTTCGGCCCCTCTGAACATCGCAATAAAATTACCACCTCAAGTAACGTTCACCTAATGTAAATTGATACTGTCTCTAAAAGAAAACCAGTAACCAATATAATCATCCAGTAGCAAGTGTAACAGTCTAAAATGTATTATTTAAGCCTCGGAGCTGTTGAACCAGTGCAAATGAGAAGTGCAAACTGATGATCATGTTCACTGTCTGATGCCCTGAGCGTGAACCTGGCAGTGTACCAGGTGGTCAAGCCATTCATTGCAAATGTATCTTTAGGGCCCTAGGCCAAAATTTATTTGTTTGAATTCCTTTTGCTAGAGACCCCGAGTGCATTTGGAAACCTAGACGGCTACAGACTTCACTGTGCTATTGGAATATCGTATGGATGGGGACTCCAAAAGGTGACAGTATCAAGAGATGGTTTAGAGAGGTTTAATGCTAGAAGCAACAACATACATGTAGGGGGAGTAATACACTGATTATAGAAGCAAAACAAATAAGGATACTGATCTAGGACCGATTTCATGGCTCTGCTTACTAAAAGCAGATAAAATAAGCACTTGTGGACGCAAAAAAATCCAACGCTTAATGTAAGCATATTTTACAGGTAAGCAGTGATTTTTTTCGCTTACAAAAGTGTGTGTGCGTATACATCAGAAGACTGAAGAATCAAGTACATGTGTGCCTGCTTGTAAGTTTCAAGCAGACATGTTACAGTGAAGACTACAAAAACACCCATGTTGGTCAATACATGAATCAAAGACACCACTTTAATCTCCTTAATTGTTTGGCTTTTTAGCGACTTCCCCATTGGTTTTGTGCACGAAAGCAAAGCAAGGACTGTCATTTTCCCAGATCCCTTTTGCTGAAGTCCCTGGTTTTATTGCACATTCTCATGATAATCAATAAGGAATACATGAGCGTGAAGCCCATGCAATCTCCGAATACTGATGACGTGTTGGGGTTCTGCACAGAAGACGCTGAAGAATTACTATGCGCATCTCATGACACTGTGTAAAGATCTGTGGGCTTTGATGATAAGAATCATTAAGGAATACATGAGCGTGAAGCCCATGCAATCTCTGAATATTGATGGCGTGTTGGGGTTCTGCACCAGAAAACGTTTGCAGAGTGATTATGCGCATCTCATGACATGGTGTAAAAGATCTATGTGTTTGAACATCAAGCCTTGAGGGGCTAGGCTAGACAGGAGGATGAGATGATGAGCTGTGATGGGATGACGGCGGGAGGAGATGGCAGATGCTGTGTAGGGAGGCAGATGAATCTTACTGGTGGATTGTCATCTTGTTAAGAGGACGTTGAGTTTCAGTGAATGAAAATGTCTGAGACAACGAAATTACTCACAGCACCCACATCAATTACCGTGGTGTTCCTTGCTTTTGCTGTGGTGCCAATACAAACTAATTTTCCCTAAAAAGTACTCCTTACCAGAGAAAAATTCCTATGTGCCAAATTTTTAAAGATTTTCAGCCATTTTTGATGGAGGCACTTTAACTTTTGATGTCAGCATTTCACACACAAGCAGAAAGAGAAAGTGCATTGCACTTGAAGGCATTGGATTACTCATCCACTTCAGTGCAGGAGTGCAGGATGCATGGATAATAAGCTTCACAATAACTACAACTTACAAAATCTGCATTATGAGCTATTCCTGATTCAAAGAATTTAGTGGGAAAGTCAGGGTTATATTTTTGATGCCAAGTTACAGGGTTTGAATTTGGGGGGGGGGGGGAAATCCACAGGAAAGCAGGGGTCGATTTCACAAAGAGTTAGGACTCGTCTTATCTCAAGCTAGGACAAGACTCGTCCTAACTTAGGATTAATCTTAAGTTTTACATGCTACAGTGCAAGGCTGGGACTCATCCTAAGTCCTAAGATTAATCCTAAGTTAGGAAGAGTTTGGTGAAATCGACGGCAGGGGTTGTAGCTCAACAGTTTTAATAGACCAGAATATAATTATAATCTACAAGACTGGAATCGAAATGAGTTGAAAAGGCACTATTGTTAGAAGATCCAGGCCTGGAATTTCAGCTTAGAAAGGAAGAGCCAGATTTTCATTTTTAAAAGGGCACATCCATTGGCAAATCTTAAAGGCTGTGGGAAACTTTTGATGGGGCACCAAGGCCAAAACCAGGGGCATAGGAGGACACGGCCCCTGTGGCATGCATGTTATTCCAGACCTGAAGATCTACAGTAGATACATAGATCTCATTTGTCTTTAAGTATTACAAGCAAACTTTCTTAATCAAGAAAATTGTATGATATTATCTGATTCATAGCCAAAAGAAATTTCACAAAGCTGTTACACCATGAGGCAGCCTATTCTTATTCAACTGAAAAACACAAGACCACCAGGTTTGTCTGGTCCTGAGCTTACTGGCCAGATGCTAAAATCATTGGCCTCGGGTCTGCAGTCCCTCCAGTTTAAATTTAAAGCCCTGAGTAAACTAGTCGCTATTTTGTAAATCTCCTGCTTCTTAAAGGCAGTGGACATTATTGGTAATTACTCAAAATAATTATTAGCATAACACCTTACTTGGTGACGAGTAATGGGAAGAGGTTGATGGTATAAAACATTGTGAGAAACGGCTCCCTCTGAAGTGCCATAGTTTTTGAGAAAAAAGTAATTTTCCACGAATTTGATTTTGAGACCTCAGGTTTAGAACTTGAGGTCTCGAAATCAACCATCTAAACGCACACAACATCGTGTGACAAGGGTGTTTTTTTCTTTCATTATTATCTCGCAAGTTCAATGACCGATTGAGCTCAATTTTTTTTTTTTTTTAATGCATATGTTGAGATACACCAACTGTGAAGGCTAGTCTTTGACAATTACCAATAGTGTCCACTGCCTTTAAATCCAGACTGTGGGGTCTAGCTTGGGCATTCCAGTACCCCCTTTTTAAAATATGAATACTGCACACCATGTAATTGTTATCATAAAAAAAAATTAAATCAACTATATGTACTACGTACTTGAGAGGCAATGTCGATGTGTACTGTACATTTAACAGTACAAAGTACATGTACATGTACAATACACATTAGTGTGTGCATGGTAATACCACAAAGCCAGAATTCATGCAACAAACAGACTGATTATCATAATTAGCATGTCCTTAAATTCTTTTGAGTATAACGTTTTGGGGTCATGCAACTAAACAGATTTTGTAATATGAAAAACTACCACAGTCTGTGGGCTCTGCTTCAACTTTTGAAGATCTTTGATAGATTTACAGGCTTTAAAGTTGGTCTTATTTGGCTAAGGAATCGGAGGAGTACTTCATGCAAACTGTCGGTTAAAGGCAGTGGACACTATTGGTAATTACTCAAAATAATTATAGCATAAAACCTTTCTTGGTGACAAGTAATAGGGAGAGGTTGATGGTATAAAACATTGTGAAAAACGGCACCCTCTGAAGTGACATAGTTTCCGAGAAAGAAAATAATTTTCCACGAATTTGATTTCGAGACCTCAGATTTAGAACTTGAGGTCTCGAAATCAACCATCTAAACGCACACACCTTCGTGTGACAAGGGTGTTTTCTTTTCTTTCATTCATATCTCGCAAGTTCGATGACCGATTGAGCTCAAATTTTCACAGGTTTGTTATTTTATGTATATGTTGAGATACACCAACTGTGAAGACTAGTCTTTGACAATTACCAATAGTGTCCACTGCCTTTAACATGAAGTAACAAAACCAAGATTTGTAAAATGTACTAACATACAAAACATGTACAGTACTAGCATGAGTATTATGTAAAATCAGTAGGACTGTCAATCATCATTGGATTCAGTGAACATTGTATTGGTTTTTTTTAAGATAATATGATCAATCATGGTGGCAATACAAACATATACGCTATAAGCACCATTGACTTTCACAATAACGTTAAATTGAACAGGACACTCTTGTGAGGAAATGAAATTACTTTACTGCATCCGTGTATTGTGAACATGTACAGCACTTATGGCTCGTTATATATGGTATGTACAATAAGCACTGAGGAATTAGAAACTTCAAATTTTCTTTAGGACGTTCAACCATAGAGCAAGGACCAGATGGTTCTATCTACATGTTGAACAGACAACATAATGTGTTCATGATGTACTATTTCATCTTATTTATTTTGGTTGTGAAGCCAAGGACTCCCAGAAAAACAAACTGAGTCACTAGATCGACTACTAGCCAAGAAACCAATGGAGAGAACACTAGGAATTTCAGTTTTCTAGATGTGAGAGGAAAAACACCAGAGAATTATTCCAGAGAAAACCCAGACAGTCAGGTAGGGAAAGCCCAATCCACAAACATGTATCTTTAGTGCCCCCAACGTGATTCAAACAGGGTCCCTGAGGTGGAAGTCGAGGAAAGATAACACTCTGCCAACCCAACTACCCATTCATGTACATAAACAGTCTCTGATCACAAGCAATGCTTTATTTTTCACGCTTCATGAATTTCCCATTAATTTTTAGTTTATTGAGGAAAAAAACCCAGTCTAACAATAAACTCTCATTATTCATGAGCTTTAGGCCGTTAAGTTAATTCAAACGTCTACATCATTAGTGTAATGAAGTCAGACAAGTAGCTTCCTTCAAGTTAGCAGTCGATAGAAATTCCCTCTGAAGGGAACGTGGATCCCGCCCCGAGGGTCTTTCCTGAGGAAGTACAACCCCCAGAGTTGGAATATCCAACCAGACTAAAACAAACTCAATCCAGTTTGACGTTTGTTTCTGCAAAAAAAAGAAACCACAGGGGGATGGGATTACATGACTCAAACCCATCCACCTCCTCTACATGTTTAAGGGGTTCGTCGATTTGAGGTGAATTACACCGAGCACCTGAGCCCTTTTCACATCGTATCTCTTTTATCGTATCCCTGAGGAGGCCCCAATTTTTTACCCCATGGTTACCCTGGCGCACTTTCACACTGTTGCCCGTAGGTCCCTATTCCACAGCAGAAAATGATTTCATTCAGCAATTTTGCATAGCAAAAGCGTTTTTTTACTTGAAAGTTTTGTGCATAATGCATGCAAATATTTAGTAGCAACTAGCCAATGATGATTTTTGACTAGCAACTGAGACATTTTGCAGAGCATTTTGTTTGTGCAAAAAAAAGTTAGAAACCACAGGGGGATGAGATTACATGACTCAAACCCATCCACCTCCTCTACATGTTTAAGGGGTTCGTCGATTTGAGGTGGATTACACCGAGCACATGAGCCCTTTTTCACATTGTGTCTCTTATCTTATCCCTGAGGAGGCCCCGGTTTGTTACCCCATGGTTACCCTGGCGCACTTTCACACTGTTGCCCGTAGGTCCCTATTCCACAGCAGAAAATGATTTCATTCAGCAATTTTGCATTGCAAAAGAGTTTTTTCTTGAAAGTTTTGTGCACAATGCATGCAAATATTTAGTAGCAACTAGCCAATGATGATTTTTGACTAGCAACTGAGACATTTTGCAGAGCATTTTGTTTCTGCAAAAAAAAGTTAGAAACCACAGTGGGATGGGATTACATGACTCAAACCCATCCACCTCCTCTACATGTTTAAGGGGTTCGTCGATTTGAGGTGGATTACACCGAGCACATGAGCCCTTTTTCACATTGTGTCTCTTATCTTATCCCTGAGGAGGCCCCGGTTTGTTACCCCATGGTTACCCTGGCGCACTTTCACACTGTTGCCCGTAGGTCCCTATTCCACAGCAGAAAATGATTTCATTCAGCAATTTTGCATTGCAAAAGAGTTTTTATTTGAAAGTTTTGTGCATAGTGCATGCAAATATTTAGTAGCAACTAGCCAATGATGATTTTTGACTAGCAACTAAGAGATTTTGCAGAGCATTTTGCAATGCTATACAAGGGAAATTGTTCATTTCACAGGGTTCCGGCTGCCATTTCAAGAGTACAGAACCCCATTGTTTTACTGCTTTGGCCATGTTGGCCATGAACAAACCAATTAATGCATTTCCAGACATGACCAAGATGCATGTAATATAGCAATAGGGACAAATCTTAACACTAAGCTGCAGATTTGCATGTATATCTGCCCGATACAAAAGCCATGGTGGGAACCTTCAGCATTCTACCAATCAGTTGTACATTGGCCAAATGCCGCCAGTTAAAACACATTTATAAGGACCAGTCAAAGAATTTCTCCAGGTGGTCAGGCTGGATAGTTCAGTGTTGAAAATAATAAGTGCAGAGTCTGCACTGCAGACTTGTGAAAGGAAAATCTAACTGGTCGTGCTGGCTAGACACTGACCATGTAGATGTTTTAGGCCTCAACCAAGTCCTGATTCAAGCCCATGGTCCTTGCCAATGGTCATCAAGGTTTCCAAATCATTGTGCGTATAGTATGCGTATATTGTATGTTAATGCCAAATCGACCAGCGTATCAATCAATCAATCAATCAATCAATCAATTAATTGAATGGTGCTGTGCCCAAACACTATGTGATGAAATGAATTCCAATGCACATGTGCAACTGTGCATGCAGTGATTTGTTGAAAATAGCATACAAAAACATGAACACTGTGCAGTATAATACCCATGGCAGATCCATGGAAGATCTTTTAAGTAGAGTCATATTATGGGTTTCCCCATATGTGTGTTGTCTCTTTTCTTTAATCTTTCTTGATAACCAAAAAGAGTACAGTTCCTACATACATACATGTATACACACATGTACAGTACATGTACTCTAACCTAAAAAGCCCACAAACTACCTTGTAATGTAAGTTGGTGCAAAGAGAAAGCTATGGACGGTTAAAAGCATTAAGGTAGAATTAGGTACAATACGTCAGGCTAACAACACCATGAAGCATCAAGGCCCAAGGTCCACAACAGCACTACTTATCCACACCACCATGGAGCAAGCACTACTACAATTGTATGTAAATCCACTTGAAACGGTTTCAAAGCAATTTTTCAGACAATTTTTTCCACAAAAGATAAATTCACCCAGTCGTCACACACAAACACCCAAACAAGGTCATCCCAATAAAAAGGTCAAGGCATCTGTGTATGTATAGATAGATAGATACTATCTTTCCAATTGTTGATTTGCAAACTGTTTATTCAGCCATCAGTTACTGTGTGTCAATCACTTCTTGAATTAATGCTAACTGAATTCCAGAGATTGTTGTAAACTGAGTTCAAGGTTTGTACGTTCTCGTGATAAGAATCCTACAGGAATTCCACTGATGGGCTTTATTCCTCTTGAGGCATAATGAGTTCCTGGAAGCGATGACTAAAATGTTACTTGAAACATGGAAGGATCTATAGATCCATCATCATGGCAACTCATGCAAGAAAATAATTAATGGCCTAACAGTTCGACCCCAGCAGAAGGCTAAATATATTTTGTAACAACACATTACACATGAACAGGTCATAAGTGTAACATAAGCAGTCAAGAATAGTCAATGTTAAACATTGTCAAGATGTCTGGCCATTAACATATTAATAGTATTTCCTGAAAGTCTTTGATAAATATTCAGCACGAACAAAATGTCTGGCAGACTCTTAAAAGAGTCTTTCCTGAATGTCTTTGATAAATATTCAGCAATAATTAAATGTCTCGGCTGTTAACACTTACATTAAGAGTCTTTCCTGTATGTCTTTAAAAAAGATTCAGCAAGGATTGTAACTTCTGTCCATTAAAGGAACACATTGCCTTGGATCTGTCGAGTTGGTCTTTGAAAAGAGTCTGTAACCGTTTGTTATAAAATGCATATGGTTAGAAAGATGTTTTAAAAGTAGAGTGCAATGATCCACACATATTTGTCTCGAAAATACGTGGTTTTCCATGTACTTTGCGAACTAACACGGTCGGCCATTTATGGGAGTCAAAAATTTGACTCCCATAAATGGCTGACTGTGTTTGTCGACGAGGTAAAAGGAAAACCACGCAATCTCGAGTGATACTTGTGTGGATCATTCAATATATTCTACTTTTAAAATATCTTTCTAATCATATGCATTTTATAACAAACGGTTACAAACGTTTTTCAAAGACCAACTCGACCGATCCAAGGCAACGTGTTCCTTTACATATTAAGAGGATACATTTTACAAAGGACGAAATGGGAAAATTGCACAGTGTGAACATTTAGAGGTTTGGATACGTAACAGTGTACACTGTAAGTGTTTTTTTTCTTCTTTCATATCGTTCCAGCTGAGCAACCCTGAAATCAGGAAAAATCTTGGAAGTCAAAAGTTTTCTTTAAAAAAGGAAAACCCAATCAAATAAATCACTCAGATAAAACATCACCAAGGTCAAAATCAAAATTTTAAACATTTAACAATCTTATTGATGTAGTCTGGTCACCAAAATTGTCAACAAGTTTGTTTTGATGGTGTCAAAATAGTGCTAAGCTTGTCAGTGTCCTTGAACTTATGGAAGTCAGCACCCATAGAAAGTTTCATTAGTTGATAACTGGAGGTACAAAATAATATCGCATTCCCTGAAGAATAATTCACTGTCAATAATAAGCCAATATAAAGTGATCAAAACAAGATCCTTATACTGGCCCCACTGCAGGAGAAATAAGCGGGAAAACCTTATTAAACATCAGCTTTGCACTTTCCATAAATGATAATATCCTGTGACTAAGATTTTATCATTTTAACCCCAAACTCTAATAAATTTAGTCTAGGTCAAGCGGGTCTTTCACAATTGGTGCCCTTTTTTGACAATTTTAAAGGACACTGATCTGGGCCAAGCTTCATAGAACTGCTCGTTAAAAGCACAAAAAGCATATTAAAACAGCGTATTCCCTTTGTCTTATCATGAACATCAAAGGAAATGAACAAAACACAAACGCAGAGCAAATTACATGTTTGTTAACAATGCCAGCTAGAAGTGACATTCTGACACCGGATGTTGCCTCACACGGATCCACATAATGTTCAATAGAGAACATAAACTTTGCTGACTCATGTGTGTACTACACTGTACCCCAAAACCTTTCCTGATTCATGCTTTGCAGAAATCCTACACACGGAGGTGATTTGTTTTCAGCTTGTTGACAAAACTTGATATATGAACTTGAAAAGCATTCAATACACAGAGTTTCCTTAACTTCCTCGTCCGTGTAATCTGGACGAAGTGCACAAATTCACACGAACATGAAGTTACATATAATACATGAAGCAACCTTTAAAATATGTTTACAAGAGGCCTCAAAATAACCCATCGACCTTTCGAAAATACTCGGTACTCGCACAATAGACGTGGAATGAGGTGCATGCTGGTCTACATGTAGGTAGCGATCAAATTTGATCACTAGCTAGACCAGCATGCACCTCATTCGACAGATAGCGCTTGCCCAATGGTATTTGCGAAAAGGTCTATGGCAGCAACAGTATTTGCCCTGGTGCCCTGTGCTTTGCCGTGGTTCCCTGTGCAAGGTTACTAAAATTTACATTTTCCTCATACTGGGGTGCCCCTTACCATTGAGTGAAATCGCTGTGCCACTTCAAGAGCACAGTTCAAGGTCTGTGTCTAACTTTCATAATGTTGCACAATGAAACAATAACCTTTGCGACTCAAGCAAAAAAACCTTGATCCTTTCCTGCAGTTATGTTTTCTCGATGCATTTCTCTCTCGGGATCAACAATGGGTATTCCCAACTAAGTTGACACAAAGTGCACAATCTGACAGTTGCAAAATGCATAAGATTATTGGACTTTCCAGAAAGTTGAAGTGACAATGCTGGAACAATTTACCGGATTTTGAACTGGTTTAAAGGGAGCGTATACCTTTGGTCTTTTGGAACTGTATGATAGCTTTAATTCCATATAAATTGTAGATATTGTACAATAAAACTAACCTGTGCAAGTTTCATTTCAAAAGGTGGTGGAGTTTTTTTAGATATCGCCAAAAATGCGAAACAGTGTCCACGCATGAAGAATAATCAGTTTAAGGAATACACATTCCGATAAAAGTGTATATAGAATTGTTTCTTTTATTCAAATTTGGAGGATAAAATTGATGTATTTTTCCATAACAACACTACTTTCGAGAGAAATTATTCTCAAAATGCCTTTAAGTTTGAAAAGAGAGATTACCAATCGCTACCCTCCCTTTAACCCATAGAAAAAAAATCAATTGACACAATGTTTGAATAAACAGCCATTTGAGGTAGAAATGAAACAGAAACACTGAATTATGAATAGAATGAACACACCTTTCTTCTTGTACATTACACACATTGACAACCATTTTTTATGGGTGACCTTGAGTTATCACTTCCTCGTGTATTTTCAGGGAATTCTTTTTTGCAGAATCAGGGGGATTTTGACAGCTTAGTAACAGGGTTGGTACAAATTCACCCTTTTGGATAAAGGCATATAAAACCTTTTTATTGTATATGGAGAAGATGTGTACTTTTTGTTTTGGGTAGCGCACCAACTGTTGATATCAGTGATATGGGTGTTTTGATAGCATTATTGTGCTAAATAGTAAATATTTGTATTTGTGCAGTGAAGGCCTACCAAAACTTTCTGCTGTGATGTTGCAAAATAAAGGTGTAGGTTGTTTTGTAAAGTACACTTTCAGGGAACAAACATGTTGATCTAACTTGTGAACATTCACGGCCATGAATGGTCAGAGATTTATTGTCGAATTGAAAACACTGTAAACATAAGGGCTTGTAAACTTCAAGAAGATTGATGTAGCTTAGAGTTTTTCCAGGCCTGGAATTACAGATCTTAGTCTTTAAAAGATTCCCATAGATTTTGAAAATGGCTTTGCCCTCTCAAAAGATAAAACTCCAGACCAAAATACTTTAACAATCTTGACCAAAACAATATTGTGGTTTGTACATTATTTCCATAGAGGTCCTTCCTCTATGGTATTTCTTAGCTAACAGAATTGTGTATACCTACACTCAATGTAATGCTTTAACTGTGAAAGAATAAAATTTATAACCATGCACTTTCGAAAACATTCAAGACTTGCACTGTCAAAAGAGGGACAAGTAAACTCCACGTAGTTGACAACATTTCAGAGATAAGTATTCTCATATATCAATACATTCCCTTATCTCAAATAAGAAACGAAAATATCTCCTTTCCTCCACTTCCGAATGCCTTGGGATTATCCCTGTAAAGCATCTTACTTACAGGTTGAGCCAATAATTACCACTGAGTCTCCAACACAGTTTCTCAATCATCGAGGGACGCTGGGGGCGGATTATTAAAGGGAAATGTTGCCTTGGATCAGTTGAGTTGGTCTGTGAAAAGCTTTCAATAGACCAACTCACCGATCCGAGGCAACGTGGCCCTATACACCAATTCAAGCGCGAACCGGGCGCGCAAGTGTTGAGCACCGCGGCCATTGCTGAGGTAACATTTGCCTAGTTTTGTGCACAGAGACATGAGGAAATCATGTTTCTTTTCAGCCTTTATGGAAATTAAATGTTTTCCTCAACGACTATCACAATTTCCTTGCCATCATGATATATTAATGACCACAAATATTTGCAACTAAATAAAAACCGAATCACCTTGAAAGCGGTGCTTGTCTTAGGTGAATTAGGGGAAAAAGACCAAAATCTGCATAATAGTCGCTAAAATGCGTTACATCGGAGAGTATTTTGTCAGAATTTTAGTATTTTACTCTGTGCTTAGTTTAAAAAAAATTATCAAGAATGTAGTAAATCGTCATATCATGCAGCCATGTCAGAGAAATCGCATAGATTGTCGAGGAAGACATTAAATTTCCATAAAAAGTGAAAAGAGAAACGATTTTCTTGTGTCTTTGTGCACAAAATCAGGCACAAGTACACCGCAGCAGTGGCGCACGGCGCCCAACACTTGCTCGCCTGAAGTGGTCTATAAAGCAGTGGACCAAATGGAAAAATGGAATTGTTACGTACCATATTAAGGAACATCTGTTTCGTGTACATGCTCCGCACAGCACCAAAAGACTGATGATCAGCTCAAAGAAGAAAACACCCACAAAGCCCAGCCATCTGTAATAGGGGGAAATTGGGGGTAATGCGCAAGGGGACAGGGGAAAGGAAAGAGTGGGAAAAAAATCATGAGAAAAACAAGAAATATGTTAAGTAAATGCAGCCCAAATAAGTAAAGGAAAATAAACACAATCTAGGTTAAAACCTCAAGTGAGTTGACAGTGTTCTCTCTTTACAGTGGTCCCCGCTGGCAAAATGCTAGTTAACACACCCGAGGACCAGTCAAATTTATCTCAGGGTGGTCGGGCCAGGGCCGTATCTTGAGAGATTTGCAAACATTTTGCAGTTAGAAGCATTGTTATGTCCCCCAAAAAACACATTAGTGAACACAGTGTGCCAGACATACTATAGTCTGCCCATTGAGTTGTGCTACATTTGGAATGAAAAAGGCATCCAGAAACCATGTGACTAGAAAAAACTAGTCCCTCAACATGCATAAAGCAAGGACTTTGTACGTCACAACTCTCTCACAACACAGCTCTGGGTCAAACTGGTAGTTCAGCATTAAAAAGCATCCCTGAAAGCCCCATTTAGTATGAGCCACAGACCAGTGAAAACGCTGACCATGGACTTGTGAAACGACAAGCTACATTTGTAACTGGTCCTGCTTGCTACATGTAGTCACTGAACAAGTTAAGGGCAAACCCTGCTTGACCAACCATTTGAAATCATTCAACTGGCACAGAGGAGCTGTCCCTTGCTGTATTGGTTTGTCGCTCTTTTGCTCTTACAGTGTATGTGCACGTTCCTCCCAGATACATGTAAGGTCACTTTTTTCACCCAATGAAAATAAAGACCATTTACTTAGCACAGGGTAAGTGGCTCAGATTACATTAATCAGTTGGATTATCCAGATTAAGATTAAGCAGGCCTCAACTTCCTTCTTGTATAAGAGCAAGGCAGTTTTTTTCAACATTTTGGTACTTGAGCCGCTTGTGGCCACTAACACTATGGTCTATAGCAGCTGCAAAGGCAAAAATTTAAATTTTCAATTCCAAATTTTAATTCACTTTATTATCCACGACGGCCTTTTATACAACAAATTTATAAAATGTACATAAAATTATTATCTACCATAAAACATACAAAAAACACTACAAGCCACAAAAGTCCCTAAAAATATATATTTGACCATAGAGTTCCTTAATCTATGGTTTGACCCTCTCCATGGCTTGATCTATGACCTACATGTACATGTACTTCCATTCAAAGTAAAGGTCATGTCCTGATATGAAATTGTCCAATGTATGTTTTAAAATTACTATCCCAATTTCTGAACACAAAACTAAATTTTCTGGATGTGTCTAATGTTATTTCTTTTAGTAACGTCTGGGTGTTTTGTGATGATTAACACAACTGTGGTCCGCTGGCCAAAAGCGAGCTGAAACACCCAAGGACCCAGTCAGAATTCTGTCCACTTACACCATACATTGTAGGCCAGCTGGCTAATTTACTGCTTCCCATCGCTATGTACCCATTGTTCATATCAGCTCAAAATCACTGGTCAAGCTAACTCGTCCTGCTGGCCAGTCACTTTAAGAAAGTAAGGCCAAGGGCTACTTGCAAGTCCCATGCTAATGACAAGATGTTTATGGACTAGTGAAAACAAAAACGACAGTCATGGTTTGCCCTGACTGTCTGAAAGTTAGCTGAAAGTTAGCTGATATTTCGCTGGTTCCCAGCTTGTTTACTGGTCCATTGTTTGAAATTTTATGAACCATCAGTGATTTACATCATGTACATGAAGCAGTGGCAAGCAAAACACTAGTCAGTCAGAATACTTTGGACAGAATTCTGACTGGTCCTTCTGGCCTGGAATTAAACCCAGGCCAAGAAGGGCATGGCCCCTCTGTTGCCCCTGGTGTTGGCCTTGGTGCCCTTTAAACGTTTCCCATTGACTTTAACATATTCTTATTCTTCTTGGAAGTGCTCTTTGCAAAATGACCTTGCCCCTTCAAAATGACCAAAATGAAACTCCAGGCCTGGTCCTTGGGTGTTTACTTTTAACTGCCATTTGGTCAGTAGACCACTGTTTTAAGGGGAACCATTGCCTATGAAATGACATAAAACGCTGATTAGCGACAGCAAAAGTTATGAGCAAACCCTACTTTCTCACATCCGTCATCAAAAAAGCCTTACATTAGAAATCCAGACAGTGTCAGTAGATAACTTATTTTCAGAGGAATTACCAACTTCCACATATTCAGCGCATGTGGCATGTGAGTCACAGACATTGTTTTTCTCAATCGTCCGTTTTCATGAGTTTACAAGGTCAGGAAGTTATTGCTAGATGGATGTCTATACAAGGACTAAGGTGAGCCTAACTACTTGTAATGGCTTTAAACAGAAGACAACAACATCAGTTCAGAAAAACTGAAAGTTCACAGAGTAGGGCTTCTGGGGAATTAAAACAACAAAAATGGAGACAGTCCAGGGTTCTTCCCAGGAGTCTTCAAAACTGTGAGCCATTCAAGTCCAAATGTTCAGAAGTTTTACCCCCCCAAAAAAACAAGGTCTTCGGAATGTTTTCTAATCAGTGTTGATCTTGGTTTCAAATGCACTACATGTAAATGTGCATTCTAGAAGCATTATAAATGGCTTTATCTTGATAATTTTTGTGATACTAGTAATAATAAAATAATAATAATAATATTGATAGTATTTTTGGTTGGAACACAAAAGGTTTTGACTACATGTAACAACACAGTACAGACCACAAACCAATCAAATCCTTCCAAACAGCTAAATATTAAAAGGCAGATCTTTGACTTGTGATCTTTAACTATGATTGACACATCATGAGCCAGTCTGACATTTCTTGGCCTTTCTTCCAGCCATTAGGCATTCCAAAAATATTATTTTTTTCACAGAGTACAAGCCCCCTCTAGGTTTAATACCCTAGCAATTTGTGTACACAGCTTTGTCTTCTACACCAGTCTCCATGCGTGTACGGCCTGTCACAGACACACAACCTCGGCCATACCTCGTTGGGCCCGGAAACAGGCTTTTTGTTTCCCTTTACTTTTTACGCCCCACTATGCGAGCAATGTTTCTTGTGTTTGAACATTCATAATTTTGCTAAGACATTTTCTTTACGTTGTTTTATTTTTTTTAGGCTAAAAATTTCCAGACAATCCCGGCCCTAAATGCCTGTGGTTGGGCCCCTGCCCCTTGTTCAATGTGAATGAGAACTTTCTTTCAATTCTCTTTTCAAGAGTATTGAATTACATACACATCAAAACAAATAAAACAGAACTTCTCTGAGAGCTTGTTCAACTCATTTTGATTCATGACCTTCTGAAAGAAAAAATCTGGTCCAGGTATGTATTTTGCAAAAGAGTTAAGATCAGTCTTATCTCGGTTGGGACGAGTTACTCATCTTAACTTGGGACTAGCCTTCAGTTTTTAACAACTCCTAAAGAGTCATACTGTAGGACTAGTCCTAAGTTAGGACAATCTTTTCGAAATTGACCTCAGTGAACATTTCGAGCTACTACAAGCCCTGCAGTCGTGTGGATTTTCCAAAAACAAATATTGAGTCCTTCTTGGAACCAACACTACAAGGCCCTGAACAAACATCTTGGTAACTCACCTAAATGTTTCATAGTATTGAACCTCACTGATGATGACACTGAGGTCGACATCATTGCTGAACGCACTGTTGATTGCACTGACATTGGTGGCAGCATCATTCACCATGTGTTTGAGTACTTGGGTCAGCCGTTCCAGTTCGTGTTGTATCGAGGTGTTCTTGATGGGGGTTCGAAAGAGTAGCTCTAATTGTTCCACCTCGCCAGCGAGGACGACCGTCAGGTCATTGGAGATATTGTGGATCTGTCAAATTAAAAAAAAAAAAAAAACTGTCATCACATTTTCATAGATTTCATAAGAATTTACTTTTTACATGTGCTGCATTTTAGGATCTTCTTCATTTGGGATTTTTTTTTAAAGTACAACTTAGGAGCTGACATTCTCTTAAGGTATACGTGTAACTTGCATTCTTTATCCACAGTATTTTCATACAATTGTCAAATTCATTCATCCTTAGCGAAGTGACAGTCGGTACCAACCGCATCTCTGGCTGTAGCATTTGCGAACGGACACCAACCTTCAGAAAGCTGACTGAGAAAAAATCTATGCATGAATCGTATCTTGGATTCAAAAGTTTTTTTCTATTTCTAATCAACATGACATTTCAGACAAACTAATTTCACCGGATGCTATACTACTAAATGTATCTTTATGACATAAGCTTTCAGATAGAAATAACTCAATTTTTTTGAGAGAGATCATTGCCAAACAATGACCCAACCTTTAGGATATGAATCTTAATAGCTAGGCAAAGTGTGATGTTACATTATAAACCAACTAATGATACTGGCAACTCATCTTTGAATCTTAGCACTTTGCCAGCTGCCACCGAATCACAGACAAAATTCAAATCTGCCACTGTCCATGTCAGAACAACCCTATGCGCTCCCTCAACACACTGAATAAGACTACGAGAGAATTTCTCAAATCCCCCCGTGCAAAGTCACATTCTTCAATTATCCACTTGGAACTTGTGCCTCTCTACAATCGACCATGTTTTTTAGCCGTACCTCTTGTTCTGCATTTTGTATCGTTTCATTTGAGCTCTCGGCTGATTGGATGAAATGCTGCACTCCCGATGCTGTCGTCTCGTTACCGTAGAAACCAGCCCCTACAAACGCTCTAAAAGTAAAAGGATATCCAATAGAAAGAAATCACATTAATCATCTCGGCGACATCTTGACATTTTACCTGGATGTTGCAAAATTTGACAGTCCTTTACATTGAGTGTGTTATAACCTAAGTGTACCATTGAGGAAGACATGAGGGAAGAAAACGTTCAGTGTCCTACACAGGTGTCAAGTGTTGACCCACAAATATTGACACCAACCTTTCATGAGTACCCTTATGCCATTTATAAATTCCCCCAAATTACTTGGTGCCGGCATGATATTTAGCTCTTTAAGAAAAGAAAATTATAGTAAGTACATGTATACTGATTTTTCCGCGGGCAAACAAATAAAAACACCAACTTAGGTGGAAGATTATCATGGCTGTTGTTGATTAAAAAAATTGCAAAAAGTTGAGGTAAAATTGCCTTGCCACTTGAAGAAAGGGCTGGTGACATGTGACACTGACAGCCTCTCAACCAAAAATAAAAACAAAATCTTTGGGACAGCTCTAAACACGTGTAATAATAACATCTGTGGAAAGACACACGCTAAGAGTCAAGGACTAATTGCAAAGATCAAACTGTTACACAGCGCAACTTGAAGTAAATCCTTCTGCAATAACAAGAAGCTGGGGTTTCAATGTCAAAGTGACATTCAGGTAAAATGATTGGATAGAGTTTGCCTGGCCAGCAGGACCAGTTAGCTAAAGTCATGTAGGACATTTGACATCTTTTTCCCTTTTTAAGGTCGTCTTTCAACATTGTCAAGCATGGTACATTGTAGTGATATGACTTCATCAATAATTAACTATGTAGCCAGCAGGGCTAGTTGGACAAGATTGTGGCTGCTCCTCAGGTATTTAAACTGACATTTGGCCAGCAGACCACTGTTAAGGGAAGACATTGGACATTTTCAATATTTATTATCTGCATTGGTAAACAGTGGTAAAGGGCCAACTTACATTAGGCCTGAAATAACAAAGAGACCATTGTCCTTGACTTAACTTGGCCTTGGCGCCCCTCCAAAAGTATCAAATAGACTACTTTAAGATTTTCCACTGCAAGTGCCCAATACAAAACGAAAATGGCCTTGCCCTTTCAAAGATGAAATTAAAGGCTTGCATGACAATTTGTTTAAATTTAAATAGACCTTATGCACATGACGTCATTTCAGTAGGGCGCCCTAACCTAGAGTTCAAAAGGAGGTTGTTCATTGGCCAATACTATGCGCCGCGCATACAAATCTGTGTGTCTCGATTGTTTTTCCTCTAAGATGGGGGCTGGATGACGTCAATGCATAAGGTCTATTCAAACACTATAATCTATTGGTAAAAATAATACAAATACCCCAGAGTATGTAACGGACATGTACTCAATGTATCAATTCAAACATAGGGCCTAACTGTACATGTCTGTACAAATCCTGACATTTAGAAATGTAAACTCAATACTACTGGCAAAATTTAAACAATACACACCCACATAAACTGTTATACGTATAGTACAGAACAATGTACATGTACGTGCGCCTAGGTACATTTTCGTGTGAGTTCCATTCAGTCACGAGGGTCTTGTGACCTCAGCACAGCATTCCATTGTTTTCAATACACCAGCTGACTGGAAGGGTTGGGTGCAGTGCACAGCCATTTTATCATCCAGAGTGTTGAATGATACAGTGGACTGGACTGTGGCATAACTCAAGTCTGTTGGTATTTCTGCTTTGATTACCGTAATTTTCGGATTATAAACCGCGCGGCGTATAAACCGCACTTCCTCAAAATATACAAAAAAATATTTAGGTGTCGGCGTATATGCCGCGCGGCGTATAAACCGCGACCAAAATAAAAATAAAAAACATGAAAAAAACTAACCTCAAAACACGGAAGTGAAGTACGCAAACCTGCCGCGCGTTACGGGTGATTTTTTTATCTCACACTATCAGTCCTGAGTTATACTTTGTTTCCATCAACAACCCTTTTCAAGAATTTGCGATTTGATGATCGGTTGTGTTGACCATGTTTTGTGAACTTCTTTAGGAACAAACTGTCCGTGAATCAAAGATCGGTCGACAACGCACACCGAGAAATAGTTGAACTTTGCCCTGCATCGCATCGCCCTCTGTAGACAAAAGTTGTCCACGTTTGATTAGACTGCGCCCCGAGCCTCGAAGCGTGGGTCAGACGTTCAAGCTATTCGTTGTACAATGGGCAGCCGCTCTACTCGATCCGTCCGAAGTCGAGCCAAGATTTTATGAATGGAACTATCACCGGCCAATCAACAACGGCCAATCATCAAACGGCCAATCACCGCATGCGTACACACAAAGGGGCCGTGCTTGTTTGCGGTCCTCTTTGTGGCGATGTGCAGTGACAGGCGGGCGGCACATCAGTCAGTCTTGTATAGTTGCCGCAATGTGGGAGTTGCGTCGTGATTGCGTAGAAATGTATTGAAGTTTACACTTGATCGTAATTGAAATGATCTATTATAGGATAGTATTCTTTTTGTAAGCTGGCAGCACCCCCTTTGCGGGACGACATTATTGTTTGTGTTGGATAATTATTGATGAAAGTTACAACTGAAAATACGTTTATTATTGTGATACTGAAAAAACCCAATAACAGTTTTAAAAATTGACAAAGTTAAATCCTACTTTATTTGTAGGTAAGTGAGATCGTGTTGCAATAAAAATTAACTTCAGACAGTGCGTTGACTATCGTTTCAACATAGGATTCGTCTGCAGAAGCAGTGATAAAGAAACAGTGCGAAGATTTATATCCAAGGAATCCTTTGCCTTCCGTTTTGTTTAAATAGAAAATAGACAAACCAAAACCAAACAGTCCTTTTCAGGGCTACATGTACCACAACACAAACGAGAGTTGTCTATGACTGTTGTTTCTGTTTACAATGTTTAAAGGAACATTTTTTAAACATGTAAACAGCTCCTAAAAAAATTCCTTTATAAAATATAAACGAAATAATAATGGGGACGGCTAAAGTTGTTCCCTCACGTTTATTGTATAGCGGTTGAAACAAAATACGCTACCTTATTGTTTGCGTAATCATAAGGACAGGGGATTCACTTTTATTAAACATCGGAGTAGACGGGAAATAAGGTTGAAATGGGTCTTTCAATAAGAAAAGTGGTTGTTTCTCCCTCCCTTTTATTGTAGTCCCACAACGAGGATCCACAACAGATATTGCAACGACGGACGGGCGGACGGATGTAGCGTGTGTGTAGTAATGTATCCTGCAGCGTGCACATTATGCACATGTACACATGCGAGTTCGTAAAGCTAGCAATCTGTTAATTGCGCTGCTCAATCTCGAAATTGCACAACCGATGTTGGGGGGCACCGTATTGAGCGATGTTCGCCGACGGGTTGCGCTACGCCATCATATTTGCGCCGCCTGGAAATAAAATTCCCAATGTTACTGGACTCAACAATCAGGCGGTTTGAAAACGTTTTGTTTGACCCCCGGCGCGGCATAGTTCTTTGCGTACGTCCATTCACCATTCTGCTGTGCGTGGTTGACCTGAAGAAACCGCTGGCCGGCTGACACGACGAGTGTAGCCTGGATGTCTGACGTCAGTATATAAAGATCGTGGGATAAATAGACAGGGGACGAGTCTATTTCGCTGAGACACGAGTATAGCTTGAATGTCTGACGTCAGCATGTACAGATCGCTAGGATAAATAGACGGGCACCAGTCTAGTCTAACCCGAGTTGCGCTGAGTGAGGGGGAGCTGAGGGCGGTTGATAAACGTTTTACAAAGGAAACACGGTTCGGAATACAATTGTGGTGGGATTTTCAACAGGATTTTGTCATCACACAGGCAGGTTTTTGTTCTCGTTGAAGAAAAAAAACATTATTATTAAAATAGTTTACGAACGATCTTTCTTTTAAAAAATGCCGTTTTTCTCTTAAATATTTATACGTCGGCTTACAAGCCGCCCGGAGAATAAACCGCAGGAGTTCAAAAAAATGTCAAAATCAACATATAAACCGCGGTTTATAATCCGAAAATTACGGTACTCATGGGGAAATTTGTTTTGATAATATGACAATTTACAGTGTACAAACACCGAGGTGAACAGAATAGGTGTAGTCACCTTTACAGCAACACAATGAACATGAAGGTGACTGGCATTTGAAAGGCAGGCCTAAAAATAACCCACGGCATGCTGTGGTGGGGCCAAGTGCTTAAAATTGCTGTGGTGCCCTTTGCAAAGTTCCATACCAATACAACCTGCAGGCCTGTATGCTTCGTTTTTAAAAGGGCAAGGGCACCAAGGCATTTTCTCTTTGGCAAAGGGCACCCTATGAGGAAATTGTAAATTTCTACTGGATCATTTCAAGGGCACCAAGGCAATGGCAAGGGGCAACGGAGGCAATCGCCTCCGTTGCCCCTGTGAAGTATCAGGCCTGAAACTGTATATTTTCCTCATACTGTAGAAAACAGTGGCCCATACCAGAGAAAAATTGTTGTGCCCCATCAAGAATGAAATTCATTGCATTTGAGAGTACTCTACGTACAATATTATGTGGCATACTAAAATTGTTGTAATTTCTTGGTTTTTGGCTTTGCTTGTCTTGCCTAGGGCACTAGGATTAAATTCATCATTTAACATCTATTATGAAATCATCTCGTTGTGAAACTCCTATCAAGTGCTCTTCACACTGTAGTGTGGACTGGTATTTCAGGATTGGAATTCCACATTGAAGCCGCAGTGTATTTATAAATAATTGTGCAGTATCAATTTGTCTGCGGTGGTCAGAAAGCTAAGTGTGTGTGGACTCTCAGTGCCATGCCATATTAACCCCAGACGGATATCACAGTTGGAATTACAACTCGCCTTTCAAACTCGAATTTTGTGAAATCTTACGCGAGCACAAGTGCAATGAACAGGTCGCCCTGATTGCACTTTCGGTGTATAGTGTTGCTGAATTGTACAATGTACTACTGTAGTAAGACTAGGTTCCATAAATGGACATTGTACCATCGGTTCTTTCTCTATGGTACAATTTACAAAGTGCATACAATGTCTGGAGACGAGGCTTGAAAATGGCTCCTTTTTTGCTAAAGTAACTTGTTTTGATTCTCAACCGGTGACCAATAAATATTATCAATTATCTGTACTGCTGAATTTTTCATTGGACTAATAAAATAAAGTGTACTGGCAAGTTTTTGCACTCATTGATCATGTTTATTAAAAAAAAGAACACAAATTCAATTTTTCCCAGGAAAATGCTTGGCAAAAGGCCTACATGTACTTAGGAGTTTGTTTGCTTTCAGTTTCATACCACTGTGCAATCTAAATATTCTGTATTAAAGGCAGTGGACACTATTGGTAATTCCTCAAAATAATTATTAGCATTAAACCTTTTTTTGATTACGAGTAATGGGGAGAGGTTGGTAGTATAAAACACTGTGAGAAACGGCTCCCTCTGAAGTAACGTAGTTTTTGAGAAAGAAGTAATTTTCCACGAATTTGATTTCGAGACCTCATAATATGATCTCGAAATCAACATACATCTGAAAGCACACAACTTCGTGTGACAAGGTTGTTTTTTCTTTCCTTATTATCTCGCAACTTTGATGACCAATTGAGCTCAAATTTTCACAGGTTTGTTATTTCATATATTTGTTGAGATACACCAAGTGAGAAGACTGGTCTTTGACAATTACCAAAAGTGTCCAATGTCTTTGAATTGAATACATGCTACACTACTGTAGTGTACAAACACAGTAAGTGAAAATGCATCCTTGATATTCAAGATGCCTACATGTCATGTATTCCCTACCCTTTAGTTTTCAATTTATAAACACACAATTTCAAACCATACCCCCCCCCCCTGTGACATTTTAACAAATTCAGTCTGTGATCAATGCTTTTTAATAGTTAAAAATAATGTTTGTACTGACCAGTGATGAGCACATTCACAGGATTATTTTGATCTTGCAATATTTTAAAATTTATTGACCAACACAGCTTTGAAATTTTTTCCCAGACTAACTATTTCTCAGGGGATTGGTTCAACAAAATTTCAGTTAAAATCTAATTAATTAATTCCCCTGTAACACCGATCACAGACTTTGTCTTCAAGTTTAGTAACATTATACCTAGGAATAACTTAGTCAGACTTAGTCTTCAAACTTAAATAATAATATGTGTACCAAGCAGTGATGAGCACATTCACAGGCTTATTTTGATCTCCGAATATATTTAAATTTATTGACCAACACAGCTTTGACAGGTTTTTTTTTTTAGACTAACTATTTCTCTGGAGGCTTGGTTCAACGACCTTTCAGTTTAAATCTAACTCAATTAATTCCCCTGTATCACCGATCCCGGACTTTGTCTTCAAGTTTAGTAACATTATACCTACGAATAACTTGATCAGACACGCTACAGTAACACTTAACATATTTTGCTTCCCAGCTCACCATATGTTCAGCTATTAGAAAGAAATGGTGCAAATTTCACGCCAGAATTAATACTGAGAACTTGCGAACTGACCCCGAAAAACTCTACTGAATTAAAATAATGACAAAACCAGATTTTGTGCTTTCAGCTGTAAGTAAAAGAGGAAAAGGTCTAGTGGTTTGGGATCCTGCATTGATCAGATATCACAGGACTCTGTGCTGATGAAAGACCCCATAGTTCACTCTAGGGAAGGTACACTGTACGGTACAATAACCACTCCGGGAAAACAAAATAATTATGGCAACTACAAACTTACTTGGTTATAAACATAAGGTTAACTGTACAGCAGTTTTTGATACTACTTTAGAGCATTTTGAGAATCATTTCACTTCAAAGTTATGTGGTTATTAGAAAAAAGGTCAACTTTTTGTGCAAAAATCAAATCACGAGCAAATTCCTTCATTCGTGAAAATTTAACATTTGGTTTCATACCTCTTGGTTTTCGTTACCCACTGTACTGAAGTTACAAAGAACAAACTACATGTATTTGACCAAGTTTTGCACATTGCCTGCAGTAGATAATAGGAAAATACTGGTGAAGTGGTGTCACAACCAATTTTGCTGGTAAGTTTACCACCACGCACAGTTTACCCTGGAATGGATACACATTCCATAGACGAGTCTGGACTGTATCCAGTCCTCTGTCAGTCATGGTCTAAAGTTCACACCTCATGAGCGGGCATGTATCAGCAGGCTATGCGGGAATAGCATAGGGAATAGCAGACGATACTCTAAAAACAAATAGGTTAATTTATTTTTTGAGGAGTTGTGGCACTGGGGTATGGGAGGTCTTCAGATCAAGTTCCCCAAATCATCAAGATAAAACCAATATAATGCCAGGCTAGATTGCACAGTATAATGTATGTATTTTAATTATAAACCAAGATTTTAAAACACCAAGTAAATTAGCATGCTTAGGTTAAACTTCCACAACTTCGGTCCAGAATGGCTATCAGTTTATGAAAAATCCTGGGAAGAACCCTTCAAATGCAGCTTAAATTTACATTTTGATTTAGTACAGCCTTGCCAAAATGATTATAATGTCTTTTTATGTGGGTTTTTCGCTGTACTATTTTTATCTATTTAAAATAATGTTTTTTTATTATCAAATATTGTTTTTTTGTGTAACTGTTATTTACAATTTTCATAATGTACATAGTTTTATCTGTTTTTAATGATAGCTGTACTGGCGGTTATCAGCTGTGAGATATCAGTGTTAATAAATTTAAAAAAAAATAATTAATTATTTCCAGATACTTTCCAATCACAATACTTACGTTGTAAGCAATGCTAGTGTTATTATAATCCATTTGAGGCAGCTTGTCCTCCGTGGTCTGTTAACAACGGGATGACCTTGTCTTTTGCCATTCTTACAACATTGGCATATTCCGTAGACTATGACCAGGAGAAGACTCAGTATCAGGAGTAAGATGGGTATGGCACCCCAGAAAATAAGAGTCTGTAAAGAAAATGTCAAATCAATCTTATTAAAAAGCTCTTAAATATTACGTGATAAAATTAAGAAAATAGAATAAGCTGATGCAAACAACTTACCAACCAGAGGACCGTTGGTATAAACAATGCAAAAAATAGTTAATTTGGCCTGAGGTTTAGACCCTAGAACTAGCAGTCTTTCTCAAAGACTCAAATTAAACAACATTGCTTCCATTTATCTCTTCAACTTTTAATTGTTTACTTATTTATTACTTTACTTTTAAACAGATGGCTGCTGAGAGCTTTGTCATTGAAATGATTTATTTTCCAGAGTATATATTTTTCTAGTTGTCACTTTGTGATTACATGTTAGTTGCAATAACGAAACCATCCTCCCGACGTTCGCCGTCGGGAGGAGGTTTATAAATATAAATCTAATATTTTTAAACTTTAAGTTGCTTTGCCTTTGTAATGTCTTACTCTCTTTATTTTTAAAAAATATGGGTCCAAAATATGAATAAGGCTATTAAAAAAAAAATTACAATTTAAGTTGTTTTTCAATATGATGCAATTGTTTCAATATTCATGACAATTAACACTTTCAATTGAATAATCTGACAACACAAACTTTCTGAAAAAACAACGGAAAATAACAACAGGACTTGATAATTTGAACTTGTGTATTTTTTTTTACTTGGCTTGGCCTTAAAACTTGTTGTTTATTCTACAAAATTTAAGGAAATATTATCATCTTTATTTCATATAATTTCAATATATTTCAGACTTTCGTTATTGGATTTGTAAAAAACACTAATTGATGAATGGTAATGAAAGCTACCACCACCACGCCCACCGGAGCAAAAACCTTCGCCTCCACATCGCTATTCACGAAGTGGATTACTAATTCGATCATCAATCAATAAACACATGAATCACCAACCCAGAGCCAAACACACAATCCGAATATTTAAATATTTTGAGTTTTAAAACCGTTTACCAAAGGCAAAGCACACAGTTTCAAGACTACGTGTTGTGTTTGTTTCATTTATTGGTCCCATTTTTTTCAAAGGCATTATTTCTATCATTCTTTAGAAGTTTAAAAGTTTACCTGAACATATTTTGCGTCGTCTGGATCAAACGTTGAACTGTAATTCTGTAGTCCTTGGTAAGCGATGTGCGGCCAGCTATGTAGAAATTCCGTTAGCCAAAATGACACGTATTCCTCTGCATATTTAAATCCAATAAGATGCCACATAGTGGAGATGGAAGGCTGTGTATGTGTGGCCTACTAAGAATCCATCGAGAGTTTTGTAGATAGAACAAATAATTCCAAAATAGTATACAATTTTAAGTTTTCCAGGGAACTTCCGCAGGGTACTGTGTCTGTGATGGAGTGTGTGGTTCGAAGACTAGACACACACCGATGTTGTGAAACCACAAAATTAATAGCTCCCACCCCGGGTTCCCGTGTATACTGTTGTACAACGACGTTAACTAGTGGATACCAGCTAAGTATTATACTTCTCTGGATCATAGACATGTTTACTAGTCTACTCATCAGAAGAGCCCTCAGCCGCAAAAAAATATAAATCCGAATGTGACAAACGAGAGAGTGAGGGCGCGTCTCTATACAATCGCCCGCAGAGCCGGTGTTTTGCAGACTATTTTGTTTATTGGAAGTCACATAGTTATTATAAATGCCACGTTTTGACGGTTGTTTTAAAACATATTTTGCATGAAATTTTTGCGTCAGAAATACAAACGAATATTAATAAGAATGCAGAGCAGCCGTTCTTTTTACATCTTTTTAATTTTTTTAATTTTTCCAGACATTTCTATCCCCCACACCCAACTTCTGGAAGTGGGATGTGTCCCGCTATGGTCATTAATACTGGGGGAAACTGATGACACCACTTTCTGAATTGGGTGGGGGACAGTATATCAAATGTGCCCCCCCCCCCCCTTCAAAATCGGTATGAGATTGCACCACAAGGCATCTAAAACGCAAACTTTTCCCGGGCCCTCTCCAAGAAGGCCCCGGACCGGACCCCACGCCGTAAAGCTTAACCCCGAATGCTCCATCGTTCACAGATATACACCTCCCAGTACTGGTAATTGTCAAAGACCAGTCTTTTCACTTGGTATATCTCAACATATTATACATAAAATAACAAACCTGTAAAAATTTGAGCTCAATCGGTCATCGAAGTTGCGAGATAATGAAAGATGCTTGATTTCGAGACCTCAAGTTCTAAATTTAAGGTCTCGAAATCAAATTTTGTGGGAAATTACTTCTTTCTCGAAAACTACTCCAATTTTCACAATGTTTTATACTACCAACCTCTCCCCGTTACTCGTTATCGCGTAAGTAATTATTTTGAGTCATATACCAATAATAGTGTCCACTGCATTTAAAGAGTGGAAGAGACAATTATTTGTATGGTGGTATGCCAGTGGTTGCCGATGTCGGTCCGCTGTCGGTTCTTGGGCGGCATGCCTCTGGTGCAGTGGTATACCAGTGGTTGCCGATGTCGGTCCGCTGTGGGTTCTTGAACGGCATGCCTCTGATGGTATATCAGTGGTTGCCGATGTCGGTCCGCTATCGGTTCCTGAGCGGCATTCCTCTGGTGGTATATCAATGGTTGCCGATGTCGGTCCGCAGTCGTTTCTTGGGCGGCATATCTCTGCCAGTGGTTGCCGATGTCGGTCCGCTGTCGGTTCTGTAACGGCATGCCTCTGGTGGTATGCCAGTGGTTGCCGATGTCGGTCTGCTGTCGTTTCTTGGGCGGCATGTCTCTTCTGGTGTGGTACGCCAGTGGTTGCCGATGTCGGTCCGCTGTTGGTTCTGGAGTGCATTGCCTCTGGTGGCATGCCGGTGGTTGCCGATGTCGGTCCGCTATCGGTTCTTGAGCGGCATGCCTCTGGTGGTATGCCAGTCGTTGCCGATGTCGGTCCGCTGTCGGTTCTTGAGCGGCATGCTTTTGGTGATCATATTTTTTTCCCAAACCTATTAGTATTTTAGTTTTGCGTCGATCCGCCACACCTCAAATTGGCTTTACAGAGCTGCCTAGCTTGGGAAAGGCGCAAAAAGCAGCCTAACAGAAAGGGTAGACAGTATATCCTACATGAAACTGCTATTATGTTCATTTCTGCTCAGCACCAAATAAAAATCTGTTTAAACAGAATAATAAAATTGGGCCCTGCAATATAATGCCCCCCTTTGTCTATAGGAGCTTTATTTATTGTCTACCGTCATTTTTTGTGTGAATGGATTTTCGTGTATTTTCTTGAAGTTGGTAAATTTTTTATAAGTTGCCCACTCTACTTTATGCAGAGAAAGAATTAATATTGATATTAATGCTTGTTGTTTTGGGAAAGGTATGTAGCCTAAAACATACGTGTAAAAACTTCAAAACTAAAACCCAATTTTTTTGTTTATTATTTCAAACCCGCACCCTCCCCAAATAAAACAAAAACAAACGAATTAAACAAAAACTTTCGATCCAATCTGCTAAAACCTGACTGCAGAGGGCGCCCTTTTGAAATAGTGAATTATTTTGTACAGTGTGGTGTGTGTCGATTTTGCTGAGATATTTTTTAACGCGTGTGAAAATATATGACTCAGAGACATCCCCCCGCAGTCCGTACTCTGTGAGCCGGATGAGTCATCACTCAACGGTATTGTCGATCTCCCAGCCGCAAGCTTAGTTATTTTCCACCTGTGCCCGATCAAAACAACTGTTTTTTATCAACCGGTCTTGTGAGGAAGACTTACAGGGCTGTTTTTGCGGTGCTGGGTAAGTGTGATCTTCTATTTTCATGTCGTTTACCAGAGAGCCACCGCCCTAAAAAAAAAATTGTGCTCACACAGCCACCATACCATCATATTATAGGCACACACATGTAAATGTATGCATGCACAGTTACGACGGACGGAACATCGTGTACTTTTGGTTGTCACCGCATTTCCCATTCCTGCACGAACATAGGGCACAAATTAACGGGTATTCAAATTAACCCCCACATACCACCGGTATCATGATTTAAACTAACAGAACGGAACAAGGAGTGTTGGCACCATAATTTTGTCCAGTCCATCATGATCATTCATCATTCATTGGTAGGGCTAGTGACTTTATAGGGTAGCTAGAGTAGGTCACGGTGACCTACTGCTAGTTACTGTACTACGTATTATACCGACCCTTGCAAGTATTCTGCCTGCTCATTGGTTTAGAGCGCGTCACATGACATGTCTTAGTTTTGCTAGACGACGGCCGTGTGATAGTGCATCGGTTTGCCATGCGCTAGTCCGAAGACTAGCACACAGCATTTAATAGTCTGTAACCATTTCGGATTGCACGACACTACATGCAGCACAGTAAAAGTGTTTGCAATCTGTATTCGCGTCGTCCGTGGATTGTAGCATTCAGGTCTGTAACTTAATAATAATAGTACAGTATTTATAAATGTTTGGGGTGTTATAAAACAAATAATGACTGCTTTTACTCGTGCAATGGTTAAAAACTATGACTCCATCGGTGATCCCCGTAGCGTTCTATTTTCCCTCGGCTTCGCCTCGGGAAAATAGAACGCTCCCGGGGATCACTTCGGGAGTCATAGTTTAAACCATAGCACTCGAAGCAGTCAATATTTGTATACTAGTACTACTACACTAGTAGTTTAGTACTAGTCTTCACCTCAGCTTTTAAGTTTTACTAATGTGCAACCAGAACGCAGAATTTTAAATTTTATCGGTCTATCTTCCAATGAGTACATCCGGATAACTTTCCGTATGGCGCCACCACTTTTTCACTCATTTTTACAAAAAGGGATATATCAATCTGGTAAATTAGATACTATATTATTTTATTTCGAATGAAAAAGTGAAAGAGTATGTAGTCATACTTTATCAGCTGGTCTTTTGAGGAAGTGGACTTTGCCGAGTACCAGCTTAATTGTAGAGTGTACTCAGCACTATCCTAAAGCCTTCTTCTAGAAACTAAGGCTCACGGGGGAGCCTTTTACATGTATACTAGTTTCTACAAGTATCTATACTATAGTCCAGGTTATTCCGTTTCTGACTGACGGTTCCATTGGCTACACTATCCAATTATGCACTGACACCACTGAGCAGCATGTAGTTGTGGTAGGACACTATGTTTTTGATCGTCAAATAATTCCGACCCCCGACTTTGATTCCTGTTTACCGCGATAGTGTTTCCCCTCTCTCATCCAGTGTCTATCTAATTATTATTATTATTTGGTATTCATAAATACCTCAGACAGTTTCGCTATTCCTATTGGTGGCGAGCGCATCAGATATTGATAAAAACCAGCTGGAGCTCTGTTTATTACCGGCTGTTATGGACACTACGCGCTAGTCTTGGTGCAAGACGTTTCTCGTTACAGGCGATGCGTGTGCTGTCGGGTGAGTTGCCTGCGCTGTCTGTGAAAGGAAAACGTGAAATGTCTTGCACCAAGACTACGCGCACAAACGGATCTGAAAACTGTCATCTCAGTCATAACAATGCAACACACGGACGTAAGCTCGTCGGAAAATGGATAAGTTTAAAGACGGTGGACACTATTGGTAATTGTCAATTACCAGTCTTCTCACTTGGTGTATCTCAACATATACATAAAATAACCAATTTTTGAAAATTTGAGCTCAATCGGTCGTCAAAGTTGCGAGATAATAATGAAAGCAAAAACACCCTTGTCACACAAAGTTGTGTGCTTTCAGATGCGCGATTTTGAGACCTCAAATTCTGAACTGGAGGTCTCAAAATCAAATTCGTGGAAAATTACTTCTTTCTCAAAAACTGTGTCACTTCAGAGGGAGGCGATTCTCACAATGTTTTATACCATCAACCTCTCCCATTTACTCGTTACCTTGTAAGGTTTTATGCTAATAATTATTTTGAGTAATTACCAATAGTGTCCACTGCCTTTAACAGAGTTTCTTACTTTATTACGCCTTTAACCAAAAAACAGTAGGCGTTTTAGGCCTCCAATTCCAATATCCCTGGCCAAAATCATAAAAATCTGTAATGATTTACATTAGGTCTTAAAAAAACATTAAAACATCAGACAACAATAGAAATACGCTAATTAATCCTACCCATCCAAAAAATATCAAATTTATAATTTAAAAATTGGAAAATTGGCAAGTGACACAAAAGGAATGACAGGAAAGTTAGCAATCAATCAAATAATGCAATTTACTCACCGGGATTCGAACCTGTATCTGGAGAGAACAAATTAATACGCAAGAAGAACTTGAGCTTAATGCGTTATTGATGTGTCCACCATTGCCTTGTTCACTTACTAAAGATCATAATGAATTTTATAATTTTTGTGAATATTGAAATCAGCTGCGATTGTACAAAGTTTTGCCTGAACTGAATATTTATAACTTTATGAATGAAATGCAGACACTGTATAGATTATTTTTGATTATTCCATTTTAGTACAAGTCCTAGGTAAAGTTCACTAGAACTAGAAGACTGATGGGCAGCACGAGGAAACATCAGTACTAAATACATGTAGCCTACATGTTGCGCAGTCAATTCATTCACTGCAATATTAATACTTTTAAAATGGAAGTCAGACTATCTCCCTTTTTTAATCATCCTTTTATGTGGTGTCATACTGTACGTTCACATTTTCATGCATGTTGGATTTGGATGTAATTTCACTTAATCAAACAGTCCTTTAAAAAAAGGGGGGGGGGGAAGGTCACAATTTAATTATTGCACTCAAGAGTCCTCTTTTCCCATTCTGAAAACTGTGTCGTTGTGAGATCTTTTTATTTGTCGTTCTGCATGTACAACTATTTGTCAGAAGGGATTTTTAATTAGATCGCTAGCGTCCAGTTGGTACATGTATACATATAAATATAAAAGATTTAATTATTTTCTGAACATACCCTTGTGTTGTGTACAATGTACATGTACCAGTCTGTGATAGGGTTTCACAACAAGTGGCAATAAAAAAAAGAAATGGGTGTTTCCCCAAACCTTCACTATGTTGCAACCATTGCAACCATTGGGGATGCCCTATGATCACTGTGTGTAAACTGTGTGTAACTGTGTATCAAGGACACATACATTGTACTCTTTTACACATCCGGGTGTAGCTGTATTCACAACACACAATGTACAGTGAACGTGACATGCGTTGAAAATGAGAATAGTGCAACCATACAGCAGGGAAAGATTTCCTGCAGCAATTTTGCATCAAGAAATTTACACCGCAAAAGTATTTTGTCACACTGAATACCATTATTGAGTTGCAAATCCTGAGTTTTGAGTAGCTATTGAAACATTTTTGTGTAGCATTTTGTAACTGATATGCCATACTTGTATAGCAATTTTACTTTCCGAAATGTAGACTGCAAAATGGCAAACTCATTTTGTCAAAAGTCCGTGAATGTTAATATTGAGTAGCAAATCCCAGTTTTAAACATTTTGTTTAGCATTTTGTAACTGAATTTTGAATACTTATACATGGTTGAATGGTTGGCATTGTTAATGAAGTGCCTGCTCCCCAAAACAATATTGGCATAAAACAGGTATAAATTTAGTATCCTACAGGTAGACTTTGACCCCATAGACCGACTAGATTCACAATTGCGAGATCGGGGTCCCGCAACAAGATTAGTTGCAGGCGTGAAATCGCGGCCGCGTTCCCACTTGATCACGCATTGATCCCCTTTTTTGGGAAAGGAAGTGGGTTCAAAAGAACACTGTTTTCTGTTGTTGACATCTTTCCCTGTTTTAAAATTGGACACCGTGTTATACATGTTTTATATGTCAGTCCATTTTACATGTCAAATGTATTGTAGTTTGAAGTATACAATTTTGCAACAATTATAGTAGTTTACACTCTTCAGTCTTCATCATCGATTATATGTCTTTTGATATTGCAGGTCCTTCCTGGGTTCCAGCATCAAGATGGCAGGTAAGGATGTGGCACTCACTCAAAATATAGATCTAGTACATGCATAGGGTAGGGTATATATTAAATGTTCTTCAAGAAAGTCTTTCTCACAGTTAACATTGTGATATGAAATTAACACCGGGCCTGCAATGTAGCTTGAAATGGGACAATTTTGGGAGTTGAACAGCGCCTTGCAATTAGGGTTTGATATGCTTTGTGTATTATAACAGGTTTTTATCACACTCTTATTGCTATGGATTCACCAATCAGAAAAGAGAATTCAAGTTGGCTTGAAGATAAACAAATTGTTACAACATCTTTGATAAAATATCTTATGTTGCAAACTGTTTGAGAGTATATCAAGTACAGTGTGTAGCAAGTGTACTCATTTAGTATGATTTACTTCAGTAGGATTTGAAACTTTGCATGGTGGAAATACGATATAGAAAGGTTTGCGGTAACACCATGTAATGACTATCTCTAATGAGTTGGGGTGGTTCTGAAAAGAACCGTTGGTTACAACTCTTGGTGTTGTAACCAACGGTTCTTTTGTTGTAACCAACGGTTCTTTTCAGAACCACCCCAGCTCATTAGAGATAGTCATTACATGGTAATACCGCAAACCTTTCTATATGATTTACTTCCTTTTGAGTTAAAGTCACATTTCTAATGAGTGTTTTTGTTTTATGATGTGAATTTAGGGAGAAGATTGAAATTTAACCCTGGCTTAAAGTTATTGCCCATCACAGTAGACACGACACAGACAGATCACTCTAAGTAAGTAATATCACAGTAATAATAATACAGTCGACTCCCGTTATTACGAGCTCGCATGTTACGAGGTTCCGGTTGATACAAGGTTTTTTGCCGGTCCCGAACGGCCCCATGCGTGTTTCAATGCATTAAAATACTGATTATACGAGCACGGTAGTAGCGAGAACATGGTTATAACGAGGTAATTTGGGAGACCCATTACGAGCAAAACATTGTTTAAAACCCTTCTATAACGAGAACAATTCAATAACCAACAAAGGAAATACATGTACAGCTGGTAGAGTCGATATTTATGGCTTTTAAGACATACAATAGAGGTATTAAGTGGACGCTACCGCTAGCAACACTAATCCGAAATCGGGAGTCACGAGGCAGCAAGCAAGGTTGTTAATTCCAAACTCCGGACAATGGTGGGATTAGGAGGTTTGCATGGTTCAAACATTGGAGAAATCTTAAGAAAAGATACTGATCCACTGAGTTTATAAGTGCATTATAAATTTTCAGAAGAAAAAAAACACCCGCAACTTACAATCAAAACTAGTTGCGTTATCAATATTATTGAATGCAAAAGCAAGATTTTACCTGGTATCCCACATTGGCAATGAACCATCTAACATGACTCAGTGTTTACCAATGAAAATCAAGATTCTATTTGTTGTTGCTGCGACGAGTGTATTGCACATGCACACACATGCACATAACAGCACGATCTTCCCTGGTGTCTCGCGTTAGCAATGAACCTTCTATTATTACACTATTGGTTACCAATGAAAATCCAGCTTTTATTTTATTGACTGAAAATTTTCACAGCGTGTGCAATATGCATTGCAGCAGTAAGATTTCCCCTGGTATCTCGCAGCAGCAATGAACCATCCAGCGTTAAACAGGTGGTTACCAATGAAAACCAAGACTCTATTTATTGCATTGGCAATAAACTGCCGGCGACCAAAGTTTTGCAAGAGAAACTTCCCAAAACATGAACGCAAGTTAAAATCTTACACTTTTTATCTATCTTGTAAAATGTAAATTGATTTTAAAATTGAATTTTAAACTAAACCAACTTAGTTAAAACAGTTTTATAAGCCCCACGTTGTGCTTGTTTGTGCAGTACATCGCACATACTACTCTATGCCCACAGTAGTATAGTCAATTGCAGCTCTGCCATGCATCTGTGTACACACGTGCGGCCATTATGTCATGTATATGCAAGTACACGTGTTGTGTGCATGCACAATGATGACGTATGTATCTATATTTAGCGCGCTGCGTTTAAGACGAGATTCGGATAATACGAGGAAAATGGGCTAGTCTGGCGGACCTCGTTATAACGGGAGTCGACTGTAATGTTAATAACATACTCATATAGTGCATTTCACAACAACCCTCTCAATGCGCGTTACATTAGTGCCCTCGTCATTTGGCCAATAAAAATCCTTTAATCTTTCTCAGCGCCCCGGGGAGTATGCAACCTATTATGGGCAACCGTAGCCCTCCAGAGGCTTTTTCATACACAACATTATCAACTTGGCAGGTATCCATTTATACCCCTGGGTGAAGGAAAGCAATTTTGGTAAAGTATCTTGCTCACGGACAAAAGTGACACAGCTGGGATTCGAACCCACACTCTGGTGACTAAACCACCAGAACTTGAATCCACATAACACCCTACATTAAGTCTGGTTTTACCTTTTAACTAATGTGTAAAAATCACTTGATACTCTGTGATTTCTGAGGTCGATGGAACAAAAACCACAGGTGTACTAATTCAAAGGGATTCGAACCCACAACCCTGCATACTCTGCTCGTCTTCTTCCTGAAGACCTGAAGACAAGCAGTGTATACTGTTTGAAACATCGAGACCAAAACCAGCTCTTTTTCAGAGTCAATAGGCCTACTCCCTCAAAAGAGATTTAGGCCTATTACATGGTTGTATACTGATAAATAAATAAATAAAGCACATTTTCCCCCTCTTTTTGACAATGAACAGACCACCGGGCAACCTAGACAACAAAGCTACACTCAGTATCAGCGGGAAGGGGGAAGTTGAAGTATCAGCAGATGATCTAGTTGAACAGATCAAGCTGGGCGAGGGGGCATATGGAGTCGTTCACAAGGTCATGCACGCCCCGAGCGGCACACTGATGGCAGTCAAGGTTCGTTAAAACTCTTATGGACATTTCTAATTTAATGGATGTTAAATTTGCATTGGGGATAAAGAATATTAATTTTTGTTTTTTACCCATACACCGATGTGTGTTAGCACTGTATACTCAGCACTTTCCCGAGTCCTGTGAAAAAATATACAATGCTAACACACATCGGTGTATGGGTAAAAACTAAAATTAATTTTCTTTATCCCCGATGCAAATTTAACATCTATTATATCGTTGCTGTACCCGCTGCCAAAACATAGGATTCGAACTGCCTCTAGCTGCTGGGCAACCTCGGTAGTCTAGTTGGTAAGACACTGCTCTAGAATTGCAAGGGTTGTGGGTTCGAATCCCACCCGAGTAACATGCCTGTGATATTTTTTCACAGGACTCGGGAAAGTGCTGAGTATACAGTGCTAACACACATCGGTGTATGGGTAAAAACCAAAATTAATACATTTCTAATTGTTAATAAACACAAATTTGTTATATTTCAGGTATATTTAATAACAATAAAAATAACAATAATAATATTCGGTTTTTATACAGCGCTTTATACACCATTTCTCAAAGCGCTTCCAACATTATTACCTTGATCACTGGGCCATTTCATTCCTTAAACCATCTCAGCTCCCTGGGGAGTATACAGCCTGTGCCGCCAAATATGTAGCGCACTAAGCTAAACCAACCACAAGAACCATCTCTGCCCTCACAGGTTCCCATTTACCCCTGAGGGGAGAGAAGCAATTATAGTAAAGTGTCTTGCTCAGGGACACAAGTGGCGCGATCGGGATTTGAACCCACGCTCTGCTGAACAGAAGCACCAGAGCTTTTATCCGCTCTGCCACGACACCCCATAAACTACATGAGCTAGTTTAAAATAAGGGATAATATTTATTATCATCACATTAATATTGAGGTGGCCCAAAGGCCAACAACGATTCTTCCAAGTGCTCTCCATACTTTGGTGATGGAGAAGCAGCAAATCAAAATTACATTTACGTTGATGTACATATATACGTATTCCTTTAAAGGCGGTGGACACTATTGGTAATTACTCAAAATAATTGTTAGCATAAAACCTTGCTGAGTGCTGATAGTATAAAACATTGTGGGAAACGGCTCCCTAGAAACGGTAACCTAGTTTTCGAGAAAGAAGCAACTTTCTAGGAATCTGATTTTGAGACCTCAGAATTAGATTTTGAGGTCCCAAACTCAAGCATCTGAAAGCACACAACTTTGTGTGACAAAGGTGTTTTTTCTTTCATTATTATCTTGAAACTTTGACGACCAATTGAGTTCAAATTTTCACAGGTTTGTTATTTTGTGCATACATTGAGATACACCAAGTGAGAAGACTAGTCTCTGACAATTACCAATAGTGTCCAGTGTCTTTAAACATTCTTGAGAGACATTGAACTCTGTAACATACACATCTCATTGCCTCCAGTTATTATTAGCAAAAATGACTTGGAGTTCAAGATGTCTTGGTTGGATATTTAAACACTTTTTGACAGTTGGGGTAAAAATAGATGTACTTTTTTGAAGGAGATTTAGTTTTTATATTAGGAATACATGTGCAAATGAGAGTGATGTGTCTTTGAAATTTGACCCGTTGTATGATTTAATGATGTGATATTTTAAAGATTTCAATATAAATCATGAGAATTTTGACATCCCCCAAATAAAGATATTGACAAAATAGGGAGATCACAAACATTAAGGCTAGAGATACATGTAGCTCAGTTGGTAGAGTGCTGGCACCTTAGTTTGGAGGTTCTGGGTTCGAATCCCCTATTTGCCAATTTAGTTTTCTTTGTGACTCCATGGAGATTTTGTTTTCTTCTTTTTTTTCATTCTAAAAATGTTCTGGGCCAGTAATTATTTTCAGCTACTTTACTGTACAGACCCTGCGGTCTTGTGGGTCACGTGGGTTCTTGGAGGCCTTCTATCAAAGACATTGGACAAATTGTCAAAGACCAGTCTTCTCACTTGGTGTATCTCAATATGCATAAAATTTGAGCTTAATTGGTCATTGAAGTTGCGAGACAATAATGAAAGAAAAAACACCCTTGCTACATGAAGAAGTGTGCTTTTAGATGCTTGATTTCGAGACCTCAAATTCTAAATCTGAAGTCTCAAAATCTAATTTGTGGAAAACTACTTCTTTCTCGAAAACTATGTTACTTCAGAGGGAACCGTTTCTCACAATGTTTTATACTATCAACCTCTCTTCATTTTGTAACCAAGTAAGTTTTTATGCTTTAAAATATTGTTGAGTTATTACCAATAGCGTCCACTTCCTTTAATGTACCTGTATTTGAACTTAAACTTTAAAATTTAGTACTTTCTTGTCTCTCTAGAAAATACGAGCTCAGGTCAACAAACTTGAAGACACGCGCATCCTGATGGACATGGACGTTGCTATGAGAAGCTCTGATTGTCAGTGGACAGTCGAGTTCTATGGAGCCTTATTCCAAGAGGTGAGAGGATTATTTCTGATGAAGTGTGAGGGGAGAGAGAGAGAGAGAGGGAGGTGTTTATGATAATAAGAATAATAACCAGTGAAATGACAAGCTTACTGGGCCCTAATATTTAAAGGTGTTTTTATAAGCAGTTTTTTTTTTTCTGCTTAGCAAATTTCTTGGCTAAGTAATAATTGAGCATGGTACCAGTCCGGGCAACTGTTTGGTGTACTTTCTGGCTGGTGCCCTGTTTTTGTGCTAAGCAAGTTTTGTGCTAACCGGCTTTACCCTGTTATACAGTTGAAGGCTTCAGAAGTGAACACAAATTTCCACAATAGTTTGACCTCTTTTTGTTATTGGACGTTAGTAATTTTCTTAAGCATTCTTAATCTTTTTATCTTAAAATGCTTTCTATTTATTTTAACTTACTTATATTTTTAACTTCTGTAAAGTGCCTCTGGACCCTTTTGGGGTTTAGGGCGCTATAAAAAAGCTGTTTTATTATTTCTTCTAATTGTTCCTGTTTAATCCTATCCAGGGTGATGTGTTAATCTGCATGGAGGTTATGGACACGTGTCTGGAGAAGTTTTACAAGGAAGTCAAAGTTAGAAATACCTTTATACCGGAAAATATAGTCAGCCGAATAGCATTCTCGGTGAGTCAAAATGACTTTTTTATTATTCTCTAAGATTTGTTGAACAATAATAGTTTAATAGATGTTAAATTTGCATCGGGGATAAAGAATATTAATTTTTGGTTTTTACCCATATACACCGATGTGTGTTAGCATTGTATACTCAGTACTTTCCCGAGTCCTGTGAAAAAAATCACAGGCATTTTACTCGGGTGGGGTTCGAACCCACGACCTTTGCAATTCTAGAGCAGTGTCATACCAACTAGACCACCGAGATTGCCCGGTAGAGAGGCAGCTAATTTTGAGTAATTACCAATAGTGTCCACTACCTTTAAGTACTTTTTATGTAAACAGTTTGTTACTCTGTGATTGAGACAGTTTACAAAAGTGGGTGGGTTTTTTCCCTCCATTTCCTGCTGTGCCATGTTTTTGATAACAAAAATTCTGGGATGGGCCAACCGACCGAAAAGTGTAGGCCGCAGAGTTCAAAACAACTATGTCACCCCAACAAATCCTGCATTGTCATGCCTGTTGTTTTAGTCGGTGCTTGCATAAACAAAGAGTCATAATAAACATCTGGCCGGGTTGGTATTCCCTGTAAGATCCTACCCTGGATTTTCATTTCAAATCATGTAGGGCGGAGAGAGGCAGTGAAGTGAATACACATTACTCATATTGAAAAGGAAATTGATTTATTACCTATTGTGTAAATGCCGCAATTCCCAAGGGCAGTCGTCAACCGCGTTTTTGGAAGTGACTTATCGGAACACCCTTCCCTCCCTTCTTTTTGTCCTTTCTGTTTTGATGCCCGCCAGTTTTGTTATTTCTGCGTTTCCTGTTTGAAATCAGTTGGGAGAGGAAGTCATCACACAGGAGTCTGGTCACTAGACCAGAGCTGTGACTGGCATGATGAGTTATTTCCAATGGAAATGTGTTTTGGACGTTTGTTTTTTTCCTCTGAATCTGTTTATTTAGGCCTTTGTTTATTCATCACTTCCTAGTTGTGTAGCCACAGCAACGGCCATAGCTACAATAAACACATTCCATTTGATCACAGCTTTGGTTCAGTAGTGTTGCAGACTTTTTTTTGTACGGGAAGGTATGCATTCGGTAATCACTCATATTACCTGACGTCATCATCAGAAAGATCTTGAGTGCGCCATACTGGTGGGCAATTTCACTGTGCGTTTTCATATATAACTCTATGCATAGAGTATGCTGTGCGTTATGCAGTGAAGTGTGCATTTGAGACGACGCGGCGTTAATACACGTAAACCTAACTGCCCACCAACATGGTGAGCGTGGCATCAGTCGCCGCGTGTGATGCGCGTGCAAGGGGTCAATAGGCAATAAAAACTTACTTGGTTAGAAGTACATAGACAGCAGGCCTTCTTCAAGATGTATATATAGGTAGAAGTCACTATGTAGGCCTTTTCCACTTGCGCAGCGGACTACATTTCTGTGGTTGTTGGTTTTGTATATTGAGCAATGACTCATTTGTGATGATGAGACCAGCCTAAAGCTAGGATGCCCTTTCTTATCAGGTATCGGTGTGTGTTCAAATAAATTTAATAAAAGGTAATGGCACATGGAACAATTTCATTCAGCACTTTCGCATAGCAAAATATTTGGATAGAACAGACTGTGTGTACACACTGAATGCAAATGTTTATTTTTGATACATTTTGTGTAGCATTTTGCTCTGCTATGCATTGTCCATTAAAAGAAAAAGAAAAAAAGGAAAATGGACATGTCTAAACATTGATAAAAGCTCCAAAAACAGAACACAAAAAATACAATCAACATACATGTATTGTAACAGAGCATTAAAACTTCTTTGACCTTCACATATTTTGATGAATCCAATATTTTTGAGCTTGCATTAACTCTTTTAGTGCCAGCTTTTTGGGGCGTTTTTGTAGTTTTGTAAAAAAAAAGTCTTTCTCACCAAACAAAATGTATTCTGTTGATTTGTGTTGCTCTGGTTGTCAATAGTATTTCCTGAGTGATAATGCCCTCTCGTGATAATGCCCTCTCGTGATAATGCCCTCTTGTGATAATGCCCTCTCGTGATAATGCCCTCTCGTGATAATGCCCTCTCGTGATAATGCCCTCTCGTGATAATGCCCTCTCGTGATAATGCCCTCTCATGATAACATTATGGGTCAAACAATTGATGTACAATTGATGACACTTCTTGAGTACATCAAAAAGATTGTACAGTGTGTAAGATAATGCTGCTTTCTGAATTATTTTGAGTACATTTAATTTAGATCATACACATTATACATACATGTACATGTATGTACAAGCTTTGCATTGAAAGAGTTTAAACAACAATTTATTTGTAATCCACTGCTGTTAATTGTCAATGCCTTCTGCATGGTGCACTCCAAGTCCCCTACAAAGATTTTGTGCCATTGGAAGTATCCCTTTAAAACCCTGTCTTAATTCATTCATTAAAAATGACTCCCCCTAGAGTTTGTCTTCCCGTGGAATTGCACATTGCAAAGAAATGCATTCACTGCCCTTTGGGGCTATCCATGACATTTTGAGAATCACTACAACAAGTCCATGCATGTGTCTATTAGTACGCCATCTGCGTGTGTCATAGTTGGTGTCTGTTGCACATGGGCCGATGACCAAGTGATTAATTCACTGACTCACTGCTCAGTACTAGGAATAAATTTCCATTTATGGTTCCTGGATTTGTGAATGAGAATCTGGTTTGGTAATACATAGTGAAACCAAAGAAGCACAAAAAAACACTAATGGCGGAAGTGGGTTTCTCAGTGTACACCATAGAAATAGAACCCGGAGAACGCTGAGTGTCTCATTGTGCGAGCGGTTTCGTTGTGAGACTATTTTTATGGACGCGCACAGCCATTTTTTTTATGCGTGACGTCATCATTGACCAATGAACACACTAGAAACGGTCTATGTGCGCTGACATCTTGTCATTTTGCCATACATGTGTGTCACGTGATGCTTATTTTGCCATACACGCGTCTCAAGCGATGATCATTTTGCCATACACGCGTATCGCGCGGTGTTGATATGCCGCGTCCACAGACGACGTAGAGGGTGGCTGAGCTCAGCGTTCTCTGGGTTCTATTTCTATGGTCCACACATACACAGGGCTCGAATTAGAGGGGAAATCCACAAGACTACGGGGGCTTGTAGCTCAATATTTTTTTATTGCACCGGAATTTATTTTACGAGACCAGACTCCGATTGAGAGGACATTCATGATAAAATATTAGCATGGTGTCAAGATGAATCCTTGTGTAAAATTCACCGTGGTCATCAAGGAGGGTAATTGGATGTGGACTATACCATTTGTGAAAAAGGGGTTCATATTTGAAAGGAATTTTACTCACATTCATGTTGGTCACAGGAAAGCAGTCAATTGTGTGCTTGGTTATCACTCTAAAAAATAATGGCAATAACACTTTTCCAGTTTTTACGCCCCAAAATTTCAATCTGAGAAGTGTTACTGTCAGTCACGCTCTTCTCGGATTGTGTTTTCCTGTTTGAGATTATTCTTCCTGTAGAGACATATTAGCGCTAGATTTTTGGCGCTATCTCAAAACACGACCCTTCTTTTGAAATTAAATTTTCACTTGTTAGTGTTTATTGTATCTGTGCCTATATTTTCTATAGTATTAAAACAATTAGTTCTAAAAACTAAAGGTATAATTTGCCTTAAAAGGCATTTTGGTAAAGTACAAAAGAGAGTTAGAGAGAGAGAGAAGGGCAAGCCTGAATTTTCGACTTCCTTTTCATAAAGTTCAATTTGGATTAATAAGAGAAATGTGGTTCATGCCAGTGGCAAGAAATTGATTTGTCAAAAAAATAGGTCATGGATCCAAACTGGCAATTTCCTCTTCAAAACCCTACAGCGTTTTTGGGTGCTCATAAATATTCAAGGAGGCACAAACAAATCTGAATTTAAAGCAAAAACGAAAGAAATGGGATTTGAAACTTTGCATGGTGACGTATAACCAAAAGAGGTTTGCGGTAGCACCATGTGGAAATCTCTCTCTGATGATGATCAGAGCATACTGATTGAAGCGCTGAGTTGTCAACCATCGATCCTTCTCAGAACCAGCACTATATATTGGTGCTACCGCAAACCTCAACTAATAAAATGAAAGAACACTTTTAATGTTTCGTCGAGAGATCAACCTTTCTTCCTAGCAATGAACCGACAGAGATACATGTGTTGGCTATGTGCAAAATAGTGTCATACATATGCACATTTCTCCCTAGCCTTTCATTCAACTGACTGGGTAAATTTGTTCATTATTTAAGATTTAGCCAGTCAGTCTTCCTTGTACCTTATAACTGGATATCTAAAATGAAAAGTTGCCTCCCTTTAAAGCCATTGGACCCTTCGGTAAACATTATTGTCAAAGGCCCACACTTCGTGTATCACAACTTTTATATAGAATAACAAACCTTTGAAAATTTAGGCTCAATCGGTCTTCGGAGTCGGGAGAAAATAAGGGGAAAACCCACCCTTGTATCCGCACGTTTCCGCATGTGTTTAAAATAAATCCGTAATTCTCGATATCGAGAATTGATATTGTTTTACTGTTTTCTCAAAGAGTAAAGCATTTCATGGAATAATATTTCAAGAGAAGTCTTTCACCACTACCTTCTGTAAACCCTGTAATTTATTTGTAAATCTGTGAACTTTTTTTTTTCTGTACCGAAAGGGGTCAATGGCTTTAAGGTGATCCCCTGACTGCCGCTTCCCAGGTGGTATCGTAAACTTGGGTGTGATTCGTGCACATGTGTAGACCGTTTCATTGTAGGATTTGAACCGAGGTAGGATTTTAAAAGGGGTACCAGAGGTGGAAGGCAAGGAAAGATGCCACGTCGCCTACCCGACCACAAAATAGAAGACGGCTAACATCAGGGCTAGATAGCTCAGTTGGTAGAGCGCGCCGACACGTTAATACAGAGGTTAATACAGAGGTTGTATGTTCAAATCCCAATCCAGTCAAATTGTTGTTGTTAAACCTAAATTTATAAAACTAGTTTTGCTAATACTTGCGTATCGTAACATCTTTGATTGTCTACAGATTGTCAGTGCCCTCCACTACCTCCAGACCAACTTAAAAGTCATGCATCGAGACGTTAAGCCCTCAAACGTTCTTGTCAACCGCAATGGAATGATAAAGATGTGCGATTTCGGCATCAGTGGTCGCCTCGTTGACTCGGTTGCCAAGACGATAGAAGCCGGAAGTAAACCATATATGGCGGTGAGTTTTGTTTGATATCTCGTCACATTCTCACAGTGGTGTTCTTCTGGAAAACTGAATGAATTTAATAAACTCATTTGAGAAACCAAAAAACAATGGACATGTGGAAAGAACAAAAAAATAGATTTTTTTTTTTGCAGGGATGAGAAAGTTAAACTTGTATCTGAATTCAGGGGAAGATTTCACAAAGAGTTATTATTGACCTTAACTGCAAATCAATCGTAGTTGCTTAGTAAAGTGTAATGTCACAACACAAATCACTAGGGTGCTACTGACAACTCATCTTACGATGAATCTTATTAGTCCATTGTGAAATCAAGCCCAGACTTTTTATAGCTTGTTTGTCTGGTAAATTTAAAAAAATATTTTTTGTTGAATAAATAAGTCACGCTTATTTATCTACTTCTCTCGCACTGAGGATATTGCTTCCCCAAAACTAATGGAGTCTACTTAAAGGTGGCCATCATTTCAATGTACCTCCAAAGATCTGGAATCCAGTTTTAGACTTGATCTACTTCTCTCGCACTGAGGGTACTGCGCCCAAAAACTAATGGAGTCTACCAAAAGGTGGCCATCATTTCAATGTACCTTCAAAAATCTAAACCCAGTTTGCGACTTTTTTGTCGGCAGTGACTCTTATAGAATGAATTTGTTTTTCTATTTTTCAGCCGGAGAGAATCGATCCAGACATTACTGGTAATGCTAAAGGATATGATGTCAAGTCAGATGTATGGAGTTTAGGAATAACAATGGTAAGAAATAATGCTTGTGAAGCGCCTTACATCTATGGATGGACCCAAAGGCGCTGTACAAATTAAAACAGCACCGAACAAGAGGCGGAAATCATCAAAGAGCAAACAAATATTTCTTAAAATATAGACCACAAAAAATGGACCAGCTAATAATTTTAACCACACACTGAGCACTTCAGAATTGTGGTCAAGTCACTTGGGGGCCAAAGTTCACGTTGGAGTCTCGATTCACCTCACTTGGGGGGGGGGGGGTTGGGGGTGTCACAGTGCGAGTCACGGGTCACTAGCATCATCATCATCATCATCATCATCGAGGCTGTAATTTAGTTTGTTTACCAGGGCCCAGTTTCAGAGAGCTGCTTAAGCAGAAAACTTTGCTTAGCAATTGTCTGCTAAGCAGTTATGAGCAGAATGCCAGTCACAAATTGTACATGTGACATGGTACATGTAGCTTGGCTGGTAACCTTATTCTGGTAAGCATAATTTTGCTGTGCTTAGCTACTTTTTGGTAGGTCCAAGTGAGCTGAGATGGTTTAAGGAATGAACTAACAAAAGCCCAGTGGCCAGGGGTAATTATGTTGGAAGCGCTTTGAGACGGCCTTCAGGCTGTGATAAAGCGCTGTATAAAAACAGTTTTTTTAAAATATTATTATATTATTGAAAACTAAGCATTAGAATTATGTATTGTAATTTTTAAAATACTTGTTTGTGTGTCTTCAGTTTGAGCTAGCAACAAATGAGTTCCCGTACGAGAAGTGGGGGACGCCGTTTGCTCAACTGAGACAAGTGGTGAAGGAACCATCACCGAAGCTACCTGGAGGGAGGTTCTCAGCACAACTAGAGGACTTTGTGGATCAGTGGTATGTAGGATCAACTCTCTTTTCTTTTTATTTCATTTTAGTCGCCAGCAAACATTATTTAAATAAAATTCAAAACTCGCAATTCAAAGGACCTTCAAGAACACAAAAATACAATAGTTTTAAAGACACTGGACACTATAAGTAATTGTCAAAGACCAGTATTCTTAGTTGTTGTATCTAAACATATGCATAAAATAACAAACTTGTAAAAATTTTGATTCAATTGGTCTTGGAAGTTGCCAAAGAATAATGGAAGAAAAAACACAGTTGTTGCTTTCAGATGCCTTGTATTTGAGACCTCAGCTGAGGTTTCAAATTCAATTCAAATTATTCAGTGAGAAATTACTTCTTTCACGAAAACTAAGAGACTTCAGAGGGAGCTGTTTCTCAAATTGTTTTTTACTCTAAACAGCTCTCTATGGCTCATTACCAAGTAAGTTTTTTATGCTTGCCTTTTTTTGTTTACCCAAGAGACAGTCATTTTCCTATTAGCAGTCACCAAAAAACGAGTATGCTTGCAACTCTGTAATGGCAGGCTTTTTTAACAGAACTTGGAAAAGTTGAAGTGCTTAATACACATCTGTGTAAGGGTAAACACAGAATATGTTCTATATCCCCGATGCAAAATTAACATCCTTTAGACTCTGAAATGACTGACATAACTGTGGAAAAAACACATTCACTGGTTCTCAAACACTGCAGAGAACTACGTCAGTGTTGCTTGGAAACCGTGAAAGACAAACAAACAAACAAACAAACAAACAACCAGGTCGATCAATCAATCAAGTCGAGCGCCATCTAGAAGCTCAAGCCTGCCCAGTGATTTTTCTCCAGATGTTCCGGTCCAGCATGCAGGAGCATAGTTCCTCAGCGCTGGTTAAGCCGGTGTCTCGTTTCAGTATGTCTACAAAGGAGAGACATCTTCTCCCACGGGAAGCCTTGCCTTGGGTGGGCTCCAAGAGGATGTTTTGGGAAGCGGCAAGCTCTTAGTGGCGGACACATTGCCCAGGTCGATGCACTTAAGCATTTTTCTCATTGCGAGACCGGACTCTACTGGGCAAACTACACATAAAGAGATAGCACTGTATTGTGAAAGGCCTGTATTAAAGGGAAGGTACACGTTTGGTAGTTACTCAAAACAAATATTAACTTAAAACTGACTTGGTAACGAGCATTGGAGAGCTGTTGATAGTATAAAACATTGTGGGAAATGACTCCCTCTGAAGTAACTTAGTTTTTGAGAATGAGGTAATTTCTCACGAAAATAATAAAAGACTTCTAGCTAGAAGTCTTTTATTCCTATCTGAAAGCACACAAATTCGTCCAACAAGGGTGTTTTTTCTTTCATCATTTCCTCGCAACTTCGATGACCAATTGAGCCCAAATTTTCACAGGCTTGTTATTTTATGGTTTATGATGGGATACACCAAGTGAGAAGACTGGTCTTTGACAATTACCAAACATGTACCTTCCCTTTAAATGTTACCAAGTCCTCAGCTTGTAAACAACTCCATCTGCTATGGGAAGCGTTGGTGTAAATGGTAGCATTCTTCACGAAAGAAGTTCATCAGGCTGGTAAAATATCAACTTATTAAATGAATTTACTACAAAACACAGCCTCTTACTCAAAACCACTTTTTTTGTTTCCTTCCTCCTTTTCTTAACAGCCTAAAAAAGAAATACACAGAAAGACCAACATATACAAGACTTATGGTAAGGAAAAAAGTAATAATAACTAGTTTTTATATAGTGCAATTGATAATAACATATCAATGCGCTTTAAAGTGCTGATCAGTGGGCCTATAATCTGTCAGAGTTCAAATGGAGTATGTAGCCCCGGGCTGCCGTGGCGCTTCAAAGGCTTTTTTCAAACACAATATCAACCTCTACCCTCCCATATAGAAAAGCATCTTGCTCAAGGACACGGTTTTATCACAAACAACTCACTACGGATTGATTAGTAGAGTCGCGACTTCCGTTTTTTCAACTACTCGATTAATCGTGCCGCCACGACTACTACAAAAATAGTCGCGACTACTTAAAAAATAGTCGTGGCTACCTGTTTGGTGAACCACTTATGTCGCTCACGACTATTCACAACAACATAATTTACAGTAGAGACACAATCCTTTGAACTTTTTAGCTTGAATTTTACTATATTGCGCCTATTGCCACAATGCATCTTGAGAATTAAACATCAGGCGCGACTAGTGTCGACTATTTAAGGTGCGACTAGTCGAGTAGTAAATTTCACTAGTCGCCCAGGCTAGACCTTGTCACCACTCGTTATTCCCTTAAACATTATTTCACTTAATGGTATATTTCCCACTTTTTTCTTAATTCTGCAGAGACATCCGCTTATCAAGAATCACGAAAATGTCACCGACAAGGATGTAGCCGAGTACGTCACAAATATCCTAGATTCACCAAAATAATGATAAGTTGTTTACTGTTTTTTTAATTGTCAACAACTCTAGTTGAAAATACTTGTTTTTCCCCAAAACTGTATATCCTTAAACAAATCAAAACCCAAGTTTCTCGAACCAGAGTTAAAACTCTTAACTCTATTTCGTATTTGAATATTTCACGGGCATTAAGACAAAGACCAGAGCTGCAACTGTTTTTGTTGTGGTGAATTTATACAAAGCCTGTAGATGTTCAAATTGAACACTATTTTCAAACAAATGTTTAGTTGTACTAAACTTGTATGATATGATGTGTACACAGGGCATTCATTGTACATAGCGATGTAAGTAAAGAGGAAAATAATAAATGTGCAGCCTGATGGAAGGAATGGAGCTTATTGCCTCCATGCCCCCTGGGGAATTGCCTCTGTGCCCTTTGAAATATTCCAGTAGAAATTAAGCTCCTCTCGTTGAGGATCCGTGCAATAAGAACAAAAATTCCCTTGCCCTCACAAGAACAAAGTATTGGGCCTACTGTGTCCGGGCATAGGTTGGGCACCAGAGGGGCAAAGAATGGGCAAAAAGAGCAAGCAGACCGGTCCCCTGTCTTTATCTGTAAGGAGGCACCAGTTTAACAGTGAGTTCAGCAGATAAACTTGCACTGACAAAAGCTTTCACTCTCTGCATAATGCTTTGACTTGTTTGAAGTGACGTAGTTTGTCAGCTACCACCAGCAGCAGTTAACTGAACTTTTGATTGTCTGCTGTGTGTATTCACGAGAAGGTGTACACATTCAAACTGGGGATCTATAACAAAGAGGACAATAGGGTCCCTGTGTACCAAACCAATGTGAGATGTTGCAAAAAAGTTGTTATTTAGAGTATAATAAAAAGAGGGACAATAGGGGTCCACGGTTGCAGGCATATGTACAAGCTTGTATGAGTGTGTGTATATACTGCGAATCTCCGCTCGAGTGAATTCTGATGTGAGGTCAAAGCAATAGCATGGAGGTAGAGTCTGGTAAAGGTCAAAGGTAACATCTGGCTGGCGGGCAAGGCCAGTATCCGGCATTAGTCCCGAGCCTCAAAGTTTGGCGTCAGATGTTCAGGCTAATAAGCAACCTCCTTCTGACCTCTACTTGAGGGCGCCCTACTCCAGTGACGTCATTCACATTTTAACGCGCATCGCAAAACCTTTTCGTTGGCTACTACACTCTCTGAGATACTTCCATACATGTATCAATGCAAGATGTGAAGCAAGTTAAACACATCTCACCTCGACATGTTATTTCTGTCGGTTTTTTTAATGCAAAAGTTCACTTTGCTTTCAAACGGAAGTATGAAATGAGTTCACGGTCAACACCATCATCGGCATCTGAGAAAGGGTTCCATAGCCATTTTCAACCCCCATGACATATCAGTACCTAGCCAAATAAATACAAGTTTGTGTGAACAGTAATTATCTCAGGATTTAAACTTCAGAGAGGGAGGGAGGGGGGGGGGGGTTGACAACTTGATCCTCATGACCTTTTAGAAGAAGTTCTAATCTTGGATTAAGTGCAAGCTTATGAGCATGGGTGGCTAATGCTTAAAGCGCTCGCCTCTCGCCAAAAGTTACCCTGGTTCAATACCCTGCTAAACCCATTTATGGCCATCATTACAAGCCACAGTGGATGATGTTGAGTAGTCAGACAGTAGGAGAGTTGACTAAGCACAGTGTAAATGCATTCCCTACATGATATCAGATTGCAGGCTGGCAAAGTTTATCCATCATTACACTCCACAGTGGATGATGTTGAGTAGTCAGACAGTAGGAGGGTTGACTAAGCACAGTGTAAATGCATCCCCTACATGATATCATATTGCAGGTTGGCACAGTTTATCCATCATTACGCTCCACAGTGGATGACGTTGAATAGTCAGACAGTAGGAGGGTTGACTGTGTACTTTGTAGGGATACATTTACCATATGATATCGTATTGCAGGCTGGCACAGTTTATCCATCATTACACTCCACAGTGGGTGATGTTGAATAGTCAGACAGTAGGAGGGTTGACTAAGCACAGTACAAATGCATTCCCAATCAAACTGCAGGCTGGCACAGTTTATCCATCGTTTCAGTGGGTGATGTTGAATGGTCAGACAGTAGGAGGGTTGACTGTGTACTGTGTACATGTAGATGCATTTACCTTATGATATCATATTGCAGGCTGGCACAGTTTATCCACCATTCCAACTCCACAGTCGATGGTATTGAATGGTCAGACAGTAGGAGGGTTAAAGTTTACTGGTACCTATTTTTATATACTCAGTGACTTGTTTCAGACTAGTTAATTTACTGACAGGACCCGACTCTAAAAAGATGTTGTTTTTTTTTTTTCTAAATACCTGTCAAGATATGTAATTTCTGTTATAATTATCTGGCATTGTAATGTATATATTAGTATCTTCTTACTGAATTTTTCCAAATGAGATACAGACCTAATCGACCCCAACATACATTTAGAGCAAGGTTGAGTGGGCACATTTCGTTGACCCATGATTGACTACTGACCAGGGCCCAATTTCATGCCTCTGCTTACCGCCGAATTTCTGCGCTTACGATCGCGATTCCCAGCTTACGTGCAAGCGCCGAATTTCTGCGCTAGCCTTGTAAGCGTAGAATGCCTAGTAACATGGAGTACGCACGTGAGAAGCCCAAATTCGCCGCTAACCTGTGAAATACGCTTGCCGTTAGCACAGAATTCCCTGCTTCTGTAAGCGCCGATTCTGTGCTTACGGTAAGCAGAGCCATGAAATTGGTCCCTGCAATGTGCGTGCGCAGTGACGTACTCACTCAAATGACTCTCTCAGAAGCCTAGTAAACCACCTGTATCATGGTGTTCAACACTCCATTGCCCACCGCTACAGTGTCACTGACTCCCTGCTTTTTACACATGTTAAAATAGAACAGGGGTCGATTTCACAAAGAGTTAGGACTAGTCCTAACTTAGGACTAGTCCTAGGAGATATACAAATTGCATTGATAGTCCTAAGTTAGGACGAGTAACTGGTCCTAACTCGAGATAAGACTAGTCCTAACTCTTTGTGAAATCCACCCCAGGCTATTGGCACCTATGAAGAAATCATGGGCTCCAGGCTGGTTCCAAATGGCTGACCACAGTAGTCCACCAAAGGTCGATCGGCCTTGGGTTCGAGTCAAAATAGTCAACCTTTAGTTAACCATGGTGCACACTCAAACTTGCTCATAGTGCTTACACTACACTACTTGCTCATAGTGCTTTATGAAATAGAAACGCTGCTTAGGGACGCTCCGTAAGCACGTTTTATGACATTATGCCCTGATTGTTTCTATGGTCCCTAAGCAATATTTCCTTTTTGCAGCCTACTTAGTTTTTTTTCGCCCAATAAAATCATGTTAACCAAATTGAGGCTGTAAGGAATTTAGTCTGGTTCCTTCTTTTTTAAGTAATTGTTGTTTCTATTGCGTGCAGGGAACTAGACAAAGGTGTTGGCAAAGTGAGAAAGGTCTTCTGCTATGGATCAGAACAAATAGATCTGTATAAAAGTAATTGTATAAAGAAAACAACAAAGATGAGCTAGTATTTTCGTACATAGTTAACAAAGATGCGCTACCGAAGAGAAAGATGTATTTATTAAGTCTTCAGATGTGATTTTATGTAGCAATAGCACAAATATAGTTTTAACCGTCTCAAAGGGAAAGTATATCTTTGGTTTTTGCAACTAAACGGTTCGATTGTTTGAATCCTAAACAAATGTAGATATTACAATCCAACTATCTAGTGAAAATTTATTTCAAAACAAAAGTGTTTTTGAGATATTGCCAACAAATCTGAACAATCCGTAATCAGTATACATAATCTGACTGTAACTCTTCTCAGATTCAAATTTGTGGGGGCCAACAAAAATGATATATTTTCCCTTGGAACCACATTACTTTGAATAGACCGATCCAGTAGGCTCTGCCCACGACGCACGTGTGAGCAAGAACACGTGGGGCTCTCCAATGCCTTTTTGCACAACTCTGCCGCGCGCGCCAAGCGTACGCGCACGCATGTCGGACCTTAGTGTCGAACCTTCGTTGCGTTGTGATTGGTCAATACGCTATGGGGCGGAGCTTAGTGGATCGGTCTATTGAAATGATCCTCAAAATGCTTTATACTTTCGAAAGCTCCTGTACTTCTCACCAAGTAAGTTTTATTGACTACCAAACATATACCTTCCCTTTAGAGGAATGTAGGTGTAGTCCCCAGCTTTTTGTTTTTCTTTATTTTCTTTTTAAAGCCATTGGACCCTTTCGGTAAACAGTGTTGTCCAAGGCCCACACTTTGTGTACCACAACTTCTATACCAAATAACAAACCTGTGAATATTTAGGCTCAATCGGTCATCGGAGTCGGGAGAAAACAACGGAAAAACCCACCCTTGTTTCCACACGTTTTGCCGTGTCATGACATGTGTTTCAAATAAATCCGTAATTCTCGTTAACGAGAATTTACATTGTTTTGCTGTTTTCTCAAAAAGTAAAGCATTTCATGGAATAATATTTCAAGAGAAGTCTTTCACCATTGCCTTCTGTAAACCCTGTAAGTTATTTGTAAATCTGTGAACTTTTTTTTTTTTTTCTGAACCGAAAGGGTCCAATGGCTTTAAAGCCATTGGACACTTTCGGAACACAAATAACTTAACAGGGTTTACAGAAGGTAATGGTGAAAGACTTGTCTTGAAATATTATTCCATGAAATGCTTTACTTTTTGAGAAAACATTAAAACAATATCAATTCTCGATATCGAGAATTATGGATTTATTTTAAACACATGAAATGTGCGGAAACAAGGGTGGGTTTTCCCGTTATTTTCTTCCGACTCTGGGGATCGCTTGAGCCTAAATTTTCACAGGTTTGTTATTTTAAGTTGTGATACACAAAGTGTGGGTTTTGGATAATACTGTTTACCGAAAGTGTCCAATGGCTTTAAGAAATACCTCGAGTTTGACAAGTGCTTCAATTTTTGTCTACAAACTTCTCCATATTTCAATGAATGCAAAGGTGGATTTATTCATTCTGGTACCACATAATAGTTGATAATCTTTTTGTATGGCAGTGCTGATTTCATTGTAATAATGCTGCATTATATTAAAGGCACTGGACACTATTGGTAATTACTCAAAATAATTATTAGCGTAAAACCTTTCTTGGTAACGAGTAATGGGGATGTGTTGATAGTGTAAAACATTGTGAGAAACAGCTCCCTCTGAAGTAACATAGTTTTGAGAAAGAAGTAATTTTCCACGAGTTTGATTTCGAGACCTCAGAATTAGATTTTGAGGTCACGAAATCAAGCATCTAAAAGTACACAACTTCGTGTGACAAGGGTGTTTTTTCTTTCATTATCATCTTGCAACTTCAACGACCAATTGAGCTCAAATTTTCACAGATTTGTTATTTTATGCATATGTAATATACCAAGTGAGAAGACTGGTCTTTGACAATTACCAATAGTGTCCAGTAGCCTGCTCTAGAATTGCAAGGAGAGTCCAAATGTACAATCTTCTGTTTTTGAGGTTGTTGTTGTTGTTGTTGTTTTTTTTTTTTTTTTTTTTGGGGGGGGGGTCCTCTATCTTTCATCTTCTGAAAATTTTGTGAACTTGAACTTTTCTTTTACAATTAATTTAGTAAATATGTCTTCTGTATGTATGTTGAATTTAGGATATATGCAGTTGAGTATATCTCTATGAGTCTAACTTTTTATCATTAAATTTTTCAATGCAATTATGTATTAGGAGCTCTGCCTCTGTAGCAATGTAAAAATATTTAGATATCACATCATCAATATTACATGTTTATGGTGTCATGGGTACCATACCATTTCCATGAAGCTTGCCTCTTTCTAGGTTGCATTTAGAGACAAGTGTGTTTAGAGCAAAACATGGCCACTGCATGGTTAAGTCATGTAGGAGACAAAGTAGTCTTTGAAATGCAACTGACTTTCGTTTGATTTAAAAGGAATTTGTTTATGTTCCTTCCAGAGGCATTTTGCGTTATTGTCGGAAATTCTATTAATATTTTAAATGTACGGAGTGTGCGAGTGAGTGGTGATAATGAATTGTACAAAGTTTTCTATAGAGTGATACAAAAATAAATATTAAAAATTAAAAAATTAAGTGGATTAAGAGAAAAACCATTGACGAATTTGTCTGTTCTTTCGTTTTATTTTATTACTGCATTGTTTTAACAACATTTAATTCAGCCAAGCACATTGGTTTCCTAATTATAATATAATAACTATAGTTCTATCAATGCATTTACAATGCTTTACATTTACATAAATTTTCTGTCAATAGCTCTCTAATGCTCGTTACTATGTAAGTTTTTATTCCAACAATTATTTTGAGTAATTAGCAATAGTGTCCAGTACCTTCAATGGTGAGAATATTGACAGACATACACGTCGTCCAATGGGACATCCTACTTTCAACCCATACAAACTTGTATACACCCTGCTAAAAGGCCTAAAGTTAATAATGAACGTTTATGAGAATTATAGGAATAATTTTGAGATCAATATTGCATTCAGAGTATTCACCATTCACTATATTGTGCCTATATCAGTTTCTACTTGAACAGGTTTTTAAAAGAGAATGCATTACACATGTTTTCTGTGTGAACCAACCATTCCCAAATCACACACCAATCACACAGTTTCCATAGTATGGGAGTGGTCACAATGTGAAATTGTCACCGTCTGATTACAGTGTGATCTCAATGGGTTTTTTGTGTGTGAACCAACTACATGTTCAAATCACGCATCTTTCACAACGACTCTTGAAGCACCAAGCTCAATATTTTGCGTCCCTGAAATATTTAACAACACTTCGATTATAAGCCAATCTGTAGTATATGTATATGATGGACGCATAAGATAACAGTTGAGTCTTGAATAAGCGCTTAAAAATTCGATTTTTGTATAGCAACCTTGAGAAATATCTAATCTTGAAACTTACGGCGCTCAATATAAAATATTGCGTCACTAACAATGAACAATACCAACTGGTTCAGTTTTCATAACATTTTTGTTTTCATTTTTTGGTTATTTTTCAAATTTATTAATAAAATAAAAGTGATAGCGTCAGACCTTGGCAATCATTACACCCTAATAGATATCGAGTTTTGAAGCACCCAAGCTCAATATTGTGCGCCCCTGAAAATATTCAACAACACTTCGATTATAAGCCACTCTGATGTATATGATGGACGCAAAATTACAAAAGATAACACTCGAGGATTGAAGCGCTAAAAAATTCGAATCTTGTATAACAAAATCGGGAAATATCGAATCTTGAAGCATATCTCAATCTAAAATATTGCGTTCCTGATTTAACTATAAACAACACATGGCAGGTTCACTTTTCAATTACATTTCCCCCCTCCATTTTCTGGTTATTTTTCAAATTTTCAGCTTAAATCATTACACCCTAATAGATATCGAGTTTTGAAGCACCCAAGCTCAATATTTTGAATTAAAGCCAAATTGTGAGGTATTATGACGGCTTCCGCATGCGGACATACGAGTGCGGATGACCTGCGCACAGTATAAGGTACGGACGTCGTGCGATGCCATACACACTTTACGCACACAATAGGCGGCTATAATATGGGTTGGTTTATGGAGTTTCTTTCGCAGTGAACTGTGACCGCCTCAGAACAAAAGGCTAAAATCAACCCGGCTCAAATATTATTTGAGTTTGCAATGGTGTACTTCAACATTCTGTACAAGTTTTCCGCCATCGTTCCTCTCCTTCTGGTGGTCATCATGTCGTTGGTGATTGGCGACACCAGAGGGGCATTGTGTGGTGCAGTGACAGTGGCAGTCGTTGGTGACAACCGAGCCTCACTCCTGACGAAGACATTCGACAAATTCAAATCGAGCTGTCGAACGGCAAAACAAAGTAAGTATTTTTGATTTGGCTCTAAAATTTCGAATTGGTCATTGTCAAAGACCAGTAGGCCTGTATCCTCACTAAAATCACTGGAAACTTAGTCATTACTCAAAATTTTGTGGTAGTTAGCATAACAAACTTATTTGGTAACCATCAATGGATCGTGGAGAGCATCGTGGTGTTCATGAAACCTGTGAGAAACGACTTCCTCTGAATGGCGTAGTTTTTGAGAAAGCGGTAATTTCTCACTCAAATACTGGTATTTGACAATTACGAAATGTGTCCACAGTTCCTTAAAAGTGACGATATTTGTAATGTTTTACCAGAACATTCACTGAATAGTTTTTTTATGAAAGCACACAACTTTGTGTGACAAGGGTGTTTTTTTCTTTCATTATTTCCCCGGTTCATTTCTAGCCTGTTCATTCGAAACAAGGGCACAGTACCAACAGGTATCCTTCGTAGAACCATTGAGGAACCCATTCAGGCTTGAATTCACCTTGAGGGCTAGAGTTGATTCTAACATATATTTCGAAGAGGAAGACCAATATGACATACAGTTGAGTAAGTACTCAAAAACCTTCGTTTTTACATGTGGTCATCAGGGCCCAATTTCATGGCTCTGCTTACCGCCGAATTCTGCGCTTACGATCGCGATTCCCCGCTTACGTGTGTAAGCGCCGAATTTCTGCGCTAGCCTTGTAAGCGTAGAATGCGTAGTAACGTGAAGTACGCACGCGCAGAAGCCCAAATTCGCCGCTAACCCGTGAAATACGCTTGCCGTAAGCACAGAATTCCCTGCTTCCCTAAGCGCCGATTCTGTGCTTATGGTAAGCAGAGCCATGAAATTGGGCCCAGTACAGTGTCATTACCGCCGTACCACCAGAACTGCGTATTTAGAGAGTTGCGGTATAGGCCCTTTTCGAAACCACGGCTTCGGCTCCAGCGATTCGGCTCAGGCTAGCTTGACCTCCGCAGTGTTTTCACAGGGCTTCAGACGAGAGAACAAGCCTGAAACCGAATCCAAAGCTGAAACCGTGGATTCGAAAAGGGCCACGAGGGACTAATTTTCTCTGGTATCGTGGTTTGTGGACGCAGTTTTCGGTCCAATTGCAGCCGTGCTATATGATGGACGTCCGAATGTTAGCAAAATATTCAATCTTGTGAACAGATGTTGTGTTCAAATTAAACAATTCTGCAATCATATGATTATATTGCTTTGTTTCCAACAAACATAGTTATATTGAGTATTTGTATTATAATGTGGTTTTTCCTGCTTTGCATTAATTGTTTCCCATAGTTTTCCAACCTTGGTTGGCATAAACCTTAGAGTTACATAACTAGAACCATAGGTGGGTCCATCATCATGCGAAAATGACCTATCGCCCCATGATTTCCTATACTCTTATAGGAACTCGTAACAAGCAATTAGGAAGATTGAAGAGATCGTACATAGAGTGTATAATATGATTTTACTAAAAATATTTATATGGGAGCGGAACTATGTAATGAAAGATAAGTAACAGAAGTTTGAAAACAATTATACGAGATTCGACTGGTGCCATGCAGTGAAGTGACTTCAGTACTGGTAATAATGTGAGTGTGTTTCCCGGTAATTCTGACAATGCGAGCAGCTGCAGCGTTTTGTAATTTTTTGTAGTTTCTAAAGTTGAGTTTGAGGTATATATCTCTTTCATTTCTTTCTAGTTCTCAATGGGTGGTACGGTACGAAATCAGTTCTTCGTCAATTCCAGGGGAAATTGGTTTTGCTCGATCAGCACTCGCAATCTGATCTAACTAGTGCCGATGAGTATCGTCCCTTCTGGATCCAGCTGCAAGATGGCGTCATGAAAGTGGGTAAAGGGGGGCAAGATCAACCTTTCCTATCTGGTGACGTTGGAAGAAATTACACTCAATTAGACATGCGTATTATGTCGAAATCTGCTGGATCTTGGTTGTTTGGTTCCACCTGTGTTTGAAGGCACTTGACACCTTTTGGTAATTGTCATGCATAATTGTCAATATGCATAACATAACTAATATCAAAATTTTGACTCATTGGTCGTCGAAGTTGCGCGAACATAATGGAAGAAAAGGCACCCTTGTTGCACAAGTTGTGTGCTTGCAGTCGACTTGAATTCGGGACCTCAGCTGAGGTCCCGAATTCAATTCATGTATTTCAGTGAGAAATTACTTCCTTCTCAAAAACTACGTTACTTTAGAGGGAGCCGTTTCTCAGAACGTTTAATCAAAAGCTCCCCATTGGACACTTTTGGAACAGAAACAAAATTAAAAGTTCACAGATTTACAAATAACTTACAGGGTTTACAGAAGGTAATGGTGAAAGACTTCCCTTGAAATATTAGTCCATGAAATGCTTCACTTTTATCAATTCTTGATATCGAGAATTACGGATTGATTTAAACACACATGTCATGACATGGCGAAACGTGCTGAAACAAGGGCGGGTTTTCCGTTATTTTCTCCAGACTCCAATGACCGATTAAGCCTAAATTTTCACAGGTTTGTTATTTTACATAAAAGTTGTGATACACGAAGTGTGGGCCTTGGACAATACTGTTTACCTAAAGTGTCCAATGGCTTTAGGTCAAGTAAATTTTTATGCTAACAATTATTTTGAGTAAGAGTGTCCAGTGCCTTTAGGGTCTGTATATCTCATTGACATTTTGTAAATAAAAATGGCAATACAAGCTTACGTAAGAAGTATACAGCAGTTTAGGATAATATACTGCATTTTTGAGAAATATTTTCACTTCAAAGTAGCCTAATGCGGTTATGGAAAAAGATACCACTTTTATCCCACACAATTTGAATAGCGTATTCCAAAAGCAGATAATACTCTTCCTGTGCCGTGTAACCAGTAGCGCTTCATGTTTTCGGCAACCATCTTGAAACGCTACCACCATGTAAAATGATTTTTTTTTTTCACACGCCTGGTTAGTTTGATGGTGGTATATTATGGACAATATTTTGTTTTATAATGTTGTGGATATGTACAAGAGTAACGCACAAACAGTGGGTTTACAAAACGTAGGATATAAAACCCAACGGAACACTTTCATTGTACCAACAATGGCTGTCAACATTGGCCCAACGTACTTTTGCTCATCGGCCTTATGTTGGGGGAATGTCTACGTTGGCCCAATGTTGGCCCAACGTAGACATTGGCTCAACATTGGGCCAATGTCTTGCCCATGTATGTTAAGACATTGAACCAATATCGGGCCAACGTAATTTAACCAACAATGAGCCTATCATTCTGCCAACAGAACAGTTTCATTGGGCCAACGTTGGCGGTCAATGTTGGCCCAAAATTGACTTTTGCTACGATGGGCCAATGTTATTGCCCAACGTAGAACCAACGAAATTTTATGATGGGCCTATGTTGATTACCAACATTGGCTCAATATACTTTTGCTCATCGGCAAATACGTTGGGCCAATGTTAAGGTTGACCCAACATTGGCCCCACAAATGGCGTTAAAGACACTGAACACTTTTGATAATTTGTAAATTGTCAAAGACCAGTCTTCTCACTTGATGGATCTCAGCGTATGCATAAAATAACTAACCCGTGAAAATTTGAGCTCAATCGGTCATCAAAGTTGCGAGATAATAATGAAAGAAAAAAACACCCTTGTCACACAAAGTTGTGTGCTTTCAGATGATTTCGAGAACTCAAATTCTAAATTCGAAATCAACCTCGTGGAAAATACTTCTTTCTCGAAACTATACGTTACATTAATGGGAATTATCGTTTCTCACAATGTATTATACTATCAACAGCTCTTCATTAGTCGTTACCAAGTAAGGTTTTATGCTAATTTTTGTTTGTTTTAGAAATTACCAATAGTGTCCACTGCCTTAAACCTCCCTATACAATACTCACAATTGTAGGACAATGTGTTTACGCTTAAAATACAGCGTGTTTTTTCTGTTTTTCTTTCTACTGACTCACACAACGGCAGATTAAGCACATTTTCACAGGTTTGTTGTTTCATGTATGGTTAATCGCATAGAACATGAACACTGCCCGCGACAGTTATCTCAGCTCTACCAAACCAGTGTCGTTTATGTAATATTGTATATTTATGATCAGTATTGTGTATACGTTAAATTATGTACTGTACGAAATTCGGGTTACGAAGTCTGTAAGTAGAATTCATGTTTGTACTGAATTATTGAGGTAGAAAATAAGACGAACAACAGAGATTCCAAGTCCAGAGGCCAGCTATGCGTGACATTTTTCAAAGCTCAACCCCCCCCCCCCAATTTTTTTTTTTTTTTTTATAAAACAAAAATCAGAAATTTAATTGTGGACAAAAAAGTGTGCCAAAATGCATCAAAAACCTCTTCAGAGTAATTAAATCTAGCATGAGGCACACATAATATGTTGGTGGTTATTGACTACACAACCATACACAAGTCAATTGGAAACTACACAACCATACACAAGTCAATGGGAAACTACACAACCATACACAAGTCAATGGGAAACTACACAACCATACACAAGTCAATGGGAAACTACACAACCATACACAAGTCAATGGGAAACTACACAACCATACACAAGTCAATGGGAAACTACACAACCATACACAAGTCAATGGGAAACTACACAACCATACACAAGTCAATGGAAAACTACACAACCATACACAAGTCAATGGGAAACTACACAACCATACACAAGTCAACGGGAAACTACACAACCATACACATGTCAATGGGAAACTACACAACCATACACAAGTCAATAGGGAAACTACACAACCATACACAAGTCAATGGGACACTTCACAACCATACACAAGTCAATGGAAATTGACACAACCATACACCAGTCAATGGGAAACTATACAACCATACACAAGTCAATGGGAATTGACACAACCATACACCAGTCAATGGGAAACTATACAACCATACACAAGTCAATGGGAAACTACACAACCATACACAAGTCAATGAGAATATACACAACCATACACAATGACCAGTGAGCCAACTGCTCATATATGTAATAGTTTTTATGAAGGGTTTTGTAATGTTGTACATGTGTGATTGTTTCTATTGCTGTGTATTTTACCAATGCTAAACGGCCCTTTAAGCTACTGCTGCTGGTAATTTTGTTTTTGTTTACCAATAAACAAAAAATAATAACAAAAAACAAGTTCAGAACATTCAAACCCCGACTATCCAATATGGCGACTGAGTATGCCGTTCCCACGTGGTCAGCACGTGGTCTTTTACACTTGCCGGTGTCGCATGCAATTATGTCCTCTATATGCAATACTAATCGGAGAACATTGTTGCATATGCAATAATATTTGCCGGACGGTTTTGCATAGGCATTCGTGTCCGCACGGACGCTGCTGCATGATACAATTGTGTCCGCCCGGACACAGGGAGTGAAATTCTTTTTTAGCGACCTCATAGTTCTTTTAGACAAGACAACTGTCAGATTTTCACTCTCCGAACTCCGCATCCGAGTTTCGGAGCGGGAAAAAAGAGTGACCACGGACGTCACACTTTGTCTATGACCATTGGGTAATGGATTGGAGGCCTATGTTGCAACCACCTGATAATTATGTGACACATCTTATCCGGCGGCGACTTAGGTAACACTGTTTTTTGTCTTGTTTTTTTAAGGAAGGGGGTTGTGAGAATTTGAAACGTTACAACTAGGTCCTTGGTATGCCTATGTAGAATGTTTGTATGGATTTGCTTGTTTTACATTTCCGAAATCGGCAGTTTTTATCACTGGTTAGGCCCTATTTATAAGCCTAGAGCTATTCTTATTATTATAGCTCTATGGCCTGTACATATTATTGTGGTTTTCCCCCGATATTGATTATTGTCACATTTTTAATTGATTAATGGATAGGCTACTGTGTAAATTGCATTGCATTAAGATTACTTGGAGTGATGCTTCAGCCCTGATTATATTGTACTCTGCTAGTTGTAACTATAATTATAAAAATTGCACTGTTTTGAATGGTATCTGTCTGCGTCATTGTTTCTTTGTGTGCCTTTATGTTACGACGGCCTCATCCCGTCGTGTTGGGAAGTTTTGCGACAGTCATTTTGGTTTAAATTTTTGGCTAGTCAGCCGTTTGTAATTTTTGCTAATGGCATACTACAGAAAGTAAGCCACACAGAGACTTTTTCCCGAACCGCTGTCGCATGCAATTATGTCCTCTCTATGCAATACTATCCGGAGGACATTATTGCATATGCAATAATGTCCGCCGGACGATTTTGCATAAGCAATCGTGTCCGCCCGGACGATGCCGCATATATAGTGAAATTGTGTCCGCCCGGACACATTTGCATATGCAGTTGTATCCGCCCCCGTGCAAAACCGTCATTACGCGATTTTTTTTTTACAAAAAAACAATGACATGGGAAATGTTCGGCCGTTGGGTATTCGCTGCAATCATAGAATACGTGAATATTCATGCCTATACGTAGGTTCAGTGCATGCACGCTCGCTTACGCGCGCACATACATGTAAATGTACAGTCATGTACATGTCCGCCGGACGTTTTGGCATAGCGCCGGACACGATTGCATATGCAAAAGTGTCCGGAGCGGACAGTTTTGCATGGCGGCCCGCAATTTTTAGGAAGCACTCCTCATCGAAAGCAAAATAGGACGAACTAAGCTTTTATTAAGTATCATAACAATTATAAGCCTACGCCCTCAGGCTGTGATAACTTTTACACAATAACACAATATTTTAATTGCATTACCCAACAATTTTTTAGTTATTAGAAATTATGTTGGCACTTTTGTCTATATGCAATAAATTGAACGGATTGCTAGCTAATCCGTAATAACGGATTGCGAATCCGTTATAACGGATTGCGAATCCGTAATAACGGATTGCGAATCCGTAATAACGGATTTTAAATTGATATTTTACTGTCGCTAATGGGCTTCCGTAGAATATTACCATTCTCGCCTCAAATTCGGTAAAGAACACTAAATGACTATCGTTGACGCTCGTTAACGAACGATTGAAATCCACGCATCATTGGTATGGGCCCGAAGTTAGTGCCTATATTGGGCCCAAATTTAGTGTAAAGTCTCTGTGTTAAGGTCAGTCAGCATCGACAGCTAGAAGAAGGGGAAGCAAATAAACACAGTCCACTGCCAATGCGTCCTTGGAGACAAGTGGGGTTGGACATCTCAATAAAAAGGCAGATCAAAATGGCTACAGATGACGTTAAGGCTATGATAACTGAGTTCAACACAAAGGTGCAAGTTGCTGAGAAGCCATTACAATTAGGTAAACTTTTTAGTTTTCATCATCATCATCAATCTTACTTATTCAATCAATGTCAGTTCTCGGTCACTACCTCCAGTGGTTTCCCATGGCCATGGTCAGTCTCAGTCGATCTTTGAAAATGTTTCAATCAATAACAAATGAGCATCAATGTTTAACTAATGACTTATAAAGTAATAGGCTATTAAGTATTAGGCCTATTTTGAGGATTATTTTCTGCACGTCGCCACCAGTTTTCATCCGTTTTGAATATTATAACATGTTTATAGAATATAGTATAGGCCTAATCAAACAATAGTATTATATTAATCATGTTAATATTCCTACTATTACAATCATAATTTGCTTACTCAGATGGGAAGTATGAGCCAATCACATCAGAGCCGATTTGCCAGCCTCTGAGGACGCTAGACGAGGTGTTGTCATGGGAGCCGGAAGAGAAAGCTTTCAATGTTCCCATCGCTCAACTTGCTTCAAGGGCGGAGCCCACCAAGCCCCGCCCAAGGACGTTGATTTGCCATGACATGATGGGAGGATACATTGATGACAGGTAACGATCAATCTGCCATTTGGAAATTTATTGTTTTAATCTATGGAATGTATCGATTAACCCCTTTGTTGCTATGAAAGTGGCCATCTTGTAGGGCAGGCCGTATGCGCGTCTAAACGCGTACATCAATGAAGCCACAGTGTTCCTGGTTTGATTTTTACGGCACGCATACGCTCACGCACACGCTCACATACGCCATGTTGTAGGGCAGGTATTCGAGTAGTGATGTCATATTCTATACGGTATAGACCATGTGACTTGTGACGTGATCTCAAAAGAGCCACAGACAATGACAGAGCCCGATTTGCAAACAGCCCAACGGAGAAAAAAAACTTACGTTTGTTTCTTTAAATTTTTGTATATATTATTATTAATGGTTCATTTAATCTGAATAAAAATTAACCAAAAGGTTGACAACGTTCAAATTTACAAAGTTTCTACAGAATAAGAAAAATGGATTTAACAGTAAATAGCTGGAAGAGGCCTGATATTTAAGTGTCAAGTTGCAAAAGGCAAATATGCCCCTTGAACAATGTGGTTCATAAGATTGTGAAAGTGCTGACTGTCTCCAAGCCCCTGGTCTTGGCCTTGGTGCCCCTTGAAATGTTATACTTGGCAAATTAATAACTACTTTACAGAGACGCCCTTTATCAATGGAAAACTGCCTTGCCCTTAAAGGCAAAGTGAACCTTTGGTTTTTGGACCCCTTCTATGGTTTTGGTCCTACATAAATGTAGATCTGTATACAATAAAACTAACATGTGAAAATTTTAACTTCAAAAGGTGGTCACATTTTAAAGACATTGCCAAAAATCCAGAGCTAATATGTTCACGCAAAAAGAATAGTCCCTTATCGAAATACACAATCTCAGAAGCCTTCAGTAACGCTTCTCAGATTCAAATTTTTGGGTTAAAAAAAATGATTTCTTTCTCCATAACCACACTACTTAGAGGTGAAATGTTTCTCAAAATGCTTTTTACTATCCAAAGCTACTGTAGGTTTCTAATAACCCAAAGTTTTTATTGCTGTGATTACCTGTGTTTACCTTCTCTTTAATGATTTTAAGTAATATTCTGCTTGTTTTTTGTTTGTTTGAAGGTTTGTTCAGGGTGTTCCTAAGACAGAGAGTTACCGTTTCTACCACTGGCAATACCTTGATATGTTTGTGTACTTCAGTCATTACTTTGTCACCATTCCTCCCCCCGGTTGGACCAATGCAGCCCACAAAAATGGAGTACCAATGCTCGGTAAAAAATCAACTTGTAATAATAATAATAATCAGTTTTTATATAGCGCTTTTCACACCGAAGAGCATCTCAAAGCACTTTTTAATGTACCCCTGGTCACTGGGCCATCTCAGCTCCCTGGGGAGTATATATATACAGCCTGTGCAACAAATATGCGCTACTAAGCTAAATCAATCACCTGTACCCATTTACCCCTGGGTGGAGAGAAGCAATTGTCTTGCTCAGGGACACAAGTGTCACTAACGGGATTCGAACCCACATTCTGCTGAACAGAAACACCAGGAGCTTAAGCTCGGTGCTCCTATCTGCCCGGCCACGACACCCAAGTCGCTGGCTTGTAGCCTATTAATAATAACACAGGAGAACAAGTCCTTCTTCGAATAAAGTAGTCTCCCAGATCGATCAGCAATACACTTCATGTTCCTCGAACTTGCTTGGCCAGTTACGGAGACAGGGCCTTTTCTCAACATAGCACCAAGACTCTGGAATTCACTTCCTTGAGACCTCAGACAAATGCACAACATCACACTCTTCCAGCAGAAACTTAAAACACACTTGTTCATGCTTGCTTTCCCAACAGTTTGACAATACTTCTACCAGATCGGTGCCTTCGAGTGGTTTACAGGAAAATGCGCAATACAAATGTCGTATTATTATTTCATTTTATCACAGCATGCAAAAGAAAGATCACATGTAATGTCCTTTGTGCTGGTACGTCCTTGAGTCGGGCTACGCCCCCTAGCCTTAGATCTCAAAGGTTTTTCTCATGATCCTTGCTGTTCAAAAAAGCGCCCCCTTCTGTAACAGATCTATCTTTACGATTGTCCCTATTTCGTCTAGATGTTTCCCCAGTGCTTTCGGGATGGTGCCAAGCGCTCCAACCACTATCTGTACTACTTTTACTTTCACCTGCAAATCTTGCGAAGTATTATTATCATTATTACTATTATTAATATTTTACCCCTCAAAATGACTGATGAAAACACTACTTTTTCACGTGATTCTTTCTCTCAGGGACTGTCATTACTGAGTGGACTGATGGATCCGAACGATGTCAGGAAGCTTTCAGTTCCGAGGCTTCATACAAAGCCTTGGCTGATAAACTGGTAGCCGTCGCACAATTCTACAAGTTTGACGGGTGGCTTATTAACATCGAGAACCAGATTTTGGTGAGTATTGAGTAGGATTTTTGGAAGTGTTGTGGCCGAGCGTTAGAGCACCAAACTCAAACTCTTGTGTTTCTGATCAGCAGAGGGTGGGTTCGAATTCCCAGCCATGACACTTGTGTCCTTTAAAAGCAAGACACTAAACCATTGCTTCGTCCTTCGGATGGGACGTAAAGCTGTTGCTCCCGTGTGTTGTGTAACTTAACATTAAAAAGAGAAGGGGTTCACCCCGGTGTTCCTGGTTTGATTGACTGCATACTGCGCCACAGTACCTTGTAAACCATTACACGGTGTTTTAAAAGATAAGGTACTTCAAATCGCAGCTCCACTTACCTCTGTACCTTGCAGGAAAAAATACTGTGCGCTTTGATATGCCCCTTATGGTGTGATAAAGCGCTAATATTATAAGAACCAGGTGTTTTATTGTTATTGTTAATTTTCCATCTTTGTTTTATTACAGCCTCAACACATGCCTCAGCTAGTGGCCTTCATTCCCTACCTTACAGCAGAGATGCATAAACATTTACCACAGTCTAAGGTCATCTGGTATGACAGCGTCATTACAGATGGATCCCTGAAATGGCAGGACATGCTGAATGAACATAACAAGTAAGTGCCATCGTTCTGCTATGTTTGTCTTGTTCCCTGACTGTGATAAAGACAAACACATACTGAATATCACTACCAAAAAGGGGTCAGACCTGTTTTTCATTTTTGAACCACAACGTTTCACAGTTAAAGACACTGGACACCTTTGGTAATTGTCAAACACTAGTATTCTCACTTGGTGTATGTCAACATATGCATAAAATAAAAAACCTGTGAACATTTGGACTCAATTGGTCATCGAAGTTGCAGGAGAATAATGTCAGAAAAAACACTGTTGTTGCACAAGTTTGTGTGCTTTTAGATACTTAATAAAAACTCTTTACCAAGCATGTTGTTGCTAACAATTATTTTGAGTAATTACCAAAAGTGTCCGCTGCCTTTAACCCTCCTCCCGATGGCAAAGCCAGAGGGTAACGAGTTTGTAGGCTCTGATTTAAGCTGCCTCCTTCACCCCTCTTTTGAAATATCGAGTGTCTCCGTCTAGGATGTTTACCTTTGAAATATTTTCGTGAAGCCCTGAAGATTATGTATAAACTGTGTTGGTAAACCTCAGGAAAGGACTGACATACATTTTTTGTATTTCCAGTTTTGTGATCAAAAGTTAAACATTTAATTGTATGGAATACCAACACAGATAAATGTACATGTTTAACCATAAGATGTAGACACAGTTACAATTTACGCCTTGTTTCAAAGACGGCTCTAAAGGGTTCCAAAAAGAAGCACTGCAAGCTATAAGAGGGATGGAGCTTCCAATCTCTCTCAGGACAAACTGACAATAGACCGATCCTTTAAGCTCCACCCCATTGCATATTGACCAATCACAACCCACTACGCCACCAAAAGTCCAACAAATAAAGTCCGACATGCGTGCGCGTATGCTTGGCGCGTGCGGCAGAGTCATGCAGAATGGCAATGGAGAGGCTCACGTGTTCTTGCTCACACGTGGGCCGTGGGCGGAGCCTAATGGATCAGTCTATACCACATCTGATAAGCACAATATTGACAGCATAAGCACAAAGCACAAATGGATTTTGCAACCCACCCTCTCCAGGACAGCAGCAATGCTTTCAGGAGAGTACAACAACTAAAGACTCAATACTTTTGCTATTTTCCTATGACAGAGTTTTCTTTGACGCATGTGATGGTATTTTCCTCAACTATACATGGAACGCATCTAAGCTAGCCAGCAGTGTGACGGCTGCTGGAGCTAGACAGTATGATGTCTACGTTGGGGTTGACGTGTTCGGAAGGAACTGCTTTGGCGGGGGAGGTTACAATACCAATAAGGTATGTGAAATTGTATCGACCGTATTGAACATGACGTCACCATTCAAATACCTGCCCTACAACATGGTGTCTGTGAGCTTGTGCGTGCATGTGTCGTAGAAATCGGACCGGGATGCTGCGTGCCTCATTGATGTACGCATTTAGACGCGCATCAACCTGTCTAACAAGATGGCGACTTTCATAACAACAAAGGGGTGGTTCGATACGGTCCATAGACCGTATTGAATATGACGTCACCATTCAAATACCTGCCCTACGACATGGCGTCTGTGAGCTTGTGCTTTTGGGTGTGTGTACGTTTTTATTTATGTTAGCTTTAGACGTGCATACGGTCTGCCCTACAATATGGCGACTTTCATAACAATAATAATAACATTTTCTCCCTCTTTCCACCTTTGATTTTGTCTTTTTTGTTTCCAACCTCTTGTGGACACTATTGGTAATTACTCCAAATAATTATTAGCATAAAACCTTACTTGGTTACGAGTACTGGGGAGAGGTTGATAGTATAAAACATTGTGAGAAACGGCTCCCTCTGAAGTGACGTAGTTTTCGAGAAAGAAGTAATTTTCCACGAATTTGATTTCGAGACTTCAGATTAAGAGCTTGAGGTCTCGAAATCAAGCATCTGAAAGCTCTCAACTTCATGTGACAAGGGTGTTTTTTCTTTCATTATTATCTCGCAACTTTGACGACCAATTGAGCTCAAAATTTTCACAGGTTTGTTATTTTATGCATATGTTGAGATACACCAAGTGAGAAGACTGGTCAATTATCAATAGTGTCCAGTGTCTTTAAACCAGAACCTTTCCTCAACCGCCCTCTTTCTCTCCTTCTTTGTACATCCTTGCTCTTTGCCTCCTGAGCATTTTGCCTCTCTCTCGTTTCATTTCTTTCACCTGACTGATTCTGTGTGTTGTCATTTAGTTTTTGCATGGCTTGAATTTTACACTGGACCACTGGCTCTAGGCCATTGATTTCAGTGTCTGCCGGTAAACTAAAGACAAGACAAGTCGTTGGTATTGTGTTATTTTTTTCAATCTAACATCTTTGGAAAAAAGAATGATGTTCAAGCGTTGAGTTTGAGTCTCACAAATACCTTTCAATGACCAACTGTGTTTCCCATTATTAGTGCCTATGTGTTTATTCGCTTATTGTCTATTTTTTCTTGTAAAGCCCTATGGTACTTAGTGTAAGAGTGCTCTGTAAATGCCTGTAATAATTATTTATTATTATAATTATACTCAGTTATGTATAATAATTTGGGGGGCTAATCATCCTTACTCGCAGCTAAGAGCCGAATTGCGAAGGACGCGGCTACAACATGTTCGAGAAGCAGGCATGCAAGGGCGCCTTTGGCTGACAGCCACATCAACCCATTATGACCACGGAGCACAACCAAGATCGAAAGTGTTTGATTTTTCCAGAGGGAGGAAAACCGAATGGTCTGGAAAACCCTCGTGGCACAGCAGAGAACCAACGCACAACTCAACTCACATATGGCCCCGGCCGGAAATCGAACCGGGGTCACCTTGGTGAGAGGCGAGCGCTTTACGCACGAGCCAACCATGCCACCAAATAATATCACATATTGTTTCTCCCCAAAGGCCATGTCAGTGATTCGTCAGAACCAGTTATCGGCGGCAATATTTGCCCCTGGCTGGGTGTTTGAAAGACAGCGAGTCGAGGATTTTATCGCCAACCAAAACAAGTAAGTCAACCTATCCTTTTTGTAAGTGTTATTATCAATATTATAAATTTCTGGTAATGAAACCAAGAATCCTCATAAGTGAAACTTATCATTGTAGCTTGCAAGTCTTAGGAAACCTCTCAACCAGGGTGCTTCTCGGGGTTAAACCCTATTCTTATTCTTCCACGATACGTGTTCTTGGTTCTTTTTCATGCACTACCAATCCTAGTACACAGGAAATACGGCTTAGCGGGACAACTTTTAAATTGTTCTATTGACCCCTTGGACGCGCGTCACACGCGGCAACTGATGCCATACTCACATGTTGGTGGTCAATAGGTTTACGTGTAATCGCTGCGTCGCCTAAAATGCGTTGACATTGACCACCAAAATGGCGCATCCAAGATTATTCTGATGATGACGTCGGGTGAATTGGGTCAATTGGTAATTGTTTGTTATAATGGCATGGTTGTCATGCAGTCACTGACCTCAACTGCCTGTAATATTTTGCCACTACCAAACGGTTATATTTCTACAATTAAATTGAATTGCTTTATGCATCAGGTGTAACAAATACATTAAATTTAAATTCCATTTATAAAGATGCGATAACAAACCTTGTATCTTTCTTTTAGATTTTGGAGCCTTCTAGATGAGTTTCTGCCAACCCATGGAGTTGCCTCACTACCTTTCTTTACCAACTTCTGCCAGGGATTCGGTGAGATGGGATTCAGGAATGGTCAGGTGATAAAACAAAAAGTTTTCAGTTTTGATAGCATTAACCGTTCCATTCATTTTGGGGTTAAGGTTTTTCGTGGACAAAAATGGTTAAATTCATAATGCAATTCGGTCACTGGACCGCATATTTTTGAATGTTTTTAAACAAACCATACATGTAAACCAAAAATTAAAAAAGATATCTTTTATCCTGTATAACCCTGTAATACTAATTCAATGATGAGAGAGAAGTTTTTAATTCAATTCAAAGCAACATTTATTTCCACATGTCATCATCACAAAGTACAGTCAATGTCACAAAAATAATTTATGTCTCAGTTTTAGCATGTAAAATGTACTATAAAAACCACAACTGGTAAATATGTTTTACATGCTAAAAGAATTTTTGTGCAATGTTTTACTCATTTCTCAAAAACTATGGCACCTAAGTAAGTAATATTTTAAGGGAAGCCTTCTAATATCATTATCTTCAAACTGTGTAAAGTTTAATGTCCATCTGTGGATGTTATGTTTTGTGTCCTAAGACTCACATTGAAGTTAAGTGTTATTTTAAAGGCAGTGGACACTATTGGTAAATGTCAAAGACCAGCGTCTCACTTGGTTTATCGAAATATATGCATAAAATAACAAACCTGTGAAAAATTGAGCTCAATTGGTCATCGAAGCTGCGAGATAATGAGAGAAAAAACACCCTTGTGACACGAAGTTGTGTGCTTTCAGATGCTTGATTTCGAAACCTGAGATTCAAAATCTGAGGTCTCTAAATCAAAATCGTGGCTTTCTCGAAAACTAGGTCAGATCAGAGGGAGCTGTTTCTCACAATGTTTTATACTGTTAACCTCTCCCCATTACTCGTTACCAAGTAAGGTTTTATGCGGTAGTTATTTTGACTAGTTACCAATAGTGTCCACTGTCTTCAAACCGTGTAAAGTTTAATGTCAATCTGTGGATGTTGTGTTTTGTGTCCTAAGACTCACATTGAAGTTAAGTGTTATTTTAACATGATAGGCTGTGATGAGCAAGTCCTGGTGTAACCTCAGCGCCCAACACATCCAACCCACTTATGACAATCACCAGTTTGATAGGATTCAGAACAGTGGTGGCCAGCGTATGGCGCATAGCACCGAGGATGGGTACAGTGGTGGTGGTAGTCTGCTGCTTAGCGGAAACATGAACGGCGGTACTGTTCACACATTCAGGTTAGTTGCAGTTTCATAAAGCCTATAAGCACAAAAAGGTGCTAAGCACAGAAAAGTATTGCTTAACAGAAACAGGTTACCAACGAAAATTACACTAGATTTACATTGTTGTGACTGGTGCCTCACTCAATTATTTTTGCTTAGCAAAGAAACTTTTCAAGCAGAATTTTCTTCTTAACAGCTTTATGAAATTGGGCCCAGGTGCTCTACCAATTGGGCCCAATTTCATAAAGCCTGTAAGCACAAAAACTTGCTTAGCACAGAATAATATTACTTAGCAGAAACGGTTTACCAGCCAGAAGTCCATAAAGTTATGTTGTGAGTGGGGCCCTACCCATTTTTTGCTTAGCGTTAACAATTACGCTTCAGTTTTTCCATTGATACAAAACTTATTGATTGACAAAGTTTTGACTGTGGAGTATTTGCTCTCTATTCTTTCTGTAGGATATTTGAGACGAGCCTGACTGTGTCCCATCCCCTTCTTATTTCCTACTCGGTAAAGCTATCACAGGGTGTTGAAGCTTGCCTGTATCTCAAAGTCAGCAACACAACCGACAAAATACTTCTATGGGTGACTGGAGGTAAGATATTCCTTGTCTGATTTCAATTGTAGCCATTGACTCGGGGCTCAAATTTTGGGTAAAATTCCAAAGACTCCATCAAGGCGTGTAGCTCAAAATGTTTACAGGACCAGAATTTCTTTTGCAAGACCAGCAGCGTCTTCATAAGAAAGAACTTTCTACAGTGTTTAACATGTAATTTTTTGGGGGGGCATTAAGAGAAGATTATCTCATAAATACAAGACAAATTAAAGCCATGGGACACTTTCGGTACAGACAAAAAATTAAAAGTGTACAGATTTACAAATAACTTACAGGGTTTACAGAAGGTAATTGTGAAAGACTTCTCTTGAATTATTATTCCATGAAATGTTTACTTTTTGAGAAAACATTAAAACAATATCAATTCTCGATATCGAGAATTACGGATTTATTTTAAACACATGTCATGACACGGCGAAACGTGCGGAAACAAGGGTGGGTTTTCCTGTTATTTTCTCCCGACTCAGATGACCGATTGAGCCCAAATTTTCACTGGTTTGTTATTTTATATAGAAGTTGTGATACACAACGTGTGGGCCTTGGACAATACTGTTTACCGAAAGTGTCCACTGGCTTTAAAACAGATGATATTACAAGCAAATCACACAACTTTTGACTTAATTTTAGGTTCTTCAAAGGAGGCCAGTCTACCAGTCACAGCCTACGGTCTCCATGAGTCTGAGAGTCTGGATCCTAGACTTCCCCAGTTGGCAGGCATTACAGACCAATGCCAATCCTTTGCTCCTTTGGCAGGCACCAGCCACAGCGCCATGCAGGATGCAGCATTAGGAATGAATGGCGAAGGAATCCCCAATGGAGGTTGGAAAACAAGGTGAGTTACATTGATTTGGCATTGTTGATTGTGTAGTTGGCTAAAAATGGTTTTTAACTTGTCATAGAATGTAAAAGTTCATTTTTAGTGACTAATTAAAAAAACAAATTCTTTTGTAAATGCTTAAGTTTTGTCATTGTTTGTATCCACCGCTTTTTTTTACTGGTGTACTTTTCTTTAACTGTTTACTACATGTATGTAATTTTCTTATGCCATTTTGAATGTTATGCGCCCTTGAACAGGCTGGTCCTGGAGAGAGTGCAATACAAAATTAATAAAAGATTGTTATTATTATTGTTATTAAATCAATTATCCATATCTTTTCATTATTTTTTTTAAATGTAATTTTCAGATCTACTTATGAATATGTATTTTTTTTCCTTAAAGGTTATTTAACAGGGGCAGATTTTTTCATGAATGTGTATTTTTGTTTCCCTTAAAGGTTATTTTACAGGGGCTGATCTACTCATGAATATGTTTTTCCCCCCTCAATTTACAGAGGTAGATTTACTCATGAATATGTATTTTGTCCCCTCCAATGTTATTTTACAGAGGCAGATCTACTCATGAATATGTATTTTTTCCTCAAAGGTCATGAACTATTCTTCATATGCTAATTTTGTAACTTTGTTTATAAAAAAAGAGGTGCATGATCCACCTCATGCACTGTCTATTGTATTTGTCTGCTCACACAGGTTGCATATATGAATATGCATAGTGTGCAATGAAGGAGTTGGGCTAATTTGCATGACATTTGTGGAATGTTAAGATTTTAGGGAGTGCCAGCAGACTGACATAGGTTCTTGTAAGAGAAACATGTATTTTTTTGAGAGTGAGAGAGAATTTGGTTTTAGTGTGGTGGCTACCATGTCTCACCAGTGTCGTGCAAAACAAAATAAAAAAATGCTTTGCTGTTGCTGTGCTGCAATTTTATTGCCAAGCCAGAGGCAGATTTTTGCAGGCTGTTTAGGATGTGTTTTTTCTGAGTAATTTGTTGGAAGCAAGGAGCTGAAGTGGCAGAGATTAGCAATTTAAGTTTGGAAAACAGAGCACAATTGTAAGTTGAATTGATTATATTCTGGGATGTGATATCACAGCAATTAAGGTACAATAATTAAACGTACTCAAATCTCTGTGCATATATTTTTAATTCTTGTTTTTTATTTTGGTACTTTATATTTTATAATACCAAAAATGTCATATTTCTCATATAATGACAAGGTGTATAGTGTTTGTCTCTGAAGTCTGATTCTTTAAATGGTACATTGCAATATATTTTTTAAAATATATTTTAAATGTTGTTTTGTTATGATGAGATATACTGATTATTTATCTTCCAAATGAATTGGGTAATGTACTTTTACAGCTGATTATTTTAGTGTCACTTTTTTCATTGTTGTCTTATCCATTGTTGCCTTTTATAGGTGAATTTTTAATGTCACATTTTTCAATGCTGTGTTTTCCATTGTTGTTTTTTCCTTTGTTGTTTCAAAGTGAATTTTTAATGTCAGATTATTCATTACTGTCAAGGTTTTCCATTGTTGTTTTTGTCTTTGTTGTTTCAAAATGAATTTTTAATGTCACATTTTTTATTGCTGTGTTTCCCATTGTATTGTATAGGTCACAAGAATTTTTAATGAGAAAATATAATTAGCTGTTGCAAACTGCTTACCAACCAAAAGGATCTATAGTACAAACAGTTAATGGCCATGTGACCTTAGCAGAGTCTTTCTCAAAGGCTAAAAGATTGTCGCATTTTCCATTGCTGTGTTTTTCATTTTTATCTTACATAGGTGAATGTTTAATGTAATATTTTCCATTGTTGTGCTTTTTATTGTTGTCTTTTATAGGTGCATTTTTAATTAAACATTTTCTACCTTTCTACTCTCCATTGTTATCTTACATAGGTGAATTACATGTGGCACATTTTCAATTGGGAGTGTGTTTTTTTTTTTTTAACCTGTAGTGTTTCATACTTATTTTGTATGTAATTATTGTTGATATAATATTCTTTTGTTTTGTCTCGGTTTTGTCATTTCCACCATTTTAAACACCATGTAGAATTTGATGCAATTTTGCCTCTTGAGTTCAAATTTAACACAATTAACCAAGAATAATTTCATTGTTATTTATTACATTGGTGTTATCTACATAACATGTTATTGAAGGGTAAAATGAAAACTCACATTTAAATTTCATCTTCTTACCAGGCATTTCTTACTAAAGGAGTCTAGTTTCCCATCGGACTGTAAAGTAACTGAGATAGGAGTTATGTGTTTCCATAAGACGTCTGATGGAAGCAAAATATCCTACAGCGTCCGGGTTGGGGAAATTAAGGTACGTTAACAATTATTTAACCATTTTGTTTCTGAACTTGAATCAATTTTCAAATGTTCATGAATGCAATCACTTCTGGGTTTAATTTCATAAAGCCATTAAGCAAAAAATACTGCTAAGCAGTATTTTAGAGGGCAACAAATAAGTTTGGAGCCAATTGCAACAATGTAATATGACATTTTGGTTGGTTACCTGATTCTGCTAAGCAAGTTCTGTGTGCTTAGCAAGTTTTTGTGTTTACAGGCTTTATGAAATTGGGCCCTAGTGGAAATATTTAAGTAATTTCTTGTGGTCTGTCACAAAGTTGAAAAATGTATGCAGACAGTCTATTAACCAGAGCTCCAGTATGACCCAGCCAATGAGTGATCAGTATAACCAATGAATATGTATTTATCAATATAAACCACAAGGGAAACTGACTGGGTGAATTTTGAAATAATTTTGGGGGTTGAACAAAGAATTGACTAGAGTGGGATTCGAACCAACGACCTCCGGATTAACGTGCCGGCGCTCTACCAACTGAGCTATCTAGCCCTATATTGGCGGTGTCCCTATTTTGTCAATATCTTTGTTCGGGGGTGCCAGTCAGAAGCCATACAACCGTTAACTGCCGTGTAGCCAGGGATCACACCCAAATTACGATACAACCTGGGAAGCGGCAGCCAGGGGATCACCTTAAGGGGATGCGACTTTTTGTTTCAGATATCAATATAAACCACAAGGGAAACTGACTGGGGAATATGTATTTATGCGTATTTATAACAACTTCCCATTGAGTGACCAGTGTTACTCCATCATACTTATGATTATGAATTAATGCAGACATGTTACTAACCAGAGCACCAGTATGACCCAGCCAATGAGTGACCAGTACAACCAATGAATATGTATTTATGCGTATTTATGACAACTTCCCATTGAGTGACCAGTGTTACTCCATTATACTTATGATTATGAATTTATGGATAATTACGATATGTAGCAAAATCTCCTTGAGTGATCATTGTTACTTATGAATATGTATTTGTGTATATTTTTAAATGAGCCATTTTGTATGATGTATTTTTTATGGATTTTTAGTTTTATCTTTGTGTTTGTTATTTTATTAATCTTGTACTTGTTATGCATTAGCGCCACGCCATGAGCACTTTTGTGGATTTGTGCGCTTTATAAATTTTCATTATTACATTTATAAAGTGCCATGTCCATCATAAATGGCACTCTTGGGACCAAATTATCAGATTTGGTTGAGCTTGTTGAGACTAATGTTATGAAGTGAAGCAACCACAAAGTTGAAGGTTGAATCAATATTGGTTGAGTGTGTTGCTAAAGAACAGAAACACCAGAAATTGTGTGCCTGACTGCTCAACCACGACATACCATTTATATTGAGTGATAAGCAGCTTATCTTATAAATATGTATTTGTTTGTATATGTAGCAAAATCTCCTATCTTGATCAGTATATCAGATGAATGTATTTTTGTATATAATACATGTGTAGCAATATCTCCTTGAGGTACCATGAATATGTATTTATGTTAATTTTAAACATCTCTTTGACTGTTTAGCTTAATCCTATGAATATGTATTTATGTTTATTTTTATGTTTATGTTTAATAACATCTCCTTGAGTGTTTAGCCTATTCTATGAGTACATTTGTGTATGCATGTCATAATATCTCTTCCCTTCCATTGCAGATTTGTCACCCTCTAGCCCTGCGTGATCAGACTACCCAAGTCACCAACCTAGAGTGTGTTGACCTCTCCTGGCACCCACCACTACCCATCTTCTCAAAGGGGGACGCCCACCTGTCTCTCTGTGCTACCCTAAAGTGGGAGTACGCCCCGGGTGCTCTACACTATGACATCTACTGCCAGGGCGTCAACCGTGACCCTAATCAGTCTCGGGATGTGAAGTTCACGGATACCATCTTTATAGGCCGCGCTCACGCCATATCATTCCGTGTCTGTCACTTGTTGGTAGCGAAGACCAACGACGGAAATCCGAGGGCCCTCGATTTGATCGTTCAACCATCAACGGCGGCTGGGTTTCTTGCTCCTTTGGCAACAGCAACTAGGATAAAAGTTCTATATTCGTAATGCCTTATTATCTGGTATCTGATAAAGATATTGCTTACAGATTCTGAAAGAAAGTTCTGAGCCCGAATTCATAGAGCTGCTTAATCACAAAAAGTAGCTTATCACAACAAAAACACGCTTATCGGAATATGATTACCAGCCAAACTACCATGTCACATGTACAATTTATGACTTGTATCATGTTCAATTCTGCCGATTAAAACACTGTTAAGCATTATTTTCTGCTTAAGCGTCTCTTTGAAATTTGGCCCTGGTCACAAGTTGCTGACAGTTTTTAAATCTCACACCACCATAGCTAGAGGACGAGGTTCAAAATCCAATGATTTGATGTAGTTTTACGCACATACCTGTCCAATCCACCTTGAAGTATCAAGTTTGATAATCAATTTTGTTATAGTTTTTAACTACTTATCAACATTTTTCTTTCACATTCTTGCCGCTTTTTCAGCTAATCAGCTTGATTCCTCTTTTTCTTTTATTCTAGTGTTATAGAAAACTGGAAAACACTTTAACGTTTTTGTGTGCTAGGCAGTTTGCTCTTTTTTTGTGCAATTACAAAGTCATTAGTTTCCATGTTTTCCAGCTTGATGAGTAACTGTTTCCAGGTATTAACAAAAAAAATTGAAATCTAAGGGAAATTTATTTTTTTCCTCAAAATGTTCTCACGGAAATGCTGAAATTTTACATGAGAAGCACTGGCCAAAGAAAAGGTTGTTGCTGAGTATATTTTGATGGCTGCGTCACCAAGGTGTGGGTTCAAATCCCGGTCATGTCCTTTGGCAAGACACTTTACCATAGTTGCTTCTCATCACCTAGGAGTAAACTGATACCTGTGAGGGTAGATTTTGTTCATGTGAATGATTAGTATATTATGTGTGTCAATTTGGCTAGCGTTGCTGCATACTCCTAAGGAGTTGAGAAGGTCTCGGTATTTGAAACACTGCATGGTGGAGATACAAACTATAGTTAGGTTTGCAGTAACACTGTGTACATGTAGGATTTGAACGTTGCATGGTTGTAATACAACGTAGTACGGTTCGTAGTAACACCATGTTGTACATGGGCAGGATTTGAAACTTTGCATGGTGGAGATACAATCTAGTAAGGTTTATAAAAAACATGGGCATGAAAATAATGGTCTTTAGTTGTTGTGGTTTTGAAAAAAAAAACAGTGCAACAATTCAACATTTCGATCAGCATGCTCTGATCGTCAGGAGGAAGCTGGAAGCTGTAGTCTGTATAAGTGTTGTAGCCTGCTCTGTGATGTTTACTTTCAATGATGCTCTATCATTGATACACAGGTTATATTCATAACTCAAAGCTCAGCTGAAATTAATATTTACTCTTTTGCATGTTTTAAACTTAAAATCGCCTAAAATTTACTTTACCCTCATAGAAAAGTTTAGTTAGGAATTCATTAACAGTTAACAATGTTGGCTTATTCTGTATGCTGCAGTTATACTTGTTTTAATTGTACCTTAGTGGGCATTTCTGCCCTCACAAATAGTTTGCAATTTTTGACGCTATTTCAAAAACATGTGAATTTTTTACATTGTTAGTTTTATTGTGTACATCTACATTTATATATGTAGAATAAAAACAATCAAACAGTTCCAAAAACCAAAGGTGTGCTTTCCCTTTAAAGCCATTGGACACTTTCGGTACAGAAGGTAATGGTGAAAGACTTCTCTTGAAATATTATTCCATGAAATGCTTTACTTTTTGAGAAAACATTCAAACAATATCAATTCTCGATATTGAGAATTACGGGTTTATTTTAACACATGTCATGACACGACGAAACATGCGGAAACAAGGGTGGGTTTTCTCGTTATTTTCTCCCGACTCCGATGACCGATTGAGCCTAAATTTTCACAGGTTTGTTATTTATTTTACATATAAGTTGTGATACACGAAGTGTGGGTCTTGGACAATACTGTTTACAGAAAGGGTCTAATGGCTTTAAAAGGAACAAAAATGTTGATACTTCTTACAGTGGAAACAACACGGGAAAGCAAATTTGTACATCATGCACCTCTGTTGTTCAGAGTATATTTACTTCTGAGTCTTTCAAGTTTTTAGTGGAAAAGATGAAACATTGATAACGTATATTTTGTGTGTGCTTTTGAATTAAAAGAAGGAATTTATATTAGCTTTAAAAGTTAAAAAGGATTCATATTCCAATGTGTCTTATAAAAAATTCCTATCATCATAGAGTCATCTTTAAAAAAATTCAAATCTTACTAAATAGATTTCTTGTAATTTTGTGTATCAACTGATTTTCCCAAGCAGCATAACAAAATTACCCAGAATAATGTTACCAGCCAAACTACCATGTCACAAGTACAATTTGTGAAAGGTATCCTGCTCATTTCTGCTTAGCAGAATATTGTTTCATAAAGCTGCTTAAAGCTATGGTCATAGATTGGTAAATACTCATAAAAAATTAAATATCATAAAAACGTACTTTTTGAGAAACAAGCTTTTGAAGAGAATTTGAAGTACATATGGTTTGGGCTGCTTTTTCACCCCTTAACCATTTGAATTTGAGAATCAAATCATGCATGAGACATGTTTCAGATTTCAGAGGGTTGGTGTCTGCTTCAAAATGCTGCGGCAACGGATGTGGTTGGTGCCCCCGCTGTCACCTCGCTACAAACTAGAATAATAAATAAAAATAATAATGATTTGTGGGGTTGAACAAAGAATTGAATAGAGTGGGATTCGAACCAATGACCTCCCGATTAACGTGCCGGCGCTCTACCAACTGAGCTATCTAGCTCTATATTGGCGACGTCCCTATTTTGTCAATGTCTTTGTTCGAGGGTGCCAGTCAGAAGCCATACAACCATTAACTGCCATGTAGCCAGGGATCACACCCAAATTACGATACAACCTGGGAAGCGGCAGCCAGGGGATCACCTTAAGGGGATGCAACTTTTTGTTTCAGATATCAATATAAACCGCAAGGGAAACTGCCTGGGTAAATTTTGAAAAAACTCAAAAACCTCAAAAATAATAATGTTAACATTTATATAGCGCCGCACAAAGATCGGAGCGCTTTCCACTCACAAATTGTACTTGTGACATGGTAGTTTGGCTGGTAACCTTATTCTGGGTAATGTTGTTATGCTGGTTGTGAAAACCGGTTGATACACAAAATTACAAAAAAATCTATTTAGTAAGATTTGAAAACAATTTTAGGATTCAATGGGTCTGTAATCCGCCTCACTTATAAGAGTTGATGCTCAATCGTAGTACCATGGGTGTTTTATAATAAGTGAAGCTTTTTTGCTTGTAATTTACCGGTAAGCCTTTCAAGTGACTGTGATTCGTAAAATTTGGTTATGTTTGTATTTTGTATTTTTTGGTGCAATTATTTTATAAAGCAAGAATATATAGCAATATTGTAATAGTTATACGTGCTGTTGTTTATGAATATTTTGGTTGCCTATTAAAAAAAAGAGTAAAATAATAACACTTTTTATAAATTAAGTTTTCTGGAGAAAAGCAGAATTAGTTCTGGCAAAAAATTACTTGTAACCCCTAGATTTTTAAAATAAGTCGGTGTTGTCTTTTACCTTTATGCAAGTTGATCCATTTACGTTGTGTCTTGTCTGAGCGGACAAGAGTACCAAACTCAAGCTCTGGTTTTTCTGTTTAGCAGAGTGTGGGTTCGAGTCCCGGTCATGACACTTGTGTCCCTGAGCAAGCCACTTAACTATAATTGATTCTCTCCACCCAGGGGTAAATGGGTACCTGTGAGGGCAGAGATGGTTCTTGTGATTGATTTTGCCGAGTAGCGCATATTTGTTAAACATGCTGTATATGAGATGGTTAAAGGAATGAATTAAATGTCTGTGGCTCTCGTGGGAGAGGTGGCTCGTGGGGGCCAGCGGCGCTCCGTTCCCCACGAGCGTTACGTGAAGACCCGGTCGGTTATAAAATGGCCCAGTGACCCAGAGGTATCGATGTTGGAGCCCTTTGAGAAGCCCTTCGGATGTGAAAGCTCGATTTAAAAAATGATTATGATTATTATTTACAAGTGCTACACTATAACGCACATAAACATGATATGTAAGCGTCAAAGACCAGTGCCTACACTTTATGTCACCTAGCTTATGATGAAATAACAATTCTGTGGAAGTTTAAGATCAATCTTTCATCGGAGTCGCCCCCCCCCCCAAAAAAAAAAAAAAATTAAAAAATTAATATTATTTTGCTTTTTTAAAATTTCTCATAACTATAGCATTTCAGGCAAAAGAATTGCAAGGGAAGTTAAGACGGGACATGCTATGATCCTAATCAGAAATGCTAACAAGCAGGGACCATTGGTATAGTAGTGTAGTATATAACGGAACTCTACGAGTAAAGAAGAATCTACGATTCAAAGTAAAGTGCATGTCACTGGGCTGGGGCAGGGATTCGTAAATTTACATATATCGCAATATTTTACCAGCATTCCACAGGGTTTTGTAATTGTATCATCATGCAAAAAAACAAATTCAAAAAATAAGTCTATATATTTCTTGCTAATAAATACAGGTAATTTTAACTGTTTACACAAAAACAGGGTTTCTATTTTTAAAATATCTACGTGTATATTGTATTAAAAATAAATAAATGTATGAACTATTTCAGATGATGATAGTATCCAATTATGATCCTATTTTGTGAACTCTTCATATTATTATTCTTTAAGTGTATTATCCAAAGACTGAAAATGAAATAAAAATATTGTAGAGTATTAATGACTGGCAAGTTTTGATGTTTCTTTTTTCAAGTTTGATTTAAATTCTAGTGAATCTTTGCAACACAAATATCCCATTAAAAAAACCTGGCCCCTGATTTAGATGGCAAAACCAAGGTGGAAGGTCATTTTTTGAAAAAGGGGATATATGATGTGCGAAATAAAAAGATTCAGTGACCCGACTTAGGTTGCAAAACCCGACTTGCATGTACTCCATGGAACCTGACTTATGCCATATCCGAATTGGCGGCTACGGCTCAGCTTTTGCTAAGGGTGTTGCTATTAAGTAAGAACAATACTTCAACGCATAATGATGCAGAAATCTAGCCGTAGCTGTAGCCGCTTATTCGGCCCTAATCTACACAGTGGCTAGAAGCTCAAGGTACATCATGTAGGGCGTTCTGGCCGAGCAGATAAGAGCACTGAACTCAAGCTCTGGTGTTTCTGTTCAGCAGAGTGTGGGTTCGAATCCCGGTCATGACACTTGTGTCCCTTAGCAAGACACTTAACTATACTTGCTTCTCTCCATCCAGGGGTAAATAGGCACCTGTGAGGGCAGAGATGGTTCTTGTGATTGACTAGCCTTGATTGCGCTACATATTTGGCAGCACAGTCTGTATACTCCTCAGATGATTTAAGGAATGATTTAAGGCCCAGTGACCAGGGGTAATAATGTTGAAGTGACATGAGCCTCACTGCGTGATGGACCTGAGCGCTAAGAAGCAACTATCATCCTGAACTAATCATAAACACACAACGAAACATTATTTATTTGCTTTGTTTATCACCATTTATTACAGCTGTATTATTTGTTTACATACATGCAATGTTAACATTAGGCTTCTTATAATGATTGATTAATTTTTAGTAACATTACGAATCATTCTTGTGAAATTATAGAATTCTTTAAATATCTGTGACGTCTTTTGTTATATGAAAGAAGCGAGTACGGAAAAAAAGCTACTTACTAAATACTTATGAAATTAAAGTTGAGTTTGATAAAGATCATATTCTAGTTTGGAGTTACAAATGATGTGAAAATAGTATAACCTGTTGCAAACTGCTTATCAACTGAAAGGACCTTTGGTAGAATGCAAAAAGAAATAGTTGGTGATGTTTGACGTTGACCCTAGCAGAGTCTTTTCTGCAGAGTCTTTTCTGCAAGGGTTGAAACGTCAGGCCACTAACAATTTTCTTTACAAAAGAAGTGACTTACCAGGTATAACGGGACAGTTTTCAAAGAAAAGAAGAAGATTATTTTTGTTTTGATTGTACTGTTTTGACATGCCAAATCCATCCAAATTTCAGAGAGTAAATTACTTAAATTTGGTGGATTCAGTCCCACAAAGACAAAATTACCAAGCGTGACATCCAAATATTAAAACATTATTATTTTTCAGACTATTTAATCACAATTTTTCCAAGGGCAAAAACAAGAAATAAATTCAGACTGAAGTAGGAAGAATATCATCTACTTATCTTGCTTTAATACCACAAGAGCCATATTAAAAACACTCACTATTGTTAGAACAATGCTTTTATGTACTACTGACACTAACAGTGCACATCCATGACAAAAGCAGGCTTTATAGAAAAACTATCGTCCACTGTACACCAGTTTCTTGTCTTGTTGCCAAATAATGCAAAGTGAAAATATAAACCACAACGCATCTAAGGGTAACAATGTTTTAGCTTTTGTGTCATACAATCAAATAACATGCTCCTTATCCAGTTACACATAGAGTAGAAAATAGACCTTAACATGGCTGGAAATACCCACTGGTCCACTGGCCCAAGTCCATTTTTTCAGCAATTGACCGGTGACCCCACAATCATCCCACAAGTCCTGCAAACTTTCTGAACAACACAAGATTAGTTGAAATTGAAATTCAGGACCCGATAGCTTTGTGCGAACAACGGATTTTGGATTAAAAAGTCCTACAGGAAAGTGTAAACAAAAAATATGAATCTTTCACAGAAATTTAATACCCATTTCTTGTTTTAAACTAAATGACATGGATAATAATAATGTTATGGTTATATAAATGGACATTGTATTCATATTGTGATTAAATTAGTGCATGAAAATAAGGACCGATTAATTGTTTTTTTAAATTTTGACTGATTTCCGGCATTTTTATTGAATATACATTTTTCTTTAAACCTTATGCATTGACGTCATCCATCCACCATCTTAGAGGTAAACCGATGATGATGAAACAATGGACATGCAAAGATTCCTACGCGCTGCGCACAGGATTGACCATTAAACAACCTGACTCTGACATTTAGGTGAGGGCGCCCTACCAAAATGACATCATGTGCATAAGGTCTATTCTGGGAATAAAGAAGCGAAGCTAGTCGAACGATATGAGGGAAGCCTCTGGTTGTTGCGGCGGCTGCTGCTGCTGTTGCTGCTGCTGCTGGGTTTGCCCACCATACTGCATCTCAACACCAGGCTGTTGCTGGTACATGACTCCTTGAGGTGCAGGGGCTCCATACTGCTGTGCAGGGGGTGGTAGAGTCGACGCCAGTCCTTGCATGTTGTAGGGATTGTTGGCTTGTTGTTGTGGCTGTTGTTGTTGGGGATAATCCATTGAGGATAGAGGGGAGAAATTGCCATTGGGTGGACCACCGGGGTGTGGTTGAGTTGAAGGGGGCTGTTGTTGGTGGTAGCCCATCGGGTAACCGGCACCCGTTTGGGGTGGCTGTGGTGCTGCTTGTTGGTATGAGGGTGGCTGCTGCTGCTGTTGCTGGTGGTACCCTTGGGTGTACCCGGGTTGAGGGGTTGTTGATGGGGTCTGCATGGGTGCTTGTTGTTCCATGGGTGGGGGCTGGACTGGGTATGACTGCTGCTGCTGCTGGCTGTAGCCACTGTGGGCTGGCGAACCTTGCATCGAAGACGAGGGACTGAATGTCTGTGAGAAAAACAAAATCATAAGAATGTCAAAAATAAATTTAGAAAACTTGTTTTAAATAACAAAATTTCCATCAACTTTAATGTTTTTTTGTGTGTTAACCTTTCACAAACTCAAACACGTAAATACTTCAAAACCAAGTTAAAATTTTACAACCAATACTGAATACATGACAATTGTTTTACCTAAAAAACCACGGGTGGGATCAACGACTTAACGTCATACCAGAAGGACAAAGCAATAATGGTTAAGGGTCTTGCTTGAAGACACAAGAATCAGACCTGGGACTCGGATGCACAACACCAGAGATTGAGCTCAGTGCGCTTGACTACTCAGCCACAACACGTCCCTTGGACTTCAAAGTTGTTAACATTTCAAAACTAACCTGTGGTGGGGGAGCATACTGCCCAGGAGGCATCATCGTACCCTGTGGTGGGGCCACCATTCCTGGTTGCTGTTGTTGTATCATTCCCTGTTGTGGTTGGCCCATAATGACCCCTTGAGGGGGTGCCATACCACCCTGTGCGTAGGCAGTGTACTGAATCTGCCTCATCTGGTGCTGCTGTTTCTGCTGCTCGCGTCTCATCTCTAGTTCTCTCGCGTGCTCGTGGAGACGCTGCTGGGCTAGCTGCTGCTGCATGTGCAAATACTCCTGCAGACAAGATGAAAACATTTAAAAATTTTGTTTTAGTTTTTGTATGAGAGATCGCCTAACATCACAAGGCCACTTCAAGGTGAGGCTACAGTAAACCAAATCAACTGCCACCTACACCTGTGGCTTAAACAGGGTTACCCCCTTCACAGTCCGTAGGGATGTAGGCATGGGTATCATCCACTAGGAGCCGCCTACTCTTGGGGCTGAAACAGGGCTACCCCCTTCACAGTCCGTAAGGATGTAGGCATGGGTATCATCCACTAGGAGCCACCTACTCCTGGAGCTGAAACAGGGCTACCCCCTTCACAGTCCGTAAGGATGTAGGCATGGGTATCATCCACTAGGAGCCACCTACTCCTGGAGCTGAAACAGGGTTACCCCTTCACAGTCCGCAAAGATGTAGGCATGGGTATCAACCACTAAGAGCCTGGCTGGTAGAGCAGAGTGCACCACCTTCCTAACCTGTTTCTTCTGCCTCATGATCTCTAGTTTCTGAGCCAGCTGTATCTGTCGCTGCCTCTCGGCTTCTTCAGCTTCCCGTCTCTTCTTCTCCCTGTGGTCTTCCCTCAATGCATCCAATGCTTCTCGAGCATCTTGGATCTGAGCCAGCTTGTCTTGCAGGCTCTCCATCTTGGCTGCAAGATTTCAAAGAGAAGTTTTAAATGAGTTACATCAAGTTTGACAATAATAACAAACAGGTTGACAGGGTTCACCTGTACCGAACTGTCCCATGCGTGTTTTTATGTCTTAAAAAACGGAAGATACGAGCACAGTCGTAATGAAAACAGTATTTATGCAGCCATGTGATGACAAAATGTTTTGTTGTTATACTTGTGGAGCGATATCTGGAAATGTTGTTCTGTACCAAAAGGTTTCCGCTCAGTTAAGGTTTGAAAATATCATTCTCGTTGCCAAATTATCATTGGATCAGATCGGCCATACAGCTCCATCCGATCCAAAAACCAGAAACATTTCGCTGGTAACGTTTACATGAAATGTACACTTGGACCACTCCCAATAAACAATGTTTAGCATAGACGCAATGCAGTAAAACAATGTTTAGCATAGACGCAACGCCATATCAAATTTGTCACATGAACAGCAAGTGTGACATCACTTTGCTATGATATTTACCTTGAGTTATACAAAATAAACATGCAACTATCACCGATACTTTTGTGTTTAGGATTCTTCTAAGATCTGTACTAGGAAGCAAATTGCCTGTACACATGTGTAGTGCATCCACTATGATGACATGTGTAAAGTTTGCTGCATTTAAGATGAGGTTCGGATAATACAAGGAAAATGGGCCAGTTCGTACCTCTCTTGTCCTCTTTATCTTGGAGTAGGTTAAGCAGTTGTGGATGCATCAGAGTCAGTGTATGGAAAAGACTCTGTACCGCAGTATCGCTAGCGATGCTACGCCCTCTAGATGAATCGCTCTTCATACGGTTGATGAACACGTCTACGTTGGTGGATAACGATCGCACAAAGTCAATGTCATCGGGGACCTCACCATTCTGGGAATACTGAAATGAAAGCAAAAGATCCCCAAAATTATAGTCTCCAATTCCAAATCTAAAAGCTTTGAATTATGAGAGCAATTCAAGTACACCTTTATGGGGTTTACAAGGTGCTGTGCATTCAGCAGCCAGAGCTAGAAATATTGTGGCAGAACTCTTTCAGAACTGGTTTCTTGTATGTGCATTACACAACTAACAGGACCAATGGCTTTACGTCCCATCCGAAGAACGAACCTTGTTCTTGTTTAAGGACACAAGTGTCATGTCTGGGACTCGAACCCACACTCTGCTAATCAGACACACCAGAGCTCGATTCCGGTACTCCTAAATGCTCAGCAACGACACCCCAAATTTACACCATGACTTTCTCTTTGCCTACCTCTTGAACTTTACTGGTAGAATAAAGCGGCTGTGCGGGCACCGATTGTGAGATGGGCGGGGCAGTGGCAGAGGGCACCGGCTCAGGGGCGTTGGCCGGAGCTGAAGGGGTCACAGTAGACACGGTCTTCACAATGTCTTCCTGCTTCTGCTCCCAGTAGGGGCGGTTCAAGTAGCGGGCCAGCTGGAGGAGGGTAGAGGTACAATAGGAGAACGATTATTTTGACATTCAGGAAATAATACCTGGTTATAACTTTCCTCCGATATGTTTTTCTAGTATGAAGCAGCCCTTCAGAAGTTTCATAATTAAATTTGATTATTTTTCAACCCCCCACAGTTTGGACGAACCCTCTTTGATTTTTGTGTGGTTTTCTATTTATTTTCTCTTTTTTTATTTACACGAAAAACTAATTTTGGTTTTCAAATATTTTCTTTGACCTACCACTCACACACATTTTCGAGAGGGAAGACAAAAATGTTAAATTGTATAACATATGCAAATCTGTTTATAATGCAATTGATCACCTTTTAAATGTAATATTGATATGTGCAAAGTTCTGAATTTTTCGTAATTATCGATTAAAGAAATCAGGCACCAACCTCAAGGTTTTGAAAAACTAAAAAACACTTCTGCCATTGGCGGCGAGCGTCAAAATGGCAATGCTTTGACATCATGTCTGGGAGTTTTCTTTGTTATACCTCCACGCTGCAACAAAGCGGCTATACAAATTGGAGCTCCCAACTATGACGTAACACAAGTAATTACGTAACAGAGCTTTTTGAGAATTTTTCAGAAAAGCGCTGGATAACGGTATTTGAAATGACTATTTTTTTACACAATTAAAAACTATTTATAGTCATATGACTCGATTTCCTTATTGATTGAAAACATTTTAAATGAAATTCAGCAAAGTTCAGGACTTGACATTTTCGTTCAAGCAGGTCTTTAAGCCCAGCAGTAGCATACATTTTTGTAACAACCTCATGTAATGGTATCATATAACTTGTAAAAACGTTTGAATCTGGAAACTTTTGAATTTTTAAAATTTTGGTATAGCATTATCTTCACAAGTTAATTTTAAAAGCAACAACAAACTCAAAGCTCACCTCTGGATCTCCTTCAACATCTAAAGTTGGGGCCGAGGACGGCTGTTAAAAAAAAAAATAACAACACATGAATACACAAATGTACCAATCTGATAAAAATGGCATTTATGGATAATCATTATCACTTTGATCACACAACTAGCATACATTTCATGATTTTGTTTCTATGTACGTAATATTTTAGCCAGGATATAATAATGCCAAGAAGCAATTATAGTAAAGTGTCTTGCTCAAGGTTTCATGGGTCTCGACTGGAATGCCAATAGATACTCTGATGGCTCCGCTTTGAGAACCTGAACTAAAAAAAAAGCTTGACCAGAGCAGTATTTCCTAGATTTGATTGCTGTACTTTTACTAAACAAATTGTTTAACCACTGTAATAATTTTATGACTTGTTTACTGTTCGTTTGTTAAATACCATGGGACCCATGGTGACCAGTGATTACCACTATCAGTTGAAATAAGAAAATAAATAAATAAATAAATAACTGTTAAAGTGCACTAAACATATATGAAGATGTGAATTGAATCTAAAAATGATTTGAATGCAGAGTTTTATCAAATATCAAGCACTACATCATTGACAAGCTACTCCCACAAATTTTTAACAAAGAAATCAACCCATGGTCTTCAACCATTGGTTTATAAAAACAAACCACAAGGATATGAAATGCAAGAGACAACAAAACTTGCATGAATCGGTACATGAAATAAAACATAGAAGTTTACTGTAGACCATTACATACACTTCTCAGTAAACATCAAAGAGCTGATTGAGCACAAAAAAGCAGCTAAATACAAGTGCAAGAAAATTATGCTCAAGAAAATTATACCGGCCGAAATACCATGTCCACATGTATCTGTTACATTGCTTAAAAGTAACGGAAGATTTGAACAAGCAAAACAATACTGAGCTTTGTGACCGTCCATGTAATGGTCAATAAAATTATGTACATGTACGTACAGACGACTCTCGTTGCAGGGTCTGGCCAAATGACCTCTTCACAATAGGAACATTGATATAAGAAGACAGCAAAACAAAGAAACACAAAGCAGAAACTAAGATTTGGGACTTCAGAATTTACTCTTTACAAAGCAGTTCGTGTACCTCTTTAGAACGGTGCTCTTCAACGAGGGTTGACTGTATTATGATGTAGTATAAATAAAACACACAATTATATTTCCAACTGCAACTGGTTTTTAAAAATAATAAATAATTTATCATGAATCAAGGGTTTATTCGATTGACAAATATTTGAACGACTCCTACTTTTAGTTGGTCAAATATCTGTCAAACGAAACAAAATCTTAAGAAGATTAGGTAGCCCTTATTGCCAAATCATACTCAATGCAAATGTGAAAGCTTACAACTTGAGCATATCCATATATTTCAAAACAGACTAAATTTGGGCGAATTGCTCTTAGGGTTAGCTTTTGTCTGAATCTCTACTTTTGATCATGTTTTTTGCTGCACATTTGCATAAATTATAAACCTGGGCCCAATTTCATAGAGCTGCTTAAGCACAAAATTTTGCTTAAGCAAAAAAATCCTTGCTTAGTAAAATCAGATTACCAGCCAAGACTCCACTCAATTGTTATGCTAAGTGAACAACAGCTAATTACCAGTCACAATCAATGTATATGGCATAACATTTTGGCCAGTAACATGTGTAAAATAAGCGAGCTGTTTTCGTGCTTAAGCACAATTTTTGCTTAAGCAGCTCTATGAAATTGGCCCCTGGCTTTGAGCTGAGGAGGGGGCGTGGCTAGACTTACAGCTGGGGGAGGTGAGGACCCGGCGCTAGAGTGACTATTCCCCTTCTCCTTGTGAATCTGTCATTCCAAATAAGAACAAAAAAAAAGGGCGATCTAAAATTATCTGCTTGTAGACTTCATCCTGTTGATTTTACAATCTCTGTAATGCACGTACCAAATCCTCAGACTTTACCCGATGCTCTGCTGCGTAATTTTGTCCTGTTCTTTTAAACTAAGCCCATGATGGTCAATGAGATCATGTGCAATCCATCTATACGCCATTTGTGAGTTAGATTTTAATAAAGTCTGGTACAATGACAAGTCACAAGCTACTGCTTAAATTATTCCAACAAGGGGCCAGACTATTTTGATCTCCCACATACAAAAGAGTGGCTACACATGATTAAAGGTATATATGGCTTTAGCAAAAATAATTTACAGCTGCAATTGATGTTCAAGCAAAAAATGCAATAAAAAAATTAAATACAAAATTAAAGCAACTTAAAGTTCTTCAATAAATGATAGCTCTTTTTCTCTACTTTCTGTCTTAAACTAAAAATGGTTTAACAGAGTGCGACTTACAATGTGTTTATTCTCGGCAGCGTCGAGTGACAAGGCCATAGCAAGCTGAAGCTCTTCTTCCTCCTGCAGTTCTCTCTCGTTGCGCTGCGGTGGAGCCTGAGACTGCTGAGCTAGCGGACTGTTCAGATACTCCTGGGGCAAATCGGAATCGGTCCCGGGGGCAGCTGTGGTCTCGGTACGGCTACATAAATAAAAGGAATCACAATAGTGCTCATTATTATGTTTTTTGTTTTTACCCATACACCGATGTGTGTTAGCACTGTATACTCAGTACTTTCCCCAAATCCTGTGAAAAAATATCACAGGCATGTTGCTTGAGTGGGATTTGAACCCACGACCCTTGCAAGAATTATGTTTCCTAGTTCTGGTGGCATTATGCCCACAAGGGGAGATAAACACCAAGCTGGCAAGAGCCAATCTCTCTCATACAAACATTGGTTTAACGTCTATGATTATGAATGGCACAAATCAACTAACTGTGATTCAGTAACTAGTCAACAATAACTAGGATTCAATCCCACAACCTTGGCCAAATTTTATAGAGCTGCTTAACGGCTGATTCCGTGCTTACTGTGCAACTTCAAATTCATAGCACTGCTACCCAGAAGCACACAAAAAGGCATGCTAATTACAGGAAAATAAATGATGTAACAATGCTACTCCATGGTGAATGCTGTAACTAGCACAACATAATGTGTTTACTGATAAGCAGCGCTGTGAAATGGGCCCCTAGTGATGTCTAGGTGACTGTAGTCTAACCACTGGACCATAGTGACACTTAATCCTGATCAATTGCTTTCTATACATTTATGTCTGTCATCTGATATAAGAGCTTACTAACCTGGTAAGCTTAGTGTAACACGGCTCACAGACTCTGACAGGCTTCTCGATTCCAAACTTGGGAATAGGCAGCTGCTTAGAGGAACACTTGCTACAGAAGAGTTGTCCACAATGACGGCAATGGTGCTATAGGATTGAATAATGATAATAATTATAGTGGCTTCTTAAATAGCGGACACATACGTCACTCAGTGATGGTCACACTGGGTCATTTGTTTAATTCCTGAAACCATTTCAGCTCCCTGGGGAGTATACAACCTGTGCTGCCAAATATATTCATATGTAGACTTGGGTGTGATCCCTGGCTACACAGCAATTAAAGGTAATATGGCTTCTGACCAGCACCCCCAAACAAAGATTTTGATATTAAATAGGGAGACCGCAACAAAGGGCTAGATAGCTCATTTGTTAGAGCGCAACAGGTTAATCCGGAGGTTGTGGTTGAAATACCGCTCCAGTCATTTTTTCTTTGTTCACTCCCAAATATTCAGAGAACATTTCATGCAATCAGTTTCCAGAGAAGTGAGTTTAAGATACTTTGCACAAAATACAGAATAACAAATTAAAAGGTCTCTGATTTTTTTTCCTCCTGAGAAATGAAAGAAGAATGGCTTACCTTTCTTTGCACGACCCCAAATTCCACACGGCAGGTATGACACTTGTCCCCATCCACCCACTCAGGGGCCTGGGGAATAGATGAAAACACTAGTTAAAGGCAAAGTATACCTTTTTGGTAATTTTAAAATGTTGATGTGTTTGTAGTTGCTGGGCACCTCTGAAAAACAGAGTTTCACTGAGAGGTCTCCCCAGGGTAAATATTATAAATAAATAAATAAATAAATAAATAAATAAATAAAGGAGTGAGATTGTGTATTAGAAATACTCAAGTTTAACATTAGACAGCAAGCTTGAGGCCTGTGATTTTATGCACACGACTGGGTATGTCCAGTGGTCTTGTTTTTAGACTTTTGAGTCTGACAAATAACTTTGAATTATGTTGAGTATGACCAGTGTAAAATCTTGCCTGCCAGAAAGGCTCTGGAATGTACAAGGTCACTCGTTTTGGTAATTAAAGATAACATGATATATACATCTTCATCTGTATCAGGAAATTTTAAAGGTGAAGTGAGATCAGTGAAAAATCATGAAACCAGGAAAATCATCTGGAAAATTCACAGAGCCTGTGTGGCTAGTTTTTTGACAGGATGGCATTATGAAACTATATAATGTAGATGGTAAAATTTCTCAGCATGTCTAAAAGTTAACACTGTATAATATCGTTACCTTTTCAGCCATAAACATTGCGTCGCTCTCTCGCAATGGTGGAAATGAATTCCCTGCAAAAAAAAAATAAGTAACAACAAATGAAAAATTAATAACAAATAACTGTTAGTGCTAGTAGGATCATTGGGTTTTAGTTTCCATGTGGCTAGATCAAGGCGCTTTACAACATTATTATCCCTGTTCATCAGGTGTACGTTTAGAAAATGCGCCGTATTTTGGAACGCGTGAGGGCGCTCTCAATAGTATTTTATCACTTCCGAGGGTATACACGATACGCCCTGCACACCTTTTGTCACTTTTGTTGCGCCATAGTTTGAAGTTGCTTTAGATGTCGATTATAACAGCTCCTTTAAAAGTCTTTTTGTCCATGATGGATTAGATGTCTGTGGTGGTAATGTGTTCCAGTCTTCAATAACTGTTTTGGGAATAAACGAATATATCCGTAGAAGTGATTGAGAGCACCCTCACGCAGTCAAAAATATGGACAATTCCTCTACCTTTCTCGACCCTCTAGGGAGCATACAATAAAACAATTCTATTTGGAATATATCACTTTCAGCAAAGTATCATGGAAGACAATTTTCCGTATTGGATTAAAAAAAGAGAGAGAGAAAAAAAAGAAGGACTTTTATCCTTTTTTGTTATTGTAGATCCCTTGCCTGTTACGTCAGCGCCCTCATTGGGGTCAAAAAGCGCCCTCACTGGAAGCATAAGATTGGACAGTAGTTGTTCCTTGTGCGTGGAAACGTGCCTCGGTACTCTGCCTCCGTGTAGCGTTTAGCATTATGCAAGGTTTTTAATTTCTTTTTGATTACATACCTTCGCCCTTGAGTTGATTGAAGGTATCATTGACTATTTTCAGGGTGGGTTCATTACGGAAGGCGTGCGCCCAAGCCTGAATCATCTCTAGAGCCTTGTTCTTGACTGCATCATTACCAGACTGTGTGGATATAAAGAGAAATTAGTCATGAATCCATTTTCCTGACTAGCTCTGAAAATAAACGATTACTGGAGGTTAAAAGATGATAATTTCAAGACAATTTCAAGACTTGTAGCCCCCTCCGGTATTTTCTTCATAATTATCCAGGTTCATTGGGTCTCACGCATACCTTAAACCATCTCAACTTCTCAGGAGTATCAGGCCTCGAAATAACCCAGGGCAATTGCCATGGTGCCCTGTGCAAGGTTCCTCTACAAATTTACATGGATGTGCCCCTTACTAGAGGGAAACTGCTGTGCCCCTTTAATATCGAAGTTCAAGGCCTGGAGTATGCAGCACCAGCAGCAAAATGGCCACACAGGTAGTTATTCACATCAGCAATCTCTACCCACGCAGGTACCCATTTACAAGTTATTATTATTAACCCCCTGGGTGATGAGAAGCAATTATGGTGAAGTGTCTTGCCCAAGGACACAAATATCTGGCCCAAGATTTGACCCACACCAAAATGACTCAGAACTTGAGTTTGATGAACTACTTGGCTGCGTAGAAAATTCAGAGCGCTTGAAGCAGCTCAAAGCCCAAACCCAAGTTTCCCGTAAAGATGACAACTACATGTACCATTTCAGCTAAAATGCACTTACCCTGGTCAGTTCTTTCATGTCATCCATAACCTGCTTGCAGGCTATCTCCTCATGGATACCACTTCCACAGTTCTTGACACATGACTCCAAGACCTACAAGAATTCATTGACAAAAAATAAGCATAATACCTTGTGATCTCCAGTGTGTCAATGTATTTCCATAGCGACCACAAGCAACTTGTACCAAAATACCAATAGCAGCCTTAAGGTTTGACCTACTTCCATTCATATAAAGAGGTCAAAGTAAAGGTCATGTTCGAATTTGGGGATGGATGTTTATAAGTCTATTACCCCCCCCCCCCCCCCCCCAAAAAAATAGACTTCTAAATTGTAATTTCACAAACCGAACTGATGCCTGACAGATGAACTCTTGTGTAAATTTTGCAAACCACACTCTGTATTTTCCTAATTTTGTTCGTTTATATTACTCTACCATTTTAAAGTTAAAAATTCTGTTCATTTTTTCTAGTTGTTTGAGTTCACTTGATAGCTAGCTATTATCCCTGAAGTACCACTTCTTTTAGATGGCTGTGACAATTGGTTCATTGTAATTTTATCTGTTTACCAGGGATAAGTTTCACAAAGAACAACTTCAAAGGACTAGTCCTAGGAGATGTTAAAAACTTAAGGCTAGTCCTAAGTCTCTAAGTTCTAACTCGAGATAAGACTAGTATTAACTCTTTGTGAAATCCACCCCTGATTAACTTAACAGCTTTACAAACTGAACAATTACCTGCAGAGCATACAGAGTCACTCTTGGGTTCTTATCAAACAATTTCTTGCGAATAGCGTTGATGAAATACTTGACGCTGTGAGAAATGGTAAGAGAAAACAAAATTTAATAACAGAGCCAAATTTCACAAAGCCTGTAAGCACACATTATTTGCTGGGCACATACAGTAGTAATCTTGCTTAGCAGAAAAACACAGTGGGATCAGTGGGAAATATTTAAAAACTGTTTATCTAAAATGTTGATGTCACACTAACTGTACCTGACGTCTTTCTGTCTGATACAATCGCATATCTGCAAAGTGGCATCCCAGTCCGGCTCTAACAGAAGCTGACTTGTAGCTTTTTCTGTCGGAGAGAACAAATAAATTTAAAAATTGTTCGGAAAATTTAGATTTTCAAAAGCAACCCAAGTTTTTCTAGCTGTCATTCAACATGGAGAGTGCATTTTTGCAGCTGCTGTTGTTTAAATAGGAAGTGTATACCTTTGTTTGGTAAAGTGGAGTAGATTTTTGTCATTTGGAGGAAAATCCAATCACAAGCTAAAACTGTATTATCCTGCGTATACTGTCAAAATGTTAAAAAGGCAAAGTTAGGTCCGTTATTACTTCGTCTTCGGACTACTCAGTCATGGAGGTAGTTACCAAGTTGTGGCTCTCCAAGGATTTTTTTTAAAGCCAAAGGCCAAGGGAAATGAAGTCAAAAGTTGCAGTAAACAGATGGTTTTACCAACACTGATAAAAGTATATTTATTTATTTAACATTATAATCATTATGACGTTCAATCACCATCCTAAACAACAAAAAGTTTTCATGATGAAAACAAAAATCGAATTTTATCATCATTATTTATGATCAATCACAACACATTCAGACTCATGAAAGTACACAAACATCAGGAGCAATGACAATACAATTTTGTAATAACAATAATGTACAAAACTTGTAATTTAATACACTTACCCAAAGCTTTGTCGAATCCACTTTTGCCTGATGGTGTGAACATGTTTACCAAATGATCTCACTCGATTTTATGGAATAATCTTCTTTTTACAGTTAATTACACCCCTTTTGTAGGACTTTATTTTAACATCAACTCATCAACACCGATTGGTGATTGATAACTCTGGGCCTGCGACGTTTACTATACTTTACACGTATGTGTTCATTGGTACCCGTGTCAAGAGACCATCTAAACATTGAACCATTACGTCATTGACCCTTAATGGGTCGTGAGGCTTATCATGTGACTGTTACCGTAAATCATGAATCACATGCAAATTTGTTGTTTAAAAATTTCACTAGAAATAAAAATAATACATTTTAATCGGAATTAAACCTTTTTCTTCAACACTTTAAGATTTTATATTTAATATAGTGCAACAAAAGTGTTCATAAAAATATAGTTATTTGCACTCAGATATTTCAAGATGGCGCTGCCGTGTCAAAGAAACGAAGTAAACAAAAATATTATCTAAAATTCAAAATAATCTGCACAACTATCTTCGGAGCACTCAACAAGGATGTGTCTACTTATTGGAATGACAGGGGTCGGCAAGACTATGCTATTGAAACGACTTCAAAATATCCTTTTTAGTATTAAGACCTCAGATACTCTTTCGGTCGGATGCCTACCGCACCGGTGTTTTTTGTTTTTGTTTTTTTTACTGTGCAGGGTTACATACCCAGTTGTGATATTATGATTCTCATAATAATCATGATATGATCATGATGTCATGTCAACTGCCGGTTCTTTATCTAGTTAACCTAGGTCTACTTAGGAAAAGTTTTGGATAACTTTCTGTATCACGCCACCACTTTTTTCATTCATTTTTACAAAAAGGGATATCTCAACTTCTCATTTAATTGAGTTGAGGTGAAAATTAGAGTTTAGTAGTTAGATCAACCTATTTATTACGCCAAATAAAATAAATAACATGTTGCTCGTCCCTACTCCTAGAACTATTTCCGTTTCGTCCGGCTATCGTCTCCTGTAACCTCATAGACGACCATCTGTCACGCGTTTAACGACCCATGGTTCAATGAATTTTGGAATCAGAAATCTCTCTTTTTTTTTTTTTTTAATCTCGCCAAAATTAGGCTCTATGTGTCCTTTGATATATCAATGTGTAATCTTGCGACCAGAGAATCCACTCCGCAATCTCAAAAATTGTTAAAAATTTTAAATTCTTATCGTAATTTTGGATTCCCTATCTACTGTACGTGTTACTCCTCTGCCAACAATAATTAAAAATTACCCGACCTCTTTTTGCGAGAATGCGTCACGAGAGGGCGGGTATGATCCGTGATTTGTGTACAAAACATACACGGAACCACGAAGCTCGCACAGGGTACCAGCCGTGTACATACAAAATTCCAAAATTCATTGAACCATGGGTCGTTAAACGCGTGACAGATGGTCGTCTATGAGGTTATGGGAGACGATAGCCGGACGAAACCGAAATAGTTCTAGGAGTAGCTCATCCCGCCCGCCTCGAAAACTAAATGATAAAAATAAAAAATCATCTATCCAACTTTTTTACAATAACACTTGCACTTCATCATGTGTTGAAATCTTAAAAGTTTTGTTTTTCTGTTGCGAGAAATAATCCACTATTTACAGTCCAAATGCATGTACGACATTGGAGCAACGTCATATGTTTTCTAACCTTCCATTGGTTGGTATTTTATTGAATATTCAGAAGCTAGTATGGCATGCAAAATAAATTAAAAAGCTCATCCAATTACTATTAAACAAATTTAATTACATTTTTGTCCCAAGACATAATGGCTACTTGGTTAGAATCCGGAGATATCGCAAGGTTTGGTTTCAGGAGTAAGAAACCAATCTGTTATATTTTCTCTCTAATGTTTTTCTTTCATTATTATCTCGCCACCTCGACGACCAATTGAGCTAAAATTTTCACAGGTTTGGTATTTTATGCATACACCAAGTGAGAAGACTGGTCTTTGACAATTACCAATAGTGTCCACTGTCTTTAAAATGTTTTAATTTTTCCCCCATATTGGCACACCATAGAATCCCAAATAGCAACCACATCACGTGATCTACCTAGCAGATGATAGTTTTTTTTTGAAATTTAGAGGTTGGATGGTGTTTCTAAGACTCATTTAATTGTTGGCATAATAATGCGCAAGTGATTTATACAAAAAATTCATCATTTTATAAATGTTTGAGCATAACCTACAACAGGAAACTTTATTCTCAGCATGATTAAGCCTGACGAAAATTTCGACTGTGAGTAAACAGCAGAGTTTCTGTCACTGGTGGAGCTTGCACAGTCTCGCGGTAAACGGGAATCAAAACTTTAAATGAGGGTCGATAACATATGATGCTACGATATTATTATTTCATTATGAATGAAAAAGTGGTGGCGTGAAACAGGAACTTTTCCAAAGTTTCTGTATGGCGCCACCACTTTTCATTTGATATGAAATAATATATTAGGCCATGTATAAAAAGAAACATGTTAAAGTAAAGTATTTTCTTGATGAAACTGTTAAAATACATCCCTTTTTCCATTTAAAAAAAAAAATCCTAAAAAAATCAATTAAAAAAAGTCATGAAAAAAAAGGAGGAGGCGGCTTCTGAAAAAGGGAGCGGGCGGGGACCCTAAACATGTATTTTTTTTTTAATTGGCCTGATAAATATCTCAATGAGATATCCCTTATCGTAAAAATGGGTGAAAAAGTGGTGGCGGCCTTGTGGCGCCACATACAAAGTTATCCCTATACTCTATGGTCTACTGTAGTGCATCAAGCCCTGCCAAAGGGTTGTTAGCATACATATAGGTGTTACAGAACTTATTAAATTAAATTTATAGGGGGGCCTAAGTAACGAAAAGTAAAACTAAAACATTGACGCAGTGACACTCGGTGCCCATTCTGAAATGACAGGTAGAGAATAAAATGGCGTAATTTACATATACTAATAGCAGTACTACTATATATACTTGGCGTTTTTGTCCCAACTTATGGATCCTACCGAGTAACGAAGTAGAAGTACTAGTAGAAGTAGAACTTTAGAAGTAGACGTAAGCTACATTATAATTCAACCACCTTTGATTTAATTTTCAACCACCTTTGTTTGGCTTAGATTTCTTGACTAAAAAAAAACATTATACCAGTAAAGGGTCATTCACAGATGCAGAGGACAACCCACCTACAATTCCAACAGTAAGTGAGAATGAGATGATGTACATGTAGTTGGCATGTCTGCTACATATAGACGATGTGACCTATGTTTACATTCAACCGCCCTCTGTTGACAAAACACTGTATACGTCATTTTTCACCGGGCACAAAGACGTGTAGTCATGGTAAGATTGCATACACTTTCTAGCCGGCTGCCAAAACACAAAGGTTTTGCCCGGCGGTATGTGTGCGAATCATGTTATGGTTTTCGAGTGACGTCAGAAGTCACATCGTCTGTAGTGTTTTGGTTTAAACTGATTGATTGACCATTAACCTCCATCATGATTGCAATGATCGTAATCAAGACGACATCTGGTCTGCATGGGGTCATCATGAGTAGGGTTTCTCGGTCAAGGGCCCTGTGCACCTTGTCACTTGGACTAGATCTTAGTTTGTCTATCATTTAATTCATTTCATTTGTTCTGATTGTGAATCCAAAGACTGTCTGAAAAGCAAACTTAATAACTGTACTAGCAAAGAAGAACCCAAATGGAGAGAAGACAATGAGGACGATTCAGTTTTATAGATGTTGGAGGAAAACGTTATTCCAGGGACCCACGCAGTCAGGTCGGGACTGAAAACCAAATCCTTGAGTTGGAAGATGAGGAAAAGATATCACTACGCCAACCCGACCACCCATCTTTCATTCTTTTGTGAATGTGAGTCTAAAAGACAGTATCTGTACACTCTTAGCGTGGGGTGTCGTGGCCGAGCGGATAAGAGCACCGAACTCAAGCTCTGGTGCTTCTGTTCAGCAGAGTGTGAGTTCAAATTCCGGTCGTGACACTTGTGTCCTTGAGCAAGATACTTAACTATAATTGCTTCTCTCCACCCAGGGGTAAATGGGTACCTGTTAGGGCAGAGAAGGTTCTTGTGATTGATTTAGCCGAGTAGCGCATATTAATGTTGCACAGGCTGTATACTCCCCACCAGGGAGCTGAGATGGTTTAAGGATTGAACTAAGGCCCAGTGACCAGGGGTAATAATGTGAAGCGCTTTGGGACTACCTGCGGTGTGAAAAGCGCTATATACAAACGAGTTATTATTGTTATTATTAGCGTTTTTGTGCACCCTCACATGCCAGTAATGTGACAATCAACTGGAACCAAGTCTCCTCTTCATTCTTCAATGGATATTTATCCCTATTATTGTTTTTATGATTATCCTAGGTCGGCACCAACTTGATGAATGTTACCATTGGTAGAAAGACGGAGGTCACCGTCAGGGAGTTGGGCGGTGCCATGGCACCCATCTGGTCCAGCTACTTCTCAGATTGCAGTGTCCTCATTGTAAGGAACTAAGAATGTCAATTAATGAATCAATCTTAGACACTCTCTCCAGCTTCAATCACCCACTTGAAAACACTTGTTCAGTCTAGTGCCGTCATTAGCAGAGTTCTCTTTATTTGCGTCAGGAGCGTCTTTCTGATAGACACTCGAGTGTACTCCTGGCGCACCACAATTGTCCATATAATATATTTTTTTTTTTTTCCTGGGACTTTGCTCTGTTCTGGATCAACATCTGGTTATGTCCCAAAAAGAGCTACTTCCAATCATTTGACCTATAATTTATAACGACTGTATTTATGTTCTTGTGATTTTGAATGGTTTCCTGCTCATGAAACATTCTTCCTTCTATCAGAAAAACTTAACTGTTCTGCCTTTCAAAAGACTTTTTTTAGTGTTCTTTCATTTGTTGCCCAATTAATTTTGTTTTCCCTTAAAGTGCCCTTTATTCTGTTGTGATTGGGCACTGTACTGTTTCAATATAGTTATTATTATTTCGTGAAATCAGTCACAGGAAATCCTTTCAATTTCTTTATTTCTCTTCTTAGTTTATGATTGACGCATCCTGCCCCACCCAGATATCTGCATCCTGCATTCAGCTCTTGAACACTCTTACCTCAGATAAGATGCAGAAGGTCAATGTACTTATACTCCTCAACAAAGTGTAAGTTTTGTTTATCTTTGATTTTGGGATTAACAAAGAAAACTTGACTAGAGCAGGATTTGAATCAATGACCTCTGGATTAATGTGCCAGCGCTCTGCCAACTGAGCTATCTAGCCCTATGTTGGCAGTCTTGCTATTTTGTACCAGTACAGATTTCAAGACTTATCTTTTTTAGCATTCTCCATCTGATAGTTGGTTGCCCTATGTATTTTGCCTATTTTTGTAAAGTGCCCTTTTTTATCCTGTTGTGTTTGCCACTGTATAAATCCAGATATTTTTATTTTGTGAAATCAGTCGTGGGAAAAGCTTTCAATATTTTTACAAATGATAAAACTTCAAGGGAAACTGACTGAGTAAATGTTTAATGAAGAGCGGGATTGGAACCATTGACCTCTGGATTAAAGTGCCGGGGCTCTACCAATTTAATAATTAGCTTGAACTACAGGCCTGGAGGCCATTGCCCCTGAATCCATCAGTCTTTTCCTTGGTTTCCCTTTAAAAGTTTCCCACACACTTTAATATTTTCCAATGGAAGTGCCCTTAAAGAAATTAAATGGCCTTGCCCTCTCAAAGATGAAATTTCTGACCTTAAACTGAATTGAAATTTGAATCATGCATTTCTTTTTTTAGTTCAAGTTTTGTATATATTTTTCTATATAATAAAAATTGATGTGTAAACTCAACTGTTACAAGATCCCAATTTCATTTTTTTATTTTTTTTATGCAAGTCCCCAGACACACAAGGCCTGAAGGCCACTTCAAGGTGTGGGCTACAATTTTTTTTCCAAAGGCTGTTGCCACCTACTTCTAGGGCTGAAACAGGGTTACCCCTTTTACAGTCCATATGGATGTAGGCTTGGGTATCATCAATCTGAAGCCTGGCCGAACAATAGTTTAGTTTTTCTTTATCACTTGTTGCTGGTCCATATTCATGCACTTGCTTTTCTCCTTTTTATTATTGTAATTTCTGTGTATTTTCTTGTTGTTGATTTCTTGTAAATTTGATTAAGTTTGTTAATTTGTTTCTTTATTGTTTTAGGATAAGAGTAGGTTATTTACTTGGACTTAAAGTCACCTGGAAGTGGTATTTTTTCAAAATAAAGCTTTTGTCACTAATATATGTGTTTTGATGAGTGGAATGTGAATAAACAGTTAACTAAGGTTTTAAAAAATCAGTTCTTACATTATTAACAAATTTAAGAGTAGACCCCGACCCGAGAGGGTGCTGTTCGTGACGTAAATCGAGGCAGACTTTGCCTGTAATGCGTAGAGTAAACACAATTGCAAAGTACATGTACGGACCAATTCATGAGTTTGTACGTTTAAAAGAAGAAAAAAAATGTTTTTTTCCCGGCAATGCCGACCAGGTGTATTGCTGCTGAATGCAGAAAAACACTTTTTGAAATGTACCAACTCACGACTTGGACGTACATGTACTTTGCACGTGTGTTTACTATACGCATTGCAGGCAAAGTCTGCCTCGATTGACGTCACAAAAGGGGTAGGCGGAGTCAGCCCCCCCAAACAACTTTATATATTTTTTAAACATATAAATCGTGACAACCAATTACTAAAAAAATTGTTTTATTGTTCGTAAGCATATACTCTTATGTTTGAAAGAAAAAAAATTCTATTTCCAGGTGACTTTAATATATATTATTGTTACATTTAAATATTGTAATTTAAATTCAAAACGACCTCTGGCCGTGACTTTTGAAATGTTTTTTAAGAAACCTAAGTATTAGTGAATTTATGTACATAAAATGAATATAACCATTACAAAAATGAAGACAAAATTCTCCCAAATACCAGCTGGTTTTATTTCATGCTGTGTGTTGTATCCATACCTTTCATGGTTAACAAAAAATAACTGTCAATCTTTTACCATTTTGTAAAAGAACTTGTTTGATTTTAAGTTTGCTTGTTTTCATTTTTCAGGGATCTTCCCCTGTCCATGTCCCTGGGTGAGCTGCGATATCTGCTGCGATTAGAGGACGTTGTGTCCACAGCACCTCAGCCAATCACAGTGCTCGAAATCAGCGCAAAGGACGGACAAGGACTGAGTGAGGTAATCAAGTGGTTATCAGTCAACTGCAAAGCTGGATCCTGAGAGATTGATCAATTCAGGAGTAATTTATTTGATGTCTTGTGCAATATTTGTGATTTTTTTTTGTATCGGTACTAAGTTCCCGGGTCATTGTGGTCAGAAATGGAACGCCATTTCCCCCTTTCAAGCTCAGTTTGGCTACATCAGTATGAATGGAAGTCATACAAAGTGACTTTAGTATTTCATAGTAGTAATGGTTTGAGAGGATGATCCTTCTTACTCAAAGCTGAGAAGCTGAATTGTGAAGGCGCAGCTACAACGTGTTTGATCTGCAGGCATGCATAGGGGCGCCTTATTGGCAGCCAGCTATGTTAACTGATAGGTGATCATGAGCGGCTAAGATCGAATGTGCTTGATAGTTCTAGAATGAGGAAAACTGGAGGGCCCGGAAACAAATCATCATCGCATAGGAGAGAACCATCCCCACAACTCTACATTAATACTGCCAAAGTGGGAAGTCAAACCAGGGCCACATTAGAAAGAGGCGCTTGCTTTAGGCACTCGTCGTCCATATTGGTCTATTTATATATTATGTGTAGATATTTAAATCATGCTTTAAATGAGAACGTGTTTGAGCTGAGTAACAAAATACAACATAATAAAGGAGAAAGTATGAAACGGAAAGATCCCTATAGATTCCTTTTGAAAAGTGACCTGTTCGTTTTAGTATTCTGAACAATTTTGAGAAATTCTCTCTTCAAGTACAAAATGCTCTGAGTACCAAACTTATGTGATATACTGTATTCATATTTATTTATTAGTTGGTTTATTTGTAAAATTACTTTGCAGCCCAAAAAGTCTGAATCACATGACATTAACAAGATAAAAAAAACACCTAAAATTGCATTATTAAAATTCTGTAAATCTGAGACAAAAAAATACAGTAGAGTGCACACTAAAAAAGACAAAACAGTCTGTAAGAGTAGATAATTAAAAAAATTAGCTGGCAAATAATTATAAACAACTCGGACATATTGAATGAATACAAGACACCATCATATGGTGGACTGAGAGATGAATACCATGACCAACATTTTACATAAGTAGCAAAAGTTGACTTGGCCAGCATGAACACCAGCCCAAAAAATAAACATGCGCAAAATTTGAGAACCACCCAAGTGATGCCGGTGGAAGTTTGTTTTAAAGAACCCAGGAAAGTAGTTCTCAAGAGAGGAGTATACAGTGCTTAATAAGGGAATCAATGTGTGGTGAAGAGGTTTTCAACTAGTGGTTTAATCCCAACGAGGCCTGATTCTTGAAAATTTTACCGAGAAGAAGTCGAGGTAAATTATCAAGAACCAGGCCTCGGCGGGTTTAAACCACTAGTTGAAAACCGATTCAACACACTTTGATTCGATTCCCATTCATAAATACCTTTTCGGTAAACAAACATCAACACTTTGAGTCAAAAAGTAAAATAAATGCAAAAATTATAATTGTTCAATGATTTCTTTCAACACAACACCCCTCCAGCTATGAAATGGTAAGGCCCTCCGCCTCCCTCGGGTAAACAACTCCTTATAAGGGAATGCTGTGTGCGTCGCGGGTATCGCGTGATGTGGCACAACTGTCCCGGCCGTTGCTCTCGACCAATAGGAATGAAGAAACTGTCTTATAAACACAGGTGCAAGCTGGCGTGTCACGCCCATGTTTCAACACTTTTTACTTGTCATAAACAAAGGTTTATACACACCCACGTGACGCGCTCTCCACCAATAGGAATAGCGAAACTGTCTGAAGTATTTATGAATACACATTAGTGTAAGGGTAAAAACCAAACAAAGCTTTATCCTGATGCAAATAGTTAAAAAGAGCAAAATTACTTCTAATAAACTACCCAGGTCTTGAAAATAAAAGTAATTGCTCTTGACATTGTCAATTACTGCTCTCAAAAAAAAATAGTGCTGTTGACAACAGTATTTCAGACCAGACACTGTTAATAAAAATATAATCTTGATTTCATATAGAACTATTTCAGATAAAACTACACTGATAAATAAACAAACTGCGTATTGCTACTTATACTTAGTCTAAATTAACCTCAGAAATAAGAAAACTTGTTACTAGTTTCTGCAAGATTACTTTATACTTGATATGCTTAAAAATCTTTAAAATATGTTTTGAAAAGATAAAATGGCTAAAACGGTTAATGTGGTTTCATGTTTCGACCATAGAGTTTTTCTTAACCCTGGTAAGATGGCAGTTACAAGACAGTGCGTGGAGACTGAAAGGCAAAAACCTTGTGAGTATATCATGTCTCCACAACTGTGGAGTTGCCAACCTGGTTATTCTAAAACAATTGTATACAAAAAAAAATTTAAAAAGAGGTTAAGAGTAAAATCTGCCTTCGAAAGTAGAAGTACAATGTAGCTGCTCTTAAAATCACAATTAACTGCTCTTGAAAATACATATAGCAGCTCTTGAAAATACATACAACTGCTCTCGGAAATAAAAACAACTGCTCTTGAAAGTAAAAATTAACACAAAAATAGCTGCTCGTGTTGCCCTTAAAATATAAATTAACTGCCCTTCACAAATAGCATCTCACCAAATCAAGACTATTCTAGGTTGAAGAAAACATCGCCCAAGCTCACGGATTTGGATCCAACTTCAAACGACCGAATCAAAGGTATCCATTTCTGTAACAAGAAATAAAAACTCAAGATCAACATGGTGTTACCGTTTTTGCCTCACATGCACTGGACACTATTGGTAATTACTCAAAATAAGTGTTAGTATAAAGGCTTACTTTGTAACAAGCAAAGGAGAGATGTTGAGAAACGGCTCCCTCTGAAGTAACGTAGTTTTTGAGAAAGAAGTAATTTCTCACTAACATATTTGAATTTGATTTCGATACCTCAGAATTAGATTTTGAGGTCCTGAAATCAAGCATCTGAAAGCACACATAACTTCGTGTGACATGGGTGTTATTTCTTGCATTGTTATCTCGCAACTGCGACGACCATTTGAGTTCAAATTTTCACAGGTTTGTTATTTTGTGAATATGTTGAGATACACCAAGTGAGTACACTGGTCTTTGACAACTACCAAAGGTGTCCAGGGATTTTAACATAATTATTCAAACTGTTTTGTTTTGGGGTGTCTTCCTTTTGAAGGAGATACATGTCCTGTGTTATTAGACATATACAAGTGGTTAGACTGCAAGACTTACAATCACAAGGTTGTGGGTTCGAATTCAACCAAGATAACCGTTGATGTCACAGTGACTAGAATACGTATTGTCATCTAGTTACTGAGTTACAATTCATACTCGAAAACGTAAAACAAATGTTTTGTATGAGAGAGATTAGCCGTGCCAGATTGGTGTTTATATCCTTTGTGAGTTTGCCGAATTCCCTTGTTGGGTAGAACATCTAAACAAACAAACAAACAAACAAACAAACAAACAAACAAACAAACAAACAAACAAACAAACAAACACACACACACACCCAAACAAACAAAACAAACAAACAAACAAACAAACAAACAAACACACTTACCGTCTGGATCAGTAGCTAGGTTTATTTGTGCTATTGGTGCCAGTGACTGTACAGCCGCCTCAACCGAGTCATAGACAGCAAGGTGTTCGATACCTGCCCGGTTTAACATTCTTCTTACTGCAGGCTGAAGGTGGTTAAAAGTCACAACTTGTGTGAGTTGTACAGTATTAAAAGTTGTCTTGACATTTTGTGAAGAACAATTTTAAGGAAGTGGAGATAATTCACAATACCGTAACTTGGGGGGGGGGGGGGGGGGGGTGGTCAACATATTTGTGTCCGTGCCCCCCCCCAACCGGCCTACTGGTACCCCATTCATTTATGGACTTTTTAGATTAAAAATTACCAAAGTAACAAGTTATATGTTATGGGAGTTAGTGTACATAAACGATTGTAGATCTCGTGTCTGTCCACAGGCACAGCGTTTTTTTTATATTTATTTTTTTAGATACCGCAGTTACCAGAAAAAGTCCCGGTAATTATTTTACAAATATCAGCCTCAACACTAATCCCAATACTTACCCGCACATTGGCTGCTGCTATACGCTTCCCTCGTTTGTTGAAAGATTCGGCAGTTTCCCGAAGACCCTGGAAAATAAAAGTAACAAAGCAGCGAGCGTAAACACGTCATCACTACAACTGTTTTTTTTTTACATTTTTATTTGTTTGTTAATAACGGAACGACTGCAATAAAATGCAGAAAAACAAGAAGTGGAAAAGTCTGCATGCTAAAACCGAGTGAAACCGAGTAAAACGAAGTGAAACCGACTGAAACTGAGTGAAACCGCTAGCAAAGTTTGGACATTGAAGTCCTAAGTTCTCAAAATGTATTTTTGTGAAACTAGTTGCGGTGCTGTTGATAGCTAAAATAACCTTTCTAGACAAAATATTATTTTACCAAGAGAAATTGATTTTGCTGATTATGATGCATCACCCGACTTGTTTATATGGTAGAGGGATGGTCACAAGTTTGTTCAATTGGAGCAGAAGGGGGTTCCGCCACTGACTGTCTATCAATCACGGGTAAACCATAGGGTAAGCCATAGAGCAAGTAAACCAACCTCAACTATAGTGAAATCTACCCTGTTGATATAGTTCATATCAAGCACAATGGATGTTGTGATCTCTCGGTCCAGCAATGTCTGTAGAGGATCGGATGCAGGGTAGCGCAGCCCCTCCTTGTAGCATACTATAGGTACCGTATTCGTTTTATCCACCTGGATAATGAAGAATAGAGTTTGTCTGTTTATTAATGGACCTTATGTATTGACGTCATCCGGCGGCCATCTTAGTGGAAAACGGTGACGAAACAATCGAAACGCACGGATTTGTACGCGCGGCGCACAGGCAGGATTGGCCAATGAACAACCTCCTCTTGACCTCTAGGTGAGGGCGCTCTACTAAAATGACGTCATGTGCATAAGGTCTATTTATGATCTTCACGTCCAGGGAACTCGGCAAACATCCTACAAGGTGAACAGCCAATCTGTCATACAAACATGATTATGAGTTGCACAAGTCAAGAAAAATTGTGAATCGGTAACTAGACGACAATACTAATGTTCTAGTCATTGTGAAATCAGCGGGTAGCTTGGTAGAATTCTAACCCACAACCCTGTGATTGCAAGTCTTGCAGTCCAACCTTGCAGTGAGACGATTGGTGCATACGTATACGTAGTGCAAGGAACGGTGGTTCTACTTATTATACAACTTGTTGGTGTTCCAACACGACGGGGAAGAAACTTTACCAGATTATAAGGTTACCAGCCTATACCAATCAAAATGCACTGTGGTTTCCTGTAAATACTTGCTAAGCAATCAGCACACATTCTGCCTATGAAACAGCTTGATGAAATAGGGCTCAGAGGTCTAAAATTAAATTCCACTTGTTATATACCTTAACGGAAGGTTTTGCATGGTGGAACGTTAACATGAGTAGGTCTACACCGATACCAATGATCGTCCCATACTCTACTCCGAGGTGAAGGGAAGGGAGAAACGTAGCCATTAATGTCAGCAATTCAAATTCTGCAAAGACAGAACAATATTGCATTATTTGCGAAAAAGATGTATACTGCGAGACGTATAACACAGATTTTCTAATCCAAAAACCTGGTGGTTTAGTGTATAAATCAAGTTTCAAATCTATCCCAGCCGTACATTACAACGGAACTGCGTTGATTTACTAACGTACCCGTCTACAACATTCCACGTGGGGCTGAGTTTGAATTGCAAAGCAAAAAGGGCGCGAAAGGAATATATTCCATGCTGAGAATGAAAGGGTGCAATTTTGATGGCTAGGCCAAACTTCATCAGAAAATACATCTTTTGAAAACGCCTATACTCTCACGAGACCGTACAGTTCTGACACCTTGTTGCAAATATGACAAACCCAGGAAAGGACCCGTTTAACAGTTGAATAGTATATCTTAAGTAAAATGCTTAGTCTTTACTCAAGGCGCATAGGACCAAAAAATACCCCCGCACGTAATGGAGAAACGGTATAAAAACATTTCATCATGTCATTACACTTACTGTTGATTCTCCAAAGGCTAATTGCGATCTGATAGTCAAACATGAAGACGACCGAGAAGATGATAACAGCAGCCAGAGCAGCTTTAGGGATGTAATTGAATGCCGGTGTGAGGAAGGCCAGAGCAAACAGGACCAGACCGCCCGTAAATACACCACCTAGTGGGGTAGCAACACTCGACTGGCTGTTGATTGCAGACCTGTTAGTAGACAATGACAGCAGTAATTGGTTAGATACCATCCAGTATTTCTGTACTTGCACCAGCCAAAAAGGAACCCTTTTTTATCTCAAAATGGACTTGTAAATCTCTGGCATTAGAATGCAGAAAGTGATGGGCTCAATTCCCGTTTGAACACATTTTATAAAACCGTATAGAACTTGATGGTTCCCAACATGCCCAATCCCCACACGAATCAAACGGTTACTTTTTCCGGTCACTCCGACAAGATGAAAAACATTTAAATGGAACAACAACTTTGATTTTGGTACCTTGAGAAACTCCCAGTTACAGGATATGCCGAAGCAAAAGAGCCTCCAAGGTTGCAGAAACCTGAAACAAAATTAAATCCAGACTTGAATCTCATTTCTGCTTTGTGTTCCATTCTTTACTGACCTCTTATAACAATGCTCCTATTGTGATGGGGAGATTAATTGGCTAGTACCAGGCCACCAATCATGTAATAAAGGGAGTCAGCTGTAGTGGTATACCTTTCAGGTTCGAATCCAGCCATGTGACTTAGTTTTATCTGGACTATTTTTCCAGTCCTGTGTAATGACGGAGATTCTCCCTTTGCTGGTTTTTCTGAGACAACATCATCGTCTTTGCTGGGTTTCTTAATTGAACAACATTTTTGAGAATGTTTCTAATAATATACAATCACTTGGAGAATCCTTTAGCTGTATCCAGGCACTCAATAAATAACAAACAGTAAATAAATAAATATTGAGTGTTATATCCCAAGTTCTATTTTGAAAAAAAATACGAAAGTAAATTATATATCCTTTTACCGAGACAGATGAGCTCTTGGTTTGATTCCACCCGATAGCCATTTTGTCGAGCTGAGGAAGAAAAAAACCAAAAGTTATTGGCCAGTTTTCACATCTGCAGTGGAACCATTGCATGTGACGTCAAACAAGCTCAGCCAGTGCACCACTGAGGTCATTATGAAAACTTATAATTGGTTTAAAGTTGCGATTGTCGCGTGCACGAATGGACGTTTCCATATAAGCCTCTTTTGCATGACGTCACAAGCCCTATACAGTCCCCTCCCGAGCTCGGCTGCCAGCCGGCCACAGGTCGACGTACGATTTTCTTGCGCTTACAACAAACCGTCGGCAACGTGCAGACTGGACAAAATATGCCCAGGTCACAAAAACTGAGAAATCGGTTCCCGACCGTCGGGATCACGTCGTACAAGTTAATATTGTTCTACTCTTGCGACTGCTAATTTTTTTCGTGCGACGACTGTTTCAGATTGTCTTAAAATAATCGCAGTTACGCTCAGGTCATAAATAATTGCCGACTGAAAAGTTCCCGATGGTCTTAGCTCAGGCGTAGTGTGGTCCCGAAAAGTCAGTCGACGACTGTTTTTTGTTGACGCAAGGTCGACCCGACGCCAGTGTCGCATGCAATTATGTCCTCTATGCAATACTATCCGGAGGACACTATTGCATATGCAATAATGTCTGCCGGACGGTTTTGCATATACAATCGTGTCCGCCCGGACGCTGCTGCATAATGCAATTGTGTCCGCCCGGACACATTTGCTATGCAGTTGTGTCCGCCCCGTGCAAAACCGTCCTTGCAGTAAACTAAACGCCCTTTTCTTGGTCGACGGAGCACGTTCGCCATGTTTTTTTACAAGCTAAGTGCATGTCATGAATGACATGGGAAATGTTCGGCCGTTTTGGTATTCGCTGCAATCATTACATACGTGAATATTCATGCTGCATAATAAATACGTAGGTTCAGTGCATGCACGCTCGCACATACAACATGTACATGTCCACCGGACGGTTTTTGCATAGCCCCGGACACGGCCTACGCGCATTCGCATAACAAATTAAAACAGGTGTGCGAAGGAAGATTGACAGCAAATGTCTTGCTTGAAAAATACTTTTCTGAAGCCAATAATATAACCAAAGAAGGAGTTATTTTAATCTGTAAATTGTAAGTGAGATAACTTTCTCCCCTAAACATCAAATGAAGACTGAGACTGGACGGGAGTCAGATCCCTTTTTGGTGTTAAAATTAGAGTTGATATTTGAAATTTTGGTATATAAACTCACCAAATCCTTTAGCGATTGCAATGCTTTCAAGGAATCCAATGAGGGGAATAATGGCCAGGCCAGCCCGTAGATTCTGTTTAGAGAGAACAGACAATTTTCAATTTACCTACACTTGAAATGGATCGTAAGTCTCGTGCGTAATACAAACTGGGCCCAATTTCATAGCGCTGCTTAGCGGCCGATTTTGTGCTTACTGTGCAATTTCTATTTCATAGCGCTGCTAACCGTAAGCACACGAAAAGGCATGCTAACCTTCCGGTGCTTACCGCACGAAAATAAATGACGTCACAATGCAAATCCACGGTAAACACGCAATATGGCCGCCTCATTTTTCTGCTAACCTGTGAAATACGCTAAGGCTTAAGCAAATTTTTCTGCGACAGTAAGCACGCAAATTTGCTTACCGTTAAGCAGCGCTATGAAATTGGGCCCTGGTGCTGAAGTAGCGCATACCTCCTTCACGTCACAATCCATAAGGATAGAGGCCGCTGGGTATCATCTACCAGGAGCCGGTAGAGCAGAATGCACTACCTTCCCAACTTTTTACGAAGCAAATAATGGTTGTGCCTCACGGGCACACGTGTCATGACCATAGGCCGGTAATGAAAGACCAGGGGTGGATTTCACAAAGGTAGTCCTAACTTAGGACTAGTCCTATAGGCAATGCTAAGAGATAGGACTGGTCCTAAGTTAGGACATGGAGGTAGTAACTCATCCTAACTTAGGACTGGTCCTATCTCTTAGCATTGCCTATGTTAGGACTACCTTTGTGAAATCCACCCCAGCTCGGATCACAGAACAGCGAGATCAGAAATGCGTTGGTTGATATAGTCCTCGGATCAGGAAATATTAGTTTAGAGTAAATTTACATACATTTTAATATGCTATGCTGCAGCAACTTACCGTTAATATACCATCTGCTTGGAAATCCGGAACGGCAAAGGATGGTAGACCCGACGAAACATTACCAGTAATAGTTAATTCACCATCATAACCATAATTATCCAGAGTAAAGGATACACCTGAAGCAAGCACAACCACGACAGCATTGCGTCCTGGAACAAAACAAAGTATTAAGACTAAAGTTGAGGTCTCGAAATCAAATTCGTGGAAAATTACTTCTTTCGAAAACTATGTCACTTCAGATGGAGGCGTTTCTCACAATGTTTTATACCATCAACCTCTCCCCATTACTCCTTACCAAGTGAGGTTTTATGCTGATAATTATTTTGAGTAATTACCAATAGTGTCCACACTGCCTTTAAACTGTGTGTTTTCACAATAGATACAAAAGAGCGAATCAAAATTGGGTCTTAAAATAACAGAAATGTAAATGTTTGGGCAGAATTAGTGTTGTTTTAACACTCTATGGTGTAGAGTAGGATATCAATGAATATGACTCCCCAGGTCAATACACTTTCGATAACGGTTTAGTTAGTGGTTAGCTGATATTCCATCTAAGTTCCATGTTTGATAAAGCTGCTCTATGAAATTGGGCACATGATGGAAGTCCTTGATGATAACAGTGTAGTTTTTCAGCTTTGATATTATCTGCAGTGGCGACTTCTTAATGAAGATTCGATGTGCCGGGACCCTATTAGGAACAGCAGACTAATGTACGTAAACAAATTCTCGGAATGTGCGCATGCAAGAACTACGTCATGGTCATATTTCCAGTCTCCTTTTACTCTATGCTTAAAGGTACTATCTCGTTGCATCTGTCTAAAACAATAAACTGTTTTAGACACGGAGGTATATTCCTTTGACCCGGCCGCTTGAAATGGTCAGCTGTAAAATGTTCACGTAAAATGAGCTCTGTGATTGACCACGTGTAATGGGGGTGGGGTCGGGGGGTTAGAAGGGAAAAAAACTTAACCTGTGCCGAGAATCCAGAGGGCCTTCCATTTTGCTTTCTGTAACCATGGAGATGAGCTGGTCATCTGGTTAATGATGTGCTGACTTTTGTTCTTTGCCAACTAAATAAACGACAACAATGCGATTTTATTTTCCCCGTCAATAAACAAAATTGCAAATCAAATAATTATACGTATTGGAAAATAGCAAGTTGAGGATGACTCACATACAATCTTTCATTGACGATCATGAAGATGAAGATAGCGACGGTAAAAGTGACGTTGACATCAGTGACAATGACAATGACGCTATGGTGTATAGAGACACCGACGACACCACATTCCCTGTGGGACAAGGATTTATGGAGAGATTCTGACAGTGACTGGTGATGAGATGGTGACATTGTGACGGGGGTGTATGTGACGACGGTGACGCTGATGGAAATGACAAAGATAATGGTGTGATTGTGACATTGATGAAGATGCCTTTAAAGGTCTGGGGTACTTTTTGTAACACTAAACACAATGTACACAGGTTAATTACTATAAACTTACACTTAACTTATACAGTTTGAAAAGAATGATAGTAGAAAGCGTCCCTTAAAATATTGCTTGCTGAGGTGCTGTAGTTTTTGAGAAATGAGTATAAAACAATGTCACCAAAGCACCTCAGTAAGTAATATTGAGGGAGGCTTTCTACAATCATTATCTTCAAACAGTGTAAGTTTAGAGACACTTGACACTATTGGTAAATGTCAGTTGGTCGTCGAAGTTGCGAGATAATAATGAAAGAAAAAACACCCTTGTCACACGAAGTTGTGTACTTTCAGTTGCTTGATCTCGAGACCTCAAAATCTCATTCTGAGGTCTCGAAATCAAATTCATGGAAAATTACTTCTTTCTCGAAAACTAAGTTACTTCAGAGGGAGCCGTTTCTCGCAATGTTTTACACTATCAACCTCTCCCAATTACTCGTTACCAAGTAAGGTTTTATGCTAATAATTATTTTGAGTAATTACCAATAGTGTCCACTGCCTTAAATTTATCTATGGACATTGTGTTTTGTGTTACAAGAGGTACTTAAATCCTTTATATGTTATTTTTTAATGAACTAGCGCCGTGTGACAGTGATTTCTGACTTATTTTAATTTAAAAAAAAAAAACATAATGTAAAACTCGCTATGGCCGTGCGCACAATCGGCATGCAAGGGGTTCTGTGTGAAATTCGAGTCAAACCAACATAATGGTTTAAAAAAAACACAAGATTGTTAAAAATATGCGTTACACAAAACTTCCTATATCATAGTTACAAGTATTCCACACACATCCATCTTGTAATTGACTTGTTTTTTCGTAGTAGGCCAACTCGGTTTCCCGAGATTCAGATTTTAAAGTTTGCGTTTGTTTTACCATTGAAGGGAAGACATTTTACATGCCAAATAATGTTTATATTTGATTTGATACTATTATGAAGCAAAAAGTCTTTAAAAATATTGTTCAGTATTTTAGTTTGAGCATTGATTCATAAATGGGGAAATTGTGGTGCGACCGTAGTGCAAGGGGGGGGGGGTATCCCTATAGCTAACTCACCCTTAACACAATCAACACAATAATGCAGCTGAATCCTAGAGTTGCATCTTGCCATCTAACCAACAGGAGAAACACACAGCCATTAAAGACACTGGACACTATTGGTATTTGTCAAAGAGACACTTGGTGTATCTCAACATATGCATAAAATAAAAAACCTGTGAAAATTTGAGCTCAATTGGTCATCGAAGTTGCGAGATAATAATGAAAGAAAAAACACCCTTGTCACACGAAGTTGTGTGCTTTCAGATGCTTGATTTCGAGACCTCAAATTCTAAACTTGAGGTCTCGAAATCAAATTCGTGGAAAATTACTTTTTTCTCGAAAACTACGTCACTTCAAAGGGAGCCGTTTCTCACAATGTTTTATACTATCAACCTCTCCCCATTACTCATTACCTAGTAAGGTTTTATGCTAATAATTATTTTGAGTAATTACCAATAGTGTCCACTGCCTTTAAATTATTATCAAATCAGTCAATATTTTATTACAATTCAGATTCACCCAATTGAGTTCGGTTTGACCCGTTTCAATGGGGGACTTTTTGAAAGCTCTGCCACTAGAGGGCAGCAGACCTACCAGGTAAGAGTGCACAACTCCTATAGCAAACAATGGTAAATGCTAAACATTCAAAAATACTCAAAAAATATTTAGAAGTCTCTCAGCCTCTTGAAAATTAAATCAGATACATTGTCATACAACTAAACTTCAGATTTCTTCTCAAGTTTTGGTAGGTCAGCATTTTGGATTTTTTGCTAATTACCCTAGAAGAAACACTCCCCAAAACTCATGCACACCGCTTGTTATCCTTGGGGAACTCGTGTCCAGTACGTCCTGTTCCAGAACAGTTTGGTTTATGCTGGCGTTGTGTTATGAAAAACGAAATACAGTTTGGCTAAATCTAAAATACAAAATCTAAAACACGCAAAACACAAGGTATTTGCTGTCAGTGACCGTCACTCATGCTTCTCCTATCCCTAAGTTGTTGACATTACCTGGTGAAGAGCGCCCTCTCTTGGTGATTGGCAGATAGTCTAAAGTTTCCCAATATTACTGGGGATTCCAAATGGCGAGGTGACCTCATATTGCGTAAAAAAAACAGTAGGCCTAAATGCAAATATCAAAACTAAAAATACACTATGCCGTGTTTCACAAGGTTGAACATTTAGACAATAATTTTGTAAAGGCCCCCAATGTAGATTTTGTTATATCGCCGATCCGTAATTGAAATACACTTTCTGAGAGACGTTACCGACACAGTTATGTTTCTCAGATTCAAACTTTGGGGATAATAACTGATATCTTTGTCCATAAAAAAAAACATTTATATAGCGCCAAATCCATTAAAAATGCTCCCAGGCGCTTTACAACAAGAAAATTTTTACCACAAAAACAAAATAATTAAAAGGTCCAAAATAAGATTCATAAAATATGATCATAAAACAGAAAGATATACATGTACAAGTAAAAAGATGAATATATAGTCAATCAAACACATTTGGTTAAAGACACCGAAACATTTTTGATCCAGTAAAAAAATATATATTCTAGGCATACCAGGCTGCTGTACTTCTAACCAAATAAGTTTCTATATTGTTATTGCCATTTATTTCAAGAGTGATTAGCACACCTTAAGAAAGCAAGTTCGTGTCGAACTCGTGTTTTACACGTACATCATTGTTTTTCTAACCAACGGGGAGCTCCCTTGCATTGTACATATTATTTACGTCATGCACGCTGACAAACATACGGAAACTTTTTCTTCAAAATAAATAAATTCTTGTAATATTGTTTTTTTTAGCTGTTCCGAACTTTAGTCGGAACAGCTATTGAAATCGTCAAGATTTTTATTTGTTATTATTATTATTAGCTGTTCCGACGTAGTGGTCGGAACAGCTATTGAAATCGTCAAGATTTTTATTTGTTATTATTATTATTATTATTATTATTATTTGTATCCGTCAAAAGCCCATAGGTTTAACCAGGGCATTTTGTTAAAGCCAAAAATCATACTTGGCTTAGTATAAAAGAGTCAGACCATATATCATATTAAAGCTTAGGTCTTGAAGTTGTAGTTAAATGTAATTTGCATAAATTAAATAATTAATTAACTAAGTTATAACGACATGAATATTTAATTAGCCAATCTTTAGATTGCCATATCTCACAAACTATACGTCCGATCGCAATTTTTTTTTCAATTTTGTACTTTGTGGGTACTGTATAACTATTCCATGGCCTTAAAATCCGGACGACGTCACCATGACGTCATGTATTGCACGTTTTGTGTCTGTGCACAAACACAATGGCTCTACAAATGTCAACATTTAAATGGTCAAAAACTTAATAACTTCAAAATTATTTATCTGTTTGTTTCCTGAATTTGATATTTTGTGTCAAAAAATACACTGATTCTAAAAATAATGGTTTCCGTTCATTAAAACCAATCAAGGGACGTCTATCATTAACGAATAAATTAAAATCTTGCCGTCATCGGTACAACGTAGTACTTCTGGATGTAGTCACTAAACTGCGTGCAGTCGCTTTCATGTGGCTGTACACTGTCTCTATGGGTGGTTGCAATACAGTGTGGACCTGTTTTCATTGAGGACTTACTTGAGGGGAGTCTACCACGCTGTCCTGATGTTGGCATCGATGTATTTTTTTTCCTAATCATGTTCTGGACATACTGCATTGGATTTGTACACAACCAATAGGCATACATTGGAATCCTACGATGGTTCAGGGTTTTCGTTAAAATGATGTACGTTCTAATAGGTTTTTTTTAAAAGGCATTGGATTGGGGTAAGTTACACACCATCGTGTACCTTATGAAATTTGTTAGTACGAAAAACACAATTTTAAAACTGTGACGTCATCACGTGATAATTTATGATAATTAGAAGCTTTAATGAGTTTTTCTTTGCAGCACTATATCTCAAGAAGTGAACGGCCGAATTCAAAGTTTTTTTCAGTAATATACTCCTTAGGCATGATAGATTTGCATTGGGTAACCGTGACCCCGATTTGACCTCTACTTCCGGGTCAACCGGAAGTGGGACCATATCTCAAGAGTTACACAACCGATTTACTTTTTTTCTTCAGTTAAAGACTGCTTAGGCATTAAATTTTGTTGAGGAAAATTCGTGACCCCATTTTGACCTCTTCTTCCGGGTAAACCGGAAGTGGGACCATATTTCAAGAACTACACAACCTATTTTCAAACTTTTTTCAGTTGTAGACTACTTAGACATTAAATATTAACTTTGAAAACTGTGACCTTGTGTTGACCTTTATTTCCGGGTCAACCGGAAGTGGGATCATTTCTCAAGAACTATACAACCGATTTTTTAACTTTTTCAGTTATAGACTTCTTAGGCATTAAATATTAACTTTGAAAACCATGACCCCCATGTTGACCTTTTCTTCCGGGTCAACCGGAAGTGGGACCATATCTTAAGAACTACACAAACGATTTTCAATTTTGTTTTGGTTATTTACTCCTTTGACATTGGAAATTCGCATTGGCTGGCCGTGACCCCATGTTGACCTTTACTTCCGGGTCAACCGGAAGTGGGACCATATCTTAAGAACTACACAACCGTTTTAGACTCCTTAGGCATCAAAAATAAAATTAGAACAACCGTGCCCCAAATTTAACCTGTACACAACCGATTTTCAAACTTTTTTTACAGTTACAGACTCCTTGGTCATTTTAGCACTTAATCCAAGCAAAATAACACGGAACAGCTGTGTGTTTGTTCACAAACACCTAATGTCCAGTTATTATTATTATTATTATTATTCTTTGTTTCTCCCTAAATCCCATAGCGTTTGTACACGTTTTTGTGGCAGCCTAATCTCCTAAACCATAATACGAAAGAGTGAGTTTATTATACCAAATTGAAGCTTAGAACATAAGCTTAATTCTTATCGTAAAAAATGCTAAAATTGTTAATAAAAAGCCTTAATTAAGCTTATGAATATTTAATTAGCAAACCAAGTTAACACCATATCTCAAAAAGTAGACCGCCGATCCTGAAACTTTTTTCAGCTATACACTAGTCAGGTCCTGTTAAAGGAACACGTTGCCTTGGATCGGACGAGTTGGTCAAAACAAAAGCGTTTGTAACCGTTTTTTATAAAATGCATATGGTTGGAAAGATGTTTTAAAAGTAGAATACAATGATCCACACAAGTTTGCCTCGAAATTGCGTGGTTTTCCTTCTACTGTGCGAACTAACATGGTCGGCCATTTATGGGAGTCAAAATTTTGACCCCCATAAATGGCCGACGTGTTAGTCGACAAGGTAAAAGGAAAACCACGCAATTTCGAGGCATGTTTGTGTGGATCATTGTATTCTACTTTTACAACATCTTTCTACCCATATGCATTTTATAAAAAACGGTTACAAACGCTTTTCAAAGACCAAGTCGACCGATCCAAGGCAACGTGTTCCTTTAAGGTGATTTCTGACATAACATTTTGGACGACGTCACCATGACGTCATGTAATGCACGTTTTGTGTCTGTGCACAAACACAATGGCTCTTCAAATCTACACTTTGAACTGGTCAAAAACACAATAACTTCAAAATAATTTATCTGTTAGTTTCCTAAATATCATATTATGTGTAGAAAAACAGACTGATTCTAATAAGATTTGTTTCAGTCCATAAAAGCAATCAATGTTCGTCTATTAACTAATTAATCAATTAGAATCTTGGCGTCATGGGTACAACGTAGTACTTCATAAACTGGGTACAGTCACTTTCATTAGGATGTTTAAACTTTTCTATAGCTCTTGCAATACACTGCGGACCTGTATGGGTTGAGGCATCCCGGGGAGAGTCTAAGACGATGATGTCGTGATGTTGGCATCTTTTTATTTGTTTTTGAAAAATGTCAACTTGTAACTAATTAACCACATGACCCTCATTTGCATATTAAATTAGAAAATCTTTGCAGCACCATATCTCAAGAAGTACACAGCCGATTTTAAGAGTGTTTGTAACTAAAGACTCTTTGGGGATTGAAAATTAATTTTGAAAAACCGTGACCTCAAGTCGACCCCTACTTCCGGGTCGACCGGAAGTGGGACCATATCTCAAGAACTACACAACAGATTTTTAAACTTTTTTCAGTTATAAACTCCTTAGGCATAAAATATTACTTTTGACAAACCGTGACCTCAAGTTGATCTCTACTTCCAGGTCAACCGGAAGTGGGACCATATCTCAAGAAATATACAACCGATTTTCAAACTTGTTTTCAGTTATAGACTCCTTGGGCATTCAAGAGTAGTTTGAAACACATTTGACCCCATTTTGACCTTTACTTCCGGGTCAACCGGAAGTGGGCCCATATCTCAAGAAGTACAAAGCCAATGTTCAAACTTCAGTTATAGACTCTAAGGCAATAAATATTAACTTTGAAAAACGGTGACCCTATGTTGACCTCTACTTCTGGGTCAACCGGAAGTGGGACTATATATCAAGATCTTCACAACCGATTGTTTTAACTTTTTCAGTTATAGACTCCTTGGCATTTCAGATTAGTCTTTGGTAGCTGTGGGCCCATTTTGACCTTTACTTGCGGGTCAACCGGGAAGTGTGACCTAATATCAAGAGCTACACAACTTGTTTTAATTTTTTTCAGTTATAGATTCCTTGGGCAATGAAGCACATAATCCAAGCAAAACATCACGGAACAGCTTCGTGTTTGTTCACAAACACTTAATGTCTAGTTATTATTATTATTATTATTATTATTATTATTTGTATCCGTCAAAACCCCATAGGTTTAACCAGGGCATTTTGTTAAAGCCAAAAATCATACTTGGCTTAGTATAAAAGCGTCAGAACCTATATCATATTAAAGCTTAGGTCTTGAAGTTGCAGTTAAATGTAGTTTGCATAAATTAAATAATTAATTAACTAAGTTATAACGATATGAATATTTAATTAGCCAATCTTTAGACTGCCATATCTCACAAACTATTCGTCCGATCGCAATTTTTTTTTCAATTTTGTACTTTGTGGGTACTGTATAACTATTCCATGGGCTTAAAATCCGGACGACGTCACCATGACGTCATGTATTGCACGTTTTGTGTCTGTGCACAAACACAATGGCTCTTCAAATGTCAACATTTAAATGGTCAAAAACTTAATAACTTCAAAATTATTTATCTGTTTGTTTCCTTAATTTGATATTTTGTGTCAAAAAATATACTGATTCTAAAAATAATGGTTTCCGTTCATTAAAACCAATCAAGGGACGTCTATCATTAACGAATAAATTAAAATCTTGCCGTCATGGGTACAACGTAGTACTTCTGGATGTAGTCACTAAACTGCGTGCAGTCGCCTTCATGTGGCTGTACATTGTCTCTATGGGTGGTTGCAATACAGAGTGGACCTGTTTGCATCGAGGACTTACTTGAGGGGAGTCTACCACGCTGTCCTGATGTTGGCATCATTGTATTTTTGTTTTCCTAACCGTGTTCTGGACATACTCCATTGGATTTGTACACAACTAATAGGCATACATTGGAATCCTACGATGGTTCAGGGTTTTTGTTCAAAACGAATGTGCGTTCTAATAGGTATTTTGTAAAAGGCATTGAATTGGGGTAAGTTATACACCATCGTGTACCTTATGAAATTTGTTAGTACGAAAAACACAATTTTAAAACTGTGACGTCATCAGGTGATTATTTATGGTAATTAGAAGCTTTAATGAGTTTTTCTTTGCAGCACTATATCTCAAGAAGTGAACGGCCGAATTCAAAGTTTTTTTCAGTAATAGACTCCTTAGTCATGATAGATTTGCATTGGGTAACCGTGATCCCGATTTGACCTCTTATTCCAGGTCAACCGGAAGTGGGACTATATCTCAAGAGTTACACAACCGATTTAATTATTTTCTTCAGTTATAGACTCCTTAGGCATTAACTTTTGTTGGGGAAAATTCGTGACCCCATTTTGACCTCTTCTTCCGAGTCAACCGGAAGTGGGACCATATCTCAAGAACTACACAACCGATTTTCAAACTTCTTTCAGTTTTAGACTACTTAGACATTAAATATTAACTTTGAAAACTGTGACCTAGTGTTGACCTTTATTTCCGGGTCAACCGGAAGTGGGATCATTTCTCAAGAACTACACAACCGATTTTTAAACTTTTTCAGTTATAGACTCCTTAGGCATTAAATATTAACTTTGAAAACCATGACCCCCACGTTGACCTTTTCTTCCGGGTCAACCGGAAGTGGGACCATATCTTAAGAACTACACAACCGATTTTCAATTTTGTTTTGGTAATTAACTCCTTTGACATTGGACATTCGCATTGGCTAGCCGTGACCCCATGTTGACCTTTACTTCCGGGTCAACCGGAAGTGCGACCATATCTTAAGAACTACACAACCGATTTTAAATCTTTTTCAGTTTTAGACTCCTTAGGCATTCAAAATCGAGCTTGAGTTATCGTGACCCAGTATTGACCTTTACTTCCCGGAAGTTGGATCATATCTCAAGAACTACACAACCGATTTTTTTACTTTGGTTAAACTTATTCCAAATAATGACCATGATGTCATGTTGACCTTTAGTTCTGGGTTTTAAAGATCATTTCGATTCAGTATTAGATAAAAGACAAGGTAATCACATGTCATAAAGCTGTTATGTGTGGGTTTTATTAAAGCATAGAATACTTTTATTAACAAAACATTCTGGAACAGCTTTGTGATTGTTCACAATCTCTAGTTCTTCTTTTTAATCTCGTCATTGTTAGCTTTTGCAGATAGTGTTCATTTTGAGTTCATAATGTCAATATTATTGCCTGTGACTTCTGTATGTTTACCATTGAACATGGTAAGGGACTTTCCCGTCATGTGTAAACATTCAAACAGGATCACATTGTAAAGGCTTGGATATTGAGAAAAGGTAAACACTGAATACAGTGTTTACTTTTTCAACTGCAGAAAATACAATGAACCAGGTGCGACTTCCATTATGTTTAACAGTGACTTTCCTGACCCGGAAGTTATCAGGCCCCTGGTAGGCCTACCCGGATCCTGCATGGTCCAGGGTGATTTTAGAGGGGTTGATTCCAATGCGGCCTTAAAGGAACACGTTGCTTTGGATCGGTCGAGTTGGTCTTTGAAAAGCGTTTGTATTCATTTGTTATCAAATGCATATGATTAGACAAATATTTTAAAAGTAGAATACAATGATCCACACAAGCATCACTCGAAATTGCGTGGTTCTTCCTTTACCTCGTCGACTAACACGTCGGCCATTTATGGGAGTCAGATTTTTGACTCCCATAAATGGCCGACCATGTTAGTTCGCAAAGTAAAAGGAAAACCACGCAATTTCGAGGCAAATGTGTGTGGATCATTGTATTCTACTCTTAAAACATCTTTCTAACCATATGCATTTTATAACAAACGGTTACAAGCGCTTTTCAAAGACCAACTCGACCGATCCAAGGCAACGTGTTCCTTTAATAGTAATACTAATAAGCAGTTCTTATTTTTCATATCCTGTTTTAATTGTTTCGTCGCTGCTGATGTTGTTTTCTATTATCGATCTAGCCTGAACATCGGACGTCACATCTTGAGGCCCGTGAATAACGCCAGAGATCTGGGCCCAATTTCATAAAGCTGCTAAGCACCAACATTTGCTTAGCATGAAATTTCTTCCTTCATAAAAACAGGACTATCGACTAAATTTCCATTTGTTGCGTAACGCTTGTTACTGGTATTCAGCTGTTGTTTGCTTATCCTGAAAATCACGTGGAAAATTGGGTGTTATCCTGTTTTTATCAAGGAAGAAATTTCATGCTTAGCTAACTGTTGTGCTTAGCAGCTCTATGAAATTGGGCCCAGGGCTCAAAGCAGAAAAACCTGCTAAGCACAGGAAAATCTTGCTTAGCAAGAACAGGTTACCAGCCAACATTCCATAAGTTTACATTGTTACGACTGGTGCCCCACTCATTTTGTGCTTAGCAGAGAAATCTGTCAAGCAGTATTTTATGCTAAGCAGCTTTTTGAAATTGGGCCCCGGGCACATTTCCTGGTTCTGCTTAGCACCGAGCGGTCAGGGCTGTGGATACAAACTCTGTGTAAGTTACAGAATGAGGGTTTGAATCCTGACCTGATGTTGAGCACATCGCGTACATAATCACCTTTGACCTCGCATCATTTCACGTTTATGGAGATTTGCAGTTAAATTCGACGAACATCATAAAAGCCTGTTCTTATCCTTGCGGATAAGGACATGCATCGGGGACCAGTCTAATGTTTACCTTGTTTCACCAATGTTGTTCACTAAGTTAAGGAAGTCGTATGTAAAAACATCTGAGTGGAACTGTATGCCGAGCATGTTTTTGATTTGACCAAAGCCGATAGTCACCGCTGAAGCTGACGTGAAACCAGATATAACCACTGATGAAATGTAGTTTGTTACAAACCCTAGACGGAGGAAAAAATCTTAAACTTAATTTTTTGCCACTTGTCAGTTTTATTCTAAACCATGTAAAATATTAATTCTTGAAACCACCATTTTGCTGTGAACTCCTTTTGTACACAAATTGATTTACACGGAAGTGCTCAGGAGTAACAAGGTAACTGATTAATACAACTAATTATGTCCGACATGGGTATGGTTCATATGGGTCATTATTGGTTTTAACGTAATGCAGATTTTAAGGCCAATTTAATGAAAAAATATACACCTGTGAAATTTTCATCTGAATAGTGGCTACTTGTTAAGAAAACAGAAAGAAACAAGAGTCACAAGAGTATTTCCATGAGTACGTCAAAAGTTTAGCGAGGTGAGACAGTCGGTAGGCCGGCCTATACAATTGCATCTCTGGCCGCAGCGTTCACAAACAGTTTTCTGTTTTTGGTTATTCGGGAAGGAAGGCGGGAGGGGTAAGAGTGTTATTAACAACTAGATTTTTATCATGGAGCGACCATTTTCATTTTCTCATGTATTCAAATAAATGTAACCAAATCGAGGCTGGTCTTTTTTAAACGATGAATATTTAGCATCGAGTATGGATACAGCTGGGAGCATGACCGAAGAGAGAATAAACTGTGCTCATTTTCGATACCTTAAAGGCAGTGGACACTATTGGTAATTACTCAAAATAATTATCACCATAAAACCTTTCTTGATTCTTAGTAATGGGGAGAGGTTGATAGTATAAAACATTGTGAGAAACGGCTCCCTCTGAAGTGCCATAGTTTACGAGAAAAAAAGTAATTTTCCACGAATTTGATTTCGAGCCCTCAAGTTTAGAACATGAGGTCTCGAAATCAAGCATCAGAAAGCACACAACTTCGTGTGACAAGGTTGTTTTTTCTTTTATTATCTCGCAACTGCTACGACCGATTGAGCTCAAATTTTCACAGGTTTGTTATATGCATATGTTGAGATACACCAAGTGAGAAGACTGGTCTTTGACAAATACCAATAGTGTCCACTGGCTTTAAGGAGACCCATGAAAAAAATGGGAAAAAAGAAGAAAAAAAGGACTCCATCCAGTGGAATTTTTAAGACTTGGTTGCTCCACAAGGAAGATTGTGTATATTGTGTATAAAGTATATACGGGAAACTATTCAGTGGAAAGGACAAAGGAAATATAAAAAAATCTCAATAAGGATTATTTTCTTTAGATTGTGTGTTTATACTAACCTAAGTGTAAGATTCCCATAGCAATCTGAATGACACCAGCGAAGAACGCTAATAAGACAGCGTACGTCGGATCGTTCAAGTCGGCCCCAGTACTAAGCGGTCTGCCGTAGTCGGCCACTAGCAACGACATGATTGCTGTAGGGCCGACTGTGACGTCTTTGGACATGCCGAATATGCAGTACACGAAACAACCCATAAAAGCAGAGTACAGACCATACTAATAAATGAAGAAAGATATATACATTTCAGATATAAGTCGCTTTTATGATCTTTACGACCACTTTTCAGCAAAGACAATTCAATATGCATTCAAATTCATAAAATTTCCCCTAATACACTCAAACATAGGGTTTCGTTTTCAGCCTTTAATAATGCATTCAATTTCGTTTTTGTGCACATAATTCAGATTTCAATTGTAGTTAATCTATTTGACAATTCTTAACTTGTTGAATGATTGGTTGACCAGCTCTTGTTGCTGTGTTTCAATAGATTTGAATTATCTTATTTTGACAGTGGATATACTAAACTGGTGAAATTGAATCAATCCTTTTGACTGCTGAATGCTGATTCAACAGAGCATTCATTACTAGTATGCTCCCTCTTCGCTTCTGTGCGAATACAAAACAGTTTATAACTTATGTTATAGAAGACCAAAAAACACATACTTCTGTTAGAAGACCAATAAACACACACTGAGACACAATTAGTATGGTTCTGATAAATTCATGTTACATTATTGGTGTAGCATGGGAGAGGGCCGGCATTAGGCTGCTCTGTTATGCATTATACGCCTCTCTTAATATTTGTTCATGGCGTCATAACTTACCCAAAATGCGGCTATGGGCGCACGCCCGCCACAACTTGCAGTGGCTGCGCCTATAGCCTCGTTTTGGGTTAGATTGTGACGTACATGCATGTATAAGAGAGACGTATTGTAACGAAAGTGGGTTCTTTTCTATTGGAGGGAGGGGAGGGGGTTGAGATAGACTTACCACTAGGGGCAGCTTGGCTATATTCGCATAGGCAAGCCCCTGTGGGATCACAGTGAGCCCAACAGTCAATCCAGCTATGACGTCATTGATGATGTTGTTCGGTCTGTATTTTGGCAGCCATCTTGTAATAGGGAATCTGTCTCTCCATGTATCTAGGGAGAAGACGTAGTCCTTGACAGCACTTGTCATCTTCTCTCGATAACGACCAGGTGGCATGGTTACCAATCTTGGTGTCTTCCACTTTATCCCTAAGAATAACCTGTAGATTGCACACAGTGAATATTGTTTTAAAGGGTCTATAAAACTTTTGTAGGACAAAAAACACAATGTCCACAGATACACTAAACTTACACAGTTTGAAGATAATGATAGTAGAAAGCTTCCCTGAAAATATTACGTGCTGAGGTGCTGTAGTATTGGGGAAATGAGTAAAACAATGTCATGAAAATAATTTTCGTCTCATGAGACGAAAATTATTTTAATCATTTACAAACGTATTTTCATGACATTGTTTTACTCATTTCTCAAAAACTACAGCACCTCAGCACGTAATATTTGAAGGGAAGCTTTCCACTATCATTATCTTCAAACCCTGTAAGTTTAATGTAAATCTATGGACATTTTGAAAAAGTACCCAAATCCTTTAAGAAACTATTCAGGCACTGGACATTATTGAGATTCGTCAGCAACAGGAATGCCCCCATCTCATACAATGCCCCCTTGCCGTTTCTTTGCGCAGATTTGCCATCATTTTGTCGTAATATTTATGTGACCACTTTTCTTACAAAATCTAGTATAGGTTTCCCCGGCCAATATAAGTTAACAAAATATGCAAATTTATTAACACGCATCCACGCATGTTTCCTAAAGCCACTAAAATGTTAGGGTTTTTTTTCTAGAAAAATACCTTTATTCTCGTTTTCGTGCACATATCCCCGTTATTTCTCTCATTCAGATTTGTTTCAGTCATTTTTTTTTTTTTCATTTTATGTATTCAAGACTTTACTTTGGTAACTCTTTATGGAATTGAATGGTTAACAAGCTCTTGCTGCTGGCTTTTGTGGAATTGAGTTTTGCGGCCGAATGAAATTGAATTAAATAACGCCAAACTTGGGGAAAATTCCCCCTTTTGACTGTTGAATGCTATTTCAACAAAACAAATTTGAAATAGCCTGTGTTCAGTTGATTTGATTTTTGTTTGAATTAAACGACGAAACCTAGGCTACAATTAAGAAGTATTGCTCTTCGGTGCGAGCAAAGGAACTCATTTATGCTGCAACTTCGTTTTCGAGGTATAGGGTATACTGGTTATTATTTTTGTGTAAACTGTAATGATGATATACATCACAAAATATTGAGAAAGGCTTATACACTTTCTATTATGATATTTTTTTTAAAGTTCCTTATTTGTCTTGTCAGCTCAAACAAGATCGTCAACAATTTGCCAACAAGTTCCCATATCACACAACGCCCCTTACCTTTTTTCCGCACCTTTTGCCCAGATTTGCCATTATGTCTTGATAATAGACATGAAACCCCCTTTTTACAAAAAAATCTTACAAATAAATATTTAAACATTATAGGTTCATTTTCAACTACAACTTCACTTTTTTGGGGGGGGGGGGGGGGGTAATTCATAGCAACTTGTATTCAACATGTTAAAATAATGGTGCTATTTTATTTAATAAAATATTTCAGGGAGACGTGAACAAATCCAGCTGAAATGAGGCGGGAATGTAGATGTCTACCCCTTGTTGCTCAATGACAACATTGTCTGATACATTTTAAAAATGTATAGCCTGAGAAAATTAGATATTTTCATAAAATTGGAGCATGTTTTTCACAGTTTGGAGGAGAAATGGTAAATAAAATGTTTGCTTTAAAATCTTTCGTTAGCAATCTTTAGAAATTTGAAAGTAACAAACAAATAACATTTAATCATAAACCTGTTTTCAATAGGAGTCTTACTTACCCTCCACGTAAAGAACTAAATAAATGGCTGTCAAAATTTCTTCACAGTGGCTTCCAATTCGCTGGACCTTCTGCTTGTTTTAACACCGAGTGATTTATCTAAACTGTAATGCAAAAATCTCGATTTGCGGCAGTTTTATTATACAGGACAGCAATAATTGATTGAGGCCGTTGGTGTCCTCATGGTTGAACGTTCAAACTAAGAATGATAACACCGGTAAACAGGGGAAGCTTATTCTAAACAACTTTTAAAACACTCAGACGCGGCTGTGGTGGTTTGTAGGAGGCATAATCACACCCCCTTTTGCTATGTATTTAATTATTTCTCCTTTTGAGTGGTCAACACAATTAATATTGAGCTGTTTCCTTATTATTCAACCAAAGGTGCCTGCTATTAATATTTATGGGGGAGCCCCAATTATAGGCATGAGTGTTTACATATGGCTGTTATCAAAGCGTGTGAACAGAACAGCCCACCCAGGTATTGCACACATCTAAAACACTTCCGGGTCCGGGTCAGTAACTTCAGGGTCAGAAATTGACCCGGATTCCAAATCCCAGGGCCTGACCCATTTCTTTTTTTAGGCTGATCCTGAAAGTTGCTTTAAAAATGGGATTTTAACTCAATTCTGTGCGCGTCAGTTTGACTCATTTCTGTGTCATTTTGACACACAGAATCCCGGTCATCTTTGTCTCGGGTCAGGCTCCATGGGGCCCAAATTAATGTTAACATAACTAAAACAAGGCTGGAAAAATCACATTTTATAATATAATTGGCTTTTCGTCATTGATTTGTATGTGTATTATTTGTGTACATAAGAAGAATTACAATGTGCACTTGCCATGTCACACGAGCCAACATGCAACAGTTCCAGGCAACCCGAAACAATAATTCAGTTACAAACTGCAGTTTCATTTTGAGTACAGCTTGCTATAAAACAACAATCATCTCCTCAGTTTTGCAGCCGGTTTTACGAAACGCTAGGATTAATCCTATATCGAGTTAGGACGAGTCGAACTATGTCCTAACTTACGATGGGTTCAATGCGTTACGTCTCTGGAGTACGGAACTTAACTCGTCTTAAGATTTCACAAAGATTTCAGACTAGTCTTATCTCGAGTTAGGACGATGAGTTACTCATCCTAACTTAGGACTAGCCACACGTTTTTTTTTAATATCTCCTAGGACTAGTCCTAACTCTTTGTGAAATCAGCCAATCAACGGCTGTGCTGCCAAATTTCCTTCTCATTATATACAGGGGGGTTATTGACCCAAACGGTTGCCTGAAAAATTGCACTTATAGTGTGACCATATTATTGCCTTTTAAGGCTTAAAGGCAGTGGACACTATTGGTAATTACTCAAAATAATTATTAGCGTAAAACCTTTCTTGGTGACGAGCAATGGGGAGAGGTTGATGGTATAAAACATTGTGAGAAATGGCTCCCTCTGAAGTGACATAGTTGTCGAGAAAGAAGTAATTTTCCGCGAATTTGATTTCGAGACCTCAAGTTTAGAACTTGAGGTCTCGAAATCAACTATTTAAACGCACACAACTTCGTGTGACATGAGTATTATTTCTTTCATTATTATCTCGCAATTTCGATGACCGATTGAGCTCAAATTTTGACAGGTTTGTTGTTTTATGCATATACTTAGATACACCAACTGTGAAGGCTAGTCTTGGACAATTACCAATAGTGTCCACTGCCTTTAAACCTATCACATCACAGCGGATGGCAATGTTTTCATCCTCTCATTCAAATTAATAATCCAATCGAGGGGGATTGTCTGACACCCACCCCCCCCCCACCCCCGACAGGTTGCCTTTTGCATAGATTTTATTCAACGTTCTCGTGCGAGAGGTCCATATAGCTATAAGTGGTCCCGCGTGCGGAACAGGTTTGGGATGGGGGGATGCAGAGCAGTTTTCTAGCGATGGCACGGAATTAATTGGGATTTGAGTCAAGTCTACCTTTTGCAGGCCGTCTCATCCATCCAGGGGTTCGGAAGTCCAGCATACGAACCATTCACCCATTGCTGATTAAATTGCTTATCTCATATTGTTCAAAAGGGACATGACCCGGATATGTCTTCACTGCACATGATAGAACCCCTGTTTTTAGCAAAAGGACTCCAGCGTCAAGTGGGAAAACAAGCATTGTAATTTTTGTTTGCCAGCATACTTTAGTTTTTGAAATACCCTTGTGGCAGAAAATTCTGTGCCAACCCACTTAGTCTGGTCCCCTGCCCAAAGATTCCTTGACGTCTCTTGTTAAAAATCTTAGGTCAGGTATCACCCACGGTTAAAAATAGAGCATGACGCAACTTGTCAGGGTCGGGGGTCATCTCCGGGGAAACCATGTCTGCACGTACTACTAGTTGCGATAACGTAACCCTCCTCCCAACGGCCGCCAGGCCGGAGGGTTACGAGATTAATTTGATCGTCAATTAATGACAATCTGGTTCAACACGTATAATTTCGACAGCTATAGTCACCAGATTTTTTCCCATTTTTACCACTTTTAAAAATCATGAAACTTAATCCTCAATCAATGTCTAATGAACACTCAAGTCAAAACACCCTTGAAAAAATATTTTTGAAGAAAAAGGACAAAAACTTACCAGATCCCGGAGCGATTTCCCAGAATTATATTTTGAACAACGCTTTATTTAGGCACAACGCCTGCATTGGCAATAACTGGCATAAAAACTCCTGGATCTACGGCCGACAGGTCTGGACTGACATTACGAGTCCGTACCGAACATGAACGATACTGTCCGAATGTTGACGACAACACGTTCGGAACATTTCGGATAACTTCGAAAGAGGAGGAATTCCTCCTTATTGGTCACGTGATTTTGGGTGATACCGGACCCTAAATTCGACAGAGCCTAGTCGGAGATTTTTGGGTCTGGGAACCAGACTACAACCCACTAACCCCCCCCCCCCCCCAAAAAAAGAAAAAAAATTAATAATAATAATAGCTAATAATATATAGTGCGCCCTCTTTTGAACCGACTTTCTTCCCTCAGAGTCCATGGAGGGGCGGAGAGGTGGGGGGGGGGGTCACACAGAATATTTCCCTAGGACACCGTTTTTTATTGTTTATTATAACACACCTCTTGCTTTTTCTGTATTATGGTTGGCTGAAACACGGTTACGTGGGATAAACTAATATGCACACACATGCAATGAGGTAACTAGTGGAGGTCCCCCTCCTAAGGAAGGGGACCTCCACTAGTTAGAGGGGGACCTCCACTAGTTACCTCATTGCATGTGTGTGCATATTAGTTTATCCCACGTTAAAATACCCTCTCCGAGCTCCGAGGGACTTTGAGATGCTTTGAAAAGTTTGAGCATTCTACCTCCATGCTTTGAGTGACCAGAAGAGCGACCTATTTCCTGAGGCCGAAGGCCGAGGGAAAGTTTACGTCCACTATACTTGGAATATTAACAATATCAGAAAAAAGGGGGAAAATGTAATTTCCATAGTTATTACAAAACGGAAACGTGAGACTTGGAAAGAAGTCTAAAAATAGCGTGGAAAAAAAAATATTGTGTTTCTTGCCAATTAAGTCACAATATATTGTGACACAAATTAATTTCAGACTTTTGATAATTTCAGACTTTTGATTCCATCTAATAGATAAAACACCAAAACACATATAAATTTGTACGTATCTTTTTAGTATCTAGAGTTGATTTCACTTAGTTTGGCTGTGCAACATGGTTCTACGCGTGCAGTGTACCGAGATAAATGCCCTTCGACAAAAATGGTGCAGAAATGTAAATAAGTAACAAGATTATTTTTCTTTGGGGCCTCACGTGTCGTCGCATGTGAATAATACGCACTTTTTATAACGTGTACATCGCGGCCACGGTCGTCTGCGGTGTGGACGAACACGTGAGTAGAATTTCCATTATTTTGATCATTTTCTTAACCTTTTGCCTAGCTGTGTGTAATGTGTGTGTGACATAAGGTGGTCAAGAACGCGTAACATCATTGTCAAGCTATCGATGTGAAACTATAGGTATTCCAACCATGCTAGACAAAATTGTTTCACTATAAACTGTTTTGTTGTTTTTTATATTGCCAATATTATTGGGTCTTTCAGTTCACACTCACAGCTGGGATTGATTGTTCGGATGTGCTGAGACCGAGGTGAGTACTTTAACAGTTTTCTCTGTTGATTTCTGTCTCAATATCAAATCCAAGATGCACCTTTTCTCACTCCTTTTACCCAATCGAACCAATACATTCTTTATTTATCATAATGACTACCACAGTCTGTTGCTTGACGTAACAATTTGTTCCTCTTCCGCTGCCCACTGTAAACGTTGAGAAAATGCAGTCGGAAAAACACTCATGATACAATGGGAGTGCCCTCAGCTCAATGATTTCTACCTCCAAGATGATACATACCTATATTTTGCACGTCAAAACGTAGGCGTGCCAAGCTGTAAAGCGCCTAGGCTACGCTTATTTCCTAGTTAGCATGCCAAAACGTAGGCTTTGATGTGCAAACTAGGAAATGGGCGTAGCCTAGCCGCTTATCCTGGCACTGGCACTAGAGAAGTTTCGCAAGCATTCCGATACAGAAACAGATACGGGTCATGTTTCGCAAAATATAGGTATGATGTGTCATTGAGTTGAGGGCGCACCCATTCTATCATGAGTGTTTTTCCGACTGCATTTTCTCAACGTTTACGATTTTGCTTACAAATGATTAACAATTTGCTATCTTCATCAAGCATGGTACCAGTGAAAGTAATCGGTGGGAAATGTTTTTGATCTGGGACAAAAAGACAACTAAAAGTCTGCAAAACTGTCTGTTTCTCTACGATGTGTATGGATGAGCTCCTGTATCCGTTCCTAACGTGTGTACAAAATACGGTAGTCGCGGATACGCGTCACGTGAACACACAAAGTGTCGATGTATCAGTATCTGTATGTGTTTGCTAAACCGCGCTCTACTGTTGTGTGGTTGGCGGATTTTGACATCTATTTTGGGGATGCCAAAATCGACCAGCCATCGGTTTCAGTTATTCTGTTTGGCATTTAGTCACACATTATAACAAACTAAATATAAATTTAAAAAGGAAAGAACAACTATCAAACTTTTTGATTTGATTTATTAAAAAAAAAAAAATTGATTGTATTTTTGTTGTACGTCACTGAAAATAGACCCCATGCAAGATGTCACACTCACTGAGGCCGAAGAAGGCAGATCAAGCTTAGATGATCGTCGATAGATGTTCTTTTTGCACAAACACACACTTGTAGGGCCTACCAACTACAAATTGTCTGTTGTTCTTTATATTTTTGTACTAATTTATGCATGCTATTGTTGTTAATTTTGTTTTTTTTAATATTGTGTAAAAAAAAAAATGTTATTCAGGAAGTTTGTGTTTATTGTTGTCATCCAACACTATATCCCAGAAAACCATTTGTGAGCCGATTGAGAAAGGGGTTAAGTTTCTGAACATAAAGTTTGCAATAATCTCTAACCCTTCATTCTCCCGACATAGTTGCAATGTTACTACACTCTCAAAATACATTTGAATGCTATTGTGTAGTGATGTTTGTGATCATCTCATTGACTTGCATGTTGTGTGAAAATTTGATTGATTTTTTTTTTTTTTGGGGGGGGGGGGTTCATGAGCATTCACAAACAAAAATCGAACGAATGACAATAGTTTTACTAAACCAAACACCATATTTTTTCTTGCCCTTTTGTTTTTTGGGGGGACACCATGGCTCCCAAAAAAATTTCTTGGAGGGGTTTATAGTAACCAGAAACATTCAACTACATTCCTTTCCTTAAAATGGCCTTTGATTGCTGTCAAAAGGCAAGGAGCTCACTCAATAAAAAAGAGGTTTTCACAGCGTGAACCTGAGCAAGAGGTGAGACTGATCTTCATGTGAAGATACTGAACTCATTTTCAATATGGCTGATGTACTAAGGTAAGTTATCGTTTGATTTGCTCTTAATTTGTTGAGGGGATTTGGGGGGTGGGGGTGCTCCAGACCTGGAATTTCATCTTTGAACATGTTGAAAGGGCAAGGCCATTTTAACTTTGTAAAGGGCACTTTCATTGGAAAGTCTTTAAGTCAATGGGAAACTTTTGAAGGGACACCAAGGCCAAGAGGCCATTGCCTCCGTGGCCTGCGTGTTATTTTAGGCCACGTGCCAAGGGCTCTTTTGTTTGGAAATCCATCTCAAATTGTGCTTATTTACTCACTGATTGAGACCATTTTTGGTTAGTGGTGTCGAAAAAGAGAAAGGTAATGGCAACTTGCATAACCAGCGAGGTGGCAGTAGGGCAAGACGGGGCATTACCAGTTTAAACACATGAGGACCAGTCTGTTTCAGGCGTGATACTTCGTGGAGGCAAACAAAGGTGATTGCCTCCAAGCCCCCTGGTCTTTGCATTGGTAACCTTTAAATGCTACAGTAGAAATTTTCAATGTCCTCCTAAGGTGCCCTTGAACAGGAAGAAAATGGTGCCCTTGCCCTTACAAAAAACGAAGCTTATTTACCCATTTCACTTGACGTCATCATCAGAAAAATCTTGAATGCGCCATACTGGTGGGCAATTTCACTGTGCGTTTTCATATATAACTCTATGCAGTGAAGTGCGCATTTTAGGCGACGCGGCGTTAATACACGTAAACCTAACTGCCCACCAACATGGTGAGCGTGGCATCAGTTGCCGCATGTGACGCCCGTGCAAGGGGTCAATAGGCCTGCTTTCAAAAAATGTTATAAACTATGCACAAGTGAACAAGATGATAGGCGTGTGGCATGACAAGCCAAATGGTCCTGCCGGCCACTCACTGAAAGAGTTGAGGGCAAACCCTACATGTAGTGAGCCGTGTGCATAAAATTGAATGAAGGACTTTACCACCATGGGGGAAAAACGGACGGTAAAGCATTGTTAGAAGTCAGTTGTGTAATTTTTCTATTGTATATATCATTGCTATGGAATAAGGTTCAGAACATTATGTGTGGTGTTTGGAAATAGAGAAAATTTTCCTAGTGGTAGTTTTGAGGAATTCCGAGTGTTGGAGCGATTTTTCTGACACTGACCACTTAACTGTGGGCAGAACACTTCAAAGAGTATTGAGTGACAGTTGTGGTTTATGAAGATCCCCTTGTTCCTTTTCCGTTTGCCGTACAGTGCAGAGGAGCTACTGAGCTACAGGCACATTAACACCTGGCTCCCTCGCCGAGCCCATAAAGAGAACCGACTGCGGGTTACAGATCTGGAGAAACTGAAGAGAGTTTATCAGCAACAGGATGGGTTACTTCAAGAAAAGAGAGTCACTAAGCTGTGAGTACTTGAGAGAGACTATTTTGCTAAGCAGTGCCCAATTTCATACAGCTTTTAGGCAGAAAGTACTGCTTAGAAACGTACTTTCTGCGCCTTGAACACCCAGCATTACAAGTCTTATTGTTATTAAATTGTTATCATTATTATTATTTGCTAAGTAAAAAAAAAGTGGGGCACCAGTTGTAACAATTGAAACTTTATGGAATTTTGGCTGGTTACCTGTGCCCTCTATGCAAGATTTTTCTGGGCTTGGCTAGTTTTTTATGCTGACGGGATTTTTGAAATTGGGTCATGGTATGCAACTTTTGAGCTAAGGCTGGTTTCAGTTTCATGGAGCTGCTTACAAGGGCCCAATTTCATAGCTGCTTTAAAGGCAGTGGACACTATTGGTAATTGTCAAAGACTAGCCTTCACAGTTGGTGTATCTCAATATATGCATAAAATAACAAACCTGTGAAAATTTGAGCTCAATCGGTCATCGAACTTGCAAGATAATAATGAAAGAAAAGAACACCCTTGTCACACGAAGTTGTGTGCGTTTAGATGGTTGACAGTTCTAAACCTGAGGTCTCGAAATCAAATTCGTGGAAAATTACTTCTTTCTCGAAAACTACGTCATTTCAGAGGGAGCCGTTTCTCACAATGTTTTATACTATCAACCTCTCCCTATTACTCGTCACCAAGAAAGGTTTTATGCAAATAATTATCTTGAGTAATTACCAATAGTGTCCACTGCCTTCAAGTAGAAACTAATTGCTTAAAAAAGTCTGCAATGCAAAAATGAGCATGGTACCAGTCACAAATGGTATGTTGGACATGCTGATTTAGCTGGTAACCTTATTCGGGTAAGGATAGTCTTGTTTTGCTTAACCACAATTCTGTGCTTATACCTGTAGCTGTACAAAGTTAAGTGTGGTTGGCCATTCCCAATTTTGTTTTTGTGCAAAATACCAAGTTGCATTTCTGAATAAATCATTTAGGGCAACAAGTGGCAGGGAGTAAGTTTGATGTTAAATTTTTACAGTTCAGTTAACTAAATCAATTTGAACGTGGATTCCCTTTCAGCGGAAACCTGGCAGTCGGAGAATGGAACACTTGTAAAGAGCTGGTCGAGGTCAAAGTTGAAAAGGTAGAACAAGGTTTAATAAAACAAAGGAAATTCTTTCATTTTTTAAGATAATGTGAAATTGACGAATGTGCAGACTTGCCCCAGGGCAGAACTCCCCACTGTGTCTGCCCTGGCTTCCTTACCCTGCAGACAGAAAATAATGTGACGATGTTAGACTGATTATATAGCTTAACCGTTATTTAATTGCAACATCATACATTAACAAGAGGTTTTGGTTGTTGAGAATAGATAATCGAAGATTGATCAAGAGCCATGAACCTGCTTTATTTTTCTCTTTTTTTCTGGGGGATTTGGCTAAAATTATCGCCATTTTTCTCTTTTCTCTTAAAGCCAGTATATACTTTCGGAACAGAACAAAAAATTCAAGTTAACCGATTTACAAATAATTAACAGGGTTTAAAGAAGATTATGGTGAAAGTCTTCTCTTGAAATATTATTCCATGAAATGCTTTACTTTTTGAGAACACATTAAAACAATTATCAATTCTCGATATCGCGAATTACGGATTTATTTTAAACACATGTAAAGACACGGCGAAACATGCGGAAACAAGGGTGTGTTTTCCCGTTATTTTCTCCTAACTCCGATGACAGATTGAACTTAAATTTTCACAGGTTTGGTATTTTATATATAAGTTGTGATACACGAAGTGTGAGCCTTTGGGCAATACTGTTTACCGAAAGTGTCCAATGGCCTTTAAAAAAAGTAAATGACAATATTTTAAAGAACCTTAAATTAATTGGATATTTTTTCTCCTCTGCAGGGCAAATTCTGGCAAACTATGGGTTACCACTCGGGTGGGAAGAAATATGTGTATGCGGAGGAAGGGTTATTCCTTCTGGAAATGGTAAGGTCATATGAGGTTCTCCTGAAGGATTTTCTTTTTGTGTGAATATGTTTTGCAGAGTGTCTGAGATTAGTTCTTGGTTTCATATAGAAATTACCTCTTGATAAAAAACTATGTTACTTCAGAGGGAGCCGTTTCTCACAATGTTTTATACTATCAACAGCTCTCCATTGCTCGTTGCCAAGTAAGCTTTAATGCTAATATTTATTTTGAGTAATTGCGAATTGTGTCCAGTGCCTTTAATTGAGGTTCTTCTTCCTTAATCTGTGTGACAGAATTGTATGGAGCTGATGCACCATGGTGTTCCTTTGACACAGCAAGAGGCGTATGAGCTCATGATCCCAGAACACTTCTCACTGGAACATTACCAGGTATGATGCGTGGGTGTCAATTCAGTTTAGTGAGGTTGGGGGTTAGGGGTAAGGCCGGGTGGTTGAGGGTGTGGGTTGAGGGTGAGACTGGCTAGCCAAGATTTACTATTGTATTTTATGAAATTAAAATGTTACCAAAATATTTATAAAATCTAGTTGAAATTACAAATGTATTTTTGCAGGTGTATTGCCATCTGATGCGCTTGGGCTACATAACAACTAGGCACAGAGAGTAAGTGACTAAACTTAAATATTTGTTATCAAAAACAGATCAATTTTATATTGTGTTGCAGGCCCCAGAATTACATGTAGGCCATGGCGGCTGTTGCCCCTGTCTTAGCCTTGATACCCGCCCCTTCAAAACTTTCCAACAGACTTTCAAATCTTCAGTGGAAGTGTTGCAACACGCATGTGGCCTTGCCTTATAAAAGATTAAATTGCAGGCTTCTTGTAGAATGATTGAGGAATTCTTCCAATAGACCGTATTGAATATGATGTCACCGTTCAAATATCTGACCTACAAGATGGGGTCTGTGCGCGTGTGCGTGCGTGTGTGCTTGCGTGTGCCGTAGAAATCGAACCATGAATGTTGCGAGCTGCGTGGTTCGATGATGAATGCGTTTGGACGCGCATAGGTTTGCCCTACAAGCGACTTTTCATAGCAAAAAGGGGTTATTCAATACGGTCTATAGCCCACTTTACTATCCACTTTTTCCCATTAAGGGGTTTTCATTGTGGTTTGTTGTGGTTATGCCGATAAGGACACTGGACTCGAGCCCTGCTTTCTGATCAACAGAGTGCGGGTTCATGACACTTGTGTGCTTGAGCAAGACACTGAGGCATTATTACTGCGTCCTTCAGATGAGACGTTTGTAGGTCCCAAGTGTAAAAATTTAAAGAAAATTGCCCAAGTTTGATAAAATGTTTGTTGTCCCTATAGAAATGACATCACTGACTACGAGTACAGAATCCGGCTCCATCAGTATCGTCACAATCAGAAGAAAGTCTACCGCAAAGTCCAGGGCTGGTTCCAGCAGATGGGGGATGATAACGAGACGGATATCAAAAGCGGTGAGATGGGTCGCTATGGCGACACGTCATCAAACACGTCCCTGCCTGATGGTCAGCAGACCAGCAACGACACGAGTAGTATCAGTTTTGCCGGTGTCTCAAGCAGAGCTTCCAACGACCAGGCGGTCACCGGGGATCCAATGACCTGCCGGTCTAACCCGCTCCTGCCAGGCTCTGAAACCAGCAGCATCGTCAACAACTTGCCATTGTCTGGCGATGAAAGTTCCTTGTACTCTGACAGTCCTGTATTGGTGCAGCCTGTGAAGCCAGAGCCCCTTGTGTACGGTGCTTCGGTTAATCTATTGAATTATCATAAGAGATTCATGCAGTCTAATGAAAAGGATATGAACCCCTTGAAGAGGAGCTTGGAGACTAGTACCAGTGGAACAGAATCAGAAACAGATGGAGATAGTCTTCTAAGACGTCCCACGAAAAGAGTCAAACTTGAAATTGAAAAGGACCTTGTGATCTTCTCGGATAGCGTCAAAGATGGGAGTTTGGACAGCGCAAAGGTCATTAACAGGCCACCGTCGTCTGAAGATTCTCCGACCAAGTGTGATTTTTCGAGCTTGAAGCGGATCAACTACCAGGTGGAGAAGGAGAACTTTGACAAATTGATCAAACCGGCCAGCGCACACTGGGAGAGCTCTGATCTCGGCACATCCTACCCGTCAGGTACCTCCGTTAATATCGATGATGTCCTGGACACCTTCTTGCCATCATTGATTGATAATGCAGACAATGATCCTATCTCAAGTCCATACTCCAGCTGGAACTTCCAGACGATCAAGCTTCCCAACTTTGCCGATAAGCCGATTGAGCATGGGAACCCATGGAAAAGGAGTAGATCCAGGGCTTCAAGAAGGCACGATCAGTGCTCAACGGAGAACGAGAAGGCAGAGCAACTCATAAAGACTTCTCAGAACCTATTGAACACTTCCGCTAACATGATCGCCACCTCCGGTGAGATGCTGAAGGATTGCTCCTCTAAAGGAAAGACCGGATGCAATGCGGGGGATAAAGGAAACAACACACACCTGAACAAAGGAAGAGCTCCAACCAACTGGAGTGAATATAAGAAGATGTTGTCGATGGAGGAGGCAGCCCGGAGAGCTGACCAAGACATCTTTGATAGCCCTGTTGATCATCTCTGGCGTGGTGATGTCAAGCCCTTAGTACGGCCGGGTGATGCAACTTACACAGGTTAGTGTTACCTTGGATTGTTGACTAATGACTTGGTATTTTGTGTACTCTCCTTTTGTCATTCTTTACTGGTGTCATTTTGAAATATTTTTCTGGTAGGTTCTTGGGGTAATTTTTTCAGGATCTTTATATTTTACGTGGCTTTTACAGTCGGATTGATTGCTTATTATCAGCTTATTAACAGTGTTCCAATGGCTTGATACTAGATAAATTTAATTGAAACTATTTGATTTAATTATTTTTTTCTACAGGCAATATACTTAATAAACTACAGGTTATCTCAAGTTCCTACATGACATCAGAACATACAAGGTGAGTTTTTATCATCCCTCCGTTACATTCTTCTGACCCTCTCTACTAATTTTAATACTTATTTTGGGGCACAAGCAGCCATTATAAACCTGCTTGATCCCGGTCAGTGGGCATTCTTAATTGCTAAATGGTTACAGTGAACATGACATCACTTCACCTTCAGATTTTCTCGTCAGATGTGAACTCACTATCTCAAGGTTGAGAGACATGGCTCGTGTTATTACAAAATCTTTAAATTCTTTTTGAAGTGATAGACTTCTTCTGATAACTTGTGCGTGTCATGGCCAAGCGGAAAGAGCACCGGATTCAAGCTCTGGTGTTTGATAAGCAGAGTGTGGGCTAAAATTCCGGTCGTGACACTTGCTCTGTAAAATTGGGGAGCTAGTGCTTTCTGCTCTACCAGGCAGGCTTTGGATTTATGATACCTATATCCGTATGGACTGTAAAACGGGTAACCCTGTTCAGACCTAGGAGTAGGTGGCAGCGGTGTATCTGGCGACTTGCCTAAAATTGAAAAAAATAAGGTCTGGTTTTCTAATTTTCAGAACCTCTCTTTCTCAAACAGTCACATACCTACATAATTGTTGCAGCATTTTAATTGCAGGCCCCTCACTCACTCTCTCCGTGTCTCTGTCCATGCTCTAGGTTATCTCCTACACAGGGCTCTAATAATGTCAAGCTAGCATTTGACGTTTTCCATCCCAGTCCGACCTTCAAGAAAACTCAGCCAGGGAGACCTAAGTTTCACGTCGTAGTTGCAAAGTAGGTTTCATTAGAATTATACATGTAGGTTCTCCTTTCAAACTTAATGGGCCCGGTTTCGTTGTGCTGCTAAGCAGAAAAGGCTTTGCCAGTTTTGTCTTCTATGAAGCAAGGATCAGCCATACACAATAATAATATTAATAATATTGTGCTTACACAATCACAACATGCTATTTTGCCTGGTAATTTTATTCTGCTTAGCGGGATTTTTCTGTGTTAAGCAAGACTGTGTGCTCACCAGCAATAGCGTAACCGGACACTGTCATCTGGTTGGGGGTGAGAAGCAGGAGCAAAGACATAATTTTTTCCATTTGAATGTATCAAACCATTCACTGCCTAATAGAATTGTGGTATTGCTTTCTTCATTGGGGGGGGGGGGGTCTGTACTCGACAAGCTTTGCTTATTTTTGGCCCCCTCCAACTCCATCACCATGTGTTTTTATTGGTTTTTATATGATTGCCTTTGCTTGTTAATGTTTGTTTCATATTGTATTACCTCACTGTGTTATAATTACTGCATTTGCTTGTAAGATATTAATCATTATTCACTACCTTGTGTTTTGTTTACCTAAATGAATTGAAAATACATGAAAATTTAATTGATCTGTGCATTTTTCAATCACATTTTGGGATGGCAGTGGGGGGGGGCTATGGCTCTGAGTATGTGTGCATGGGGGAGGGGCGAGGGGCTCTGCCAACCCTCTCCCAACAAACATTGCTCCCTGATGCACAATGTAACGATTGCTTACCATCTCCATGACATCGGTCATAGAGTGTGAATTTCGCAATTCAAATCCTTGTTGAAAACACACTTGTTCAAATATCTGTGCTAAACCCCAATCTGCAACTTGTTGATTTCTGTCATTTTTTGTGATTGCCTTCCTCATGTTATTATATCTGCTTCTGTGAAAATACATTCTTTCTGTGAATATATATTCTTTTTGTAATTTTGTATCCTTGTATTTTTGCCGCTGTTTCTCATATTATAATATCTGCTCTTGTGAATGTATTATTTTCATATTTTGTATCTTTATCAGTCTTGGTGATGTTACCCTGGTTTTAACAGTTTGCAAGGACAATAGCACCGTAGCGTATAAGTGCGCTATAAAAGTATATAGTAGTAGTAGTAGCAGCAGAAATAGTAGTACTATAGGGCTAGTTGTAGTCACAAAACCCTATCAGATTTTGTGTTCATACACCAGTGTTGGCTTGCTGGCACTTGCATTCTTTTTCTAAAAGGAATATACAAAATAAGAAGACTTATATTTAGGTGTTCGGCCACCAGCCGAACAACTATTGTTATTGTTCTGTTTTTTTTTTTTTTTTTTTTTTTTTTTTTTTTTTTTTTTCTGCGTGTTCTTCTCCTCGAACGTTCTCGCGCGATTTTCGCAAAAACTAAAGCTTGTATGAACCTGAAACTTACCATATATATTGATCTTAATGAGTAGACGAAACAGCAACATTTTTGGAATGATGACGTCATTGATGACGTCATTACGTTCCAAAAAACGCTAAAAATTGGAGAGCTCATATCTTGAGAACTACAAATGCCACACACAAGATATTTGGTGCATATAAGAGGTCTTGTAATTAGCTACAAAAGTCGTGCACAACGTGACCTCATGTGACTTTTACTTCCGGTTGAAACCGGAAGTACAAAATTTCAAAAGTTCATATCTCAAGAACTATATATCATATTCGCAAAATTTGAATATCAGTTTGAAGATCAGTTATCCTGCTCAAACTTTTGCACAAACATAATGGCAGTTGAATTTTGCCTTCTGGTCGTAAAAGCGCGCGTTTGTGTTGACCTCCATTCATTACGCGTAGAAACCAGATAGTATCGCCATTCATGTATGTGAATGCTACTATTGTATTGTGGGTGTGTGTGCGTGTAGTTCATGTAGGCCTACATTGTATCCATGCTCTACGACAAAACAGCACTGCGTGGCTGTGGGCATTACGGGTTGTGTATACACATGCAGACTCCGTTGAAGGCGCGCGTAATTCAAATTCCACTACGCTGGGATTCGCCTCATCTTTCTTCGTGCGATTTTGAACAAAATGTTTAACTACTATGAACTTGAGACTTATCATAAACATGAACCTTCATGAGTAGATGAACCCGCAACTTTTTTGGAATGATGACGTCATTGATGACGTCATTACGTTAAATAAACGGTAAATAATTGAAAAATTCATATCTTGAGAACCACAAACGCTACGTACAAGATTCTTTCACTACATGAAACCTCTTGTAATGTTCTACAAATGTTGTACACAACGTGACCTCATTTGACCATTCACCCGAACACCCTGAGTTTGTACACAAACTCTCAATTTCTAGTTTATCTTAATTTGATAATGAAGGCATTATATGAATCGAAATAATACTCTTGAGGCTTAAGAATAGTAGTAGTAGTATTCTGCAGGACTCGAAAAGCATCGATTATACACATAATACACAGGTGTGCAGTAAAACCCTTAAAGGAACACGTTGCCTTGGATCGGACGAGTTGGTCAAAACAAAAGCGTTTGTAACCGTTTTTTATAAAATGCATATGGTTGGAAAGATGTTTTAAAAGTAGAATACAATGATCCACACAAGTTTGCCTCGAAATTGCGTGGTTTTCCTTCTACTGTGCGAACTAACATGGTTGGCCATTTATGGGAGTCAAAATTTTGACCCCCATAAATGGCCGACGTTTTAGTCGACGAGGTAAAAGGAAAACCACGCAATTTTGAGGCATGTTTGTGTGGATCATTGTATTCTACTTTTACAACATCTTTCTACCCATGTGCATTTTATAACAAATGGTTACAAAAGCTTTTCAAAGACCAACTCGACCGATCCAAGGCAACGTGTTCCTTTAAGAAGTATTTTCTTAACAAAAAAATATGCCACTTGTCAATAGTCATTTGATGTTTTTCCCTTTTCTTTCCCATACAGAGTCAGCGACCCTGTTCCAGATCTCTTGACCCTAGCTCGCCTTCTACAGCAGGCTAGTAGCATAACACTCCTGGTTGCTGTTGTAGATAACGGTGATATAACATTCTATACACTCAAAGGGATCGAGCTGACAACTGATATTATTCTCGGATAACAACAAACCTATCTGCTTGGCTTGATTCTGATCATTCTTGATGGATCACCTGTCATTCGTTGCTTACTCACAACTGCGACTGAGATTGATCGCGTACAAATCTTTAATAATCTCGGGGGGAAAAAACATGCACTTTTGAAAACAAAATCAGTCAAGGTCTGAACTGAAATTTCCTGGTTCAATGATGATATTCGTGTAGGTAAGCTGCTGGTGTTAATTGTGCATTGTGCAATTTGTGTTGCGTTGTACGCTGTTTTGGGTATTGTGTATAAACGTTGTTACTGGTAGATGGACAGTTGGTCCGGTGAGCAGGTCTTCAAGGAAAATTCTATCAATTAATACTTCACACTAATGTGGTACATTATCTTGGTTCAAAGCAGTATACATGTATACTGTATTACATAATCATGGCTGTATCATGTCTTGATTAAAAGAGAGCATACCAGCTGTTTTCCCAACAATTCTAAACCTACATACCTTACCTTTTAAAAGTGAGTAAAGTAAAGTCTGTCTCACTGGCCACTAGCCACTATGGCTCATCAGGTCAGTGTTTTTATCTGGTTTCATTGGCATTAAACGACTGACAATAATTCTTAAATTTCGCTGCACAGGATGCCAGTTGTCCATCCCAGGTTATACTTCCCAGCTGTCACTGGTACCAATTTGTACTCCTGGGTTGAGAGAAGCAATTATGATAGAGTGCCTAGCTCAAGGACACAAGTGTGGCAACTGAACAGGCCAGGATTCAAACCCAAATTTTGTAATTTTCGAATTTGAGTCCACAGACCTAGACCGCTCGGCCCCAAAAGTATACCGACTACAAAAGTGTGGCAGCTGAACAGGCCAGGATTCAAACTCAAATTTTGTAACTTACAGAATTTGAGTCTACAGAGACCTAGACTGCTCGGCCGCAAAAGTATACTGACTTTTTAAAGACCCACACTATTAATGTACAGCCACTGTTTAGAGCCTAACATAACTAATTTGGAAGTTAACATAAAAGTAATGAAGGAAGATGCAGCATGTTTTATTATACTGATTCTTCTGATCCATATTTTTGTTGATCAGAGCTGGATTCTTAATTTGTTCGTACATAATGAGGATTTATAGTTAAACAAATTTTGAGGTTGCACTGGATTGAAATAGTAAGAACAAAGCCTTTGTCTTTATTTGGACTTCAATTGTTGTAAGAATTCAACAGAGGGCGCTGTGCATTTATATGGATTTGAGCGTCAGTTACCCCAGTTGAAAACAGCAGAGCCCTCTAGTATATGGTTCGATATTATAATACCATGGAAACGGCAAACTATGAAACAAAACACTGGCAGGGAGAGGAAGTTCATGTAAATCTGCTGTTGGCAGCGAATTGAATAGATTTTTAATAAACCATTGAATTGAAAGAGTAAGAAGTTAAAAACAAAACCGATCAAAATCAAGGGGGATTTCTTGGCCGAGTGCGAACACCTAACAATAAAAACAAACGAATCCCTATTCAAAAATTGTACTTTATACTGAGACCTGAAAATAAAGATGTTCATCAACAAGCGTCACGATATGGTCATTGGCATTAAACCTTAACTTTGGAATAGTTGAATAAATCATTTATCACAGTGTGCTTGAAATCATGTAAATTTTAACTCTGGATGCCTTGTAATGTATAGATTGAATTTTGTTTTTGATTGCTTCCAATCTACTAAGCGGCAGAATAACAATTCTGCCTTTTGGCAGTACACCGCGTAATGTGAGGTTTCAAATTGATGACGTCATCACTTGTAACATTTCATTCATTCATTCATTCAGTCGATGCGGAGCATCGGATGATGGCTCTCCAGACACGTTGGTCCTCCATTGCTGTACGCAGCTCTTCCCGACGCAGTCCAGAGTCCCGGCACAAGGTGTCCACATAGGTAGTCTGTGGTCTACCTCGGGAACAGTGACCTTGAGTAGGGGCCCAAAGCACAAGCTTGCTCGCTGCCAGCTCATCATGTCTGAGACAGTGACCTGCTAGTCTCAGCCTTCTTGCCCTAACATTTATTAAGGTGTAATGTTTGGAAAGCCGAAGTAGAAGTCTGATTTGGTAGAATCTTGTAATGTGGTTAGACAGAGACGTATTCTGGTGAGCATGTAGATGACGTCACGACTAAGTCAACTTAATTTGTAAACAATGTTTCCCTTTTTTCGACCAACACAACTTTCCACACACTTGCACAAGCCGTAGTGTCAAGTGATGGCCACCGTTTGGTGGGAATGAAATAGTCTGGTCTCTGTGTAGTGAAATAGGAGTACATTGTAGTTACTAAAGATTACCGCTAGTTTATACAAGATGGCGGTCGTTACCCTAAACTTGATCCAAGACATGATTTCAATTCAATTCAATGAACATTTATTTTCATGTCGACAATAACAATTTAAGCTTACACTAGAAAACAAATATCGATGAATATAATCATGAAGGACGGATGCAATGAAGATAATAACTACAAAATTTACCGTAATAGTCGACATGCAGGGAAAAATCCACTGTGCCGTCCTATTCAATTCAAACTTACATTTATTTCCACACATCATGAAAACAGTACAAAGCCTAAACAATAATATAAAGAATTGGCCAATAGAAATAGCGAAGGCTATTATTTAACAAGGCCGTATCAAACTGACAAAAGCAGTGACTAAAGCCAAGTTTATGTTTTGGTATTTTAGTTTTGTAAAATAGTACAATTAAATCATATTTTATGCGCAAATCTCATACGGATTTCAAATCTACAATGATTGATTTGTGTTTTACTTGTCAAAGTACTTACAAGTATATGTATATGTTCTGTCTATACTCGCGATGTAGGCCTATATTGTACATAATGGGTGGCTAATTTTGTAATGCTTATAGCTATAAGTGGTGTTTAAGGTATAGTGTTGAAGAAAAGGTAAAATTTAATAAAATGATACCAAAACAGTATAAATTACTAAAGACTGACGGCTTTTCCATGTATTGTTTTAATGGCTGTTTTTCTCCGTTTAACATCAAGTTCTATAATTGAAAGCTCCTCAGTCATTCATGTCCCACTTGATGTGGTACACGTTTGGTAACTACTCAAAACAAATGTTGAAAAATTGACTTGTTTACGAGCATTGGAGAGCCGTTGATTGTATAAAATATTGTGGGAAGCGACTCCTTCTGAAGTAACAGAGTTTTTGAGAAAGGTAATTTCTCACTAAAATATTAAAAGGCTTCTAGCTAGAAGTCTTTTATTCCGATCTGAAAGTACACAAATTCGTCCAACAAGGATGTTTTTTCTTTCATCATTTTCGATGACCGATTGAGCCCAAATTTTCACAGGCTTGTTATTTTATGCTTATGAAAGGATACACCAAGTGAGAACACTGGCCTTTGACAAGTACCAAACGTGTGCAGTGCATTTAAGAAAGGTGTTCATTCAATATCACTATGCTAGCTTGAATCATGGCGGAAGGAAGCATTTGAACTCGAAGCAGCTTTCGCAGAAATCTGTAGTTGTGTCTGTCTCTGCGGAGTTGAATTTTGATTTTACATGACTAAATTTACGAACACCTTGTTAAAAAAAGTTAAACTAAATAATGATGTGAAGGGATGAGCAATGTCTGATTTTTATCTGTATTCTGGTGAACAAAAAATAGCTTCTTTTTTCTCTTTACAAAAATAAGTTCGGTGTCGCATGCAATTATGTCCTCTGTGCAATACTATCCGGAGGGGAAGGCACTCAAATCGGAAGGCACTAAAAACTAACCTCGACAGCGGTTCGGAACTTTTCGTGTGCTCTCGGAACATTCCGGCACGGTTCGCGACGATCCCCCACGCAGCAGGTTTGGGGAGTTGTTACATAAGAGTGGACTAACCCATGTCTAAAAGATGCAAGCACTGCTTCAGACCTCTTTATTTAAGTACATTTGTAGCAGCAGGTTTAGGGAGTTGTTACATAAGAGTAGACTAACCACTAGGACCTGGTTGTTAATATTTTCATGTCTAAAAGATGCAAGCATATGCAAAATGACGTAATAAGGTCATTCTTGCTCGGGTATTCTCCGATGGGCCGAACCGCTGTGGAGTTAAGTATTTAGTGCCTTCCGTGCAAAACAGTCCTTGCAGTAAATTAAACGCCATTAAACACGTTCGCCATTTGTTTTTAAAGCTAAGTGCATGTCATGAATGGCATGGGGTTCGGCCGTTGGGTGTTCGCTGCAATCATGTACGTGAGAATATTCATGCTGCATATTATAGTATGTATGTTCAGTGCATGCACGCTCGCTTACACGCGCACATATCCACATGTACTGTCCACCGGACGGTTTTTGCATAGCCCCGGACACGATTGCATATGCAAAAGTGTCTGGAGTGGACAGTATTGCATGGCGGACACAATTGCATCTGGCACCGGCTCTTTGGTCTACTGATCTAGCACTGAGGATACTGTTCACAAAAGCTCCTTGGAATCTTGACCAAAAGGTGGGTACCTCCTACGATCTAGACCCAAGTTTCAGACATTTCGGCGGTGTCTCTCTCTGAGTGAACTTACCTATTTGAAAAGGGCGGTAAACCTTACAAAGTTGAAGCATGGAGGTATGAAGTATGGATACATTTTCCCAAGGTGTGCAGTGCCTGAAGCCGTGAATTCCTCAGTGCGGTTTGACAAGTCAGATAAAATCGACACTACTTTATAAATTATCCAAATATGTCTATAGAAAGCTAGATCCCCCTAAAATGCGATTACCGAAACATGAAATACTTGAATGAAGTGCAGATGGTCCTCTAGTTTCTAGAGGAGGAGGAGGGGAGTATTGTCACTCTGTTCGAGTGGATATTATTTTTGCTCAAGTCTAGGTTTAATTTAATAATAATAATAATTAACAAAGGCTTTTTAGTAATGCTTTTTAGTTATTTGAGCAGAAAAGAGTAAACAGTCATGGTTAGCTTTCATCAACCCACTTATTAACTTTGGACTACGGACCCTCTTTGTGGATCGTTCATTGGATGTTGTTCATGAAAGAAGAACAAAACGTCAAGTTTTCTATCCTTTTTGTGAAATTCTGAATAAGAAGCTTCAATTTTGGTCAATCAACTTGTAGTTGAGATGCATTTCTGTGTCTAGACGTCAACAAAGGCCCGTGTTGTAAAGGTTAGCACTTTGGACTTTGAATCCAGAGATCCGTGTTCAAATCTCGGTGGGACCCTTTTTCATCTAACAGTAACACCCCCCCCCCCCCCCCAACATCTTTAACAAAGAATTCAATACATCTTATTTGGAGTCCCTGTTTAAGGAAGGGTTTGTAGTTACCAATATTCGTGCCGGAGAGAGGAAAATCGAACGACTGAAACAAACCGAAAGTTTTTCACTAGTTATCATCTTAAAAAACGGCAGGAGTGTGTACTAGTTAGGAAGAGTGTATTTTACTTGAATGGGTTTGGTCAAAAGAAGGGGTGCTCACTCTAAATGGAATCTTATTAAAACTGAGGGGCAGGCAGTATTGGAATGCTACTCAAAAGTGCATCTGAAGTCCATTCACGAACATTTCAAGTTCTTCTGAGAGAAAGCTCTTTCCCACCGACAACTCTCTCGTATGTCACATTACCGAAAGCAACTCGTAGCATCAATTTGAAGGCACGGTAGCCCTACGTAGTGTGTCTTGGCGAGGGGCCAAGTACTGGCTCGGGTGTTTCTGACCAGCAGAGTGGAGGTTCGAGTCCCAGTTGGGACACCACTGTGTCCTCGTGCTTGATCGCATCGCCTTTATGGATGGGGTGGTTTTGTTTTGTCGATCCCAAGTATAGGCTATTGACAAGGGACCTTGGACACTCAAATAAAAAATTGTCCTTTCACACGAGGTGCATTTTTGTAAAATCTTACAACCATGCTACAATTTAGCAAGGGACCCTTGCTAAATTGCTCTCGTGTGGAAGGGGCTTGATCGTAAAGAGTAAGCGGTCCAACCCAGTGATTTCTGGCATGGTTGGCTGCAGATTGCACCACAATACCTTGTAAGTGTAAATATTTTCAAACGTAGCTCTGAAAGCATACCTTGCAGAAAAAATAATGAGCGCTTTGAGACGCCCTCTGTTGCGATAAAATGTAGACTTGTGGAACGACTTGTCCACAAGTCTAATAAAATGCGTATTGTTTTTAGCATTAGGTAATCATCCGATGACAATAATTATCATCGACTGTACAGCTCAAAATCATTATATTATATTTATATCAAATTTGCTGAGAGAAAACTATTGAGAATTTTGTTCACAAAGCCGAAACGGTGTTATCATCCAGCAGAAAAGGGCCTCTTTGAGTTCCTCTATTAAGCTACAACGACGGCTGGCCGTGCAATTAAATTCAGCATTCGCGTGAACGAAATCGCCTTCCTCAAAATGCGAACACTATCAATGAAATGTTAAGGTTTTGTGTGAAATTTTTTATAGTCGTATTTCGAGCGCAAGGAACTTTATAAAAATGCATCGTACACAATACATACCGGTACATAAAAACGTCGGCCAAAGATTGGCAACATTAATCAAGCTTATAGTTTTGTTTTCGTATTTTGTTTTCATATTAATTCGAGGGCAATTTGTGACTCCCGTCAAAGATACGCTCCATATACCTCATTGTTTATGAAACACAGTACGCGTTAGATCGACTGGAAACCCACAAGCCAAGTGACGTCCGTTATACATTGTATTATTATAACAATCGTATTATGAAGCATGGATCTAATTGACGTTGGCCCTAATGGCAATTTCACGAAGTTGACATTTTGCTATAGCAGACGGCATAATGTTAAAGGCAAAATTAAACATTCGGTTTTCGGAACCGTTCAATTGTTTTAATCCCTTATAAATATAGATGTATGCATTAAAATATGAACATTTCATTTCCAAAGGTGGTCGCGTTTTTTAAATATCCCCCAAATCCGGAGCGAATGTCCGTAGCCATTTTACTTGAAATATTTCTCAAAAATGACTTATACTATCGAAAGCTGCTGTACTTCTAACCAAGTTTAAGTTGTATTTTATTGCCATTCAATTCAAGAGTGATTACCAAACGTGCATACCATCCCTTTAAAGTTTTTGGATAACAAATTAATGGCGATACCAGCAACCATATCAACGTCAGGATAAACAGTAATCAACCATTGATATATATCCATTTACCTTGTCACCATACCTAATAGTAGACTGTGCTTGGGTACAACCATAACATAAAAACTTCCCATTTTGTTTTATATTCAATAACATTTATTTCAATGCTGCTATTCATTACAATTAATGCACATGGTATTGTTGAAATTACCCAGTATAACATGAGATAAGAAATATAAGTTGTCCACAATGATTCGATTGTAAACAGCAGATAAATGACTATATTTAGGTGTCAGGTTAAAGACAGTGGACACTATTGGTAATTGTCAAAGACCAGTCTTCTCATCATATGCATAAAAATAATAACAAACCTGTGAAAATTAGAGCTCAATCGGTCATCTAACTTGTGAGATAATAATGAAAGAAAAAAACACCCTTGTCACACGAAGTTGTGTGCGTTTAGATGGTTGATTTCGAGACCTCAAGTTCTAAATCTCAAGTCTCGAAATCAATTTCGTGGAAAATGACCTCTTTCTCGAAAACTATGGCACTTCAGAGGGAGCCGTTTCTCACAATGCTTTATACTATACCGACCGCTCCCCATTACTCGTTACCAAGTGAGGTTTTATGCCAGTAATTATGTTGAGTAATTACCAATAGTGTCCACTGCCCTTAATCAGAATGTTTTTCTTCCCTCACCTACGGACTAACAAACATACAACCAAGGAATTGTAACCGGAGAAAGGACAAATGAAGCAGATGAGACAATTTGAGACAAGGCCAACACAACCATGAAGGAAGAAAATGTAATTTACATCTAATTTACCTGTCTGGACTACTCCTGGTCAACGTGTGTTTAGTGTCCAAAGTTTTGAAATTAATAAATAAATATGTATGATTACAGTAATACAATGTAAGAATGAAGGGGCTTGGCTTGTGGGTTACCAGTCGATCTAAAGTGAAGTGTGTTTCATAAGCAATGAGGTAGAATGAGCGTGATCATTTATTGCCATTGAAATGTCTAACAAAAGAAATAACGAAAAATGTGAAACAAATTATAAGTTTGATTGATGTTGCCAATGTCTTTGGTCGACATTTTTAAATTAAATGTACATTTTCCTCATCATAAGAAGTGGCCCTCACTAAAGGAAAAGTGCTGCGCCCCTTCAGAGAGAAGTTCAGGGCATGGTGTACAATAATTATGATGATTTGAAAAGCATGATACACTATTGTATCATGCCTTTCAAATCATCATATTGTACATATGTCTTACCTGCTTTCTTTGTCCTTTGTCCTGTCCTCACTTGGTGTATCCTAACATAATATGGTTTAAATAGCAAACATGTGGACATTTTTGCACAATTTAGTCATCGAAGTTTATATTGAATCACGCATACACGCAACAGCCGTCCGTTAATTCAGACGCGGCTTGATTAATCTGGAAGTTCGTGTCACCATGTCAAAATGGTCTGTCATCGGGAAAGCCAATTCGTGCAACCCATTCAGTGAAAACAATACAGGAAACAAAGAAACGAATTGCATCTACAGTCAGCTAGGAGCAGAAAATGACAATAAATATTTCAATCATTTTGCAATAAGGGGTTTTGGTTTTTTGTTTGTGATTGTTTTATTCTGGCTGAACAATTTCTTTTGTTGGCGATTTACATGGTTGGCTTTCGCTTTAAAGAAGGCGTTATAAAGAGGTAGTGCTTATAAAAGAGTACATTCTGAAGTCTGAATCTCATTTTCTGATTTGTTTTTATTTGTTGTGATGTCCTCTTATAACAACATATCTGGTATGAAGAGATAAATTTGCCATTCTCAGCGACCTTTTCTACTGTATACATCGATGACCGATTCACTTAGAATAAATGATTGCACGGTGTCTTTTCATTGGCTCCATGATTACTGTGTTTTTCGGTTGCAAGGCCTTTATGATTTGGCGGCTACAGCTACGGCTATGACGGTTTTTAATGATGTTGCTATACCTCAACGCATGATGACGCAGCGATCCAGCCGTAGCCATAATATAGCCGCCGTTTTGGACCTGACCCTTTAAGAACGAAAATACGGAAGAAGACATTGAACTTGTTATTAATTTTTCATAGAAAAGGGAAGAAAACCTGTAATGGGTCAAACCTGTTTTTGTAGCGACACACCATTTCGGCAAATGGTATAGAACACATGTAAAGGGCCAATACTTTTAGCGACACACCAATATTATCACCAAATAGTAGAAAACCTGTAATGAGCCAATACTGATTTTGTAGCGGCATATACCATTTCGGAAAATTGTAGACCTGCAATGGGCCAATATTGTTTTTATAGCGGCACACCATATTATCAGCAAATGGTAAAAAACCTGTAGGCCTAATGGGCACATACTGTTTTTATAGCGTCATACCATTTCGACAAATGGTAGAAAACCTGTAATGTGCTGATACTGTTTTTTATAGCGGCACACCATATTATCAGCAAATGGTAGAACACCTGTAATGAGCCAATACTGGTTTTGTAGCGGCATATACCATTTCGGAAAATTGTAGACCTGCAATGGGCCAATATTGTTTTTTTTTATAGCGGTACACCATGTTATCAGCAAATGGTAAAAAAACCTGTAGGCCTAATGGGCACATACTGTTTTTATAGCGTCATACCATTTCGACAAATAGTAGAAAACCTGTAATGAGCCAATACTGGTTTTGTAGCGGCATATACCATTTCGGAAAATTGTAGACCTGTGTAATGGGCCAATATTGTTTTTTTTTATAGCGGCACACCATATTATCAGCAAATGGTAAAAAAACCTGTAGGCCTAATGGGCACATACTGTTTTTATAGCGTCATACCATTTCGACAAATGGTAGAAAACCTGTAATGTGCTGATACTGTTTTTTATAGCGCCACACCATATTATCACCAAATAGTAGAAAACCTGTAATGAGCCAATACTGGTTTTGTAGCGGCATATACCATTTCGGAAAATTGTAGACCTGCAATGGGCCAATATTGTTTTTTTTATAGCGGCACACCATATTATCAGCAAATGGTAAAAAACCTGTAGGCCTAATGGGCACATACTGATTTTATAGCGTCATACCATTTCGACAAATGGTAGAAAACCTGTAATGTGCTGATACTGTTTTTTATAGCGCCACACCATATTATCAGCAAATGGTAGAACACCTGTAATGGGCAAATACTGTTTTTATAGCGGCATACCATTTCGACAAATGGTAGAAAACCTGTAGTGGGCCAATACTGGTTTTGTATCGACATACTATTTCGGTAATGGTAGAAAACCAGTATATAGGCCAGCACTGGTTTTGATCGGCATACCATTTCGGAAAAAGGTAGAAAACCTGTCATGAGCCAATACTCTATTTGTATCGGCACACCATTTCGGCAAATGGTAGAAAGTCTTTTCTGGGCAAATTAAAAAAAATGGTTGTTTTAAATGGTTGTTTTTTAAAAGTATTCTCTACTACAAATGAACGTGCTGAAGGAGGACATTTTAAATAAGGGTGTTATCAGGTGTAGTTTTAAAATGGCACCCATCCACCAAGTCTATAAGAATATGGGTTAAACAACATTTGGTTCATTAATTGAATGGTTCAAAGTATGCATAACCGATGTTTATTAACAACGAACTTTTGTCCCCAATACTAGCCAGCTCAATGCCCATTGTAACAGCTTTTGTATTCATACTGAACTGTGCAGGAAAAAATGTTATTTTGTTTTAGTATTTAAACAGCAACATTTAGTAACAACTCGCACATAAAACCACCGGGTTTTTCTTCTTTTTCTGATAAATTATTATTAAACATGTTAAATCAAGACAAAACACAACAAAACAAAACATTCGTTTGCTAGGCCTATATCCTGCCTTTAACAGTACGTGTTCTAAATCAGCTTCCGATCAACGAAGACGACCGCGGGAGTGTAGAGTGAGAGTGTTTCTTTGAACAATTTACCTTTATTTAAATATTATTGAAGAAAAAGAGGAGCAACGGGGAGCGAGATCGACAGATTGATTGATCAGTGACTAGCCTCAGATAAAAGTCATTCAGACACCATGATGTATCCCTCCTGTCCAGCGTGTATCAGTGTACTTGAAAGGGACGCGTTGCCTTGGATCGGATGAGTTGGTCTTTGAAAAGCATTTATAAACAGTTTTTTTAATAAAATGCATTTGGTTAGAAAGATACTTTTAAAGAAGAATATAATGATCCACACAAGTATGACTCGAAATAGCACAGTTTTCCTTTTACGTCGCGAAGAAACACGGTCGGTAATTTTGACTTCATAAAATGGCCGACCGTGTTAGTTCGCGACGTCAAAGAAAAACCGTCCAATTTCGAGTCGTATACTTGTGTGGATCATTTTATTCTACTTTAAAATGTCTTTCTAATCATATGCATTTTATAACAAACTGCTACAAATGCTTTTCTCGACCGACCAAGGCAACGCGTTCCTTTAAAATGCGGGAATTTAGTGATCCCTATGCTGGATCATAGAGTAACTCCTTACTCTATGGCTGGATCAATGTGACAAAACACGGGGTACGCACTCATATTCACTCACGGGACCAACAGGGGGATACACTTCAAGAGTCAACACGGGTCCCGGGAAGCTTGACAGGACAGGAACATTGTATCGTTGATAAGAAATCGAAACTCATTGTCCGTACAGAATAAACAATGTTATTTAGTGTCATATTTAACAGAATAATCAAGCACATGTTAAATTATCTTGGACGCACAGAACAAATAATATCAACCGACGTAAGCCTGGTTCATACTTCCTGCGAATGCGAATGCGATACGAATCTTGATGTCACAAATTCGCAGCGAAAAGTTCGCAGCAGTTGCCCTCTGCTCTACTCCCTTGCGAATATCGATGCGAAAGGAGGGTCGTGACGTCCCATTCACGTCAAATTCGCTTCGCATTTGCATTCGCAGGAAGTATGAACCGGGCTGATAGTCCTCTCGCTTTGTTTGACCGAACCTTGGAAACCGTATTATAAAATCTGTACAGCAGATTGTTTCGTATGGAGAAGTCAAACATATACAGTCTTTCTTTGCTGCGTTTTGGAATAGGAGCCGCTTACTCTTATAATATAGGCTACATTTTGAAAATCTTTGGTAAGTCCCCGTATTATTTCAATTCCAGAAACAAAAGAATGTATTCTTTAATTCTGTCTTTTTAAACTCATTTCTTATGGACAAACTTGCTTATTAATAGGTCACTGTGTCCATGCCCTTTTTGAAACTACGGATAAGCTTGGGCAACGGCTTTGGAATACGACTATACCTGAGTGAAGCCCGGTAAGGAAAGCGCACGTAATAAGTGACGGGCCCTAAACGCCAGTCGTGGTTTCGAAAGGGCCTAAATGGTATCACATCACACTATCATGGTAATTCGTGTGTTTTTATCCAAGTAAATCACTCATTGCCGAAACCACTACAACACCTGTATCTTTCACTTTTAGCAAAAGCTATTATGGCTTTTAAAATTTTATCAAATTTTATAACAGTACACCACAAATATCACGAGTTTGGGAACATTTTTCCCACATTACTTAGTCAAAGGTATAAGTTAATCTTCTGTTGCAGTGTATTCGTTGTTATTATTTTTTTAAACAGTTGGTGTGATGTAGGAATCGTGGCATCAGGCCAACATGAAGAGGTTACAGTGGTTAATTGGTTTTATAGTGTCAGGAGTGTCAGGGTTATTTACACCGCGTTTACACTAGATCATCCTACAAGGATCCAAGGAGGACCAGATCCCGAAAGCGAGATCAAGCATTTTTTTGTGCCGCGTTCACACTTGAGTATGATATCGCATAGTTAAACGGAAGTTCAGTTCAGCTGACAGCAAAGGTTACTGTGCGAGGTCATTGATTGTGCGCGCGCATGTTCCCTGAAATAACCGGAACTCGACGAAAATTCAGACACAAAACTGACCAAACTGACAGTAACTTCCCTATGTTATAACTGTATAAAAAATACATAGAACAATAAGTTGTTTGAACGCTAAAAAAAAGCTTACGTTAGATGATAAACGAAAAAAGGTCGGTACTGAAAATTCTGGAGGACGCAAAGCATGTGAGTTAATCAATTGCTGTAATGTTGGTTACCAGTGTCATACAAATTATTGGGTCAGGGACCAGTTCACGATAGAGTGCACATCCCCTATGCACAATGTATACAATCCCCATGTACATACCACCATGGAGGAAGATTGCACAGCGTTGGCCGGATGTAAGCAGCTGAAATTGCAGGACCTGATCTCGATCTGCGTCCACACTTGTTTTTGATCGCCTTTGCGGGATCTCATCTCCCTCTGATCTCGCAATGATGGGAGGTCGAAAAGGAGGATCTGGTCCCGATCCTGATCGCGTTCACACTAGCCGGTGACCTCCCTTTGATCGCCCTTTCGAGATAAGATCCTCCTTTGATCCTCCTAGCAGGGTCAAGTGTGAACACGGTGCCTGTTTCTTCATTTTCGTGTTTATGTACCTTGTACTGTATATTTCATGTAATTTGTATAACTCTTTTTATCTTCTCAATTTTTTGAGGTTTTGGGGAAATAAGTAAATGAATAAAACCATTCGACAATGACTGACAATAAAACATACACTTGTTTAACTTAAAATGATAAATAACAAAAAAAGATAAGCACCACATCATGTTTTTGTTTGTGAAGTTTTTATTTATTTATACACACAAAATACCACTGTGATACTAAAAAGCAAAGCTGAATATCAACCAAATAAAGGTCAACTAAACGATCTTATAATAAGTTTACCGCTGGATGCATAATTACTCTCTTGTGTATTTGCATTAATCAAAGTAAACACAAGCCTGTTTGTCTTTTTTTACTGTGCAAAGAAATGGGATGTAGGTTGTCGTGTATTATTATTAAGTTGTATTGTGCATACAAAAAGTCAAATTTATTGGATTTTATCTTTAATTGTCGCAAGCTCAGCAGAGCGAGGGTTTTCTGCAGATTGCCGCGAAATGAGGAAAGGCAAGCTTTGCATGCCCTACACTAATCGGGGGTGTTAGGCCATATCATTGACAGCATGGGTGTTGTTACATTTTATATATGTATAATTACTTGTGTTGTTCAATATAATCAGTCAAAGTGTTTTGCAAGAACAAAATTCAATTGAGTAATATATTTTAAAAGATTGTCATAATTTGTGAACATTGTGGGAACACAATCCAATAACACAGTTCTGAGTTTGCACACAGTCATTGTGTGCTAAGGGTGTACATGATTACGCATTTTACACAACATGTTTTTCTTACCAGAGTTAGGTGCTATACAACGTTAGTGTTTAAGTGCGATTAACAAAAAAAGCATCTTTGAGGAGCATTCCTTGTTCTTTCCTTTTACACTGTACTTATAACAGTTTGCCATAGTCGTTGTATACAACCGTCCTTGTGGGGTACTCCAGTATTTATAATTCCCCTATGGGGTCCTGTTCTTTTCTCTTTTCTCTTTTCTGTTTTGTACCGAAACATGTACACTGGACCCTATTCCAGATCACAGTTCCTCTGTCAACGTGCGAGTTCAATTCTGTATACATTGTGTACGGGGCCTACGCATTCAGCCAACGGCTTCTTGGTTAGCCTCCCCTTGGGCCGTGTCCGACGTCCCCTGCTTCGCGCGTCGACAGCACTGGGAGGGCAACCTCTCGCGTGCGGTCACCAGAAAGTCCCTTGCAGCTGCCCGGAACTGCGCGTTACGCATGGAGTACACCAAAGGGTTACATGCAGGGATGACAAACACTATAACAGCGGCTGCCGTCAGGTAGTTATGGGCATCGGCGACATCTTGAAAAGTGACCAGGAGGCTGAGGACGACGATGGGGGTCCAGCAGAGCACGAAGATACCTAGGAGGATCAGCAGGGTGACGGCAGTCCGGAGATCGGCGTGACGAGTCGGGCTGATTGATAGAAGAACGAGAAAACAAGAAAGTACTGTTAAAATAATGAAGCAGCTCTTTGAAATAATTTCGCCCTAGTGCCGCCACCCACTTTATGTCAAGGCCTCTATGGCTTGGACAGCTTCACAGAGCCGCTATCCCGAGCGACTGGAAGGGGAGACCGCTCAATCGACTCACGTGCTTTTCCATTCACTTGGGATCGCGGCGGCGCTACGAATCTGGCCAAGCCACGACGGCCTTGACAAAAGACTACACCACCCACTCCGTACCTTCCCGTATTTCAATCAATTTAAAGTGCAAAAGAAAATACAATTGGGGAAATCGGAAACGAGTGCACAGGACAATAATTTATCATAAAATCAGGGGTTTTCATCGCAGGAGGTTCTTTTAGACCTTATGCAAAATATGACGTCATTTGAGTATGGTGCCCTCGATCAAAGTAAATTAGGTTGCCCAATTTGCTTGGTCCCCCGCACGCAATATTTTTGTCCCTTCTTTTTCTTTTGTAGAATTGCCACTTTCTTAGTGCTTTTTTTGGATTAAGTCTTGTTTTGAATTGATTACAAAAGAGAATCCTTAAAAAACCATCAGGATATTTTTTGAGGATGCAATTCTAATGTGCAGACAAAAATTCCACGGACCACCTCTTCCAAATTAATATGAGACTGGTGGGGTCGAGCGAAAGACTGCTTGGCTCATCCATGCGCTGTGCTTGCACAACGTGAATTTTGACTGTTTCATGTGTTCTTTCTTACTTCTCTTTCACACGGAGCCATTTAGCAGAGGTCCACTGCTAAATTTAAGCATGGTTATTATACAACTTTACAAAATGTTCATCGTGTGAAATGACAACAACTTGTGTACTGGCCAAGGTCTCTTGTAAAGTATTGTCAAACATTGCTACATTTTACAAATATGCTAAAATAAAGCAAGAGACCACTGTTAAATTGCTGTCGTGTGAAAAGCACATTTTAACATATACGGTGAATAGACTCAAGCTATGTACACAGGTAGACTATTATTATAAACATGTACTTTGAAGGCTTTACAACTGATGCTCTTTCCTATAACGGTCGTTTAATCTGCAATCTGCCCTCGAGTTAATTGCAAAGCTGACCGATTGCGCAGTAATGCTTACTTTATTGTGGGTTGTTATTATAATATCTTGTAATGACATAAAGTGCTATCAATATTGAAAGAAATAGTATGGCTGGAGAGGTAGGAATATATTTGTTGTCAAATGTTTGTTGTCTCACATGATCTAAATCACAGTCAATCACACAAATAATTAGTACACACTGCATATTATTTGCTGTTAAAATTTACACCATGGGTGTTAAGACAATATAGATAATAATAATAATAATATAATAATACTCTGTTCTTATTTAGCTATTTTCACAACCAGGGGCATATCAAAGCGCACAGTATTCTTCCTGCAGGATACCAAGAGAGAATCAAAATTAACATCATAGTGCGTTAAAATTACACAAATATTCGTTTTGGCATAAAGAAGTGTTATTTTAACACGATCCTATTTTGTAAATTTTGAATCTTGATGAATATTTTCATATGACAACACCGGTGGTGTCAATTTTAACACCACAGTTTTTGCAGTGTAACTGTTGTAGATGACACTAACTTCCATTCCTTATTTTAGCATTCGCGCGCGGAGGTTAAAGTTGGTTCGTTTTAGGGTCCGTTGTGTATACACATCTTGTTCTACTTACACACAGGGCGAGCTGGTAAAATAGTCTTATGACATGAGATTTCCCCAGCTTGATGTCACCCTTTTTCCATGGTAGATTTTTCTCTATAAATTTCACTTTAAACTGAGGTCCTCCCTAGCCAATTACTTTGTCAACTCAGGGACCTCGGGCCGCAGCGCAATACCATCTCCTCTCCCACGTGACTCCCCGACATCCCTGAGGGACAACGAAAACCATCTGTTACCAAGGCAACCCACGGTAAGATGTGGACCTTGCATATGATTTGAAAATTCCAATTGTCTGAAAGCCGCCTGTAGGTAGAGTATCAGACACCGTGAACGTAACGGGACCGATTGTAATTGTTCGTATCACACTCTCGCATGGGAATATTATTATTGCTATTCGTTTTTAATACAGAATGAGTTCTCGCTTTCCAATATTTTTTTTGTCTGACGGCTGTTTTTGTTCAGCGATTTTTGTATTTAACTTTTTTTGAAGGGAGTCTTTGTTTGTCACTCCTGTTTCTTTATCGTCTTTCAATATGTCCGTTCGTTCGTTCCTGCTTTGGGGTTTCTGTTCATCTATCAGTTCTGCCACCACAAACTTAAATAGAATGATGGCTTTTTATTTTGATTTTTATGTAGAAATAATTATGAAGTTGAACTTAAAAGCATCGTGGTGCTTTTGGAATAAACAATCCTCGTAAACACAGTAGCCTTTAACAGACACTAGTTCTGGTGACGTCAGGGATTGTTAATCACTTTATGCAGACTAATAATGGGAGACTTACTGTGTCTCTGCACAACAACAGTCGGAAATTCAGTACTTAAAGCAATGCAGTGAGCATACCATGACGTCATCAAATCGTTCATTCCAACTGCTTCCACGGGAAATTCGTGATGACTTTGCAAAATATTCCTGTCGAGCAGTTACCTATGAAAGCCACATTAGTGCAACAATTACGTATTTTGAATCCATTATAACGAATTTACACCGAATCCGTATAATGACTGATTCAAAATACACCATCATTAGGAATTCACAACCCGTTATTAAGGATTCCTTATTACGGATTTATGTCGAATCTGTAATGACTGATTCAAAATACACCATCATTAGGAATTCACAACCTGTTATCAAGGATTCCTTATTACGGATTTATGTCGAATCCGTAATGACTGATTCAAAATACACCATCATTAGGAATTCACAACCTGTTATCAAGGATTCCTTATTACGGATTTATGTCGAATCCGTAATAACGGATTCAAAATACATCATTATGAATTCACAATCCGTTATCAAGGATTTTTTTATTACGGATTTACACCGAATCCGTAATAACGAATTCAAATAACATCATTATAGGTATTCACAACCCCTTATCAAGGATACGTTACTACGGATTCGAGTAACACTTGCCTACAATATTGGTTGATGTATAATTATGTGTGGCCTTCATTTTACTCCTCTGCCCATATTGCCACGGCAGCACATATATAACACCAACCTGTGACACTGGACACCTTTGGTAATTGTCAAAGACCAGTCTTCTCACTTGGTGTATATCACCATTAAATTATGCACAAAGTAACCAACTTGTGAAAAAATGAACTAAACTTGTCGTCGAAGTTGCAAGATTATAACAACCCTTGTCACACGACGTTGTGTGTTTTCAGAAATGCTTGATTTCTGGACCTTGAAATCTAATTCTGAAGTCTCGTAATCAAAATCAAACATTTAAATGGAAATTTAATCTTTCTCGAAAACGTTGCTTCAGAGGAGCCGGTTCTCACAATGTGTTACACTACCCATTGCTTGTTACCACGCGAGTTTTATGCTATCAGGGGTGGATTTCACAAAGGTAGTCCTAACTTGAGACTAGTCCTTAGCAATGCTAAAAGATAGGACTGGTCATAAGTTAGGACCAGAAACTCATCCTAACTTAGGACTGGTCCTATCTCTTAGCATTGCCTAGGACTATTCCTAAGTTAGGACTACCTTTGTGAAATCCACCCCAGTGCCTTTTAGGATTTTGCTTTAATACATTTTTTAGATCAAGTTTTAAGCCATGACATGAATCACTACTTACTGTGAATGAAGATGTATGTAATATAATTGACCTGTATAAGTTTCAAATTCATTAGTCGTCAAGTTTTTGAGAAAAAGGTGACAATCACAGAGCCATGTTTTCACGAGCTTTGCGTATTAAAAGGTCTTCACGCTAAAGATACGGGGAAAAAATCGTGACATTGTTTTTACTGTACTTTCTCAAAAACTACAGCACCTCAGCAAGAACTATAGGGGAAGCTTTTTACCATCATTATCTTCAAACCATGTAAGTTTAATGTAATTATGTGGACATCGTCTTTTGTGTCGTACAAAAAGTATCTAAACCTTAGCCTTTAAGTGTATTGAGGAAGATTTAATTGTCGACTATAGGCCAACCCATTTAAAAAAAATGTAATAATTAGTATTATAGGTTTTCTCGGTCAATTTCGGAAAAAGAGCAGCCAGTTGAACCACCAAGCTATTCTATTTCGCGCAAAATCGAATGCTACTCAAAAGGGTCATTCGATTTCGTTTTGGGATTAGTCAAATGTAATGTTGCGTCATTCGAATTAACAAAATAATCATTCAATTTAACAATTCATCAAAGCAGCATTCAAATTCGCAGACGCTTCTTGAGGCGTGTGTGTCACGAAAAAGAATGACGCTACGCTAAATTGAACAGAGTACTTAAGGAATTTGACTCGACCCAAAACGAAATTGAATGGCCGAATTCTGAATTTGAAACGCAGTAACAACTGGAAAAGCAAAACAGCTTTAATTCGAACGCATGGAAATTAAATTGACTGCTCATTTGCCGAATTTGACCGAGAAAACCTATATTAAGAATACTAAATATGTGATAAACATATTTATTTCCTGGTCCTTGCTCCTGCGACCCGCGTTGAAACAAAATACAAATTTCACTGTGATGGATTTTAATTACTCTTCATTTTCCTAATGGCGTAGAACAAAGTGCATCTAACCCCTTACAATATTATTACTCAGTCACAAATGTCATTTGGATTATGGTTGTAATTATTGTTACTAATGGTTTTTGCTGTAGGCTATTTAAGTAGAAGAGCAGTAATGTCGATTTAGTTTTACACTAAAGCATTTTTAAAACATTTAATTTTGGAGCAACGTGGATATGGAAAAAGATAGGTGTTATAAATTTAGTTGTTATGTACAATACAATGAACTAACCTGCGATTAATTCATCTTAAAAGGCGGTCAAAATCCAGAGTGAATAATGTCTATACATACGCAGGAAAATAACCCCTTTTTGTGATACACAAACTGAGAACCGTTTCTCCAGATTTTGGGGAATAAAACAGGTAACTTTTCCCCTAACCATATTGCCTTGAAGTAAAATACTTCTCAAAATGCGTTATACTATTATAGAAAGCTAGTGTATACTTCTTACCAAATAACTTTTGTTATTGTCAATACTTTTAAAGGCAGTGGACACTATTGGTAATTACTCAAACAGTGTGAACAGTATTCGTACGATCTGACAGTGTGTATACGGGTGGGTGATGCGGTGTGATCGCACGCACCACGAACAGGGTATTTCGGAGCGAACCATGCGACTGCCTTGAGCAAGGCTAGCATATGTTGAGATACACCAACTGTGAAGGCTAGTCTTTGACAATTACCAATAGTGTCCACTGCCTTTAAGAGTGTTTTTTCCCTTTGACTTGCAAACATTGTTTTTCCTGTGCGGATCATCGCATTCAACTCGACCTAGAATAACATCAGTGTGTAGCATATGTTTTTTTTTATAATAATTTGTTTTCAAAAAAATGTGCAAGTCTAAGATGTCAGTTTGAGTTTGTGATCAACAAACGACGGGTAAACATTCTCCCCTGCCATAATTCGGGATATATTTATTCACAATACACGCCACTCCATACGTCGGCCCAGCATCTGAAGATCACAATATTAGATCAGTTGACAAGAAAAACAGACCAAGGGCCTGCTGGTTCGAAAGGATAAAGAGTTTCTATGGCGACAAATCTATTCAGCAGTTTGCTTTTTAATGTAATTGATGTTCAGGTTGGACTGGTTATTTATATGCGAGCGAATCCAGTAGAAAATCCAGGAGAAGGAGATTAATTGATGTTTGATGATAATTTATCAAATGATTGTTGTATATTATGAGGTTTTCATTATTAATTGACTTGGCACAATAGAAACCGGGCGCACTTATAATATACGGAATTGTAAAATGTTCTATTAAAACGCATTAAAAATTATATACAATTACATTCTTTTACGTTGACATGGGTCTGGTTGTATACACATCTTAAAATGACAGGGTTTTTTTGTTTTGTTTTTACAGTCTTGAACCCCCCCCCCCCCCCTGCCCCGGCCTATCCAACTTGTAATCATTGTGTATAAAGATTTAACAAAAAAAACGAAAAAAACAAAAAAACAAATCCGGGGCACGACCTTACCCGTGTCACGTGGGACCCTGGTTCGAAGTTGGGTTCGAACCTGGTGGCAATTCCAAAGAGCTGCTTAAGCAGAAAACATCCGTTAACCATTTTTCTGCCATGCAAAAACTGTGGTGGTAAAATTTACACCGTGGGTGGTGTCACATATAAATTCGGAGGGAAATCAAAATTAACACCAAAGGGTGTTAAAACAACACTAATTCTACAACAAGAGGACTAAGCAAGAGCGCTGAAAGGGGGCTTGTTTAAAAACAAAACCGATCTTCACATTTTCAAGAAGTGCCCCGAGAAAAAGACATGGTTCCCCCCCCACCCCGCCCCTTAATTTCCCTAAAATTATTACCATATTTTCGGCGCCGAGTTTGTCGTCAGGGCATTAGACCTTTTAGTTATTAAACACTCAGTGCGTTATAGTGTAATGTTCCAACGAAAACGAGACTCAATAATTTGATGGGGAAATGTGCCCCACTCAATCAGAATTGAACCATAGAGTTTGTTCCTGCAGGTTGGGCAAATTCAAACCCAAGAGTATTGGCTATGACTGACAACGTTTTGGCTCAAGCATTGTTAGTGATTATAGTGTTCAGTACACGGTGCTCGATCGTAAATCGGTGCTTTTATAAGTGCAGTTTGAAGGGGCTGTCTAATAGCACTAATTTATTAGTCCTGTCATAAATTTCGTTGGGATATTTTGTTAAGAGAACCCCTATAGTGGAATTAATATTGACAGTTGTCAGAATGTATAAGCGTCCATGTCAAGATTCCTTTTGTGAATAAGATGTTTGATTTTTTTTCTTCATATTTTGTATTGACTAATCTACCAGAGTAAGTGCCGTACAGCAAAGTGTATAGGCCATACCCTTAGTCTTGGTGCAAGACGTTGCTGTTCATTATCACTCACTGTGATGTGTGTATGTTGAGTGTATGTACATATGTACGTTTAGGCCCTACTCAACAAGAAGGTATTGCACTCAGATTTTTTTTTTTTTATGCAAGTCGCCCAGACACACAAGGCCTGAAGGCCACTTCAAGGTGTGGGCTACAATTATTTTTTTCCAGAGGCCGTTGCCACATACTCCTAGGGCTGAAACAGGGTTACCCCCTTGGCTTGGCTTGGGTATCATCAGTCCGAAGCCTGGTCGGTAGAGCAGAAACCACTCCCCTATATTTTAAGCCTACATGAATGCTGAACTGAATAGAATCTATTATAAATTTGCACAGCTGTTTAAAGGTTCGACTCAATTTCGGGTTCAAATCGGACCAACATCTTTAACGTATGATTCAAAGGCACTTTGACAAAGCTTGTGACAGAGAATGGTTTCGTTGGATACAATGATTTCATTGGATAAACGTGCTGTGACGTAAGCTTTCCATATCAGTGTTATGGTTGGTCTGAGTTGATGTAATTTCAGCTTGCACTTTCGACCATCTCCATGCAGCGTGCGTGTGAATAATTTGTGTTGTTTTTGTATGCAATAGACCATGTGAACTTTGCCTACAGTAAGAGTGACCTTGTGCATTCTTTGAGTATTCTGGCAGGCAAGATACTGCACTGGTCCAATGAGAAAGTTTACATTTTATGTCATAATTACCACATAAGTCAAAGAGTTATGAAAGTAAAAGCTGGGCAAGTTTATAGATGTGCCCCTTTCATCATATCAAAAGTTGATAGGAATTGGACAGGGCAATATCCATAAAATATAAGATTTTATGTTTTCTTCCATTAGGCTGTGTACAAATCGTGTTTGCAAGAAGTCCGGGCTCTGTGGCTCTTTTGTAAACATGTGATGTCACAGGTCACATCGTCTCTATGAAATACATGTATATGTGTAACCTATTGACTGCGAATCTGTGTGTGAAATGCATGCGAGGTCAAAGGTACATTTGTACGGATCCGGACACCCGACATCTGCTGGTGTTATTCACGAGGCTCGACCTTTGACGTCAGATTTTTGAGCTATCTTCAACCTAACCCACCCCTAAATTACACCAAACCCCCTTATTTCGAACCACGACAACCCCATAATGAGTCGACCCTACACAATATTGTTGTGATCTGTGAGGGTATATACATCTCCTTGTTGCGTCGTAAAAGCAATGGATTGATGGCCCGATTTACAAGACGGCGACAACCCGCCTTGGATAATTTACACAAAACCACTCCGCATCCAGAAATTAAATTAAGTAAGAGACAAGATGATAAATCAGCGCTGAGTAGAAAACATTCTAAACTCCCTAGAGATTTGGGACTCACGGAAGAGAGATTGGATCTTACTTTCAATCTTCTGACAGTGTAAACCTTCTGAAGAACCGCAATCGAAATCGGTAAAGATAAAAGGTCAGACCATGTTCTGTGTAGAGTCATGGAACACTTTGTGTATCATTGTTTTGGAAGGCCTGAGTTGATGGGATTTATTGTGGAAATAAGTGAAAACTTGTAGGCATGTTGTGGTTTCTGAGACGGCAACATATCTTATAATTTCTTGTCTAAAAGCATCTAAGGCCTACATTGCCTGACTTATCAAATGTTCGAATGAAATAGGATACAGTTTTATAATTCGATTATTTAGCTCTAGAAAATCGGTCTGGACTTTTTCGGACTTAATTTTGTGCGTTTTGGAAGCGACGACATAATATTCTATGTGCCTTCAACTTTATAATGTTAAGGCTGATTGCGTAAAGGCAGCGTACATTATGACATGTACGAACGAGTACCTGATAGTGTCCCTGTGGGGTACATCACACACCGCAACAGTCTTAGCAAAATGCATGTCGCCAATAGTTGCAAAAGACTCTGCAAATATTTGCAAGTTCGCAAGAATATTACTTATCTTAGCAAACATTTGCGACGACATTAATAAAATTATCATGATCGCAAGAACTAGCAAATATTTGCATAGCCGAAAATAATTGCAAAACAACCTACAAGTATTATTTTGCGATGTCTGAAATTATTTTCTCACACATGACGTAATTATGATAATCTTGAGGGATACCATCTTCAGGGCCCAATTTCATGGCTCTGCTCAGCGCCGTGCGCTTACCATCATCATTCTCCGCTTACTCGTCGGTGCAAACGCCGAATTTCTACGCTAGCTGTGTCAGGGTAGAGCGCCTATAGTGACGTGGAGTACGCACGCGCACAAGCCAACAATCCCCGCTAACCCGTGAAATACGCTTTACGTAAGCACAGAATTCCCTGCTTCCGTAAGCGCCGATTTGCTTACAGTAAGCAGAGCCATGGAATTGGACCTCAGCAACGAACAGATTGCATTACTTCCACCCTTGAGTTATACACAATAGCAATACTAAATCCGTTTCTTAGAATATTCTATACGTAATGGCTTGATAACTGTGTCTCGAACAGCAATTTGCGAGTCACTTTTATCCTTGACCGTAATAAGATGTTAGAACATATTCTTTCTTACTCTCTCTCTCTGTAGACTTATAATATTATTATAATATGACCGTCTTTTGCGATGCTTGCAAATTAAAGAAGAAGATATTTTTTGATGTGTGGGTGTTTATGAGTGAGACTCCTTGCTTCGAGACGTTCGATGTTAGAGGTCTAAATTTCTTAAGGGCAAAGTATACCTTTGGTTCTTAGAACCGTTCGGTTTTTGTAAATTATTGATGTATGCAATATAACTGAAACATTAAATTTAAAAGGTGTGCGCGTTGTGAGATATCGCCGAAGCGAATATGTCCACGCAGGAAAATACTAACAGTTACGCTTTCAGATTCAAATTTAGGGGCATACAAACTTACTTATAACCTTTTTACAAAACCACGTTAATACTCCGAAGTGAAATGTTTCTCAAAATGCTTGATACTACATCGAAAACTGCTGTAGGCTTCTTACCGGCAAAAGTTTGTATTTCCACTAACTTTAAGAGTGAAACCAAACGTATATACCTTCCCTTTTAACTATTTAAACTCATTTAACTAATTAAAAGATTGAATGTCCATTAAAGTTGGCCTCGCCTCGTGTATATGGAACATTCACTATTTCAACTCATTAAAAAATTATCACCATTGCACTCAGAATTACTCACTGCTTATATTTTCACTCTAATATCTTTGCTTCTGGGACTGGAAAACACTAACATTGTTCAACCTGGTTTTGAGCAAACTAAATTCATTTTGTTGTCAAATTATCTCGGGAGGTAGGCAATCTCCATTTTGTAGAGAACCATGGAGAAAGCTTGGTCCGTAGATGTCCATTTGGGACGATTTGATTGGCTAGGTTAATTGCCACCAACGCCTGTTCACAACCTCGTTCCCCCAGTTAGGCCAATTAGTCTATTAACGAGTACCGTTTTATTTGAAGGCCAAAACGATGATTGCTGACTTAGTAGGGTTGTCCTAAGACACGCCCCCAAGATGGTGTCCTGGATGGGACATCATAAATTTATAAAACATCTCTTCGTTTGTCTTTAGCTTTTTGTAGACTTTCTTCAAAACGTTACTCTATGGTTCAGTGAGGAGCTGATCTATCGTGGGTGGATGGATTTTGATGCAAACCATGGCAAACTTCCAAAGAGCTGCGTAAGCACAAATGCTTACCAGAGTAAGGTTACCAGCCAAACTACCATTTCACATGTACAGTTTGTGACTGGTATCCTGGTATTTTTAAGCAATAATGTCTGTTTATAAAAGCAGCTCTATGAAATTGGGCCCTGATCATGCTGGGCAAACATATCGCTGTATATTTCACCTGCCTACAAGAGGGAGCCCCTCGAGGCAAGGCTAATATTTTGTATGCCCCATTTCCCCCAAAACACTTTAGGCCGGATGAAGATGTTCTCTATTACGTGTACATGTGTGTACTTGCAGAGTTATTTGTCTCTGCAGCATACATGATTGGACTTTGTGATAGTTTGTTATACCATGTTATTACCAATATGCATCCTTGTTATACCATACTAAATATTTTTCTGTCCATAGGTTAGGGAACGAAAGCATCTCGCTTCACCTTATGTATTTAAATTGCTGCGTATTATTGAACCATTGTGTACCTAATATCATATCCCATACTATATTGCTTTTGTAATTTCGACATAAGCGTGCATTATTGTATTGTATGACAGCATTGAAATAAATGGTACTGAATGAATGAACGAATATTCTGCTAGTTCAGAGTTGACTGTTGATACACCATTCAGCGCCATTGCGCCGAAGCGTCCGGACAGTAAATAAATTACACTCGTCATTCTAGCAGACGGCAGCTCATAAAACGGCAGCTCAAAATCGTGTTACCAGACAAGCTCATTTGGAATTGTGTTCGTCCTGAAGGTTCGGAGGAAACTCATGTTTTAAAAGGATGGTGAATGACACGTAACAGCAATTAAAATGGGCAATTGGTAATCTAATATACTCTAAAAACTCCCGGGTTAGAATTGACCCGATTTGGGTCCCAAGGGGTCAGACCCATTTCTGGGTCTGTTTGACCCAGAATCCGTGTCATTATGACCAGAAAGTTGGTTAAAAGCGGGGATTTCGGACTCGAATTCCGGGACACATTGACACAGACTCCGGGTCAAACTGACCCAGAAATGGGTCTGGCCCCCTGGGACCCAAATCCGGGTCAATTCTGACCCAGGAGATTTTAGAGTGTAGTACTCATGCGTGACTATAATTAGCATGTTTCATGAGAAGGGTTAATTGCATCAAAACATGTAACCAGCTCATGTCATTGTATGGGTGGATTTAATAGTGGTTCAAATTTGCCGCGATGTACAAGTGTACGTTATATTCCCTCCCTCATCATAACTACGCCCACACTACCCGGTCCTAAAATTAAAAAAATTAAAAAAGCTAAAATCAAAATGACAATGGTTACAATATTTTGATTGTGGTGCTCTCCACTTATTTGATTTACAAAGATTAATGATATTACTGGAGTGGTTGTCCTTGACTGAACCATATTATATTCTATTAACGATTAAATACAGTTGCTGCTTGTAGAAATGTTATGCTTGCTGCTGGCTTTGAGAAAATATAACGATAGTTGCATATACGCCTGAACTACAAAATGGCTGCGTGAATAATAATAATAATAATAATAACTTTCGATTTATATAGCGCCTAATAATTAACACTTAATTCTCTAAGCGCTTTACAAAGAAGTACACTATAAATCAACAACAACATAAATATATATATATAACAAATAATACCACTACAAGCATAACGATACAACAATACAAGAACGTAAACTATTGTAAGAAAAGGTGTGTCTTTAAGGCACTCTTGAAATCACCAAGGGAAGATGTTTTCCTGATCGTCAAGGGCAGAGAATTCCACAGAGTTGGAGCCGAAGCCACAAAGGAGCGGTCTCCATAGATATGCATATTAACAGGGTGTACTGCAAGGAGGTGTTGTGACGATGATCGAAGTGTACGAACTGGATTATGCTTATGAATTAGATCTGACATATAAGATGGAGCAAGATTATTCTGGGCTTTAAAACACATCATAAGAATCTTAAAAACAACACGTTTTTCTACGGGCAACCAATGAAGTTTCTTTAGAAGAGGAGTGATGGAATCTCTTGAACGAGCACCCACTATTAACCTTGCTGCTGTGTTTTGAATTCTCTGTACACGGTTTAATTCCTTTTTCGGAAGGCCATACAACAATGAATTACAATTATCAACATTTGACATTATCAAAGCATGAACAAGTATATTAATAGAAAAATGTGAATGCGTTTGATCAATGCAAGATCTCCCTAAACGCAGCCACTCTTGGCAAATGACTACAAAGAAGACAAACAAGACAAACAGATTTAGGGGGATGGTGGTGGGATTTGATATCCTGAATGCAGGATTATGAAATGGAGGACAATATACACTGGGCAATGAGTTCCAAAGAGTAAAAAGAACATGCCCTGACTGTGTGCAAAATTACATGTATTTTAAAGGCAGTGGACACTATTGGTAATTACTCAAAATAATTATTATCATATAACCTTACTTGGTAACGAGTAATGGGGAGAGGTTGGTAGTATTAAACATTGTGAGAAACGGCTCTCTCTGAATTGGAGTAGTTTTCGAGAAAGAAGTAATTTTCCACGAATTTGATTTCGAGACCTCAAGTTTAGAAATTGAGGTCTCGAAATCAAGCATCTGAAAGCACACAACTTCGTTTGACAAGGGTGTTTTTTCTTTCATTACCATCTCGCAACTTCGATGACCAATTGAGCTCAAATTTTCACAGGTTTGTTATTTTATGCATATGCTGAGATACACCAAGTGAGAAGTTTTGTCTTTGACAGTTGGCAATAGTGTCCAGTGTCTTTAAAGGAAAAATACCCCAAAATATTTCCCCAACTGACCCACTAACCCACAAAGACAAGGACAGACAGACAGAGAGAGAGAGAGACAAACAGACATACAGACTAACATAAGAGAGTTTCATTTTACGATGGCACCACAAAATGACAAGGATGTCTCAGTCCTTTAAAGACACAGGGGTGGATTTCACAAAGGTAGTCCTAACTTAGGACTAGTCCTAGGCAATGCTAAGAGATAGGACTGGTCCTAAGTTAGGACCAGTAACTCATCCTAACTTAGGACTGGTCCTATCTCTTAGCATTGCCTAGGACTAGTCCTAAGTTAGGAATACCTTTGTGAAATCCACCCCTGGACACATATAGTATATACTTGGTAATTGTCAAAGACCAGTTTCTCGCTTGGTGTATCTCAACATTTGCATAAAATAACAAACCTGTGAAAACTTTAGCTCATTGGATGTTGAACTTGCGAGATAACTATGAACGAAAAAACACCCTTGTCACACGAAGTTGTGTGCTATTCAGATGCTTGAATCGAGACCTCAAAATCTAATTCCGAGGTCTCGAAATCAAATTCGTGGAAAATTACTTTTTTTCTCTCGAAAACTACGTCACTTTAGAGGGAGCCGTTTCTCACAATGTTTTATACTTTCAAATTCTCCCCAGTACTCGTTACCAAGTAAAGTTTTATGCTAACAACTATTTTGAGTGATTATCAATAGTATCCACTGCCTTTAAAAAGGGTATTGATACCTTTTGTAGATCAAGTTTTTTTTGCCATGACAATATCACTGGGAATGGAGACGTATATGTAATAAATAAAGGAAAGCAATGGAAATCACAGAGCAGTGTATTAAAGAGAGTAGCGTAAATACGTTGTACGTGCTAAAATAAGTTTGTCTCACTAAGAATTATTTTCGTGAATTTTTTTTGCCATTTTCTCAAAAACTACAGCACCTCAGCAAGTTATATTTTAAGGGGACGCTTTCTAATCATTATCTGCAAACCGTGTAAAATTATTGTAAATCTATATGGACATTGTGGTTTTTGTATGGCACAAATAGTACCTTAACCCTTTAAGGAAAATCAATCCTCATACATGAATGACACAAGACATTTGATAATAATTGTCTGGCACTGCGACGAGGATCTCCATGGGTAATCGTGTCTGTCTTCATTTAGTAACTAATCACGAGCGAGTCGGAAATTGAAATCCGAGTGTATTATTTTGTTTTACTTTGCAGGTTTTTTTTTTTGCGCACTGTGATCTGCAAAGCGTTCAACTCAAACGAGACGAGTAGAATCACGGCGCCCATGACCTGGGTCCAATTTCATAAAGCTCATAAAAGCTCAAAGCAGACATTTATGCTAGCAACTTCCTTTGCTAAGCAGAAAATGAGTGGGTCACAGCAATGGCAAATATACGGTATTTTGGCTGGTAACTTATTTTTGATAAGCATGAGTTTCCTGTGTCTAGCATTTTTTTGCGCTTCAGGCTTTATGAACTTGGGTACAGGGCCCAATTTCAAAGCTTTAATAGCAGAAAATATTGCTTAGCGGCAGATTTATTTGCTGAAGCCAAAAAATGAGTGGGACAACAGTCGCAGCAATGTAAACTTTGTGGAATGTCATGGCTGGTATTCCGGTTTCTGGCAAAACATTTTTGTGCTTAGCAAGATTTTGTGCTTACGGGCTTTATGACATTTAGCCATGCTGAAGGGTTACTGCTCGAGGTAATGTAATCACATTCAATCTCGGAACGAAATGAACATTGATCAGAATGTATTTAAGGATTACGGACCGTGTCTTTGGTAATGCAGTGCTGCACTTAAGAAGCGAATTACGCGAACGTATGATTTATTTATGGAAGATCTTGTCAAGCAAGACACATTACCCTTCCCCCCCCCCGATCCCCCATGACACCACTCCCCTCCCCATTCCAGTGAACCACGCACTACCATTATACTTCACATTATATTTCTTGTAACAAAATGAAACGCAAATTGTGGCGGGGCTTTTACAGGCATGTCTGGTTTCTTGTTTGTTTTCGATGATTTCGAACGGGATGTAGAGCAGCTGTACCAAGCCAAGAAATATTTGGACAATGAACAATATTTGTGTAAAGGTTCTGTCTTACCAGGCAATAGACCTTAGAACTGATGACGTCACGTGTTTTGTTTACCACTTAGCGTTCATACTTCCTGAGAATGCGGATGCGATACGAATTTTGGCTTAACAAAATCTGCAAGCTCAACTCCTGTGAAACATCCACTGTTATCGGACTCGCAGCTGATGGAAGTTTGAACCGGGCTTTAGAGTGGAAACCATTTCTTCTCTAACAACTGTCGGAAATGCAGCACTTTAGGGATTAAGCAAACTGTACAGCGTAACGTAACGTGTGACGTGGCTCCTATTGTAGCAGAAACCTTATAGCTCTTTAAAACTGAATCGACTTTCTGCTCGCAAGAAGTTAATATATGAAATTTTAAGTGTGAAAGTTGTTCATTTTTGTCATTCTGTTAGTGATGGTTAGCTATGGGTGTGACGTAACGTGTGACGTAACTCTTTTTGTAAAGCAGAAACCTTATAGGCATTAGACCCCCTTGCATTGACCGCCATCTTTGATTCCCCCCGTGCACGCGTGAAAGGCTATCATTGGCCGAGAGTCGTGCACAGCGCGTTTACGCGTGCACTTTCCCTTTGCTTAACATCAAAGATGGTGGTCAATGACGTCTTGTGCAATCCACTAGTCTACAAAAAACTGAATGGACTTACTGTTTGTTGGGTCTTGCTAGGATCATGTTGTGAGCTTTGACAGCGCCGAATACACTCGGCGCATCCTGGACCACTGACTGACTGGCCATGTGAGATTCAGTGCACGCCACGTTACACTTCTTAGCTCCTACAGCTCTCAACCTCATCTTGACCCGTTTGAAGAGTCGTACGTATGTGACAGTCATTACGGCCATGGGGGCACCCACCGCTAAAGCGTAGCTCACAACCTGGCTAGGGAAAGGGGGGACGAAATGGTGTGAGCTACCGACACCAGTGCTGTCCATTACACCCCAAATGGCGATGGAGACAACGGCTGTTCCGAGAGCGTGACACCAGGCGTAGAGGGTGAGGTTCCGGGCCCGCGTCCTCCCGACCTTCTCGCTGGTGTTGGGTTTAGCCACCACGGCATAGCGGTTGATTGAGATAACACATAGCATCATGTTGGAGGTACCGCTGAGTAGGATGAGGAAGAAGAAGTGCGCCATACGGAGTGGTGTGTTGTCGTGCAATGCCCACTGGCTGTTGATAACTCCAACGATGACTAACGGGAGGTTGATGAGCGTGTTCAGGAGGTCGGCAACGGCCAGCATGAAGGCCAAGAAGTTTCCGGGCTTGGTGCCAACGTTGGTCCAGGCATGCCAGAGGGTGCCTAAGACCAAGACGTTACCAATGACGGATGTTACTGCTAGGATCACCAGCAGAACGCACCAGACTACCACCGCGGGGGGCGTTCCATGTGGGTCCATTGTTGGTGTGACGATTAAGGTGTCCATTGTTGTGTTCATCATTTTTAAATGTTCGTCATCAATGACGTCACGGGGAAAAATTACTGTGTACGATTGGTTTAACTCGGGCAAGAATCCCAAATCACCCCTTGAAGGACTCAAACCTGGAACCAGTTCTCTAGATGAAAATGTGAACTACTCGAACAGCTTCTTTCTAAGTAGGACACCTATACGTTCATTGTTATTCTGCCGAAACAACGATTCCTATAAAAATGGCAAAAAAATGTTGGTTTTACTTACAAACTCAAATAACACCTTCGTCCATACGTCATCACGCACATGATATCCGGATGATTTTTATTCCGCTGGTGAAAGCAAATCCTCTACTTTTTATATTTGTGCAACGTGAGAAGAGAAAACAAGCTCAGCTAGGAGTTCAACAGAGATCGAGTATGTCTATACGCAATCGTTGCATCGTTGTGTTTAGAATCCAAGAAGATCGATGGAAAGTACACTTGCCTCAAAACTGATTGAATTGTCTATTTTGATATTCACGTCTCGTATAATGTCGTTGCTCGACGTACGTGTGATGATAACAGGAAATCAGAGAAGTTCAAAGCACCCACTTCAAAACTACAACACATAACAGTCCTCACGCGGATAATCTTCGCGTGAACTTGGTTCTGAGATTTGACGAGATTACTGCATTATAATGCATGTATAAAGCAGCGGTACGTGCTACATCAAGGCCACATCAAAAAGGGAACACGGAGAGAAAATACAGATGGAGAAAGTTAAGTGAGATGCAGTAAGGTCTTGAGAGCTGACGCTGTTTGATGATAAGACGCAAATCTCAAATCGCAGTCAGAGATCAGCAGCTTTAAGGAGTTCAAACCTTATACTTTATTTCAAAGTATACGACCCAAAGTGAACCCTTCAGACTTTTCTCAGGTTGAAGTATAAGAACTGACCGAGACGAACTTTTTCCGCAGTTATTTATGCTTTTCTTGAGGCTAATGATGCACATTGTCAGTTGATAACATTCATGAATGATTGAAGCCTATAAACGAATCATTTTTGTATAATTTTTTACCTTGATATCGAAGCTGCGATGACGAAGTTTTGATCAATGTGCAATGTGAGTTTGGACGTTATGCTGGAGTGCACTCGTCGAGTGACGATGTGATCAAAATAATGCAGTTTACGGAGTAGTATCTGGTCGATCGGTCCTCTCCACACTCTTACCCAAGCTTCAGTATTTGATCTCCAGGATGGATCCTTGGTTCTTCTCCTTGATGGCAGGTCACTTTTTACTCCTGGGTGATTTCCGATAAAAATGAAACTGCTCCCTGCCCCCCAAAGTCGATTCAAAAAGATGAGACCGTGTTTGCGCCGATGTAGCCTGGGCACACCGAAGTGAAGATTTCACATTAATATAAGCGGACCCTGTTCTTCCTCCCGGGTTCTCTTCGCTCTTCACTCGATCGACCTCGCCACTGAAGCAAAATGAAGTGACTGCGGCGTGATCGAGATGGATGCCCCCAAGATGGTTGTGTCAACGGCTGTTTTATGTACGATTCAGCTAAAAAGCTATAGAAACGGTGTTGATGGGAGGCATTATCAAAAGGTAGCAACGCTTTGAGTATATGAAACTGTATTTTTGTTTACAGATTATTTGCTCACGTACACATCAAAAAACAACGAAACGTAAAAGAATGTGACAGGGTGAAAAAAAATGTATTCCCCCGCCGCCGCTATTGTCATACAAGACTGTAGCTTCACTTAATTTAGGTGAGAATGAAATGATAGAGGGCGCTGTGGGCCATTGTACTCTGGTCAATAATGTGCTTGTGACTGAAGAGTACACAAAACCACTGCTCTGTCAAACTATAGTAACAACCTGAAGAACAAGTACCCCAACAAACGAACATTCAATTCCCTCCCCCAACAAACAAACAAACAGCATAACACAACAATCCCCACCAAACTTCAAACTTCATTCGTCGGATTGCTGAAGATGTCGATGGAGGAGAAATAAAAAATAACTGTTTTTAGAGGTAAAACGAAAGCTGTGGCCAAATCCCACCAAAATATAAGGTCCCGCCGAGATTTGAACTCGGATCGCTGGATTCAAAGTCCAAAGTGCTAACCGTTACACCACGGGGCCTCTATTAATTAAAATCCAATGTCAATCATCATTTGATTATTAGCAAATAAATGATCTGTATTTGTAGGTATACAAGTAAAACATTAGCTAAACGTTTTGTAATATCGTGAGAATCATTGGTTGGCATATTGTTTGTGTATCATGTCAGACCCCACACATTGTTTGACTGGACTCATGGAATAACAAACATGCGACATTGTATTTTTTTTACGAGAAAATAGTGAAAGACACCATCATAGCTATTTGTTTTTATACTTTGGGTTTTGAACTTGCGAGATCAAAATTTCAAAGGAAAATTTTAACCACGATATTGTTGGTGTGACATATTTTCCCCCCTTTTTGGACTTTCAATAAATGGTTCGCCTTTGCTTAAAGTTTTTGTTGTTGCAATAATGTAAGATCACTTTGCGAACAACCCTTTGGTTTTTCTCACCAAGAGACGAAATTCATTGCTAATAAACTGTCATTAGGATTGGAAAGTATTGCCATTGCAACGAAGGAATATGATCAAATCGCAGGGGTATGTTTTTTACAAATCACCATCAGGGATCGGTTGGAAGTGAGTGAGCCGCGAAGTACTTATGGTTGAATGTGATTACTGGGTTAATCTTCTTCTTCTTCTTCTTCTTCTTCTTCTTTCGTTTGATAGTCATAATGAACCGTCATTAAAGTAAGATGTTGTAATCCTGTTGGCCATCCTATTCATTCCTCATAACACTGTCTACCCTGGTTTAGTCACGATCTGGTGCACCGCCGCCACGCATCAAAACAAACAGTACACCTCTTCAAGTCTGAAAACTTTGCAAAGTGATTTATCCCACCTCAGAAACTTTCATTGTGAGCACTTTTAAACCCCTCAGACATCACACAAAGTGCTGCTGTTGCTCTGAACGGATCATCTGGTATAATGAATCGATTTTTCCCCCACAATCGTGAAAACTTAGGTGGTCATGACGACGTGGTTAGACCGTGTGCGCATGCGTTGAACTCCTGGTGGGGGATGGTATTAAGAAATGAAAGAAAAGTGAATGGTATGCATTGATCATCGATACGGTGGGTAAGCATAGAGGCTACAGGAGCATGTCAAAGAAAAGACATCATTCCATTTACTGCTAACCTCTACAGCCTTGCTTTTGTTGGTTTGTTTAGCATGTGTACAAATAGTATTCACACGTAGTTGCCCGTGTTAAGTTGGTTGTCATATTTTGTTGGGATCCCATGCAAGGAATGAGCGTTTTATTTGATCGAACAGTGAACCAATGCTGTTTCTGAAATGTTGACCTTTCTACGATGTGCAAATTGAGGCAGGAACTATCACGGTATGTTTGTTAGAGAGAAGTTTGATTTAATAATAATAATGTTTATCAATAGAGGTGGAAAAGTTAGTTGTTTGAAGCTTTACATGGTGTGGGGAAATAAGAAGAAACTATAAATAAATAGTAAACTTGAGGGTACAACCATGTGTAAATCTCTTAGGGTGAGTGTTGGCTCTGAAAAGAGCCGGTTTGGTCTCGACGTTTCGAACAGTATTCTCTGCTCGTCTTCGGGAGAAGTGGTCAAATTACATGGTCATTTACAAGATAAAAACATCAAAATATAGGTGGACAACATACAGTAATTATAAATTGAAAAAGAAAAAAAAACATTTAATGCAAACGAACAAGAACAAGGAAATTATACAGATTTGGAACGAATACAGCAATGATAGGCCTGTAGCACAATAGGTATACCATTCTCAAATGCAAGCAACAACAATTTATCAAATTAGGGTAAAGTGTAAGTTTATATTCACATTTATTTCAAGAAATGTTTATAATAATCATACAGCTGAGCAATGATCTTGGTGAGTGTTTCAGTTGTTTGAAATTGACGGCAGTAAATAAATATTATAAGTCATCGATTGGTAGGTCTATAAAACTGCATTCTGCAGATAAAAACAAGATTGGCAACAAATAGGCCATCAGATCCTGCAGCCCTCAGTGTTGTGTCTTTCCATATTTCTACCTCCATGGTCATTCTTATGGATTTTAAAGGCAGTGGACACTATTGGTAACTACTCAAAATAATTATCATCATAAAACCTTTCTTGATTACGAGTAATGGGGAGAGGTATAAAACATTGTGAGAAACAGCTCTGAAGTAACATAGTTTTTGAGAAAGAAGTAATTTTCCACGAATTTGATTTCGAGACCTCAAGTTTAGAATTTGAGGTTTCGAAATCAAGCATCAGAAAGCACACAACTTCGTGTGACAAGGGTGTTTTTTTCTTTCATTATTATCTCGCAACTTCGACGACCGATTGAGCTCAAATTTTCACAGGTTTGTTATTTTATGCATATGTTGAGATACACCAACTGTGAAGACTAGTCTTGGACAATTACCAATAGTATCCACTGTCTTTATGAGAAGGTAAAGAGTTAGCTGTTGCAAACGAATACTTATCAACCAAAAGATCAATCTATGCTATGGTATTAATGCAAGAAAGGTTAGTATCTTATAAATTCAAATAAGATATTCCTATTTGAAAAATTAGTGAAAAGTTTGTGGCAGGTACTTTTTCTCAAACTTTTAAACTTAAAACAAAAACTTTTAAAATAATCGTTGCTACAATAAATCTGACGTGCATGACATTTCCAACAAAACTTGAACCCACTTTTCTACGTTGTTACATACAAATTTCAGTGTGATCCCTTTTTGAAGAGTTCACACGTTGGTTGCATGGTGTGATTATTGTAAAAATTGAAGCAATTACTCTTCCACAGTGAAGGATGTATTCTATTTTATAAAGGAAACTTTAAGGAAATAATTTCACATTAAGTAAAACACAAACATGAACAAACGGTAGATTGAAAATATTTTTACTTTCACCTTTTTCCCAAACAAAACTTACACCGTTTATAAATACCGATTATGTGTGACAATAAATTCGAGTAAACTCGTAATACTCATACCAACTCTACCCAAACAACTCGTACTCAAACAAACTCGTAAGGGCCTACTCCTACCAACTCTTACTCACCACCGTGTTTATTTCTCAAGAACAATACCCAAACTGTTTAGCTAGATTGAAAAAAATGAATTCCTTGTTCACATAGAAGATAATTGAGTCCCATAAATTACTTTTTTCCCCCAACGCAACGCACAACACAAGACCATCTTTTGAGTCAAGTTGTACATTTCAAACTGTTGTAGACTACACTTTCTTTCTATGCACAATGACACATATCATCACTCGCCCCCACAACCCAGCCAGCGAATTAATATTTGATCCAGTTATAAACTAATAATTAATGATGGTGCAGTGTTTTGTTTGATCCCTGCTCCCTGTAACACAATACAATCTCCATAAGACGTCTGGACACTGTTTACACCCCATCCCATCACGCAAGTAGCCTACACATGTATAGTGGCCCGAGAACATTGGTCATAACTTGTATTGCTTCTGTTCGCAAAGCTGATTTACTACTTGTTTATCGATCAGCTACTCAATGAATAGACGACAATTCTTTAACCTCTGAATGCTCTTTGTGTGAAATCTTTCCTGATGCCGTTTACTTAAATTTTTGATGACAATTGATATACAAAATGTCTCCCAGTCGGGGAAGCAACGACCTTGTTGAAGAATTAATGTCAACTCGTGTTATTTATTGATTTGTTTTGCATAATTTGTAAGTTTTTTCAATGTAGCATTGTTAGACTTTGGTTGTTGAAGAGTCAACGTAAAAGTGTTGATATTCTCTTCTTGTAAGATAGTGATTGCTTTAAGAAAAGGCAATATAAGAATTAACTTATTAATGGTAAACATGCGGGTGAAGCCATGTGTAAATCCTCTTGTGTATGAGTGTTGGCTTTTAAAAAAAGAGTCGGTGTGGTATCGACGTTTCGAACAGTGCTTCGCTCGTCTTCATGAGAAAAATCAAGTTGGTAAAATCTGTTTTAGAAATTGTGTACAGTTTGCTTTATAACCCCTTAGGGCCTACCTTTAACTTTGACTATTTATTAGTTTTTCGGGATTTTTTGTTTTGTTTGTTTATTTAATATTGGAGCACGAAGGGTGATTCGAGTCTGGATAAACTAATCTGGCATAATTTCAATTCGATCAACGCAGGAACATTATTTTTTCTTTGAGAATTTTGCTTGTAAACAAGGAAGAGAAAACAGCATGCTCTGTATCTTTTACTTTACTGCTGACAAACGATATAACTACATGTAGCCTACTTCTAAATGTAGCATTGCGTTTTCCACATCACACGACAGCGTTACATGTTGTGATCCATCTGATGCTTGTTTTAAGACAACAACATGTCTTCCTTTACAGATAAAGTTTGACATACATTGTCTTCTTCACCAGTATACGTAATTGTAATCAAACAACTTCCACGAATCTTTTTCAAAGTGAATTATAGTTATCCTCAGTCCAAATGAACCTTTACTTGCTCTGTTCGCTATGTGGCATTGACGACAATACGAGAAACGTTTGTGTCTTGATGATGTTTACTTCTCTCCGTTGCCCGCGGTCTTAACGATGCCTTTTCTCTGTACCCCTTTCTCTGTCTTGCCTTCGGGCCTGAAGATGCCTTTCCAACAGTCCAACGTAATTGCCTGGCAAGGACTTCTTTTCCAAACTCATGTCAATCAATTCGCTAAGTAATTCTTGATAAAACATGGAGAAAGGAATGAGACTCCTTGAAGGCACTACACAAATGACTTTCTGTACAAGATGCAAGGTCTTTTCAAGTATACCTCCATTTGAGGCCGCCATATTGACTTTTTCCCACATCACAGAGTGACAATAAAATCGAGGCTGCGAAGGAGGAAACACCATCTCTCCTTCATGATTCGTATATTGAATACATATTTTCATTTGGGAAACATCATAGTTGAAGACTGCATGGAAAAGGTTTAAGGCCATTGTACTTTTTTAGGTCCTTGTTAGTTTGCCTTTGCCAAATCAGCAAAACCTTTTTTTTAAACACCGACAAATCCATGGACAAGAAGTATAAACTTCACTCTCGTGTGATTGTACTTTCATTTTGGACAACTGATATGAAAACTCTGCGTCTAATATGGTCTAATACATACATCAGCCATATGGATCAGATTTCTCAGTTTGCTAACAGCAAAAAGTTACCATGGGAACACAAAACATTACGGGGTAACGGGGGCGTGTACATGCGGCACTCAAGCTACAGTAGGGCTCGCCACAGCACGGCATTAGCTTATGACCTCGTGCCCCGTGGTTGACATCGAATGCCACTACGGACCCCCTGTTCTGTTGTGATACCATAAGCGCAATACGAGGGGGAGAGATCACTTTGATCTGAGTCTACTGTTATAAACGAGTTGGAAACTCTAGATTATTAATTAGAGCAGCCGGAATTCACCAAACACTGACAGATATACAGCGAAAGACTGCTGAAGAAAATGTGAGTAATGTTAAATTTCAAGTCGGTTTGCTGATCAATCTTTTAGCGGTGGAAGAAATTGCCCGAGTTTGTAGCTTCGTAGAGGAATGAAGATAGACCTTAATTTCCTGTCTCCCATGTTGCAAGAAAATAGTTAACGGCTTGGCGTTTCGACCCTAGCAGAGTCTGTCTCGAAGGTGTATTGTTGACGCTGGCAATAATGTTCATCGTAAGGCCCTTGTCACATGAGGCAACTTTTTCAGATAACTTGGAGGCAACCAACTGCAGTGCACTCCACAGGGACCACTCTGATAGCACACGAATATTTTTTTCAAACAATCTCTTACGATCCCCAATTACAATATATGTGAACATTCAAATGTGAATGGATTCTATTCTGTGATGGAACTGAAGCCTGTAAATTGCCTGGTGTGATATGACCCTAATGTTTCAGTCTCCACTATTATTTACTGCCGACCAGAAAGAGGCCAGTGGAATTTCCTTGACAATGCAAGTATGACGTGCATCAATAACTTAGCATAAAAGATCCTTATAAAAAAAAACAAGAAGTCGTTTTTCTTTTTCAGAGACACCAACAATTATTGGGGCTCGCGGTAATAATTTCAAAGCAATAACACCAAATCCTTGACATACCTGGCAAGAAACGTAGATAAGTGATGTCTAAGCAAGGGGTAATTTTCTCAAGAGTTTAATTAAGTGTATGTGATGGATTTATGGCATTGTCCCTGAAAAAGGGAAACTATTTTGTTGCCGAGTTGTTGTTATTGTATGCACCGAGCTCTAAATGGGAGACATTCCATGTCTTAGCCTCTTCCATTTTCGGCAGAAGTGATCAATTAATTTTGAGTTGGGTTTTGTTCTTGTAAAATATGATCAGCTTGTGCTTTGTCCCGAATGTCTCGATATGCAGAAGTAGGGTTTTTATTTACCATGAAATTCGGACAAATTATACCAGCCTATACTTACATCGAACCCACCGTTAGTTAGAATGTCCATTAGGCCTAATGATTTTAACTTGTATAGGTTTTTATAATATTTTGTTGACTCAAAATACTGTTGCTGTTGTGATACCTCATTGAGGAGACGATACAAACACGATTTCGAAACATGGCATTCTGTCATCATCTTCCAAAATCGAACTGACGAAACACACTCATATTTCTTGCTACATGTGTTTATGTCGTCCGATAAAATACAGGCTCAAGTGTTTTATTTAGAAGAAAAAATATTGTGCACTATTCCTTCTGAAAACATTTTGTGACCAAACAACGTTCGGCTAGACTGGTTTCAATGACAACGGATAATAACACAGCTCTCGACGTTGGCACTCGAGATGCATGCTTTTCTTTTTCACTTATCAGTTGCCATTTTTGTTTATTCGATCCACAGTCCAACATCTCAAAATGATTGGCTCAAATGTCCACAGAAGCCCCGCTTGACAAAACCTGTGTAAATATTCCCGATGACCTTTACTTTGTCAGGACATATCGATGTACTTGAGAGTTGCCTTGGTAATTATGTTTTGGTGATAGTGACTCTTTTGTGGGCTTCAATATGATTTATTGTCGACATCTTTTGAATCAATATCTCTCATGGATACAATCAAGTTTTTGTGTTTTGTTCTTATACAATGGAGCACAGAACAGCAGTTGGTTAAAAACGTACCGGGTGCATCACACTGTGGCGCAAACGTGTGTACTAAGCTTTTATTTTGTGAATACTTTATAAACTATAACTTTTTCTGGAAAGTTTTCTATGGTTTTTGCGAAGGTCGTTGTTGTTCAGAGATTGTTGATCAATTATCCAATACTGTGCCCGGGGGTTGTTGACTTTCAACCTGGGGTATTTCGTTTTATACTTGGCCCCTAATTGGTATATCTAACGGGACTCACAAGTATGTGTCCTTTTCCAAAATGGAATCTGGCCTGTGTATGGTTCACGACATTTTCATTTTTTATGGGCGAAGGCTATCCTCTCGAGAAACTACATTTTCCCGATTGATTTTGACATCTTGTGCAGTTTGAAAGAATATCCCATCTTGTGATTTTATAAAAAGTGTCTTTTCCGTAAACCAAACATGATTTTCTTTGGTCATGGCGCAGGCCGTTGCTTTTAAAGATTATTAAACATAATGATCACATAAGGTGGCCAGGGTACAAATTTCGTTTTATACTTGGGCCCCAAATTGACTCATGGGGTCCTTTTCCAAAATGGACGCTCGTTCAGGATAGTTTCATTGTTGATGGACATCAACACTTTTAAATGGAGTTTACCCTCTCCAGAAAATACAGTGAAAATATTATGTACTTTCTTGACATCAAACTCGAACTTTTTGTAAAAAATAGGCCTGAAAATGTCTGATTTGTGTTCATACATTATTCCCTCGCGCTTTTTCTTGTAAAATCTTTGTGCGGTTTGATCAAATCTTCCTGCAAAATATTTTCTTGACATCAATTTTTCAAACTCAAACTTTCATTTGGTTTGCCCTATAGACCTAATAATGTCTGATTTCTTTTATATGGTATTTCCCCACGCCTTTCCTTCATCCTTGGTCTGAATGACCTAATTGCCAACTGATTTTTGAAATCTTTGTGCGGTTTGAATAAATCTTCATGCAAAGTGTAAACTTTCTGGACATGTCTCTGTCATAATAAGTAGAACTCGAACTTTCTTTTGGTTTGTCAAAAAATTGCCTTATAATGTCTGATTTGTTTTTATATGCCATTCCCTGGCACGTTTCCTTCCTCCGTGGTCTGAATGACACGCATTCGCGACGGACTTTGAAATATGTGTGTTAGAACAAATCTTCATGCAAAGTAAATACTTTCTCGACATGTTTCTGTCGTAATAAGTAAAACTCGAACTTTCATTTGGTTTGTCAAAAAAATGCCTTATAATGATTCTTTTTATATGCCATTCCCTCGCACGACATTGAAATCTTTGTGGTTTGAACAAATCTTCCTGCAAATATATACAACCGGCTTTCTTGTCAACGCTGTGTCATAATAAAATAGAACTCGAAGTTCCACTTAATAGTCCTAGGCCTAATGATGTATGGTTTGTTTTTGTATGGCAGTCCCTAGCTGGAGGTCTGAATGCGTACGTGATGTTTTGTAGATTCTACCCTCTGATGTATGATGAGGAAATAAAAGCGAGAACGGGCTTTTGACAATATCCCGCGGGATTACAGATTTGTCACACTCAAATAATATCCAATTGCAATTTGGAACTTGAAATGGCCATGTTGGATAATATCGTGTGTTGTTATCTAAAGAGGAGAGACGTAATTTCAACCAATGATTATTTTTGTAAATTATTAATGGGGTCTTTTGGGATTTTTTCTGATCATTTTGTTAACACCATGTACATGAGTAGGATATGAAACTTCGCATGCGTTGAGATACAATCTAATAAGGTTTTGCTGCAACACAATGTACATGAGTAGGATTTGAAACTGCATGGTGGAGATATATTCTAGTAAGGTTTGCAGTAACACCATGTACATGAGTAGGATTTGAAACTTTGCATGGTGGAGATACAATCTAGTAAGGTTTGCAGTAACACCATGTACATGAGTAGGATTTGAAACTTTGCATGGTGGAGATACAATCTAGTAAGGTTTACAGTAACACCATGTACATGAGTAGGATTTGAAACTTTGCATGGTGGAGATACAATCTAGTAAGGTTTGCAGTAACACCATGTACATGAGTAGGATTTGAAACTGCATGGTGGAGATACAATCTAGTAAGGTTTGCAGTAACACCATGTACATGAGTAGGATTGGAAACTTTGCATGGTGGAGATACAATCTAGTAAGGTTTGCAGTAACACCATGTACATGAGTAGGATTGGAAACTTTGCATGGTGGAGATACAATCTAGTAAGGTTTGCAGTAACACCATGTACATGAGTAGGATTTGAAACTTTGCATGGTGGAGATACAATCTAGTAAGGTTTGCAGTAACACCATGTACATGAGTAGGATTTGAAACTGTGCATGGTGGAGCTACAATCTAGTAAGGTTTGCAATAACACCATGTACATGAGTAGGATTTGAAACTGTGCATGGTGGAGATACAATCTAGTAAGGTTTGCAATAACACCATGTACATGAGTAGGATTTGAAACTGTGCATGGTGGAGATACAATCTAGTAAGGTTTGCTGTAAAACCCGAGTTGTACATCATGAAATCTTAGAGATGAACTGGTCAAGTATACCAACTCGACTTCCGATTGGTTTGTGTCTTCTCTGTGGGGTATATGAGGAAGCTCAAACTGATTCATTTGTGTCATTATGAGTTATGAACCACATTATGTTTTTCATTTAGATTTCTTAGACTTGGGATATTGTCTTGTTCTGTCAATTCTCCTCTTTTATGTAAACACATTGAACTGGGGTTTTCAGACAAAATGAGCTTTTGTTATCCCCTGCCGTTTTCTCATTTTTCTTCACTGTACGAAAAATACACGAAATTAAAATAGTTGATTGGTTATTTGTGATGTGAAGATGTCTGAGGACTGCAATCATATCAGAATCCTTGTTGAAGATTACGGGGTACAAAAGAGGTTCGATTTGGAGGAACTTCTTGGCACGATCCAATCGCAAGAAGGGTTCTTACCAAGGTTAGAGTATATCCGCAGGGGTGCGGTGGGCGGGGTTGATTCCCCAATCATCAAGACATCATCCATTGATTGGAACAGCGGCTTCCAGGACTTTTGAAGGGGGAACGGGGGGAAAAGATCTATATTATGGTGCCTCCATCTTGGTCATGTTCTTCGTACCGAATAACACTGAATGTATGCATAATCATTCTTCAAATAGGAACCAGACTATTTTTCTTACTTCTAGCCTCGGTTTGGCAACATTGATATCAATGGGGAAAATTCAAGATGGCTGCACCATGATAAAGGTCTATTTAAGCAGGGGAGGGGGGCATCGGGAATGGGTGTGTCATTGGTTGTGATCGTGCTTTTATTTTGGACGGATACGCTGCAGCTCGAGGGCACTTTCGCGATTTTTTTTTCGTGGGGTACCTGCATTGTTGGGCGCTGCCAATTCGTGGGGGCATGCATTACACCACGCACCCCTTTGGCTACGTCGCTGAAGTAGAGCTCACAAATGAACTTCAAATGATCCCCTGCCACAAAAACAAAACAAAAACAACAACACGACATCATCAACAACAACATCAAACCAACAACATCAAACCAACAACAGCGACAACCCGTTCTGACCACAGTTTTAGAATAGTTTTTCCATTAAAAGTGTTGTTCGATAAACATCGTGTATATGTTTGTGGGTGTTGATAACGAATGTTTGCTTTGTTGACAAGGCATATAAACGTGAATGTTAAACTTAAAAAAAAAACCGCGTAATCTGTAACTAACACAATTTCTTTTATTCTCTTGTTTGAAAAATGCAGATGGAGCCTGGAATGTTAATCGTATAGACTACTTCGTGAAGCTCGCGCTAATATTCATTTTGTAGGAAAAGATGAAACAAAACTCGAAGAAACCATCCAGTGCGCCTGCGCGGATATCTGCCAAAGACGACATCTGGAAGGATATCCACGATTGGGCTAAACCGTGCGGGTCACGTGACGATGGCGAGGAGAAGCAAGGGGACCAGACTACCGTCATTGGTTCCCAACTCAAAGACAATGTCACAGAGCAGAGGATGCTGGAGGGCCGACTGATGGACCTCTCCAAAGAGAGATACAAGTTTATCGTACAGGTAGCTTGGCAGCGGAAGGCATTTGTGGACCGTCAGAAGGCTAAGACTGGAGTTATGAAGGACCTCCTGAACGGTATTGATACCTCTCAAGTAGCAGCTGGAAAAGGGAAAAACTACAACGCCAGAATGAGAACTCGTCACGATACCTATAAGAACCTTCTAGTCAAAACATACGGGGATCAGCAAACGGGCAAACGCTGCCCGACTGTGAATGAAAAAGGTGAATCGGTGGAGGAGGAAGAAGGTCTGCTCGAGATGAAACCGATCTTCTCGCATCCCTTTAAGATTTTCAAAACAGAGGTCTCATCTAAGCCCGGAAACCAGCAGAAGTTCAATCAGGCAAAGAAGAAGATGCTGGACCGGCGGAAAACCACGCTCAGTTTCCCGGCTATCGAGCAGCAGGGCTCGTCTGGTGGCAGTAGTGGGGGCGGACGCACCCGAAGCCAGGGTCTTATCACCCAGAGACAAAGCATGCCAGCCACTTTCCTCCGTCGCGACGTTCACAAGGTGAACGCCCAGCATGGGGAGCTACGGGAGACCAAGTCAGCCAGTAGTATCCCAAAGTATCTGAAATACAGGACTGTCTATGATGGCAGGTTTAACAAACTTGAGAAAGTGTTGTGTAAGCCATACACTGGGGAGAAAATGGACAGTATGAGGAGTTTGTTACGGACTCTGCCACCAGCGCCCTCTGCTGTTGCCACACCAACCCCGGTGTCATCAAGTGGAACTTAATATTAAGAGGTTCGAGGATAGAAATAAAGGTTGTCATATTATTTTTAAAGGTTACGTAATACACATGAAGTTTGACTTCAGCCTTCTGAATAAACCCTATTTATAATCGTGTTGTGAGATTAAATCTCACAGCTTCGAAACCCAGTCATGCCACTGTAGTAATTATTGTCAACGATAAGTAATTTCACAAATATCACAAATTTAAAAAACCATTATAACAAATCCAGTATTTCGTTTACGAAATACATGTTATCCGTTTTAATGAATTAATAATAATCATTTTTTGTTATAAGTTATCAATTCGTTATTACAATTTATTGATATGTGTTATAGATTACCTTTTTGCTGGCAATCTATGCTTCCGGGCACGATAAGGCTTTCGTATACTATACCGTTTGTCATATAACTGTGTTTATGAATAATAAGATGGTGCATTTACCTTCTTAAAACATACTTGCTTACCGCTCACCAGAACTTGACAATGCGCGTGCGCATCGTTCATTCCTGACCATTATGTTTGTAAAGTTAGTGTGCATTTTGCTTCCAGAAAAGGAATTAATGCCTCGAAGTTTTGTTATACAACAATGCCCTCTAGGTCCATGCCCTCTAAGCCCGATAACAGAATAATGTCGGTTTATGAGATGGTTTTCTTTCACGAGTTTATACACAATGAAGGGTACATTTTGTGTATCCTTTTTTATTGAAAATGCAATGCCTCAACACGTCAGCCATTTTGTCTGACGTCACGTACACCACACATTGTGAAATAATTATTTAAGAGTAATAATCACACGATACACCCGGCACATGGTTTGATCACAAACACAGGCAAATGTCTTACTCATTAAAACTTATCCTCATAATTATTTAGTACTCGGCCAAAAAAGGTTTTTTTTTACTCTCTTTGTTTTCCCTCGACATGCAACAATGAAATTATAATAATGTTGAGCTGAACTTGCAGGTTCTGTGAATAATGTTGGGTCACATAAGGTGCAAACACATGTAGGCCTACATGTACATGTAATGGTATTGGGCAATATCCAATAATTTGCCGCATGTTTAAAGTAACAGTATAGGCTTAGAGTAATCCGCCGTTTATGTAATATCATCTTAAAAGTTCTTCAGTTTTTGGCAACACTTCAATTTTCCCTGAAAATATGACCCAAAAATTATTTACTTTTCTATAATATTTATTTTGAGCAGCTTAAACCTTGAATAGTGAACAATTTGCATCAAAAGGTATCGTTTGTATAATACAATGTAGTCTCGAAGAAAACTGTTAAAATGTTGTTGTTTTCATCAAGTAATTGACATGATTAGACTTTACACCAAGGTTGATCAATTGGCATTTTCAAAAGGTAGTGTACATCGCAAAAACTGTCCATATGCCTATGGTAGATTGTTTGTTATGCGCAATCCTGCCGCAACGGCTATGAATAATAATATTATTTGTTGTTTACTCTTTCGCTTCCACGCAGGGCCCAATTTTACAGATACCAGTCACTATAACTGTGGATACCAGTCACGGGTTGTACATTTTGACACCCAAAAGTGTATAATTACGTATAAAACCTGCTTATTCCTTTTTGTTGCTATGTATTCAGCAAGATTTTGTGTTAACATGGGGTGCGTTCGATTAGCTTTGACGTCATTCCAGGGGCTCGCCCGGGTCAGCCCCCAGTGCCCTGCTTGTGGAACGGGTCAGGTGGGGCTGTCCCGAGGTGCATGACGTCACCACGAGAGGGTGAGTGATCGTTCGATTAGCTCTTGTCAGGGGTTCACTTGCATATGCGCACCGCGGGGTCGACACAGGGTCTACACAATAATTGGTGCTTGCGTTGAAAAGAGAAGCTTGCCGCTAGCGTTTTAAGTTTGCTATTGTTTAGTCAAATTCACTTTATTTGATGCTTTTCACCAATAAAGCCACAATTTTATTTAACGAAAACAAGTTTTCTGTTTCGTTTGTATTCAAATAAAATGTCTTTGAGTTCAAATCTCTGCGGGATCTTCTTTCTTGCAAGAATTTATAATGGCATCTTTAAATGCAGCCATAGTTTGTACTATGTGAAATGCCAATTAATTGACTCCCCATAGGAATTTACTACAAAATCATAAGTTTTTACTGGTAGGCTATAGACTACTATGTATCAAATCTCTTGATACACAAAAAATTCATCATCATTTTATTCATGGCAAATCACCCCTCGTTCAATTTGATACCATTTACAAGGGATAATGTAGAGGCCCCGTGGTGTAACGGTTAGCACTTTGGACTTTGAATCCAGCGATCCGAGTTCAAATCTCGGCGGGACCTTATTTTGTCCATTCCAAGACGAATATATCATGTAGGGCCCTACTTCAAACAAACAAACCACTTTGTCGCTCAGGATCATAATAATAGACATTGTTGAGAAACAAATGGACGGCTGCATGTTAGTAAAACACTCAATCGACAGATGTTTCAACCATTGAGCAAGGAGGTTTTCACAATTTCAACATTTTCTGCCTCGAGTCTTGAGTAGGTGATCCTTTTTTTCACAAATTTAATAATAAATAATAATAATAAGACTTGTAATGCGCACATATCCACCCTGCTGGGTGTTCAAGGCGCAGTAAACCAAAACAAAACAAAACAAAAACACAACACAAAGAAAAACAGACACAACAAAATTAGTCATTGAAAACCTGTGACATAAGATAAGTTTTGAGAAGAGACTTGAATTTTGCGGTACAAAGACAAGATCGAAGATTAAGTGGTAGAGAGTTCCAGATGCGTGGTGCTGCTACAGAAAAAGACCTGTCACCCCATGAGTGTCGAGACTTGGGTTCAATGAGGAGAAGCATGGAACTTGATCGAAGATTCCTTGATGGAGTGTAAACTTGAAGCAGTTCAGAAATATAGTGGGGAGCCTTGCCATTTAGAGCTTTGTGGACAATGAGCATCAGCTTGAAGATGATTCGTTGAGAGATAGGGAGCCAGTGTAGTTGTTTCAGAATGGGGGTGATAGAACAGGATTTTCTAGACAGTGTCACAATGCGGGCAGCAGTATTTTGGAGCCGTTGAAGTCGAGAAATCTGGTTGTTAGGAAGACTGTAGAGAAGAGCATTGCCGTTGTCAAGACGAGAAGTAACAAATGTGTGAATGACCTTTTCAGTGGCACTTTTGTCCAAGTACTTTCGAATCTTACCTATATTCCTGATGTGATATGATGATAAACGAACAATGTTGTTGATGTGTGGCTGAAGTGTCATCGATGAATCAAAAATAACCCCTAAGTTCCGAGCTTTCAGCGAGGGAGCTATCCGAGCATCACCGATGGAGATGTATGGCACTGAAACCTTAGTTAACTGTTGACGTGACCCAAATAAAAGGCCATACTGGGATGGTGCAGTCTGCCAACCATTATTAGTTGATTTGTTTTTGACAAAATCAACACAATGATTGATCGAATACTCGGATCTGTTTTTGTTTTTTATTTATGCCTTTCTTTTTTCCCAAAAAATTATGTTGCAAAAAAAAAAAAATACCACTTATCTTATATATCGCCCTCTAGTGACAAATATATATCAGCAGTGCATGATGGGATACTTCAACATGGCGGCGCCCATGGTCTCAGCTCGGTAATGCCACATCGGCCGTCAAAACCTGCTGTTCCAGGTCCACTGAGAGCCAAGAAAGCACTCAAATAATAAGGTAATCTTGTTAATCGCTCAATGAATATTTGGGAGTATTTTAGTAGCAGGTTTTGGATTCTTTGTTGTCTCTCAATGTGCTGGGGATAAATTAGCCCCTAGCCTAGACCCAGTAACTGGGGCGCTGTACTCCTTTTCAACAATTTTTGACTTTATCTGTCGTACTAGCGCCCCAGGGAATGGCACAGAATTTTAACGAATACCCAGTTTTTCGCGACACCCAGCCACAAAAAATGCCTCAAAATGACAAAAAGACCAAACAAACTAGCTCAAAAATCGCCTACTCTATTCTCGATACGTCTAGGATGTAACATCAGGCATTTAATTGTACTCACAATCATTTTTTAAACTCCAAATCGATGATTTTTAACTCCGCATCGTGGAGCGATTGACAAGTCTGCGATTTTCGGATGTGTATGGTAACGAAACATGGCGTCGCGTTGTGGGTGGATGTCCATCAACGGCTGTTTAATGCTACACTTGTTACAGGCGTTGCAGCAAATGCTATACATTGTACACGGGGATGGGTACAGGCGCTGCAGCTAGCGAGTGCCCACGTGCGTTCAATCATGGTCAACGTAACTTACACGGTACCGGGTTGTTGGAAAATTATCAGAAAGGGGGTGATTAAATGCCTGATGTTACATCCTAGACGTATCGAGAATAGAGTAGGCGATTTTTGAGCTAGTTTGTTTGGTCTTTTTGTCATTTTGAGGCATTTTTTGTGGCTGGGTGTCGCGAAAAACTGGGTATTCGTTAAAATTCTGTGCCATTCCCTGGGGCGCTAGTACGACAGATAAAGTCAAAAATTGTTGAAAAGGAGTACAGCGCCCCAGTTACTGGGTCTACCCCTAGCCCAGGTTGGACTCCTCCGTCCGTTGCATGCAGGCAACGCGACGGAGTCCAGGGGTGGATTTCTCAAAGGTAGTCCTAACTTAGGACTAGTCCTAGGCAATGCTAAGAGATAGGACTGGTCCTAAGTTAGGACCAGTAACTCATCCTAACTTAGGACTGGTCCTATCTCTAAGCATTGCCTAGGACTAGTCCTAAGAAAGTTAGGACTATCTTTGTGAAATCCACCCCTGGGTATATAAAGGTCCCGTACCATTGCGAAAAATTTTCACAAATCTGTTACAAATATTTCTACCTAACTCGGGAGTCTGAACTTTTACTCACATGTTCCTTGTAAAGTTGTAGTTGGAACTCAAAAGATCACATTATTTAAAATTGTTGAATTTTCTCCTTTGGTGTTAATATTTTGTGAAAATAAAATTGAAATTAGCGTGTCCCGATCCCACGTCGTGTACTAACTTCCGTTTAAACAATTTCTTGCACTGATCACTGGCGGCCTACTATTTGCAGCCAAATCTATGCGATACCGAGCATTGACGTCTTGTGCTAAGACTTCATGAGCCGGAAGCGTTTTTTTTCCTAGGACAAATGAGGCCACTTTTTACCATAAATTAGCGCATGTTAACCGTCCCAAGAAAGAAAATATACGCGCACAGGAAAGCGCACATCTGTTGTCCGCACATACAAGAAGCACTGTGAAAAAGCAAGACGGCGGCATACGATTTTGCTGCACGCTTAGAATTTTTTTTTTTTTTACAAGAAAAAAAAACTTGATATTTGTAACCAAAATTCAACCGGAAATTTATGAAAATTCTATTTGAGCTGGAATATTTTATGCCTCCTGGATTTTAAAATGTATATTGGAGGAGTTGAAGGCGAGTTAACGGCACCTACCCTGTTTTGACAGTGAATAGCGGCAAGATAATGCACTGTACTCAAAGCCAAGCGCACTTGGGCTCACACTATCAAGTGGTACACGATGATCAACATCGCCAGTGCAGAACTTCGACATATTTTCGGATATAATTTCTTCCATGGATATATTTGTTAGCTGTGAACTCGTTGAGAATATAGTAAGGGACACTATGGATATATGAACGGAATTTCAGCTTCTCAAATCAGGTAAAAAATAAAGAAAATTGTAGTCAAACTTGTGTTGGCATTGTAAAGAACCTTTATACCCAGGACGTCAGTGCAGTGGCACTAACTGACGTCCTACCAGGGCTAAATTAGCCCCTAGCCCTGGTTGTCAGTCAGTGCCACTGCACTGACGGTCCAATCCACCACTGATATCAAAATCTTTCGCTTTTTTTGAAAAACCATCTGCAACGATCTGCATCATAAAACTTACCGATCTAATGCTTCAGAAGGAGCAGATAGCCCTACACTTGGAGTTGTTCAAATAGGTATCACAGGTTTCGAGTAAATATCAAATGAATTTTGAGTGAAAATTACCGCTCTTTTACCGCTAAATGCCGATATGCCGATTGTCCCCGACCGTGCGCATATTTATTTCCCAGGACAAATGTGTAGAATTATCTGCACACGTTCGTCCTGGAAAGAAAAGATACCCAATCCGCACTTTGTGTACAAACATATGGACACGCGTCTGGGAACTACGAAGAATAGTTCCCAATCCGCACTTTGTGTACAAACATATGGACACGCGTCTGGGAACTATTCTTTGTAGTTCCCAGATGCGTGTACAAACATATGGACACGCGTCTGGGAACTCACGACAACTCACGACCTCACGACAACTCACGACAACAATTTGTAAATGCACTTTAATAGAACATTTGAACAGAAGTCAACCGTTAAAGGCAGTGGACACTATTGGTAATTACTCAAAATAATTATTAGCATAAAACCTTACTTGGTAACAAGTATAAATGGGGAGAGGTTGATAGTATAAAACAATCTGAGAAACGGCTCCCTCTGAAGTAACGTAGTTTTTGAGAAAGAAGTAATTTTCCACGAATTTGATTTCGAAACCTCAAGTTTAGAATTTGAGGTCTCGAACTAAAATAAAATAAACATTTTTCATCAGTTTGAAAGTGGTTTAGATGCATAGGACTCTTGTGCATATATTAAACGGTTGACTTATGTGCAAATGTTCTGTTAAAGTGCATTTAAAAATTGTTGTCGTTAGGGGTCGTGAGGGGTCGTGAGTTGTCAGTATTTAGTGCAACCCCTGCCCACAGCTCGGCCGGCCGATGACGTCATGCTGATTGGCATATTCCAAGATGGCTGCGCCATGTACGAATCGAGGAAATTAGAGTCGGAGAAAGGTAGCAAAGTTATCGTTAAAAATGTCTTTTTAAAATTTTATTTGTTTCACTTTTCAATACACACAAAGCAAGCTAAGAGTTAGGTGAACACATTCAGCCGGTTTATACTGTCGAGTGGCTCGTAGGGGAGGCGCAAGAATTTTTGGTTATTTCTTTAGCTGCATGAGGAAATGGTATGGACGTGTGGCTAAGGATTCAGCTAGCCTTGGCCACACAAGTGGGGCTAACCCTAACCCTAACCCAAACCTTAACTCTGATTGCATCCACGCAGCCTTGGATGTGTGGATATGAATTTCGGTGGATATATAGTCGTGGAGTGGACCTGTACCAACTCAATTCAATGGACGAAATAAGGGATAACTTTCCGTATGGCGCCACCACCTTTTCACTCATTTTTACAAAAATGGATATCTCATTGAAGTAAAGAAGATACTATATTATTTCATATCGAGTGAAAAAGTGGTGGCGCCATATGGAAACTTTTCCTAAATAAGTAAAACCGGATCTCTCTGCTCACCATATTATCTGCTACTCCTCACGTAGACTAGTGTGGAACTAACATCATATGACTATGAGGTTCGTTCCGCTATCATCTTTGACTTTGAGAAAGAGGTAATTTTCACTCATTTATTATAATCATTTAAGACTTCACTTGACTCAGGCCTGGATTCTTTTATCATTAGGCATCTGATTCTGAAAGTGAAAGCACACCAATTTGTTGTGAAACAAGAGGTCTTGCATTTGCAAGACCAAAAATTTCACTTGTCATTAGAGGGCAGTAGAATATGATTCATGAGTGAATCAACTCCCAAATATCTCCTTTCTTTTATAGGATTGTAATGTTTATTTCTAAAACTGTACTCTTTAATTAAAAGGAGGCAGCCTCTATAAAGGAAGTGGTTGAGGTAAAGGGCTGCATGGGACAGTGTTTATACATTTTGGGGGAGTGTTGGGCCTTATAGCAAATATTATACCAGCGTGCTCACTTAACTCATTTTAGCACTCTGGAGGCAGGTTGGCCGAAGATTGACTAAATTGAGAATGATACTTTTATTCAGCTTATTTACTTTTAGTGTCTCATGTTGGCCTGCAATGTAAGAGGCGAAACTTGGAGGGAGGTTATACCTTTGGTTATTACTCAAAAAATGAATGACCATAAACACTTGCTTGGTAAAGAGTACTGAAGAGTTGTTGATGTTTTAATATTGGTATTAGTGACATCCTTTGAAGGTAATGTAGTTCTAAAGAAAGTCCTAAAGAAAGAGATGTTCTTGACAACAAAAAGTTACACCTTAGAGTGCAAACAATGCCATGCAACAAGGGTGTTTTGTTTCTTCTTTCGCGATTTTCTTTGCAACTTTGATGATCACTTGACCCCTAATGTTCAGTTTGTTATTTTTTGCGTACATTTGCTGGGGCACATCAAATGAGGATACTGGTTCTTGTCAGTAATCATAAGCAAACTGTGCCTTAAATGAACTTAGTTTTATTTAGTAAAACAAATACAATACAAGCTTAAAATAAAATAAAAGATAAAAAAATAAAAAATAGTATAACATTAAAGGCAGTGGACACTCTTGGTAATTACTAAAAAAAAATTGTTAGCATAAAAACTTACTTGGTAACAAGCAATTGAGAGCTGTTGATAGTATAAAACGTTTTGAGAAACGGCTCATTCTGAAGTAACGTAGTTTTCGAGAAAGAAGTAATTTTCCACAAATTTGATTTCGAGACCTCAGAATTAGATTTTGAGGTCCCGAAATCAAGCATCTGAAAGCACAGAACTTCGTAGGACAAGGGTGTTTTTTCATCCATTATTATCTCGCAACTTCGACAACCAATTGAGTTCAAATTCTCACAGGTTTATTATTTTATGCATATGTTGAGATAAACCAAGCATGCCAAGTGAGAAGACTGGTCTTTGACAGTTATCAATAGTGTCCAGTGTCTTTTAGAGAAGATCTGTCTCATTTATCAAGTTGTCAGGCTACTACGGTACTAAACAAAGCTGAATGAGATTCATTGTCAACTTTTTTTCACAAAGATACTGTACAATGAAGTGCTACAATGGGCTTGTACTAAGCTTAGTTTGTATGGTCGTGATTTAATGTAACTGGCCCAAGGCTAAAACGTTGACCGTGTTTTTAAAACTAAAAGCAAAATAAACACGGTAAGGGATGTTTAAAGACCTGCTTGAACCAAAAATGTCAAGTCGTGAACTTTGCTGAATTTCATTTAAAATGTTTTCAATGAATAAGTTAATCGAGTCATATGATTATAAATAAATTTTAATTGTGTAAAAAACAGTCATTTCGAATACCCTTATACAGCGCTTTTCTGAGAGATTTGCGAACAGCTCCGTTATGTAATCACTCTCAAAACGTTGTAGTTGGGAGCTCCAATTTCTAAAGCCGCTTTGTTGTAGCGTGGAAGTATAAAAAAGCAAACTCCCACAAATAACGTCAGCGGCATTGTCCTTTGACGCGTGCCATCAACTGCAGAAGTGTTTTTAGTTTTTCAAAACCTTTAGGTTGGAGCCTGATTTTTTAATCGATAATTACGAAAAATTCAGAAGCGTACACATATCAAAATTACATTAAAATGGTGAACTAGTGCATTATAAACAAGTTGAAATACCATTTCCGTTAAACAAATTCCGCTCAGGTAGCTGTTTAAAGGATTTGGGTACTTTTTGTAACATAAAACACCATGTCCACAGATTTACATTAAACCTACACCGGTTGAAGATAATGATTGTAGAAAGCGAATTTTAAAATACTAGTTGCTGAGGTGCTGCAGTTTTTGAGAAATGAGTAAAACAATGTCTTGAAAATATGTTTTTACATGCTCAAATAATTTTCGTCTCACGTTTCTCAAAAACTACAGCACCACTCATTATCCTCAAACTTTGTAAGTTTAATGTAAATCTGTGAACATTGTGTTTTTTGTCCTACAAAAAATACCCAGACCCTTCAAATATGTGATGTACAAGCGTGCGCAGCTGCTATTTTATGCATAAATGCAATCAATACCCGTACTCAATGTACAATTAATTAGTAATATGAGTGCTACACGAACTTACAAATTTTCTTTTTTTTCCCAAAAATTACACTTTTTACAAAAAGGATGTTTTTGATTGGGAATAAAAGAGTGATGACTGACATGAGAGTATTGCCATCGATTTCCAATAAATATTCTCATTCGCATTTGCAGCAGCAAGGGGCGAGTACCTCGTAGGTCGTGCTGATACATTTTGTGATTTGTAAAGTCACCAAACAACATAGACTACAACACTCTAACCAATCAACAACCTTGTCGGTACATTCGTTTTGGTTGGTTTGTGCCGTGTTGTTGCCGCTTTCAGGAGGTCTGGTTATCTGGATATGACAGGAAAGGGAATTTATAAAAAGAAGCTGTGTCATATGAGGCTGGAAAAGTGGGAAATTAAAAGCAAGAAAATTAAACAAAATAAAAAATCTTTAATCAAAGAAATTTGTGGCAGATCTGCTCCCCCTCCCCCTTAATCATTTCAGGGATCGAATATGGGGGGGGGGAAATCCTTTTAGACCTCAAAATCTTTACTGGACCGGGATTTTATTTAAAAGACCAGAATCAAAATAAGAAGGGAGTAGAATTAATTTTATTGTTATTCCAATAAACACAAACAGTTCATCTCTTCTGGTTTATGGGTGATTGAAAGATATTGTGAGACTCAAACTCAGCGTTCCAACATCATTCTTTTGAGACCAATGCCGTATTTCCATTGGACTTTTTCATCCGCTGCCACGCAGAATGTTATCGTGACTGGCTTCAGTGTAATTCTACCATGCATTCCCACATGGACTTAAGTTCCGCGACGTTTGCATCTAGAATTTTGCAGCATAGTTGCGGTAGGTTTACAGTGCGCAGCTGTTCCAACTGGACTTTAAGCGGCCCTGTTTAAGGCAGTGGACACTATTGGTAATTACTCAAAATAATTTTTAGCAATAATATAAAGCTTACTAGGTAACAAGTAATGGGGAGAGGTTGATAGTATAAAACATTGTGAGAAACGGCTCCCTCTGAAGTGGAGTACTTTTCGAGAAAGAAGTAATTTTGAATTTGATTTCGAGACCTCAGATTTAGAATTTGAGGTCTCAAAATCAAGCATCTGAAAGCACACAACTTCATGTGAAGAGGGTGTTTTTTCTTTCATTATTATCTCGCAACTTTGATGACCGATTGAGCTCAAATTTTCACAGGTTTGTTATTTTATGCATGTTGAGATACACCTAGTGAGAAGATTGGTCTTTGACAGTTACCAATAGTGTCTAGTGACTTTAAGTTACTGTGGCTGTGCAGAAGTCTTCTGAGACCTCTTTTTAGGCTGTTAGATTTATGTCACGGTAAGTTATCAGGGAGGGCAGTTTACCTTGTGCCCCTATTGGATTTAATTTTGCCATTCTACAGTCGGGATACTTTACTTACACAAAATTTAAATGGGAACACGGCTTAAAACCGCCAGAAATTTCCTCTTTTGTGTTTATTGGCCCGACACTGAAACAGCTGTCCTCAGGCTAGTGGTCAAGAGTAAAATTCGAGCCCTTTATAAATTGATTGTATACTCACAACCACCACATTAGACACATATTGGTTTTCGGATCGGTCTCCTGTAGGATGGACTTGGTTCTTTGATGCCATTGATGTTGTATTGCCTCAGACCTGTGGTAAAATTAATTAAAATGACTGAGTAGGAAGTCTACTTTTTGACTTGAATTTTGCATCTGAACAGCAAACAAACATATCTTTATAATAATCCATTGACTAGTATTTACAATTTAAACAACTGAGCATAAAATGTTTTACCTTTTACTTTAAAAACTCTTTTTGTCTTTGCTGGTCACAACTTGTGCATACAGTGCGTCGTCGCAGACGAAGTTTGAGCCTGTGGACAAAACTATCAAATTGACAACTCAGAATTTAATGCTGTCTGGTTCTGTTTGAGGGGGCATTTGTTGACAGGTCATTCTGGATGTCCTAGGTTTTGAACAGTTTTTGACCAACAGAATTTGTTTTGAAAGTTGTACTTAAAAACCCGGCAGCACATTCAATGTTGATGTTGACTGAGGCGCATTCAACTTCTTGCATATGAAAACATAATGGTTAGAAACTGAATCAAAGTTACCTCTTGTGTCTCAAGATTCAGACTTATTACAAAGAAGTACAGGTTAGATCAATAACTCATATAACTCACCTTTGCTTTTGCTAGTCGGAACTTGTATATTTGTCACTTTGCGCAAAAGAAATTTGAGTGTTGTGAACAAAACTGCATTAACGTTGGCAACTGGATGCGTAACGAAAATCAGGGCGGGGTTTAATGTTTGTTTGTTACCCTAGATACCAAAGTTTAAAAAGTCTGGTCAACAAAAAAATATAGTTTCTCAAAAAATAAATACATTTTAAATGAAGAAGATGATGCTTTATACTTGTCATCTGATCGAACACAATTGATGAACTGTATTTTTATCAAAACTTTGATCTAGAACTAAAATCAAATATTAATGTCAATATTTAATTTTATGGTGTTCACACTTTCTCATCCCCCCCCCCCAAAAAAAAAAAAACAAAAAAAAAAAAACACGAAAACAAAATAAAGTAGAAGAAGATGCTTGGTTAATTTTAAAATTTTGATAAACAAAACTTACTTTTTTTGGTGGGGGACGTTTGGGGGGACTTTCCCCGTATGATTCCTTGGTTAATTTTTAAAATTTGGATAAACAAAAATTACTTCTAGGGGCCTTTTGGCAGACTGTCAGGTACTTTTGTCATAATTTAATCTTGATCTACTTTAAAAGAAAACTAGATTACAAGGTCAACTGTTGACCTTACATGTATGCTGGTTCATTATTATGGCTTGTTTTGAGATGTTTAACATTTCTAAGAAGATTAACAAGTACAATGTACTCTGTTCAATCAGATTAGGGGCTAAAGGCCCATTCAGAATAGTCAATTTTTATTTTTTTTAAATTTGTGGGTGGGTGGGTCAAAAGAAATAACAGTTTTTTTAAAAACTATACATATGTATATGTGTAGTTTCTTTTAATATAAATGTTAATTTTCCTTTTTTTCTGGATCCCTCCCTTAATCCCTTTCCCCTCTTTTTAAGCTATAAATGGATATGTATTTATTTGTATCCTCTTACCAGTTTCCACGGTATTATGGCTTTTTCTTTGAATTGGCAAAAAAATAATGATGCCAAATATCAACCGATGCCCTAATTATCTTTATTTGGGATATAGAGTATACAAACATATATTGATGCTTGATGGACACTAACATTTTTACACCACACACCGATCTTCGATGACTTCAACTGGTCCCATTTGTTTTGAGTTTTTCCTGTCTTCAAGGCAAACGAGAATGTATGGTTTCCCAGTGAGGCCATACGTGGAAGAAACATCTGCAGTGACTACAAGTGTTCTGTGAAACTCTGTGTATGACTCTTTAGCCAACAGTTGTCTTCATTTTATTCAAAATATTTTTCTATGACCTTTTAAAAATAACCATGGTTATTTGCAAAAAAAAAAGTGTGAATAATTATTGGCTTTCAAATCTGATTTTTATTTAGTTTTTTTTCCCGTTCCCTTAACATTTATAATAAAGCGTATAAATAAAGCCAATGTTTAAATTTTAATGTTAATAACAATATTGATATGAGGGTTAAAACAAAAATTCTCCAAAAATATTAGAAAATAATATAAGGCACATGGCTTCTTTAAGCCTCTGTATTTTTTTTTTTCCAGAATGCTCAGCATAATGTTCAGTCACATGATTTAATCATTGTGAACTTTGAATTTAAATAGTGTTTGATGAAATTTTTTTCGGTGGCCAAATTTTGTTTATGGCCTCAACATTATGACATATTTTTGTACCTTGTAGAAATGCCTAAATAACCAAACATTTTGCATTTACAAGTGCAAATAACCAGTGGAGCCTTATGTGTTTCTAATTTTTGGTTTTTGAGAGGAGACTCTTTGCTTGGCAAGTAAAACCACAAAAATTGTATCTAGGGACTGTTTACATCGCGCACAGAGAGGTAAAAGATTTGCCACGATTTTAGGGACACCTTGAAAACAGGACCTCCTACGATACTTGTGTATGCCTCTGAAGAAGGTCCAGTTTGGATCGAAAGCTCAGGTCATCTACCCTACTCATTACATATAATAGATACATTTTAAAAACAAAATTAAGACAAAAACCCAGCTTGCTAAGCTAGCAAGATTGTCATCATTCCTGACTAAAGCCCGACAAATCCCTTGAAAACAACTGATGTTGGAGACCTTGGCTCTAAAAAGAAAAATCGGTTAATTTGAGCGAAAGTTTGTTCTTCAGTGTATGGACTACGTTATAATGCCATTCAATATAAATACATTGAAATTTGGGGCGGTTGGTCGGGGTGGTCAAAACAAAGTCACATTGTACTTTCAACTATTCTGAATACTTTAGGCCTGGAATTATAGGCCTAGGGCAACAGGCCACAGCAGCCATGGCCTTGGTTGCCCTGGTCTTGGCCTTGGTCAGAGACTTTTAATTTGGTGCCCTTTGCAATGTCCTTGCCCTCTCAAAGATGAAACTCCAGGTAGTGTCTTGTGATTTACTGTTACTACTAGACTCTTCTTGTCACAAACAAACCAGTTAAATGGTCTGTGGATGTTTGTTTTTTGAAACCCTTTGAATGTTTCAATCGTACATAAATAAAGACTATACACAAACAGAAATCATTTCAAAAGGTGGTCGTGTTTATGAGATATCGCCGAGAATCCAGAGTGAATATTATGTTGTTTTGGAGTGTTTTTTTTTTTTTTTTGGGGGGGGGATAAAAAGTGATACATTTTCCCATAACTGCCATACTTCAAAGTGAAATAGTTTCTCAAAATGCATTATACTATCAAAAGCTGTCTTACTTTTTACCACCTAAGTTTTTATTGATGTTAATGTTCAGCGTCATTACTGACCAGGTTTAATACTTGCTAAATATACTTTCACAAAGTTCACATGACTGATTATATAATTCATGATTGAATGACTGCACCTGAGTCACATGTGAGAAGATTTAAATGCTGGTGGCTTTTAGGACGCCATGAGTCATTGCCAGGGTAGAACAATTCTAGTGGTGGGCAATTAGTCTTTTTTTCTGTCGAAGTCCATCAAGGCCAAGCTGATTATTCATGTTTATGGCGCCATTATTGCTGAAGTGGGGCCAGGTTTCCAAACTGTTCGTGTTATGGTGCCATGCAAAAAGTAGAATCACCTTTTTACTGTATTCTTTCTCTGTGACATTTGATACTCCATATCATTAGCTGTGTCTTTAGATCAATGCACAGTGGACAGTATTTTAAAATCTGTGCTGGGTGGCACAATGTATTTTGCTCAGAGTGCTGGGCAAAAATTTTGACTCCTGGCTCGCCCAGCACCGCCCACTGTGGTTACAACACTGGTCTTTGCACATAGATCTTAATGTGAATTTCATTGACCTTCCCAGGTACTCTGCACTCATCTTTCGTTGAGCAAGAAATGAATGCTACAAGTAGAAGTAAACCACTGGAGCTTGCCTCAGACTCAAGGTTAGTCAAATAATGTTAACGTAACAATATTTTGTTATCTGTGTAAATTCTGCAATAAAATCTTCTAATAACTCAAGAGTGGATTTCACAAACAGTTAAGACTAATCTTATCTCAAGTTAGGACGAGTTACTCGTCCTTAGCACTTGCTAAGTTTTTAATATCTCCTTTAGATACACGCCTTCTCACACTCTGCTGCTGAACTTTGGAACAATCTCCCAATTAGTGTCCATAAATCTTCTTGTGTTGTACTTTTAAGAACAAAATTATAACTTATCTCTTTCCTAAATAGTAGATTAATGATTTGTTTCCTGCTAGTTTTGATTTATCCTTTTCTTATGCGCTTTGATCATGTTTTTGAAAAGCGCAATATAAATATCTTTTATTATTATTATTATTTTTAGGTAGTTTTAAGTTCGAACTATCTTTGTGAAAACGACCTGTGGTCATATCCTTACACAGTCCTTCAAAGTCATCGGGAGGATTTAGACAGTTTTGAGGGATTGGGGAAGGTTTGAAATTTGTCATAGATGGAGGTTTGGATTGAACCCATAGGGGGCCTATCGGTTGACCATTTGATTCAGAAGAGTTCCTAGATACAGGTAGGAAATTTGTCTTGGATGGAGGTTTGGATTGAACCCATATCGTTTGATATTGAAGCATAAGAGATCCTAGATACATGCATTACCTCTCCTACTCTTGGTACCATTTTCCATCAAGTTAACCGACCGTTTGAAATAATTTTAAACTGCGGCACAATCTTTCAAGTTTAAATTCTTGAAAGTGTGCTTAGCTACCGGTACTTCAACTTAATTCACTTTATTATCCACGATTGGAAATTTACAAAAATAACAGATTTTTTTTACCATAAAACAGTACACAAAACACTACAAGCCACACAAATCTATAAAAAATACATTTACTACATAAAAAGCACATAAGACTGTGCTTAAAGACACTGGACACTATTAGTAATTGTCAAAGACCAGTCTTCTCACTTGGTGTATCTCAACATATACATAAAATAAACCTGTGAAAATATCTTTCAGGTCAATTGGTCGTCGAAGTTGCGAGATAATAATGAAAGAAAAAACACCCTTGTCACACGAAGTTGTGTGCTTTCAGATGCTTGATTTCGAGACCTCATAATATAATTCTGAAAATTACTTCTTTCTCAAAAACTGCGTTTCTTCAGAGGGAGACGTTTCTCACAATGTTTTATACTACCAGCCTCTCCCCATTACACGTTACCAAGTAAGGTTTTATGCTAGTTTGAGTAATTACCAATAGTGTCCACTGCCTTTAAAGAAGCTATATTGGTCCCTGCAGGTGTCAAAGGAAATGTCCAGTTCAGGGCCCAATTTCATACTGCTTCTTGTTAAAGTAAGCAAAAATAAAAATTCGAAACAATTGTCTGCTAAGCAGAAATGAACAGGATACAGTTAATTGTATGTGTGAAATGGTAGCATGGCTGGTAACCTGATTCTGATAAGCATGACTTTGTTATGCTTTAGCATTTTGTGTGTGTGCTTATAAAGCAGTTCTATGAAATTGGGTCCAGATTATTTGGTGCATGTATTATTTGAGAGTGTTATTTTCTAAATCCCACTTGCATGTTCGTGTCTTGTACCTCGCCATTTTTACTGGACCAACATTTATTTTGGGATATCATAAGGCGCAAGTACTTTTGTGAAATCGGCTGCTGAGTCAAAATGAGTTTAACAAGCGCTAAGAGCAAATCTGTCTGCTATCTCATTGTTCATGTTCTCACGCTACCTCGATACGCAAAACAACTGAATCAGATTCATTAGGCCTTTTCACACTGTCCAAAATCTCAGGGTCGGAACCAGTTTACACTGTAAAAATTTTAATCCACCTCCGATCCGGGTAGCATGCTTTAGCCAGATTGAAATCAACCCTGGCAGGGACCAGGGTTGAAAATCTCAATCCGAATCGAAATTGCATTTTTCGTTAAACGGTTCACGCATTAGCCTGTTCACGTAAAGACCAGTGTGAATGTTGCTTAATAATAATAATAACAACAATAGTCGTTTTTATATAGCGCTTTATACACCATGTCTCAAAGGTCTTCCACATTATTACCCCTGGTCACTGGGCCTTAAATCATTCCTTAAACCATCTCAGCTCTCTGGGGAGTATACAGCCTGTGCTGACAAATATGTAGTGCTATAAGCTAATCAGTCACATGAACCTTCTCTGCCCTCACAGGTACCCATTTACCCCTGGGTGGAGAGACGCAATTATAGTTAAGTTTCTTGCTCAAGGACACAAGTGTCACAACCAGGATTCAAACCCACACTCTGCTGAACAGAATCACCAGAGCTTGAGTTCGGTGCTCTTATCCACTCGGCCACGACACCCCTTATCTCTGATCCGTGTTGAAAAGAAGCCAGGCTGAACCGGAGAGGACCCTGGTAGGTTTCAACACGGTTCGAAATGGAGGTACTGTGAAAAGGCCTACATGTACTGTCAACATTTTTTACAAAGATACTATACAATGAAGTATTATATTACAGTGGGCTTGTATGGTCTTGATTTTTTGAAACTGGCCCAAGGCTAAAAGGTTGATCATGTTTTTTAAACGTGCAAAATAAACACAGTAAGGAGTGTTTAAATGTGTGATGTGCAACCGTACTCAGGTGCTATTTTGTGCGTAACGCAATTAATACATACCAGTTCTCAATGTACAATTAACTAGTATTATGAGCCACAGAAATTTAAAAAATTCTTTTTTTTATGAGTTTTCCAAAATTACGCTTTTTACAAAAACAAAAAATCAAAAAAAGTTTTTGAACGGGAATAAAAGAGTGGTGACTAACGGTTTCCAGTTATATTCTCATTCTTCGCTGCAGCAAGAGAACATGTTGATACAATCGGTTATTTTCGAAATCATACAACAACATTTACAAAGCAGCACCAAGCAACCGCAGACTTCCTCTTTGGTACACTTGTCGGTCATTTCGTTGTCGTCCTGGATAAGACAAGAAAGGGAATTTGGATGGTCATAAAAAGAAGTTGTGTCAAATGAGGCTGGAAAAATGTTAAATTCAAAACTGTTTTAAGGCAGTGGACACTTTTGGTAATTACTCAAAATAATTGTTAAAGGAACACGTTGCCTTGGATCGGACGAGTTGGTCTATAAAAAGCGTTTGTAACCGTTTGTTATAAAATGCATATGGTTGGAAAGATATTTTAAAAGTAGAATACAATGATCCACACAATTTTGCCCCGAAATTGCGTGTTTTTCCTTTTACTTTGCGACTAACACGATCGGCCATTTATGGGATAAATGGCCGAGGTCAAAGAAAAACCACGCAATTTCGAGTGATACTTGTGTGGATCATTATATTCTACTTTTAAAATATCTCTCTAATCATATGCATTTTATAACAAACAGTTACAAACGCTTTTCAAAGGCCAACTCGACCAATCCAAGGCAACGTGTTCCTTTAATCCTTACTTGGTAACAAGCAATGGAGAGCTGTTGATAACATTGTGAGAAATGGCTCCCTCTGAAGAAAAGTAGTTTCGAAAAAGATGTATTTTTCCACTTAAATATTTGAATTTGATTTTGAAATTAAGCATCTGAAAGCACACAATTTTGTGTGACAAGGGTGTTTGTTCTTCCATTATTATCTTGCTACTTTGACAACCAATTGAGTTCAAATTTTCGCAGGTTTTGTTATTTTGTGCATATGTTGAGATAACTAAGTGAGAAGACTAGTCTTTAATACAGTTACCAAAGGTGTCCACTGCTTTAAAAGAAAATTAAAAACAGAGACAAATTTGTAATCAAAGAAATTTGCGGCAGATCCGCTCCCCCTCCACTTTGATCATTTCAGGGCTTCAATTTCTTGGTGAAAAAATCCTTAATAAAGAACACAATGCCTTGGATCGGTCGAGTTTGTCTTTGAAATGCATTAAGAAACTGTTTTTTATGAAATGCATTGGTTAGAAAGATCATTTAAAATTAGAATATAATGATCCACACAAACGTCCAATTTGCACGTTTTTACTTTTACGTTGTGAACGAACACGGTCGGCCATTTTGCGTCCCCTTAACTTATTTTTATCATTCTACAGAAAGGTCAGGAAACTTTAACAACGAAAAAGTCCGATTGGAACATGGAAAAAGATGTTGAATTGAAAAAAATAAAACATGACCGGTGGACATTTCCTCACACTGAAACATCTGTCCTCAGGCTAGTGGTCAAGAGTAAAATTCAAGCCCTGTTTTTTTTTCATTGTTACTCACGATGTATTGGTCCTCTGTAGGATAGACTTGGTTCCTTGATGCCATTGATGTTGTATTGTCTCACACCTGTGGTAAAATTAATTAAAATGACTGAGTAGGAAGTCTACTTTTTGACTTGAATTTTGCACCTGAACAGTAAACAAAGATATCTTTATAGTAATTCATTGACTAATATTTACAATTTAAACAACTGAGCATAAAATGTTTTACCTTTTATTTAAAAAAAACTCTTTTTGTCTTTACTGGTCACAACTTGTGCATACAGTGCGTCGTCGCAGACGAAGTTTGAGCCTGTGGACAAAACTATCACATTGATAACTCAGAATTTAATGCTGTCTGGTTCTGTTTGAGGGGGCATTTGTTGACAGGTCATTCTGGATGTCCTAGGTTTCAAATACTTTTTGACCGAAAGAACCTGGCAGCACATTCAATGTTGAAGTTGACTGAGGGACATCCAACTTCTTGCATATAAAAACACAATGGTTAGAAACCAAAGTTACCTCTTGTGTTTCAAGATTCAGATTTATTACAAAGAAGGACAGGTTAGATCAATAACTCATATAACTCACCTTTGCTTTTGCTAGTCGGAACTTGTATGTTTGTCACTTTGCGCAGAATAAATTTGAGTGTTGCGAACAAAACTGCATTAACGTTGGCAACTGGATGCAAAACGAAAATCAGGGCGGGTTTAATGTTTTTTTGTCACCCTGGATACCAAAGTTTAAAAAGTCTGGTCAACAAAAAAATATAGTTTCTCAAAAAATAAATACATTTTAAATGAAGAAGATGATGCTTTATACTTGTCATCTGATGGAACATAATTGATGAATTGTATTTTGATCGTAACTTTGATCTAGAACTACAATTAGATATTAATGTCAACATTTACTTTTATGGTGTTAACACTTTCTCCCCCCCCCCTAAAAAAAAGAAGAACAAAAAAGATAACAAAATAAAGTAGAAGAAGATGCTTGTTTATTGTTAAATTTTGATAAACAAAACTTACTTTTTTGGGGGGTAGGGGATTTTTGGGGGACTGTCCCGTATAAGATTCTTGGTTAATTTTTAAAATTTGGACAAACGAAATTTACTTCTAGGGTTCTCTTTGGGGAACTGTCCCCTACTTTTGTCATAATTTAATCTTGATCTATTTTAAAAGAAAAATAGATTACAAGGTCAACTGTTGACCCTACAGGTATGTTGGTTCACTATTATAGCTTGTTTTGAGATGTTTAACATTTCTCAGACGAATTGTGGGTTGCTCACAATGTACTTTGGTCACAAAGGTTAAGTAGCCTTAAAGGGCCTTTGAGAATAGTCATTGTTTAAAATTGTGGGTGGGCAGGTCAAAAGAAACAACAGTTTTTATATATAAACATACATATAATATAATATAAACAAAAATTAAGGGAATAAAAATTTGGATAGCTAAAATTTACAAGGCGAAAACATGAAAATGATACAAATATGTCGGAGTTTATATGTTTTTTGGTTTTATTTTTTTGCTAGCATCAGTTGTGTTTTAAGCTTACACTCTGCTTCTGCACCAGAACTAGAAACCCCTCTATTATGGGCAAATAACAAGCCAAAAAAAAAAAAAAAAGATTTGAATAAGATAAATTGAAAGTTAAAGTGTTGTGCCACATGATTGGAGCTGTAGCCATATGGCTATTGTCACTTGGTGATCTGGAACATTCGTGTATGCAAGAATCAGAAAGTTGATTCGGGGGGGGGGGGGGGGGGAGATAAAAAGGGATACATTTTCTCATAACTGCAGTACTTCGAAGCGAATAGTTTCTCAAAATACTTTATACTATCCAAAGCTGTTCTACTTCACCACGTCATTACCAAATGTATACTGACCCTTTAATACTTGCTAACTTTTACAAATATATATAATTCATGATTGGATGCCTGCACTTGAGACTTGAGTCACATGTGAGAGGATTTAAATGCTGATAGCTTTTAGGACGTCATGAGTCATTGCCAGGGTTGTATCATGTAGCTACACCAATTTTAGCGGTGAGCAATAAGTCAATTTTTTTTTTTCAAAGTCCACCAAGGGCAAGCGAATCATTAAAATTATTCATGTTCAATTATGGCGCGGGGCCAGGTTTCCAAGCTTTTCTTGTTATGGTGCAATGCAAGAAGTTGAAAGGCCCTTTGGGTGTATTCTTTCTCTGTGACATTTGATACTCCATATCATTTGCTGTGTCTCTAGATCAATGCACAGTTGACAGTATTTTTAAATCTGTGCTGGGTGGCACAATGTATTTTGCTCAGAGTGCTGGGCAAACATTCTGGGCAGGCCCGCCCAGCACCGTACACCGTTGCTACAACACTGGTCAAATTGCTCCTGGATCTTAATGTGAATTTCATTGACCTTCCCAGGTACTCTGCACTCGTCTTTCGTTAAGCAAGAAATGAAAGCTACGTGTAGAAATTAACCAGCAGAGCTTCCCTCGGACACAAGGTAAGTCAAATAATGTTACCGTAACAATATTTTGTTATCTGTGTAAATTCTGATCTTGTAATAAACTCACGGGTGGATTTCACAAAGAGTTGAGACTAGTCTTATCTCAAGTTAGGACAAGTTACTAGTCCTAATTTAGGACTAGCCTTAAGTTTTTAATATCTCTTAGGACTAGTCCTAAGTTAGGACTATCTTTGTGAAATTGACCTCTGGCCATATCCTTACACAGCCCTTCAAATCAACAGGAGAATTTTGACAGTTTTGAAGGATTGGGGATCATTTGAAATTTGTTCTATTGCAGGCGCTGGCTGGGATTGAATTCCTATTATCAGTCGATTTTGAAGCATCAAAGCAAAATAGATCCCAGTAGAGAAAGGGTCTCGATTAATTTGTACTTTGTGATTTACGATAACCACTACCTTTCTAACAATCTACAGTAAAACAATTAACAAATACAAATCTACATGTTTGACTTAATTTTAATTATTGAAGTTCTACATACAAGCATTACTGCGCTTTATGTACAGCAGAGTTTGGCTTGAATTTAAACGATGAAATTTCTAATATGGCATTCTAACTAAATGCAAGAAGTACATTGTGAAATATTATAACCACTACCTTCTTAACGAGTTTAAAATACTTGGAACAGATACAGATCTATGACTAACAGTTTTGTTCTAATTTACACGTTTTACATGCATGCATAAGCTACGCTTTACGTACAGCGGGATTAAACTGGTGTTAAAAAGTATTAAATCACTAAATATATCGCATTCTAACTACATCTAAGAAGCTCGGTGCTCGATTTTCTGAGCAGATCTTTGTCGGGATCACCAGGGCTGTCGGGATCATAGAGCTGCTAAGCACAAAAATTTGCATACTATAAATTTTTTCTTTGATAAAAAAAGATTGCCAACCAAATTTTCACATGATTTCAGGATTTAGCAAACAACAGCAGAGTACCAGTAACAACGATATGCAACAAATTGAAATATGGTTGGTAATCCTTTTTTTTTTATCAAGAAAGACATTTTTTGCTAAGCAGCTCTATGAAATTGGGCCCAGGCTATTATTAGGCCATGTGTGATTGAATTGGTGGCTATAGGGCTATAGCTGCGGCTGGATCACCACATCATCATGCATTGAAGTATAGAACATCCTTAGCAATGGTTGTAGCTGCTATAGCTGCCAATTCGAACACAGCCTTTGTGTATTTAAACAATGTTGGCCAAAAAGTGAAAACTTCTCTACATCTGTCATGTACCAGATCTTCAGTACATGGATCATTTGTTTCACCACAAATCTGTGTTTTTTGTAAACACGCATGCAATCAAACATTGAGTTTCCAGTATATTGTCATGTGGTAATGTTACACCGCAAAGGTTTGAGCGTTTGAATGCGTGCGAGGCTTGCACCGTCTATTTCACTGAATGGCCCACATAATAATTAAGACTGTTGAGATGGGAGTGTGCAGGTAACATGAAGTATTGGAGTCTTCTCAAGTTCTCATCCAATGTCTCCCGTTCTGCTCCAAATGTTCTGCTTTCTTGACTTTTCTGTTCCATGCTGAAGAGAAATTGGAAGGAAAAAAAGCTTTCATTCAATTCAAAGCAACGTTAATTTTCCACATATCGTCATTAAGAAGAAACTAAAAGTACACTCTATAATAAATGTGGAGGCATGTTGCAAAAGCAGGGCTTGTCAAGGAACAGCCTACAAAACGAAACAGAACAACAACTTTATAATACAGGAATAAACCAAATGACACCAAGTAAGAATAACAGTGTGTCTTTACAATACATGTACATGGGTGTCTAGCGGCAGTAGTAAGATGATATATAATGGAGTTTCCGTTTTGGACGATGATTGGTTCTGCAACGTGGAAAATTTACAACATGACTGTCCGTTGTATCAAGTATCCGTTCCGCGGACAGCCAATTTTAATTTTTCAGGACGACAAACTATGAGTTGATCACATGACCAGGGCCAGTTCGGTATGCTGACTGCGCATGTGCGAAGTCGGCAGTACATCAAAATTATGGTTGTAGATCAAACGTGTGAATATTTTTCAGTAGGTTGAACCACCAACTATCGGTTTTAAGCACAACGCAGAATCATCCCAGGTACTGATGTAGAAATTGAGGAGCGACCGTCCACAAAGATTACTTGATTTGTCGTTTTCACCGTCGCAGAACCATTCTTTGTCCAACACAAAAAATCCTTATCATTAAATCGAGGGGGAGGGGGGTCCAGTAACCCAAAAAAAGTAGTTTACAAAGAGTTTACTGGAATGGCTGGTGGATTAAAGAAGATTTCAGTTTGTGTTTAAAAAGACCGGGTGGTTTGCTTTCACAAAGTGATACAGGGAAAACATAATAACATGTTGAGAGAGAGAGTGGTTCGAACGAGCAGAATGTGAACTTTAGAAGAAGACAGTGTATTATAATTTTAAACAAAAAGGGCATTTACATATGAAAGGGAATGAAAAAGTAGTGACTTAAGCGGCTGTTTAAACCTTCCATGGATGTGGCCGTGCGACCTCACCTTTGCTCAATTGTTTCACTCATACAGTGTGTGTATGTTTTTATTAAAAATTTACATATTCCACTTGAGAAAAAGAATAAAAAGGTTTCTTTTTATGGCTCACTTACCGTGCATTATGCAAAGTCTTTTATGATTTTGTTTTTGTTATCTTTCTTTGGTGGGTCACAGACTAGTGGCGAGCTATATTCCCATGGTGGATCTCGTGTGGTCAACAACAGATTGCCGTTCTGTAATAATATTAAAATAGTAATCGGTATTTATCTCACCCTTTATACACCCGAAGGGCAACTCAAGGCGCTCTCCCCTGGGGTGGATTTCACAAAGAGTTAAGACTAGTCCTATACTTAGGACTAGCCTTATTTTTTTAACATCTCCTAGGACTAGTCCTAACTCTTTGTGAAGTCCACCCCTAGTCACTGGGCCAGATAATTTATTCCTAAACCATCTCAGCTCCCTAGGGAGTATACAGCCTGTCCAACAAATATGCGTTACTCGGCTAAAGCAATCACAAGAACCATCTCTGTCCTCACGTGTACCCATTTACTCCTGGGTGGAGAGAAGAAATGGTCTTGCTCAGGGACACAAGTGTCACGACCAGGACTCAAACCCACACTCTTCTGAACAGAAAAATCAGAGCTTGAGTTTGGTGATCTCAGTTGCTCGGCCACGACACCCCACCATGATAAGAATCGTAAAATACATAGCTGGGTTGTTTTTTTTCAACCTACCCCCACCCTACCCAAATCGTTATAACTCATTGTACATAGTATACACAGTTAAGCAAATTTGAATTTGTTCATTTTAGCTCCTACCCATGAACCTTATGCTGGGGAGGGTTCTGAAATAATGTACAGGTGTTTCAAAGCACATTTGGGCACCTACTTTAATAAAAGTAACATTACAGAATTTGTTTTTGCTAACAAAACAGTTGCTGGCACTTTATGTAATCCACCATACATAAACTGACTAACCTGGAGAAGTTTGAGATTGATCGGCCATCTGGGTCACGAGAAAAGTTTCAAATCCTACTTAATCTGATTAAGGTTATTTTTTGTTGTATCTTAAATAAATCTCATATGGAAAGTCACATTTATACGTACATTTCCGATGGTAGAACATATTATATCCTCTTGGAGGAAGCGCTGTATGGCAGCAGTATTGTTATTCAAAGATTTAAAAGAAGTTACTTTCTGTAAATTTAAAGACAATGTACATGGTGGTTAAAACTATAAAGACGGCAGTATAATATACAATAATAATAATAAGGCTGTGGGCTACGGCTATTGCTGCGGCTGTTGCTAAGAACAGCCTATGCTTCAATGCAGGATGATTATGGCTGATCCAGCCAGAGCAGTATCCATAGCCGCAAGTCAGACACAGCCTAATAATCAGATAAGTTGTATAAATTCAACATTTTGTTATGTTAGATCTTAATAATGCTATCTTTGACTACAATTTTCATTTTAAGCTCACCAGCCAAAAGGAGGGTTTGTGATCTAACCTTGTTTTGATTCATGGCTTTTTGGACACTACTAAAGCCAAATCTATACAATTGGTCTCATTTTGAAAGCTAGCAAAGTAGCACAGGTTATATGTTCAGAAGTGTTAGAAATTTGAAATACAGGTGGATATCAGAAATAAGGCTATCGATACAAAATAGACTGTAGAATGTACGGCCATAGGTTAGTTTTGTCAATGTATGCTGATTTAAAAAGAAAAATGATTAGGAAACAAACAATAAAACAAATAGTCACATGTGAAAGTTTGAGCTGCTTTGCATTTTCTACTTGCTGAGAAAACATCAAAGAACTGGTACCGTAGTTTGACTTTGACTAGTAGATCAAATCCTTCCACATAGCGCGGTGACAAAATTTGTACCATACCTCTGCCTATGACCTCCAACACTCAGAAATCTGAGAAAAGATTAACTTGGGGATCGTTACTCAAATTCAAGTGTTTTGGGGTGAACAATTATCCAAACCATATTACTTTAGTTTCTCAAAATAATTTATTTTGTCAACGCACAGTGCTTCTCACCAAGTAAGTTTTATGGTCATTATTTTTTGAGTATTTAGCCTACCAGTCTACAAAGGTAAATATTCAAATTTTTACATTTTACTGTGGCAAGTTGAAAAATTGCAACCTCTTGCCGTTTTTATACATACCTTATCGGGGATTTCTTCATCAAGAATGTATCTTTTTATGGCATTATTGTTACCATTTTGGGTATTTATATTAGAATCCATTTCTGTGAATGTAAAGACAAAGTATAAGAATGGTTATTATCAAAAAGGAAATCAAGACAAGTTTCAATCTGATATGCTCAATTGAGATTTCACCTTTAATACGCCATATTTTTGACCCCATGAGCATGTTTTGTCACTTCTCGGGTATACGCAGTCTTGGGTATGAATGAATATACCTGAAAACAAATATGTTTCAGAGCACCCTCGGGGGGTCAAAAATATGGCGCATTGGGATTTTACCATCTAAAGCTCCTTCTAATTTGCAATTATTAAAGGAAAAGACACTTTGTCGTTTGCCCTAGAATTGCATAAAGGGCCGGTCACACAGGCCTCGATAATGAGAATGAATTCCAAAAACGAGAACATTAACAATGCACCCCCTTGATTGGTTGAGTGAGCATGAGTGTATTCTGCGTGGAGCAATTCAACCAATAGAATGCGTTCTCTTTGTATCATGATCATTATTGTTTTCGTTATTGCTGCAGTGTGACCTTAAGTGTCGGCAAAGGCTCTTCTTCCAGGCCCACCAAGTACTTTATTCCAGTAACAAGAGGTTGTAAGCAATACAATGGCTCCTGAAAAAAACTAATGGGACACTACTGTTACTTTTTTTGTGGCTAGAATCACCCCAAAGAGATGTTTTCCCATTCCCATGCAGAATTTAACCTCCCTATGATGACTAATGAATGGCAGTAAATTGATCAAACTTTCACACTCAATTGTCTGTTAAAACACAATTTTGCACATTAACTGGTTACACCCAACAGTTTTTGTTGATATTTGAATTAAAAAGTTGGATCCCTTTTAGATGATTCCCTGGCTGGCGCTTCCCAGGGTTGTATCATTCCCAGGTTCCCAGGTTGTATCATTATTTTGCGTGTGTGATCAGGGCCCAATTTCATAGAGCTGCTAATCACAAAAATTTGCTTGGCATGAAATTTATTCCTTGGTAAATACAGGTTTAGCAACCAAACTCCATTTGTTGCATATCGCTTGTTAATGGTATTCAGCTGTTGCTTGCTTATAAATCCTGAAAATCACATGGAAATTTGATTGGTAATCCTGTTTTTATCAAGGAAGAAACTTCATGCGTAGCAAATTTTTGTGCTTAGCAGCTCTATGAAATTGGGCCCTTTTATATGGCATCTGATTATCGCCCCCCCCCCCCAATAAAAAAATGGCAAAGTAGAAAACCAGCCATAATCCCACATGTTAGAGGAGACGAAATAGGGAAATAGCAATCCCCTTCCCCCCAATTAGAGATGACAAAGTAGGGAAACAGCCACTCCCCCCCCCCTGAAATTAGAGATGACAAAGTAGTGAAACAAAGTAGGAAATTATGTGCTTATGGCAAGCGTATTTCCAGGGTTAGTGGCGAAGTTTCGCTTTTACGCTCCACTTTACTGGGAGTTCAACAATTACAAGGCTAGGGTAGAAATTTGGCGCTTGCACGTGAGTGGGGAATCGTGATCGTACGCGCAGAATTTTGCGGTAAGCAGAGCCATGAAATTGTGCCCAGTAAGGTTTTCATTTCACCAGTTCGTCAGCTTATTGCACCAACAAAGCCAGCCTGACCACTTAGAGTTAGTTTTGACTGGTCCTCAGGTGTTTTAACTGGCGTTTAAGGGAGAACCCTAGCTGTACGTGTGAATGGGAACAGTGGATTCACCTCAAAGCACAATGTTACATACACAAACCCCTAACGTAACAATCTCACTTTGATTACATAAAAACAAACAGTTCCAATAACATCCAAATTGATCTGGAAACAACCACCTTATCCTCAATCCCCCAATGAAACTTCTGATATGAATAAATCAGAACCCCTCTCTTACCTGGTCAGCTGAACAAAAACAGTTTAAATCTCATTAATTTTATAAATTTGAGCTTGGCGAGCAGCTACGAATGTGTTATTGGTGTGGAATTTGTGTTTGGAATTCCCCAATTTCTGTGACAATGACCTATGTATTCTATTGTACGCATGCGTGCCTAAATAACATTAAAGGGGGGTCTCACTGTTTTGTTTGTGTGTGTGTGTGAAAGAATTGTAGGTAAATATTGATTTGAATCATAACTGTCTTCATTTGTAACACTGAACACAAGATTCCATCAACGATTAGTTATGGTTAATGAAGGATAGAAATTTGTTTTTGTATTGACCTCTCATGTTACTATAGTTACCGTACAAACAAGTATTGCAAGTATTCACACGACTGTGAAGGGTTAACCTTGTTTCAGTCAGCCCCAGGAGTAGGTGGAATCATTCCCCGGTAGCTGTTGGTTTAGGTCGACAGTCTTTACTCTGGGCTGTTGTCTTGAGGCCAGTGATATTAGCTTTGGGCCAGTAAACTCATGACCAGACAAGTTCGGTGGTTGTGTGTTTTTCAATTGAACAATATTACCTTTCTGTGTATTTGATGTTTAAGTGTTGTCTTTGAGTCTGGTAAATTATTTTTCAGTTCTGTCAAGTAATAAAGTACACTCACCTATGATACTACATGTAAGATAAATCTTACACGGTAACAGTTGGTTTAGGTCGACAGTCTTTACAATGGACCGTTGTCCCGAGGCCATTGATATTAGCTTTGGGCCAGTAAACTCAGGACCAGACAAGTTCGGTGGTTGTGTGTTTTTCAATTGAACGATATTACCTTTCTGTATACTCTCTAAATGCTCATTTCCAGTTGTCCCTCAAATGAATCTTTAAAAAGAGTGGTGGTTATTTCACTGTTTTAGAGGGGTTTAACTCTAAAACAGAGTGAAAAGTCACTCAAAAAGATGCAAACTTCAATCACAAAGAGTTGAAAACCACTTGAAAAAGAGTTGTCCCTCATATGGCTCTTCAAAGAGTGTTTTTCACTCTTTTGCATTTAGAGAGTATTTGATGTTCAAATGTTGACTTTGAGTCTGGTGAATTATCTTTCAATTCTGTTGAGTATTAAAGTACACTCACCTATAGTGAGACTACATGTAAGAAAAATCTTACATGGTAGCAGTTGGTTTAGGTCGACAGTCTTTACACTAGGCTGTTGTCCTGAGGCCAGTGATATTAGCTTTGGGCCAGTAAACTCAGGACCAGACAAGTCCGATGGTTGTGTGTTTTTTCAATTGAACAATATTACCTTTCTGTGAGTCTGTGTACTCTCTAAATGTAAAAGAGTGAAAAACACCACTCTTCACATTTAAAATTGTCCCTCAAATGGCTCTTTAAAAAGAGTGGTGGTTATTTCACTGTTTTAGAGGGGTTTCACTCCAGGACAGAGTGGAAAATCACTCAAAAAGATGCAAACTTCAATCACAAAGAGTGGAAGAACACTTGAAAAAGAGTTGTCTCTAATATGGCTCTTCAAAGAGTGCTTTTTCACTCCTTTGCATTTAGCGAGTATTTGATGTTCAACTGTTGACTCTTGAACAATCTGGTAAATTATCTTTCAATTCTGTCGAGTATTAAAGTAAACTCACCTCTGAGACTACATGTAAGATAAATCTTACTGTAGTGTTTGTTCAAATAAAACAAGTTGTTTAAACTTTGTAGAAAGTTCTGTGTCATTTAGATTCTGATTTTGTAAAGTCGATTCTGGTCCAGTAAAACAAAAATCAGCTAGGCTACTTGTTGTCTTGTGGAATTCTACCAAATCCTTTTAACGGTGTGGTTTTTTTTTTTCACGATTTAAAAACAATTAGTTTTTAAGTGTTGGCATTGGTGAAAACAATATTTATTATGTCCACAGATAAACTAACACTGTTTGAAGATAATGATAGTAGAAAGCTTACCTTAAAATATTACTAGCTGAGGTGCTGTAGTTTGTGAGAATTGAGTAAAAACACGAAAATACTTTAACATGTTAAAATAATTGTCGTCTTTAGAGACAAATTTTTTTTTCGTGACTTGTTTTACTAATTACTCAAAAACTACAGCATCTCAGCTAGTAATATTTTAAGGTAAGCTTTCTACTATCATTATCTTAACACGGTGTAAGATGCAACACACGTACAGAGCTCAAAATGAGTTGGGGTGGTTCTGAAAAGAACCGTTGGAACTTTATTTCTAGTTTTCTATGAAAATTATAGAGGCCTACTTTTGTAAGATCTTAAGAATGTGAACAGGAAAAATCACAAATTAAACTTCTTTATCCCAATGGAAATTTCTATCTATTAAAAAAACTGTTTTCAACTGCCAGTAAGCTCTGTGGTTTGTTTAAACCACCCATGCCTTTGTAAGATTTCAAGAAAGTGAACAGGGGACCCAAATTAATATTCTTTATCCTGATGGAAATTTCCATCTATTAAAAAGGGGAAATCTCATTTCATTGTCAAAACTATTTCCAATTGCCAGTCACCTGTGGTTTGTTTAAAGGCAAATGGACACCTTTGGTAACTGTCAAAGACCAGTCTTCTCACTTTGTGTATCTCAACATATGCATGAAACAACAAACCTGTGAAAACTCAATTGGTCGTCGAAGTTGCGAGAGAATAATGGAAGAAAAACACCCGTGTCGAGTCGTGTGCTTTCAGATGCTTGATTTTGAGACCTCAGCTGAGGTCTCGAAATCAGTTAAAATATTTTAGTGAGAAATTACTTCTTTCTCAAAAACTACGTTACTTCAGAGGGAGCTGTTTCTCACAATGTTACTATCAATAGCTCGCCATTGCTTGTTACAAAGTAAGTTTTTATGTAACAATTATTTTGAGTAATTGCCAATAGTGTCCAGTGCCTTTAAATCATCCATTCCTTTGTAAGATTTTAAGAGTGTGAACAGGGGACCCAAATTAATATTCTTTACCCCGATGGAAATTTCCATTAAATAGGGAAATCCCATTTCATTGTGAAAACTATTTCCAGCTGCCAGTCAGCTCTGTGGTTTATTCCAACCATGCCTTTTTGTAAGATTTTAAGAGTGTGAACAGGGGACCCAAATAAATATTCTTTACCCAATGGAAATTTCCATTAAATAGGGGAAATCCCATTTTATTGTGAAAACTGTTTCCAACTGCCAGTCAGCTCTGTGGTTTATTCAAACCAACCATGCCTTTGTAAGATTTTAAGAGTGTGAACAGGGGACCCAAATAAATATTCTTTACCCCGATGGATATTTCCATCTATTAAAAAGGGGAAATCCCATTTCATTGTCGAAACTATTTTGATTGCCATTCAGCTCTGTGGTTTGTTTAAACCACCCATGCCTTTGTAAGATTTTAAGAATGTGAACAGGGGACCCAAGTTAGTATTCTTTTCCTGATGGAAATTTCCATATTTTAAGAAGGCTAGGGGAAATCCCATTTCATTGTCAAAACTGTTTCCTATTACCGGTCAGCAGTGGTCTATTAAAACGACCCATGCATGTCATAAAGCAGGAAAATAGTTCTATGTGTGATTGTTTTGCTTTGTGGTTTTTAGTGAATGGGTTTCTTCGTTGAGGTTTGGATAGCCCCAGGGTCCCGTCACCAATGGACTAAATCAGGGCTGGAATTTCATTTTTGAATTAGGGGGGGGGGGGGGCTTAAAAAAACCTGGGTCCAGGGGCCAGCAGTATGGCTCCTGGTGAGGTCCACGGGCGAAGCCCCCATTAGCTCTGAGCCTTTGCATTTTTAGGGATGAAAAATCTAGCCTCCATGTGCCTGGAGCAGATAGAAACACACACTTTTTAAGCAATTCAGATCCATATCAATCTAACTGGAAAACTGGAAAGGAGAGCCGTTGATAAGCTAAATCAACAACAAGAACCATCTCTAAACTATCTCACTGGTACCTATTTACCCCTGGGTGATGAGATGCGGTAATAGTTAAGTGTCTTGCTCAAGTGTCATGACTGGGATTCGAACCCACACCCTGATGACTCAGAAACCCCAACTTGAGTCCGATGCACTGAACCGCTGGACTACGCACGCTTAGTTTAGTGGCTTTATAGTGACAAAGTATTTAAAACAATTTGACAGGAGAGACATGCAATGTTTCTTTTGTCATTGAAAAGAGCAAGATGTTCAGCTGTGAAGTTCAATATTTTTCTTCTTATTTCAAAGTTAGATATTTCTAGACTTAATTTTTTTTTAATTGAAAACATTCAATGAAAACACATGTTGATGACTGAATGTTATTTCTTGAGAAGTTTTGTTAAAATTCACACAACTAAGACTACAACTTGAGCTGACAACAAATTGAAAAATAGAAAGCTAGTTTTTACCAATTATTAATCTGAGAGTACTCCTTTATTATCCATATATGCATTATTTTCGTTTCACTTTCATTTATTACTTTCACAGGTAAAAACACAAATACAGACAATAAGAACGGTAAAGAAATACAAATGCACAGGTACATACAATTAGGAGAGAGAACAAAAAAGTAGCACCCCTGATGGATTTAAAAAAAGTAAACTAAATTACTATCGAGTTAATCTCCTGATGCCACAATTTAAGAAGAGACAATATAAAAGGACACTAAAGCCAGTGGACACTATTGGTAATTGTCAAAGACCAGTCTTCTCACTTGGTGTATCTCAACATATGCATAAAATAACAAACCTATGAAAATTTGAGCGCGATCGGTCGTCGGAGTTGCGAGATAACTATGAAAGAAAAAAACACCTTTGTCACACGAAGTTGTGTGCTTTCAGATGCTTGATTTCGAGACCTCAAGTTCTAAACTTGAGGTCTCGAAATCAAATTCGTGGAAAATTACTTCTTTCTCCAAAACTACGTCACTTCAGAGGGAGCCGTTTCTCACAATGTTTTATACTATCAACCTCTCCCCATTACTTGTTACCAAGTGAGGTTTTATGGTGATAGTTATTTTGAGTAATTACGAATAGTGTCCTCTGCCTTTAAAGATGTACATTATTAAAACATGGCTTACAGTATAAAAATAAAGAACTATACAAGCAGTTAAAACTACAAAAGCACAAATGGGCATTAAAAAATACAATTTCGGTAAAAGAGAGATTCTGGTTAATTACAATGCAAAAAGCACTATAAAATTGAGAATAAAAACAAGTAACAGGGTATTTGAATGGGCAAGGCAACTTGAAAGTTAAATACTTTTGGTCAAGGGGCTCCTGGCCAGGGAAATTCATAAATGTTAGTTTTAGTTTTGTCTGTTTTGTCGTTTGTCAATTAACTAAAAATATAAAGGACAAGTTTGGGGTTATTGGTTGTCATGTTGCAAACATACATTCATTATTTGAACGAAATTATCAAATTATAAGTCAAAATAAATTGTAGCCTAATAAGTGAAACTAGTTCAAGGCAGCGGACACTATTGGTAATTACCCAAACTAATTGTTGCCATAAGAACTTATTGGTGAGTTGTTGATAGTATAAACATTGTGAGCAAGTAGCATTTTAAGGGAAGCCTTCTACTATCTTTATCTTCAATTTGTTTAAGTTTAACGTAAATCTGTGGACATTGTGGTTTGTGTCCTACAAAAAGTACCCAAATCCTTTAGAACAGAAAATATTGTTACAAAATTGTCTTCTGCACAAACAAGAACAGGGGTGGATTTCACAAAGAGTTAAGACTAGTCTTATCTCGAGTTAGGACTAGCCACACGTTTTGTATATCTCCTAGGACTACTCCTAAATTAAAGTTAGGACTAGTCCTAACTCTTTGTGAAATCAACCCCAGGAGAAGATCTGTCTCATCTGTCAAGTTGTCAGGCTACTTCGGTACTAAACAAAGCTGAATGAGATTCATTGTCAAAATTTTTCACAAAGATACTGTTCAAAGAGGTAATATGGTTAACATGTATTAGTCTACTGAAAAACACAACACTACTGGGCCCTATTTCATAGAGCTGCTAAGCAAAAATAGTTGCCTAGCATGAAATGTTTGCCTCGATAAAAACAGGATTACCAACAAAATGTCCACGTGATTTTCAGGATAAACAAACAACAGCTGAATACCAGTAACAAGCAATATGCAACAAATGGAAATTTGGTTGGTAATCCTGTTTTTATCAAGGAAGAAATTTCATGCCAAGCAAATTTTCTGGCTTAGCATCTCCATGAAATTTGGCCCTGGGCTTGTCCAGATGTAATTTTACTGGCCAAACACTGAAAGTACTGACCTTGGTCACCAGTCAAGTGCTGTTTTTAAGCCCTGAATACTGTACGAGTTTAATTAAACTTTAAAATCTGAGTAAAAGTAAATCAATTAGTTCTAAAGAATTAAAGGAACACGTTGCCTTGGATCGGTCGAGTTGGTCTTTGAAAAGCATTTGTAACCGTTTTTTATAAAATGCATATGGGTAGAAAGATGTTGTAAAAGTTGAATACAATGATCCACACAAACATGCCTTGAAATTGCACGTTTTTCCTTTTACTTTGCGAATTAACACGGTCGGCCATTTATGGGAGTCAAAAATTGTACTCCCATAAATCAACGACTGTGTTAGTCGACGAGGTAATAAGAAAACCGTGCAGTTTCGAGGCATGTTTGTGTGGATCATTGTATTCAACTTTTACAACATCTTTCTACCCATATGCATTTTATAACAAACGGTTTTCAAAGACCAACTCGACCAATCCAAGGCAACGTGTTCCTTTAAAGAGGCTCCAAAGTCAAGTTGATTTTTTTGTAACGCACTCATTTTCCAACGGATAGATTCTTCATGTGAGTGGGAACAAATTACAAGTATTTAAACAAGCATTTGATGCGCAAGTGAATGCGGGTGCTTTTATACTTCTAATGCCATCAATACATATAGCCATTGTACAATCTATTAAGTGCTTGTGCATCTGAACAACTGTTGTATTTTGAATCTTCAAGAAACGGAGCCAGTGGGTGTTACAGGAATCAAAAATTCACAGAAAAATGTCACAGATTTTTCAAAACTCACACTTTGTAACAACAAAAGGGCATTTATGAAAAGAAATAAGTGAGCAGTGACTTGGTACTGAAGATTGTATTCCATGTATGTGGCCCTCGGCTTGGTGCTTTATTTCACCGCCATAACCCGCCCGGTTTTAAACGAATGTTCAAGACCTCCTCCCGCTCTTTCAAACCCTTATTACAAATGACCATGGTAATTTCCCATTTGATAAACAATCATTGCCACCGTTTTCCAATTATTATTCTTCGTCTCCGCCTCCACCGCCTGAGCAGAGAGACATGATTCGGTTGGCACACTTTGTGAGTTGCAAAACTAGATTGAGACATTTACAGAGACTCCACTCGTCATCGGGACCCTTGTCAGCCCCTTCGTTGTCGTATGTTTGTGCTATGTTGCTATAGCTTTCAGGAGGTCTGGTTATCTGGATAGAGTTTGGATGGTCAAAAAGGAAGTTGTGTCATGTGAGGATGAAAAAGTGGGAAGGGGCAAACAAATTAAACAATAACCAGCACAAAAAAAATTACTGTAATCAAAGAAATTTGTGGCAGATCTGCTCTCCCCCAACTTAACTGTTTCAGGCAGCTGATTTAAGGTCCCAAAGTTTGTGGGGAAAAGTCCACAATACAGCAAGACTTGTGTCTCAGAATCTTTAAAGGACCAAGATTTTATTTTCAAGACAAAAATCGAAATTGTTCAACAGTCTCCTGACGATGACTAGAGCAAGCTAGTTGAACTAATTCAAGAACTGACTCTGCGGTAATGCAGTTAACTACAATCCTATAAGCTAAAGTAGTAGTCCCAGCCTATTTTCTATACCTTCCGCCCGGGTAGTAGTTAAAAAGCAGGACAGTTCTTTTCAGAACTGAGAAGTCTCCTGAACATAAAGAAAGACAGTTCTCTAAGAACAAACTCTACCTGGCAAGTTGAGATACACACATGGTATCACCGCAAACCAAATATATATTTGCACCTTGAACACCCAGCAGGCTGGATACGTGCGCATTACAAGTCTTATTATTATATTATTATATTATATAAAAATCAAAATGAGAAGATAGTTTTATCATCTAAACTGTTTGATTAAGAACCAATTTTATCTCTTTTGTGGTATGGGTGATAGTATACCCAGCAGGTTTGAAAGATATTTGTGAACCGACAAACTCAGCAGTTTAATTTCATCCTTTTGAGGCAAAGATGTTGAATTGAACAAAAACAACCAAATTTATCTCATCTGTTTTATGGGCGATACTCGGCAGGATTGAGATATATTTGTGAGACCCAAACTCAGCATTTGGAAGTCAGTCTTTTGAGAAGAAAACATTGATTTTTTTTTTTTAAAGACCAGCAGACTTTTTCGGTTTGTTATTTATTGGCCCGGAACTGGCCAGTAGTCCAGTGTAAAATTTGAGCCCTTTATTTATTTATTAGAAACTCACCACATGTTGAACCACAACTTGGTTTTTTTGTTGGTCCTCCCTTTGGTCCTCATGTTGTTTGTCAGATTGGTTCGCAGATTGGATGTCATTTTGGTTCTGAGATTGGACGTCAGGTTGGTCCTCAGACTGGACGTCAGGTTGGTCCTCAGACTGGACGTTAGGTTGGTCCTCAGACTGGACGTCAGGTTGGTCCTTTGTTGGATGGACTCGGCTCGTCTTGGATTTCATTGTTGGTGTATTGTCTCGAACCTGTAGTAAAACTGGGGAACATTACAGAATTGATAACAAACAAAAATCGTGTGAAGATCACAGATTAACATAAAACTTACACGGTCTAATGATGATGATAGTAGAAAACTTCCCATGAAATATGATTGTCTGAAATGTCATATTTGTTGAGAAATAAATAATCTTATTTCGTGTTTGTATTTTTTCGCTCAGTGAGCATTTTATTAGTTTTTTTTTCATTGTGTTATCTGTTTTTCACTATTTTCTCGTGACCCAGATGATCTCAAACTTCTACAGGTTTGTCAATTTATGTACTGGTACTACCAATTTGGTTAGCAAAAAAAATTTCTGTAATGTTCCTTAAAAATAACTTAGGTGGAAGTCTACTTTTTACTTGAATTTTGCATCTGAACAGCAAACAAACTTTTTTTTTCAAGAATCCACATGTTATACATTTCAGTGTATGTCAAATGTACTTCAATAAAAAGTTTTACAATTCAAACAACTGAGCAAGAAAGGTCTACCTTGAATTTGAGAAAAGTCTTGGTCTTTGCTGGTCACAACTTGTTCATACAGTGCGTCGCCGTCGAATAAGTCTGAGCTTGTGGACAAAACCATCACATTGACAGTTCAGAACTGAATGCTGTCTGGTTCTGGTTGGTGGGACAATTGTTGACAGGTTACCCTGGTAACCTAGGTTTTGAATAGTCTTTGATTACGAACATTTCCCCAAAGTTCCCCAGCAGTGCATTTATTGTTGAAGTTGAATGGGGGGGGGGGGCATTTAACTTCCTGGGTATAAAACCACAATGGTTATGGTTTTGGGGAAAAGGGAGCTTGCCCGGGCTCTGAATCAAAGTTATACCTTGTGATTCAAAAGTAAATTATTTTATAACGGAATAAGACATCTGCGAATTCTTTCCTCATCTTTTAGTCTTCAATGAAGTCCCTGTAACAATCGACCTGTGAAATTTCATCAAATTAGCGAACTACTGTTTAGTGAAGCTATTTTTTTTCGCAGGGGTGCATGTTTTTATTATTGATGGTATTTTGTTCTACTTTCAGGGTTATGCCCTGGATTGCTTAGAGACACTGGACACTATTGGTAATTGTCAAAGACTATTCTTCACAGTTTGTGTATCTCAACATATGCATAAAATAACAAAGCTGTGAAAATTTGAACTCAATCGGTCATCGAAGTTGCGAGATATTAATGAAAGAAAAAACACCCTTGTCGCACCATGGTCAAACTAAACGAAGTTGTGTGCTTTCAGATGCTCGATTTCAGGACCTCAAAATCAAAATCAAAATCAAAATCAAAATCCTGGAAAATTACCTCTTTCTCATAAACTACGACACTTCAGAGGGAGCCGTTTCTCACAATGTTTTATACTATCAACCTCTCCCCATTACTCGTAATAAAGAAAGGTTTTATGAAAATAACTATTTTGAGTAACTACAAATAGTGTCCACTGCCTTTAAGTGGTGAAAAAAATGTTTCCCTGGAAACCATTGCAAGATTAATCCCTTTACAGCTGGTGACAGCTAAACTGGGACAAGGTAGATCATATAAATAAACTCAAATCAAAGAGGTGCTCAAAATTAGTGGCTTTAAATACCATTTTTACTGGTAAATACCCACATTTACATTTCAGTGAAAATCTTTGAATGGAAATTTCAAGTGGGGGTTCGTGGTACACCTATTTTTTAATGGATTTTGGAAACCAGTATATAGCCAAATCTATACATTTGGTTTTATTTTGAAAGCTAGCAAAGTGGCACTGATTATAGAGCATGTTCAGAAGTTGAGATATAGGCCTAAGTGGATGTTGGAAGTAGGGCTGCGTACAAAATGTAGACTGTAGAATGTAGGGCCATAGACTGTTTTTGTCAAAATGATTTATTTTATCAACAGCTACAGTGCTTCTCACCAAGTATGTTTTACGGTCATTAATTTTTTACCTGTCTAGGAACCTACCTTTAAAGACACTGGACACTATTGGTAATTTTTAAAGACCAGTCCTCTCACTTGGTGTATATCTACATATATGCATTAAGTAACAAACCTGTGAAAATTTGAACTCAATTGGTGGTCGAAGTTGCGAGATAATAGGTCTAATGAAAAAAAAAAATGAAAAAAAAACATTGTCATACGGAAGTTGTGTGCTATCCCTTCAGATGCTTGATTTCGAGACCTCAAACTAATTCTGAGGTCTCGAAATCAAATTCCTGGAAAATTACTTCAGAGGGAGCCGTTTCTCACAATTTTTGTATACTATCAGCAGCTCCCCAATACTGGTTACACAGTAAGGTTTTATTCTAATAATTATTTTGAGTAATTACCAATAGTGTCCACTGCCTTTAAGGGATAACACTAGGTAAAATGTTTAGTTTTTTTACAAGTTAAACCATTTCACCGAAACAAAAATCATGTAAACATTGAAAGGTGACAAGTTGAAAAAGTGTAACCACATACATGTACCATGTTTATACATACCTTATCAGGAACTTTTTCATCAAGAATGTATCTTTTTATGGCAATATTATTACCATTTTGGGTGTTTATATTAGAATCCATTTCTGTGAATGTAAAGACAAAGTACAAGAGTGGTTATCATCGAAAAGTAAGTCAAGATAAGTTTCAATCTGAAATGCTAAATTGTTTTTTTAGCTACACTTTGAATGTGCTTTTCTAAAAATCATTTGTGATTCATTTCTGTCAGATGAAGTACATACGTACATCAGGCTTGCGATTTACCAGGATCTTTCATTTGTCTCCCTGCACCTTAATTTTTTCTTGAGCATAGCAAAATTTCCATCACAGAGATGAATGACAAGGGGTTGATTTCACAAAGAGTTAGGACTAGTCCTAACTTAGGACTATGCCTAGGAGATATGAAAAACGTGTGGCTAGTCCTAAGTTAGGATGAGTAACTCATCGTCCTAACTTGAGATAAGACTAGTCTTAACTCTTTGTAAAATCCACCCCAGGGCCCATTTTCATAGAGCTGCTTTAAGTGTTAAAATAGAAAGTATTGCTAGAACATTTTCTGCTTAACAAAAATAAACAGGATACCAGTCCGAGAGTGTTACATGTAACATCGTATTTTGTCTTATAATCTTATTGTGGTAAGCATAGTTTTGTTGTGCTTAGCTACTTTTTGCTCTAGGAAATTAAGGCCAAACCTTAATGTGATCCCCTGGCTGTCGCTTCCCAGGTTGTATCATGAACTTGGGTGTGATCCCTGACTACACGGCAGCTATCGACTGATTTTATATGGTTTCTGACTGGCATCCCGAACAACAGTATTGACAAAGTAGGGAGATCGTCAACATAGGGCTGGAATAGCTCAGTTGGTAGAGCGCAGGCATGTTAAACCGGTCACCGTTGGTTCAAATTCCGACTCTTGTCAATTTGTTTTTGTTCAACCCCAAATTATTTTTAAATTTACCCAGTCAGTTTCACTAATGGTTTAAAATTTTATATTTAAAAAAATTGTGCATCCCCAGGTTGTATCATTATTTTGCGTGTGAGATCCTTGGCTATGGTAGCTAGTGTATGGCTCCTGACTGCTCCCCCACCCCCCCCTCCCCGAACAAAGATGACAAAATAGGGAGACAGCTGAACATAGGACTACATAGCTGAGTTGAAATAGACTGACGGTAGGCGAAACCGGACGTCGATTCATTCATTTTAATTTTTTTTAAAAACTGGCAACGCAAAGCTGAACTATGTGGCATTACAATGGTTCTAATCCCGCTCTTGTTAATTTTTCTTTGTCAAAACCCAAACTAATTGAAATGATGTAGGGAATGTGCAAAACCTTCAAAACTTTTGAACAAAAAAATGCATTATATCTTGCATTTTTCTTGCCTATTTCTCCACAACAAGAGGGAACTGTTAAATTAAATGTTCGTTCTTTTTTTCATTCACATACGATCTCACCATTCTGGTACTTTCAACATAGCGGGCACACAATGTTTGCCCTTAACTTATTCAGTGACCAGCTAGACTTGTGGACAAGTCGTTAAATCGGCCCCACGCGCTGAGATAGTGCTCTCGCGAGATCACTGCTCTCGCTGATGGCTCCCCGATTTCGACTCCTCATTATCGAGGAGCCGATTTAACAACTTGTACACAAGTCTAGTGACCAGCCAACAGGACTAGTAAACTTGTCATTTCACTAGTCCACCAGCTTTTTAACACTGAACTAGCCAGCCTGACCACTTAAGAGTTTGTTTTGACTGGTCTTCAGGTGTTTTAACTGGCGTTTAAGGGAGAACCCTGGGTACATGTACATGTGAAGGGGAACAATGCATTCACTTCAAACCATAATGCTACGTACACTAACCCTAACGTAACAATCTCACTTTGATTACATAAAAACAACCAGTACCAATAAAATCTATATTTGATCTGGAAACAACCACCTTATCCTCAATCCCCCAATGAAACTTCTGATATGAATAATTCAGAACCCCTCTCTTACCTGGTCAGCTGAACAAAAACAGTTTAAATCTCATTAATTTTATAAATTTGAGCTTGGCGAGCAGCTACGAATGTGTTATTGGTGTGGAATTTGTGTTTGGAATTCCCCAATTTCTGTGACAATGACCTATGTATTCTATTGTACGCATGCGTGTCTAAATAACATTAAAGGGGGGTCTCACTGTCTTGTTTGTGTGTGTGTGTGTGAAAGAATTGTAGGTAAAAATTGATTTGAATCATAACTGTCTTCATTTGTGACACTGAACACAAGATTCAATCAACGATTAGTTATGGTTGATGAAGGATAGAAATTTGTTTTTGTATTGACCTCTCATGTTACTATAGTTACCGTACAAACAAGTATTGCAAGTATTCACACGACTGTGAAGGGTTAACCTTGTTTCAGTCAGCCCCAGGAGTAGGTGGAATCATTCCCCGGTAGCAGTTGGTTTAGGTCGACAGTCTTTACTCTGGGCTGTTGTCTTGAGGCCAGTGATATTAGCTTTGGGCCAGTAAACTCATGACCAGAGAAGTTCGGTGGTTGTGTGTTTTTCAATTGAACAATATTACCTTTCTGTGTATTTGATGTTTAAGTGTTGTCTTTGAGTCTGGTAAATTATTTTTCAGTTCTGTCAAGTAATAAAGTACACTCACCTATGATACTACATGTAAGATAAATCTTACACGGTAACAGTTGGTTTAGGTCGACAGTTTTACAATGGACCATTGTCCCGAGGCCATTGATATTAGCTTTGGGCCAGTAAACTCAGGACCAGACAAGTTCGGTGGTTGTGTGTTTTTCAATTGAACGATATTACCTTTCTGTATACTCTCTAAATGCTCATTTCCAGTTGTCCCTCAAATGAATCTTTAAAAAGAGTGGTGGTTATTTCACTGTTTTAGAGGGGTTTAACTCTAAAACAGAGTGAAAAGTCACTCAAAAAGATGCAAACTTCAATCACAAAGAGTTGAAGACCACTTGAAAAAGAGTTGTCCCTCATATGGCTCTTCAAAGAGTGTTTTTCACTCTTTTGCATTTAGAGAGTATTTGATGTTCAAATGTTGACTTTGAGTCTGGTGAATTATCTTTCAATTCTGTTGAGTATTAAAGTACACTCACCTATAGTGAGACTACATGTAAGAAAAATCTTACATGGTAGCAGTTGGTTTAGGTCGACAGTCTTTACACTAGGCTGTTGTCCTGAGGCCAGTGATATTAGCTTTGGGCCAGTAAACTCAGGACCAGACAAGTCCGATGGTTGTATGTTTTTTCAATTGAACAATATTACCTTTCTGTGAGTCTGTGTACTCTCTAAATGTAAAAGAGTGAAAAACACCACTCTTCACATTTAACATTGTCCCTCAAATGGCTCTTTAAAAAGAGTGGTGGTTATTTCACTGTTTTAGAGGGGTTTCACTCCAGGACAGAGTGGAAAATCACTCAAAAAGATGCAAACTTCGATCACAAAGAGTGGAAGAACACTTGAAAAAGAGTTGTCTCTAATATGGCTCTTCAAAGAGTGCTTTTTCACTCCTTTGCATTTAGAGAGTATTTGATGTTCAACTGTTGACTCTTGAACAATCTGGTAAATTATCTTTCAATTCTGTCGAGTATTAAAGTAAACTCACCTCTGAGACTACATGTAAGATAAATCTTACTGTAGTGTTTGTTCAAATAAAACAAGTTGTTTAAACTTTGTAGAAAGTTCTGTGTCATTTAGATTCTGATTTTGTAAAGTCGATTCTGGTCCAATAAAACAAAAATCAGCTAGGCTACTTGTTGTCTTGTGGAATTCTACCAAATCCTTTTAACGGTGTGGGTTTTTTTTTCATGATTTAAAAACAATTAGTTTTTAAGTGTTGGCATTGGTGAAAACAATATTTATTATGTCCACAGATAAACTAACACTGTTTGAAGATAATGGTAGTAGAAAGCTTACCTTAAAATATTACTAGCTGAGGTGCTGTAGTTTGTGAGAATTGAGTAAAAACACGAAAATACTTTAACATGTTAAAATAATTGTCGTCTTTAGAGACTAATTTTTTTTTCGTGACTTGTTTTACTAATTACTCAAAAACTACAGCATCTCAGCTAGTAATATTTTAAGGTAAGCTTTCTACTATCATTATCTTAACACGGTGTAAGATGCAACACACGTACAGAGCTCAAAATGAGTTGGGGTGGTTCTGAAAAGAACCGTTGGAACTTTATTTCTAGTTTTCTATGAAAATTATAGAGGCCTACTTTTGTAAGATCTTAACAATGTGAACAGGAAAAATCACAAATTAAACTTCTTTATCCCAACGGAAATTTCTATCTATTAAAAAACTGTTTCCAACTGCCAGTAAGCTCTGTGGTTTGTTTAAACCACCCATGCCTTTGTAAGATTTCAAGAAAGTGAACAGGGGACCCAAATTTATATTCTTTATCCTGATGGAAATTTCCATCTATTAAAAAGGGGAAATCTCATTTCATTGTCAAAACTATTTCCAATTGCCAGTCACCTGTGGTTTGTTTAAAGGCAAATGGACACCTTTAGTAACTGTCAAAGACCAGTCTTCTCACTTTGTGTATCTCAACATATGCATGAAACAACAAACCTGTGAAAACTCAATTGGTCGTCGAAGTTGCGAGAGAATAATGGAAGAAAAACACCCGTGTCGAGTCGTGTGCTTTCAGATGCTTGATTTTGAGACCTCAGCTGAGGTCTCGAAATCAGTTAAAATATTTTAGTGAGAAATTACTTCTTTCTCAAAAACTACGTTACTTCAGAGGGAGCTGTTTCTCACAATGTTACTATCAATAGCTCGCCATTGCTTGTTACAAAGTAAGTTTTTATGTAACAATTATTTTGAGTAATTGCCAATAGTGTCCAGTGCCTTTAAATCATCCATTCCTTTGTAAGATTTTAAGAGTGTGAACAGGGGACCCAAATTAATATTCTTTACCCCGATGGAAATTTCCATTAAATAGGGGAAATCCCATTTTATTGTGAAAACTGTTTCCAACTGCCAGTCAGCTCTGTGGTTTATTCAAACCAACCATGCCTTTGTAAGATTTTAAGAGTGTGAACAGGGGACCCAAATAAATATTCTTTACCCCGATGGATATTTCCATCTATTAAAAAGGGGAAATCCCATTTCATTGTCGAAACTATTTTGATTGCCATTCAGCTCTGTGGTTTGTTTAAACCACCCATGCCTTTGTAAGATTTTAAGAATGTGAACAGGGGACCCAAGTTAGTATTCTTTTCCTGATGGAAATTTCCATATTTTAAGAAGGCTAGGGGAAATCCCATTTCATTGTCAAAACTGTTTCCTATTACCGGTCAGCAGTGGTCTATTAAAACGACCCATGCATGTCATAAAGCAGGAAAATAGTTCTATGTGTGATTGTTTTGCTTTGTGGTTTTTAGTGAATGGGTTTCTTCGTTGAGGTTTGGATAGCCCCAGGGTCCCGTCACCAATGGACTAAATCAGGGCTGGAATTTCATTTTTGAATTAGGGGGGGGGGGGGGGCTTAAAAAAACCTGGGTCCAGGGGCCAGCAGTATGGCTCCTGGTGAGGTCCACGGGCGAAGCCCCCATTAGCTCTGAGCCTTTGCATTTTTAGGGATGAAAAATCTAGCCTCCATGTGCCTGGAGCAGATAGAAACACACACTTTTTAAGCAATTCAGATCCATATCAATCTAACTGGAAAACTGGAAAGGAGAGCCGTTGATAAGCTAAATCAACAACAAGAACCATCTCTAAACGATATTACTGGTACCTATTTACCCCTGGGTGATGAGATGCGGTAATAGTTGAGTGTCTTGCTCAAGTGTCATGACTGGGATTCGAACCCACACCCTGATGACTCAGAAACCCCAACTTGAGTCCGATGCACTGAACCGCTGGACTACGCACGCTTAGTTTAGTGGCTTTATAGTGACAAAGTATTTAAAACAATTTGACAGGAGAAACATGCAATGTTTCTTTTGTCATTGAAAAGAGCAAGATGTTCAGCTGTGAAGTTCAATATTTTTCTTCTTATTTCAAAGTTAGATATTTCTAGACTTAATTTTTTTTTAATTGAAAACATTCAATGAAAACACATGTTGATGACTGAATGTTATTTCTTGTGAAGTTTTGTTAAAATTCACACAACTAAGACTACAACTTGAGCTGACAACAAAGTGAAAAATAGAAAGCTAGTTTTTACCAATTATTAATCTGAGAGTACTCCTTTATTATCCAAATGCATTATTTTCATTTCACTTTCATTTATTACTTTCACAGGTAAAAACGCAAATACAGACAATAAGAACGGTAAAGAAAACAAATGCACAGGTACATACAATTAGGAGAGAGAACAAAAAAGTAGCACCCCTGATGGATTTTAAAAAAGTAAACTAAATTACTATCGAGTTAACCTCCTGATGCCACAATTTAAGAAGAGACAATATAAAAGGACACTAAAGACAGTGGACACTATTGGTAATTGTCAAAGACCAGTCTTCTCACTTGGTGTATCTCAACATATGCATAAAATAACAAACCTATGAAAATTTGAGCGCGATCGGTCGTCGGAGTTGCGAGATAACTATGAAAGAAAAAAACACCTTTGTCACACGAAGTTGTGTGCCTTCAGATGCTTGATTTCGAGACCTCAAGTTCTAAACTTGAGGTCTCGAAATCAAATTCGTGGAAAATTACTTCTTTCTCCAAAACTACGTCACTTCAGAGGGAGCCGTTTCTCACAATGTTTTATACTATCAACCTCTCCCCATTACTTGTTACCAGGTGAGGTTTTATGGTGATAGTTATTTTGAGTAATTACCAATAGTGTCCTCTGCCTTTAAAGATGTACATTATTAAAACATGGCTTACAGTATAAAAATAAAGAACTATACAAGCAGTTAAAACTACAAAAGCACAAATGGGCATTAAAAAATACAATTTCGGTAAAAGAGAGATTCTGGTAAATTACAATGCAAAAAGCACTATAAAATTGAGAATAAAAACAAGTAACAGGGTATTTGAATGGGCAAGGCAACTTGAAAGTTAAATACTTTTGGTCAAGGGGCTCCTGGCCAGGGAAATTCATAAATGTTAGTTTTAGTTTTGTCTGTTTTGTCGTTTGTCAGTTAACTAAAAATATAAAGGACAAGTTTGGGGTTATTGGTTGTCATGTTGCAAATATACATTCATTATTTGAACGAAATTATCAAATTATAAGTCAAAATAAATTGTAGCCTAATAAGTGAACTAGTTCAAGGCAGCGGACACTATTGGTAATTACCCAAACTAATTGTTGCCATAAGAACTTATTGGTGAGTTGTTGATAGTATAAACATTGTGAGCAAGTAGCATTTTAAGGGAAGCCTTCTACTATCTTTATCTTCAATTTGTTTAAGTTTAACGTAAATCTGTGGACATTGTGGTTTGTGTCCTACAAAAAGTACCCAAATCCTTTAGAGCAGAAAATATTGTTACAAAATTGTCTTCTGCACAAACAAGAACAGGGGTGGATTTCACAAAGAGTTAAGACTAGTCTTATCTCGAGTTAGGACTAGCCACACGTTTTGTATATCTCCTAGGACTACTCCTAAATTAAAGTTAGGACTAGTCCTAACTCTTTGTGAAATCGACCCCAGGAGAAGATCTGTCTCATCTGTCAAGTTGTCAGGCTACTTCGGTACTAAACAAAGCTGAATGAGATTCATTGTCAAAATTGTTCACAAAGATATTATTCAAAGAGATAATATGGTTAACATGTATTAGTCTACTGAAAAACACAACACTACTGGGCCCTATTTCATAGAGCTGCTAAGCAAAAATAATTGCCTAGCATGAAATGTTTGCCTCGATAAAAACAGGATTACCAACAAAATGTCCACGTGATTTTCAGGATAAACAAACAACAGCTGAATACCAGTAACAAGCAATATGCAACAAATGGAAATTTGGTTGGTAATCCTGTTTTTATCAAGGAAGAAATTTCATGCCAAGCAAATTTTCTGGCTTAGCATCTCCATGAAATTTGGCCCTGGGCTTGTCCAGATGTAATTTTACTGGCCAAACACTGAAAGTACTGACTTTGGTCACCAGTCAAGTGCTGTTTTTAAGCCCTGAATACTGTACGAGTTTAATTAAACTTTAAAATCTGAGTAAAAGTAAATCAATTAGTTCTAAAGAATTAAAGGAACACGTTGCCTTGGATCGGTCGAGTTGGTCTTTGAAAAGCATTTGTAACCGTTTTTTTATAAAATGCATATGGGTAGAAAGATGTTGTAAAAGTTGAATACAATGATCCACACAAACATGCCTTGAAATTGCACGGTTTTCCTTTTACTTTGCGAATTAACACGGTCGGCCATTTATGGGAGTCAAAAATTGTACTCCCATAAATCGACGACTGTGTTAGTCGACGAGGCAATAAGAAAACCGTGCAGTTTCGAGGCATGTTTGTGTGGATCATTGTATTCAACTTTTACAACATCTTTCTACCCATATGCATTTTATAACAAACGGTTTTCAAAGACCAACTCGACCAATCCAAGGCAACGTGTTCCTTTAAAGAGGCTCCAAAGTCAAGTTGATTTTTTTGTAATGCACTCAATTTCCAACGGATAGAGTCTTCATGTGAGTGGGAACAAAAAAAAATTACAAGTATTTAAACAAGCATTTGATGCGCAAGTGAATGCGGGTGCTTTTATACTTCTAATGCCATCAATACATATAGTCATTGTACAATCTATTAAGTGCTTGTGCATCTGAACAACTGTTGTATTTTGAATCTTCAAGAAACGGAGCCAGTGGGTGTTACAGGAATAAAAAATTCACAGAAAAATGTCACAGATTTTTCAAAACTCACACTTTGTAACAACAAAAAGGGCATTTATGAAAAGAAATAAGTGAGCAGTGACTTGGTACTGAAGATTGTATTCCATGTATGTAGCCCTCGGCTTGGTGCTTTATTTCACCGCCATAACCCGCCCGGTTTTAAACGAATGTTCAAGACCTCCTCCCGCTCTTTCAAACCCTTATTACAAATGACCATGGTAATTTCCCATTTGATAAACAATCATTGCCACCGTTTTCCAATTATTATTCTTCGTCTCCGCCTCCACCGCCTGAGCAGAGAGACATGATTCGGTTGGCACACTTTGTGAGTTGCAAAACTAGATTGAGACATTTACAGAGACTCCACTCGTCATCGGGACCCTTGTCAGCCCCTTCGTTGTCGTATGTTTGTGCTATGTTGCTATAGCTTTCAGGAGGTCTGGTTATCTGGATAGAGTTTGGATGGTCAAAAAGGAAGTTGTGTCATGTGAGGATGAAAAAGTGGGAAGGGGCAAACAAATTAAACAATAACCAGCACAAAAAAAATTACTGTAATCAAAGAAATTTGTGGCAGATCTGCTCTCCCCCAACTTAACTGTTTCAGGCAGCTGATTTAAGGTCCCAAAGTTTGTGGGGAAAAGTCCACAATACAGCAAGACTTGTGTCTCAGAATCTTTAAAGGACCGAGATTTTATTTTCAAGACAAAAATCGAAATTGTTCAACAGTCTCCTGACGATGACTAGAGCAAGCTAGTTGAACCAAATCAAGAACTGACTCCGCGGCAGTGCAGTTAGTTACGATCCTGTAAGCTAAAGTAGTAGTCCCAGCCAATTTCTATACCTTCCGCCCGGGTAGTAGTTAAAAAGCAGGACAGTTCTTTTCAGAACTGAGAAGTCTCCCAAACATAAAGAAAGACAGTTCTCTAAGAACAAACTCTTCCTGGCAAGTTGAGATACACACATGGTATCACCGCAAACCAAATATATATTTGCACCTTGAACACCCAGCAGGCTGGATACGTGCGCATTACAAGTCGTATTATTATATTATTATATTATATAAAAATCAAAATGAGAAGATAGTTTTATCATCTCAACTGTTTGATTAAGAACCAATTTTATCTCTTTTGTGGTATGGGTGATACCCAGCAGGTTTGTAAGATATTTGTGAACCGACAAACTCAGCAGTTAATTTTCATCCTTTTGAGACAAAGATGTTGAAGTGAACAAAAACAACCAAATTTATCTCATCTGTTCTATGGGCGATACTCGGCAGGATTGAGATATATTTGTGAGACCCAAACTCAACATTTGGAAGTCAGTCTTTTGAGAAGAAAACATTGATTTTTTTTTTTTTTTAAAGACCAGCAGACTTTTCCGGTTTGTTATTTATTGGCCCGGAACTGGCCAGTAGTCCAGTGTAAAATTTGAGCCCTTTATTTATTCATTAGAAACTCACCACATATTGAACCACAACTTGGTTTTTTTGTTGGTCCTCCCTTTGGTCCTCATGTTGTTTGTCAGATTGGTTCGCAGATTGGATGTCATTTTGGTTCTGAGATTGGACGTCAGGTTGGTCCTCAGACTGGACGTCAGGTTGGTCCTCAGACTGGACGTTAGGTTGGTCCTCAGACTGGACCTCAAGTTGGTCCTCTGATGGATGGACTCGGCTCGTCTTGGATTTCATTGTTAGTGTATTGTCTCGAACCTGTAGTAAAACTGGGGAACATTACAGAATTGATAACAAACAAAAATCGTGAAGATCACAGATTTACATAAAACTTACAGGGTCTAATGATGATGATAGTAGAAAACATCCCATGAAATATGATTGTCTGAAATGTCATATTTGTTGAGAAATAAACAACCTTATTTCGTGTTTGTATTGTTTCGCTCAGTGAGCGTTTTATTTAAAAAAAATTCATTGTATGATGCCATGCAAAAATGTGTTATCTGTTTTTCACTATTTTCTCGTGACCCAGATGATCTCAAACTTCTACAGGTTTGTCAATTTATGTATTGGTACTACCAATTTTGTTAGCAAATAAACAATTCTGTAATGTTCCTTTAAAATAAATTAGGTGGAAATCTACTTTTTACTTGAATTTTGCATCTGAACAGCAAACAAACTTTTTTTTTCAAGAATCCACATGTTATATATTTCAGTGTATGTCAAATGTACTTCAATAAACAGTTTTACACTTCAAACAACTGAGCAAGAAAGGTTTACCTTGAATTAGAGAAAAGTCTTGGTCTTTGCTGGTCACAACTTGTTCATACAGTGCGTCGCCGCCGAATTAGTCTGAGCTTGTGGACAAAACCGTCACATTGACAGTTCAGAATTGAATGCTGTCTGGTTTTGGTTGGTGGGACAATTGTTGACAGGTTACCCTGGTAACCTAGGTTTTGAATAGTCTTTGATTACGATTATTTCCCCAAAGTTCCCCAGCAGTGCATTTATTGTTGAAGTTGAATGGGGGGGGGGGCATTTAACTTCCTGGGTATAAAACCACAATGGTTATGGTTTTGGGGAAAAGGGAGCTTGCCCGGGCTCTGAATCAAAGTTATACCTTGTGATTCAAAAGTAAATTATTTTATAACGGAATAAGACATCTGCGAATTCTTTCCTCATCTTTTAGTCTTCAATGAAGTCCCTGTAACAATCGACCTGTGAAATTTCATCAAATTAGCGAACTACTGTTTAGTGAAGCTATTTTTTTCCGCAGGGGTGCATGTTTTTATTATTGTTGGTATTTTGTTCTACTTTCAGGGTTATGCCCTGGATTGCTTAGAGACACTGGACACTATTGGTAATTGTCAAAGACTATTCTTCACAGTTTGTGTATCTCAACATATGCATAAAATAACAAAGCTGTGAAAATTTGAACTCAATCGGTCATCGAAGTTGCGAGATATTAATGAAAGAAAAAACACCCTTGTCGCACCATGGTCAAACTAAACGAAGTTGTGTGCTTTCAGATGCTCGATTTCAGGACCTCAAAATCAAAATCAAAATCAAAATCCTGGAAAATTACCTCTTTCTCATAAACTAAGACACTTCAGAGGGAGCCGTTTCTCACAATGTTTTATACTATCAACCTCTCCCCATTACTCGTAATAAAGAAAGGTTTTATGATAATAACTATTTTGAGTAACTACAAATAGTGTCCACTGCCTTTAAGTGGTGAAAAAAAATGTTTCCCTGGAAACCATTGCAAGATTAATCCCTTTACAGCTGGTGACAGCTAAACTGGGACAAGGTAGATCATATAAATAAACTCAAATCAAAGAGGTGCTCAAAATTAGTGGCTTTAAATACCATTTTTACTGGTAAATACCCACATTTACATTTCAGTGAAAATCTTTGAATGGAAATTTCAAGTGTAGTTTTAAACATTTGGAAAAATGTGTGGCGGTCGGAAACAAAGGACATTTTTCCAGTGGTGGGTGGGGAATTTGGCATCAACCATTTTGGGCAGAACCCTGTTCTTTTATTTGGTTTACTTTGTTTTTTGTTTGTTTTTGTTACCAATTGTATAAAAATGTCTTTACAAATGAAAAATATAAAAAATTGAACGCCCTAAGTAGCATTATAAATGTTCTGTGATCGTAATTGATAAAGGGTACTAAGAATTTTCCTATCAGCTCAAAAATAACAAAATTATGCTGCGCATATAAAGGTAAAAAATCCAAATTTAGGTACTGCAAAGAATTTTCCCGTCTTTTTTTTCGCAATGGCCAAATATCATGCCTGGTATTGGACTGATTTTGATTGCTCCAATCGAAGTAAGCATCATTTTACTGTGAAGGAATTGCAGGCTCTTATCACAGGGAGTTATTTACTAGTAGTAATCAGCTTTCAGACTCAATCTACTAAACTTATCAGTTTGTTTGTAAATGTTATTACCAATCATATACTGTTTATAAATGCCTCTATTAGAACAAAACAAAAACAAATCACTTGGTTTGTGTTTTTTTAGTGCTTTAATTTACTTGCTTTTGCTATAGATTTAGTGACTGCGATAATAGTACAGAAATAATTACTTACAAATTTAAAAAAATAATCAGTACATAAAGTAGAGTCTTAAGCAGGCCTTGGTGCCCCAGGCTTTAGCTGTGTTACCCTTCACAAATTTCTGAAGCAAATTTACATTTTCCCCAGAGAAGTGCCCCGTACCGGCGGGAAAAAATTACTGTGCCCCTTCAAGAGCAAAGTTCAAGGCCTGCTTAAGAGCTATGTCTAGTACTGTAGTTAGTACTTGTAACGTTACACCAATTAAAATTGTAAGACCTATAAATACCACAAATACACACCTATGCTTACTAGTGATGTTGGTATACAGAAGACTCCCAGGTCAAAATTCCAGTTGAACCTAGTTAACTGGGGTCAACTGGTTCAACTGGATAGTGATCAAACTCGTCCATTTTCCATATTAACCAACTGGTTTGGACTAGGTTTAACTGTGTTCAACTAGGTTGAAATTATAAACCAGTTGGTCTCTGTCCATTTTCCATATTAAACCAACTGGTTTTAACTGTGTTTAACTAGTTTATTAACTGGTTTCAACTAGTTCCAGTTAAACCCAGTTTAACTAGGTTTCAACTGGAATTTCGACCTGGGCTCCTTGCACAACGCGCAACGCACCTACATGCACCCATCCTGCCTACCATTTTGGGAGTCAATGTGGTAGTCAAAATGTGCACAAAGGAGTTGACCCCCCAAAAGGCGGAAATGGTAGACGCGCAATTTTTGGATGTGTGTTTCGCATTATGCAAGGGGTGTTTACAGTAAAGAAAATACAAAGATAATGTAAATCTACTCTACTCACTTTTATGAAAACTCAAAATAAATATACATTTTTCGGAATGATTTTAGTTTGTCTTGGAATGCATTCAGTGGTGTGACAGGGTGTTAAAAGCTGAAGGTCAGCAAGATTTTCTGAACACTTTTTGTCTTTGGTCTGAACTGCAGTTTCACACAGTTGTACAAGTACACTTATTAGTCAAATTGTTTAAACCCTAATCCTGGTCAAAAGGTTTGTTGGAAATCACTGAAACATTGGCCTACACTAAATAGAATTGTACCACAGAATGTTTGCGACATGTACCTGAAAAGTATTATTATACCTCATACATATTCATAACCCAGAGTCAAATTCTCACTGATCCATTCAACATCACGCGACAGGTGCTATATTTGCTGTCTACCAAGTGCGGTGCAAGTATTCACTCACATGGCAGGCCGGGCAGCTTGGGTGACAGTCTCTTTGTCATGTGCTTGATGCGCGAACATCGCCCCTGCGACATCCAACAAATAAACAAATTTATCCTGGATGCGTTTTATTTCACAGTCGTCATTTCCCCTTACTCTGAAACACGAGGTACCGGTAACTGAATATGTACGAGTATATAGTATACACATAATGAATGTTTATGAGTGCAATGGTGCGAATATATTCATGAGTTGAAAGATGGAATGTTCTATTCAACGAGGCGGAGCCGAGTTGAATGGAACATTCCAGCTTTCAACGAATGAACATATTCGCACCATTGCACGAATGAAAAATATTCATTATTTGTTTTATATAACATCCAAGTAGATCTTTGTCATTTTGATTGAAAGATACAACTTTCAAAACAAACAAAGCGTAGGCCTACAATTTTTAATTGTAGAAGCCGAATGGTAGTAATTTTACTAATTTGTATGCCTTGCAGTAACACTGCTGCAGCGTAACCAAAGGCACGCGCACGCAGTGATGTTTTTACTCAGCTTTTTTGTTCCATCCGAAAAGTACCATTGCACGCTGGCAGCGTGCAATGGTACTTTTCGGATGGAACGAAAAAGCATGGTGAGTGACTCAGCGTGCAATGGTACTTTTATTTGCTATCACGTGACGGACAATCCTCCAATCAAATGGCAAGGATCTGCTTGGGTGTTATATAATACTGTATGTAGTATTGAGGTACAGTGTATGTTCTTGTAGTAACACAAATATAACATCATATAGAAAGGTTTGCAGTAAATCCATGTTTTGACTATCTCTAATGAGTTGGGTGGTTCTGAAAAGAACCGTTGGTTTCAACTCGACAGTTCGATCAGTATGCTCTGATCGTCTTCTGGAGAAAAGACGATCAGAGCATACTGATCGAAACGTCGAGTTGAAACCAACGGTTCTTTTCAGAACCACCGCAACTCATTAGAGATAGTCATTACGTTACCGCAAACCTTTCTATATCGTCTCCACCATGCAAAGTTTCAAATCCTACTTAAATATAACATGGTTTATTTCAGGTGAACGGTCGAGTTGACAAGCCTCGGGGACCTTATAAAATTATCGACTATTCACCCTCAAACCATGTTAAATTATACATATACCGCACACACAGATTGATCGGTAGAACATGTATTTACTGCCACGAGGTGTGATGCTCCAAAACTTAATGTATGCATCCTGTATTGATAATATAGAATGATTTGGACACTTCGCAGAAAAGCTTTCCCCCAAAAATCATTCTTGCCTGTTTGTCCCAACGAAACAAGGTTGTGTCATGGACAACTAGATTGGTGTCTACATGAGGGCCAGTGATGTGGCCACGTGTGGCCACGGATTTCAAATTGTCCACTGTGCATTACTGCAGAGACAGAACAATCAAAGGCCATTCATTCAACTTATTACATGGTCCCATAACATAATTATGCTCTCCTGGGCACCCCACTGTTGTTTTACTTTGTTTTCTTTAAAAATATTTTTAATGTGTACATGTGCTTGTTAATGTGTTTGCCCGAATAAATATTATTAAATATTATTATTATTAATTAAACATTAACAATTCTGTTGATCTGCTCACCCTTGGTAGACTTTGGAAAAATTTGATTTATTGCCCACCACTAAAATTGGTCTAGGTTCAGAAGGGGGGAATTTTTTTTTGGGGGGGGGGAATGTTCTAAGTTTGAGGTGGTTCCGTGGCTATGCCCCAAAGTTCCCGCCTATTATGTTGTTTTTTTTACAAAATAAATTCACTAGGATCTACATGTATGCGTTTATATTTCTAACATGCATTGTTGCAGAATATAATCAATTGGTGAAATCTGGACTATTCCGGTCACAGACTTTGATACGAGTCGTGCGCTGCTGCTGCCAACTCACAGTAGGCCTGATTTCATTCGGCTTGCTTTGTTAAATCCAGATTCCATTTCTTGATTGTATTCTGCGACAATGCACTCCCTTGAGGGCACTGGACACTATTTGTAACTATTCAAAATAATTTTTAGCATAAAAGCTTATTGGTAACAAGCAATGAAGAGCTGTTGATATTATAAATCATTGTAAGAAATGGCTCCCTCTGAAGTAACATCATTTTTGAGAAAGAGGTAATTTCTCACTCAAATAATAAAAGACTTCAGGCCTGAAGTTTTTTAATATTTTTTTTTAAGGCATCTGAAAGCACACAAATAGGTGCAACAAGAGTGTTTTTCTCTTGCAACATCGATGACCAATTGAGTCCAACGTTTTACAGATTTATTATTTGATGCATGTTGGGATACACCGGGAGAGAACACTGGTCTTTGACTGTTACCAAAGGTGTCTAGTACCTTTAAGGGGATGTGATTTTGTATTATTATTATTTTCTACTAATTACATGGAATAAAAAACCCAAAAACCAAATCACCGCTTCAGATAAGTAATAAATTAACCACAACCTTTTAGCAAGTTCTTAATGCATGTTCTATTATTTACAAAGATGCAACAGTTATGCTTTTTCAGATTGTAAATGGGCATGTGCTTTTCAATTTTTGTCCCCAAATTCTGAAGTAGCCAGTTGCATTGTTTACTTGTAATTATTAAGATTTATTTCTTTCTAATTAAAGCCCACAAATGTGAATGCGAAGCAAATTTTGACACCACCTGGCTGCCCTTGCAGCGACTGTTTCGCAGGAGTTGAACACAGTTCGAAATTATTCGTTGCGAATTTGTGTCATGGCTGCCCTCGCAGCGACTGTTTCGCAGGAGTTGAACACAGTTCGAAATTATTTGTTGCGTATTTGTGTTGTGGCTGCCCTCACAGCGACTGTTTCGCAGGAGTTGAACACAGTTCGAAATTATTCGTTGCGAATTTGTGTTGACAAAATTTGTATCAAATTCACATTCGCAGGAAGTATGAAACGGGATTGAGAAGATATGTTTAAACTACGAAGCTGTTTATTCATTAAGATGTTTTTTAGCTAAGCGAAGCTGCTTTTAATACTTAAGCTGTGTTTAACTAAGAAGCTGTTTTAAAATTAAGCTATTTTAAACTAAGAATCTGCAGGCAGTGTATCAAACCTGCATAGGCCTATAAGTGAACTTTCTCTGGTGTTTTCTGATCTTCTTGTTCTTCAGTTCATCCATTGTTGGTCCATTCTGTCTTTTCACTTAGAGGCCCATATAATAATGAAGCACTACACATGTAGGTTCACTCATCCGTTCTTGTCTTCTGTCTTCTGTCTTCTGTCTTCTTGTCGTTCTCCTTTTTGTGAAGTTTGAAAGAGAAACAAAAATGCACATTGAACATATTGTTTTAGATTTTTTATTCATGTAGTAGTTGAAAATCAGGACATTTCTTTTCAGAATTGAGAATTCTCCTGAAAGATCAGGGGCAGAGACAGGCCTGACATTTCACTGAGGCAATTAGCTTCTAGCCATTATTTGTCATCGGCTCCTTTTTCCTGGAAGTGTTTGTCTACTAATTAGAATTGCTAAACTCTACTCAGTTCTTAATAAGACTTTGCCACGCTCATTGATGGCTATGGGTAAAAACCAAAATGTATAGACTCTTACCATTGTAGCTATCCAAATTGGTTAAAGCCTATGGCAGGCATTGGTGCGATATATGTTAGTCTTGGTGGCTCTCTTGCTATTGCTACCAACACCTCGTTCTGCAAAGATAAAAGTGATAAAGGTAGGTCAACAATAGCACTTCCCACTAATGCTAATAATAGAAGCTTTGTACCCGGATCTCAGACAAACGTACAATATTTCACTAACATACGCGCGCGTACGTGTCCAAGTTCACACATGTTTACTCGCGTGTACTGACTGCATGTACATGTACGACTACTTCAAGTGCCATATCTGGCGCGTCGATGATGGCGTGATCGCTAAAGTAGTGGAATGTTTGTCTGAGCAAAAATGCAGTCATTAGTGCGGACTGCTATTGATACCTTTCCTGATCCCCACTCCCTTTTCATCCATTCAAACCATTGTAACTCACAACGTGTTCATGTATGTGTTCTCTCTTTCTGAGCTTTAAAGTATAAATAACCTAATAATAAAAACACTATAATTTAATTTGGGAGGCTTTCCTTAATACTTGCAGCTGAGAGGCAAACACCTGTTTCAGACAGGCGCTCCAGGGGTGGACTTCACAAAGGTAGTCCTAACTTAGGACTAGTCCTCGAGGCAATGCTAAGAGATAGGACCAGTCCTAAGTTGGGATGAGTTACTGGTCCTATCTCTTAGCATTGCTTAGGACTAGTCCTAAGTTAGGACTACCTTTGTGAAATCCACCCCAGAGTCACACCGAACCAAGTTTTGTTAAGCACATGAAAATTTCAACGTCTGAAATAGGAGCAGTCGTTCGGATCGACACTTAACTGGAGCGCCTTGGATTCAGGTGCGGATGTTTTCATGAGCCAGGCCGATTTAAAAGTTGTTAAGTTCGCCTGTCTTCAACCAAAATTGATTTGGCTCAACCTAGAGTCGCTCCTAGTCTATTAGCGCTTGTCTGAAACGGGTGTAAATTGCTACCTGAAGCTACAACATGATCGACACGCAGGTTGCATGGACGCCTTTAGCAGCTATAGCAAGCCACACTGACTTATATATGACCACTAAGCACAGTCAGAGATTCAAGATGTTTGATTTTTCTGGTGGGAGGGAAAACCGGAGGCCTCAGATGAAAACCGTCATGACACAGGGGAGATCCGAAAAAAAACAACCCTAAAATCACGTGGCCCTAGCTGGGAATCAAACCAGGGCCAGAGGCAGGCGCTTTACGCACAAGCCAGCGATACCGCTGTAGGAATAACAGTGATGGGCCAAATTTTGTGGCCATGTAAAGCATGTGATTATAGAGTCAGAAATGTGGTATTGTCCAGGCCTCAAATTAACCGCTGGACCACAGTAATTGCATAGAGCATGTCTTCAAGACAAACTAGAAGCCATTTTCTTGTTGTTTTTAATTTTTAATAATTGAGCAGGATTTGAACTGATCCCTTGGCTGCCACTTCCCAGGTTATATCGAAAAAACTTGGGTGTGATTCCTGGCTACACGGCAGTTCAAAGTTCTATGGCTTCTGACTGGCACCCCGTACAATGATATTGACAAAGTAGGGACACCCCCAACATTGGGCTATATAGCTCAGTGAGTTGGTAGAGGGCTGCAGCCGATTTTACAAAAACGCTAGGATCAATCCTATCTCGAGTTAGGACGAGTAACCCATCCTAACTTAGGATGAGTTCAATGCGTCCTACGTATTTTAATACGGAACTGAACCCGTCATAAGTCCTAAAATTAATCCTAAGTTAGGAAGAGTTTGGTGAAATCGACGGATGGTGTGTTTCAAATCCTGCTCTTGTTAATTTTTGTTTAATGTCCATAATATTGGAGAGGAGTACACGTACCTCTTTCATTCGCTTCTTTGATCTTGATATAAGATCATCTTGCTGTAAAAGACTCTTTAGTTTTGGAGAAAGTACCTGTATGTAGTGGAAAGGAAAAACAGGTCATTTAGTTAAATAATCGATATTTATTTGGTTTGCGTTAAGACCATGTGTGTATATACTTGCCAGATAGAGTTTGTTTTTTAGAGAACTGTCTTGCTGCAGTGTATATGTAGTATTCTTCTACTACCGCGTAGTATATTTATCAAATTGTTCGGGAGACTTCTCAGTTTTGAAAAGAACTGTCCTACTTTTTAACTATTACCCGGGGGGAAGGAATAGAAAATTGGCTGGGACTACTACTTTAGCTTATAGGATCGTGATTAACTACACTTCAGCGGAGTCAGGTTTTGAATTGGTCTCGACATTTAGGCTAGCTTGCTTTAGTCATTGCAGGAGACCAAAGAGTTCTTAAACAAGTCAAGTAGTCATTGTCTCTTTCCTTTGAGTCTCAATCAGAAAACCCATAACAACGGGTGCATAATTTCTGTCTTCCCTCTACAGACATGAGCCATGTGTGGTGCTCACATAGTCAATGGTATCAGTGGTGAAATACAGCTCCCATCTGGATCAGTATGCTCAGATTTATTATCTTCAGTAGAAAAGATTTGACTCTGATTGATGTCAATAAAATTGTCCCTTACATAATCCCCCAAAAACATGAATATGACGTCACCGTTCAAATATTTGCCCTACAAGATGGCGTCTGCGAGCATGTGCATGTGTGTGTGCAAGCTTGTGTCGTGGAAATCAAACCGGGAACGCTGCGTGCTGCGTGTGTCTTTGATGTACGCATGTAGACACGCATACGGTTTGACCTACAGGTTGATACGGTTTAAAGACTGGAACACATTTACCACCACAGACATCATAGTCATCGCAGACAAAATTACCTTTAAAGGAGCTTTTGTAATCCTTCTCTCAAGCAACTTAAAACTACACTGCAAACACAAGTGACAGATAAAACTGTGCAGGACGCGTTGCGTATACCCCGGAAGTGATACAAATACGATTGAGAGCGCCCTCACATGGTAAAAAATACGACGCATTGGAAGGGAAGCTCAAAGTCACTCCATTGTTAGCTCTGTTGCTCTAATACGCCTCTCTTAATATGCATGAGGTACGTCACAATGATAACCCAAAACGAGGCCATGGACTGCAAGTGGTGGCGGACGTGCGCCCATAGCCTCAGTTTGGGTAAGAATTATGACGTCATGCATAAATATTAAGAGAGGCATATTGAAATTTAGAACAACTTACCTCCTTAGTGTCTCTATGCCTCTTTTTCTTCACCATTTCAAAGTTTTCATTTTGCTCCCCATCATAAGCATTGTTTATTTTTCGCTTAGGGTTATTTTTCTGAAAGAGAAAGAGAAGTTGCTGTGTTAAACTGTAAATACATGTAACAGAAAAAGTATATTCACACTGACGAAATATACAGGGAAACTAGGTTTGCACAACCACTCGGACTCAGATCATGATGGTCTGTCTGTCTGTCTGCATGGTCACAAACATGCGCGCAATGCCTAAATTGCGCACTTATTGGAAAAATCGTACATGGAAATACTGACTTCCAAAGTGGAACAACCAAGATTTATTGATATAGAAGAGTTTGCGGTAACACCATGTAATAACTATCTCTAAATGAGTTGGGGTGGTTCTGAAAAGAACCATTGGATTAACTCGACGTTTCGATCAGTATGCTCTGATCGTCTTCTGGAGAAAGTCTTTTAGAGATAGTTATTACATGGTGTTACCGCAAACTCTTCTATATCTTATTTCCACCATGCAAAGTTTCAAATCCTACTCAAGATTTATTGGTGATGCCAAGAATTGAAATGGTTCAATACGTACCTTTTCAATAGAGGGCGATATTTTTAAACTATAATAGATATTTTCATCATCTTCGATGAAGTCTGTCATGTTGTTGTTAGGAGGATTCATCAAAGCAGTGTTCTCCTGTGAAATTTAAAAAAAGAAGAGTTTCAGAATTTGCCTGTTGCTATATGTACTTTAGAGAAGGTCTCAAAAGTCGAGCATGTTCTAAATGCAAAAGAAAAAGTTCCCAATACATGGGCATACGCTCACAATCCTTTGGACGCCAGATCGTTCTGCTAGACTGCGTCATTGTGCCAAAGTACTGGAGCAATTATACACGAGTGAATTACACATTATTTTTTAAGATTGAACATTCCTGGGGGTCCAGCGCTGTAATACTGATCCAATCCAATTATATATTACAGCGTTCCCACCATTCTGACTTTTCAGATCCTCTTTTAGAGTTTTTTTATCAGAAATTGAAGTATTGCAATTAAGGGGAAACAATATAGAAACAAGCCGGTTGGATTTTCATCTTCCATTTCATTTTCACTTCCATTGGAAAATCTTAAAGTCCATGCGAAGCTTTTGAAGGGGCACGAAGGTTAGATCAGAGGCAACAAAAGCCATGGGCTTCGTGCTTCTGTGTAGTTCCAGCTCTGTATTTAATATCAAAGTCTTACATAGCGCACATATCTACCAAACAAGGTACTCAAGGCGCTGAGTATACACAAACTTTCAGAAAGATAGGTTATTGCAGTGATGAATTCTGAGACCCAATTATTTAGCACCTTAAAAGGGTTTACAAGGTGCTACAGCGCATACAGCAGCCACAGCCAGGAACACCGGGGCGAACCCCTTCTCTTTTTGCTAAGTGCTCTAGGTTCTTTTACATGCGTTACACAATACATGGGACCAACGGCTTTACTTCCCATCCGAAGGACGAAGCAATGGTTAAGTGTATTTAATGGTATTTAATTACGGTATCTAATGGTATCTTCCTCATCACTGTTAAATGCTGTTGGTTATCATTGAAGAAATATCAAATTAAATTAGGTGTATGATATTTAATTTTAAAAACACAAAAGTTGCATTCAAACTGTCACCTATATACATGCAAAATGTTTGTATTAGGCACATACCTTTCCTTTGGTTGGTTTTATGGTGGGATCTAGTGAATTATTCAGGAGTTGGTTCTGCATTATTCTCACTAGAACAATTTGTTGTATCTGGAAGAAAAAAATTACATGATTTTGTATGCTTGTATACATGTCTGTATTTTTAAGCCCGGTTTACGCAATACAAATGTTGACGTCACAAATTTGCAATGAATAATTCGCGGCAGTCGAGTTGTAGTCACCTCTCTTGTGAATTTCGCAGCGAAAATAGAGTTGTGAATTTGACGTCACATTTTGACATTGACTTTGAGCGCTATATAGCCTAATTATAAGAAGTCACCATCATTAATAGTAATACAAGAAGTTAAAAGTAAATCTGAAATAAAAATGAATATATTAAATGGTTATGTATGACTAATTAAATAAGTAAATAAATAACTGCTCAAAAAGTAAATGAATTTAAATAAACATAGAAAAGTAGCCAAAACCCTGACAAAATAGTCCAGGAATACCTATAGAATCCTAAAGGATTCCTATAGAATTCCTATAGAATTCCTATAGATTTTCCGTCACTTCTCTGATTCCAACAAGATTACTAAGGGAAAGTATTAAAAAAGCAAACAAATTCTGTTAGAAACACGATAAATGAAAAACAAGTAAGCAATGAAACATACAAACTGACTGAAACACACTGATAAGAAGAATCAGACTTAAGCAAAACAAAACAAACCACAAACCAAAAGGGAGCTTAGAAACACGACACCACCAAAACACAACATGATCAACCACCACCAGTCAATGAGCATTTTTATCTCGCGATTCCATCACTGAAAAAAAAATCTAAACACATTACCTTATTGTCAATCCAAAATAAATCATCTGATATGAACAAATCAGAGTCTAACTCCTACCTGATCAGATAAAAATACTGGTTAATCCTCATAAATCAATGATTTCCGTCAAGAATCGGCTTAAAATGTGTGAAGTAGCGTTGATAAAAATGGTTGTGGAATTCCCCCTTGAAGTGAACTACCAACCTTTTGACTCCTGTGCGCATGTGTGTGTGCATTGTGCTGATACGTCATTGTGTATAATTTAACATAATATTTAACATTATAATTTACCTACAAACACCATTGTGATCCAACCAACTATGAAATAATGTGTATAAAATATGTTTTGTTTTTTTAAGGCAAGATTTTCTTTCACAGTTGGCAGTATTTCAGGGGAAAATGTTTCCTGACAGATTGTCCGGATACATTCAAGTTTTTAAAAAAGTTTATACACGCTTTGTAAGGGAAATTGTATGCACAGTTGCAATCATGGTTCAATGTTGCAAACTTGCCTATAGGGAGTTAGGAATAAGGGAATCAATGTGTGGTGAAGAGGTTGTCAACTAGTGGTTTAATCCCAACGAGGCCTGGTTCTTGATAATTTTACCGAGACGAAGTCGAGGTAAATTATCAAGAACCAGGCCTCGGCGGGTTTAAACCACTAGTTGAAAACCGATTCAACACATTTTGATTCCCATTCATAAATACCTTTTCGGTCAAAAAACATCAACATCAAAAAGTAAAATAAATGCAAAAATTATAATTGTTCAATGATTTCTTTCAACACAACATCGCTCCAGTTATGAATTGGTAAGGCCCTCCGCCGTCCTCGGGTAAACAACTCCTTATTGGGAATGATGTGGGCGAATGATGTGCTCTTGACCAATAGGAATGAAGCAAATGTCTTATAATCACAGGTGCAAGCTCGCGTGTCGCGCCCATGTTTCAACACTTTTTACTGGTGTTAAGTTATCCGTTCAAATAAGCCCTCGTGATGCCCTCTCAACCAATCAGAATGGATAAACTGTGTTAGGTATTTATGAATCAAGGTTGCAAACATACCTATATATGGGTGCTTTCCACTAAAAATAGGTAGAAAACAGATTGCCTGCCTTGGTAATATATTGTAGACTTTAAAAGTATTCAAAATTAAACATATTGGGAGCCATAATCAAAGGGGTACAGTATACAATATTTGCCTGATTGAGGGCAAAAACCTGCCCAGGTTGTTGACTTCCAACGTGAGGTATTTTGAATGACATACCTGAAATAAATGGGCCTGTTTGCCCAGAGGTGTTGGGACATTTTGAAAGAATTGTGCTCTGGGTGGTTAGAAAATTAGACCTGTGTACAGTAGGGGTGTTTTTATTTTGATGGGGAATAATCTTAATGGGCCTTGGGCTCCCCATGTCAACTTGAGCCGAGCATAAAAGTTCAAGAATCAATGGATCATTTTCTTTCCCCATTACTGTAAAAAGCATTGAGACTTCTGAGTTTTTTATTTGTATTTTTTATTGTATAGCATTTTGTATACACCTTAATCGTGCTGCCTCCATCTTGGTCATGTTCCCCGTATCGGATAACAATAATGAATGCTAATAATAGTTTTGCAATTAGGAATCAGACTATTTTGTTCTTCCAGCCTTGGATTGGTAACATTGACATCAATTTGAGAAAATTATGATGGCTGCACCGTGATTAAGGTCTATTGGTTGCTATGGGAGTTGATTAAGTGGAGTTGAGGGTCAAGGTTGCAACCACATAAACAATGTAAATATGTGGCTTTTTGCCAGACAACATGTTTACGACAAGGTTCACAGGAAATGCGTCATCCTTTTGTGATATTGGTTTGTTTGTTTACATAGTTTTGTGTGTTTGTCAGGGTGCTGGAGAGTTGTGGTGAGCATTTATTCCCAGGGTTGTGTGTAATAAGTAGATTTCTTTGTATTGGGTTCAAGCCGAGGTTAATTTTCTTTCCACAGTATCAAAAAATAACACATTATGACTCAAGAGCGATCAGTTTAAAGATTACAATATATTCTTTAAACTGATCACTCGGCAGTCATAAAATCTCTTCTTCTTTTTTTTACCTAGGAAAATAATTAAACCTTGGCTTGAACCAAAACTGATGGGAATAAATATGACACTGCAGAGGGATCCATTTTAGAAGCAGAGCTTGTAGGTTATAGCCCTCTTAGCAGATTTTTGTTGTTGTACAGCGCTTTGTGATGTCTATTCCACATAAAGCGTTTTTTAAATAATAAATCATATTGTTATTGTTGTTAATAGTATTATTATGATTGAAGTTTTTGTTCCATCCATTCAAACCAAATTAATCAGAATGTGGATAGAGGAAGAAATCAAATGACTTTTTGTTGTTTTCCCATAGCTTTTTTATATAACTTAATAACATCTTTTTATTAAAAAACAATGTCATAATTTTTTGGGGTAGAGAGCTAATTCATGTATCAACCATTTATTTGTGCACTATTTTGATTTCATGTGGGGGAGGGAAAGGGTTCTTATTACCCCCACCCCCCTTCCCATTACCCCTATGTTTACCATCAGTTCTTGCATCTCGCTCTTTGGTCATAAGGGTGTTTTGATAGGAAATTAGGTAAATTAGTTATGAACATTGTTTTATATTTCTGGTAAAGACACCAAGGATGCCTCATAAGTGAACTCAATCACTGTAACTCGCAAGAGTTGTATAGGTGCTGGTTACCTGTTCCTCCTCGCCACTCACTGGCTTGGTATTGTTAGCTATTTTGATTCTTTGTTTCTTTATGTATCGATTTGTATTTTTATATTTTGATGCCAGTGTAAAGTCTAATAAAACTAAGACTGAGGAAACCTGTAAACTAGGGTGCCCTCTTCATGTAAACCAGAAACACCAGGTTTGTTTTTATGTGTACTGCCAATCTAGAACACTGCTCTAGGATACAAGTGTCAGACCAGGACTCGAACCCACACTCTGCGGATCAGGAACACCAGAGCTTGAGTATGGTGTACTTGACTGTGCTGCCACGACACGCCAGTACATTTACATTAATTCCCTTTGCCTTCAAGATCCACTACAGCCCCCAGCCACCCCTGCAGCCCACTCTACACACCCTCCCTGCCCCCTCCCCCACTATCCACTATCTGTCTCCGTGTTTATCTTGATCTAAATTGTGAACTCAAAAATGGGTCATCATCATTTAGCGGTCGCAACCAGGATTCCATTTACAACGTCATGCCTGAGGTGGTTATCCCTCATCATGTTTGGAAGGTGCCCAATTTTATACCCACATATGCTGAATTTGCAGATGTCCTGAATTACAGTTTGGCTACTATTTGTCAGAATTATTAGGTGTTTTTTAAGGCATATACTGAAGCATGTACAATGTACAATGCAGCTTGCAACTCAGACTCCCATTGACCTTTTATTAAAAGTTTGTTTTGAATTGATGCTTCCGTTTTAAAAACCACTTCTCTGGCTACCATACCGGTATACATCATGGAATCTAGCATGATTATAACATTGTAATGATTGATTTTTCATGTCGTGATATCAAATAAAAAGAACTGGATGCAGCATTAGAGACTCAATGTTTACTATTTTTAAACCACTCTGTCAAATCAAAGTCATACACTTGTAGAAGAAATGTCTAAGGTGACACGATACATGTGAACTGTATGGTTTGATTAACAACCCACTCAAGTTCAACGTATACATTCCATACAATGTGTATTTACACTTTACACATGAATGCTGACTATCCTTTGTGAAGTTTATTTATACACATAACCTACTCTGTTTTACTCTGTTTTACTCTGTATTACTCTGTTCCAAGAAAACTGATGTCTTTTGTCAACTTGTTCACAAACAATACTGGAGTATTTATTTACCTCAAAAGTCCAATTCTTCGTTGTTGTAATGTCTGGAGTCAATGAGATAAAAGATTATGGATCAGTCGCGCAACGTAATTATAACGTTCAGCTGACTCCTATTCGTTCTAGAAAATTCTCACTGACGTCATGTGACGTCACTTGGAAGGAGGAGGGACGGAAAGATTCGGTTGGCCGGTATAAATAAATAACCAATTTGATTGGCCGGTATAAATAAATAACTCACGTCATTTCATTTTATTTCTCATAACTGGAAATTCCCATCCTTAGGTTATGTCATTGAACTTGTATACATTATATGAATGTGTACATTGCGCGACCGATTGATAATCTTTTGAATGTGTACAATATATATTGTGTGCATATTAATTTTTCATGTACCTGTGTTGTACGTTATCATAAAAAGTCAACAGTGAGCTTAATACTTCATGTCAAGCTTTATTTACATACTTTCTAGATCTCCCAGTGTAACAACGATAGTTGTTGTCAAAAAGAGGAGGAATGAGAAGTTGCCCCAATATCATATCAGCTTAAGCACAAAAAGTAGCTGATGAGCACAATCAAATTATGCTTACCAGACTATGGTTACCAGCCAAACTACCATGTCACTTGCAGAGTTTGTGACTGGTATCCTGCTAATTTCTGCTAAGCAGAAATTTTTTAAGCAATAATTTCTGCTTTCAAGTAGCTCAATGAAATTGAACCATGTTGATAACAGTTTCTAATGGTAAGTGACGGGTAAAAAGCTCACAGTCACTCCATGAAAAGTTAAACATCATTCATGTAATTGCTTTTACTGTTGAGTTTTCTTTACAGATCTTGTTAAGATGTCTACCGTTTGCACTCCATCACTGCTGTTCAGCCTCGTACTATCAGTTTACCTGTTCTCACCAGTCTTCTCCTGTGTAAAGACAAGTTCTGGAAACAGGCTGAATCAAGGCAGGAAGGTTGGTTACGATTGGATTATTAATTCATATTTTGGGTTTTTATTGGTCGCAAAGTTGAACTCAAATTCAGACAAAAACATCACAAAAAGTTCTCCCCAGATTTTCTGTGGAAGATTATTTTACCCAAAAAGCTGCCAGAGAAGAGGAACACAAGTTAGAACTCCAGGAATAAAGCACAAGGTAAACTGACTGGGTTATAAATTATTTCAATTTTGAGGTGTACAAAGAAAAATTGACTGGAACAGGATTTGAACCTGTGATTTCCAGATTAAGTCACGGTGATTGCGGTCCATTTCTGTCTTGTCATTATCTTTGTCAAGACAGAAAGTGTGCCAGTCAGCAGCCAGTCAACGTAAAACTGCTGTATAATCGGGGAACACACCTACATTTTGGAAACAACTTTGAGGGGATGCAACCATTTATTTCAGGTATCGATTAATATTAATATTTACCCCGTCAGTTTCCCTTGTGCATCTGGAAAAAAAAGTTGCATCCCCTTAAGGTGATCCCCTGGCTGCCGTTTCCCAGGTTGTATCGCAATTTGGGTGTAATCCCTGGCTACACGGCAGTTACTGGTTCTATTGCTTCTGTCTGGCACCCCTGAACAAAAGTATTGACAAAATAGGGACACTGCCAATATAGGGCTTGATAGCTCAGTTGGTAGAGCGCCGGCACGTTAATCCGGATGTCGTTGGTTCGAATCACACTCTAGTCTTGTTCAACCCCCTCTAATCAATTCTTTGTTCAACCCCCAAAATCAATTAATATTAATTAGAACTCGATACGTCATAGACAAGTTTGACCCTGCTCTTCCTGAATTAAAGCCTTGTCATCTTTTTCTCTACCTTGATTGTCTCAGGTATTGGCTGACTTGACAAGCAATAAGCTCACCAGAGTACATGATGGGAGTTTTGGGCTGTGGTCATACCATGGGTAAGATGCTGTCTATAAAATTCACACCATCTGACTTTGACAACTATGGTTCTTTTTGTTTGGTATTAGTTTGTGTGTACTGCGTGTGCATTAAGAATGGATACATGTGAGAAGGAGTCAACTTTTGTTGCCCTCTTTGATTGGTTAAATGTTCTTGCTCAGGACTGTCCTCCCTAATTGGTCAAATGTTATATAGAATGGTTTGCGGTAACACCATGTAATGACTATCTCTAATGAATTGGGGTAGGTTATACTGATCGAAACGTCGAGTTGAAACCCATGGTTCTTTTCAGAACCACCCCAACTCATTAGAGATAGTCATTACATGGTGTTACCGCAAACCGTTCTATATCGTATTTCCACCATGCAAAGTTTCAAATCCTACTGGTCAAATGTTGTTCATCAACTGAGGACAATTCTCTGTGATTTTTTCACAGGACTCGGGGAAAGTACTGAGTATACAGTGCTAACACACACCGGTATATGGGTAAAAACCAAAATTAATTTTCTTTATCCTCGATGCAAATTTAATATCTATTATCTCTGTGATTGGTCAAACGTTGTTTTGTTGTCAGCTGTAAACCTTCCTCTTTGATTGGTAGAATGTGAGTTTATCAGATGTGCACTGTCCACTCTGATTGGTCAAATATTTTTCATCATCCACTGTGATTGGTTTAATGTGTGTCTATCAGCTGTTGGCAGCCCTTTCTGATTGGTCAAATTTTGTTTGACAGCTTGTGGTCCATCCTCCCAGATTGGTCTAATGTTTGTTTATCAGTTGCCCACTGTCCACTCTGATTGGTCAAAATTTTATCAATTAGCCTAGGAATATTCACTATGATTGGTCTAATGTGTGTCTATCAGTTGTTGCCAACCCTTTCTGATTGGTCAAATGTTGTTTGACAGCTTGTGGTCCATCCTCCCAGATTGGTCTAATGTATGTTTATCAGCTGCCCACTGTCCACTCTGATTGGTCAAAATGATATCAATTAGTCTAGGGAATATCCACTGTGATTGGTCTAATGTGTGTCTATCAGTTGTTGGCAACCCTCTCTGATTGGTCAAATGTTGTTTGTCAGCTTGTGGTCCTTCCTCCCAGATTGGTCAAATGTTTGTTTATCAGCTGCCCACTGTCCACTCTGATTGGTCAAAATGATATCAATTAGTCTAGGAATATCCACTGTGATTGGTCTTATGTGTTTATCAGTTGTTGACAACCCTTTCTGATTGGTCAAATGTGAGGTTAACAGGTGTGCACTGTCCACTCTGATTGTTCAAATGATGTCCATCAGCTTTGATTCGTCTACTGTATGTTTAACAGTTGTTGACAACCCTCTTTGATTGGTCAATTGTTGTTTGGTCAGCTGTGGATATTCTACTGTGATTGGTCAAAAAGGTGTCTATCAACTCTGTTTGGTCAGATGTTTATTTGTTTAAGGGATGTGGATTTTCCACTCTGACTGTTGATTTCATCGTATCATTGTAGGACTGCATTGGAGAGCCATGCTTCTCAGACCAGGTTTATCTACAATGCTGACCTACTGACCAGTAATGGCAGTCATCATATTGACATTGCGTCTACTGTTTATCCTCACATGGGACTTACCTCAGATCTCAATCCACTGTACCAGGTAATTATCAAAAACTCACGGCAGGTTTTGATATAAATCAGTTTTAAAATGAGATGTTGTGGTGAACCTTTACAGTTCATATTGAGTTGAAATGCCTCATTAGAGCGCCACCTATTGGCAGGAATAGGAAAGGCATAGTACACTTACACATGTTATATGGGCACAATCATCATCACAGCATTGTTAGTTAAACTGTGACGAGAGGGAAAAGTCTGCACACTTTGTTCACTTAGTAGGATTCTACATATATTCAAGATTGTCTCTTCCAAAGATTGCGCAATTTGACGACAATTCCATGCAGGTACATATATCGATGAAGTTCATGATACAGGTTTTGTTTGCGATCCCCACGCTTTACCAATGTCCTTGAAAGAGCCAGTAAACAAATCTTTTTGAATCGCCCTTTGTGGCCAAATAATTGCTTGTTTGCAACTTGTTCACTTGGTTTATGAATACTCAAGTTCCTTGATCAGTTTCACTAATTATAAAAATGTTGTGCAGGTACATGTACCTCCAAAGTTTGTCATCACACGCCTGGTCTCACAGAATCGCGGCGCGCAATCACGCAACAGTCAAATTGGGCAAAAGTGATGGTGCCCTCTGTTGCCCAGTCACGTTAAGGAATTGAGACATTCAACCCAATATGTTGTTCTTCAACATAACAAAATATTTTCCCTGTAATTTTCAGGCTGCCTGATTATTAGTAGGGTGAGACAGTTTCCTTTGTATTATCATGATGAGTTGGGCACCAAGTCAATGATCAAGCCTTGCCTTTGTGAAATTTCGGGCATTAGTTCTCACAAAGATTTCAACATTTTTATCAAGGGAGTATGGCAGGAAATTTGGTTTAAAGGTGTTTGAAAATGTCTTTAGTAGAATTGATGGTGGAAACACTTTGTAGTAGTTGTAAGGAAAAACTTGTAGAGACTGGAGCGTAACTTGAACGTGAACTTTATTTTAACTCATGAAAACATGGCGCAAGCCTACAATACATGTAGACATGTAACAAGCATGGAAAGTTTCTAGCGCCCTCAATTGTTACCTTAAGGAAAATGTAAAATTCAAGAATTAGCATAGGGTTTGTAATTACTTGCAGAGAATGGAGCGATAACTTGAACATGAACTTTACTATAACTCAACTCATGAAAACATGGCGCAAGTCTACATGAAGACATGTAAGAAGCATGGACAGTTTTTAGCATCGCCTTTAGGAAAGAAAATAAAATACTTGAATTAGCATAGGGTTTGTTAACACTTTTTGCCTTGAATTTTTCACTTGTACAGTCTTCAATCCTGTTTTTTATTTTAATTGAAGGAATTTCTTTTGCTACAAGCCAAAACGGCAGGCATTGATGGTTTCCTCCTAGAGTGGGTAAGAATGTTTTCCAAACTAGAGGTAGGGTCATTGTTTAGTATTGACCTTGACAATTTTTTTGTAATTTCTATCAGTAGGGCTCCTTGTTTATATTATGGTAATGGTAATAACATTATTTTGAGGCTGAAATGCCCCGGTTTATTCAAAATCAATAAAAACAATATTTAAATCTGAGAAAGGATTAGTGCGTGAATCAGTTCTCAGATTTCTGAGGGTTGGTGTCCGTTTGTGAATGCTGCGGCTAGTCGGTACCCACACCACCTTCTTTAAAAAGGATGAATTCAACATTTTTGTGAAAACAGTTTAAGAGTTTTTTGCAGTTTTCTCAGAAGCTGACACTTTTATAGGTGAGTTTTGCCTCTAGATAGCCATTACGTTGACCAAAAAAAACGGAAAAAAAACTATGACCATACGTCCATCTAAAAACTCACTGATTATTTAGTTCATACCAGCAACAAATCCTTATAGACCCCTTGCGCAAGGCACAGTTTACTTACACACGCCTATCTTGTCCGCCAATTCTGGAGTCCAAACTATGCACAAAGGAATTGACTCCCCAAATGATGCAAGTGATAGACATGCAATCTTAGGAGGTGTGATCCACGTTATTTTTGAAATACTGCAAAAGTGAGGAAATAACACAGCAAATCATCATTGGTACTTATTTTTGATTGCTGCAATCCAAATAAGCATCATGATGAACATAAATTATCCCTTAATCTAAATTTTGGAAATTACTGTCATTTGCTTTCATTCACAATGTCATTTGAATTCAGATGTAAATTGTATTCGTCCTTCTTTCAGGGGTACAAGACTCACTCCAGCAATGTGGGTCTTCAACAACTTCTTGGACTTGTCAAGAAACATGGCGGATTTTCTATCGGAATCAACTGGTAAGAATTATGGTCTTATTTGTGAAGGCATGATTTGATGGATGTTAGTGTTGCACCGGGACAAAAATATAATTTTTGTTTTTACCCTTACACCGATGTCTATAAAGCACTGTATGCTCAGTACTTTCCCGAGTTCTGTGAGAATAAATCCACAGGCAAATCACTCTGGTGGGATGCACGACCAAGTGACTTGTTTAATAGTTCAAATCGAAAATTTGCCATGTAAACCTCAGGCTATGTGAAACCCAATTTCATTCAAGATGTTTGATTTTGTCTTGATTATTTGCTATAGACAATTAGAACATTTGTTTTTGCATTGTTATGGATTATATAAGATATTTTATGTAAATTTTCCAATCTGTAATCATCCTATGAGATCTTGATTATTATGTTTTTGTTATGAATGTTTAGGTGTGATCACTGGCTGACCTCTGAACTGAATAAAAACTCCAGTGAAGAGGTAACTATGAAGAGAATCTCCCCCATACCTCTAGAGATGCTGTAGTTCCCTTTTTATACCCCCATCACACCAAACTGGTTTTCATTACGTTCTGAAATATGTAGTCTTGGTGCAAGACGTTGTTATTCACACTATCACTCAGCTATCGTGATCCCCCACTCGCTCTCTCCTCGCCAGGCACATTGCTTTCATCTTGAAACAAGACTACATTTTTCAGAACGTAGTGAGTACGAGTTAGGTGTGATGGGGGTAGCTGTATATCACAAAGTACTGTATTAGTAATTGTCAACAAAAATTGTATAGTTTCAATCTGAAAGCACACGATAATAAATTTCATACCCCTACCAATCCTCCAGAAAGAAATTTGCATCTAAAAAGCAAATAAAATAATGGTTTCTAAACACCCTCAAAATCTCCATTTGTTTTTGCTATCGAAGTAAGCCTGACACAAACTAGCCTTTATATCAAAGCCTTAGTGGCTTAGACAGAGTATGTTATAGCTACAAAGTGACTGGAGACCTAAGGCAAATCCCTTTTCTTAACAAAACATTTCCTGGATTTCTTTTAAGTAGTACATTTACACATTACATTTTCTTGCCGCTATGATAACTGCAGTACCGACCACTTTTAGGCCACTACAGAGTAGTAAATTGAAATGTACTAGCTATTTAAGACTCATGTACATTTAAAGGCAGTGGACACTATTGGTAATTGTCAAAGACTAGCCTTCACAGTTGGTGTATCTCAACATATGCATAAAATAACTAACCTGTGAAAATTTGAGCTCAACCGGTCATCGAAGTTGCAAGATAATATTGAAAGAAAAAAACACCCTTGTCACACGAAGTTGTGTGCGTTTAGATGGTTGATTTCGAGACCTCAAGTTCTAAATCTGAGGTCTCGAAATCAAATTCGTGGAAAACTACTTCTTTCTCAAAAACTGTGGCACTTCAGAGGGAGCCGTTTCTCACAATGTTTTATACCATCAACCTCTCCCCATTACTCGTCACTAAGAAATGTTTTATGCTAATAATTATTTTGAGTAATTACCAATAGTGTCCACTGCCTTTAAACAATGCACTCTAATAAAACACTTTTTTGTTATCGTTGTCTTTATGTGAAGGTGATACAGGCATTCCACAGCAACCTTCAGTACTTGGTTGATACTGTTTTTAGTCTGGGACCCGATGTCACCCTGTACCACGGCAACCATCCCATCATATTCATCTTTGGTGGCGGTCTTATGTCAAAACAATTTCAAGGTAACATGAGTGAATGTGTTTAAAATAAATTTACAAGAGAATGAAACGGAGAATAAGGAGGTTTAAGTTGAGTTGTTTATTGAACATGCATTGGCACATTTTTCTTTCAATGCTAATTATAACCTCTTTTGACGTTATTTATCAGGAACGATTTTGCCAAAACAAAATAAGATATAGTTGGCAATTTAAATTTACCCCCAAAAATATTTTTGAAAATTTCACCCTTTTTGGCTTGCTTATCTATTGACCCAATTCACCTGACGTCATCATCAGAAAATCTTGGAACTGCCATACTGGTGGGCAATGCGGACTGTGCGTTATTCAGTGAAGTGCGCATTTTTAGGCGACACGGCGTTTACACACAAACCTATTGACCACCAAAATGATGAGCGTGGCACAGTCGCAATAGTGATATATCCGACCAATGACTCATTTAGATTGTTTATCACATATTGTTGAGATTGTATTGAATTGTTTCAAGATGCCATCCTTCATTCCACAGCTGTACTATCCATGCCCCTCAGCCTCCCTCCTGGCATGTCCACCCCTATTTGGATTGGTAGCTACCTGAACTTTGCATCTAGCCCTACACTGTGGGATGAGTGGGGTGGACTGCTCAACGGTACTTTTGGGTGGGCGCCGTTTATTGAAAAGCCAACACCACCGGGTATGTCTGAGTGGGACTATTATGGAACATTGGAAGATGCTGTGGAGTATCAGGTACATAAAACTTGAGTGTGATTACATAACTTTACCCATATAGTGTTTAATTTTTATTGTTTTATTTCAAATCTTCAGCCATGAAAATTTAAGTTGACTTGACTGCGACACCGATTTAATTTAAATTCACTTATAATTACAATTAAAAATAATTAACGATTTAATATACTACTTAAGTCTGAGTTTTTGGGCCCTCAGAAAAAGAAAGAAAACAAAATTGTGACTAAAAGAATAGCCTGAAAAGTGCACGATGAGGTGAAGGTAGGTCACATTATACCGCTAATTATACAGTTAATTGTTGAAGTTTTTATCAATGAAAACAAAATGTGTTATGCTGTGTTTTTGTTCTGCAGAGAAATCTCAGTATATTTGGCAGTGATTGCGTCAAACGAGGTTCGTGTGTGATGTGGTGTGGGTCGATATCTCCAGGGTTTGACAACAGAGGGTGTGCCGGATGGGGGAAGAGTCTGCGCTACCTTCCTAGACTGGATCTCCAGACTCAACAAAGGCACGTTGTTATTTCTGTATGGTTTCATGACCGAGTAATTACCGAACCTAAGGAGGTTTAGCTGCACGTTAAGCTAGCAAAAACGTGAACGTTAACGTCAGAAAATTGTGTCGTTTCTAGATGACGTCACCACTTTAGGCTTATTTCATGCTCACGTATGACGTCTTCCTGTACACATACCTTACGTGAGAAATGGTAACTTCACGTATGCTAAAAACATAAGATTTTTACAAAAAAGTTTTCTTACGTTCACGTTCACATTTTTTGCTTGAGTAGCGTGCAGCTAAACCTCCATATTATCTCACACCTATCAACCATGTACATGTCAATTTTTTGCATGTTGCATGCATTTTGTGAAATCTCTTTGGCATAGAGGAAAGTTTATATCTTTTTGTTTTGCAACAGCAGAAGCATCTGTAAAAATTCATTCTAAGAAAAAAATTGTGGGAATTGTTGCCTTGGATTGGGTGAGTTGGTTTATGAAAAGCGTTTGAAACCGTGTGTTATAATATGCATATGGTTAGAAAGATGTTTTAAAAGTAGAATGTAAAAATCCACACAAAGATGCCTCGAAATTGCATGGTTTTCCTCATACGTCGTAAACTAACACGGTACGCCATTTCGTGGAGTCAAGTTTTTGACTCTATAAAACAGCCGACCGTGTTAGTTCGCAAAGTTAAAGCAAAACCATGCAATTTCAAGGCATGTTTGTGTGGATCATTGTATTCTACTTTTAAAACGTCTTTCTAACCATATCGATTTCATAACAAACGGTTTCAAGCGCTTTTCATAGACCAACCCGCCTGATCCAAAGTGATGCTCAACAAAGACATTTTGTTTTTCTTCTTTTTTTTCTTCTTCAAATGTTCAAGAATGGGAAGGGATCAAGGGGGAGGTTATTTCATGTACACACTTTTAATGCATTTTTTACAGCCATGTCACACGAGGCAATTCATGGGGAACCAGTTCCAGACAATCTCCAAGAAGAAAAGGCATACTTATTTTAATGTTCGCTGATTGTTCTTGTGGGTCGTAAGACGATATTTGAAAAATGACTCCTGTGCTACCAAAGTGGTACTGTAGCATGCACTGCAATTGGTTGCTTCCAAGTTGCCTGTGAAAGTTGCCTCGTGTGACAAGGCCCTTACAATTCAATATTTCCCTGGCTGTCCTATATCATATTATGCATTGTCCTCTCTGAACCCAAATGCAGGAATACTTATGAAGCTCAGTGGGAGTTTTACATCAGTCTACCCTCCTCTCCAGACGTTATCATTCTACCAACAATGAATGACTTTCCAGGTAAACTCTTTCAGTTTCTCTACTTCCTCTAGACTCTGGTCGGTAAAATTGTTTCTTTCTCACTCATATACTTATACTTCTGCCTCAACGATAACTTTTAGGGCATCTCCCCAAACCCAAAAGCAACCGTGCTTAAAAATATCTCAACCTTGTTCCAATTGACCCAACCTCCCTGTCACTTCCCTGCAAACATGCGCACCAGTGTTTCTATATGAGCATCTTTCCCAATAAGTCCCAATTTTTTCATGCCAGTAAAAAAATCACATTTTAAAAAGATTCTTGGTTGTAGTGCGCATGCTCAAATGGATCAAAATTTACACTACGGCTTCTGACACATGTTGGAGTTTTGACATTGATCAAGAGCTTTCAACCCACCTCCTGACCAAGGTTAGGTTTGACAGGGTCACACCCGTTTTAGACAGGCGCTGCAGAGTCCGCCAAACCATATAGATTAGGAGCAACTCTAGGTCAACCCAAATAAGTTTTGGGTTTCAGACAGGTAAACTTAAAATAACATTACATTGGCTCGGCTCATGACAAGATCAATGTCTGAAACCAAGGCGCTCCAGAGTGGTTCAGAAAGACTGCAACAGTCGATCTTTCAACATACCCACCGCATCCAGCCGCTCCTAACTGTTTCAAACGTCAAACTTTTCATGTACTTAATCCAGAATTTGGTTCGACCCGACTTTGGAGCTTCTGTCTGAAACGGGAGTTAGTTTCCTACAGGATAATTATTCTTACTATTTCTCCTTCTGTTTTTTTTTCAATACAGAAGCGACACCAATTCTTCCCATTGATGGGACCTTTGACACATTACACAGAACCCTGTCACTGTCGGCCAAATGGAAGAATATTAGCTATGACCCCTCAGGAGTGACCTTACCGGCCAGCTGGTTTAGTCTCTATAACCAGGCGTTATTCTACCAACGGACTCCAGGGCTTAATGGTATGCTTTGACTATTCAAATCACTGGGGAAGTTACATTTTCGCAGGTGGGATTATAATAATTATAATTTGGGAGGATAATCATCGTTTCTTGCAGCTGTACGCTGAAGGATGCAACTATAATGTGGTTGAGCCGCAGGCAGGCAAGGGCGCCTCTGGCTGCTGTAAAAGCTAGTGGTACTGGATGACGATGCCTCCTGGTGTGTTTGTTGAGCAATAGGTCATGAATTGGTCTCTTCCCAAAGCCATAAATCTATCATCCCTTTACATGAATAAACAAATATTTAAAAAAACAAAACTGATAATCATTGTTTACCCCTTGCTTTTTTTTCTGTGTGCTTTCTAACTCAATTCATGTATTTCCACTTCACCGCTCATTACACTTAGATACCTGTTCATGTGTTGTCATTTAGCCTCCAAGAACGACTCTGCTAGGGTTGAAACGTCAGGCCATTTACTATTTTTTTGCTGTTGAATTTCAGTAACAACAGTTATCATGGTTCTAGAGAAGACAGCTTTGTTGTTGAATAACCACAAGTACTCGATGGCTTCCTCTTCTTTACAGTCTGTTAGGTAAGTTTGTCAAATTTGTCACGTGCCTTGGGACCTATCGTAGGTTTTACTGGAGAAAATTTAAGGCATTAATAAAGCAATCAATGTACAATCTTGTGTTTCAAGCAAACTAAACAGGAAAATTTGATCGGTTTTCTGCCATTTATAAGTTATTATAGGAAGCTTAAATTCTGCATTGGAATGGGAAAACTCATCTATTGGGTAATTCTAGCAACGAAATTGTAGCAGTAATTTCATGTTTTTTTTGTCAGTGATTTATTATTTGACCTAAACTCAGACCCCAGAAGTTTTTTCATGAACCTCCCTCTACCTCAAACATTGTTTTGAAGGATGTGAGCTAATCATTAACTGAAGAAAAACAGCCAAATCTCTAGTGGTGAGGTCGATATTCTAGAGATCTTCTGACATGTAACACCCTGGATGGGCCCAATGTCATGGTGCTGCTTAGCATAGAATTATGTGCTTACAGTGTCTTGCTAAGCTTGTGACGCTATGAGTAGATATAAGCACAGAAAAATTCCATTAAATTGTTGGGCCCAGGGTGTTTTCAAGAGGAGTGAAACCCATTTTAGGATTTGTAAAATAAGTACAACGGCAACCCTGCTGGTTCGACTGTGCGATAGTTTGGACCTTATTGAACTAGCCAGGGTCTAATTCTTAATTTATATCACCAGGAAAGACTTACAGCAGCTTATCTCCATGCTGAAAGTGACCAACATGACCTTTGATCTACCCAGTGATGACCTTTATCCCACGGTCAAGCCAAACATTGTTGCAGGGTCGTATATGGTCACTAACACCAGTGGCCTGTACCTAGCAGTGAATGAAACAAAAGCAGCAACTCTGAGAAGCTACAACTTTAAGGTGAATAAATTATATTTTGGTTGTTTGTTTGTTTGTTTGTTGGGGTGTAGGGTGTGGGGGTTTTTCTTTTGTTTTTTTTATTTCTTTCTTTTGTGTTTTTTTGGGGGGGGGTTGTAAAGGGCTCCTCTCTAAGCAGAACAGAACACAAAAAAGATTTATCCTCAAGAGATTTGCATATTGATGGTGTACTTTTTTTTTTTTTAAGACTATTTTTATGCAAAGCAATTTGAAACTTGTTTAATTAGTTGTCTCACCTCGAGATTTTAAACTTAAAGGGAGCATTATTTTTGATTCGGTCTTATGAAGATTCTTTGTTTCTCCAGGGTTTGTTGCGATTTCAATACAATCTCCAATGGCAAGGTTTCTCTTCTCTGAAAGTTTACTCCTCATCGTCTCGAAAAACTGAACCAGTGAGAAGGGAACCTGTTCTATCGAAATACCCTAGAGGTCATGACCCTCATGAATTATTCATTAGATATGGTGATTACTCTGAGGTGTGTGACATCATGGCAGAAACATCAGGTCAGTTTGGGGAAGAAAATGTTTTGGGTTTTTTTTAACATAGAGAGCTGTGTTACAGTTTAAAGGAACATAACAGAATTGGCTTTGCTAGCAAAAACAATTGTTGGCAGTGTAAGCACTTTATGTAATCCACCATATACATAAACTGACAAACCTGTAGAAGTTTGAGATCGATCGGCCATCTGGGTCACGACCAACAGTGAAAAAACGATTTAGAATTTTGCACTGCAGCAATGCCAAAACAAAAATGAATAAAACGCTCACTGAATTAGATTATTTATTTCTCATTAAATATGACATTTCAAACAGAAATATTTCAAGGGATGTTTTCTACTATCATCGTGGAGAGCTGTTGATAGTATAAAACATTGCGAGAAATGGCCCCCCTCTGTAGCTTTTGAGAAAGAGGTTTAATATGAATTAGAAAACAAAGTAATGCTACAAGGGTGTTTTTTCTTTTCATTCTTTTGCAAATACACAATCCTGTGCAAATTTGATGACCCATTGAGCCCAAATTTTCACATGTTTGTTATTTGATGCATATGCTTGGATGCATCAAGAGCGAATACTGGTCTTTGACAATTATCAAAGGTGTTCAGTTACTTTACCTCCTTCTTTCATTATTTTCCTTTTTCTCTCTTCATTTTCAAATGCAGATATCTGGCGGTCAGCAGTTGTAGCATTGCACAAGGTCAACCAGGCTTGGGACCATAGTGCTGAACATACCTCTGATGTTTACTTCGTTGCCGATGCTCCATTTTTATTGCGTAACATCTCTCTAGAATTTCAACTCATCTCAGTCCTCCAAAGTTGATGAATTTTATTTGGTCCTTTAGCATTTGAGAAAGACTCTGCAAGGGTCAGACTTCAAGTAACTATTTTTAAAATTGTCAATTTATTACATTTGTCGATCCTGTCCGAAACAATGACAATTTGTATCTACTGGAAATAACAATACTAAATTTGGAAGGCTGATCATCCTTACTTGCAGCTGAGAAGCCGAATTGCGAAGGATGTGGCTACAACATGTTCAAGCCACTGCAGGCTAGCATTAAATAGGTTTTAAAAAGCTTTTAATTTGTCATTTCTCCCTTTTTATCCTCAATCACTTTTGTGTTCCTATTTTAAATAATCAAGGTTTCTGCTGATCTTTAAAAAGTATTTAAAAAGTCTTAAATTAAACTATGCAATTTAACTTAATTTTATTTTAAATACAGTTATTTGGGGTCTTAACCTTTTAGCCACTAAACCGCCCAACTGCCTAAAGCGCTTCACTGTGTTATGCGGTAGGAGGAAACCTCGCTAGCTTGTGTCTGAGAAAAAAAGTAACATCAAAATAAAATTTGATATTCATCCGAACGCATCGATCAATCCATCTAATTGTTTGATCATTATTAATTTCCCCTTCACAGTTGACTTGTAAAAATGAAATAATCCAGCTCTTACCCAACACAAATGACATTGTCTTTCATTATGCCGATATTGCACACATTTAATGCCTCAATCAATCAATCCAACTAATTGTTTGATCATTATTAACTTCCCCTTCACAATTGACTTGTAAAAATGAAATAATCCAGCTCTTACCCAACACAAATGACATTGTCTTTCATTATGCCGATATTGCGCACAACTAATGCCTCAGCAATTAATCAGTATGAGCATTGAGCCAGAAGAAGCCTTGAAAAGCTATTGTGTTCATTTTAACCTTCTAGAAAAAATAATCGCCATACAAATTACTGAAAGCCGTTAACGAGATGCACTAACTTATTGTTCCCTGGAGGGGCTTATTAATCCTGAACAAATTTTAACAAGAAGGCCACAAATTTTGCATAAATAATATTATTTTAAAACTCGAACCACGATTCTAGTAATTAACTGCAAAAATCTTGAAAACTAGTTACCTTTTCAGCAAACTCTGGCGGTGCAGGGACTAGAGGGTTAAACAAATTGGTGAAGCATGTATATAATGACTTTACAATCAGCTCATATGAAATAACCAAATTATGCTGTTTGTAAAAAAGTTCCAAAGCGTGAGTCAGTATAGCTGTTGTTTCTCCCCTGCTTTATTCATTTACTTCTGGTCTTACATTTTGTTCAAGGGAAGCATTGAAAGGGTCACAACAAATTAATTTGACTCTTTATACAGTAATATCACTGTAGTGTACATAACAAAAAGTTTATAATTAGAGACAAACATTTAAATTCTTATGTTTATCTAATTTATGTATTGCTTGTTTTTAAGTGGTTTTATTTGTATTAATTACAGTTTTACTTGGTTGGCTCTCACTAAAAATATGTAGCAGGTCAATTAATTGGTGCAGCTAAATTCAGGATCATACAAAGTTTTCATTATTTCATTCAGTCATAGGTGCTTTGCTGGTAGAGCATAACGCATTACCTTCACAGAGATGCCAAGTCCAGAGGCCAGCTATGCGTGACATTTTTCAAAGCACAACCCCCCCCTGTTTGTACAAGGTTTGTACAAAAAAATGATGATTCTGATAAACTGCGTGCAATCTGAAGATTGTGCAAACATTGTAGATTGCGGTTTTTTTTTTACACACTAGCGCGATTTGGCAATGCATGACAATAATTTTTTTTTTTTTTCCCAGTTTGGCCCCAATGCGTGAGAAAATGGTTGCTGTGCGTGTGAACGTGAGACAGAGCCCAAATGCGTGAGTCTCATGCCTAATGCGTGAGACTTGGTAGGTCTACCTTCACAACTTTTTACGAAGACATTCTGGTTAAGTGCTTTTCTCAAGGGCAAAAGTTTCATGACTCGGTTTCGAACCCCACTCTGCTGCTGACAACACCAGAGCTTGAGTCCTGTGAAGTAGACCCACTCCGCCAACAACTCGCTACAAAAACTACAATATAGCAAAAGTCAATTTGAATGATTTGTCAGAGTTAACAATAGTTTTCAAAATAGAATCTCTAGGGTTGAAACATCGGACCTGATTAATGATTTTTTGGCACTTTTAAAATCATGTACAAATTATTATTTCTAAAAAGAAATGTTATATTAAACATAACTCATCAGAAATATGTATAATTTAGATGAATTGGTTGCACCTTAAAAAGCGAAGATTGTTGATAAATAAGCAAATGAATTGTTTAATTAATCTATAATTTTATTACAATTTTTGCCAATATTTTGTTATGTTTTTGTTCAAACTGTCTTCCTCTTTTTTTGTTAATTTGTTTCTAAATAACTATTTTTGTATAAATATTGTTTGTATTTATGGACAAACTGAGAATTGTAATAAAGTATTTATAGCATAAATAAAGGCATAGCACTGTCATTTATTACTTTTATGGAGGAAGTTTCCAGTTTTAGATGTGGGACAAAAACCTCCATATAGTATTTGCTTTCACACAAATTTTGTGTGAAATTTCAGGGTGCACCATTATTATTATTCACCCCTATGGACTCTAATTCTTTTTAATCACATTCTGGAAGTTTTGTGCTTCACTTTCAACTTTTAAGTTGACTTTATAAATGAAGGCCCTATTTGGAAGTGGAGGAGGCTTTATGAAATCTGGCAGCAATTAGGGACAAAAAGGGCGGTGTTAACAAAAGTTGCCAATGGCTGACCTGCCAAAGAGTGAAAAGAAATCTGATGTTTAGTTGTCTGAAAATATATTTGGTAAGGTTTCAAGAGGCTGAGATTATAGTTTGAAGTATTTTTAGCATGCTTTTATTTATATTTAGCCTTCGTTGGTTGGAATTTATCGCCCTTTAAAGCGCCCTCTTGTGGGCAGTTGTGAAGAGGTGGGCGGTACTGCAAGGTTTTTTTTTTTGGGGGGGGGGCAAGCTATTGTCAATAATTAGCTAGAAAGTGATTGATGGGATTTAATTATACCTCCATGATTGTGCATTAACCTTAACAATTTACTAATTTATTGGCTCTGTTGATGATTTTAGTGATAAGAATGTAAAGAGAGCAACATTTTTAGAGAGGAGCGGCTGCTGCTTTTCTTTTTGGAAACCCATAAACCTGCTACATTTATATATTTGAAAGATTGAAAATAATGGATGGCTCTAAAAAAATTATATAATATTAAACATTGTGTTTTTTTAGCCATAATAAATATCAATTGTTTTCATCATATCGGAGTTCTTGAAGCTGATGGATGATGGGAGGGGACCATGAATAACATTGATGCCACGCCCATTTTACGCAAATTTTGTCTGCGGTTTTCATCAACTGCTCGGTAGAATATATTTTTGACTAAAATAACTGTACATGAACTGCACGTGTCTAAGCTATTATTTTGTTGGTGTGGTGTGAAATTTTATGCGCGTGTTGGATCTTATGGACTGTCATGACTGTGTCATCCTCTGGACATTGTAGTTGCATTATTTTCTTCCTCAAAAAGGTAAGCAAAGTCAAATCAAAACCTCTTGGCTTTTTAGCTTAGTAAGTGGATGAAGATTGGCATAAAGTTGAAGTCAAACATTGGCGATTGGAAAGCGTAAATTCCTATATAAAAGTAATAAATTTAAACCAACAAAGCCGAACAAGAGAAGTGCCGCCATTTTAATTTGTGGACTCTGATACAATTGTTATGAGATAAAAATAAATTAGTAGTGAAAAAAAGATTTGACAGGGAGATAACTTTCAGGGAAAAGTTTCCGTATGGCGCCACCACTTTTTCATTCGAAATAAAATAATATAGTATCTAATTTACCTGATTGACATATCCCTTTTTGTAAAAATGAGTGAAAAAGTGGTGGCGCCATACGGAAAGTTATCCACTTTCAGTTTGCAAAGGGCAGGTTCCATGAGTCCACAGCAAAGTCTGAAAGTTTATGGGAAACTTTTGAAGGGGCACCAAACAAGGCCAAAACCAGGGCAATCAAGATGCTTGCTTAAACAAAGCAAACAGACTGAAATTTTGCCGCACTGCATTTGTTGATACTTGATTTTATGTAAAGTTATTTCCCTGCGCGAGAAAACAAATCCTTGGCAACCAAAAACTACAACAAGAAAGAATAATACCGTATTATTGATAACTTTCTATTTATTAAATGACAGTAAAAGAACAAATGAAGTAAAAGAACAAATAATAATTAAACGAAGAACTCAAATATGGTGAGGAAAAATCTGTAATCAACATTACTAATAGTAATGTTGGTGAGTATTCGATCGAGTGCTGAAAGTGACAAGCAGGAGCTAGTCCTCTCCTACAGGGGATAACTAAACTAGTCTTTGTGCTGGGGTAATTCTTTATAAAATTATCTTTTAATTTCTTCCCACATGACTGCTATTGTTACCTCAGGCATGTTTGTTTTGTTGTGTTGTTATTTAGCATTCGAGAAAGACTTTGCTAGCTAAGGGTCAAAACTTCAGGCAACCATCTTTTTTTGCATTTATACCATTACAGGTCATTTTAATTGGTGAGCAGCTTGCAATCAACCAAGTCTATTTTTTCATTTATCAATTTATAGGAAAAAGAGCTTAAAAAGTTGACTGTTATTATCTACACACGTGCAGATCGATATTAGAGTTTGAGATAAAAATGTTTTTGTTATGTTTTTTTCATCTTTTACGACTATAGTGCTGGTGGGTGAATGAAAAATAAGTGGTCGATCCAGCTTGGATCCATTAAGTAGCATAGGTGTAATTCATGTTTAGTCACTGAATGACGGATATGTCTACACCTCACTAGTACAAACTTCCAAACTACCCGCCAGGTAAGTCATGAATATTCACGAGCTATTATGTTTGCTCAGTAGTCTGGCCTAATGGAGGTAGCGTCCCTTTAGGTGATTCTATTCCTGTGACCCAGTAAGCTTTTGAAGGGATGTTTCCTGATCCCCGAATTCCCCAAAGAAAAAATTAATAGCAAATTCACTAATTAAAAAAAATGTGAAGAAATTTCATGTGATGAACTTGTATTCCTTAGTATCCTGTCCAAGCTAGCAGCATCACTGGTCATGTTTTTCCCCCCAATTAGCATTGTCCGTCTTGTCTTGGCAGAACAACTGATTACATGCCACCCCTGTGTAATGAATGGAAGCTCCCAATATGTGACCTAGACAGGATGAATACATTGTGCACAGTGTGTGACCTTTATGAATAGTGCATTAGTTGTGTGTGTAGTGTGTGATTTGTAAGTCACTCTGTGTTTGGTATACACATTGTACATGTACTTCACATATGGCCAGTACATATTAATGTTTCACATTTCATGTTCAAGCACCAGTTTGGTCATGACCTACATTTAAATTGATGACCATGACTAGATAAGGATACATTTAGGGAAGGTCATACTACTAGATACATGTCTTCTATACCAAGTCTCCTGAGACCAGATTGGGAGATACTCGAGTAATTTTTGTGCTGGTGGAAGGAAGCGAACTTGGAATTGGATGCCATAATGAATTTACGGAATCAGAAGAGAACAAGAAGCTTAAGGAGTCAGGATGACATCTCACCATTCTTGCCACAGACTCAAACAAACAGCGACAGGTAAAATCCTAGCAGTTTTAAGAAACCCATGGATTTTTTTATTATTATGGGTCATTTTTTACACGTACATTGGTGTGTGGTACTACAGTTGTACAGGATTTAAATCTTTGCATGGGGAGTTAGTTGCGATAACGTGACCCTCCTGTCGACGGGAAAGCCACAGGGTTCGCCATCGGCAGGAGGGTTACGTTATCGCAACTAGGTGGGAGTTAATCCTAGAATTATCGAACAAGGAGACGATAGCGGAAAAAAACCCATAGTTCTAGGAGAAGGTAGGAGTATAATGTCAACCAACGGTTCTTTTCAGAACCCACACTACGCAAAATAGAGATTTTCTCATGGTGATGCCGCAAACTTCACTTATGATACTTAAATTGCCATTGTTGTACCATCTGATCAATTTAATATTGTCCACAGCGGTTCATATTGACTTATAATGCACTAAACGCCAGCCTGCAATCTGATATTGTAAACATGGATTACGGACTGTATGCTCTGTTCAGTTGCATCACCATATTTTCCTATAAGACTATACGACTGGTTCAATCTGCTAGATCATGTAAATCATTTCCACAAAGAAGTTATCTGGAGAAAAGTTATTTTTTGAAACCACCTCCCACCAAAATTAGGCTCTGTGTTCTTTGTACACGCAGTGAGCTCGGATGGTTCAACAATTTCATTTTGGCAAAAAAAAAAAATCATAAAAAAATCTCAAAGTCAGAAATCATAGCTTCGTCATTTGGTTGTCTTTGAGTACAGCAGAGTTCTTTTTTTTTTTTGCACCAGGAGTGTCATCCTTGACACTGACAGATGTGGCACACTAGAAATGTTCAGAATTATTATCAATATTATCAAGGCACATTGTCTGACCATAGAGCATGTTCTACGTCTGACCTGCATTCACATTAATCAAACCTGTGTCTAGATATAGTATACAAATATTGTCAGTTCTTTTGACATCCTTTGTAAACAAACTTCAAATTAACAAAGAATATTTAAGTATCAGATAATATTTACGGACAATAACTGTAACATGCAGTATCCCTTCAACCCATAAGAGCCTGCTGTACACAGGTGCTTCATCTGTATCTGTATCTGTATCTGTATTGGTCTCCGTACAAACACCTGGTGAGGTTGTCGTCATACGTCAGGTAGGGGTCTAAACGCAACGCAGCTTGGCAAACCATTAGTTGTTGTATTGCGCTTTTTCTGTCGCTTGGTGGATGTTGATAGAGTCTAGCGCAGCCTTAAATGACTTAGGTCAGGTACAGTACGGATGTCTTGGGGAAGTAGGTTCCACTCTGGCAAGGTCTTCATAGTTTTTATTCCAATTGTATATTATCCTGTTTTCCTTTGTTTGGGGGGGGGGGGCTTTTTTGGAAGCTGGCAGATGTTGGAGTTTCTCAGGCATGCTATGAGATAATCTTAGAGTAAATCCAATAAGCTGTCACAGCACGTTGGAGATTAGGGTCACCTCATTATTTGTTCAATGATAATACTTAAATGGCAATTAAGAAGCTTAGATAAGTATTACTGAAGTTCCCTTACATTTACATGTAACTGTGTCTCCATGAGTGTTATTATTAGGGTTATCCCTACAATTTTTGTTTAACTGTGAGTGCATTCTGTGTCCAAATTTTGGAAGTTCAACCGAAGAACGTTGAATTGAAACAAGGTCTTCCGTTTGTTTTCTACTTTATCTTGGTTTTAAAAAGCACTACTGTGCAATGTGGAGCATCTGGTTTTGTCTTGATGTTTTTCTTGAAATTGTTTTTAAAAAAAATTGGCCGAAATGTGCGTGTATCAATGCACAAGTTGCTTGTATCGGCCTGAAACGCCCTGTGCATGGAAGGAACCCTGCTGTTAGTTCTAATGTCAGAGGCAAGTCATGGATGATATGTTGCCCATTTTTTCCCCTAGGATTTTCAAAACAATGGGGCAATCGAAGCCCTCGAAGTTCGGTCTTAGCATGCTTAATTGAAACAAGGTCCTTGGATTTTATTTAATTAGCAATTATTTTTGGTTTAAAGTCGCCTGGAAATAGAATTTTTTTTCTTCAAACATTAGAGTATATGTTTATGAACTATAAAATAATTTTTTGAGTAATTGTTTGTAATGATTTACATGTTTAAAAAATAGATAAAGTTGTTTGGGGGTGACTCCGCCTACCCCTTTTGTGACGTTAATCGAGGCAGACTTTGCCTCGATCAAACATCGAACACACGTACGTGCAAGTACATGCAAGTCCTAGTCGTGAGTTTGTACGTTTCGAAAAAAGGTTTATTTCTTGCATTTTTCTGGCAATGTCGACCACATGTGTTGCTGCTGGATGCAGGTCAGTTTGCAAAGTGGTCCGGTCTGACGTCTTTTCCAGTGCTGTGCAGCAAACACTTCGAGCCGTCGTGCTTTGAGAATCCGGAATACACCACACATTTTGACATGACAGAGAAAAGTTCTTTTCTAATACATGACGCAATTAGGCCTGGGCGAATTATTCGAATATCCGGTTAATGGCGAATAGGTTTTCCTATCCGTAACCGCGAATGCCTTTTTTTTCTTAACCGGATATCCGCATAGGGCGCGAATACCTATTTACAAACCGGATAATTCTGTAATTACAACCGAGTAACCGGATATTCTTTAATATCCGCGGACGTCGGGCGACAACTGATATGAATGTTTTGTCTGAATCCTTATGAAACTTCTATTAAGACAGCATAAAACAGCATATATTAAGTATTTAACTATGCTCACCTCCGTGAAGAGTTAAAACAATGACATTTCTGACGTAATTTGTTCAAAGATTACAAAAGTTTTCCTTCACGTAGAGTCAATCACGATCAAAAGAAAAAGCAAATCGCCATCTTTAAATTAGATCGGGTCATTTTTATGAATGAACCGAGTGACACTGTCTAAAACTATCAATCGGCCCAAAAGATCTCATTCACAAACGAACAGCGCCCTCTAGCGGCAAAAAAATATATATTTTTTTTAAACAGCGCCCTCTAGCGGCGAAAAAACTATTCGAATATCCGGTTAATTTCGAATAGTTGGCCAGCGGTATCCGAATAACAAAATTTCACTATTCGCCCAGCACTAGACGCAATCCCAACTATTTTTTTCAGTTAGTGGGAATTCAAAGAAGGTACCTGAAAGACGTGACGAACCTAAAGGAGCACTTGCCTAACGTGAAAAAAATCAGGTATTGTTTCAACTTTGAGGGCATGTTTTTAGCTTGCGCCAAGCGTCACTATGTTGTATTGGCACTGCATGCGATTCACCGTGCTGGGTAATCCCGAGTGGACCATCCGCACAGCAGCCATACAGTGCGTGCAGTCTGCTCCCTGATCATAGTTCTATACGTAGGCATCATACCGATCAGGTATCCAGACGTAGTGTACGGGGCCAGACTACACATTTTCTCTTCAAATATCGTGCCTCGATTGACGTCACGAACAGCGCCCTCTCGGGTCGGACCTACTTTTAAATTTGTAAATAAAATGGAAACTAATTTTTTATAACCTTGGTTAACTGTTTATTTATATTCCACTCATCAAAACACATATTTTAGTGACAAAAGCTTTGTTTTGCCAAAATACCACTTCCAGGTGACTTTAAATCTTTGGGAATTCTTTGTTTTTAAAAATATAGAGCTCTATTGCATTTTGATTGCAATTCATTGGCGCGATACATCAACTTGTGCAACAACCCTGTTTACCTTCACATGTATTCATGTTATGTTAATTAACATTGGGGGGTAGGTTGACGTTACCCCCATCCTTTAACACTTTTTTCTTAACCTTTTACGAAATGATTAACTAATTGCCTCATAACTGCTCATTCCAATTTAATAGCGGTGTTCGGCTGTATAATATGTCTGTTCTCGTTGTGATTATTTGGGTATAGCGAATGTTTGTCGGTGTGGTTGCAATTTTTTGCAAGTTATGGCATTTATGGGATCAAAGATCATCCTACCACCTCTTGGGGCGTGATGTTTGTAGATCAGATAAGAAATAATAAACGCACACCTCAAAGGCTCTTTAATTACTCACTGTAGGTTGACTTTGTGTATTATGATTTATACGTGTCATTTCATTCTGTCTGAAGTGACAAGCAAATAGTGTTTAAAATTTCAACCCCCCCCCCCCCCCCCCCTCTCTCTGGGAAAATATCATCCCAAATACACTCACACCGGAAGTGTCTGGATTTATTACTAGTAGTCAAGTTCAAGCAACTTTTACCTTTGGTTGTTAGAACCGTTTGATTGTTTTTATCGTAGAGATACAATAAAACTATAAACCCCAAAACCAAAAGGTAGTATTTTTTTAGATATCGCTCAAAATTCGGAGTGTTGTCCATGCAAGAAGACTAATCCATAATTGGAATACACAATCTGCGATCTGACAGTAACATTTATCAGATTCAACTTTTGGGGGATAAAAAGTGAAACGATTCTCAACAAAATGCTCTATATATTATCAAAAGCTGCTGTACTTCTACCCTGCAAGTTTTTGTTGCCATTAATTTTAAGAGTGATTACCAAGCGTCCTTTTTAAGGACGCAAATGTCAAGACTGGGTCTCAAACGTAGACTAATGCATTGCATTGCTGATCAGATACATTGTACACCAGACTTTTGAGTTGGGTGCTCTTAAATGATGACTGGCCATCACAGGCTACAGGGTCAGGCATTCAGATCTTGCTAAGTTGACCCTAGTAATCTCTACTTAGGTCATGCTATGTGTCTAGGAAATAAAATCCACCAGATTAGTTTGGCCTATGCCATCTTCTAAGCCAACACCTTGGCCTCAGGGAGATGCAACAAGCATCTAATGACCCTCATGAGAGTCTCAAATACTCAAGTTAAAGGGAGACTGATGTCATTATCAACCAGGGCTCAATTTCATGGTTCCGATTACGGTACCGCCGAATCCATTCTTACGATCACCATTCTTTACTTACAGGTCAAGTGTCAAATTTCTGCGCTAGCTTTGTAAGTGGATAATGGCTAGACTAGTAACAGGGACTTGCGCATGTACATAAGTATAAATTCCCTGCTTACCTGTGTGAAATGCACTTGGCTGGCATAAGCATGTGATAAGACTATTATTGTGAAGGCCATTATGAATAATGTGATGGCCGGTGTGACGATGTGTACAGTAACTGGGTTAGACCAGTGGTTAGACTGCATAATTCCATGTAAAGCCACATGCCTACTATAATCATGACTACCAGTCTCCCTTTTACATTAGGTAAGGCAGAGTAAAAAAAAAAACATGTTTCACGTCCGGGTTTTTCAGAAAAATGAGGAAGAGGGGCTTTTTATTTTTAATTTTTTTTTCAAGATGGCCGCCATTCTTTGTCAAAATGTCAAATATCCATTGTTTTTTCTACTGCTGAAATACACACACAAAAAAAACAAAAAAAAAAGTGCATAAAAAAAATTAAACAAAAAATAAAATAAAAAAGGAGGCGGCCTGTAAAAAGGAAGCGGGCGGGGACGCTAAACATGTTTCTTTTTTTACTTTCCCTAAACAATTTTTATAATGAACATTCCCCACCCCCTCTTTACTGAGCTAAATTGTACAATGACAACAAGACAAGTGTTAATTACCCCCAGCTTATGGGGAATGAACTAACCCCGGATTCTGAGAAATTGCTTCCTGGAGCATTTGGGCCTAAAGTGAAATAATGTTTTTAAGGGGATGTTATAAATGCGCAACAAATAATTTGGAAGGGATTCCCTGCGCGTCCGTGCGGGCACTTTCTGCCAAACACAGGCAGTGAAAAGTATAAACCGGGCTTTAGTTTCACTTTACAAAACTGGGTTTAATCCTTCACAATTAGTTTTTCTTCTACACAGTGTACTACCGTACACAGTCCCTTGAAAGGAAGTAGTTATTGAAAATTGAGAGTTGCCTTGAAATTTTGTTTGTGATAATATTCCGGTTGTAGGTGTCGGGTCTTATCCCCAGGAACCATCTTGTCTGTCATAGTTTCATTTCCAGTTAACCATTTCCTGTCGGTTGTAGATGTGTGTAAAACGATTCATGGTGAGGAATACATTCATGGGTCTTCCTGTTGTGGCGGATCTTTAGTGTGTGGTTTACTACGGTGCAACGTTCTCAGTACACGTGGAGAGTCGATTATGAGTTGTCTCCGCCATGTTTGAAGCTTGTGTTTTGCCGGGGTTCTTAGGATTTGAATCAGGGTTGAAGAAGTTGAGGGAGCCTTCACGACGTAAGTCAGTCTGGCTGTGTACCTAGATGTGTTAGGTGATTGTAAACAATGTGTACAGTTATTTTGTTTCCAAATTTGAAATTTGTTGGGAAAGTTACTTCAGGCTGCATGTCGTTTGGTGAGAGCTCAGCAGAAAATAGTTTACATATATATTTTTTAGCCTTCAAGAAAGACTCTGCTAAGGTCGAAATGGCAGGCCAATAATTCTTTTTGCACTTACACCATACGTGTAGGTCCTTTGAGTTGTTAAACAGTTTGTTACAGCTAATTCTATTTCTCTAGAATATACATTTGACTCTTTTTTGTGATTAATTATTTCTTTTTCCCAGACAAAGACTTTGTCATTTTGTTATGAGGAAGTCTCCGATATCCAAATTGTTGTTTGCTCACATGTGCATGAGCTGCAGTATTGTGAAATTTGTCTCTACTTTTATTCAGTTATATTGTTGTTATTGTTTTTATGGTGAAATACAGACTTTGCAAACATGTTTCTTTTTGGTGCACACTTTTCTGTGTACATTACTTTGGGTTTGGATACCTTTTGTAGATAACTTGTTTGCCCATGGCATCTTACTGTGAATGAAGCTGTACATGTATGTAATAGTTTGCCTGTTGAAGTTTCAGCCTCAGTAATCGTCAATTTTGTTTTAAAGAAACAAATGAAAATCACAGAGCTTTTTTTTTTTAGGAGAGACGCATAAATCCATTGTGCATGCTGAAATAATTGTAGTCTCAATGAGACAAAAAATAATTTTTGTGAAATTGCTTAAGTCATTTCTCAAAAACTACAGCACCTCAGCAAGTAATATTTTTTGAAGGGAAGCTATCTAATCATTATTTTTTAACCCTGTAAGTTTGATGTAAATCTGTTGACTTTTATATATGTATGTTTTGTGTTGTATAAAAAATACCCAAACCCTTTAAAGCCTCATTAATTTGCTTGTGCAGCGGGAACACCCTGACCCAGTTTTCAAGTGAATACAATTAGCTTCCATGCATAAAGGCATTCTTAATCTTCTTTGTTCCAGTTGACCCATAAAGCTAGTGGGGATTATAATAATGACGTTAAATACATATTTTATAGCGTCACGGTTGTGCACATCACTAAGCACCCATATGTATAATGAACATTTACGTTGCACTATGCGTACTAGGGTTTGCTATTCTTTTTCAGTGACTAGCCTGCAGGAACAGTTAGCTTGTCATTTCACTAATCCACCAGCTTTTTCATATTTTAAGTTATTCTTTCAACATTGTCATTAGCATGGGAATTGAACTAATATGAATGGTTTACAAAATTTAGCAATGGAACAGGACCAGTTACAAAGAAATTCTGACAGGTCCTTGCATGTTTTAATGTGCACATTGCCAGCGGACCAATTTTATGGCTGAACACTGTATGTAGACAGACATAAGTTATTGCCATATGCTTTTGAGAAGTGTACTGCAATCCAGCAAAGCTTTTGATTGCTGGAGTCGAAACATCAGGCCATAACTATTTTTTGCATAAAACCATTAAACTGAGGTTTTATTCATTTGTGGGTTTTTTTTTTCTTTGTTTTTTTTCCAGACCAAGGTTAAAATTTGACTCTCCTGAAAAGACTGAAGAATGGCTAGCCTCAAGGTAAGGTAACTTTATGCGTTGGTAGAGTGCTTGGCTCGTTAATCTGGAGGTCTCAGGTTCAAGTCCAGCTCTAGTCAATTTGTCTTTGTTTAACCCAAAATTGTTTTTGAAATTTACTAAGTTAGTTTCCCCTTGTGGTTTATTACTTGATATTTGATATGAAAGTCGCATCCTCTTTAGGTGATCCCAGGCCTAAAACTACGCGGATGCAGCGGAGGCAATTGCCTTCAGAAATGTTCCAGTAGAAATTTACAATTTCCTCATAGGATGCCCTTTATACCCAGGAGAAAATACCTTGGTGCCCTTGCCATTTCAAAAATGAAGCATACAGGCCTCTCAGATTCCTCGGCTGCTGTTTCCTCTCTTAGTAGCATAATATTGTTTGTGATCTCTGGCTACATGGCAGTTAACATTTGTATGGCTTCTGACTGGCACCCCCCAAAAATAATCTTGACATAATAGGGAGAACGCCAACATAAAGCTAGATAGCTCAGTTGGTAGAGCGCTAGTATCTTAATCCAGAGGCTGCAGGTTCACATCCCGCTCTTGTAAATTTATCATTTTCAAACCCAAAATTATTTACAGTTGCCCCTATGGTTTATATTTTGTATTCTTCTTTTTACAGGGAGAAAACTGATTATACGTACTCAAGAAGGTAAATAAAGTTAATGGTTTTGTTTCTCACTCATAAAATATTTCTGTTAAATTATTTTGTTTATGTTTTATCAGCTAATTAATTTGAATCTGAATCATTTTTGTTGTAAACATAACAAAGTCAATTCTGGGTTTTGATCAGCAAATAATGGTTTATTTGTAGAATATTTGCAATACAGATGTAAATTGTAAATTATTGTAAAATGTTGATAGCACTTTTTTAGCAGTTAATTCCAGTTATTGATTTTATCGTGTGAAAAAAACATTAAATTTGCGCTCCGTTTTACATCTGTAATAATCATTTAATTACAATGTGAGAGAAGGATTTGAAACTTCGCATTGCGGGAGTATATCAGTTAAGGTTTTTTCGGTAACACCATGTGTGAACCTCATTTCAGTAGTGGATGTTCTGAAATGAACCGGTTCTTTTCAAAGCCAATACTACTCTACATGGTGCTTACACAAACCTAACCTGATTAGAAAGTGTACTTACATTAGAAATCTGGCAAGATTGATACCTCACCATGCAATGTCTCAAATCCCATATTTTTGAAATCTGTTACAGAACAGGTGTTTGTGTATTTGTGTTTTTATTTGCCTCTTCAGTTCCAGCTATACAACGACCAGTCTGGACAGCGGTTACCAGGTACCCATCATGTCTCGTCTCTCACAGGGTTCCGTTTTACGGGATACCAGCTCACCGATGCGACGAGGGCAGCAGCATTTCCAACGCGAGGTCTCGGCAAGTCCAAACAGACGAAGTGACCGGTTGGCTAAGAAGACCACTCACAATGAATCCTCTTTTACTTCAAGGTAAAGGAGACACAGGGATGGGATAAATTTACTATAACATGGCTTAAATTTGGAGAAAATATCCACAATACTGCAGGTCTAAAATGTTGTACTGGACCAGAATTTTTTCTGTTACAAGACCAAAATCAAAATGAGTTGAAGGAGCTCTACGAAAAAATTTTTTTTGTTATTGTCCTCAATAAGTGTACTTCCATACTCGAAAGAATTTACAAATATTTTTCATAGTTTCATATTTTCACAAAGATTTAAAGGCAGTGGACACTATTGGTAATTACTCAAAATAATTATTAGCATAAAACCTTACTTGGTGACGAGTAATGGGGAGAGGTTGATGGTCTAATACATTGTGAGAAACGGCTCCCTCTGAAGTGACATAGTTTTCAAGAAAGAAGTAATTTTCCACAAAATTTGATTTCGAGACCTCAGATTTAGAATTTGAGGTCTCAAAATCAACCCTCTAAACGCACACAACTTCGTGTGACAAGGGTGTTTTTTCTTTCATTAATATCTCGCATCTTTGACGACAGATTGAGCTTGGGTTTTCACAGGTTTTCACGGGTTTTCGACCGATTTTCACAGGTTTGGTATTTTATGCATGTGTTGAGATACACCAACTGTGAAGGCTAGTCTATGACAATTACCAATAGTGTCCACTGTCTTTAACACAATGAGGTAGCCTATTATTCAATTGAACAAAAATACACGACCAACAGACTAGTCCGAAGGTGAGATTACTGGACCAACACTGAAATCACTGGCTATCGTTGGCTGAGAGTTGTGTGCAGTACGTATACAGGTGCACTTTATTGTTTTACATTAAAGATGGTGGTCAATAATGTCATGTGCAATCCATCTAAAGACCTAAAGACCTTCTATCAATTACAGAGGTCATACGTCCCGCTCTATCCAAGTGAGTCGCCACTCCACATCAGCGAGTGCCTCAATGTCCCATGACCACCTAGCAGCATCGGCAGCGGATGAATCTGTCCATGGGTCATCGTCGTCAACTATTGCATCCTCAGCTTCCAGAATGATGTCATCATTACATCACTCTGCTAGATTGAGAAGCGGACTTCACTCCGATATTAGAGAGCATTCCATCAGTCACATATATGGTAAGAATGTATTTCTCTTGGTCTTTAGTGCTGCATGGAACTAGGGGATCAGATTGGCTCAATGGTTTCTTCTGTGGACCCCGGTTTGAATCCCACCTAAAACTGGAGCCTTGCATGCGCAGTGGGTTTTCAGTCCCTACCGGAGTGCGTGGTTTTCCCACATCTAAAACTGAATTGACACTGATGATGTTGGATGTATTAAAAAAAAGATTTTTTGTTCAAAAATAAGTTTCATCATTCATAATATGAAAGCTCATTCAATGATAGAAGATCGCACACAAGTTAAAAGGAAGATTTTTTCCTTTCCAAAGATAGGAGAAGCATCACAAACATATTAACCACCTTTTGTTAATCTTGCAGGTTTAGACGCCAATGATGAAAGTGAACTATCAGGTAAGCTTTGAATCAGACTTAGTCTCAGTACATCTAATCATTTATGAGAAAATGTCATGTAATGCTGCTTCCTTAACAAGTGATTTATCAGGCTTGGAATTACATGAAGGCGATGGGCTCTGTTGCCCTAATCTTGGCCTTGGTGCCCTGTCATTAATTTCCTATAAACAAAATAAAAGAGATATGATGTTTTGGTGATTTCAAATGTAAGTATTGATTTAGGAGATACAATGTTTCGCACGGACACAACGATTTCCTTGCCTGTTTTTTTTTTGTCCCCAGATACGGAGTCTAGCTCCGCAGTGACTTCCCGCGTAGGTTTGACTAACAAGGGGGCATCGAGTGAGTGGACCTCAGTGGACCACGCCCACGACCACACCCACCTCGCTTCATACTCTTCCTCTTCCTCCACTGTCTCGTTATTGCTCCTCCCGGTTTACGCCACCATCTCCATCGTCACATCAGTGCTGTATTTTATCACCACCGTTATCCGGACATCCTGGTCTTCCATAGCTGGCGGAGTCTATGGGTCAACCTCGGCAGTAGACTCCATGTCTGTCAGTACATCATCAGCAAACTCTGTGTCTTCCAGTATAGGTATGCAAAACACTGATTAACTGATCACCCCTTGCACCAACATAACATGCAGAGACTGTCTGCCATGCTCGCCATTTTGGTAAGCGTGGTTCATTGTAAAGCCGTGTTTCCAATGGGGAAGCATGGTAACCTGACGCCCTGTTAATTTACCGCAAACAGACCAAAAGAGGTCACAGAAGACTTCCTCACAGCAATGGTAACTTAACATGCTCACTAAAAACTCCAATGAACACCACACAAGAAGCCACTATTATTATTGTTATTGTTATTATTGACTTGCTCTGATAAAATCCTCTCTTCTTTGTTTGCTTCCTCAGTCAATGCATTTTCAAGTCTTGTACATATTGTGAGTGTTTCCGTCTATAGATTCCTGACATGGCTGATTGGTATTGATGTACGATGGCTGTTATTCGTCAAGTAAGACTAATTTTGTATTATTCTTGTGTGTCTGTCCAAAAGTTGTACCTCCTACAGTAGCACTTACGTTATGCGCAAATTTAATAAAGTAGTCGCTGTGCTACAACTGTTTTGCAGAATTGAGAAAAAGACCAGTATTCTCACTTGGTGCATCCCTACATATGCATAAAATAACAAACCTGTGAACATTTGGACTCAATTGGTCATCGAAGTTCAAGTTGCAAGAGAATTGGAAAGAAAATTACAAATTTGTGTGCTGTCAGGTGCATAATAAAAGGCTTCAGGCCGGAAGTCTTTTAATATTTGAGTGAGAAATTACCTCTTTTCAAAAACTACGTTACTTCAGAGGCAGTCGTTTTATTCTATCAACAGCTCTCTGTTTCTCTTTACCAAGTAAGTCGTTATGCTAAAAATTATTTTCACTACATACCAATAGTGTCAAGTGCCTCTAAACAGTTTTTGATGTTGTCAATCCAGACGATCAACTCTGGGTGTTTGTGGGAGGTTAGCATCACTGCTTGGCCTGAGCTGGGCTACTCAGAAGGACAGATCAGCGGCAGCAATGTCGGCAACAATGCTACGAGAGAAGAGACGAAGAGGAACACCTTGCTGTCTATGCCTACTACTTCTACTTGGGACATTAGCTGGTAAGTTGTCCATATATCAAAGGAATAGCACCCCACACTAATGATGTCACTTTTTCTTAAAACAATAAGCTGTCAGACAAACATGCCACACCACCTGTGCGATCATGCACTGTAGTCTATTTAGTCATGAGTAAACATACAACTAGGACATATGCGCGAAAGTAGAATTTTGCATTTTTGTTGTGAGCTCCGTGTACTTGGCTTCTATTTTTAGCATTAGTGCGGAATGCTATTGACTTGGTTTAGTTATATAAACATTAGAATAAAAACTCAAAAAGGAATATGGGATTCAAAGGCACTGGACACTATTGGTAATTGTCAAAGACCCGTCTTCTCACTTGGTGTATCTTAACATGCATAAAAGAACAAACCTGTGAAAATTTGAGCACAATTGGTGGTCGAAGTTGCGAGATAATAATGATAGAAAAAAACACTCTTGTCACACAAAGTTGTGTGCTTTCAGATGCTTGATTTCAAGACCTCAAATTCTAAATCTGAGGTCTCGAAATCAAATTCGTGAAAAAATACTTCTTTCTCGAAAAACTACGTTGCTTCAGAGGGGGCCGTTTTTCAAAATGTTTTATACCATCAACCTCTCCCCATTACTCTACCAAGTAAGGTTTTATGCTAATAATTATTGTGAGTATTTACCAATAGTGTCCTCTGCCTTTAAAGTTTAAATTTAATAATAGTGTTCAGGACTTTTATAAGATTGGTACTCCTATTGGTAAAAGTATAACCCTTTGTAAGTCATGTCCACAGTTACTGTTGTGCCAGTTGTACACAACCCATGCATCTCGCTAGAAAATTATTCCAGCCTTGTGTAATTTTCTCTTTGCTCTCCATTTTTTTTCATTAAATTTCAATTTATTTTTGTCCCTCCTTTTTCTTGATGGAACAGTGATAGGATTGAAAAGTTCTCATGGACTGTGCATCTGTTTGGTTTGCTTCAAATTTTTTCCTGAAATTCATGATCAAACTCTTTATTTCAGCCTTGTATCTCCTGCTGGCTGCAGCTCCCTTCTTACTTGCCGCAGTATCAAGAAACGAAACAAAGGTAAATAGATAGTCAGAGAGCGGGTTATGAAGATATTTTGATAAAATTGTGGAGCTTTTTCAGCAAACCCTTCCAATTTACTATATAATGTGTATAGCAGCTTGTGTGTAATTTGTCATTGATGATCGACTACAACTTGTGCACTGAAAATTACAGTTACATTTTGAAAAATTGTGGGGTTTTTTTTATTGCTGGAAATGTAAGCATTATTTATGTGGAAGTGTCGTGGCCGAGCGGTTAAGATCACCGAATTCAAACTCTGGTGTTTCTGATCAGCACAGTGTGGGTTCGAATCCCAAGCCGTGACACTTGTGTCCTTAAGCAAGAAAGACACTTAACCATTGCTTCGTGTTTCGGATGGTACGTAAAGCCGTTGGTCCCATGTGTTGTGTAACGCATGTAAAAGAACCCAGTGCACTTATCGAAAAGAGAAAGGGGTTTGCTCCGGTGTTCCTGGCTGTGGCTGCTGTATGCGCCGTAGCACCTTGTAAAACATAATAAGCTTGTAACTAATTGGGTCTCAAAATTCATCACTGCAATAACCTATCTTTCTGAAAGTTTGTATATACTCAGCGCCTTGAGTACCTTGTTTGGTAGATACGTGCGCTATATAAGACTTTGTTCGTTATTATTATTACTTAATAAAGAAGTTTGAGGCAAGTTAACGGCCCCAATGGTTTGTACTGAAAGACCCAGAGCGGCCACAAACAGCCACAACCTTTGACCAACTTTTGCTCAAACAAGAGGTTCAAAGTAAAGATATGGAATGGAATTCACATTATCCAACGCTTCCCATGTGAACATAAAATCTGCAACTCTAAAACAATACCATGTATTTTTTATCCTTATTTATTTTCCTTGTCATTAATCCCGGCCAACAATGGTGCAAGAAATTGTGACGGGTCTTTTTCTTCAGCTGCGCTACGCATCTGGAAATCTCTACAACCTAATCTTTTGTCTTGTCTTTGAACCGCAAAACTCAAATCTCTTCTCAAAATTTATCTTGTGTCACAGGTTTTCACAAGGACTAATTTTGTTAAACCAGGAATATGTTATAATTTCACTTACCCCCTGACCTCTCCAGGTGACCTCACCCCTTCATGATGTGAATCAACAACTTGGGATCCTTCTTGGCAAGCTGTCATCAGATGGGGACGAGGGAGGAGGGGCCTACGCTGCCGGTAGCGGCTGCCTTCAGTGCTTGAAACAAGAAGACATCATGACCCTGATTGGGGTCGTGGTCAAAGGTCAACTTGGTGACCTTCAATCTCAGCTTACGTCTCAGAATCAGCAGATTATTGCTGTAAGTAGAGTTTCGTTCTAATGTCATAATGGCGGTCTGAAATCTTAAGAGAAAAGAAAATATATTATATCATATTGTAGGCTGGTACAGTTTTGTTGTCATGCAAAACCATGGACAGGATTCCTGTATTGAATCGTCGGAAAAGTAGGACATTTTAAAAATAACTATGCAGCTACAAGATCAAGTAGGATTTTAAACTTTGCAAAGTGGAAATACGATATAGAAATGTTTGCGGTAAAATCGTGTAATGATAATCTCTAAATGAGTTTGGGTGGTTCTGAAATGAACCGTTGGTTTCAACTCCAACGGTTAACGGTTGAAAGCTACCCCCAACTCATTTAGAGAAATCAGATTAAAAGTCAGCTTTTTCTGATGTGTTTTTAAGCTATTAACAAAGCAAAGCTCACTCAGACATTTTAACTTATTAATTTTTTTTCACGGTTTTGATTCACAGATGCATGAGCAACGGGTTCTGCAAGAATCACAGGTAACGATGCTCCGTGATCAACTTGGTGTTCTCATTGCCAAACAAGAACGACCGAATGACCACACACTCCTCTACATCAACTCCATGGAAGGTCAGCTGACCAGGGTCAGAGGTCAACTTCGTAATTTACAGCTGAGCAGACTACAAGGGTACAACGATGTTGAGATCGAGCAAACTGAAGGATCTAAGATTGTACTCGGACTCAGCGGAGAACTGAAAGAACTTTCTAAGGAGGTGTCAAATCTTCAGACGGAGATGGACAGCTTCCAGGCCCAGCAGATGATGGAAATGAGCGGCGTGCAAACGGGAAGTGAGAAGTTCCGTCGTGATTTGAAGGCTCTTCACCTCAGCATGGTCTCTTGGGAAGAGCGATTAGCGATGAATGTTACGTTCTTAGAGGCTAGACTTACAGGGTTACTAAAGGAGGTGGAGCTTCTGCAGTCAGAAGACCGGCTCACTAACAGCAAGGTCACCGAGCTCGTCAACAGAATGAATGATTTTGAGTCGGGATTCTCTGATGTTAAGATCGAGATGCACAACTTCAGGTCGGAGTTTGGAGAGATGGTTGCCATGCAAAACCTGGAAGAAAAAGATGGAAGGGAATCGGTGGATTCACGGCTGGAGCTTCTTAAGAAGGACGTGGCCTCCTTGAAAGCATCTCAAGCAGATAGCTCTGAATTGCTGAGGGCTCAGCAACAGAAATACCAAACACTTGGAGGTTCTCTTGCCGAAGTACAATCAGAGATTGGTCTCTTGAAGATCTCATTAGAGGATCTGAGTGTTCGACAAGTCAGACCAGTTTCATCCAGTATAAAGCAGCTGAATATTAAACTTGCCAAATTAGAATCAGACTTGAGCTCTTTACAAGCGAGCTTCCTGTCACTCCAGGGTTCTGATACTGAGAAGGTTGACAAGAGTGGCTGGGAGAGCCTTCATCTGAGCATCTCCAACACGGAGCGGGAGCTAAACATCTTCGTAGCCGACATTGATTCACTGAAGATACAAGTTGGACAACTTCGAAATCAAGTAGATGGTTTTGCAACAAGCCAGGAGGAACAGAGGAGCCAGACTGGAGCAGCTCTTCGTGAACTAAAGACTGACGTCGGAGAGTTGACCATTAAAGCAGATAGAATGGTTGTCCTGGAGAATATGCAAGGGGACGCGGACACTAACTCCTTAGTCCAGAAGCTCTCAGATGAGGTCGGAGCTGTTAGACTGGACGTCGGAAGGATAGCTTCCCTGCAGGGGGGTAGTGACATTGTGGTGGGAGTCACCAACTTAAAATCCTCTCTTACAGCATTAGAATCGCAGATCAGTTATTTTGAATCAACGCAGATGCAAATGAAACGGACCATTTCAAGTAGTGTTTCAGAGCTCAAGGGTGAGTTCAGTCAAATGAATCAAGCATTCGGGGAACAAAGCTCTGCAATGGTGGCTCTTAACATAACCGTTGCGTCACTGAAACAGGGACAGGATAAACTGACAGCATTCGCCACGCGGAGCGAGATGCAGGACTTGCAGGCAGAGATGACCAACCTCAAAACTATGATTGGTCAGTTATCGGCTGCTCAGAGTAACTATGCAACAAGCGGCGATGTGGACACTCTGAAGAAGCAGGTGGCGAGTATTAGATCTAAAGTTGACTCGACTCACACTCACCTGACTGAGATGAGTGCCACATACACGGGAGACTCAGCCTCTCATTCTGCCCTCGCTGCAGATCTCCTCAAACTACAGGGTACCGTTCAGCAGCTAGAGGCAATGATGTACAGCGACAATCACGAACCTATCAACCTCTCCCTTCTGGATTCGAGAATCAGCTCGCTGACGTCCATTTTAGGGGATAACAATGAGAATTTAGCCACTTTCCTTGCGGCGGGGGGTCTCGGGGGGACGGGTGGCACAAATGACGCCATCGTGGCATTACAGCAAGATCTTGCATTGATCAGATCTGATACCGATCGTCTGAATGGGTTGTTGTACACCCAGGGGCAGGAGGGCGAATCAGTAAGTGCCATTGCTGCGTTGTTAGATAGAGTGGCTGGGTTGGAGGCTAGCATGGCTGGTGTGCAAACATCTTTAGGTGGTGGTGGAGGAGGCAATGAAGTGAGGATACAGCAGTTTAGAGAAGAAATCAACCATCTTAAAGAAGACATGATGAGGCAGGCTGCAGGACATCATTCTGGGTGAGTTAAGCAACTCCTCCATTGTGACAATGGACCGTTCCGGCTTTCCACTAAGCTCCGCCCACCGCGCATGTAAGCAAGACACGTGTACGAGCACTCCTAATGACATTCTGCACGATTCTGCCGCGCGTGCCAAATATTATACGCGAACGCATGACTGAGTTTGTCCGACAGCAATCATTGCTGTGATTGGTCAAATTGGTGAACACGCACAGTTTGATTGACAGGCCGGATCGGTTCATACAGAGGCATTAACAGGGTCTGCCCTTAAGTTTTTTAGTGACTGGCCAGTTGGACCAACTAGCTTGTCATTTCACTAGTCCCTCAGCTTTTTCACTGGGATGTATTTCACATTAAATAGGGAAGCTTTCCGACACTGAATTAGCCAGCCGGACCACTTAGAGTTAAGTTTGACTGGTCCTTAAGTTTGAGAGCTCACCCCTGTTTTTGCTGCAATTGAAAATCAAGAAATATGAGGTTTTTTTGCATAAGTTGAACCACGGTCAGTCAGAACTAATATTACTATTTTTGTTTTGTTGTTGTCTACCTTTCATTTAGTGCTGGTTTGGGTATTGGAGTAGCCGCCATTAAGGATGAACTGAATGCAGCTAAGGCCAACATCACCAAGTTACAGGTTGATGTCCATGATTGCTGTAAGAATAAGACAGGTCTCTTGGTAAGTTTGAATGTGGTCTGATCTGGTCTGATCTGGTTCAATCTGGTTCAATCTGGACTGGTTATCAGGTTACAATTTTTGTGCATAGACCTTTTTCTTTTTTGATAACAAACTGCCTCGGTTGGCATGTTCGGCTGAATGCTAGTAAAACTCTAAATCGTAAAAACATTTGTTGTCACAAAATTCATTATTCTCTGCAAACTTTCAATTTAATAAAATACCTCTTATATTTAGTTGTTTTGTTTTAAACAAAATCAACAAATTTTGTAACATTGTTACCAAAAATAGTGATCTTTTCTTGATTTGCACTTATGGCTTTCCATAGTTTTCCAATCTGGGTTGGCAAAAACTCGGGCTGTGACGTTGCAATAGAAAGGTCTATGAATATTGGGGCTAGATGGGACTCTTTGCAAGGCTGGATGCGGTCTGATCTGGTTCAATCTGGATTAATCTGGCCTGGTCACTAGGATACAAGCATGACAGTGTTAAATATTGGCTGGTCCATTTTCATGTAATTGCTCTCGTCCTGTCATTATTGTAATTTTTTTGTACCTAATAACAATTGTTGTTTTTTCTTGGTGTTCCGTATATATATTTTTTTTTTTGGCCTTTTTACCTTTTATATACTTAAAAAAAAACTATTTTGGGCTTTGCTAGGATTATTTCAAAACTGTTTTTTTTCCCTTTATGACTTAGGGATGGTGGATGGCTCCATGGTTCAGTCAAGGTCAAAGGTCATCTGGAGGTAGCGTCAATCTGAGCGCCGATGGTAGTTTGGATGAAGAGGTACGTATTAAATAAAGTAGTTATATAAATTGTATAAGGGAATAAATATGTGCTTGGCCGGTTTCAAACACTCTGTTTAATACCGATTGCAGTCTGGATGCGATAATTATCCCAGCCGGTTATAATTATATAAGTGTGGGATAATACAGGTTTTATCTTAAATCTTATAATCTTATCTTATTTTGATCTCAATCACAGAGAGTAAAGCACATTGTCCTGAGTGCGTTGACCATGTACAGTGCTGATAAGACTGGTATGGTAGACTACGCTCTGGAGTCTGCTGGTGGTAGCGTGATTAGTACCCGGTGCTCTGAGACTCACTACTCTAAGACTGCGCTGCTCAGTATCTTCGGAATACCACTCTGGTATATGGCCAACTCACCTCGCACTGTCATTCAGGTAGGTCAACTTTACAGCGGGAATCAGCATTGCTGTGTTTGGTTGGGGTTAGGGTAAGGGTTTCATAAGGAAAGACTCACTACTCTAAGACTGCACTGCTCAGTATCTTTGGGAAACCACTTTGGTATATGGCCAATTATTCACCTCGCACTGCCATTCAGGTACGTCAACTTTACAGCGAGAATCAGCATTGCTGTGTTTGGTTGGTGATTTTTAGACCATGGCCCAATTAAAGTAAGCAGAAAACTCTTGCTTAGCAAAAAAGGTTAGCAGCCAAAATACCATACATTTACTATTGCTGTGACTGGTACCTGGTGACTCCACTTGTTTCTTGCTTAGCAAATTGCTAAACAGATTAATGAAATTAGGCCCAGGGCCCAATTTCATAAAGCATGTATAAGCAGAACAAAATTGCTAAGCACAAAAAAAAACTCTTGCTTTGCAAAAATAGGTTACCAGCTCAACTACCATACAGTTACCATTGCTGTGACTGGTACTCCACTTGTTTCTTGCTTAGCGAAGGAATTAGCTCAGCAGAATCTTCTGCTAGACAGCTTTATGAAATTGGGCGCTGGTCACTTTGCACCATTCAAGCAGATTGGATGATTTCCTCTATGTATGTGCCAAGACTCTGTTTGCACGGAGTTTTCAGCATTTTGCAAACTCAAGATCTGTTTTTTTTGGCACTGATGCAACATACTCATTCTGAAAGATGTTACGGAACGTAAGGGCCTTGACACACAAGGCAAGTTTTACAGACGATTAACTGCAGTAATTTATTTTTCATACAATTTCTTACGATCCTCATAAAAAATGTGTGAACATTCAAATTTAATTACCTTTTCGTCTTTGAGATTGCCTGGAACTGGCTTCCTGCAAATTGCCTCGCATGACATGGACCTAAAAGGCTTTGTAATTTAACGATGTCCAAACTGTTTATTCTACACAGCCCGATGTACAGCCTGGTAATTGCTGGGCTTTCAAAGGTACCCAGGGTTATATGGTGATCCAGCTAGCTGGGATTATTAAACCCAGTGCCTTCTCATTGGAACACATCCCCAAATCACTATCGCCGACTGGAACCATTGATAGTGCACCAAAGGAGTTTAGTGTTTGGGTAAGACAACAACTTACGTTTCATCATTTCTTCTCTTTTTGTATCCAAAATACTTGAAGTTGGTTGTAAGGAACCACCGGACTCAAGCTCTGGTGTTTTTTTATCAGTAGAGTTTGCGTTTGAGTCCCTGTTGTGTCACTTCTCAAGTTGAATTCTTTTCAATTTGCTGTATATTTTTATATGCATATAACAATTTAATAAATTTGCATATAGTTTTTATTTCGTGCTTTAATATATTTTTGGTACATTTTGGGTCAACAAAATAATAAGAATATTACTTGTAATAATAGCCACTTGGTTATTGAGTTTGTTGTGTTTTTGTTATTGTAACTTTTGTATGTAACATTTTAATGCAGTTTTTTATCATTTAGCTTTGTACATTGAATCGATTTTGTCCTTTGGGCCACCTGTTTCAATTTTGATGTGGTAACAAGTGTTGTGTACATAAATCTCTTGGATTGTATAAGTATTAGACATGTATTAGACATGTATATTATAAATATTGTTAAATAATAAGTACTAACTAATAGAAATGTCTTAATTTTGTTGGATTTGATAACCTTTTCAAGAATAGGAAATGTGTTTTTAAAAGTATGTTTTTAGTTTTGGTTCTATCTAACTTTAAAATATCTGATTGGTGAAATATTGTTAAGAAACCCTTTCTATTGACGGCAATTTAATTTGTTTATTTTGATTCTTGTCACCAGGGTCTGCAAGATGACGAGGCCAGTGAGAGCATTCTTCTCGGGACCTACTCCTACGACCAAGAAGGTCCACCGTTGCAGTTCTTTGCCATTGAGGTAAAGTTTTTTCTTGTCTTTATGTAGTGTGTTCCCAGTTGCAGGCATGCCATTCTTCCTGTCCCTTGCAAAAATCAGATGTGATTAGATATTCTCAAAAGCCAAGTATCATGCCATTTTAGTCAAAGTGATATGGAAGAAGCATAGAAGATGCAAAGTAAACAGTCATCATAAAAAATAAACTATTTTGTATTGACCATTTTGTCAACCCTCCTCCCTTGTTATAGAATTCTGAAGTAGAGCCAATACCAGCTGTTGAGCTGAAGATCCACAGTAACCATGGCAACTTGGAGTATACCTGTTTGTATAGATTCCGTGTACATGGGACATTGCACAGCCGATAGCAGATTTGAACGAAGGCTTTCATCTACGCAATAAGGAAACAGCGCCCTCAAGCGCCAATTTCTGTAAGTTAACAGAATTGCCGGTTTTTTTTTATTATGAATTATATAAAACTGTTCAGGAAAAACTGAAATCAGAGTATTTTTGCAGAGGGCTTTAGTTTGTAGGTTAGATTCTTGATTAAGAGATTAACTTGGGTTTGCATTTGTAGGGGATTTGCCATTTTTTTAAACTATGGTAGGGCGTGTGTGAACCAAATCAGAATTGACATTATGCCAAATATTTTAATAGGCGCATGTTTTTGGTCCTCATTGTCGTTATTTTTTGATACCATTAACCAACAACATACATACAGTCAAAATAAGATAAAACTAAAACTGTAAGTGTAACTGTGATGCAACTACAAAATTTGCTTTTGAAAACGCCCTCATGTGAATAAAAGGTACAAGCAACTGAAATAAAGAAAATAGATTAAGTTAAAAACTCATATCACTCATGAAAGGGCCACAAAAAGGTTTTAAATTTCGTTATACAGATTTTGGATTCAAGAGAAAAACACCTTGTTATTTCAAGGGAAATTTTATTTGCTACTGTTAAAGGAAAACGGAACAAAATGTTTCTTTAGAGGAAATATTTTTTGCAATTTATGATGTTTTAACTCACAGACTGCATGGACCTGAAGTGGAAATGTTTGGGTTTTGAAGTTTTCTCATCGAACAAAAAAAAATAGGCCGAGCTGTAATTTGTGGCTGCATAGAGTAACTGGTTTAAAGGCAGTGGACACTATTGGTGTTTACTCAAAACAGTTGTTAGCATAAAAACTTACTTGGTATGAACAATGGGAAGCTGTTGATAGTATAAAACATTGTGAGAAATGGCTCCCTCTGAAGTAACAAAGTTTTTGAGAAAGAAGTACTTTCTCACCCACATAACAAAATACTTCAACTGAAGCCTTTTATTATTCTCTTACAAATTTGATGACCAATTGATCCCAAATGTTCACAGGTTTGTTATGCATATGCTGTGATACACCAAGTGAGGATACTGGTCTTTTGACAATTACCAAAGGTGTCCAGTGTTTTTAAATAGTTCAACACCTCACTACAATCAGCCCTCACTTTAGACCTATATATATTTATTTATTTTGGTTATATTTATTAATTGCAACAATTATATACACGCATTCCTTCAAAGGGTTGGTATAAATTTGATATGCATTTAAGATTGTTGGATTGGTTCCGTATGCAAGAGTGGTTGTACATAATGTTTTATATGACGCTACAAATGAAAGGGGAGATGTATAATGTGCATTGCTGTGAAATTGTGAGCAAGTTGGATCATGAACCATCGGTTAACTAGTGATTCTTGACGCCATAGTGCATGCGCACTGAAGTTGACAAGGGAACTTCTCAAATGTCATCAGGCTAGATCAATTTTCGAAGTGAGCAATAAATAATTCTTTTTTTTTCCCAACAATTTTATTAATATTCAGTTGATTGTTGCTGAAATAACAATAATAATATTAGGCATTTATAGAGCGCTCTTACACATGGTACCACAGCGCTTTACAATAAACTTATTCAATAACCAAGTAAATAATGGCACTGGTAATGGGAAAACAGTCGAAGCAATCAATCATTGAACAGGAATATTTTGAGATATTTCTTGAAAGCTTCAGGCATGATGCCAGGTTTCCAAACTGTTCTCGTTATGGGGGCCATGCAAAAATTAAAAATAGTTGGTTGTAGCCCTCACCTTGAAGTGGGCTTGTGTGTCTGGAAACTTGCATAAAAAGAAAAAAAGAAATTACATGTTTGAGTTGTGAAACTCATCAATATTACACCTTGTATGTGTTTACTAGGTTATGCAGCACAATCTGCAAAAAAACACCGGGGCGATGTAGCCACAATTGGCTGGTCACAAATTATCGACTAGACCATTCCATCCGTCGTTGAAGCGGCAAGCGCTCACTAAGAGTTAGTTGAACTATGGTTAACGAGGATCCTTAATCGAACTTGCTCTATTGTGGTGGGTTCGGCTGAAAAATTGTTTAATTGTAACTTTTATAATAGGTGAAAGAATGTATAAAGGAATGTCGTTAGATCTTATGCAGGAACATTATGTACTAGAACAACATCAGGGGTTATGGAAAAATGGGCATTTTTATGAGCAGGGCTTCATCCTACACTGGATGAACATAGCCTAAATGTATGTAATTTAAAAAAAAAAAAATATATGTGTGTCCTTTCAATTCTGCTGTTAATTTACTTCATTATATTCTGTAATTCCGATGACTTAGAGTTTCGTAAAGCTGTTTCTCAGAAAGTTGTGCTTAGCAAATGTTTCTGCTGAGCAGAGATTGTCAGGGGAGCCAGTCATAAAAACACTCCACATTACATGGTATGTTGGTTCTGGTAACCTGTATCTGCTTAGCGAGATTTGTCTCTGCTAGCCACTTTTTTTGTTATTTTTGCTTAACATATTTTTGAAATTAGGTTGGATTGGTGTTGGACAATCAATATCTATCTATGCATTAGGAAAAGTAGATCCTGAATTCTGTTAACTCTATGTGGCTGTAGCAGTGTGAAAAACACATCTAGATATCATTTTGTATTATAAACAATTTTTGTTACAATGTTTCATTCAGCATACTCAATAGCACTCCACACTAGTGCCAAAAATTGAAGCTTGATACCCAAATCTCAGACAATAATATGTCAACGTCACTTTCATGGGTGCGCATGCATGTCCATTTATAAGCTTTATGGTTACATGTCTGTACTGACAGTTACTGTACTTCTGCAGCCTGGGGCCTTTCTCAAACTTCGGCTGGCTTGGGCTCCATATCTGACTTGGGCTCTCTGCGCTGAGTTCCACCGTGGAAACGCAGCGAGTATGACTCAGCCTTCAGGCCTGTACATTGTTGTAGCTGTGTAGATTTTTGCATACGTTGGTTCGCACATCAACTGATGGAGCCTGAAGCCGAACCCCAAGCCGACGTTTGAGAAAGGCCCCTGGCCTGCTGGTCAATGATCGCATGAGTGATGGAAAGTTTGTCTGAAATTTAAGTATTTTAAGCAAAATTACGTCAATAGCCAGAGTGTTATTGGTGATCATTTTTAGTTGCAAATTCACATGAATGCAGACACAAAAACATTTCAACATCACAATTTGTTTCTTTTAATAGTTTTGGTAGCTAGCCTGCCATGAGCTTGCCTTGTAGAAATTCTTGCTGGCATAACTAATGCATTTAAATGCATTTTCTGGAGCATAGTGCGACAACTGCATTTTTTTGGCTTTATTCTTAAGCCAGAGATGATGGTTTGTTACCAAGAGCTTTGACTATGTGTTCCCAATTTTGTAAATTTTATTTCAAATTCCAAATGTATTGCCTGCCGAGACATACTTTGCCTTCACTTTCCACTTGCCATATCGATTTAGATTTACTTTGGTAGAATCTATAAACATACAACACAGATTCCTTAAACTATGTGTATGTTATATTTCAGCATTATGACAAAAACCGTCCTATGACCCTACCTTTAATGAGGCATTTTGTCAAATTTATTGTACCAACTAAACCACCATCATCCTTCAAGGAAACCACCCAAACTCTGCCAAGAGTGTACTATTTGGTTGGGTTATATTTAATATTGCATTTTAAGGGTGGATAGATGGGGTAGAATATACTGGTACAAAATAATCAATTAATGAATGGCTATTCTCAGCAAAAGCTGGTTTGCAAAAAATCAACTCTTCACCAGTATTCTTGCACACTGATCGATTGTTCTACATACTTTTTTTTTTCATTCAGGAATGAAACGCAATTGTTTCTGTAAAAATTTGTTGCTAATTAGAGATATTATTTTAAACCCATAATTTATTTTATAACTCCTTTGAAAGATTGTAAACTCTATCCCCCCCCCCCCCATCTTGAGAGTGGTACCTTTCTTTTCATGTTGCTGGGGAGAAACTCGAGAAACAAAACAACTGAAATAATGCATTCCCATTTTAAACAAGGAAACGATGTTTATTATTATATAAGATTTATTCTTCAAACGAGTGAACCAATCATAACAAGCAATTGTAAGAATAAAATAAAGAATTGTTCTCACCTAAAGTTGATAAATAGCACATTCAAATATAGTTATTCTAATAGATGCTTTATAGTTTGGAGGAAATCTGATCAAATATTTCATTTTCTTTAAAAAGATTGTTTAATTACACATTTATACTATACTATTTTGGAAATTCTATCACAAATTACGTTATTCTTTTATATTTTTCACATTTAATGGCAAAAACTGGAATATATTAATGTTGGGTGAAATAAGTAGAAATATTTGCTTTGTCATATAAATGATAAATTATTTAATATTATTAGATTGTATTTTACAATATATTGTATGTGTTGTTTCAGATAAACTAGAACAAATTAGAAAATGTTGCTGTTTCTCTGCAGCTGCTACAGTGAAAGAGCACCAATAAGCCATTTGCAAGTTAGATTTGAATAATGCCTGGTACAATAACTTACTTGGTCACAATGGACCACGTTCGTTTGAATTGCTCAGACTATAAAGACAGTTGATATGTCAAATGGTTCGGGGTAAGCATTTGCAAAGCAACCTCCAGATGAGCAAACCCTGGTACCATTGTGCCATACACATCCATTCATTCTTGTGTGTGGGTGTTCACTGTCTCCAAAATGAAACTACACAAAAGCTTGCCCCTAACTCAAATTTGAGTGAGTGGTAACTTGTGATCAAGCACGTCATTGTTCCAGGCAATATTCAAATCTAACATGCAAATGGATTATTAGAGCTGATGGATACGCTGTGCTTGCCAGAAACTTGTGTTAAATATCAATCAAGGGCATTGAAAATGCAATAAACCTTGCTGCTGTCACAAAAGGCATAAGTCCACTTGTGCAATAGTTGTTGCGTATATTGTGCACCATTAAAAATCGTGCGTAACTGGACTTGCACAGTTTCCTAAAATTTTGTGAAATCAGCTATAGGGCCCATCAGTCTCATGGAGCTGATTAAGCAGAAAATATTACTTCAGACACTCTGCTGAGCAAAAGTGACAAGAGAACCAGTTGCAAACTGTGCACAAAACATGATATTATTGTTTGTTACCATTTTTGGGGCAAGCAAAAGTTATTTTGTGCAAAGTAAATATGCCACTGCAGTGTTATGCAAATTACCATTGCAGATGGAAATGCTTACCACTTTCACGATTCTTCTAAGCAAAAGTAAACAGGATACCAGTTGCAAACGATTCAAATGACACGGTATTCTGGCTGGCAACCTTCTCTTGGTAAGCAGAATTATTTTGTGCTTTGCTAATTTATGTTTTTATAGGCAGCTTTATGAAATTGGGCCCTGAATTATGCTTAGCGTAAAAATGTTGCTTTGCAAGAACTGGTTTTACATTAGTTGTAATTGATTACCCGCTAGGTTTTTTTGACAATAAATGGTTTTATTAAAACAACATTTGTTTTTGCTTAAGAGCTTTGTTACAACAAAACCTGGACAGTAAGTTGTTATAAAATAATGCTTTGTATTATTTGCTGTAAATATGTTATTAAATCTATCTTTACTGAGCATTTTCAATGATGGTTTTTTAAGGCTTATTGGTTTATTTTTTGAAGTAAATTTTGTTGTTTCAGTGCAATAGCACTTACGTTATGCGCGGTTTTTAATTTTTTTTAACATTTCTCCCATAAAATATCCCTGATGTACATAAAGAACAGTTTAATGCGAGATAGATAGAATAGGCTGAATCGATTAATCGCAACATTTTTGGGGAGGTACAATTTGTCATTATCACTGATTCCTTTACATGCTTAAATACACCAATACAGCTATCAGTAGTTTTAAATAGTGTATAAAACCTACTGGAAACAATGAACAAACATCACCAAACTTTCAAATAAGTTATGTCAGAAACGGTCAATTTGGAAATTGGACCAACATTCCAAACTCAACAATTACAAATTGGTCTCCATAATTACTGTCAAGAGAAATGATATTATCAGAAAACTCATCCATTTGTAGGGTCTTGCTATTCTTTGGCATCAATGATACCTCCTGTGGAAATGGCAAACGTTGCTTCATTCTCTGGCATGTCAGGGCTGAGAAAAAAACAAAACAGTAGATTTAAAACCAGTAATAGTATATTAATAGATGCATAAAAATATATGTTTCGAATTCTCAACTCACTGAAATGAATGGTCTTGAATAAGGGAATCAATGTGTGGTGAAGAGGTTTTCAACTAGTGGTTTAAACCCAAAGAGGCCTGGTTTTAGTCGAAAACCGATTGAACACACTTTGATTCCCATTCCCATTGGTCAAAAAGTAAAATAAATGCAAAAAATATAATTGTTCAATAATTTCTTTCAACACAACACCCCTCCAGCTATGAAATAGTAAGGCCCAGTCAAGGCCCTCGGGTAAACAACTCCTTATAAGAGAATGCTGTGCACATCGCGTGTATCGCGTGATGAAACAACTTTCAGCCGTTGCTCTCGACCAATAGGAATAAAGAAACTGTGTTAAAAACACAGGTGCAAGCTCGCGTGTCACGCCCATGTTTCAACACTTTTTACTGGTCATAAACAAAGGTTTATACACACCCACGTGACGCGCTCTCCACCAATAGGAATAGCGAATCTGTCTGAGGTATTTATGAATAATTACATAATTCGGTCTCATAATTTTAAACATAGCTCTGCTCTAAAAAACAAATAATGAGCACTTTGACAGACCCCTAGGGATGTGATAAAGCACTATACAGGAACCCAGTACTATTATTTTTGCTCACCATATCTTTACATGGATTTTGACTCTTTTAAGTTTTGGACCATGGGCTGACAGTAGCTTTGTTGGGGGCAATACTAAAAACAAAAATAGTCTTTAAATGTGTCCAAATTGGCAGCCACGGCTACGGCTATAGCTGGGTCAAAGTCATCCGTTGAAGTATAGGTCCTACTAGCAACAGTCGTAGCTGTAGCCACCAATTTGGACACTCCCTTAGTTTCCTCACCTGTCATAGATTTTAGCGATCCTTAATTCACCTCGTCCTTTCCTGAGACTCAACCGCGTCGTTGAGGCATGGGCAAGGATATGACCACCAATAGGCTTCTTAGGGTCCGCCTGAAAACTACATCACACAAATAGAAACTTATGAGTCAATCACCACTACATTGTGTGACATGAAAAAGCTTAAGACTGTGCAAGTCTTGTAATATCGAAAAACGAGAAAAAAACTTGAATGAAGACTGTAATTAAAAGAACACACACACAAGAGGGGCAATTGGAATGCCGCAGACTTCATGTAAATTTCTGTTGTTAGGAAGCTCTGAATTTGCCTGCTGCTACCTAGCATCCCAAAAGTCCTTACACACTTGGTTGTGTATACTGACAAATTCTAAGTATTTTTTTAAAAAGTTAATAATTGTACAAAGTTGTTGCTATGGTTCCAAATTACCCACGAGAAGTTTCCTTGCTATGATGTCATAGAAATATGTAAAATACTTATGGGATGATAAAATTTTACAAAATAAGAGGGAAGTAAAAAAAAAAAAAAGGAACTATACCTCATTGTTGCTCCAGGATCAGATGTCATCTGATTAGTCACAAAGACAGAGACGTTGTACTCTGACAAATACAAAGGAAAAATGAAGTTGTGAAAAGCAAATACTATTCTAGTAGGATTTGAAACTTTACATGGTAGGAGTACAAACAGGTGAGGTTTGCGATAGCACCATCTCTTCTGAGTAGTGTTGGTTCTAAGAAGAACCGGTGGTTGACAATTCAATGTTTTGATCAGGATGCTCTGATCATCTCAGGCCTGTATGCTTTGCTTTTGAAAGGGCAAGGGCACCAAGGCATTTTCTGCTTGGTAATGGGCACCTATGAAAAAATTGTAAATTTCTACTGGGGCATTTCAAGGGCACCAAGGCACCAGTGGGCATGGAGGCAAATGAAGTATCAGGCCTGCCGTCTTCAAGAGGATGTTAGACTCTTGCCGGATGCTGCTTTACTTGGAGATTAACTGGTTGTTGGGCTTGGCTCCGCATATTAAAAAAAAAGTGTCAAAGTTCATGCTGCTAGCTTTGCAAAATGAAGCTTGACTGTGTAAAGTTGTTTACCTTCAGATATTTTTTGTAGTTTGGAGAGCATTTGAGCCAGTTTTTGTTGTCTGTCGGCAAGTTCTCCCCGCCCACTGAAATCTACTCTAAATAATGCCATGATGGAGTCAATTATCTGCAATGAAAGATAAACAAAAAAGTCTTGACATGTTTTCTGTGATCTGCTCTCTTTCTCATCGGTCTGTGATTTGTTTGGAATTTTCCAGAGCCAGGGATATTTTTGTTATGGATCTTTTGCCTCAACATTTTCCTGAAAATTGCAACCGAGTAAAGATGTTGCCAAATTCTTTATGAATGTAGTATTTTCATCTTGAATAATTAGTTTCTCTGGTCTTTATAGTTACAATCCCAGCCATATCTCATTGCGCCCCCGCCCCTAACCCCCTATTCAATGTTGGCTCTCATTACGCAGTCTGCGCTCCTAACAACATTGAGGAGGGAGATGGGGGAGGGTATGTTTATTGCCATGTGGCCTAAGCATTTTGGCCGGGATTGTAGACCAAGTGTACACCCCAGACAGAGTTTTTGTTATTGTTTGTTATGATTGCTAAATCACAACTATGATTTTCTGCCAGATCCTAAAATGAGTTATACTAATAAATAAAGTTATAAATCTTGTTTTACTTGATGCAGACGGAAAGAGTTCTTTTGGTTTATTTTGAAGGCTTCATCAAGACATTGTCATGAAACCTAGCTATATAATGATGACACCCCCAGTAAAATAAACCAATCTTATACAGAGCCTCTCGGTCCCTTCAAAGACCTACAATCTCCAAGTCTTATTTTTCCAGCATGTCCCTTATAGCCCCTACAGTGATGAAACTCTAGACGCCAAATGTTCATTGTACTAAATCAATGACACTCATTCTCATTACTTTGCAAGATCATCATGTTCTGTTTATGACACTGCACTTTAGAGTCTCCTCATTTATCATTGCATGGTTACCATAAAAAGATGATTGGTTTTCACTCTTGAAACTCACTGATTATGTACCAAAGGGAAGGTATGTTTGGTAATGACTCTAAAAACTAATGGCAATAACAACTTTTGTTGGAAGCCTTTTGATAATATGAAGCATTTTGAGAATTTAATAGATGTTAAACTTGCATCGGGGATAAAGAATATATTAAGTTTGGTTTTTACCCATACACCGATGTGTGTTAGCAGGGTCGTGGGTTCGAATCCCACCCGTGTAATATGCATGTGAAATGTTTTCACAGGACTCGGGGGGAAAGTACTGAGTATGCTAACACACATCTGTGTATAGGTAAAATTGTTAGTTTGAGAATTATTTCACTTTAATAACAATAATAAGTAGAAGACCACTTATGTGCGCCGGTATCCACCACAAGTGATACTCATGGCGCAAGGAAGAAACACAAACTAATGAAAAGCAGCTGTGAAAAAGTGGGTTTTAAGGGCCTCTTTGAATTAATGAATAGAAGAAATGTTCACATTTATACTATCATAAGCTGCTGTAGGCTTCTTACCAAAGGTTTTTGTTTCCATTAATTTTAGGACTGATTACCAAGAGTATACCTTCCCTTTAAAGGCACTGGACACTATTGGACTACTCAAAATAATGGGATGCATAAAAACAAACTCGGCAATGGAGAGCTGTTGATAGTTTGAGAAACGACTCCCTCTGAAGTAACATAGATTTTGAGACAGAGGTAATTTCTCACTCAAATAAGAAAAGCCTTAAGGCCTGAAGCCTTTGATTATGCATCTGAAAGCACACAAATTTGTGCAACAATTGTTTTTTTCTTCTTTCATTATTCCCTTGCAACTTCGATGACCAATTGAGTCAAAATTTGCATAGATTTGTTATTTTATGCTTATGTTGGGATACACCAAGTGAGGATACTGGTCTTTGACAATTACTGTGTACAGTGCCTTTAAAACACTGCATAGTCCATTGGGGGCATAATATCAATCCTATTATATTGAAGGTTATAAATCTGTTATGATACACCTGACATGATAATGATGACAACTAGGTTATGGTGTAACAGATATGACTCAGCTATGCATCCATAAAGCTTCAATTATTCAGTTCATATTCCCTCAAGTTTACTGTAGGCTAAAAATGCAGAACTGCCAACAATTGCATTTTGCAACGGATAGATTGTACAACAATCAGGGAGGTATTGCGAATTACATTCAGTATAAAAGGGAACAAATATCCATAATCAGTGAGGTTTTCAAATTTGTTCATCGTAACTTGGAAAGATTGGTTTATTTTCAGGGAACTTTCTGCAGAATCAGGGAGAGTTTGCAGGGCAGGGAGATATTTATAATTACATTCAATATAATAGGGAATAAGTTACATAATCGGGAGGTTTTCAAATTTTGTTCAACAGAACATGGAAAGATTGGTTTATTTTCAGGGAACTTTCTGCAGAATCAGGGCGAGTTGGCAGCTCAGAATAAAGTAGATCAGTAATGATTATGAGGTATTTGTTGCTAGAAGAAAACTATTTGGGAATTTCTCACTGTAAACTCTGTGCTTTTGTAGGATTTGAAACTTTGCATGGTGGAGATAAGATATAGAAGAGTTTGCGGTAACACCATGTAATGATCTCTAAATGAGTTGAGGTGGTTCTGAAAAGAACCGTTGGTTTAACTCGACGTTTCGATCTGTGCTTTTGGATAAAAAATCCACATGCTATACAACTCATGTGTGATTTTAAACCAGGATCCCAGCATTCTGGAGCAGCTCTGGATGGGCACCTCTTTGATTTTGAATCTTAAGAAAGGAAAACGTTCTTACCAGTAACTTGAAGACGCCCGGCTCTTCATGGAATTTGGCAGCGGCAAAGTCAAGAAGCTCAAACTGATGTTCACCTGTCAAGAAAAAACATTGGTTTTCTATTTCAACTTTACTGCCCGTGAAAAATATTTTCATTGATATTAAAAAACACAAGACTGCTTGACTTGTCTGGTCGAAGAAGGGTTTAGTGGCCCCGTCACCAAAACTACCCGCCTCTCGGGCTTGTGGTCCAGTGTAAAATTTGAGCAAGCAACCAAATAATGCCCATACAGATGGTCCATACAATTTGCTTTTTTCTCTGTCTAAGTCAAGATTATCTAAGTCAATAACTCACTTGTGTAGGCCCTTGCATACAGAACATTATCCAGCATTGCACCATGGTCCAGGTTGTAATGATCAGCAATGTCCTTCAACCTGTCTGGACGACTGAATGATCAACGTTAAGGAAAGATAGAGGGACATATGGGATTTGTTTGGAATTGCCTCCCTCAATCACTGCAGCCCAAAGCAGCAAATAGACCTTTATCATGGCTGAGGGATTTATAGCATCAAATTCAAGTTCTGGTGGCTAAATCAGGGTGTGGGTTTGAATCCCCGGTCGTGAGACTTGTGTGCTCGAGCAGGACACTTAACTGTAATCGTTTCTTATCACCCAAGGGAAAAATGGGTACCTGTGAGGAAACTTTACGAAACTGAGCTGTGATGTCTTCACTACTCCATCCCTCTGTACTTATTGTTGTTGGGTTAATAAAAAAAAAGGATACAAAGTATTCTCAGTATCAATAAAGACTACTTTTCCGCCAGGGTAGCTGTTAGCTCCAGGTAGTTGAGTCGTGACGCACAGTGTGTGAGAAATCTGGGTCTTGCCGGTTCGGAACTCTAAAAGTAAAATAGATCACATCGTCAAATTAATGGACTCATCATATACCAACCATTGGTGTTAAAAGAATAAACACATTTCTCATACTCTAGTTTTCAATAAGGCCTGGAAATTCATCTTAAAGAGGGCAAGGACATTTTCATTTTGAAAGGGCCACTTCCGTTGGAAATATCTTAAAGTCTATGTGGGGCACCAAGGCCAAGACCAGTAGAGCAATGGAGTCCTCCGTGGCCTTCGTGAAATTCTAGGCCTGCTGTGACAATTTCATCAAATCTGGTGGTCATGTTTATCTAGAAATCAGTGGAGAAGATGAGCTTGTTAATTAAACAAAATGATTTCTCTCAAAGTTAAGGTCTTATAAGTATTCTCTTTACCTTAAAATGATTTAAATATCTAATTTTGAAATCAAGACAATGTCAATTGATTTTGATAAGTAGTTCATAAATACCTAAGACAGTTTATCCATTCTGATTGGTCGAGAGGGCATCGTGTGGGGGTGTTATAACGGATGATATAACACCAGTAAAAAGTGTTGAAACATGGGCGTGAAACACGCGAGCTTGCACCTGTGCTTATAAGACAGTTTCTTCATTCCTATTGGTCGAGAGCAACGGCTGGATTATTATTGTGCCACATCACGCGACACGCGCGACGCGCACAGCATACTCCTTATAAGGAGTTGTTTACCCCAGTGTCTTACCATTTCATAGCTGGAGGGGTGTTGTGTTGAAATAAATCATTGAACAATTATAATTTTTGCATTTATTTTACATATTGAACAACAACTGTTGATGTTTTTTGACCGAAAAGGTTTTTATGAATGGGAATCAAAGTGTGTTGAATTGGTAAAATTATCAAGAACCAGGCCTCGGCAGGTTTAAACCACTAGTTGAAAACCTCTTCACCACACATTGATTCCCTTATTAAAAATCCAAAAATTGTACATGTTAATTATCCTCCATTGGTATTCTCATAAAGGGCTAAACAAAATATCTCAAAAATGCAACTCACCTCCAAATGCTTCAGTTATTGCCATACTCTCAATGCCACCACCCATGAGCTTACTGGAGCAACAACAAAACATTCCAACAAGTTATTTCGTTAATAGTCAGAAGAATTCTATCTAGCACAAAAAAGTAGCACAAATAAGCCTGATGATTTCGCTCTTGAACGGGCAAGGGCACCAGTGTTTTCTCCCTTGTATAGGGCACCTCTATGAGGAGCCATTACATTTCTATTGGAACATTTCAAGGGGCAGCAAGGCAAAAGAGACAATTGCCTCTGTGAAGCATTATGCCTGATAAATTTATGGAATCTGCACTCCAGTTATTCAGATCCTACAACCATCCTAGTCATTTTGGTAAGGCAAATTTTTTCCTGAGGTTTGTCACCCAAGGAAACAGAACTAAACCAAAAGACAACTTTAAGCCTCTGCCTGGAATTTTATCTTTGAAAAGGGCAAGGTTTTCAATTTTAATTTTACAAAGGGTCATCTTTTGAAGAGGTACCAAGTCAACGACCAGGGGGAACAGTGGCTTCTGTATTATTCTAGGCATGACAACTTATAAAAATAGCATTTTGTTTTCCTCATCGGACCAAAGCCAAAGATTCTTTGTTAATTCCTTTTGGGGAAAATACCATTCAAACTGTTGCAAACAGAGGTTTTCCACCAAAGAACTATGAAACCATATCCAAAAATATGATGAATGCAATTAAAGATACTTACTCTAGTTCTGAGCTTCCTGTTGTAATACGGAAACAGTTTTTGCGCTTAGAGCTGTACTCCAGAGCCGTCATGAATCCATGAGCCTGTTAATAAATCATGTTAGAACTCTTGATTTAGGACTTTGGTTTCTGGGATTCTGATTCAGTAATAACAGGAAAATAACCTATATGAATTTAATTTAACTTGTTTAATCACAAATGGAAATAGTGTGTGGCAAAAATAGTATTGGATTTTGAATTTGATTCTTTTAGTTGAAAATGAAGGAAGAATGTCATAAAAATTATGAATGTCAAGGAAGTAAATGGAAGTAAACATGATGAACAATAATGGACCTCTTGCGTTGTGTTGTAAATTTTTCATATAAAAATACAGAACACTGCAGTGTGTTATAATATCGATGATGAGAGGGGATTTAAAGCACTTATGAATAACTCCTTACTTCTAGTTTTGAAGCGGCTTCTTTGATTTTCTCCATCTTGGCCTCAGATATTCCTTTAATGTCACACATTCGCTTGCGAGTTGTCATCTGGATTCCCTGTATCAACAGATGAAGAATTAAAGAAAATTGTACCATCTTTGTAACATAACTGCTCATTTTCATTTAAGTGATTTTGGGTTGTAAGAAAGAAAAATTTACTAGAGCAGAATTTGAACCTGCAACCTCCAGGTCAACATGCTGGTGCTCCACCGGTAGAGCTATCCAGCCCTAATGTTGGCGGTCTCCCTATTTTGTCAAGCTAGTCCGAAGCCATTAAGCATGTAGGCCTAACTGCTGTATTTCCCATTCCCAGGTGATGCAGCGCAATTTCATATTGAAAACCTGTCTTCTATAGCAACATCAAACCAAATTAAAATTTCAATTGAGGGTTTTAAAAAGGTTTTAAACATCATCAAATTTAAAACCAACGTAATAAAATGAGATCAAACAGAACTTGAAGAGGTAAACCAAATGTACTCAAACATCAATTACTTGTAAAGGAATAAATCATAAATAATAACATGTTTTCATTATCTTGGAAATGAATGCACTAACTTTGATTGTGCAGATCCCAGCAGACTTGAGTTTCTTGATATCAGCAACATTCTAAATGTAACAAATAATACAAATTAAGAAATAGTAACCTCTTTGCTTGTTTTGTTTTTTCTGTGCATGTTGTACCCAATGCTTATTGAAAAAGAGTTTGCATAGTAGCTATAGAAACAAAAATGTGTATTAAACTCAACTGTTTTACACAATGTACTGTTTTGGAACAAAAAAGGGTTTCTGTAAAATTAACCAGGGTAAGTTTTCTTTTTGGTGGGGTATGAATGGGGTATGTGTTTCTTCAAGCAATACATTGGTGACATTTTATTTTCAAACGTGAGTTATCTGCAAAATAAAATGTTCTGTTTTTTACACCCATAGGATTCACTCTTAACATTATGTCACAACTTGCCTTGTGGACTACTAACAACTGTTTAACCTTCTTGTTTAAAATGCTTAAATTTGTTCATTTTCAGATGTGAATAACTCTTTTTTTAAATGTGTTAATTTATTTTCAGTGTGTAAATGCCACTTAATTTGGCTGTTTTTCCGGTTGTGATCGTTACCATAAAGAAGGATAGGGCCTACATGACGTTTTCATGAACAAATCTGGGCTACTATCCTTTCCTGGGAGGAGTAGAGAAAACAGTTTACTAGCCCAGTGGGCTACTTTACAAAAAGCTTTTAAAAAGTGCAAGGCTGACATGTCTTTAACCAAGGGGTGCTTTGCTAACTAAATTTTGTTTTCATTAGAATGGGAAATATTTTGTTTTTATATTGACTAAAGGTTTCACTCACAATTCCATGGTTTTGCAGAAGGTCAATGTCCTGGAAAAAGGACTCCTTGGGAAAGAAACACAAAATTAAAAGCATTACAAAATAAACAAAAATTTATATTTACAGACGATTCAAAGTTAGATTGCCATAAATGTAACACCCCTGTGTAGTTGGAAAATGCTCTGCAGTTATAGTACAGACCTTTACCATGATAGACCTTTATCATCACATCACTGCATCAAATAACATTGATTGTTGCACTTAACTTTTTACCAAAGTTTTGGTGCTGTATGAAATTTATCTATGAGTATGATCTATATCCCTTGCCCCTTTATTCTTACCTCTTCATCCATGTCATCGTCGATATTCTCTTGTACAACTTGATCCTGCATGATGTTACTATCCATCACTGATGATGTCCAACTAAAACAACTTTAATTGCCTGTAGTTTTCTTCTTTAGAGCCTAAAGTTTTTACAAAATAAAAAGAAGATTTTTGTATAAGGCCTACACCAAACTACATACCACCAGTACCAGTGCCACTTTAATACATGAATTACATGCAGCCCACTTTATTCGTGTCTGGGCTTTATTCGTTATTTTTTTCTTTGTCTTTGAGCGGTCTTGACAAAATGACAAATCTTGATTATGATGAGACCAATAATAATTTTAGTGTTAAAACTCAAACTTTGAAGAAAACAGCAGAAACAGGTGGGCTACCATCCACAGTACACGCTCAGTCATTGCAGTGCGTGCCACTTTCTGACTTTTCACCAGTGTCATCCAGTTAACTCATCAAACTGCTTCTGAATCACTGATTTTCCACTCAATAGTCATATCATACCTAGTAACCTAGCTGACTAATAAAACTAATTTCATATGATGATTGTAGGCCTACTATTTCAAAAAGTAAATTTATGTTTATTTCACTTCATTAACACAACTAACTAAACTAACTTACTATATACTACTACTGGTACTAAGCCATATGACAATTGTTGTATTGAGTTTACAGTGACATTGATTGACATTATTGACAAAAGACATTATTGACAGTGACACAATTTAATTTTAACAGTGTCCCCCACTCCGGTCACTGACACTGACAGTGACACTGACACAACAACACTGCCATGACTGCTGACACTGTGACACTCAGAACGAGTTATAAATCGTTTGTATCATCCAGCTTTCAATAAAAACACGTGTCAAGTAACAAAGCTAACCACTAAACACCGACTGTCTGTGAGTCGTGACTGTCTGTAAACATGGTAAATATTTCATCAAATTCGGTTTAAATAGGCCCATGTTTTGTTCAGTAATTCTCGGTTAATTTGGCCGTGGAAAATTGTTTTACTTACCCGACCGAAATCTATCGTTTACTGCGTTCTAATACAATAGAATAGTTGTCTTAATTTTTCACAATCGTGTATTCAGTTCAGCTAGAAGAAACTTCCTTGTAACTGTTTTCGATCTTTTGCAGCTAGCAGCAGACGACACGCACAACTTCACGTCGACTACTCACTACTGCAAAAGTGGTATTTTAATGTTTGGCGCGTTTTTAACAATTGCATGAGTTATTGTTTGGAACTTTCCTTTGAAAAAAAAAAAACAGTGCTATGTTTCCGGATGCAGATGTTAATTTCATACAGAGAATAATTTATAAATGCTGAATTTTTGTTCATGTCAGTATGAAATTGCAATTCTAAGCCTATAAAAGCAAAACTTTTTTTTTTTGTCAAATACTGCAGTTTAATGTAAACAGCCGTCGTATTTTGCAAAGTTTACTTTTTCGCTTTGCATGCCGGTTAAAACCAACGAACAGACTGGTTCCTTTATCTTGTGTACAGTTCAGCAGCGAAGAGCTGTTATGTGAAGACAGTAACCAGACTTCACATAGCGTTACTGCGTTTTAGTAAAAAATAGCACGTGTCTCGTCCTCAGTGAAGCGTTCCGCAGAGAGGTCCAGATTTTCCTTTAATTTCAATAATTAGAGACGTTGTTATACAAACATGGTAAGTGTAGTTAATACTAGACATTTCAAGACAAAACGTACAGCCATCTTGTATGGTAATGGGCTTGTGTTGACTTGCCATGCCGCATATAAAAAATTGCGTGCCTTATCAGTCCAAGAAAAACGTGCAGTAGGCAGTTTCATCAAGTTGATTTTACGTGTACCAAAACACACACACACACAGCCCCGAAAAAAAAGAACGAAATATATTAAATCATAACTCACATTTTGTACAACTCACAACTATGAGACTTGACAGCAGGCAGGAGCATTCTCTCCCCGTGCTTACATTTTAAAAATATTCGAAATCGGATGAATAGTTTCGGAGATATTGTAAAAAAAAGAGAGCAACGACAAAAAACAGAAGCTTGGCCTGGCGTGCAGCGCCCATTCGTTTGTGCATGACGTCAACTTTGAACCCCGTGGACAACGGATTTCGGAAATCTTCGGAAAGCGCCGAAGAAGCCCGAAGACGGTTTTTTGCGATGCGGGAGCACATGTTTACACAAAATGAGATAACGATTACATCATCGTGTAGCCGATAAAATTCCGCACATCGTACAGCTAGTCGCATAGCTTTTACCTTAAAAACCTATTTTTGTCGGCGTTTTCCATTTTTTGAATCAAGATTTCTTCCAGAGACAATCATCAAAATTGAATGCGACTTTGTCAGTGCTAATTCCCATACTTTTAAGTTTAACTTGTGAAAATTTGGTGTAATTTGATTATGTTTTCTTCTCCCGCAGAAAGGTTTTGTTAGACCATTTCTTGCAAAGTTGTCCTAAATACGCACGATTGTACATGTACGTCGTACTCGTACATCTTCGTGTTTCCGTGATGTGCCACCACAAGAGGGCGTGTGTTACAATAAGTTTGATAGGCCGGGGCTCTAATAATAGAAAGCTGGAAAGCTGCCCGATCTTGTTTCTTTGATAATTTCTACGTTCTGAATTGATAATAACAGACTGCTCTTCTTGAGTCAAAAGAAACTAGTATTGTTATATACTTTTAAAGGCCTATACTAATTGAAACGAAAGTTGAACAAAAAAATTGATTGTATAATTATAGCCATTGGTTTTTAGAAATTGTCTTTGTAAATATAACAAAAATAATCGATGTATACAAATGCCTTCATCCTCAAGTTTTTTAAAGATTGTTCTAATGTTTTACTGTGTTAATGCTACAATTTTAAATCAAAGGATCAACTGATCTTAAATTAAAGGAAACACCAGTCATAAACTCTTTAATTTTATTTCATTCTGGTTAATTCAATAATGCTATTTGTTGACATAATTAATAAAGAATATTCACACAAACACCTGCAAAACTTAACACATATTTAATTTTTATAGTTAACAATTTTCCCCACGATGCCGCTCCTCAGTTTGATTCACAAAATATCACATTTTGCCGTTCATAAAAAATCATACTAGCGCCTCAAAGCACAGTTTGTAAGAGATAGAGGGCGCTCGCCTAGTGTGCGCCCTCTATTGCCATAGGCTGTGCATTAAACTTGGCCGTGGCCGATATGAAGAAAAACATAAGAATTGAACTTGAACACGGGTACGTTTTTTTCACGATCCACGCTCATTAAAAACGGTATATCTCTGCAACCAAACATCCGATTTCAAAATTTTAAATTGATTTTTACTTCTAAGAATACACCTTAACAGACTACATCTTGTCAGAGAAAAAATCACCTGCATTAAATTTGACTGAAACTGCCTACGTGCAGTGCACATCGTGGCAGCATGCATTGCATGTGGCCGGCCGTGGCGTTTTTCCATACCCATTCATGTAATGTGTACAAACTTGATAACATTTCCGTATCCCGCCACCTCTTTTTTATTCGTTGTGTGAAATAAAATGATATCTAATAAATTTACCTTGTATTTTTTAAACTTAACCATGTTATTATTGACATTCCTTGAAAAAGTGAAAAAGTTGAGGCAGGAATCAGGATTTGAAAAGTTATCCTCGTTAAAACATCATGATCATGGGCCATCCAAAAGCCATCCTGAGTGACGGTGTTCATCAACCAATTGCCGGCTCCAAAAGTTTTCAATAAATTACACACCGCACAAAAACAGCGCACATTTTCAAGTTAATTTAATGTGCTCTTCACAACACAGTTTCGATTTTATAACGTAACCCTCCTGCTGACAGCAAAGCCAGAGGGTTACGACTCAAACTCAAACGGCAATCAGGTCCAACACCAGTGTTCTCCACACAAGTTAAATTGGGAGGGTGGGCCACCCTCCTAAAATTTAGGCTGCCCTTCTAAAATTATTGCCGGCCCTGCCCAAAAAGGACAAAGACTGAAAGAGACCATTTTTAGACTGCATTTAATAAGATCAAATGAGTACCTGACAAGCCCAAACTGACTTCAAAACTACAGCATCAGAAATGCGATCGTAAACAAACATTAATTAAAACACGATGTACACACGGCCACATGGTTCGTAGTGCACCCACACCACCCACACCGTCGACGTCACCGCTAGAGCATGGAAATGCCCACTGCATGCACAGTGCATAAATAGTCCGCACGCTGTGATTGGCCGTTGATAGACTCCAACACAATACGCACGTTCACAAACTTAGAAAGAATTGCCACACAGTGTGCCGCACGTAGGTACAAAAATGTACAGCCTCAAAGCCTATTCAAACACGTCGACTTTTGCCCATTGAGGGCGTGCGCGATGTGGGGCAAAGTTCATTGATAAATAAATTGCTTGGTGCGTTACCGAACGTTGAATCTCGATCATTTTATTGCAAACGAAGTTCTTAACGACGGAACCGCTAATCACTAATTCATGAAAATGGGTTTGGATGGAAAAAGTATTATTTAGGGCCATAAATTTGGGGATAAGAACGTCCAAAATGTGGGGGTTTTGGGGTTGTTGTGTATTTGCACACGAAGAAGGCCGTCCGATCACCCGCTTTCTAAATTCTGATGTGCGGCATGCCGATCAATTATCCTTTTGAGGTTATTGGCGCGGCGCACAAAGCAAAATGTATAACAAATTGTAGTCATATCAAAATGGAAGCCATTTTGATTACGTCATGCCGCCCTCCTAAAAAAAAAGTCTGTGGAGAACACTGCAACACGAACAATTTCGACAGCTAGTCAACAGTTTTGCTCCATTTTTACCACTTTCAAAAATTATTGCACAAATTTTAGGAACACGAACTTGATCCACAATGTCTTATGAATCCTTTTTTAGCACCATTGAGTTTGAAGAAAAATGACAAAAACTTACCAGATCCTGGAGCAAAACAGTCACAAATTTTCCGGTTGAAAATTTGGACCTGAGTTTTATCGCCTGTTTTTTGACTTCCCGATATGTTCAACGCTTTATGTTTTGGTCACAACGCGCTGAACTGCAGGTACCTGCTGCCAAGCCGAGTTGGACTAAACCATTCTGTTAAAGGGGTGTTACAAGGCAGTACGGCTGAGCGTGCACGCTATATGAGTGAACGGCGGGCATTGTAAACGGACAGCGCACACGCATTGCCGCACTGCCTTGTAACACTCTTTTAACAAAAAGGTTTAGTCCAACTCGGCTGGTACCTGCAGTTTAGCGCTTGGTGACCAAAACATACAGCCTTGCGGCCATCGGGAGGAGGGTTACGTTATCGCAACTATGCTAACCTGTGAAATAGGCTTGATTGTTAGCATAGAATTCCCTGCTTTGGTAAGCACTGATTCTTTGCTTACAGTAAGAGCCAGAGCCATGAAATTCGGCCCAGGTAAGTCAGTCCATGTGAATGAAAGCAACAGTTTACACAAAGTCTGGGCTTCATACATGTGAGGGGCAAACAAACGAAACATAAGTTGTTTGTATGAAATTAAAAGTATTTTTCTTGTCACCATTTTTTAGTATTATTTTCCAGAGAAGAAATTTGGTATTAATTGATGATAATTCTGCTTGTTTTATACTTCAGGCTACTACCGATGATGTAAACCCCAAGGCATACCCACTTGCCGACCCGAATCTGAGTAAGACAATCTTGGATCTGTTGCAACAAGCCTCCAATTACAGTCAGCTGAGAAAAGGAGCAAATGAAGGTAAATTTGTTGGTGATTTTTAAATGCAGCCCAACCCGACAATCAAAAAATCTTGAGCAGAGAGCAAACTCACTCTTTCTTTGTTTTTTACATGTAGGTTACTTTTTCTTTTAATTGAGTATGATGAATTCTGTATTGCAGAGGTTTTGATTGCATTCAAAATAAAGTGTAAATGTATCAATGGTTTGCTCTAACTTTTTAATCAAATAAATATATTTCTGTGACACAATTTTGGCACACAGGATAAACTTACAACTAAATGTAACTGACACACAGACATTCATGATGATGATTCTAGTGCTTGAATCACATAATTTTTATTTCCAAGTTGGAATCAGCCATCAATACATTCTGATAACAATAATACTGTAAGCGGTTCAGTGCATAATACTATAGAGTCTCTATAATAGGCTTCTGCAACTAAAAAGACGGGTTTTAAGTTTAGATTTAAATTAATCTAGCGTGGTACAGTCTTTGACATTGTCGAGAAGAGAGTGCCATATGCTGGTTTGCAGTCATGAGCATGAGTTGTTTCACCAACAGCTCTCTGCTAACCACACTAGGTAGTCTGTTCCTCCGTTCAAAATATCATATTCATACCCTCATACAATACAATTTCTATATCTTCAGCCACCAAGACACTGAATCGTGGTATTGCTGAGTTTATCGTCATGGCTGCAGATGCAGAACCTCTTGAGATTCTTCTTCATCTCCCACTACTCTGTGAAGATAAGAACGTACCTTATGTCTTTGTAAGATCCAAGCAAGGTCAGTGTTATAATTGCGAGTGTATTTGTGTCACTCGTCCTAATTCGGCATATACTTGCATCCGTGGCCACCTCATCCTTACAGGAACACGTTGCCTTAGATTGGACGAGTTGGTCTATAATAAGCGTTTGAAACCGTTTGTTATGAAATGCATGGTTAGAAAGATGTTTTAAGAGTAGAATATAATGATCCACACAAGTATCACTCAAAATGACGAGGTAAAAAGAAAACCACACAACTTTGAGGCATATTTGTGTAGCTCATTGTTTTCTACTTTTCCAACATCTTTCTACTCACATGCATTTTATAGCAAACAATTAAAAACGCTTTTCAAAGACCAACACGCCCGATCCAAGGCAACGTGTTCCTTTAATTGTAGGGGTGGGGATTCCTGTAGTCCTAGCCATCACTTATTCTCTATCAGTCGCCACTTTGCTCAGCTTTTTCACACTTCTACCTCTCCACTTTGCCACATTGCCTATGCTACGCAGCTTAGGGTTGCCGCAGTTTGAACCCGCAGGCAAAGACCACTGAGGTAGATTGTTTGATCTTCTCAGTAAGATTTGTTTTCTCTGGTGCAGTGATAGAAGAGGCACATGTGTTAGCCATGACACAAGGTTGTTCAGTTTGTGGGTTCATTTAAGAAAATAGAAAATAGATTTAGCTGCTGCAAACAACTTACCAGCCAAGAGGACTGAGGGTATAAATGCAAAAAATAGTTAATGTCCTGACATCTGAAACAAAACGTCAGACCATTAACTTTTTTTTTGCATTACAAAAAGTAGATGACAGAAAATAAATTTGCTGTACTGTCTTCTAATTTTGCTACATTTATTTATTATTTTCAGCTCTTGGCCGTGCCTGTGGAGTTTCACGACCGGTTATCTCCTGTTCGGTAACAACAAACGAGGGCTCGCAGTTGAACTCCCAGATCGAGTCAATCCGAAAGAACATTGAAAGATTGTTGCTGTAAAACAATTAGGATGCTCCTCGCCATGAACACAGCGAGTGTCTTCTTTAGTATCGACTCTAGCTGACAACCAAACAACCTTCTCGGATCCATCTGGTTTCTTTTAGTTTCATCACCACACAACCAAACCAGCCTTGCCCTGGCTTCATGTGGTCTTGAGTGGCAGCCAATACTTTTTATTAATTTCTAATCATTTGGGGGCAGCATTTCAGACAAAATATATAATCAAGATGGCATTCGAAAAGATATTGCACACATGCTTTTCAAAGTCATTACCAAAGTATGACCGCACCGTAAGGTTATAAGTGAAAGGGTGCGATTGAAAAGTTTGATAGTTTTTTTATATCATGAACTTTATCTGTAATTTTAAGTGTTTTATGTTAGGAGCACAACGAAAGAAGACCAGTTATAATTTACTTTACAATTTTACAAACGGGTGTTTCTTATTCGCGAGAGGGAGTTGTGATACCAAAGGGCCTCCTCTAGCACACTGCAAATGGCTTTGTGCACGCACCTTCGCCGAATTTCATAGAGCTGCTTAGCACGGCGAAATTGTGCTGACCAGAAAATGGTTGTGAGTCAAACTGCCATATCACATGTACAATTTGTGACTGGTATCCAGCTCATTTTTCGCTGTAAGCACCATTTTCTGATGAAGCTGCGCTATGAAATTGGGCCACTTCAATGTTTGGGCTCAGTTACCATGACATTTAAGTTGGAAGGAATAGGAAACAATATCCACAAGGTTCTTTTTAAATATTATTTTATTTTTAGGTTTTATTGTGCCTGTTATAATAAGTGGATCTATTATAATGTTATTTTGGTACTCCAGCTTAAAAATCATGAGTTGTACTTTGTAAAAAAAAAAAATCCCCCAAACCTGGATGTATCAATTTTAAAGTGTTAATAAAACAGGCTTTATATAAAAACAAACAAAAACAAGCAACATTTTGGTATTTTATTTTGATGTTTTCTTGTACTTTCTATTATATTTCAATAGTTATGTGTTCATTTGATAGATTAATCATCCCTATGAATTGTTTCTGACATGACTTGAGTAAAACAGATCAACAGTATGAAGACAAGTGGTTAGACTGCACTACTTGCAATCACGAGGTTGTGGGTTTGAATCCCACCAAGCTATATTTTACAATGACTAAATGTCTAGTTACTGACTCACAATTTCTTGATTTGCGCAATTCATAATCATGTTGAACCAATGTTTGTCAAATACGAGAGAGATTGACTGTTGCCAGCGTGTTGTTAATGTCCGCTTTTAAAATTGCCATCCTAAAAAAAGAAAAAGAGATCCTGTTTTTTTAGAGGATTCCCTTTTTTAATCGATTTAGAGAAAACAAATACCACTGAAAAGTACGACCGTGACAGTGTACATGCACATACAAAAAAATTGCCGACGGGAAGTTCTTCTAATCAACTAAACAAACCATGGCTTGATGGACTGCCGAAGAACACTGCGTTCGATTCAAGCGGCTGCAATAATTCGTCCCCAACAACAACAGTCACACAAAAGCGCCACCTGTTGAAATATGAATGTCAATCTCATTCCAGTGGGGGTGTTACATTTTTCTGCCTGTTATTTCAAGAGCAACTTTAATAAGATTAATTATGTAATAATCTTAACGATGCAATAATAACTCAAAGTGTGTACTTTATGTATTAGATTTAACTTTTGTTCAAATTCCATTTTTATTTATGGAGGTAGAACTTTCTTCTTCCACGCTAGAACCCAATGGAAAACACCCCCACTAGTAAATAGAACAGCCCGCTGAGTAGAGAAAATTGTAACCACGGGCTAGATTATTTGCATGCTAGCTTTCACCATCTACACTGCACTACTCGGGAGTCAAGATCAACAATTTTTTGGGCCAGGATTTCAATAATTAGGTAGGCCAATGTTGTTTGAATGAGCAGGAATTTACTGTTTCTGGTGCCATAAAAAGGCTGAAGGAATTATGAGAATGTCTGCTCGGTCTGCTCATTTTCTTCATCGTCTGCTGTAGTCTTCTGTGGATGCGTTTGGTCGAAATTGTTTTGACATCTGGAACGAAGTAAGTTGCTATTTGCTTTTCTGTGTAATGTAATGAAGTGTTTGTTTTTTGTTTTTACAATGTACTTGTTGTAATGTATTTAATAAAACAATAACATTCAATACATAAATGCAATAACATCGCGTCAGTATAGGCATGCAGTGCACCTATATATTTACATACATTTTTAAGGCAAATAAAGTAACAAGAAGTATTGTTTTGTGTTACCATTTTATAATAAATATTGGAAAAGTTTCCGTATGGCGCCACAACTTTTTCACTCGATATGAAATAATATAGTATCTAATTTACCTCAATTGAGATGTCCCTTTTTGTAAAAACGAGTTAAAAAATGGTGGCGCCATACGGAAAGTTAACCAATCTCTCCGCAATTCCTGCGATATTCTTGCGAGACTGCTGGCCCTGGGTGACTACTGCTCTCATCACGACTACAGTCCCATTTTGGTTAACCCGGTTTGCATCCTTAAAATTTAATAATGCAAACTGGAATAACCCAAAATGACATTTGTTTATTTGTTTATGGCTTGACATTTTTCGATCCTAGGCAGGGCCTAGGAGCCCTAGGCTAGCCAGGGGTCGAAATTAAGTGTATTTCCATGGTAGTCAGCAGGGCTAGTGACCAATAATTTTTAGTAGCCCTGATTAGATTTTGGTAGCCCGAAAGACACATTATATGTCTCGCGTCACGACTCAAACTTTACAATACACCAATAACATAGTTCTTTATTGTTTGTGATGATGATTTTTGCATTATTTTTCCACTAGCCCGTCGGGCTATAAAACTGGAAAAATTAGTAGCCCGGCTGTAAATCTGGTAGTCCCGGGCTAGCGGGCTAGTGGCAATTTCGACCCTTGCTAGCCTACTTACTTTTTCTATGTATATGGACTAGTGAAACGACAGGTAAATAAATTTGCAGGAATTTTACTGTTGCTGGTCACCTACTCACTGGTATTGTTAGGCATCACCATCCACTCTGAGACCGGAAGATGGAGGGTTTAAAAGACTGCGATCATCGCAATTACACAGACTATTGCTCACCAAGGATTCAGCTTGACCACAAAAGTAGTGCTAGGCTGGTCATCTTTATGTGTAGGAGGTCTCACTTTTAGATAGGTAGTGGAAGAAAAGATTCTTTTAAGAAAAGGAGTGCATTTAATTTAATTAAAGGTAGTGTCCTAGAATATATTGTGTTTTATCAGCATCATGCTGATAATCAAAACTATCAAGTATGTTTCAATAAATATCGACTGTGGAAAATTGTCTTGGTATTTTCATTGAAGCGTCAAATCCAGATCCACATCTGGTGACAGCGAGGTGACAGCATTCACAAATTGACCCCTAATAAAAATTGATTCCCAAGATTCTAATTTGTTGACTTTAAAATGCATTTATTGTGTAATAATATCACAGGATGCGTAACATTTTTATAACAAGCCTTCGGATAGAAGTTACACACAATTTGGGGATCCAACCTACTAAGGGGATATGTGTCCTTCTAGCAGAACAATTCACTTTCCCCAGGAAAAATATTGAAATGAACTCACTGTTAAATGCAAATTATTTTTCTCATTGGAGACTGCCCCCGGTGACATGACCCTTAAGTGAAAAATAATTGCATAGCAACCATCAAGCCTGCCTTGAAACGAAATTCCACTGACCTCTTTTGTTTATTTTATACAAAATATTTAAAAATGAAGAAATGTAAACACTGACTGCATGAACTGAAAAACAGTTGACACTCCATATGTGTAAAAGGACCACAAAACATGGTGAATAGGCCTACTAAATTGGATCCAGGACTAAAGCAAATAGCATGGTACTCCATTATACTGTACTGCCAGTTAGTCTGTGACTGACTCTCTTTCTGCTTGTGGTACGAGTATAAGCAGTGCTGGTGCAAGCTGCTACACATGCATGCAGTTATAAAAGGTTTGCTGGCCTAATATTTCACAGAGGCCATTGACCGCTGTTGCCCTGGTATTGGGCATTGCCCTCAATGTGGTGTCCCTTCAACTGTCCCCTATAGACTTTAATTTTCCAATGGAAGTGCTCTTTTGCAAAATTTAAATGATCAGTTGCTCTTTAAAAGATGAAATTCCAACCCTAAATCTTTGTTGCACTCGCATTGATTGTAAATGCTTCCAATACAACAAAATATTAACATCTACTGGGGCCCACGTTTTGCCTTTATATGACAATAAAGAAATAATCTTTTCAGAGTTATTGTATGATTAGCGTGTCAAAAACCTGTAGTGCTTGTGAAGCTTGACTGAATGACTTCTATACCCTCACTTCATAAACAAACTTTTCACTTCCATAGAATATCGGGAAATATTTGAACCTTTATTAAAAAGCAATGGCGTGCATTTTAACAACCATTGAATTCTGTTGAGTCCACATTCCTTGTTGACATTGATCTACATTGTTGTCTACATTGTTGTCTACATTGTTGTACAGCTTGTTGTCACACAGAGATGATTTGGTTCAGAAAGCCTGCGGTCTGAGTGGTAAAAATGTATAAAAATTTGCTAGGAAATATGCATGGACGGGATATAGGATAGGTCTGTTTTTCCTGTACAACAATGGCTATAACAAAAACGAACGAATATTGTGTCAATCCAAATGCTCACTGATAAAGTAAAAATTTCACAGTGAAATGTTATTGAATGCTTTAGTATGTTACTTTCTAAGCATTCAGGCCATTGTACTATTGAAAGGGCCCTATGTAGCACCAAGGCGTTTTCTCCTTACCTTTGTGAACAATTAGCATAATTGATTATCATACATTATGTTGAGTAATCTTCCCAAAAAGTATTGATGTGTTTTCATTTGCAGCCCTGTCAGCAGATGCTGACACTTTTTTGAATAGTCCCATTAATATTGTACACACTGGTCAGATCACATCCTAAGCTAGACCATGCTATATTGTCCTACATGCGTGTCAATGTCAATCAACAAGGGTCAGTGATTTGCATGGTATAGAAAGGGGCAGGTCAAAACCGCAGCACTTTGTGTAAAGAAACTGTATGCCATTCAATGGTATTCAAAACCAAATTAAGTAAACAACCTTTCAAACATAAACCCAGGCAACACCTGGATATTTGAGCAACACATTTGGATAAAAATATTTGTGAAAAATGCAAGATTAAACCCTCTCATCTTATGAAAAAACATTGTCAGTTTCTCTATGGGTGTACTGTAGTGCTGCCAGTAAACCACAGGGGCATTGCAACCAAACAGGTCCCATGAGCAGTGTTAAAAGCAGCAAATATTGCTTTAAAATAGTTTTCTGCTATAAAGCACAAATGAGCAGGATACCACATGTGGTTGTTTGGCTTGTAGCCTAAATTCTAGTAAACTAGTTTGTTAGGCTTAGCAACTGTTTTTGCTTAAAAGCAGATTGGGCCCAGGGCCCTCACTTCAGGCATTCCTCCATGCTCCAGGGTTCCTTTTAACAAAAGAACTTCAGAGAGAAGTACCGGTAGGTCCTTTTTCGATGCTAACGAGTTGTCTTTTGAAAACCGATATTATGGTCAGCACAAACTGTGATAAACTAAAACAACAATTACACATGTAGGCCCTAAAGCTTTTAATGTGGTTTTGAATCCTTGTATCAGTACATTTGCTTTTAATGTTCAGTACACAGGGGCAGTAATAGAGAAGGCCCAGTAATCACTTTACACACAAGGGCGTAGCTTACAATCAGCACAAAGCCTGCAGCTACTTCCCAATAAGGATTGAGTGGGTGTGTTATGAATGCAGCGTGTGTATCGCGCGCATCATGTGTGTGTGGGATTCTCTAGCCCTGACCTGCTCTGTAACCTATTTTGTGCATCCTGTGTAGGCATCACACCTCGCGTAGGCAGTTGTGTTCATGGGATTGATACATGCTCAGTCTAAGCATTGCAGCTCTGGTGTTATGTATGGTTGGGAGGGGTGTGTGCGGCAGCAGTGAAACTGGGAGCATCTGTGTGTGAAGATGTAAGGCAGAAAATTTGATGAATTTTAAAAAATTTTCTGTGGAACCTCATTTGGATCAAGTCGCCATTTGTTTGTAAGTGCTATATAAATCTTTATACTTGTCTGTGGTTTATTTGATACCATGGACACAGTGTGTGTTTTAATATTTCATGTTTTCATTTAGGGATTTGTTTATCTTTAGATAAAGGTATGTGTGGTGCACACCACATGTTTATTATAAACACTTCATCACATGTATCACTGCCTAATTTCTTTGTGAATAATTAGCATGGTGGTTGTAACTGATGCTTTAACTTGCATGGACATTGCATTGTGAAAACTGTGCTTTTGGGAAAATTATTCACTGTTTTATTTTTAAATCCTTAAAAATGATAGTCTTATACCTCAGCATTTTCACTGGGCCAAAAGTATTTTTACAAGAATATTTTTTTTTATTGGGCTGGTGACTTTGAAAAATCTAAGAACACATAACTAGTAAACCTTCCTAGAAAATTCTGTTAGCTTGGAAAAAAACTCTTGCCATTGGTTCAATGGGTATTTCAAGCCCATGTTATACAAGGACTTCCAACAAGATTTTATTTTAATGATAAACCAAATATTTGACACAATTATTACATGTACAATAGATCTAGATACAGCCTTGTATGCAGCATCAATGCATTGAGATAATCAATTAATAGTGAATCATTGCCTGTCGCCACACTGACTGATCATTAGCTGAGCTTATGATGCAGATCATTTCAATTTATGGATTGCACAATTCTACATCTAGAGGTATATCTAAAAGACCATAGAGGTACAAGAGTATAGGACATTGTCTATGAGGGATTGCCTAACATCACAAGGCCGGATGGCCAGTTCAATGTGAAGGCTATCTAAGCTTGGGCGATATCGATTTATTTTATTCACGATATATCGCCGACAATATATCGCGATATGCGCTATAATCGCGATTATTTAAATTTGACATCATCAGTCTTCAAACTCCCAGTGAAAGTTGTAGAAGAGACAGTCATAGCATAAGAGAGGTGTTCTAATGACCTATTATTCTGGTTTTACTCCAAACCTATGGGGTGCAAGATGTCTCAGCTAGGAAATACATCGCGATATTGCGATACTTGATTGATATCGCGATATATCGCGATATATCGCGATATAATAAATATCGATATTTCGATTAAAACCAATTCGATCCGATATGGAAATCGTTTCCAAATTAATATCACGATATTCGATAATATTGTGGTATCGCCCAAGCTTAAGGCTATCTATTGATTTTAAGCTTACTATTGATGGGCTATCGACCCAAATCAGCAATCGTTCCCAAGTTGTACAGAATACATACCGGTACATTGTTTGTTTGTTAGTCAAAATTATCTGATTACAATAAATTTCATAAATTTATTTTTAAAAAAATAAAGAATTTAAAACTTTTAGTGTGCAATTATCCTGTTTTATTTGATGCTACTTTTCACTTGTTGGTTTCTCAATTTATTTTAAAAGCTTTTATATGCCTAATATACATGTAGTGCAACCTGCTTCAAAGCATTTTTGTTTAAAACGTGTGTGTTTTAATTATTTATGTCTTGTTAAAAATATTCTAAGAACTATCCTGTCTGTGCAGTCATTGAGCCACACATGGAGGAAGAAAAATACATCCTTCATGGTCACACGTATGCATGCATATTACAATAAATGTATAAAAAATGTTCGCTATTGCATGCTCCAAAAGTGGCACATAACATTATTATGATGCCATTTATGTGTGTAATTCTTTTTTTAAATCAGAAATGTCAACGTTCAAAAGCATGTCTTATGAAACACTTATGAGAAGACCTTAGGACAATGTCACACAGGGCATTTTTCAGGCAAGCAGTTCCAGGCAATCTCCAAGAAAAAAAGGCATTCACATTTGAATTTTCACATATTTTTCTTGGGGATTGTATTTATAAATACATTTTCCAAAAGATCAATCATCACTACCAAAGAGGTCTTGTAAAGTTGTAGTATAAAATGCAATGCGGTAGTTGCCTCCGAGTTGCCTGCAAAAGTTGCCTTGACTTCTGTGACAAGTTAGACTTTTAAGTAGAAGCCAGGTCTGACTATCAAACTTTTCTTGCATTTAAATCATCCAAGAAAAAGTAGCTTAGTATGAGTCTCTGGTGATCAGTGGAGGAAGGAGCCAGTTTGTTTTAAGTGGGTGTGGCTTACAGACAGTGTACATGTAGTTGTGTCACACTTCCAACCTGTGTACTCGATGGTTTTTCAGGGCTCAGATTTGGGGGTAAACCACATTACTGCAGGGCTTGTGTAGGCTCAAAATGTTTTACTTGACCAACAGTTTGTTATATACAAGTCCAGAATCAAAACCCAATCCACAATCAAGGCTCTGGTCTGAGGTGGGATACGAACCAACTTTTACAGAGGTGAAGGTGAAAGGCAATGCAAGAAACTGCTGAGCCAACAAAAAAAATTGAAACGAACCTGATTAAAAACTGTGAATATACAACTTGGCAAATAAAACAGACACTGAATTTGAAAAAAACGTTGTAGACACAGGAAGCCAAGTTATTATTAATTCAGGGAATGGCACCCAATTTATCAAGGTCCCGGAGTGTTGGCTTACACACTTCCTCATATCAAGTTCAAGTGTAATGTATCCCTGCATACTTACAAAACCTAAATGATGATAATACAATTGTAGTCAAAATCCCTAAGTGCAGCACCTGACGATTGACTTACATGGAAGTCCAAGCTCTGTGCATATCGTTTTTTTTCAAAAGCAGGACAGTTCTTTTCAGAGCTGAGAAGTCTCCCGAATTCTGAAAATCTACTCTGCGGTAGTATATATAAAGAAAGATAGTTCTCTAAAGAACAGAATCTACCTGGCAAGCAGATTTAATGTACACACGGTGTTTCTGCAAACCAAATATTGAAACCTCACCATGCCATGCCTCAAATCCCTTAACATATACCCTTCATATTGTGTGTATGAATCAAAAGTAAAAATACATAATTGCCCTACATAAAATTATTTGAGTTGCAGGCCTGATTATGAAAATCTGTTTATTAAGGCAATAGTGGGAAACCTCCCCACGCCCAGCTGGTCATTGTCTTGGTGTAGACTGTTTTGGTTCCCTTCGAAATGGTTTCAATAGAAATTGAAGTTTCCCTATTAATAGTGGTTGCCTTTTTAAAGAAAAAAAGCTGCCTTGCTAAAAACATGTACAACAATGAAGTACAGTCCAGCAATGCAATCCAATTTCTGCGGGGTAAGTGTACAATGTATCACTCACTGAGGCACAATCTCAAGCCCACACATTTTTCTTTTAGTGCATTGTTAGTTTCTATACATTTAGGCGTGATTACAAGTGCAGTTTCTTGCAAAGACAGTTCTGCATGAATTAGTTTAAAAACCAAAATACACTGGCAACAGGGCCGACTGCTACGGTTGGACCACTTTCTTTATGGTTGGACTATTAGGCTTGACCATGGCATGGTTGAACGCTTGGTGCACAACTCTTTAATCATCAGTTGCCTGTGTGCTTTTAACTTAAATCTTATGATCGATGAACGATTTGGGTGTCATGTATATTTGTAAAAGTATTTTGTGTGGGCTAAAGGGAAGTAGAGCATACACAACAAAGTGCCCAATTTAACTACCCCAGAGCACAAACAGGTGCACACACTGTACCTCTAGCAGCCAGACTACTCTTACTGGGCTAAATGCACCCACCAAGCCTTTGTTTTGGGGCGTGGCATTTTTATTTTGCTTAGTAAAAGAAACATGTATGAGGGACAGTACAATTTTTACTGGAACATTTCAAGTAGCACTTTATCAGATAAAGACCAATGGCATGGAGGCAATTGCCTCTAGTGCCTTCAAGAAGTACCTTGGCTGGTTGTGCCAACTCTTCACAACCCCAAGCATTACAGTTATAAAAGTGTTTTACCTCTCCGTGCATGCTATGTATAAATTTATTTGGCGTGGTGGACAGCATACGTGCAACTGAACTATAATCATTGAAGTATCGGTTGCCTAAATTTAAAGCTGGGCGGAAATATGTGGTAAAAAAATCTAAAATTTTACACATTTATGTGTAACAAACAGCAGCTTGGTGTTTACTTTTAAGCGTTTTTGTTTGTATCCTGCTGAACATTGAGCTCACCTGCTTTTGAAGTTTCTAACAATTCAGGAAAGATAATCTAAATTATACATCTGTAGGCCTCTTTCAAATAGTTTCAGTTTACAATGTTCTCTATAAGTGTATGTCTTCAGAGCATATAAGTGTATGTCTTCAGAGCATGACATTCAAATTTGAAGCAGTAATGTCTGAAATTTCCCAACATCAATGCTGCTGTGAATTCTTCCTAATAGCTTGGTTTGTAATTTTAGGATTGGTGAAAAGCCCCAAGATAAAACATTATGGGAAACACTTGCTGGTCACCTGCCATGAAGTGGAATGATAATGACTCCCAAAGCAGATAGTGTTTCACATTCCTCCCATTTTAAATTTCACAATATTAATGTGCAGTATGGAATTTTGCTTTTTAAAGTGTAGCGCTCAGCGTGGCAGTATTTCTACCCTATTAATGCAGATACCTTGTCAAAATATCGAGCTGAATTCGTGTTTACAGCTAGCTATGTTGCATTCACGATCACACGAGGAAAACACAAATTAAATTCCTTACCTGTGGTCAAAGTATCAAATTTAGCAGCGGAAATGTTCACAACTAACTTGTGAAGTTAGCAGCGAAGTGAGCTACCTTTTGCGTGCACACGGTCAAAGTTTTTTGCTGTAAGCTACATATAGCAGCAAAGTACCCTTTGGCTGTCTGCATGTAGTTTTAAATATTTATTTAGAATATACAGTAATTAGCCAAGCTATTATCACTTCCAAGAACCATGAAAACAAAACTGACTCAAAACTGCAAGGGTTGTCTCAAGGGCTCAATTTCATAGAGCTGTTTTTTAAAGCACTAAAAGTATCTAAGCACAACAAAATTGTGCTTACCTGAAAAAGGCTACCAGCCAAACTACCATATCACATCTACATTTTATGACTGGCATCCTGCTCATTTCTGCTTAGCAGTCAATTGTTTAATATTGTTTGGTTTAAAGGGGTGCAAGCAAATGATAAAAAGCTTCTCTCATCTAGCTTGTGTCAGGAGTCCTTGGGGCCCAACTGATGACTTTTTCATGCCCTTAGAGATTATTTATCAAGATGCTTGGAAAGAAGGCAAAGAACCTTTTAAAAACATATTGATGAATTCTTAAGATTGCAAGGATACAAGTCATTCTCCCCTGCAAAGATTTGCGATACGTGACGCGTAGTTCAGTTATTTCACCAGTTCTGAAAAATCTTACGCATAGCTGGCCTCTGGACTTGGCAACTCTGTATTTTGCCTGATGTCCTCGGCTTAGTCTTTCTAAAGGCTACAATGTAAATGACAACAACAAGCCCTTTTCACACGAAGACAAATTAATGTCCCTTGCTACAAATGTGATAAACATCGATTGCCTATTATTTGTTTTCAGCATGATTTGGACTGTCTAATCATTGTTGTCCTTTCACACGAAGTACAATTAGCAAAATTTCACAACCATGCTAAAATTAAAAGCAAGGGCCCCCTGCTACAGTATCCACATTGAAAGAATTCAAGTGGAAAAGGAGTGATGTACAGTTAGTAGCAGAGTGCAGTCAGATGAAGCTCACGATAAACAAATATGAGGGACCATTAAGGAAACAAAAGGGGTAGAAAAACTATTTTTTGTTGATTGTGTTCATTGGAAAAGATAGTCTACACAAAATTGTAAGGGTAGGCTCAGAAAGCATTTGTGGCTACACATGCAATCACAGTGCGAAAATTCTCTGGATAAATCTTCACATACGTGCTTGTTGGTTGGACATGTTTACAGTTATAATTGTACAATTCATATCAAAGAATTTTCGGCATTAATGATGTACAATTGAAATTCAGTGGGGCTTGAAGCTGAGTCTACATAATATTGTGTAATTCATCCCTGTGGGCTAAACACAACAGTGAATACCACAGTTGGGTCTATACATTATAACACAAGCAATTAAGAATCAATACTATGCCATATTTTGCTTTCCGGTTTATGCTTTTGCTCTTGAAGTTGCACCGCATTGTATTATTGACCGAACTGCCAACAGTGTAAAAAAAATGATTGATTATTTCAATTCCGAAATCCACTATTGTGTCTAGTTGCTGGAAAAAAGTGCATTCTAATATTTGTGTTATTTACATTGGAATTTGTTGTGTCGAAGTTGGTATGTACATATGTGTAGTTAACGGCAGTTGCCAATTAATACCCATCCATGGCCATTGAAAAGAGTTATTCTTTGTGGCGCTAAATCAAGGCCATTGTTTAGGTTGAGTTGTTTTTTTGTTTTTGCATGCCGCTAATACAAATACTGTTCTGGTCACGTAATCAATATGTGTACATTACTTAGTACACAAATTGTTGTTATAAATTTGTCATTTTCAAGTCATCATTTGCCACTCAATATCACCATTTAGCGCGCACAAAATCTTTTCAGTTGAAATATTTTGCTATGCAAAAGTGCTGGATAAAAGCGTTCATCCCTGATAGCACTGGTCCAGGCATACCAACTTTGTAAAAAAGTCTCCACTGTGAGTGTGCACAAGGTATCATACCGGGCTGATAGTGATACACGGGAGCTGATGGTCGATCTGCACTGTATACTCACTTTACTGATTTCTGTGAAAACACCTCGGTCAAATCACTTGGGTGTGGTTCGAACCTTTGTATTGCTAGAGCAGATTCTATAGACTGTGCAAGTCTCGCGCAGATTTGAACTTCCGGGACCATTGTGGTCCCAACCTTATGGAGTTTTACGTTTGGGAGATTTTGTTTCGTCCATTACTTTAGTCTAGTGTAGTTTATGACCATAAAAATGACATATGTTGTTAAAAATGTAATACTAATTAACAACATATATAAAAGTAAAAATAAAGTCAACATTATAACGAAGAAAAACCGATATTTAAACTTGACCTCAGGTCAGGTTAGTTGTAAAAAATTAAGAATTTGTGCCCATCTCCGATCAAGAAACTTACGCAGACGCTTGTTTTGGCCGCGCGGGGTGGAAAGCCTTTTCATTGGTTGCTTGGGCGTCGGCTTCCTCTTTAAAATGCGTCACGCGTTTATCTAACGCCCTTGCGACTATCGTGCGTCCGCGTATAAACCAGCTTTTAGTAGTTTCACATTCGGGCGTAGATTTACAAAAGGGGTTTCAAATCATTTAAAATCAAACAAACATCCTTGTCCCAGAGTTTTACTTGTGTCCATACATAGACTTTAACTGATAATTGTGTATTTGTTTAAAAAGCTAAAACTTATTTAAACAAGCTCTAATGGGTATTTTTGTTGTTCAGATTCGGCATTAAGAATAAATTAAAGCAAAGATGTGATTCACAAAAAAATAAAGTTCTTCAGTTGTCGTGTTTTCTCGCTCCGGTGCGCGCGAGACTTGCACAGTCTATTGCTAGAGCAGATGTCTTACCACTAGACCACTGAGCTACAAACATGTAGCCCGGTGGAAGAGGCTGTTTTGAAATTAATATCAATTGTTTGCTTTTTTCTTTTGTTTGCAGAACTTCGTTGACTCAGTGAAGATTCATGCTGGAGACTGATTTCAAAGTTGTGTGAAACTCAAGTCATCGGTAAGAATGGAGAACTCAACTAACCTTGTATGTGAGGGTCTGATTCTTCCGCTGACGGATGAATCAGGCTGGAGCTATGAATTCCGAGTGTTCATCTACCTCCTTGGTCTACTCTGGAGTTTCTTTGCCATCGCAATTATCGCTGATGTCTTCATGGTCGCCATTGAAGTCATCACGAGTAGGACTCAAAAACTGAAGATAGCCAATCCGGACTTCCCCGGTGGTGTCGAGGAAGTGGAGATCCGGATCTGGAACGACACCGTCGCTAATCTTACTCTCATGGCACTTGGGTCTAGCGCGCCTGAGATCCTCCTCTCGATTATTGAGATTTTCGGGAATGGTTTCTACGCCGGCGACCTCGGTCCCAGCACCATTGTTGGGTCGGCAGCGTTCAATCTTCTGGTCATCACGGCCATATGCGTCGCCTGTATACCGAAAGATGAATCGCGAGGGATTCATCGTATTAAGGTGTTCGCTACCACCACCCTCTTCTCCCTGTTTGCGTATATCTGGTTGTTTCTGGTACTGCAGATTATCTCGCCCAATGTCATTGAGGTGTGGGAGGCAGTGGTTAGCTTCATCTGCTTTCCCATCCTGGTCATTGTCGCCTACATGTTCGACAGGGATTTCTGCGGCATTAAGAGACATGAAAAAGATATGGAGCTTGGAGTGTGTGAGTATCTTTAAAACTTTGTTGTTTTGTGTGTGTGTTCCTCTTAAAATCTTCTGCACAATACATGTTTCAATTTGAAATGTTTTTAGGTATACTTAAAATCCAGGTCTGGGATTTCATCTTTGAGAGGACAATGCAAGGCCATTTCTTATTTTGCAAAAACAGGGCACCAGTGGAAAAACTGAAAGTTCATCCTACATGTCAGGCCTGGAATTAGGCCCTGGAGGCAATGGCCTACATTGCCCCTGTTTACCTGAATAGTGCCCTTCAAACATTTCCCATTGACTTTAAGATTTTCCAATGGAAGTGCCCTTTGCAAAATAAAAAATGGCCTTGCCCTTGACATTGGACACTATTTGTTATTCTCAAAGACCAGTCTTCTCACTTGTGTATCTCACCAGAGTATATGAAGGAAGCCGTCTTCTACAAGGGACTCTTGGAGTCCCGACTCCAAACTCGAGGCTCAATTTACTCAAAGAAAAACTCCCTTGGGGATGCACCCGTACCACAAAGACGGCCTTATTTAAATCGGGTCAGAAAAGCATTTTCTGCTTTGAATAATAATGAAACTGCTCCTTGAAAGGGGGAAGCCCTTGGAATTAATTTCATTCAAAGTCTGTTAGTGGTTTAATTTAGCAATGCTTTTTTGTTATGCTCTTTCGGAGGTTTCATTGGCAACTCGATGTGGAGTCATACTGTACAGTACCAGCTTTATGAAAGTTACATTGCTTTGACTGTTTTTTGTTAAAGATAGATTTATTCCAACCCTGTAATTTTATTATTTTTTGTTTTATTTTAGTAAAAACAATGAAGACGGTGTATATAAAAAAAATTAAAAAATTGCATGTCTTATTATTAGTACAGGCAATTATTTTCAACTATTATTGTAACTGTTTACATTTCAAAAAAGGACCTAAATTATTTAATTTAAGATAAATATTCTTTTAAATGTGTTGTGTACACCAGTCCAAAGCTACTTCTGTACCATGAGTTCAGGCCTCAAATTAACCCATACAATAGCTAACCCACAGCAATATTGCCTTGGTGCCCTGTGCTTTTGTTTTGCTGGCACAGAGCCCTCTGACAATGTTTCAAAACAAATTTTCTTTTTCCACATTTAAGAAGTGTGCCCCTCGCCAGAGGTCAAATTGCTGTGCCATGTCAACTTCTATGTAAAAATAAAAATAGAAACTTTTAATGCACCGGTATCCGCTGCAAGCGGCTCTCATCCTGGCGCTGCTCTACTAAAAACAACCAACACGCAATGAAAGTAGCATTACATATTTAGAAAATAGACTTAAACAAACTGCTTCTTTATGTAGATGAGTTTTTAAACTGTTCTTGAATATGCCAAGTGAGTTTGAAAGTTTTGCAGTTTCAGGTAGGGAGGAGAGTTCATGACATCTGTGCGTATACGTACAAACATACAAAGATGTACGTAACATGTACGTACAGCATCTGTAGGGTTGTACATGTGGTTATCTTGTCTCCCTGCCTACCATCAAGCAGACTAGTGGATCAATCTTTGTAATGCATTGTGTGTGGTGTATGCCTCGCCTCATGGAGACCATATTGATTTGTGCAAGGAGACTCCTCCCGATATTGATTTTGTTGCCATCATCAGTCTGCCTGCACACTGCAGACTGTGTGCATTCTGGATTATTGTCACAATGTATTATAGCCAGTTAGTGTTCTATTCAACACAGTGTGTATCAATGCTAAATTTCATTGAGCTGATTTTAAAAAGCACAAACCATGTGACTGGTATCCTGCTAACAAAATTACAAAAATAAGGTTTTATTTAAATAATAAATAACAAAACAAAAATTATAAAAATTAAAGGGAAATGAAGGTAGTGGTAGCATTTAAAGGCTTATTTAATAAAAACTGCATTAAGCTTTTGTAGCAACAGCTACTTCATCAGATGCAAGATGCAGATAGTTTTTATTTTTTTTTAAGTAATCATCGACCACTCATAAGCGACTCTTGCTCTTTCTATGATGAAATTGAGCCCAGGGCCCAATTTCATAAAGCCTGCCAGGACTTCATGTAATTTGCTTCAAAATTAAATGTCAGCTATTATAGACCTTTATCACGGTGTGGCCATCTTGATTTTTACTCCTTTCCAACTCATTGTAACCAAACTGAGACTTGACGAAATAATAGACTGGTGTCATGTTTGCGCAATGAATGTTAGCATTCATTACTCCTATTGGAAACAGGGAACATGACCATGATTGTGGCAGAGTAATGAAGGTCTATTGCTGTTTCAATCTACATGTAGGCAAACTTGCACTAAGTACTCCATGTAGCATTATGCAGTTTTGTATTCCTATAATGATAGAACCTGCTTGCATCCGTAAGAAGTCATTATAGTCACAGATCATCGCACACACACTGAGCTGCTTGCTCCAGTGATCCACCAGGGACGTGGTGCTTTGCAAATTCTACAGCACTTCAATTATCATGGTGGGTTTTCTCACTACGCTGAGCTGCTATAGAGTGAAATGAGATTGGCACTGGGAATAGGGGTCCCCTCATTGGTTTTCATTTCAGCTCTATAATCAAAATGGCACATGGGGGACTAACTTACAATGAAGATGTCATTGAGCATGATACATTGCTTGTTATCACCTGCGTTTAATTTCAGTAGGGCCTATGCAATTAATTATAATGCTCTGTGCTACCAATGCAACAGATTATGCAATATTGCCCCTGGTCATTTTTAACATTGTCACCACTGCCACAAACTTTTTGTTTAATTTATTGTTGGTTCTAAAAATGAAGACCCCCAAAAAGGGGGGGAAAGAAAGACAAATAGTAAACCGTTTAAAGGCAGTGGACACTATTGGTAGTTACACAAAATAGTTATTAGCATCAAACCTTATTTAGTAACGAGTAATGGAGAGAGGTTGATGGTATAAAACATTGTGAGAAACGGCTCCCTCTGGAGTGCGTTTTGGCGACCCAACCAAAAAGTGTTTCTGACGTCATAACCAAAACGGTAACCGAGCTCACAACTCGGTTATTGTTCAGTCTGAACAGCAGAACCAACGACCAACAACCGAAACAGTTTTTGGTTGGGGTCGCCAAAACGCACTCCTGAAGTGATGTAGTTTTTGAGAAAGAAGTAGTTTTCCACGAATTTGATTTTGAGACCTCAAGTTTAGAATTTGAGGTCTCGAAATCAAGCATCTGAAAGCACACAACTTCGTGTGATAAGGGTGTTTTTTCTTTCATTATTATCTCGCAATTTCGACGACCGAATGAGCTCAAATTTTCACAGGTTTGTTATTTTATGTATATGTTGAGATACACCAAGTGAGAAGACTGGTCTTTGACAACTACCAGTAGTGTCCACTGTATTTAAGGTCTTATAAACACATTTTGAAAGTTCTGGCTCTACAGAAGACCAGGGGACCAGAGGTGGATATTTTTACCAATTTTTTTTTATATAAATAAAAGCTAATTAAAACCCTAACACTAAACAGACTTTATAGCCCTGTGTGCTTAAAGGAACACGTTGCCTTGGATCGGTCGAGTTGGTCTTTGAAAAGCGTTTGTAACCGTTTTTTATAAAATGCATATGGGTAGAAAGATGTTGTAAAAGTAGAATACAATGATCCACACAAACATGCCTCGAAATTGCGTGGTTTTCCTTTTACCTCGTCGACTAACACGTCGGCCATTTATGGGGGTCAAAATTTTGACTCCCATAAATGGCCGACCATGTTAGTTCGCACAGCAGAAGGAAAACCACGCAATTTCGAGGCAAACTTATGTGGATATTTGTATTCTACTTTTAAAACATCTTTCCAACCATATGCATTTTATAAAAAACGGTTACAAACGCTTTTGTTTTGACCAACTCGTCCGATCCAAGGCAACGTGTTCCTTTAACTCATAGCCCAAATCCTCATACAAAATATTCTTCAGAAGTAGAGGCAAAAATACATAAATCCTTCAGGTTTTCCTCAGAATAATGGCCAAAATCCTTCTAAATCCTCTAGCTTCATCATCACAATCAAATCCCCAACAGCTCATATCCTTCAGAATCTCAGTTTGGCTAAGCTGTATTTTTTGGCCTAAATCCTTCTACATATTTCATATAGTCTCAGAATTCATCACTGCAATAACCTATCTTTCTGAAAGTTTGTACATACTCAGAGCCTTGAGTACCTAGTTTGGTAGATTCGTGCGCTATACATGTATAAGACTTTGATATTATTATTATATTTCCTCTGCTTTCAAAAATAAACAGATGGTAAGTGCTTGCTCAAAAAAAAACAGTTTGTAAAACTGCGCAGATAAATTTTTCACTTTTTAATTCAGGTCTTTTAAAACAATTTTTGTTCCAGTAAAAAAAAAAAGCTACAAGCCCTGCTCGCTTAAGTGGATTCTTCTCCTTTATTGTATATCAATTTGTAATCAATAAAAACAACAAGAGTGCCGGCATGTAAATCTGGAGGTCGTTGGTTCGAATCCCACTCGAGTAAATTCTTTGTTCAACCCCCCCAAAAAGAAATTTGTATAGTCGTAGTTTTAGCCCAAGTGATTATAGAGTTTGCAACTCATCCTCTGACAAAACTCCTGATGGTCACAGCATCTGAAGCTCCTTATAATCTCTCCAAGGATTATCTTGAGTCACCGATGTTAACGTTGTACGAAGTGCAAGGTGGTGAATAGTGGGTAATCGTACGCACAAAAAAGGTTTGTAATTACGTACCAAAAAGGTTGTACGTACATGTGTAATCTGAAGTACTTGTCTAGGTTTTGCAGACTCATATCCTAGCAACTGTAATAACATAAAGACCCGGCTTGAAGGTTAGAGGTGGGATGTCTGTGATGCCATTATGAAGGAAGATTGCTCCCACCCAGTTCCATTAGGTCGGATTATATCCAAGCACAGTGTATTATTAACGTAATGTATTATTATACAGTCACTGTCTGTTAAAGTGGTTTTAAAAACAAACGGCGCAAACACAACCTTTTGAAGCGTCATTGAGTTTGATTGTAAATGGAGTTTCTTGATCAGGAGTGGTCTCCAGAGTAATTGCTTGGCCAAGCAAAATTAATTGTTAAAAGTTATAAGAAAAATATTTATTTGCTGGATTTTTACATATTCTTTTAATTTACAATTTTGCGATTTATAATTTAACGCCCTTTTGATCATAGCAGATATGACATTGCAGTTAATGCCCTTCTAGCACTGAGCGGATGACAAGTTATATGGTTGACGACCAGGCAATCATTTCTTTTGAAAGAATTGGCGCTAAGTCCTAGTTGAGAACGAGTGATGTAAAAACATTTCTCCAAAGTTTAATATTAACTGGCTTCTAATACCAGAGCAGGGTTCACAGTGGAATGAAAATTCAATAGCACTATCAGGAACATATTTTGTATTCAACCCGGCTGGGGGCAAGCCATTTAGAACAGCAGCGCATTTAATAAAAGCATGCATACTGTACACCATTTCATGCATTGATATTAACCAGTGTTTACATATTTGTACCATGAACACGCCTTGTTCGTTTGTCACAGGATTATAAATAGTACTGTGGTTATAACGCTGATAACAGGTTTTAAGAATAAAGCGTGAAACTGGCATATTAAAGTAAAAGGAAACTGAGTCAAAAATAACTACAGGAGTTCAAGCTGTAATTGTATAATAACCTCCATGATAATGACTGTTCCTGTACATCATACCATGTGCTCAATGACTTGTCCATCGTCCAATAAGAAGATATTTTCCGGTCCCCTTTAATCTATTTACCCACACAAGCAATTAAAAGATTAAGTTTAACATATTATTCATGAATGCGGGAAGGCTAGCGTTATTTTGGGATTGCTAAGAATATATAATTGCGGTCTAGGTTTCTACTTCAACCTTGAGTTTAAAGCTTTTGAGAATAACTCAATGAAGTTATCAGGCCTGGAATTCATCTTTGAAAGGGCAAGGCCTTTTTCATTTTGCAAAGGGCATTTTATTTGTGATATCTTAAAGTCAATGGGAACTTTTTGAAGGGCCACCAAGGCCAAGACCTGCCGTCGATTTCACCAAACTCTTCCTAACTTAGGATTAATCTTAGGACTTACATGTAGGACGAGTTCAGTTCCGTATCCGAAGATGTTAGGATGCATTGAACCCATGCTATGTTAGGACGGGTTACTAGTCCTAACTCGAGATAGGATTAATCCTAGCATTTCGTGAAATCAGCTGCAGGGGGCAACAGAGGCCGTCCTCCGTGACTTGCATGTAATTCAAGGCCTGAGTTCTTGAATCAACACAGTTCATGGATGAGACGATGAATCTACGGCCAAGCCGACCCCTTTAAAGTTCATACTTATTGGGGGAGACAATCTATAATTAGCATCAATTTCCTTCCTGCTTCTCCAGGGCGACGCAATATTTAGGGCACACACCCCTTAGTGACCTCATAACCGAAAGGTCACAATAGGATTATCCCGTCATGTTTTGTCGCGTTACTAAGGAAATGAGCGAATGTCATGAGCAAAGTCCGTCTATTTTTTGGTTGCTGTTGACGGCCACTGTTTGATGGTGTTGCTTAGTTACAAGCTGTGGGCGTCGCCAGCCAATTCAGCGGCTTAATAAACGGCTTTGTGCGAAGATCAATTAAAAGACAGTTTGGTTTTTAGTGATTTAGAAAAGACTGATAAGAGAGGGCGATGACCTTCTTTAGAGCATTAAAGGCCAAGGCTCTATCCTGGGATAAACACTTGTGCCAAATTTCATAAAACTGTTAGGTAGAAAGTTCTGCTGATCAATTTTATTTGCGACTTACCAGTCGCAACAATGGTAATTGTATGGTAGTCTGACTGGCAACCTTTTTAGGCTAAGCACAATTTGTTTGTGCTTATAGCCACTTGTTTTCCCTTATAGGCTTTATGAAAGCGAGCCCAGTTAACTTACTGCATTTCAACAGATTTATTGAATATCAAACTTGAAAACTTTTTATCAAATTTCAATACCTTTTTGTAGGTTTATGATTTTATGTGATAAAAATTTACCAGCGTAAATGTCCATGCCTGAAATAACCCACTTATTTCACAGCAGTTGCTGTGGTGCCATGTGCTTTTGCTGTGGTGCCCTAAAGCAATTACAAGGTTCCAACCAATCTTACATTTTCCCCATTGGAAGTGCCCATTACTAAAGGAAAATTGTTGGCCCCTTCAAGAGAGAAGTTCAAGGCTTGCATATCTAAAGGTTCTTTGTTCTGGACCAGGGGCAGCAGAGCCTCTTGGCCTCCATCGCTCCAGGCCTGATGTACTAACAACCTTTCTTTTGCAACGTCACAGCCCGAGTTTTTGCCAACCCAGATTGGAAAACTATGGAAAGTCATAAGTGCAAATCAAAGAAAAGATCACTATTTTTTGGTAACAATGTAACAAAATTTGTTGATTTTGTTTGAAAACAAAATAACTTATTATAAGAGGTATTTTATTTAATTTTATTATGCATATGCAGAAAATGTTGAAGTTTGTTAAAACATCTGTTTTTACTATTTAGTATTTTACTAAACATTCGGACCGACCATGCCAACCAAGGCGGTTTGTTTATCAACAAAAGAAAGGTCTATAGTTCAAGCTTGATGGGTTTTTTTCTCAAGCAGAGTCGCCTTAAGGACCCCCCATGAAGATGCACAGCATAAAATTAAAACTATTTCTCCATTTTGAGGATTACAAGTAGGCATCGTCAGTGCTACACATACCCTAGGACACAAGGCCTGGAAATATTAACCAATGCATTATTAAGTTCCGCCAAATATAAAGTGAAATTTAAATTATGTCTACTCTTTTTCCTCCGATCAACAGCTGAGGGTTCCCCATTCCTCTCGACCGGCCACATCGACAAGAAAGTAGTCGCCGAGTTCATGCGTGAAGTCGGCCGACACCCAGACCTGGACGAGGCCACCATTGCTCAGTTGATTGCCCTGGAGGCGCAGAAGCATGAGGTTCACTCTCGCAGTTGGTACCGTGTCAACGCCTCTCGCGGGATGCTCGGACAGAAGAAGATCGAACAGGAGGTGGAGCCTCATGTCTTGGAAGTAAGAGACTAAATTCTGTTTTATTAATTGTTAGAGAATTTGGGGTTGGATAGAAGACCAAGTTTGCTAAAGTAGGACTTGAGCAATCGACCTCTGGATTTGCGTCCCCTACAAGGGAAATGAACAATGGCTGAAGGATGATTCAAAAGAGGGGCCTCTATCAGAAGAGGTTTGTACACCAGTTTGCCATATCGGGGGACAGAATCTCGGGGTAGGGGGGGGGGTCACAAAATCTCCTGCAAAATTGATTTATCTATCCCTACATGTATGTGGTTTATTTATTAGAGATGACATAATGACATAAAAAATCATCATTCACACACAAAACCTGCCATTTAAGGTGGACCAATACAGGCAGCGTGCGCTGTGAAATCTTTAAAAACATACCTCCAAATTCGTTCCTTAGCAAAAAAGCCTCCTTTAAAAACTTGAACTGTAATGTGCTTCATTTGCACAAAATTTCACCTAACTGCAATATTTTAGTGCAGAGAGCTCTGCAAACTCCCTGATTTGTGCAGAAATATTCCTGCAAACAAACCAATCTGTCCATGTCCTGATGAACAAATTTAAAATCTCCCTTCTAACGAATATAATTGTTCCCAGTTTATGTTGAATGTGACTCTAATTATCTCAGCGATTGTTGTACAAAATCTCTGTGACTATGGAAACCTTTTTTCCTATAGAATTATGTTGAACGTAATTCTAATTATCTCCCGATTGTTGTAAAAAGTCTCGATAATTGCAAGATGCACTTGTTGTCAGCTCTGATATGGTACAATGTAGTCAGGGGGAAACCCAGTGTCACCAGTGCACACAATCATATCAGGGTTTATTGACAGTATTGAGGGGAAATGAAAACATTAAAAACCATCCTATTAATTCAGAATTGTTGTCATAAATATTTATGAGGAAACAGTTTATAGCGGGTGGCAATTCCGTATGATTGAGCCAGGACCAAACATTCTACACATTCTACCATGTACAAGTATTTGGTGGTATTTTTTCCCTCGAGGTACAGTATTTTAAATACAACATGTCACCTAGTACAAACAGCTGTACAATTAAAATATCTAATCAGTCAAAACAATACAGATAATAAAAAAAACAGTCAAAACAAAGGACAAGTTATTAAAAATTAACAATTACACTTACTTGATCAAATAGTGATTCTTAAAAAGGTGGGTTTTCAATAATAAAGTAAAACAAATGTTATAACAGGAGATTGGATTGCCATCAGCATCCCATTCCACAAATGGGGGGGGGGGGTGCGGGTATGATAAAAACATACATGTAGACAATCCATATCGGAGATATTCATAACTGCAGGGGTTCCATCTTGGTTCTATTCTATTTGTTTTACCTTTAAGTGAAAATAGCTCTGAGAAAAGTCGAGCAGTTCCTCAGGATGTTCCTATTTATTTTTGTATTACTCTCTTCCATTACCTGTCATGTCTGCACTCTAAAATAAACGTTGTTCCCGCTAGAGATGGCCTGGGTTTGGCTTGAGGCTCTGTCAATATTTGGAAAATGTGTGCTGTCCTTACCAGGTTTCAATCTGTCAGATGGAGCCCCAGATGCAAGGTTACTGAATATTTTCTTATGGAAGTGCCCTTGGGAAAGTGAAAAAGGCCTTGCCCTGTTTAAGATGAAATTTCAGGCCGGATGAAGTTCATACTAGAACCATTTTTTCTGTGAAATATTTCCCTCTGACAAAAAGTATTTTTTAGAAAACTGTATTTGAAAACCTAAAAAAAATGAAATGGCTGATTTCGTTGTTACAACCTAAGCCCAATTTCATAAGGCTGTTAAGCAGAAAATTCTGCTGATCGAGAAATTAGTGGGGAACCAATCATAGCAATGGTAGGCCTAACTGTAAGGGATTCTTGCTGGTAACCCATTGTTGCTTTTTGGGGGTTGGCAAACTTTTTTGCTTACATGCTTTATGTAATTACAGGCTTTATGTGAATTCAGGAGTCCGGACACTGGGTTTACGCTGAAAATTTTCTCTTGATGCACACAACGGTGTAGGCCCAAATTGCTATTTTTTTTTTTTTTTTTTTTTTTTTTTTTTTTACATGACACTGTCTGCGACTATTTTGTCTGCTCCACCAATTCTGTATAATACCTTGTCTGCAGCTACATAGCCATGTTGACTTTTATCGACAGGGAAAACAATCCTTGACATTTGAAGATGAACTTCCCCCTTCCCAAGGACAAAAATAGTCGGGTGAGCTTTGCACGCTTTAATTAAAAACTACTTGGTAGTATCCAGGGAATATGACTGTCAAAATTGCTAAATTTTGTGACGACAAACAGGATGCGATATTTTTTGAGCCAAGTGAATACAGTATACTTGTTAGCTTAAAATACAACTTGTTTCTCCATTGATAAAAGCTATATAAATAGGGTGGCGTAGTTGGCTTGTGCTTAAAGCGCTCGCCTCTCACCAAGGTGACCCCGGTTCATTCCCGGCCAGGGCCATATGTGAGTCGAGTTGTGCATTGGTTCTCTGCTGTGCCACAAGGGTTTTCCAGACCATCCGGTTTTCCTCCCTCGGGAAAAATCAAACACTTTCGATCTTTGACTGTGCTCCGTGGTCATAATGGGTTGATGTGGCTGGCAGCCAAAGGCGCCCTTGCATGCCTACTTCTCGAATACATTGTAGCCGCGTCCTTCGCAATTCAGCTCTTAGCTGCGAGTAAGGAAGATTAGCTCCCCAAATTATTATTATTATTATTATTATTATAATAGTTTGTATTTTTATTTCATTTTTTATTTTTATCAAATATGGAAGTTCATAACAACAATATAATATGAGCTGGTATATTGGTTTAATATGCCTGTTACAATCCTAGACAGATATAATTTTCTGCCTGATAGTCAAGTAATTAGCATAATAAATGAAGACTCCAGGTATCACCCATGGTTATTTTGAAAGCTCCACATGTCGGGTCGTGAGGCCTGGAATTTCGATCCCTGGTTTTTGTTTAAAACTGGATCTAAATTTGACACTGTTTAGATTCTGTGGTTGAGCCCTATTATAATGATTACCTACACATGATTAGGTACCCCCATCACAGTCAGTCATGGTCATACTAATAGACCAACAGCCTTTTTTCTGAACCTATTTTCTCTTTGCCTGGATGGCATACTAAGGAAATCTCTATTGAATTATTCATCACTTTGGCAGTACAGACTCACAGTATGTCATGGTCATTGTTTCACTAATGGCGGACTTAATTACCCCCAGAAGCTGCAAGGTTCATTAACAATTTGTGGATTTTGTTTTTTTTAAAGCGAATGCAAAATAAGGCAGATGCGGGTCTTGAATGGTGATGTGCGTGGACACTAAACAATTAAGAGAAAATAGAATTACCTGTTGCAAGCTGCTTTACAACCAAAAGGACCTGCAGTTATAGTATAAATGCAAACAATTGTTAATGGCCTGACGTTTTGACCCTAGCAGAGTTTTTCCTCAAAGGCTAAATAATTGTCACACAATTCTGCTACAGGTACATTGTACAAAATAGCACTTGACTTCCACTTTGTTTTGAAAATATTAAGACAGGCATAATTTATGAGTGTAATTGCATCGTACATCATGTAGATAAAGAATATAATTGCTTTATTGCTCTTCGCCAATGTGTGATAATTAAGCGCTACTCATGTACATATATTTTATCTAATTATATTTTTTCCTTTTTTTTTTTTTCATTGCACCGCGCTATATTGACTGAGTGTACTTGTGAATTGTACAATTTATACTGCGCTGTATAGAGTATGGGTGTGCGTGTAAGCTGAGTGTGTTGTATTAGTTGCATACAAGACACAGAATATGGATCACCTACTGGTGACAGTAGCTGAACGGACGCTGTGCTCAGTATGTAGTGTACAGTACATACTTAATGCATTGGGTTTCACAGTCTTTTATAATATACAATGTAGTGCTGAAATCTGCCTAGAAAGACACTGAATGCACTCTACAGAATCAAAGATCTTGTAAAACAAGAAGTCAATAAAAACATTCCCCGAAAATGTTATCAATGGTTGATCAAAATTAAACTTTCAAAATTAAACAGGTTTCGCCTGAAGACATGCAGGGTATGCTGTCCGAAATGTTGAGACTATGCCGGCACTTTTCAGAGCCAACACTCACACTGTAAAAGTGGACACTATTGGTAATTGTCAAAGACTAGCCTTCATAGTTGGTGTATCTCAACATATGCATAAAACAACAAACCTGTGAAAATTTGAGCTCAATCGGTCATCGAACTTGCGAGATAATAATGAAAGAAAAAACCACCCTTGTCACACGAAGTTGTGTGCGTTTAGATGGTTGATTTCGAGACCTCAAGTTCTAAATCTGATGTCTCGAAATCAAATGCGTTGAAAATTAGTTCTTTCTCGAAAACTATGGCACTTCAGAGGGAGCCGTTTCTCACAATGTTTATTACCATCAACCTCTTCCCATTACTCGTCTTCAAGAAAGGTTTTATGCTGATAACTATTTTGAGTAATTACCAATAGTGTCCACTGCCTTTAACTATTTATTTATAGTTTCTTCCCATTTCTCCACACCATACTTAAAACTTTAATTATTTGCACAAAACAAAAAAGAGAGAGCCCTAAATTAAAGTATGATGATGTAGCGACAGAATCCGTCTACTCAAGGTTTATTATAAACACATGCACTATTTACCTCCTGTGTAATACTACTGATGTGCAATTATGTACGCATTTATACATCACCACCAGCAATTAAAATTCCTTCCTACTGCATAATTCTACTGCGAACTTCGTAGTGGGTAATAACTTGTCAAATACAACACTAGCCTATAATTCCGATCTGAAGCATTAATTATTTTGCAGGACATGTTCCATATGCCGGTACCCGTGTACACACGCACAACTCAACACATAAAATGTGAGAATTGACATGTGGTTGAAATTGTTATAATGGTTGAAAATTACTCTGTCGTCATAACAGTCAGGACCAGATTTAAGTGACAAAAATATGACACTGAGATGTCTAATTGGACAAGGGTATAATTTTTTTAAACCAAATATATACTTTACCCTTAAAAAAAAACTCATAATGGAAATGTTGCCATACTTCCTCCATGGTCGAATTAAATGTTGAGTCCAGACTAAGTCATTTACAGCGTGTATTATCACATTATGAGCCCCCCCCCCCACCCACTCAGTCAATATATAAACAGTACATGTATGTATGTACATCAATGATTTACTTCATTAGATAAGGGGGTCCATGAGTTCTTAAGTACTCCTGATTATTGTATCAGATGTGCTGAGTGTATGCTTAAAGACACTGGACACTATTGGTAATTATCAAAGACCAGTCTTCTCACTTGGTGTATCTCAACATATGCATAAAATAACAAACCTGTCAAAATTTGAACTCGATTGGTCGTCGAAGTTGCGAGATAATAATGGAAGAAAAAACATCCTTGTCACAAAAAGGTTGTGTGCTTTCATTTGCTTGAATTCACGTAATCAAGTTTGTGGAAAATTACTTCTCTCTCGAAAACTATGTTACTTCAGAGGGAGCAGTTTCCTTACTTGGTAAAGAGTAATGGGGAGAGGTTGATAGTATAAAACATAATGAGAAACGGCTCCCTCTGAAGTGCCATAGTTTTCGAGAAAAAAAATAATTTTCCACGAATTTGATTTTGAGACCTCTAGTTTAGAATATGAGGTCTCGAAATCAACCATCTAAACGCACACAACTTTGTGTGACAAGGGTGTTTTTTCTTTCATTATTATCTCGCAAGTTCGATGACCGATTGAGCTCAAATTTTTACAGGTTTGTTATTTTATGCATTTGTTGAGATACATCACCTGTGAAGGCTAGTCTTTGACAATTACAAATCGTGTCCACTGCCTTTAAACTCACACAGTATGAAGATAATGATGGTAGAAAGCCAGTATCACATCCCTTGATGTAGGAATGCCTGGATGTAGGAGGATGATGATGATGATGATGAATAATAGTCACCCATTAGGGACAACAGGCAGATCACAATAGCGCTCCTAGACCTCTTATTAAATTTGACATAATCATGTTAAAAATCCATAAAAAAAATGTAAAGAACTGTCCAGCTTTTGTGTTTAATGCTGCTTTTAAGTACTCTGACACGAGAGTTGCAACAATAGGTTGGCTTAATGGCTTGGTCAATTTAATTACATACCACACATAAATAGGAACTGAAAATTTTAGAACTTTACATCATAATGTATGAGGGAATGGATGTGTTTTGAAAAATTTATGTAGGGATAATTTATTTATTGTGCATCCAACATCGCAGTTACATACATAGACTATTTATAGGAAGGATAGAATTTTTCTTTTCTTTTTAGTTTTAGATTTAGGCGGAAAACCCATAATGGGTGAAACCCATGCAGGTTACTGAAACCCAATCCACATGCAAGGCTCTGGTCTCAGGTTGGATTCGACCCATTTATTGGATACCCATATGAGAATTTCAAAGATGGAAAATTTATTATTTGCACTGAGCCACAAATATTTAGGACCCTTTACTTTAATATATTGCGTACACAGAATCAAGCTTCATTAGCTTTCATATTCATGAATATTCATTACTTGCACTGAGCATGGCGGTAGGAATCCCTACATGTACCGCCATGCACTGAGCTTTGAATGACCTTTACCATCATAGGCATACTTTGATGTAAGCATTTTTGTCTAGTGTTTCACAAGTTATCCGAACTATGGGTGTCCTCTACTTCAAACTCTACGCACCTCAGTGTGTTTTAAAAGCTTTTAATTATGAATACTTATTGGACTTAAACTGAACTATAACACGCATGTTGTGGACTCTGTAGTTTTACTTAAAGCTTCATTTGTTATGGGGTTGGACTTGCACTGAACTAGTAAAGGACCTTTACGGACATGTACATGTAGTGTTCTCAGTAGTTTATTTTATGCTTGATTAATTATGATGATTAACATGCAAGGATGGTTACGATCCACTGGTGGACTATACATGTAGCTAGGTCACAGTGTACCATCATTTATAGATTATAAGCACTAAAATATCTTTCCAAAGGTATTTTTTTCAGTCAGAGGTCAGTGTTTGATTCTCCCAGAATATAAACAAAAAAGTGCTTCAATAGGTAATTAAGAATGAATAGTGAATGTTTTGCTGCAGTTGATCATATTTCAAGGGACTTAAACTATTCATTGCAAAGATGATGAGTCAAAACTCGTATTGCATTAGCATTCGCAGCAAGTATGAACTGGGCTTCACTTTTTGCCACTTTAGCAATTTTTTTCTGCTCTGCATATGTCTCATTCTGATATCATGATTTGCATTCAATACAACACAAAGTCCGGCTTTTTAAGACGCGTAAATTAACTTCACAAACAGTACATTCCAAGAGATTGATGCATAAATATCTCAATTTATATTTAAATGCTCACATCATGACTGGCCTGATTTTTGGACTAGCGCACAGAAGAAATTGGGCCATGACATCTGATCATTGTAATCCAAACCACATAGAAAATGGAGCACAGTTAAAGCTGGTTTTCCAATATAATTTCTTCTCTGCATGAATTTAGACAGATGATACTATTTCAAAACGGTGAACATTCAAAGAATTTCACCTACTGTATGCAAAAATAGAATGGTCATGGCTATTGCAACTTTGCTTGGCAACTAAAATGACCTTAGATGATATAAATGCAAGCAGTAGTTAAAGGCCTGAAGTTTTGACCCTAGCAAAGTCTTTCTTAGAGATCTTGAGAAAGACTCTGCTAGGGTCGAAACATCAGACGATTCGAGAAAGACTCTGCTAGGGTCGAAAAGCAGGCCATTAACTATTTTTTGGCATGACACAGACAATGCACAAAATACGTACGGTGCATAACATGCACAATTGTTTGTACATGTACATAGCTGATCAATGTTGTTGGGATCCCGACAATAAGTCGATTTTAGTTCACTAGGGCCTACTACTTACCATTGACAAGTTTTTCATAAATAACCTCAAATAAAAGCAAATGAGTATTATAAATATTAGGTTATTTAAAATGGAAGTCTAAATTTGTGTGTAAACTCTGCCAAAAATAATTTGTAGCATCTTTAAGTAACCAATTTCATGAAGCTAAGTAATAATTTGTGAGGAATATTAGTAACAAACAATACATGCCACTACATATGTAGTATTTTGGTTGGTAATATGTTCTACTAAGCACAATTTATCAGAGCTTAGCAATGTCTTTTATACATTTGCAGAACCTCTTCATGATAAAATGTCTGCCCAGAAATGTGTGGAAACTGTCTATGACTGCATGAAATATGCAGGAAGCCAACAGATCATTAGGGAAGTTAGAGCCAAGGTATCCAATGATATTCAGTATGGATTTTTAGGGATTGGCATTCCAGTGTTGTCCTAGACAGCACAGATGCTACTGGCGTCTAACCTTGGCTGGATCAAGTGTGTATAAAGGGTTTTATACATTGCACATAAGTTGCATCCCATTAGAATTTCTAGGTCTGTGTTTAAATTTATTTCAAATGTATCTGATCCTGTGAAAGGTAACAAACCTTTTTTTTAAACTATGGCTTCTGCTTCGGCTCTGGCTTAGGCTGTTGGCATCATGCATATTTCATGCTTTCATAGACAGTTACCACACATTCTGCATGTTGTGGTCAGAAATTTCATTTAGAGTTTCAGCACAACAAAGAATTGCTTAGCTCCGAAAAATGTTGCTTAGTAGAAGCATGTTACCTTTGTCTAAGTCAGAGGTGAAGCCAATGACGTGATTTGTTTGAAGCTTCAATTGTTTCATTGGTTTTTGTTGTGACTTTATTATTTGTTTGAACAGTGCCATTTATATCCTAATGCCTTTTATGCTTTGAGCCCGCTTTTAATTCCGCCACCCCCAGCTTCAATAATTTGGTTGTACATTTTTGGTGAACTCATTATTTGTTTGAACATTGCCATTTATGTTTCATTCATGTTCCCTTCTTTATAGTTGTATGAGAAGATCAAAAAGAAGGAATTACCGGCCAATCTCCCTCAGTCGGATCAATCTGCAGGAGGAACTAAAGCCGTTGTGGAATTCAGAGCCTCGTCCTGCGCCGTCTATGAGAATGAGAAGAAGGTGCAGATTGTGGTTGAACGTCTCGGACTCCTGAGCAGCCAGGTCACTATACGGTAAGAGGAAGCAGTTGCTATAAAACTAAAATTTTAGAAAAAAAAAACTTTTAGAAAGAGATTTTCCAACAAGGTGGGCAACAGCCAAATTGCTGGATAACAAGTTACCTCTTAAATTTGAATTCCTCAGACTATCATGATTAGAGGCAAGCTTTTGTGAAGATACCTTAAGTGACGGTGAACATCCGCACACAATTCTGAATGAATGTGTATGGCACATCGGTACCAGGGTCTGCTTTTCTGGAGGTTGCTTTCCATAAAAGCTTGCCCTGATCCAATGAACATTATTGACATCTAACTCAAAATGGCTTACAAAGGTGGGCAGCAACCCAACAAGGGGATTTGAACCCACAACCTTTGCAATAGACCGATCCACTGAGCTCCGCCCCATTGCGTATTGACCAATCACAATGCAACGAAGGTCCAACAAATACGGTCCGACATGCGTGCACGTATCTTGGTGGGCCCGACAGAGTTGTGCAGAAAAGCATGGATCGAGAGCCCACGTGTTCTTGCTCACACGTGCGTCTCGGGCGGAGCCTACTGGATCGGTCTATTCTAGAGCGGTGTGTCATACCAACTAAACCACCGAGATTGCCTGGCAGCTAGTTTTAGTTATGTTTCTTGATTCCTTGATGTTTTTTTATTTCCCCACGTAAAGGAATTAGCTTAGACCTAGATTATGACTCGCAAGAAGGAACACTCCATTAAATTGTTAATTTTGCTGTGTGATCTCATTTCGTTTGAGTAGACACTACACCCTGGATGAACTCTGCTTGAATGCCTATAGGAATTGTTATAGTTAACACACTGTGGTGCTTAAAAAAACTGCATGAATTAGCCAACATTTTACTAATGCTAACCCAATCTTTCAAGTAGATACTAGGATGCTTGAATACACACAGGTATGAGGGGTTGTTATAACTAAATAATAACAAGAGTGGATACTTATACTCCAATAAAATAAACAAGACACAATTGTTAGAATACTGCCACAGTCTGATAGCAGCCACAAACGCAATATAATTTGTGAAGGCCTACACCAGATAAATTTTACTGTGTTTTGTAGAAATTATTAAGTTGACAATATACACTGTTTAATTACACAGATTCAAATGATAGAGTTGCGCTTCCACCGATGAAACCTCAGTCGGAATCATAGCCTCATGAAACTTTCAAACGCTATGGCAACAATACCAAAACCAATTAACAAATTCCAATAAACGCCCAAAACGGGGAAAATGGCTGTCTGAACCCTCCAATTATGCCATTGCAGCAAAACAGCCACCATAAAATAGTGCCAAAAAACCGGTGGAGTAAGTGGGATGGTGGTGGGAAAATTAAAAACATCTATTCCAAACGAATGACTGTGACGAAGTGAGAGATAAAATTAACAAGCCCGCCAAAACAAAACTTCTGGCGCTTTGATTGGTTGAAACAAAAACAATGTAATACATCGATTTGCTACCTAAATGTAATACAGCATGACCCAGAAACACAGCTATGAGTTTGGAACTCTGCACCATATGCAGCACAGGGGAAACAACAACTTAATGCTTGCCATATATATATATATATGCCCTGTGTGTAAAGCTGGGAACATGCCAAGTACAATGAAGGTTGTGCTGAGTATAAGGCCTTTTATCCTTTATGGTGTGATAAAAGGAATTATTTACATGTAGCGCGCATCTGTCATTCAGTGATGCTTAAGGTGCTTTACATAGCACCATATAATGGTTTACAAGGTGCTGTGGCGCAATATATAGTACTGCGGCGCTTTAAAAGTTGAATTATTTAGCCGACTTTTTTTACTAACGATAAACCGATCTATATAGTTGAGACTTTGATACTTGAATGCCCACAGGTATGAGACAATGAACGGTACAAAGGAGGTTGTTAAAGTACTGTGGTGCTTATAAATTAAAAGATAAATTAATTAGCGGACTTTTTTTTTACAAAACGGTAAACAGATCTTTATAGTTGAGACTATGATACTTGAATGCCCACAGGTATGAGACGATTAATGGAACAGTGGAGATAATTAAAGTACTGTGATGCTTATAAAAGCTGGATTAATTAGCCAACTTTTTACTACCGTTAAACCTACCTTTAAAGTGGAGACTATGATACTTGAAGGCCCACAGGTACGAGACGGTTAATGGTACAGCAGAGGTTGTTAAAGTACTGTGGCGCTTATAAAAGCTGAATTAATTAGCCGAATTTTCACTAACGATAAACCGATCTTTATGATACTGTAATGCCCATAGGTATGAGACGGTGAATGGTACAGCAGAGGCGGGTTCGGATTACATCGCCCAGCGAAGCACGCTCATCTTTGAACCTGGAGAGACAGAGAAAGTCATCGAGATTGAGATTATTGATGATAATGAATGGGAGCCTGATGAGACGTTCTTCGTTAAGCTGGCCATGGACGCCAACAACGAGGCCAGCCTGGGCCATCGCTCCGTCATGCAAGTCATCATCATGAATGACGATGGTAAGGCAGAACAGAGCACACATTTCAAACTCATATTTCATATTCTTACTAATAAACTCCCCATGCACAGGCTAGTGTATCGAGCTAGTGTATCGGGCTAATACGCGCAAATTTCAGCCAAATTTGTTTGGATAGTTTATAGATTTGAGGCATTGCATGGTGAGGTATCAAAACAAACTTGGTTTGTAGTAACACCATGTGTGTATCTACTTGCCATGAAAACTCGTCTTGCTTTATAATTCTACTATCGCAGAGTAGATTTTCAAACAAAAATTAAATAGTTTTTTTTCTTACTGATTGCACCAAAATCATCAAGAGATAACCATTTAGAATGTTCAAGATTGCACAGTAGGGCTTTACAAAAACAAAGATAAACACCAAGTAGAAAACATTCTAAAGACCTTGTTTCAATTCAGCGTCATTTGGTCAAACTCCCCAAACTTGGGTCCAGAATGACCTCTCGATCAGGATTATTCACCAGAGACCTTTGTAGATGGGGAAGGAGGGGGGGGGGGTAGTAGACTGCATCCCTGTTGACGCGCCCCACAGTCGTGAAAAGTCCTGTGGAGAACCCTGTAGAGCATATTATGGTCCTTAGTACATGTAATTCTATTGACCCATCATCAGAATAATCTTCGATGGGCCTTTTGGTGGGCAATGTCACTGTGCGTGATTCAGTGGAGTGCGCATTTCAGGCGACGCAGCGTTTACACGTAAACCTATTGCCCACCAAAATGGTGAGCGTGCCACAGTCACTGTATGTGACGTGTGTGTAAGGGGTCAATTGGTGGCTGCTTTGGGAGTTCCAATTTTCAGTATGGACTTGATGATGCAGAACAGGGTATCAGAACAGCAACAATCATGCAGAGCATGTCTCCGATTACTCCCAGATGTTAATGTACAGCAACGAGGCAAGATGGGCATATGGTGATCATTTCAAGAAAAAAAGAAGACATTTAAAAAAAAACATGTCTAACGTCCCCGCCTGCTTCCTTTTTAGAGGCAGCCTCCTTTCTTTTTTTTCTTTTTATGAAAAAAGGGGCCTTTTTTTCTTTGTTTCTTTTTCATAAAAAAGGGATACATTTTAACGATCTCTCATACGAAAAAAATATTTCGGGTGGCCATTTTGAAGAAAAAGAGGCCCTCCTTACTTTTTTTTAAGAGGCAGGACGCTAAACATGTTTTTTTATTTATTTGGCCCTTTACATAGAGGACATTTGGCTGTAATTTGTTTTATGGGTGGTCGCATTGGGAATTCTCATCCCTTCTGGATTGCTTTTTTTCTCATAATAAATAAAGAGACGCGTCTCTGTCATCATGCAGAATCTGTATTCTGCTATGGAAGTCTATGGGGGAAGTTTAATGCAGTCTAAATTGTTTCTGATGATGTTTGTATCAAAAGCTAAAACATCGGGGGTAATATCACAGGTTAAGCGTATACCATGTATTTTCATTTTTACGTCATTCATTTTTATACAGTAATCCCTGGAAGATTAGCATGCCTTTTTTGTGTGCTTACGGCTAGCGACGCTATGAAATGGAAACTTATATGGTAAACACAAATTGGCAGTTAAGCATCTCTAAGAAATTGGCCCCCTGGTCATGCTGTTTGGAAATTCAGTGCAACGAGTTGGCACATCAAAACGCCGCAGAATCATTTGCTACTGAAAAATCATCATTAGATATTTTCCTGATGGCCACCATTTTTTTACGGGCAACTTTGAGGTTTGGTTGTGAGCTGCTTCAAGCGTTTTAATTTTTCTACAAAGCCAAGTGGTTCATCAACCAATCATTAAAGATGTTTTGACAACACTTCTGCATGCCGCGCGCGGTTTGTACGCATAGTTGTTGTGCCTTACAAAAATGACTGATTTGCCTGTCAAGATAGCAAAACTCTTTGTCATTGAGTGGGAACTATCTTTACAATGTGGTTTATAAAATAAATTTACCAAACATTTTCAGTGTAAAAAGTGTGCTAAGAAAACAGAATAAGCTGTTAATTTTGGTTTTTACCCATCAGAATAAGCTGTTGCAAACCACTCACCAACCAAAGGACCTATGATATAAATGAATTTATAAAATGGTTTATTGGCCTGATGTTTTGACCCTAGCAGAGTCTTTCTGGAAGGCTAAATGACAACACAACAAACATTTGGGTGTATTAGTGTAATAAATGTGGACAAACTTGAATAGAGAGAGAGAGGCAGAAGGCACACCAAAAAGCAAGTAGTAATTAACAAAAATATCTATAAATGGTGATTTGTTTTGAGTGGCAACTGATGCTATGGCCCCGTAGTAGGATGAATGGTCACCTTTTAATGACTAAATGGTTTGTCTGTAGTCCTTACTTTTGGGACAAGTTACAGCGGGGGTGGTTTAATGTCCAGATTCATAGAGCTGTTTGTAAGTTTGCTTAACCATTTTGTTCTCAGCCAGGCCTCCTGTCACTGTAACCCTACTTTATTTCTGTTTATTTCCCCAGAGCCCGGAGTGCTAGAGTTCACCAAGACAAGTTATCTTGTCAAAGAGAGTGCCGGCGTTGTCTTTGTTCCGGTCGGTAGAAACCAAGGTGTCGACGGTAAAATCGAGGTCCAGTGGCGCACCAAGGACATGGAAGCGGTCAACGGCAAGGATTACATGGGAGGGGAAGGTATCTTGGTGTTTGAGCATAACGAGAAGGAGAAGGAAATTGAGATTCCAATCATCGACGATCAAGAATACGAGAAAGACGAGAGCTTCCAGGTTGAGCTGTTTGAACCAACGGGAGGAGCTCAACTCGGAAGACTCAAGAAGACTGTCGTGACTATCATTAATGATGACGGTGAGTGCTTGGTTTTGTGAGTGGTTTTTTGACAGAGTTGCCCTCAGATTTCCCTGTCCCTCATGCATGTACATATATCTTCAGTGAAATTATTCTCTTCCGTCATCGTATTATGTTGCAATAAGCTGGATTTCTATAAATTGCCTGTAAGATGTGAACATTGGCAGTTTGTTTTTCCCCCAGAACATTCTTTGCTTGATTTCTGCAGGGGCATTGCATGATTTCAACCAAATTAACATTATGAATTACTTGCTTGTGGCGTGTTGTGGCCGAGCGGTTGTGAGCATGGGACCCAAGCTCTGGTGTTTCTGATCAGCAGAGTGGGGGTTCTAATCCCAGTCATGACACTTGTGTCCTAAAGCAAGACACTTAACCATGATGGGATGGGACATAAAGCCGTTGGCCTGTGTGTTGTGTAACGCAAGTAAAACAATGCAGTGCACTTATCATAAAGAGAAGGGTTCGCCCTAGTGTTCCTGGTTTAATTGGCAGCATATTGCGCCACAGCACCTTGTAAACCATTACATGGTGCTAGTCAAAATGTATTAGAAGCAACCAGATTAGGCACGTTATAATTTTTTTATTTTTTTTTGACAGATTATGCTGGTATCCTGGACCGTGTTGTTGCCATCACTCACGTTAACATGGACCGGTTGAAGATGGGCAACTCCTCATACGGTGACCAATTTGTGGATGCCATGAACGTCAATGGCGGAGACATTGAAGGTGCTTCGGCATTTGACTACATCCTTCACTTTATCACCTTTGCATTTAAGGTACATGCAGGACAGTGTTGTACATTCAGGACAGTATTGTACAGTTAGGACACGAGTCCAGGGGTCAATTTCACAAAGAGTTAAGACTAGTCCTAACTTAGGATTAGTCCTATGAGATATTAACAACTTTAGGAGAGTCCTAAGTTAGCCTACTCAGAATAGTCTTAACTCTTTGTGAAATCCATGCCGACCTACATCCTTATGAACTGTGAAGGGGGTAACCCTGTCTCAGCCCCAGGAGTAGTTGGCACTGTGCCCCTGGTGACAGTTGATTTGGGTCTTTAGCCCAAATCAGTTGCAGATTATTATTCATGCGTAAACATAACCACTATAGATTTTCGACAATATCTGGAAATTATACCACCTTTTTCACAGGTTAGTTTAATGGTATTTATCTAGGACTAAATAGGATTGAAACAAATGTTGGTTCCAATTGCCAAACTAAGGAATCCCACGACATTACTCTGCTACTTTATAAAAAAGTGACCGACTGAAATTCTCCATTTGTCTGATATAAAAAGTGCCCTACTGAAATTCTCCATTTATCAAATTTTCATCCCCTTTCTACAGGTGATCTTTGCCCTCGTGCCTCCCCCAGGGTTCCTCAACAGCGGCGGTTGGATCACATTCGGCGTAGCTCTATCCTTCATCACGATTCTGACGGCCTTGGTCGGTGACCTAGCATCCATTTTCGGTTGCCTCATCGGGTTGAAGAAATCTGTGACGGCCATTACCATCGTAGCGCTGGGTACCAGTTTGCCTGATCTGTTTGCAAGTAAGACCGCCGCCCTCAACGAGAAGTATGCAGATAATTCTATCGGGAACGTGACTGGCAGTAACTCCGTTAACGTATTTCTGGGTCTGGGCTTCCCATGGTTGATTGCGTCTTTATACTGGGCAGCTAAGGTAAGGCTTACTGCTAGGCTTGTTTTGAGAAGGGTTTGGTGCTGTTAGAAGGAAAGATTTTTGGTGTCAAATTTTGTTAATGAATCTTTCTCACCCACTTGGATGTTAGATTTGTTATAGATGATTAGAAACTTTGTGTTTCTCTTAGTATCTTGTATTTATTGTTTGCTTTTATATCATTTTTTTTATAGTTTTGGGTTGTTTTAAATAAATCAAATAAATAGTAATAATACCTGATTCTCTGTATCTTTGTTTTCAAACAGAATGACGAATTCGTGGTCCCAGCCGGTAACCTTGCGTTTAGTGTTACCGTCTACACCATCTGTGCCCTGGTATGCATCTGCGTTCTCATGTTACGCCGTAATCTCGCAATCTTCGGCAAGGCGGAGTTGGGCGGAGCGTTCGTCCCCAAGATCATAAGTGCTGTATTCCTTATATCCTTATGGTTCCTTTACGTACTGCTTTCATCACTTCAAGCCTACCAGATTATTTTCCCATCTGAATAAAAATTGCAAAGGTTTTATTTACAAATGTAAATAGGCTGAAAACCAGTTGCATTGAGTTAGAAAGCTTACAAATTGTGTGATTCCTAACCAATGCATGCACACAACTGTTTACCCCCAGTCTCCCCCCCCCCCCCCCGCCCCTTCCCCGACTTCACGAAGGCTTAAATGTGCAGTTGAGTATGCATTGTGAATAATTTTATTGAAAATCATGTTTTGAAATTTGCAGGTAAACTGAGCAATATAGGAAACAACATCCTCATTGAGGGGAATGAAAAAAGGTGCATTATCTCATCATATCCATATTTATAAGTTTAGACTTTTTGAAATCAGTCTTTTTGAAACTTCAGTGGTTAAGCTCATCCATTTTGTAGCAAATTAAAGATAGTGTCTTGGCAATCCAAAGTGTCTCGTAACATCAAATGAATCCTCTGACAGGAGACCGAATCTTAGTTAAGGTTTGAGAAGCTATATGGCAGAAGAATTATACTGTTCTAGAAAATAAAACTGAAATTTTACTCTGTCAGCGCCCATGGGCCTAGTATCTGAAAGTCTCCCATTTTTCCCAAAGTGTTTTCTCTTTAGAGTCGTTTTAATTCACCATTTTTTTATACACATTTTTATCCTATATGGATGGCCAAAGTCAAATAAACAGATTGTCTTTCAACACTAGGAAACTTGTTTCACAACTTTTACGATAGGAGTCTATTTATATTATGCGAGTGCAATTTAGTTGTAGATTGCGTGATGTAAGAATAGTGCATGGTAGTTCCATAGGATCCATGTATAATTGAGGATTTTTCTACTTTTTTAACTTTGAAGATAGACATTGTTTAGTTGTTTTTGGGCATTTTTTTTTTGCTTTTACTTGTATTAAACAGGTTTTAATTTATGGTGTCTTATCTTTAAAAGGGTTGTATTTAAAGGGTGCGTTCGATTAGCTTCCCCGGGTCGACCCAGTCTCCCCCCGGTACGTGCGAATAGCTTTGATGTCATTCCAGGGGCTCACCCCGGTCAGCCCCAGGTGCCCTAATTGTGAAAGGGGTCACTCAGGGCTGGCCAGAGGTGCATGACGTCGATCGATTAGCTCTTGTTAGGGGCTCACCCGAATGAGCACCGCAGGGTCGACGCAGAGAAGCTAATCAAATGCACCCAAAGTTTAACACAAACAAAGTAGTTTTGAAATATCCATTTATAGTATTCGTATTTATTTTGAATTTGTTTAAGTTATTATTCATTTTTTTTAATTGATGATTGATAAAATGATGCTTTTAAATTAATCTCTACAGGAACGATGTCCTACATTTTAATTGTAAAGATAAACACTAGGGGGCAGCAGACCTTTGCGGTAAAATTTGTTCGAGTATAAAATATGCAAGTTAAGACTAGAAATCTGGCGCCACCTAGTGTCACAAATTGTCTCATGTAGTTTTTAGCTTTTGTGTAAATTTTTACAATAATATCGTGGAATCTGTTTTTAAAAAACGGTTAATAATTTTATTAATATCTTTTAACTTAATAGATGTACAAAGGCATGTTGGTGTACACTTGTCACTTAGGATACCGTGGGATTATTCTTGCTGTGGTAATGTAATTAGTACACTAGTCTAGTACATTTGTGTAGGTTGTAATGCTTCATGGGCTGTCAAAAATTGATTTAGTGTGCTATAATGAGAATAATTTCAAGATTTGGTAGTGTGGAATGTTCCTTCGCCCCCTCGATGAATGGAACATTCCATCTTTCAAGAAATTAAAATATTCTCTCTATTGCACGAATGCAATTCATGCATTATCTGATGTAACATCCAAGTAGGTGCTGTGGCATTTGAATGGAGGATAAAACTATCAAAGAATTAAAATGTACAAGATTTGTAGTCTGGCACCTACCTTGAGGGTGTTTTGCACTGTTGTGTAGAATACATGATGTGGTCTAGACTGGTTCTCTATCCACTATCCAGGTATTGGTTTTACAGAACCAGTGATTTCATTGGATGAATGTGCAGTGACAAACACTTTCTATATCTTTGTTTTGATTGGTCCATGGTGATGTTTTGCACTTTCGGATGTCTTCATCATGATTTATATGTATATATGTACTTAGGATTTGACTGTGAATCTCCATGTAAAATTAAATTGAGGTCAAAGGTGATGCTGGACGAGGATTGACAAGGCTTAAGGTAGATCTTTGGTATTATTCACAAGCCTCCAAGTATGACCTCGTTCAGGCTAGGTGTGGTCTAGCTTGCAATAGTTTAAACAAAAAGATGGATGAGGCGAAAAATGCACTGTGGATTGAACCAAACTGTATGGATTATGACATCAATCAAATGACAGGGATATGCTTGGGTGTGGTATAATTATGTATTATGCTTTTATTATGTATCTTTCTATATGGTTAAGATTTTACTACTGTGGACAATTTATGCAAACTTTCTTCTCCAAAGTATTTATCTTCTTTTTGAAAGGTCCTTTTTGGTATAAACTTGCTCCTAATTATCATGTACCTGAATATGTATCAAGCTTTAAGGTTTGTATAAAAATAACTTATTATTATTCATGTAGTCTGATTGTATACCATTCCAAATAGTTAATGTAGTCAAATTGCCAATAATACAATTGCACATGTTCGGTTTTATTTTATGTGCTTACAGGCTTTGTGAAATTGGGCCATTGTCATCCGACAACAACTGGACCCAATTTCACTTAGCTGCTTAAGCACACAAATTAGCTAAGCAAAATAATGCATGCTTAGTACAAAGGGGTTACCAGCCAAAATACCATGTCACTTGTACAATTCATGATTGGTATCCTGATCCCTTTTGCTTAGCAGAAAATTGTTAAGCAATGTTTCCTGCTAATGCAGCTCTAAGAAATTGGGCGGATTTTGTGAATATGCACAGTAAATAAGAATTTGAAAATATGAAATTTGGGGCCAAATTAGCCAAAACTCAGACCTCACATTGTTAATCAATAGTTTATTCTTATTTTTATTTTCCTAATTCACTGTACTGATTGCATAATGATTCAACAGTGTGTGTGCATGTTGTATAAGGGCTGTACATTCATCTAAATAAAATTATACTTATGGTGTACGTATTTTTGATTGTTCGACCTCAATTTATTTTAGTTTTAAAACATGTTTGTTGGCAAAATGAGTGCCAATTAGCCTTTTTAGTGCACTGTTTGGTTGGGGTGTATATTGACAAATTTACCCGAACCCAATAGTGTCATATGGATGTGTTCATATCTCTAAATGGCTTATGCAAATATTTGCGATAACATTTGAAATGTCAGAAATAATGGAGTACAGATTTGGATTTATATTTGCGAAAATGCTATTTTCAAAAGATACTTGCAATGAGTGATGTCACTTTGGGCCAACATAATAACTTGTTAGCACAGGTAGTACTCAATCCTACCTCTCTTGTAAGCAGTTTAATCTGCTGTAGTATCAAAGTTTACGATAACTTTTCATTCAAAAATTATTCTGAAAACGATTAATAAAATCAACAATCCAGTGTTGTGTTTGTCTTCAAATCTTTATAGATTTAACCTTCACCTTGATTTAAACCTAGGTTATCTTTTTTTGTTTCTTTGTACTTAAATATTCATTGGGATTAACATTGAAGAGCAAAAAGTCTGGCTCTAAAATTTGAAATATGCTGTAGATTTTACAAAATCAATTTACTTCTGAAAACGATTAATAAAATCAACAATCCAGTGTTGGTTTTTGTCTTCAAATCTTTCACCTTGATTTAAACCTAGGTTATCTTTTTTTGTTTCTTTGTACTTAAATATTTATTGGGATTAACATTGAAGAACACAAGGTCTGTCTCTAAAATTAAAAATATGCTGTAGATTTTACAAAATCAATTTAATTTTGCTATGCTAACACTAACAAATAAACAATAATTATTGATAAAATTTTGCTTATTTTTGGGGGGCATTATATCGCACAATTTTTTCGTACTTATTTTGAGTTTCGAGGGATAAACAAATCTATCCCTTCCTCCTTTTAGGTTGGTTTTTAGCAGCAAAGGATAAATACATCTATCCCTTCCACATCTACCCCTTTCAGCTCGATTTGAGCACCAAAGGATAACAAATAATGATATCCTTCCTCTTTTTCGCTAAGTTTTTTGGACCCGATGTTTACTCTGTCCTTTCAAAATCTTTACAGCATAATTTTAACATTGAAAACATTTTCAAGAAAACCCCAAAAGGGTTTTAAAAGAATCAAAATTCGTAGTTAATTGTGAACCTGATAGAAGAAAACAAACCAAGTGTATACTGTAAGTTCCGTAGCAGGTCGGGAGAAAATGGAAAGTCTAGTTACAATACTAGCACGCAGAATGGTTTGATTTAATCTGAATGGGATACAAAAATGGACTTCCAAACCAGGCCATCTTTATTACAAAAGGTGGGACGCACTATACATTTTGTTTTCCCACTGGCCACTTTGAATTATTTTAAGTGCGGCAACTATAGTTCCAACTACATGGTAGGCCTATTTCAACTCATTTGACGTTTTTCATCGACTGCGCACTTTTGCCGTGCAAAAACTCATCATCTGAGATATTATTTTGTTTTCGACACGGGGACGGACGCGGCAAAAGTATAGTGTAGGCCCATTTAGCGGCACTTTGTCCGATCACTATATATGCCAAAAGTTAAACCGATGATCCTTAAAAGAAAGTTTTATCGGCGATTCTGACAAATGCTCACCCGCACTGGTGTGAGTTTAGATATATTTGGAGTTACTTCAAAATATTTGGGTTTGAACTAAGAAAAGTTGACTGCGAGATTGGCATTAGAACCACGACCCCCGGACACGTGTACCCGGGCGCTGCGGTCTCCCTATTTTCTGTCGGGGTCAAATTAAAAAGGAAGTTGTTTTTGTTTTGACATTTACAGTGTTCGCTTGGAATTTCGACACACTGAGCCTTCTCATGGTCTCGCACATTGTGTTTACAACATCGCAAATCCGTTTTTCTTGGAGACTATTATCAGTGATTTTGATCCTTGAAATTCACAAAAGTGGAAAAGTAAATAGCGCCCTCTGTTTTCCAATCGATCATTGCACATTGTGTGTGCTGCCTGTTGATTCGATAGCGAGCACGACGTACACGGCCGGATGGATAGTCTTGGTTCCAAGACCATTGGTGTTGCGCGGTCACACACAACCAACGTTCCGATTATGCACGGCAAAAACTGTCCACGCTTGTAATGAACGAACGCTAGCGGGCGCTGTTTCTCTGATTTACGGATCTCACCATGTCCTGTGCTCACCATGGTCTTGGATATTTGCAAATTGAAGGCGTGGCCAGACTATGTAAATTACTTTTAATGTATGCAATATTCATATCACGTGACGAATTGAAGATGACTATTCAAACTAGATCGAGTCAAAGGTCAATATGATCGGCGGTCTATTTTTAATAATCTTTGCTCAAAGAGTGATTCCGTGGTCATTATAGGCCTATTAAAAGGAAAACAGTGAAATTTTAAGTATAGGTACCTATTCAGATTATGGATACGTGACGATTTGAAATCGTAAATAATGGTCAAAAATCGAACGTAAAATTAGCATTCAGAGAGTCCGTGTATTGGACTATGTATGGCCCCACGGCGTGGAGCAATCGGAACGTGAAATAAGCCTTGTGGAATATCACGTACCGCCCATGCCGTGTCTCGTGGGGGTTGGAGATGTTAAATCCCAGGCGCTATGAACTCCCAGCTTGCGGGTGTCGAATCCGTTGTTTCTTATGATCGCAACGTTCCAATATGCTCCATTTTAATTCATGGCCCCTAATTTCTTTTTGTTATGAGTTTTCAGGTAATTTTGATGATGTCAAAACGTAGGAATATCGCATATTGTTATATTGACAGTGTTATTGTGTGAGTAGCTTAAACAAATTATGAGAATTTTTTATAAAAGGTTTAAATAAAAATAATGCTTAAACAAAATTCCCTCAAAGCATAATTTTGTCAAACAAAGTATTATTTTTTTAATTCTGTGAATGAAGAGTTATTTTTGAGGTAATGATTAAACTGGGCAACTAGTGGAATTTAATGACCCGACTATTCGCCTCAAATAACTGGGAGTTGAATAGGAGTAGTCGCCGCTGGACAAGCAATCAAAACTCGAAATTTCTCATGAGTTATTCCAAAAGATATTGTTACGACTACATTCCAAAAAAATGTTATATGGTTACGTTCCAAGCTACGCAGCTACTCGGCCACGTTTACGTTCCAAGATACGCTTAGGTATACGTTCCTTCAAGTTACACTATAATATCAAAAGGTATGTTTTCAAGCCCGAGTCAAGCTACGCTTACATTCCAAGATACGCAGCTACGTTTACGTTCCAAGATACGCTTAGGTCTACGTTCCTTCAAGTTACACTATAATATCAAAAAGTACGCTTCCAAGCCCGAGTCAAGCTATGCCTACGTTCAAAGATACGCAGCTGCGTTTATGTTCCAAGATGCTACGCTTCAGTCCAAGATATGCTTACGTTCCAAAAGATGTCAACGTTCCAAGCTACACAGCTACTCAGCTGCGCTTACAGATCTGCTTACGTTCCTTCAAGTTACGCTATAATATCAAAAGGTACGCTTTCAATCCCATGTCAAGTTACGCTTCTGTTCCAAGATACGCAGCTACGAATTACGTTCCAAGATATGCTTACACTCCACCAAAAGATACTGTTACGTTCCAAGCTACGCAGCTACTCAGCTACGCTTATACACTCCAAGATACTAATAGGTTACGCTAAAATATCAAAAAGTACGCTTTCAATCCCGAGTCAAGCTACGCTTACGTTCCAAGATATGCAGCTACGGTTACGTTTCAAAATACGTTCTCACAAAGACGCTTTTGAATCCCTCAAGATTTCCTTCCCCCAAGATTAAAAAACTTTCACTGTGAATAACACTACAGGGCCCACCAGTTAATATCTGTTTGGCAGAAAATACTGTACAAAATTTCTTAACTATCCAAAAATTTACTTGGGCACTACAAAATTTCAAATTTAATTAAAAATTGGCTGGCAACCAGTTTCTGCTAAGCAATACTATTTTGTGCTAACTATAAGCAAATTGTTTAGCCAATACAGGCTTCATCAGTGTGGGCCCTGGCACGTCGGGAGCATAACGCCACGATCGCATTTCAAGCTGCATATCATGGCAATGCAGGTGTCTGGATCTGGACATTATACATAGAAATGTTTGTGCTGGTACCACAAACCTTTCTTTATCGTATTTCCACCCTGTGTCAAAGTTTCAAATCCTACTGATCTGGACATTATTATACTCCGATAAAAACATATATACCCACACACAGAGTAAAGCAAAAGTCATGCAACGGAATTACTGCATGCATTGTACACTACATGCACAACACTGATGAATTATTCATGAGCCAACCGCAACGCAGCCTCTGATTGGCTCCACCGGAAAGTCGGGGGAGATTTGCCGAAAAACAATAAAAAAGTTAAGACCCGTCGCTGCAAATATTCAAGACCATAGACCTTATCGCAAATACCAATGCGCAAGCGCAGACTGTTGAATGAGGTGCATTGTGGGATATATATGAATCAAATTTGTAATCAGCTAGACCACAATGCACCTAATTCCAAGCTTTACGCGCGCGCCCCGGTATTTGCGAAAAGGTCTATGGTGAGATCTAAATCAGAGAAACAGAGCGCCCGCTAGCGTTCGTTCATTACAAGCGTGGACAGTTTTTGCCGTGCATAATCGGAACGTTGGTTGTGTGTGACCGCGCAACACCAATGGTCTTGGGACCAAGACTACCGGATGGACTGACACTACACTCAGCATTCCGTTGATACGGCACACACACCACCACACACATAACGCATAAACAAAACGAATCTGGCATTCTTGTCAACACGACAGTAACTTTCACTTTTATTTTATCTTTTTCAACCAAAGCAACACAAGCTGAAGCCGAAGTATTCGAGAGCTCAAGGATCCAGGACAGTTATTGAACAATCTAGTGTTTATTGTATCAACCATTTTCTCGCCAGAAGTGTTTTCCCCAAGGACAACATGCGGTAGTTGCTGACCGTACGTTCGTGTTTCGTCACCGGACAACGCACTGCGGTCTCCCGGGTCTTGAACGTCTCAGCCCGGGTGTACATCATGGCAGATCACGCTGAAACCACCAAGGTCCTGCACCGGCGTGCCATTTGTTCCGATTGGCGACATTATTGAGTTGAAACGTTATAGTTCGTTGTATTGTTTTAATTTACAAATAAAATAAGTGATTCTGACGTTGAAGTCGAACACACATTCAGGATGGAGACTAAAGACAAGAAAAACGAGTGGAAAAATAGTCAACTAACGGTGAGTTTAGTTGTGTTACTGTTAGTTGTTTAGACTTTAGACTATATATTTGTTTATTTATTTTGATTGCAGACATTTCCAAAAGGGCTGAATTACATGGCATCTTGAATATTTAAACACACATAAAATTGCAAAATTATTTAAAAGAGAGAGTAAATATGAGACAAAAAAAATACATAGAAATGCTCACTACACTCTGAGTCTGACTCTGAGAGTGAGACACAGAAAAACGAAAAACAGTCTAATGTAAGAAAGAGTAGGACGAGAAATTAAGATTTTATTAGCTAAATTTGGTGGGTAAACTAAAAAAAGATGGAGGAATAATTATATACACCTCAATAATATTGATAAAATACAAAACACACTACCATTTTATGTCATTCTCATTTGCTGTCCCTGATGATTGCTGCACTTTATTTGTCTTTCTAAAGAATTTCTTTTGAGTAACTGAACTTGTTCATTTGGTTGTGAAAATTACAGAGTAACTACTCTTGCAATTTTGTTTTATAACAGTAATTAAAGGAACACGTTGCCTTGGATCGGACGAGTTGGTCAAAACAAAAGCGTTTGTAACCGTTTTTTATAAAATGCATTTAAAGGTTGGAAAGATGTTTTAAAAGTAGAATACAATGATCCACACAAGTTTGCCTTGAAATTGCGTGGTTTTCCTTCTACTGTGCGAACTAACATGGTCGGCCATTTATGGGAGTCAAAATTTTGACCCCCATAAATGGCCGGCGTGTTAGTCGACGAGGTAAAAGGAAAACCACGCAATTTCGAGGCATGTTTGTGTGGATCATTGTATTCTACTTTTACAACATCTTTCTACCCATATGCATTTTATAAAAAACGGTTACAAACGCTTTTCAAAGACCAACTCGACCGATCCAAGGCAACGTGTTCCTTTAACAAACATAATAAGGTGATAATTAGACCCAGTAAATGAGGGCGCTCGGCTCTGTACTTATTTTTTTTAATTTGACCTTTGCAGAAGATGGATTTTTTGTTTGGGGGGGGGGGTTGGGGGTGGGTACACACAGCAAAAAAAAAAAATTGGTGAAAAGTGGTGAAAGGGAATTGAAAGCTTGAAAGGGGAGGGAATTCAAAAAGTACTTGCTGATAGTATTGGATTTTTTTGTTTAACCAAAGCTTTCTGTTATGAAAAATGTGTGATTTACGCTTTCATGTGGTCAAACAAATGTAGTCATCAGGTGTTGTTTATATCCCAACAAAAGGGTTTAAAGTCAAATGATAAATTATAAACATTTTCCTTTTGTTTTACTTTGGAACTGGAAAGTGTACCAGCCTGGAATTACGCAGAGACCATTGCCTCTATTGCCTCCTGGTCTTGGTCTTGGTTGGTGCTAAAGTTTCGGCAATTTTCCAAAGAAAGTGTCTTTTATTTGCAAAAAGAAAAAGGTCTTGAAAAATTCTAGACTTGCTTTTAAACCCTGTAAAATTCTCTAACCATAACAAAATATTTAAACGTTCTGAGATACTCGGCCAAAACTGACAATCTATCTGACATGTTGTTCTTGTAGGTAGCCGTACGGATCCGACCTATGACCCCTGGAGAGACCGATATTGGCAGCTCAATGATTGCTCAAGCAGTCGATGATAATGTAAGTGTTTCATGGTGTTTTTTCTTCTTTTATTCAGTTTATTAACAAATCTTAAACGAAGTCGGAAGACATTTTTTACTGTAATCCTGGGACCATTTTCATAGAGTTGCTTTAAAAGCAAAAAATGTTTACAAAAAAATGTTGAGGTTAAAAAAAAATGGTATGGAATCCCTCTCCAATAATTACTTTATGATCAGCTGTGTGGGGTAAAGCAAAATTGCGTGTGTTTGATAAACATCTATTTAAGAGATTGTGTACTTGTGCACCGTTCGTTAGTTGACGTTGTCGTAACCAGGCAGCCTAAGAGATGTTATGATTGTGGTGATAGTATTGAGGTCCACTGATCAAGCCACTACAAGTATCTGATTATCAGATTAAAAAAAAACTATTAACCAGTCGGGTAAACACAGAAGACTTGCATCTGAGCACTTATTGTTACACAGCTTGGCAAACATAAACAGATTATGTCACTGAGTGGTCGACTTGGATACTCTTAAACAAAGTCTTTTCGTGAACCCTGCAAAGCCTTTGTTTTAGGCTTGGCAGGGTTTCTTTAGTAAATAGCACCTCCGGGTTCCACTTTAAATTAAATTTCTATTTTTAGAACATTTTAATTAAAATTTAAGGAAGGTTCATTGCTGTCAGAACAAAATTAATATTCAAGGAAGGGTCATAGATTTTTGTTTTATATATTTGGTTTATGTATACAATGTGTATTTTCTTAGATTTTGTTCTGTTTTGAGAGATTGTCGATTCTAAAGTCTGACCCGTAGTGTAGACAGTATATAATTCGTTTAGTGGATTAGGGCATCAATAACCATGAGCCATCTATTTATGCCTTTTATTGAATTTGACTGGATGCAAGGATGCAAGCCTGGAGTTTTATGAAACCTCCTGAGACAATTTCTGGTTTCATTAAAAAAAAAACATTTGGTAATAAAATCAAATCAATAATAAATGTCTTGCTTATTGTACATGGCTTGAAATAAGGGGAGAAAAATTAACAGTCTGACCTTATAATCTATAGCTCAAAATTTTAACTGGAACAGAAATTCTTTTGACAAGACCAGAATCAAAATGAGAAAAACTTTCTACACAGTTTAAAGGCAGTGGACACTATTGGTAATTGTCGAAGACTAGCCTTGTTCACAGTTAGTGTATCTCATCTTATGCATTTAGATAACAAACCTGTGAAAATTTGAGCTCAATCGGTCATCAAACTTGCTAGATACTAATGAAAGAAAAAACACCCTTGTCACACGAAGTTGTGTGCGTTCAGATGGTTGATTTCGAGACCTAAGTTCTAAATCTGAGGTCTCGAAATCAAATTCGTGGAAAATTACTTATTTCTCGAAAACTATGGCGCTTCAGACGGAGCCATACCATCAACCAGTCCCCATTACTCGTCACCAAGAAAGGTTTTATGCTAATAATTATTTTGAGAAATTACCAATAGTGTCCACTGCCTTTAACATGTACGCTGTTCTTATTTGAAAAATCATGTGTTTTTTTTGGTAAGCCCTAACCATTCTTCCATACTCTCTAAAGACCAACTGACTCGTCCGCGTCCGGTCATGAGTTCACCTGCCTACGCTAAAATAATTGGCCATAGGCCTTGGGCCGGCAGAGTGTTAATTTTGATCCCTGTTTTAGACAAGAAAGCTGTCCTTCACATTTCTTGTCCATAAATAGCTGAAAAACTAGCCATCATATTTAGTGTGCGAGAAAGACTCTGCTGGGGTCGAATTGCAATGCCATTAACTCTTTCTTGCATCTCATTTATTATAAGATTAATGATGTCCATTTTTACCTGGGTATTTCAACACACACACAAGGAGATATTTGTGTCATGGTTGTGAAACCTTACATTAAAGGCACTGGACACTATTGGTAATTACTCAAAATACCAATAGTGTTCAGTGCCTTTAATGTTAGATTTCACAACCATGACAAAAATATCTCCTTGTGTGTGTGTTTAAATACCCAGATAATAATGGACATCATTAATCTTAAAAATGAGATGCAAGAAAGAGTTAATTAGTCAAAATAATAGTTAGCATAAAAACTGACCTGGTAACAAGCAATGGAGAGCTGTCGCTAGTATAAAACATTGTGAGAAACAACTCTCGCTGAAGTAACGTAGTTTTTGAGAAAGAGGTAATTTCTCACTTAAATAATAAAAGACTTGGGCCTGAAGCCTTTAATTATGCATCTGAAAGCCCGCAAAACTGAACAAGAAGGGTGTTTTTTCTTTTTATATCTTGCAACCTGCAATAACCATTTGAGTCCTAATTTTCTCAGATTTGTCATTTTATCGTTATAAATGGTTGAGATAGTACACTAAGTGAGAACACTGGTCTTTGACAACTACCAAACATGTCCATCATGGTGTCCATTGCCTTTAAAGCCATTGGACACTTTCGGTACAGAAAACAAAATAAAAGTTCACAGATTTACAAATAACTTGCAGGGTTTACAGAAGGTAATGGTGAAAGACTTCTCTTGAAACATTATTCCATGAAATGCTTTACTTTTTGAGAAAACATTAAAGGAACACGTTGCCTTGTATCGGACGAGTTGGTCTTTGAAAAGCGTTTGAAACCGTTTGTTATGAAACGCATATTGATTAGATAGAAAATTTAAAAGTAGAATATAATGATCCACACAAACATGCCTCGGAATTTTACTGTTTTCCTTTTAAGTCGCGAAGAAACACGGTCGGCCATTTATGGGAGTCAAAAATTGGACTCCCATAAATGGGCGACCGTGTTAGTCGACGATGTAAAAGGAAAACCATGCAATTCCGATGGATATTTGTGTAGATCATTGTATTCTACTTTTACAACATCTTTCTAACCATGCATTTTATAAGAAACGGTTACAATAGCTTTTTATAGACCAACTCCTCCGATCCAAGGCAACGTGTCCAGCGAAACATGCGGAAACAAGGGTGGGTTTTCCCGTTATTTTCTCCCGACTCCGATGACGAATTGAGCCTATATTTTCACAGGTTTGTTATTTTATATAAGTTGTGATACACGAAGTGTGGGCCTTGGACAATACTGTTTACCGAAAGTGTCCAATGGCTTAAAATGCAACAGCTGTGAGATTCGCAGAGTATTAATTAATTCATGATTTACACCAAGTGTATACATTGTACCTTTATATGTAAGATATTAAAAAATGCTTTTGAATGGCTGTCTGAGACAACTTAAATCATGTACCAAATGCACATAGCAGCCACAAACGGCTGCAAGTTTTGACCTTCTTCTGTTCACACAAAGAAGTCAAAGTTAGGTGTTCATTGACATAGCATTCCAATTTCTAAAACCAAAACAAATTTTCTGTTTCAAACGTTTTTGTTGTTGAATTTTTTTACTGACAACATAATTTGATAAAAGCTTATTGAACAAAATAAGCAATGTCTCAGCCTTTTTGTGATACAATAAAAAATGGCCTCTAAATGGTTTTAAACAGATCTATAGCTCTTATGGTCATTGTCCGCACACAAAATTGTAAGCAAGTGTCAGGGTTTTCCCATGACTGGCAAGAAAGACCAGTTTGTCTGTCATTTCACTAGTCCATCATTTTCACTGGTCCATATTTCAAATGAAGTGTTTTCAACTGAACTAGCCCTGAGTCGCACCAATTGAAGTGAATTTTGACTGGTCAGCTGGTGTTTGAAACTGACAGTTGGCCAGCAGACCACTGTTAAGGGAGAACGCATGCTGAATGTACTGTGGAGGGGTTGGGACCATTCAGAATATCAGCGTTTCAAAATTGTAATCTTTATTCAAAATAGTCTTGGCCCACCCACCCACCAACCCCATGTTGTGTTTTTGAATTATTTTAACAGCATAAAATGACCATGATAGGCCCCTACATGTATTTATACACTGAATAACAAAACAATGACCCAAACGAAGCAGATAATTTATCATTGTTTCCCTGGCTGGTTTTACAAAAGCTTTTCCTGGCTTCCAACTTGCAACTTTGCAGTTGAAACATAAGAGAAAATTCACACCAACGCCCTCATCAGGTAACAACAAAGAAAAACACGGACATCCATTACAATTGAGCTTCAGGAGTCATTGTTTCAAATTGCTTTCTTTCAATCATTTTTTCACCTGTCAACATATTTGAAAACTGAATTTCAGTTTTCAGTCTTTTGTTTTCAGCCACCCGCACACAAAGTTTTACATTTAAAATTATTTTAATAAAACTAATCTAAAAATGAAATATAAAACTTTGATCACAGTTTAAAGTATGCAACTGGTTAATTTATCAAAAGAAGAAAACTATTCGTTTTATAAATCAAAAACTCACTGATTGCAAGGTTTATAAAAAAAACAATTAAATGGTAAAAAGAACAAAGACTTCTGTCAACAATACCCACATTTTTTGATTTTCGAGAAAAAACACCCACTATTGCACTGCACAGTATTTATCAAAAGAAGAAAACTATTCGTTTTATAAATCAAAAACTCACTGATTGCAAGGTTTATAAAAAAAACAATTAAATGGTAAAAAGAACAAAGACTTCTGTCAACAATACCCACATTTTTTGATTTTCGAGAAAAAACACCCACTATTGCACTGCACAGTTGCACAGTGAATTGCTTGTAAATTGATGGTGCATAGTATGATGTCATATTACTATGTTAGTAATTTATAAGGGGGTAACGCTGCCAGTGAACGATACTCTTTGTTAAAGTCCATAATTGTTTGTAAACAAAACTGCAAAACTTCATACTGTATGACCCCCTATAATAACAGATTCCGTTGGGCTCTTGAACATAACTTAGTAAACACCAAGTACTTTGGGCAGTGAGTAAACAGCCATACGCCGCTATCGGCAGATGTTGCTACCGAATGTACGCGGTGCGATGGTTGACGTTGACAACTGTAACCATGGGAACAAGTTCACATTCATGTTTTGAGTTAGACTTGTAGCCCTGGTAGTCATGGGTAAACAATGTCAATAAAGTGTCTGGGTTGGGTGCAGTGTGAATGTAGAGCCAGGACGGCTCACCAGGGAGATTTAATCAAACTTAAATGTAATTATTGGCGGCCCAATTTCATAAACCTCTCATTAAAGGCAGTGGACACTATTGGTGATTACTCAAAATAATCATTATCATAAAACCTTACTTGGTTTAACGAGTAATGGGGAGAGGTTGATAGTATAAAATATTGTAAGAAACAGCTCCCTCTGAAGTAACGTAGTTTTATAAAAAAGTAATTTTCCATGCGAATTTGATTTCAAGACCTCAAATCTAGAATTTGAGGTCTCGAAATCAAGCATCTGAAAGCACACAACTTCGTGTGACAAGGGTGTTTTTTCTTTCATAGTTATCTCGCAATTTCGACGACCAATTGAGCTTAAATTTTCACAGGTTTGTTCTTTTATGCATAAGTTGAGACACAGCAAGTGAGAAGACTGGTCTTTGACAATTACCAAAAGTGTCCAGTGTCTTTTAAACAGAATTAGCTGTTGCAAAATGCTCACCAACCAAAAGAACCTAATGGTGTAAATGTAACAAATAAGTTTAAAACAGCCTGGGCCCAATTTCATGGCTCTGCTTACCATAAGCACAGAATTGGTGCTTACGGAAGCAGGGAATTCTGTGCTTACGGCAAGCGTATTTCACGGGTTTGCAGCGAATTTGGGCTTCTGCGCGTGCGTACTTCATGTTACTAGGCATTCTACGCTTACAAGGCTAGCACAGAAATTCGGCGCTTGCAAGTAAGCGGGGAATCGCGACCATAAGCGCAGAATTCGGCGGTTAGCAGAGCCATGAAATTGGGCGCAGGTGTTTAAACCCTAGCAGAATCTGTTTTAAATGATAGACCTATTAGCCTTTAAAACAATTCTGACAAGGTAAAATGTCAGGCCGATAACTAATTTTTAAATTTGATTATGAAGAAGAGAATGTTATGTTCTTAACAATGTTACATGTAGACCTGTTTGGACAGAACATGCTCAAGTGCAGGGCTCGAAAGTAACACTGGTCGCAGGCCAGAGACAAGTGATCTTAAAGCCATTGGACACTTTCGGTAAACAGTATTGTCCAAAGGCCCAGACTATGTGTATCACAACTTATAACAAACCTGTGAAAATTTAGGCTCAATCGGTCATTGGAGTCGGGAGAAAATAACAGGAAAACCTATCCTTGGTTTCCGCACGTTTCGCAGTGTGATGACATGTGTTTACTATAATCCGTAATTCTCGATGTCGAGAACTGATAATTGTTTTAATGTTTTCTCAAAAAGTAAAGCATTTCATGGAATAATATGTCAAGAGAAGTCTTTTACCATTACCTTCAGTAAACCCTGTAAGTTATTTGTAAATCTGGGCACTTTCTTTTTTTTCTGTTTCGAAAGTGTATAATGGCTTTAACATTGGTCTAGTAAACTCATGACTAGACATGTCCTGTGATCCTGTAAAATATTAAATAAAAATACCTCGCTATGTAGTATCTTACAAAAATTGAGCTTAATTAATGTTTACTCACCAATATATTAGACGATGAAATAATATTGTCTGTGCGTGTATAGTTAAACACAGTTAAAGCTGTGTAGACATTTTTATCATCTTGATTTGATCTTGTAAACAAAATTCTGGACCAGTGGATTTCCCCCCTAAAAATCGGGCCTTAAAGGCAGTGGACACTATTGTTAATTACTCAAAATAATTAATGGCATAAAACCTTACTTGGTAAAGAGTAATGGGGAGAGGTTGATGGTATAAAACATTGTGAGAAACGGCTCCCTCTGAAGTGACTTAGTTTTTGAGAAAGAAGTAATTTTCTACGAATTTGATTTTGAGACCTCAGATTTAGAACTTGAGGTCTCGAAATCAAGCATCTGAAAGCACACAACTTCGTGTGACAAGTGTTTGTTTCTGTCATAGTTATCTCCGAACTTTGACGACCAATTGAGCTCAAATTTTCACAGGTTTGTTATTTTATGCATATGTTGAGATACACCAAGTGAGAAGACTTGTCTTTGACAATTACCAATAGTGTCCAATGTCTTTAAGGGGGCTGTCATCCCAGCTTTCTGGAGCAATACATATCAACTTAAAATCACTAGTATGGGCTATGGTCGTAATTTCCCTCGCTACACATTCGCTACACATGTACATTATGTATGCCTAATGCATGGCTGTGCTGACCGTGGCCTTCATCCCTTTCTGACACTATTTTCCACTTATGAGGTTGCCACTGAATATGTGTGCTAACTGCGTACGAGGCGAGAAATTAACGCACCAACTCGTGAAATACGCAATGAAATGGGCCCATATCTTGTCACTGTGACACCTTTCCCTACCGCACACTACGCAAAAACGTTTTTAATAATTATCTCGCAAACCGGCCAGTTGTGTGGGGACTGGCCAGGTGGGTTTGATATGAGCTCTAGATAGTGAGGTGTAAAGGGCCAGTCACACTGCAGAGATAGTGATAACGCTCACAACGCAAAGAGAGCGCATTCTATCGGTTGAATTGCTCTGTGCAGAATACGCTCACGCTTATTCCACCAATCGAGGGTGTGCATTGTTAATGTTTTTGTTTTCGTTCTTGTTTTAGTTCTTGTTATCGAGGCCAGTGTGACCGGGCCTTTACTCTTTATTACGGAGGTGGGTCTTGGAAAAATGTACTGGATTTTTCCTTGTGCTTGAAAATAACATAGGATAATTGTCCATGGGGCCATAATCATGAAAAAGGCAAATGAGCCACTAAACATTGCAAAACATCTTTAACAGCATTAACAAAAACCAGCAACGAATATGTCCAGGGACAAGAAAGTTGCTGAAAAAGACTATAATAGGAAAAGAGTTTTAAATCCTGTAGCAAGCTGGTTTTAAAATGTTTGCCACATGGTCTCATAAAGTGCATACCATAGTACACAGCTGATGGCATGCCTCAAGAAAGGTATCCTCAGCAGTTGGTTGCCCAAGTCCTCAATAATGCATATTTGGGTGCTCATGTTCGCTGTCACCAGGGCTACTGATGTTTACTGACTGTCAATGTGCTAAGTACTTATTTAATCGATTAACTTACAGCAAGGATAGGTCAGAGATGAAGGCTTAATTAAAGGGACTTCTGCAGCCTAGAGAATTTAACTGACACATTTCATGGTGGATTGACCCTTTTAGAGACCATAGCGGCCACAAGCGGCTTGTATCAAAATGCCTTTAGTGGCCGTAAACGGCTTCAATTAGGTTTGACCTACTTCCATTCCACATCTAGGTTAAAGTAAAGGTCAGGTCCAGATATTAAATTTTTCAATATGTTAAAGACAGTGAACACTATTGGTAATTACTCAAAATAATTGTTAGCATAAAAACCTTACTTGGTAACGAGGAATGGGGAGAGGTTGATAGTAAAAGATGTTGTGACAAACGACTCCCTCTGAAATGACGTAGTTTTCAAGAAATTTTCCACAAATTTGATTTTGAGACCTCAGAATTAGAGTTTGAGGTCTCGAAATCAAGCATCTGAAAGCACACAACTTCGTGTGACAAGGGTGTTTTTTCTTTCATAGTTATCTCACAACTTCGACGACCAATTGAGCTCAAATTTTCACAGGTTTGTTACTTAGTGCATATGTTGAGATGCACCAAGTGAGAAGACTGGTCTTTGACAATTACCAATATTGCCAGTGTCTTAAACATTGTATCCCAATAAACACAAAATTAAATTTGTTGTTTAAAGAAATCAACAATATTTCGGTGAATGGGCGTTTTGTAAAGATTATAAAGAAATGAATGGTCTATAAAGGGTTAAAGACTATAAAACTGGAATGGATGAATAGTGTGCAACTACCTCAGCAGTGTCATATAAATAGTTTTCTTTCATCAAAACTCATTTGAAATTCATTTACTGACTGAACAGATACAATTTCAAAGTAAAGGACAATCTTTAATATCTAATAGTCAACAGTTTCCCACTAAGACAGTGGGCTGACACAATTAGGTTCCGAAGCCTATTATAGAAACAATTGAAAAACACAACACCATTGGGCCTGTACGAATATGTAATTTAAAAAATGAGTTGGTTATTAATGATTTTGTGGGGTCAGTAACAGCTTGGGGGTGCTGATACATGGAGTTTGGAGGTCAGTGAATAATTTAGGTGCAACTAATATTGGTTTTAAGTAATAATTAATTGGACTGTAAGACCATGAGAAGCTTTCAGCCTTCAGTGTAAAGTGGTTTTACGGGAGGGGGCAGTTATTTTCCTCGTGGTTAAAGGGCTTGACATTCTAATGGAATGACATAAAGGACTCTTGCTTATGCCATTAGTTTGGCAGAGCCTTCTCCAACTAATACTGGAATTTTCACAAAGTCAAAAAACTAAATACAGTAGGTTACACACTCAATTACAAGAAAAACCAACTTCAGACAGAAATTGTGCGAATTTGAAGTACATAAATTACAAAAAACCTTTATCTTAATTATACAATTGGGCAGGGGTGTGAGCAGAGAAAAATTGGTTACAAAGTAGCTAACAGGATTTGGACCTATGACTCCCGGGTTAATGTGCTCTCTACCAACTGAGTTATCCTGGGCCCAATTTTATGGCTCTACTTTTATGTCACGATTTCCCGCCTACTTGCAAGCGCCAAATTTCTGCGCTACTCTTTTAAGCGTAGAATGCCTATTAGCGTGGAGTATGCACGCGCACAAGCCAAAATACGCAGCTAACCCATAAAATATGCCTGCTGAAGCACCTAATTCCCTGCTTCTGTAAGTGCCGATTCTGTGCTTACGGTAAGCAGAGCTATGAAATTGGGCCTAGTCTGATGTTGGTGGTCTCCGTATTTTGTCAGTATCTTTGTTCAGGGTGCCAGGTTGAAGCCATACTACAGTTAACTGCCGTGTAACCAGGGATCACACCCATTTTATATACAATCTGGGAAGCAAACAGAACAAGGATGACACTTCACTCATTATTGAATAAAAGCATGTAGTTTTCAAGTGTTGTCAGTGAGGCTATTTAAAGGGATGTGACATTTCGCCACTTTACTCATTTGTGAATTAAAGTGTGTTTTAGTTTCAGGGACAAGTTGTCAGTCATGCATTATTTGCAGCACTTTAAATGTTCAAGGCAATCTTTTGTACAAATTTATCAAGTTTGTAAGTGGTTGAAAGGGTTGATTACTGTTGAAACCCAGCAGCACAGCTCGAGTCAGGAGTCAGGACCCAATGTATCTTTGATGATTGTGACTCGCGTCAAAGTCTGTGGTCTGAGTCACAACCTATTGAGTCAAAAAAAAAAAACGTTGTGACTCACGTCCAACCAAGCCATAAAAAATGTTGCTTGAATCCGAGTTGTGAGTCATGACTTTAAATGGATCATTGGTGATTGTGTTTGCTTTTAAGTCTGTGTCATTAAAATTGTGGCTGAAATCCCTGTCACGACTTCATTACAAATGCAAGGCACTCCTTCCCAACCCTACTTTTTTTTTTTTTTTTTTTGGGGGGGGGGGGGTTGCTGTAATTGATGTTTTATCTTAGAGTTATCTCTGTACAAGAAAGGCAGTACAGAATTTCATCTGTGCATAAATCCAATTACTGAGTTACTGAATTACAGCATTTAACTGAACAATTAGAATCATCCCTGTTGACAGAGTGTACTTGTGTTGTGTGTGTATCTGGGATTTACCAGGTGGTATGAAGTTTGACATGTGCCTCGCACAGTGTCAGTGACTGTCGCAGTTAATACATGTAACTGTTTTAATCAGGCCTGGATGTTTCATTTTTGAAAGGGCTAGGGCACCAAGGCATTTTCTCCTTGGTAAAGGGCACCTCATGAGGAAATTGTAAATTTCTACTGGAGCATTTGAAGGGCACTAAGGCATGGGGCATGGAGGCAATTGCCTCCGTTGCCTCCTTGAAGTACATGTTACAGGCCTGTCTACATGTATAGGCTGGTTAGCGCATGTACCTGAAATACTTATCCATAAAAAGTACACCCATGTCGATCCATCAACTTGTACAATGTCATTTTTAGACTCTTCATTCGAGCGTGTTCCCAACACCCCCATGGTCCCAAATCCATGAAGCCACACACATCCAAAACAGAACGTTGCATTCTTCCCGACACAACAACTACTTTGCAAGTGTTAATGTTTATTCAACCATTGTAGACTAATGTGTAAAGATTTGTGCAGTGGTTGGTAAATAATCGCGTTGGTAAATAATCACTGATAAACGCACACAAAGTTTTTCAGAGTAAATTGCATTTGGGGGTTAATGCAGTGTGTGCGTCTCTTCCCTTTTTTTGGTTCTTTTGTGAAAGTATTAACACTGAGGACTTCCCTGTTGCGTTGAAGACAGGGCTCAAGTTTTAGAGTGGAAGGCAGGCCCGAGGCCAGAAATTTTAGCAATTAAGTGGGGACAAGTCTGGCAGTCTTGTGTTGTGCAATCAAATAGTAAAACCTCACCCTGCAGTTATTTAAAAATGTTGACAATAAAATTACTTAGGGAATCTCGGTAAAATTATCAAGAACCAGGCCGCGGCGGGTTTAAACCACTAGTTGAAAACCTCTTCACCACACATTGATTCCCTTATTAAAGTATACTTTTGCCTGCACTCTACCAACTGAGCTTTATAGAACTGGCCCTATATAATAGGCGGTCTCCCTATAAATTTGGTTAATATCTTTGTTTGGGCCATGGTGCAAGCCATACAACCAATAGCTGCAAAGTAGCTAGGGATCACACCCAAGTTTACAATACAACGGTTACCTGGGAGCGGCAGCCAAGGGATCACTTTAAGAGGATGCGACCTTACATGCCCAGCGGGGAAATTCACCCAGTCCTTTTCCCTTGTGGTGTATTATTTGACAATTGAAAACAGTTTACATGTTTAAAAAATGTATCAGTTAGGGCCTACTTCTAAAAAAATATCACCATTTGCTACTCATTGTTAGCACTTATTGCATGCACAAAACAAAAGGCTAAATATTTTAGCAACATTGCAAAATTGCTGGGCGAAATCATTCCCTGTCTGAGACCCTACTACTTACTGCTGATACATTATCTTGTTACCAACATGCTGTTGTTGTTTTCTGTATTTAGTCAGCATACCATAGTTACTATTATTAGTTTTATTGTGCAATGCCTTTGGGATCCAGACCAATACATAAGATTAGAAAATAGGGCAATCGTTTTCATTGGAAAAATCAATACGGTTCTGTATGGCAGTTCATTGATTGTTATTTTCCAGTAATATCCAATCTTCTATGGACATGCAGTCCAGCTGAAATAGGGTTGAAGTGGAGGCAGGCCTGTATGCTGTGTTTTTGAAAGAGTAAGGGCACCAAGGCATTTTCTCCTTGGTAAAGGGCACCCTATGAGGAAATTATTAATGTCTACTGTTAGAGCATTTCAAGGGCACCAAGAAAATGAACAGGGGGCATTAAGTCAGTACATGTATCATCAGGCCTGTGGAGGAACATTTTGTTGCATTGGAGCAAAAAAAATGTTTATTTTTATTATTATTATTATTATTATTATTATTATTATTATTATTATTATTATTATTATTATTATTATTATTTTTTTTTTTTGATTTATATAAAACTTACATGGTTTTAAAAAAATAAAATGATAGTAGAAAGCTTATCACTTGCTGAGTTGCTGTAGTTTTTGAGAAATGAGTAAAACACTTTCTCATAGCATGTAAGTAGCATGTACAACTAAAAACATTGCTCTGTGATTTTCCTTATTATGTCAACAACTTGACAACTAATGAGGCTGAAACTTTAACACATAAATTATATTAAGTACATGTGTACATCTTCATTTACAGTGAGTAGGGATTCACGTCAAAAGGTATCAAAACCCTTAAATGACACTGGACACTATTGGTATTTGTCAAAGACCAGTCTTTCACTCGGTGTATCTCAACATATGCATAAAATAAACAAACCTGTGAAAATGTGAGCTCAATTGGTCTTCGAAGTTGCGAGATAATAATGAAAGAAAAAACAACCTTGTCACACATAGGTGTGTGGTTTCATGCTTGATGTCGAGACCCCAAAATCTAAATTTGAGGTCTCGAAATCAAATTCGTGGAAAAGTACTTCTTTCTCAAAAACTATGTTACTTCAGAGGGAGCCGTTTCTCACAATGTTTTATACTATCAACCAGTCTGCTATTAACAGCTCCCAATTACTTGTTACCAAGTAAGGTTTTATGCTAATAATTATTTTGAGTAATAACCAATAGTGTCCACTGTCTTTAACCCTTTAGAGACCATTTATTTCACCCCGAAACATCATTTTCTTTTTTTTCTTTTGTTTTTAAAATTGTGTCTTATAAACATTCTACAGACGGCAACACTACTTTTCTATATATAAACACAATGTACCCCTTTCATCTTTAATTTAATTTAAAATATTTCTTTTTTCTTTTTAGATTGTAGTGTTGTTGGATCCCATGGAGGATCCTGATGACATCCTCAGAGCCAATCGGTCCAGAGAAAGACACTACGCTTTTGACCGTGCATTCGGTCAGCACTCCAGTCAGGTGGGTAAAATGTGAAATACAAAGCTCCTTCTGTAGCCCGACTCATACCTGCAAATTTTGACGTCGCATGGATGTTGTGCACAAGTCAACTGATGCAAATTATTAGGGAGGTTTAGCTGCACGTTACGCGAGCAAACACGCGAACGTGAGAAAATTGTGTTGTTTCTAGGTGATGTCACCACTTAGGGCTTATTTCATGCTCACATATGACATCTGCACATCCGTACATGTATCTGACGTGAAAAATGAAAAATGGTAACTTCACTCTATATGCTTAAAACGTAAGATTTTTACCACAACATTTTCTGGTGTTCACGTTCACTGTTTTCCCGCGTAAGATGCAGCTGAACCTCCACGTTGGTTGCGAATTTGTGACGTCAACATTTGAATGGCATTCGCAGGAAGTACATATGCACTGGGATTTAGAAGAGGGCATGTAGTGAAGTACTTGAAGTTTTTGTGTGTAATTTTAAAACAATTCTAAATCTGAATCTGTAAATATAGCTGGTAAGGCATCCTAATTTAAAACATTGCACCGATTTTGTGTAGAGAAGACAATAAAGAAACTTCAGTTTTTAGCCATGAGCAGAAAAAACCCACACAATCAGGTAGGGAGGGCTTGAACCCAGGTCCACAGAGGTAAAATGCAGGGACAGAAACCACTGAGCCAAGCTGACTGCCAGTCATTTAAATCTTAAGAAACGAAACAAGGGATCATCAAAAGCGACTTCACTTCGAGTCTTAAGTCTGAAGACATCTTTAAAAGGACACATCTCACGATTCCAACATTCTCTCAAAACCCATCTCTTCAGATTAGCCTATAAACATATCGAGTGAAATTTCCTTTTTGTTATTGACCAGCGCCTTTGAATGTCACACAGATAAAGTGCGCTTTGCAAATGCTGAATGTGTTACTATGAATATTATTATTATTTTCATCAAGACTTTGGAAAATGAGTGAACCACAAAATCGAATTTGACCTCGCTGCCCTTTTTTAATTTTAAGCACCATGGGCATCACTGAGTGATGGATATGAGCGCTGTAAAAAGCCACTATATTATTATTATTATTAACTACACACTCAGAGGACATGAGTGGCCATAGGGGGCCATCATCCATCTATATATATCTGCATACAACTAACGGTATCTGTTACAATACTACATGTAGGTATGTTTGCACAGAAGGCAGGCCCCTTTTTTCCCGAGACTTCATACTGATCATCAATGGTCTGATCTAGACTATTTCAAGCTTCTCCCCATGCACAATTGGCATATTGGGCTGGTACGCAATAAGTACGAGCTGATGCGTGCCGATTGCAGTGGATTTAAAACCAAACAAAACTTTAAAAACCTTAGTCTAAATTTTATGTGTTCTCACAATTTATTATGTAGGCCTATGATTTTCAAAAGTATTCCGCAGTACTGAAGCCACTTTTGCTCAAAATCCTAGATCTCAGACAAAATGTCCACCACAATGCGAGCATCGCATTGGCGTGCAAAAACCACAGTTTGAACAATACATGCAAGTAAACATTAAACACTGATAATGGCTTTTATTTGGACTAGTACAACATGTATGTATCTGTGCATACTTGAGTAATTTAACGTGTTGTCTGATATCCGAGTACTTGCGTGATGTCACCACATTTTTTTTTAGCATTGGTTCGGTCACCACATTATTATTATTTCTTTAAGCATTATTTCGGCCCCCGGAGTGGTCGTCCTTGTAATTCATGAGATGGACCAAATAAAAGTCTTGTTAGAGAAATTTAATATAAAAAGGTAAAATTTGTAGTCCAGTGTAGATTTTATTGAAAATGTGCTGAAGCAACAAAGTACTTGAAGGTGTCATAATTACCCCTTTTCCAGGTGTTATTATGTAATCCCTGATTCAAAACCTTTTGTCCTGTTGTACAATTCAGACCTACAACAATGGACCGGCTGCCTCCATTATTTATAATTGTATTCGGCTCAATGGGAAAGTTAGTCCGAGCGTTCAGAAATTCTAGCCTACCATTGTAGATTGTCCACTGTGGCTAGCGGCTGAGGTTTTGCAATTCACAGGTCTGTATGTTTCAAGGGCAAGGGCACTAAGAAATGTTCTCATTGGTAAAGGGCACCCTACGAGGAATACGTAAATTCTACTTGAGTGTCTCAAGGGCTTCAAGGCAATGACCAGGGGGCATCGAGGCAATTGCCTTTGTTGCCTCTGTGAAATATTAGGCCTGAATTCACAGTAATAGCTTACTCATATTTATCTCACATGAAAACATCTGGGTTCTTGTTCTAAGAACCTTTGTTGCCTTTCCTTTGTCAATTCAGGGTTTCATTGTGCAAGCCTTCAAAATAACCCACGGCACCCACAGCAACTGCCCTGATGCCCCGTGCTGTTGCTGTGGTGCCCTTTGTAAAGTTCCAATAGAAAGTGCCCCTTACCAGAGGAAAATTGTTGTTCCCTTCAAGAGCAAAGTTCAATGCCGTAAAGGCACTGGACAATACTAATTTGTAATTACTTTAAAATAGTTATTAGCACACAAACTTACTTGGTAATGAGCAATTGATGAATGTTGAATTACCGTTGTGAGAAACGGCTCCATCTGAAGTAATGTATTTTTTGAGAGGTAATTTTTCACTCAAATATTAAAAGACTTCAGACCTGAAGCCCTTTTTTAAGCATCTGAAAGCACACAAATTTGTGCAACAAGGGTGTTTTTTCTTTCACTATTCTCTTGCAAATGAGTCAAAATTTTCACAGATTTGTTATTTTATGTTGGGATACACCAAGTGTGAGGGAATTACAAAACTTGTCAAGTGCCTACTAAATGTGGCACTGATATTTTCAAAGGAAATTATGACAAGACGTCATCCAAAATAATACCGCGCAGAGGCACAGAAAATTATTCAACCTGAAGCAGTTAACAGCTTTATGAAATCGAGCCTTGATAAAGAACGTCCTTGGGGACCATTAGATCTAGAGAAAGATGGAAATGATTTTTCAACAGTCTTTCCAGTCTTCCCAGTTACGATGGCTGAGTACTTTGTTAATGGACACCCCTGGGGATTTTTTTTTATAGGGACTCTAAGGCATGGTTTTAGAGATGGATCATCATCAAAAGGTTGATGTCTTTAAGCTTGGATTCTTAAGATGTAATAATATTTGTTATAATATAAAATAAGAAAAATTATATTGAAGGCTTTTAAGGATTTGTAGTGATTTGATTTCTACCAAGTTGGTATTTCAATAGATTTTATACTTGCAAGGGGGAAAAGAGTATTATTTGTGTTTTACTCATACAAATGTGTTTTAAAGCCATTGGACCCTTTCGGTACAGAAAAAAAAAAAAAAGTTCACAGATTTACAAATAATTTATAGGGTTTACAGAAGGTAATAGTGAAAGACTTCTCTTGAAATATTATTCCATGAAATGCTTTACTTTTTGAGAAAAAAAGTTCTCGTTAGCGAGAATCACGGATTTATTTTAAACTATGTCATGACATGGCGAAACGCTCGGAAACAAGAGTGGGTTTTCCCGTTATTTTCTCCCGACTCCGATGACCGATTGAGCCTAAATTTTCACAGGTTTGTTGTTTTATATATAAGTTGTGATACACAAAGTGTGGGACTTGGACAATACTGTTTACCGAAAGTGTATAATGGCTTTAAGCATTTTAGAAAAACAAATCCATAGGCACATCGCCCAAAAGGGATTTGAACCCAAGACCTTTGCCAAGTTGGTCTTCTGAAAAAGATTGTTTACAAAAATTGTAATGGGTATTTTTTTAGAGCAAAGTCAAGACTCTGCCAGCATTGACGTCAAGCTTGTTTTCTTAGTGTGGAGCTGGGCAGTTATTCCCTACAATGTTTGCCAGTTGAAAGACCAACGTAGCATAAATAAATATACATAAAACAAAAAGCAACTAATAAAGCTGCACCCCCTGATTGTCTGCAAATGAGTAACTAGGGTCCAGTTACTTATTCACTGTCTCTCTGTGCTTAGCTCTCCACCTTCTTGGCGTCACATGAGTGATGACACAATAACGGACGCAACAACCGTTCCTAACAGTCTTTGAGGTTCATCAGGGCTCTGCTGATGGAGGGCGACGTCAAGATCACGATGTCCAATAGTCATCAGGAAACTGCTGCAGAGGAATGGAATAACAAAAAATGAGCGCCACGGTCGGCCTGTTTTTTAATTGGTCACGCCTATATCATACAGGCATGCGGTAAATATTTACTGCGTTGGCATGGCAACCTCTGCGCGGGGGTAATAACTGGAAGGCAGGCAATTGTGGTGTATTGATTCCGTATCTTAATCAAAAGACGAGACGATATTTTTCTCTCAATTTTTTTTTATAGTGGTCTCCTCATCAGTCTTATAACTCGATATTTTGACACGAATGAAGAGATAGAAGCCGTATCAGAGACCCCTGGATAACGACTAGGCTCTTCTTCAGACCCCCCTGCACATTTTGTACAAACGCCCACCACTCCTCTTTGTTTGATGAGCACTAGGGTGATAATAACCAATGACTTAAAGGCATTGAACAGGTTAGGTAATTGTCAAAGACCAGTATCCTCACTTGCTGTATCTAAACAAATGCGTAAAATATCAAACCTGTGAAAATTTGAGCTCACTTGGTCATCAAAGTTGGGAGATAATAATGAAAGAAAAAACACCCTAGTCACACGGAGTTGTGTGCTTTCAGATGCTTGATTTTGAGACCTCAAGTTCTAAATCTGAGGCCTTAAAATCAAATTCGTGGAAAATTACTTCTTTCTCGAAAAGTACTCCACTTCAGAGGGAGCCGTTTCTCACATTTTTTTTGGACTACCAACCTCTCCCCATTACTCGTTAGAAAGTAAGGTTTTGTGCTAGTAATTATTTTGAATAGTTACCAATAATGTCCATTGCCTTTAAAGGCACTGAACACATTTGGTAATTGTCAAAGACCAGTATTCTCACTTGGTGTATCCCCATAACAAGCCTGGCTGTGAAAATTTGGATTCAATTGGTCATTGAAGTTGCAAGAAAATGATGTTGTACAAAATAGTGTGTTTTCAGATAGTAATAAAAGGCTTCAACTATGTTACTTCAGAGGGAGCCGTTTCTCACAATATTTTATACAATCAACAGCTCTTCGTTGCTCATTACCAAGTAAGGTTCTACGCTACACATGTTGAGTAATTACCAAACATATACATGTATAGTGCCTTCAACTACTTTGTCCCTCCTCCAGGCAACAAATGATATCGTTTTAGCTTCGCTGAAGCCGTTTTTCGCTCGAATGTAATTTCATTGTCCTCCATTATATGCCAGGGTTTGTTGGCGGGCAGTTAAGGGGAAAAGTTGGCCTGCACTGTTATGGGGAAATTTTTAATTTCATCAGACTACACGATAGTTACAATTATTTGGTGTTAAATTATTGAGTAAACATCTTTTGTCCTCTCTCTAAGAGGTCGCCAAGTCTCAAGCGTGTCTGTGCAATGCAAGGAAAGACTGTACTTAACAGTTAGTAAATTTGCATCGCGGATAAAGAATATTAATTTTGGTTTTAGTTATTGATATACATTGATGTCTGTTAGCACTGTATAATCAGTACTTACTGGAGTTCTGTGGAAAAAAAACCCAGGGATATTACTCGGATGGGATTCGAACCTACGACCTTTGCAATTCTAGGGCAGTGTCAAACCAACTAGACAACTGAGATTGCCCGGTGGGCAGAGGCAGTTCAACGACTGTACTTGAAAGACGGAGAAGCCTTATCAGAGACCCCTGGATAACAGCGCTAGCAAGGGGCCAAAAACGACTACTTTGTGTTTTGAGTTTAACAAAGAGGCAATTTGTGTGACCTACATGTACAATAGAAAATGTTTATTTTTCGCGAACAGACACTCACCGTTTCTGCCTTGGTTTATAGACGGCACGCTCAACACAGACCTTGAGAAACTAGTGTTTAACAGTTAATTACCCAAACGTACTCGCATAAAGCCAAAAACATAAATGCATGGTTTAGGATCTCCTAAAGCTAAGCTAAACTTTAAACGCGGTTTTCACCAACCATTAAAAAAATGGCTGCATGGGCAAAATTGCCTCTTCGAGAAAACAGTGACGAAATGTGTGCCTGACAAATCTCAAAGCATTGTTGTTGTTTTTTTATGCTGAACTTTAACAAACAGGTCGTTTTGCATGCTTATTCAAACCTAGGTGACTTTGAGTGAATTTACTCTTTCAATATTCAATGAATTCGTCTTACCCTTTATGAATAATTAAGAGATTGCCTAGAGCTACATGGAGACGACGTTATGTGTGCAGTAATTATAGCCAAAACTACTTAACCTACGTACATAGAGTAATATTCTGAGTGCTTTGAAAGAGCAAAAACCTTTTATTGAATAGCTTGGAACTGGTGCAAAGAAATTAAGGACAGAAACTGGTTGTGAATGTTTGATGAAATGGGACATTTTTATCGTTAAAAGTAAAATTATAATTTGTTTTTTACTCTTACATTGATGAGTATTGTCAGCACTGTATACTTAGTACTTTCCCGAGTTTTATGAAAAGAAAATCCACAAACAAGACACTCGGATGGGATTGAAACCCATGACCTTTGCAAAAGTAAAATTTAAAATTTGTTTTTACCCTTACACTGATGTGTATTATTAGCACTTTATACTCGGTACTTTCCCGAGTTCTGTTAAAAGAAGACATTCATGGGGGTGGGATTTGAACCAAAGACCTTTGCATTGTTAGAGCAGACGTCTTACTACTGTACCACTGAGCTAGCCCGACAGCTAGAGGCAGTTCGAATCCTTTGTGTCTCACTGAGACGAACAAATATTTTTGGGAAATTGTTTACTCATTTCTCAAAAACTACGGCACCTCAGCATGTAATATTTTAAGGGAAGCTTTCAACCATCACAGTTTTCAAGCCATGTAAGTTTAATGTAAATCTGTGGATATTTGTGTTTTGAGTCGAGCAAAAAGTACCCAAACCCTTGCAGCAGCTCTTTGAAATTGGGCCCAGAGTTTATCGAGTGAATGCAGTCAGAAAACAAAAATGAGGTTTTGATGAAAATGAAAAATGAAGCGGAAACATCAAGTTGCATTATGAAGAAATAAATGGCCAATAAAAAATACACTGAGCAGAAGAGGAAAAGGCAATAAAAGCCAACTTTATTGCAATATTGCAAGTACCAAAAAAGTCATCATTGCTTAAATGGCCATCAAATATTGTCATAGTAACAGCATAAACAAGTTTTATTACTAGTTAACTTCAAGCGCAGTTTTTATTGGGAGGTGGGAAGCCCACGTACATGTAAATGGGTAGCGACGTATCTTTGGGTGCCATGTGAGTTACAAGAGTTTTTTCAACGGAAGAAGCTATATATAAATAAATGAAGAAGAGCAGAGTTTACTGTTTGAAACATCGAGACCACACTGGCCCTTTCAGAGCCAACACTCCCACAAAAGAGACTTAGGCCGTGTCCGAAACGGCGACTTCGGCTACAGCTACGGCTAGATCGCGCGCGTCTGCCTATTCTTCAACACTGGTAGACGCGCTGATCTAGACGTAGTTGTAGCCGAAGTCGTCGTTTCGGACACGGCCTTACACATGGTTGTACCTGCAAGTTGACTATTTATCTATAGTTTCTTCCTATTATCCCCACCATGCAAAGCTTCAAGCAATACTTAGTTTTAAGCTTGGGCGATATCACGATATTATCGAATATCGCGATATTAATTTGGAAACGATTTCGATATCGGATGGATTTGGTTTTAATCGAAATATTGATATATCGATTAAATATCGCGATGTATTTGCTAGCTGAGACATCTTGCACCCCATAGGTTTGGAGTAAAACCAGAAAAATAGGTCATTAGAGAACACCTCTCTTATAAGCTTACTTAGTTTTGCTCTACACGTAGTTGTGCTCTACACGTACATCAAATAATATTTATAGTCAATTTACTAATTGAGTTTGAAGGAGACAGGGAAGGTGTTCTGTAGGAGAGAGGGGCTGGGCTGTGTACTGTTTACCCCATTAATAAGCAATTGGATTGACATGATGTTTGGTAAAAACTTCTGGTTCGGGCGGTCGGGTTGGCATAGTGGTATTCTTCCCCTGCCTTCCACCTCTAGGACCCTGGTTCAGAACCTGCCAGGGACACTATGTAATGTATGTGGATTGGGCTTTCAGTCCCTGCCTGATTGCATGGGTTTTTCCATGGAATATTTCTCTGGGGGTTTTCTCATACGTGTAAATTTGGTAGAAGCATGGCATTTGAGTTGTGGGAGTTGTGCTCGACATCAAATAATATTTATGGTCAATTTCCTAATTGAGTTTGAAGGAGACAGGAAAGGTGTTTTGTTGGTGACAGGGGCTGGGCTGTGTACTGTTTGACCCTATTAAAAATAAACTATTAAATTTACATAATGTGTAGTACAACTGTCTCATTCAGGCAGTCAGTTTGGCATAGTGGTATCTTCCCCTGCCTTCCACCTCGGAACCCCAGTGCATAATCTGATTGCATAAGTTTTCCATTGGAAAATTTCTATGGGGTGTTGCAGCCCTCATTTTAAACTGAGACTCCCTTTCTAGTCTTCTCTCCATTTGGGTTATTTATTGGCTTGTCCAGTGATTTAGTTCACTTTTCTGAGAGTCATATTAGCTTCACTACCAGATTAACTGAAATGAAATGACTCGCTTAGCCACAAGTTACTGTTTAAGTTTGAATTCCTCAGACTAAAGCTGCTATGTCACATGATTCAGGGCAAACTTTTGCATAAGAGGCAGGGAACACCCATACACAATTCTGGATGAATTTTTATGGTGACCGTAAGATGTAATTTCTTACTCAAATAATAAAAGGCTTCAGGTCTCAAGTCTTCCAATATTTTTTAGGATAAGAAAGCATCAAATTGTGCAACAAGTGTGATGTTTTCCTTCATCATTCTCTTGCAACTTCGATGACCAATTGAACTCAAACTTTCACAGATTTGTTATTTTATGCATATGTTAGGATACACCAAGTGAGAATACTACCGGTCTTTGACAATTACTAAAGGTGTCCAGTGCCTTAGCAATACATGTATCTTGTGACTAAGCAAGTCACTGTACCAGACATTTAAGGAACACGTTGCCTTGGATCAGATGAGCTGGTCTATAAAAAGCATTTGTAACCGTTTGTTCAAAGTAAAATACAATGATCCACACAAGTTTGCCTCGAAACTGCGTGGTTTCTTTTTACTTTGCGAACTAACATGGTCGCCCATTTATGGGAGTCAAAAATTTGATTCCCATAAATGGCCGACCGTGTTTGTCGACGAAGTAAAAGGAAAACCGTGCAATTTCGAGGCATGTTTGTGTGGATCATTGTATTTTACTTTTAACAAATGGTTACAAATGCTTTCTATAGACCAACTCATCCGATCCAAGGCAACGTATTCCTTTAATGAAATCTAAATTGCAAATTGCTTTTTTGCATACCTAATGGAGCTATACTAACTTCTGTGAGCTTGCTTCAAGCCAAGGATACACATTTGTATAATTTACTAATTAACTTGTACAGAGGAATAATGTGTCATCTAGTGGGTTGGAGGCGTGGGAAGGGCTTGAATGGTGTGTATAATTTACAATATACAGAGGATGAATGGCTCTTGTGTATGTTTTTTAATTGTCAAATTCTGGTATTCTCACTTTTTGTATCCCAACATATGCATACCATAGCAAATCTGTGAAATTGTTTTGCTCAAATGGTAATCGAAGTAATGCAAGAGAATAATGCACAATTTTGTGTGCTTTCAAATGCATAGTTAAAGTTGTTTAATTATTTTTTAGTAATTACCAATAGTGTCCAGTGCCTTTAACAAGAGCTTCCCAAGTCACATGAGTACTTTTAGATTAAACTGTCATCTGTGAGATGTATTATTGCATTGGAGGGAGAGACTGAGGGGAATGCCTACCCCTCCCCCCCCCCCCACCTTCAGCCTAATGTTGTAACACCCAAACTCCTTTTCTAGTATTGATCATTTGATCTACGTTTAGTTTTTCACTACTCAAAATAAGGCAGCTTTTATTTTTGGATCCCCCCCATAATTGGCTCAGTAGTTTGTCTCCCTGCCTTTTACCTCTGTGGACCCTGGTTGGAATCCCACCTCGGACCAAAGCCTTGTATGTGGATGGGTTTTTAGTCCCTACCTGATCGTCCCCATTGGGGTTTTCCTCCCACATCTACAACTGAGCATTTCTTTTCATTTTTTGGGGGTTCCTCCTGTAATGGACCCTTCCCATGAAATATGCTAATTACATTCACGCATGCGTACAGACCCTGTTGGTTGGCAAACGCCATAGAGTTGTGCACTAAGCAGACGCGCAATCGCGTCTGCGTCACGCACCCATTAGCCGTGTACAAAACAGCGTGATGTTCCCTCATTTTGCCAACCAAAACGTTAGTGCGCATGCGCTATGTGCAATTTACATATTTCATGGGAAGGTCTATTGGCGCTTACTGTTATGTTTGTACAATGTGTAATCGAATAAATAAGATAAATAAATAACAACCCAGGCCAGAAAACCATTTCCAGTATTTTTATGTCCGTCAACTCTCATCCCTACTATTAAAGACTTCTTCTTACTCTTTACAGGACGAAGTGTACATTCAGACGACAAAGAGTTTAATTCAGAGTGTATTAAAAGGCTACAATGGAACTGTCTTTGCATATGGAGCTACTGGTAAGGCTATCAAGTCATCCACTTCTTAAGCCCGGTTTCAAACTTACTGCAAATTTCCCTGCGACACAATTGGAAAACAGCGCGTACATGATTGTTTGCCTCAAGTAGTTCTCTTCGCATTTGCTTGGTGTGAAGTTTCTCATTTGGTCAGTAAAGGGCCCAATTTTATAGAGCTCCTAAGCCAAAAATGAGGATACCAGTCTCAGGGTATACGTGTCACATGGTGTTTTGGCTGGTAATATTATCCTAGTAATCGTAATTTTATTGTGCTCAGCTAATTTATTTTATTTTAGCAGCTCTATGAAAGTGAGCCCATGCGGGCAATACAAAACTTTCTTTCCCGTTAAAGCCTTTTAGAAACACCTTGCAGGGGTCGAAACATCTGTCCATAAAACTATTTTGTGCTTTTCATATAAAAGTTACAAGTTCCAGGGCTGACTTTTTTTTAAGCTTGTAAAAAACATTGCTTATTACTTTTAATTGTTAAGCTGAAATGTCTGTATTTTCGTATATTATATCTTTAAACTGGTAACTCATTTTCTACTTCTCAACTGACAATTACATTTTATCCATTTTATCCATTGCAATATCCGTTGCGATATTTAAATACACAATAATTTAGTAATAATTTGATAAGGAATTCAAATATTGTGTTCTTTCCTTCCGGATTGTGGAATTGGTTATAGATTCCTTGCATTGGCTTCCATTGCTGAAGTCAAACAATGGAAACGTGTACACGCTTCGCACAACTCTCAGCAAATTGTAGGTCTTTTTTTTTACCTCAGTGAGGGCGTTCTTTGTGTTTGTGGCATCATATGCAAGGGACCTATTGCAGTCATGATATTCTTCCTATTTACTCTTTGCTCTCAGAAAATAAAATAAAATGTGTTTAAATGGCCTGAAAATTACACAATATGTCCACGTAGGTCAGCCCAATAAAATAATCCTATTTTATTCTAAGGACCATCATGCCTGCTGTTGATAAAAGTGAATGTAATTTCTTCCTATACAGGGGCTGGGAAAACCTACACAATGCTTGGCACGGACTATGAGCCGGGCATCATGGCCCGTGCACTCAATGATTTATTTGAAACGATGAACGCCAGGAGTGAAGACTCTGTCTACAAAGTCACCATGTCATATCTTGAGGTAAAAACCACTGCATTATAGGGAAGTTAGTGGGTTTGAATCCCACTCGAGTAATATGACTGTGATTTTGTTCATAGAACTCGGATGGATGTGCTGAGTATACAGTGCTAACAAACATATGGGGGGAAAATGAATATACTGTTGGGAAACAATAAAACAAATTGAGGCCTGGAGTTTCATCTTTGATGGAGCAAGCTATTTTTTATGTTGTTCTATTTTTCAGTGTATCTGTAAGGGCTTATTATTATTTATTTCTATACAGGTTTAAAGAATATTTTTTTGACTTATGAGCCCAATGTATGTTATACCTTGTGCATTCAGCAGGCAGCCATTGCCATAAACACTATGGGAAACACTGGGGGAAACCCCTTCTCTTGGCACTAAGTGTAGTTGAGTTCTTTTATGTGCATTACACAATACACAGGACCAAGGGCTTTTGTCCCATCCGAAGGATGCAGCAATAAAAACTGGGGGAAACCCCTTCTCTTAGCAACAAGTGTAATTGAGTTCTTTCATGTGCATTACACAATACACGGGACCAACGGCTTTTGTCCCATCCGAAGGACGCAGCAATAATGGCTAAAAGTATTTGCTTGCTCAAGGACACGAGTGTCACGACCGGGACTCGAACCCACACTCTGCTAATCAGAAACACAAGAACTTGAATCCAGTGCTCTTATCCGCTTATTTTATGCGGAAGAAGAAAAGATATTTTCCCAGTGATAATTTAAAAAAAAAGGACTTTGTATATGAACTGGTGTGTTGATTGTTCTTTGAATAAAGAAGCCTCCTCTTTATAGTCCACCTAGGTCAAATGTCAAGAAATGGACTGGCTTGCGGGGCATTTGTGTTTGCAAACCACGACTTTGCTTGTTTTTACTAAAATAATAAAATCGTGGTGATTTTTATTTGTGGTTGGTGATTTTTTTCTCTTTTCCAGATTTACAATGAGATGATTCGTGACTTGTTGAATCCTGCGTCCGGTTACTTAGACCTGAGAGAAGATGCATCTGGAAATGTTCAAGTAGCTGGCATCTCTGAGGTCTCAACGGACTCCACTAAAGAGGTATGTGACACTCCCCCCCAAAAAAAAAAAAACCAAAAAAAAACACACCAAAAAAAAAAAAAATCCACACAAAACAATAAAACCAATAAAATCAATGTTTGTAAATATTGATTGTTCGGAACTATCGTGATTAATTATTGAAAAATATTAACAAGTTTATAGACGTTTTTCCAAAAAGATGTTAGCAGTCTTTTTTGACAGTAAGTAGTCGTTGAACTCAAACCAGGCTAACCCCATAAATCTTCCTCTCGGATTGTGATTTTATATGGCAACTGCTTCATCCGGAAACAAATTTCCCTGTAGATCTTCGGAAAACAAATTGTCTTAAAGGTACTGGACACATTTGGTAGTTACTCAAATCATATATTAGCATAAAAACTTACTTGGTTACGAGCAACGGAGAGCTGTTGATAGTATAACATATCGCAGGGAAACAAGTCCCTCTTAAGTTTGTAGTTTTTGAGAAAGAGGTATTTTCTCAATAAAATATTTGAATCTGAGTAAGACTTTAGGCCTAAAGCCTTTCTGAGCCATCTGAAAGCACACAAATTTGTGCAACAAGGTTGATTTTTCTTTCATTATTTTCTTGCAACTTTGATAACCAATTTAGCAGAAATATGTTGGGATACACCAAGTGAGAATACCGGTTTACCGGTCTTTAACAAATACCAAACGTGTTCAATGCCTTGAAATGACAGATGTTTATCACCCGCCCTGCCGTAGGCAGATGGAAGAAATGTTGTTTATCTGCGGACAGTGACAGCTGCATGTTGATTATTTCTAAAAAGGTTGACAACTGCTTGACGTTGCTTGATGTACACCTCCAGGTGTATACAGTACATTATGAAAAGGCGCAATTGTTCTTTAGATGAACTTACGGGAAGGGGTAGTGGGTGAGGGAAATTGTTCAGACTTTTTAATTAGCTTTGAAATACTGACCCTGGTTTTCAAATGTCTCAAGACTGACTCTTCATTTTCATACTGAATTCCTTAATGCGCCGACTGGTTTCTAGCAACTGGTTTAAACCCCTTCAGAGAAATAGATGTAAAACTAAAGAGCGCACGACCACACAGTTTTCAAAATGGGAAAGAAGAATCTTCGGGCACTATTGTGACTTGTTTTGGGGGGAGTCGCCGTTTGCAGAAAGCGAAGGAAACAATTAATGTGTCCATATGATATATTTATCACTAAAATTAATGGTGCATGAAAGGGTTGATGAGACCAGTCGACTGTATCTTTGTTTGGGCTGCCATTAACTGCCATGTAGCTAGGGATCACACCAAAGTTTACAATACAACCAGGGAAGCAGGATCACCTTAAGGGGGATGCAACTTTTTATTACAAATATCAAGCAATGGCACATCACCTGGATACATCAACGAGCTATTTCATCTGTACAAACCCCTAAGACAGCTTCACTAAGGGTTGGGGTACTTTTTGTAACACAAAACACAATGTCCACAGATTTACATTAAACTTTACACAGTTTGAAGATAACGATATTAGAAGGCTTCCCTTAAGACTTTACTTGCTGAGTTTTTGAGAAATGAGTAAAACAATGTCACGAAAATACATTTTACGTGCTTAAATAATTTTAGGATCACTGAGACAAAAATTATGTTTGTGACTTGTTTTACTCATTTCTCAAAAACTACAGCACAATCAGTAAGTATCATTATCTTCAAACCATGTTAGTTTAATGTAAATCTGTGGACATTGTGTTGTGTGTCCTGCCAAAAAATCCCCAGACCCTTCAACTAAACTGCTCCCTAATATTCCACGTTGCCTGCACTCCTGGGGTGATCATTGTTTTTCACATGTCCGGCCATCTCTTTTGAACAGCGTCTCACTTCAACTCAGACAAGCAGATACTTGTTCTCAATTCAAATTACATCTCAAAATCTATTTTGGGAATCATAGCTTCTGACCTTTGGTTGTCTTTTTGTATGTTTTTGTGCCAGAATCGCATCCTTAACAGACATGGCACACTAGAAATATTATCTTTGGATAGTTTAATGGCCGGACACGACTGAGCATAGACTCGGAAAATTGATTGAACTATGAATGATACCTTCAGACTGTTTCCCTCTGGGAACTAATTTGGATATTGCCTCTTTAGCGAGGACAGCAGATAATGATGTTGTTAATGTTGAGCACGGTTACGGTTGTTCTGGCAAACATGTACTAAACTAGAAAGACCTTTGTTCAGTAAAAAGTGCATCGTTAAAAGCTTTTATACAGCAAAGCATATAATCTGTTTTTAGCGGAAACATTAAATTTGATCTGACAACCAAATTGAACGAATGCTTTTTATTGCCTGCTCCATCAAAATAACCCCCGGTACATTTACCACTAAGCAATTATAATTGGATTGACTTGTGTACTCGGAAGTAAGCAAATTATGTGAATTTTTTAGTTGAAAATTTAACTGTCTCTTTTTTTATGGATTCTGTTGTAAAGTGGAAGTTTTGTTGTATTCTATGAATGATATTTCATTTGTGAGAATTGTTCATGCTCTTGATAAATATTTCAAGAGATGTTTTCTACTATACTTACATACATGTAAACATACATACATACATACTACATATAAGGCATTTTTAAAGCGCCACTACGTCAAGAACGCAACGCATTAGGTTGGTTTTAGTTAATGTTTGATACACTATCATCATCAGTCTACCAAAAGTTTTTTGTAAATCTGTGATCTTAGATGAGTTATTTTTTTCATACCAATTCTGTAATGTTCCTTTAAGCTTTTGAAGACCTTTCATTTGACATATTGATCGCTAAATATCTTCTGTACTGTGAAGTTATGATGTTTTTGAAATAACAAAGCTACTAATTCCTCTGTAGGTGATGTCATTATTAATGGAGGGTAACAAGGAGAGAACTCAAGAGCCAACGGCCGCCAACAAGACGTCATCCCGATCCCATGCCGTGCTGCAAGTCACAGTCCAAGAGCGTAACCGGGTGCATACGACATCGCAGGAAGTGCGCATTGGAAAATTGTTCATGATTGATTTAGCTGGGTCAGAGAGAGCTTCACAGACGAAGGTTGGTCTGATGGTGATTGATGAAAAACAAATTATATATATGAAAATAATTTTCTCTTAATTTCTCTCACTATTTGCAACAATCAAGTGGCTTTCATCCTTCAGTCCAACAGGATACTAATTCCTTTTGCGAGATTTGATTGCAGTTTTTCCCTCAAGGCATTTGACCTTACTTTAGCAATTGATCTGTGCTCCCGGGCCCATCATTATTTTATTTTAAATTGTCCCGGTTGAGACAAAAGCTGGAAAAGACTTTTATCATAGATGTCTCCAATGTGCTAGAGAAACTGTCTAACTGTTGGATATATATACATGTTAAGGGTGAACTGGGGGGGGTGTCTCCCCCCCCCCCCTGTTTATGCAAGCAGAAGCAAGTTATCTGAAATATTGAAAGAAAGGGTGGAAATGGAAATTGTTTTAGCAGATTCAAATAAATTTTAGCTTTCAAGACGTTTACAGCAGACACCAGTCATTTGCTTCTTCCTAATGACTTTTTTTCTCTTTCTCCTGAACACTTCTTCCACTAAAGAATCGTGGTAAGCGGATGATAGAGGGCGCTCACATCAACCGCTCATTGCTGGCTCTCGGTAATTGCATCAATGCGCTGTGCGAGGGCGGTAAATACGTCAATTACAGAGACAGCAAACTCACTAGGATATTAAAGGTAGGTTTTGTTTCGGCTCACAATATTCTGAATTCTTTTCAACAACTGTTTCTGTACTGTCTCAACTATTTTTGTTGTAGTCATGGTGGCCTGATTATATGAATTGAAAAACTGTAGTCGCAATTCGACTAAGCAATCAGTAGTCGCAACTACGACACTAGGCGCACTAGTCGCCTAGGCTTAGTGAACACAAAACAACATTTCAAATGACAAGGATCTATGTGCGAGTTTTACAAAACAAACATTAAATGCAATTCATACGTGCATTGTCGCAAAATATCATCACTTTGTGAAATCTGGCTTTTCTATTTCACAAGGTGAATGGTCCAGATGTCACCACTTGATTCAGGCCTGTGGCAATGCACTCTTAGATCCATTTATACAGTAATTGTTTGCTTTTACATACATATTGTACACTCAAAAAGCACTTTACTTCCAATTTACATAATGTATGTATTTTTTATAGGATGAGTTTTTCTTGTCTCACTGTATTTTCATTGTTTTTTCCCCTTGTCGTATTAGATTCTTTGTCTGACCTTAAAAAGCTATTAATCCTACATGTCGCTGTTTCACACATTTGCATATTGTACTCAATGTATAATGCTTACTTGATGCTGTTATCAATTAATGCATCGGCATGTATAATTTGTAATTGCTAACATGGAAACAATGTCCATTGATTGATTGATTTCAGATTATTAATTTTGGTTTTTACCCATACACCGATGTGTGTAAGCACTGTATACTCAGTACTTTCCCGAGTCCTGTGAAAAAATATCACAGGCATGTTACTCGGGTGGGATTCGAACCCACGACCCTTGCAATTCTAGAGCAGTGTCTTACCAACTAGACTACCGAGGTTGCCCGGCAGCTAGAGGCAGTTCGAATCCTATGTTTTGGCAGCGGGTACCGCAACGATATAATAGATGTTAAATTTGCATCGGGGATAAAGAATATTAATTTTGGTTTTTACCCATACACCGATGTGTGTAAGCACTGTATACTCAGTACTTTCCCGAGTCCTGTGAAAAAATATCACAGGCATGTTACTCGGGTGGGATTCGAACCCACGACCCTTGCAATTCTAGAGCAGTGTCTTACCAACTAGACTTCCGAGGTTGCCCGGCAGCTAGAGGCAGTTCGAATCCTATGTTTTGGCAGCGGGTACCGCAACGATATAATAGATGTTAAATTTGCATCGGGGATAAAGAATATTAATTTTGGTTTTTACCCATACACCGATGTGTGTAAGCACTGTATACTCAGTACTTTCCCGAGTCCTGTGAAAAAATATCACCTCGGTAGTCTAGTTGGTAAGACACTGCTCTAGAATTGCAAGGGTCGTGGGTTCGAATCCCACCCGAGTAACATGCCTGTGATATTTTTTCACAGGACTCGGGAAAGTACTGAGTATACAGTGCTTACACACATCGGTGTATGGGTAAAAACCAAAGTTAATATTCTTTATCCCCGATGCAAATTTAACATCTATTATATGATTTCAGATTGATGAACTGATTTCAGATTGATGGATTGATTTATGATTTATTGATTAATGGTTGATTTTTTGTTTATCATTGACGGATTGATTTATTATTGAATGTGTGATTTACGATTAATTTGTTAATTTAGTATTGATTGATTTGTGGTTAATTTTGTATATTTATGATTGATTGATGGATTGATTGATTTTTCGCTTGATTGATTGATTTATGGTTGATTGATTGATTTTTGATTGATTTATGATTGATTTATGATGGATTGATTAATTATTGATTGATTTATGGTTGTTTTTTGTTTTGATTTTTTGAGTTATTATTTATTGATGAACTGATTTATGATCAGTAGATTTTGATTGATTTATGATTGATTGATTGAATGATTGATTGATTTATGGTTGTTTTTCTATTTGTATTAACAATTGTTGGATTGATTTATGATTGATTGATTGAAAACTGGTTACTTATCCCTGATTCTATTTGGAAACTGACATCCATAGGACGCGTTGGGTGGTAACTGCAAGACAGTAATGATCGCCAATATCAGTCCAGCCAGCATCCTGTTTGAGGAATCTCGTAACACACTGCTCTACGCTGACAGAGCCAAAAACATCAGGATGAAGGTAAAAATCTCTTAGCGCCATTTTGAATTTGTGTTGACCAGGGCCCGATTTCATGGCTCTGCTTACTGCCGATTTCTGTGTTTACGACCACCATTCACCGCTTACTTGCAAGCGCCAAATTTTTTCGCTAGCTGTGTAAGGGAACAATGCATAGTAACATGGAGTACGCAAGCGCACATGCCCAAATTCCGTTAAACCCATGACGTAAGCGCAGAATTCTCTGCTTCCGCAAGGTGTTGAATACATCAAAGACCTAATCATTTGTACAAACCTCCCAGACAGCTTCACTCCTTAACTAAACTGCTCCTCAATATTCCATGTTCCCTGTGCTCCTGGGGTGATCGTTTTTGGGTTTTTTTCAGTCAAGGGAAACTGACTTTGTAAATTCATTTATTTATTTCGGTATTAGGTGAAGCAAAATCTAACAAACGTGACGTACCACATGGTACAGTACACCAACATCATAACTGAGTTACGCCAAGAGATCGTTAGACTCCAGAAGAAGATAGCTGATCAGGACAAGTTTAAAGGATCCACATCGCAGCTGCATGAAACCAAATGTAAATATTCATAGCCAGGCTTGTTATTTCAGGCTTGTAACTCATGTTTCATGCATTATCAGATCTGCCAACTCTAACTGATTCTGCAGAAAGTTCCCTGAAGATAAACCAAATTTTTCCATGTGCTGATGAAGAAAAAAAAATAAAAAATTCCCCCTGATTATTGAAACTAGTTATCTAGTTATCTCCTATCCCAATACAGGACTCTTCCTTTGTGCTGTACATAGAGAGAGAGTCCTAGATAAGTCATTGGGTGTGGGTTCCAATCCAGCTCATGACACTTGAGCAAGACTTTTATCCATAATTGCTTCTCTTCACCCAGGTACAAACAGGTACCTATTAGGACAGGGATGCCGTTTGTGATTGATTTAGCTAGGTGTGCAATATACATGTACATGGCAGCAGAGACTGTATTAATAACCAGTGACCAGGGTATTATTGTTTGAGCGCCACGATTTGAGTGCTATACAAGAAGATACTAAAAGTCTTATTGGCATCTTCTTTCACAGCGGAAGACACTCTTCATAACAGAGATGAGATGGACAGGTTGAGGCAACAGCTTATGGCCAACTTCCAGAAGCAGATGGGCATCAGGCAACATATGATGGAGATTGAAAACAACAAGTGGGAGGTGGCCGTGCAGATCAACAGACAGATGGCAATTATTACAGAGTAAGCAAAAAAGAACTTAAAGGAACACGTTGCCTTGGATCGGACGAGTTGGTCAAAACAAAAGCGTTTGTAACCGTTTTGTATATAATGCATATGGTTGGAAAGATGTTTTAAAAGTAGAATACAATGATCCACACAAGTTTGCCTCGAAATTGCGTGGTTTTCCTTCTACTGTGAGAACTAACACGGTCGGCCATTTATGGGAGTCAAAATTTTGACCCCCATAAATGGCCGACGTGTTAGTCGACGAGGTAAAAGGAAAACCACGCAATTTCGAGGCATGTTTGTGTGGATCATTGTATTCTACTTTTACAACATCTTTCTACCCACATGCATTTTATAAAAAACGGTTACAAACGCTTTTCAAAGACCAACTCGACCGATTCAAGGCAACGTGTTCCTTTAATGATAGGACTTAAAGACTAACTAATATTAGAAAAACTGCATGAGCTCTTCGTAAGGGCTCAAAAACTACTTCATCAGATACAGAGGAAGTAGAAACTGTCAACTACATAGCGGCTTTGGTTAGGGCTGTGGTTTTGGCTTCAGCTGTGGCTTTAGCTAGGGCTGTGGTTTTGGGGTTAGCCAGGGCTGTGGCCTTTGGCTAGGGATGTGGCTGTGGTAGGGCTGTAGCTTATGGTTTACACATGGAGCTAGGGCTGTCGTCTTGGTTATGGCTGTGAGTTTGGTTAGGGCTGCGTTTTGGGTAGGGTTGTGGCTTTGCCTAAGTCTATACCTTAATTGTTGTCATGGTGAACTATGCCATAGTACCATGTGTGGCTAACAAGTTAAGCCAGAAAAAGAATGGCTTTGGTCATCCTTTTTGACTGGTATTTTTTTCTTTACTTGTTATCTTAGATGGGACCAAGAAAGATCAAGAAATAAAGAGATTCATAAGGAAGTGGACAACAGATACAAAGGTATGAGAAATCACAACTTGAGTCTATCTTTGGAGAACTGCCAAGAAGTAATCTGAGACTCGAGACTAAGTAGCTGAATTTAACCAATGTTATTTTTGTATTATTTTGTTTTTTTATAAACCTGATCATCTACATAAATATATTCCCGTTTGGCTGTCTGATCTGCTGGCCAATCCCTACTGACGCAGACTAGTATTTCCACTAAATTCTATGATCAAAGGGCCTTCCACTTCATTGCATGGTCTTTATAGCATGACTTACATGTAGCTCTTCATATTTAAAAAAAAGACTCTGTTAGGGTCGAAACATCTGGTCGAAACGTCATGCCATAAACTATTTTTTTTTATACCATTGGTCCTTCTGGTTGGTAAGCAGGGCCCACTTTCATAAAGCTGCTTAAGCATGAAAAGTAGCTAAGCACAACAGAAGTATGCTTACCCGAAGAAGGTTGCCATTCAAGCTGCCATGTCACGTGTACAATTTTTGAAACTTTTTAAAGCCTTTTTCTTTTTAAACAGCTCTATGCAATTGGGCCCAGTTAGCAACAGCTAAACCAAATTTCTAATGTTGACTCGAGATTTCTTAATTTTTGTCATGACTCTTAGAATGAGACCTTGCCAAAGAAATACCTTACCTCTTCATATTCAAAAAAAACCCAAAAAACTCTGCTGGGGTTGAAATGTCAGGTTATTAACCATTTTGTGCATTTAAACCATTGGTTCTTCTAATTGGTAAGCAGTTATAAACAGCTGATTCTATTATCTAATCTTGACCCAAGGGTTTTTAATTTTTGTTTGACTCTTAGAACGAGACCTTGAGAAAGAAATTGATGCGGACAGCATAACATCCGAGACTCCTGAGCCTGAAGACATCATCAACGCGAGGGAGGAAATCGCTGTCTTAGTGAGGCGACAGAATACGCTGGTCACCAGTCAGAAGGAGCTGGAAGGCACGTTGGAAGCCGTCAGGAGGGACGCCAACAGCCTGGAGGAGGTCCTCCCAAAAAAGATCACCAGCGAGGAGCAAGGGGAGATACTGAGCATGCTGTGTAAGGTGCATGAGCTAGAGATCGAGAGTATCCTTTGATGAAATAACTCAAGTAACTGTTTGTTTAATTGTCATTGTCATCATGAAAAATAAATTTGCATTGAATTGAATTGAAGTTATGAAAACCGGCAGGGGCCAATTTGATATCACTGCTCTAAGGGAATTTATATGTTTGGCAACCACTCCTAAAATTAATAGCAAAAGACGAATTTGGAGGCTGCTTGGCAAATTTTAAATTTTATGTCCGTTTTTTATGTATGCTTTTGCCTGTTTTTATATTCCTTTTTTTTTTTTTTTATGGCGTGTTTCTGCTAGTTTATGATTAATTTTTAAGTTTCTTTAAATAATGGGTGTGTTTATTATAGATTTTGTCTGTTTATCGAAATATGTCCTCTTGAGCTTTCATTTAGTTTTTATTTCAAAGAAGTGTTCCTTAACCCAGCTTGTAACAGACACTGAACTGAAATCCCAAGCGTTGATTCACAAGCACAGTACCGAGCAGAAGGAGATGCTGATTCGATGCTATGAGAAACATCGCTTACTCTGTGATAAGATTATCCAAGAGCAGAGGGCGCTCATCAACAGTGAGTATTAGAGTCATACTCTAAAGCTAAAGACCCTAAGCACAGAAACTAAGTATGCTATGTGAGTCTTGCAACTGGGCTCAATTTCATAGAGCTGCCAAGCGCGAAAATATGCTTAGCATGAAATTTCTTCCTTGATAAAAACAGGATTACCAACAACATTTACATTTGTTGATAATTGCCTGGTACTTGTATTCAGCTGTTGTTTGATTATCCTGAAAATCACGTGAAAATTTGGTTGACAAATCCTGTTTTTATCAAGCTTAGCAAATTTTTATGCTCAGCAGCTCTATGAAATTGGGCCCTGGTTGCCTAGATATGACTGGGCCCAATTTCATAAAGTATGTAGGCATAAAAACTTGCTAAGCACAGAAATATATTTCTTAGCAGAAATAGGTTACCAGCCACAATAGTATACAGTTTACAAAGCAGTTTCACACAGGTACCCCACTCAATCCTTACTTAGCAAAGATTTTCTAAGCAGAATTATGAAATTTAACCCTGATGCTTTGTTCATGTGAGGGCAAGGCAGTTTTTCCTTCGCAAAGGGCAGCTCTTCTCAGGAAACACAAAATTCTACTGGAACATTTTAAGGGCCACCTATAAAAAACAATATACATTTTTCCAATGTAGTATGATATAACATAGTATCCCAATTTCTAAACACAGAACAAAATTTTCAGTTTCTCTGTATTTCTGTTGACGTTTTTACTGAAAAATTTGATCAAATAAATTACCGATATTGGGGTCTTTTGTGATGGTTATTCAGAATTGCATGGTCTCTAAAAGATTAAACACACAACAGAAAAAACCCTCAATCTTAAAAAAAAACACCATGCTGTCCCCTCCATTATTGATCAGTCTCTGTGCATTTTGATGCATGCTTGGCTCCCATGTGTAGCGTTACTGATATGGACGCTATTGTATTCATGTAACTGTAACCGAACCGGACTGCAGATAAATGATTGATTGGGTTTCATTTCACAACCCTGGCCAACGTGTAATGAAGCAGGCAGTATCGATGTTGTCTGAACTGTCATGTGTCATGCCAAGCGTAATGGCTGACAAGAAATATATCTCATCCAGTCATTCAATGCTAGTTGCCTTTTATGTGTTATTATTTTTTTTTGGGGGGGGGGGGAGGGGGGGGGCGGTTATCTGGTTAAAGGCACAGGACATTATTGGTAATTACTCAAAATAATTGTTAGCATAAAAATGACTTGGTAATGAGCAATGGAGAGCTGTTGATAGTTTAAAACATTGTGAGAAATGGCTCCTTTTGAAGTAACGTAGTGCTTGAGAAAAAGGTTATTTCTCACTAAAATATTCAAAGACTTTAGGCTTGAAGTCCTTGATTTTTTTTTAGGCATCTGAAAGCACAACAATTTGTGCAACAAGGGTGGTTTTTCTTTCATTATTCTCTTGCAACTTTGACACCCAATTGAGTCAAATTTGTACAGGTTTGTTATTTACATGTATGCATATATTGGGATATATGCATATATTGGGATATATAAGTGAGAAGACTGGTCTTTGACAATTACCAAAGGTGTCCAGTGTCTTTAAAACTCTCTCAAATATCTCCATGGTCCGGGCAGCATTTCATTTCATTGTCTCCATTTGCAATGATTTCAATGAAGATTATTCATGCAACCGGAATGTGATAGCATAAAAACACACAATGGTTGTCTTTTAAAGTGTTAAGTTGTGACAAGAAGCAATTGTTTATAATTCGGTCCTGATGTTATTTATGTGAGTTGATGACATCAACATGGACAAATGCATATGGCTGGTTACTAAGCATGGTATACTTCAAGGCACTGCGGTGGATTTCACAAAGGTAGTCCTAACTTAGGACTGGTCCTAGGCAATGCTAAGAGATAGGACTAGTCCTAAGTTAGGATGAGTTACTGGTCCTAAGGACCAGTCCTAACTCTTAGCATTGCCTAGGACTAGTCCTAAGTTAGGACTACCTTTGTGAAATCCACCCGTGGACACCTTTGGTAAATGTCCCGGACCAGTGTTTTCACTTGGTGGATCCTTAACATATGTAATGTTTAATACTACCAACAGCTCTCCATTGCTCATTAACCAGGCAGTTTTTGTGCTTTCGAGTATTTTGAGTAATTACCAATAGTGTCCAGTGCCTTTAAGTCTGGTTTTTGTGAAATGGCATTTAAGAAACATCTCATGCTGTCATTCAACGCTAATTGCATTTTATTCCCAAGTGGTTTTGTTGGTGTTTGTGTGTGCTGTAGTTTTTGAGAAATGAGTTAAACAATTTCACCCCCAAAAAATCGTCTTGGTGAGGCCAAATCTTTTTTTATTTAAGCTTATGCAATGTTTAACTTGACGCTTCCAAAAACATTGCTCTGTGATTTTCACTTTGTTCTCAAAAACTTGATGACTAATGAAGTTGAAAGGTCTACGGGTTATTATATTACATACATCTTCATTCACAGTGAGTAAGGATTCATTTCATGGCTAAAAACTTGCACCAAAAAGGTTTCAAAACCTTTAAAACATTTGAATCTTTGATTATGTCCTCAGAGCATGGCATCTTCCGTCCGCAGCAGCTGGAGGATTGGTATGATCAGTACACATCAGCCGTGTTTGATGAAATGACACTCGTCAATACGAACCCCAGTCTACAAAACATGAAGGAGATCAAGGTTTGTCTATGATTCTTTCCAAAACAGAATTGTAACAAAAAAAATCAATGAAACAGGCATGGTATTCTGCCTACTTTGTTTTTCAATCTGTAAAATTGGGAGATTAATGTTGGTCTACGATTCTTTCCAAACAATTGTAATATAAAATTAATGAAACAGACAAGGTATTCTTCCTACTTAAGTCTAATTTTTGATCTTGTTTGCCCTTGGAAAAATCTGAAACTTAGAATCAAATAGCCTACACTATGTGCACATATAGGTTATTCAATGAATTCTTTTACTTTTTTCCCAAGGTCTATCAGTTAATAGGCAGCATTACTGTACCTACTCTCTGGAACAATCTCCCCATCACATTCGTTCAATCACCTCCTTTGAGTCATACAAAAAGGCCCTAAAACCCACCTCTTTAAAGGGAAGGTACACGTTTGGTAATTACTCAAAACAAATATTAACTTAAAAACTGACTTGGTAACAAGCATTGGAGAGCTGCTGATAGTATAAAACATTGTGAGAAACGGCTCCCTCTGAAGTAGCATAGATTTTGAGAAAGAGGTATTTTCTCACTAAAATAACAAAAGACTTCTAGCCAGAAGTCTTTTATTCACATATGAAAGCACACAAATTCTTTCAACAAGGGTGTTTTTTCTCTCATCATTTTCTTGCAACTTCGATGACCAATTTAGCTCAAATTTTCACAGGCTTGTTATTTTATGCTTATTTTATGCTTCACCAATAAAAATTTAGAAGACTGGTCGTTGACAATTACCAAATGTGTACCTTCCCTTTAATATGTGTGTACAGCATTAAACTTGCTTGTGTGTTAATCTTACAGTCAACTGTAAATAACTTAACATGGTCCAACTTTGTAAAAAGAAGAATCTTTGTGCTTGGTGATAACAGACTCAGATCTCTATAAATTATTTAGTTAAAGTGACAGTCTTGTTTGTTTTCTGTCTCAGGCCACGTCTATGTTGAACCTCCGCGCTTTAAAAGCTTTGCAAGAAGGAAATGAAGACAGCTATCCAGAGAAAGAATCCATGGACGTCAAGATGAGACCAAAGAGAGCGTCAAACCTAGCAGAGGAGAGGTAATCTTAGAAAATAATGAGAATAATAATAATAATACCAATAATAATTATTATAATAAATTTACAATTTACCTTACAGCATCTGCCACTAGCAGTCTTCAAGAAATCTCTAAAAACCCACTTGTTCAATTAATTTGTTTGCTTATTCTGTTTATTTCTTTGTTTGTTTTAGTCATAGGCCTACTTGTAAAGGCTTGGTTATTTTTTAAAAATCTTATCCATTGTTTTTAAAATCTATTATTGTGTAACCCCATTTTAAATACAATTCAGCCTTTAGCTGCGATGTTTAAATGTTTTTAATAAACCAATAGTAAAAACTAATAATAATGTTAATAAAAATAATAATGTATCAACATTTTTATACAAAAATTCAAAGGAAATAGTGTTTTCGATACTGGGTTGTGTTCCCTATTATTTATTGTCCATTTCAAATGACATGATTTATTTATATTTTTGCAGCAAGTCAAGCACCAACCAGCCTCGTGTTTTCAACCCAAGTCCGAGGGCCCACCAGCTACGTCAGAAGGCAGACCTGAGCTCCTTGCCTAAGCTCAAAGTGAACTCCACTTCTCCCCCGGTGACCAAGCACGAGAGCCTTGAGATGTTAAACGACCACAGCAAGAGACCATCGTCTCCCGTGGATGCCCTGAAGACGGCTCGGTCGATGCATGAACTGGAGTTTCCCGACTCTGATCAAGATATCTTGAGCGATCGGAAGGAGATCGTTCAGCGGACTAAGAAGATCGCCGCGATCGCCGCGCAAAAACGCAACTCGCAGAAGTACTCTGATAAGAGCAACAACCGGATGGATAAACTCAACCTACATGAGAAGACTATCACCTCACTACGATCGGTTCACGAAGTGCCGGAGACCGACACGGACCGTGAGTACTTGACCATGAGTAGGCTGTCCGAGCACAACAACGTCTACAACAGCCATCTTCACGATCATGACGACAATATATCCATCGTGACCTTGGACCGGCGAAGCGATGGTATGTACTCCAACGTGAACCTGAAGCAGTCGAGATACAGAGGGGGCAACTACAACAACGATCACGATGACACCATGTCCATCATCACCCTGGACAGACGGAGTGAAGTCACCGAAGGCTTCTCAAATTCACATCTTAGAAACCCTAAGCATAAAACCGGAGGAGGTGGTGGCATGAAACAACGGATGACGGACAAGCAAATGGCTGATAAACGTCGACGGAGAGGTCTTGGTTATGAATCTAGTGGTCACGTGTTGTACATGCCCTCTAAGGGTGGCTTCAACAGAGCTTATCCAGCCGTGGAGTCACAGAGTAAACATGGGAAGAAGTTTACCCCAAGGTCAAACGACCAACACCAGACGGGAAGAGTGAAATATCCCATCATACATCATGCCGGTAGGTGGGATCATTTCAAACTTTGGGAATATATGGACAGGTCCGAATGAACGGGTTTTGTGGTGGCTATTGCTTGAACACTGAGATGTCCTATTCTGTCATTTCAACTAACCAATCAGACAATCAATCATTCAACCAACCAATCAATCAATCAATCAATCAATCAATCAAACGAACAAAGAGCCATTCCAAGAGCCCTATTCCATGTACTGCATCTCTTTAGAACTCCTTGCCTGTTCTGTGTTTCCCTCCATGTAGACTGTTTTAAGACGTATATCAATTTCTTTCTTAAGCTCCCCGGAGGTATTTTCATCTTAAATGTTTTCTTCTTGTAGCCCCGTTATCAAGAGTTGCTGTTAGACTTGTTTAGGGCAAATTAGCATTAAAAAAAAAAAAAAAATTAAAACAAATAAAATAAAATAAATTCTTAATGATCTGATCGAAAACAATTGTGCGTAACCAATTTATGGTCATCAGGCAATTTTTTTTTAAATTTTCTTTTCTTTTGGGGGAATATTTAATTTACTGGTATTTCCTTGACATACCTAATATTGATTTGACATTTGTCATTGTCTAGGTGAGCAAGATGCAACAACATTGGGTTCATTCGGCACACCGACTAACATGAATGTCATTCACCAAATAGGAGCCGAGAGAGGCCGAGGCCAGACACTCCATAAGAAATCAAAGGGTAAGCTTAAGCCAGGTTCTTCTGCAATCGCATTTTTTGCAAACTATTCATTCTTTTTTAAAAAACTAATGAGTGTATTAATTTATGTATGAAAAAAACTTGGTCTGATTTCTTGTACTTGCATGCTCTCTTCATGTCCTTGTGCCCTCATGTTTCATTGTTCTAGTTGCCCTCATGTTATCATAATTTTTGCATATTGCTGTTCTGTAATTGTCATCAATGATTTTTTGTTTGGTTGTTTCAGTTTTGATTTTACAGTTCTTCAAATTGCCTTGTATTGTGTTTTCTGTTCTTGCATTTTTGAGGTCGAATAAATAATAATAGTTATTGTTTGTTAGCCCAAGGTGTGTTGCAAGTGTTCAAACAATTCTTTGCAAGTGATTTTTTTTTTTTACAGTTGCAGGGAAAACTTGTAATATAATATTTTTTTATTTTTATATTTTTATATATACATATGAAAATAAATGAAGTTAGACATTGGACAGTTTATCATTTGACAGCTACTTTACATGTATATGCTTTTTATACTAGAAATGTTTAATATACTTTTTGTAATAGTATTTTGTGAATGTACTTTTAGCAGATTTAGCGGTTTTTAGCATTTTTCTATAACTTTTTGTGTCACTCCTTTTATATAGTAAAGTATTTTTTTGTTTTTAATTAATGTCTGTACTGAAATGGTATTGTAATTATCATTATTTTAACTTATTGATGTACAGCTACAGGCCGATTTGAATTTCCCTTATTAGGACAATAAAGTGAATTGAATTGAATAAGCCGTTTTGGAGGTACGGTGGACATTTTTACTAGAGTAGGTCACGTTTTGGTTTGAGTAAATTTGTCTGTCGACACCCAAACCAAAGTGTGCACTCCTGTAATATCCACCATATCTCAAAAAGGCTAATTGCTTGGTTATAAGTAAAAATCTCCCCACTCTTCAACCCATCCAGGTATTTCAGTTAACGACCCTACCAGTTACAGCTCTACTCAGCTTGCAGGCAAGCAGCAAACAGGCAAACGCCACCAGCCGAGCTACCCCGTCTATCACCGCAAGAACATGCTGGCCGTCTCGGGCTTCGGCTTGGGCAAAAAAGAGAGATATGGAGGACGGAAACTTTGAATGAGAGAAAAATATCTTTAGACACTCAGGGTGTGATTGTTGAAATAGCCGAAGTTTAAATGGTTTGGGTACTTTTTGTAGATAAACTTTTTGGCCATTACACAAATCCCTACTGACTGTGAATGAAGACTGTATGTAATATGATTTACCTAAAGAAGTTTCATCTTCATAAGTCGTCAAGTTTTTGAGAAAAAAAAGTGAAAATCACACAGCACTGTTTTCAGGAGAGTCGCATAATAAATCCGTTGCACATTCAAAAATAATTTTGAGATGAATTTTTGTGTGTGACATTGTTCTACTCATTCCACAAAAACTACAGCACCTCAACAAGTAATATTTTAAGGGAAGCTTTCAAAACCATCATTACCTTTAAACCACGTAAGTTAAATGTAAATCTGTGGGCATTGTGTATCGTGTCATGGAAAAAGCACCGTACCCAAACCCTTTAAATGAGTGAAAAGTCCCTTCACACACTGAGGGTGTGATTGTTGAATTGCAGAAGTTTAACATTCCAAAGGCGATAGTTGTCACACACTCCCTCCCTCACCAACACCAAAGCACTCGTAGCTGTTAAGGAACAGATGTGCTTGACACATCCATTGAAACTATTTATCAATTGTTTTTTTTTCCTTCAATTAGCGCAGTTGATAAATTCAATTTTTGTGGTGTTTTGTGGTGTTTTGGGGGTTTTTTTTTCTTAAAAATTTTCTCACATTTTCTTACATTGGGGATTTTGAAAGTGTGCTTGGTTGGAGCGCAATCTTGTGAGGTGTATTCTACAACACTATTGAAGGATCTCCTTTGAGTAGGAGTTGACACTTAGACATGTCAGAATTACAATTTAAAGCCGTTATACACTTTCGGTACAGGAAAAAAAAAAGTTCACAGATTTATATATAATTTACAGGGTTTACAGAAGGTAATAGTGAAAGGCTTCTCTTGAAATATTGTTCCATGAAATGCTTTACTTTTTGAGAAAACAGCAAAACAATATAAATTCTCGATAGCGAGAATTACAAATTTATTATAAACACATGTCATGCCACGGCGAAACGCGCGAAAACAGGAGTGGGTTTCCCGTTATTTTCTCCCGACTCCGATGACCGATTGAGCCTAAATTTTCACACGAAGTGTGGGACTTGGACAATACTGGTTACCGAAAGTGTATTATGGCTTTAAACATGTTTGGAAGAATTCGTCTGCACTGCATAATCAATTATTTCTTTTAACACAACTCAGAAATGAGAGATTTTCATGGGGACCTTAAAATCCCCTCTATTGCACATTTATGTGTTATTTTCATTTTAGTAAGATGTAAACATTTCAACATTTTGTTTTAGAAATGCCTAATTTTGTGGCCAGTTGCACAGATTTAAAGAATGTAAATCTTCTTGTAAATTATGTTTTGTTGAACTACTAAGGCAGCACAACTTAGACATTTCAATCTAAGATTTGTTGTTGTCTTTCAGACACACTTTGTGGTTGTCCTTCGTCATAAACAAATTTATACTTGGTTTCCAAGCCACCAGTTTGAAACATAACATGCCTTGAAGAGTTCCGCTTGAATTCAATAATCCACCAACTGAAATGTGCCTCATGTTAATTTCCATATGGACAGAAAAAAAGTGTTACCGTCGTAGCTTTCTTAGTTAATAATTAATTATAATGAGTAATTTATCATTGGATATTACTTGATATGAAATGATACTGATATAGTACTGTTATAATAACCTTCAGTCTTTAAAGGCACTGGACACTATTGGTAATAACTCAAAATAATTGTTAGCATAAAAACTTACTTGATAACGAGCAGCGTAGAGCTGTTGATAGTTTAAAACATTCCGAGAAATGGTTCTCTCTGAAGTAACATAGTTTTGGAGAAAGAGATAATTTCTCACTCAAATAATAAAAGACTTCAGCTGAAGCCTTTTATTATACATCCGAACGCACACAAAGTATTGTCACAAGGGTGTTTTTTTCTTTCTTCATAATTCTCTTGCAAATTCGTTGACCAATTGAGCCTAAATTTCCCCAGGTTTGTTATTTTATGCATATGTTGAAATACACCAAGTGAGAATACTAGTCTTTAACAATTACCAAACGTTTAAAGTGCCTTTAAGCGAGAGCGGGTATGATAGTGTTAAAGGTCAAACTACCTACATGTCTTTCTTACAACCATTTATCTCATTTTACTTGAAATTACTGACTTTTCATTTTTCCCTCTTGACATTTTTCCCCACTCTTTCATTTGTGTAATTATTTGTATTATGAAACATGACTGAAATGCTCATTTAGGATAAATTTTGTAGAGTAACTTTGTAAATAGTATTATGTTTACATATGGGTTTTTGCGGGTATTTATGTATAGCTTGTTGTGGGAGCCGAGGGATGTCGTTAATCATTTTAAACAAAATTTATTATTTTTTAAAGGCAGTGGATACTATTGGTAATTACTCAAAATAATTATTAGCATAAAACCTTACTTGGTAACGAGTAATGGGGAGCTGTTGATAGTATAAAACATTGTGAGAAATGGCTCCCTCTGAAGTGGCGTAGTTTTCGAGAAAGAAGTAATTTTCCACGAATTTGATTTCGAGACCTCAGATTTAGAACTTGAGGTCTCGAAATCAACCATCTAAACGCACACAACTTCGTGTGACAGGGGTGTTTTTTTCTTTCATTATTATCTCGCAATTTCGAGCAACAGTGTCCACTGTCTTTAATTTGGGTTTGCCAGGTTTCATTGCATTGCAGAAGATATGTTTTTTTATGGTCTGTAAATGTTTATGGTCTGTAAAGAGCTATGAAACATATACCTGCTTACTGTGCTCATCTGCGCTTACACGGAACCATGGGCTTTACAGGGCGCTGTAAGCATAGATTACTTCGGTAAGCAGTGTCATGAATCCTGACGATGTGTACAAAAGGAGATCAGGGGGAAATATCCTGATTTTTTTAAAACAAATCCTGACAGGCCACTAGTCTGAAATTAAATTAATCAAGTACTATTGGTATTGTAACGGGAACCTGTTTTTAATTAGGAATAATTTGTGTCATGTGTGTAAAGTAAATTGCAATAATAATTATGCCTTTTGTTAATTATGCATTTGCTAGCAGATCAATAATTAGGATGCGATAATTTATTCTTTTCAGCAATAAGAACAAAAGGCCTCTTCATTTCAGGGGGAATTTAGTGCCTTAATTAAGTAATTTGTATTCAAAGATGAAAAATTTTCTATTTTAAAGTTTCAACATTTATGTAAATATGTAAATGGAAAAAAGGTTATTTATTTGCTACTAGCCCTGCTAAGAAATACTCTTGTGTTAACAGGGTTCTGTGTAAACTTAAGAAGTTCTTTAAAATAGAACATGATCAAATATTTGATAATTTGAAAGTGAATTTAGAGCTCCGGAATCAGTGTCAAATAAGGGTGTTTTGGTAGATCATGCGGAATTGATCAAGTTTATTTATCGAAATTGTTAAGGAAAATTTGTATTTTTTTTTCCTTCGTTTTTTTTTTTTGCCAACAATTATTTAGTACAGTTTGTATTTTTATCTTTTAGGAAATTTCCCTCATTTTTTTGCCAAGGATTATGAAATTATATCGATTAGTACAGTGGAAGTAAATTACTGAAATTGTCAAGTTAGATAATTCCCATAATGATTGACTGTGGGGTGTTGTTGAAAAGTGAGGAATTTATATTAATATTTTAATTGCCGACTTGATGGTATCAATTTATTATGAAGTTATGACAACATTATTACAAGAGCGTGTTTAGCCCCAAGTGCTTGAATATTGTATTTAATATAAATACATTGAAGAAAAATGGGCAACTGTTTTGCTCTGACGAACAAAGGCAACTCCAAACGCCAGTTTAGACCATTAGGCTCAGATCACGTAACATTGGGCAATTTACAGACGACCAGTTCCAGACAAACTGAAAGAACATGCATTCATAATTTAGCTCACATTTGCCTTGGGTATAATAAGACATTGTTTGTAAAATACAATAATGTGCTACCAAAATGATGGTAGCATGTTGGTTGCCTCGAAGATGCCTGGAAAAATTGCTTCGTGAGACAAAGCTCTTATAATGCTGCCATATTTTTGGTCATGTTTCCTGCATCCAGTAACGGTAATAAGTGCTAAAATATTCATGACACAAACATGAACCAGGCTATTTTTTCTTTCAGCCTCGATTTCAAAAAGGTTTCTAAAAGGGCTTAAGTGTTGCTGTCTTTGTCTGGTGACCTGGGATTTTTTTTATTTTCTTCTCATGCATAGCTTACAACGATATTTGTTAAAATCATGAAATTTGTAATGTCAAGGGTTCCTTTCACTTTTTGTTAATGATTAAAATATAACTTTTATTTTGGAAATCGTCAAATTACAACCGCAAATACTATTTGTATTATTGAAATAAATAAAAATTACTGGAAGTCTAAAAGAGATGGAGTGGTTTGCAGTGTATTTTTACGATGTCCATTGATCATTTTGGTGTTCGATATGAGGCTGCGGCATATGTACTCCCCCCCCCCGCTTCTTATTGTGTCTCGAGTTCTTGGAATCTCTGTATGAATTCTTTAGAGGTTTTAAGGGGGTACTTCTGTACATTGGTTCAACCAGGAAGAGGTGCTAAAGTATGGGAACATGTGGGGGGGGGGGGGCAACCTCTGTCATATCAGTTGCTTGCATCACCAGCACTCAATTTCAAAGAGGAGACAATATTTTTGCTTTAAAATGTTTTGCTTTAGCATGATACCAGTTAGAAATGTTTAATGTGACATAGCAGTTTGACTAGTAACCTTATTCTGGTAAGCTTGTTGTGCTTAGCTACTTTTTGTGCTGTCCTGCAACCCTTTTACTGATTGACAGCCATTTCCTTTTACTTTAAAACTATGCTTGGTGATATTAGAATCGTACACATCGGCAAACCTCTACACAACATGGATGATCAAAGGACTCCCCAACAGATCGAGGACTCATTAAATATTAATTATTAATAAATTGTGATATAAGTATTGGGTTGAATTTATCGTACTCGCTGATAACAGAGACCTTTGGTATTAATAGGCTTTCATAGTGTCGACCTAGAGTTGTTTTCAAAAGTCCAGCCGTGCTCGCTGATTGTAAAAACCCTCGACATTGCCACTTTATTTAGGTATGTGTCATCGTGGTCTGTTATTCGTGTGTGTTCGATTGGAATAAATCATTTTGACACACGAGTACATGTTTTGGAAATATAAAAATCATCATAGATTTGAAAGAAAACTATATCCACCACCTCACCTTCATTTACGCCATTTTGATTTTAATCACGTCATAATCAGGTGATGACATTTGCATAGAAATTAATCCAAAACAAGACTTTTTCAGAGAAATGTTTTTTTTGTACAAATGAACTTATTAAATAATATGCAGTTTTACCGAAGAGATCGAACCGAAAAGATCATTCGACAATTCCCAACGGCCAAAGTGTGTAAAAGTCACCGCGATATGGAGAGATTTTTTTTATTGCTAACTAAACAAATACAAATAGCAATGTTGCATCAATTTAAAATACATCATGGAATGTGGACTAAAAGATTTGAAGAACTGGCACCAAAGACACTAGCCTATAAATATACTTATTATTTATCAGGAAAGAAAACAACCGCCGGACGGAAACAAAAATAGTACACACACGATTAAATAATTCACAGTTTGAAGATTCGAGCGAACTTGTGTTCGAGTAGGTTTACAAATTATCATGTACAATATCGAGACTTTAGTTTAGTAAATTTTCGTCAGATATTGTCAATGGCTGGCAGCATATTGATTATTTATGACAAACAAAATCTCCAACTATTATTAAAAGTTCTACAATAAAACCGACGGTCCTTTCTCTTTCAGAAAACGCACCGGCCATCGGTTATATGACATTGCCTTGGTTACTCATAATGCATCCTGCTTCGTTACTTCCACAAGTTTCTGGTGATTCTACTGTAGAACAGAACCTTTTATTCGTGTCTGGGTTCAGTTTAATGGAGCTGCTTAAGCCAGAAAATTGCTATAAGCATGACCAAATTAAGCTTACCAAAACAAGTTAACCAGCAAAAACTCAATCCCAAACCACATTATGTTCCATAATATTATGGCTGGTATCCTGCTCTTCTTGAATAAGCAGAATTGTTTCGCGTTGTGATCTGCCTACAGCAGCTCTCTGAAACTGGACCCAGTCTAATGCGTATGTTTTCATAGTCTTTAATTCAAGACGCTACTCAGTATGAATATTTTTAAGGATAATAATTTATAATGATAATGGTATATTTAAATTACCGAAGAGGCAGTACTTTTCTACAGTTTCGAACTCCGTCACACCTGGCCCAGTACGTCACAACTATTACTTTCAGTTGGTATACATGCCACGCTTAGTTTATAGAGCTGCTAAGCAGAATATTAACTTTTGCTTAACTGCGTATAAAAGCTAAGCGGGAATCCAGTGCAGAAAGAGTACACGTTTGACGTTGTGTTTTTGCTGGTAACCTTATTCTGGTTTGCAACATTGTTTTGTGCCAAACTACTGTTTTGTGCTTGAAGCAGCTCCTTGAAATTGGGAGTTGGTCGTCAGCTGCTGAAGGTCCTTTGCGAACTCGCGAAGCATCGTCTCGCGCGCGTGGTCTCCCCTTCCAGTCGCTTTGGATGGCGGCTCTATACGAAGCTGTCCGAGACACGAAGGCCTTGACAAAAAGCCCAGTCCGACAACGGCTCTGGATGCCTCTCCTTGAAGTCCAATATAGGTCGCACATTTTTCAAAAGACGGCGGAGTCTTTAAAGCGCAGCTATATTTCAAAAGATGGCATTTGGCAAGGCTTTTGTAAATTTTTATGGAAGTTTGGCCATTGATGGGGTTGTTTAGAGGTCCATAAGACCGCGCCGTGCCTGACTTCTGACGTTTTGACCAAACTCAACACATTTTTTAAAATCTTGGATCTCATGATTCTTCAAAATTGTTGAACCCCAAATTTAAACTTTAAGTTGCTAAGCTAAAGCTGTGAATCTCCCATGATGCCCGGCGCGCCTATGGCGTTTCGCCTCCTAATTATTGCATCAGTCAGTTTCCTCCTCGGTCCCAGGGGCAGACCTAATTTGACAAAGTCCTCGTCCGTGAGAAGAACAAGTGCTTGCAGATCGATCTCCTCACGTGTAAACATCGGCAGATACTCCGATAGATTCAACACTGCAAGGAAAAACTCCAAATCACTGGTTTGTGAATGTTCTTCGTCCTCGTCCGAGTCTAACAGCTCCTCGTCCCAGGGTAACTCCACAGCAGCTGCTTGCAGAGCAGACGAAGAGGGTCTTCTGGGGTCATCAACAGCTCTGGACACTGTTGGATCCCGATCTCCATTCTTCACATGTTCTATTGTAACTGCATCAGTCAGTAAGTCATCATCGGCTGTGCTGTCTGATGGGTCTATTTTATTTGCCGGTAGACTCTGAAGGCTCTCGGCAACGGGGCGGTCTGAGGTCGGGAGCCAGAAGCTCGACTCCCGGACGTCCGGACGAGCTTCCGGATCCTGACCTTCACTTGGTTCGCTGCTCGTGGATCTCGCATCCGATGTCGAAGAGAACGTTCCTGTGTTGCTCTTCGAGGGTCGACTCATAGCTGGACTGGAGTTGTTGCTTGTAGTTGATATTATACCCTTCTTCTTCTTCACGTAGTGTCCAGATTCCTTAGCTGCTTTCTTTTCTTCTTTCTTGACCCACTTGGCGTGCTCGGCATGCTTCTTGTTCACTTTCTTGACTCTCTTATCAGCTTCATCCAGAGCCTTCTCTCTCATTTTCTTCACCTGTTTCTGGTTCTTGGCTGATTGTTGAGCGGTGACATCGTCCAGGAACGCCAGGCACTGATGATGGTTGTTCTCAGCGGCCAGGTCCTTGGCGGTCCGGTAGTCGTTGGTCAGGGACCAGATGTTACAGCCGAAGGATACCAGGAAGGTCAACGTGTCCAGGTGGTTACTGAGTGCGGCGTAGTGAAGCGCTGCGTGACCCTGGGTGTCGCAGAGGTCTGGATCTCCCCTAGGAAGACAATAAAAAAAAGGAATTATGTTTTAGGGAACACATTTTATTTTAATATACGCCGAACAGTCCTTTTCCGAATAATGGTTGAAATAACAGATCATGAGCTCATGATATTTAAAGGTAAAGTTATTCCTTTGTTTTGGGGACCGTTTGATTGTTTCATATAATCCTTAAAAATGTAGACATTATACGATAAAACTAACATGGTCGCGTTTTTTAGATATCGCCCGACATTCCGGAGCGAATGTTCACGCAGTCTGAGAAACGTTCAAATTTCAAATTTTGCGACATAAAAACTTTTATCTTTTCACATAACCTTATTTTCAAAGTAAAATGTTTATACAAAATGTCGTCGACAGCTGCTGTTAAAAAGGCTTCTAACCAAAAGATTTGTTTGTATTGCTACTCCAAACGTTTATTATTTTCCTTTAAGAAGTTAGTGGGCCTGACATGTTTGTGTTTTTTGATGGGGAGTTTTCGCCACGAGGATTCGACAGAAATAATTATTTTGTATTTTCGAGGAATGTTTGTCAGTCAGTAGATTGTACGTACGCATTGACACATGGTGCAACAATCTAAAAACAAAATCATTATTCAAATTCACGCAAAAAAAAATCGGTTGAAAAATAGTCTGATCCATTTTTGCTGTCATGGTAATCAGTATTCATGAGTACTAATGAATACGGGTAACAAGACAAGATGGCGGCCTCATGACAAAGGTCTATTACCGGTGTACCATCACCTCTCGTTAATGGGTAATTAATCGTGTGATAAGACTAATACCAGATCGTTATCTGCACAATTACATTTAAATTAATTTGGCATTTAACTGGATCTGTGTTTGTGTTTGTTTAAAGAGCTAACAGTTTTAAGTCCAAACAGATTAAAAACGTTGCAAACCATTGTTCAAATACATCACATTTTGTTATTTATCGCATTGAATGATTGCAATTTGTACTAATGAGTTCCGATGTTCGATGTTTATTCCATGGAAATGGTAATTATTGTTGTATGAGAAATATTTGGAGAAGGGCAAAACAGCAAGTTTATTGAAATAGCATTTTGAACTTTTGCATATATTTATCAATTTAATCCAATAGTGAAAAAATCAGTCAATAAACTTTTTACGTCCGGAGATACAGGAAGCGACGCCAAGTCACGCCCCTCCCCCAAAACGGTATGAAACAAATGAAATAAAACAATACAATCTGACTTTTACAAAATGTGATTAACCACAAAAACAAAGCACACCCACAAGAAAAACATTCTGTCTAATAGTTACACACTTTATTTGGTGAATATCTCCAACATTTCGGTCCTCTTCTTTCTCGCTAGCCTATCCTCTTCGCCATTTTACCATTTCAATCTATACTGAGCAGTATGTTGCCAAGCAACGCCCATATATGTACTTAGTTCATCTCTCCATCTTCTGCTTTGTCTCCCTCTCCCCCTCCCCCCGGTTTCTTGGTTGGAGTCCAACTGGTTGTTCGGCATGCCCTGTTGCCATGTCATTGCTATAGTGATCTGCCCATCTCTACTTCTTTAATTGATGGCCTTAGTAATATCCTGCAATCTTGATTTCTTTCTTATAGGCCCTCATTCGCTACTCTGTCCTTCTTTGTAACTCATGTAATTATTCTTTCCAAAGCCCTCTCTGTCACCATTAGTCTTTTTCAAGACGTGTGGTGGTAGTCCAAGTTTCGGCACCACGATAGGGCAGGTATATGATGTACTGATCGAATGCCTTTTCACGGATGATATTATATTGGAAGGGGGCCCGGGTGTTCTCAAAAGTTGTTCTTAAGTGTGCCAAACTTCACATATAACTGGATTCTTCTCTTTATTTCCTCCCTTGTTTCGTTGATGAATGTGGTTTTCTTTCTCACAATATATAGAGCTGTATTGCTTCTCAGTATCCGTATACAACTTTTCTATTGTACCCTTGATTCGCACATCTGTGCACATTTTGTATTATACAATGCTGCTGTTCCAACAAGAAAACTAGACATTAGGTGTTTGTGAACAAACACAAAGCTGTTCCGTGTTCTTTTGCTTAGATTATGTGCTAAAATGACCAAGGAGCCTATAACTGAAAAAAAGTTTGAAATGTTGAATAGTGTCTTGAGTTATGATGCCACTTCCGGTTGACCCCAAAGTAGAGGTCGACATGGGGTCACGGTAACCTAAGGCTAATCTCCAATGCCCAAGGGGTCTAAACTGAAAAAAAGTTTGAAAATCGTTCAATGGCACTTGAGATATGGTCCCACTTCCAGTTGACACGGAAGAAGAGGTCAAAATGAGGTCACGGTTTTTTCCAACAAATTTTAAGACCTAAGGAGTCTATAACTGAAGATTTTTTTTTAAATCGGTTGTGTAACTCTTGAGATATGGTCCCACTTCCGGTTAACCCGGAAGTAGAGGTCAACTTGAGGTCAAAGTATTTCAAAATTAATGTCCATGCCCCAAGGAGTCTTCACTACAGACAGTGTAAAAATTGGTCCTGCACTTCTTGAGATATGGTGCTGCAAGGATTTTCACTGTCAATAGAGGGCGGTATATAAGGTGAGTGGTCCCTAGTTGAATAATGTAAAAACTTGCATTTGACTCAGTATTGTTTGATTTGGTTGGTTTCTTGAGTTCATGCCAGTATCTTTAGAGTCCATTGCCATGTGACAAACTACTTAATGATAAAATCCTTGTATTTGGTTGGTGGTTTGATGTTTGATCTAGTTCGAGTGGATTTTACTGAACTCGTAACCACCAAACTCTGCACCTACGATCACCATTTTCTGCTAAATGTGCATGCGCGGAATAAAATGTGCGAGCTTGGAAGCACACAAACAAAAGAAATCCCTGCTAAGCAGTGTATTTCGCTTGACGTAAGCGCAGAATTCACTGCTTCTTCTAAGCACTGAATCTTTGCTTCCAGAGCAGAGCACTACATTGGGCCCATTCGCACAAGATTTTTCATAAGGTTTATCGCGATTCAGAACCGCAATGCATTTTGGGAAGGAATATGGGGCGGTATCTACCAGTTTCTACGACTCGCGCTCGCAACGCCTATACCTTTGTGTGGGTTCAACAGCGCCCTCTCTTGAAATTTTGCGATTTGCGATAAAACCTTAATAAGCAAGTTCCCATCATGATAGGCCTGGGTGACTAGTGAAATTTACTAACTGGACTAGTCGCACCTCAAACCCAACTACGACACTTGTCAAGATAAATTACGGATTCTCAAGACTTGTGCGGCAAAGTGTTGCAAGCGCACGTTATATTATATGTTGCGAATAGTAAGAAGCAACACAACTAAGTGTTTCACCAGATAGGTAGTCGGGTCAACGTTTGAGCACGATTATAACAGAGTAGAGAAAAATAGTAGTCGCGACTCAAATAATAATTTGTAGTCGTGACTCAAACAATAATTTGTAGTCGCGACTTTAACACTAAAGCACACTAGTCGCCCCGGCCTACTTTTGCACATAAGTAAACCACGGGGATTATCCTGCGAATGCAAATCTCATTTTTAAGTCACTGTTGTTTTCGCAGCGAAAGTTTTGCAGGTCAACTGTAGTCAACTGTAGCATTTTTTTATTGGGAACTGTGACGCTCAAGAACGCATTCCTTGCTAAGCTGTTAAATACACTTAGCGTAAGCACAATTTCATGATTACGTAAGCGCTGCGATTCATTCCCTTAAAAGCCATCGGCCCAGGACCAAACTACACTGAAGCTTTTTAAACACAAAAAGCAGCTAAACACAGCAAATACAAGTACAAGTTGTGATTCAAGGTATTCTGCTCATCTGCAAATTTTTTAAAGCAAAATAATTTGCCTATTGATTATAATAAGTAGCTCTATAACATTTAGCCACTATTCTGCTCAGTTTCTGCTTTTTTATAAAGCAAAATGTTTTGCCTATTTATTATAAGCAGCTCTATACAAGTGACCCACTCAACCACAAGAGAAACGTCAGAATAATAAAATCGCTGCTTTTGTATTCCTGCCAAATAGTTTTTGTATGTCATGGTATAATTTCCGAAAAGAAAGCGAAATGCTTGAGTTAGTTTAGGGTTATGGTCCCCGATTTCACCCGTAAAAGATTCCAAATCCTAGGCGTTCTATTTTTGTCGTCCACGCTTGTCGCCTGAAACGAACCCGGTCAACTCGGTCCCAAACTAACTCGGTCCCAGTCATACGTTGACAGTTTTTTCACTCATTTCTCAAAAACGAACCCGGTCAACTCGGTCCCAAACCAACTCGGTCACAGTCATACGTTGACAGGTTTTTTTTCACTAATTTCTCAAAAACTACAACACCACAGCAAGTAATATTTTAAGGGAAGCTTTCAACTATCATTATCTTCAAAATGTTTAAGTTTAGCGTAATTCTGTGGACACCATGGTATGTCGTCGTCGTCAAAAACGTACCCCTATTTATATACGCACGTTCGTTAAACGAAAACCCTATGCCTCTGTGTACGTCCAGAACTCGGTTAGGAAACGAAGAAACAGACACTGCGCTGTGGTCCAGAACGTATGTAGAAAAACAAGAAAAAGAGACTTGAGTAGACTCCTCTCAAGAAGTCACAACTCATGATAGGTACATACTGAATTGTATTTACCATGGAGAATGGTTAACAATAACATGGAAGTGACTGCATCCAGTTATGTTCAAACGCGTAGAGTCATCTCAAGAAGTCACAACTCATGATAGGTACATACTGTACGGCATTTACCAAAGAGAATATTTCGCAATAACATGAAAGTGACTGCATCAAGTTTACAAATTAAAAATTCAAATGAAGACCACGTGGTTAATTAATGAAGAATTTTTACACTTTTGTATTAGAATAAAGCTTAGGTTCTAAGCTTCAATTTGATATATGATTTAACTATTTTATCCTAATACTTTAGGAGTAGGGGCCTAAACAAAAACGCTGTACAAACGCTATGGGGTTTGAGGCGGAAACAAAGAATAATAATAATAATAATAATAATAATAATAATAATAATAATAAAAATAATAAAAATCTCGACGAAAACAATACCTGTTCCGACTGGATCGGAACAGCTAATAAACTTCTAATGATCAAGAATCACACCAAATTAATTTCTATGACTGTAACGTGACATAACCATAAAACAGAAAAAAAAATCGACAGGTTACGCCAACGAACACCCAGACAAGCACTAAACATAGGAAACAAAATAATGTGGATAATATTGTTTTTCTTAACAGTATTCGAACCAATTTTAACTCAGCCTACTTCTGAATACACATCGTTATCGGGAGCTGAAATAGCAACATAAAAATGCAGGCATTTATCACAAGTACTTGAGATTTGCGCCTATGCAAAGTTTCTGTATATACACTGATTTAACACTATAACAGCAATAGTGCGCTAAATTCAATATTCTTCACTGTTGAACTTTGCGCTGGGCCCGACGATCAACCTACACCAGTGCACTCTACACCAAATTGTTGAGTAAATACACGAATAAAAGAGAGATCAGTTCTGATTGTTCAAATGCTAGCCGAGGCTACTTGGTGGGATCATGGAGGAAGCACGTGACGTGCCTGTGGGCACCTTTATCTGCTGAATAAACATGGTCGACGTCAATGCCTTTCGACCAATCACAATGGATGTAATCGGTCGTTTGGTCTGGTTTGGAGTGGATGTTGTTCTATAGGTTGAGAATGTGAAGGGTCTGTGGTATTCTCGTCAAGTTGATATGTGATAAAGTATTGATGTTTGATTTACAGAAAATGTCCGTTGCCCCCCACCCCTTTAATAATGTTTTGTTGAAATGTCTTTTGGTATAGGGCGACAGTAAGTTGATCGTTGGCTTCCAATGCAATACCTCAAGATACTTCAAAACCTCATGTTGTTTTAATGCAGCCGTCACCCTGTACTTGTGTTTATTAACCTTTAATAACCTTCGAGAAAGACTCTGCTAGGGTCGAAACGTCAGGTCATTAACTTTGTTTTGCATTTATACCATCGGTCCATTTGGTTGGTAACTTGTTTGCAACAGCTAATTTTATTGTCTTAACCTAATAACAAAACATTGGTCATAATAATATTCATGGTCCCATCACTTCCAAACCTAGAAGACAATGAGAAGCATATCTTCAGACTATCCACTCTATCCAAGACTGCACACTTATTCAGTTGTATGGAATTTCTTTGGGGGCCACAGGCCCTTGGTAAATGGTGGCTCTGAAAAAGGAGTATATCGACTATTGTGCTAAAGCTGCCACCAGGGTCCAATTTCGTATAGCTCTGATGTAAGCAAATCAAAGTTCGGGGTCGGTAAAGCCACGAAATTTGTCAATTTCTTCGCTGAGCAAAATGGGTGTAATACCACAAGCAACCAAGTGAACTTTATGGCACTTTGGCTGGTAACAAGTTTCTGCTATTATAGGCAGGATTTGTCTGTGTTTTTAAGCAAGTTGTTGTGTGCTGAGCTTTTAAATTGGGCAATGTACAACATTGTGTCCGTGTTAAACCAATAGTGCAAGTACCTATCTGCTCTATATAGCATTTGAATCCGTTGTATGCTAGACTTGCATGATGTGTTGTGTCCTGATTGTTTTCAGACATGCCACGAACTTTGTTCATCAATCTGGTAAGAGTTTCAGATCAAAGGTTGATTGCACTTCGATACAGCATTTAAAATGACAGTCAGGTCTTGACGACCCCTTGACCGGTTTTTATATTCAGACAATGCATGGGTATTGATAAGCTTTGCTCCCGTTTAATCCTCGATGTTATTATTTGCCTTTTTCTGCCAATCAAATTGTTGCAAAAAGTCTCTGCATATAAAAATTGCAACCGAACTATTAACTGGACCCTGCCGAAATTGGACTGTCGAAAAAAAAAAACACGTAGCGGGATCCATGATTTGTTTTTTTAATTGGCAAGGTGTGAAACCACCGTTTGCCTTCGGTCTGAAACATCCATTTTGTCCACTGTAGGCCTAGCGTCAGGGGAGCTTTATCCATGTTCTGTTTGTACAGTCTGAACCCGGGGCTGGCTGGGGGAAGGGTGAGTTGGACTGGAGTGCCGGCACTCTATCAACTGAGCTATCTAGCCCTGTGTTGGCTGTATTCTTGCTTTGTCAATACCTTTGTTTGTGTTGTATTTTTGCGAGAGATCGGGGGAACTACAATTTCCGATGTTTTTTTTTAAGGTTTTTTGTAATACTTCTTTTTTAAACATTGGCTGAATAAATTATTATCCTATCTTTTTATTGAAGTTCTGCATGCGCTGCCAACGTGTGACTAGACGTCGTCGAATTCCTAGAAGTCTTTCTTATCAAAATCACCTGCCACATCGTCATCACGCATAATAAAAAAAAGTGTTACCTAATAATGTTTTACGAGCGTTCCCTGTGTAAACCCCAATACACACTATAAACACTACTTATATCATGATGTTGTAATGACAATATTGGAGGACAATAGATTAAGCGTTAGGTCAATAAGTATTACGCCATTTTATGTTGTCATGACCCTGCAGTGGACAGAGGGAGAATGAGGGGATGTCCCAGAACAGTCATGGCCCTATAAAGTTCCCGCAATCGCAACGGCGCAATTGCAATACAAACATTTTCTGATTTTGATGCCTTTGAAATGCCGTAATTTGCCTAGATTTTTAAATAAGAATGGGAATACTTTGACTCTGCGTATATTGAAAACAACTGTGCATAGTTTTACAAGAGGCCCATTCCAATGTTTAACAGGTACTGTAAATATAGCAAACAATGGTGTTTAATTTTAGTCTGAAAGTTACTAAATATAAACCTAGATTATACTAATTTCATAGTTCTAGAACAACTTTTCTGTGGAATAGTTGAGAAAACTGTAGCTATGGACCATAAAAAACCCACAATAGCTGACTTCGGTTGTTACAACATAAATGCTGAAAATATTATTTTGTCCTGACTCACACGACGGATTTATATCCAAATTTTCACAGGTTTTTTATTTCATGTTGGTTGATCACACAAAACGCAAACAGTGTCTGCGACTATTTTGTTATCTCTACCAATACCGGATGTATTATACCTTTAGCACAGTTATCTAAAGAAGAATACAATTTATTATACCTTGTAAAGTTGGCCATTAATTGTTATCACATAGCGTTTTCCCATGACATAAATGACATGAATTTCCCATGACACATGACATCGGTGTAGCATGTTTGATATCGGCAAACACGATGACGTGAAATGTTTTCTTCGTTCTCACAGATATTGTGGGAACGGTAGGCCTACATATGGACAGTAAGGCAATAGACACCATTGGTAATTACTCAAAATAATTATAAGCATAAAACCTTTCTTGGTAACGAGTAATGGCGAGCTTTTGATTGTGTAAAACATTGTGTGAAACGGCTCCCTCTGAAGTAACGTAGTTTTCGAGAAAATTCATTTCCCACAAATTTGATTTCGAGACCACATTAGAATTTGAGGTCTCGAAATCAAGCATCACGCAACTTCCTGTGACATAGTTTTTTCTTCTTCATTTGCTATCTCGCTACTTCGCCGACCAATTGAGCTAAAATGTTCACAGGTTTGTTATTTAGTGCGTATGTTGAGATACACCAAGTGAGAAGACTGGTCTTTGACAAGTACCAATAGTCTCCAGTGTCTAAACATAAAAGTCATAGTATCGTTCACATTTGGTTCGACATTTAATCGGAACCTTATTCCAAAGAAGATGCTGATCATTCTCGAATGAATGACAATGTCTTCTGCCGAACTACTGCCACCCAAAAAGCCATCTGGGCTCGGTCACCAAAAAAAGGGAAATTTTTGTATGCCAAACAAAACTTAATGTTACATACAAAATTAAAATAGCTACACAAATAATGCAAACTCATCACAAATTAAGTTAAAATCATTTATTGAAATCGAGCCGTGCTGTGCTAAGAATCACCATGGTGCTACCGCAAACATCTCTTAGTTGACAAGAAGACTATGTTAATTAACATTCAAGCTGCGCTAATTGAAATTGTTGTTATTTTTTATGTAGTAAATATGAAAAACTGTACGTACCCCCTAGACACAAGTAAACGCAATGCGTCCGTGTTGCCTTCGTAGGCTGCCCATAGCGTCGGTGTTCGTCCGAAATCATCCGGTTTATTTGCGTCTCGTCTTGTCGCATCTCTTAGTAAATCAAGATGGCCGTCACGGGCCGCCTCGTGAAAATGATTCATGACTTCACTCTATTTCTTTCGCCTCCTTTTAATAACGCTACACCTCCATGTAAAGGTTCAAAATGGCGGGACGGTACGAAAGAGAGAAACCAACTTGGTAAAGGTTGCACATGCAGAATGAGTTTACCGGTCCGGTCCCTATACTCACGCAATAGGCGGTGTGAATTTCATTGAAATTCAAAACGGACTTTGGAACCGGATCGTGGCATGCGATGGCGGGTAACACAAAGGTTGCGGGCGGAGTCTCGACCGAAGATCAGTCCACAGACTAAACAAAAACTCGACTGTACTAAAGTGTTATCAATGTTTATTATGTACACCGTGCAGGTAGATTCTGTTGTCCCTTGGTGGGCTAGAGCAATTTAAGCGCCAAATGAATGTCCACAATTAGACGAGACTCAATCATGCAATTTACATAATACTACGCCTAGGCCTAGCCTGCCTACTCCATAAAGGGTATGCTTTTTTTTTTAAAGCGACTGTTTAGACTGCTGTTTATTTTCGAGTTTTAATTTGTACCCTTATGGGTGACCGGTAAAAAGAATTTGAAGGAGTTATGGAAGCCCACGTGCATTAAGGCCTATGTCGTTCCATTACAGCTCATGTGATTGGAAGTTATATTGACACAGGTGGAGCCGCGCAGAAATGTTCGGCCCCAACGAACCACCCCGCTATCTCATCGTAAACGCAATTCACTGAAGAGAACTTTTTTGCATCCCAAAGTTCAATGACAACTCTATGTGTTGAAAATGTATGAAAATCCCAGTGGATGAAACCAGACACTTTTGTTTGCTTTGGGGCGGTTTGCTTGGTCCAAGAGCCCGCTCTCTGTGACGTCCTGCTACATCTACGGTTGAGATCGGTGGGGCCAAGCAAAAGAGGAGGGTGCACAGGCAACACCATGTATGCCCTCAACTTATCTTTTGAATGTTGGGGATGCAATTAACAGATTGTGGTATATGACAGGTTTACTACACCATAGGGGCTCTGTGCATTAACTTTTGAGGAGATTAATTTTCGATAGATTTAGGCTTTAGAGTTGTTCACGAAAACTGAAGTCACTTGAAAAAAAGACAAAAAACATTTTCCGAGTAGCTGGGGTAAAAACATTCCAAACAGCTCTCCTGCCAATAATTTAAGGTTTAGTTATTAGCATAAAACCTTATTGTTAACCAGTCATGGGGAGCTGTTGATGGTATAAATATTGTGAGAAACGGCTCCCTCTGAAGTAACGTAGTTTTCGAGAAAGAGGTAATTTTCCACAAATTTGATTTCGAGACTTCAGATTTAAAATTTGAGGTCTCTAAAGCTAGCATCTGAAAGCACACAACTTCGTGTGACAAGGTTGTTTTTCCTTTCATTATTATCTCGCAACTTTGAAGACCGATTGAGCTCAAGCTTCCACAGGTTTGTTATTTTATGCATATGTTGAGATACACAAAGTGAGAAGACTGGTCTTTGACAATTACAAATAGTGTCCAGTGTCTTTAAAAGTAAAAAAACACACCAAAAAACGCATATTTTTCATAATAATTTTATAGCAATACATTGTAGTTGTTACAGGAGTTTTATTGTGGTGGGTGCACCAATAATTTGCGGTGAAAAGCGCCCTCTGCCGTTATTCTTTCTTTATTTTTTGAGGAGTACACTATAGTCTGGCGAACGGCGTTTTGTTAACACGTGATGTTAGTAGAAGTAGAGCGGCTGTTCCTAGTTCTCATAGAAACAGTGCACGAAAGGTCAAATCTACGTGAGTAATTTCCAACTTCGATAGTGTCGGAAGAACGCACTTTATTTCTCCAATTTCTTCTGTAGGCGTGTAATATGTAAGTAAATAATAATTCTAAACCAATAATAAATCAGTATAGGAGACCTTTTGTACGTGAAAGCATTGCAAATAATTGTATTGTTACTTTTAAGTTCAGATATTTTTGTATGCCTAGTTTTCGGACAAAATGCCGGTTGTCGGCCGGGCGGTTGACCAAGCAAGCAAGCAAGTGAAAGGCAAAACTATTACTATCTCTTGAGAACTATATTAATTATTACCTTTGCTCCTTGATAGAACCATCCAGTATACAAGCATTATGAATGTATATTGAGTGTGTGGGGAAGTTTCGGTTGTGTCATTAACACGCAGTTAATTAATACCATCCACTTATTTATACACTGACTGAAGTGAAATACCATCTTTTTTCACCCCGCACCACCAACATCTACAAAAACTTGTTTTTCCCCTAGACCCAGTGACTGGGGCGTTAGATTCCTTTTCCCAAAATGTTTACATTATCGGTCATCTAGCGCCCCAGACCAAGGCCAAGTTGACATTTTCTATGAACCTTTCACACGACAAATGCCCTAAAATTACAAAAATACCCAACGAATTACCTTAAAATTCAATTAAAAACTCCATCCACGGACTGACTGATTGAAATACCAAATACCATCTCTTTTCACCCCGCACCAACATTTACAAAAACTTGTTTTCCCCAAGAATTACCCCTGTATGGAACAATCTTCCTCTGCCTGTTGTCACTGCCCCGCTATCCCAGTTTAAATCCACTCTTAATCTACCCTAGGTGCTTCATCGGTCACACGCGTGCGTAATCTTGGCATGATATCCCATCATGGGACTTTGCAGAGTATTAGTCTTTTATAGAAGTAGAACTTGAAGTATAATTAATAAATACCTTGGACGGTTTCAAGTCTCTGATTGGTCAAAACCCGGTCACGTGTTGGAGTGATAACGGTGGTATAAAGACCGGCTTTGGAAAATAGCGAATAAGTGGCCACTAAATCAGCATACATTGTGTAAACCTTGCGCGTTGCACTGTATCGCACGCTTATTTATATCCCTGTTAGTTTCATTGCAACTTCGCGCACTTACGCGTACGCGCGCTGAAAATGTATCAACTTTAAGTGCGCGCGTTTAACATGTGCGCGCGTATAAACTGACGCCGAGCTCATGCGCGCGTTTTAATGCACAAGGAACAGCTATCGTCCAATCATTTGCCTCCTTTGACCCCAGTGAAGGCGCTGACCAGATCATTATTTAAAAGAGTCACTGGTCTCAAAGGTCAGTTATGTGATTAACGCATGAAAGAGATGGGAACCATCAAAAGCTCAAATATGGCCCCTGAACATGTCTGGAAGTACCGCCGAGAGAAAAGTCACAAAATTTGGACAATTTTAGCCGTTTAATTCGCTAAAAAAGGTATTTATTAATTGGAATAACAGTGTTCGTACCCGGTCTTCACTGCGTGGTAATGACCTTGGTTGGTGGCTGGCGCTGTTAACGGACCTCGCCTCCGGCTCGGTCCGTTAACAGCACCAGCCACCAACCCGGTCATTACCACGCAGTGAAGACCGGGTACTCGCACTGTTATTCCCTAAGTACAAAGGAAACTTCAGTTATTGATGTTGAGTAGCTCACCATGTTGAGCTGTTAAAGGCTCCGCTTTTAACATCGGTCTCATCACTGTCGCCACATTACAGCCCACCTTCGATACATGTCTCCAGCGCTAAGTTTTCAAAGGTTGCAAAATGTGTGCAAATTTCTCCCAATTAAAAAAAAGTCCAATACTACTCCAACGTACCTCATTTTATTCGTTACATTTGAGTATTTTTGACATATCGACGGACGTTATCGCCCGTTTGTATGGCACTGGTACTTTGTGAGGCAATTTTCATGTAAAACGAATAATGTTTTTTACACGGTAACCCTAAACTGCATATAGCGTCTTGTTTTTCGTTGTAAAACCAAAAACAAGTGGAGCAGGACGGCGAAAATTTCATATTGTTTAGACAACAATAAGTGCAAAGGATCTAGCCTATCAGCCATCTTGAATTTTTCCCATTGATATCAATGTAACGAATCCGAGGCAGGAAGAACAAAATAGTCTGGTTCCTATTTGCAAAATGATTATTGGCATTCATTATTGCTGTTCGATACAAGGAACATGACAAAGATGGAGACAGCATGGTAAAGGTATATTAAACTGAGAATCTTCGGTATATTAAGAACCGTTTTAGGCTTCATCTTGTCACTTGTACACAGGAAATAATGATATATTGAGTCAATTTGATATTAAATTTTGGATATAAAATATCAGTTATTAAAAAAAGCTGACATCCACGAAGATTAGCACACAACTCAAAAGTTTTTTAAAAGCGTGCGTGCAAAGACATTGACTCTTGGGATTTATTCAGTGGTGTCTTTCAGCATGCGGCGCCCTGCCCATCCATGGTTGACGTCATTTCCATCCCTGATCAAAATTAAGCTCAAATTCTGTAAATCTCTTACAGGCACTGAACATTATCGGTAATTACTTAAAACAATTGTTAGCGTAAAAACTTAATTGGTAACAAGCGATGGACAGCTGTTGATAGTATAAAACATTTTCAGAAACGGCCCCCTCTGATCTGAAGTAACGTTTTTTTATAGATTAGGTAACTAAATTATTAATGAGACTTTAAAGCACCCGAATTTGTGTAGTACAAGGTTTTTCTTCTTTCATTGTTCTCTTGCAACTTGAGCCAAAGTTTTCACAGATTTGTTATTTTATGCGTATGTTGGGATACACCAAGTGAGAATACTGCCTTTAAATGTGTATTCTTGTTTCTTCACTGTTTCAGAAACCTCAATAGCACCATGGGTGATGACCACGTAAAGACAGCTCTGGAGAACTACACCACTGCCCCCTTCGACGCTCGATTCCCGAACACAAATCAGACCAAGAATTGCTGGCAGAATTACACCGATTTCCACCGATGCCAAAAGCTGAAGGGAGAAGATTACGAGCCGTGTGAGTGGTTCAAGAAGGTGTACAAGTCCATGTGTCCATTTGCCTGGGTGAGTTATCTTCATTTACTAGGCCTGGGCGAATTATTCGAATATCCGGTTAATGGCGAATAGGTTTTCCTATTCGTAACCGCGAATGCCTTTTTTTTCTTAACCGGATATCCGCATAGGGCGCGAATACCTATTTACAAACCGGATATTTCTGTAATTACAACCGAGTAACCGGATATTCTTTAATATCCGAATATCCGCGGACGTCGGGCGACAACTGACATGAATGTTTTCTCTGAATCCTTATGAAACTTCTATTAAAACAGCATATATTAAGTATTGAACTATGCTCTCCTCCGTGAAGATTTAAAACAATGACATTTCTGACGTAATTTGTTCAAAGATTACAAAAGTTTTCCTTCACGTAGAGTCAATCACGATCAAAAGAAAAAGCAAATCGCCATCTTTAAATTAGATCCGGTCATTTTTATGAATGAACCGAGTGACACTGTCTAAAACTTATATCAATCCGCCCATATGATCTCATTCACAAACGAACAGCGCCCTCTAGCGGCAAAAAAAAAAATTTTTTTTATTTTTTACTTTTTATTTTTTATTAAATAGCGCCCTCTAGCGGCGAAAAAATTATTCGAATATCCGGTTAATTTCGGATAGTTGGCCAGCGGTATCCGAATAACAAAATTTCACTATTCGCCCAGCACTATCATTTACAAATAGACTCCTTGCATTGGCCGCCATCTTTGATGAAACGCTCGCGTGTGAAAGGCTATCATTGACCAACCTCGCTACCATGGGCAGCGCGCCTTATCACCCGCTTGCTCTGTGTACGTCTCTAACCCCTGGGAGGGAAACTCTGATCCGTATCTTTGATTGGCTATCATGTACATGATTTACGCGCAAAATATGAAACGGTGTGCGTCTTCAAAAAGCTCTATACGCTGAAACGCGTGCGTATAAAGATGTACATATTCACGCAACACTGACCACCAAGTTTATGACTTAATACATACACTGTGTGTATTCTACAACTTTCCACACAGCGCATCCACCCTGTGCGCGACTAACACTCAACACAGAACATATCAACCACAGGACTGATCGTAATATCCAATATATCTGGATATTTTAAAGTCACACTTCCAGGGGTTATGATCGAGCAAGGCATGCTGGAAGAAAATGGCGCGGCGAGATCGATTACCCCTGGGAACGAGGTTGATAATTGACTGAAAGTCCTGTGCAGGGCGTTACTTTTCCATTGTTTGTCGTCAAAGATGGCAGTCAATGACGTCATGTGCAATCCATCTATACCAGATGATTTACCTTTTTTGAGCAGCTGCAAGCAGCTTGTACAAAATGCAAAAGTGGTCACAAATGGTCACAAGATACGACTTTACTTCTATCTGAAGACATACTCTGTGTCTAGTCCATGCTAGGATTATTCAATGCACAATTTCATTACCTGCTTGTTGTAGAACTACTGTACTCTGGCCTGAAAGAGAAAGGGCACCAAGTTGTCATTTCCTTTGAGAAGGGCACCTCTGTGAGGAAGTTGTAACTTTCTATTCAAATGTTCAAGAAGTGCCAAGCAAGGCAATGACCAAGGCCATGGTGTCTCTGTGAAGCAACAGGGCTTCGCACTATACAGTCACACTTCCAGGGGTTACGATCAAGCAAGACATCCTGGGACTAATTTTGTTGTGTCTGTTTTTCTTTGTTTTGTACCACGCCTTGAACACCCAGCAGGTTGGATATTTGCGCATTACAAGTCCTATTATTATATTATTTTATACATGACATCACATGATATCACAAAAACTAGAGAATCGACCTGCCGCCATCTTTCTGGGCAAATCATGTAGGTGGGTGTGTGTGTGTTTGATGCGGTTAGTTGTGCACACAGCTCTACCGACAGGCTAGGCAGCAGCTACCCTAAGGGTTTAACCTCCGAAACATCACATAGTTTAAAACAAAGTTAACACGTGATCTCATCTGCATTAAGGAACCTTCTCGACTCTAAAAGCCAACGCTGTGACCACCCTGCGGCATAGAAACCAAGAACACAGTAACATACGGCCAGAGATCATTTATTATACGTAGCTCAAGAACCCTCGGCTTCCACACGTTAGGAATGCGAATACACTAGATCTGTTGGCATGTGACTTTCAAACATTTTCTCCTGCCAGTTGTTTTCACTCCATCTTATGAACTTTTAGTCATACACTTTCATATAACAATGTTTAGTTTAAGAGTTCCTTATGTTCTTTAAATTACATGTAGCTTCATGCCTGTACAGTGCATTTTGGGTCCTGCCATAGAAGGAATGCACTTTCCAAGAATGATTTATTATTATTAGTTATTATTGTCTTGTGTACAGTTCTTAGGATGTTCAGATGCTTACGGTTTTTACATGAAATGGACTACATCGATCATCCCTCAATTGTTAGTTCACTTAACCATTCCCACTTACTATTTCAATTTTTTCTCTTTGCTTTTTCTGAACTACAGGTAGAGACTTGGGACGACCAGAGAGAGGCCGGAACATGGGCAACCAAGATTTGATGAGAGGGATCCGCTCAGCACCTAGGAGACCCTCAAATCCTGTCTGCTGTTAGTTTTAGGGTACCTAATTTTATTCTCAGAAAAAAAGATATTATTTGTTGTTTGAAAATATCCAGGCACATCTTTTCAGTCAATAAGCTGCCCCAAAAATGACCACTTTTATAAAGGGGTCATTTTGGGGCATCATCAACACTAGTGACAGGCACAGAATGGAATGGAAGCAAAGTGTTTCATGGCTACATTTTAATCTGTGTTTGTTCCGATTGAACATTTAATTCCGGTGTGATATTCCTAAAAGTTTTACATAAAGACAGTATTGTACAAACCATAATTAATCACTTAACAAACACTGTGCATGTTTTGTTTTTCTGAATGGAATTTTATAAATACTTTTAATTGTTGCAACAGTTTGTATGACGCAACTTTGGCATCCATATTTAATTTAAATAAAGGGAGAATATTTAACCCGTTTTGAAGAGTAACTGTTCACAATGGGTGGTGAAAAGTCATTGCACTATATTATGATCAACATGAACACTCAGCCTCGCTACCATTGGCAACGTGCCATATCATGACCTCTCATCACTTACCCCTGGAAAGGAAACACTGATTGGCTAACAAAAAGTGACTGCTTTGCATGCAGACATTCAAGCACTTTTCAGGTGCGTAGTACGCAAATGTATATTGTATTTTCGATGCTACACATTTATATTTACATGTATATGGTCACCGTAAATTGCATACAGTTATTGCATGCGTAACACTTGATCGAAAAAGATTGATAGGGGTCTATTTGCTGTATGAATTGATGCGTCTTTTGACATCACACTCTGCATAGTCTACAGCACAGAATGAATCAACAGCAGGACTAATTTGGTTATTTCAGTCACACTTCCAGGGGTTATGATCAAGCAAGACATCCTGGAAAAGACAAAAATTGCACGGCGAGAGCGTACACTACTGGGAACGAGGTTTCATGAATGTAGACTTTGGAATAAGCCATTTGGGAGATTCACAGGTTTTGTTTTTGGGAACTAATACTTTACTGATGTTCATGTTACCTTCGCATTTATCAGATGACCATTAATTGTTTGAATTCTATACCAGTTTATAACAGGTTCTCTGTCACCATTCAATGCATTGTTGCCTCCGATCATAAGCCACAGATGGTTGTTGCATTCAATCTACTAGCCCCTTTTTGATGTAGTGTTACCAAGTTGGATTTGAACCAAAGACCTTGTGAATCAAAGTGAAGGTGTTCTACCATCAACACGAGTCGCCAAACACATCCAGGCATTCTGACATGGAACAGTTCTGATACCAGAAGACAGTCTTCACCGAAGAGAGTACATGCAGCTTGCCTGGTTGTTGAGGCCCTGTGGTATTACATCCAGCTTTGACTAGTCAAGAGAAAGGTACATGTTCATCTGGTACTGGGTTTGTTTAAATTTGATTTAGGTTGGGCTCTGGGCTTCGTTTCACAAAGTGATTTGTGTTGTGATATTACATTTTGCAAAGCCATTCAGACCTTTTATTGTGTGAAATGGAGCCCAAGTTCATCTAACAACACTTGTTAGTTCCTAGAGATGCCATTAGATATAATAAATGAGTTTTGATTTGACCAGAAAATGTTTATCAAATGTAAATGAGTTTGTCATTTTAACCATTTTTAATGTGATTGCATTATAGGGCACAATTTGATCAGTTCACAAGTCTCTGGCTATATTCTTTGCATATTCGGCAAAATTTTGCAAGTACATGTACACAAGGATACAGCTCTGTTAAATTTTCAAACGATTTGACAAGTTGTACACATTTGCCTGATATCATTTCAGTGTACTTGTACACTTTTTCGAGTGAAACGTTCACAAGGCTACAGCCTTGTATACTTTCTCGAGCGAAACATTCACAAGGCAATTTTTCGAGCGAAACGATCATTATAGCCTTTTACACTTTTTTGAGTGAAACGTTCACAAGGCTACAGCCTTGTGTAATTTTTCAAGCGAAACAATCATTATAGCCTTGTACACTTTTTCGAGTGAAACGTTCACAAGGCTATATAGCCTTGTATACTTTTTAAAGCAAAATTTGACAAGTTCATAAGGCATTTTTAGGCAAAATTTGACAAGTATACAAGGCATTTTTAGGCAAAATTTGATAAGTACACAAGGCTATAGCCTTGTATACTTTTTTAGGAAAAATTTGAAAAGTATACAGGGCTATAGCCTTGTATACTTTTTTAGGCAAAATTTGACAAGGCTATAGCCTTGTACACATTTTTAGGCAAAATTTGACAAGTACACAAGGCTATAGCCTTGGTTACATTTTTAGGCAAAATTTGACAAGTACACAAAGCTATATACATTTTTAGGCGAAATTTGACAAGTACACAAGGCTATAGCCTTGTATACATTTTAAGGCAAAATTTGACAAGTATACAAGGCATTTTTAGGCAAAATTTGACAAGTACACAAGGCTATAGCCTTGTATAATTTTTTAGGCAAATATGACAAGTACACAAGGCTATAGCCTTGTATACTTTTTTAGGCAAAATTTGACAAGTACACAAGGCTATAGCCTTGTATACATTTTTAGGCAAAATTTGACAAGTACACAAGGCTATAAGCCTTGTATACTTTTTTAGGCAAAATTTGACAAGTTCACAAGGCTATTTTTAGGCAAAATATGACAAGTATACAAGGCTATAGCCTTGTATACATTTTTAGGCAAAATTTGCCAAGTATATAGCCTTGTATACTTTTTTAGGCAAAATTTGACAAGTATACAAGGCTATAGCCTTGTATACTTTTTTAGGCATAATTTGACAAGTATACAAGGCTATAGCCTTGTATACATTTTTAGGCAAAATTTGACAAGTACACAAGGCTATAGCCTTGTATACTTTTTTAGGCAAAATTTGACAAGTATACAATGCTATAGCCTTGTATACTTTTTAGGCAAAATTTGACAAGTATACAAGGCTATAGCCTTGTATACTTTTTTAGGCAAAATTTGACAAGTATACAAGGCTATAGCCTTGTATACATTTTTAGGCAAAATTTGACAAGTAAACAAGGCTATAATAGCCTTGTATACTTTTTTAGGCAAAATTTGACAAGTACACAAGGCTATAGCCTTGTATACTTTTTTAGGCAAAATTTGACAAGTATACAAGGCATTTTTAGGCAAAAATTGACAAGTACACAAGGCTATATATAGCCTTGTATACTTTTTTAGGCAAATATGACAAGTACACAAGGCTATAGCCTTGTATACATTTTTAGGCAAAATTTGACAAGTACACAAGGCTATAGCCTTGTATACATTTTTAGGCAAAATTTGACAAGTACACAAGGCTATAGCCTTGTATACTTTTTTAGGCAAAATTTGACAAGTATACAAGGCATTTTTAGGCAAAAATTGACAAGTACACAAGGCTATATATAGCCTTGTATACTTTTTTAGGCAAATATGACAAGTACACAAGGCTATAGCCTTGTATACATTTTTAGGCAAAATTTGACAAGTACACAAGGCTATAGCCTTGTATACATTTTTAGGCAAAATTTGACAAGTACACAAGGCTATAGCCTTGTATACTTTTTTAGGCAAAATTTGACAAGTTCACAAGGCTATAGCCTTGTATACATTTTTAGGCAAAATTTGACAAGTTCACAAGGCTATAGCCTTGTATACTTTTTAAAGCAAAATTTGACAAGTTCACAAGGCATTTTTAGGCAAAATATGACAAGTATACAAGGCTATAGCCTTGTATACATTTTTAGGCAAAACTTGCCTTGTATACTTTTTTAGGCAAAATTTGACAAGTATACAAGGCTATAGCCTTGTATACATTTTAAGGCAAAATTTGACAAGTACACAAGGCTATATACATTTATAGGCAAAATTTGACAAGCACACAAGGCTATAGCCTTGTATACTTTTTTAGGCAAAATTTGACAAGTATACAAGGCATTTTTAGGCAAAATTTGACAAGTATACAAGGCATTTTTAGGCAAAATTTGACAAGTTCACAAGGCTATAGCCTTGTATACATTTTAAGGCAAAATTTGACAAGTACACAAGGCTATATACATTTATAGGCAAAATTTGACAAGCACACAAGGCTATAGCCTTGTATACTTTTTTAGGCAAAATTTGACAAGTATACAAGGCATTTTTAGGCAAAATTTGACAAGTATACAAGGCATTTTTAGGCAAAATTTGACAAGTATACAAGGCTATAGCCTTGTATACTTTTTTAGGCAAAATTTGACAAGTATACAAGGCTATAGCCTTGTATACATTTTTAGGCAAAATTTGACAAGTAAACAAGGCTATAATAGCCTTGTATACTTTTTTAGGCAAAATTTGACAAGTACACAAGGCTATAGCCTTGTATACTTTTTTAGGCAAAATTTGACAAGTATACAAGGCATTTTTAGGCAAAATTTGACAAGTAAACAAGGCTATAATAGCCTTGTATACTTTTTTAGGCAAAATTTGACAAGTATACAAGGCTATAGCCTTGTATACTTTTTTAGGCAAAATTTGACAAGTATACAAGGCTATAGCCTTGTATACATTTTTAGGCAAAATTTGACAAGTAAACAAGGCTATAATAGCCTTGTATACTTTTTTAGGCAAAATTTGACAAGTACACAAGGCTATAGCCTTGTATACATTTTTAGGCAAAATTTGACAAGTACACAAGGCTATAGCCTTGTATACATTTTTAGGCAAAATTTGACAAGTACACAAGGCTATAGCCTTGTATACTTTTTTAGGCAAAATTTGACAAGTTCACAAGGCTATAGCCTTGTATACTTTTTAAAGCAAAATTTGACAAGTTCACAAGGCATTTTTAGGCAAAATATGACAAGTATACAAGGCATTTTTAGGCAAAATTTGACAAGTACACAAGGCTATAGCCTTGTATAATTTTTTAGGCAAATATGACAAGTACACAAGGCTATATACATTTTTAGGCGAAATTTGACAAGTACACAAGGCTATAGCCTTGTATACATTTTAAAGCAAAAATTGACAAGTTCACAAGGCATTTTTAGGCAAAATATGACAAGTATACAAGGCTATAGCCTTGTATACATTTTTAGGCAAAATTTGCCAAGTATATAGCCTTGTATACTTTTTTAGGCAAAATTTGACGAGTATACAAGGCTATAGCCTTGTATACATTTTTAGGCAAAATTTGACAAGTACACAAGGCTATAGCCTTGTATACTTTTTTAGGCAAAATTTGACAAGTTCACAAGGCTATAGCCTTGTATACTTTTTAAAGCAAAATTTGACAAGTTCACAAGGCATTTTTAGGCAAAATATGACAAGTATACAAGGCTATAGCCTTGTATACATTTTTAGGCAAAATTTGCCAAGTATATAGCCTTGTATACTTTTTTAGGCAAAATTTGACAAGTATACAAGGCTATAGCCTTGTATACTTTTTTAGGCAAAATTTGACAAGTATACAAGGCTATAGCCTTGTATACTTTTTTAGGCAAAATTTGACAAGTTCACAAGGCATTTTTAGGCAAAATATGACAAGTATACATTTTTAGGCAAAACTTGCCAAGTATATAGCCTTGTATACTTTTTAAGGCAAAATTTGACAAGTATACAAGGCTATAAGCCTTGTATACATTTTAAGGCAAAATTTGACAAGTACACAAGGCTATATACATTTTTAGGCAAAATTTGACAAGCACACAAGGCTATAGCCTTGTATACTTTTTTAGGCAAAATTTGACAAGTATACAAGGCATTTTTAGGCAAAATTTGACAAGTATACAAGGCTATAGCCTTGTATACATTTTTAGGCAAAATTTGACAAGTATACAAGGCAAGTATACAAGGCAAGTAATTTGACAAGTATATATAGCCTTGTATACATTTTTAGGCAAAATTTGACAAGTACACAAGGCTATAGCCTTGTATACATTTTTAGGTAAAATTTGACAAGTATACAAGGCTATAGGCTTGTATACTTTTTTAGGCAAAATTTGACAAGTATACAAGGCTATATAGCCTTGTATAAATTTTAGGCAAAATTTGACAAGTATACAAGGCATTTTTAGGCAAAATTTGACAAGTATACAAGGCTATAGCCTTGTATACTTTTTTAGGCAAAATTTGACAAGTACACAAGGCTATAGCCTTGTATAAATTTTAGGCAAAATTTGACAAGTATACAAGGCATTTTTAGGCAAAATTTGACAAGTATACAAGGCTATAGCCTTGTATACATTTTTAGGCAAAATTTGACAAGTATACAAGGCTATATAGCCTTGTAAACTCTTTTAGGCACAATTTGACAAGTACACAAGGCTATAGCCTTGTATACTTTTTTAGGCAAAATTTGACAAGTATACAAGGCTATAGCCTTGTAAACTCTTTTAGGCACAATTTGACAAGTACACAAGGCTTGATGCTAAACAGGAGACTTGATTGTGTGTGTAGTGTCAATCATAACCATCTTTATTCACTTTAAATCTACAAGCCTACATCAGGCTTTACAATTGTTTAGGATCAAGCATTAACAACTTTGAATATTATAAGCTTTATTTGGGGAAATAATGATAGTTGTAACAGGTCAAAACTGATAAAAGGGGTTAATGCCACATTTTTCTAAGATTTGAGCAAGTTGTTAGAGTCTAAAACAATGCAATATGTGTTTGATTGACCCAGGATATAATATGATTTTACATATGTTTGGGGTACTCACTTGATTGAAAGAAACTAATTCCACTTTTTCATGCTTCCGTAAGGCACATCTTCGGTAAATTCACACAAATTCACAATTTAAAATAATGAATACATATAAACCTGGGCTCAATTTCATAGAACACCAAAATATTGCTTAACAGTTATCCGATAAGCAGAAATGAGCAGACTACCAGTCACAAATTGTACCTGTAATGTGGTAGTTTGGTTGGTAACCTTATTGGGATAAGCATACCTTTGTTCTTTGCTCCTTTTTGTGCTGATAAAGCAGCTCTATGAAATTGGTCCCAGATGTTTGATCCCCATCAGCCTGCCATTTAACAAACGATGAAAGCACTGGTTCCAACGACGTGCTAAAAATATCAATACTATCAAAATATCGTATTAAACAATAAAGTGAGTACAATGTATACTCTAAACAAACACAAACAAAAAACAAGTACTGAATCAACATTGTAAGTACTAGTAATCAAGTCAAACTCAATTAAAATTTTCAATCTTATACACTATGTACAAATAAATATACAATAAATATTACAGCACATTTGTTTTTAATACTCTTAAATTAAATTCAGAAGTTATTCATGTAAAAGAATAACTATGTTCATACAAAGAACAGATTTTCAATAAGAAAATGCATGAAAGACAGATATTTTTAGTTGACTCACCAGTTTGGTGAAGAGTTACTTGCTAGCGTCTTAGTTTCGTAATCATAGATTTTGTTTCTTCATAAAGCCCTGGTCTAGCACCTGGGAGTTACAGGGTGCATTATCCTATGGACATTTCCCAGTGAACTGACGGACCATTTGAAATCATTCAACCGTGCAGGCAGGTTGCGTATGGTGGCATATGGTGAACTGCATAGAACTAACTCAATGTGTAATATCAAATAGCAGGCTGGCATAGTTCATCCATCACTCAAAACTGTAGAGGATGGTAATGAATAGTGAAACAGTACAAGGGTTGACTGTGTACTGTGTAGATATATTCACCACGCGCTAACATGGTATCGTACCTGCATAGTATCTCTATCATTCAAAACCACAACAGTATTTAATAGTCAAACAGTAGGAGGGTTGACTGTGTACTGTGTAGATGCATTAACCGCATGCTAACATGGTATCGTACCTGCATAGTATCTCTATCATTCAAAACCACAACGGTATTGAGTAGTCAAACAGTAGGAGGGTTGACTGTGTACTGTGTAGATGCATTAACCACATGGTAAAGAACTGCAGTCTGGAATAGTTTTTCATCCATTCAAATCCACAGTGAACTATATTGAATAGTCAAACAGTAGGAGGGTTGACTGTGTACCTGTATAGATTAACTAACAGTAGGATGAATCAGTGAATACCTGGCAGTCAATATCCATGCCTGTCCACGAACAAGTGATGTGCATCAGTGCAGTATCTGCACTCGGCACCACCCTGCGTTGTCATCAGTACCTTAAAACTGCTACCTGCGTCGTGTTGCTACGCCCCCATGGCTGGATACACTGGTTTTGGGCCGCATTGCTGAAAAGTAAGAATCGGATCATTTGGAATGTTATGGAACGCCGTCATAATTTGGAATAGTAGTCAATACTTAAGTTATCAAAAGATGATCACAATTCTATGACACAATTTTGGCCCAACTCAGTGATCACATGACATTGTTAATTATCACACAAGCGAGAGGAGAATTTCCGAATTCCATGAGCACTGTGTGATAAGGAATTTATCTTCAAGCAAACTTGATGCAATACGCAGTGTTGGTTCTGCTGTACATTTTACATACCTAGCGTACAGTACGCAGGTTGGGATACGGGCAGTGCGAAACAGGTTTATATATCACCTATTGCTATGGGACAACAAATCAGAATCAAGGAATCAAGCTTACCTGAAGAAAATATCTATTATACCATCTAGATACAATTTTGTCCTGTGTGTAAAATTGAACTATGAAGAACTCTAGCTATAAGGCAGCTGTGCAAAGAGGAAAGCAATCGAGAGCAGGACGTTTACTGAACCCAATGTTATCACCCATAATAAATCTTAGTGGTGCCATTTTGGGATACAGTTTCCCTTTGTGCTACTGTGTAGTGCACATTTTAGGTGTGTGTTTTAGGTGTGTGTGCACTTGGACACAATTCCCATATTATTGCATGCAGGTTGATGCACAAAAGGCTGCCATCTTGAAATACCCAAAATCTTAATACAATTTGTAATTGAAAAAATGAGAAACCTTTCTGACAGGAACTTTTCTCAAATTCAATTTTTGGCGGATAAAAACTTAAATATTTTTTCCATAACCACATTACTTCGAAGTGATCTTTAAAATGCTCTTTACTGTCAAAAGCTAAACTGTACTTCTAACCAAATAAGTTTTCATTGTCATGTTAGGAGTGGTTACCAAATGCCTTGCCTTGAAAGCAAAATACATGGGAAACAGGTGTTACCGATATTACGTTGATAAGTGGGAGACTTGTAAGGTCTGTATAACGTATAAAATAACCCCTTCGTTGCTATGTAAGGCAGGCCTATGCACGTCTAAACGCGTACACCAATGAAGCATGCAGCATTTCTGGTTTGATTTTTATGCCACAAGCACGCACACCCCCACGCTCAGAGGCGCCATGTTGTAGGATAGGTATTTGAATGGTAACGTCAAATGGATACGGTCTATTGGAGAAAGCATACCTTGGTCGGCTGGTTTGTTTGTTTGTTTCTTTGGATTGCTATAGTTTGCCATCACATGGTAATCATTGGTCATCTTGACATCCTGATCGTGAGGACTGTTACTGTATCACATAGAAAGAGATATAGGGCCAGGGTTGTATAAGGGACAGAGTGGGAGGGGTGAAGGAAGATAGAGGTAGGCGGGGAAGGGTGTCCGGATGGGGAGGAAGAAGGATGGGGAGGGTGTGGTGAGAGAAGATGGAGATTGGGATGGGGATGACCGGAAGGGGATGGTTAGGGTGATAGAGATGGAAAGGGTGTGGTGAGATAAGAAATGACCAGAGGATGAGTCAAAAGAAGTGGTTAAAGTCAACCAAGAAAGTGGTTTGGGGATGGGATGACCGGGTAAGGATGATTTAGGGCAAGGTGAAGAAAGAAAGATGGGACGAAGTAGTATGTTTGGGTTGATTGGGGGGACAGCATTGGAGGAGGTATGGTGATAAAGAAAAGGTGGATGGGGAACCAAGAAATAATTGGCCATGGTAAAAAGGAAAAGGGTATGGAATGAGTGTGTAGGAGTTTTGAGGGATGTGTCAAGAATAGGCAGAGGGCACGGAGGGAGAAGATTGGGGGAGGGGTTTGTAAAGAGTTCAATGAAGACAAGTTAGAAATGATGACAGATGAATATGTGGAAAGATACATGATGAATATTAGAGACAGATAAATTTGAATGAAATGATGGATAAACAAATGTACAACAGGAATGGTTTATAGAATGAACAGAGGATGGTGTAGGAGGGAATGAAATAACGGAATAGAGGGATATTTTGAGATTGGGCAAATTGGGGTGGAGTTTATAAACATTTGGCGCAACCAGGGGAAGGAAAAATTTGGGGAAGGGAAAATGTGAGGAAGGATGGGAAACAAGGTATAAGGGAGGCAGTGCAGGTAAGGTGCATCAGCCATTTGCAGAAAGGGTGGTTATATGGTGAGAAGAAACAAGGGTGGAAAAACAAAGTGGGTACAGACAGTGACAAGAGGGAGAAAAAAAGAGGAAAAAAACAAAATCAATTTCTCATGCACACAACTTGCAGACAGAGCAACAAAATCAAATCTGAAATTAACACAGAAAAAATTATATCGAGCAATAGTGATGAAGTCAGTGGTCTCCCTTAACAGTGGTCCGCTGGCTAAATGCCAGATTAACCACCTAAAGACAAGTCAAAATTTACTCTAATTATATCGACTGGCAAGTTCAATATTGAACAGTTGAAAAGCATCCGTGGGGTTAGCGACAAATCTGTTGGACAAGCTATGCCAAGCTATCTAGTCCTGATGGTCAGTCACTAAAAAAGTTCAGGGCAAACCCTGCTGCATGTTATTCACTTTCTCCCAAATTTAGGTGCAGTATTTACTTTTGCTATAGAAAGAAATTAATAACATGTCCACAAGACATTTTCAAAAAATTGTTAAAGCGGAAGGAAAACGTAAAATTTAATTTTGTGATGCACTCATTTTCCAATACAGAGAGTCCTCATGTGAGCGAAGAATGTTACAAGAGTCTCTAACCTTTTTAGTCTTCGAAAAAGACTCTACTAGCGTCAAAAGCGTCAGGCCGTTTACCTTGGGCCACATTCAGTGTAAAATCCGAGCGCTGATAATGGAAAATGAGTACATCCCAAAACTGAATTTGAAATTCCTCTTCAACAGTGACACATTTCTTGGCTATTAAAACCCCCCAGAATTATTCAGCCTAAATGAAAACTGAAAAGCTTTGACTCACTGAATGATGGAGTGTCTCTCTTTTCGTCTAAGTTGTTCATTCTCAGTGAAGATAATGGTATGATAAGGAGTAGGGATATCCAATGAGGGCAAGATGCCTCGGGCTGCATTGATGACTTGACCCAAGATACCGTTATAGACCAATAGATCATCCACAAGAAGCTGTAATGGAAAAGAAGATGGAGACAAAATAGTGGGATGCGGTGGTCAAGCGGCACTAAGACTTGAGCTCTAGAGTGCGTTTTGGTGACCCCAACCAAAAACTGTTTGGGTTGTTGGTCGTTGGTTCTGCTGTTCAGACTGAACAATAACCGAGTTGTGAGCTCGGTTACCGTTTTGGTTATGACGTCAGAAACAGTTTTTGGTTGGGGTCGCCAAAACGCACTCCTGGTGTTTCTGATCAGCAGAGTGTAGGTTCGAGTCCCCGCCTTGACACTTGTGTCCTTAAGCAAGGCCATTATTGCTGCAGTCTTTGGATGGGCTGAAAGCCAAAGGTCCTGTGTGTTGTGTAATGCAACAAACAAGTGTTAAAGAACAAAGTGCATTTGAACCCAAACATGCCACAAGGGGCTTGTTTCTGACATGATTTGCCAGCAATAAGCACCAACTCACCCAGTTTCCCTTTCAAGGTGTTGTATTATGGTTGCTTCATCTGATAAAATTATTCTTAACAGTTCCCACCAGATTCGGGCCCAATTTCATAGCGCTGCTTAGCGGCCGATTTCATGCTTACTGCGTGATTCCCATTTCATAGCGCTGCTAACTGTAAGCACACGAAAAGGTATGCTAACCTTCCGGTGCTTACCACACAAAAATAAATGACGTCACAATGCAAATCCACGATAAATGCGCAATATGGCCGCCCAATTTTTATGCTAACCTGTGAAATCACTTGTACCTTAGCAAGTTTTTTCTGCTACAGCTAGCACAAAAATTGGCTTACTGTTAGGCAGCGCAATGAAATTGGGCCTCATTGTTGTGAAGCCATTGACTTACAGAAAAGCGAATTTAAACACTACTAGCCAAGAACCCAACGAAGCGAAAGGAAGAAAATAAAGGAAGTTTTAGTTTTAGATGTGGGAGGTAAACCCAATCCATGGAGTGCCCCATCGTGATTCAAACTAGGGTCCTGGAGGCGGTAGGCGAGGAAAGATACCACTACAAAAACCTGACTGCCCGCTAAGAATTTACTTCAACAATGTTTTGACGCATTATACACACTTTCAATGTCTTGGCTTACCCCAAACTCCTTGACGCCCCTGTGTGGTGTTTTACTGTAGTTCCAGAGTTTGATCATGGAGACTGCCAGAGGCTGATCAAAGATTATGTACACTCGATTTATCTGTATTGAAGTAAAGACAGAAGAAAGATAAAAAAAACATGCAAGAATTCAGGTGGCCTTTGTTTTTGATGATCTTCACTAAATTGGTTAAGCTTTTTTGTGAGTTTGATTTTATCGTGGTCATGTAGCTATTTCGAAAAAACCAATGGAATGTACTAACCCATTTATTTTTTGTGCTGTTTGATGACCTCATGTTTCAAAATTAATTCTAAATGAGTATAAAGTAAAATATCTAAAGTGAGATTAGAGACGTAATTTCCTTACACTTTCATGAGGACTCTATTTATTTGAAAAAGAGTGCATCACAAAACTCAACTTGACCTGGAGACCCTCTTTACAAAAAACTATAACAAAACCCACAAGCTAAAGTCAGGCTCCAGAATGTGCTTCAATTGCCTTACCACATGAGGGAGTATAGGTGCCAGCCACATGTGACTGCCATCAGACGTATCATTAATGCCATCAATGAGTTTATCTGGAGTTCGAACGTCATCCATGACGTCTTCTAAGACATTAACACTGCACGGATACGCTGCTATGTCTGGTGTCAGATTAAGGCGCAATAACTTCTTAAAGGGAAGGTATACGTTTGGCAATCAATCTTAAAATTAGTAGCAATACACAATTTGTATTATAAGCCCACAGCAGCTTCGGATAGTGTAAGCATTTTGAGAAACATTTCACTTGTGATGCAGTGTTGGGATCACATGTTCTCAAGGTCACAGATGATACATCTGGGTCATGATGTTGATGAAGATAAGAGTTTCGGGCAAATATTACAGGAACAGATAAATTTCTAGTGTTGCTATCAGTGTCATTTTAGGATTAATTTCTTAAAAATTAAGCAAGTTCACCCCAAACAAGGCTAAAAGCCACTTTTGGTCAGTGGCTATAAGAAGAAAACATTCAACATGAAAATAACTCAGGGGAGCTGAGCATAGGAATTGATATTCCTCTACACAGTCTAGATTGTAAGATGGAGGGAAACATGCACCAGGCAAAGATTTCCAAAGAGATGCATACCACCAAACTGAGGTTGGGAGTACAAACAGTCAGGTTCCTTTCCATTCCAATGTTTTATAATGACTGGGGTAAAGGGAAGCAAAGGATACTAGTCTCAGTAAGAGGTATCTTGTCGCCGTTAGCATCGTAGAATTCTAGACCGTTGAGACCGATGTAGTACGGATCACCCCAGGTAGAGATCAGCTGAAGCTGGAATACAACTGTCTCAAAAGGTTAAGGAATAGTCACAACTCAGAATAGAGTAAAAACAAACTATAAAACAGTAATCAAATACTCCTACTTTTACTCCTCCTACTCGCCCCTTCCATGGCAAAACAGCCTTTAAGGCTGAGTCACACTGCAGCGATAACAAAAACGACAACGATCACGACACAAAGAGAACGCATCAAATTGGTAGAATGAGCATGTGCGTATTCTGCGTGGAGCAATTAAACCAATGGAATGCGTTCTCTTTGCATTTCATTAACGCTGCAGTGTGACTCAGTCTTTACTCGAAGACTTTTTATAAAAGATAATTTCTTTTTGACCGGCTTACCGCTTGGAACTGAAGTTCTGATTTTGTCTGAGTGTGGTCCTTGAACAAGACACTTAACTGTTGTTGCTATGTCCTTTGGATTGGACTTGAAGCTTCATACAAGGCACTGCTAGGGTAACCCCCCCTCCCCCCCCAAAAAAAAAAAAAATAAAAAATTAATATATATATATATATATAATATAAAAAAACATAATAAAAAAAAATAGAAAGGATACATCCGCATGGCATATGCATCGGTACATACTCCTGACTTGGCTGCTCCATTGCCACAAGACTTTGCCTGATAAGAGAGAAGAAAAATTGATGAAAAGTGGTGTTAAAATGCACTGTATAGGAACTAGTTATTATTATTATTATTATTATTACTGGTCTCCAAACTAGGAATTGGAACTTCATATTGATGGTCAAACGTTCATGAACATCAGCATATACAAATGGATACATTAGATGTCTTGATTTGTACTTGCTTTTTAAGACAAACATTTAAACACTTTATTACTACCCAACCCTTCAAACATTTCACTGCTAATTTCGATTTATTCTGTTGGACTAAGGATTGCACAAGTAAACTGATTATGCTTTACATGGGATCAGGGATACCACCAAGGACAACACTCTGACAAAAGTTGTGTTGTTCAAGCCATTGAAAACGACTGATGTTGGAGACCTTTGATCTCAAATATCTGGTTTATTTTAGCCATTACTTTGTTCTTCAGTGTATAGAGCATATTACTAAGCCAATCAATATTTAACATTCAGTGTTTCGGGGGCGGTTTGGGTAGGAAAAAAACGAAAAAAACAATGACTATTCTGAATGGCCCCTTAGGGTGAACTTCTCAAACTTGATCTTCATGATAAGCCTACCTCAATGCATCAGGAATAACCTTAGCCTGACTGGGTTGGGTCAGCATAGGTGACGATTTATAACCGCTGAAGCTGATCTCCTGAGCAGAGTCAAAATAACAGAAGCCAGGACCCTTCCTGATTAAGTAGCCCTCGCTTGGTGAGATCTGCCTATTGTCCATAAAGACGTGGACTATCTTAGCCTATGAACAGATGCAACAAATAGGATTAGTAAATGTTAGAAAAACTTTGGGATACTTTGAAATGCAAAGTGGCAGCATTGACTTACCAGGGCCCATTTTCAAAAAGCTTTTGGGTACTTCTTGTAACACAAAACACAATGTCCACAGATTTACATTAAACTTACAGTTTGAAGATAATGATAGTAGAAAGCTTCCCTGAAAATACTAGTTGCTGAGGTGCTGTAGTTTTTGAGAAATGAGTAAAATAATGTCATGAAAATACGTTTTTATATGCTAAAATAATTTTCGTCTCATGATCACTGAGACGAAAATTATTTTCATGACATTGTTTTACTCATTTCTGAAAAACTACAGCACCTCAGCAAGTAATATTTTCAGGGAAGCTTTCTACTATCATTATCTTCAAACTGTGTAAGTTTAGTGTAAATCTGTAGAAATTGTGTTTTTTGACCTACAAAAAGTACATACACTCTTTAAGCGAAAAATACTGCTTAACAAACTTCTTTGCTAAGCAAAAAAAATACTGCTTGGAAAAATTCTTTGCTTAGCGAAAAATGAGTGGGGCACCAGTTGCAACAACGTGCCAAACAAAGCTAAAAGCCCTTCTTGCTAAGGTACTACCAAAAAAATTGAGATGAAAATAACTCAGGGGAGACTGAAGGTAGGAATTGATATTCTCAGTCTATGGTCCAATTTCATACAGCTGCTAAGCACAAAAATTTGCTTAGCATGAAACGTTTGCCTTGTTAGAAACAGGATTTCCCAACCAGATTTCTACGTGATTTTCAAGATAAGCAAACAACAGCTGAATACCAGTAACTAGGAAATGCAAAAAAATGGAAATTTGGTTGGTAATCCTGTTTTTATCCAGGAAAAGATTTCATGCTAAGCAACTTTTCGTGCTTAGCAGCTCTATTAAATTGGGCCCAGATTGAAGGATGGAGGGAAAAATGCACCAGGCAAGGAGTGCCAAAGATATGCGGTGCGTGGAATAAAGCTGTATGAATGGCTCCTTGTTCTACATCTCAGGCAAATCAAGAGTGTATGGATGGAGGAAGCGGAAAGTCTGGTTTCACGCTCAAACATCCTGATAGGAGGAACCAGGTCAGATTACACTATTATTGGCACATTAACCATGAAAATATCTATAGAAAGCCAAAGTCTTTTAGAAACTGGCATCTTAAAATGAGCTCCATTGCTTACCCCTCTATAGGTGTCTTCGGGTGATTTATTGTAATTCCAAATCCTCAATCCGGAGGTCTGCACCTCCCTCCCAAAGTCAATCATCACAAGGTGATCCTCCCCTTCGGCAAATGGTATCAACCACATGTGCTCATCACTGGTCGTTACATTGGCACCATTGATTAACCTAAAAAGGGGTGAAAAGAATCTAGTGTTAGGAGATCTTTTCCCTTTTAGTGAAATCGTAATAGTGAAATTGTTATAAATATTGTGGTGTGTGCAATTGTCAACTCCGGAACTTTATCACACAGTACAACTAAGAGAATTTTAGTTATTTTTTTTTCATTTGTATACACTGAAGCTTTGTGTCCCGGTTAAACAGACATCGTGCTACAAAATATCTGGGCGCATGAGAAAGTAAATTTTTATGGTAATTAATATTTGGAGTAATTACCAGAGGTATAACCTAACCAAATAGGGCCCAATTATATGGCTCTGCTTACTACAAGCAAAGAATCGGCCCTAACAGAAGTATTATGTGCTTACATAAAGCATATCTCATGTGTTAGCAGGGAATTTTTGCTTTTAACGTGCATACTGCATGTTACTAGGCATTCTTCATGTACACAGCCAGCATGTACACAGCCAGAATTTCAGCGCTTGACCTGTAAGCTAAGAACAGTGATTGCAAGCGCTGAATTCAGCTGTCAGCAAGAACCATGAAATTGGGCCCAGATTGACATGAAAATAATACTGACTTGTCTAATGTTCTGTCATCTGTTCCATATCCAGGGAGGTGATTCAGATCTCTTGGCTTAGCATCAATCATTGAGATATTCAGTGGGATAGCGTCCCCCTCTGGATTGAGAACGTCCAATCCTGTCAGTCCCAGATAGTGCATATCTCCCCAGGTGGCAGTGAAGTTCAGCTTGAGATCTGTCAACCCAAAGGCACACATAATCATATTTAGTATAATTCTGATGATAGCTGAACTCGCTGGATTTAGAATGCAGTCTTTCATAACACCCCAATAGAAGCCATTTTGTGTCCCAAAAAACCCATGGGCGAACACGGGACACCAAACTATAGTGAACATCGGGTTGTGCAGAATTTGGACCGAAAATGGTGTCAAGCGACCATGCGCCAAAAAAACAACAACTTGTCCCTCTATGTTGCAACTCTCGATGTACACACATCCCCCCTTTAGAAAAGCAAGTACAGAGACAAGCCGTTTTGCTGGAAAAACAAGATGAAAGTGCACATCCATGGCACAGACGGAATGTGAACAAAGCATTCTGCATGTATAACTTGCTTATCTACGACCATAACTCACGTCTACAAGTAAAGACAGCCTCATCCTCATCTCGTCTGTCTGCCGTAACTCTCGATCCAGCCTGGATGGGAGTAGGTGTCGTCATCTCCCCTTCATCTCCATCTTCATCAGGGAAGAAACCTTGGTGATGATGAGGAGGATCTTCAGTTGGTATCACTTTCTCCTCAGTCGACTTCTTCTCTCTGAACATCCGGGCCTGGGTCATCGGTCGTTCCTGAAAAAGAAATACCATCATTAATTTTTGATTTTTTTCTTGAGTATTATTAGTTTTTGGGTTTGAACAAAGACAAATTTACTGGAGCGGGACTAGAATCAACCACCTCCGGATAACAGATCGGCACACTACCAGCTGAGCTATCTAGCCCTATGTTGGCTGTCTCTCTATCAGTCAACATCTTAGTAAAAGGAGTAGGTCTCATAATTCAAACGCAGTCCCACATACCTTGCAAGAAAATACTGAATGTTAAGCACCTTGAGCGTCACTGAGTGACAGCTATGCGCGCTATATTATAAGAAGTCACTGTTATTATTACACTTATTTTGGTGAGTTTACCTCTCCTTGGTCAGCAGTCTTGGGTCTCGGTGTCGTGTCTTCATCTTGACTTGAGCTAAACCAATCCTCTTCAGCGACGTACGCTTCATCATGTCTTGAGATTAATTCCAGTATTTCCTCATCCTCGGTGAATAAGATGGTCTGTCATAACACAAGTTTAAAGACTCCAGTTGAAATTATTTGTTAACCGTGCAACATCGCGTAAAATCCATAAGACACAAGATGGGATTTTGCCCTAAGTAACGAAGCACTTAATGGATGTTAAACTTGCATCTGGATAATAATAATAAAAATAAATAATGAAAACTTATAAAGCGCATAAATCCATCAAAGTGTTCATGGCGCTAAATACAAACAAAAAGATATTCATTTTTGGTTTTATCCATATACACCGATGTGTGTTAGAACTGTATACTCAGTACTTTCCCGAGTTGTGAAAAAAATTGCAGGCATATTACTTGGATGGGATTCGAACCCATGACCCTTGCAAAGATTGGTCTTTGTCAATTACCAACAGTGTCCAGTGTATTTAAGCAGCTCTATGAAATTTGGCCCTGGGCAATGACCAGGGTTTATGGAGGCAGTTTGTTTTAGTACAGCCGACATGGTTTTACACATCAAAGTCAATGTTTTGGCATTTAGAGCCGGATGTTGGAGGTCGAGAATTGTTTCTACATTTTTCTGGGGAGAACTCTGTAGGGAATAAAGAATTGAGAGAGCTCTTGTACTTACATCACCGAAACTGTCTGTTTCTCCCTCAGCTGTTCCAGATGCTCTTTGGAAGAGAGAACAAAAAACATTAATTGAAATAGTATTATACAGGATTGGTAAGAATAAAAAACATCGTTGTTCAATTTTAGTCTAAAAGCTAACTGGTTATGAAGCTCATACTAAAACCAATTTTTCTGTGAAGTATTTCCCTCTAAAATGACATCATGTTTAAGAAAGTTGTACCTGAAAACAGTACTGAGTAAACAGTGCTAACACATCGGTGTATAGGTAAAAACAAAAATTAATATTCTTTATCCCGGATGCAAATTTAACATCTCTAATATCGTTGCGGTACCCACTGCCAAAACATAGGATTCAAACTGCCACTAGCTACCAGGCAACCTCGGTAGTCTAGTTGGTAAGAATTGCAAGGGTTGTGGGTTCGAATCCCATCCGAGTAACATGCCTGTGATATTTTGTCACAGGACTCGTAAAGTACTGAATATACAGTGCTAACTCACATAGGTGTATGGGTAAAAAAAAAAAAAAATTAATATTCTTTATCCTCGATGCAAATTTAACATCTCTGAAAAGTGCACCTGAAAACCTACAAAAAAATGGTTTAGCATGAAAGATAAACTATGACAGCCTGCAATATGCTACCACATGGTAAAAACATCTACATAGTTCAAGAACACAAATGTACACAGTTCACAGCTGTGCCAAAATACAACAGCCAATTGGTACTCTGATGTTGCAAGAGTAGAAAAGTTAGTGTTTCTCAGTCAGAACCTTAAAATTAATGTTATTTTTTACCTCTCGATTTCTCCTTTGAAGATAGAGTGTCCGTCCAGAGAGATTTCAATGTCTCTGGCTCCTCGGAAGGAATGGATGCGAGATTTATTGTAATTCTACATAAAAAAAAACAACCAAGATAAACAGCATAAAGGCTAAAATTGTAGTTCGTATATTATGCAAAGGTTTTTTTTAAGAACCATTTAACCCTTTCCTTATCTTAGACTTCTCGGGTTGACTGAACTATTACACTCTTTTTTCTTAACAGAGACGAATAATGAGAGTGTTGCGACAACTTGAGATTAGCAGCCATTTTGTGCTTAAAGGCAGTGGGCACTATTGGTAATTGTCAAAGACTAGCCTTCACAGTTGGTGTACATGTATCTCAACATTATGCATAAAATAACAAACCTGTGAAAATGTGAGCTCAATCGGTCATCAAAGTTGCAAGATAATAATGAAAGAAGAAAACACCCTTGTCGCACGAAGTTGTGTGCGTTTATGGTTGATTTCGAGATCTCAAGTTCTAAATACGAGGTCTCGAAATCAAATTCGCGAAAAATTACTTCTTTCTTGAAAACTATGGCACTCTAGAGTGAGTCGTTTCTCACAATGTTTTATACCATCAGCCTCTCCCCATTACTCGTCACCAAGAAAGGTTTTATGCTAATAATTATTTTGAGTGATTACCAATAGTGTCCACTGCCTTTAAAAAGGCAAACATGACCCCCAAAAATTGTCCCTCTATGTCTAAACTATTTCAATACACAGCACTGTACCGTACTAAAAAGTTGCTATTTCTTATGAACAGTACTGAATCATAATTTCTTGATTTGTGCAATTCATATTCATAGATGTTAAACCAATGTTTTTCAGAGAGAGATTGGCTGTTGCCAGCTTGGTGTTTATATCCCCTTGTTTGAGTTTGCCAAGTTCCCTTGACGAGAAAATCATCTTGAAGAAAAAAAATAAAATAAAGACAACAAATAACGACTCACCCATATTCTGATCATAGCGACTTTGGCTGGAGACTCAAAAGTTACATAGATGAGATGTTTGGCGCCCGGTGTGTAGGGAGCCAACCACATGTGGGTATCATCCCTGGTGCGGTTAGTCCCATCAATCAGGTTGGATACCACACGAGGGTCCCGACCATAAGCTGGCAAGATGTTGATGTCTGAAGGATCGGCGAAAATCTACAGAGAAATTGTTCAAGTTTATTAGCTGATTGGCGCATGAGGCACAAACAATAAGTATGCTTTTGCAAATCACATAAAGTATGAACCAAACTTAAAGGCAGTGGACACTATCGGTAATTACTCAAAATAATTATTAGCATAAAACCTTTCTTGGTGACGAGTAATGGGGAGAGGTTGATGGTATAAAACATTGCGCGAAAGGGCTCCCTCTGAAGTGACATAGTTTTCGAGAAAGAAGTAATTTTCCACGAATTTGATTTCGAGACCTCAGATTTAGAACTTGAGGTCTCGAAATCAACCATCTAAACGCACACAACTTGTGTGACAAGGGTGTTTTTTCCTTTCATTATTATCTCGCAAGTTCGATGACCGATTGAGCTCAAATTTTCACAGATTTGTTATTTTATGCATATGTTGAGATACACCAACAGAAGGCTAGTCTTTGACAATTACCAAGAGTGTCCACTGCCTTTAACGATTTCTCATAGCATAGCAAAATGCTACACATCATTTCCTACTCAGTGTTGCCAATCAGTGAATACAAAAAATGTTCAGTCCAAATATTTTGCTCTGCAAAATTGCTTGATATATTTGATATGAGGTTGTACAAAAAAATCATATCAACCTGTCAGTATGTAGGCATTTATTTACGAAGTGCAATGTCAGACATTCGGGCTACCCAAACACCTACCTCTGTAACGTTTACAGGTTCCCCATCACTCTTGTATACTTCAATCCCGTTGAGACCGACATAGTGGTTGTCACCCCATGTTGTGCGGATATTGAGTGTTAGCTTCTGTCCCATTGGTAATAGAGGAATCTCAAATTCATCACTGCAAAACAAAGGAAAATAATAAGTATGATGCACTTAAAGCCATTGGACCCTTTCGGTACAGAAAAAACAAAAAAGTTCACAGATTTACAAATAATTTACAGGGTTTACAGAAGGTAATGGTGAAAGACTTCTCTTTAAATATTAGTCCATGAAATGCTTTACTTTTTGAGAAAACAGTAAAACAATATCAATATTCTATAGCTAGAATTACGGATTTGTTTTAAACACATGTCATGACACGGCGAAACGTGCGGAAACAAGGGTGGGTTTTCCCGTTGTTTTCTCCCGACTCTGATGACCGATTGAGCCTAAATTTTCACAGGTTTGTTATTTTATATAGAAGTTGTGATACACAAAGTATGGGCCTTGGACAATACTGTTTACCGAAAGGGTCCAATGGCTTTTAAGTACAAATCTTCACAAAACAAGTGTACATACGGTCAACATGGAATGGCCAAAGATATAGGATTGTAAATTTTCTAAAATGTTGTTAAATATTTGGACCAGAATTCTAAACTAAAATTTTACCTGCTATCGTCTTTGATATCTTCGCCTTGTTTTAATTTTAGTCCCGATACATAATCGTCTAGAGAATCACCTAAAACAAGAAATCAAATCAAATCAAATCAAATCAAATCAAATCAAATCAAATCAAATCAAATCAAATCAAATCAAATCAAATCAAATCAAATCAAATCAAATCAAATCAAATCAAATCAAATCAAATCAAATCAAATCAAACAATTTTCTTGGAAATACAATGGATTTTCAGTAATATCTCAAAATGAGACCACCTTTTGAAGTTCAAATTTCGCAGGTTAGTTTTATTGTATATATCTGCATTTATATAGGATTGAAAACAATCAAACGGTTCCAAACTGTGACAATCTGTTTTTGTTTTGCAATTAAGAATTTCCAACCTAGGCTGGCTAATACTTGAGCTGTGACGCTGCGAGAAAAAGGTCTATATGGACAAAATTACACACATTTCCAAAATGAAGAAATGTATAGCAAAATCTAGCAACAGTTGTCAACAAAGTCTTACCAACAACATCGGCGTTGATATTAGCGGAGATGCGTCCCATCTGTGATTTATTGAAGAGATTCAATGAGGACCAGGATTCTTCAAGACTTAGCTCCCTGTGTGACTGCCACTGTGCCCGCCTCCTGGCTCCAGCGACCCTATCCTCCTCTGGATCACTCTCATCCACTGAGAGCTCTCGTTGTCTCCATCGAGTTTCTTCAAGATCGTCTGCTAAGAGATCTGGGAGTCATGGATAAGAAGATGCCGTTTGTGTTTGCATTGAAATACATAGCAATGGTATGGTGAAACAATGACCACTCTGCATTTTGAGTTTTCACAAACTGACACTTTGTTTTACAGATTAAAGTTGGGAAGGTGGTGCATACTGCTCTACCAGCCAGGCTCCTAGTGGACGATACCCATGCCTACATCCTTATAGACTGTTAGGCGGGTCACCCTGTTTCATCCCCAGGAGTAAGCGGCAATGAGCCCAGGAGTAGGTGGCAACATGCCCCTGGTGGCAGTTGATTTTGGGTTTGATAGCCAAAATTAGTTAAGTGTAGCTCTAACAAGCTCTCATTATTTTTATTTTGTTTACAAATTTGTTTGTACACGACAGGATCATGTGCTTTTTGTTAACTTGTCACCCAAGATCCGAAAAATCTATTCCATTAATATAAATAATAGTGGACATAAAGCAAGACAAGTTCTCTAAAGAACGAAGTTTACCTAGCAAGTAGATACGCACACAGTGTGTTACTGCAAACCAATTGTACAAATCATATCTCAACGCCATTATTTAGCTGAATATGTCTAAATCTGGTTCTTGGTAAATCTTGGTTTGACTAAATGAAAGACAAACTTGACCTACTCAGGGTGTTGTCTTGTTTCTTGTCCTCGTTGATGAGTTCACTGCTTTGCTCAGGTTCCGAGGATTTGTCATCTTCTTGTCCACCTAGAAAAAGAAAAAAAAGCTTATCTTCAATAAGATGTTTGCTGAACAGAAAACAAATGAAGGAGCCCATACATTTGACAATGTTGTTCATAAGTTGAGGTGGGGGGGGGGGAGTCCCGCTAGTCAACTGCGCACATTTTCAAAATGGCTTGCAAAAACTGTGATTTTGAAGAGGGCCATAAAACAAGAGATATTAAATGTCCTGGATGGTTCAGAAGGTCCAAATGTGGAATATCGTGGCAGAGTGCTTATAAAAGAGCAAAGAACTTGAGCTCTGGTGTTTCTGATCAGCAGAGTGTGGGTTCCAGTCTTGGCACTTGAGCAAGGTACTTTACCATAATTGCTTTGGCGTGTGTCCTGGGCCCAATTTCATAGAAGTGCTAAGCACAAAAATTTAGTTAGCATGAAATTTCTTCCTTGATAAAAACAGGAATGCCAACCAGAAATTTCCACGTGATTTTCAGGATAAGCAAACAACAGCTAAATACCAGTAACAAGAATTACAAATAAATGGAAATTTGATTTATGAAATTGGGCCCTGTAGGTCCAATGTACTAGGATTGGTATTGCATGTAAAAGAGCCCAGAATACTTTTTTTTGTGGAAGAGTAGGGGTTACTTAACCCCTGTGTTTCTGGTTCACATACCAAGCACCCTTGTATACAGGTTTCCTCAGGCTCGCAAGCTACAGTAATTAGATTCACTTATGAGTCATCCTTAGTTTCATTAACAGAAGTGTATGATACGAATATAATTTACTTACTAAAATCACTAAGCCAGGGAGGTCTCTTGGATTTCTTCTTTGGTTTCGATCCACTGTAAAATAATAAGCAGAAATTAATACTTGAATAGTCGTTGGTTAATTAGTTTCCCGAGCAATTACTATGGACCTTTTCTGTTGTAAAAAAAAAAACCATGAAACATTGTTCATCTCAGCATGCAATGTTAGTGGAAAAAGTACCAGCCATTACGAATGACAAACATATATATGAGACACATATATATTTTGCGAATCGGCCAATATTTGCGTATATTGGCACGTATTTCGTGCGTATCAGTTCAATACGTTAGCTTGTGCATGGGAAGAAACCTAAATCGATTCTCAAAATCTTGAGTTTTTTTTAAAAGAGGTGCAACTGTTGAAATAAATTGGGAAGAGAAACGATAATATTAATAAGTTCAAAATGACTGACTGCAAACGTTGGCCCTTTCCAAAACACGGCTCATTCATCATGTAGTTTTGAAAAGTGCCACAGTTAGAACAATCACCAACACCAAGCATGACATGTAAAGTAACATAAGAAAAGAAAAAAAGAAGCATGATAACCAATGCATGCCACTAATCAATTGGGCGATATATGTCACAGATGTTAAAACCCATTCTCAAGCTGTTCATACAATTGACTGTGTAAGTCTGGCACATATTCTAAACATTGGGGATTGTTAAAGAGCATGACTTTGTTACCTTCATGCAGTGGTCCCAAAATGTTTGATTATGTGCGAGACTTGCACGGTCTATGCAGATTTTCTAGCATCAAGCATGTTTTTTTGCACCGTTACTTTCAGGAAAAATGTCAGGCAAATTGGTAAGAAGCAGCATTTACATTAGTCTTGGTTCAAAGACCATTGGTGTTGCGCGGTCACACACAACCAACATTCCGATCTACGCACGGCAAAAACTGTACACGTGTAATGAACGAACGTCTATAGCGGGCGCTCTTTTTCTCTGATATCTGTATCTCACCATGGTTAGACCATGGTGAGATACAGATATGTACGTAGATCGGAACGTTGGTTGTGTGTGACCGCGCAACACCAATGGTCTTGGAACCAAGACTACATTTACATCAGGTACTTTTCAGTCTCCTACTTTTGGTACCAATTACCAGCGAGTTGACCTACATTGTACCATTTGAAACCGTTCTACTGCCCGCGGTACGTATGGTGGCTTAAATGTGCACAGGACTGCACAAAACTATGTATGTACGGTTGTACATATATTCACCATATGATATCATTTTACAGGCTAGCATAGTTTATCTGTCATTCAAAACCACAGCAGATGATATTGAATGGTCAAATAGTAGGAGGGTTAAGCCAAGTAACAAAGCACTTTGAACAAACAATGGACCTCACTGCACAATTAGAACAAGACATAACTACATGCAACTTACTGAATAAACACAGACACAAATACCGATGCCCTCTTTTTTAGCACTGAGGCAATGATTTAAGCTCTGGTTAGACTGATCAGTGAGCTAACGTACATGTACATATAGAGACTTACTTAGTGTGTTTATCACAAGATGGTCGTAACCACTTTGGCCGCTCTGAAGGTCTACAACAAGAAGTAAATGAGTACATACAGTATAGACCCTTGTGCAACAACATTACCAGTTATTGACATGCTTGAATGTCATCGGCTCAGGACTATAAGATCATTGGTACAGTTTGTATGAATTTAGTAAAATTGCCTTTGTGTTTTTTTTGAGCTCCTGGTAAATATCCAAAGGAAGCGTTTGGCAAAAGAAATCATAAATTTTTAATGAGCAACATTTTTTTGCGGTTTTTGAATTATTTATATGCATTTTTTCAATTAAGGCCAGCTTGGTTATGACGGATGTGAATTTGCACTGAGCCGAGGATGTGATAACGTCTGCTGCACAAGGAAGAAAACATATAACAGACTCCTTGCATATTATGAAGTCACACTCTCACAAAGCGCCATCCCTGAGGTCAATGGGAGGCAGATCAGTGGATGATAGCTGTGCTTTCTGCATAAGAACGTGCACTTTATCTCAGCGTCCTCCTAGCATTTTGCATTATCCAAGGGGTCAATGATTGCTATAGACCCCTTACACAGCGCAGAACGCTCCATTGAACAATGTGCGTCCACTAATTCCATCATTTTGGGAATCAAATCTTTTGTGCATGTTTGTGCAAGACTTTGACTCCCAAAATGGCGGGCAGGATTGGCGCATGTGAGTGCATTGTGCAAGGGGTTATATTGACCCAATTCACCTGACGTCATCATCGAATAATCTTAGATGCGCCACATTGGTGGGCAATGTCACTGTGCGTTATTCAGTGAAGTGCGCATTTTAGGCGACGCGACGTTTACACGTAAACCTAACTGCCAACCAAAATGGTGAGTGTGGCACAGTGTCACCACGTGTGACGTGCGTGCAAGGGGTCAATAATAGCAAAGTACTTGGGAACAAAGGTATCCACAGAAAGTGGGGGAAAACTGAAAACCGGAAGAAATGATTGGAGTCGGTACAAACTAGGAAATGATCCGGGCAGTAAACATGGAGCACTGGGTCCTTTGGATGAGGGTACATAACTAAAGAAGCTAAAGAACTAAAGAAGCTATACGAAAATGTCTCAACTCTTTGGAGACCATTCATTTCTTTTTAATCATCACCATACGCCCAGTTTTTGCTTATCTTTGTAATTTTTTATCTCTTTTATTTTCAGGATTTCTTTCTTAGTACATTACTTTTCTTTGACCTCTTGCTGTTGCTCTTGTTTGTGCATAAGTAGGTCAAATCTTGGCGTTGTTTACGGCTGCTATTGTCTTTAAAGGCAACAGATGCAGCATGTAAGTTCACAAATTTGTTTTGCAGATCTTGATAGGGTGAAGCACTGAGAGCAATTACCAACAGGTAGGTCTTAAATTTGCTTTAAGCTGGCCCTTCTTTGGGTGACAGTTGCGTTAACCTCAAGTGTCAGAGATATTGTGATGAGTTAAAAAAAAACCAAGATGTATGGTATATACGCACGAGATTGGTCGACACGCACAGGTTGATTGGCCTTGTCACACAGGGCATTTTTTTAACTAGGCAACTTGGAGGCAACTACCTACACTGCAAGCTGAGAGACTTTCTTTTGGAGGTGTTATGTGCTATAGAAATGCTGTTGTCATTATTAAAAGGAACACTTCAGTAGCACAACAGACATTTGTCTACACTATCTTACTGTCCCCCAAAAAGTTATGGGGAAGTTAACATGTGAATGTTTTTTTTTCTTCTTGGAGATTGCTTGGAACTGGTTACCTGTAAATTGCCCTGTGTGACATGACCCTAAGACCAAATCATAGCCAGGAAGTCCAATAAATTGTAACACCCCCCAAATTATCCTAATCTAAATCTGACGTACTTTTGTGAACAGATAATTTTGTATAATTACCTAGTAATGCTTTGCAACTGTTTCATCATAGATGGCTCTTCTGTGTTGTGATCCTCCCCCTCTGGTTGTGGTGGGCTGTTCTCATAATCGTCTGGTCTTTCCTTCAAGACTACAGTAGCACGTCCAGACCTGAGGGCGGGGGAAGGAAAACAAAAACATACATAATAAACTATCATCTGGAAAGAAGGGCTTCTAAGCACAGAAAAATCTTGCTTAGCGCAAATCAGGTTACCAACAAAATTCTATCTAACTATCTAACTGCATTCAGCAGCCACTACCAGAAACACAGGGAAAAACTGTAACTGTGTTCTTTTACATGCGTTACACAACATACGGGACCTACGACTCTCTGTCCCATCCGAAGGATGAAGCAATGGTTAAGTGTCTTTCTGAAGGACACAAGTATGACTGGGACTCGAACCCACAATCTGCTGAACAGAAACACCAGAGCTTGAGTCCAGTGTTCTTAACTGCTCAGCTATGGCACGCCTTAAAGCCCAGATACCCAAGCACTCCCCCAATCACCCACACTCACTGAAGGCAGATTTCTTTTCCCAGCCCCCTCCACAGACATTTTCTTGTCACGCTGCTAGTGTCTTATATTAATATTTTAATATTTTGAGTTTATACAGCACTGTTTCACTCTCGAGTGGGTGTCTCAAAGCGCTTCAAATTATTACCCCTGGTCACTGGGCCTTAATTCACTCCTTAAACCATCTCAGCTCCCTGGGGAGTATACAGCCTCGTGCAACAAATGCGCTACTCGGCTAAATCAATCACAAGAACCATCTCTGCCCTCACAGGTCCCCATTTACCCCTGGGTGGAGAGAAGCAATAATAGCAAAGTGTCTTGCTCAGGAACACAAGTGTCACACCCGGGATTCGAACCCACACTCTGCTGAACAGAATCAGCAGAGCTTGAATTCGGTGCTCTTAACCGCTCGGCCACGACACCCTACATAGCTAAGCAGTTCTATGAAACAGGATCATCGTTAGAAACAAACTCCACCAGAACAAAACTTGATTCTACAATCACTTACATGACATGCTTCCTTGATGGTGCTTCTTGAGTCTTCCTCGTGGGAGACTTTGAGGATGCTCTCGGAGTTGCGTAGATCTCCACGCTCTCATCCACGACGGGGATCTTGATGTTATCACTAGAGCACTTCAGGATCTTTGTCTTACTCCGCGCGAACTCCGGCCGACCTACCTCCGCCTCACCGTCCGTCTTACCAGAGGGTCGAGGGTCAGCTGTCGGTACTTTCATCGGAGGGACCCCCTCCTTGGAAAAGAGCTCACGATCAATTTGATCGCTCAGTTGTTGTTCTTGAGTATTACCGTGGGACCCGTTATTGTTCTTTTGCAACTGCTGTTTCCTGTCCCTTTGTTCGTCTACTGCTCTTTCATGTTTGTTACAACCCTGGCTAGAGGTGAGTCTTTCGTGATTGGAGTTGTTGATGTTGAGTGTTGTGTTGTAATCGAATACTTGATTGCCACATCCTTTGTCGACTTCTCCCTCCCACGCTGTCCTTCCCTCGATGAGAATCTTTAGATCTTTCAAACCGATACTGAGCTCCTGTTTAAAAATAAATAAATGAATAAATAAAAATGACAAAAATTTGCTTTTAAAGGCACTGGACACCTTTGGTAATTGTCAAAACCAGTATTCTCACTTGGTGTACATGTATCTCAACATATGCATGCAATAACAAACCTGTGAAAATTTGAACTCAATTCTTGAAGTTGCAAGAGAATAGTGGAAGAAAAAACATCCTGGTTGCACAAGTTTTGTACTTTCAGATGCTTGATCAATTGAGAATTACTTCTTTCTCAAAAACTAGATTACTTCCGAGAGAGCCGTTTCTCACAATGTTTTATACTTTCAATTGCTCTCCATTGCTCGTTACCAAGTAAGTTTTTATGGTAACAATTATTTTGAGTAGTTACCAATAGTGTCCATTGCCTTTAAACGCAAAGTATACCTTTAGTTTTTGAAACCGTTCTATTGTTTTAATCCTGTATAAATGTTGATGTATACAATGTGGAAATTTCATTTCAAAAGGTGGTACTGTTTGGAGATGAGCCAACAAATCCGAAAACACATGGTGTTACCGCAAACCAAACATACATTGATACCTCACCATGCAATGCCTGAAATCCCATAGAATTGTATGCAGATGTGTTAAACATGACTCACTTTTAGACTTTTGTTGTAGTTCCAGACGTCAATCCTTGCTATATCCGTTCTTATGGTAGGAACATTAAATACTAACTCTAGACTTGGGCCTCGTTGATAGCAGCAACTCCACATGTTCCGCTCCTTGGTTGTCTGAATTCAATAAGAACAAAATTATGAATTATTTGTAAGAAGTCAACAAGGGAAGAAAAAAAAAGAAGAAAAAAAAAAACATACATCATGGGCACTGTTAATGGGGGCTGTTCCCCACAAGCCATGGCTTATTTGAACAGCCTCCATTAATAATAATAATAATAATAACCAATTCTTATATAGTGCATTTCACAATAACCGTATCAATGCGCTTTACATTACTGCCCTGGTCATAGGGCCAATAACATCCCTTTTTAATGTTTCTCATCTCCCTTGGGAGTGTACAACCTGGGCAACAGTTTATATCGCTCCAAAGGCTTTTTCATTCACAATATCAACCTCTACCCTCGCAGGTACCCATTTATTCCCCTGGGTGAAGAGAAGCAATTATAGTAAAGTATCTTGCTCAAGGACACAAATGTCACGACCGGGATTCGAACCCACACTCCGGTGAATTCGCACCAGAACTTGAATTCGATGCTCTTAACCACTCGGCCATGACACTCTACTCTGTTTTCAGTATCATTATCATTAGTCATGTTTACTCTTTGCTTGTATTATACAATGTAAATTTTTCCAAATGATTCAGGTCTTTTCTTACTAAGAGTACAGAAAGTACTGTGGGCAAAAATATATTTTTTTTCCTACCTTAGCTTTTCCATTGACGACACAACCGATGTCACCTTTGACCTCTCTGTATGATCCCACCAGCTTGACCTGGTCAGCACTCAATGGGATTCTCTTCCCATTGAGGTCAAAGAACTGGACGTCAGTCAAACCGATCCGACTTGGATGCCCCCAGTTGGTGGTAGCCACCAACGTGACCTCTGTGCTGGAAGCAGACAATGCCGAGGGTGGGGCTTGTTGACTGGAACTGGTTAACGCTGCACCCTGCTGAATACAAGGAAACGTCATCGTCATGTAATTTGTTTTTAACCTTACAGCAATGTGTATTATTAAAGCTACTGGGCGCTGTTGGTAATTACTCAAAATAATTGTTAGCATACAAACTTACTTTGTTACAAGCAATGGAGAGCTGTTGGTAGTATAAAACATTGTGAGAAACGCAGAACCCAGTCACACTCTGTACAGTCACATGCAATTTGGCCCGTGGGCAACGTTTTTTGGTTTTAATAAAAAAATAAAACAATAATAATTACTAAGAGAAGGGGGTCTGCCTAGGTGTTTCTGGCAGTGGCTGCTTAAAGCGCAGCAGCATAATAATTCAAACAAAATTAATAACCTGTAGTAGAATGTTGCTGTCTTTTTAAGCACATCGCATAACTCAATTAATCAATCAATCAATCAATCAATCAAAAGAAATTTATAAAGCGCCAAAATCAAAAGTTTGCTCTAAGCCGCTGATGTATTCTCTGATGTAATGTGGAAATTTATTCTGGATTCTGGGTTCGTATAAAGAAAATGATCTATCGGCAAAAGAGACACAATGGGTTCTAGGCTCAACAAAGTGTGGTGAACAGGAGGCTGATGATCAAAGTCGTGTTTGGAACTTATTTGGAGCATGTTCGTGATGTAGGCGGGAGCATGATGACCTTGCAGTTGATTCTTATCGTTAGAGACATGCGCTACATGAGACTATATTATTATTTTATTATTACAAGGAAACTTTACTACCTTTGCTCTTGGAGCCAACATTGGTGTAGTGAACAATGCAGATCTGTCAGTGTCCCCCTCCCCCTGGGGCATGTCTGACCATGTCTGACCACCCTCTTGTCTGGGTGTGTTGACAGGAGTTGCCTCATCGCCAGCCCTGGCTGCCGAATCCTCTACCTTCCCCAAGGCAACCAGAAGCTTCCTCTGTGACCTAAGTGAGTTATCACAACAACAACGATATTGGGCATTAGTGCGAAACTTATTTTTTTTCAAGAAAGACTCTGGTAGGGTTGAAATGTCAGGCCTTCTTTACAAGTTTCCTCAGGCTTGTGAGCTACAGAGATTAAGTTTACTTTCGAGGCATTACTTGCAAAAAACTAAGTTGTTATGATAGATTGCCTAACATCACAAGGACAGAAGGCAATTTCAAAGTGAGGGCTGAACTTAACTGATTTGGGCTACCGACCCAAATCAGCTGCCACCAGGGGCATGTTGTCACTAACTCAAGGGGCTGAAACAGGGTTATCCCCTTCACAGTCCATTAGGATGTAGGTATGGGTATTGTCCACTAGGAGCCTGGCTGGTAGAGCGGAATGCACTACATGTACCTTCCCAACATTTTACGAAGCAATTAAGCTTAAGTGCTTTGCTCATAGTCACAAGTGTCATGCCTGGGATTCGAACCCATACTCAGCTGTTAACAACACCAGGGCCTAATTTCATAGAGCTGCTAAGCACGAAAATTTGCTTAGCATGAAATTTCTTTCCTTGATAACAACAGGATTACCAACCAAATTTCCATGTGATTTTCAGGATAAGCAAACAACAGCTGATTACTAGTAACAAGCAATATGCAACAAATAGAAATTTTGTTGGTAAACCTGTTTTTATCAAGAAAGAAATGTCATGCTAAGCAAATTTTTATGCTTAGCAGCTATATGAAATTGGGCCCAAAGCTTGGGTTCAATGATCAAGGCCTGAAGGCCACTTCAAGGTGTGGGCTACAATTATTTTTTTCCAGAGGCCATTGCCACCTACTCCTAGGGCTGAAACAGGGTTATCCCTTCACAGTCCATAAGGATGTAGGCTTGGGTATCATCACTCCGAAGTCTGGCCGGTAGAGCAGAAAGCACTACCTCCCCAACTTTATGTAGCAAGTGTCACGACCGGGATTCGAACCCTCACTCTGCTAATCAAACACCAGAGCTTGAATCCAGTGCTCTTAACGGCTCGGCCATGACAAGCAACAAGGAATAGCGCTGAACAAGCACTGTATATTCTAATTAATATTATTATATTACTACTATTATGATAAATTACGTTAACTCACCTAGCATCCATCTGTTTGACCTTCTCAAGTACAAACGCCACCTTGTTTTCGTCTAGATTCTGAGATGACATTAAATCCTGGGTTGACGTTAAAGCTGTTACAGGCTCTGGCTCGGCTGCTGAGTGGTTTGTTGACGCAACTGAAGAGGATCGAGGCGCTACTTGCTGTGAAGGTAGCAGAGAGTTGACCTGAATGCGACAAACAGAACCACAAGATTCAAACACAATATTCTCAACAGTAGTTATAACTATAATAATAATAATAACTTTAATAATAACAGACTGTGTTTTTATCCTTACATTGATGAGCTATGTCTCGTCACAATAGCTAGCCCGATGGCTAAACGTAGTTCAAATCCTTGTGTTAGCAGCGGGTACAGCAATAATATATGTTAGTTATGCATTGGGGATAGATTAGCATGTTGAGTTTTTTCATATGTTGTAGTGTTTTCTCTGAAACATCCCCGTGCTGTACATGGGTCCAACCTGTGTAACTTTGGCTGACTATTTCACACTACATTTAAATCTGGCATTGACCCTGTGTAGAGTGCATGATCCGTGTAGCAAACTGACCCTGTTGTGAGGTAGGTGGGTCGAGTATTTTTGACCTAGAAAATAACTCTTGTAGCGAAATAGCTGATTTCATGCCCGGGCAGTAAAAAAGGCAGAACAGATTTGAAGCGTGTTGACATTTTACAAAATCAACACAGATTGGAAACATGTAGCTTTCGATATGATTATAGCATGATAGTGTGAAACAGCTTTTTGGCTTTGTTGAAAAGATCTTGCATTTTGTCTTTGTCTGAAGTACCTTGGCAATCTGCTGAGGTGGTGCGCTCCTGCTCCCACTGGTAACTTTCTTAGCTGCTGCTGCCTTGTTCTCTGCCTGCATAGCTCTCTGTATAGCTGATAAGTCATCTGAAGCTTGCCAGTCCCTATCAGAGCGTTTCTTCTGAGAGGAGAGTGGTCTGCTAGAGGAAGGGGCTGCACAGAGAACGAAGGGGAAAAATTAATCTTAAGATAAAAGTCAATTTTCCAAAGTCAGAGATTTTAAAGAGTCTGAACTGAGAGCAAAAGATGGATTTTAAAGTAAGAAAGTCGGAATTCTGCAAAAGGTGGAGGAATCTCATCCATGATTTCTGAAAAACCTTGGGTGTATCAGAATCAGTGATTCAGGGTTAAGGAGAATAGTGTTTCGGCTTTAGCCACTGCTGAAGCAGTGACCCCCCCCCCAAAAAAAATAATATGGCTACCATTTTAAAAATTGCAGACCTTAAAGTTTGATACTTGCAACGATGCTATTTTTTAGCTCTTAGACCCTGCAATTATACACAGACACCAAAATGTAGACTCTACTAGAGACCTTAAAGGAACACGTTGCCTTGGATCGGATGAGTTGGTCTATGAAACGTGTTTAAAACCAATTGTTATGAAATGCATATGGTTAGAAAGATGTTTTAAAAGTATAATATAATGATCCACACAAGTATCTCTCAAAATTGCACGGTTTTCATTTTACGTCGCGAATTAACACGGTCGGCCATTTTTTTTGAGCAAAATTTTTTACTCCCATAAATGGCCGACCATGTTTGTCGACGAGGTAAAACAAAAACCACGCAGTTTCGAGGCATATTTGTGTAGATCATTGGATTCTACTTTTACAAAATCTTTCTAACCATATCGATTTTATAACAAACGGTTACAGAACGCTTTTCAAAGACCAACTCGAACGATCCAAGGCAACGTGTTCCTTTAAACTTTCCAAAATTATGATACGAAATTACAGGCCATTTCAGAGATGGCACTATATCTAGTTATACGTGTTTATGTATAAGATACACATGTACCAAGTTTTTGACCACAGAAATGATTGCACCTATCTGCTACACTTTATCAAAGTTATCATTAAAGTATTTCTTAAATAAAACCTCTGGCATCACACAATTTAATGTTGGTGAAAGAGTTTCAATAACAGAATCAACTGAAAAAAGATTGTAGTTTGAATGTTTTTTGAGGTATAACAAATTGACAATTGTTTCTTAGCAAGAGACGATTTGTTTATTAATTTTTTGGCTACATCTGGATTACCTGAACCGGCCCGTAGTTCCCGAATCTCCACTGGTTTCCTGGCATTGCTAGGACCTCCAGGGACTTTGGCTTGTCTGGGTACCATGGCAACTTCATCCACGCCTGGTTTCCTCCTAGAAGATCACATTGTTCAAATAAAAAAGTTAACTTAAAGCTTAAACTGGGTCAGGAAGTTTTTTCTTATTTTGATTTCGGTCTTGTAAAAAGAATTCTGGTCCAGTAAACATTTTGAAAGCCACAAGCCTTGTGGTTGTTTGGATTTCCCCCCAATTCATACCCTGAAGAATCATTATTGTATAATTGTTATTAAAGACATTGGACACTATTGGTTATTGTCTAAGACCAGTCTTCTCACTTGGGGATTCTCAACATATGCATAAAATAACAAACCTGTGAAAATTTGAGCTCAATCGGTCGTCGAAGATAATAATGAAAGAAAAAACACCCTTGTCACACGAAGTTGTGCGCTTTCAGATGCTTGATTTCGAGACCTCAAATTCTAAATCCGAGGTCTCGAAATCAATTACGTGGAAAATTACTTCTTTCTCAAAAACTACGTTACTTCAAAGGGAGCCGTTTCGCACAATGTTTGATACTATCAACCTCTCCCCATTACTTGTTACCTAGTAAGATTTTATGCAAATAATTATTTGGAATAATTACCACTAGTGTCCACTGTCTTTAACATTTCATCGCTCAAAAATAATTAAATTATTGTGAAAGAAAGACTTACTTTGCTGATAACACTTGTTGTCTGGGACCTGTTGAAGTTGAAAGAGGAGGACAAAAGTACGCAAGTTATAATAAAAAAAAAATTAGGTTAAGAAAATTCAAATTTGTGTCTCCCATTTTGCATTGGGACTCTATCAATTGGAAACTGACTTTGACCTTGGAGCCCCTCTTCAACAAAACATGCAACAAATTAAAAATGTGATTTAAGTTGCGATTTACACAACCAGAGAGTTCAAACAGTGTATTCCCATTGTCTTATCATGAACATCGAAGGAAGTGAACAAAAAGAAATACAGAGCAAATAACATGTTTGTTAACAATGCCAGCTAGAACTGACATTCTGGATGTTGCCTCACATGAATCCACATTATGTTCAATACAGAACATAAACACTGCCGACTCATTTGTGTACCACACTGTACCCAAAAACGAATCCTGATTCATGCTTTGCATCACAAAACAAAATCTGACCTTGGAGTACCTCGACAAAGGGATTGTGACAGTTTGATAATTGGAACCCACTGTTTCAATCCTATATGGTTGTAGCAATATACCATAAAACTAACCATAACAAATTTCATTTCAAAAGTAGTTTGAGATGTTGCCAAAATATTTGGAGGGGTTATGCCCACACAGGGAGGAAGTCTAACCCGCAATTGGAATACACCATCTAATTCTCAGACTCAAATTTCTGGGGATAAAAAGTTTCTTTTCAAAATACATTATATTATCAAAAGCTTCTTACCCAAGTATGTTTTTTGTTGCCATTAATTTTCAGAGTCATTACCAGAGGTATACAGACCCTTCAATTGGTCACTTTGTTCCCAAATTCTGACTTAAGTATTAAATTTGAGAAGTCTCAATGCTGACCTTTGCGGAGAGCTGCAAACTCTAGTATGATCATGTCTCCATGTTCCAGCCTGACGTCACGTTCCAGACTGTCTCTAAGGATCTCAATATCTTCCTCTATATCATCCTCTGCCTCTTTACTGCTGTCTCGGACCTCTTCCTCCTCATCTTCACCCTCAGATGATGAAGGACTCCGATCAGACTCAGGCTGCTGAAGGAGAACACATTATTTGGGGTTAGACAAAGAAACATTGACTAGAGCGGGATTTGAACCAACAACCTCCGGTTTATCTCCTAATGCATCTTAGCTTCGTCAACAGTATTGTCAAAATTGTTGAAGTAGTGATGATTTTGGGGTATTTGGCCTACCTGATGACATGTGATACTCCTGCGTATGTCAGCATTGGCTTCCAGACTCCGTCTTAGCATCTGCAATTAAAGAAACACACAATGTTCACATCAGAGTTAAGGTTTTTTCCCATCACTTTTGAAGGTCTTATACAGGATTTGTAAGAATGAGAAACATCATTGTTTAGTTTCTGAAAGCTTATTATGAAGTTCATACTAGAACCATAGTTGTGTGTGAAAAATTTCCTTTCGAATAGCTGATTTAGGTTGTTACAACCCAAACTAAGGACAATATGTTAAAGGAACATGTTGCCTTGGATCGGTCGAGTTGGTCTTTGAAAAGCGTTTGTTATAAAATGTATATAGGTAGAAAGAGGCTGTAAAAGTAGAATACAATGATCCACACAAACATGCCTCGAAATTGTACGGTTTTCCTTTTACCTCGTCGACTAACACAGTCTGCCATTTATGGGAGTCAAATTTTTGACTCCCATAAAAGGCCGATCGTGTTAGTTCGCACAGTAAAAGGAAAACCACGCAATTTCGAGGCAAACTTGTGTGGATCATTGTATTCTACTTTTAAAACATCTTTCCAACCATATGCATTTTATAACAAACGGTTACAAACGCTTTTTTTATAGACCAACTCGTCCGATCCAAGGCAACGTGTTCCTTTAACAATAAACAAGCTGAAAATTGTGCGCGGTTTTTCACAACTTTCTCCTGAATCACACAACGGATTAAGCCAAAATTTTCAATGGGGTAGATTTCACAAAGAGTTCAGACTAGTCTTATCTCGAGTTAAAACGAGTTACTCATGCTTTTAGTATCTCCTAGGACTAGTCCTAAGTTAGGACTAGTCTTTAACTCTTTGTGAATTCGACCCCTGGTTTGTTATTTCATGGTAGATCACACAAAACAAAAAAGGTTGTCAGCTCTACCAATCCTGTGTAATACACAAGTCCAAACAGAAACAGTTTTACTCAAGACGGCCAAACAAACTTCTCGCATAACTCTTCCACTCAGAAAGCTGAGTGCATTGAAGTATTAAACAAACAATCCCCGCAACCATGTAGTAAATGCTGTTACTACTTCCAACCATTTGGCAACCAGCAAACAGTTGGTCAGCAGTTTCTATTTGTACCGCGCGCCTAATACCTTCAAAGGGAAGGTAAACGTTTGGGAATCACTCTTAAAATTATTGGCAATTAAAACCTTTGACTAGTAGCCTACAGCTGCTTTCGATAGTATAAAACATATCTAAAAAACGCGACCATCTTTTGAAATCAAATTTTCAGATGTTAGTTTTATTGTATACATCTAGGTTTGTATAAGATTAAAAGGGTTCGAAAAAACCCAATGGTATACTTTGCCTTTGAGACAATGACAAGCACAATATGCTGATCCGTTTGAAATAACCGTAACTGTTACCTTGACATCTTCAATACTTAGAAGCAGATGATCACTGGATTCATCTTCATCATCTTCATCATCTTCATCGGAATCTTCCTCCATCTTAGATTTTCTTTTCCCTTCTCCTCTCTCGCGATGATCGGCTGAGTCAGAGAGAAAACATTTAGGATGAATCACGTCAACATCAATCAAGTAATAAACCTCAATCTTCACCAATAAGATTAACAATAAGCTTCTGCACTCTTACCTTTACTAAACTGTTCTGCATCTACCTCAATGTCACTGTCACCATCGCTGGGTCCCTCAAGGATCAGTGTTAGGTTCTCAGTTATCTGATCAAATGGAGAGAACAAATTTGTTAGTCTGCTGGATCTGGGATAAAGAAAAATTGTTGTTTTTTTTTGGGGGGGGGGGTAAATGGGACGGAACATCTCGACTGGACATTCTTAAAAGGGAGGGTAATTTCTCACAACCATAAAAACTTACTTGGTAAGAAGCACTGCAGCTGTTGATAATGTATAACAATAATAATAATACAAAGCATTTATAAGGCGCTATACAAAGAACAGAGCACCTAAGAAAGGGAGGGCAACACAATAACAAAAACAAAACAAAAAAAGACCAACGACGGGCCAATAGACAAAAAAAAACATAGGAGCAAATTAGGATGAATCTGGGAATAAAAATGTCTTGAGGAGGCGTTTAAACACAGCCAACGACGCAGCTTCTCTCAGACTTGTTGGTAGAAAGATAGATTCAAAACCACCATCAGCACTATCACCACAATGACCTACCTGGGTTCGAGTGTGGGTTTGTGTCCTGGTCGTGACACATGTGTCCTTAAGCAAGACACTTAACCATTACTGAGCCTTCAGATGGGACGTAAACTGTTGGTCCCATGTGTTGTGTAATGCACGTAAAAGAACCCAGTGCACTTATCGAAAAGAGAAGGAGTTTGCCCCGGTGTTCCTGGCTGTGGCTGCTCAATGCGCCGTAGCACCTTGTAAACACTTATAAGGTGCTACATAATTGGGTCGCAGAACTCATACCTTCAATAACCTATCTTTCTGTAACAATGAATATACTAAGCGCCTTGAGTACCTTGTTGGTAGATACGTGCGCTTTATAAGACTTCAATATTATTATTATCATTACCTTATCATAGTCATCTTGATCAATGCCCTCAGCTGCAGGTATCTGAGTTACTGCTGATGTTGTGGAGAGTGATGCTTTCATGCTCTCATAGACCTCGAACTCGTCATCATCATAGTCTCCACCCACATCATCAATATCTACAAAAACAAAAAGAACAAATTGTTGCATCAGTGCCAAAATAATGCATCATAACAATAATAATAATAATAACAATAGGCGGGGGATCTCAAAGTGCTCATTAATTGTTTTGACAAGGTAAGAGGATTTATGTTTGAAATGTAAGGCACATTTATTTATATAGAATTATGGGAAGGTTAACATGGTACTGTGGCACAATATGCTGCCAACCATAAGGATAAGTGTATTGGGTTCGTATTGCGTGCATTACACAGGGTGGTGGCACCATACAGTACTCTTGTCGTGATTTGATAATCAAATTTTAAAGCAATCTGTAATTTGCAAAACTGACTTACGTGCTCCTTTTCTTGACTTGACCCTCAGCTTCTCTCCTTCACTGGTTTTGATGTCAAAAGATTGCTGTAAAAAGAGAGGTTGAAAAATTGATTTCTTTTATCACTACAGCCTCGTCTGAAGAAAAATTTCAATCTATTTTCTTTTAATCTTTTTTTTGTTTATTATTGTTAACTTCCAAAGAGATGCTGTAGGCTACAGGGAATAAAGCTGTTGGAATGGCTCTGTTCTACATCTCATCAAGTGAATACACCTATCCAGGCGCGCAAGTGCTGGGCACGGCGCGCCACTGCTGCGGTGTACTTGTGCCTAATTTTGTGCACAAAGACACGAGAAAATCGTTTCCCTTTTCACTTTTTGTGGAAATTTAATGTCTTCCTCGACAGTCTATGCAATTTCTCTGACATGACTGCATGGTATGACCATAAAGAAAGGCTAATTTGGTTTTTAACTAAGCACAGAGTAAAGTACTAAAATTCTGACAAAATACTGCGATGTAACGCATTTTAGCGACTATTATGCAGTTTTAAGTCTTTTTCCCCTAATTCAAGCACCGTTTTCAAGAAGATTTGGTTTCTATTTAGTTGCAAATATTTGTGGCCAGTGATCTACATTAGTTTATCATGATGTCCTGGCAAGGAAATTGTGATAGACGTTGAGGAAAACATTTAATTTCCATAAATGTCTCAGTGCACAAAACTAGGCACATGTTACACCTCAGCAATGGCGCGCGGTGCTCAACATTTGCGCGCCCGGTGCGCGTCGGACTGGTCTATAGATGAGAAGAAGCATAAAGCCTGGTTTCATGCTCAAACACACTCATGGGAGGAACGAGGTCAGACACACTGGTGGTTCATTTAAAATGGAAAATATCTGCAGAAAAGACAGAGGCTGGCTACAGACCTACAGTGGGAAAGAGGTTGTTGTTACCCATAATACATAATAACAGGGTTAATACCTGTAGCCAGTTTCTCCTCTGCACTTTAGTGGGTGCTGTCTTGGCTCGACTTGCATCAGTCCCTCCCTCCTCTTCCTGCTCCTCGTCCTGGAAACCATGGAAGCTCCTCACTGGACGTCGAGGCTTGTCTAAAGAATGCCAAACAGGACAATCAAATATGTTTTCTGGTTCATCTTATGCCAACACCTATGACAAATCTCGGTTATGCCTATGGTTAGACCAGACAAATCTTGGTTGTGTGACTGGTTATTCCAGACAAATCTTGGTTGTGCACATGGTTAGACCAACACTATATCTTTGGCTCTTGAAACAGCAAAAACTCTGCTTGTCTTCAGCACACACACAAAATTTACACATGGTTGTACCCGCATATTTTAGTATTCATATATATAGTTTCTTCTATTTATCCATACCATGCTTAGCTTCAAGCAATACCTATTATTATTATTAATAATAAAATGAAATGAAATGAAAAATATTTCTATCCCCTCTATACCAACCTCCAGCAGTGAGTGGTTTCTTGGTGTTAGGTCGCCGAGGAGAATGCTTCAGGGTTCCCCCGATGCCTAGTCTAGTATTAGCTCCGTTGACATAAAGAGAAAAACCCTGCTCCTTCTGTTCAAGCTCAATCTGTTTGTCATCTTTAGCTTTCATTTTCTTCAACACCCTGTGAGAAAGTTATGTGATAAAACATTATACAACCCAACAGTGCATAACTTGTAAGGTTTTCCATGATAAACACAGCATTACCAACCAAATTTCCACGTGATTTTCAGGATATTAGCAAATAACAGCTGAATACCAGAAACAAGCAATAGTTATGCAAAAATGGAAATCTAGTCGGTGACCCTGTTTTTATTAAGGAAGAAATTTCATGGTAAGCAAATTTTCATGCTAAGCAGCGCTATAAAATTGGGCCCTGATGTTGTCAACAGCAATGTGTGTGTTGGATACCCGGTTGTGACACTTGTGTCATTTTAGTCTGAAAGTTTACTCATAATAGAACCATTTTTTTTCAGTGAAACATTTTTATCTGAAATGAAGTCATATTCAAGAAACCTGTATCTGAAAACCTGTAAAATTTAACAGGTGATTTCTGTTGTCAACCAAAATAAAGGGCAATGTGTTCACATGCTGAAATTTGTGCAGGGTGATGGCTCTAGACTGACTCACACAACTAAGCCAAAATTTTCAGAGGATTGTAATTTCATGTTGGTTAATCACGCAAAACATGAACAGAGTCTGCCACAATTTTGTCCACTCTACCAATCCTGTATAATATGTCATATTTTAATAAATGGCATTATAAACAGTGTTTTTAAGCTCACCTGTTTTTCTGTTGAAGAAGAAGTAGGTACTCATCATACTTGTCAGGTATTTCTTCTTTAACTGGAGGAGACTATAGTAAAAAAAGGTGTTTTTTTGTTTTTGTTATGCAATCGCCTGTTCAGGGGTCAATTTTTCAACTGACCAGATTTTAGCGTTGGGCCGGTAAACTCATGACTGAACAAGTCTGACTGTCTTGTGTCTCTCAATTGAATTTAATATACCTCTCTGTCTAACTACCTAAAACTTTACCCCAAATTACGCTCAAATGTTGATTTCTTGAGTCTGTTACAAATCTTTCAATTATGTTGTGTATCAAAGTACACTCACCTACAAGACAAAGATAAATCTTCCCTTAGTGTTTGTTGAAATAATACAGTGAAACTGCGTAGAAACTTCTCTCTCATTTTAAAATCTGGTTTTGTAAAATCAATTCTGGTTCCAGTCAAAATTCTCAGCTACAAGCCCTGTGGTCTGGTGAAACTTTACCAAAAATTCAAGACACTGGACACTTTTGGTAATTGTCTAAGACCAGTCTTTTCACTTGGTGTATCTCAACATATGCACAAAATAATGGACCTATGAAAATTTTAGCTTGACTGGTTGTCGAAGTTGCAAGATAACTATGAAAGAAAAACACCCTTGTCACACAAAGTTGTGTGCTTTCAGATGCTTGATTTCGAGACCTCAAATTCTAATTCTGAGGTCTCAAAATCAAATTAGTGGAAAATTACTTCTTTCTCGAAAACTACAGTCACTCCAGAGGGAGCCGTTTCTCACAATGTTTTACATTATCAACCTCTCCCCATTACTCGTTACCATGTAGGGTTTTATGCTAATAATCATTTTTAGTAATAACCAATAGTGTCCACTGCCTTTGAAGCCCAGACTGTTTGAGAATACTGGTCTTCGACAATTACAAATAGTGTCCAGTGCCTTTAAAACCAGAACCAAAACAGTAACTTGTTGCAACCGCCAACAAAACGCATCCAGAGTTTGTTGTTTGTCTGCCTAGCTAGAGCGCAGGGTTCTGCCCAGGATTTCTTCCGTGGTGGAAAAATGTTTCTCTGGAAACCATTTCGAGATGGATCAGTTACATGGTAGATCATATAAAAAGACTTTAAAAAAACAAAGAAGTGCTCAAAATAAATGGCTTCGGATACCATTTTTACTGGTAAATACCCAATTTTAACTTTCGTTGAAAACCTTTGAAAGGAAATTTCAAGTGTAACTTGAAATATTTTGAAAATGTGTGATGGTCGGAATTACTCAAAACTCTTCCAGTGGTGGTTGGGGTACTCTGAGTGATGGGCAGCACCCTGGTCACGTCAGTGCAGTGCAACATCAACTGGATTCATAAAGTACTAGGGCTAAATATTTACCTGCTCTACGGGAAGTTGCAGAGGGATGTCCCCTCGCTGCCATTGTCTTCTTGGCCCGGCTGAAAATGAATCAGTAAAAATCAATGTCAAAAATATAAATGAGACGCCTCATGCTATGCGAGACACAGGGTCCAGCACCTGAAGGTCCATGACAAGAGGAATCTGACTGTGGTAACTTATGGTCATGCTTGAATCAAGCGACTTTGGCTTTAGCTGGCTGCAAAAACAACTTATGGCCTGACATGCTATAATCAAGTGACTTTGGCTTTAGCTATTTCTACTGGCTGCAATGACAATGTTGAAGATTATGACTTTTGACATTAAAGCCATAGCCACTATATATAATATCAAAGCCAATTCAATCAGACAAGGCCAGTCACAGCAACACTGCACTATTGTGGCCAATAATGGTTCACACTCCAGATAATGGGATTAGCTTGGCCAGTCAGATCAGTGTCTGTGTCACTGTCATACTCTAGCTAGTCACTAGCCCCATAAATCCGTCCAATCCACTCCATATCCTTGTACGTCTCCAGCATGTCTGATATAAAAATCTTTCGTTTTTTGGGGTTCAGTTTCCCTTTACCACTTATCAATAATGGTGCGACCAATTGCTACACTTTAAGGGACCCAACTAATTTTTAGATTGTGTGTGTGCGCGCTTCAAAAAGGAGCAAGTTGTCAGGATCTTTGAGAAAATTCACACTCAAAATTCATTTGATTTTTACCCCAAACCTGTGATATTTTGTTTGAAGAAATCCAGGCGTAGGGCTATCGACTAACTTCAGAAGCATTAGATCGGTAAGTTTTATCATGATGAAGATCGTTTCATGAAGATGTTTTTTCTTCAAAAAAGCAAAAGATTGTGATATCAGACGTGCTGGGCCTATCGGGCAGATTTGGACCATTTATGGGGCTAGCTAGTCACCAGAGCCTCAGCTGAGAGGGGCTTACAGCTGGCTGCCAATACCACCAGTTACAAACATCTTCTCTTGCAATCAGAGGGAGACCTTGTACATGATTCAGGGAGGTATATTCAACATAATGGGGAAAGGTTTCCATGATCAGGAAAATTTTAAATTTGTGTTCATTAGAATATATGGAAAGAATTAACAGAAAAAAATTGTTTATTTTCAGTGAACTTTTTGCAGAATCAGGGAGAGTTTGCAGTTCTTCACTGGGAAAATTTTCCGTATGGTTTACAAATTTTTCACTCATTTTTACAAAAAGGGACATACCCTCCGGCTACGTCGTCGGTAGGAGGGTTACGTTATCGCAACTACTCCTTGAGGTAATTTATATACTATATTATTTCATATCAAAAGTAAAAAGTGGTCAGGCGCCATACGAAAACTTTTCCCTGCACTGCCTGCACTGCAGTGTCACTTCCTCAGTCGACTCAAACAAGAGTCAATGAGGATGAAAACAAAGTCTACCACTTTTTCACTTTTTTTTTTTTTTTTTTTATACCGCAATAACAACAAATTCGAACAAACATTGAAATAACAAAAGGAATAGGCTAGCTAATTAATTTATTTTATTTTTTAGTAATTAAATTATCGATAGTGTTAGTCAAGTGGCTTTTTAAATTTCATAAAAGTCACAAATGAACAAAATTGGTGACAGGATACGGATACTTTCCCGAAATATATATGGAATGATGAATACATAATCGCCGTCATTTTCATCAAAACTACTTTTGGGGCGAAATGCCCACAGCATAAACGAATGACAACAGTATGATCACAATAAATATCGCAACTGATTAACCCAAACATCAACGCAAAATATGTTTTTCTTACGCCAGTACAAATTCATACTTACGTTCCATGCTCAAAACACATCCAATATGCACTACAGCAGGTTCAGCTATATCGGAGAGGAACTATTAGAAGTCATTTCAACATTTTCCTTTTTGATATCTAGCACTAATGTTTTAAATTGTAAACAATAGTGAAAAATTCACGCAGAATAAAAATCGTTTACCATCACCACCACAACTACGTACATAGCGGCCTAAATGTTTGTTTTATTCTTTACTCCAATCATTTTTGGGCGTTTACACGACGACTATTTAATGTTTTAAACGGAAAAACCCTACTTATTACATGAACAGTCGCTGGCTGATCTGACACTAAAAAGGCTGATTTCAAGACAAGCCAGCTTGGGTTAGACTTTTTCAATGGGGCCATATCTCTAGCTAGGCCTATATAGGGAAAATGTTGAATTGACTCATTATAGTATTTCTCTCCTGAGATATACATCTAATTTTTCCTCCATGATGTAGCTGAACCTGCTGTATATAGTGCATTATTTGATGTGTTTTGGGGAGGGGCAGGACGGTGGGAAAACCCTATCTATAGCAATTATAGGGTCTAACTATTTTTGCCTTTCTGTGCGCCATTTGCAGCCCATTTGTGTATTTCGTTTTATGCAATTATTTAGGGTTTCAGCCGCATGTAGCTAGAAGTAGAAGAGCTGGGGCCCATATAAAGCTATATAGTTTTGATAAGTTTAATGGAAAGTAATACGTTTGGTGGTTTTTTTTTGAACCAATACAACTTACCACTGAAAATTTTATTTCAATAGGGATGCATATTGAGATATCGCCGAAAATCCCGGTGTGGCGGTTTCAACTTTCCGCCGTGTTCAGTTTTCCGAATGACCAAATACGGTAACATTACGTCATGCGATGCCTGCGCACAGCAAGCGAAAGTAGTCCATTTTTAGTGCCGTATTGAGTCATCCGTGTTACTCTCCGGTAGCTGTCATGGCGGCGTCCACGAGTACAACGAGCGGCGAACGCGTGGATCGTATTAGAGAATTTAATGTGAAGACCAAGCAAATTATCCTGTATTTATACCGAACGAGCGTCAGAGAATCAGAAGAATTTGTTATTATTCTGGTTTAGTTTATTAAATTTATTTATTACCGTTTTTTATTTTATTTTATTTGTTTAGTTATTTTTTATTTCACTGAACTACAGTACTTGCCAGGGTAGCCCACCTTGTTGAGCTGTTAATGGCTCCGCTTTTAACATCGGTCTCATCACTGTCACCATTACCGATGTTAAAAGCGGAGCCATTAACAGCTCAACAAGGTGGGCTATTGCCAGGGTACTCGCGGCGGTATTTTTGTCTGGCTACGTCACCCGGAAAACTGAACACGCCGGAAAGCTAAAACCGTTCGAACAAGGTGTTGAAATGTCCGGCTACGTCACCCGGAAAACTGAACACGGCGGAAGACTGAAACCGCCACACCTGGATCGATAAAAAATTACCTAAACGCAGGAAGAGTAATAATAATACATAATCCGGTGTTTATATTCAAATTTCGGGGGATAAAAAAGTGAAATGTGTCCATACTTTTGAAAAGAATGAAATGTCTCTCAATACGCATTATGAGCTCAAGCTGCTGTATGCCTACTTCTTAGCACGAAGTTTTCATTGCCATATTTTTCAGAGTAAATACCAAACATAACACAGAGTGAAAAATAAGGGATATGCCTTTAGGGGGCACGGGAGTGCACCACACTGGTTTTAATATAGTCCCAGACTACGTTGTGTCAACTTAAAAAGTTTACAAAGCAAATGCAATGCATTACGGATGAATGACATCATCACTTTTGTGATAAAGGTGATCATGAATGTAAATTTGAAAACAACTTTTAGATGGCGATCGTCGAACCGTAATAAACATTTACAAGTAGTCATTCGATCTTTCAATGTGGACCCCTATCGGGACACCAGGATATTTCAAACGTCAGTGGGTCGACTTGTTTTGCCAGTCTGTGTGGCTTCACACTTCACACACATTGTACTTTGGCCCACTGGCGTGACGTTACGAATTGCACATAAGGATCCTTCATAAGGAATAATCAGAAAAACATATTTGTTTAACAAACAAAGGATAAAATTCATAGAAACAACATTTGGCAATTATTTACCGTGTGTATCATCATGCCATTGCGACAAGACATTACAGCACATATAGGTCTAACCCTATAAAAATCAGAAGGCATCCGATAAAAGTCTAGACTCACTTCAAATGTGCACGTGGTGAAGAACATACTACGAGTGGTTGCCACTAAAAAAAATAGGCTTACAACTAATATCTTCTGTGGATTGTAATTCTCAGAGTCAGTTTTATATACTTTGTTTAAGTTCTATACTTAAAATGTCTTCAGATGGAAATGACAGACCGCGTGTGATCTCTGAATGTCATGAAGGTAAGACCGTGAATTAATTTGCTTTACTTGGAAGATAAAATTGCATTATTGGGTTATGGTTGCTTTCAATCTGAAACTTCATGGATTAAAAAGGTTATTCGTTTTTAAACTTCTTCAAGTAGTTTTGATAAGGCGGGTTTTCTCGGCCATTTTTAGCAAAACAAAATCATTTCATAAACACGCATTCAAATTCACGCATTTTTACCATGAATCAACTCAAACAGGGGTTCTTGTTGAGCTATTTTAGTTCATTCAATTTCGTTTTTGTTCACACATGATTTCGTTTACTCATTCAGATTTTTTGCAGTCATTCTTTCATTCCATAGGAGGTTCAGGACATACACTTTGATAATTCTTAAGTTCTACTATACCTGTTTACACCTGATGAAATTGAATGGTTGTTGTTGTTGTTGGCTTTTACGAAATTGAGTGAGTTTTGCGGCCAACTAATGAAATTAAATGATCTTGTTACGACAAGTGAATGATAGCTCTGATGAAATTGGATTCCTCCTTTTAGCTGCTGATTGATGATTCAACTTAGCCCTTAATATTTAAACTTGAGGCGGGTGTTTTACCATAAATAGATTATTTACACTAAACTCGCAGGTACGAGTGTAAATCTCTTTAGGGACGAGAGATTTTGGCTCTGAAAAAGAGAAGTGAATTGGTATAGCCTCTTTTCAGAACCAACACTCCTTTCTAACAAAATAATATAACACTCCTTTTTATTAATCTTCTGATTAATTATTGGCTGTGGTTTTATTAGCCTTAAAAAGGACTATATACATGGGTCGAAACGCCACCCATTAAATACTGTTAGCATTTATACCATAGGCTTTTATGTAATTTTATTTTTAGCAGTTTGCAACGGCTATTACGTTTTCTTGCATAGGCATAAATAAATGAATAGACAAAGACAAAATGCCTAACTTATCTTAACATTCAACAATAATCTGTAAAATCCAGAATGTTCATGCCTTTTGCACAAACACATTAATTATACATTATTTCATTTCTGCTCACTTGCTAGAGCCCTTAATAGGAAAGAAGGCTGATGGTGAACTCAGTGACGACACTGGTGACAATAATAACGATGACGTCACAGATGCTGCTTCCGTTCCTAGCGGAACTAAAGGAATCGGCACCGTGGAATCACTCAGGTAATTCCCAAACGGTTTTACACACTGTTTATCAGTATTAACTCAACGTCCTCCAGCATGCAGGCTATGATTGTTATGTAACACAGTTTCCTATTGAAGAGTACTTTACAAAATCCTTCGTATGGGACGCAAAGCCTATGGTCCCGTGTGTTGTGTAACGAACGTAAACGAACCCAGTGCATTTATTGTACAGAAAATAGGTTTTACCCGTGTTCCTGGCTTGACTAGCTGCATATTGCACCATCACAGCACCTTGCAAACAACTACACGGTGCTACCATGCCCATATTAATCGAGCACCAAATGAGATTCCCAGAACGCAATTGTGTTGTGTTTATAAGAATTGCCATCCTCAAAAACTGTCCGTATGTTTTTTTAAGGATTCCCGATTAAGAAGAAATAAAAATAATTCCGCATTGAAAAAGCACCACGACAGTGGCAATTTTGATGTACAGAAATAAACAAATTGCCCTAGACACAATAATTAGGACACGCGCCAAAATGTGAGTAATTTCGGTAGTTATTTATGCAATACATCTATAATGCCATGGGCCCACAATGACTATACTTTGAGTGTAATTCTGCACAAGTGGTGGGCGATATTACAACATTACAAGAAGAATATGTGAGCGCTTAGAGACTTTCTTCTGGAGGTGTTAGGCGACATATACATGCAGTTGTTATTATTATGATTATTATATCATGAAATTTACGAAATATTTCTCGTGTTTATTTGACATTCCTATAGAGCAAAGTTCGACAGAAAACTTAAAATCTGCGAGCAAACAGGAAATGACGCAAACCTTTCAAGTACCAATAATCCACCCGGCATCATTGGCAACCCGGACACTGACGTCATCAGATCCAAATTTGAATACAACATGACACACGTGTCACGAGGCAAAGCCATCATAGTCAACAATGTGAACTTTTCGCGGGAATCTGGAATGACGAAAAGGGCGGGAAGCGAGAAAGATGCAGACGAACTCACGGATGTTTTACGGATGCTTGGATTTAGTACTGAGCGATACAGTGACGTCACGTGTCTTCAGCTGATTCGGATATTTCAAAATGGTAAAGTTTGACTTTGTGTGAAGCTCTACAAAATGATGTTTATAAAAAAATGAATAAACCAATAATTTATGTGGTGTATCCTTTCATAAACCATGTGGCTAAAACAAATATTTATCTTAAGGGGGCCTCATGTTTTTAAAGTTTTTTTCTAGTACAGAGTCAAGTTTGCCATAGCCTAATTATTGGCCTACGCCAATTGGCAACTTGCAATAGTCCGCAGCGAATCGTGATGATGTGGTAAAATAATTATTCATGTATGAATAATGACATGTATAACCTTAAGGGCAAAGTATACCTTTGATTTTTGGAGGCGTTGGAGTGTTTAAATCCATGAACTATAACTCGTTAAATTTTCATTTCAAAAGGTGGTATTGTTCAAAATGCCGAAAAGTTGGAGCGGCCATGTCCCGCGCATGAAGAGCAATCCGTAATTGAAAAACATAATCTGAAAAAGGTTTAATGCAGAAATTTTTCTCAGATTTAAATATTTTGAATCCCTTTCTCCAAAACAAAATGCCATTGATGGGAATTGTTCCTAAAAATGTTAGGGTCTATACATTATGAACGGCGCAGTACTTTTTACCTACGGGTAATACATTTTTGGAGTAGTACCGAATGCATATACCATACCTTAAACTTGTCAAGACTTCATCATTTTAATTATTCACTTTTTAATTTAAATCTTTTCACCTTTTAAAAACAGTATCCACTGAAGACCACAGCGACTACGACTGTTTTATGTTTGCGATTATGACACATGGTACAGACGGTGCGGTGTACTGCACTGACGGTGTAATATCCCCAGATGAGATCATGCAAGAGTTAAAAGGAGATCGATGTCCAACGTTGACTGGAAAACCCAAAATCTTTTTCATCCAGGTAAGATTTCAGAACTGAAGGAAGTTAATTTGTATAAAGGCCTAATTCTCACAATCGCTTTTTGTTACAGAAAGAGATGATCAGCGTCTTCAGCGCTTGGAATTGTTCGGTTTTATTATCATTTTGACAAAGAGACTTCAAATTAATTAAAGGAACATAATTTTACATAGGTTTCTCAGACCAATTTTAGCCACAAAAATTTTCAATTTCATTTCCCTCCCACTAGAACTGACAAGTTTCTTCAATCTCTTTTTTACTGCAATGGTTTCTTCGCGAAATAGATTTCTTGAAAAGGTCCCGTGATTTTATTACCACAAAGACTTAACTTTTAAGAGGGAAATTTGAGGGGGAAAACTGCCAACAACCTAATAAATAGTCGCCAGACAATTAGAAATAAATAAATATAGACTTTCCAAACGTCTAATTACATTTGCGAAATTAAATGAATCTTGCGGCCGAATAAAATTTAATGATCTTATTTGATCAGTGAATGCTAAACTTATGAAATTGAATTACACCTTGCTGATGATTCAACAGAGAATTAAAGTTCTTAAATGAAACTGAATGTAGCCGGGTGTTAAAATGAAAGGATTATCGTTGAAATTGGCAGGGAAAACCCAAAAGATAAAGAACAGCAATAACATTGTTTGTTAATATCCCTTTAGGCATGTCGTGGCCAACTGTTTGATGGTGGAGTGACAGTGGCAGTAGAGGAGGCAGACGAGACAGACGGTGGCATTCCACGGCATCCATCTCTAGTGATTCCCGCTGAAGCAGACTTTCTCGTGGCCTACTCTTCACCCCCAGGTAACATGACCGGCAGTTTTTGTTTCTGTTCATAAAAATTGCCATCCTCAAAATATTCATATTTTGTTTTTAAAGGATTCCCTTTTTTAACTCGATCTAGAAAAAACTTGTTTCCCATTAAAAATCACTAGGCAGTGGCAATGTTGAGGTACAGAAAAAAAACTTTAGCGCCCTATCCTGAAACATTATCCTTCAGCAAATGTTAATTACCCAAGTTGTGGACAGAATCTCCATTGGCAGATTTTCCTAGGACACTGGTGCTCTTTGCATAAACGACGCATTGGAAGATAAGGCCGACCAAAAAGCATTGGTGTTAATTTTAAACAGAGTCTTCCAACATCATTGAAAGATGGCGCCATTTTGTTGCGAGGACTTTCCAGGTATAGGAAGAACAAGAACAACAAGACAAGAAAGGGAAAACAAGAATAAACTATTATGAAATAATAACAAGGAAACAAAACAAACAGACAGGGGAAAACTACAAACCACACACCATACGTAACTCATTTTGATGATGTCTAAAACTATTTTTCCAGGTTATTATTCCTGGAGGAACATATCATCCGGTGCATGGTTCATCCAAGCTCTAATCAGGATCCTCAAAGATGCTGGAACATCGCTAGAAATTAACCAACTCCTCACAAGGGTTAGTTACACAGTAGCTTACGAGTACATTTCAAGTTCGTCTGTACCGGACTTCAACCAGAAGAAACAGATGCCATTCTACACATCCACTCTGACCAAAGAGCTGTTCTTCAGGCCGAAAAATAATCACGCCATTCAAAGTTGAAACGTAGGTCTACAGGGGTTGATGACACAAACCCTCTTCCTAACTTAGAACTAGTCCTAGGCAATGCTAAGAGATAGGAATAGTCTAAAAGGAACCAATGCCTTGGATCGGACGAGTTGGTCTATAAAAAGCGTTTGAAACCGTTTGGTTAGAAAGATGTTTTAAAAGTAGAATATAATGATCCACACGAGTATCACGTAAAATTGCAGTTTTCCTTTTACGTTGCGAACTAACACAGTCGGCTAATATGGGAGTAAACAAATTGACTCGCATAAATGGCCGACCGTGTCAACGAGGTAAAAAGAAAACCACGCAATTTCGAGGCATTGTTGATCATTGTATTCTACTTTTACAACATCTTTCTACCCATATGCATTTTATAACAAACGGTTACAGAACGCTTTCAAAAGACCAACTCGACCGGTGTTCCTTTAAGTTAAGACCAGTTACTGGTCCTTACTTCAGATAAGACTCGTCTTTCTCATTGTGAAATCGGCCCCTGGGCTGATTCATTATCTTGCAGCTTAATCCTTTTTAGGACCCTTCGAGGAACAATGACAACAGCAGCAGAATATACCTTTCCATTGCCATAGTCGAAGTTGTTGCCAACTGAGGTTGAGAAACTATATTGAAAGCCATAAATACAAAGCAAAAAAACAGATGGCCACACTTTATAACAATGTCACACAACTATTTAAAAAATAGTGTTGAACTTGTTGGAAACAAAGCAACCGGTCGCTCAAGATATTTTATTCCATTGAAAGTTTGCGGGAAAAAAAATCTGTTAACACCATTGAATGTTTTGTATACATGTACACTCAGCCGTCCATGCCAACCAGCGTGTTTTTTTTACCAACAAGGAAAGGTCTATACAACAAAATAGGGATCAAGTTTGATAAGAAAATTTTATTATTTTATTTCCACATTTGCCATTAAAAATGTTATTTATACATATTTCATTTTATTTACACTACAAAAAAATTGTATTTTTCATTATCATTCTAATCACTTTCTTTGGTTGATAATTATATCAATCATAAAGCATACTAAATTTTCTACTTTTTATACTATTTTTAGGGAAAATGTACATTTAATAATTTGATAAAGGTTAACAAAATAAACATGAACTGAAAAGTTTATATAAATTGACACGACTGATATTTAACAAACAAAAACCCCAAACCCGCAAACACACAAAGCTGTGGACTTCACCTTTAAAGGATTTGGGTACTTTTTCAAAAATTAAACTTACAGGGTTTGAAGATAATGATAAGTGGAAAGCTTCCCATCAAATATTACTTACTGAGGTGCTGTAGTTTTTGAGAAATGAGTAAAACAATGTAATGAAAATACGTTTGTAAATGCTTAAAATATCTTTGGTCTCATGAGACCAAAATTATTTTCATGACATTGTTTTACTCATTACCCAAAAACTACAGCACCTCAGCACGTAATATTTTCAGGGAAGCTTTCTACTATCATTAACTTTGTAACTGTGTAAGTTTAGTGTAAATCTGTGGACATTGTGTTTTTTGTCCTACAAAAAGTACATACACCCTTTAAAGCACAACCGGTTGTATACAACATGTGGGATGAATGTGGTTGTATAAAGGCCATTGGGTTCCAGGTAAACTAGTACAGCACATGTCTTTGGGTTACAGTCCAAACTATAAATATAATTATTAAACATAGCTTGGTTGTGCATATTTATTGCATACTCCATATGGAGCTGAGGCGGTTTAAGGGATGGACTAAATGACCCAGTGACAAAGGGCCAATAATATTGGAAGCGCTTTGAGATGCCTTCGGGTGTGAAAAGCACTATATAAAAAAGGTTTTTATTGTATTAATATAATAATTCATAGGTTGTTATTTGATTTACAAGTAAAACAATTTAAACATGTGCCCCCATTATAAGCGAAACATACATTCTTGACTCGGGTCTGAATGCTTTGTTTTTGAAAGGCAAGGGCACCAAGGCGTTTTCTCTTGGTAAAGGGCACCCTATGAGGACATTGTAAACTTCTAATGTAGCATTTCAAGGGCATCAAAGCAATAGCCAGGGGCAAGAAGGAAATCGCCTTTGCTGCCTCAATGTCTAAATGACAGCAGTACAATGCTGGCAACAACGTGGCATCAAAATCACTGTCAATGTTAATAGTTTACGGCACTCACAGATGAAAGAAGCAAGGGGTCCAAAGTATCACTTGAGAGCTTCATTTGGCAATCTTCAGGAGTTGCGACCTCTTCTTGGCAAACTCTTGTGCTACACTGTCTGTTGTACGGCTCTTTAACGAACTCAAGAGGAATGGGGAGTGGTCTGCAAATACAAGAGAAGTGTTTTAGGCAACAAAAAAATCCAAACTAATCAGGGGGCTCCAGCCCCACCCTCCCTTGCTTTATATAACCATTCATTTGTACATGTGTTTGATCCAGTCCTGTGAGTAATTATCCATGAAAGAAGAGGAAAAGAGAAAACAGGGCAAGCAAAAAGAGGAAACGACACTATTCCTATACTTTTGTACACAGAAAGTTAAGGAAAAAAGAGGAAAATCAAAACACCAAAAGAGGAAACCAGCTGAAAAGAGGAAGTCTCACATGCCTGTTGATCCCAGTGCACTGCAGTGGTAGTGGCAAGAGGGGGGCAAGAGTTCTAAGCTGGGGGCTCCAGACCCCCCCCCCATTCACTAGATTTTGACACATCTGTTTCATGCTGATGGCAAGGGCATTTCACTGGATTCAATTGGGGAACAAGAGGAAGGGTTCTAAGCAAGGGGGTACAGCCCTTCTTCCCCCTCCCCCTTGCTGTAATGAAAAATTAATTGGATCGCAGGGGGAAAGAGGGGGAAGATCACCATACAGTAGCATGTTTTGACCGTATTAGGGAGGGGGGATGTCAAGAGGGGGGAAAGGGTTGCCAGCAGAGGGCTCCAGCCTCCCCCTTCTCATGGGGCTCCTAAGACTAAGCATTACAGCAATACTTACTGTTCTCCTCAGGTATCAATAGAGGTAACGTCACTGACTTCAGAGCTGAGAAGTCATGACTAAAAGCCTTCTTGATGCCAGGAATGTCGTCCAGTGCCACAAACGTCTCCCCTTCCAAGTCGTCCGATTTAATGATGTCATGATCGTACATGATCAGATGCAAGCAGGCACCTTTGTGTCTACACTGATCTCTCGTCACTGGGCTACGGAACAAGAACAAATATACCAACTATCAAAATATGACAAGAAACGAATCACACAATAGAAAAGGCTGGACAAACGGTAACACAGAGTAAATCATACAGACATATAGGCTTGGTTCAAATCAATTCAATTCACTTTATTTCCAGTCCATTAAGGTTAACAATACACTAGGTAGTGAAAAATATTCTACAAGAAAATGCAATATGGTAATACAATATGAAACAAACATTTACAAGTAAAGGCAATCGTACAATAACAGAAAACAAAACTAAAAACCCATATAAAACAAATGGTATATGAGATGGGAGGGTCCCATAAAAAAAGCAGAGCTTGTCGAGTACAGACCCCCCTAGCGAAGAAAGCTATCTCAGTAATTCTATTAGGTGGTGATATCAAAGGAAAATGTTGCGGCAAAACAATTCAAAATTCCAAGAAGAACAAACACAAAAACAGTAAGCGGTTAGATAACTACTAAGCAATAAATTGAGAGATGAAAATACATCAGTAAAACAGATAAAACAAAATACCTAACATCTACAATAGAACATAAAAGAGAACATGACAAATAAGGTGTGTTATGCAAATAATACTAAATAACAATCAAAATAATGGACAAACAGAATCAGGCATAATACTGTTATAGGTGGATTAAAGATGACACAAAACATATCATAGAAATTGATCAGCGTTGAAAGCTCAATTATTTACCCAAAAGACAACAAAATAATATACTCACAACTCAAACTTTTCGTCGAACAATGGATGCAGTGTTGTCTTGACGATGCTACTCTTTTGAGAAGGGGACTTTGGAAAGACAAACGATGGTTCTAACCTTAGGATGACATACGGGTCACTGGTTCCTGTAAAAGACACAAATAATCAAATTTTGTTACAGGATTTGGGTACTTTTTGTAGCTCAAAACACTTTGTACACAGATTTACATTAAACTTACACCATTTGAAGATAACGAAATATAAAATATTAGCTGCTGAGGTGCTGTAGTTTTTGAGAAATGAGTTAAACAATGTTACGAAAATATGTTATTACATGCTAAAATAATTTTTGTTTCATGATCACCGAGATGAAAATTATTTTCATGACATTGTTTTACTCATTTCTAAAAAAAACACAGCACCTCAGCAAGTAATATTCTCAGGGAAGCTTTCTACTATCATTATCTTCAAACTGTGTAAGTTTAATGTAAATCTGTGGACATTGTGTTTTTTGTCCTACATACAAGACACATAGACCCTTTAAATTTATTATAATAAATTTAACCCTTTATTATAGGGATAGTACATTGACTAGAACAGGATTTGAACCCGTGTCTTCTGGATTAGCATGCAGGCCCTCTAGCAACTGAGCTATCTAGCCCTATGCTGGTAGTCTCCCCATTTGTCAGTATCTTTTGTACTAGTCAAAAGCCATTCAACCTGTAACTGTAACATAGCCATGGATAACACCAAAGTTTATGATACATTCATTAGTCCTATGTTGGTGGTCTCCCTATTTTGTCAATATCTTTGTTTGGTACTAGTCATCAGAAGCCGTTCAACCTGTAACTGTAATATAGCCAACAATTAGCCCTATGTTGGTGGTCTCCCTATTGTGTCAATATCTTTGTTTTGGTACTAGTCATCAGAAGCCGTTCAACCTGTAACTGTAATATAGCCAACAATTAGCCCTATGTTGGTGGTCTCCCTATTTTGTCAATATCTTTGTTTCGGTACTAGTCATCAGAAGCCTTTCAACCTGTAACTGTAAGAGCATGACTTGAGCCTGTGACCTCTGGATTAACATGCAGGATCTCTACCAAATGAAGTATCTAACCCTAATGTTTGGGGTCTGCCTATTTTGTCACTATCTTTGTTCAGTGTCCAATATTCTGGTAACATATAAATACTAATCTCTATAGTCTTACTCTCAGAGTTTGTTTTAAAATGATTTATCCCAGATAAGAATCCTTCCCTACACTTCTCAGATAGAACCACATCCGATTTATCCCAGATAGCATCCTTTCCTATACACCTCAAATAGAATCCTACCTAATTTATTCCAGATAGATTAATTCAATGTCTCACTGTACCCGGTTTATCTCAGATAGAATCCTTACCAACATATCTCAAACAGAATCCTACCCATTTTATCCCAGATCAGATCCTTCCCAATACACCTTATACACCCGGTTTATCCTAGAAAGAATCCTTCCCTATGCAGCTCAGATTGTATCACACTTGATTTATCCCAGACAGAATCCTTCTCGCTACGTCTCACCTATACTACTTATTTTATCCAACATATCTCAAACAGAATACTACCCGTTTTATCCCAGATAGAATCCTGCCCTACACTTTGCAGATAAATTCACACCAAATTTATCTCTGACAAAATCCGTCCCTACCCTTTTCAGATAAAATCACACCCATTTTATCTCAGATAGAATCCTTCCCACCATATCTCAATCAGAATACTACCCATTTTATCCAAGACAGAATCTTTCTCATTACTTTTCAGATAAAATCACACCCAATTTGTCCCAGATAGAATTCTTCCCAGCGTATCTCAAATAGAGACCTACCTGATTTATCCTTAGGTGTAATGTTGCTACCATTAATGAGCAGAACACAAAGTTTATTTGTGATGTCATTGTAGTAACATTTGACAGCAAGAGTACCAAACTCAGCCTCGGTCTTTTTCTCAATTGACTCATTCTGAAAAGAAGAAACAAAGACCATGTATAATTAGATGTTAAATTTGCACCTGGGATTACGGATATTATTTTTGGTTTGACCCTTGCTCTCAACCTTCCCAGTTCTGTGAAAAAAATCACAGGCATATTACTTGAATAGCTAGAGGCAGATACTTAGATCAAATGTAACAATAATTATCTATATCTAGGGAAAAAACCCATTAACATTTAAAAATCAAATTAAAAAACTTATGCTACAATTCAACACAATCCAAAACATGAAATATTTCCACTGTACTTACGACGACTTGTATTTTTTGTGCATAAAATTCCTCAATGACTTCAATTGTATCAGCCACATTGCTCTCAACAAACGTCTTGAGTTGGTTAAACGTAGCGTTGCGGACCGTCGCCAGTGGAATGCCCTTGCCATCAGCATGAAACAGATGTGCCAAAATCTAGTACGAGCAAATGATTATAGATGTTAGGGAAACTTGATACAATGCTGAAAACGACTAAACTTCCTCATGGACGGAATCCATCATTGCTCAGTATATTCGTGTACGATATTGCGATGGATCCTGCGATGAAAAGGTGATAGCAGGACAGTTCTTTTCAGAACTGAGAAGTTTCCTGAAAATTCAAAACTCTACTCCATGGTAGTAGAACTTATAGCTAGACAGTTCTCTAGAGGACATAATCTACCTGGCAAACCAAATATATATTAAATTTTATCTTACCTCAAGAGTTTCCTGTATCCTGCAGAACAACAGAGGTTTGCCAGTGATAATCTGAGAAAAGAACAAAACATGTAAATTAATAACGAAGCGTCAATCGAGGGCTGAGGTTGAATCAAAGTGAAAATGGGGCAGCAGTATCCTTTTGGTCTCCTATGAAAGCCAATGGACTTTATATAGGTATATTATAAGCACATATTAAAGAAAACTACGAGAAGAAAAACTCATCTTACTTTGTTATTATCTTTGATGACTGAATTCAGCTCATTGACTAAAACAATCCAAATATCTCGTAGAATTCTGTGGAGAAATGACAACCAAAACAGAATTTAGTAGAGGGGATAAAGAATACTATTTCTGTTCCACACCATACACCAATATTTTACATTTATAAGCTCAAATTTGACACTGGACCACCGGCCCGAGACCAGTGATTTCGGTATCTGCCAGTAAACTAAAAACATGGCAAGTCTGTTGGTCTTATTGTTCTTCAACTCAACATCTTTGTCTCAAAAGAATGGTGTTCAAATGTTGAGTTTGAGTCTCACAAATATCTTTAAAAAGCTGGCTGAGGATCACCAATACAACAGAGGAAATGAGCTACACGTTTTTGGTTTATCTAACGACGCTACAAAAAATACGAACTTGTAGTAGCACACCCTTGCTCTTGTAGAGTCCAGACGCCTTTTAATTGAAATCATATGACGATAAGTATTAATCAATAGCGAAAGAGTTATAAGGACTTAAGACAAACATTTCAAGATATAACCCCACTTAGATCTTTCCTTATGGTCCAAACAGCAAAAATTGCTTATATTAGGTATTACGACTTTTCCTCAACAAATTATTGAGTGTAATGACATGTCATTTTAAATTTTTGTTCTCACAGCCGAAACCCCCAGATTTGTTATACATTACTGAAACATGTCTAGTTATTACTATATTGTTTTTTTTAAACATAATTCAAATGAACTTACCTGTCAAAGTTGGTCCTAAGGAGGCAGTTATGTAGAGTGATTATATTGGTGTCTAGGTATTCCATCAGTGGATCTATGGCCTGTAAAAATACAAATTAAAAAATTCAATCTCAGATTATTTACACTGCTCAAGTACATCCATAGGGAGATTGCCAACATAGGGCTGGGTAACTCAGTTGGTAGAGAACTGGTACGTTAATCTGGAGGTCGTTGGTTCAAATCCCACTCTAGTAAATTTGTCTTTGTTCAACCCCAAATCTTACAAAAAACTCCTTAGTCAGTTTCCCTTGTGATTTAGAACTTCAATATTGTTTATTTTAATCAAACAGCTTGTTTCCATTTAATCATTTAAACCTATTTGTATCTTAAGGTGAGGTTTGTGGTAGCACATTGTTAAATTTCTTTTGAGTAGTGTTGATGGTTCTGAAAAAGAAGAAGTGGTTGACAACTCAATGTTTCAATCAGCATACTCTGAACGTCTTCAGGAGAAAGTTAAAGTTGTTGAAAGTTGTTGAAAGTTATTTGTATCTTATTTTTACTTTGGTTATTGTCCAAGACCAGTATTATTTTAAATCTTTAGACATACACAATAGTTACAAGTTGTACAGGGGCTGTCAAGGTAAAAACAAAAGTATAAAAACTGACATCAAAAGACGTGTAAAACCAGACCCCTGCCAACGATAAAAATATAATTATACAATATAAAAAGGTGATTGCACTGAAACATTTAAAAATCACACAAAAGACAACATTAAAACACAAGCAAAACTTGACTATTGAAAACAAAAAACTACACCCACAACAAAACACGGCAGCGATAACAGGAAGGGACAACATATTCTCACTTGGCATATCCCAACAATGCATAAAATAACAAACATGTAAAAAATATGAGCTCAATTGGTCATCAAAGTTGCAAGTAAATAATATAAGACAAAATGTATGTGCTTTCAGATGCCTGAAAAATGCTTCAGGCCTGAAGTCTTTTATTGTTTTAGTGAGAAATAAACTCTTCCTCAAAAACTTTGTTACTTGTGAGGGAGCCAGCCGTTTCTCACAATGTTTTATACTATCAACAACGTTACCAAGCAAGTTTTAATGCTAACATATATTTTGAGTAATAACTAAACGTGTCCAGTGCCCTTAATGTGAAGTGCGTATGACATTTTGAAAATTAAACTTGTGCAATATACACAAATTCTTCTTCTTACCTCATCAATTTGAAGCAAGAAGGGATCTAAGGAAACAATTTTGTTTAGCCTTTGAGAAAGACACTGCTAGGGTCGAGACGTCAGACCATAAACTATTTTTTCCTACATCATCCACTTACGTCATCAATTTGGAGTTGTATCTTAGCATTGAGCAGGGATCTGAGGAAACGTCTGAAGTCAGGCCTCATTCTCTCTCCTACATGCTGCACCACGTGATCAATCACATTCACCATATCCTCATCAGCGCTACCCATCATTGTCTGCAGTGTATCTTGACACTGTTCACCCGCCGTATCCCCATACTCCTTCTCCATGGCTAGCTGGATGCGTTGCCATCCGAGGGATTCGGGCATCAAGGCCAGGGAGCGACGGACCTGCTCGATGTTGTTGATGGCGATACACAACTGGCCCCCAAGAAAAGAATTGTGCAAATTAAAAATAAGCTACAAGTCAAGGCTGTATGGTATATTTCTTTTTCAGTACAGTAAATTCTTCTTTGTAGAAACCCAAACTAATAAAAAAGCATAACCAGAAGACGATCAGAGCATACTGATCGAAACATTGAGTTGAAACCGATGGTTCTTTTCAGAACCACCTCAACTCATTTAGAGATAGTCATTACATGGTGTTATCGCAAACCTTTCCATATCGTAACCAGTCAGTTTTCCTCATTGTTTAATACTTGATACACAAAAAGAATATACATGTACTTGTATGATAATAGCTCTGAAAGATTTAACTATTTGAAATCTAAAACTTTCTCTATTCTGTTCCCAATATTGGGGTTTACCTGATCTGTAATGTCAAATTGTCCTTCGTCGTCATAGTAACCATTCTGTCGTAGCTTCTCATGAATGATGTTGGCATAGTTCACTGCACCGTGACAAATATCCTTCAAAAATCAGAGGAAAAAATCACAATTAAATTGTGAGAATTTCCCATCAACCAAAATCTATAAATTCCACTCACTGTTTTAGTTTTTAAGGCCAAAGGAATGAATTCCCCCAGTTGGTTTCCCTTGTGGTTTATTAATTGATATTTGCAACACAAAATTTGTATCTCTTTAAGCCCCGAAACAACCCGAAACAATGATATTGACAACATAGGGAGACCGCCATCAAAGAGGTAGATCGCACGTTAAACTGGATGTCGTTGGTTCCAATCATGCTCTTGTAAATTCATAGAGTGGGATGAAGCAAAGGCCCTTCAAATAAATGTGAAGTCCAACGTTTGGGGCTGAATAAATCAGATGGTGGAGCGCCGATTCAAATCCTGCTCTGGTCAATTTGTCTTTGTTCAACGCCAAATCGTTTAAAACTTCCTAAATTAATTTCTCCTGTGGTTTATTATAATTATGATAGATTTAAAATGATAACACATCATAAACCTAACAACAAATTGAAGTAGAATTAGAATAGCAAATCATCTCCCAAGTGTTTTCCCAAACCAGACCCAACCCAGTCTTGTTATGTTTATAAATAGTGGGTGCGTTCGATTAGCTTTCCTGGGTCGACCCCGGTGTGCTTATCCAAGTGGCGTATTTTATTTTCTTCAGGACGAACGTGGGCACTTATAATTACCTCACGATCGTTCTGGAAAAGTCGCCGATTTATTTTCAGGACGAACGTGTGCAGATATTTACCCACGTTTCACCTTGAAAACGAATACACATTATCTCGTGACCTTTCTTGTGTTGACGTCAGAGCACTTCGGGCCAGCCCCAAGTGACCCATGGAAGCTAAACGAACGCACCCATTGTCTTCCTATATAGCGTGCATACATGCATCTCGTCACCCAGTGATGCTCAAGGCGCTGTAACGAACAGTATTTCCCGTAAGGTATGTGGGACTACGATTGAATTATGAGACCTTATGGAAGTACTAAAAAAAAAACTTACATCTGTTACTTTGGCAACGAAGACGTAGCTTCCTACAGTGTCCGGCCAATCCAACTGTTGCCAAAAGTGACGAATCTATTAGAAACAAAATAGTAACAATATTGAAAAGAAGTTTCAATTGACTAACACCAAACAGCAGACACATGCTTTGTGAATAATTTTATGACCCGAAACATTCAACAATTCCAATAAAGTAGTTTCTGCAGGAAATGCATTGTACCAAACACCATTTAAATCCAACTCCTAAATGGCTAAAATAGGTTTCTTTTATACACATTTGACTACTAAAAATGGTTTAAATAACTCAACAAATTAGAGCAAAAAAACATGATGGAGACTTCAATTTGAAAGATAACTTGATAGAGACTGTGAGTATTCTGAAACCAACCTGAGCAAAACATGTTGCCACATCAACAGCCGAGGTGCTATGCTTCACCATTGTGTCCACCAAAGCAACCTGTAGGTATCACAAAATTTGATTTTATGACTGAATCTTCTTCTTTAATACTTCCACACAAACAGGGCCTGATTTGATGGCTCTGCTTACCACCAAATTCTGTGCTTACGATCACCATTCTCTGCTTGCACGGCAAGAGCCAAATATCTGCGCTAGCTGTGTAATCATAGAATGGCCAGTAACAGGGAGTATGCATGCGCACAAGCCAAAAATGACTGCTAACCTGTGAAAATTCTTGCTTAGTAAATACAGATAACCTGCCAAGACTCCCCTTAATTGTACAACAGCTAAATACCAGTCACAAGCAATGTATATGGCATTAAATTATGGCCAGTAACATGTGTAAAATAAGCGAGCTATTTTCGCGCTTAAGCAAATTTTTGGCTTAAGCAGCTCTATGAAATTGCAATAAACTGCTTGGCCACAACAGTCGGAACATTGAATACATCTTTAATTCCTCCTACAGTGATTGGCGTGTCACACAAACCTGATCCAATTCCACGGCTTTCTTGATTCTCTCCTGAGCTCGGACTCTTGCCACAGTCAGCCATTTCTCCACGGCTCGTTTGAAGAACTTATGGTAACCCTTGACCTCCAGATTGACCTGGTCTCTGCATCAGTTCAAAGGTCAAATACAACATTGGTAAATATCATTGATTCTGGAAATCACCGATTGAACAGTTTCGTTAACAATTCTTGAAATGAAACCAAGGTGCCTCATAAGTCAACTTGATCACTGAAACTCACATGCCTGAGGAAACCTGTAAACAAGGGTGCTAAAATGCTATGTGAACCAGATAAACAGGGGTTCTGTCTGGATCTGATTAGTATTGGGGTTCGTTCCACATGCGAACACCCCTCTGAGGTGTTGGTGGGTGGTTTTAAAATGGCGGACAACATCCAGGAGCAAGTTTGGGTGTGATAGACTCGACTTGAATTGACTAGACTAACCAGAAACCATAGAGCACAGGGAGATTGACTATACCAAACCATACTGGAGTATGGTCGACTATGGTCAATTCAAGAGCTTTGTCACAGCTTCTTGTTCCCAATATACGGCTCAGGTCAGGTCTAGTTGCTCACCCGAACTTGCTCCAGATAGCTAAACCGTAAACAGACAATATTATTATCTTCTTGTCACGAAAATTATTAAACAGTAAAGTTATAAAACCCAGACAGGTTTCTGTTCATATTTTGGACTGCGGTGTGTTATAAATTTCATTTAATTTCAATTATTAATTCTGGTTGTGAAGCCAAGGATTCTCAAAAAAGTGAAATCACTAAACATAGCCAAGAACGCAATGGAGAGAAGACAAAGTAGTACATACACATACATGTATGGACTGGCAATGGGGTCACTAGTGCACATCAATGCACTCTGGCAATGGGGTCACTAGTGCACATCAATGCACTAGTGACCTCACTACCAGTCTATACTTCTCATTATCTTGAGGTTACTAACCTTTCACTAAGATGCTCCGAGAAGGCAACGAAATCTCGAAGAGCGAGGTAGAGCATGAAGAGGGCTGTACTCCTCTGGCTGTACTCTTCCCCTTCGACATCATCCAATGAATGATTAGAATGGATGGAACTTGACAAACACTTGGCGACATCAACCATCAGCTGAATGGGCAAGGAACAAATAATCATTAGAATACCGACCCAAATAGTGACTTAACCCAGTGAGACCCATTGAGAAAGAACCAGGAGAATGCAGGGCTTAACTAGTGGAAGAAGCAGATACATACCACTAGCCCTATTGAGGTATGGCGTACACTAAAGGAGTGCACTGTTTGGTTTGGGTGTATACATGTACAGACAAATTTACCCAAACCTAATAGAGTCATAGTGCTGTGTCCACCATATCTCAAAAAGGCTTATGGGACATGATGTTTGGTAAATTGATATCAATCATGTGACACACTTGTCTGGCAAAATGGCGACACAAATTAAGCATCTTTTCAAAATTTTGAATGGTCGATCTAAATATCTGTTTTGTCATAAAGGCCTTATGTGAGTAAAGTGGCCATACTCATCTGTTAACCATCCTACTATCGCCATGTTTCTTGATGACAACCAATTACCCATACCTCACTATGCCAAAACAGTTACATTTTAAGGCACATTCATTCTGATGGAGAAGTATAGTAAAAAAAAAAAAAAAAAAAAAGTCTTTGAGAAAGACTCAGCTAGGGTTGAAACGTCAGGCCAGTAAAAACTATATTTGCATATAAAAGATGAGAAAAACAGAAGTGAAAACATTTTTCTAAAACATCTCGTTATAATTGACTTACTATTCTAGCCAATTCTTGATACACAATGTCAAAGTATTGGATCTCCAGCACAGATTGATACGTCTTATGGACAAAGTTGAGAAGGCGTTGTGCTTGAGTGTTGATAGCGTTAGTCAGACTAGTCAGGGTCGTGATGGTCTCAGTACCATCGTCTTGACTGACTATCTCATCATGCTTCTTCCTGTACCAGTTACAGATGTCCTCCTGAAAGTTTAACATGGTGTGTTAGATTGAAAACTAAATTAAGCTGTGGGTTCCAATCCCTACTGAGTAATAGGCGTGTGAATTCTATCAACAGAACTCAGGAAGGTACTGAGTATTATAGTGCATCATCACGTATTGAAGTATAGGATGCCCTTAGCAACACCTTAGCAATGGCCGTAGCCATAGATGTAGCTATAGCCATAGATGTAGTTGTAGCCAAAGCTGTAGCCATAGTCATAGCCGAAGCTGTAGCTGTAGTCGTAGCTGTATCCGTAGCTGTAACTTTAGCTGTTGCAATCCACATATTTACCCATATATATTTGTTTTGCAGTAGCAGCATGTGTGCATCTATTTGCCAGGTAAATTATATTCTTTTGAGAACCGAGGTTTCAGTGTAGAGTCAGTCACTGCTCTAATCGGTTCTCCTGAAAGTATTTATCCCTTTAGAGATACATCAAATCTTCAGTGAGACTCGTCCACATTACCTTGATTGCATCAATGATGACACCTTGGCAACTTGGCTGAAATAGAGCATTACGCTCAGCAAATTCCATGTCATTTATTTGAGCAAGACATCTGCAGACAAGGTGAACAAAAGAAAACATTGAGGCTTCAGTCTCCCACCATCAATTAAATAAAGAAAACAAACAGTCATTTTGTTGTCAATGCATTTTTGGTATGACTTGTGCGCCATCTTGTTCAATTGGGCAGATTTGCTTACTTTGACACTCGTTTCCGTCTGCGATTGGCACATAAACTTCCCCATAACCTTTGGCGTGAAGTTGCAAAAGCTACTTTAATAAGCACCCTCTACATGTAGGTAACATGCGCCAGCTTGTTCGAGGGGCAGATTTGCTTACTTTGAACACTCAGTGCCGTCTGCAACTCGGCACTCGAACCTTTGGGACGCATCCGTGAAGTTCACGCACAAAGACGTGAAGGGTAATAGAGGTATGAAATAAACCTGTTCCTAGGTAGATGGCGGATATAAGCGTGAAAGTATAAATCATAAATTTAGGCTGTGTCCGAAACGGCAACTTAGGCAACAGCTACAGCTAGATCAGTGGGTCAGTCAGTGATGGAGAATAGGCACCATATAGCCATTAGCTGAAGCCAATGTCAGCGTTTCAGACACAGTGTTATAGCTTACAGTAGAAGATACTGGAGCCTCCTTATTGCTGGTTTGTTGGTTGGTGGGAACATATCTTGTTGTCTCTTCAACATGTCTATGCCATATGTGATGAAGCTCTGGAAAGACTTCTGTAGATACTGCTCCTATTACCAGAATCAGAAGAATCAAGATGAATGTTTATTTATTATATTTTTTTAAATTTTTATTTCATGAGATATCGCCCAACATCAAAAGGCCTAGTGACCACCTCAAGGTGAGGGCTACACTTCAGTGAATCAGGGGCTTGTTGTCAACTACTCCTGGGGCAGAAACAGAGTTACCCCCTTCACAGTCTGTAAGGATGTAGGCAAGGGTATCATCCACTAGGAGCCTGGCTGGTAGAACAGAATGCACTACCTTCCCAACTTGTTACGAAGCTATTATGCTGAGCACGATGCTTAACTATAAATGCTTCCCTTCACCCAGGGGTATAAATGTGTACCTGTAAGGGTATAGAGGTTGATGTTGTGTTTGAAAAAGCCTTTGGAGTGCTACGGCAGCCCAGGCTTTATACTCTCCAGAGAGCTGAGGAAGATTACAGGAATATTATGGACCCAGTCAACAGGGCACTAATGTAAAGCGTGTTGATACGGTAATTGTAAAATGTGCTATACAAGAATTAGTATTAATATTATCATTGTCATTGTTATTTGTTTATTCACACCATATTGCAGCCAGAAGGCTGAATTGCACAGTGGTTACAGTTGGTAATTATCAATACACAGAAGGAAATACAAAATTACAAAGACTACAAAAAAAGCAGGCATTATTACTAACGGTTAAATCCTGCAGCTTACCTCATCTGCTGACAATGCATAAGGAGTCCAGGATTGTCGTAGCGTCTCTCCATATGTAAAGAAGGATTTAAAGTCTATCACACACATGGTGCATTCTTGACTGTAAGCTAACCATCGGCTACAAAAAAAAAAAAAAAACCCTCACAGCTACTTAAAAAAATTGTAAAAAAAAGGTGTAATTTTTTTTCCGAAATGCATGTGGGTTTGTAGGGTCATACTTCGGTAATGACTCTGAAAAAACCCCGGTGTAATATTTATCTGAAAGCTTTTTTTATGAAGATTCATGTGTACAAAATCAAGTCAAGTACAAATCAAGATAAATTTGTTATGACACGCGCACATGGGAATACAAACAAATATAGCACGTCTGCACCCCCATATCCAACTCAGCCTTCGGCCTCGTTGGATATGGGCAGACAAGAGCTATATTTTTCCGTATTCCAGTCGCGCTTGTGTGATAACTTATATTGTCATGTTACCCTGTGTGGTACAGCAATGTTACAAGTTTTATATACACCACACACATAGACCCTTGTCTGTAGATTGGTGGACTATGAGTCATGTGTTATACTTTATTGCCATGTATACTGTTCCGACACTCCGACATTTAATATAGAAGTACAATATTAATCAATATAAACCCCTAGGAAGCTTCACAGCTGTGAAATGCTATGGACCCCTTGCATGACGCGAAACGCTACAGGGACATTGAGGTCACATGCACGTTTTTACGCACAAAAAAACAGCTATCGTCCAATCATTTGCCTCATTTGACCCCATTGAGAGCATTTTTTTTTTAGCGTTCTACGTCACATTCAAGGGGTCTATTGGCAAACCCTGTGCAAGGTCTAATAAAACTCACCATAGTGATTGATGTAAGGCTGATATCTCGTACTGCACGGCGTGTTGTTGTAGAATCGTCATTGCTTTGGACGGTAACTCACCGTCCCACGCACCCAGCTGATCTAGTCTGGCTACCTCATGATGTACAATGTGAAGCCATAAGACACGGTGAACCGTCTGTGGGCTCAAGACCTGATAGGACTGATTGGCTCTCTGAAGGAGTAAACAGAGTCAAGCTGTATTTAAGATGGGATTTGAGGTTATGGTGAGGTATCCATATGTATTTGGTTTGCGGCAACACCATTTGTGTATCTACTTGTCAGGTAGATTTTTTATTTTTTTTTGCTTTATATTCTACTACCGCTGGGTATGGTGAGGTTTCAAGATGTTTTTGGTTTGCCTTAACACCATGTGTGTATTTACTTGCCAGGTAGATTTTGTTCTTTGTTTGCTTTATATTCTACTACCGAGAGGTATAGTGACGTTTCAATATATTTTTCGTTTGCACAAACACCATTTGTGTATTTACTTGCCAGGTAGATTTTGTTCTTTTTTTTTGCTTTATATTCTACTACCGCGGAGTAGATTTTCAGAACTTGGGAGACTTCTCAATTCTAAAAAGAAAGCCCTGCTTTTAACTAAAGTGTATTTTAACCTATAACAAAGTTTCCATTCCAGTAAAGTTAACTTAACGTCTGATGATCACTTCCTTTAAAACGTAGGAGTTTGCGCCCAATACAAAGGCAGCGTGCCCCTTTAAGGCTGGGGCATCGAGACCCCTTTCCTTGACCCAACTCACCTGTAAAGACATCTTGAGTTTGAGCGTAATCTCTCCACAAGCCTTGGAGCGGTGTGACTTGCTGACCAATGGGTACATCCCGCTCAAACCCCAACTAGGAATGGTCTAGGGAAAGACAAATTTAATATGCTCAATTATAAGGGGAGGGTGTACCTTTGGTTACTGTTTCAAAATTGAACAACCGCAAAAATTAGTTGTTAACATGGTAACGAAGCACTGCAGCTGTTGATAATGTATAACAATTCCTGTTTCATGCATGAAAAGTTTCTCAGACTGTATATATTCCAATTATGAACTATTCTTTAACACAGTGGTCATTTGCCCACTCCCATCCCTTAGCTTAAAGGATCTTAGCTTAAAGGGTTTGTGTACTTTTTGTAGGACACAAAACGCAATGTCCACAGATTTACATTAAACTGACAGTTTGAAGATAATGATAGTAGAAAGCTTCCCTTAAAATATAACTTACTGAGGTGCTGTAGTTTTTGAGAAATGAGCAAAACAATGTCACAAAAATAGTTTTTGTCTCTGGAGTCGAACATTATTTTTGCATGTACAGCTGATTTACCAGTAGTGGTATTTACGCGTCTCAACTGTAAACATGGACAAAAACTTAATCTACGAAAGGTATGAAAACCCTTATAACTATTACTCACATCTAGTTTGATATTGACGCAACCTATGAAGTCATCCGGGTTACTGCCACCGAGCCGTGTAGACTGAATCACTTCCTTCAATAATCTGTGTTCAATAAATCAACAAAATAGTGGAATTTGGGTAAATTTACAATCCTGTCATATTACATTTTTTATTCACCCATTATTCACTATTCCCTCTTAAATGTCTTTTTTATAGTGGCTTATTCTTTGTACTTTTTACAAATTTCATTATTTGTTAATCTGTGATGTATCAGCCTTCAAGCTGTTTTTATCGTAATTGATTTTAAATAAACCATTTCAATTAGTTCAATTCAATGACAATTTGTTTCAAGAAAAGATCAGAGAATAAGGAATCAACTGTTGCAAACTGTGGCGTGTTGTGGCTGAGCAGATAAGAACACCGGACTCGAGTTCTGGAGTTTCTGATCAGCAGAGTGTGGGTTCAAACCCCAATCGTGACACTTAATCATTATTACTGCATCCTTCAGATTGGGCATAAAGCAATAGGTCCTGTGTGTTGTGTAATGCATCTAAAAGAACCCAGTGCACTTATCGTAAAGAGAACAAGTTTGCCCCGGTGTTGCTGGTTTGATCGGTCTTGTGGTATAGACAATAGACCGATTCCATTAGGCTCCACCCACGACGCACGTGTGTGCAAGAACACGTGGGGCTCTCCTTGCTTTCTGCACAACTCTGCCGCGCGCGCCAAGCATCCGCGCACGCATGTCGGACTAATTTGTTGGATCTTTGTTGGGTTGTGATTGGTCAATACGCAATGGGGCTGAGCTTAATGGATCGGTCTATTGCTCTAGAAATGCGAAGGTCATTGGTTCAAATCTCACCTTATCATTTGCTAGTGGACTTTTGTTTTACAAAACTTGGGAAAGTACTGAGAACAGTGCTTCATACACATCGATGTAAGATCAAAAACAATTAACATTCTTTATCTCCGATGCAAATTTAACATTGATCTGGAGTTTACAATAAACCAACATGCAGAAGAATTCATTGAGTATGTAGCATGCACTGATTGGCACCCGAACAAACATGCAGAATTACACACACAAAACCAGAAAAATGTCGGGGAAAAAACTAAACATGGAAACAAACAGTATTAACACCACTTCTTTTACAAAATAAAATTCTTTGTAATGAGTTCCAAGTGACAAATCAACTCACCAGAATGTTAGGAAAGGCTGCTGTACAAAATCAAGATGAGAATTATTCAAAATCCAAAGTGTACTGCAATGCACCGTATTTTTGACTGAGTAAGGGCGCTCTCAAACATATTTGTATCACTTCTGGGGGTATATTCGTTCGTACCCAAAACAGTTATTAAAGACTGATACACATTACCACGACAGACATCATATTCATCATGGACAATAAGACCTTTTATCCAATTATTAAGCAACTTAAAACTGCGGCACAACAAAAATGACAAAACGCCTATTATAAAATTTGTGATAAAAATACTATTGAAAGCGCCCTCACACGCGGTCAGAAATATGGCTTATTGATTCTGTTTTTCATATTCCCTACATTTCCTATATTTCCTAAATTACAGCACGGTCATTCCGACTCAATTCAACAAGCTTTTGGAACTAACCATCACAGATTGAAATGAAATTCGGTGTGCTGGATGGACTTCCTGAGAAGCCCCCAGAAACCCAATTTTGATTTAATTCAGTGCTCACATGAACTCCAAATGGACAATGTATTTGTATGGGTTAGAATTTTTAAAATAGGTTTTTGATTTAAAGCATGCATGCGCGCCATCGACCACCATATCTCATCCAATGAAACCCCTGAATTCTAATACCAGTGCCTCCTTCATCATGACAACTACAGACAAATTACCATTCAAGGTGTTCCAAATCTAAGTTCACATATAATGGACAGTAAATTGTGAAACTGAATCCTCTTCTCACAGTTGTTAAAGGAACTGGACACTTTTGGTAATTGTCAAAGACCAGTACTCTCACTTGGTGTATCCCAACATAATGCGTTTATAAAATAACCAATCTGTGAACATTAATTGAACATTTGTGAACAATCTGTGAACATTTGGATTCAGTTAATCAGGGAATTTGCAAGAGAATAATGCAAGACAAAACACCCAAGTGCCGCAACATTGTGTGTACTAGATGCATTATCAGGCTTGAAGTCTTCTAGTATTTGACTGAGAATCACCATTGAATTTACCTCTTGACTCCCTTGATACCTTGTACTTCACCAGACTTCTTCACCACCTCCAAGACTGAAGTTTCCTCATCATGGTCCCTAAAAACAGAATGGAGTGTTCCAAATATGGTGTTGTTATTTATGATAGCTGGATCATTTTACTACACCTTTTAAGGTACATCGTGAGTTTACCAAGTTATATTTTTTTAAGTACTTAAGAGTCTTAAAGGCAGGGTATACTTTTGATAATTGTCAAAGACCAGAATCCTCACTTGGTGTATCACAACACATGCATAAGTTAACAAACTGTGAAAGTTTGGGCGCAATTGGTCATCAAAGTTGCAAGAAAATAATGCAAGAAAAACACCCTTGTTGCATATAATTGTGTGCTCTCTGATGCATTTCTAAAACTTAACTATTTGGACCAAAGAGTGCCTGTAGTCTAGAGAGCAAGGAACTCATGAGGTCGCAGAAGTTAGTTAACAGTATGCTACCATGTTCACCTCATGTAATGTAAACAACTCTACCATCAAAGATGGCGTAACCCCAAAACAAACTCAACACTAGAAGGTGCACTTCTATTTAACCAAGGACACAACAGTATCGCTTTCTCTAAAACTAAATAACTTCACATGGGTCGTTGAATGAAGTAGTACTGGCTAAATAATACAGTATATGTAGGATTTGAAACTTTGCATAGTGGAAATAAGATATAGAAGAGTTTGCGGTAACACCATGTAATAACAATCTCTAAATGAGTTGGGGTGGTTCTGAGTTAATCCAACGGTTCTGTTCAGAATCACCCCAACTCATTTAGAGATTGTTATTACATGGTGTTACCGCAAACTCTTCTATAATACAGTATATACAAAACAAAACACTGACTTACCAAACATCTAAATGGAACCATCCGTTTGCTTTAGAACAATCTAGATGACTGGAATAAAATCAACAATGGTAAGAAATGTCAATAAGTATGATATGAGAAGACGGCTTATACGTATGAAAACCAACTGTTAATGTAACAAACTTTGCAACTAATATCAATAAAAGTAATATGAATTTGTATTGACCCATTTCACCTGACGTCATCAGCAAAGAAATCTTGAATTCTATAGACGATGTGACCTCTGGCGTCACACGAAAACCATAACATGATTCGCGCGCATACCGCCAGGCAAAACCTTTGTGTTTTGGCAGCCAGCTAGAAAGAGTATACGCAATCATACTGTGACTGCGCAACTCAGTGCCCGGCGAAACATGACGTATAGAGTGTTTTGTCAACAGAGGGAGGTTTGAACGTAGGTCACATCGTCTTAACTGGTAGGCAATTTCACTGTGAGTTTTTATATTAACTCTATGCTGCCATTATGCAGTGAAAGTAGGCATTTTAGGCAATGTGGCATTAATACACGTAAACCTAACTGCCCACCAACATGGTCAGCGTGGCATTGGTCGCCGCGTGTGACGCGCGTGCAAGGGGTCAATAGCGCCTTTACTAAAAAGACCAAAGTGCTGAAATGAGACCATTTTTACACATGTATCAATGATCAGCCAGCTACTTACTTGAATTACAGCACTTACATGAAATACAATAATGATTTAAAAAACAAATAATGAGTCTTTATAATGTGCTTTGGTGAGAACAATTAGTTAAAGGTTGGCATGTTCAATTCGGCTCAGCTTTGCCATGTTGAATGCAATATGCCAACTTTCAACTAATTTAAAATGTTATCTATATTGAATGAATGCAAAACATTGATTATTTGTTTTATAAAACATCAGTAAAGTATAACCCTCATCATTTGGAACAAAAAATCACAACAATTTACTAATGTTTTTCGCCATTTTCACTCTCAACTCTCACAAATTCAACGTCAAAATTACCAAGTTGACTTACAATCTGAAGTTCTCATTCCACTTTGGGTTCAGCTGTTCCTTAATGATGGTGGTTGACTGTAGATCCTGAGCGCTATGGTGTTGATGTTTATCTTTGTCTTTACTGTGATGAGGTGGACATTTGACATTAGGTGTTTTGGGAGCAGTGACAAAGGGCTTCTTTGAGTCACCATTAGGTAGGATTCCCATCACACAGAATGGATCACTCAACCCTGTCAAGAATTCAATTATAGTATATCTTGTTAAAATTGCATCGGGATAAAGAATCATATGTGACCCGCTACGTGAAAATGAGTCAGATGTCGCCCAATGCGTTATTAAATAATGGACAGTTTAATGTGAAAAAATAAAATAAAATAAAAAACATTTTTTTTTTTTTTTTTTTACTTTTTAAGATCTATATTTGCATGGTTAACCTTTAGAACCTTACTTTTAAGCAATAAAGCTATAAATACAACAATTTTGTGATCATACTTACGTCTAATTTGTACCTTTTTGCATGAAATGGTAGTTTAAAACATCACTTTACTTATAATAATAATAATACCTAAGTCTTATATAGCGCACGTATCTACCAAACAAGGTACTCAAGGCGCTGAGTATATACAAACTTCCAGGTTATTACAGTGATGAGTTCTGAGACCCAATTATTTAGCACCTTATAAGGGTTTACAAAGTGCTACGGTGTATAATAGCAGCCACAACCAGGAACACCGGGGCGTACCCCTTCCCTTTTCGATAAGTGCACTGGGTTCTTTTACATGCGTTACACAACACATGGGACCAACGGCTTTACATCCGATCCGAAAGACGAAGCAATGGTTAAGTGTCTTGCAGCAAGTTGCTTAAGGACACAAGTGTCACGGCTGGGGATTCGAACCCACACTCTGCTGATCACAAACACTAGCTCGGCCACGACACTTCCAATACTTGTAACTTGTTTTTCAGAAAAATTGTGTATTGGCTAATTACGGAAGTAACTCAGCGACGCGATACACCCCAAAGCTAAGACATATACCAAATTACTGCTGTTCTTTTCAGCCATGCATATAACTCATCCTTGAAATTGTCAACATCTGACTCATTTCCACGTAGTGGGTCACATATTTGGTTTTGCTCCCTAAAAATAAAAAAAATCTACTCTGCGGTGGTACATGTAGCAGACAGTTCTCTAAAGAACACACAATTTACCTGGCAAGGCAAGTAGACACACACACACATGGTGTTACCACATACCAAATATACATTGATACCTCAAAATGCAATGGGTAAAATTCCACTTACCATTGATGTCTTTCCCAACCAGATGGCTTGCTTCAATGACCGTAACAAGAAGAATGTTATCAGGATGCTGTACAAAACAACACAGAAATAAAATAAGTACCTCATATTGTCAAAATAGCGAGACTGCCAACATAAAGCTCAGTTGTTAGAAAGCCGGTGTGGCGGTTTCAACTTTCCCCTGTGTTCAGAATTCCGAATGGCCAAATATGGTAGCATTACGTCATGCGATGCCTGCACAGCAAGCGAAAGTAGTCCATTCATAGTGCCGTATTGAGTCATCCGTTACCCTCCGGTAGCTGTCAATGCGGCGTCCACGAGTCGAGTACAACTAGTGGCAAACGCGTGGATCGTATGAGTTGTTTTATATGCAAGCAGAGTATGACCTGCCTAAAGTTGTACCCATGTGTGTACATGTAAAGAGTGGGGCAAGAGATTATGTGACTACACAGAAAAGAATCGTAATAAAATTAATTTGGGGTCACTGCTGAGAGAACTACAGTACTCTCCAATACTCTCCAGGGTACTCGTGGTGGTATCTGACAGGTCACCCGGAAAACTGAACACGCTGGAAAGCTAAAACCGTTCGAACAACATGATGATATGTCCGACTACGTCACCCGGAAAACTGAACACAGCGGAAGACTGAAACCGCCACACTGGCACGAATCAAAGGTTGTTTGTTCAAATCCCACTCTAGTCAATTTTTCCTTGTTCAAACCTCAAATCATTTAGTTTTATGAGCCTTACACCATCCATACATCATGGACAACAGGCGTGCCACGGTCAAGTGATTGAGAGCACCTGAGTCAAGATCTGTTTTTTTTCTGATCAGCAGAGTGTGGGTTCCAGTCCTGGTCATGGTACTTGTGTCCTTGAGAAAGATACTCTACCATCTTCACGTAAAAGAACACAGAACCCCAAATGTGGAAGAGCAGGGATTAACCCTGGTGTTTCTGGTTCACATAGCAAGCACCCTTGTTTACAAGTTTCCTCAGGCTTGCCCGCTTGGTTCCATTTATATACCAGAAATTAATAACAATAATAAGTTATAATAAACAATCTTACTGTCTCTTTGCTGACTGTTAACACCATGCTGTTATGTTCATTGATGGACACATGTGAGTTGAACATCTGGAAGAAATGCAGACAAATAAAAAAGGTAATAGCCTCAACTAATTTGTTGCTATTTTCCTCCTTTCACCTCAACTTATTTTTTAATTTTTTATCTCAACTAGTTCTAGTTTTCTATCTGTGACCTTCAATCATTTAATTGTTTTTATATGTTCTATATCTTCCATGTTTTATAACAAGAAGGCATTTATGGAAGGGAATAAAAGAGTAATGACATGTCTTTATTAGCCATTAGAAACCTTGCCGGGTCGTAGCTGTGCGTGACCCTGCTGGTTTTAAACGACCATTTAAAAACTTGTCTGCCACTCTTTGATCCCTTAATATAAGCATTGCCTACTCTATCAAAGTAAGAAAACAAGAGTTTAAAGACACTTGACACTATTGGTAATTGTCAAAGACCAGTCTTCTCACTTAGTGTATCTCAAGATATGCACAAAATAATAAAAATTTGAGCTCAATTGGTGGTCGAAAAAACACCATTGTCGCACAAAGTTGTGTGCTTCTAGATGCTTGATTTTGGGACCTCAAAATCTAATTCTCAGGTCTCAAAATCAAATTCGTGAAAATTACTTTCTTCTCGAAAAACTACGTCACTTCCGAAGGAGCCTTTTCTTAGAATGTTTTATACTATCATCCTCTCCCCTTTACTCATTACCAAGTAAGGTTTTATGCTAATAATTATTTTGAGTAATTACCAAAAGTGTCCACTGCCTTTAATTTTTGCGATCGCATGACTTACCTCATGAAGGTAGCTGTACAGTTCTTGCTCCGCTGGGAAGGGCTGATCCACGGACCCAAGACGGAAGTAAACAACAGACACCAAAATCCGATACAAATCAAGAATCTACAATCAAATAAAATAATAAATAGTTCAGTCTATGCTCCATCCATCTCAGCATTCCAACAGGTTGCCCTGCCAGCAATTAGAGTCCTACGACCTCTGGCTGGCTCTAGGATGCTGTAAACCCAGTCCTGCATAATGTATAGTGCACAACCTTTTTTTCCCCTTTTTATTTATTCTCTTCGCACCTTGCACCGTCAACCAATGACGTCACCAACGCACCATCTGGCAGTTTAGCTTCCCATGTGAGCTGTTTAGGGATTAAAGACTCAAGACTCAAGAGTTCAATGCATTATAATAACACTACTATCTAAGCATTTATATAAAGTAACTTTCTTACAGAGAAAAAGTTGCACAAACTATTTAAATACAACAATCATGTTACAACAGTCAGCAATTGACAATACAAAGGAATAAGAATGAAATAAATCGCCAGAACAAATCTGAAAAAGATGATGTTTTGAGTTTAGTATGAGTGAAATTGCATGACATTTCATACAGGGCCCAATTTCATAGAGCTGCTAAGCACAAAAACCTGCTTAGCATGACATTTCTTCCTTGGTAAAAACAGGATTACCAACCAAATTTCCATTTGTTGCATATTGCTTGTTACTGGTATTCAGCTGTTGTTTGCTTATCCTGATAATCATGTGGAAGTTTGGTTGGTAATCCTGTTTCTATCCAGGTAGAAATTCCATGCTAAGCAAATTTTTGTGCTTAGCAGCTCTATGAAATTGGGCCCTGGTCATTTGGGATACATATTATATAAAGACCGACTGGCTCTGTAAACTTGTGAATAAATAGCCCCATAACAAGCATATTATTCTGTTAAAGTTCCAAATGCATTGTGCAGGAAACTTTCAAATCAACAAATTCTTTGTTACTATTTACCACCCCCCCCCCTTTAAATTTTGGCCAGTCTGAAGCAAAGATTAATGAAAACGAACGTAGTAAATGTACAAGTAGTAGGTACCTCTTTTTTAGTTGGATGTGGCAAGTCTTTACAGGGATGATCAAGTCTGTTGTTCAAGATGTCTTCTTCCGATTGCTCATTCTCCTAACGAAACACACAAAACCTCAGAGAGTTTATTTTTAAGAAAACTATTTCAAAACTACTTCAACTTCAAACAAAACAATTGATACAAATTAGCGGTTGAACAAAGACAAATTGGCTGGAGTGGGACTTGAACCTGCGACCTCCAGATTAACATGCCAGTGCTCTTACCAACTGGGTATTTCAGTTCTATGTTGGGGTCTCCCTATCTTATGGTACAGGGAAAATTTTCCAAATCCTGCCACCTCTTTTACATTTGTTATGAAATAAAATAGTACCATACTCAAATGAGACATTCCTGTTGGTAAAAGCATGGAGGTAATTCTACCTCGGAGGTAATTCTACCTCCATGGTGTGCAAAAGATGTGGCAGAATACAGAAAAATTTCCAGGTAGAGCACCGGCACTTCCATACGGAAGTTTCAGGTTCAAGTTTCCCTCTAACAAATTTGTCTTTGTTCAACCCAAAGTTGTTGCAAAATTTATCCAGTTTCCCATGAGGTTTTAAATATACATGTACATGTACTTCTGCAAACTTTAGCCACCTACCTGGGATTTTGTCATGCTTTTATTCTTTAATGGGTCCTGTAGATCCTTCATGGTCATGTAAAATTAATCATAAGGAAAACTCAATCTGCCAATAAGTGGTCAGCAACCATGGTGGATACACTGTACCATGTACCATGCTGACTAGTGGTGCACTATGACATCACACATGGCTGCAGCTCCCACCATCAGCAGGTGCTGCTGTCAGCAGCCTGGCACCCCTCATACATGTATACCAGCTGCTGCCCAGCCAAGCATGAAAACAATAACAATCAAATTCAGCACCTTTGTTGCTAGGGAAGGCATACATTTGTCCATGGAGTATTAAGTCAGATCCCTCCACCCCCCATAAAAAAAGATAAACAATTTTTTTTCCACACCATGAACTACTGTTCTCAACAGGTTTTTTTTTGTTCACAACTGTGGTCTCGCATTGGACCAAGCTAGCTGTAAGCAAAATGAATAGAAATGAGAATGTCTGACTTGATTTGTTTTCTTCCTGTTTATTTAAATAAGATTTTAAAAATTAAATAAACATCACTCGATGTTTACATAGTTGGTTTATAAAAATCAAATTGTACTACCAATTTTTGTTGATTTTTGGCGCCATAAAAATGTCTTCTGATTGATTGATCGATTGATTAATAATGTGCACCCCAACACACACTATGGGGCCTCTGGATGAAATGGCATTCCAAAACTCAACGCAAGGTCAACAGAGCATGACTTTTTTCAACTACAACCATTTTATAATTAAAACTAAATTTTAAACCCATGCAGGCTTTGGCCTTTTTCGGTGACCGGCCAACAAAACCAGTAACCTTGTCATCTCACTGGTCCATCAGCTTATATTCATTAAGTCCATAATTTCAAATGAAGTATGAATGCTTTTACACACTGAACTAGTCAGCCGGACCACTTGGAGATAATTTTGAAAGGTCCTCATGTATTTAAACTGGCATTGGTCAGCGAACCAGTGTTAAAGGGAAGGTACATGTTTGGTAATTGTGAAAGACCAGTCCTTTCACTTGGTGTATCCCAACATAAGCATAAAACTACAAGCCTGTGAAAATTTGAGCTAAATTGGTCATCGAACAATGAGTTGCAAGAAAATTATGAGAGAAAAAACACCTTTGTCGGAGGAATTTGTGTGCTTTCAGATAGGAATAAAAGACTTCTGGCCAGAAGTCTTTTATTATTTTAGTGAGAAATTACCTCATTCTCAAAATCTATGCTACTTCAGAGGGAGTCGTTTCTCACATTGTTTTATACTACCAACAGCTCTCCAATGCTCGTTATGAAGTCAGTTTGAAGTTAATATTTGTTTTGAGTAATTACCAAACGTGTACCTTCCCTTTAGGGTTTCAGTACCTTTTGTATTTGGTCGGTATATGAATCCCTACTCACTGCGAATGAAGATGTATGAAATATATAATTTACCTGTAGAACAAGAAGTTACAGCTTCATTGGTCATCAAGTTTTAAAGAGAGAAAAAAAGTGAAATTCACAGAGCGATATTTGCAGGACAGTGATGTTATATACGTTATTATTTTAGTTTTTACCATTACTGGTATTACCAATACTGGTAAATACGCTTTACATGCTAAAAATAAATTCTCCTGAGACGAAATTTTTTTGACATTGTTTTACTCACACCTCAAAAACTACAGCACCTCAGCAAGTAAAATTTTAAGGGAAGCTTTCTACTATCATTATCTTCAAACTGTGTCAGTTTTAAAATATGAATCTGTGGAAATTTAGTTTTGTATCCTAAAAAAGTACCATTTATTTTTATTTTTTGGGGGTACCTTTTGTATTTTTGTACCTTTGAACCAGCTGGGGTCCATAAAAAAACTGTGGTTTCGGCCACCCAGTTAAAATGATAAATAATAAATGAATAAATAAATAGTGGAAGAACGCTTCCATGGATGAACAAAATTTCTTCATAATTAATCAGCAAAAAGTAACATGATCTTTTTCATTTGCTATCATGTTGACACACGTAAATACTATTTAATTTTTTTGTTATATGACTTTGGTTTATTTTTAGGCCAAGTTTTCCTTTGTGATGTTGTATTTGTTAAATTTCAACTATGCTACAAGTATTGTATAAAAAATGTAACCAATATTGTATATTTGAATGTAAATTCATCTCAATTCAGTTTAACCACTACTATGTTTAATTAAAAAAAAATCAGCAATGAACCATTAATATCATGTAATAACACTGGTCGTATACCAAAGCAGGTACTACCAGATTGTATCCAAACTACTCACAACAGGAACGGTTAACCAGGGGAAAATTTGGAATGGAATGTTTAAAGATGTATTGTGGACAAGTATGACAAATGTGAGGGTAGGTCTGTTACATAAGAAGGCACCACTTTTGGGAACAACAAGGGATCCTGAGAAAAACCCTTGAGATCTAAGGCTAGGGGGCGTAGCCAGACTCAAGGAACTACCAGCACAAAAGACAAATCATACTGATCTTTCCTTAGCATGCTGTGATAAAATGAAATTTTAGCAACTACCAAAGTGTTACTCATTTACAAACACATTACAAGTGATCAGAATTGTTTGTTCTTTTTATACCCAAGGATGTACTTTACCAACAACACCTTGTACAAACTCAGTAAACTACTTTCATGCATTGTTCTCTTGACTGGAATGTTAGCTTAAGATATTATTAGACTGATATGGGCCTTATGCTAAAAACAAGTAAACAAGTTCTTGTTTTATCAGTGTTGACATGGACCTTTGTGACTCATGCACTGTTTATAAAATTGATACTTGGGCCCGATTTCACAGAGTCGCTTAAGCAGAAAATATTACCAATTTGAGCAGGGTACCAATCACAGTCAAAGAGGGCACATAGTGACATGGTATTTTGGCTGGTAACCTTATGCTGAGCATTTGCTTATAGCTACTTGTTCTGCCCTACCTCCATGTTCTGCCTAAATCAAAAGCAGCCGTGTGAAATTTAGCTAGGATAACATTTTGGGTTAGAGAAGCATTTTGAGAAACATTTCACTTCAAAGTAGTGTGGTTATATAAAAAGATAGAAGTTGTTATGCCCCCAAATTTGAATCTGAGAAGCGTTACTGTCAGTAAGGCTTCTCAGATTGTGTATACCTCATAGGGCGTATTCTTCCCAAGTTGTAAATGCTCTTGATGTTCAGCTATCTTAAAAACACAACCACCTTTGGAAATTTGTATTGTTTTAAAGACACTGGACACTATTGGTAATTTGTCAAAGACCAGTCTTTTCACTTGGTGTATCTCAACATGCATAAAATAACAAACCTGTGAAAATTTCAGCTCAATTGGTCGTCGAAGTTGCGAGGTATTAATGAAAGAAAAATCTACCTTGTCGCACCATGGTCACACAAAGTTGTGTTTGTGCTTTCAGATGCTTGATTTCGAGACCTCAAATTCTAAATCTGAGGTCTCAAAATCAAATACGTGGAAAATTACTTCATTCTTGAAAAGTACGTCACTTCAGAGGGAGCTGTTTCTCACAATGTTTTATATTTAACTGACATACAGATCCTTGTCATTTGATTGGTGGAACTTACTTCACGTAACATTCACTATTACTCCCATCCGCACCGGCGATCAAAAAGACCTATATTCGCCCATGGGGAACAGCATTTCCCATTCAACAGTTAGGATCATCCTTGTTCCCAATGTTTTTGAGCACTACAGCGCCACCGCGCCGCTGCTAAAACGAAGGAGCACATGTGCAAAAGGTTGTGATTCGATTTGTGCATTGCTGCCGCTACCTGGCCAGCGCTATATGATTTTTGGTTGTCAGTAATTTGTGTGATTTTTCATAATGAAATACTTTTCAAATACATCAAATGACAAGGATCTATTTGTCAGTTGTATAAAACAAATATTGAGTGGCTTTAATTCGTGGAATGGAAGGAATATTATCGCTGGGTAAAATTTGGACTGTTCCATTTCACCTTGCTTCGCCTCGTGAAATGGAACAGTCCAAATTTTACCTTGCGATAATATTCCTCCCATTCCACTCTGAGCCACTCAATATTTGTATACCATAAACCTCTCCCCATTACTCGTTACCACAAAAGGTTTTATGCTAACAATTATTTTGAGTAATTACCAATAGTGATACATCTACATTATATTAGGATTAAAACAATCAAACAGTCAATAAAAAGAAGTAAACTTTGCCTTAAAGTTCATAAAAGCAGCTATGCTGAAACCAAATTACCTTTGAACTGCCAGCATTCTTCCTGAACTGTAAACTCTGTTGTTTTTTTGGCAAAGCGGAGAAATTCTCAAAGAAGTTTCCATCTGATTCTGAGACCCTGAGAACAAAGAATTTGAGACACATTAGAAGGTTCCTAGGTGTAGATTGGTAAACACCAAAGTTATAATATGACCATGCACTGCAGCTGGTGATAGTATTAAAAGGCTTTGGAAAATGTTGGTAGTTGTCTTCTCATATTTTCTCACGTGTAAAATAATGAGACTGTGAAAATGTGGGCTCAATTGGTCACTGAAGTTGCAATTGAAAATAATGCAAGAAAAAACACCATTGTCGCACCATTTTGTGTGCTTTCAGGATGCACAGTCAAAGGATTCAGGCCCGAAGTCTTTTTATTATTGAGTGAGAAATTATCTCTTTCTAAAAACCCGCATTACTTCAGAGCATGGAGGTAGAATTCTACCTCCATGTTCAGAGGGAGCAGTTTCTCACAATGTTTGAAACTATCGAGAGATCTCCATTGCTTGCTACCAAGTAAGGTTTTATGCTAGTAATTATTTTAAGTAATTACCAACAGTGTCCAGTGCATATTTTGAGAATAAAGGTCCCCTTCAGAGTAAAATAGTTTGGAAAACTTTTCACCCAAAATATTCAAAACTGAGAACCCAGTATACAATGAATTGTTTCTCAGATTTATAAGGGTTGATGTCTGCTTGGGAATGCATCCATTCAGTTGGTGACCCTTTGAGAATGCTGGGGGGCCAGAGAGATGCGGTTGGTACCAGACGTCAGGGGTATTTGACACTCATGTGAAAAAAAACATGTTAGGAAATGATTTCATCCAGCATGCATAGCAAAATATTTTTAATGAACAAAATTTGTGCATACTGAATGGTAAAATTGAGTAGCAAATGATGATTTTTGAATGACTGAAAGCAACTGACACATTTTGCGTATCATTTTGCTCTGCTATACAAGGGAAAACATTCACCACATGACAGTTTTTGCTGTTTTCTCAGCAAGCAGACTATAATTCAGCTGAAACTTCAGCGTCCTTTAAAATGCCTGTAACACGACATTACATTGAGAAAAAACAATTCAAACACCCATCCTTGAAAACAAAACAAACCATTTCCTTTACAGTCTGCACAACACATCAGACCTTTGAGCTTTATTCACATTTAAGTCTCATTTAAATGAAAAAGCACTTATTGCTGTTCCAAAGGACACTAAGATAGGATCTTTGCACACAAAGTAATACAACAAGGGTGTCTTCCCTTTCATTAATAATATATTCACGGCCTGTTACTTTATGCATGCTACGACACACCAAGTAAGAATACTACTCTTTGACAATAACCAAAGGTGTCCAGTGCCTTTAAAGACCCACTTCACTCCATCCTCAGTCAATGATTACATAAAAAAAGTTGTGTTGTGTAATTAACACCAGTGCTGTACATCATAATACTGATGACTCATGCTACAATGTATCTGGGAAAGGTACACAGTGTCCAGTTAGCCTTTTTGAGTTACGGAGGACACTGTTTAGTTAGGGTGCATACCAACAAATTGACCCAAAACTAATAGTGTTGTAGCATGGAGGAAGGACGCCTTTTTCCTCCCTCCATGGTTGTAGGGCTAGCATTGTGTCTGCCATATCTCAAAATGGCTTATTGGACTGACTTGACTACCAAAATGTTCTTGTACTAACACAAACATTTTTTCAGCAAAAATATCAGAATAAACTTAATCTTCAGTTAACACTTACAACCAAAGTTTCAGCAGGGTGAAATTGGATCCTACCAAGTAACGGTAGATCAACATCTAACAACTCGTGGACCATTTCTACTTTAAAACCATATTTCACTGGCCAAAGGGTGGTTAAAATACATCAGGACCAGTTAAAATTCTCTTCAATTCAAGTGGTCTGTGTTGTGATAGTGGACTACTTTATCCTGCTCATGTAAATATCGTACACCACTGTGTTATGTTATCTTGCCTTCTATTAAAGGAACACGTTGCCTTGGATCTGTCGAGTTGGTCTTTGAAAAGCGTGACTGTTTGTTATGAAATGCATATGGTTAGAAAGATGATTTAAAAGTAGACTACAATGATCTTCACAAATATGCCTCGAAATTGCGTGGTTTTCTTTTTACCTGGTCCAATAACACGGTCGGCCATTTATGGGAGTCAAAATTTTGACTCCCATAAATGGCCGACCGTGATAGTTCGCGACGTAAAACGAAAACCGTGCAATTTTGAGTGATACTTGTGTGGATCATTATATTCTACTTTTAAAACATCTTTCTAATCGTATACATTTCATAACAAACGGTTTCAAACGCTTTTTATAGACCAACTCGTCCAATCCAAGGCAACGTGTTCCTTTAAGTGGTCAGGAGCTAGGAAATCAACCATCGTAATCGCCTTAATTACTTCCTAGACACATATCACTTCAGTCTGGATGGCTAGTTCAGTGTTGAAAACAATCCTTGTTTTAAGGCATAGGGACTAAGGAAAAATCTGGGGGACTATACACTAGTGAAAAAAATTGTCCCACTGCTGGCTAGTCACTACAGAAGTTACTGGCAAACCCTGTCAGGCAATACTTACGTCAAATTAGAAAATCTGTTGAGAAATTCCTTAGACTCATCTCTGGATTCTTTCATAGCATTTACCATTGCTGGCTGGTGAGCTAGTGTGGCTGTAATGTTTTGAGCCATAATGGATAAGAAGAAAGTTTGTCTTTTGGGTCAGTGATCAAACGTTTGGAGTCTGAAGTAGAATAGTGAATTTAGGCTGGAATTGGCAGTCCATACATGTAGGTCTCAGGCTTAACTGTTATTCCGACTTTTGATCAGTGACCAAACTTGTCCGAAGTAGACTAATGAATTTAGGCTGGAAAAGGCAGCACATAGGCCTCAGAATTAGCAGGAACAGCGTCACTAAACAGTTGTGCAGCCGGCCTGGCCAATAATATTTTTAGTGGCCAAACGTTTTCCAAGTCCGAAGCAGAAACAAATGAAAACGGCTGGACTTTGCAGAGATGGCAGCACATAAGCCTCAGGCTTAGCAGGAACAGCGTCACTCAAAACAGTTTGTCCGCTGGCATCACGTATGGTGCATAAAGTATTGCACTGCTGGCTTGCTACGTGCTGATGAAATGCATCCTTAGTATGAAATATGGAATTCTGATGGCGAGAAATGATTCGACAGTGAGTTACAGTCTTCAGTCTTCAGTCAGAAATCCTGTTGCGGCAAGCAAGGTGAAGAAGAACTAAGTGAGAAACACCAAGTGTGAAAACTCGACGACCTAGTGCTCCCAACTTCCAGCTTCTGACAAGTCATGCCACCTTTTCAAAGATCATTGAACATGTGATCATGTGACACACGATATAGCCTACATTGCCAAAATTTGCAGTTAGTTAGTGTGACGCACTTCCTTAATTACAAATTTCCAGTTCCCACATCAAAAGTCAAACTCGTGGGTCGTTTCCTGCGGGAACAACCTGAACGTTTCCACTAAACATACCTAATGGCTTTACAAGCAGGATGTTCTTACCTAACAGTGTGTTTACTCAGCAAACAATTCCAGCAAATACAAACATAGACTTGTTTCAATCTTTATCTTAAAAGTTAGCCCATGGTGACCCAAGCTATTTAAAGTGTATTGACCTTCTTTTGGTAAACTTTTAACATGTTTTGCTGTATTTAATAATTGCAAGACCTTAATTTAAGAGGCCTAATAATAATCCTAGTGATGGATATTCACGCTATACATAAGAAGCCACTATTATTATCATATTTTGCATTAACGTATCAATGCGCTAGTGCCCTGGTCACTGAGTCAATAACATTCCTGTAATCTTTCTCAGATCCCCGGGGAGTATACAGCCTCGGGCTGCCGCAGCACTCCAAAGGCTCGTGCAAACAAAACATAATCAATCTCTACCCTCAGCAGGTACCTTTACACCACTCGGTGAAGAGAAACAATAAGTGAAGTGTCATGCTCAAGGTCAAGGGCACTAGTGTCATGACCAGGATTTGAACCCACACCCCAATCCACCATGCTCTAATCTAATCTGCTCGGCCATGACGACCTTGTGAACTTGTGGAACACCTTGGGAGGAGCTGGGCTGGGACAACATGTATCCAACGATCCAACCTATCAGGCTACCGCCACTGCCACAACTCCAATCAAGCCTGGACCCAATTTCGTAAAGCCTGTAAGCACAAAAACTTGCTAACTTTTTTTAAGCACAGAAAAGTATCGAGTATCGTTACCAGCCAAAATTACTTTAGGTTTACTTTGTTGTGACAATGTCACTGGTACCCCACTCAGTTTTTGCTTAGCAAAGAAAAAGATCGTCAAAATTGAGTGGGGCACCACCAGTCACAACAATGTAAACTTTAAAGTAATATTGGCAATACTTTCCTGTGTTTAGCGAGTTGTTGTGCTAATTTACAAAAATGGGCCCTGCAGCCGATTTCACAATACGCTAGGATTAATCTTATCTCAAGTAGGACGAGTAACTCGTCCTAACTTAGGATTAATCTTAAGGTATGCATGCTACAGTGTGCATTGTCTGGGACTCGTCCTTAAAGTCCTAAGATTAATCCTAAGTTAGGAAGAAATTGGTGAAATCGACTATTTCAATACACCAGACCTTTTGCTGTAGTGTTGACAGCTTGGTGTTTATTATCCCCTTGCTTGAGAGCTTGCCGAGTTCCCTTAGAGACAGGAAGATCATCTACAAACAAAACCTTACTCAATCAAGAGTCATACTCACCCTGATTTGGAATGTTTCATTTCCGAAACGGCGACTTTCAGGGTTTCTTGAAGAACTCTTTCTTCATCCTCTTCTTGAAGTACTGCCACAGCCACCGATTTCCTCCGACCCCGACTAAAACCGCCATTTAACTCACCGTGCCAACTACCAGCGAGATGAATTTGACTAGACTGACCTGTACCTCCTTTGCTCACAGTAGACATGTTGTTGTTGTACTCCATAGCCCAATCTGACGAAAACTTGTGTTCTGAGAAAGCATTTATCTAGACAAAATAAACAAAATCATCTTCCCTGAGCTCACATGATGGCCACAGTCCTGACAGTTCAGCCGCAAAATATGCCGGTACATCGTGTTCGAAGCAGTCATTTATTGTGTGAATACATTGTTAGAGTCTAGACCAGTTAGGCAATGTCTTTTGGATAGTTTATAAAATATAGTACAAGAATTACTGCGGCTTCCGGATAATCCCCATTCAGAAGTCACTTTCGCTTCCAAACTTTCCTTGCACTTCTTGCGGCACTTCAGTTCAGTTCAGACTTGCAGAATTCCCTGACGACACATGTGGAAAGTATCGTCGTCGTTGTCGTACACGTATCGATATTGACACTGACAATGTGTCTGAAAAAGTGTGAAAGTATGCAGCTAGCAGGGGCGGGCAGACCAAGCAAACAAAACAGAGAGAGTTACAAATCGTACATTATCACACACTGATGATGATGCTGTGTTGCTCGTTCGCGTGAGGAGAGTGGAATGAGACTATTTACAACGTTGGTGGCGCGCGATGCAATAATTTTTGGGTTCTTCAGTTACGGCCCTTTTCGAAACCACGGCTTCGTCTTTGAGCGCGTATACCTAAAGTACGCTAAAAATTGTTAAAACGGAGGGGTTTGGAAGTGTTTTTGTGCTGGGGTGGGTGGAGAGTGGGTGTGTCGGGGGGGGGGGGGCAGTCCCCGGGAGTATGCGCGACATCATACTTCATGCTGACAGCAAGATGACATTCGGTCCTTGTCACAGTGTCGTTACTGCTAAATAACAAGGCTCGTATTCATATAGCCTTGATCAAGGCGCTACAGCCAGCCGCGACCCGCAAAATCCCAGTCCCAATCACTGAATTCCACCAGCGCACCCCCATACATAACACAGTGCATATAATACGTGTACAGCGTATGTACACACCTATACCTACTGTTCATACACATTACCATCTATACTATTATAAGCGTAACCCGCGCCATCTTGGATTGAAAATTAGAAGGTCCAGTGGCATGGCATCTATGTGGAAATCAACACGGTTAAGTGTGTGGAATTCAATACGTTTGTGTGGTTTCAGACGTCGGGTTGCAAGTCTACAAAACCCTGACCCAAACTCCCACTTACAAGTCATCTGATTGGAGAAAGTTTGGGCAGCGACCGTGTGTCAACCACTGGACTTCCTAGAAATCTTTCTGACAGGCGACTCATTGGACAGTGTTTCGCAGATGGTTCTCCGGATTGGTTCACTATTGCCCCTTGCCCGCCCACCCGCCATTCGATCCGCCTTTTTTGGTCGGGTTACTTTCATGTTGTACTAAGCATGGTTCTCCGGATTGGTTCATTCATTGCCGCGCAGGGTCGAAAGGGGATCGAAGAGGCTGGGTGCCAGGACAAAACCGAAACAAATCTCACGAATTTGCATTGAATGAATGAAGTAACTCACAGATTGATGTTTCGCAGGCGACCATGTGTCAACCACTGGTCGATGTTACCAGACTTCCTAGAAATCCTTCTGACAGGTGACTCATTTGTTGAAAAGATTAAATGGAGAATACTTATAAAAAAGCATTCACTTCCAAACGGCATGAGAATTATCGTGATGGACAAGGATGGGATCAAACGGAAGCTTTATAATTTGGAAACATTGGGTAGGGCCGGCTATAGGTTGGAAGGTGTCTAAGGGAACTTTACAATTAATAACATTTTGGGGTTGGGGGGGGGGGGGGCCTTACACAGAGAGCCTAACCGTTCCTTACATTCTGGTCAGTGTATTGTGAGTGGTGCGTTGTCTGGTTTTGAGACAGACCACCTGTTGCTTGGTGAAGGAGGTCGCCGTGGGACCACTTTAGGTTGAAAGTGGGTGGCGACCTCGGACTTACAAAAATCTCCATACAGAAATTGCACTATTGATGCAAAACGTATCTTGCTGTTTTTAAACGATGGACACTATCTTTTGCCAGTAAACTCAAATGAGTACATGAATACTGTTTTAGAATACGGTCTGTTCATGGAGGTATAGTGTTGCAGTTTCAAAGTTTACCCCATCACGGAAGTTTGTGAAACTTATACACGTACGTCAAAGGCTGTTTTGAAGCTGTTAACAAGAACTTTGCATTATTGGTCAAAGTTGTTAAGCAAAACGACATTAAGTTTCCTTTTGAATAAGTCCATTCAAAAAATTGGTTAGAGCAGTGTGTCGGTCAGGTCTCAGAATGTACATTTTGCCAAATCCATTTTGTAGCCTAATTTAGCAATCGGCCCGTCGGGTTGGTTACTCTGGAGATAATATTAACAAAAGAGACCTCATGCGGCTGAATGGGGTACATTTTTAGGCGTTTGTCTATTGACCCAAACTGGACGTAACAAACCCTAAAAATAACTTTACATGCTTTCTGAAAGTGAAATAAGTTAGAGAAAATTAAGGAATGAGGATGAATTTATCGTTTTTATTTAGTTTGTACGATATAGGGTTCCAGGAGAGATATGGGATGTATGAAGGTTTGTTCCTAGAGCAGCGTGAACATGAACGCGGTCAGAAATTGTGTCGTTTGTCGTTAAAATTTCGCGAGATGCAATAAGCCCAAGTGACAATAAACAAAACACTTTTTTGACGTTCACGTTTAGTGCTCCCGTATAGTGCAGCCTATTGACCAGAAAGTTTACAAGACCAATTCAGATGAGAATAAACTAAAAAGAGGCCTACGCTCTTACCGCCCCCCGAAAAAAACCCAAAACAGTAGATAAATTAGATTTGTGGCACACAGCATGTTCCGAAAACTCGCTTTACTTATAGTGCTGTAGCAACGCTATGTATCGTGGGACGTGAAAATGTCATTTTTGACGATGTTTTTTAAAAAGGAAATGCAAGCATTATGAATGTATATTATTTTGTGGGGAAAGTTTTGGTAGTGTAGTACAAAAGAAACTTTAGTTATTGCTGGCTAATGGTCAGTTTCACCTATCAACGCTGATATGAAAAACGTGTAGCGTTAAGGAGGCCCAAAATATTAGACCCCTATAAGGCTCACGGGGGAGCCTTATAGTTTCTAGAAGTATGCATAAGGTCGTCGTCTAACCCAAAACGAGGTGGGCGCAGCCACTGCAAGTAGTGGCGGACGTGCAAAATAGCTTCATATTGGGTTAGAATTATGACGCCATGCATAAATATTGAGAGAGGCGTGTAACACCCTCTGACCCACATTACATTTCGAAATATTTGTGTAAAGGATTTTCATCATCTAGCGGGGTGCCGCGCGAATATGGTACACGTACGGTACATGAGTATTTTTAAAGTAGCGCCTTGATGGTTCTGTAACTGCCAAAATTTAGGGCGGAGCTCATTATGCTAATGTTTACTAACAATCCGGTCTCATTGGTTGTTGGTTGACCTATAAACTCTCGCTGCGATGTCAACCACAACGTTCTGCAAGCACGCGCACGTGCTCTCCTACGTAAACAACAAGCCTTGTGGCTGCTGTGCAAAAAAATTGCAATGGCGGCGGGCGCGAGGGAGAAATCCCTACCTTAAAACAAAGTTGTGTACTGTATATCAATGGTACGGTGTATAATTTGCAACAGTTCATCGTGGCACAGCTGCAGAAGCTTTCAACAAAATAAAACAACCAGTTTTAATGCACCAATCATGGATTTATAAACAAGAAGGAAGAAAATTAGACCATACATTGTGTGAAATGTGTTTGAGAAAGGTTCAAAAAGTATCAAGGTGTCATGGGTTTCCGGCAATGGCTACTTGGTTAGAATTCTTAGATGTTGGGCATACCCATCCCCTTGAAGCACAAACACTTAATAACATTACTGTTTTCCCCATGTCAGACCAGATGAGATAAGAAACCCAGCTGTTTATTTTGTCTAGACATATTATTCGTTACGTTTCTCGCGGTAATTCAAAGTTGGGGATCGAAAATAAATTATGTGTTGGTCGAAAACATACCAGACGGTAGAGATGGCGTGTTGCTTAACAACAACTACAAGTAAAGATCAATTTCATAAACTAACTCTTGCCATACTACTACACTACAACGTTACACTTATAGTAAAGCAGCTTCCCATTCAGGGACAAATCTACCAGCAACATTGTACTTATGATGCTAGTCTTCGTGCAATATAGAAACACAAGACATTACAACGGGGCCAAGGAACCCCTCCTCTCTTCGAAGTTGTTCGACACCGTACAGACCGAACGAGGCTTGTCCGGCTCACACCGGTGGCTGGCCCGTATACCGTCCGGCAGCGCATTCAGACCCATTATACATCATAGCGATTCCCACTCATGTCCATACAGCTAGCGTACAGCGTACACACACGCACACACAAGTCAATGGGAAACTACACAACCATACACAAGTCAATGGGAAACTACACAACCATACACAAGTCAATGGGAAACTACACAACCATACACAAGTCAATGGGAAACTACACAACCATACACATGTCAATGGGAAACTACACAACCATACACAAGTCAATGGGAAACTACACAACCATACACAAGTCACTGGGCACTTCACAACCATACACAAGTCAATGGGAATTGACACAACCATACACAAGTCAATGGGAAACTACACAACCATACACATGTCAATGGGAAACTACACAACCATACACCAGTCAATGGGAAACTACACAACCATACACAAGTCAATGGGAAACTACACAACCATACACAAGTCAATGGGAAACTACACAACCATACACAAGTCAATGGGACACTTCACAACCATACACAAGTCAATGGGAATTGACACAACCATACACCGGTCAATTGGAAACTATACAACCATACACAAGTCAATGGGAAACTACACAACCATACACAAGTCAATGGGAAACTACACAACCATACACAAGTCAATGGGAATTGACACAACCATACACCGGTCAATTGGAAACTATACAACCATACACAAGTCAATGGGAAACTACACAACCATACACAAGTCAATGGGAAACTACACAACCATACACAAGTCAATGGGAAACTACACAACCATACACAAGTCAATGGGAAACTACACAACCATACACAAGTCAATGGGAAACTACACAACCATACACAAGTCAATGGGAACTACACAACCATACACAAGTCAATGGGAAACTACACAACCATACACAAGTCAATGGGAAGCTACACAACCATACACATGTCAATGGGAAACTACACAACCATACACAAGCCAATGGGTAACTACACAACCATACACAAGTCACTGGGCACTTCACAAACATACACAAGTCAATGGGAATTGACACAACCATACACAAGTCAATGGGAAACTACACAACCATACACCAGTCAATGGGAAACTACACAACCATACACCAGTCAATGGGAAACAACACATACACAGCATCGAATTCAAGTTCTGGTGCGTTTTCACCGGAGTGTGGGTTCGAATCCCGGTCGTGACACTTGTGTCCTTGAGCAAGATACTTTACTATAATTGCTTCTCTTCACCCAGGGGAATAAATGGGTACCTGCGAGGGTAGAGGTTGATATTGTGAATGAAAAAGCCTTTGGAGCGATATAAACTGTTGCCCAGGTTGTATACTCCCAAGGGAGCTGAGAAACATTAAAAAAAGGGATGTTATTGGCCCTATGACCAGGGCACTAACGTAAAGCGCTTAGAGAATTAAGTGTTAGTTATTAGGCGCTATATAAATCGAAAGTTATTATTATTATTAAACTACACAACCATACACAAGTCAATGGGAAACTACACAACCATACACAAGTCAATGGGAAACTACACAACCATACACAAGTCAATGGGAAACTACACAACCATACACAAGTCAATGGGAAACTACACAACCATACACCAGTCAATGGGAAACTACACAACCATACACCAGTCAATGGGAAACTACTCAACCATACACCAGCCAATGGGAAACAACACATACACAGCATCGAATTCAAGTTCTGGTGCGTTTTCACCGGAGTGTGGGTTCGAATCCCGGTCGTGACACTTGTGTCCTTGAGCAAGATACTTTACGATAATCGCTTCTCTTCACCCAGGGGAATAAATGGGTACCTGCGAGGGTAGAGGTTGATATTGTGAATGAAAAAGCCTTGGGAGCGATATAAACTGATATAATATGTTATTATTATTATTAAGTCAATGGGAAACTACACAACCATAAACCAGTCAATGGGAAACTACACAACCATACACATGTCAAAGGGAAACTACACAACCATACACAAGTCAATGGGAAACTACACAACCATACACAAGTCAATGGGAAACTACACAACCATACACAAGTCAATGGGAAACTACACAACCATACACAAGTCAGTAGGACACTTTACAACCATACACATGACAATGGGAAACTACACAACCATACACAAGTCAATGGGAAACTACACAACCATACACAAGTCAGTAGGACACTTTACAACCATACACATGTCAATGGGAAACTACCAGCCATACACAAGTCAATGGGAAACTACACAACCATACACATGTCAATGGGAAACTACTAAACCATACACCAGTCAAAGGGAAACTACACAACCATACACAAGTCAATGGGAAACTACACAACCATACACAAGTCAATGGGAAACTACACAACCATACACAAGTCAATGGGAAACTACACAACCATACACAAGTCAATGGGACACTTCACAACCATACACAAGTCAATGGGAATTGACACAACCATACACCGGTCAATGGGCAACTATACAACCATACACAAGTCAATGGGAAACTACACAACCATACACAAGTCAAGGGGAAACTACACAACCATACACCAGTCAATGGGAAACTACACAACCATACACAAGTCAATGGGAAACTACACAACCATACACAAGTCAATGGGAAACTACACAACCATACACAAGTCAGTAGGACACTTTACAACCATACACATGACAATGGGAAACTACACAACCATACACAAGTCAATGGGAATCTACACAACCATACATAAGTCAGTAGGACACTTTACAACCATACACATGTCAATGGGAAACTACCAGCCATACACAAGTCAATGGGAAACTACACAACCATACACATGTCAATGGGAAACTACTAAACCATACACCAGTCAAAGGGAAACTACACAACCATACACAAGTCAATGGGAAACTACACAATCATACACAAGTCAATGGGAAACTACACAACCATACACAAGTCAATGGGAAACTACACAACCATACACAAGTCAATGGGACACTTCACAACCATACACAAGCCAATGGGAATTGACACAACCATACACCGGTCAATTGGAAACTATACAACCATACACAAGTCAATGGGAAACTACACAACCATACACAAGTCAATGGGAAACTACACAACCATACACAAGTCAATGGGAAACTACACAACCATACACAAGTCAATGGGAAACTACACAACCATACACAAGTCAATGGGAAACTACACAACCATACAAAAGTCAATGGGAAACTACACAACCATACACCAGTCAATGGGAAACTACACAACCATACACCAGTCAATGGGAAACTACACAACCATACACCAGTCAATGGGAAACAACACATACACAGCATCGAATTCAAGTTCTGGTGCGTTTTCACCAGAGTGTGGGTTCGAATCCCGGTCGTGACACTTGTGTCCTTGAGCAAGATACTTTACGATAATTGCTTCTCTTCACCCAGGGGAATAAATGGGTACCTGCGAGGGTAGAGGTTGATATTGTGAATGAAAAAGCCTTGGGAGCGATATAAACTGTTGCCCAGGTTGTATACTCCCAAGGGAGCTGAGAAACATTAAAAAAAGGGATGTTATTGGCCCTAAGACCAGGGCACTAATGTAAAGCGCTTAGAGAATTAAGTGTTAGTTATTAGGCGCTATATAAATCGAAAGTTATTATTATTATTATTAAACTACACAACCATACACAAGTCAATGGGAAACTACACAACCATACACAAGTCAATGGGAAACTACACAACCATACACAAGTCAATGGGACACTTCACAACCATACACAAGTCAATGGGAATTGACACAACCTTACACCGGTCAATGGTAAACTATACAACCATACACAAGTCAATGGGAAACTACACAACCATACACAAGTCAATGGGAAACTACACAACCATACACAAGTCAATGGGAAACTACACAACCATACACAAGTCAGTAGGACACTTTACAACCATACACATGACAATGGGAAACTACACAACCATACACAAGTCAATGGGAAACTACACAACCATACATAAGTCAGTAGGACACTTTACAACCATACACATGTCAATGGGAAACTACCAGCCATACACAAGTCAATGGGAAACTACACAACCATACACGTGTCAATAGGAAACTACACAATCATACACATTTCAATGGGAAACTACACAACCATACACAAGTTAATGGGAAACCACACAACCATACACATGTCAATGGGAAACTACACAACCATACACAAGTCACGGGGAAACTACACAACCATACACAAGTCAATGGGAAACTACACAACCATACACAAGTCAATGGGAAACTACACAACCATACACAAGTCAATGGGAAGCTACACAACCATTCACAAGTCAATGGGAAACTACACAACCGTACACAAGTCAATGGGAAACTACACAACCATACACAAGTCAATGGGAAACTACACAACCATACACAAGTCAATGGGAATTGACACAACCATACGCCAGTCAATGGGAAACTACACAACCATACACATGTCAATGGGAAACTACACAACCATACACCAGTCAATGGGAAACTACACAACCATACACATGTCAATGGGAAACTACACAACCATACACCAGTCAATGGGAAACTACACAACCATACACATGTCAATGGGAAACTACACAACAATACACCAGTCAATGGGAAACTACAGAACCATACACAAGTCAATGGGAAATGACACAACCATACACCGGTCAATGGAAAAACTATAAAACCATACACAAGTCAATGGGAAACTACAGAACCATACACCAGTCCATGGGAAACTACACAACCATACACAAGTCAATGGGAATTGACACAACCATACACCGGTCAATGGGAATTGACACAACCATACACCGGTCAATGGGAAACAACACAACCATACACAAGTCAATGGGAAACTACACCACCATACACAAGTCAATGGGAAACTACACAACCATACACAAGTCAATGGGAAACTACACAACAATACACCAGTCAATGGGAAACTACACAACCATACACAAGTCAATGGGAAACTACACAACCATACACAAGTCAATGGGAAACTACACAACCATACGCCAGTCAATGGGAAACTACACAACCATACACATGTCAATGGGAAACTAAACAACCATACACATGTCAATGGGAAACTACACAACCATACACAAGTCAATGGGAAACTACACAACCATACACATGTCAATGGGAAACTACACAACCATACACAAGTCAATGGGAAACTACACAACCATACACAAGTCACTGGGCACTTCACAACCATACACAAGTCAATGGGAATTGACACAACCATACACAAGTCAATGGGAAACTACACAACCATACACATGTCAATGGGAAACTACACAACCATACACCAGTCAATGGGAAACTACACAACCATACACAAGTCAATGGGAAACTACACAACCATACACAAGTCAATGGGAAACTACACAACCATACACAAGTCAATGGGACACTTCACAACCATACACAAGTCAATGGGAATTGACACAACCATACACCGGTCAATTGGAAACTATACAACCATACACAAGTCAATGGGAAACTACACAACCATACACAAGTCAATGGGAAACTACACAACCATACATAAGTCAATGGGAATTGACACAACCATACACCGGTCAATTGGAAACTATACAACCATACACAAGTCAATGGGAAACTACACAACCATACACAAGTCAATGGGAAACTACACAACCATACACAAGTCAATGGGAAACTACACAACCATACACAAGTCAATGGGAAACTACACAACCATACACAAGTCAATGGGAAACTACACAACCATACACAAGTCAATGGGAACTACACAACCATACACAAGTCAATGGGAAACTACACAACCATACACAAGTCAATGGGAAGCTACACAACCATACACATGTCAATGGGAAACTACACAACCATACACAAGCCAATGGGTAACTACACAACCATACACAAGTCACTGGGCACTTCACAAACATACACAAGTCAATGGGAATTGACACAACCATACACAAGTCAATGGGAAACTACACAACCATACACAAGTCAATGGGAAACTACACAACAATACACCAGTCAATGGGAAACTACACAACCATACACAAGTCAATGGGAAACTACACAACCATACACAAGTCAATGGGAAACTACACAACCATACGCCAGTCAATGGGAAACTACACAACCATACACATGTCAATGGGAAACTAAACAACCATACACATGTCAATGGGAAACTACACAACCATACACAAGTCAATGGGAAACTACACAACCATACACATGTCAATGGGAAACTACACAACCATACACAAGTCAATGGGAAACTACACAACCATACACAAGTCACTGGGCACTTCACAACCATACACAAGTCAATGGGAATTGACACAACCATACACAAGTCAATGGGAAACTACACAACCATACACATGTCAATGGGAAACTACACAACCATACACCAGTCAATGGGAAACTACACAACCATACACAAGTCAATGGGAAACTACACAACCATACACAAGTCAATGGGACACTTCACAACCATACACAAGTCAATGGGAATTGACACAACCATACACAAGTCAATGGGACACTTCACAACCATACACAAGTCAATGGGAATTGACACAACCATACACCGGTCAATTGGAAACTATACAACCATACACAAGTCAATGGGAAACTACACAACCATACACAAGTCAATGGGAAACTACACAACCATACACAAGTCAATGGGAATTGACACAACCATACACCGGTCAATTGGAAACTATACAACCATACACAAGTCAATGGGAAACTACACAACCATACACAAGTCAATGGGAAACTACACAACCATACACAAGTCAATGGGAAACTACACAACCATACACAAGTCAATGGGAAACTACACAACCATACACAAGTCAATGGGAAACTACACAACCATACACAAGTCAATGGGAACTACACAACCATACACAAGTCAATGGGAAACTACACAACCATACACAAGTCAATGGGAAGCTACACAACCATACACATGTCAATGGGAAACTACACAACCATACACAAGCCAATGGGTAACTACACAACCATACACAAGTCACTGGGCACTTCACAAACATACACAAGTCAATGGGAATTGACACAACCATACACAAGTCAATGGGAAACTACACAACCATACACCAGTCAATGGGAAACTACTCAACCATACACCAGCCAATGGGAAACAACACATACACAGCATCGAATTCAAGTTCTGGTGCGTTTTCACCGGAGTGTGGGTTCGAATCCCGGTCGTGACACTTGTGTCCTTGAGCAAGATACTTTACTATAATTGCTTCTCTTCACCCAGGGGAATAAATGGGTACCTGCGAGGGTAGAGGTTGATATTGTGAATGAAAAAGCCTTTGGAGCGATATAAACTGCTGCCCAGGTTGTATACTCCCAAGGGAGCTGAGAAACATTAAAAAAAGGGATGTTATTGGCCCTATGACCAGGGCACTAACATTGACACAACCATACACAAGTCAATGGGAAACTACACAACCATACACCAGTCAATGGGAAACTACTCAACCATACACCAGCCAATGGGAAACAACACATACACAGCATCGAATTCAAGTTCTGGTGCGTTTTCACCGGAGTGTGGGTTCGAATCCCGGTCGTGACACTTGTGTCCTTGAGCAAGATACTTTACTATAATTGCTTCTCTTCACCCAGGGGAATAAATGGGTACCTGCGAGGGTAGAGGTTGATATTGTGAATGAAAAAGCCTTTGGAGCGATATAAACTGTTGCCCAGGTTGTATACTCCCAAGGGAGCTGAGAAACATTAAAAAAAGGGATGTTATTGGCCCTATGACCAGGGCACTAACGTAAAGCGCTTAGAGAATTAAGTGTTAGTTATTAGGCGCTATATAAATCGAAAGTTATTATTATTATTAAACTACACAACCATACACAAGTCAATGGGAAACTACACAACCATACACAAGTCAATGGGAAACTACACAACCATACACAAGTCAATGGGAAACTACACAACCATACACAAGTCAATGGGAAACTACACAACCATACACCAGTCAATGGGAAACTACACAACCATACACCAGTCAATGGGAAACTACTCAACCATACACCAGCCAATGGGAAACAACACATACACAGCATCGAATTCAAGTTCTGGTGCGTTTTCACCGGAGTGTGGGTTCGAATCCCGGTCGTGACACTTGTGTCCTTGAGCAAGATACTTTACGATAATTGCTTCTCTTCACCCAGGGGAATAAATGGGTACCTGCGAGGGTAGAGGTTGATATTGTGAATGAAAAAGCCTTGGGAGCGATATAAACTGATATAATATGTTATTATTATTATTAAGTCAATGGGAAACTACACAACCATAAACCAGTCAATGGGAAACTACACAACCATACACATGTCAATGGGAAACTACACAACCATACACAAGTCAGTAGGACACTTTACAACCATACACATGACAATGGGAAACTACACAACCATACACAAGTCAATGGGAAACTAAACAACCATACACAAGTCAGTAGGACACTTTACAACCATACACATGTCAATGGGAAACTACCAGCCATACACAAGTCAATGGGAAACTACACAACCATACACATGTCAATGGGAAACTACTAAACCATACACCAGTCAAAGGGAAACTACACAACCATACACAAGTCAATGGGAAACTACACAACCATACACAAGTCAATGGGAAACTACACAACCATACACAAGTCAATGGGAAACTACACAACCATACACAAGTCAATGGGACACTTCACAACCATACACAAGTCAATGGGAATTGACACAACCATACACCGGTCAATGGGCAACTATACAACCATACACAAGTCAATGGGAAACTACACAACCATACACAAGTCAATGGGAAACTACACAACCATACACCAGTCAATGGGAAACTACACAACCATACACAAGTCAATGGGAAACTACACAACCATACACAAGTCAATGGGAAACTACACAACCATACACAAGTCAGTAGGACACTTTACAACCATACACATGACAATGGGAAACTACACAACCATACACAAGTCAATGGGAATCTACACAACCATACATAAGTCAGTAGGACACTTTACAACCATACACATGTCAATGGGAAACTACCAGCCATACACAAGTCAATGGGAAACTACACAACCATACACATGTCAATGGGAAACTACTAAACCATACACCAGTCAAAGGGAAACTACACAACCATACACAAGTCAATGGGAAACTACACAATCATACACAAGTCAATGGGAAACTACACAACCATACACAAGTCAATGGGAAACTACACAACCATACACAAGTCAATGGGACACTTCACAACCATACACAAGCCAATGGGAATTGACACAACCATACACCGGTCAATTGGAAACTATACAACCATACACAAGTCAATGGGAAACTACACAACCATACACAAGTCAATGGGAAACTACACAACCATACACAAGTCAATGGGAAACTACACAACCATACACAAGTCAATGGGAAACTACACAACCATACACAAGTCAATGGGAAACTACACAACCATACAAAAGTCAATGGGAAACTACACAACCATACACCAGTCAATGGGAAACTACACAACCATACACCAGTCAATGGGAAACTACACAACCATACACCAGTCAATGGGAAACAACACATACACAGCATCGAATTCAAGTTCTGGTGCGTTTTCACCAGAGTGTGGGTTCGAATCCCGGTCGTGACACTTGTGTCCTTGAGCAAGATACTTTACGATAATTGCTTCTCTTCACCCAGGGGAATAAATGGGTACCTGCGAGGGTAGAGGTTGATATTGTGAATGAAAAAGCCTTGGGAGCGATATAAACTGTTGCCCAGGTTGTATACTCCCAAGGGAGCTGAGAAACATTAAAAAAAGGGATGTTATTGGCCCTAAGACCAGGGCACTAATGTAAAGCGCTTAGAGAATTAAGTGTTAGTTATTAGGCGCTATATAAATCGAAAGTTATTATTATTATTATTAAACTACACAACCATACACAAGTCAATGGGAAACTACACAACCATACACAAGTCAATGGGAAACTACACAACCATACACAAGTCAATGGGACACTTCACAACCATACACAAGTCAATGGGAATTGACACAACCTTACACCGGTCAATGGGAAACTATACAACCATACACAAGTCAATGGGAAACTACACAACCATACACAAGTCAATGGGAAACTACACAACCATACACAAGTCAATGGGAAACTACACAACCATACACAAGTCAGTAGGACACTTTACAACCATACACATGACAATGGGAAACTACACAACCATACACAAGTCAATGGGAAACTACACAACCATACATAAGTCAGTAGGACACTTTACAACCATACACATGTCAATGGGAAACTACCAGCCATACACAAGTCAATGGGAAACTACACAACCATACACGTGTCAATAGGAAACTACACAATCATACACATTTCAATGGGAAACTACACAACCATACACAAGTTAATGGGAAACCACACAACCATACACATGTCAATGGGAAACTACACAACCATACACAAGTCACGGGGAAACTACACAACCATACACAAGTCAATGGGAAACTACACAACCATACACAAGTCAATGGGAAACTACACAACCATACACAAGTCAATGGGAAGCTACACAACCATTCACAAGTCAATGGGAAACTACACAACCGTACACAAGTCAATGGGAAACTACACAACCATACACAAGTCAATGGGAAACTACACAACCATACACAAGTCAATGGGAATTGACACAACCATACGCCAGTCAATGGGAAACTACACAACCATACACATGTCAATGGGAAACTACACAACCATACACCAGTCAATGGGAAACTACACAACCATACACATGTCAATGGGAAACTACACAACCATACACCAGTCAATGGGAAACTACACAACCATACACATGTCAATGGGAAACTACACAACAATACACCAGTCAATGGGAAACTACAGAACCATACACAAGTCAATGGGAAATGACACAACCATACACCGGTCAATGGAAAAACTATAAAACCATACACAAGTCAATGGGAAACTACAGAACCATACACCAGTCCATGGGAAACTACACAACCATACACAAGTCAATGGGAATTGACACAACCATACACCGGTCAATGGGAATTGACACAACCATACACCGGTCAATGGGAAACAACACAACCATACACAAGTCAATGGGAAACTACACCACCATACACAAGTCAATGGGAAACTACACAACCATACACAAGTCAATGGGAAACTACACAACAATACACCAGTCAATGGGAAACTACACAACCATACACAAGTCAATGGGAAACTACACAACCATACACAAGTCAATGGGAAACTACACAACCATACGCCAGTCAATGGGAAACTACACAACCATACACATGTCAATGGGAAACTAAACAACCATACACATGTCAATGGGAAACTACACAACCATACACATGTCAATGGGAAACTACACAACCATACACCGGTCAATGGGAAACAACACAACCATACACAAGTTGGGAAACTACACAACCATACACATGTCAATGTGAAACTACACAACAATACACCAGTCAATGGGAAACTTCACAACCATACACAAGTCAATGGGAAACTAGACAACCATACACCAGTCTATGGGAAACTACACAACCATACACAAGTCAATGGGAAACTACACAATCATACACAAGTCAATGGGAAACTACACAACCATACACAAGTCAATTGGAAAATACACAACCATACACAAGTCAATGGGAAACTACACAACCATACACATGTCAATGGGAAACTACACAACCATACACAAGTCTATGGGAAACTACACAACAATACACAAGTCAATGGGAAACTACACAACAACACACCAGTCAATGGGAAACTACACAACCATACACATTTCAATGGGAAACTACACAACCATACACAAGTCAATGGGAAACTAGCGCATTTAACGAATTTGCTAAACGAATCGGGCAAAGGCGTGCCCAATCTGCAAATTTGCGCTCTGTTTTGTACAAAGTCTGTACAAAAAATGATGATTCTGATAAACTACGTGCAATCTGAAGATTATGCAAAGTGTAGATTCCATTTTTTGTACACACAAGCTCGATTTGGCAATGCATTTGTTTTTCCGGGTCTGGCCCCAATGCGTGAGAAAATGGTTGCTGTGCGAGTGAGCGTGAGACAGAGCCCAAATGCGTGAGTCTCACGCCTTGGTAGGTATGCCATACACATGTTAATGGGAAACTACCAACCATACACAAGTAAAAGGGAAACTACACAACCACACACGAGTCAAAGGGAAACTACACAACCATACACAAGTCAATAGGAAACTACACAACAATACACCAGTCAATGGGAAACTACACAACCATACACAAGTCAATGGGAACCTACACAACCATACACATGTCAATGGGAAACTACACAACAATACACCAGTCAATGGGAAACTACACAACCATACACAAGTCAATGGGAAACTACACAACCATACACAAGTCAATGGGAAACTACACAACAATACACCAGTCAATGGGAAACTACACAACCATACACATGTCAACGGGAAACTACACAACAATACACCAGTCAATGGGAAACTACACAACCATACACAAGTCAATGGGAAATTACACAACCATACACAAGTCAATGGGAAACTACACAACCATACACAAGTCAAAGGGAAACTACACAACTATACACAAGTCAATGGGAATCTACACAACCATACGCCAGTCAATGGGAAACTACACAACCAAACACATGTCAATGGGAAACTACACAACCATACACCAGTCAATGGGAAACTACACAACCATACACAAGTCAATGGGAAACTACACAACCATACACAAGTCAATGGGAAACTACACAACCATACACAAGTCAATGGGAAACTACACAACCATACACAAGTCAATGGGAAACTACACAACCATACACAAGTCAATGGGAAACTACACAACCATACACAAGTCAATGGGAAACTACACAACCACACACAAGTCAATGGGAAACTACACAACAATACATCAGTCAATGGGAAACTACACAACCATACACATGTCAATGGGAAACTACACAACCATACACAAGTCAATGGGAAACTAGCGCATTTAACGAATTTGCTAAACGAATCGGGCAAAGACATGCCCAATCTGCAAATTTGCGCTCTGTTTTGTACAAAGTCTGTACAAAAAATGATGATTCTGATAAACTACGTGCAATCTGAAGATTATGCAAACATTGTAGATTGCATTTTTTGTACACACAAGCTCGATTTGGCAATGCATTTTTTTTCCCGGTCTGGCCCCAATGCGTGAGAAAATGGTTGCTGTGCGTGTGAGCGTGAGACAGAGCCCAAATGCGTGAGTCTCATGCCTAATGCGTGAGACTTGGTAGGTATGCCATACACATGTCAATGGGAAACTACCAACCATACACAAGTAAACGGGAAACTACACAACCACACACAAGTCAAAGGGAAACTACACAACCATACACCAGTCAATGGGAAACTACACAACCATACACAAGTCAATGGGAAGCTACACAACCATACACAAGTCAATGGGAAACTACACAACCATACACAAGTCAATGTGACACTTCACAACCATACGCCAGTCAATGGGAAACTACACAACCATACACATGTCAATGGGAAACTACACAACCATACACCAGTCAATGGGAAACTACACAACCATACACATGTCAATGGGAAACTACACAACCATACACAAGTCAATGGGAAACTACACAACCATACACAAGTCAATGGGAAACTACACAACCATACACAAGTCAATTGGAAACTACACAACCATACACAAGTCAATAGGACACTTTACAACCATACACATGTCAATGGGAAACTACACAACCATACACAAGTCAATGGGAAACTACACAACCATACACATGTCAATGGGAAACTACACAACAATACACCAGTCAATGGGAAACTACACAACCATACACAAGTCAATGGGAAACTACACAACCATACACAAGTCAATGGGAATTGACACAACCATACACAAGTCAATGGGAAACTACACAACCATACACATGTCAATGGGACACTTCACAACCATACGCCAGTCAATGGGAAACTACACAACCATACACATGTCAATGGGAAACTACACAACCATACACCAGTCAATGGGAAACTACACAACCATACACATGTCAATGGGAAACTACACAACCATACACTAGTCAATGGGAAACTATACAACCATACACATGTCAATGGGAAACTACACAACCATACACAAGTCAATTGGAAACTACACAACCATACACAAGTCAATAGGACACTTTACAACCATACACATGTCAATGGGAAACTACACAACGATACACAAGTCAATGGGAAACTACACAACCATACACAAGTCAAAGGGAAACTACACAACCATACACAAGTCAATGGGAAACTACACAACCATACACAAGTCAATGGGAAACTACACAACCATACACATGTCAATGGGAAACTACACAACAATACACCAGTCAATGGGAAACTACACAACCATACACAAGTCAATGGGAATTGACACAACCATACGCCAGTCAATGGGAAACTACACAACCATACACATGTCAATGGGAAACTACACAACCATACACAAGTCAATGGGAAACTACACAACCATACACAAGTCAATGGGAAACTACACAACCATACACAAGTCAATGGGACACTTCACAACCATACGCAAGTCAATGGGAAACTACACAAACATACACATGTCAATGGGAAACTACACAACCATACACCAGTCAATGGGAAACTACACAACCATACACAAGTCAATGGGAAACTACACAACCATACACAAGTCAATGGGAAACTACACAACCATACACAAGTCAATGGGAAACTACACAACCATACACAAGTCAATGGGAAACTACACAACCATACACAAGTCAATGGGAAACTACACAACCACGCACACGGACGTGGCATGATTGCTAGCAGTAATACGTCATTCTCAATCGCGCCTGTGATTGGCCAATGTTTAGAATGACATGCCCAGATCATGCACGCCCTTATCGGAGTTCCGATAAAGCTGTTACAGACCCATCAAGGCTGTTGTTTGAGCCACGTGTGCGAGGTTGGAAGTAGAAAGACACGACCGTACTCACGACTTCGCTATACTGTTCTCGTGCAGACTGCCAAATTGTGCCGCGCCGGGCCGGGGCACACTACGCCAACAGCCTTGAGTCAAGGCTAATATTCATAAAGCTTTTAGGCATAAAGTATTAATTAGAAAATTTATATGCGAAGCGAAAATAATGATAGGGGCACCAATTGCACAAGTTCATGAAATGTTGGCCTGTAAACAGTTTCTGTGGTAACTGCCTGCCAAGCAAAGCTGTTTGTGCTTATAGGCTTAAAGCCAGTGGACACTATTGAGAAATGTCAAAGACCAGTCTTCTCACTTGCTGTATCTCAACATATGCATACAATAACAAACATGTGAAAATTTGAGCTCGATTGTTCGTCGGAGTTGCGAGATAACTATGAAAGAAAGAAAAAACCACCCTTGTCACATGAAGTTGTGTGCTTTCAGATGCTCGATTTCAGGACCTCAAATTCTAAACTTGAGGTCTCGAAATCAAATTCGTGGAAAATTACTTCTTTCTCGATAACTACTCCACTTCAGAGGGAGCCGTTTCTCACAATGTGTTATACTACCCCACTCTCCCCATTACTCGTTATCAAGTAAGGTTTTATGCTAATAATTATTTTGAGTAATTACCAATAGTGTCCACTGCCTTTAAAGGGTGAATATGCTCTAACAGGCCCATGATGTGTGAGGAGGAATGGTTTGTATAATTATTTCAATCATTGCGGCTAATGAGTTCCCTCCTCCCCGCACCAGCAGCTTCGCTGGGGGTGATTCAACGGGTGTTAATAGCGCGGTTTGCAATGGCACTATAGTCATGTTGAAATGCCACCTCTATCTGTAATCCATGCTAAGTTTTTATTGTTACCTTCATTCACAATCACATCAGATAAACTTATAACGAGCTACAAAATTCTTTGGTTGTAATCATGCAATGTTTAATAGGAGCGACAACTTTTTAAATATTCAATGAAATAATCAGAATGGAACAGCAATAAGACGATATTCACTTGTTTCAAATAGTATTTGAGTCTTAAGAAAGAGTCAAACATTCTCAAAGAGTGGATTTTCATAAATCAGAAGTATTACTCAGTCCGAAATTAATTTTGAATTTGACTCCAAATTTGACTCAAGCTTACAAATCACATGCGCTATTAATATATTCACAAACCATCTTGTCTTTCCGACTTATCAATAATGTTTAACATACAATATCTAAGAAGCAAAACAATATTTTATGTCATTTTTTTTTACTGAAAAGCAAGTTTTCAGATTAATATTTTTTTCAAATAAAAAATCACGTAAATAATTATGAAAAGATTTTAAAATCTATTCATAATATTTTACAATATTTTATTTTTTTATTTTCTCTTGTACTAAACAGCAAACTTTCCGACTTATCAATAAAATTGTCAACATACAGTTTCTAAGAAGCGTAATTAAAATGACGTCATCAAATCTTAAAAGATAAATTACAAATCACTTCCAGCATATCCTAAGTATAAATGTTTATCAAACACCAAGATCTATTCATATTATTTGATGTAATTTTTGTTTGTTTGTACTTGACAGCAGTTCTTTCTAAAGATAAGCTTTATATTCGATTCACATTCAAAAAATACAATTGCTTTATTAGAAAACAGTTATTCTCATAAATGCTAGCTTAATTTAAGGGAAACAACAACAAGGAGTGAATTTATATCAGAACAAAAATTTAATTCTTAATATGACTCAATCTTCCAATTCACCTGCACTGTATTGACAAAAGATCTTGACATCCAGACTTTCGTACATTTTGCAAAATGTGACAAGGTTTTAAGGTTAGATGCACACTCAGGCTATGCAAAATGCAGAGTGGATACATTTCTTACAAACATGGTTTAAAGTAACCGTATTGTAGGTATCAATACCATTGTCCAGAAACTAATTCTAAAAAAGCGTAATTAAAAGTAATGACATTTTCACATTTCAACATTCGAAACTTGAGTCGCTTTCAGCCTGTCCTAAATACAGTTATTTTACCAAACAGTTAGACCTCATATTACTTCAAAAGGAAAATATTTGTATGTACTGGTTATATATTTTATATAATATATAAAAAATTTAACCAGATATACAAAATACATATGTATAATATCAAATATCAAACGGCAACTTTTTTAGAGACAAGCTCTTCTATTCGATTCATAGGCCTACATTCGCTTTAGCTAACACTTATCAATTTCAACAAATGGTTGTAAATTCGACTCCAAAATGAGACTCCGGCTTCTAAATCACATGCACTGTATTCGCAAACAATCTTGTCTTTCCGACTTATCAATAAAATGTTAAACATACAAATTCTAAAAAGCGTAATTAAAATTATATTTAAAAATTTTAAAAGATTAATTCCATATACCATGTATAAATAGATATTTTATTTTACAGCAAGCTTTCCGAAGACAAGTTCTTCTATTTGATTCACATTAAAACAAATCACTTTAGCCCTCTAGTCAATTCTTTTTTTGTTTCTTCTCAATATTCCTGCAGTTAATTACTAGAATCGTAGTTCAAATTTTTTAAAGATAGCCAAGGCTTATTATTTATAAATAAATGCCAAATTTGTGACCCTTTTGGTTATATTTGTACAAGTCCTCATGGGGGGGGGGGGGCACACAATAAACCCCCTAGTTAAACGCCGATAATATTTATGGCGATTATTTTTGTATAATGATAAAATGGACACAATAGCTTTTCAAGGCTTTTATCTGGCTCAGTGCTGATTATTTGCGAAGGCATAAGTTTTCGACATTATCACCATGAAAGATAAATACAGTTTCTCTTTGTGTTTACTAATAAGCGTTTTGTTGGGTAAGTGCTAAATTATTTCATCCTCATTAGCTTCGACAAGTCAACTGTGAAGGGAGAATTAATAATGATCTATAACCAACTAGATGGATTCACCAATGCGTAGGCCTACTATTGACCATCTAGTTTTATTTGGATGTTTCTTATTTTCTACAAACAAAAGCTATAACGAGGTTTCCTCCTACCGCATAATACAGTGTATCGCTTTAGGTGGCTGGGCGGTCCAGTGGCTAAATGGTTAGTAAACATTTGTACGTATAAAGCATACCAGTTTAAATGAAGGGAACAACACATTTATAACTTTAATTCAAATAACTTCTTCAAATTGGGAGAATTGTGTCCGAAATACATTTGTTTAACAAACACATATTTTCCTATTATTTTATGTATATTTGTTTCATTTTTTACTCATAATATAACTGAACAGCCAAATTGTCTAAAGACAAATTCTTTTTATTCGATTCACAATGAAAATACAATCGCTTTGGTAAACATACTTTAGTCATACAAATAATACCAGTTTAAACAAAGGGAAACAACACCAGAACATTTTAATTCAGAAATTCAACTCGCAGGTGAAATATTTGCACTTGCTTAATTGGGGGAACCGTGAGCTAAAATACATTGCGCAGTTTAGGTGCGAATTTATACCAGAACAACAAATAAACACATTCAATACTTTTGAGAAATTCTTAAGACTCAATCTTCCAATTCACATGCACTGTATTTGCAAACTATTTTGACATACAGACTTTCGTACATTATGCAAAATGTGGCATTAGAAGTTTTAAAGTTGGGAACACAATCGGGCTATGCAAAGTGCAGAGTGATACATTTCTTTCAAACATGGTGATGGCCTTTATTGCACGGCCACGACCCTGTAAGGTTTTAAACTGAAGTTTAAGAACGAGTCACTACTCTTTTTTCCCCATTCATAAATGCCTTTTTAGTTAAAAGGCGTATTAAAAGTAAGAAACTCTGTAAAACTTATCCGACGTACTTGAGCTCTGTACGTGTGTTGCATTTTTATGACGGAGACAGTTTTCGGATATGCATTCGTGCGCGTAGTATGCATCTAAACGTATAACCGGTTATAAACAGCTCCAGCTGGCCATTATCAACCGTTTAAACACCCCAACGTGACGCGCTCTCTACCAATAGGAATAGCGAAACTGTCTGAGGTATTTATGAATGTGTGGTAATGACCGGGTTGGTGTCCGGTGTCGCATGCAATTATGTCCTCTATGCAATACTATCTGGAGGACATTATTGCATATGCAATAATGTCCGCCGGACGGTTTTGCACAGAGCTCAAAGGGTCCAGGCTCTGTACAAGCCTAGGCTTTTTCCTGGTGCCCTCCTCTTATCACTCGTTGTTTTTTTTCTTGTATGTTTCATATGGTGGCCCCGAAGGGACATCGCATAACCCAAACGTGTGCGCACATGTATGCAATGTCGTGAAACAAATCGCGAATATATGCGCACACGTATACAATATCGTGAAACAATTCGCGAATATGTGCGCACACGTATGCAATGTCGTGAAACAATTCGCGAATATGTGCGCACACGTATGCAATGTCGTGAAACAAATCGCGAATATGTGCGCACACGTATGCAATCTCGTGAACCAAATCGTGAATATGTGCGCACACGTATGCAATTTCGTGAACCAAATCGTGAATATGTGCGCACACGAGTGCGATTTGTTTTGCAATGTCGTGAATTTTATTGCATACCATGTTGCATACCATTAGGATGATGTCATAGTTGTGGATAATTTGTTACCGATCTAGGGAGTACTGTGGCGCTACAGCAGGCTCCCTCTGTAAAGCATGTGTATACCCAGGAACTTGGCACCAGGCCAAGGACGACCACACGCCTCGCTTGCCTCACAACAAAGACTACTGCTGCAATGACTACCGCTTATCTCACTGTTGGAAAGAAACCCCCCAGATCGTTAGACATTTTATTCAAAGGTATGCAACATGGTATGCAATAAAATTCACGACATCGCAAATAATATTCGCAGACGTGTGCGCACATATTCGCGACTTGTTTCGCGACATTGCATACGTGTGCGCACATATTCGCGAATTGTTTCACGACATTGCATACGTGTGCGCACATATTTGCGAATTGTTTCACGACATTGCATACGTGTGCGCACATATTCGCGAATTGTTTCACGACATTGCATTCGTGTGCGCACATATTTGCGAATTGTTTCACGACATTGCATACGTATGCGCACACGTTTGCGATATGCGATGTCCCTTCAGGGCCACCATAGTTTCATGATTATTTATTGTGATATTTGGAAATAAAAAAAACAAAACAAACAAAACAAAACATGCAATCGTGTCCGCCCGGACGCTGCTGCATAATGCAAATGTGTCCGCCCGGAAACATTTGCATATGCAGTTGTGTCCGCCCCCGTGCAAAACCGTCCTTGCAGTAAATTAAACGCCCTTGGTCGACGGAACACGTTCGCATTTTTTTTTACAAGCTAAGTGCATGTCATGAATGACATGGGAAACGTTCGGCCGTTTGGGTATTCGCTGCAATCATAAAAATACGTGAATATTCATGCTGCACATACGTAGGTTCAGTGCATGCATGCTTACGCACGCACATACATGTACATGTACAGTCATGTACATGTCCACCGGACGGTTCTTACATAGCCCCGGACACGATTGCATATGCAAAAGTATCCGGAGCGGACAGTGTTGCATGGCCAAGTAGCCACCAACCCGGTCATGCACAGTAAACACCAGCCCTCTACACTGTTATTCCACTTCAACGAAACACTGGTAAAACATCAAAATTTAGAATTTTCTTCCGCCTTAGTTTTAAAAATTGATCTACTTTTGACCACAAAATATTTTACTTATTCCATATTTTTGTTCATATCAAATTAATAGCAAAACTTTCTAAATAAGTTATTCTGTTCAACTCTCAACAACTATGTTGTTGAGAGTCGACTTCACACGAAGTTGTGTGCTTTCAGAGCTTGATTTCGTGACCTCAAAATTTTATAATATTATTCTGAGGTCTCGAAATCAAATTCGTGGAAAATTACTTCGAAAACTACGTTCACTTCAGAGGGAGCCGTTTCTCACAATGTGTTATACCATCAACCTTTCCCCCATTACTCGTTACGCAAGTAAGGTTTTATGCTAGGCATAATATTTATTATGAGTAATTACCAATAGTGTCCACTGCCTTTAAAGAGAATTCATGAATAATAAATGGTGATTATGTGGATGCGTGTTTTTGCGATAACGGAACTCCTGTGTTTTTTGTTAGCTGGCAGGATCCTATTTTAAATATTGCTTTCATTGATTTAATCTGAACAAGATTAAAACGAATCATTCGGACGTCATTTTAACGGATTTTCATGCTGCATTTTGAGAGAGAATAATCATATCGCCAACTAATCCACTGAATACCCAAACCGTATGAATTAGGCCCAGTTGGGTAATATTTACCATTTAAGTGAGATGCGAGACTTGCAGGAAACCACCAGGCTCCTTCATGACGTACAGCCATGTTATCTTCCCACTTATCATTGTCGTTATCCATCGTAGAAAAGGGCATTCCGTTGTTCTCTTTAAAAGAGTCACCAGCAGTACTGCTTACATCGTATGCACCAAACTCAAGAGTATAGTTTTCACCAACAATCTTGAAATCTTCATACTTCGCAAATGCCGTTTCAGTATTGTTGTAAAGATCCACCCTAAGCTCCCATGGTCCCTGTGAGCATTCAGACGTTAAAGTCATCAAGTTATCATTACCAAGCCAGAACTCACCAGAAAGATTACCAAAGCCAGACTTGTACTCAGCCCAGGTGCGGTAGAAGTCCACACTGCCGTCCTGCCGTCTCTGAAATACAATCCATCCCCCTCCATCAGTCTCCATGTCACAGTAGACTTCCAGACCATCAGGTAACCCTTCTGGGTAGATTACGTATACATCGCTCCTGGAGTAACCTGCCTCTAATAACTCCATACAACTTTTGTTGTGATGAACAGAACTATCTGGCAAAGAGAAGAGAACTGTGTCCTCATCTGTATCAAAGTAAACACTCCCTTGATCTTCAAGGAAACCTTCAGGATGCAAAGCTCTCGTGTCGTTGTTTAACTCACACAGTTTATTGCATTTGTCGAAGTTGAAAGACTTACAGTTCTCATCAATGTAGCAGTCTCGTCCACATATGACATAATTGGATACAGTTTTCTTGACGAATGTGGAGTTTTTCAGAGCTCTGTTTTCTGCACTGAACATTTGATGATGAAATCCACCACATTGACTGTCAAGACATTCCACCTGGCCACTCAACAGAAGAGCTACATGTATCATCGCCAAACAGGCAACACACTGCGAAACACCCATCTTTTTTTACTCCCAAAATCGTAACCACTGCGATGTTTCTTCAAGCCACAGTTTTAATTGAAAGTTCCAGTGAAAATGCATGAACAGGCCGCGCCGATGTGTTGGGTCTACGAAACCGTTTCGTTCATAGTCAGAGAGAAGATGACGCAGTCTGCCTGTTGCGATAATCAAGTATCTCACATTGCGATGTGTATAACGCCCTGATTGGTCAGCAGACCAAAGCATAGACAAGCTTACGCTCAACACTGATTGGTTGAAACAATTGCTGTAATGAGTAAAACACAAAGTGACGTGCGATTGGTCAGTTTCCTCTTGACACCAGTGACACAACTTTCTCTGATTGGTTGCTGAGCTGACTTTGTTGCGTGCCTAAAGGAGTCATCTGTGACGTGCATGGAGTTTTAATATCAATATCAGACATTGGATGGCAAGATGAACAAAACCTTCCAATCCAAACTTACTTCACCCGCTTGATTGAGCCAAACTTGTGGAGTTGGTGTGTCGTCAAGTGATGTTTGTTGTAGAATAGCTTGATTTAAAGCAGGGTTTAAAGGAATTGTAAAATGTTTCATAGTTGAGAAAATAGAATTAGCTGTTGCAAACAACTTACCAACCAAATGGACCGAGAGTATAAATGCAAAAAATAGTTAATGGCCTGACGTTTCGACCCTAGCAGAGTCTTTCTCGAATGCTAAATGACAACACTACAAACATGAACAGGTAACTAAGTGAAACATAAGCAGTGAAGTGGAAATACATGAATGGGGTTAGAAAGCATACACAAAATACATGAATGGGGTTAGAAAGCATACATAAAAAAGCATTTTATGTATGCTTTCTAACCCCATTCATGTATTTCCAATTCACTGTTTATGTTTCACTTAGTTACCTGTTCATGTTTGTTGTGTTGTCATTTAGCCTTCGAGAAAGACTCTGCTAGGGTCGAAACGTCAGGCCATTAACTTTTTTTTGCATGTTTCATAGTTATCTAAAAAATAGATTGTTTACACTTGGATTCAGAAAACTTCCTTTTACGAATTGTGACTTCCCCCTCCCCGCATTTTCGCGAAACTGTCCATCTTATTCGATGACATTAGAACAGGGTGACAAGTATAAGTTGCTCTTCGCCAAGCATCCTTTCAATCTAACAATCGATGTGTTTTTCTCTTTTGGCTCCATATCTTTTCTTGAGTCAAAATCCCCAACCGCTTTATCTCAGGTAATTATGAGATGATGTGAAAACCGTCCATCACTTGCGATTGGATAAACATTCTCAAATTGACTTAGCCTTATCATAGCGTCAATGAAAGGAAGTGGAGAGCAAGTAATATGCGTTGGTAAAGACTGGAAATACCCCCAGCCGTGTTGATGATAAATTATTAAATATTAAAACCTAATACGAAATTGTTTGTTTGTATGAGATGATATATTAATTTAGCTATCTTGCTTTTGACTTGGCACCCATGTTATTTTTGACGATACAATATTGTTTTCATGATTCAGAGCAACTTGAATATGTTCATGTACAATGTTTGCCCGTGATATTTTTCTTCTCTAATCTTGTTTTCTTCCTTTTAAAACAAATGTACTTTTCCACAAAAAAAGACACAGAAATGATCTATTAGTCTGTCCCATTATTTGGTTTAAGAATTAAATAAAATGAATCTATTGTCTTTGTCCCCTTTGTTTCAAAATACAAATTATTACAAAAACTATTTAAAGACACTGGACACTATAAGTAATTGTCAAAGACCAGTCTTCTCACTTGGTGTATCTCAACATATGCATAAAATAACAAACCTGTGAAAATTTGAGCTCAATCGGTCGTCGAAGATGCGAGATTATAATGAAAGAAAAAAACACCCTTGTCACACGAAGTTGTGTGCTTTCAGATGCTCGATTTCGAGACCTCAAATTCTAAATCTGAGGTCTCGAAATCAAATCCGTGGAAAATTACTTCTTTCTCGAAAACTACGTCAATTCAGAGGAAGCTGTTTCTCACAATGTTTTATACTATCAACCTCTCCCCATTACTCGTAATCAAGAAAGGTTTTATGATACTAATTATTTTGAGTAATTACCAATAGTGTCCACTGCCTTAAAATATCAAAGTATACGAACATGATTGTAATGACTTGATTATGCGTGGAGTATGCGTTTGATTTACGCCCATCTGAGCTGAAACTCGGTCAATTCAAAATGGCGCTTTTCTTCCTACCTTTATACGTGGTAAATATTTTCAATGAGATGCCTTTAAAATTTGTTCACAATGCAGCTAAAACAGGTTGATGCGTTCTATCTAAAACAGTATAACCCCATTGATACAACCACGTCAGCACAACACATTACATACAACGCAGAAGCTATCGTGTATGTGAAGGTAACTGGATGTGCACCCATTGAGACCCGACAGTAAAGCCACAAAATCACTCGCTGTTCAAATGAATGGTAATCAATTTAACTATTGCCCATACAGTATATCGCACTTCGTTACGTGAAACAATCCGGTGGCAGTTGACGGTAATCCACGGGCCACTATTGACCCATTTGGGTTATAATTACCATTTAAGTGAGATTATTAATGACTCTTAATATTGCTTTCGTTGATTTAATCTGATACGATTAAAACGAAACATTCAGAGGTTATTTTGACGGATTTTCATGCTGCATTTTGAGAGTGAATACCCAGATCGCCAACTATTACACTTGATACCGTTGCCGTCTAAATTAGGACCAGCTGGGTAATATTTACCATTTAGGTGAGATGCAGGATTTCCAGGAAACCACCAGGCTCCTTCATAGCTTTCAGCACAATTACCGTAACACTCATCATTGTCATTATCCATCGTAGAAAAGGGCATTCCGTTGTTCCAATAAAGACAGTCACCAGCAGTACTGCTTGCATCGTATGCGCCAAACTCAAGGGTGTACTTTTCACCAACAATCTTGAAATCTTCATACTTCGCAAATGCCATTTCATTATTGTCGTAAAGATCCACCCTTAGCTCCCATGGTCCCTGTGAGTCATCAGAAGTTAAAGTCATCAAGTTATCATTGCCAAGCCAGAACTCACCAGAAAGATCACCAAAGCCAGACTTGTACTCAGCCCAGGTGCGGTAGAAGTCCACACTGCCGTCCTGCCGTCTCTGAAATACAATCCATCCCCCTCCATCAGTCTCCATGTCACAGTAGACTTCCAGACCATCAGGTAACCCTTCTGGGTAGATTACGTATACATTGCTCTTGGAGTAACATGCCTCTAACAACTCCTTACAACTTTTGTAGTGATGCACAGAACTATCCGGCAAAGAGAAGAGAACTGTGTCCTCATCTGTATCAAAGTAAACACTCCCTTGATCTTCAAGGAAATCTTCAGGATGCAAAGCTCTCGTACCGTTGTTTAACTCACACAGTTTATTGCATTTGTCGAAGTTGAAAGACTTACAGTTCTTATCAATGTAGCAGTCCCGTCCACATATGACATGATTGGATACAGTTTTCTTCATGAATGTGGAGTGTTTCAGAGCTCTGTTTTCTGCACTGAACATTTGATGATTAAATCCGCCACAATGTCTGTCAAGACATTCCACCTGGCCACTCAACAGAAGAGCTACATGTATCATCGCCACGAAACAGGCAGCACGAACTGAAACCCACATTGTGTTATCTGAAAATATCGTTGCGATGTTTTTTCAAGCCATAATTTTAATTGAAAGTTTCCAGAGAATATCTTGCAGTGGATGCAGGAATTGGTGGAAAGTGGCGGAAATTAGCTCGTGAGGTAATCTTAGAGAAGATGATGACGCAGTCTACCTGCCGCTGGGGTTACATTCAGTATCTTACACTCTGATGTGTGTAATGCCCTGATTGGTCAACTGTAGGGGCGGAGTTAGACTCGTATACCATAGTTGATATTGATCGTTCGTCGGCATTGATTGGAGTCTTTACCAGAAGTTTATCACCAACAAGGAAGGTCGAGACGAGGGAGGGGGTCTCGGTCGATGGTATTTTTTAACGGCTGTTGGTTCCATGGTTGAAATTTATACTCCCGTGATAACTTGCATCGATGCTTCGGCTTCAAAACTGTTTTTAATTTTTTGTGGTAACACCTATTTGAGTTACTCAAAAAATAATCACTATATTCAAGGTAAAATTGTTTTTGGTCTTTTCAACATGGTTTGTGTTTAGTTTAAAATGGTCTTTTAACAAGCTAATAGACGGTCCGGGCCACATTTAGGTACATGTTTGGGGCTACATTTAGGGCTCGGGCTACATTATGGTGCCGCACAGACACGTGAATAAAATCTTTACTCTCGTAATAACTGCTGGCCTCGATGCTTCGACTTCAAAATTGGTTGTTGTGGCAAAAATTGAGTTGGGAAAACAATAATAGACGGGCCGCGGTAAAACGGGTTGGGGGTGTATTAAAGCCATTGGGCCCTTTCGGTATAGAAAAAAAAAGTTCACAGATTTACAAATAATAGGGTTTAATGCGTAACGCAGTAAACCGATTTAACACCAGGAAATATGCATAATTATAGTCAGGTTGCACAGTCGGGGCTATAAGCGATTGGGATTGTCAGGGCACATTCAGACGTGGTTCCATTGTTCTTTTCAACCAACCAAAGCAATGCATTTGGGGAAAGGGTGCTTGTCTTTCTGGGAACCGTCATTGAATATTCTGCCACCGAGGAGTTATATAGATTGTATAGTTTCGCAAAATTCGGTACCTTCTTGGCAACTCGCTGGAAGTGGGAACCGCATTGAAGAAATCCAAGTGATACCTGATGAGGAGGGCGAAGATGGGCGGCTACAGAGAGTGGTGAAGCCGATGGCTTACTAGCCGGGCCAATCGGGTGAGTCGCTACATTTTCAGACCTAATGCTGGGGCAAGTACAGCCCCAACAGTAACGCTAGTAGGTAACACGAGTACCGTGAATACGGAAAGGTTTCAAACATCTAGTATGTATAAAGGGTCAATAATTGCGAACATCCCACAGATTAATAGTCAGGATACTTCACGGCCTTTACACGTAACTCGGGGTATAACGGGCCAACATTCTCAAAGCATGAGTACAGGTACACAAGGACAAGAAAGGGCGGACAATCATAATTTTTCTGGCAGCTTGCCGTTTAATATGAAAGTTAGTCAGAGCTTGTGTCAGTCAGGCCAATCAGGAATAAGTAAGCCTAGTAATTTAGTGTACAACTTGGCAAACTCTAGTCAATATTCAGGGTATTCCATACATAACAGGGATGGGGCATGTAGTAGGTTAGGAGGGACATCATCTTCAATAGAACTGGGTGGTGCCCAACTTTCAAATGCAGGGTGCAAAATAAGTACAGTAGGGAGCAGTTGCATGTGGGGGTCCATTGATTGCACAGCGGGCTCTTGAAGCATACCGATGGCGGATAACATGCAGCATATGAATTAACCATCAACTCCCTTTAATCCATTGATATCGGTTCGTAGCGAATTGGGCGAGGGCCAACCGCTAACCTTAAAATGTTTAAGATTATTCATAGCGAGTTTGTGGATTTTGCTGTGATCTTATAAAGAAGAGTGACCCTATAGTAGTACAAATAGCCTACCGCTAACCTTAAAATTTTTAAGATTATTCATAGCGAGTTTGTGGATTTCGCTGTGATCTTATAAAGCAGTGTGACCCTATATTAGTACAAATAGCGGTCAAGACACAATATTTCTTGCTGGCTGTAAACGAGGGGGATTTTATAATATGGAAAGATAATAAACACAGGCGTCCAATTACTTCTATACATTACATGGACCTCTGCATTTTTTGACTTATGTAGCAGTGTATTTGCGAGCTCATCTCCATAGAACACATAGAATTATTGAAATAGTGTCAGATCGTACGCACAGAGAGCAGCAGCTCGTCCAATAAGGGGGGATGGCGCACTTTTAGAATGAGGCAGCAATTAACACCAGTTAGATCATGGGCATAATTGACGATGAATTATGGGCATTGCACGTCACAGCACCATGTGTTAATCAAGCTCTAGAACAAAGTGTACATAAAGAATAGAAGGGCAATACCAAGTTTCATTATGACCTTTCGGAATGATTGATCATTATTAGGCACTAAATGGCCAGCTTCCATAAATCAAGGGGTAGCCTATTGCATAATATTAAAATTAAAGACCTTTGCATCTTCTTCCATTTGTACATACGTATCTGGTATTTCATATGTTTAATGAATAGGGTGGTATAGATGGCCTTAGCTTTCGATCCAAACCGGACCTAGTTCAGAGGCATAAAACAAGTACAAACAAATACATATCCATTCATAGAAAAAGAGAGGGGAAATGGATTAAATGAAGAAAGAAGCGGGAAAGAAAGAAGCGGGAAAATAACAGCCAATCAAAGTTTCTATTTCAGAAACAATTGGTGGCTATGAACCAATACGAGTAGAGTGGCGAGGACAAAGGAGGTTTCATATGAAAGGATGGATTACTGGACCATAAAAGTGGTAAATGCATTGTTCGTTAACAATGCAGGGAAACATGAAAGGGTAGAATTAGAGAACAAGTTGCATCATGATGCAATTAACAATGGTCAATTAATAGAGAAAAGCAAGATCAAAAGTACGATGGTATTAAAAATAGGTATGAGGGACCTGTGGAAAAAAGAAGGGGGGTTACTTACATGAGATAGTTATAGTAACAAATATATAGGAACAACTTAAAAAAATTAATTTATACTTGAGTTACAGAATATAAACAACATTATAGTTCTCAAGCAGAAGTGAAGTGGGGGTAACGGGAAGTTATTTAACACCAGTGTTTATGTTTGGTCCAAAGGGCTTGACTGTCTTGAGTTGGTGAATCCAGTGTGATTCTCTATGCTTGCAGTTATATTTCATATGTTCATAAATTGCACAAATGGGAGGATCCCACGGGTAGTTTCATTGTTTCTAAGATGAATGAGGATTGTAGACGCTTGGACCCTCGGCAAGATTCAAGATGTTCCATTACATTTCCAGTGCTGAGCAGTCTGGTTAGTTTTTACCGCCAGTCTGCAAAATATTGAATTATTCGGTTGGGTCCTGAGGCGAATTAGAATAAATCTGCTTTATACTTGTTAAGTATAAAGAGTTACACGGTTCAATGGTTTGGCGGGAACATTGAATAGGACTGGGTGCGGTACCCAGGGTAAGGCTTATCTGGCTATGCTATCAATATACACATTAAAGCTTTGTTAATTTAGTCTTTTTTTAGTCGTTATATAGTTTAAGTATCATCGGTAACAGTAGCAGCTACCATAGCTTAGCAGGGAGGTCAGTACTAGCTTGAACCTGAAAGCGCTGATTTGCATAGATCAGGTGTACGTTTCCAATATCGGTTGGTTTTTCGTATCTGGCGGTCAACACAGCACTGATGTTCCATGGCAATGACACGTTGTGTCGTAAAAATGTCGGTACAAAATGTAACGAACAATGGAGGCGGGCTAAACCGTAAAGCTTACGTATATGAACAACAAAGGTGCATGATTAAAAATTATCAGTTGATCCGGTTATTCAAGTTACAGGGTGTAATTATTGTCAGTGAAGACGAAAATTCGGTCGTTACAAAAAGTAACAAACTTTATAATGTGGGACTAAACGTACAGAGTATGTACATGAGATGAGAAGACGCATGATTAAAAATGATCGAGTGATCCACTTGTTCAAGTTACAGGGTGTAATTGTTGGCAGTGAAGATAACAATTCGTAAAGTGGTTACAAAAAGTAACCCATTATAATGTTGGATTAAAATGTAACATAGCATACACATGAAATGACAAGATGCATGATTAAAAATAGGTTCAATTACAGGGTGTAATTTTTACAGTGAAGACAAAAATGTTCGATGCAAACGTAGAAGAGTGTGAAGATGAAAAGAGAAGATGAATGATTAAAAAGGAATCAGTTGCTCCGGTTGCAGCATAGCTTGCAGACATCTTCATCCGGTTGCAGCATAGCTTGCAGACATACCATATTTGACCTATGTGACCTTTATTAAAGTAGCATAGTTAATGTTTAAAGTATAATCAGCATATGAAGCTCTGCTGTTAAAAGCAGCATTCTTGGTTGCCCTTTTCGGTTATTCTGAGGGTGAGTGAGTTTACAACTCACGATGGCAAATTCCCGGGCGTTGCGTATTGGTGATATTTCCTTTAATCAGGAAGGGAATTTGCAAGTAGTTCTAAGATATTCAAAAACGGATCAAGTGGGTAAAGTTCAATCATTTCTATTGACAGGAATGCCAATACTTCACCGTTTGTACATTGAGGGGGACCCTATGTCAGCCAGACAAGTTAATCACATCTTAAAGTAGGGATTAAGGCCATCAGGTAAACCCCACACCCTTTTCAGTTCATAGTTGCAGGATATGTTTGGGGTTCGGGAGGAACAAATCAAAAGCATGGGGAGATGGAAGTCTGGAGCACTTGAATCCTACATTAGGCCAGACTTAATGTTTTCAATTGTCTAAAAAGGGGTAGCTTGTAGCAAGGTCATAAATAAGCAGTGTAGACAACCGCTTCTTTAATTAGCATATTGCTGTTTAAGATAAATAATCATTTACAAGATTGGTGAATGTTGAGTTGGTTGTTAACAAATTGTGTACAGCATTTTCAACTACATACAAGACTTTGACAAGATAAAATATTGGTCAGAACAGATTACCCAGGCTGTTTTTCTTTGAATTTGTTTTTATACAGATGTTTATCGGGGACAGTATCATTCGCCACAGCAGCGGCACAGTGGTGGTACAGTGACATGGAAAGGCGTGTCTGGGGCACGCCTGGACGGCTGGGACTAGGCTCAGGAGATACGGCAAAAGGCGAGGTCCCGACGACAATAGTGTTACATCTAAGGACCAAAGATATCTTGAAGGAAAATTCGGGACAGATAACACATAGGGTAAAAGGGAGCCTAAAGATGTTCATCAATCCGATGCAAGAACGTGGGTACCGGGACAGTATCATTCGCCACAGAAGCGGCACGGTGGAGGTACAGTGACATGGAAAGGCGTGTCTGGGGCACGCCTGGACGGCTGGGACTAGGCTCAGGAGACTCCTGGCAAAAGGCGAGGTCCCGACGACAATAGTGTTACATATAAGGACCAAAGATATCGTGAAGGAAAATTCGGGACAGATAAGACATAGGGTAACAGGGAGCCTAAAGATGTTCATCAATCCGAAGCAAGAACGTGGGTACCGGGACAGTATCATTCGCCACAGCAGCGACACAGTGGTGGTACAGTGGCATGGAAAGACGTGTCTGGGGCACGCCTGGACGGCTGGTACTAGGCTCAGGAGATACCTGGCAAAAGGCGAGGTCCCGACGACAATAGTGTTATATCTAGGGACCAAAGATATCTTGAAGGAAAATTCGGGACAGAGTAGACATAGGGTAAAGAGAGCCTAAAGGTAATTAGGAACATCCTACCCAACACACGGTTAATTTGGTCAGACATTTTGTTAAGGGTGAAGTATCAAGGTAAAGTTAAAGGAGGGCAGAAAAACGCTGCACTTGGGATTTAAATATGTATGCAAAGAAGATACTTCGGGAGATGCAAAACGCACCTGTTATATAACAACCCCATCTCATTAACCCTTCCCGGAAGGTGCGTACTGGCAAGACATGATTCATTTGGTTCCATCAAAATTTATCAGACGGGTTGAGGTTCTCCACTTCACACTCGGAGAAAGTGGGGGGGGGGGGGGGTGTTTGGGCAAATTTTTATATCAAAATTTGCTTTGGCGGTAAGTTTAGGTTGTTCCTATAAACAAGAAGCTAATAGGCATTGTAGCCTGTGAGGAAGTGGTAAATTAATTTATGTGAATTGATATGGATAAATATGGTGGTAATAAAATGATGTGATTGTATATAAAGAAGTAGATTAATTTGGTACCTTCTTGGCAACTCGCTGGAAGTGGGAACCTCATTGACCCGGAGTTTTCTCCAGTCAATGAGTGCATTTATAATTATAATAATTTATAATAATAATTTAATTATAATAATTGTAATTAGTCTGGTACCTTCTTTGGCAAATCGCCGAGAAGTGGGAACTTTTGCGGATTGGAAATTTTACCGTTCGCAAAGTGAGGAATTGGGACCCTTTGCGAATTGGTCGCAAAGTGTATTATAATGGGAACTGGTATACTTCTTTATGAGTGTGGATATCACTGGATGGAATTAAATAAAGGGAAATCCCTTATATTATTATGAATTGGCGTTTTATCACCGAATTCAGAGTACGGAATAAATTAACTCTTGGCAGAGTTCACAACAAAAAATCCTTGTGTCTGTGTATATTTATCAGGTGGTAATTGACAGGGTGTACAGAATAATGGTAAAATGGCAAATTTATGCGGATCATTGTATTCTACTTTTAAATTATCTTTCTAAGCTATGCATTGTATAACAAACGGTTACAAGCGCTTTTCAAAGACCAACTCGACCGATCCAAGGCAACGTGTTCCTTTAATAACAGTGACACTACCTGTAATATCAGACGAGAGAAATAAGTGTCAAAGTTAGGAGAGAGAGCGGTGTACCGTGTATATACCTAGGCTTATGTTTCGTATGGGATTGTGTGCATGGGCTCATATCATTTTGTGTATATTAAAGGGACACACCGGCCGAATTGCGCTATTTGGGCTACAAAATAGACTAAGATATGACTTCAACGGTCTTCCAGGAATGAAGAAGAACAGTCCTTAAAAAAAATCATCAAATTTAGCCGTTTTTGAGCATTTTAAGACAAAAACGCAGGTCGCGTGATTGTTCTAACCAAAAAGTGGTACAAACAATCACGTGACCTTCCGGGCTAGTTTTACTTTCACCCGTCTAAAAGTAACTTACTTAACCAAATTTAAATCTTTTTTTTACAAAATTATTTACGAATAATTGACGAAAAAGATCATGTATTCAAATTATCGCTACAAAATGTAAATAATGGTGAAAAATCTAACGTAAGATTCACATTCAAAGAGTCCGTGTAACGGAAGCTTGTTATACGGCCGCTTTGGTTTTTTAAAATCATTTTTCGCTAAATACGTGACATTTGGATGATTTTGTTACAGCAACCAACTATAAAAACATTTATGACTCTACACCCCTAAATTGCGTAAACGGTGAGCCGGTGTTCCCTTTAATGTAGGTCCCAGTTGCGCTTCGAATTATACTACTTCGGTATTTATTCCTTGTCATAAACCAACTACAAACCTACCAAAATGTTCTTAAAATCTTGAGAAACGTTCCAACGACCCCATGCAGATCAAACGAGACAAATTTACATTGCATCCTGTCGTCTGGGGCTTGACAATGTTTATAGCACGTGTATTTAAAAAATGGCGCCATTTTGAGTTGACCACCTTTTACCTGTGTCGTCAACTTAAAATCGTGCTTAATGTGGTTCCGCATTTTTTTTGTTTAAAAATTCAGAAACTAATTTTTTTTTTATTACTGCAGGTGGAGGGATTTATTTCTGCGAATGAGTATTGGCTAAAACCACTTCCGGTGCGGGGTGATTACCTGTTGCCTCTAGAGGGCGTTGGGGGGGGGGTCCTTCTGCTCAACCATGATTCCAAAGGACAGTTTTTATGTATAGAATTGAAGGTAGTCATGATCTTGTTATCTTTGTGAATACTTGCAGCTTTATATTAAATAGTTTCTATGTCTTGATATGCTTCATATCCACGTCAAGGCTGCAAGAGGCGTTTATGCAATTCTTTTTTCAAGTGCATAGAGACATTTACATTGCAAGATCGATATAACAAATAATATTGGCGGGAAGCAACACTGTAAAAAGTATCCGTATTTTAACGGACTCCGTAAAGTGAATTATTCCGTAAATTTCGCCGTTATTTTACGGGTTTTCCGTATATGCAAATATTAATTATGCTAATTAGCGTCATTACAATCAACCACGTTTGCCCAAACACCTACACATAATAAAGTACATGTAAGTACATATTTAGTTTCAGCCACAATCGTGTACACAATCATGTACAAACCCACGTTAAGGGATTTTATATTTTACGGAATTAAAAAAAAAGTTCCGGTAATTTTGCTGCCGGAAAAAAAAGAAACCGTATTCCTGCAGCAAAATTACACGGACAAAGTTTTTCATTCCGTAAAATATAAAATCCCTTAACGTGGGTTTGTACATGTGTACACGATTGTGTCTGAAACTAAATATGTACTTACATGTACTTTATTATGTGTAGGTGTTTGGGCAAACGTGGTTGATTGTAATTACGCTAATTACGCTAATTAGCATAATAATACGGATAATTTTTACAGTGAAGTTTGTACAGCGAAATTTACGGAATAATACACTTTACGGAGTCCGTTAAAATACGGATAATTTTTACAGTGAAGTTTGTACAGGACAAACAGGGTTTGGCGTTCATGAATGGCTTAGAGTGGCCTAGAAAAATCTTCAAACTGCGCCATAGTCATGTTGAAACATCCAAGTTTCACAACTACCATTATACACATCAGATAAACTTGTAACGAATCTACAGAATTCTTCGGTTTTAATGTATTTCTTTAATATGAGCGATTTTTGTTATATTACACAATGAAATAATCAGAACGGAACAGCATTTAGACGATTGGTTCATACATAATTCAATTAGTATTTGGGTTTTTAGAAAGAGTCCAGCATTCCCAAAGTGTAGGTTTTCATAAATCTGATTTCTACTCACTTCAAAATTAGTTTTGAGTTCGACTCCAGAATGGGACTGAAGCTTCTCCATCAGATGCACCATTATTCACAAACCATCTTATCTTTCCGACTTATCAAATATCCAACATACAAGTTCTGAGAAATTAATTGAAATTACATTTTAAAGTTTGAAAAGACAAATTCGATCATTCAAATTTCCAGCCTATCCTAAATGAAAATTGTTCAGTTCAATTCAATTCAATTCAATTCAATTTATTTATTTCATCACAGATTACAAGTAAAAAGTGAAAACTGCTTTCCCTGTGTGCACTAAAAAGATTCAAAAAGTTTACTAAACAAGATCTATTCAAATTATTTAACGCTATTTGTTTGTTCGGAATAGAAATTTTTCAGGCGAATTTTTGTTTTGTAGTTATGCTAACTTCTAATAGATGTAAAAATAGATGTACAAATCTATTCATAATGTTTTACGCCATTTAATATTTATTTCTTTTATACTAAACAGCAAATTGTCCGACTTCTAAGAAGCGTACTTAAAATGACATTTTCAAATACAAATGTTAACCAAACACTTAGATCTATTCATATCATTGACGTAATTTTTGTTTGTTTGTACTCTAGCTAGCAATTTTTCTAAATACAAGCTTTATAATTGATTCACAAACAAAAAATACACTTGCTTTAGAAAGCATTTATTCTCATAAATACTAGGCTAAGCTCAATTGAAGGGAAATAGCAATAAGTATTTTTTTCCCCAGAAAATCGACTGGTGAAATAATTAATACTTGATGAAATGGGGATAATCGTGAGCCTAAAGTTTAGTGCCCAGTTAAGGTGCGAATTTTTAGTGGAGCCAAAAATAAACACGTTCAATATTTCAAAATAATGATTAATGGGGGATCAATCTTCAAATTAGCTTGCAGTGTATTTTGCAAACCATCCTGAAATCCAGACTTTCGTACATTTTGTAAAATGTGGCACTTATAAGCTGTGCGTTGGGAGCACAATCGGGCTATGCAAGATGCCGAGTGGATATACGCGTCATACAAAATAATATGGTTAAAAGTAGCCGTACCGCAGGTTCAATGTAAAGCTTATTCTTAAAAAAACGTAACTAAAAATAATGACATTTTTCACATTTCAACAATCGAAAAGATATTAAATGATTCTACCACTTGATTCACTTACAGCCTGTACTAAATACAATTGTTTACCAAACACTTAAACCTCATTTTTACGAACCAGTAATAATTTTCATATATTGGCTATAACAAAAAAATTCCAAGTGAAACATTGACTTTTTTTAAAGACAAGTTCTTCCATTTGGTTGTTTATTCGACCCCACAACGGGACTTAATATATCACATGACACGCATAATGACCTGCAAATTATTTGCAAATCATTCAAGTCAATTTGCGAAAACTTGTAACACTCATCCAAAATCCCGTAGACGCCTTTCAACCAAAATAATAACACTGTGATGGCCTAGTCTTTACTGTGTGGTAATGACCGGGTTGGTGTCCGGCCGCCGTTAACGGACCGAGCCGAAGAGAAGGCCAATTAAACAGCGGCCAAGCAACCACCAACTCAGTCAAGCACGCAGTAAAGACCAGCTTCACACTGTTATTCTCATTAATAAATATCTTTAACGAAACGGGAAAAAACATCATCAAGTTTAGACTTTTTTTCACGCCTTCATTTTTTAAAATGTTCATTTGCGTGACCATTATTCATATTTTAAACTAAACATTTTACGTGTGCAATTTTCTCTACTTTAAACATTCAACAGCAGAACTTTCTCAACAAAAGATAAATCATGAATAACTATGATGATTATCATTATGCTTAGTGTACATTCCTTTTTTATGTTGTGGCAAAATTTGATTGAATTTAGAACTTGGTAGGAATGTAAGAAGCCGCACCATCGCATGTTTTTCTTGTCGGTAAAGGAACGTTACAGAACTGGTAAGAAACAACAATCGTGAAAATCACAGATTTACATCAAACTTACTCGGTCTTATAATGCTGATAGTAGAAAACATCCCTTGAAATATTTCTGTCTGAATTTTCATAACTTTGATGAAAATAATAAAATAATCTAATTTCGCGTTTGGAGTTTATCGCTCAGGGAGCGTTTTATTCATTTTTATTTTGGCATCGATGCAATGCAAAATTTGTAATCGGTTTTTCACTATTCTCTCGTGACCCAGATGGCCGATCGATCTCAAACTTCTACAGATTTGTCAGTTTATGTATATGGTAAATTACATAAAGTGCTTACACCGGGAACTTTTTTGCTAGCAAAACCAATTCTGTGATGTTCCTTTGCGAATTGGTTCTTGATAACTTTACCAAGCGGATGGTGGAGGCTTGTAACGTATAGACTTTGGTTTTGAGTATTTATTCTAACCTAACAAGTTGCATACCTTTCTTGTTTTATGTGTCGGTAAAATTTGATTGAAACAAATAACTTCTTATCCAGTGTATTCTTATGAAGTTATTCTGTGAAAATGAGGCAATGTCTAACAGTTAAACCGCAAAATAACGTGCTATTCTTATCCTTATTGCGCTTCGTATAAATCGGCGTCAGTTGACGGGAGTCATGCAAAGGGCACAATGGCTATGTTTGGATTACCTTGGATTACCTTTTGAGTGAGATTAACAACTGTAAACATTATTGCTTTCACTTATTTAATTTAACGGTTTTTCATGCTGCATTTTGAGAGGGAATAACTAGATCGCCAACTATTCCACTTGATACATCTGCCGTCTAAATTAGGACCAGGGGCCAATTTCATAGAGCTGCTTAAGCACAAAATTCGCTTAAGCACGAAAATAGCTCGCTTATTTTACACATGTTACTGGCCAAAATTTCATGCCATATACATTGCTTGTGACTGGTTCTTAGCTGTTCTTCACTTAGCATAACAATTGAGTGGAGTCTTGGCCGGTAATCTGATTTTACTAGGCTAGGATTTTTTTGCTTAAGCAAAATTTTGTGCTTAAGAAGCTCTATGAAATTGGCCCCTGCTGTGTAATATTTACCATTTATAATACCTCAGACAGTTTCGCTATTCCTATTGGTGGAGAGCGTGTCACCTGGGTGTGTATAAATTTTCGTTAATGACCAGTAAAAAGTGTTGAAACATGGATGTTACACGCGAGCTTGCACCTGTTCGTATAAGACAGTTTCTTCATTCCTATCCTATTGGTCGAGAGCAACGGCCGGTACAATAGACCCTTCCCATGAAATATGTAAATTGCACATAGCGCGTGCGCACTAAAGTTTTGGTTGGCAAAATGAGGGAACATCGCGCTGTTTTGTACACGGCTAATGGGTGCGTGACGCAGACGCGATTGCGCGACTGCTTAGTGCACAACTCTACAGCGTTTGCCAACCAACAGGGTATGTACGCATGCGTGAAGGTAATTAGCATATTTCATGGGAAGGGTCCATAAAGCTCTATGGTCCATTCATAGATATAGGATTAAAATATTCTATATACATAGGTCCATTGTGCCATATCACGCGATACGCGCGACGCGCACAGCATTCCCTTATTCCAATGAAGAGAGACACCAGCAGTACTGCTTGCATCGTATGCGCCAAACTCAAGAGTGTACTTTTTACCAACATGGGGCTACATTTAGGTAAAGCGACATTTAGGGCTCGGGCTACATTTAGGGGCCGCACAGACGTTAAAGTCATCAAGATATCATTACACAGCCATAAAAAAATACCTTTTTAAAAATGATTGTCAACGGCTCTACACAACCAAATGACGTAATTTGTAAATCAGGACAAAGCGCCTTAAAGTGAGAATCACTTCATGTAACACTCAGCAGAAATCTTAGTGTTCTCTGTGATTTGACTAGTTTTATGGGCTTAAGGGCAAACTAGTATGTAGGCCTACGCATTTCTTACGATAATGATTTTGAATATTGCTTATCCATATTTGATGTTAGAATTTTTTAAATATCATTCAGACGTCAGTTTGACGGATTTTCATGCTGCTTTTAGAGAATGTATAATACTTATTTCGCCAACTAAACCACTGGAGCCCATAACCGTCTTTATTAACACCAGCAATTGGGTAAAATTTACCGTTTAAGTGACATGCAGGATTTCCAGGAAACCACCAGGCTCCTTCATAGCTTTCAGCACAATTATCGTTACATTTATCATTGTCATTATCCATCGTAGAAAAGGGCATTCCGTTGTTCCAATAAAGACAGTCACCAGCAGTACTGCTTGCATCGTATGCGCCAAACTCAAGGGTGTACTTTTCACCAACAATCTTGAAATCTTCATACTTCGCAAATGCCATTTCATTATTGTCGTAAAGATCCACCCTAAGCTCCCATGGTCCCTGTGAGTCATCAGACGTTAAAGTCATCAAATTATCGTTACCCAGCCAGAACTCACCAGAAAGATTACCAAAGCCAGACTTGTACTCAGCCCAGGTGCGGTAGAAGTCCACACTGCCGTCCTGCCGTCTCTGAAACACAATCCATCCCCCTCCATCAGTCTCCATGTCACAGTAGACTTTCAGACCATCAGGTAACCCTTCTGGGTAGATTACGTATACGTTGCTCTTGGAGTAACCTGCCTCTAATAACTCCTTACAACTTTTGTTGTGATGAGCAGAACTATCTGGCAAAGAGAAGAGAACTGTGTCCTCATCTGTATCAAAGTAAACACTCCCTTGATCTTTAAGGAAATCTTCAGGATGCAAAGCTCTCGTACCGTTGTTTAGATTTACAGTTCTTATCAATGTAGCAGTCCCGTCCACACATGACATGATTGGATACAGTTTTCTTCATGAATGTGGAGTGTTTCAGAGCTCTGTTTTCTGCACTGAACATTTGATGATTAAATCCGCCACAATGACTGTCAAGAAATTCCAGCTGGCCACTCAACAGAAGAGCTACATGTATCATCGCCACGAAACAGGCAGCACAAACTGAAACCCACATTGTGTTATCTGAAAATATCGTTTGGGATGTTTTTTCAAGCCACTATTTTAATTGAAAGTTTCCAGAGAATATCTTGCAGTGGATGCAGGAATTGGTGGAAAGTGGCGGAAACTAGCTCGTGAGGTAATCTTAGAGAAGATGATGACGCAGTCTGCCTGCCGCTGGGGTTACACTCGGTATCTTACACTCTGATGTGTGTAATGCCCTGATTGGTCAACTGTAGGGGCGGAGTTAGACTCTTACAGAGCTATGCCGTTTAAGGGCGTCCAGAAAGTTGACACTCTTACATGCCAAAACTCCTTTATCTTTTCGTATACCTTAGTTGATGTTGATCGTTCGTTGGCATTGATTGGAGTCATTACCAGACGTTTATCACCAATAAGGAAGGTCGAGACGAGGGAGGGGGTCTCGGTCGATGGTATTTTTTTAACGGTTGTTGGTTCCATGGTTGAAATTGATACTCCCATAATAACTGGCATCGATGCTTCGGCTTCAAAATTGTTTTTATTTTTTTGTGGCAACACTTATTTGAGTTAGACAAAAAATAATCACTATATTCAAGGTAAAACTGTTTTTGGTCTTTTCAATGGTTTGTGTTTAGTTTAAAGTGGTCTTTTAACAAGCTAATAGACACGTGAACAAAAATCTTTATTCTCGTTATAACTGCTGGCCTTGATGCTTCGACTTCAAAATTGGTTTTTGTGGCAAAAATTGAGTTGGGAAAACAATAATAGACGGGCCGCGGTAAAACGGGTTGGGTGTGTTTACGGTTATAGGTCACAGATGACTAAAATCAAACTTTAAACATATGCATTGTATAAAAAACGGTTTCAAACGCTTTTCAAAGACCAACTCGACCGATCCAAGCCAACGTGTTCCTTTAATAACAGTGACACTACCTGTAATATCAGACGAGAGAAATAAGTGTCAAAGTTAGGAGAGAAAGCGGTGTACCGTGTATGTATAGGCTTATGTTTCGTATGGGATTGTGTGCATGGGCTCATATCATTTTGTGTATATTAATGTAGGTCCCAGTTGCGCTTCGAATTATACTACTTCGGTATTTATTCCTTGTAAAAACCAACCACAATTCTAACCAAAATGTTCTTCAAACCTTGAGAAACGTTCCAACGACTCCATGCAGATCAAACGAGGCAACTTTGCAATGCATCATAGCGTCTGGGGCAGTTCCTTAGTATTATGTTTTAAAACAGATTTCTTCCCCTAAGAAGAGAAGTCAATCGATTTGACCTATTATATGATTACCCTATTCAAATTGAACTGCGAAGAAATCTTCCAAAAGGCCTACTTTTCATTTTCGATTTATTGCTGGCGGGGGGATTTATTTCTGCGAACGAGTATTGGCTCATACCACTTGCGGTACGGGGGTGATTACCTGTTGCTTAAAGAGGGGGTCCTGCGCTGCATCAAGTGGTCTCTCATCAGAGTGCAACTGGGCCGAAATGCATAAAGCTCTAAGCACAAAGTACTGCTTGACAAATTTCTTGACTCAGCCACCAGCCACAATGCCGGCCTATTACAGTGGACACTATTGATAATTACTCAAAATAATTATTAGCGTAAAACCTTTGTTGGTAATGAGTATAATGGGGAGCTGTTGATAATATAAAACATTGTGAGAAACGGCTCCCTCTGAAGTAATGTTGTTTTCGAGAAAGAAGTAATTTTCGACGAATTTGATTTCGAGACCTCAAGTTTAGTTTAGAATTTGAGGTCTCGAAATCAACCATCTAAACGCACACAACTTCGTGTGACAAGGGTGTTTGTTCTTTCATTATTATCGCGCAACTTCGACGACCAATTTGAGCTCAAATTTTTACAAGTTTGTTATTTTATGCATATGTTGAGATACACCAAGTGAGAAGACTGGTTTTTGACAATTACCAATAGTGCCCAGTATCTTTAAAGCCTGTCTATTGTGTTAGTTGTGATGCTTAATAGGCTTTTATTAAATTTGGCCCTGCCAGGCTAGGTAATCCATTGTCCTTTACGTCTGCTTACTTCGAGTTGGAGGATCCGACAGTTGTAGACGGCAGGATGTGGAGAGCTTTATCTCCCATTTTTACGTAAATTGTTGTGTATAATGACATGTGGTATATACTTGAAATACGAATAATGACCCCAACTTTAGGGACATTGCAAAATCGTGATCATCCTACTGTAAATTGCTTAGTTCAAGCTATAAGCCAACTTTTTGTCACAGCCATTTTTGTTAAAATTTTGCGTGGACTTTGTCTTCTTTTCTGGTTTGGGAAACCGTTTGCTTTGTTTGGGGCCATTATTAGCTTTAAGGCAAGAGTTGTCACGGACTGCATTGTCACACACAACTAAAACTCAGTCCATCGGTAGAGATATCATAATATTCCATAGTCAACATAGCTGGGTGTATAATATGTCTAACTCCGTACCATCGTGTATTGCTTAATTGCTCTTCACTTCCCGCCATTACGGTTATAATATCTAAGGCTATTAACTTCACATTTCTTAATCCAAAATGAAGGGCGAATTTGACATCACCTCTTTATAATTACCTGAGATTGTTTTTAACTCGAAAATCGATACTTAGCCCAAATAGAAAACAAACCGTTTGTCAGAGGAAGAAAAGAAAGCTGACCAATCGCGCTTCACTTGTTTATGTGTGAGTCATGAAAACATTTTGTCGTCAATCAGTATTGAGATTAAGCTCGGAAGAGCGTCTGCTCTTCGGTCAGTCAACCAATCACAGGTAGTAACACACATTGCCATAAAGGCCAAATAGCTGGCACACACTGCGCCATCATCTGAGATTTACTTGAGCCAGCGAGGTGGTTTCATAGACCCTACATGACCAGTACATACACTGCAAGATATTCTCTGCAAACTTGTGTTAAAAAACAACGATTTTGGTGGTAATTAAATGGGTGTTTCGGTTTGTGTTGTCTATTTGGCGATTGTACATGTAGCTCTTCTGTTGAGTGGCCAGGTGGAATGCCTCGACAGTCAATGTGGCGGATTTCATCATCAAATTTTCAGTGCAGAAAACAGAGCTCTGAAACACTCCACATTCATGAAGAAAACTATATCCAATCATGTCATGTGTGGACGGCACTGCTACATTGATAAGAACTGTAAGTCTTTCAACTTCGACAAATGCAGTAAACTGTGTGAGTTAAACAACGGTACGAGAGCTTTGCATCCTGAAGATTTCCTTGAAGATCAAGGGAGTGTTTACTTTGATACAGATGAGGACACAGTTCTCTTCTCTTTGCCAGATAGTTCTGTTCATCACTACAAAAGTTGCAGGGAGTTGTTAGAGGCAGGTTACTCCAAGAGCAATGTATACGTAATCTACCCAGAAGGGTTATCTGATGGTCTGGAAGTCTACTGTGACATGGAGACTGATGGAGGGGGATGGATTGTATTTCAGAGACGGCAGGACGGCAGTGTGGACTTCTACCGCACCTGGGCTGAGTACAAGTCTGGCTTTGGTGATCTTTCTGGTGAGTTCTGGCTTGGTAATGATAACTTGATGACTTTAACGTCTGATGACTCACAGGGACCATGGAAGCTTCGGGTGGATCTTTACGACAATAATGAAACTGCGTTCGCAAAGTATGAAGATTTCAAGATTGTTGGTGAAAACTATACTCTTGAGTTTGACGCATACGATGCAAGCAGTACTGCTGGTAACTCTCTTAATTCGAACAACGGGATGCCCTTTTCTACGAAGGATAATGACAATGATGAGTGGAACGGTAACATGGCTGAACGTCACGAAGGAGCCTGGTGGTTTCCTAAAACTCCACTATCTCACTTAAACGGTAAATATTACCCAACTGGTCCTAATATAAACGGTAACGGGATCCAGTGGTATAGATGGCGAAACGAGTTTTATACATTCTCAAAATGTAGCATGGAAGTCCGTCAAACTGACGTCTGAATGATATTTGAAAAAATTCTAACATCAAATATGGATAAGCAATATTCAAAGTCGTTATCGTAAGAAATGCGTAGGCCTACATACTAGTTTGCCCTGAGCCCATAAAACTCGTCAAATCACAGAGAACACTAAGATTTCTGCTCAGTATTACATGAATTGATTCTCACTATAGGAGCTTTTTAGGAGCTTTGTCCTGAAAGTGAGAATCAATTCTGATTTACAAATTACGTAATTTGGTTGTGTAGTAGAGCCGTTGACAATCATTTTTAAAAAATTTGTTTTTTTAACAGTCATGAAAATGTGAGTTCTGGCTGGGTAATGATATCTTGCTGACTTTAACGTCTGTGCGGCCCCTAAATGTAGCCCGAGCCCTAAATGTCGCTTTACCTAAATGTAGCCCCATGTTGGTGAAAAGTACACCCTTGAGTTTAGCGCATACGATGCAAGCAGTACTGCTGGTGACTCTCTTCATTGGAACAACGGTAAGGCCCTGGGGTAAACAACTCCTTATAAGGGAAAGTTGTGCGCGTCGCGCGTATCGCGTGATGTGGAACAACTGTCTCCGGCCGTTGCTCTCGACCAATAGGAATGAAGAAACTGTCTTATAAGAACAGGTGCAAGCTCGCGTGTAACGCCCATGTTTCAACACTTTTTACTTGTCATTAACAAAGGTTTATACACACCCACGTGACGCGCTCTCCACCAATAGTAATAGCGAAACTGTCTGAGGTATTTATGAATGGTCCTAATTTCGACGGCATTTGAGAATTTTCATTTAGGATAGGCTGGAAATAATTTGAATGGTCAAATTTGCCTTTTCAAACTTTAAAATGTAATTTCAATTAATTTCTTAGAACTTGTATGTTGGATATTTGATAAGTCGGAAAGATAAGATGGTTTGTGAATAATGGTGAATCTGATGGAGAAGCTTCAGTCCCATTCTGGAGTCGAACTCAAAACTAATTTTGAAGTGAGTAGAAATCAGATTTATGAAAACCTACTCTTTGAAAATGCTGGACTCTTTCTAAAAACCCAAATACTAATTGAATTATGTATGAACCAATCGTCTAAATGCTGTTCCGTTCTGATTATTTCATTGTGTAATATAACAAAAATCGCTCAAATTAAAGAAATACATTAAAACCGAAGAATTCTGTAGATTCGTTACAAGTTAATCTGATGTGTATAATGGTTGTTGTGAAACTTGGATGATTCAACATGACTATGGCGCAGTTTGAAGATTTTTCTAGGCCACTCTTAGCCATTGATGAACGCCAAACCCTGTTTGTCCTGTACAAACTTCACTGTAAAAATTATCCGTATTTTAACGGACTCCGTAAAGTGTATTATTCCGTAAATTTCGCTGTACAAACTTCACTGTAAAAATTATCCGTATTTTAACGGACTCCATAAAGTGAATTATTCCGTAAATTTCGCCGTTATTTTACGGGTTTTCCGTATATGCAAATATTAATTATGCTAATTAGCGTAATTACAATCAACCACGTTTGCCCAAACACCTACACATAATAAAGTACATGTAAGTACATATTTAGTTTCAGCCACAACCGTGTACACATGTACAAACCCACGTTAAGGGATTTTATATTTTACGGAATGAAAAACTTTGTCCGTGTAATTTTGCTGCAGGTATACGGTTACTTCTTTTTCCGGCAGCAAAATTACCGGAACCTTTTTTTTAATTCCGTAAAATATAAAATCCCTTAACGTGGGTTTGTACATGTGTACACGATTGTGGCTGAAACTAAATATGTACTTACATGTACTTTATTATGTGTAGGTGTTTGGGCAAACGTGGTTGATTGTAATTACGCTAATTAGCATAATTAATATTTGCATATACGGAAAACCCGTAAAATAACGGCGAAATTTACGGAATAATTCACTTTACGGAGTCCGTTAAAATACGGATACTTTTTATAGTGTTGCTTCCCGCCAATATTATTTGTTATATCGATCTTGCAATGTAAATGTCTTAATGCACTTGAAAAAAGAATTGCATAAACGCCTCTTGCAGCCTTGACGTGGATACGAAGCATAACAAGACATAGAAACTATTTAATATAAAGCTGCAAGTATTCACAAAGATAACAAGATCATGACTACCTTCAATTCTATACATAAAAACTGTCATTTGGAATCATGCTATTTGTTGAGCAGAAGGACCCCCCCCCCACCCCTCTAGAGGCAACAGGTAACCCCGCACCGGAAGTGGTTTTAGCCAATACTCATTCGCAGAAATAAATCCCTCCACCTGCAGTAAATCAAAAATAATTAGTTTCTGAAGTTTTAAAACATAAAACTGCGGAACCACATTAAGCACGTTAAGCGTTAAGTTGACGACACAGGTGAAAAGTGGTCAACTCAAAATGGCGCCATTTTTTAAATACACGTGCTATAAACATTGTCAAGCCCCAGACGACAGGATGCATTGTAAATTTGCCTTGTTTTATCTGCATGGGGTCGTTGGAACGTTTCTCAAGGTTTGAAGAACATTTTGGTAAGAGTTGTGGTTGGTTTTTACAAGGAACAAATACCGAAGTAGTATAATTCGAAGCGCAACTGGGACCTACATTAATATACACAAAATGATATGAGCCCAATGCACACAATCCCATACGAAACATAAGCCTAGGTATATACACGGTACACCGCTCTCTCTCCTAACTTTGACACTTATTTCTCTCGTCTGATATTACAGGTAGTGTCACTGTTATTAAAGGAACACGTTGCCTTGGATCGGTCGAGTTGGTCTTTGAAAAGCGTTTGTAACCGTTTGTTATACAATGCATATGCTTAGAAAGATAATTTAAAAGTAGAATACAATGATCCGCATAATATTGCCTCGAAATTGCACGGTTTTCCTTTTACTTTGCGAACTAACACGGTCGGCCATTTGTAGGAGTAAAAAATGTGGCTCCCATAAAGGTAGTCTTGAAGTCAAGACGGTAATTGTTAAGCGCGGTGTGTAGTTACAGCGCGGTGTAGCTGCGGGGACGACACACACACCCTCGATCCCAGTAAGTGTGTGTGAGTCAGTCGAGCTGCCTCGCGCTACCTACGACTGTTGCATGTGTAACATCGCACTGTGACTGTTGCATGAAAGGCAGACAAATAGGCAGCGCCTAACGACTTGTCATCAAGTCTACCATAAAGGCCGACCGTGTTGGTCGACGAGGTAAAAGGAAGACCACGCAATTTTGAGTGATACTTGTGTGGGTACGCTTTTCAAAGACCAACTCGACCGACGCAAGGCAACGTATTCCTTTAAATAACAAACCTGTGGAAATTTAGGCTCAATTGGTCATCGGAGTCCGGAGAAAATAACGGGAAAACCCATACTTGTTTCCGCACGTTTCGCCGTGTCATGACATGTATTTAAAATAAATCCGTAATTCTCGCTATCGAGAATTTATATTGTTTTAATGTTTTCTCAAAAAGTAAAGCATTTCATGGACTAATAATTCAAGAGAAGTCTTTCACCATTATTCTGTACACCCTGTCAATTATTTGTAAATATGTGAACTTTTTTTCGTGTTCCGAAAGCTTTAAACAGACCAAACCCGTTTTACTGCGGCCCGTTTATTATTGTTTTCCCAACTCAATTTTTGCCACAAAAACCAATTTTGAAGTCGAAGCATCGAGGCCAGCAGTTATTGCGAGAGTAAAGATTTTATTCACGTGTCTATTAGCTTGTTAAAAGACCACTTTAAACTAAACACAAACAATTGAAAAGACCAAAAACAGTTTTACCTTGAATATAGTGATTATTTTTTGTCTAACTCAAATAAGTGTTGCCACAAAAAATTAAAAACAATTTTGAAGCCGAAACATCGATGCCAGTTATTACGGGAGTATAAATTTCAACCATGGAACCAACAACCGTTAAAAAATACCATCGACCGAGACCCCCTCCCTCGTCTCGACCTTCCTTATTGGTGATAAACGTCTGGTAATGACTCCAATCAATGCCAACGAACGATCAACATCAACTAAGGTATACGAAAAGATAAAGGAGTTTTGGCATATAAGAGTGTCAACTTTCTGAACGCCCTTAAACGGCATAGCTCTGTAAGAGTCTAACTCCGCTCCTACAGTTGACCAATCAGGGCATTACACACATCAGAGTGTAAAAGATACCGAGTGTAACCCCAGCGGCAGGCAGACTGCGTCATCATCTTCTCTAAGATTACCTCACGAGCTAGTTTCAGCCACTTTCCACCAATTCCTGCATCCACTCCAAGATATTCTCTGGAAACTTTCAATTAAAATTGTGGCTTGAAAAAACATCGCAACGATATTTTCAGATAACACAATGTGGGTTTCAGTTTGTGTTGCCTGTTTCGTGGCGATGGTACATGTAGCTCTTCTGTTGAGTGGCCAGGTGGAATGTCTTGACAGTCAATGTGGCGGATTTAATCATCAAATGTTTAGTGCAGAAAACAGAGCTCTGAAACACTCCACATTCATGAAGAAAACTGTATCCAATCATGTCATATGTGGACGGGACTGCTTCATTGATAAGAACTGTAAGTCTTTTAACTTCGACAAATGCAATAAACTGTGTGAGTTAAACAACGGTGCGAGAGCTTTGCATCCTGAAGATTTCCTTGAAGATCAAGGGAGTGTTTACTTTGATTCAGATGAGGACACAGTTCTCTTCTCTTTGCCAGATAGTTCTGTTCATCACTACAAAAGTTGTAAGGAGTTGTTAGAGGCAGGTCACTCCAAGAGCGATGTATACGTAATCTACCCAGACGGGTTATCTGGTTGTCTGAAAGTCTTCTGTGACATGGAGACAGATGGAGGGGGATGGATTGTATTTCAGAGACGGCAGGACGGCAGTGTGGACTTTTACCGCACCTGGGCTGAGTACAAGTCTGGCTTTGGTGATCTTTCTGGTGAGTTCTGGCTTGGTAATGATAACTTGATGACTTTAACGTCTGATGACTCACATGGACCATGGAAGCTTCGGGTGGATCTTTACGACAATAATGAAACTGCGTTCGCGAAGTATGAAGATTTCAAGATTGTTGGTGAAAACTATACTCTTGAGTTTGGTGCATACGATGTAAGCAGTACTGCTGGTAACTCTCTTAATTCGAACAACGGGATGCCCTTTTCTACGAAGGATAATGACAATGATAAGTGGAACGGTAACATGGCTGCACGTCACGAAGGAGCCTGGTGGTTTCCTAAAACTCCACTATCTCACTTAAACGGTAAATATTACCCAACTGGTCCTAATATAAACGGTAACGGGATCCAGTGGTATAGATGGCGAAATGAGTTTTATACATTCTCAAAATGTAGCATGGAAGTCCGTCAAACTGACGTCTGAATGATATTTAAAAAAAAAAAAATTCTAACATCAAATATGGATAAGCAATATTCAAAGTCTTTATCGTAAGAAATGCGTAGGCCTACATACTAGTTTGCCCTTAGCCCATAAAACTCGTCAAATCACAGAGAACACTAAGATTTCTGCTCAGTATTACATGAATTGATTCTCACTTTTAGGAGCTTTTTAGGAGCTTTGTCCTAAAAGTGAGAATCAATTCTGATTTACAAATTACGTAATTTGGTTGTGTGGTAGAGCCGTTGACAATCATTTTTAAAAAGTTTTTTTTTTTTTTTTTTTTAACAGTCATGAAAATGTTAGTTCTGGCTGGGTAATGATATCTTGCTGACTTTAACGTCTGTGCGGCCCCTAAATGTAGCCCGAGCCCTAAATGTCGCTTTACCTAAATGTAGCCCCATGTTGGTGAACAACGGTAAGGCCCTGGGGTAAACAACTCCTTATAAGGGAATGCTGTGCGCGTCGCGCGTATCGCGTGATGTGGAACAACTGTCTCCGGCCGTTGGTCTCGACCAATAGGAATGAAGAAACTGTCTTATAAGAACAGGTGAAAGCTCGCGCGTAACGCCCATGTTTCAACACTTTTTACTGGTCATTAACAAAGGTTTATACACACCCACGTGACGCGCTCTCCACCAGTAGGAATAGCGAAACTGTCTGAGGTATTTATGAATGGTCCTAATTTTGACGGCAGAGGTATCAAGTGGAATAGTTGGCGATCTAGTTATTCTCTCTCAAAATGCAGCATGAAAAACCGTTAAATTAAATAAGTGAAAGCAATAATATTTACAGTTATTAATCTCACTTAAAAGGTAATCCAAGGTAATCCAAACATAGTCATTGTGCCCTTTGCATGACTCCCGTCAACTGACGCCGATTTTAAAATACGAAGCGCAATATGGATAAGAATAGCACGTTATTTTGCGGTTTAACTGTTAGACATTGGCCTCATTTTCACAGAATAACTTCATAAGAATACACTCGATAAGAAGTTATTGGTTTCAATCAAATTTTACCGACACATAAAACAAGAAAGGTATGCAACTTGTTAGGTTAGAATAAATACTCAAAACCAAAGTCTATACGTTACAAGCCTACACCATCCGCTTGGTAAAGTTATCAAGAACCAATTCTCAAAGGAACATTACAGAATTGGTTTTGCTAGCAAAAAAGTTCCCGGCAGTGTAAGCACTTTATGTAATTTACCATATATATAAACTGACAAACCTGTAGAAGTTTGAGATCGATCGGCCATCTGGGTCACGAGAGAATAGTGAAAAACCGATTACAAATTTTGCATTGCATCGATGCCAAAACAAAAATGAATAAAACGCTCCCTAGATTATTTATTTATCATCAATTATGAAAATTCAGACAGAAATATTTCAAGGGATGTTTTTGTACTATCAGCATTATAAGACCGAGTAAGTTTGATGTAAATCTGTGATTTTCACGATTTTTGTTTCTTACCAATTCTGTAACGTTCATTTAACCCCAAGAAAAACGTGCGATGGTGTGGCTTCTTACATTCCTACCAAGTTCTAAATTCAATCAAATTTTGCCACAACAATAAAAAGGAATGTACACTTAGCATAATTATAATCATCATAGTTATTCATGAATTATCTTTTGTTGAGAATTTCGCAGAAGAACTTATATTTAGAAAGTTCTGCTGTTTAATGTTAAAAATAGAGAAAATTGCACACGTAAAATATTTAGTTTAAAATATGAATAATGGTCACGCAAGTGAACATTTTAAAAAAATGAAGGCGGTAGAACAATCTATATGTTTTTACAGTTTCGTTAAAGATATTTATTTATGAAAATAATAGTGTGAAGCTGGTCGTTACTGCGTGCGTCTAATATGCATCACAGAACCCTAATGGTGGGCCAGAAGGGACATCGCACATCGCAAATGTCTTTGCAAATATTTGCAATAAAGATTTTTGCGTTGTCGCAATTTGCAAAGATATTTGCGATGTGCGATTTCCCTCAGGGCCACCATACCTACACCATCGGCTCGAATGCTTGGGCCGCTGTTGAATGGACTTCTCCTTCGGCTCGGTCCATTAACGGCCGGACGCCAAGCCGGTGTCAGATGCAATTGTGCAATACTGTCCGCTACGGACACTTTTGCATATGCAATCGTGTCCGGGGCTATGCAAAAACCGTCCGGTGGACACCTACATGACTGTACATGTACATGTATGTGCGCGCGTAAGCGAGCGTGCATGCACTGAACCTACGTACGTATGCAGCATGAATATTCACGTATTTTATGTTTGCAGCAAATACCCAACGGCCGAACATTACCATGATGTGTTAATTTATAGGCTGAGTAATAACTTTGGTATTCAGGGAACAGCTCTAAACTGGTTTCACTCATACCTTACAAATCGAGTTCAAATGGTCAAAATACAGGGGGAGTTGTCATCGGAGGCTTCGTTAAAGTTCGGAGTCCCTCAGGGCTCTGTACTTGGCCCTGTGTTATTCACCCTCTACACATCCCCACTTGCTGACGACACACAATTGTACATAACATTTCATCCTAATTGCACAGGTAATGACGACGTCATACATTCACTAACAAACTGCCTGTGTGACTTCCAAACATGGATGCAAGACAATTTCCTGAAACTCAACACTCACAAAACAAAACTCATAATAATTTCCTCTCCTCACCTTCAACACAAAATTTCCATCCCACACATTCAAATTGGTGATGTCCAGGTTACACCAAGCACAGACGTGCGTAATCTCGGTGTCATATTCGGCCAGTGTATGACCCTTGAGAAGCACGTCTGTCGTGTCTGCCAAATATCTTACATGCACCTTAGACGCATTGCCAAAATCAGACACCTTTTGTCTAAGCAGGCGGCAGAGCAGCTCATACACGCATTCATCACATCCAGACTTGACTTTTGTAACAGCCTTCTTACCGGTCTTCCTCAGAGCACACTTAATCGTCTCCAGTCAGTACAGAATGCTGCAGCACGTCTCCTAACTGGTACTAGAAAGTTCGATCACATCACCCCCATACTCTATAAACTACACTGGCTACCTGTCAATCAGCGAATTCAATTCAAAATCATCATACTCACATTCAAGGCACTACATGGTTCAGCTCCACCCTACATACACGACCTCTTGACACCCCGTACAACTAGACCAGGTCTAAGATCTATCAGAAATACGCTCCATGTTCGCCGAACTCGACTGGTCAGTTATGGGGACAGGGCTTACTCCAACATAGCACCAAGACTCTGGAACTCACTTCCGGATTACCTCAGACAAATACACAACATCACTCTCTTCCAGCAGAAACTCAAAACACACTTATTCTTGCTTGCTTTCCAACATCTTGACAAAACTTGACCGGCGCTTTTGAATGTTTCACCTTTTCAGTAAAGTGCGCCTTATAAATGCTGTAGTTTATTATTATTATTATTATGTCATTCATGACGTTCACTTTGCTTGTAAAAAAATGGCGAACGTGTTCTGTTGACCAAGGGCGTTTAATTTACTGCAAGGACGGTTTTGCACGGGGCGGACACAACTGCATATGCAATTGCATACGCGAAACCGTCCGGCGTACATTATTGCATACGCAATAATGGCCTCCGGATAGTATTGCACAGGGGACATAATTGCATGCGACAACGGTCTTTACCACACATGTCAGTAAAGACTGGGTCACTATGAAAACAAAGTTACCAATTAAGGAACCATTTTGTGGCTAAGCAATTACGGGAATTTCTTATGAGTTTAACCTAAGCGAATTGACTTTAATGATTTGCAAATAATTTGCAGATCATTATACGTGTGATATGATAGATTGAGTCCTATTGTGGAATCGAATTTACAACCATTTTTTGATATGAATAAGAGTGTTTTAGTCAAAGCGATTGTATGAATCGAATGAAAGAACTTATCTTGAGAAAAAAATTGCTGTTTAACCCTTTGATAAAAATGTGTACAGCCAATATTTTGTAAAAATTATTACCGGTTCGTAAAATATTTTCCTATTAAAATATTAGGTCTAAGTTGTTGGTAAACATTTGTGTTTAGTACAGGCTGTAAGCGAATCAAGTGGTAGAATTTATTATCTTTTCGAATGTTGAAATGTGAACATGTCATTACTTCTAATTACGACTTTTTAGAATTAGTTTCTGGACAACGTTATTGCTACCTACAACTCGGTTACTTTGTTTGAAAGAAATGTATCCACTCTGCATTAATAGCCCGATTGTGAACCCAACTTTGAAACTTATAGTGCGACATGTTCCTAATATACGAAAAGATGGATGTCAAAATAGATTGCAAATACAGTGCATGTGAATTGGAAGATCATCCATGTAAGAATTTCTTTGAAATATTGAACGTGTTTATTTTTTGTTCTGATATAAATTCGTAACTTAACTGCACAATGAACTTTAAGCTCACGATTATCCCCATTTTGAACAAGTATTAATTATTTCACCAGTTGGTTTTCTGATTTAAAATGTATGCTGCTTTTAGAGATAAATGTTTTGTAAAGCAAATGTATCTTTTGAATGTGAATCGAATATAAAGCTTGTCTTAAGAAATAATTGCTGTTTAGTACAAAAAAAAAAATTCACGTCAAATAATAGATCTAGGTGTTTGGTAAACATTTGTATTAAGGATAGGCTAGAAGTGATTTGTAATTTATATTATCAGATTTGAAGATGTCATTTTAATTACGCTTCTTAGATATTGTATGTTGACAATTTTATTGATGAGTCGAAAAATTTGCTGCTTAGTACATAAGAAATCATCACAAATACAAATATTATGAATAGATTTTTTAATCTACTCATAATATTTTACTCGATGTTTATTAAGCAAAAAATATGATTAAATCTGAAAATTTGCTTTTCAGTAAAAAACACACAAAATTACGTAAAATAATATGAATAGACCTAAGTGTTTTGTAAACAATTTGTATTTAGGAAGTAATTTGAATGGTAGAAATTATCTTTTCAAATTTGAAGATGTCATTTTAGTTATACGCTTCTTATAATTTGCCTGTTTAACCATGGTTTAACATTGTATTGATAAGTCGGAAAGGCAACTAGATGGTTTGCGAATATAGTGCATCAGATTTGGAAGCTTGAGTCACAATTTGGAGTCGAATTCAAAATGAATTTTGAAGCGAGTAGAAATCTGATTAATGAAATCCACAGTCTTTGAGAATGCTGGACTCTTTTTAAAAAACCCAAATACTACCTGAAACATGTATAAACGAACCATCTTAGTGCTTGTATATTTTATTGTGTTATTTAACAAATTGTCGCTCATATTAAAAAACGCATGATTAAAACCAAAGATCTTTGTAGTTTTGTTTGAAGTTTATCCGATGAGAATGATGGTAACATGAGAAACTTGGCATAAATTACCGACTAATGTTTCATTTCGACATTACTATTTGTGCAGTTGGAAGATTGCTATTTACACATCTGCGCTATTAATAGCCGTTGATTCCCCCAAAGGGCGGAGAAGCTAACAGTGCCATAGGATAGAGCACTCATCAGCCACAGATTGAAATGTTAACAAACTATTCATCCTCAATTGATGAGCCCATCTTCGTAAAACCTGTAAGCACAACAATCTTGCTAAGCACAATAAATCTCGCTTGGCAGAAATTGCATGCAGTTATCGCAACAAAATGATAACAGGGCCATATTTCAAGAAGTTGAAAGCGGTGCGTTTGCTTAAAGGCAGTGGACACTATTGGTTATCACTCAAAATAATTATTAGCATAAAATCTTTCTTGGTGACGAGTAATGGGGAGAGGTTGATGGTATAAAACTTTGTGAGAAACGGCTCCCTCTGAAGTGCCATAGTTTTCGAGAAAGAAGTAATTTTCCATGAATTTGATTTCAAGACCTGAGGTTTAGAACTTGAGGTCTCGAAATCAACCTTCTAAACGCACACAACTTCGTGTGACAAGGGCGTTTTGTTCCTTCATTATTATCTCGCAGCTTCGACGACCGATTGAGCTCAAATTTTCACAGGTTTGATTTTTGCTTCCAAATTGATAATAACCCTTAATAACTGCTGGCCTTGATGCGTCGACTTCATAATTTGGTTTTTTGTGGAGCCCTAAATTCAGTTTGAAAAAAAAAAAAAAAAATTAGGGCCGAGGTCAACGTTTTTGGTCTTTAAAGGCTGTGGACACTATTGGTTACTACACTCAAAATAATTATTAGCATAAAACCTTACTTGGTAACGAGTAATGGGGAGAGTTTGGTAGTATAAAACATTGTGAGAAACAGCTCCCTCTGAAGTGACCTAGGTTTCGAGAAAGAAGTAATTTTCCACGTGTTGGATTTCGAGACCTCCGATTTAGAATTTGAGGTATCGAAGTCAAGCATCTGAAAGCACACAACTTCGTGTGACAAGGGTGCGACAAGGTTGTTTTTTTCTTTCATTAATATCTCGCAACTTCGACGACCGATTGAGCTCAAATTTTCACAGGTTTGATTTTTGTGTGCACGCAAAAATAAAAATCACAGAACAGTCCCTAACCAGATCTTGAAAGCGTTGCATATGAACAACAGTTGAAAAAAAATAAAAAATCAAGGACAGCAAAAATAAACAAACAATTGAATGAAGATGTGATTGTAATAAAGGTACCTCCCCCCACCCAAAAAATGAATAAATAAATAAATAAGTAAATAAAAAATCATTTAAAAAAAGAGAGGAAGAATGAACCCCATGTGGCTCCATGTAAAGTCTGTACTGATTTTTCTTTTTTGAATGCCTCAAGAAATTCTAGCCTCAAAACGAAATTGAAAAACTGAGTTCTGAATTTAATACGTAATACAACTGGAGAGAAAATAATGCCCGAAAATTAAATCGACTGCTCATTATTGCCAAAATTGACGGAGGAAAGCTAATCTAGACTCCCGTATAATGACTCGCCTCGATTCTTCGCCTTCCAAATTGTTAATAACCCTTAATAACTGCTGGCCTTGATGCGTCGACTTCATAATTGGTTTTTTTGTGGAACCCTAAATTCAGTTTGGAAAAAAAACATAAGGGCCGAGGTCAACGTTTTTGGTCTTTAAAGGCTGTGGACACTATTGGTTACTATACTCAAAATAATTATTAGCATAAAACCTTACTTGGTAACGAGTAATGGGGAGAGTTTGGTAGTATAAAACATTGTGAGAAACAGCTCCCTCTGAAGTGACCTAGTTTTCGAGAAAGAAGTAATTTTCCACGTGTTTGATTTCGAGACCTCAGATTTAGAATTTGAGGTATCGAAGTCAAGCATCTGAAAGCACACAACTTCGTGTGACAAGGGTGCGACAAGGTTGTTTATTCTTTAATTAATATCTCGCAACTTCGACGACCGATTGAGCTCAAATTTCCACAGGTTTGTTATTTTATGCGTATGTTGAGATACACCAAATGTGAAGACTAGTCTTTGCCAAAATTGCCAAAAGTGACCAGTGGTTTTAAAGTAAATCGAATGACCCTTTTCAGTGGCATTCGATTTCTCGCGATATAAATGGTTATTTTAGCTGCCCATTTGCCGAATATAACTGTGAAAACTTATATTAACCATGGAACCAAAAACCTCTAAAAAATACCATAGACAGCGTAAAAACTACCGGTAATAACTCCATTCAATGCCGCAGAACGAATGATATCAACCATATTATACGGGGGGGGGGGGGGGGAAGAGGTTTAAACAAAATTATGAATATATCGTGGCGTGTCTCAGCATAATCAAAATAATGAACACCACTAATGCACTTGCCACCATCTGTGCGTTAAACTAAAAGTTACATTAAGTAATTATTGCTAAGTTAACTGAGATGTATGGCTTCCAATGGAATAATATAAGAGTTTCAATTTTCTGGACGCCCGTTTAACGTCATAGCTCTGTACCAATTAAGGCCCAATTTCACAGAGTCTGATGCCGCCTCTGCTGTTGACCAATCAGGGCATTACAGATACCGAGTATAAACCCAGCGGCAGGCAGACTGCGTCACCAGATTACACCAATTCCTGCATGCACTACAAAACATTTTCTGGAAACTTTCAGTTAAAACTGTGGCTTGAAGAAACATCGCAATGGTTACTATTTGGATGGTAAAAAAGATGGGTGTTTCGCAGTGTGTTGCCTGTTTGGCGATGATACATGTAGCTCTTCTGTTGAGTGGCCAGGTGGAATGCCTCGACAGTCAATGTGGCGGATTTCATCATCAAATGTTCAGTGCAGAAAACAGAGCTCTGAAACACTCCACATTCATGAAGAAAACTGTATCCAATCATGTCATGTGTGGACGGGACTGCTACATTGATAAGAACTGTAAGTCTTTCAACTTCGACAAGTGCAATAAACTGTGTGAGTTAAACAACGGTACGAGAGCTTTGCATCCTGAAGGTTTCCTTAAAGATCACGGGAGTGTTTACTTTGATACAGATGAGGACACAGTTCTCTTCTCTTTGCCGGACAGTTCTGTTCATCACTACAAAAGTTGTAAGGAGTTATTAGAGGCAGGTCACTCCAAGAGCGATGTATACGTAATCTACCCAGAAGGGTTATCTGATGGTCTGGAAGTCTACTGTGACATGGAGACTGATGGAGGGGGATGGATTGTATTTCAGAGACGGCAGGACGGCAGTGTGGACTTCTACCGCACCTGGGCTGAGTACAAGTCTGGCTTTGGTGATCTTTCTGGTGAGTTCTGGCTGGGTAATGATAACTTGATGACTTTAACGTCTGATGACTCACAGGGACCATGGGAGCTTAGGGTGGATCTTACCGACAATAATGAAACTGCGTTCGCGAAGTATGAAGATTTCAAGATTGTTGGTGAAAAGTATACTCTTGAGTTTGGCGCATACGATGTAAGCAGTACTGCTGGTGACTGTCTTTATTGGAACAACGGACAGCCCTTTTCTACGATGGATAATGACAATGATGAATGGCACGGTAATTCTGCTGAACGCTATGAAGGAGCCTGGTGGTTTCCTAAAATTCCTGTGTGTCACTTAAACGGTAAATATTACCCAATTGCTGGTCTTAATAAAGACGGTTATGGGCTCCAGTGGTATAGTTGGCGAAATACGTATTATACATTCTCAAAAAGCAGCATGAAAATCCGTCAAACTGACGTCTGAATTATATTTAAAAAAAATTCTAACATCAAATATGGATAAGCAATACTTAAAATCATTATCGTAAGAAATGCGTAGGCCTACATACTAGTTTGCCCTTAGCCCATAAAACTAGTCAAATCAAAGAGAACACTAATATTTCTGCTGAGTGTTATATGAATTGATTCTCACTTTTAGGAGCTTTGTCCTGATTTACAAATAACGTAATTTGGTTGTGTAGGTATTTTTTTTTTTTTTTTTACACAGTCATGAAAATGTGAGTTCTGCCCCCGATTTCACGAAACTCATCGCAAGTTGCGACGCATCGTAGGGTTTGCGATGCGTCGCAGACCTGTAAGACACTACGCGGCTGCGACGAGTTCGAAACTTACGACGTGTAACCGGTCGCAACTCGCCCTTGCGACGCGTCGCAGCGCTTGGTGAAATCGGGGGCTGGCTGGGTAATGATATCTTGCTGACTTTAACATCTGTGCGGCCCCTAAATGTAGCCCGAGCCCTAAATGTCGCTTTACCTAAATGTAGCCCCATGTTGGTGAACAGTACACCCTTGAGTTTAGCGCATACGATGCAAGCAGTACTGCTGGTGACTCTCTTGATTGGAACAACGGTAAGGCCCTGGGGTAAACAACTCCTTATAAGGGAATGCTGTGCGCGTCGCGCGTATCGCGTGATGTGGCACAACTGTACCGGCCGTTGCTCTCGACCAATAGGAATGAAGAAACTGTCTTATACGAACAGGTGCAAGCTCGCGTGTAACGCCCATGTTTCAACACTTTTTACTGGTCATTAACAAAGGTTTATACACACCAACGTGACGCGCTCTCCACCAATAGGAATAGCGAAACTGTCTGAGGTATTTATGAATGGTAAATATTACCCAGCTGGTCCTAATTTAGACGGCAGAGGTATCAAGTGGAATAGTTATTCTCTCTCAAAATGCAGCATGAAAATCCGTTAAATTAAATCAGTGAAAGCAATAATATTTACAGTTATTAATCTCACTTACACGGTAATCCAAGGTAATCCAAACATAGCCATTGTTCCCTTTGCATGACCCGTCAACTTACGCCGTCCTATACGAAGCGCAATATGGATAAGAATAGCACGTTATTTTGTGGTTTAACTGTTGGACATTGGCCTCATTTTCACAGAATAACTTCATAGGAATACACTCAATAAGAAATTATTTGTTTCAATCAAATTTTACCAACACATAAAACAAGAAAGGTATGCAACTTGCAAGGTTATAATAAATACTCAAAACCAAAGTCTATACGTTACAAGCCTCCACCATTGGTAAAGTTATCAAGAACCAAGTCTCAGTGTGTGTAATAGTTTAAAACCTCATCACACATTTTGAGTCCTAATAACATCAAAAACGATTTATGTTCGTTATATAAAAACGTAGCGCCTGTTAGTTATCTTTGGGTTTAGTCGTCGGGTCTTGGCCAAAGTTTCATACAAAACATTTCGACATTATTTCCTATATATTAATCCTGACAGCTTACAAAAAAAGCCAAAGAGTTCCAATTCCCTTTTCGAAAAAATATGCCTCAACATAATCATCATAGTTATTCATGAATTATCTTTTGTTGAGAACTGCGCAGAAGAACGTATATTTATAAAGTTCCGCTGTTTAATGTCAAAAATAAAGAACATTTAACATTGAAACAATAAATAGGCCTATTAGTCACGCAAAGGGACATTTAAAAAAAAACGAAGGCGGAAGAAAAATCTAAACTTTGATGTTTTTACCATTTCGTTAAATACATTTATTAATGAGAATAACAGTGCGAAGTTGGTCTTTACTGCGTCGGTATGACCGAGCTGGTGGCTGCTTGGCCGCTAATTAATGGACCTCTTTCGGCTCGGTCCGTTAACGGCGGCCGGACACCAACCCGGTCATTACCACACAGTAAATACTGCATCGGCCACAGTTATGTTATATGGTTGAAAGGCCCTCACGGGATTTTGGATGAGTTTATGTTAAGCGAATTGACTTGAATGATTTGCAAATAAATTGCAGGTCATTATCCATGTCATGTGATTGATTGAGTCCTATTGTGGAATCGAATTGACAACCATTTGTTGATATATGAATAAGTGTTTTTTAGTCAAAGCGATTTGGGAATCGAATGAAAGAACTTATCTTGAGAAAAAGTTGCTGTTTAAACACTTAGATAAAATGTATATTTCCAATATTATGTAAACATTATTTTCTCTTACAAAGTATAAGGTCTAAGTGTTCGGTAAACAATTGTATTTATTATAGGCTTCAAGTGATTCAAGTGGTAGAATTTATTATAAATATATGAATCGAATAGAAAAACTTGTATTTAGAAAAGAAATTGCTGTTTGATATTTAAAAAATAACCATGTAACAAAATAATTACCAGTAGGCATTACGTCAATATTTTCCTTTTAAAGTGAAAGAAATCGTTATTATATGAGAGGCTGTATTAAGTTACTCCTGTGGTGGAATATTCTTTTCGACTGTTGAAACAAAATGTGAAAATGTCATTATTTTTAATTCCGAGTTTTTAGAATTAGTTTTTGGACAATGGTATTGATACCTACAATACGGTTACTTTAATCCATGTTTGTAAGAAATGTAGCCACTCTGCATTTTGCATAGCCCGATTGTGTCTGGATATCAAGATGGTTTGTTAATACAGTGCATGTGCGTTGAAAGATTGAGCCCCGTTGGAATTTCTCAAGGCCGGTTTATAGTCGGTCGCGCGACGGGAATCTTGCGCGCAATCCTAAGACTGAGGCACAAAAACTGTGTCTTTTTATGATCGCGCGTCAATATTTCCGACGCCTGACCATCGCGCGACCGACTAAAACTCGGCCTTCAGAAGTATTGAACGTGTTCGTTTTTTTGTTCTGATATAAATTCGCAATGAATTTTAGACTCACAATTCTCCCCTTTTGGACAAGTATTAACATTTCACATGTTGATTTTCTTAACTCAAATTTGCATTGTTTCCTTTTATTTAAACTAATATTTATATAAATGATGTTTACTATTGCATTTGTGTCTTTGTGAATAATGTAGAAGCCGTTGGGAAATTTGCTGTTTAGTACAAACAAAAAAGGAGATCTTAGTGGCTGGAAGTGATTTTAGTGGTGAAATTTATCTTTTATAATGTGAAAATGTCATTTTAGTTACGCTTCTAAACGTCTGAACATTAATTTGCACTTCAGTTACAATAAAAATTAAAAATAAATAAAAAAAATCACGTAAACAAGTATGAATAGATCGAAGTGTTTTGTGAACAATTGTTTTTAGGATAGGCTGGAAGTGATTTTAAAGGTCGAATTTGTCTTTTGAAAATTGAAAATTGAAAATGTTATAATATTTCAGTTACAATTCTCGGAATTTTGTTGTTGGAAATTTTATCAAGATGGTTTGCGAACACTGCATGTGATTTGGAAGCTTGAGTCCCATTTTGGAGTCAAATTCAAAGTTAGTTTTTGGACCGAGTAATGAAAATCCACTCTTTGAGCATGCTCAACTCTTTCTAAAGACTCAACTACTATTTGCAGCGTTTTTGAACAAATCGTCTTAATACCGTTCCGATTAATTCATTATGTAGTTTAACCAATTTTCGCTCATAATAAAATGCATGATTAAAACTAAGATCTGTGTAATTTCTGAAGTGATTGATTGATGTGAACAGACCGATGTGGCATTTCCACATGACTATGACACAGTCTGAAGACTGTACCGAAAACCCTCATCCCACCACACCCAATAGTACCACCAAAGATTAGTACCACCACCACCTCCGTCCTAATAGGCCATTATCATGCTGCCTCCATCTTGGTAATATTCCCCATATCAAATAACAATACCGAGTGCGAATGATCATTTTGCAAATAGGTGCCAGACTATATTGTTCTTCCAGCCTCGGTTTGGTTACATTGATATCAATGGGAGAAATTCACGATGGCTGCACTATGATAAAGGTCCATACCTTGCCCACCCTTCTCCAACCCCACCCAACAACACTACCAACACTTCCGTCCTACCTCTTGCCCAACCTCCACCCATCCGACACTACCAACGGTCACAGTACCACCCAACAGTACCACCACCGAAGTCCCACCTATCCATTGCCCACCAACGCAACCAACACCCTCCTCACCCCACCCAAACACTACCACCACCACCTCCGTCCTACCCCTTGCCCACAACCGCCTCCACCACCCGACACTACCAACGGTCACACCACCAAACAGTACCACCACCACATAAAAGTCCTACCTATCCCATGCCTACCAACGCATCCTCTACCCACCGTTTAGTACCCCATCCCGTACTAACCTAGTCTTGCTTCCAAGACCATTGGTGTTGCGCGGTCACACACAACCAACGTTCCGATTATGCACGGCAACAACTGTACACGCTTGTAATGAACGAACGCTAGCGGGCGCTCTGTTTCTCTGATTAAGACCATTGGTGTTGCGCGGTCACACACAACCAACGTTCCGATTATGCACGGCAACAACTGTACACGCTTGTAATGAACGAACGCTAGCGGGCGCTCTGTTTCTCTGATTTCAGAGAAACAGAGCGCCCGCTAGCGTTCGTTCATTACAAGCGTGTACAGTTGTTGCCGTGCATAATCGGAACGTTGGTTGTGTGTGACCGCGCAACACCAATGGTCTTGGGACCAAGACTAGTACTAACTCGCCCTCCTCCCCTACTTCCTTCCACTCCGAATCAAAAGGTTATACAAATTCGTTTTCATCACAGCCTTGGTTTTTATTGCTATCTTACACATTGGTGTCAAGATAAAACCAAATAATATTCTTTATCCTCAATGCAAATTTAAGCATCCATTAAAAGCGTTGCGCTACCCGCTGCTGAAAAAAAGAGCTGCCGAGCAATCTCGGTGGTCTAGTTGGTAAGACATCTGCTTTAGATTGTCAAAGGTCTTGAGTTCGAATCCTACCCGAATATAAATATCACCCAGTTCGTAAACTCCGCTCCGAATCCAAGTCTCTCTTAGTATATCCCCAACTTTCACTAAATTTTAGGGGGCCATAGCTTTTGCAGCAGCAGCAGAATTATGGAATAGTCTTACGGACAACAAGCACAAACATAGAATTTATTTAAGACAAAGCTAAAAAACACCTTCATTTTTGCAATAAATCAACTAAATTTTCCTTCACATACTTACTTGGCTCTATTGTCTTACTTAAACTTCTACCTCCCCAACTTTATGAAGCAGTCGTGGTTGAGTGTTACGACCGGGACTCAAACCCACACTCTGCCAAACCCACACCAGAGCTTGAATCCAGCGCTCTTAAACCGCTCGGCCATGACACACCATAAATCTCCTCAAAACACACATGTATATATGTCTACAAAACATACAAGTTAAACTTTTTTTTTACTTGGATAATATATATATATAAACATAAAATATAAAAATAATTTGTAAATAGACATGGACACTTGTTTTTACTTGCTATTTATGTGTGATTTAGTTGTTGCCGAGACTAATTTGTGCAGCACCTAACAAGCGTTTACAAGGTGCCGTGGTGTACTCCCCAGCCCTTTCCAGAAATGCATCATGATGTCACTTTCTATAGTTATGTAACATCAATTGCCATATCTTCCTGTGGCATGTGTCAACTGAACGCTAGATATATTATATGCACTGGAATCACTGTAGTTATGGTGGAGTAATAATATTTATAGTTCTCCATTTTGCTGTGCATGGATTTTCAGTCTTATAGCATCGTATGTCTATTAAAAATGACACATTAGGAATACAGAGACTCTACCACAAACATATGATGCGTTATTCCTTAAAGGAACACGTTGCCTTGGATCGGACGAGTTGGTCTATAAAAAGCGTTTGTAACCGGTTTTTTATAAAATGCATATGGTTAGAAAGATGTTTTAAAAGTAGAATACAATGATCCACACAAGTTTGCGTGGAATTCGTGGAAAATTACTTCTTTCTCGAAAACTACGTCACTTCAGAGGGAGCCGTTTCTCACAATGTTTTATACTGTCATCCTCTCCCCATTACTCGTAATCAAGAAAGGTTTTATGAGAATAATTATTTTGAGTAATTACCAATAGTGTCCACTGCCTTTAAAGGTAAAGTTTAACTTTTATTTTTGATGCATTTGATTGTTATAATCCTTTATAAATGTAGATATATACAATAAAACCAACCTATCCAAATTTCATTTCAAAAGGTGGTAGCATATTTGAGATATCTGGAGCAGTTATGTCCAAAATAGGAAGAATGGTATTCAAATTTGGAATATACAATCTGAGAAACATTTCTCAGGTTGAAATGTTTTTGAATCCATCTCTCTGAAACCACACTCCTTTGAAAGGATTCACTTCTCAAAATGTTATACATTATAAACAGCTACAGTGCTTCTTCACGAGTACGTTTGTAAAGTAACCACCAAAGGTATGGAATTTGGTTTTGCGAACATAACAGTTGGGCTGGCAGTGTAAGCACTTTATGTTATCCATCATATACATAAACTGACAAACCTGTACAAGTTTGAGATCGATCGGCCATCTGGGTCACGAGAAAATAGTGAAAAAAACAATTTTGCATGACATTGATGCAAACAAAAAAAGTAAAAAAAAGCTCACTGAGCGACAAACTCCAAACGCAAAGTTACATTATTTGTTTCTCATCAAATATGATATTTCAGGCAGAAATATTTTAAAGATGCTATGTCAGGATTTTTGGCCGATTTGACCCACAAACTTTGATTTAAATTTCAATAGGTATTTTGATGGGGGTCGAGAGAGTTACAAGCTTTCATTTGAGCCATTGCTCAAAAAGGTCTGCCAAATATTAGTAGCAGTGAAATAAAGTGCTCAAAATTAGTTTTTGTCGGGATCTCGACAATATATCACGTGACAAATTCTTATGTGTTTTATAAGAAACGTTTTAAATTTTTGCCATGGTTCCTGACCATTAAATGTAAAAGTTAAACTTTTTTTCGTTAGAACAGGGGATACTCTTTGAAATACCATTCACTCAAAATAATCTATTATAATTTTTTAATGTTTGGGGCAAAAAATCTGACACAGCATCTTTAAGATGAATTAGACTGGTTTGCAATTTTTGCTACCACTCAGTATTTCAGCCAATCTTAGAGTTTCCTCTATTGGTCTAGTCTTCATCCTCAGACGATGACCCTCCGGATTCTCCAGCCTCCCTCTTCCTCTTCTTCTCCTCTGCAGCATTGTAACTTCCTCTGCTCAGGAGAGTAGCCAAGACGTCTGCATCTTTACTAATTTGCATACACAGACCATGTGCTGAAAGACCAAGCTACAACAAAGAAAAGAAGAAAAAAAAGCAGGGAGATTTAAAGGCACTGGACACTATTGGTTATTACTCAAAATAGTTGTCAGCATAAAAACTTACTTGTTAACTTGTTAATCAATGGAGAGCTGTTAATAGTATAAAACATTGTGAGAAACAGCTCCCTCTGAAGTAACGTAGTTTTCGAGAAAGAAGTAATATTTTTCACTAAAATACTTGAATATGATTTTGAGACCTCAAAACTTGATTTAAATCCTTTGGACACTTTCGGAACAATAACAAAATTAAAAGTTCACAGATTTAGTTCACAGGTTTACAAATAACTTACAGGGTGTACAATGACCAAAGACAACAAGATGTCCAGTGTCTTTAAAGACACTGGACACTATTGGTAATTGTCAAAGTCCAGTCTTCTCACTTGGTGTATCTCAACATATGCATAACATAACAAACCTGTGAAAATTTGAGCTCAATTGGTCGTCGAAGTTGCGAGATAATAAAGAAAAAAAAAAAAACCTTGTCACACAAAGTTTTGTGCTTTTAGATGGTTGATTTCGAGACCTCAAATTGTAATTCTGAGGTCTCAAAATCAAATTCGTGGAAAATTACTTCTTTCTCGAAAACAATGTCACTTCAGAGGGAGCCGTTTTCACAATGTTTTCTACTATCAACCTCTCCCCATTACTCATTACCAAGTACGCTTTTATGCTAACAATTATTTTGAGAAATTACAAAGTGTCCAGGGGTCGATTTCACAAAGAGTTAGGACTAGTCCTAACTTAGGACTATTCCTAAGAGATATCAAAAACGTACAGCTAGTCCTAAGTTAGGACTAGTAACTCGTCCTAACTCAAGATAAGACTAGTCCTAACTCTTTGTGAAATCCACCCCTGTGCCTTTAAAGGTACTGGACACCTTTGGTAATTTTCAAAGACCAGTATTGTTATCTGCATTAATTCAAAATTCAGTCAGTTTCCCTTGTGGTTTATTTACTTGATAAGAGAGCGACTTACATCTGTCTTTTTCTCCGCTACGGCCCCTGCTAAGAGGAGTACCCTGACACATTCAGCACTTTTTAACACAGCATGGTGGAGAGCAGTCCAGCCATTCTGCACAACACATTGAGATATTGGGGGAAAACATGTAAGTTGGGTTTGAACATGATAACATGCAGTAATGATATTCTTCCTACTATTCTGTTTTGGTTTACTAATTCTGTCATATTCAAACATGGATTACTTGGTGCTATTGTTGTATTACCATAGTCTGTAGGCCTATCTATCTATATTTGATTTCATATATTTTTTTAATATATAAGTATCTAGGCCTATATTGTAAATATTTATATAAGTGAAAATTTTCTAAAAGCGCCTCTGGCTGTGATAATGTTTTTATTAATAAACAATTTTAATTTCAACTACTTATAGAGTGATTTCAGATTTGTTTACCCTTGGAAAAATCAGTAAAATTATTATTAAATAGCCTGAAAAGTCTATCAAAGCTTACGCCATATGTACGAGTAGGTCAGAGGTTGCACTAAATAAAATTTGTCGGCTTTTTTTCCAAAGACCAAGTTTAGCAAAATAGAATTTCATGGCCAAACAGTTTCACATATAGATTTTCAAGTTCCGAGTCCCGGTCGTGACACTTGTCACCTCGAGGAAGATAACTTTGATTTATTTAATTTGATTTCGGCCGCATCCAATAGTGCAAGCACCAATTACAGGATGGATAAAAACATTTAATAACATTTAAAAAGAAAACCCAATAAAATGATTTAAATAAATACAGTTACAGATAAAACACGAGTCAAATAGAAATTTAAATAGCAAAATGATATAACATTAAAATAGTTCAACCATAAGCTACACTCTGGACCTGTGCAGGTCTCGTGTGTACTAAAACAAAACTGGGACCACTTCATTCCCACATACATCGATTAGTGTATGAAGAAAACAAACTTGTGCACTTTAACAGGTCACAGTTTGGTATATCCTCATTCATATTGTGACTGCATTGAGTAAGGAAGAAGAATACAGTTTGTATAACAAATAAACCTTCAGATTAAGTGCCATCTGACTCTTCAGTAACAAAAACGTTAACATAAAAATGCAAAGTTCTGCAAAAGAACATTCAAAGAACGACTTAATCAGCTTCTATAAATGAAGAAGGAAAGAATACTGAGTTAGATTGCAAAGATGAGCACACAATGTTCAAGGCCTCCAAATACACAAAATAACTTACAAGTGAAAACAAAATAAAAGAATCATTCAAATATATAGCAAGGTCAGGGGCTACAAACAAATAACATTTATTTTAAAGCAGAAAAAACTGTGACGCATCAGAACTTCATCACAGAAATAATCAGGGAGTCAGACATCAAAAATGTAAAGCAACCATTTTTGAAAGTCTACACAAAATACAACAAATAATCAAAGCACATAACTTTAAAGCAGCAAAACTGTGACACATCAAAACTTCATCACAGAAATACTCAGGGAATCAGATATCAAAAATGTAAAGCAACCATTTCTGAAAGTCTACACAAAATGTATCAAATAATCAAAGCACATAACTTTAAAGCAGCAAAACTGTGACACATCAGAACTCCATCACAGAAATAATCAGGGAGTCAGATATCAAAAATGTAAAGCAACCATTTTTGAAAGTCTACAACAAATATAACAAATAATATAAAAAAGCACATAACTTTAAAGCAGCCAAACTGTGACACATCAGAAATTCATCACAGAAATACTCAGGGAATCAGATATCAAAAATGTATAGCAACCATTATTGACAATCTACACAAAATAAAACAGATAATATAACAAACAACATAACTTTAAAGCAGCAAAACTGTGACACATCAGAACTTCATCACAGAAATACTCGGATATCAGAAATGTATAGCCACCTTTTTTGACAGTCGACACAAAATATAACAAATATAACCAATAACATAACATTAAATGCAGCAAAACACATCTGTGACACATCAGAACTTCAACATTGATCACAGAAATACTCAGATATTCAGAAATGTATAGCCACCATATTTGAGTTTACACAAAATATAACAAATAATATAACAAACAACATAACTTTAATGCAGCAAACTGTGACACATCAGAATTTCACCACAGAAATATTCAGATATTTAGAAATGTAGCAATCATTTTTGTCAGTTTACACAATACAAAATATTTCAGTGACTTCACACTTACATTATCAACAGCATCAACTTCAGCCCCTTTGTCGATCAGATGTTGTATTGATTTAGCATTGCTCTCTTTGGCAGCACAGTGTAACGGTAAAGTTCCATCCTGCACATACAGAGTCATACAACTTATATTTAGTTTTGGGGGGTCATGGCCCAGTGGTTAAATTTGTTTTGGATTATAGTTTATTTAAAAACGATCAAAAATTTGCAGTCAAACGACCGAATTGTATTATGAATTTACAATTTAAAAAGACATTCAAATCACACAAAATAAAATATTAATAAAACATTCTTTATAAAAGGAGAACATTTGCCTGAGGGCATCATTTTATTTTATTTTATTGAAAATGGTAGTGCTATAAGAACATCAAATTCAAGTTCTGGTGGCTAAGTCATCAGGGTATGGGTTTGAATCCCAGTCATGACACTTGTGTCCTTGCGCAAGACACTTAACTGTACACGCTTCTCTCCACCGAGGAGTAAATGGGTACCTGTGAGGGCAGAGATGGTTCTTGTGAATGATTAAGCTTAGTGCGCTACATTTGACAGCACAGGCTGTATACTCCCCAGGGAGCTGAGATGGTTAAAGGAATGAAATAAATGGCACAGTGACCAGGGGTGGATTTCACAAAGGTAGTCCTAACTTAGGACTAGTCCTAGGCAATGCTAAGAGATAGGACCAGTCCTCAGTTAGGATGAGTTACTGGTCCTAACTTAGGACCAGTCCTATCTCTTAGCATTGCCTAGGACTAGTCCTAAGTTAGGACTACCTTTGTGAAATCCACCCCAGGAGTAATAATATTGGAGCTCCATAAGCGTCACTGAGTGGAGGGGCAAAAGAGGGGTTTCATAAAAACAGGAGTCGAGGTAACAGAGTGATTGTCAACATTTGTTGGAGTCTTTAGTGTATTACCTTAGATGCAATATCAAACTTTGCTCCAGCATCAAGAAGCATCTTGCAGATTGTATGGTTATCCCCTGCAGCCGTGTGTAAAGCTGTCAATCCCTTCTGAAGAATTTAAGACAACAATAATGCAGAAATGTGAATATTCAACTGAGATATTAACTTTAGATAGAAGCAATACAAATTTGCAGCATGCAGCATCAGAGTCCAGCTTTCTCCAGAAGACGATCAGAGCATACTGATCGAAACGTCGAGTTGAAACCAACGGTTCTTTTCAGAAGCACCCCCTACTCATTAATAATAACCGAATTTATAAAGCGCCTTTTCCAAAGGATGCAAAGCGCTAGGGATAATGCAACCAAAAACCTAAAAGAGAAAAAGACTAGAAAAAGACTCATTAGAGATAATCATTACATGGTGTTACCGCAAACCTTTCCATAGCAATACAAACTTGTTTCTCAATGCAATCAAGAGAGTAGGCCTACTATGATAGTATCTCCCGTAATGGAAATTCAAAACATGAGATGGTGGACATTCCAAACACGTTTGAGTTTGAACAATAGAAATAATGTCAGGGGAAGGATTTGAACGCTGCATGGTGGAAATGCAATCAAGAATGGCTGGTTGTTACACCGTGGGAACATCTCCCTTGAGTACAGGGGTGAGAGTCATTACTAACCAAAAAGTCTGAAACTTGGATACAAATTCAAAGGTATCATGTTGAAATGATGCCATTTCTACCGTTTCTACAGTATCCAAAGCACTAGAGAAGTAGACAAATGATGAGAAGGATTTATTAATTTGTGGAGAAAAATATGTACTGATTTTCTTCACCAGGCTGACATAAAAAGTCTGAATTCTCAGACATAAGTTTGAACAATCTCATCCCTGTGAGTAGTATTTGAAACATTACATGGATGGAAATTCAAATTAAACAGGTCTGTGCTAGAACAAAATAACCATCTCATGGGTAGTATTTGAAACTCAATGGACATTTAAAATAGATTGTGCAAGAACACTGGAAATAATGTCATGGTTGGGATTTGAAACACTGCATGGTGGAAATGCAATCAAGAGAGGCTGGTTGTATCACCATGGAAATATCTCCCACGGGGGGATTTAAAACATTGAATGGTAGGAAGTTCAAACAGGTTTGTGCTCGAACAAAGGAAATATGTCAGGGGTAGGATTTGACTTTGATACATGATGAAAATGCAATCAAGAATGTTTTGTTGTAACACCATGGAAATATCTCCCATGAGTGGGATTTAAAACATTGAATGGTAGGAAGTTAAAACAGGTTTGTGCTCGAACAAAGGAAATATGTCAGGGGTAGGATTTGACTTTGATACATGATGAAAATGCAATCAAAAATGTTTTGTTGTAACACCATGGAAATATCTCCCTAGAGTGGGATTTAAAACATTGAATGGTAGGAAGTTGAAACAGGTTTGTGCTCGAACAAAGGAAATATGTCAGGGGTAGGATTCGACTATGATACATGATGGAAATGCAATCAAGAATGTTTTGTTGTAACACCATGGAAATATCTCCCATGAGTGGGATTAAAAAACATGAGATGGTGGAAACTCAAAACAGGTTTGTGCTAGAATAAAGGAATTATGTCAGGGGTAGGACTTGATACCCTGCAAGGTAGAAATGCAATTAAGAAAGGCTTGTTGAAGCACCATGGAACTATCTCCCTTAAAGACAGTGGACACTATTGGTAATTACTCAAAATAATTATTAGCATAAAACCTCACTTGGGGACGAGTAATGGGGACAGGTTGATGGTATAAAACATTGTGAGAAACGGCTCCCTCTGAAGTGCCATAGTTTTCGAGAAAGAAGTAATTTTCCACGAATTTGATTTCGAGACCTCAGGTTTAGAACTTGAGGTCTCTAAATCAACCATCTAATCGCACACAACTTCGTGTGACAAGGGTGATTATTTCTTTCATTATTATCTCGCAACTTCGATGACCGATTGAGCTAAAATTTTCACAGGTTTGTTATGTTATGCATATGTTGAGATACACCAACTGTGAAGGGTAGTCTTTGACATTTACCAATAGTGTCCACTGTCTTTAAGTAGTAATTGATACATTAGATGGCGAAACTCAACCTAGTGAGGTTTGTGGTAACAATTTTGAAATATCTTCCATGATTAGTATTGAAAACATTGCATGGTTAAACTTACAAAAACTAGAGGTTTGTGGTATTATCAAAGAAATATCCCTAATTTGAAGCTTTGCAAACAAATGTCTCCAAAAGGTATGACTTGAAACTTTACATGATGGAGACTCAGTCTAATTGAGGCAGTTGTATTAATGTTTTAAGTAATATTTGGGCTTGAATGTCTGTAATTGTTAGTTATTATTATTATTATTATTATTATTAATAAAAATTGTTATTATTTTATTTGTCATAACAGTACAAAACAAAATACAAGACAATATACCCCAAGATGGGCAAGGGACAACAAAACCAAATACAAAACTATGATCAGTAGATCTGTTGCCCACATCTGGGGTACACAATGATATAAATGTACGTTTGTAGATTAACAAACAAACAAATAAAAAATAATAATAAAAATAATAAAAATACAGACATTTATTTTGCGCAGTGAACTATATTAATATACTTTACTGTGCATTACAAGAATTACGAAAAATGCAGAGAATAATGAAAAAAAATAATCTAAAACAGAGCAAGAATGAACGAGTTGGGTAAAGTAAACAAATGGGATTTTAACTTTGATTTAAATACATAAGTGAAGAAGATTGTCTAATACAAGAGGGGAGATTGTTCCAACAACAATAAATAAATTGTTAAACAAATAAACAAATCAATAAATAAGTGAACAGATAAATAAAAAACACATTATAAATAAATAAAAAGATAGATAAATAAATAGACAGATAAATATATTTATAAATTTATAAATAAATAAATAAATTCTTACCGCATCCTGTATATCAAGAAGACATCCTGCCTCGATCAAAGTCCTGGTGGCAGAGACGTGTTTTTCAGCAGCTGTAAATATAGGTGTGGAACCATCCTACCAAAAACAATTAACCAAATAAATAAATACCCTAACATACGCACCGACAATGTTAGGAAACGTGTAGTATCACTCCAACTGTCAGACTATCTATTGTCATCCACATGGTTTTTAATTAGTGCGAGGACCCTGTCACCAACCAAGGTCATTACCACGCAGTGAAGACCGGGGTCCGAACACTGTTATTCCCAATAATAAATACCTTTTTAACAAAATAAAAGGCTAAAATTGTGAAAATTTTTACTTTTCTCCAGGCGATACTTCCAGACATGTTCAGGGGGCCATAATTTAGCTTTTGATGGTTCCCGTCTCTTTCGTGCGTTAATCACATTACTGATACTTTGAGACCACTGACTCTTTAAAAGAATGGTCTGTTAAGCGCGCTCACTGGGGTCAAAGGGAGCAAATGATTGGACGATAGCTGTTCTTTGTGCGTTAAAAATAGCGCATGAGCTCCGCGTCCATGTGGCATGTCGCTGGACAAACGAGTTTATACGCGCGCACCTGTTACATCAAAATTGATACATTGGGCCTATTGATAAAAAGATACACTGGGCCTATTATTTTTCTGTCTTTATAAAGCATCTACTCTTTAACTCACATCTGACTGGGCGTTAATGTTGGCACCAGCTTCTATCAATATCTTCAAGGATTCTGGGTTTCCGTTGGCTGCTGTGAACAGGGGAGTCATTCCATTCTAGATTGGAAAAGAATAAACCAGCAGAAATGGATGATGAGGTTTGGACATGTCTGAAAGGCAAAATATTCAGGGATGAGTTTGTTTAGACTTTTGGCTGAATTCAGACTTTTTATGTTGACCGGGTGAAACAAATCAGACAACACTTTTTTCCACAAATAAAGAAATCCTGCTCATTGGTGTACTTCTCTAGTGCTTTGGATACTGTTTCCAAAAGCTCCTTGGAATCTATAACCCCAGGGGTTACCAAACGGTAGAAATGGCATCATTTCAACATACCTTTGAATTTGTATCCAAGTTTCAGACTTTTTCGTTAGTAATGACTCTCACCCCTGAATATTCTACTCGCATGCTCATGAAAGAAAATGATAGTTGCATGGACACAAATAGAAAAAAAAAAAACAAGCACGTAAACAATCTGTTCCTAAATGTTTGTATCTTACCGACATCTTAGATTCAACATCAGCTCCTTTGTCTATAAGAATTTTGGTTGCCTCGGGTCGTATCATAGCAGCAAAATGAAGGGGTGTCCAACCATCCTGCCCAGAGGGAAAAACAAATTAACATTTTCACCATCTTTTTGGGGGAGTTGATAACCTTCATATAAGAACAGAAATTGTTACTTTCCAGGGCTTCTATTTTTTTTTATAGCAAGTTCGCCCAAAACAAGGTTAAAAGCCACTCTAGGTTAAGGGCTACAAGGAATAAAACATAAAAATGTAGTAACTCACTAGAGCTGAAGGTAGGAATTGATATTCCTCTTAAAAGATGGCAGATAATAGGATGAAGGGAAACATGCACCAGGCAAGGAGTTCCAAAGAGATGCAGTACTCCAACGAGGGAAAAAGCTAAATTCGGTTCAAACCCAACACGTGGTGTAAGCTCTCCTACTTTCCATAACATGTACCATTAGAATCCTATTACTATCCTTGGGCTGTTAAACCAAACTGGCCCATACTAGACAGTGAAGATTAAGACCTCACCACACAAGCAATGGAGTTTCCACACAACACCAGCTTTACAAACTGAAGAAACCATGGAAGCCTTGAGAACGCTGAGCTCAACCGCCTCGTGTGCCCTCTGAGGACGTGGCTTATCGCACCACATGAAATGCGTCCTTGTCGTCTCTCCATAGGTTTCTTGAATAATGCAGTGATTAAGTTCACTTTCTGAGAATCCTTGGCTTATAACAACCAGAATGAATAAAGGGAATGAAGTGATAAAAAGGAATCTGACAACAGTATTTATCTACCTCGTTCCTTGACTTCATGTCGGCTCCTTGCTCAATAAGAAATGAAATTGCATCCGTACTGTTCCTGAGAACTGCAGTATTAAGGGGGCTTGCCATGGACTATAAAGTAAACAAAAATTAAACATCAATAATCACATCAATATCCATCCTGATTAACTATCATAATAATAATAATTTCTGAATCCATTGCTAAAATAATAATAATAATATTAGTTTTCATATTGACCCCTTGCACGTGCGTCACCTGCGGCAACTGATGCCATGCTCACCATGTTGGTGGGCAAGTTAGGTTTATGTGTATTAACGCCGCGTCGCCTAAAATGCGCACTTCACTGCATAACGCACGGCATACTCTATGCATAGAGTTATATATGAAAACGCACAGTGAAATTGCCCACCAGTATGGCGCATTCAAGACTTTTCTGATGATGACGTCAGGTGAAATGGGTCAATAGCACCTTTATACGCCCGTAGTGCGTCCCAAAGAGCTTCACATTATTACCCCTGGTCACGGGCCTTAACTCATTCCATAAACCGTCTCAGCTCCCTGGGCAACAAATATGCGCTACTCAGCTAAATCAATCACAAGAACCAACTCTGCCCCTCACAGGTACCCATTTACCCCTTGGTGGAGAGAAGCAATTATAGTTAAGTGTCTTGCTCAGGGACACAGGTGTCACGACCGGGACTCGAAACCCACACTCTGCTGAACAGAAACACCAGGGCCCAATTTCTTAGAGCTGCTAAGCACAAAAATTTGATTAGCATAAAATTTCTTCCTTAAAAAACAAACACATGATACCCAACAAAATTTCCATTTGATGCGTACAAAATTATTGCCTGTACTGATATTCAGCTGTTGTTTGCTTATCCTGAAAATCACGTGGAAATTTTGTTAGAAAGCCTGTTTTTATGAAGGGCAAAATTCCATGCTAAGCAAATTTTTGTGTTTAGCAGCTCTATGAAATTGGGCCAAGAGCTCGAGTTTGGTGCTCTTTATCTGCTCGGCCCCCGACACCCCACAATAGGTCACATATCAGCCTTACCTTATTTGCCACATTAACCGATGCACCATGGGCGACCAAATGCTCCATAGACTTAACAGTGTTTCCAATGGCAGCCAGATGCATTGCGGTATCACCTTCCTTTAAAGTAAAAAAAAAAAAAAGAGAACAAAAAAAGAATAATAAAAAAAAAAAGAATCAAAGGTCGAAACGTCAGGCCATTAACTATTTTGGGCGTTTATACCACAGATCCATTGGTTGGTGAGCAGCCAGATTGTGTCTTCTTATTAGGGATTTATCTTACTGCATGAACATATTTACTCCGAATTGAAATGCGGCTTTCATATGTTAGTTTTATTGTTTACACCTAGATTTATAGAGTGAAAACCATTGAACGGTTCAAAAAACCAAAGATATCCCTTACCTTAAAAGGAACACGTTGCCTTGGATTGGTTTGTAATCGTTTGTTATAAAATGCATGGTTACAAAGATGTTTTAAAAGTAGGATACAATGATCCACACAAACATGCCTCGAAAATGCATGGTTTTCCTTTTTACTATCGACTAACACAGTCGGCCACTTATGGGAGTCAAATTTTTGACTCCCAGTAATAGCCAACCATGTTAAGCCGTGCCATTTCGAGAGATTTGTGTTGATCATTGTACTCTACTTTTCAAACATCTTTCTACCAATATGCATTTAATAAAATAAAAAACGGTTACAAACGCTATTTTAAAGACCAAACCGTCCGATCCAAGGCAACATGTTGCTTTAAAATGTTGTCTAAGTTTATCAGTGTAACTTTATGTATCAAAAAGAAGTTCAGAATATTGTGTCTGTAGAATCTGCCCTATAATTTAGTTGACCTTTTATAGAGTACTGCCATGTTATTAATAATTCAAGACGGCAGCTCACAAGAATTTGGGAGGGGAACAATAACTTGATATACATTATCGTGGCCGAGTATAGAACACAAAAGAAGAAAATAGTTCTGTGCACTTACATCGTCTGTGATCTCCAAGTTGGCACCAGCCTCAACAAGTAACTTACATACGCCGGCATTCCCCTGAGCGGCTATATGCAGTGCTGTTGTGTTTTTCTGAAAAGCACACAAACAAATAAGAGCTGAAACAATCTCACACTGTAGTTGAGAACAAATGCATAAAGTGCTCAAATTCTCAATTAATGCACCATGCCTTACAATAAAAAAATCCTAAATCCCTTTTTATTGGCCAAAGATAAAGACTTTGCTAGGAAAGGTAAAAACCGTGACCTACATTTTTGTGCATGTATTACATGTATAATACAGGACCCAATTTCTTTAGCAAAAATTACTATGCTAAGCAAATTAAGTAGGATACCAGTTACAGAAACTACATGTAACATGGTACTTTGGCTGGTAAACTTATTCTGGTAAGCAAATTATTGCTGTGCTTATAGTTCTTTTTTGTGCTTAAGAAACTCAATGGAATTTGGGCCCATGGACCTATTTCAAAAAGACTGTAAGCACAATAACTTGCTTAGCACAGAAAAGTGAACCTGACTTTAGTTGGACACAGGCAGGTTAAGATTTTAAGAATCCTACTTACGTCTCCTTCAAGTTTTGCTTCGAGATCAGCTCCGTGGTCAAGCAGAATCTTGGCACAGCCATCAACATCATCCTCTTCATCCATGCTAGCTGCAATGCGAAGTGGGGTCCAACCCACCTGCCAAAAAGGTCATTCAGTAATGATCAGTAAAAAGGCACCGGACACTATTAAAGGATTCGGGTACTTTTTCAAAATGTCCATAGATTTACACTAAACTTACAGGGTTTGAAGATAATGATAGTGGAAAGCTTCCCTTCAAATCTTACTTACTAAGGTGCTGTAGTTTTTGAGAAATGAGTAAAACTATGTCATGAAAATCTGTTTGTAAATGATTAAAATAATTTTCGTCTCATGAGACGAAAATTATTTTCATGACATTGTTTTACTCATTTCCCAAAAACTACAGCACCTCAGCACTTATTATTCTCAGGGAAGCTTTCTACTATCATTATCTTCAAACTGTGTAAGTTTAGTGTAAATCTGTGGACATTGTAGTTTTTGTCCTACAAAAGTTACATAGACCCTTTAATAACTCAAAATAATTATTGGCATAAAAACTTACTTGGTAACGAGTAATGGGGAGAGGTTGGTTGTATAAAACATTGTGAGAAATAGTGTTACATACTTTTTGAGAAAGAAGTAATTTCTCTCTAAAACATTTGAATTGAATTCCAGACCTCAGCTAAGGTATCGGATTCAAGGCGTCTGAAAGCGTGCACACAACGTGTGTGATAAGCGTGTTATCACAACTTCATATGCATATGTTGTGAAGACTGGTCTTTGACAACTACCAATAGTGCCCAATGTCTTTTAACAAGTTTGTCAGATACATGATTTGTGAAGAAAACTTGGGTGACAGTAGCCTTGACTCAAGGCTGTTGGCGTAGTGTGCCCCGGCCCGGCGCGGCACAATTCGGCAGTCTGCAGACTGTACATACACGAACAACGTACATGTATACAGTACCTTGTACAGTAAATTGTACAGCGAGAACAGTATAGCGAAGTCGAGAGTACGGTCGTGTCTTTCTTCTTTCAACCTCGCTCAAACAACAGCCTTGATGGGTCTGTAACAGCTTTATCTGAATTCCGATAAAAGGGCGTGCATCATCTGGGCATGTCATTCTAAACATTGGCCAATCACAGGCGCAATTGAGAATGACGTATTACTGCTAGCAATCATGCCACGTCCGTGTGCGTGGTTGTGTAGTTTCCCATTGACTTGTGTATGGTTGTGTAGTTTCCCATTGACTTGTGTATGGTTGTGTAGTTTCCCATTGACTTGTGTATGGTTGTGTAGTTTCCCATTGACTGGTGTATGGTTGTGTAGTTTCCCATTGACTGGTGTATTGTTGTGTAGTTTCCCATTGACATGTGTATGGTTGTGTAGTTTCCCATTGACTGGTGTATTGTTGTGTAGTTTCCCATTGACTTGTGTATGGTTGTGTAGTTTCCCATTGACTTGTGTATGGTTGTATAGTTTCCCATTGACTTGTGTATGGTTGTGTCAATTCCCATTGACTTGTGTATGGTTGTGTAGTTTCCCATTGACTTGTGTATGGTTGTGTAGTTTCCCATTGACATGTGTATGGTTGTGTAGTTTCCCATTGACTGGTGTATTGTTGTGTAGTTTCCCATTGACTTGTGTATGGTTGTGTAGTTTCCCATTGACATGTGTATGGTTGTAAAGTGTCCTACTGACTTGTGTATGGTTGTGTAGTTTCCCATTGACTTGTGTATGGTTGTGTAGTTTCCCATTGACTTGTGTATGGTTGTGAAGTGTCCCATTGACTTGTGTATGGTTGTGTCAATTCCCATTGACTTGTGTATGGTTGTGTAGTTTCCCATTGACTTGTGTATGGTTGTGTAGTTTCCCATTGACATGTGTATGGTTGTGTAGTTTCCCATTGACTGGTGTATTGTTGGGTAGTTTCCCATTGACTTGTGTATGGTTGTGTAGTTTCCCATTGACTTGTGTATGGTTGTGTAGTTTCCCATTGACATGTGTATGGTTGTGTAGTTTCCCATTGACTTGTGTATGGTTGTGTAGTTTCCCATTGACATGTGTATGGTTGTGTAGTTTCCCATTGACTTGTGTATGGTTGTGAAGTGTCACATTGACTTGTGTATGGTTGTGTAAATTCCCATTGACTTGTGTATGGTTGTGTAGTTTCCCATTGTCATGTGTATGGTTGTAAAGTGTCCTACTGACTTGTGTATGGTTGTGTAGTTTCCCATTGACTTGTGTATGGTTGTGTAGTTTCCCATTGACTTGTGTATGGTTGTGTAGTTTCCCATTGACTTGTGTATGGTTGTGTAGTTTCCCATTGACTTGTGTATGGTTGTGTAGTTTCCCATTGACTTGTGTATGGTTGTATAGTTTTCCATTGACCGGTGTATGGTTGTGTCAATTCCAAATGACTTGTGTATGGTTGTGTAGTTTCCCATTGACTTGTGTATGGTTGTGTAGTTTCCCATTGACTTGTGTATGGTTGTGTAGTTTCCCATGGACTTGTGTATGGTTGTATAGTTTCCCATTGACCGATGTATGGTTGTTTCAATTCCCATTGACTTGTGTATGGTTGTGAAGTGTCCCATTGACTTGTGTATGGTTGTGTAGTTTCCCATTGACTTGTGTATGGTTGTGTAGTTTCCCATTGACTTGTGTACGGTTGTGTCAATTCCCATTGACTTGTGTATGGTTGTGAAGTGCCCATTGACTTGTGTATGTAGTTGTGTCGTTTCCCATTGACTTGTGTATGGTTGTGTAGTTTCCCATTGACATGTGTATGGTTGTGTAGTTTCCCATTGACTTGTGTATGGTTGTGTAGTTTCCCATTGACTTGTGTATGGTTGTGTAGTTTCCCATTGACATGTGTATGGTTGTGTAGTTTCCCATTGACTTGTGTATGGTTGTGTAGTTTCCCATTGACATGTGTATGGTTGTGTAGTTTCCCATTGACATGTGTATGGTTGTGTAGTTTCCCATTGACTTGTGTATGGTTGTGTAGTTTCCCATTGACTTGTGTATGGTTGTGTAGTTTCCCATTGACTTGTGTATGGTTGTGTCAATTCCCATTGACTTGTGTATGGTTGTGAAGTGCCCATTGACTTGTGTATGGTTGTGTAGTTTCCCATTGACTTGTGTATGGTTGTGTAGTTTCCCATTGACTTGTGTATGGTTGTGTAGTTTCCCATTGACTTGCGTATGGTTGTGTAGTTTCCCATTGACTTGTGTGTGTGTGTGTGTGTGTACGCTGTACGCTAGCTGTATGGACACGAGTGGGAATCGCTATGATGTATAATGGGTCTGAATGCGCTGCCGGACAGTATACGGGCCAGCCACCGGTGTGAGCCGGACAAGCCTCGTTCGGTCGGTACGGTGTCGAACAACTTCGAAGAGAGGAGGGGTGCCTTGGCCCGGTTGTCTCAGAGATACCAAGTCCACTGCCAGCTATGCGTACGATTTTTCAAAGCTCAACCCCCACCCCCCTCCCCCGAAAAAAATAAAATAAATTGCCAGTTTTAGAAGGCCTTTCGAAATCGCCGCCCTTTCGAAATCGCCGCCCAACTTCTTTTTTTTATTTTATAAAATCAACAAAAAATCAGACATTTAATTGTGGACAAAAGAGTGTTTCAAAATGCATCAAAAACCTCTTCAGAATAACTAAAACTCAACTGAGGTACACAGGAGATGTTGATGGTTAATGTGGAGGTACGATTGTGTCAGATTATTTCCTTCCAAACTAAAAAAAAATCTACTAAAAATGATGTCCAAAATCTTCCGCTCACTTCTTCTGCCTGTTGTGTCTTTGCTAGTAGCATTTAAAGAATTTGCTAAACGAATCGGGAAAAACTTGTGCGCAACAAGCGTTTTGCGCTATGCCGAATTTTAGCTGAACCTGCTGGAAGAGCAAAAGCGTGCGCAATCTGCAAATTTGCGCTGTTTGTACAAAGTTTGTACAAGAATGATCATTCTGATAAACTGCGTGCAATCTGAAGATTGTGCAAACATTGTAGATTGCGTTTTTTGTACACACGAGCGCGATTTGGCGATGCATGTCGTTAATTTTTATTTTTTTCCCGGTCTTGCCCCAATGCGTGAGTAAATGGTTGCTGTGCGTGTGAGCGTGAGACAGAGCCCAAATGCGTGAGTCTCACGCCTAATGCGTGAGACTTGGTAGGTCTGTTGTCTTGTGTTTCATTATAACACGAGGACTAGCATCATAAGTACAATGTAGCTGGTAGATTTGTCCCTGAATGGGAAGCTGCTTTACTATAAGTGTAACGTTGTAGTGTAGTAGTATGGCAAGAGTTAGTTTATGAAATTGATCTTTACTTGTAGTTGTTGTTAAGCCACACGCCATCTTCTACCGTCTGGTATGTTTTCGACCAACACATAATTGATTTTCGATCCCCAACTTTGATTTACCACGAGAAACGTAACGAATAATATGTCTAGACAAAATAAACAGCTGGGTTTCTTATCTCATCTGGTCTGAAATGGGGAAAACAGTAATGTTATTTAGTGTTTGTGCTTCAAGGGGATGGGTATGCCCAACATCTAAGAATTCTAACCAAGTAGCCATTGCCGGAAACCCATGACACCTTGATACTTTTTGAACCTTTCTCAAACACATTTCACACAATGTATGGTCTAATTTTCTTCCTTCTTATTTCTAAATCCATGATTGGTGCATTAAACCTGGTTGTTTTATTTTGTTGAAACCTTCTGCAGCTGTGCCACGATGAACTGTTGCAAATTATACACCATACCATTGATATACAGTACACAACTTTGTTTTGGGGTAGGGATTTCTCCCTCGCACCCGCACTATTGCAATTTTTTTGCACAGCAGCCACAAGGCTTGTTGTTTACGTCGGAGAGCACGTGCACGTGCTTGCAGAACGTTGTGATTGACATCGCAGCGAGAGTTTATAGGCCAACCAACAACCAATGAGACCGGGTTGTTAGTAAACATTAGCATAATGAGCTCCACCCTAAATTTTGGCAGTTACAGAACCATCAAGGCGCTACTTTAGAAATACTCATGTACCGTACGTGTACCATATAGATGGTAATGTGTATGTACAGTAGGTATAGGAGTGTACATACGCTGTACACGTATTATATGCACTGTGTTATGTATGGGGGTGCGCTGGTGGAATTCAGTGATTGGGACTGGGATTTTGTGGGTCGCAGCTGGCTGTAGCGCCTTGATCAAGGCTAGGGTGACAGGGACTTCACAAGTTCCTTTTGAGGACGTGTTAGGTTGAAACAATTAGGGAAAAAATGTTACAAAAACGATGTTCATCTCAGGAGACAAAAATTATTTCAGCATGTACAACACATTTACGCTAGTCTCCTGAAAACATTGCTTTGTGATTTTCACTTTTTTTCTCAAAAACTAAAGAACTATCAAAACCCTTGAAACCCGCACACAGACTAGGCAGTTTGGAAAACGTGCCACCTTGATCTAGCTATTAGGAACGTGTGCTATGTAAGATGTGAAAGAACCATTTACTTTGCATACCTTCAATGATGTCATTGTATTAACCCCCAAACAGATGACAGTATGAGTGACTTACTAGTGCTGGTTCGGGTCCATCTGTTGTAATGTTAACATCAGCTCCAGCATCCAGCAATGCTTGACACACCTCAGCATTACCCTTAGCCGCAAAGTGAAGTGGTGCTATACCCGCCTGTTTGTAACAACAATGATAAGAGAATCAGAAGAAGAAATGGCTTTCACTTCTAAGGTGTCTACAGCTCCTTCTTCTGTTCACTGCAAGAATGCAGAATATATCCCCTGTTCACTGCATCAGTCTGTTCACTGCAAGACTACAGAATTAAGATCCTCTATTCACTGCAAGAAGACTGAAGAAAAGATCTTCCTGTTCTGTCAACTGCAAGACTGCATATTGGATCCTCCTGTTCACTGCAAGACTGCATATTGGATCATTCTTTTCACTGCAAGACTGCAGAATAGATCCTTCTGTTAACGGCAAGACTGCAGAATGGATCATTCTGTTAACTGCAAGACTGCAGAATGGACCATTCTGTTAACTGCAGAATGGATCATTCTGTTAACTGCAAGACTGCATGTTGGATCCTCCTGTTCACTGCAAAACTGCAGAATAGATCCTTCTGTTCACTGCAAGACTGCAAAATAGTAAACTTTCAAACAAGGTATCTTACCTAATTGAAGGTTTACCCACAGTGAACAGAAAAATCCATTGAATAGATCAGGGATAGAGCATACTGTGATAACAAATATTTCCTAAGTTGCTTTTCCACTTTCTACGTAACGAAAAATCGGAATAATATTCACCAGGGCTATGAAAAGTAGGAGGGCAAATTATACTTTGAGTACAGTTAACAGTGTTGGTCGTCACTGAAGAATAAATATTCTAAGTTTTAATCTGATAAGCTGTTTCAAAAATTCCATAGCAGTCCCAACCCTCCATGTTAAAAAACTCACCAACCTTATCTCTGATATCTGTACGAGCTCCAGCCTTAAGTAAAGCCTTGGCCACACTGGCATCATTATCAGGATGGCTGACCTCGTGTAAAGGAGTACAGCCCGTCGACTGGAAAGAGAGATCAACAACAAAATTATGCACTTAATGATGGATTGAAACTAGTCTAAGATCACAGATTTACATAAAACTTACACGGTATAATGATGATGATAGTAGAAAGAATAATTGTAATATGTCTGTTTGAAATGTCATATTTCGATGAGAAATAAATAAAAATAATTCCCCGTTTGCTCGGTGAGCGTTTTATTCATTTTTTTAAAACAATGTCATGCAAAATGAGTGATCAGGTTGTCACATTTTTCACTAGATGGTCGATCGATCCCAAACTTGTACAGGTTGTCAGTTTATGTTTATGTATACCAGTATACTACTGGGTTTAAATCCTTGTGCGTGTATCTTATGCTTTTTTTGTATCTGCCTGTTGTTACATTTTCACATTTGGTGTGTTTTAAAAAACTTGTGTGAGCAATGCAATTTCTTCTTTTGAAGATCAATAAAGTTTTTTTATGTCTAATGTCTTCTTATGATGGATTACATAAAGTGTTTACACTGCCAGAACTGTTTTGTTGGCAAAAAACCAATTCTGTAAATCATGAACAGCAGCTTCAAAAGGTCAAACAAGAACCCAAGTAGTCATAGTGAGATGGACCAAATGAACAGTACATACATTGAATGCTACATTGACATCAGCACCAGCATCAATCAGAACTTGACAGCATGTTGGTTTATTGGAAGCAGCAACAAGTATCGCCGTCTCTGCCTCATCACTCTGGTAATGGTGACGAAGAAAATTAGAACAAAATATCAAAACTGGACAAATTGCTGATTCCTTGAAGACTTTAGTGGTGAGAAGTGTTTTGTATCTAATTGAGAGGAATGGCAAGAAATCATTCAAATAAAACATACTTTGAGTAAACAATATTTTCAGTCTAACATGAGAAGTATGGATGATCTGTATTGTATAGTGGCCCCTCTGGTCTTAACCCGTGACCCACAATTCTTGGTCTCAGTGGCCCTGGTTCATGGCCTCAGTGCCCACATGTCACCCCTCAATGATCCATTAGTCTTAACCACAGTGGACAACTTGTCTTGGTCTCAGTGGGCCCCTTGTCTTGGCATCAGTGGCCAAGTCTTGGAATTAATCGCCCTGGTTTTGGCCTCATGATCATGTACCCCTGGTCTTGCCCTCAATGGCCCTACTCTTGAACTTGATGCCCCAGCTGTCTTTGCCCAGTGGCCATGATCTAGGACTAGGTGCACCTGTTTTGGCCTCAGTTGCTTCCTGGTGGGGCTTCTGGCCCATGGCCTTATCATAATTGGTCCCCTGGTTATTGCCTTGATGCCCTTTGGTCGTTGTCTCAAAGCCCCCTTGTAATGACCTCAATGGCGCCTGGTCAAATCCTTGGTACCCTTAGACTTGATATTGAAAAACTATTCTCATACACTTTAAGATTTTCCAATGCCCTTGCTCTACGCAATATTAAAATAACCTTCAATGACTGCTGAAAGACCACATATTGCCCTGTCATTAACGACCATCCTGTGACAAACACACACACACACAACTCACATCAAGAGGGGCATTGACATCAGCACCTGCATCAAGTAGCAGCTTACATGCCTCTGGATCGTTCTGAGCAGCATAATGAAGAGGCTGTCTCCCCCCCTGCATTGAAACAAGAGAAAAAAATACAAAGAAAGAAATTCAGAGTGAGCTACATGTTTGAGTAGTGCATTTGTTGTCAAGGCTGTACACTACTCCCCAGGGAGGTGAGATGGTTTAAGGAATGATTTAAGGCCCAGTGACCAGCAGCTGATTTCACTAAATGCTAGGATTAATCCTATCTCGAGTTAGGATGAGTAACCCGTCCTAACTTAGGATGGCTTAAATGAGCCCTAACGTCTTTAGGTGAAATAAAAATGCGACAAAATTCCCCATTTTTTATCTTTCCGTCTTATTTTGCCCTTGATAATACTTTTTTTCGTCAACAACTATTTTGATTCATGGCTTCGTAATTTAAGGATCGGTTATGATAAAAACTTCTTTTGCAAATCGATCAGTTAGCAACGCACATTGGGAAATAGGGTCCAATTACTTACCGCCAACTGGATACCGTCAACTCGCCGTCAACTCCTCCAAAATAAATTCAAAATCCACAAAAGATGCATAAAACTATAAAGTATTAGCCAAAAGAGAATTTTCACAAGTTTTAAGTTCCATCTCAGTTTTAAAAAATTAGTTTTTTTTCTTGTGAAAAGATCATCTCTAAGCTACAAGGCCATTGGCCGCTATCCGCCATCTTGCATTTTGAGAGGGCTTGCATGACATCGACAACAGAGGGTGCTTTCCTGCATTAGGATTAGTCTTGGCTCAAGGCGTCAATGATCAGCACTGCATGTGTGGTATCTACTTCACTTCGTGTTAATTAAAAGCTGACGTCTTGGGTCAAGACTAGTCTAGTCCAAGATTAGTCCATCTGCGTAGTGGTTGAGTTGAAGGCGAGTTGACGGCACAAGGGAGTACCACGGTAAGTTGACAGCAATTTAAGTTGGCCACATTAAATATAGCGCAAATCAAGACTTGTAAAACCATTTTACGAACTTTAAAACATGGACTTGACCACCGTACCCCTCATTTATTGTGACAAGGAACCATTGTTTTACTCTAAGATACAACTAGACTTGTTCACCAGTAATTTTTTAACTTTTAAAAATAAAATCGGGAAAGTTGAGAAATCAGGACAATCCCGATTTTTAGGGTCTTCAAAACTCAGAAACCGGGACTGTCCCAGGAAAACCGGGACAGTTGGCAGGTATGTAATAATGAAATTGTAATATTAACAAAATACAATCTAGCTTTGAGGATACTCACAATGTCCCTCAGTTCTCTAACATGGACGTCAGCTCCTGCAGCCAACAGGAGTGGTATAGCGGACAGGTTGGATTGAGCAGCAGCATGCAGCGGTCTGGAACCAGACTATTATGCAAATATAAAAACACAACATGGTTCATCTCATTGGTGCTAAAAATGGTTGACAGAAAGTTAAAGTTCTGTCCTCCATTTGACAAAAGTGTTCAGGGCTTTGGCGAAAAAGTAGAAGGCGAACAACCTAACACCACCTCAAATACACAAAGATACCCAAGTTCTCTTCACAGATTATATATCTGACAAACTCATTAAACTGGGTTAACTCTTTGCTGGAAAAGGGCAACTTTGATCAATATTAGCGACATGTTTTTTTTTCAATGGTTTTTAATCTGATGTTAATAATGGGACTCCACAGAAAAGGAGGTGTTTCTGTGATGGTCCTCATCACAAATATGAATAAATTTGAATTTTCAATATTTTGTTGTTAAACATTCTCCTCATCCTCAAGTCATTTTTGTACACACAAGACAATTTACAGGCAAACACTTTCATTGCAAAGAAAACATTGTCTACAAGATAGACTCCTTTTGTCCGCAGTTCAGTGCAGTATAATTACCTCCAAGTTGCCCGTTAAAAACCCTCGTGTGACAAGTATTTCACATGTACCAGGTATGGTATTTGGTCCTTGGAATAAAGTAGGACAACATTTTTGGAGCACAAGGGCTGAAACAATACTTTTTCATGGTGTATGGTATAATATATTTTTTTCCCCAGCTATTCAAAGACCCTGGACACTATTGGTAATTGTCAAAGACCAGTCTTCTCATTTGGTGTATCTCAACATATGCATAAATTAACAAACCTGTGAAAGTTTGAGCTCAATTGGTCGTCGAAGTTGCGAGATAATGAAAACCAAAAAACACCTTGTCACACAAAATTGTGTGCTTTCAGATGCTTGATTTTGAGACCTCAAATTCTAAATCTGAGGTCTCTAAATCAAATTCGCAGAAAATTACTTCGTTCTCAAAAACTACGTCACTTCAGAGGGAGCTGTTTCACACAATGTTTATACTATCAACCTCTCCCCATTACTCGTTACCAAGTAAGGTTTTATGCTAATAATTATTTTGAGTAATTACCAAAAGTGTCCACTGCCTTTAATCACCATTTTCATGATTTTACTGAGGGCAATCAAATTAGAAATAGAAGTAGAAAGAATTTCAGGCTTGATGTACCCAATGTTTAAGCCCTGTATTTGAACTTACATTATCAGGCAAGTTGGGATCAGCTCCAGCCTCCAGTAGAACTCTACAGGACTCAGTGTTATGCTCCGCTGCACAGATTAAAGGTGCTGCATTGTGCTGCATTAATGAAAACATGTCAAAAGTTAAACGGTGATAGAGGAATCATTCTATTTGAAAAGCCAGTCAAGATCATGCGTTATCGTACCCCAGAGTCGCGCCAAACCAAATTCTGAACTTACATGTAGTACATGAAAGGTTTGATGTTTGGATATGTGCGCCCTATAAAAAAATAAAAAAAAAAAAAAAAAAAAAATGTACATTATTATTATTATGATGTCTGAGGCAGCTAGAAGTCAAAAGATTGACTGTTGCAGTCGTTACGAAGGACTCTGAAGCACCTTGGTTTCAGACATTGATCTTTTCATGAGCCCAGCTAATGTAAACGTTATAAGTTCCCCTGTCAGAAACCCAAACTTATTTTGGTCGACCTAGAGTTGCTTTTAATCAATTTGGTAAGGCGTGAATTAGGCTGGCCTGTCTGAAACAGGTGCAACTTTGTGTTTACACAACACACCTACAGAAGTTAACTAGCACCCTCTTATATGGAAGTATAATAATAACTTTGATTTGTAATTTGGAATATTCAAATTGAACGACTTTAAAATTAAGTTGGTTTACAAGTCTTACCTTGGTCAGACATGTAACAAAAATGGTCGATCTGTTTTCGCATTTTTTGTGTGATTTATCTTAATATTGATTCAAAATTTTAGTAAACAAAATTATTGTTTATTATGAAGGGTGTCAAGGCCCGGTCACACAGGCCTCGATAACGAGAACAAAAACGATAATGTTAAAAATGCACGCCCTGGATTGGTTGATTAAGCATGGGCATATTCTGTGGGGAGCAATTCAACCAATAGAATGCGTTCCCTTTGCGTCGTTATCGTTTTCGTTATCGCTGCAGTGTGACTTGGCCTTTCAACTGCCATATTTCTGACTTCGTCAATACTTCAGTTGAAAACATTCAAACGATGTTAAGCTTAAATGATGCCTTAAAATGTCTTTGAATTCTTAAAGTCACCTTAGATTCTCCCAAGTTAATATCTGCACCTCGATCTAAAAGAAGTTTACACATTCTTGGACTTTGAAAAGCAGCTCGTGTCAGCAGAGTATGTCCTTTAAAAAACAACTGTAAGATAACAAAAGTAAAACAGAAGAAAGAAATTAAAACTTAAAACAAAATACATATAAATCACACTAAGGAATGATAGTAATAATGTTAACAATACATGTGTTATCATATGCATACATTTTGAGTAAACAGGACCTGTGTATTTACTGAATATGATTCGGGTTTTTCAGACTATATAGCGCAAAAAGACAGAATGAAAGCACTAATTACAAATACTTGTACAGCAATTAGTCTTGGCCCAATACGTCAGTGATAGATAGTAGATTGTCTACTTATTCTACTGAGATGGATTCAAATCTACGACCTTTGTCAATCTAAAACGCATGTGACTTGTTTTCACAAACTCAGGAAAGGATTTGAGTATACAGTGCTTTACACACATTGGTGACAGGGTAAAACCAAATGATACTCTTTATCCCTGGTGCAAATTTAACATCTATTAAACTAGATCATACACTATTTAATCATTAAAGACACTGGAACAAGACATATCCACAAAATAACAAACCTGTGACAAATTGAGCTCAATTGGTTGTTGAAGTTGCAAGATAATAGTGGAAGAAAAAACATCCTTGTCATACTAAGTTCTGACTTTCAGATGCTTGATTTTGAGACCTCAAGCGTGAGGTTTCGAAATCAATTCGAATATTTTACTGAGAAGTTCCTTCTTTCTCACAAACTACATGTACGTTACTTCAGAGGGAGCCGTTTCTCACAATGTTTTATACTATTAACAGCTCTCCATTGCTCGTTACCAAGTAAGTTTTAATGCTAACAATTATTTTACCAAGTACCAATAGTTTCCAGTGCCTTTAATTTAAATCCTAACAGTAATGACACTGATTATTGACAGTAGGCTTAGATCTTACACTACCTCACTCCTAAAGTTGACGTCAATGTCATTAGACACCAGGAGCTCTGTGCCTGTTTCTACCTCATCCCGATTGATCGCGACTAACAGTCTATAAGGAAGTTTTTCCTCTTCGGACAATGCGTGAAACCTCTGTTCAACGTCTTTCCTGGATGCCATCTTGTTGGCAACAACAAGCAATCAATTAATCTGTTGATAAAAACAGGAAAATATGAGCAAAAAGTAATAATTGAAATAACTGTAACTGTAGATCCTCCTGACAATCATAGCAGATGCAGTCAGGTCACGCGTAGTCTTTCCTTCCTCCATGGTTGCGATAAAACCCTCCTCCCGACGGCAGCAACGCCGAGGAGGGTTACGAGCTAAATTCAACACTAAAAACAGGGTGAAATGGATCAACACGTACAATTTCGACAGCTAGCCACCAGATTGCCCCATTTTTACCACTTTCAAAAGTAATGGCACAAATTCTAAGAACACAAACTTGATCCTCAATAACTAATGACTCCTTTCATAACACTCAAAACACCGTTGAGGAAATATTTTGAAGAAAAAGGACCAAAAAACAAAACAAAAACACTGAGCGAAATGGTCACAAATTTCCCTAGTTGAGATTTAAACATGAGTGGGCGGAGCTTCGGCTCTGTGCATTGTGTGGCCTTGCGGCCGTCAGAAGGAGGGTTTTGCTATCACAACTAACGCAAAGGTAACACCCAAGCAAAATGATTGATGGGGAGGGGGTACTAAAAATGAGGTTTGCTCCACTCCCATCGACAGATCAATAGCGGAATGTAGGATGAGGTTGGCTTCGCCATCATAGCGGAAAGAACCTTTTCTTAGCCCACCTTCTAATTGAGCTGTAAATGGCTCTCTTTTTTGGTCTCACAGTCGCCATAAATGTAATGGGACCCATGTTAAAAGAGAGCCATTTACAGCTCAACAAGGTGGGCTGAACGAACCTCATCGATACTGGGAGTAGGGAGGGGAGTAATTTGCATATTTTGTTAGTTGCGTTTTCCTGCGTTACCTAACTAGAGCATGCATTATTGCGATGAAATGATGAATCTTCGAAAAACTTAAAAAATGAAAACCCTTTTTGAAGTATCAATACCATGCAATCTCTACTTGCCTGTTCATCTGCCTCAACTAAGTCTTACGGCCAACGTGCATTTTCTACGTCTTCTCCTACTCTTTGGAACAAACTCCCCCATAACATCAAAGACGCACAAACTCTGGATTTATTCAAGCGCCTTCTCAAAACTCACTTGTTAAAGGATATTTAATTTTGTTTGTTTTTCTCTTTTGACTGTGTGTAATGTGCTTTTGAAGAACGGTTTATTATTATTGTTATTATGCAGCAAAAACTTGTGTCGAGACTTTAATACAAACTCATTTCTATTCAACAGTAGGCCTACTGTACAAAATGCATAACATTAACATTGCCTTGGACCTGGTAGTGGTAGGACGTCAGTCAGTGCATGGAGGTAGAATGTCAGTGGTGCATGTCACTGTCTTGTCAGTGCCGCTCCGCATGTGCAACGGAGGAGTCTCCAACCTGGGCTATATTTTTATAAACATTACATATATATTGATTATCGGTGATCAAAAAAATACCTTTTTTTCTCTGAAACTTTAGCGGGTGCGGATCAATTCCAAGAAGAGTTGCAGTGCTCCTGAAGTCCGTGCGTGCGAACTATAGTAAATGCTGGATATTCAACCTACTTACTACCATCCTTACTCTATGCATGAACCACACTCAGCACGCCGATCTGCGGGACAAGTTGTGTCTTGCACTTGCACTGCACTACACATGTGGCTAAAAAAAAAAATAATAATACGGGAACTTTCAACCTCGTATGATCCCCTGCACGTGTTAAGTCAAGCCATTTTCAGGTTGATGGAAAACGCGAGAACGAGGATAACAGATTGGGGGGTGGGGGGTGGGGGCGTGAGTCATATTTATCTGTAACCAGACTGAGTTTAGGCACCAGTCAAAATTACTCGTCAACGCACGTCAGTGACGGTCATAAACGGTATTTGACATCAAAACTTCAACATACTTTAATTTTGTCGTAATGTGTGTTGGAGAGCGATATGTGCTTGGCAACTAATTTGAGATATTGCCTAGTCTTTGATATAACGATGTCCTTAGAATCAAGATTAATTCAAAATGTCTCCAACCGTCTTCTTCTTAAAGGACTTCCTTTTGTTACATTTAAAAAAAAATGAAGGGAAACTCGAAAACCTCCAAAACTTTTTCTCAGATTTGCCTCAAAGGAAGTCCCATGAGTACAAGACTGTCTCCAAGCTACAGGTTGCCGGGATGGGCCTCTAATCTCCATTTTAATCTTGATTTTAAGACACCGTTCAATGCCAATATCTCAAAAAGATTGCTAAGCTAGACGACTCAAACCAAGTTCTGCTTCTCGGCCTTCCTTCACACCACTTCGTAAAATTTCAGGCGATTGGGAATGATACGTCTTCGGTTGATTTTAGAAAATAACAGCGCCGGTGTCGCATGTAATTATGTCCTCTATGCAATGCAATACTATACATATGCAATCACGTCCGCCCGGACGCTGCTGCATGCTGCAATTGTGTCCGCCCGGACACATTTGCATATGCAGTTGTGTCCGCCCCCGTGCAAAACCGTCCTTGCAGTAAATTAAACCATGGAGGCCCTTGGTCTATGGAACACGTTCGCCATTTTGTTTACAAGCTGGGTATTTGCTGCGATCATAAAATACAGGAATATTCATGCTGTTTTTCAGATTCTTAGCTATATACTTTGTGAACTGCGTGATATTACAGTCACTCTCGCAGTTCCATTGATAAAACATGAATATTCATGGTTTTTTTTCTTGGATACCAAGTAACCTGTCCTTACATGTATATGTGTCCTTTAATTTAATAATATAGGTGGCTCCTATATTATTTTCGGTGAATCATACTTATGTAAGATGTGACTTACAAGTCAAACGTCAAATCCCCACGAATAGTCAAAACATTGTCTATACCTGACTCAAATTCATGGTAATAAGCTGACTTCAATCTGGCTCAATGTAAATCATCAACTCATGGCTAAGTTGGTTACTTGCGTCCGGTTTCTGATGGGGAAACTGTCTGCACCTAAAGCCACTCGTTTTGTCCGCCATACCACTCTTGCAAAGAACCATATGGCGGACAACTATTTTGAGAGTGAAAGACGGGTAGACTCAATTTAGAGTGAAGTTCGTTCCAGTTTCACTAAAAAAAGTGATGCAGATTGACTTTCACTCTCGAAAGATACATGTGTCGTGTGGGTGAACATGGGATAGATTCACGAGATTAAGTTGAAAAACGCAAAAATGAATATTGCGAATCTTATTGTACAGCTAGTTGGGTTATGAACACATTGTCCGTTAACTGGGCGGCCTTCTTTGTCAACTGTGAAACAGTAGATCGGATTTGTGGATTTTTTCCCTGCAGGCCAATCTTTCATGCAAATAGCTGTGTATTCTTCGTCGCACTTTTCATCAAGCCATCTGCCGTCGTCTTTCTCGCTCATCACCGCGCAATTCTGGTGTAACCACCGTCGGCCAGAGCGTCTTGGACGAACGATGGTGGTCGGTATTCTCCCCCATTCACTGCACAGACTCATTCGTTACGTTCTTCATCGGTGCAATCTAACCATGCCTTGGACACCCCGTGTCTCTGCAGCAGCAACCTAACAAACACATTCTCATCTGAAGATGTTGTAAGAAGCAGCGTCCCGACTACCTCTTCACAGAATGCTTTGGCTTTAAACAGCTACCTGAGCGGAATGTTTTCAACAGAAATGGTATTTTTACTTGTTTATAATGCACTTGTTCACCATTTTAAAGGAACACGTTGCCTTGGATCGGACGAGTTGGTCAAAACAAAAGCGTTTGAAACCGTTTTTTATATAATGCATATGGTTGGAAAGATGTTTTAAAAGTAGAATACAATAATCCACACAAGTTTGCCTCGAAATTGCGTGGTTTTCCTTCTACTGTGCAAACTAACACGGTCGGCCATTTATGGGAGTCAAAATTTTGACCCCCATAAATGGCCGACGTGTTAGTCGACGAGGTAAAAGGAAAACCACGCAATTTCGAGGCATGTTTGTGTGGATCATTGTATTATACTTTTGCAACATCTTTCTACCCATATGCATTTTATAAAAAACGGTTACAAACGCTTTTCAAAGACCAACTCGACCGATCCAAGGCAATGTGTTCCTTTAATGTAATTTTGGTATGTGTACACTTCTGAAGTTTTCGTAATTCGACCCCACGCCGTAACTGTTATGTCCCCCCCCCCCCACACTTCAAGACGGATTAACGCCCCTGCCCATGTGTGTGAACAGGGAATAAACCCAGACGAACATGACATCATTTGGAAGATGAAAACGCAAAAATGAAGATGATTGCGAATTGCTTTTTTTTCTTCGGCTGCCAGCCCCAAGTTGTTACTAAAGTTATCGGTTTGAATAAAAAACAAAAAACACAATATATTTATTTTCTGGTCTGAAATTGTAGCAACTTCCGTCCGTCTAAACCAGTTAACGTTGCGTGAGTTGGTTCCAGTGTAAATTCCCAGTTAATGGTACTCTAACAAACGATTCGTTTCCAACACCCAACGCCATTCTTGCGTTCAAAAATTGACCTTAAAAATAAGCATTTGGCTCAGCTAATTTTGACAATAAAATTTCGTGTGAAGTGACTTGAAACTGCGCCACTCTTGCATACACAAATTGACCTAAATTAATTTTATCAATAACATAAATTTCACGAGATACTATAGGCAGTTATTTAATGAATTCACTTGAAATTGCGACACGTTTTGTATAAACAAATTGACCTGAATCAATTGTTTTTGCATTTCTATATTTTGTCATTTTGGTTAGCAGTTTGCAACAGCAAATTATATTTTCTCAAGTAAAAATCAGGTCAAGTGTAGTACTTGAGCGAATTTGTTTCCGACGGGAATGCTATTTAACTTGTTTGTAATTGTTTGTAAACCATTTAGAGGCAGTGGACACTTTTGGTAATTACTCAAAATCATTATTAGCATAAAACCTTACTTGGTAACGAGTAATGGGGAGAGGTCGATAATATAAAACATTGTAAGAAGCGGCTCCCTCTGAAATGACATAATTTTCGAGAAAGAAGTGATTTTCCACGCATTTCGAGACCTCAGATATAGAATTTGAAATCAACCATCCTAAAGCACACAACTTAGTGTGACAAGGGTGTTTTTTTTCTCTTTCATTATTATCTCGCAACTTCGACGACCAATTAAGCTCAAATTTTCACAGGTTTGTTATTTTATGCATATGTTGAGATACACCAAGTGAGAAGACTGGTCTTTGCCAATTACCAATAGTGTCCAGTGTCTTAAAATGTAATTTCGATATTTGTACACTTCTGAATTTCAAGGAACCTCAAGTTTTTTTTAAAGCTAGAAACACTTCTGTCGTCAACGGCATGCGTCAAAATGGCAATACCTTGACGTCACGTGTGGGAGTTTGCTTTGTTATCCTCCACGTTGCAACAAAGCGGCTATTCAAATTGGAGCTCCCACATAATTTATGACCTTACATGAGTGATAACACGGAGCTTTTTGGGAATCTTTCAGAAAAGCACTGGATAAGGGTATTCGAAATGATTGTCACACACTCACAAGACTCAATTTCATTATTGATTGATATTATTTTAAATGAAATTAAGCACTGATCACGACTTGCTGTATTCGTACAGGCAGTGTGGTGAAGCGACAATGTGGTTCATATATGGCTTTAATTAACGATTGCGCCCGAAGGAGGGACAAGTAATTAACAATCATAAGGAACACTCACTCTCTTTATTTATGTTCTTTTTATATAAAGTTGATACAATTTATTATCAATATATTCTCAAAATTATACCTTAAAATAAAGCAATCATTTTTATTATACAGAGAGTTTTCGATAATTGTATAATACCGAATAAATGATTTCAAAGAAAATCAGAGCTAATGGAAATTAGATAAAGCAAAAATCCCGATTGTCGTTACTAATCGATTAACATAAGTAATCGATTAACAATACTAATCGATTATCACTTCTAACCAATTAACGTTACTAATCGATTAGCACTACTAATTGCACATAAGGTATAGACAGGAACCCAAATTTCCAGTAAATAAAAACAAAACGAAACAAATCTCCAAAACAAAATTGGTTTTAACCGATCAATTAATTAAATTATAATAAAAATAATCGAAACTTCAACACATGAGCGACCCTCATGTCTTGGTTAGACAAAAATACAAATCTTGAGATTGTGACGTAAATTTATCCGCCAACAAGATTTATATTATAATATAAAAGGCACGCTTTCAATACGAAGAAGAGAGTTGCGCATTACTATTAAACTGAAACAAATAGACGGCGTTATAAAAGCAGCTGAACTAAAACAGATTTCTCTAAAACACATCCATTCCAACAAAATTTAAAACTCATTTGGGTTTTTAAAGTGCGAAGTGAGAAGCTAAAATTAATATAATTTAAATGAGAACAGAAATAAAAGCAATGCACCTGTTATTAGCGCTTATTTCGTTGTTAAAAATTGGAACGAGTTGTTTTCGAATTTAGTTTCAGCCATAGTTTTAGCACAAGTCTAAGAGCAAGTTCGAGTGCGCAAATTTTAGTCGACTACTGGGCAGCAACGAACGTGCGCAGTGACGCACTCACTTGAACAACTCGTTTAAAAGTCAAGTCAACCATCAGGAAATCACTCCATTGCCTTTTCGGTATAATGTCACTGGTTTCCCTCAAAACTTCATACATGTTAGCATGGAGCAGACCATCGGGACCACGGAAGAAACCACGCTCACGAGGCTGGTTCCATTAATTGTCGACCACGTGTAGTCAATTACTAATGGTTGACCAGCCTGGGTTCGAGTCAAAATAGTCAACCTTTAGTTAACCATGGTGCACACTCGAACTTGCTCTAGTTTGACAACCCACAGATTCCAGATCTTCAAGAGAGCCGGAAAGGGATGCCTTATACAGGTCGCGTTCGATTAGCTTCCCTGGGTCTACCCCACGGTGCTCTCACTCGGGTGAGCCCGACAAGAGCTTAACGATCATCACTCACCGCTCTCGTAGTGACGTCATGTACCTGGGGCCGGCCCCAAAGTGACCCACTCCACAAGCAGGGCACTGGGGGCTGACCCGGGTGAGCCCCCTGGAATGACGTCATAGCTATTCAAACGCACCGGGGGCAGACCGGGGTCGACCCCGGGAAGCTAAACGAACGCACCCACAAAGTCGAACATTTTCCAAGGAATTCCTGCAACGACATACAATGACGCCAGCCACCATGCGGGCATTCTTATTTCACAGGAAACTAGCCTGCACATTTGACGTCACATTTCGAGGCTCGTGAATAACGCCAGAGACCAGCCTCCAGCCTCCAGCCTCCAGCCGAAATGTACATGCAACTTTGACCTACATTCATTTCACATATAGAGATAAGCAGTCAAAGACAGGGGCCAAGAAGTAACAGGAAACGAGAAAAGAGAAGAAACACAGGAGAGGGCGTTTTATGTGGTAACCAATGCTTTTTCCTGTCAGGGAGTGGCGACATGACAGCGCCGATACTTATGTAGGGCGTTTCTTCTTGTAACCAGTGCCCAGTAAGGAGTGGCAACATGGCAACGCTGATGCTTATGCCTCCATCTTTGTTTGCCAAATAGTGAACATCAATGACGTAACATTAAAGCCCCACTAAATCATTATGAGATGATGTGTTTATAAAAACTAAGTCACTCGTAGTCACGTGACTCTTGGCGCACAAAAACAAATCGGCTACCAAAACTGGGGCAAAATAGGTAGATGACACCATCAAAGTTGATCTTTTCAACTTTTCTTGAAATTGTAAATTATTTTTTAAACAAATAAAACGTAAAGTTTGTAAGTGGATTTACTATTTGCTCATCCACGTATTTGTGATTGACTGCTGTCTTACAGCATTTTTGTCACACACAAATTGAAACAATTTACATGAATGGTAATTTGGTTGTTATCAACAATTCAGTAGAAACAAAACAGATTGTTTTTAACAGCATAAAAAATAGCAACTCTTTAAAGAAAACAAAGACAGAATACTATATACTTCTACTCAATAAGCAGAAAATCACCATCCCACACATCTGTGTGATTCGTTTGTGTTAATGCAAGTAAAATAAAAACCAACTGAGAAATAAAAAGAAAATCAGCTGGTTTCAGTAAAGAAATATTTCTTCAACGGAAGATGGACAGATTAACTGATTTAAAACAAATCAAATAACATTTCAATTATTTTGTAGTTTCAATTAGATTTGTGTTTTTCTTCAATCCACCAACTTTGGAAAACAAAGCATTTTTTTTAATTTCCCTTTCAGACTGAATTTTCTGGAATTTGCAGAGTACCTGGGACCTTCACACACAAAAAAAAAAAAGATCTCCTGTACCTTTGTGATACACACTTTCCTCTGGAACTCTTTGGTATCCATATAAAAACTATCCCTTACCTCAAAAACTCAGACAAAAGCTTTTTTTGTCGTTAAAAAAACGGCCACTCGTTCTAGAAGTCGATGTAAACGCAAAAAAGCTTACCTCATTTCCAACAGACTAAAGAGCATTTTTGCCAAAAGTAAAAGCACACATACCCTTGTTCAGTTGTGACTTTAATCAATTAAACAAAACTTGTTTGCTGTAAACAGTTTAAAATTACCACACAGCAGCAATATTTGTGTGTAGTTGTTTTATAAAGTGGTCAGTACTCGTCCTCAAAGTCTTCAACTTTTGTTAACTGTTCGGGTTCTACGTAGTCCTTCAACCGAGGTTCAGGTTTCAGAACCTTCGATTTGTTCTTCCTCTGGAAGCATTTCTCCACCTGGCCCAGGATTGTCTGAAGCCGTCTGTCCATCGCCTCCAAGTGGGCTTCTATCACCACCGGAAATAACAAGTCACGTGAGAGTGATTCGCGCATGACGTCACTCAGTTTAAACTTCTCCGTGGCCAGCAGCTCCAGTCGGTTGTAGGTCGTCTCTCGTAAACTGATAAACAAAAAGGTTTCAAATTGATTTGTATTATAAAGACGAGAAGCTCAGACTTTGCACATGATTTGCTGACAAAATAAAATGGGAGCATGCGTAAAATATATTAGCGCGACAAAGTCTAACCATTTGTTGGGGAGGGGGGGCACAACAATCAATACCAGACGACCTCGGTTGAAACTGGATCTCTTTTGTTTGAACGTGAAAATTCACATGAATTTAAATAACGTTACTTTAGAACTTTAAAGCATGAGTTTGTTCTGTTTAGGTATTCAACTAACGGCTACAATTATTTCAATGAGTTACGACTACGAATGCATTGTACAATGTTAACCGAAAACGTTAATTCATTTCAAAAAGGTTTGTAAGTTTACATGAACAAGGTAATTTGGGTGAATTACAACACAGTGCATCAACAAGACGTTATTTATAAGAGGTTTTATTTGTCCTTGTTTATAATTTTTTTATTTTTTTCCAAACATCATGGAAAAGGTCGGGAACGGACACAACTTCCTATTTTAGTCGAACAAACGTCGTTCTCATTTGCCAGAGGTCACCTTCACATTGAAGTTTTTATTGTGACAACTGTTCGTGTGGGTAACTATGATGTTTGTATGGGAGGCTTCAAAATTATTAAACCAGCAGCTGAAAATCTCCGCACGCATGGCGGGTTTTCTACATTGGGTGTTGTCTTTGAAAAACGACCTCTCTATAGAAAGGCTATTGGTGGCGCACTATGTTGCAAATCCCCAGCGTATTATGTGACACGGATGTGTTTGCATACACTTACAGGCAACATTGGAATAGCGGTGCGAGAATGGATAGCTCGTCATGATGATGTTTACCAAACCTAGTTGAGCGACAAATGAATAAAAGAGAGAAGAAAAAGTTGAGTGAAAATAAGTAACAGTTAAAATAAAAGTTGTATGAAACTAAATAATAGGTAAAATAAGAATTCATATGACAACGAAGACAATCTGAAGAAAAGTCGTGTTATGTTTAATGTTTAGGGTATAATGCATCAGTGGTATTCCGAAAAAGTAAATTCATTCATTCCTCTTTTTTCAACTAAAAATCACAGTACATCTAAAGTGATCAGTCCGTTTGGTGGTCACTTTTGAGGAAAAACTACCAACTGACATCTCTGCTTTGTCATAAATTTTGGTCACGAATCGATGTTGGTGTTTATTTTGGTGCTGTTATCACTGTCGCTGACTTTGTCACTGTTGTTGATGTAGTTGCGAAGTTTTCAATGTTGTTGTTGTTATTGTATTTTTCTTAACCTTATGATACACCCAGGGACACTTTTCATTGCCCTAATTACCAGACTATGACCAGTTGTCTATCGTGCGTTAAGGGGCACCTTATCGCCCATTGGATTCTGTGCTTTAAGGGGCATCATAAAGAGCAGATTTATGGTGAGCAGAGAATAAAATTGGGCTGATGGGGAGCCAGAGTGAGCGAGTGGCATGTTAACATCTAAATAATTCCAGGGGAAATTATGCGTTGTACTTACGATCTTCCGTGATCTAAATGAATCGGGAATGTAAAGTTTCCAAAGGCCTCAAATGTCTCGTAATGATGACGGTCCATGTTACCTGGGAGAGGAAGAGAAAAGAAAACAATTTTAAACTAGATTTACGTTTACACACCAACTTTCCATAGCACCAATCAATTCACTACTGAACCAACATACAACTGTGCATACAACCTTCTGTCGGTGAAATAACATTATGATGCATCCACATCACATACGCATATTTTGCAGTCAAATTACAAATCACTAACAAAATCATATTATATCATTTTTCACTAAAAACTTGAGCGCAGATGAAACTGTTCACATTTTGCTGTTTGCTGTGTTTCGAATTGAATACAATATGAATCTACTCTTTAGGATGGCGGGCACCGGGCAACTTTACCGTACATGGGAACCGCCACGAAATACAAGAAATATTATCCAGTTTCTAAATTGCAAGAATTTTCTTAAAGATATAGGACTTGCATGTAGTGCAGTTGGTTGCCTCCATGCTGCCTACACAAATTGTTACCACGGCACAAAAAAAAATGTAATATCCAACAATACTTTCCTCCACATTTTCATCCAGGGTATTAGTTAATAAAGACTGACATTTTTGATGAAAGGTCGCAGAATAGAATGTCCGGTATGAGGTTCTAGGGCCAAATAAAATGACCTACTCGTCCAATCTATTTCGGCGACACTTCTTCCTGTTAGAGCGAGGAGCCCACCTGTCTTTGCATTACCTGCCACTACACCGCACTATTTCCTAATACTCCCCCAGTTTCCAATTGATTCTCGCCACTGAGGTAACGAGGAAGCGGCTGGAGTCCACCTGCCTTCCTTGCCCGGTATCGATTTCCCCCCATTCTCCATTCTCAAATCATAGTTATGATGAACGCATTATTAACGCCACACTGTGTCTTATGACTATATGATATTCAATGTCTTACATATATAGCTGTATATGATATTTTTCATTTCATCTTATGTCAAAATAATTAATTGAACCGTCCCTCTGCGGGAACTAGACTAGAGGCAGAAGTGCGTTTACAACACGCAATGTGTGACAGCTCGACCGTCATAGAATGCGTCACCACCGTTAGTTGCAATACATTCTAAACGTCAGCCAACTAAGTATTTCTTTTGCATAAATACCATGGGTCTTTTTGGTTGGTACTAAGAAGTTTGTAACAGCTTATACTATTTATCTTTTATTTATAATGATAACATTTCCTTAACCTGTATAGGCCTAAAGTGTTCAATATTATTATTAAATCAAGAGAGAAGCGCCCCCTTTTGACATTGCTCTTTAAACGTCATAAGTTAACTATATGCAGTTCAACAGAGACCTCACCACATGTTATTTCTTCATCTTCAGAAATAAAAGGTCATTCTATAAAAAGAGAACAAACCGCCGAAGCCTCTATCTTTACTAGAGGGTCACATTTGCAGATAAAACAATTTGGCGGGAATTCACAGACAACATCCCACGATAATAGGAGCCAGCAGACTGGGGCCCAGATTTCGTTACGATGTAATCACGTTTGCTTTGCACACACAAAATTCCTCTCAACAGAAACAAATGATCAGCCAAAGCAAGTGGTCAGTTAGTTTAGCAGCTGCTCTTACTTCTAGACTTGTTAGTTGATGTTCTGGTAAACTCAACCTTATTCTCAACAGCGCCACGATTCAATCAAGCATAAAACCGATTCCAAGGTTCTGAATATTTATTCAATTAGTTTGCAATCACTTCTTTCATATCCATTTAAAACAACCATTAGAAGCAGACCGCCAGCGATAATGATGCCTCACTGTACGACATCAGATGTTCCTTAAAGGGATTGACCGATAATTTGTGTTTGGGAAACGTAAATTCCTTTTTATTATTTCGTTTTCAATACACAAACCACACCTCCCTGTGAACATTTCGTCAAGTTGGGTGGTTAAGTATAAACAATTTGAAACTGTTTTTGGATTGCAAACAATTCTTACACATTCAATTATTTAAATTACTGCATTCGAGTGTGAATTCTTTAGTCTTTAATCAATTTTAGCTTCTCCTCTGGCAGTTATGTCAGACAGAAACTTCCATCTTTAAAATGTGCACTAGTACTTCTTTACTCAGTGAGATTAAATTTAACGAATGCCTGTCTTCGAATATCCTTGATTTCATTTTCAGCACTAAAATCAACGTACCTATTAAAAAGTCAAAGACGCACATGTCCATAAGGTCGAGTAGTCTCCGGCCGGTTTTGTACGGGTGTTTATTCATGACAACCCGCTCACAGTATGCCGGATCCTGCTCCCATCTGCAAACCATACATCAATATCAAATTGAAATTCAGTCAAACGCACAGATGTTTTTATTTTGTATGTAAAAATTGATAATGGTAGATTGAACATATGGCATGCTGGCTAACTCGTGTACACGGCATAGCCGCATGGCAAGGCAGGTATATAGGCGTTACGTAATTGAATGTGAGGAGGACTTGTGCTTTGAGTAAAGGGTTTTTAAAAATGAGTCTTGTCATTCTTGTTAAATTACCACTTTAAGCTGGAAGTTAATCATATTTTACTTGAGGCTAATCGAAGGAATACTTCAATAAACTTAAGCCCACCAAATCTTAAGAAAAGTTAGCAAACGATTTTTCAATATTAAGCAAATAGTAAGCGAAAAAACGCCTCAAGAAGTGCCTCAAGCTAAATGCCTCACCCCTTCAAACTTGTTCCCCTATATAACCGTTTTTCAGATTTCTACTGCCTCAACCTTAAAGATGTTTTGCATATTTAAACTATAAGCCATTTGAGATATGGTGGACCCAAAACTATAACAGTTCGGGTAAATCTGTCTGTATACGTCCAAACCACGCAATGCCCTCCTATAGTGGCCACCATATCTCAAAAAGCTCATTGATGTTTCGTTAACTAAACTTACACGGCTGTTCTATGTTTACTATATGATCTTCGCCATGGATGCCGCCACGTTTTACGAGGCGCTGACTTGAATGAAGGCAGGTAGGCAGCTATGGAGCCCTCGATCATATCTGGCTGACCGCAAACAGCCGTCTCAGTTTCGCAATAGTAGGAACAATGACCCACGAAACAAATATTATTAGCTGGAAATGAAGCCGGACAGAAACTAGATTAGTTTGAAACCTTTCAATTTTATTCTGAAGTATTTACACAATATTGTGATACTACAACTGAAACTCGTGCCGGATTCCTTTTTGTTCAACGGAAGCTGCTGATGGCACTCTTGATGTTTTTTTTCCATCCAATAATAATAACTTGCAAAAACACTACCAAGGTATCAGTGAATTCTAAAGATACCAATTGTTCTCCTGATTTCTTGGAATCTAAAATTAAAGTATAAAAGTAATGAACTTGTCCATTGTGCTAAACATAAAAACGACCGTCCTTTATTTATGCAATCGGTTACGTTGTCTCATTGGTTGAGAGATACAATGACGTTTATAATAAGCAGAATCTCAACAACCAATCAGCAAAGTGCTTGTGTGAGCAAACTGTTTCATGGCATAACGGTCAGGGGATGTTTTACTGATCAAAATTAATAAATCAAAGGTTATAATTTGAGGGGAAAATTAATTATACCGAGTTATTTCGAAACCTACCAGGTGAACGAAAAAAAGTTTTACGGAGTCCCGAATCGGCCAAATCGTAGATATCTGATGTCAAATTGAACCAGCGACCAGCAACAGGTGGCGCCCGCCGAAAATCTAAAACTCTGTAGGAAAACATTACAAATATCAAAGGTCATTCAAAGACGATAGGGGATTAATTTTACGCGGTTTATATTTACACATTAGACGTTTATCTTTTCTTTAGAGCAACAAAGTGAGTTTGGGTTCCAAAAACAAACTTGGGTTAATGACGGATTATTTACACAAAGGCTTACTAAATAGAAATAATTATATATGCAAATCGTACATTTTGCAATTCTAACTTTGTATTTTGTAATTCTAGTTTGCTAACTATAGAGTTGGGTGTTATTAAAGGGAAGGTACACGTTTGGTAATTACTCATAACAAATATTAACTTAAAAACTGACTTGGTAACGAGCAATGGAGAGCTGTTGATAGTATAACCATTGAGGGAAACGACTCCCTCTGGAGTAACGTAATTTTAGAGAAAGGGGTAATTTCTCACTAAAATAATAAAATACTTCTAGCTAGAAGTATTTTGTTCTTATCTGAAAGCACACAAGGGTGTTTCTTTCTTTCATCATTTTCTCGCAACTTCGATGACCAACTGAGCCCAAATTTTCACAGGCTTGTTATTTCATGCTTATGTTGGGATACACCAAGTAAAAAGACTGGTCTTTGACAATTACCAAACGTGTACCTTCCCTTTAAACTACAGAATACTTCAGCTTTCGTGTCCACAAGTCTATTCAGCTATTTGTTTGACTGTTCCTCGCCTTAATGGTCTCGACTAATATTAGAATCGTTTCATTGACTTCTTTTGTTAACTTTAAGCCTGGCAGCAAAGAAAGGAGACAAAAATAAACAGGGTGATTGAAGGAAGTTAAGTTACAAAAGGTCGATACCATAGTGGTGCACTTATAGGCCGTTGTTTACTCTTCAAACAAATAAAGGAATATATATATATAAGTTACTTTAATTGATAACATCCATATAACTGACCGAAACAAAAGTTTGTTGGTCGCCTATCAACGCAACCGAATCTACTCTCTGATAGAAGTCAAATAAAGTTCACTGTATATTGATCAACATTCCATAATGTACAAAAAATAGACCGAAACAAAAGTTTGTTGGTCGCCTATCAATGCAACCGAATCTACTCTCTGATAGAAGTCAAATAAAGTTCACTGTATATTGATCAACATTCCATAATGTACAAAAAATAGTACATGTCAATAGTCAAAACGGAAGAACACTGTCACAAAACATCAATGCATAGGTATGGCACGTTAACAATTAATTTTAGAGGAAAATAGTTTAATGTAGGATTTGAAACTTTGCATAGACCTTACCTTGCAAATACCAATGTTGAATGAGGTGCATTGTGGGATAGATATGGATAAAATTTGGATACCAGCTAGACCACAATGCACCTAATTCCAAGCTTTACCCGCGCGCCCCAGTGTTTGCGAAAAGGTCTATGGTGAGGTCTGCGGTGGCACCATGTGTAAATTTCTTTTATGTAGTGATTGTTCCTAATGACGATCAGAGCACATACTGATCGAAACGTTGAGGTTTCAACCACCGGTTTTTCTCAGAAGCACCACTGCTCAAAATATATACACATGGTGCTGCCGCAAACCTCACCTGAGTATAGTATATGCAATAAAAATGACATGAATATACACATTCAAATGAGTTAAACTTGTGTCAAGAGGGAAGAGGGGAAGCACTGAATGGTGTATTCTGAAACCATACAATGTTGCAGCACCGTTCCCTGATCGAACCGATGAGCCTTTTCGAAACCACGGTTTCGGCTTATGACCCAGGCTGAGGGTCCGTCGTGTATTTTGAAAACGTGTGCTTTCGTGGCCTGTAATTCCACCAGGCAGACGGAGCCTAAGCCGGAGCAGACTTCGTAGTTTTGAAAAGGTCAAAGGTGTTAAGAAATCGAGGATACAGAGAAAAAATAGTATAGAACCATTTAACTGTTTCGGTCAATGGCCAGTGATTGACCAATTGGCAATCTCGACCGAAACAGGTATTGGTTACGACCGCCAAAACGAACCCCTGGTACACAGGGAATAATACAAAATGGTGGATACGTTTCTCTGATCTACTAATACCTGCTCTGCATAATAATGATATCTCTATTATACCTTCTCGGTCTGTGGTACCGCAGTGCTTACCTATCAAGGTGAAATGCTGCTATTTCAGCGTTGTGGCGCTCGATATCCGAGAAGTAGAAATGATTCGGTAATGTTTCATATTCTCGTGGTACCCTGCCATTCACAAGAGAAACAATATATACAATTATTGTGGCCACTGTGCTTATAATTATGTAGATTATCGTAAGCGAAGGAGTAACCCAGGAAACAACAAAATGCTGGAAAGTTTGCACTAGACACTGGGCCCCAAGAAGCAAAAAAAGTTTGAGTTGAAGGGAGAGGGTTTAATTGGAAACCACATAAGGTATCACATGCTGTCAGCAAGACAGATGGCTCCACTTTATTAGATGGTGCAGATAAGGGTAAATCTGTATGTCTGTAAAATTGTATGTACAAAGTATACGAGTGAGTGTTTTTTAATACACAACTTAAGAAACTGATACCCCCTGTATAGATGTGGAATATCCCATTCTAGGATATTAAGGACTTTGACTATCGCAGGGCTTTGCAATTTAGAGAAAACAGTAAAATAAGTAACATGTGCTATGACTTTATTGTAAACAGTAATACTCTTTTGTTAGGGGCAAATATGTACCTAATAGCAGTGACAGCAAGGGGAGCTTAAAGGCTATGGACACTACTTGTCATTACTCAAAATACTTGTTTGCATGAAAAGTTATTTGGTAACAAGCAATGAAGAGCTGTTGATAGTATAACACATTGTGAGAAAAGGCTCCCTCTGAAGGAACGTAGTTTTCGAGGAAGAAGTAATTTTCCACTAAAATATTTGAATTTGATTTCGAGACCTCAGAATTAGATTTTGAGGTCCTGAAATCAAGCATCTGAAAGCACACAACTTTGTTTAACAAGGGTGTTTTCTTCCATTATTATCTCGCAACTTCGACGTGAGCTCAAATTTTCACAGGTTTGTTATTTTATGCATAATTATGTTGAGATACACCAAGTGAGAAGACTAGTCTATGACAATTAGCAATAGTGTCCATTGTCTTTAAGGAACACTTACCTCCAAGGCTTGAAGAGTGAATGACCTCCGTCATCATATGTAATAATAAGTTTCACTTGGGTACCTCCAGATTTCTCATCTAATACACGAAAGAAAAACACATAAAAAGAACATGTTTTAAAAAATACTCATGTGATAACACACTGTTGTGATACAGTATAAACGGCATTTATTATTTTATGCTGATGAGAACATTTAAATTCGATTTCAAATCTGCATCAATGACACAAACATTTTATGACCGGGCACAAAACCCAGTCTGAAGGTTTACAATCTTGTCTTATAGTTGATAACTTTTTTGTATTGTATTGTATTGTATAACAACATTTCAGAGGTTCACTGTGGTGTGTTCATTGGAACATAGAAGAGCTGATATGATTTTGTTTCCCGTATCGAAACAACTATAATGCATCTAACCTTTACGAAAATAATGTGTTCTCAATGTGTTTTTTCACGAGCCCTATTTTTACAACAGTCAATTCAAAGGATTCTTCACTCTAGCAAAATGCAACACCTAAACTGCTGGACACTGTTGGATTATGGTGGTATCTGATCTCACGCCAAGGAAACTCACAGTGCAGTCTAACAAAACCAGCAGTTGGATTGTTGTTATAGAGTTAAAGACACCGGACACCTTTGGTAATATGTCAAAGACCAATATTCTCAATTTGTGTACCCCAACATGCATAAAATAACAAATCTGTGAAAATTTTGACTTAATTGGTCAAGGAAGTTGCAAGAGAATAATACAAGAAAACACAACCTTGTTGCACAAATTTGTGTGATTTCAGATCTTCCTAAAATAGGCTTTTCTATGTCTGAAGTCTTTTAATATTTGAGGGAGAATTAACCTCTTTCTCAAACTACGTATCTTCAGCGGGAGCAGTTTCTCACAATGTTTTATACTATCAACAGCTCTCCATTGCTTTCTTTTGAGTAATTACTAATGGTGTCCAGTGCCCATAAACAGTTGGGCTAAAACCATTCTAGAGAGAAACAAGCTGACAGATAAGCCAATTCTTACCAACTCCGTATATTGCTTCCGTCACGATGTAGTCTAAAAGTTCATCGACCTCCGAAAAATTGGAGTAAACTTCGTATCTGTTGATTTTATGCTGGAATGCCTCCCAAATTTTCAGATCGTGCGCTCTGTTGAGAAAAAAAAGTAAAACAAAGATTCATAAACAAAGAGATGAATAAACAATTGTCCCAAATCCTAAATCGACAACAAGGTTCGATTTCCAAAACAAGGTTTATCTCTCTAAATGGGAGTAATTAAAACAGGATTGTAGTTAAGGACCAATCCATTTTTAGATTTAAAATTAAAATCTTTTAGATTTGAATTTGAAATGCTTATAGGATTTATTTTTAAATCTTAAAATGTACTGGTCCCTTTCTAAAATTCTTAGGATTACAAGCCACCCCCCCCCCCCACTTAGAGTGTAAATTTTTCATAAATAAAAACAGTTCATTTATTTGATTCGTGTCCCGGGCTAAAACAGCTACAAGAATCAAATATAGGAAGCGTCCTCTCGTATTGTAGTAGTCACTTTTCAAACTACCCCGCGCTGATCAGTTACCATCCTTACCATCGAGAGCCACATTTCATGAAGAGCGACCTCTGTTGGTCAAGTCGCAACAGAAGCGATCAGTTTATCGCACACACTCGATCGGATTTGTATTGAAGTGTTCAGCGTATAATGTGATAAACATCAACCGCTGAGAATGTCTTCATGTTATTGAAGGAGCTTATGATTATAACGGCGATTCAATTGCCTGGAAAGTTTCGCTAACATGAGGAGGGCGTACAAGATTCTTACAGAGTGAGGTTATGAGTAGCAGACTATAAACCGAGTTAAAATGTGTTATTCAAATGTTATTAAAGGCACTGGGGTCGATTTCACAAAGTGTTAGGACTAGTTCTAACTTAGGACTAGTCCTAGGAGATATACAAATTGCATGGATAGTCCCAAGTTAGGACGAGTAACTGGTCCTAACTCGAGATAAGACTTGTCCTAACTCTTTGTGAAACCCACCCCTGGACAAGTATTCTCACTTGGTATATCCCAACGTATGCATACAATAACAAAACTGTGAACATTTGGACTCAATGTTGGTCATGGAAATTGCAAGAGAATAATGAAAGAAAAACGGCCTTGTTGCAAAGATGTGTACCTGCAGATGCCCAATAAACGGGCTTCAGGTCTGAAGTCATGCTCTTCATTGCTCGTAAAACCAAGTAAGTTTTTATGACAACAATTTTGAGCCTAATTACCAATAGTGTCCAGTGCTTTTAATCAGCCTCTTTCACAATAAATACACGGAGTTATTAAAACAATGACCTATACAACAGATGGTGTTGTTGTGACAAAGTACCCACAAAATATATTTGTTAAATGCATGAATGCGACCGCAATAACATCATGGACGACCGTCAGTCATCGCCAATCAAACGAAAATTTTAGATATATTTAAAGGAGATCAATAAAACTAAATTGAAATTGCCAGTGTTCCTTAGCTATTTATGTCAGTTTGGTGACTCATTTGTATTCATGGATTTTCCAATTCAGCCGACGTGTGTAAAGATATTTAATTTGTAGGAATTTCTTGATTATCTTAGAGAAACTTCATAGCATTTTATTATTCAAAACAGAAAATACATTTATTCACCCAATGTGGTACACAGTATTAAAGTGAAGCAGCAAGAGACAGTTTCTCCCGCCTCTGGCGACACATATTCCTGGTGAGGTCACGCTATATTAGTATCGTGGCAAATAATCAACGAATCATCTTTACAAAATGCCTGATGGCACTTACGGTGCCCCGTAATTAATAGGTACCCCCCCCCCCCCCCCCTAACAAAAAAATCACGGTGTTTTTTGTGTGTGCGTTTTAACGCTACATGCGAAGTGTGGATCTTGGAACAAAAAAACACCACATAATGTATGGAGTTGAGACGCTATGTGGACTTACGTCCACACAGTGACTTTTACAATGTTGAAGAATAGGATTTTCCTGAAGTGTACAGAACAAAGAAATGTCCAAACAGCGACTGCAGCACAGAGCTGTGTGTATTTAACTATTTTTTTTTTTTTTTTTTTTTGGGGGGGGGGGGGGACATGACATTCTGCTAAAACTTGAACCGAAATGTCAATACATTAACCACAAATAAGGGAAGTGCGGGGTTAATCTTTTTGAAGCGATCTAGTCAAAAGGTCGACTTGTCTTGTCTCTTGCGAAAAATGGTATCACTGAACGTTGTCACATACTGCACTCACGAGCAGTCTGGCTCGTCAAATTTTTGTTTTTGTTGAAGATGTGAAAGAAATACTGAAAGTAAAGATGACGTGAGAAGGTGACACATTTCTTTATTAAAACTGCCAATAATACTCAAGTTCCTCGGAAATGTTGTTGGCAGTTTGATTAAAACAACCTTGCGACCATGTTGACGGACAATGAGTCGTTGTATAGGTATCAGTGTGTGCAATGTTGAGTGAACACCTGAACCAATTTCACAAATTGCTTCAATTTCACAAATTGCTTCAATTTGTCACAGGTCTCGGAGGCCAAATCCGTTAGTTTCCTTCAAAGAACAGACAATGAAAATGAGACAGTGTATATATATGTTTTGTTGGAAACGGTCACGCAGGAGCGTGGTTCAGACGATGAAACAATGCACGATTTATATACCACATTATCAAAGGCCTAAAGTCTTGTTTACTTGTCAAAAATGTTTTTGTGTGCGGAACCACAAACCGTTATCTTTGGGTTCTCTGTAAATGGAGTAGCTTGATCGTTACTTTGCAATGTCCTTGCAGAGTGCAACGTCCATCAGTCAATAATCATTGTTCTTTGGAATATTGTTTATATTTATTGATTTATGTCATACAACAACAAAAGCATTAATGTATGGCAGCCGATAGATTGATTTAACAGAGACTTTTACAGAGAACCCATGAATAAAATGTCTTTAAAAAGTAGTTTAAAGGACAAACACAACATTTGTCACAAGCAAGTAATTATAAACAGTCAAAACACTTACAATCAACCAACGATACCATTAAGAATGTTAATTAAAAAGAAACAAGAAAAAGCAAAACAACGAGTTAACGCATTGGAGCGATCGAGGGATGTCAGCATCTCTCTCGAAACCGGGAGCTTTATATTGAAGTAATCCTATACTAAACGAAAACGTCGTTCCGGTAGAATCCCAAACTTATTATCTTCCAACGGTATCATAAAGATTATATTGTAAAGATTGCGTTACCATGACAACACTCTGTTGCCATTGTGATGGATGCGTTGTTATTATCAACCATTCATCTTTTGTAACAGTAATTGCCAAGTCTGCCGTGCATTGTGTAGATGCATTAAGCATCACTATACATTTAGAACTACGTCTGCAATAAGCTGTGGTGTAATGAAGCGTACATCTCAGAGCCCAACTATTGGTTGTGGCGAGCTGAAGAGATCAATACAGCAACTGGTCTGGTACCTTGACCAGTACACAATTAGGGAGTACAGCTGGGTGGACGTATAAACAAGACTACAGCTGATTAAAGTAAAAGCATTTGGCTACGACTGTCTGCTGTCTGCTTTGAAAAAAAATTCCCCATTGAAAAGCAGTACGACAGAGGCAATTTCGTAGTGTTGATGAAACAAAAATTGCCATCCGTACACACACACTACTCTTTTCCTTTGACAATGACAAGCATTTCTGCCGCCCCCTCCCCGATCGTACACCTTTTTCAGGAGAACAAAGAAAGACTAATACAAACACGATTCACTGTTGTCCTATGAGTGTGTATGTACAAATGGGATTTTACAAAAATCAACATTATACAAAAAAGTTTATTGTTTGGGTTATCTCAAAATGAATTAACAGTGCAATTTCGAAGGAGTGTTTAGAAGAAATGGAGTTGCATGGTCATTAGTATCCGGCTGTTAATGTATATAGATCTAACTCTCCGATTGAGTTCTGCCTAACTTTTGTTTTGTGTATAATATGTAGAATGCGTATCATATTGAAGAAAAACTTACGCAAGCAAAAAGCTTCCCACCCACGTTCAGCAGCACAACGTAAAGATGGTCTTAAAAAATATGGAAATAAAACAAAGTGGAAATATATATTTGGTTACGGAAGCGAAGATCACTGGCATCTCGGGTGACGTAAACTTCACCGAAAGAAGAACGTGCAGTTAAAAAAACAAAACTTATATGCAAGTCTTCCCTCCCTGATCGATACAACAAACGCGTCCACCTAAATTGTATTTACAGCCACGGCTGACCAAAGAAGAAGAAACCACAATTCAATACTGTATATACAGCCGCGGCTAAACCGTAGAGAAAGAACCCGGCTAAACCAATCCCTTGTAGATTGATGCATTATTCCGGATCCGGATCGAAACACGTAGTCAGTTTCAATTTCCACAAGTAAAAGCCCCACACTGTTGGAGACGACTTTATTTTAAACACACGAAACCATGACAGAGACACAGATGTTTTCGAAATCCATTCTTCTTCCGTGATTCAAAGGCGGCCTTTTGAACGAACACATAACCGGAGGTTTGGGGAAACAACTCTGTACGGCTATTCATTTCGGTTTTCCCTCTCATCCAAACCTTATAACAAAACATTCAATAAACGCAATGAAAAAATGTGAATGGGGTCCATTCCCTGAGAAAATAAAATCGGGTTTCCATTTCAGGCCATTGGATGAAGCGTATAGAGAATATAAACCGTGAACTATTTCAATAGATCTAAATTTAAATGTGGAGAAATTTTCAGCTGTTTATAATCCAACATTTCGACGTGTTCTTTGGGAGCGATGCCAGAAAGGCGCCGATCAGAGTCTAAAAGATAAAGTGCCCTTTCATTAAAAAAAAACGTCAGGAAAGGGTTAACTGCACTTTAATTACTCGTATAATTACAATAAAATTGTAACCAAAGCTAACCTGCAAAATACTCCAATCTTGCCAGTTCGTTTGTTCCACACTGGATTTTGTTGTGCAATTCCACCCAAAACAAGTAAAAGCCACTTCCCGGGGGAGGGGGGGGGGCACTTTACAAGAAGGAAACAGTTAAGATGAAAACAACTATTTAATAGAGGAGCTGAATGCAGGAATTAATATTCCCCTTTGGTAATTGTCCAGTCTTCTCACTTGGTGTATCTCAACAGTATGCACAAAATGACAAACCTGTGAAAAATTTAACTCAATTGGTCGTCGAAATTGCGAGGTAATAATGAAAGAAAAGACACCCTTGTCTTTAAAACAGTCTGGATTACGGACGGAATGAAACTTGCACCAGGCAAGGAGTTCCAAAGAGATGCAGGAATAAGCTGTTGGAATGACTTTTTAAAAGCGAGAATGGGTGAGAACAAGCAGAAATAATGGTTTCACGCTCAAACATCTTGATAGTTTCTCTGTATAAAAACAACATAAACAGACCAGGGCCCAATTTCATAGAGCAGCTAAGCACAAACATTTGCTTAGCATGGAATGTATTCCTTGATTAAAACAGGATTACCAAACAAATTTCCACGTGATCATTTCAGGATAAGCAAACAACAGCTGAATACGATCAAAAAGCAATATGCAACAAACTGAAAATTGGTTGGTAATCCTGTTTTAGCTAAGCAAGTTGTGTGCTTAGCAGCTCTATGGAACTGGGCCCGGCTGTGAGAAAGAAATTGTAACGTTGATCGCAACCCCACCGTCAATAAGGCTAACTTATGATAAATGTTGCAGAGCAAGACGTGACCAAAATGGTGGCAGTAAGATAAACGCGACTCCATTACATTGTCATGCCACGTTTCACATTTTTGTACACAGAGCTTTCTAAATCCGACCATAGAGAAAGGAACAGACCTTGCTCTCTATGCTTGACAAAAGATCAACAGATGCCACCATTTTACTTGAACATTAAGAAATCAAGCTGAATGAAATGTTTTCGGGAATTCTTTTCAGACGAATTGTTAGATAACCTATTTGGAAAGGATTGTCTCTATCGGAAACCACTTACGCTTCATTGTGTATTTTATGACGGGTGTAGAGAGTAATTGATTAAATAATTTTTAAGTGCGTAGTTTCAATATACCGTATGGCTTGATAACAATGGTCAGCATGAACACATGTTGAAACACAAAACAGATGTTGTTCACCCTAAACAATGACAATCCTTTGCTATTGTTCTACTTTTAGAAACAACAATAGCGAAGGGGATAGTGTGACGTGACGTCATACACGTGTGGCGTTGACATAATAGTGTTATAAGTAATGTTTATTTTAGTGCAATATTGATTTTATGCCCGTACCGATTTTACAATGAACTCGTTGAACGACATTTTTTCAACCTGTTCGACCTTTTTAACAATTCAATCCATTAATCTCCATGTGTGCATTGGAATGTGCGTGTGATTTCGCATGTCCATTTGAGGAAAAGTACATGAATTAGTGATAATTGAGTTTGCTCTTAACAAATGTTAACTGCTTGATTTTTGTGTTAACGTTGCTGACAGCAAACATTTCTTCAAAATAGCTATTTAGCTACAAAGGAAACCCAGCCTTGATAACGGCACCTTGAAAAGGGCAGAAACATTTTAACAAACCAAGGGCTGACCTAAATTAAAAGCCTACGACATGGGCTTTAATACACGTTTCAGACTATTTAACCACAAATGTCGAGATTTGTTCAAAGGGAAAGCATACATCGCGGAAGTAACAGCCAAACTAGGTCTAGGCATATGAGAAGAATGTCATGGCTGTGATAGCCTACATGTATGAATCGAAAAATAAAATGAAAATAAATATAATTGTTTAGCTATAATAGCTCAATAACAAACAAATTGGGATAAATTTCTCCACAATAAGCCGTTCAGAAACCAGAAGTGAAGATTTGTGCTTTCGTTGTTTGCAAGGTTAAGTATAGTTGGGTGAACCGCCTACACTACACCGTGTTTTCACTTCCTATTGCTAAACACACCGTACCACACAAGGCATCATCGGAATGGAGTTTAATTCCGCTTTCAACGACTTGTGCAAATTGGTTTGGTCAACACACTTAAATGTCAATTGTGACCCACTAAATAATGCTTTTACCGTTGTGTCAATACTCAGGTGCATATACTGAACATTCTCTGTGGAGACGAATGGCGTGTTACACCACATAAGCACTTTGTTCTATGGTTACACCATGTATTTTTTACCTCCGTGGTTACAGTAACACAAGTCGCATTTAAAGGTAGTGGACACTATTGGTAATTACTCAAAATAATTATTAGCATAAAACTTTAATTGGTAACTAGTAATAGGGAGAGGTTGATAGTATAAAACCCTGTGAGAAACGGCTTCCTCTGAAGTGATGTAGTTTTCGATAAAGAAGTAATTGTCCACGAATTTGATTTCGAGACCTCAAGTTCCTGTGACAAGGGTGTTTTTTCTTTCATCTCGCAACTCCAACTACCAATCGAGCTCAAATTTTCACAGGTTTGTTATTTTATGTACATGTTGAGATACACCAAGTGAGAAAGCTGGATTTTGACAATTACCAATAGTGTCCACTGCCTTTAAGGTATATAACGTTAAGACAATGGACACTATCGGTAATTACTCAAACATTGTAAGAAACGGCTCCTTTTGAAGTAACTTAATTTTTGAGAAAAATGTTAATTTCACAAAAATATTTAAATAATTGAACAAGCTCGAATTCAATGCATCTGAAAGCACACAACTTGTGCGACAAGGTTGTTTTTCTTCGTGTGTTTTATTGTAACTTTGGCGAGCAATTAATGAGTCAAAATGTTCACAAGTTTGTTATTTTATGCATATGATGAGATAGATCAAGTAAGAATACTTCTCTTTGAAAGTTATACTTAAGGTGACCACTTCATTTAAGATCAGTTTTTGAAAGTTTGGAATTCAAAATATTGCCGCCTCTCCTTTTTCATAATAAAAGAGATGTTGCATTAATTTGTGATTAAAGTAACCATTTTACCTCAATTTTTTTCACTCACTCAGTCGTCTAACAGAGAGACAATGTTCTCACAACTTCAAAATCTAAAATGGCAGGGTCGTAGAAGTTAGTATCTGCATTTGGCAAAGCGATGCATGAGTAACTGGCTACAGTTGAGACACACATACTGCAAGATTCACGCATATACCAAACTGTCAATGCAAATGTCACCATAATATATGACCTGTGAAATGTACTTTTACTTTTAATGGAGGTTTTCTCATTATAGAAATGTCAATGCTTAATATATGATATTGGTAGCATTTACATAAATACCTCATAGCCACGGCCATAATTAAACAATTTTTCTGGTTCCATACTCTTCAATGACCGCACGGGGACCACGCTACAAAATAAATCACCTTTCCACCATTGTTGTCAGCGCTGCGTTTCCATACACACGGGCGCTATGGGACCATTAGTTTTTTTTGACAACCTCTTCTACGATTTTTCACAACGGTCGTTTTCGCCCGGGAGAAGCCGCGGCTCCGCAGAACGTGTCCAACCAGCGATTCCTTCGTCGGTTTTTCTTTCTTGCACATTTTGTTATTGATCTATCGACATTTGGCGGGGGATTCGGGCAGATGTCTGCGGGCAAATTTGATTAAAAAGACGGCGTTCCCAGTGGCAATGCCCCCTCCGCTCGGGGTGTATCGTATTTTTATTAGACCGATCGTGTATAATTTGAAGCTTTGAATGTATACTCAATTTTATGTAAAATGAATAAGGAAGATGTCACGAAACGTCGCATCGCATCGCGTTTTATCTTTGAGATGGGTTGGAACACATTTGTTGGTTATGCCATTTTGTTCATATTCAAAGGAAAACCTATCAAACCTGTGATTGTGTAACAAAAACAAACCAAAAACCCATAAACCGTGCTACTTTGATAAAAACAATACGAATTGTAAAATACATACAATGGGTTCTTATACGGTTTTTTGCCACGCCCCAGGGGAGTTCCAAAGTGCTCAGGTTTTTTTTTTTTCAACAGGATAAGCAGAGGTGAGTTATGAGACCCACTTATGCAGCTCCTTCTAAAGGTTTACAAGGTGCTGTGGCGCATTCAGCAGCCACTGCCAGAAACGAACCTGTAAACTTTTTAGCAATGTTGGACAGATTTTTACAAGGACCTATATGGCATGAACGCTATCCAACATAAATTTACACGAGGTACATTTTATAAAGTTTTATCACCTTGCTATACAATTTCGCAAGGGACCCTTGCTAAATCTCTCTCGTGTGAAAGGAATTTTAAAAACGTAAATGGGTTGTAAGAGCATAATAACACCCGAGACCTACTGCTTACGTTTCCAAGAAAAAGTGGTTTCCAAATATTGCACTCGATCGTAACTTATATAGGACGGGTCTTAACAACTTGACATTACTCAACTTGTTTAGTTCATTTATTGGGGTTGCGGCGTTGTACCGTCTTCGATGAAATTCTTCAAAAGAGTTATTTCTTTATTCAAATGTCACACAATCCTTCATCAGGCGCCTACTTGTGCACTTTTCACACATACAGGCGCAGTGAGAAAACGTATAGGGACCTTGAAGTGCAAAATACATCAGAGTTCAACGTTGGATTGTATGTAAATGTTAAGTCAAGTTCAACAACTGACTTGAACTGTGGAGTCCACATTGGCAGGGACACCACATTTGCCTAAACTCCCACCACAGCCTTGGGTGTTATTACCAATTTCTATAACAGGCATGGTACAGCTTCGAAAAATGATCGATTTCAAACCTTCGAAATGTCTCGGTGCATTTCCACACGTCCCAAGTTTTAAATTGTGAACTTTTCTAAGCTATTGACCGTACTTTTAGCAAGTTCATAATCACAAGGTTGTGATACGAGTTAGGTTGCATTTCGTGTCCCTTGTGACAAAAAGGGCAATTATTCTGAAATATATTTACGTTTAAACGATTAGTTCCGTTATTCTCCGAAACCGAAATTACCACAAATGAACCTTACTTAACTGAAGACAAAACACGAACCGTTACTCGTCGTTGTTTTCTTTCTACGTGTTTCATTTTGGTGTGTTTGTTTAAAGCCACAGGAAGGAAATGATATGACTCTTCTAATGATGACCCGGGCGCATCTCCCCATTAAAGGCACTGCACACCTTTGGTGTAAAATTGCCAAAGTCCAGTATGCTCACTTGGTGTATATCCCAGCATATGCAATAATTATATTGGTCAATGCAGCTACAGGAGAATAACGAAAGATAACACAATTTGTGTGCTTTCAGATGCATTAAAAAAGGCTTCAGGCCTGAAGTCTTTTATTATTTGAGTGAGGAATTACCTCTTTCAAAAACTACGTAGCTTTTCATGTGTAACTATCAACAGCTCTCATTTGCTCGTTACCAAGTAAGTTTTTATGCTAACAATTAATTTGAGTAACTACCAATAGTGTCCACTGCCTTTAAATGTCACGTCGGAAGTAGCAGTACAACGATTTACAATAGAGAGACGTCACCACTAAACGCTTCACCGAACATGACGCATTACCAATGAAGTTCAAGATTAGACGCTAACCACATAGTCAAAGGTAGAAAGTGACATACCCGAGCACCAGCGAAATGAATACATCTTTCAAAATACGTTGATGTAACTGTAGAACTGATAGCTCTGAAGAAGACTTGATATTTCGGGTTGGGTTTTTTCGTTAAAAAGAGCAAGACAATTTTGTCCTCATAATAAGGGTTTTTGTTTTAAGGTGGTAGCATAATTTGAAATAAACCTGAAAGTCTGGAGCAGTTGAGAATAATCCGTAATTTGAATACACAAATCGAGAACCTTTTTTTCTGCATGGAACGGTTCTCAGATTGAAATGTTTTTAAATCCCTTTATCTAAAACAATATTCGGGAATCGGGATTAGTTTATCAAAATGGAGTACACATTATCAACAGCTGCAGTGCTTCATACCAACATTTGATGGTATTTATTTTTGAATTAATTTCCAAAGGACCCTCACTTGAATTCCTCTAGCTTGCAAATACGAGAGGGTAAAAAGGGATGACACATCAAACTTTTATATTTCATTTTTGTTTTAATGTAAGAGCACGCATTCCAGTCATCCAGGTGGCAGAGACAGTCAGACACATTCCATATTTATAAAGGGATTGCAGAATAATATTAAGGGGTTTTATGAGAAGGCCTATGCTTACTTAAAACAATCCTCAATAGTTTGCCGGAAACATCGTCCTTAATACGGTGCTTTTTTTAAAGGAGCTTGTTCGTTTGATCTTATGGCAATTGAAGTTTGGTGTATTATAAAGCGTATCGAAGGAGCACTAGAAGACAACTTGTTGAGGCCAAAAGAACCCTGAACCGATGACGTCATCGTTTGGTCACTGTTTTGATAGAGTGATGTAACCGAGTACTGCAATTTCCGACAGAGGCACAGCGGTTTCTTTCTTCTACAACGAAGTGATTTTTGCAATGCAGTTGTAATGTTTTTAACCGTGAAATTTATAAATGATATGAAATGAAATGAAATTAAACAAATTGTGACGTCATCAGCACGAACAAAATATTGAACCAACCCCTTTGAGCCGTATTGAAAACAAAATTCCTTCAAGTTGTGCATTTATTCTGAACTAGATCATCCAATGTCAACTGCCAAAAGGAAAAGTGGGACCGGGTTTACGTCAACATGAGTCACACTCTCTACTCGACTAGACCGGGTCCTGGGAGAGTAACATCCGGCTAACATTCTAAAGGGTATAGGTCGAGTTGGTTTATATACCGTGTAGTGAGTCGCAGGGACATGTCTGACCGTCCATGATAAACCAAACACCCACGGAAGTTTTGCTCTTGATCTCGAGCGAACTACAAAACTGCCATAAATCCCCTACTGATATGACGAGTGTGGTTTGATGAGTCAAATTAAGGACATACAACAGAAATGATCAGTGTGGTTTGTTGACCTTTCACCTCTTTGATGTGTTTCGCACCTGAACTGTCTGAACGAAGTTCGTGATCAGACATCAACAACATTTCGCGTAGGCCCATGTGTTGGTGCTATTGCCAATTATAGACTCATTATATGAAACATTCAAAGTCATTACATGTGGGTGAATAATTTTTAGTTTAAAACCTTCCTTATTTGTCAGCAAGTCTGACCAACCGGTTCGAAACATTTCAATTACAAACAATATGTACAGAAAATATGTTGGATATATTAGGTGCACACGACTAAGTTTAGGTCTACACAATTTACATAAAATACGGCATATTGTGTTTGAGTACACCAACAATGAAGTCACATTAAATGGTCAGAAAATGGAGGTACAAAATAAAACTGACAATAATGAGTGACTTTCACACACCTAGATCAAGTACCTCCATGCAAACACCACGAATCGAAATAAAAAACATGGCTCCGGCACTTTAAGCATCGATATTGAATGTACGCAACAGGTAGTATATATAGTGTAACTAGCCATGAAGGCTATCCAGTGTGCATCAATCGTGTATAACTTACTACGGCAAATTCAAACCGGAAATGATGACAGCACAGACCTCATCATAGGGTCATGAATGGTGATGGTTTTACAACAAATGTTGAGGTCATTTGGATAACCTTGGGGTGCTCAAGTCAGACACCCGGAGTTTTAGATCCGTCTTTCGGTGGTTGTTGTTTTATATCAAATCAGAGAACAGGGATCTTCATGTATACGGTTGCTGCTTCTAAGCTAAGGTACATTGATATGGAGGGGATAGGAGGGGATGGGAGTGGACTGGGACGGGATGGGGGAGGGGAGGGGAGGGGATAGGGAGGGGGAGGGGATGGGGAGGAAATTGGGGATGAACTCTGCACTCAAAATGAGGTACCAATGACGTAGTCGTATTCAGTAACACCCATACCCGTTATGCAGTTTTATTCTTTAGAATAGAAAACAACGATCCTTGCCCATATTAATAAATAAACCAAATTGCAATATTTAATCTAAAACAAAAGAGGATTTACATTGCTGAGATTTAGATTGTCGTGACCGTACACAAGTAGCCAGGATTACAAAACCAATTAAGCATTTTACGTTGGTGACGCAGAAAGTCAGAAAGTCCAGAATTCGACAAATATCTGGAGCGGTTATGTCCGCGCATGAAGAGTAGTCCGTCGTTGGAATAAACAATCTGAGAAACGTTACTACCAGTAACGCTTTCAGTTAGTTTCGTACGTTAAACGACACACGGGATCAAAGGATTTACGTCCCATACGGATCATCATTGCTGTGTCTTGCTTAATGACACAGGTAGATGTAAAAGTTTTCAGTGACAGGATACCTTGTCGTAGCTAGTGATCAAACTTCTACACTTTCTTTGAAAAACACTTTCTTTGCAAAACAATTTTTATTTCCATTGAAACAACAGAGGGCTATAAAATATATTGCTTAAATTTTTAAAGCATAACTGTTGCAAATCGTTTTGCAAGCATAATTGGCTGTACTTCAGTTTTCGGTTTTTGAACAGAAGTGAAGTTTCGGTTTGCTTTTGCAAATTTTAAAAACACTGCAGCGTCTATTTATGATGTATTACCATTTCTGTAAATTGCAAAACCATTCGCAATCATCGAAGTATAATCTGGAGAAGCTTGCTGGATATAAAGTTTAATCCAGTGCAAATCATCAAGGGAGTGGTGGTGCGAACGTGCAAAAAAGAAATCCCTTCCAATAACAAACCGTTTACCATAAGCTTTCACTGAATCATCACCGGAATTTGTGACCTTTTTTTTCTACAGGCTGTGTGTTTAGTTTAGTGAAATATAGACGACGGGAATGGCTTCATTCTTGAACAGACAAGTGTTGTTTGTATGCTGTATACTACAGGCCAATACTTCGTTTTTGAAAGGGCACGGGCACCAAGGCACTTTCTCCTTGGTATAAAAGGGCACACTATGAGGAAATTGTAAATTTCTACAGGAGCATTTCAATTGCACCAAGGCAATGACCAAAGGGCAGGGAGGCAATCACCTTCATTGCCTCTGTTAAGTAGCAGTCCTCTGATTACCATTATCATTCACATTGTTTGACAGTAATGGGTTTCTATATGGAAAGCAATCATTGGAATTTGTGCGAGTCAAAAGTTGCCGCAAACAACGCATGATCGGGTTTCAGTTGCACCATGATATTTTGAGGTACACCTCCATTTTTGGTTTAGCTTGGGGAGGACTAAAAGTAAATGTATGTGACTTCAATCTAAGTGAACATTGCTGTAAGCTATAATAATGATAAATTTAATTACCGTTCACATTGTTTAGCAGTTATGGTTTCATTTTGGAAAGCAATCAATGGGAATTTGTGCGAGTCAAAAGTTGCCGCCGAGTCACAACAACACTTGAGAAACGGTTCCAGTTGCAACATGATTTTTTTTGGTACACCTCCATTTGTGTTTAGCTTGGGGAAGGCTAGAAGTAAATGTCTATGACTTTAATAATGTACGTGACCAGCATCAGCACAGGGCTAAAGTGCTCTGAGGTGGCCTAAGCAATGAATTGACTCTCTACACTATTACCTACCATTATTTTCACACCACAACCTCGTGGCTTGATCACGAATTCATACATGCATTATTTAGGAGTATACGGCGTGGACGTCTGCCTGTGACGAGCGGGTAATTATGACTAGGCACACAGCACGGTGAGAAGGGGGTTACACACGGCGAATAGCGGTCTCATCAACTCGCTAATAATGAAAGACGGAACTTCAATAAACGATTTGACCTCCAGATAGGTCTTGTGGATGATAGTTGTTGGCATGGATTGTTGTGGTGGGAACTCACAGTAAATTATACACACTGAATGTCTTGCAATGAGAAATTGGCAGCGACGCAAAACTAAGAAATGAATAGGATGCTGGCCACACACTGCGATGTTCGAAAAGCATCGGCTATAATATATACACACAGGGTCACGAAACGTCGCGATATTGAAGTGCATTCTACCAGAAACCATTGAAGCATTGTTCGCCACTTCACTTAAAAGTATAATACACCCTTAATCTTTGAAAGAATAAATATCAATGCACATCTTTTAGCTTTCAATAAACGCACAATAGAACCAACATTATGAAGTTTCCATTAAGTCAGTTGGTCTCGTTTAAACGACGAGAAACAGGTTTTGTTTGGTTTTTTTTTTTGTAAGGGATATTGTGCACGTTTTGTGTTTATTTCAATTGCGGCGATCAAAATAAACAAGGATGAATTAGAACAACACGGATGAGTAAACATACCAAGGTCGCATTGTCAAGACGACTTATCCCAAGCCGTTTAAAAACAAGGTCACAGCGGTAGCTACAGTACTACACACAACATGAACTCAAAATGTAGAGCACTTTAAATATACAGAGCACTTGGAAATAAAGACGTTATTACAAGATTTTCTACAGCCCTCGTTTCCAATCCCCCGAGGGGGGTGAAATGCATTCACTCACTGCTCATAAAGTGGAGAAAGCTATTGATATATGTATTACAGCTACAATACGCTGACATTTTTTTCGAAATAAATGTCAGCGTATTGTAGCTGTAATAATACAGATAAGAATCCAGATTGCGTTCTGGATTCTTCAACAAAACGGAACAGTTTATTTTAACATGGATTTAAATTTAAGTGTTTTGTGTTTTGTGTTTTGTTAAGGTTTCTTGTATATGGGGAAAACATAAGAAATTGATGACATTTGCGTAAAAACCGGGGGAATAATATCTGAGATGAGTTTTTGGAAAAGTTTCCGTATGGCGCCACCACTTTTTCATTCGAAATAAAATAATATAGTATCTAATTTACCTGATTGATATATCCCTTTTTGTAAAAATGAGTGAAAAAGTGGTGGAAAGTTATCCTCAATTTTACACATTCTATCATTTTCCCTCAATAACAAATGAATGTCTCTGCTTACCCAACATATTTTTTCCCTTGTATATGTAATAGCGGATCCGCGTCTGATGGTACTTTAGTAGAAGGCATGGCCATAAGTCTTTCGTATTTCCCAGTGTTTTGTTTCAGTTTCGACGGTTGTGTCTTCAACCACTTATGGTGAGAGTTGTAGAAATTGCCCTCATCTGGGAACCCATCGGGTCGTTTTGGTCTTGAGCTGTCTGGTTGTTGGGGTGGTGGTCCACGGGTACTTCTTGAGTTGCTTTGTATAATGTGTTCATGTCTCTCGATAGGATTGCCCGGGTTTGATAGAGGGTCCAAATCGTGCGGGTGTCGCACCACCGTCGAGTTGATGACGACAACCCCGGAGCGTGAGGCACTCTTACCCAATTGTCTCCGTAGGTGTACGGCAGGATGGTCGTTTCCCCTCGGGGGATAGTCCCCGATCGGACCACCCTGGGGCGACTCTGCTTGCGCACCGTGGTGGTACATGGAAACAGGGCTCAGGTCTAGTATCATGACCATGATGAAAACAGCTGTAGCTACGCTAGTACCAACCATGGCCATAAGGGCCCTCTGTTTGAGCTTCATTTTAACTGACCGGCCGCGTCACTTATCAACAATTTAATCCTACAAATTCTTAGTCATTGGAGGTTGTCGTTCCAGTTGTCATAATACACTAGCCGAAGACTTAAACTCCTTCTCCACAGAAGAACATGGGATGGGTGCACATGGGTTGCTGTTCCACCTAAGTCTAATGCTAAGGGGTGTGTGTGTATCACGCAGAACGACAACGCACATGGTTTCCAATCTCGCTTTCAAGTGTCAAGGCAGGCATTTGTTCACGGGAGTTTTTACGGCAAGAACTTCTCCATCAAGTGATCACCACGCTGCTCTGGATGATACTGGTATAATATCCAATCTCTCTTGCTGCCAGACCCCATAGCATTCAACGTGTTAATATCATCATCACACGCAGGACCCAGTACCAATCAATGAGTACTGGGGGTGACCAACCAACAGTGATTTGTATGGTAATAGACAGCAGTGGTCTTTAGTCGACGTCACACCACCATACACAGCGGTTTTATCTTCAGCAAGCAAACACACGGTCACCGATTATATATCACTGGTTCACTTCGGCAATGTTGACAACGTGAAGAGGTGCAGAGGGAGCAGCGCTTATTGTTCTCCTGATAACAATCGATGATAACAATACACCATCCATGTCGAGTTGAAGATCTCAAGTGTGTTTTCATGTAGGTGCAGTCCGTATGCTGCTGCGATATTCCAAATGGGGGTTGTTCATGGACGGTCTGTACTGCACCATTCTAAATCAGATATTTCCTTTAGTAGTCAGTGACGGTCGACAGTGATCTGTGCGCACACAGCTATCTAGCATGTACACACAGTTTTGGAGTAATAATAGAACTTGATGGTACATGCATTTCCACAATGTTCCCCCTACACGGGCACCGCGCTATTGCAATACACTGTTCGATTACTGAAGCATGTAACAACAACGGTGACCCAAAAGCCAGCTGTCATAGACGGTCACCACACACGTTACTACCTACTGCCTGCCCCTGATGTATCTTTCATTACAATAGTGTAGTAATAATTCATAGCGAATTCATAAAGACGCAAGAGGCATGTCTCGGGGTTTGTACGTGTGTTTGCGTGTCAAGGTGCTGTGTGTGTGCAGAGCGACGGTTATTTTAGAACTGAGCACGGCTGCACGTGCAAGCTTCTTCGATCCCGCTAGTGGCAATACACTGCCCTCACTGAGACCCCAACAGTCTCGGTGTCTCATAGCTCTATGCTCAGACTCGCAGGACGTAAAGGTTGTGATGCGATCAGCATTGATTGATTGTTGACTATAATAAGGATTGCTCCACAAGCCAACATAGGCTTATTTCACCTGGGTACTAATAGCGCGTCAAACACTAGTATAATTCAGTTGTAATTTTGGTTTCGAAAGGTGTCGTGTGTATCATACAGTGGTAAGTTCTCTTGGGATGTGTAGTGGTTGTTAAACCTAACCGAAGGTCTAAGAACTCAGTTCTAGATTTTTCCCATCCCAAAAACTACATAACTACAGTTACGATTTTTTCAAATCACAATGAGTTCTTAATAACCCTTATATTATGCTAAAGGACCACTCGTGAGAAGCGTCAGATTCATACTTTGGAGCATAACAATTTTTATCTTTTTATATAAATCACCTTACTTTGAAGATAAATACTTCTCAAAAGTACTATCGAAAGTCACAGCAGGCTTATAGAAAATGTAATTGCCATTGATTATAAGAGTTATATTTAAATCCATCTAGTCTGTTCAGTTTCTGCTATTTCATCCCACTTTTAATTGTCTTTCTTTTGTTATCATACACTTCCTGTTCAGCACTTAGAAACCTTGTATTAAGTGCTATATAAATGCATATTATTATTATTATTATTATATCAAACGTACGGCATGCCTTCCCTTTCGCTTTTATCTCTCATAAAAAAGGACCAAAGGAGACAGACTTCGGGATAATTTAATTAAACCATGTTAAAACACAACAGATGCAAACTATCCTTCCATTTCACCGATACTTATCATGTTTTATATCATCTTTATGATCGACGCAAACTCATAAAACACGTAACACCCAACCACTCCTTTCGTTTCGGATCGTTTGTTGAAGGGTGGACTTTTAATGGATTGACTTTATACGTGTTCTTGGAGCATTTGTTTGTGTGGCTGCTAGACTAACAGGCGTGCTCTGTGCACCGTCAATGATCTTTATAGTCCTCCGTTGGGATGGTGAGAAAACTCCCCTGTGAGTTCAGGACATGCACGCAAGATCTCCGTCTGAGTGTAGAAGTAGCCCACTCGATTGCCAGATTAAAACGTATACAGAGGTCTACTCATGTATCCATAAATGTATCCAATCAGGAATGGAGATAAAAAATGATTATATGAATTAAATGCAGCTCTGAATTTGTGAAAACGCATCTTGTGTCTGTTAATTTTTTTGGGGTGCTAAATAAGAGAATTGTTAACCTAAAAGTGCTATAATGCCAGAACACAAACAGAGAAAAGAACTACTGTGATATAGCGTATAAATTAACTGCACTCCTGAATCCATCTTGCGGCACCAGGTAATTTGTTTTTGCGCTAAATAAGAGAATATTTTACAAAGGAAACTATATTTATATAGGCACATTCAAATTGTTTACTTAAAATGCCTATAATGCCGAGTGCAAACAGAAAAGAACTCCCGTGGTATGGCGTTTTATTAGATAGGCCTAATGAAAAACTCAGATGAAGGTATACGGTTGGTAATCACTAAAATCTAAGACACTGGACACTATTGGTATTGTCAAAAGAAATTTAGTTGCGAGATAATCATAAAAAGAAACACCCGTGTCACACGAAGTTGTGTGCTTTCAGATGCTTGATTTCGAGACCTCAAATTCTAAATCTGAGGTCTCGAAATCAAACTCGTGGAAAATTACTTCTTTTTGCAAAAACAACGTTATTTCAGAGGGAGCCGTTTCTCACAATGTTTTATACTACCAACCTCTCCCCATTACTCGTTACCAACTAAGGTTTTATGCTAATAATTATTTTGAGTAATTACCAATAGTGTCCACTGCCTTTAATGGTAATAAAAACTATTGGTTAGAAGCCTATATTGCAGGTTTCGATTGTATAAAGCAATAAAAAAAAACTATTTAACTTCGAAGTAATGTGGTTGTGTAAACAGATATAAATCTGAGTAGGTTTCCTGCTGTAACGTTTCTCAGCTTGTATTCCTGGTAGGGAATTTGTTCTTCCTGCGAGGGTATATGCGCTCCGGATTTTTCGACGACACTCCAAAACGTGACCACCTTTTGGAACAAAGTGTTCTCATGTTAGTTTTATTGTATCCATCTACATATAAAGACAATCGAATGGTCACCAAAACAAACGGTGTTTTGTTGTGGGTGCTGTTTTTTGTTTGTTCAATAATCTGGATTTGCCTGTGATTGTTTTTTAAATGTTTCAGTGCAATCTCCTTTTTATAATGTATAATTATATTTTTTATCGTTGGCAGGGGGTCTGGTTTTACACATCTTTTGATGACAGTTTATATACTTTTGTTTTAACCTTGACAGCCCCTGTTTAACTTGTAACTATTGTGTATGTCTAAAGATTTAAAATAAATAAATAAATAAATAAATAAATAAAGCTATACCCTGCCTTTAAAACTTAGGTGAATAAATCTAGCTTCAGTGTTAGAGATTTTCCTGCACTGTTATTGGTGAATGTCAACTCATATTTATAATAACTATACGCCTAATAAGAAATGAATAAAAATGAGTTGAACCGTCCCTGCTATTGGGCTGTTGGACAAGCGATACCTTTAACACATAAGCAATGCAATTCTCTTAACCATAACACCAGAGGGAATAATAGGAAAGGCAGGCAGATGTCATAAGCTAAGATGAGTTGAATGACCGAGTGTATTTTCAATACTATTATAATACTCCTTAATTCTCCAATGACGATTGTCAACTACAAGAGTGCGTCTCACATTTGTCATGTCAGGTTCCCAGATACAAGAATAGACACTTACCCAGCTACAGTGGTTCTGATTCACATTTTATTTTTCACAACATGAGCACCAGCCTATTTTTGTCACTGCATCGTTGACTATTGCGGGGCGAACATGGGCGCCTTTTGGACACCAATGAAACAGAAATTAGACAATTTGAAAAAAAACACAAACACAGCGGTACTGTATCAAACCTGCGGAATCCAGTAAATTATTTTGCGTATTTTGTCAAACACAAATACATAATCTTTCTTTGCTACACGTTCTAGTTTGTATCATACATGCCACCATTAAGTTGAGGTTCACTCTGATCTAGGGCATAGACCTAGATTCTATAAAATTAACGATCAAAAAAGTTACATTTGTTGATACTTTTTTAAAGGTTAATCCCCCGAGTCATATTTACTTCAACCTTTGAAACAAAATACCAGCTTTATACAAATCCATCCCCATGGTAACCGTAGCCTCCAAACACCGGAGCTTGACGCTACGAGCAGGTGTTGGGGGTAAATTAACCCCGTTGTTTCATCCACGTCTCATAAACATTGATGATGCATAAAGCGTGTACAACATTTATTTGTATACATCGCAGTGTGTGTACGTATTGGTGCCGATGGAAGACGTTCCTGCCCCCCAGGGGCTCGGCAGGAGGAGGGGGGGGGGGGGGGGTGATTGAGAGAGGAAGATAGTGCTGTGTAGAAGAGGATATTGCCACGACTGGCTAACCGACTGGCTGAGTGTAGATGAAATGATTACATACTCATTTATTGTCTTTTACACAGAAAATATCGTTACCAGTTTACTCAAGAGCATTCACTATGTATACGATGCAATGACATTTTCAGTTATTCTTATCCACAGAAGATATTGTTACTGGTTATCCAGTACACTTTGTATACAGACCAGTCTTCTCACTTGCTGTATCTAAACATAATACACAAATATGCATAAAATAACAAACCTGTGAAAATCCAAGTTGCGAGATAATAACGGGGAAAAAAACCACCCTTGTCACACAAAGTTGTGTGCTTTCAGATGATTGATTTCGAGACCTCAAATTCAAAATCTGAGGTATCGAAATCAAATTCGTGGAAAATTACTTCTTTCTCGAAAGCTACGTCACTTCAGAGGGAGCCGTTTATAATGTTTTATACTATCAACCTTTCCCATTACGCGTTACCAAGTAAGGTTTTGTGTTAATAATTTTTTTGAGTAATATCCAATAGTGTCCACTGCCTTTAAGCCTAAATGGTCAAAGGTAAAAATATTTTGCTAATCCATAAGTATACCCTACTTTCAAATTTGTACGAATGCATTCTCAAGAAAGGTTATTGTTATTCTAAGTTCCAGTTCATTCTCATATAATTATCTTCTATTTAAAAATATACATAAATTAAACATCATAAGACATGCAAACTCGACTGAAAGTGATTAGCACAAATGCCGCCAGGTAAATGACCGTAAAATGTTCCCGTTTACATAATTGCTGAAGGCCTGCATTGGCTGGCTTTAGAGCAACAGCAACAGCTACAATATTGCCCCGAAGTGATTGATGTTCCCAACCTGCAACTTGTGTTTTTACACCATCCGGTTTGCCAGAACTGGGCCCAATTTCGTGGCTCTGCTTACCGTGTGCACAGAATCGGCGCTTACGGAAGCAGTTCATTCTGTGCTAACGGCAAGCGTATCTCACGGGTTAGCGGCGAATTTTGGCTTCTGCGCGTGCGCACTCAACGTTCGACGCTTAAACGTAAGCGGGGAATCGTGATAGTAAGCGAAAAGTTCGGCGGTAAGCAGACTCATATGAAATTTGGCCCTGATGTTTTTAAAGCAATCTCTATTTCATAGATTCTCTCGCATTCGAATGTGAATGCATAGACGAAACTTGATGTCACAAAATCGTAACGAGCAATTTCCTCAATTTGAAACTCGCTCAACTCTTGCTAAACAGTCCACACGAATATACAGAGTTGTGACGTCAAAACTCGCTTCGCGAAGTATGAATCTCCGGATTTCGCTTCTTACGTCATTCCGGCGCGAATAGCTGGACAGTGTGAGCCTAAACACTGTCACGGTTATTTCACATTCAACTAAATTCCATGTTACGCATCGAAGTTCATTAAGTCATGTTTAATTACATGAGTCTCAACACTGTTGATGCAATCAGTTATATGTTTATTTATAAACATCACAAGTTCATAACTTTAATAGTGCATTACTACCTGGAGAAACGACTCAACCGTCGACAGTTGCTCAAGCAAAACCACTGGTAAAAAGGCATTGATGAACACTATTTGTTATTACTCAACTATTGTCATACATAGTGATAAATGGCTCCCTCTGAAGTAACGTGGTTTTTGAGAAAGAGGTAGCTTCTCACTGAAATATTTGAATATGATAAAAGACTTCAGACATGAAGCCTTTTTAGGCTTCTGAAAGCACACAAATTGTCTCGCAACTTTGATGAACAAATTTTAGCCCAAACTTCCATAGATTTGTTACTGTATGCATGATGTTGGGATACACAAAGTGAGAATACTGGCCTTAAACAATTACCAAAGGTGCCCAGTGCCTTTAAAGCTTTACCTGTGTATATATCGGCTAATAGTCACTACTGCTTAGAGAAACTTTTTTGCTAAGCAAACATGATCTGAGTATCAATAGCAACTGATGTTTATTTTATTGTATTTTTGGCTGGTGTTCCAGTTCTAACGAGAACAACTGTCCCGCGCGCAGCAACTTTTTTTCCCTTCACGAACTGATCATGAAATCAAGTCCCAGGTCGGATGCAGGATAGAACTACGCAAATTAGCTGCTATAGGATAAAGGTTAATTTTTAATGGGCGGGAAATACGAGGAAAAGGGCACACACGTGTGGCTAATTTAAAGTGGAAAGAGTCTTCTTGGGCCCCGGGAGGTTTATTAAAAAACCTTAATGAAGAAACTGTTCAAAATGAGACATCGGTGTAGACAAGTATATCGTTTTATTTATATTCATATTTAAATTTATATTTTTTTACATAGTTTTTAACGATTCCTGTAAGTGGCGGCTTTCCGCTGTTGGATATCAATAAATAAATAAAAAAATAAAAAAATAAGTATACGGTACAGCAATTCTCTGTTAAAGCACATGAGTAACATTGGTATGGTCATTTTCAGAGACCGGTAGTCGCACTTGAATCATGAAATAAAAAACCTGTATAAAACTTTAAGCTCAATTGGCCATGATTCACAAGAGAATTGCTTCATGGTTTAAACATAAATGTTATTGTCTGATTTTAAACTTTGTGATTTTGGCTTTAAGGTGAATCAAATTTTATTTGTTGTCTTACTCCTCGCAAACAATATCATTTCAGGCAAAACAATATTTCAAGGGAAGTTTTCGATTTAAAATGTATTGTAGGCCTAAGTCATGTGCAAACCTGTGAAATCTCTTGGGGTCTTTAAATTCTTTTTTTAAATTTGGGCAGTGTTCTGGAGGATTTGACACTGGTTAAAAATCTGCTATCAGTGAGCTTTAAGATAATAACATTTTGGCTGAATGCTGATTCCACGTTGCCTTTATGAATATTATGGTGATTAAACGGTCTTTAATGTCCGCCAAATGCACCGTTCAGATAATGCTTGTGTATACGCTTGAACGACGACCGTACTTGAAGTCTACTGTGACATTTCAAGCGAACGCCTTTAAAATAATAAAGCCAGTATTCCTAACATAATCCTACTCCAGACAGTGATAAACCTTTATATAATCTTCACCTTTTTACTTCCATCATTATTAATTCACGTAAAACACTACCTCTTATGCCAGCTTCTTACAGCCACCGCGCATTAGCTGCCTCAACTCCTTAGGTTGTAATAATGCAAAGAGCCACGGTGTTTCACCCGCCACTAAAACCCTTTCCATTCGGCAACTTCCGTTACGGGAAAAAGTCGATCGGCGAGCAACCGTAAGAGGGTCCAATCCCCGATTTAAATATTCACCGGGGAGGAATTTTTAAAAACCTACTGGCTACGTCATGGCGGTGTCAGCCGACTGATAAGTAGACTTGATTCAAGTCTCATTCTCGTGTGAAAGGTCCCTAAGCTATTACCTCAACTTACTATGAAACAACCCGTAGCATCAGTACAGTGCGCGCCCGCCGTCAACATGTGGTCCCGAGATTGGGAACAGGTTTTGGAATGCACGATTGCATCACAAAACAGTAGTTTCCTGGGGATGGCACGGGATTGGGACTTGAGTCAAGTCTAACTAATAAGGTAACAAAGAGCTATCTATCGTCTCCAACTCTCAAAATGTTACACAGAACCAAGCGTGGATTGTATGACAAATTCAGACCACGTGTCGATTGAAAACTTGTATCACCATGAAGCAACAGCCGCGGGAAATATAATTAATTAAGGTTTTGCGAACACTCTATCGGATACTGATCATATTCACATGTTTTTTTTTATCAATAAAAGCAATCAAATAATATTGGAGTCCATCCATGACACAGAGCTAACTTGAAAATTACTTTAACAACAAAATGCAAATTTATTGTGTATTTAAAAAATACACTTTGGCATTTTATTTTAATCGCATAGTTTGATTTTCAAATCAGAATTTAGTCGGGTCGAGTTTTTTTCTGGGTCGTATGAACCATTATGATATGTTTAAAACAAAATTGACCCGAAAATGTGCCAAACTGACTAAAGTGCGAGTCGAAATTCTAATTTTTAACCAGTTTTTAAGAACAAATTGGTCTGTGGAGAAAATGGTGGGGAACCCCACTATTCGCTGTTTTCAAACAACGGTGCCCAGTAAAATCATCTGAAATACAGTCACTGACGCTCAAAGACCACTTCCCACCAAATTTATTGAAATTTTCGTTGAAGAACTCGAAGTCAGCAACTTAGAACGCGCAAATTCTGAGACAACAAAACGTGACTTGATTAACCTTTCACAGGTTTGTATAAATGGTGTTTTTTCAGAAAACTACCCAGATGATGGGAACAAATTTACTTCAATCTCTTCAATAACCAATGGTGACCCCTTTATTAACATTAATTTCCCGTCTGTTGCTGTAACCAAACCCCAAAGAATAGCATTTTTTCTACCCCATCCAGCCTGAGTTACGACTACACGGATCCGATCTAACAGACAGCACGACGACAGACGTCCTGCTTCAAATTCACAGGGCGTTAGATTTAGCACTGAACTCTACATAGTAACACCCCACAGGGAAAAATGCACCTGTTTCGAGAGAATAATGTTGCGCTAAACTATAGCCCTTCGGATTTGGATTCGGTTTTAGGCTCTGTCCTCTCCTCTGAAGCCATGCGAGCGTACGCAAAGCACGCGCAATTTTTAAAACAACCGCGGGGCCAAGCTAAAGATTTCATAACTCTCGTGACACCCTCAGTTGCACTCCATATTAACAAATATCAAGCAATAGACAATTCATACTTAAAACCGCGCACAACATTCGCCATCAACAGCATCCGATGTCCGTACTGTACCCTTAATATAACCATGGTATAACCATGGATGGTAGAACTAAACCGTCACCGGCCTCTTGAGTTCATGGCAAGATTTGTCTTGTTCAATCATTTTTCAAATGAAGATGACATAACTCTCCTGTCACCCTTCAATCCACTCCATATTAAAAAAAAAACCCTGAATTGACCACTCCTCCTCCTCCAAATCACCCACAACATTCACCATCAACACCATATTATTTACGTGTCACCGTGGCATAACCAAACCGTCGCCCTCGTTGGTTCAATTTCATGGCAAGATTTTTCCTCAATCAATCATTTCTCAAAATAAAGATTACGTTCCTTGACATAACTCTCGTCACACCCTTCGTTCCACTCCATATTAAAAAAAAAAAGCTGAAATCAATTGAACGTTCCTCCTTTAAATCACGCACAACATTCGATTTACGTAGAAACCGCATGGTATCCATCACCCTCTTGGAGTTCATGGCAAGATTTGTGAACTATAAAAACAGGTTGGCGACTCGGCCGAGACGGTTTGCTCAGCTGGGACATTACGAAGGAGCACTCGGAGGAGACACACGATCCTGGCTTTCAACTCTCACCTCACAATTCTCACCTCCCTAGACTTTTTCCGCATCGGCTTTCTTGCTCCTTGGCACTGCCCTTAAACGTGGGAAAATTTACGCGCCAATTTCACACCTATTAGGGCCCGACTGCTGTTCCATGTGTACCTTACAAATATCACAATATCTGCCATGGAGGTAGCCAAGATATGTGTTCATTTTAAAAATCTTACACGCACGACAGCAGAGCCCAATTTCATTGAGCTCCTTAAGCATAACACATGGCTTTATAAGTTTACAAGCAGGATACCAGTTGCAAATTGTACATGAAACAAGTATTTTTGTATTAACCCAGTTCTGGTGGGCATATAATGTTGTGCTTAGCTACCTTTTGCTCCATGAAATTTGGCCAAAAATTAATACGTTTTCGGGTGAAAAACATCATAGTTACCGGTTCACTTTATGAAAGCAGTCCACCATCACCCATTCGAGATGGACCGCATTGAAAAAAACCCCAAAAAAATAAGCATGAAAAAGCAGTTGGGTGACGCACTTAAATAAATACTGAATCCATTTGCAAGCCTATACCTTTGTAGAGACACTGGATTAGTGAGCCTGAACATCTCCTGGGAGTATAACAGTATACTCACCAAGCTTCCCCTGAAACCATGGATTTACAACCATTTGGTTAACGGCTCTATAACTCAAACTTGAACAAGGGAGAATTATAAGGCTAGTCTCCGAGCACGTAGGCTATACGAACACTATATGATTGTGTACAGAAGTTGGCTAATGTTTTTTTGTCTTTGAGTGGGTTTTTTGTTACGCTAAAACTAGGGTCCCTTAACCTTTGCAGAGAGGCTTAGGATTTGAGCGATGGAATGAAAAGTAAATTTGCTCATAAGATTTTGGGCAGGCCCAATAATAATAGTTTGTTTTGCCGCAAACATAGCCTTATGTGTGATCATAGACACCCTACACGTACCCTGCCCCAGAAAAGCGATTGTCAATCAAGAGCAACTTTTTTCTTATACTTTTTAATAAAACGCAGAGGAGTGCATCCAGTGCAGGCGGTAGAAACTGGATTGAACAATAGGAATAAACGAATAAAACACACAATAGGGGCACATGCCGAAGGGTTAAAGTCATTAAATATTGCTCAGCTCGGGGCATGTACAAGAAGGGGGTAGGTTGGGGAGCCAACCAGATCAGAAAACAAAACTTTCCCTTCCCTTACACTGAGGCACTCGCACAAATCTGGTAAGGTGACGGGGAAATGGCAGACAGGTGGAAAGGCAGGCCAGTATGTGGTTCGTTTTTGGAAGGGCAAGGGCACCAAGGCATCTTCTCGTTGATGAAGGGTACCCTGTGAGGGAATTGTAAATTTCTACTGTATAACTTCAAGGGCACCAGGGCAATGGTTATGGAACACGGAGGCGATCGCCTTCGTGCCTCTATGATGTATCATAGGAAGGGATGAGAGAAGACCCCAAGTCAACCACAAACAGACTACGTCATCACTTTTTTCCCAATCTCCAATAAGACTTAACGAACTTTTTTTTTACCATAGCCCTATACTTCAAACAATATCAGACAGCGGGTCTTCATATTTTCTGCAACACTTCCCTTCGCTCCACTCCAACATGTCCACTTTAAAAAGATTCTTGCCTCTTTCAATACTGAGCGACACAACTTTCTTTTTATTGAAGTATTGAAGAGTAGCAATGATTCTGACGCTAGCTTCCGTTGGTTTGTGTATGAACGTGATGGTTTGTGTTTTTCATTCCTCAGCTGATCAAACATTGCTACGGGTCTGATCGCAAAATGAGGTTGTCAGGTCGATGGGGGTAGCCCTGGATTCTGGCTCTGGGGCCGGGTCTTGTCTTAAGACAAAGACGGTCCGTGTTTCAATAATTGTCGATATAGAGCTCTGATTATGATTGACCATTAGTGCAGAGTGAATTTAGGCGCATTGGATGCATTCTTCCCCCTTCAAGAGACATCGCAGAATTTGTTTTGCTAACAAAACAGTTGCCGGCAGTGTAAGCACTTTATGTAATCCACCATATACATAAACTGACAAACCTGTAGAACTTTGAGATTAATCGGCCATCTGGGTCACGAGAAAATAGTGAAAACCTGATAACACATTTTATGCATAACATCGATTTAAAAAAAAAATAAGAATAAAACGCTCACTGAGCTGAGTGATGAACTCAAAATATTTATTTCTCATCAAATATGAAATTCCGGGCAGAAATATTTCAAGGGATGTTTTCTACTATCATCATCATTAGACTGTGTAATATGTAAATCTGTTATCTTAGACGATTTTGTCCGTACCTTGTCACACGAGTAAACTTTCACATGATTTTGGAGGCAACCAATTGCAGTGCATGCTGCAGGACCACTTGGGTAGCACAGGAGTCATATTTCGAACACAACTGGTCCGATAAGAATACCAAGACAGGGGAACAATCGTAAGAAATAATCTCTGAAATTATTGTGGTCGTCGTTCGAACTGGAGTAGCTTTACAGGATGTAAATTTTGGTTTTTACCCATACACCGATGTGTGTTAGCACTGTATACTCAGTACTTTCCCGAGTCCTGTGAAAAAAATATCACAGGCATGTTTATTCGGGTGGGATTCGAACCCACGATCCTTGCAATTCTAGAGCAGTGTCTTACCAACTAGACTACCGATGTTACCCGGCAGCTATAGAGGCAGTTCGAATCCCATGGTACCGCAACGATATAATAGATTTTACAGGATGCATAAAATGATAAATATACATGAACAGTTAAGCCTAGAAGAGAAAAGTGTGGAAATTGGTGTGGACATCGCCACTAAGTACAATATCGCTGTCAGCAACAAATTCGAAGCCCTCAGTTTCCTCGAAGAAGATCTGGAGTTCTCCTGGTCTACCATACACTCTGCGATTCTGTCTGCCGCTTCTGAAACGATAGGCGTCATCAGGCACCAGAGGCGTCCGTGGCTATTCAGTGGCACACTGGATATTCTTGACGAGAAGCGCCAAGCGCGTCTGTGTGGGGACACAAATGAAGCACGCAGATTGAAGGGCGTCTTTAAAGCCAAGGCCAAGCAGGACCTGGAGGAGTTCTATGGGAAACTTGCAGACACTGCTGAAGAAGGGCTGCAAAGAAACGATCTACGGCCAACCTTCAAGGCCATCAAGTCTATGCGTGGTCCCCCTCAACAGGGAAGCAGCTCCCCACCGATTACAAAGTCCGATGGCACTCCTTGCAAGACAGCTGAAGAAACAGTGACTCGCTGGCGAGAGCATTACAACTCCATGCTCAACCATCTTCCAGCTACACCTTGCCCAGACCTTATTGCGCAGGCATCAGCTGCAGTCTCTGCTCCGGACGTCTCCTCTGACGCTCCCACACTGGCTGAGGTACGTTGTGCTATCAGGAAGCTTAAGAACGGACGTGCTGCAGGTCCCGATGGCATCCCTCCCGAACTGCTCAAGTGTGCCGAGACCCCGATAAGTAAAGCCCTTCACGAACTCTTCCTCAAAGTATAGTCCTCCGGAAGGGTTCCTTCCGATTGGAGGAATGGTGTCATCATTTCCCTATACAAAGGAAAAGGTCAGAAAAACCAATGCAGCAGCTACAGACCCATTACTCTACTCTCAGTCCCTGGAAAGGTTTTCTGCCACGTACTCCTGTCTCGCCTAGAACCTCTACTCGTCCGTCACCGCCGACCCCAGCAGTCTGGCTTTACAAGGGGCCGTTCAACAATGGATGCAGTGCTCGCCCTCCGACTCCTGTCTGAACTGCACCGCGAGTTTGAAAGACCTCTCCACGTTGCTTACGTCGACATCAAGGCAGCATTTGACTCTGTAGACCGGGAAGCCCTTTGGAAAGCCCTGAAAGCAACCGGAGTTCCACCATTCCTACTTCACTTGATTCAGGCCTTACATGACGGCAGCTCCTCCACCGTGCGTGTTGGCAACGACATCTCCTGCCCCTTCCTCAGCACCTCTGGTGTTCGCCAAGGCTGCGTCCTGGCCCTAGCCCTATTTTGCTGTGCCATTGACTGGGAACTAAACCGCTGTCAGGCTGATCTCGGCATACTGGCAGGAGAAACGTCCTTCACCTACCTAGCCTACGCTGATGATGCCGCCCTGTTCACAAGTGAGCCCAACGAGTGGCCTACCAAGCTCCAGAAGTTCGAGGAAGAAGCCGGGACAATGGGTCTACACACATCCTGGGCCAAAACCAAGATCCAAAACTGCACCGGCCTCGGACCACCTTCAGTTCCAGCGTCTGTTGATGGCCAGCCTGTCGGGACCACTGATAAGTTCAGATACCTCGGCTGCGACATCTGCTCTGAAAGTCACTCTTCTCCCGACATCATCCATCGACGACTCGGGCTCGCCTCTTCAACCTTTGGCCAGTTAGATCGCGTGTGGCGGAACAAGCGTCTCAACCTCAAAACCAAGCTGAGGGTGTACACTACATGCGTTCTCCCCATCCTACTCTATGGGTCAGAAACCTGGACACTTTTGGTAGAGGATGGCCGCAGGCTTCAAGCTTTTAACACCAGATGCCAACGGCGGATACTTGATGTCCGTTGGTCAGACTTCGTCTCCAACAAATCAATTTTGGAAACCACCGGTCTCGAGGACATCCGTGTGTCCATCTCACGGCGACGCCACTCCCTCTTTGGCCACGTTCGTCGGCTTCCAGAAGACACTCCAGCACATGCCGCCCTCAAGCTGAGCGTCAACGCTCGAGGGGGACTACGCCCTGGCCCTGCCTGGAAGAGACCCAGAGGGCGACCACGCAACACCTGGTTGCGCCAGCTAGAAGTCGACCACCACTCACCGGCACAGCAGCTGTGGCAGTCTGCAAGCAATCGTCTGGTTTGGGCGGCTCTACGTCCCCCTTGATGGTCCACAGAGAATGATGATGATGATGAACTACAGTCGCGTCATCAGTAATCAGCAAACTCATTAACACAGGCGGCACAGGCCATAGTTTTGTAGATCTTCTTTTTATTTTCCTCTTCAAAAAATACGTGCCATCTTAGCTTGTTTCCTGATGAGAGAGAGAACACCGTTGTTGAGGATGCTTGCTGAATGCTCCCTTGACTTCCACGCTCGGTTACCCCCCACATAACCCCCTCCTCCCTACCCCCCCCCCAAACCTCAACTACACCATCTCCGTCTTTCGTGCTTGACCAATCTTCAGTCACCACACCACAGGGGAGACTCTTGGCACTTCAAGGTTCCAAGACTCTGCTCCTTCCTTCCCCTTCTCGCTCTTTCATTTTAGAAACAAAAATTTCATCAAAAACTTGTTAAGGTTCGGCTAAATTGACAAATTGGAAATGATAGAGCACATCGACTGAAGCGAGCAGCCCAGAGACAACGTTCCATAGTTCTGAGAGAGCGAGCAATAAACATCAGACAAGAATCGGCGAGAATTACTCTCAGCAGACTGGCGATAGAGAAAATTGTCAAAGGGACGTGCAATTAACTGACGACTGTCTCTCGCTATATGGTATTTAAATGAAGAGACGCTATACAATCGGTATTAACGAGTCTACGATTGGCAATTTAAATGCGTAGTCTTGTGATTAACTCTTTGCAGCTACAACAACAATATGGCTTACTGGCAAATCTGTGGGAAGCTCTCTTATAAAAACGTTCAAGCACGCCAGACGCACACTGTCGCTTCCATGTAAATCTTTTTGCAATATGTGAAGAGTAACTATTATAGCAATTAACGAGAACATTTTCATAGAAACCAATTATTCATCTTCATATTTGTTTTATAGTTTGGGCCGCTCTTAACAGTCGGATATACAGGATTTGCATCAATTTCGGAATCAACATGTCCCCCTTGATCCATTTCTTTGTGAACACGACCCATTCCGGGTTAAAAATTTATCATTTCATGTTTACCTTCAGTATGACCAATTTCAGGTCAACGCGACAATTTCCTTGACAACATGACCGAACCGGATCAACATGTTCCCCTTTCATCTTGTCCCATGACTGGGTCAGCATGACCATTTCCTTGTCAACAATCTGTCCACACATTGACTAACACCAACCCTATGTTTGACCTCCTTAATGCAGCCCGCATAGCCCCACCCCACCCCACCCACCAAGCCCAACCCCAATCTAGATCTACACGTCTTTAAAACTGCATATAAAAAAAGATTTTGAAAACCATGTTAACATCAACCCTTTACAACCAACAAGGCTTTTTGACTCGATAGCCGCAAGTAATAGAGACAGAATAACTGCCTGGATTGAAGAAAGTGCACGCACGTTAGGCTTCGTTTACCGCAGGCACGGACGAGCAACTCTAGACAATTTCAGCAACAGTTGGGACGCTGTTTATGCGACTGAGGGGCCGATGTATCACGAAGACATCGCACAGTGTTCGGTGCGTTTTAACACAAATTATTAAATTAACCAGTCTCACTGGAGAGCTGTGGTTCTGTTGATGATCGATTTTAAGTTTTTGAAGCTGCTTTATTAAAATAATTTAAAGACAGCTTGATCCACAATAATCTGGTGTGTACGGAGGCGATCGCCTTCGTGCCTCTATGATGTATCATAGGAAGGGATGAGAGAAGACCCCAAGTCAACCACAAACAGACTACGTCATCACTTTTTTCCCAATCTCCAATAAGACTTATCGAACTTTTTTTTACCATAGCCCTATACTTCAAACAATATCAGACAGCGGGTCTTCATATTTTCTGCAACACTTCCCTTCGCTCCACTCCAACGTGTCCACTTTAAAAAGATTCTAGCCTCTTTAAATACTGAGCGACACAACTTTCTTTTTATTGAAGTATTGAAGAGGAGCAATGATTCTGACGCTAGCTTCCGTTGGTTTGTGTAAGAACGTGATGGTTTGTGTTTTTCATTCCTCAGCTGATCAAACAGTGCTACGTGTCTGATCGCAAAATGAGGCTGTCAGGTCGATGGGGTTAGCCCTGGATTCTGGCTCTGGGCCGTGTCTTGTCTTAAGACAAAGACGGTCCATGTTTCAATTGATTGTCGATATAGAGCTCTGATTATGATTGGCCATTAGTGCAGAGTGAATTTAGGCGCATTGGCTGCATTCTTCCCCCTTAAAGAGACATCACTGAATTTGTTTTGCTAACAAAACAGTTGCTGGCAGTGTAAGCACTTTAATCACCATATACATAAACTGACAAACCTGTAGAAGTTTGAGATTAATTGGCCATCTGGGTCACGAGAAAATAGAGAATACCTGACTACTATGCATGACATCGATTTAAAAAAATGAATAAAACGCTCGCTGACCTGAGTGATGCACTCCACATGTTTATTTCTCATCAAATACGAAATTTCAGACAGAAATACTCCAAGGGATGTTTTCTACTATCATCATCATTAGACCGTGATGTAAGTTTTATGTAAATCTGTGATCTTAGACGATTTTTTTCGTACCAATTCTGTAATGTTAAGGCCTTGTCACACGAGACAACTTTCACAGGCAATTTGGAAGCAACCAATTGCAGGCAGTGCATGCTAAAGGACCACTTTGGTAGCAGAGTCATATTTCGAACACAACTGGTCCGATAAGAATACCAAGACAGGGGAACATTCGTAAGCAATAATCTCTGAAAATATTGTGGTCGTCGTTCGAAGTGGAGTAGCTTTACAGGATGCAGAAAATAATAAATATATATGAACAGTTCAACCTATAGAAGAGAAAAGTGTGGAAATTGGTAAAGCAATCTGAAGCCCCTGTGAATCTAACAGGCCATTCAAGATCAGTGAGTGTCAATACAGCAATGGTACTTCAAAATAGTCGATGCCGAACTATATGAGTATAGTCGCGTCATCAGTAATCAGCAAACTCATTAACACAGGCGGCACAGGCCATAGTTTTGTAGATCTTCTGTTTATTTTCCCCTTCAAAAAATATCTGGCATCTTAGCTTGTTTCCTGATGAGAGAGAGAACACTGTTGTTGAGGATGCTTGCTGAATGCTTCCTTGACTTCCACGCTCGGTTACCCCCACATAACCCCCTCTTCCCTACCCCCCCCCCCCCCCAACCTCAACCACACCATCTCCGTCTTTCGTGCTTGACCAATCTTCAGTCACCGCCACAGGGGAGACTCTTGGCGCTTCAAGGTTCCAAGACTCTGCTCCTTCCTTCCCCTTCTCGCTCTTTCATTTTAGAAACAAAAATTTCATCAAAAACTTGTTAAGGTTCGGCTAAATTGGCAACATGGAAATGATAGAACACATCGACTGAAGCGAGCAGCCCGGAGACAACGTTCCATTTCTGAGTGAGCGAGCAATGAACATCAGACAAGAATCGGCGAGAATTACTCTCAGCAGACTGGCGATAGAGAAAATTGTCAAAGGGACGTGCAATGAACTGACGATTGTCTCTCGCTATATGGTGTTTAAATGAAGATACGCTATACAATCGGTATTAACGAGTCTACGATTGGCAATTTAAATGCGTAGTCTTGTGATTAACTCTTTGCAGCAGCTACAACAACAATATGGCTTACTGGCAAATCTGTTGGAAGCTCTCTTAGAATATCGTTCAAGCACGCCAGACGCACACTGTCGCTTCCATGTAAATCTTTTTGCAATATTTCAAGAGTAACTATTATAGCAATTAACGAGAACATTTTCATAGAAACCAATTATTCATCTTCATATTTGTTTTATAGTTTGGGCCGCTCTTAACAGTCGGATATACAGGATTTGCATCAATTTCGGAATCAACATGTCCCCCTTGATCCATTTCTTTGTGAACACGACCCATTCCGGGTCAAAAATTTATCATTTCATGTTTATCTTCAATATGACCAATTTCAGGTCAACGCGACAATTTCCTTGACAACATGACCGCATCGGATCAACATGTTCCCCTTTCATCTTGACCCATTTCTGGGTCAGCATGACCATTTCCTTGTCAACAATCTGTCCACACATTGACTAACACCAACCCTAAGTTTGACCTCCTTAATGCAGCCCGCATAGCCCCACCCCACCCCACCCACCAAGCCCAACCCCAATCTAGATCTACACGTCTTTAAAACTGCATATAAAAATAGATTTTGAAAACCATGTTTGCATCAACCCTTTACAACCAACAAGGCTTTTTGACTCGATAGCCGCAAGTAATAGAGACAGAATAACTGCCTGGATTGAAGAAAGTGCACGCGCGTTAGGCTTCGTTTACCGCACGCACGGACGAGCAACTCTAGACAATTTTAGCAACAGTTGGGATGCTGTTTGTGCGACTGAGGTGCCAATGTATCACGAAAACATCGTGCAGTGTTCAGTGCGTTTTAAAACAAATTATTAAATTAACCAGTCTCACTGGAGAGCTATGGTTCTGTTGATGATCGATTTTGAGTTTTTGTAGATGCTTTATTAAAATAATTATAGGACAGCTTGATCCACAATCAATTAGGGATTAAAGGCATATCTGTGTCAACCTTCTTCTTTTTTTAACACAAATTAAATATTAGATAAGATTACATATTCTTATGAAAACGTATAGACATTTTAAAACTTGCCTATCGGATGATCAATTTTACTCGGTCACTTATATTTATAGTTCTTTGGTGTACATGATGGAATATCTACTTCATGCCTGGGGTATTTTATCCCATGCGTATTGTAATGTCACACATGACAATTTCTAGGCAACAATTAAGCAAACAATCTGCAAGCACGAACCTCAGCAACGCAATGGACATTCTTCAAACTGTAACTCACTATAAAAAGAAAAGAAAAGAATGAGAAAACTGAAATGTGAATTAATTTTTCTAAGGAAATGTAACTATTTACCTGTAAATTGCTTCGAGTGAAAAAGCCTTTTTGGGTCAGTGTGACCCTAAAGGGGTTACTTTGATATGGTAAAGGTTCCCACCATTATCCGGGTCCGGATCAATACATGACCCGGGAGTTTCAAGAGTGGCGCCTACAAAGTTTGCAACGATGCATTAGAACCTAGCTTTTTTTCTGGGTTTATTGTGTTAGTATATAACCCTAGAACCGTTTTTAGTGTTTTCTGTATGCGATCATTTTAGTTATTCTTTTGGGGATTATAATAAAGATTAATTGAATTGAATTGAATGAGGCGCCGTGGTGTCCGTATCGAGCAACAGTTTTTGATGAGAAGCAAACCACTTAACGGAATGATTCGACGTAGGCTGTCCATATCAATAACTAGCAGTGTGTTTGTATATAAAGTGGGCGTACGTTAGAGACGTCTTTGTGTTAAATGCATCAATATCCTGTCTAGTAAACATGTAACTCAAAATATTTCATTCAACAATCCAGCATCTACAGCAGCAAGAACAACAACAACAAGAACAACAACAACAACAACAACAACAACAACAACACCAACATTCCAGTAACAACACCAACCACATATATTACAATTTTTAAAAGAGGAATGTCAATTCCTTCAGCTCCCATTAGTTTTTGTTTTACTCTAAAGATTTTCTTTTTGTATCCCCCTACAAAAGAGTGGCTTTCAGCCTTGTTTAAGGTAAACTTGTATTATATCAAAATGTTTCACAAATCTTTCGAAACATCTTCATAACGACAATCGAAACAACAAGAGATGGTTATCACGAAGAATTCAAACGCTATTTTCATGGCTTTGACAGAGTTTCAGACGGAAATTTATTTCCCTCGAGGAGTGGTATTGATTTGAACTTTATAATCAGTGAGATTTCAGATTGTAACGAAATCCTATGCAAATGTATCTTACCATTTAATTATGAAATTGCTGCGATGTATTACTTTCCTGTTTGCAATTATTTCACTAACACGGTCACCCACCACTTGGGATCAGTTATCGGATTTAAGTTAATGAATTTTGTTTCAATATTTAAAATTCTAGGTGTTGTTTTCTTCATTACAGGAATCATAAGCAAATTGCAGCGATGCAGTCGGGCTTAAGTAATAAACAAACAAAAACCATTATAAGAATCAGAAAGTTTTGATCAATGCTCTATGCTTGAACTGAAACCTGTTTATTTAAGCGCACAGTCGCAATCAATCATTTCTCTAAGCTGTGCACTCTTAAAGTGATGCATTGTTTTTGATTCACATAGCACCTCATCCATCATGATAGAGTGAGGAATATAGCACGTTATATCTGCTCTAGCAGAATAGTAAGCAGGAAAAGGGATATGCAGATAATAGTACAGGGTCTATTTTTGGTACAGGATCATTGGAAATCGATACCCACCATTGCAAGTATGAAGGGAATTCGACGAAAATAGTGACACCATACAACAAACAACAAGACGAGTGAGGCCGTATCCAAATAATTGGCGGCAACTGTTACGGCTACGACTATTGCAAAGGGTGTCACTGCATAAAGAACTCCCGCATCAGAATTGAACTGGATTGCGGGTCCCAGCATTCACGGATCAGGTTGACCCCGAAAGGGTTAACAAGGGGATTTTAACCCAGATTAAAGAGTCACTTTTCAAACATTTATTCTGGTTTATTTGCACCCCAAAATGGGTTAGGCCACCTCATGGGACACAGATCTGGATCAATATTCTGACCCGGGTGTTTTAGAGTGTAGGGATGTGCTTTACTTCAACACACGATGACGTAACAATCTAGCCGTAGCTGTAGCCGTAGCCGCCGATTCGGCTCAGGCTAGCTTGGCCCCGCGGTTGCTTTGATAATTTGCGGGTGCTTTGCATACGCGCTCAGGGCTTCAGACGAGAAGACCGAGCCCGAAGCCGAATCCAAAGCCGAAGCCGTGGATTCTAAAAGGGCATGTGTAGTTAACAACATGTAGGGATGGCCTTCTCTGCATAACGTACAGCAATATTGATCTTTAAATACAATAATGCTATTAAATTATAAACCCATGTCGTCAGTAAATCAATTGTGCTACTCTTCAGAACAACAAAGGTTTTGATTGTTTTATTTAAGACGGCAGATTTCGCCCGACCCATTTAATCAATTGTGCTGCCCTACACAACCGCTCACGTTTTAGACCCTTTGTGATAATTAGACGTAAATCCGGTATTAATTCTGAAAAAAAATGTGTGTAATTTTAGCCGAAAAAACGTGTGTGTTTTTTGGCCGAAAGTTTGCTTGTTATAGAAGGAAACATTCTGCCAAATTATTTCGTCTGTAGTAAAACCACTGATTAGAAACTAATAAAAGTAGTCAACAAAAACATTTGTCGAACAAAGTGAACTACAACCGATCACCTATGTTTGACTTTCGGATATTCAAATTTCCGTGGTGTCCGTATGCGAATACAGCGGCTAAATATGGATGGATTCGACGTTGCTGTGAAAACACCGTGACAGTGTTTTGTTGTTTTCTGAATTCACTTTTACATGCGATTGTGGAAGTGTTTGTTATCGAACGAAGGGTTTTAATGGTTTACGCTTTGAAAGGGTAACTCACTCTCGCAAAATATCCTTACAGTATTGACTCAAGGTGGGTGACATGTTTAAACCACCCTGGAAACTGTAAGGATTGCACCATAAATTTACTGTCTTTAAAGAATCGGTGATATCAACAACTCGACGTTTCATGCAGTCTGCCCTGCTGGTCTTCATCAGAACAAAAATAATAATAATCATAGCAGACTAATTGTAATCATCACCAACCATGATTACTCATTATTGAGAGACGGGTCATAAAGAAATATCATACTGTTCTCTATGATATATATACAATGTAATGACTTTATTGTTCATGTTGACGTTTCAGTCCGACTACCCTGCTGGTCTTCATCATGATAACAAAATATATGATCAGAGCAGACTGATTCTAATCATCACCAGGACCATGATTACTCATATTGAGAGGGTATTCACGTGGTGTTCAACAACAACAACAACAACCCAATGCAATGTAGAATCATGAAGGAATCATACTCCTGCTCTGTGACACACTGTAATGCTTGCTAAAATTCATTGACAGTTATACGCAGTGTGTGATCATGAAACGGGAATGTGGAGGGGGCGGGGCAGGGCGGGGAGTTCTCTCTAATACATCGTTTCCGCCCTTATCCAGTATGACTCATTTTGTCTTTAGCAACCATTCATGTTGTTTCTCATATACCTGCCTTCAATAGTTGGCAACGGAGGAAAAAACTGAGTGGAGCTACGATTAAACCATCTCCATGATTAAACTGAACGCATCACTGGCGACCGTTCTAATTGAGTACTAAAAACAAGAGAAGATCAAGCTTTTTTGTGGAAGTCGCAACGCACTATTGGTTTTTAGTCCTGGAGATGTATCGCAGCACATTGATACAAAATTATATATTAACCAGTGTTTATGTATTCACAGTTTTAAAATCAGCAAAATTGAATTGATTGATAATCAATCATAATGCCATTGTTTCAAAATCAAACAAGGCGTAATCGATAAGGCCTTGTACTTGCAACACCTGTCCTTTACAACCGATACAACTGATAAAGTAGGGCACTACTATAATGGCGATTGTGACCAATGATATAATGTTTAGACGACATGAAATTGATTTACTATTTAAAGCGTATGGACAACACTGACAGTTATCAAAACATCAGTATCCGCACACGTGACACAACAATACATGACATTAAGAAACCTGTGAAAATTTAAGCTTATGACTTCAGTCCGAGAAAGTAGTGAACATTTTACGTTTTCGTTATTCAAACATCGAGGCTTGGTTTCTCATTTTCTCAAAAACTTATTGACATTTCAAGATAAGGGAAATTTATACCTGACCATATTTATGTGAAAATAAATGGAGAGCTGTTGATAGTATTAACATACGAGAAACAACTTCCTCTGAAGTTGTTTAAAGAGGAAATTTCTCACTAAAATATCATTGAATCTAAGAAAGTCTTCATTCATGCCTGAAGCCTTTCTCATACATCTGAAAGCACACTAATTTGTGCAACAATGGTGTTGTTTTCTTTCATTGTTCTCCTGTAACTTCGGTGATCAATTGAGGCCCAAATTTTCACAGATTTGTTAATTAATACATTTAATTTTATGTTGGGATATAAGTGAGAATACTGGTCTTCGCCAAACGTGTCCAGTGCCTATAACGCTCATGACTAGCTTTTTTCCCTTAGCTCAACAGTAGCAATAAATTGATGAAAATGTCCTCTTTTTTAATGTTAAAAGCTTTACTGCTAGATAGTGTTGGTGGGATGCAGGCAGTTTCACAGCAGTATCCTGAATTACCGGAGGAACCCAAGGGAATACTGGATATAGCTCCGTCCATATCACATGCATTTTTAATTTTCTATTTTACTGCTTCCTGGTTGCCATTTCTGATTGATCTACAAGATGTTGGATGCTATAACTATTATTAATAATTCCTGGTAGTGAAGCCATAGAACTCTTAAAGTGAACTTAATCACTGTATTTAAGATGTCTGTCAGGATATTGTAGACTACGTGAACTAGAACCACCGGGATATTACCCCCACCCTCTCCAATCCAAAGACAGGTTTCTACGATATTTAACTTTTTTTGTTAAACATCCGCTACACATTCTCATGCTCAGTTTTATATTACTTCCAAAGAACGAGGCGGTTTGCACGCGCGAGGACAAAAGTAAAATTGATTTTGTTTCCACCTCTATTTAAAAAAAAAAGTTTGTTCCCACTTTGCTGCCATGTTTTTAAAGGAACACGTTGCCTTGGATCGGACGAGTTGGTCGATAAAAAGCGTTTGTAACCGTTTTTTTATAAATTGCATATGGTTGGAAAGATGTTTTAAAAATAGAATACAATGATCCACACAAGTTGGCCTCGAAATTGCCTGGTTTTCCTGTTACTGTGTGAACTCACACGGTTAGTCGACGAGGTAAAAGGAAAACCGTGCAATTTCGAGGCATGTTTGTGTGGATCATTGTATTCTACTTTTAAAACATCTTTCCAATAATATGCAATTTATAAAAAACGGTTACAAACGCTTTTTTATAGACCAACTCGTCCGATCCAAGGCAACGTGTTCCTCAACTTCCAAAACTAAAAGATGTGTATCTGTACACACCGTTGTTTTGTCGGCAATTGTTGTTGACGACTGAGTTTCAAGAAAGCTACCCCAAAAAATAAATTATTGTGCAGCATCGAAGAGGATTGATGGAGCTGAACAAATAGTCGTAGACAATAGTCGTAGACAGTATTCAAGTATGTGCGATCAACCATACAAACAAACTAAGCTTGTAATTCTACAAAACATTGCATTTCCAGTTATTTACAGATGTTTATGTTTAGAGTTTGATTTTAGTCATTTTGTGACCTAGGCCTTATAACCTTTAAAGCCATTGGACACTTTCGGTAAACAGTAATGTTCAAGTCCCACCCTTCGTGTATCACAACTTATATACGAAATAAAACAAACCTGTGAAAATTTAGGCTCAATCGGTCATCGGAGTCCGGAGAAAATAACGGGAAAACCCATACTTGTTTCCGCACGTTTCGCCGTGTCATGACATGTATTTAAAATAAATCCGTAATTCTCGCTATCGAGAATTTATATCGTTTTAATGTTTTCTCAAAAAGTAAAGCATTTTCTGTACCGAAAGCTTTAAATAGACCAAACCCGTTTTATCGCGGCCCGTTTATTATTGTTTTCCAACTAAATTTTTGCCACAAAAAAAACAATTTTGAAGTCGAAGCATCGAGGCCAGCAGTTATTACGCGAGTAAAGATTGCATTCACGTGTCTATTAGCTTGTTAAAAGACCACTTTAAACTAAACACAACAATTACCTTAAATATAGTGATTATTTTTTTTCTAACTCAAGTAAGGGTTGCCACAAAAAATAAATACAATTTTGAAGTCGAAGCATCGATGCCAGTTATTACGGGAGTATACATTTCAACCATGGAACCAACAACCGTTAAAAAAAAATACCATCGACCTAGACCCCCTCTCCCCAAAAAATGTCTCAACCTTCCTTATTGGTGATAAACGTCTGGTAATGACTCCAATCAATGCCGACGAACGATCAATTGCCATATAAACTTTCTGGACGCCCTTACAAGTCATAGCTCTGTAAGAGTCAAACTCCGCCCCTATAATTAACCAATCAGGGCATTACACACATCGGAGTGTAAGATACCGAGTGTAACCCCAGCAGCAGGCAGACTGCGTCATCATCTTCTCTAAGATTACATTCAAGCTAGTTTCCGCCACTTTCCACCAATTCATGCATCCACTGCAAGATATTCTCTGGAAACTTTCAGTTAAAATTGTGGCTTGAAAAAACATCGCAACGATATTTTCAAATAACACAATGTGGGTTTCACTTTGTGCTGCCTGTTTCGTGGCGATGATACATGTAGCTCTTCTGTTGAGTGGCCAGGTAGAATGGCTCGACAGTCAATGTGGTGGATTTCATCATCAAATGTTCAGTGCAGAAAACAGAGCTCTGAAACACTCCACATTCATGAAGAAAACTGTATCAAATCATGTCATATGTGGACGAGACTGCTACATTGATAAGAACTGTAAGTCTTTTAACTTCGACAAATGCAGTAAACTGTGTGAGTTAAACAACGGTACGAGAGCTTTGCATCCTGAAGATTTCCTTGAAGATCAAGGGAGTGTTTACTTTGATACAGATGAGGACACAGTTTTCTTCTCTTTGCCAGATAGTTCTGCTCATCACTACAAAAGTTGTAAGGAGTTGTTAGAGGCGTGTCATTTCAAGAGCGATGTATACGTAATCTACCCAGAAGGGTTATCTGATGGTCTGGAAGTCTACTGTGACATGGAGACTGATGGAGGGGGATGGATTGTATTTCAGAGACGGCAGGACGGCAGTGTGGACTTCTTCCGCACCTGGGCTGAGTACAAGTCTGGCTTTGGTAATCTTTCTGGTGAGTTCTGGCTGGGTAACGATAACTTGATGACTTTAACGTCTGATGACTCACAGGGACCATGGGAGCTAAGGGTGGATCTTTACGACAATAATGAAACGGCGTTTGAGAAGTATAAAGATTTCAAGATTGTTGGTGAAAACTACACTCTTGAGTTTGGTGCATACGATGCAAGCAGTACTGCTGGTAACTCTCTTTATTGGGACAACGGGATGCCCTTTTCTACGATGGATAATGACAATGATAAGTGGATACATAACATGGCTACACGTCATAAAGGAGCCTGGTGGTTTGGTGAAGGTCTCAATTCTCATTTAAATGGTATTTTTTATCCAAGTGGTCTTTATGCACATGAGCACGGTATCATGTGGCCTGCTTGGCGAAGTCATCCACTCTCAAAATGCAGTATGAAAATCCGTTAAAATAACTTATGAATGATTCGTTTTAATCTTGTTCAGATAAAAATTGATTAAAGCAATATTTACAGTTATTAATCTCACTCAAACGGTATTTATAATCCAAGTTTATAAATTCGTAACCATTATGTCCCTCTGATTACCGTCACCTGGCGCCAAATTACTTACGCAGCGCATGGGCAACAGTTAGCTGTAAGAAAACCATTTGTTAATGTTCGAAGACTAGGCCTATATATGAACTTAATATTGAAACGTATCGCCTGTTAATTACCGTTTGAGTTTAGTCGTCGGATCTTGGCCAAAGTTTAATGTAAAACATTTCTAAGTATTTCCTTAATATTTAAGGCCCAATATTTAATTCTCGCGAAAATAGGATCCTGACAGCTTACCAAAAAAAACAAAAAAAAGTTGCAATTCCGTTATCGCATGAATACGCATCCACATAATTATCATAATTATTCAAGAATTCTCTTGAACACAGTTGTGGAGAGGTGCGCCGAAGAACTTATATTTAGAAAGTTTTGCTATTTAATATTTAAAGTAAAGAATGAAGATCACGTCAAAATTTTTGTTTTTGGGACATGAACTGGAGTACAACATGAAGCAGAAGAGAAATCAATTTTGTTTTTATGTTTTCGTACCGTTTTTCGTTGAAGATATGTATTAATGGTAATAACAGTTTAGGCTGGGGCCAATTTCATAGAGCTGCTTAAGCAAAAAAATTGCTTAAGCACAAAATTAGCTCGCTTATTTTATACATATTACTGGCCAAAATTTCACGCCATATACATTGCTTGTGACTGGTATGTAGCTGTTTTTTACTTAGCATAACAATTGAGTGGAGCCTTGGCCGGTAATCTGATTTTACTAAGCAAGGATTTTTTTGCTTAAACAAAATTTTGTGCTTAAGCAGCTCTATGAAATTGGTCCCTGGTCTTTACTGCGTGCATGACCGAGTTGGTGGCTGCTTGGCCGCTAGTTAAAGAAAGAACCCCCCCCCCCCCCCGCCTTAGGCTCGGTCCATAACGGTGGCCGGACACCAACCCGGTCATTACCACATAGTAAAGACTGGGCCATCACACTGTTATATTTTGGTTGAAAGGCTTTTACGAAATTTTGGAGGAGTGTAAGTTTAGCGAATTGACTTGAATGATTTGCAAATAATTTGCAGGTCATTATGCATGTGATATGATAATTTACAGAAATTTGTTGATATGAATAAAAGGTAAAGCGATTGTATCAATCGAATGGAAGAACGTGTCTTTAGAAAAAATTGCTGTTTGATATTTAACAACAATGTAACAGCATAATTACTAGGTCTACGTTAAATATTTACCTTTCATAGTTAAATAAATCGTTATTATAGGACAGGCTGTATTAAGTTATTCAAGTGGTAGAACTTATTATCTTTTTGAATGTTGAAATGTGAACATGTCGTTAATTATTTTTAATTACGCTTTTTTCAGAATTAGTTTCTGGACAATGTTTTTGATACCTACAACACGGTTACTTTTAACCATGTTTGTAAGAAATGTATCCATTTTGCATGGCCCGATTGTGTTCCAAAGTTTAGAACTTGTAAGTGCCACATTTTGCATAATGTACGAAAGTCTGTATGTCAAAATAGTTTGCAAATACAGTGCATGTGAATTGGAAGATTGAGCCCCATTAGAATTTCTCACCAGTATTGAACGTGTTCGTTTTTTGTTCCGTTATAAATTCGCGCCTAAAACTGCGCAATGAATTTTAGACTCACAATTCTCCCCATTTGAACAAGTATTTACATTTCACATGTTGATTTTCTGAACTCACTATTGTATTGCTGTTTCCTTTCATTTAAACTAGTTATCTATATAAATAAATGTTTACTAATGTATTTGTGAATCGAATAAAAGTCATTGACAAATTTGCTGTTTAGTACCCCCCCACCCAAAAAAGAAAAAAAAACAAAAAACAAGAAAAAAAAGATAAAATAACGAAAAACAGTATGAATATAGATCTTAGTGCTTGGTAAACAATTTTATTTAGGATAGGCTGGAAGTGATTTTAATGTTGGAATTTATCTTTTCAAATGTGAAAATGTCATTTTAGTTACGCTTCTTACAATTTGTAATTTGACAATAGACTGTGCAAGTCTCGCACGTAGCGAAAACGAGAACTTAATTCGAAAAAAAGTATAGTTTTGAACAAAACCAAATTGTATTGAAATTGTTATTTGTTAAAAAATTCTTAAAGATTATTATTTTTAACGTAATTTTTGTATAATTATTATTTTAATTCGTGTACATAATAATTGTATTGTTTAAATTAACGTAAAAATTATACATTTATCGGAACGAGGATCGCTGTTCGACATCGACCTGGATGGTTTTTCTAATAAACCCCGTTTGTGAATCACGTCCAATTGGTGCGATCATCACATAGGTTCAGCGATAATGGGAACGTCAATTGGGTAATATTCTTAATTGTTTAGAGTAAACCGGAAACTGGAGGTCAAGTTTTTTCTTTAGTTTTCTTCGTTTATTTGTTGAATTGATTTTACTTTTCTGTTTTTAATCACTCATTTTTACATTCCCAAGAACATATTCACTTTTTAGAGTCATAACTTATGTTAAACTAAAATTATTGACAGAGCAGAATCTCCCCAATGTAAAACTCCATTAGGTTGGGACCACAATGGTCCCGGAAGTTCAATTTCTCGCGAGACTTGCAAAGTCTGAACATAAATTTGCAGTTCAGTTACAATAAAAATTAATAAAATAAATAAAAAACACGAATACAAATATGAATAGATCTAAGTGTTTGTTTTGTAAACGATTGTTTTTAGGATAGGCTGGAAGTGATTTAAATGGTCGAATTTGTCTTTTAAAAATTTAAAATGTAATATTTCAGTTACAATTCTTGGGATGTTGTTGTTGGAAATTTTATTGATAAGTCGGAAAGACAAGATGGTTTGCGAACACTGCATGTGATTTGGAAGCTTGAGTTCCATTTTGGAGTCGAATTTAAAATTAATTTTTGGACCGAGTAATGAAAATCCACTCTTTGATAATGCTCAACTCTTTCTAAAAGACTCAAAAACTATTTGTAGCAGCGTCTTAATACCGTTCCGATTAATTCATTATGTAGTTTTACAAGTTTTCGCTCAAAATAAAATGCATGATTAATACCAAGATCTGTGTAATTTCTGAAGTGATTGATGTGAACAGACCGATGTGGCATTTCCACATGACTATGGCACAGTCTGAAGACTGCACCAAGAACCCTCCTCCCACCCCACCCAACTGTACCACCACCTCCGTCCTATAGGCCTTTATCATGCTGCCTCCATCTTGGCAATGTTCCCCATATCAAATAACAATACTGGGTGCGAATGATCATTTTGCAAATAGGAGCCAGACTATATTGTTCTTCCAGCCTCGGTTTGGTTACATTGATATCAATGGAAGAAATTCACGATGGCTGCACTATGATAAAGGTCCATACCTTGCCCACCCTTCTCCAACCCCACCCAACAACACTACCAACACCTCCGTCCTACCTCTTGCCCACCCTCCACCATTGCCCTCCACCACCAGACACTACCAACGGTCACAGTACCACCCAACAGTACCACCACCGAAGTCCACCTATCCATTGCCCACCAACGCAACCAACACCCTGCTCCCACCCCACCCCACCAAAACACTACCACCACCACCTCCGTCCCTTGCCTTCCACCGCCTCCACCCACCCTTCCCCACCCGACACTACCAACGGTCACACACCACCAAACAGTACCACCACAAAAGTCCTACCTATCCCATGCCTGCCAACGCATCCTCTACCAACCATTTAGGGGGTCCGCCCGATAATCCGAAGGGGGGTCCGCCCGATAGTCCGAAGGTCCGTTAGTCCGAAGGTGCAATAGTCCGAAGGTTCGATAGTCCGAACGCGCAAATTTTCCATAAGAGGGGGTTCATTAGTCCGAAAATGTAATAGGGTTCGTTAATCCGAACATATGATGCGATAGTCCGAAGGTTCATTAGTCCGAAGGTTCATCGATCCAAAGGTTTACTGGTCCGAAGGTTCGGTAGTCCGAATTTAGAATAAGGTTAGTTGGTCCGAAGGTTCGATAGTTCGAAGGTCCGTTAGTCCGAAGGTTCGTTAGTCCGAAGGTTCAATAGTTCGAAGGTCCGACAGTCCGAATGGCCTGTTAGTCCGAAAATATGATAAGGTTAAATATTCCCAAGGTTCGGTAGTCCGAATTGACAATAAGGTTCGATAGTCCGAATTGACAATAAGGTTCGATAGTCCGAATTGACAATAAGGTTCGATAGTCCGAAACGACAATAAGGTTCGACAGTCCGAACTGACAATAAGGTTCGACAGACCGAATTGACAATAAGGTTCGACAGTCCGAATCGTCAATAAGGTTTGATAGTCCGAATCGACAATAAGGTTCGATAGTCCGAATCGACGATTTCACGTTCGAAAGCCGACGCGCAGAAAATGCACAGGGGAGATAGGCTTTGGACGCGCTAAATGTCACGTGCCGACGGCAACAAGTCAAGTGACCACGGCAACGCACAGAAAGGGGAGATAGGCCATTGATATCCATTATACTGACTGGATAGGCGTATTTTTTCAAACGGCTGAAGACCGTTCGTCACACGAAATGCGTTGTACACTTTTAAACGGAGTTGCTGCAAGCAGAGAGAAGTTTTCGTCCTTTTAATTGTCATTTGGGGATTAATACACTTGGAATCGGATCAAACAATCTAAAAATGCTGATGGTGAAGTCGTGCGCGGCTGTCAATCACCGGAGGAGGGAAAACTGAGTCGGCAAAGGGATTGTCTTTCCATAAGTAGGTAGGCCTTTGCATTTTTTTTTAGTGATTCATATTATTATTGTGATATCTAACGTTCCAAATATTAGGCAGGAAATTTAAACTATCTTTCATAAAAATAATTATTATAGGCCAAGTATTAGGTTTTTTTTTACCGAACAATACTATTTTTGTTTTCGCTCCGTTACAGATGGTTTTCTGGAATCGACGAGGACGAGAAGCCCGGATTTCAACAGATGTTCGTCATAGCATCAATAACTAAAAGGTTCGGGAAAGCGACAAGTATATGAGAGTTATGTAGCATTTAAGACGGTACAGACGATACAAGTTCGTTGAGAGGATCAGTCATCTCGGAAATATCCGACTTCATTATTTGTGACCAAAATAAAAGTATTTATTTCTGGCGGAACAGTAAAACGCTTATGGAAGTTTTGCTGTTGGGATTGTTTTCCAATTAATCATGATGAATAGAAGCTTAACAATAAAAAGTTTAAATTTGTTAATGGAGGCAACTCTCAATTATCACATTGTATTTTGTTTTATGATAGCAAACTTTCAACCTTGCTGAAAAAAATTGTTACAAAATTAAACATTTTCTGTACAAAAAAAAAAGAGCTGATACATCGCTTATGTTAGGATGAATTTTTTTCTAACAATTTCAACATATTTTTTAAATGTTTATGTATCCTTTCTACAAACTCATGGCTATCTGTTTTTGCTTTGCACAAAAGTTGCTTTAGTTTTCCAACCTTAGCTGCCAACAACTCCGGATGTGACGTTATAATAGAAAGGTCTACAATGTATAGCTGGAAACATCAGGGTCAGAGTTCAAGTTGGAGTTTGCTGAGGTATTGACACGTACCGGAAGGAAGGACGTCAGAGTGCAACTTCACAGCGCAACAATTTTTACTTCCGGCATAAAACATAAGCCTACGTAATATTGGGATGACGGAAAGGTCATTACCGAGGTCTGAAACAGTCCATACACTCTCACATAAAAGCATTGGAAACTATTGATAATTACTTTAAAACATTTTTTTTGCATATAATCTTACTTGGTAACAAGCAAAGGGGAGCTGTTGATAGTATAAAACATTGTGAAAAACGACTCCCTTTGAGGTAACATAGTTTTTGAGAAAGAGGTATTCACTCAAATACTAAAAGACTAATATGAAAGCACACGAAGTATTATGCAACAAAGGTGTTTTTCTTTTTTCTTTTACAGTTCTCTTGCAACTGCGATGACCATTTGGGTCAAAACTTTCACATCTGTTTTCTTTGTTTTCCTATATGTTGGAATAGCTACAGAAAGCAAGAACACTGGTTTTTTACAATTATCAAACAATTTCTAATACCTTTAAGTTTGGTCTCTGTAGTTCATTGTCAATGGGTTCCTATACACGGGGAATACACACTCCCCAACAGCTTCCTGGATTCTTCCAAAGATGACGCGACTGCGATGCTTAAATTGATATCACCCTTTGACTTGTACAAGTCTGAACCTAATGCCAATGAAATAATGATGGTCCAGCTGACACATTATTTGTCACTTCATCTCAATGCGCTGAAATATATTCCAAATATTTATAGGTTATGGTATACGGTGATGATCAAGCAAGATGATGATTGAACTTTAATCTCAAAGCTTAACTTTTCCCTTGATACTTGAAATATTTCTATCAAAATTCTGAGATGTGCGAAAAACAAGAACACTTCCCTGATCAGTTTCTTATTTTGGTTGGTCATATAGAAACAAAACAGTGTGAAAGGATATAGGATTTGAGGCATTGCATGGAGAGGTATCAAAATATATTTAGTTTGCGGTAACACTATGTGTGTGTCTACTACTCAGGTAGAATTTGGTCTTTTGCGAACATGTCTTGCTTTTAATTCTACTACCACAGAGTTGGTTGAGAATTCGGGAGACTTCTCATACAGATCTGAAAAGAACTGTCCTGCTAATATTAACTACCTACATGGAAGGTGGGAAATTGGCTAGGCTGCTATTTTGGCTTCGTGGATGGTGGGGGTGGGGGGGGGGGGGGGGCTTCTCGTTTTTATAACTTCACTACTCTAATAATTGGTCTCAACGTTTCGACTAGCTTGCTCTAGTCATCGTCAGGAGACTGGACATTGTAATTTGCTTTGTAGAAACCGTGACCATCTACCAAATAGAGTCCTTAGTTAACACCAACATAGACAAACGTGCGTTTCCCGTTGATGTCGCTATAAAAACCTATGGTTTTTTTTTTTTGTGTTTTTTTTTTTTTTGGGGGGGGGCCTCTTCCCCCCGGGGCACGATAGAGGATTTACATGTGATTTGATGTGTGATTGTGTTGAATCAAACACCGGCTCTACGGTAGGATTATGCCCTGGAAACAAACATCACATTCGTTTGCTGCAAGGGTACTTTTACCTTAACTTCGGGATTTAGACGCAGATGAATGAAGTCAACCATGTTTGTTTTCGTTTATATAAATACAGCTAGGCGCGTATCTTGAGCTTTTCCTCGTGGAACGTAAAGCTGAATCTGTGTCTTGGAAGTCGCGCATTTGACAAGTTTAACTACACTTCTTGATTGAAGCCCATGTAGGCGACTTAAAGGTTTTACTAAGGCAATACCCTCAGAGGTATGGAACACATAATCAAACTGAGCACATAGATTTCAAGCGACGACCTTACTGCCTGTACCATGTTCGTATACTCATGGATACTTTTGAAGTTCCAAAGTAAAACTAAGTAAATAGTTCATCAAACTAAAGATGGACCAGGTTAGGCCTATACATTGTTTGCGAAAACTAATGAGTATTTCGGGACTTTCCTAGCAGGCAATGTTCTATAAAGTTGTTCACACGTTAATTTCCACATAAAATGGAAGGTTCGTAATAAGTCCAAATAACAGTACAACCGATGAAGGTTTCAGACGCGCCCTTTCTTTATGTCAAAACTGCCATCTTCATCCTACGCCCATCATAAGCTCCAGCCTACGCGCATCACTGAGCTAAGCCCATGCCTATATACGCGCATCACTGAGCTAAGCCCAGCTTATCCTGTTCCAGCTTCCCAACTTCACACGTACCATTGAGCTAAGCCTACAAACCTCATTGGCAGTACTTAAAGCGAATACAGCAACAAAGTCCAGCGTTCTCTCGAGGACAATCAGAATACCAATTGAAACGTCGAGATGACCGGTTCTTTTCAGAACCACCACAACTCATAAGGTGTTATATCTATACTATTAAAAGCGTAACCTGCGCCATCTTGGATTGAAAATTAGAAGGTCCAGTGGTATGGCATCCTTGTGGAATCCAACACGGTTGTTTGTGTGGAATTCAATACGTTTGTGTGGTTTCAGACGTCGGGTTGCAAGTCTGCAAAACCCGGATCCAAACTCGCACTTACAAGTCATGTGATTGGAGGAAGTTTGGGCGGCGACCGTGCGTCAACCACTGGTCGATGTTGTTACCAGACTTCCTAGAAATCTTTCTGACAGGCGACTCATTGGACAGTGTTTCGCAGATGGTGCTCCGGATTGGTTCATTCATTGCCCCTTGAACGCCCACCCGCCATTCGATCCGCCCTTTTTGGTCAGGTTACTTTCGTGTTGTACTAAGCATGGTTCTCCGGATTGGTTCATTCATTGCCGCGCAGGGTCGAAAGGGTCGAAGAGGCTGTGTGCCAGGACAAATCCGAAACCAATCTCACGAATTTGACCGAATTTGCATTGAATGGATTAAGTACCGTAGATTGATGTTTCGCAGGTGACCATGTGTCAACCACTGGTCGACGTTGTTATCAGACTTCCTAGAAATCCTTCTGCGGGTGACTCATTTGTTGAAAAGATTAAATGGAGAATATTTATAAAAAAGCATTCACTTCCAAACGGCATGAGAATTATCATGATGAACAAGGATGGGATCAAACGGAAGCTTAATAATTTGGAAACATTGGGTAGGGCCGGCTATAGGTTGGAAGGTGTCTAAGGGAACTTTACAATTAATAACATTTTGGGGGTGGGGGGGCCTTACACAAAGAGCCATTCTGGTCAGTGTATTGTGAGCGGTGTGTTGTCTGGTTTGAGACAGGCCACCTGTTGCTTGGTGAAGAAGGTCGCCGTGGGACCACTTTAGGTTGACAGTGGGTGGCGACCTTGGACCTTTTGCCAGTAAACTCAAATGGGTACATGAATACCGTTTTAGAATACGGTCTGTTCATGGAGGTATAATGTTGCAGTTTCAGAGTTTAACCATGGCGGTAGAATTGTGAAACCATTCCTTACTCTATGGTGAAACTTATACACACACGTCAAAGGCTGTTTTGAAGCTGTAAAAAAAAGAACTTTGCTTTGCATTTGGTCAAAGTTGTTAAGCAAAACGACATTAAGTTTCCTTTTGAATAAGTCCATTCACAAAATTGGTTAGAGCAGTGTGTCGGTCAGGTCTCAGAATGTACATTTTGCCAAATCCATTATGAAGATTAATTTAGTCATCGGCCCGTCGGGTTGGTTACTGATGGAGATAATATTAACAAAAGAGACCTCGTGCGGCTGAATGGGGTACATTTTTAGGAGTTTGTCTATTGACCCAAACTGGACGTAACAAACCCTAAACATGACTTGACATGCTTTCTGAAAGTGAAATAAGTTAGAGAAAATTAAGGAGTGGGGACGTGTTTATCGTTTTTATTTAGTTTGTACGATATAGGGTTCCAGAGATATGGGATGTATGGAGGTTTGTTCCTAGAGCAGCGTGAACATGAACGCGGTCAGAAATTGTGTCGTTTGTCGTTCAAATTTCGCGAGATGCAATAAGCCCAAAGTGACAATAAAACAAAACCAGACCTGCCAAGTCTCACGCATTAGGCGTGAGACTCACGCATTTGGGCTCTGTCTCACGCTCACACGCACATCAACCATTATTGGGGCGAGATCGGGAAAAAAAATTAACGACATTTTTTGTACAAAATTTGTACAAACAGAGCGCAAAATTGCAGATTGCGCACGCGTTTGCTCATCCAGTAGGTTCAGCTCAGATTCGGCAGAGCGCAAAACGCTTATTGCGCACAAGTTTGTTCCGATTCTTTTAGCAAATTCGTTGAAATGCGCTCCACTAGCGAAGACACAACAGGCAGAAGAAGTGAGCGATTGATTTTGGACATCATTTTTAGTCTATTTTTTTCAAGTTTGGAAGGATATAATCTGACACAATCGAACCTCCACATTAACCATCAACATCTCCTGTGTACCTCAAGTGAGTTTTAATTATTCTGAGGAGGCTTTTGATGCATTTTGAAACACTTTTTGTCCACAATTAAATTTCACATTGTTTTATTTATTTATAAAAAAATAAAAAAAATAAATAAAAAAAAAAGTTGGGCGGCGATTTAAAAAGGCCTTCTTAAACTGGCAATTTTTTTTTCCGGGGGGATGGGGTTGAGCTTTGAAAAATCTCACATATAGCTAGCCTCTGGACTTGGCATCTCTGCCTGCAAAACACTTTTTTGACGTTCACGTTAAGTGCTCCCGTTATACATGCAGCCTATTGACCAGAAAGTTTACAAGACCAATTCAGATGAGAATAAACTAAAAAGAGGCCTACGCTCTTACCACCCCCGCCCCCCCCCCCCGAAAAAAAAAAAAACAGTAGATAAATTAGATTTGTGGCACACAGCATGTTCCAAAAACTCGCTTTACTTATAGTGCTGTAGCAACGCTATGTATCGTGGGACGTAAAAATGTCATTTTTGACGATGTTTTGTAAAAAGGAAATGCAAGCATTATGAATGAATATTGAGTGTGTGGAGAAAGTTTTGGTAGTGTAGTACAAAAGAAACTTTAGTTATTGCTGGCTAACGGTCAGTTTCACCTATCAACGCTGATTTGAAAAACGTGTAACGTTAGGGAGGCCCAACATATTAGACCCCTATAAGGATCACGGGGGAGCCTTATAGTTTCTAGATGCATAAGGTACGTTGTCTAACCCAAAACGAGGTGGGTACAGCCACTGCAAGTAGTGGTGGACGTGCGAAATAGCTTCATTTTGGGTTAGAATTATGACGCCATGCATAAATATTGAGAGAGGCGTATAACACTCTCACCCACATTTCGAAATATTTGTGTAAAGGATTTTTATATCCTAGCGGGGTGCCGCGCGAAGCGCGGCATCCCGCTAGTGTATATTATGTCTCGCAAACCTCTCACTAGATCATAAAGAAAAACTTAAATTAGTAGTAGCGTCTCAACATGGATGGTAGCGTCTCAACATGGATGATTCTTGTTCCTCCATGGTCACACTAAGCGGAATACAGCAACAACGTCTAGTATTCTCTTGAAGACAATCAGAATATAGGCATACTGATTGAAACGTCGAGATGTTATACAATCGTTATGTCTCTGCAAACCTCACTAGACAATACATGTCATGTTAGTCTGAAGAAAAACTTCAATTAAAGGCAGTGGACACTATTGGTAGTCACTCAAAATAATTATTGGCATAAAACCTTTCTTTGTGACGAGTAATGGGGAGAGGTTGATGGTATAAAACATTGTGAGAAACGGCTCCCTCTGCAGTGCCATAGTTTTCGAGAAAGAAGTAATAATCCACGAATTTGATTTCGAGACCTCAAGTTTAGAACTTGAGGTCTCGAAATCAACCATCCAAACGGATGGTTGATTTCGAGACTCAAATTTTCACAGGTTTGTTATTTTATGCATATGTTGAGATACACCAACTGTGAAGGCTAGTCTTTGACAATTACCAATAGTGTCCACTGTCTTTAACTAAGTCTAAATTTAGTGAAGTAGTGTCTCACTCTTTTTGACCAGCTTAGATATTGCATTATACACAATAAGAACCTGTTATACAACATTGCCATGTACAACATGTAACCATTAGTGTCTCCAAAACTCGTACCCCCACAATAAAGATGTTCCACCTACTCGAATGTATGTTAACCTTTTGTAAATGTCACTGACACACAAACTATGGCACTGGTTCAACATCATTTGCAGTAATAATCAGTTCATAAGATCGTGTCCATCCCGTATATGCACTGATGATATCGCACCATGGTTCTTAGTCAATAATGATGAATGTGTGTTTTGCACACGATCGTGCTGTACTATCGTGAAAAAAAATCGTTGAGGAAAAAATACACACAAAACAAGGCCATTTTCAGAATGAGTCTCTTGTGTTTAAATTTTTAATTTGTTTCATTATGATTGTTCTGTAATTTTCAAATAACTTATTGAACTGTTTTTTGTTTTACTCTAGTGTTCTGGTTGTTATTTTTGTCAATTATTATGTATGTCTGATGGTTTGCCACAAATTGAATGGTTCAAAATTCTTTAAAAAGGTAGAAAAGCAAATCGTGTTCATCCCGCTATATGCACTGATAATATCGCAACATGGTTCTTAGTCAATAATGAATGTGTGTTTTCCATACTACGTTCGTGCTGTTCAACCGCCTGGGAAGGGGATTGTTTGAGATAGCCTCTCTCTCTATAACAAACAATAAAGGCTGGTTGTTAAAGATGATCAAAGTAAATTGACTTTGTGGGTTCTGGATTTAAAAGCTATCCTGTACAGATTTGGTGGGTATCAAGCCCGTAGCAATCAGTCTGCTTTGACACGGCATAAAGATCGCTGATTATGGGCAGGCTTTCGTTGACTACATATTGGTTGAACATTGTGTGTTGAAGGATGACCCACTTTCAACGATTTTGTTTTGGTTTGTTATTTTTAATTTTTATTTAAGGGCAAATAATAATATGATTTTGAAGCGTGTGGAATTACAATAGTATCAAATTTCATAGTAAATCTTTCAAATTTAAAATTGCCATTTTTATTTTGTATAGACATGCAGCTACCAACCGTTGGAGAGCTGCTTGGGCACAAAATGTTGCTTAGCACAAACAAGGTATTCTCGGTTCCAGCCAGAATACAATTTCACATAAGTGTCATCTATGACTGGTATCCTGCCAATTTCCGCTTAGCAGAAATAGTTATGCATAAGTTATGACTTCAGCAGCTCTATGAAATCGAGCCCAATATACCTGGAAGTTAATTGTGAATTCACTGAGTGTGATAATGAAATGGGCTTATTACTATGACATCTGATATCCCATTGAGTGTAATGAATAATGTATGCAAACCGCATGAATAAAACAATCGCCCACTTCATCATCGACCCAAATATTAATGAACCAATTTTTTGTTCAACAGTTATTAAGGAATACCAATCAGTTTCATCCGGAAAACTTAACTTGGTGTACATTGTACACAAACCATTACCATAACGAAAGTTTGTTTCAACTAAAATGATGCTTTTCAGTGAGAACATTGTGTTTATCAACAATATGTTTATGTGTAAACAACTAATAGTGTAAGTCTACAACAAGGTGGGTTTTTCACAAACAACAACAGCAGCAGCAGCGTGGCAGCAAAAACGGTTCGCAGCAACAGCCACAACAGCAGCTGCAGCAGCAGCAGCAGCAACAGCAGCAGCAACAACATCAGCATAATTAACAACACTGTGGGAACAGCAGCAGCATCACTGCCGCAACAGCAACAATAATTGACAGCAGCAGCAACAACACAAACAGCATAAGAGACATCAGCAGACAAAACCGAAACAACAATAACAACAACTGCAAACAAACAACAACCACCAACACCACAACAACAGCAACATAATTCTTAAAGGAACACGTTGCCTTGGATCGGTCGAGTTGGTCTTTGAAAAGCGTGTGTAACAATTTGTTATGAAATGCACATGGGTAAAAAGATGTTGTAAAAGTAGAATACAGTGATCCACACAAACATGCCTCGAAATTGCACGGTTTTCCTTTTACCTCGTCGACTAACACGGTCGGCCATTTATGTTGACTCCCATAAATGGCCGACCGTGTTGGTTCGCACAGTAAAAGGAAAGCCTCGCAATATTGAGGCAAACTTGTGTGGATCATTGTATTCTACTTTTAAAACATCTTTCTAACCATATGCATTTTGTTAGAAATTGTTACAAACGCTTTTATTATAGACCAACTCGTCCGATCCAAGGCAACGTGTTCCTTTAATGGTAAGATTTAAAAGAGCAGCAGAAACAGCAGCACCACCAACAACAATAACAACAACCACAACAAATATATGCTTATATTTACCTAAACCCAAAATGCAAATTTAACATGTATTAAAATAGGCTAACACCCATTATTGGTGGTTTGGCTATACTAGTTTACTATCGCAACCCTCCTATAGTGATTCCCATGAATTCGCTTTAAGCCCCCGTTCATTATAAACTGACTGCCGGGACTAGCCTATATCATAACGGGTTCCCGGCATCTCTGCCATATTGCCACTCACCACCTGGTTGCTTAATTATCCGTGTGAAATTAATTGGATCGGGACATGCCGAAAGCTGTCTAATACCGACGCTCTATGAAAACTCAGTCGTGTGGACTTAATGCCACACGAAACTCGCTTATATTCTTAATACTTCCTGCGATATACGATACTAATCATTTGAAAATATTTATAGCCAAAGATATATAGCAAGATATTGAAAAGATAAATAATAAAAATATAAATTGAAATAACCCGCTTTTATAATGGCAGTTGGCATTCACCATGCACGTTCTCCCTTCGAGGCAAAGGGGGCTATTCAAACATGAATTAAATTTTGATAACCCTCTAAAGTGATGTTGAGCTCAGCTCGCTACATATTTTTTCTATCTACAAACAGACTAATGATTGGCTAATTTCCACCTGTTCTTATATGCAAATTTATTTATGCAAATGTATATGCAATATGCATATTCATTAGCACAAAAGTATGAGGGATACTGTCTTCTTGTTCTTGATTTTTTTAAAATTTATTTGTGTTATATTATGTAATTTTTATTGTTCGGATGGAGATGGCGCAAAAGAAATGCAGAAATTAATTATTATCATAATATAATTTCCAACATATCTCAAAGAGGCTAATACGGTCTTGAGATGAACGGACACTACAGTCAAACAGAACAACCCTCAAGATTCTAAACAACCCTCAAGATGTTCACGTGAAACAGTTGACGTGTCTACACTTTTTCATCTTGCCGGATGCATTTTCTTTCTACAGTAGTTTAGAATTGGCATCCACACAAAAATGTTCCAAGGATTCCCTTTTTTGAATCGATTTATAAACAAAATTTCACAATTGAAAAGCAATACGACAGTGGCAATTTTGATGAACAGAAAACAAAATAGCTTGCTGGGTTGCCCTCTCCTCAGCAGCAAGATGCTGACGACCCCCCCCCCCCCCCCAATGTCTCGTTCACCGTCTCTTATCCATCCTCATCATTGATTGAGTCTGCTCATGTTGGCATTACGGGTCTGCTCATCATATTTGCTCAGATGTGCCTATTGTTATTAATAGGTCGCCAGAGGAATATCCGTCCTCAAATCAGTCTAGGGAAACCCGTACGCGCTAAACCCCAAGGGGATATGCGTAATACTGGCTTATCCAAATAAACAATCTGGGAGGACTTGTTTACAAGTCTAATACCAGAGCGAAAAGATCATCACAGGCAACGCTTCATTATTTCTTTATCGGTGTGTCGTTAAAATGAAAACTTCATTTTTTATTTGTTAGAATGTAACCTTCAGTACGCTGATTGATCAAATTGGCTTCAAATTAAAAACAATTGAAGCAAGAAAATTATTTTTGTAGAAATGAATAAACAAACGAAATTGCAACTGTAGGTGGTGTGACGGGTGTAAACTTTTAATTCAATGTCAGCGGTTATTGTTCCAACGTTGTAAGTTATGGGTTCAGTAATAAACTGTGCTCGATCATACGTGACGCAAAACAAAGCGAAGCACATTTCGATGCAACAACAAGAAATCGACGCTTTCTAGTTATCTACGTGGACGCAATTTCACTTCGCATTTTTTTTTAAGGAAACCTGGCGCAGGGCCTTCGTTCAAATGATTAATTTCTTCTTCAGGCTATGCTGCTTGAGGGCAAAAGGCTGTCAATCACTTCTAGGTTATTTTAAATGAACGAAGAATAACAAAAAACATTCACATTTCAATATAATTTTCATACAATTTTTTTGGAGATGTAATTTACCGATATGACCTTGTCACGTGGGGCTATTTTTTTACTGGCAACTTAAAGGCAGTGGACACTATTGGTAATAACTCAAAATAATTATTAGCATGAAACCTTACTTGGTAACAAGCAATGAGGAGCTGTTGATTGTATAAAACATTGTGAGAAACGGCTCCCTCTGAATGGACGTAGTTTTCGAGAAAGAAGTAATTTTCCACGAATTTGATTTCGAGACCTCAGACTTAGATTTTGAGGTCTCGAAATCAAGCGTCTGAAAGCACACAACTTTGTGTGACAATGGTGGTTTTTCTTTCTTTATTATCACGCAATTTCGACGACCAATTGAGCTTAAATTTTCACCGGTTTGTTATTTTATGCATATGTTGAGATACACCAAGTGAGAAGACTGGTCTTAGACAAATACCAATAGTGTCCAGTGCCTTTAATGGCAGAGTATTTGTAAATGCTAAAGACCAGTACCCTCACTTGGTGTATCGCAACATATCCATGCTTTAACGATTCTGACTCATTAGGACATCGAGGCTGCAGGAAAATAATAAAAGAAAAAACCTTGCTGCATAGAAATATGTGCTTTCGGATGCCTAAGAAGGTTCACATTTTTGGTTGAAAATGACCTCTTTCTCTAAAACTACTTTACTTCAAAGAGTGTCGCTTCTAGCAATGTTTTACAACTTTAAATGCTTCCCTGGAGCTCTTTACCAAGTAAGTTTTTGTGGTCATAATTTGTCTGAGAATAACCAAAGGTATAGTATACCCTTCCTTTAAGGCAAACCGTTGCCCGCGTTCGAAACAAGAGGCATGCTGTCTTTATGTCCCAGAGATAATTCAGTGAAAATTGAATGTGAATGTTGTTACTTCTTGTAGAGGGTCTGTAAATTGCCTCGTGTGACATGGCCCAATGGGAAATTGTGTCGTGTGTTCCCTATGGTGTTCTTTTTTCTTACAGTAATAGTAACTTGCCTTAAAGCTGCCTGTACAAAACTTACACATGGTGTGACAAGGCAAGTTCGTTTTTATATAAGAATCAACCACTTGAAATGTTCAGATGGTGTTTTGTTTTTTTCTAGATAGAAATATCGTATAGGAAAATGGAATTACACATCCATATTTGCTGATTGTGAATTGTGTAAAAGGAAATGTGCTTTCAAAAATAAAAAATGGAATTTGATTTAAATAAGTTCTCTGATTTACAGGGAGGGTACCTTGGACAATTACGAACGAAATTAATGACCATAAAAACTTAGTTGGTACAGAGCATGCACTGTTAAAGGCAGTGGACACTATTGGTAATTACTCAAAATAATTATTAGCATAAAACCTTTCTTGGTGACGAGTAATGGGGAGAGGCTGATGGTATAAAACACTGTGAGAAACGGCTCCCTCTGAAGTGCCATAGTTTTCGAGAAAGAAGTAATTTTCAATGAATTTGATTTCAAGACCTCAAGTTTAGAACTTGAGGTCTCGAAATCAACCATCTAAACACACACAACTTCGTGTGACAAGGGTGTTTTTTTCTTTCATTATTATCTCCCAAGTTCGATGACCGATTGAGCTCAAATTTTCACAGGTTTGTTATTTTATGCATATGTTGAGATACACCAACATATGCATGCTAGTCTTTGACAATTACCAATAGTGTCCACTGCCTTTAAGCTTTTAATATCATAAAACATTGTTAGAAAAGACACCCTACAAAGTAATGAAGTTATATAGAGAAAGAGGTAATTTTTCACCAAAAATTTTGAATCTGAGATAAGCTCCGAGCATGAAGCGTTTCTCAGGACATGAAAGCACCTGTTCTATGCGACAAGGGTGCTTTTTTCTTTTTTCAATATTTCTTTTGCAACTTGCGATGCCCAATTGAGCCCAAATTGTCTTTAAAAATTCCCCAACATGTGTGGATACTAGTCTCATCACCGAAAGTTTCTGCCTTTAGCGGTGAAATTTATCAATTGATTTCAGAAAGGCCCAACGCAACAACACACCAATATATGAAAATAAATTATATTTAATACCCATGATATATACACCAGTCACTCATGACATCAATACCAGTTATATGGGCTGGACCAAAATTAATTTCTCAAAACATTATTAAAAGCAATTGCTTATTATTACAAGGGCGCTTGGCTCTCCAATACAACAAACACCTTGACAATGACGGGTGATTGTGTCCAGTCGAGTGACATGTTGCAACGAATGGCTTTCATCAATTACAGATTCATGCGAATATATTTTAATTAAGTCTGTTTGTATAACCTTTCCAGTCCACATCATGCATCTTTTTGCTTCAATACTGTTTAAATATTAATTATTATTCAGAAATGTTCTCATAAAGAATTCATGGATACATCACAACTACATATCACTATTTTTTATCAGTGGGACTGAAGATACCATAGGGACACTGTTTATTTATTTAGAGCCATACCGTTTTTAGTGATTTCGCTGAAACTCTGGAGCGTTTAACCATTTCTGTGACGTCACTCTATTGTTGAAAGTGTACATTATTTGTACGAGTTTACACTTTCGTTGCGAATTTTCAATTTCATTGAAACTGTTACATAACCAATGGGGGGAAATAAATTTAGTTGAAGTAGATTCGTGACTATGATGTACTCGCCTTTGGCTCGTACATTCTATTCACGAATCTACACTAGTCTTCTCCCAAAAGTCAGGAAGAATGATCCGTAATTGGAACACAAATCTGACAAACATTTCATGCAGAAACAGGAACGTTCCTCAGATTGACAATATTTTTAATCCCTTTATCTATAAGCTACATTCCTTTGAAGGGAATCGTTTCCTCAAAATGGGTTACATTATCAACAGCTATACAGTGCTTCTAACCAACTACGATTCATTGTCTCTCATAATTTGTTGAGTATTACCAATGTCTTTACCCTTTCTTTGAAGAGAGGCGAGGAAAAACTCCAAAATGAAAAAGAACCAAATAGGTAGAGATGAACCCCCTCTTGATTAAGTCCCCCCCCCCCCAATTTTATTTGAATTCAAATTAAAACAATGAGATAATATATTTATAGGCCTACATTATAACAGTTCTCATTGCCCCACAAGGAATTGACGCGCAATTGAAAGCACTTGTGCATTTAATTAACCCAAGGTCATGTTATGGTCTATGTTAAATTGTATTTCTCAGTGTTTTCTCACTCCTTTCAGTTTGAAATCTTGCAAAAGACTCATCTTATTGTCCTCGTGACATCCAGTTTGGATATCTATTTGATTCACAATGCCGTTCATATTTGTATGGCAAACTCATCTTTTTAATGGGGTCAGAGTCACTGGCTCACTGCTGACAAAAACTATAAAACTTGGATCCAAGAGGTGTTTTGAAATGATGGAAATGCCACCCATGGATAACCCCGGAGCTCTGAATCTGAATTATGTAATACTCGGCAAAACATCCTATTTGGAAACATCACACAAACTACTAGCAACATGCTATACAAAACAAGGAAACCTTATAGATCAAAGAGCAATTGCATTTATTTTTATGCAAAGAAACCTCTCAAGAAATTGGGATGTCTTAACGACCAGGACTTCACCTGCAAAATCCGGTTCAGAACCACATACTATGGATCATCTACTCAGATGTGCCTTGCTGGAGCTGAAACGCAAGGCTAGAGACCTGGATGATTTCAACGAAGTGCCAAAGACTGCGCTTAGTCAGTTCTGACTGAAACACAACATCAACCGTGTGTGCGCACCAGAAGAAGAACCTGAAGAAAATAACAACATTTCGTTCAAAAGTCTAAAATTCAGACAAAAAATAGTCTGAAGTTTCTCATCCCTGCCCAATTTGAAATCTTGCAAGACATCTCATTGTCCACGTCACATCCATCTTGAGTCCTCTTCAGTCTTAATCTCTGCTCCTCAGCGTCCCCCCTATCACACACAATACCCATTCCCTGTGGTTAATTTCCTAACGTCTTCCTTCATTTTTCATCTTCCATCCAATCTGCATCTCCTGCTTACATCTTGGAGTGTCTCCATCCGTCATCATGTCTTCATTTGTCTCCAAACTGATATATCCTTCCAATCCTTTAAAGGGTTTGGGGTCCTTGTTGTACAACACAAAACACAACAGCAATGTCTAAATCTGCACCATGTCTTATGCACTTTAAAAGCTTTTTGATCAGAATTGATCCATTTCCGGTTCGTGATCCGGAGTCTGTTTCAAAATTACCTATTAATGGATCAAACTGTCTCCGGGTGAAAAAAAACTTTTTTTTTACCACTTTACGGGCCAGTCTGACCCTGAAGTCGATCGCCCCATGGACCCAAATTTTTGGTAAATTCCGACCCGGGATTTTGTAAGACTATGGTAAGGTGTTTAAGAACTCCAACAGTCCAAAGTCTTGACAAATTCTTTTCATGGTTATGCCTGCTTAAATGACATGTTACTGAACCTCAACACATTCTCTGCCTAGTCCCAAGTATTCCAACATTCAGTGTTGAGTCACCAGACTAAAGATAACGGAAGAATTCTAATACGTAGGAATATGTGAACCATCACGAAGATATTTTTACAGGTTAAATTTCATACACAAGTTAGGGTAAGGTTTACTCTTCCACTTAAACAATTCCGCCAGAACCTCTTTAAGTCTATCATGTCTTCGATCTCAACATCCACTTGACTATGCACTATAAACCCTTAAAGACACTGGACACTACTGGTAATTGTCAAAGACCAGTCCTCTCACTTGGTATATCTCAACATATGCATAAAATAACAACCCTGTGAAAATTTGAGCTCAGTTGGTCATCGAAGTTGCGAGATAGTAATAAAAGAAAAAAACACCCTTGTCACACAAAGTTGTGTGCGTTTAGATGGTTGATTTCGAGACCTCAGAATTCTAAATCTGAGGTCTCGAAATCAAATTCGTTGAAAATTACTTCTTTCTCGAAAACTACTCCACTTCAGAAGGAGCTGTTTCTCAAAATGAGAACCTCTCCCCCATTACTCGTTGCCAAGTAAAGTTTTATGCTAATAATTATTTAATTACCAATAGTGTCCACTGCCTTTAAGACTATCTGTCCTCGATCTCAACATCCACTTAACTATGCACTATAAGTAATGTATCATTAGTGGGGCTAGAGGCTGATACTTTTAGAGATTTATAGATCTCTAGAGACTTCATCTTGGATTAGGTTGAAAGGTACATCCATGGCAATGAGATGACTGAGTGTTACCCTCTTTCATGAAAACAACATCCTCAAAGCGCGGTAGTTTATCATAGCGCTGTATCTCGGAAGGCACATGTGCAAAAGAAGACGCGCAAGATAATGTTCAATTTCAGATAAGGTTATGAGTTACATATAGTGGAGTTTTCAGTCCTTACTTGATCCAGTCCTATAATAAGAACTGACGCAGACTTGTAAATAAATCAATGCTATGACAATATGAATATTCATTAGTCACGCCAACATTACGTCATTGGATATCAACAATGAATGGGTTGCACATTCCAAAGAGGAATTTTTGCGCCAGTAAAAAAAAAGTCAACTTCAAAAACATCATATCATCAAAATTCAGGAATAAACTAAACTGTTATAAAGTATTTGAAATGTGTGTATATATATATATATACACATACAATGTTTTTTTTTCTCAGTAAGCTGCGATTATATGGTACAATTGGTGTCAATTAGCCATTGTGTGGCCAGACTGTCTAGCTACTTTAGGGACGTCATTTGATGTTTTTATGATAATGACAACAATTGCATTGGAAGAATATCAAATACAATGTCATTGTTACACACTTTTAATGTGAGGTTAGATAAAGACATTGGACACTATTGGTAATTGTCAGAGACCAGTCTTCTGAGCTCGATTGGTCGTCGGAGTTGCGAGATAACTATGAAAGAAAAAAACCACCCATGCTTAATTTCGAGACCTCAAATTCTAAATCTGGGGTCTCGAAATCAAATTCGTGGAAAATTACTTCTTTCTCGGAAACTATGTCACTTCAGAGGGAGCCGTTTCTCACAATGTTTTAAATTATCAACCTCTCCCCATTACTCGTTACCAAGTGAGGTTTTACGCTGATAATTATTTTAAGTAATTACCAATAGTGTCCAGTGCCTTTAAGTGTTTCTCTACTTTCAAATGGACTCTATCTATTGGAAAATGGGTGCATCAAAAAAGGTAATTGACCGATTTAAACCACATCTTTTGTTAAACCGCAAACTGAAAATCTATTTTCAATATTTTCCATTTACGGGCTACACCACAGGTTCCAATGAAGAAAAACAAACACACGAGTCTTCGGTATCTACATAAAGAAAGCTAAGAGTGACTATAAATATAAATATGAATAGTAGACTTGCGGGTACAACCATGTGTAAAACAATTTGAGTGAATGTTGGCTCTCTGAGAAGAGCCGGTTTGGTCTCTGGAAGCTAAAAGCTGTTAATGAAGGTACAGTCTGTAGGTTACGCAATCGACACTCACCAGCAGCCGACAGGAATTAATCGATAATTGAGTCGAAGCGAATTCCCCAATTATCCCCGTATAATTGGACAACTGTGGGCTGGTACGGGGCGGTCGATAGTAAATCAACGCATGGGGGCAGTCAATAACGCTTTACCAAATGGGGTCATTAATGAGGTATAGTGGGCTCTAAATTGTTTATTTTCATTTAGACTTTAACGGTGAATGCATAATTGTAATGACAGCATGTAAGTAGTAATAGGAGCCTGTGAAATTGTCAGACTGCTTACAGGGTTGCCTCAAAGCGCTTCCAATATTATTACCCCTGCAGCCAATTTCACGAAACGCTAGGATTAATCCATCTCGAGTTAGGACGACTAACCCATCAATGCGTCCAATGCGTCATACGTCTTTGGATACGGAACTTTACTCGTCCTAAAGTCCAAAGATTAATCCTAAGTTAGGAAGAGTTTGGTGAAATCGACGGCTGGTCACTGGGCCTTAGGCTAAATAATCCCTTAAACCATTTCAGTTACCTGGGAGTATACAGTCTGTGCAGCATTAATACGCGCTACTCGGGTAAGTCAATCGCAAGAACCATCTCTGCCCTCACAGGTATACACATTAAGGTGGAGAGAAGCAATTATAGTTAAGTGTCTTGCTCAGGGACACAAGTGCCACGACCGGGATTCGAACCCATACTCTGCTGAACAGAATAATCAGAGCTTGAGTGCGGTGCTCTTATCCGCTCAGCATCCGAGCATCCGAGTCCAAATCACACTTTATGACCCGGTTATGACCCATTTCCGGGTCAGGCTGACCCGAAAACCTGTCACGAACCCTGGGACACAGAAACTGGGTCAGCAATTCTGACCCGGGAGATCCTAGAGCGAATGCGCATCTACTGCGTGCACATTGCCGTCTTTCATGCAGCAGAACGCCATATCAATACCACTCAGCTAATAATAAAGAATCAACTCTCATGTAGAATTGCTCTAAACATTAAGGTTTTCTCTGTCAATTTCGGCAAGAGTGAGCAGCCAATTTCATTTGCAAGCGTTCGAATTAAAGCTGTTTTGCCTCTCCAGTTGTTACTGCGTTTTAAATTCAGAATTCGGCTATTCAATCTCGTTTTAGCACTAGTTCAGTTTAGCGTATCGTCATTCTTTTTCGTGACTCACACGCCTCAAGAAGCGTCTGAGAATTTGAATTCTGCTTTGATGAATTGTTAAATTGAATGATAAACCGACGCAACATTACACTTGAGTAATCATAAAACTAAATCAAATTAACCTTTTCAGTAGCATTCGATTTCGCGCGAAAAAAGAGTAGCTCATTCGCCGAAATTGACCGAGAAAACCTATATGTTCAAAGTTGTGCACATTCTTTTTAACTATAATAAAATTGTTATGCCTGAGAAACGAGTTTTAAGTAGGCAGTTAGGAAACATTATTTTACACATTGCTCAGGCCCTTAGCCAGACACCAATCGACAAGTTACATGATGACCTTTGAGAGGTTCATTAAACGAAAGAAAAACAATTGTAGTTTTACTCTGTTTCCCCCTCAAGGGGAATATAGTGCCAAAAGCATCCTCACATCAGCTTCCTCATGGGAAACTGCACAACTTGGAAAGAGTGTCAAATCAGCAGTTTCTGCCCTTTTTCATTTGCTGGTTGGCAGACATTTTGTTATGAACAAAAGCAACCTCAGGCCCGTACTCTCGCCAAAAGTGCAGTGATATTTGGTATGGGGACTATCACTCCGGCTATGATTCCAATTGACTTGATGCGCTGAGTGGTTGTGTTGAAATTTCATATTGCAAAACTGTAACTGGAGGGAGTGCATCTTTCGTTTTTAGTTTCTACCTCAATCCACACATTAAAAGCCAAGTGATACGGCAAATAAGGTAAATTGAAAAGTAGCAAAGCCTCGGTGATGCTGGATGGATTGCTCGAGACTTTAGTGCTTTCTGATCTTTTTTTTTCTATTCCAGCCACGAGGGAGTATGTTACGCAACTCAACAAGGAAACCATTTACGTCTTCTTTTTGAGGGGGAGGGGGGGGGGGGGGCTCGGGGACGGGAAACTTGAGTCTTTTTTTAATTCCTTGACGGTAAAAGATGCTGTTGAGATACTGGGATTGATATATTTTGTTTCCCTTTTTGAAGAGCCCGTGGGTAGAGTTCTAAGCTCGTAATACCGAACCCGTGAGGTTTGACGTTTTTTTTTAACAGCGTCATTGCAAATACTCCCATCGTCGATAGAGAAGTTCTGGTGATGCTTGTTGGGGCCGGGAACAACAACCACTCAAAAAGGAGTCATTTCAACAAAATGAAGGAAGAACTGACGTGATATCTTAAACACATGTCCAAAGGGTTAAAGGGAGTGGTGTGGTAATGAATTGGTTTGAATGGTGGGTTCGGTTGAGGATGGCCTGCAGGATTAACACGGCCTGCAGAATGGTTTGTTTTCAACTGTGCCATTCTATAGGTTTCGAATGCTACTCAAAAGGGTCATTCGATTTCGTTTTGGGATTAGTCAAATGTAATGTTGCGTCATTCGAATTAACAAAATAATCATTCAATTATTTAACAATTCATCAAAGCAGCATTCAAATTCGCAGCTGCTTCTTGAGGCGTGTGTGTCACGAAAACGAATGATGCTACGCTAAATTGAACAGAGTGCTAAAGGAATTTGACTCGACCCAAAACGAAATTGAATGGCCGAATTCTGAATTTGAAACGCAGTAACAACTGGAGAGACAAAACAGCTTTATTTCGAACGCATGAAAATGCGTTGGTTATTGTCTGAAAGTACTGCACTGAATGCAAAAATATATTAGTCTTCATTAGAGTCTACAAATCAACAAAATAAAGTCACCGATATTGAGGAAGACATTCCAGTAGCTTCACGATCGTGCTTTGAAGACAGCAATTCTAATATTAAACGTTTTACTCTTATGGCTCATCAGTGAAGCGTGGGACAAGTGCTCGATGTACTGAAATGAAAAGGAAGGGGGAGGGGGTAGGAGAAAATCGAGTTCAAAATGGCAAATGCCAATGTCTGCAAGAAACAAATCCAATCTTCCCTCCATTAACAAAATGGAGACGAGAAACTGAAATCAGCCATCGGTGCTTCGCGTCAATCAGGCATGAAACCCGTCACATTATTAAACCATCAAACCGGCAAGAGCAACATCGTTAAGAACTCCTACACACAATGCCGATAGGAAAGTGCTATTGAGGTCATTCACACAGCAGCACCGTCAAACCACCGGGACAGAAATCAGGAGCCGATGGGGCTACACAGAGCGATAGACGGTATAAAGGGGACAGATAGAGAGTGGCCAAGGGTCCGTATGGAAACGTAATAAGCAAGTGACGATATAAGGTTTCCAAACGCTTACTCATCACTCTGTGATTAGAGACATAACGCGCCTCTGGGGACGTTTTTTTTGTCACCTCTCTCCTTCTGAGAGCATATCTACGACTATTTCATCTGAAATCAATACGGATCATATTGGTTGACCCCCAAATCAGTGACGTTTTCACGAAGTGACAAAAAAGTGTGTACGAAAAATACAAGTTGGGGCAATCCGGTGTTTGCAAGTGCATCTTCAAGGACGCGTTTAATTGCCCTTAACAGTTTCCCTAAGTTGCAAAAACAGTCTCGCCAAATTGAAACATGTTGACGAAATAGTAGCAACATTACACCACTGGCAAAACTCCAGACTTACAAGCAATACATCGTACTCATCACCAATGTGCTTCACTGCTGAATCATTGACGCAGAAATACACCACGATGTTTCACGCAGACAAAGCCCTGATGGTATAAAGTTGAGTGTTTACTCCTTGCAACTCCCCCCCTCCTTTTTTATAGATTTAAATCTAGATGGTGCACGATCTTATCCGAGGAAAAGTCTTGTGTTGGCTTTCGGTTTTTGGCTATGGCTAGATCACTGAAGTCATTCTTCCCTTAATCACGCTGCAGCCAACGGCCAAAGCTGAGCCGAAGTCGGACGCGTCTTAAGAGTTGACTGATGCCACGTACCGAGGCTTCTATTACACACTTGTTCAAAATATGAATGCTAAAGACCCTTTTCGAATCCACGGCTTCGGCTCCGTTCTCTCGTCTGAATCCCTGAGCGCCTACGCAAAGCACGCGCAATTGTCAAAACAACCGCGGGGCCAACCTAGCCCGAGTCGAATCCAAAGTTTTTCTCGAAAAGGGCCTATATTTTAATTCATCAGTCCACTCGACAAAATACAGCATTGCTTTGTCACCTGGATCGGGGGAAACCCTTATGCATAACGGTGAGCTTTGACTTTATGACGTTGTTATAACTGATTGGAGACCCGTAATGAACATCATCTAAAGAAATGACGAGTCTAAGTCCAAGTCTACGCCAAAGCCGTGGTTTTGATGCAACCTCTTGTCACTCTTCAGTGTTGCCGCTGCCTGCACTGACTGCCTCAGCCATAGCCACATAGCCGAAGCCGTTTCACGCAGACGACGTCGTAATGCCTCATCAGCTAACAGTTTAAGGTGACTTCTATATGACCCTAACCTTTACCAACGGCTGATGACGACAATCTTCGCGTGTGACTCCCTTCAGGAAGTTGTGGGCGAGGAGAGACCTGTAAAAACCACTTTTGTTGTCTCAACGAAAGCACTCAGAAAGAATCTGTTAACATTGAACGCCAAAAAGCTTTCCATCATGGATGATGAAAGAACATACTCAGTGAAGATGAATAAGAGTTTTGTTTAAAGGCAGTGGACACTATTGGTAAATACTCAAAACAATTATCAGCATACAAACTTACTGGGTTACGAGCAATGGAGAGCTGTTGATAGTATACCAGATTGTGAGCAACGGCTCCCTCTGAAGTAACATAGTTTTTTGAGAAAGAGGGGTACTCCCACTCAAACAATACACGAGTTCAGCTTCAGCATTTTAACGTGCATCTGAAAGCACACAATGTGCAAGGGTGTTTTTTCTTTCATTGATGACCAATTGAGTCAACATTTTTACAGGTTTAATATTTGATGCACATGTTGGGATGCACCAAGTGGGAATACTTATGTGACAATTACCAAAGGTGTCCAAAGCCTTTAATCCAACCGTCCACGTGTAATCATTGGTATCTTTCACCGCGGTACAGTTTCACTGCTAGGCTGGACAAATTCAACAATAATAGTACAACATTTTTTTCGTCACATTTTTCTGTACATACTTGGATATCAGGGTAAGTCTATGTGATGTGTGATGTTGATGACTGGTTCACATCAAGTTAAATAGAGATATACATAATTGTTTTGTTTTTAAGGCCAGTCACTTAAAATTCTCTGGTTTTTAGTAGGCCCAAACACAACATACAAACAGCGAGACAATGTCATTCACTTTCTCCTGAATACGAGCAGAGTATTCGAAATGTCGATACCACACCGGCTCTTTCAGAGCTATCACTCACACAAACGAGATATACACATGTTTGTATCCGCAAGTTTACTATTTATATAAAGTTAAAAGCAGTGGACACTATTGGTAATTGTCAAAGACTAGCCTTCACAGTTGGTGTATCTCAACATATGCATAAAGTAACTAACCTGTGCAAATTTGAGTTCAATCGGTCATCAAAGTTGCGAGATAATAATGAAAGAAGAAAATACCCTTGTCACACGAAGTTGTGTGCGTTTAGATGGTTGATTTCGAGACCTCAAGTTCTAAATCTGAGGTCTCGAAATCAAATTCTTGGAAGAGTACTTCTTTCTCGAAAAGTATGGCATTTCAGAGGAGCCGTTTCTCACAATGTTTTATACCATCAACCTCTCCCCATTACTCGTCACAAGAAAGGTTTTATGATAATAATTATTTTGAGCAATAGTGTCCACTGCCTTTAATTCCTACTTGTTTACACCATGCAAAGCTTCAAACAATACTTATAGGCATTGGGAACCTTTGGTAGTTGTCAAAGACCAGTCTTCTCACTCGGCGTACCCGTGTATCTCAACATATACATATGCATAAAATAACACAGTTATAAACGCCCTTGCCCTTCCTTGTAATCCAGGACCTTGCCCTCAAACTAGGTCATTAATACTTCATGCTAAAATCCTCACATCCTATGCCACACCTGTTTTTTTTTGTTTTTTTAATACACACGTACGAATATCGACATGATGCAAATGTAGACACCCAGAATTCACACAATAGGACGGAACGATCAGAGCAATGATCATGTGAACCATCAGTGCAATGACCATGTGGTCTAAGGGAACTGAACACGTTGGCTAATTGTCAAAAACCAGTATTCTCACTAGGTGTATCCAAACTTACATCAAAATAACAAACCTGTGAAAATTTGAACTCATTTGGTCGTCGAAGTTGCGAGAGAATAATGGAAGAAAAAACACCCTTGTCACACGAAGTTGTGTGTTTTTAGATGCTTGAATTCTAGACCTCAGCTGAGGTCTCGAATTCAATTAAAATATTTTAGTTAGAAATTACTTGTTTATCTAAAAACTACTTTACTTCAGATGGAGCTGTTTCTCACAATGTTTTATACTATCAACAGCTCTCCGTTGCTCGTTACCAAGTAAGTTTTTATGTTAACAATTATTTTGAGTAATTACCAATAGTGTCAATGCCTTTAATTCACTTGCGTTGAAAACAACAAGGACATTGAGAAACTTCCCTTTCAGGATTGGTACTGGATGTGAACTTTAGAATCGGTGAACAGGCTAACATTAGAACCAATCACAATGAACTCCTTGCCTGGTGGATGTTCCCCCCCCCCCATCCTACAATCTGGACTGTTTTAAGAGGAATATCAATTCCTGCCTCCAGCTCTCCTGAGTTATTTTCATGTTCAATTGTTTTCTTTTAGTAGCCCCTAACATATAGAGTGGCTTTTAGCCTTGTATGTTAAAAAAAATCGTCTTTTTCTCAATAAACTTAAACCAACCCTGTAGCTCTACTTTAAGTTACTATAACGCCATGACTACCAACAAAACTGAACGCATCCCACATCCTTCGTAAAAAAAAAAAAAATATTATCGCCATAAATTATAGCCTTTTTAGTGTGACCTCATTTCATACGCTATAGTTGCATCCTACCTCACCGGAACCACGCGTGAACTAAAAAAAACAATTTCACTGTTCGATCAACCATAGAGATTAATCAACATTAATGTATAAAACACAAAGGCATACACTCGCCCACATAGTATCGATCGGTCGGTCGCAGATGCGACTTTCCCGGTTTGTTTATATATTTTTCAAACATGGAAAAGTCGCCAGGTATCAAGTTCTTGTGTGTACATTTATCAAAGGTCTTAAGAGCTAGAGTGATTGTCCCCTAGTATTTTCTTAGACATGAAAAAGTCGTGAGGTACCAGCGTCTTGACTAATACGTGTACCTCCATCAACGGTCTTACAACTCAATAACAAGAGCTGGCGTGTTTGTCACTTTCCCTGGTTTTATAGACATGAATAAGTCGTCAGATACCAACTTCTTGCCTAATGAGTGTACCTCAATCAACGGTCTTGTACATTTCGAAAGAAAAATAAACCACTTCTTAAGATTGGAAACTGAGAGAAAATAAACACAGAGCCTTGATGAGAGAGCCGCCCAAGAAACAAGGCAAATTACTGCATTCTGACCCCGATACATTACCATTGTCCCTTATATACGAAACAATAATTGTACTACCCTACTTCCCCCCTCTCAATGATGCACTTGAGAACTTCAACTTAATAACCGATATCACGAGTTGTAAACCTCGGTGAAAAAGGAAATATTAGAGATGGAAATAACTCAGTTGAGCTGGCTGCAGTTAAGAATTGCTAGTCCTCAATACCCTAGATGCTGGAGGGAAAGGTGCATCATAGGCAAGGGGTTCCAAAGAGGCAGTACGTGGAATAAAGCTGTTGGAATGGCTCCTTGTTCTACATCTCAGCAAAGCCAAGTGTATGTGTGAGAAGTAGCACAAAGCCTGGTTTCACGCTTAAAGGAACACGTTGCCTTGGATCGGTCGAGTTGGTCTTTGAAAAGCATTTGTAACTGTTTTTTTATAGAATGCATGTGGGGAGAAAGATGTTGTAAAAGTAGAATACAATGATCCACACAAACATGCCTCGAAATTGCGTGGTTTTCCTTTTACCTCGTCGACTAACACGTCGGCCATTTATGGGGGTCAAAATTTTGACCCCCATAAATGGCCGACCATGTTAGTTCGCACAGTAGAAGGAAAACCACGCAATTTCGAGGCAAACTTGTGTGGATCATTGAATTCTACTTTTAAAACATCTTTCCAACCATATGCATTTTATAACAAACGGTTACAAACGCTTTTGTTTTGACCAACTCGTCCGATCCAAGGCAACGTGTTCCTTTAAACACCCTACTGATAGGAGGAACCAGGTCAGACACACTGGTGGAACATTTACCATGAAACAAATATCTGAAGAAAAGATAGAGGCTGGGTACAGACCTACGGTGGGGAAAGAGGTTGTAACGTTGATCCCAGCCAAATAACATTAACAATACGCTTTTACATTATATCTGTTCAAGATAATTGACAAGCAAATGATATGCATGGACGAAAAGCAGTTAATGTGTTGTCATGGTTTCTTGCAGTTGATACTTGGTCTATTTCGATTGCAGCCATTGAAACAAACAACGGTAGTTTGTATGTCTTCACAAGCGACAATTCCAGACATTGATCAGACAACAGCTTCTTTCGAAGATTGGAACTGATAAACTTCTTAAAGACACTGGACACCTTTGGCAATATTGTCAAAGAACAGTATTCTCACTTGGTGTTTCTCAACACATATGCACAAAGAAACAAATGTGAAAATTTGTACTCAGTTGTTCGTCGAAGTTGCGTGATAATAATGGAAGAAAAAACACCCTTATCACACAAAGTTGTGTGCCTAGATGCTTAATTTTGGTATCTCAAAATCTAATTTCTGAGGTCTCAAAATCAAATTCAAACATTTCAGATGAAAGTTACTTCTTTCTCGAAAACTACGTTACTTTGGAGGGAGCCGTTTCTCACAATGTTTTATACTATCAACAACTCTCCATTACTCGTTACAAAGTAAGTTTTTAATACTAACAATTATTTTGAGTAATTACCAATAGTGCCCGCTGCCTTTATATATGAAGCAAGTTCCTCATATTGTTTAATCAAAAAGATCACAATATAACCAAACTGAACTATAAATACATATCTGGAATTTAAATCGTCAAATTGAACTTGAATAAACTTATCAGAGTTATCATATTTCAGAAATCTGCCTAATACGCGTTATACTGCAGGCAGAAATCCTAGCCAGTCAGGAGCGTATTCTGAATATTATATTTTCTTCGCATAGTCTTTGTTGTTTTTAATTATCAAAATCAATTAGGGCAACACGAGAAGGGGAGAGCGTGTTGCTGCCTTGGGCAAGATCATCCTGAATAAATCTACATGAATCTAACATACGACCTTATGAGTGGGGGTTTTGCAGCCAGCCTGAGAGCATGCATTAGCCAGCATTGGTTATTTTGACCCTGTTCCTGTGTTGAGAGTTTATTTATTCAATTGTTTTTTTTTAGTTGAGTGCTTTTATTTTTGAGGAAATTCACAAAATATTGTATTAATTTTAAAATTGTTTCAGCATTCTTTTTAATTCGAACTATATTTGAGGAGGGTCTTTTGATTTGCAAATTGTATTTCAATAATGAAGGTTCAATTGAATTTAGGAATGTAAAAAAAAAAAAAAAAACATGTTTAAAAACGTATGGTTTAAGTAGAAGCCATTTGTGAGTTAGGTTGTAATAATGTCCGGTCTATGACTGGTTTAGTACTTTGCAGTGCTCCGGGAAGACCGTCCTTACACCAAGGCCGTGTCTCAGGCACCCAACCCGGGCGGACAAGGGCCCCGCCCGTCATTGCGCCCACGCTTAAGCAAAACCCATTTACTTCTTAAGTCGGCTACTACTCCTTAAAAGCACTTAATTCCTACCAAACTCTAAACCATAAGAAACACACCTTTTAGAGTTCGTGTATCTGCGATGCGGCAAGTCGCAATTTCCCCCCATTGTACTGAGTTCCGGTAAAAAAATCAGGATTTAAAAAAAAACGAGACGACGAAAATTCCCCCAAACAGGAAGGGCCAATCCATCACAAAAAAAAAAAAAATCAGTGCACGTTTCTAAAAAGGCCGCGAACGAGCGGGGGAGTTTGTAGAATAATTCTCTTTATCAAATGAGACAAGTCTGTGGACGAGGATCACCTTGGAAATGGAAGTGAATTCTTCGCTTTACTTCCTGGGCCCTGTCTGAATAGAAATCATTCTCATTACCGTCTGATTGCTATCACAGTCAATGTACGCAAAAAGTAATCGGCGGTTAACTTCAGTCAAACACTATCCCCCGATGGAAAATCACGACAATATCCTTGATATCTTGATGGAAGATATCATTTACAGAAACGGATGAATGAAATAACAGCACCCCAAACCAAAGTCAGTATGATATAGGTCAAACAATTTCAGAGCGATGTTTTTTATTCTTGATCTAGATTTTCATAAAATGTCGAGGACGTGTTCTTTTGACGATTGCAATATACGTAATTGAACAACGAGGTGATTTGCGCAAGCTTTGTATACAGTGGATACAATCATCAGATATAGTCTTAATTGGACCCGAAGGAATGATACCGACATTTTTCAAAGGGCGAGACAACATCCTGACAACTGTTAAGATCACGAGGAATTACAAAAGAAGTTATAACTTTCCTACAAACACTCGTTACATGGCCAGCAATGCAGACAATAAAAGGGTTGATACAATTACGTTATCCCCCACCCGACGAAGCAAAGACGTTTCAAACGTTAATTATTTCAGGCATCAGGCATACGTCCGACATGGAAATAACGTTCGACATACACAATTACGTTAGACTTGGATCTTGACGTCCGATATCGACTATTACGTTTGATATGGACCAATATGTTCGACATGGTTCGACATGGTCCATTACGCCTGTAATTGACATTTACGTTCGACATGTAACAGACAACTATTATTACGTTCGACATGGACCAATGCGTCAAAACTATTTTGTCTGACCAACCGTGTCCAAAAAATCATTAGCCCGACCAATTACGGCAGACACAATAAGAGCGAGTTCGAGTGTGCACCCTTGTTAACTAAAGGTTGACTATTTTGACTCGAACCCATGCTGGTCGACCATTGGTTGACTAATGTTGTCAACCATTTTGAACCAGCCTCATTACCATGGTTTCTGCACTGGTTCCAACAGCATGTTCGATGCTACACTATAGCGAAAACGCGGAAGACAACGAAGTGTTGAATGTCGTGGTACCGACGGTTGACTAGGCTTCCAAACGAGTCGTTCCAGTGAGTGTGTCACTGCGCATGTACGTTGCTGGTCTGTAGTCAATCACGGGTCGACTAAACGTGTGCACTCGATACTTGCCAAAATGTCTTACCATTATGTCCGACACATCGTTTCCAACACAACATTTATGTCCGACACATTATTGTGTCGGGTGAACCTTGTCGAATACGGTGGTGCTTTAAAGCAAAACACAGGAACACTTCAGTTTAACTAATGCAAAACATTGATTTATTCATTCTTCTTATTCGTTGCTATAAACCTTATGACTTTAAAATTGCATATCACACACACTTAACACTTGAAATCATGCAAGTTACATCATTTACATTTCTACCCTACATACAAAAAACATAATTTATTCAAGTGACGATATCCCTCATTAACAAATTACAGGTCAAATTAATCGCCACAAGCACTGAATATGTAAATACGAACCTGTATCACAGCTGCAGTCATTTGCATCTTGTAATCAGCGAGATTGTGTACAACAATCAAGGATATACTTAGAATAACATTCGACATAATAAGGACAAAGTTTCCAAAATCGGGGAGATTTAGTACAACAATTACATTCAACATAATAGATAAAAAAAGTTTTCAAAATAAGGGAGATTTTCAAAGTTATTCATCTTTTTAGCTTTTTATCTTTTTAGCCTTTTATCTTTTTAGCTTTTAATGTCTTCTTCTATGGTCACCTTGCCAGTTAGTTTAGAATTTTAGCATAGTTAGGGTTAAAGGCGTCTGTCTCCTGAAAAGGTCAAAACATTACCGATGCCAGCAGAGATAGGCCTATGTAATAAGTAATTAATTAGTTCTCTGTTAAAGGGACAGACGTATCCCCATACTTTTGTTTGGGCACTGGCCTGGTGACCAGTCTTTTTTCTTCGTCTTTTTTTTCACTCTGTGCTTTTTAACAAGTGTTCTGCGCCTCTGATCATTTTGTATGTAAGGGGCGCAAAATAAATTTTAATTATTATAATTATTATTATTCATCAAAACGTCAACAGATTGTTTTATTTTCGAGGGAAATTTCTGCAGAATCAGGGAGAGTCAGCGGCTCTGCCTATGTTGCTTAAATTATTATATTCAACAATATACAAATATTGAGTGGCTCAGAGTGGAATGGGAGGAATATTATCGCAAGGTAAAATTTGGACTGTTCCATTTCAGTTATATAATCTCTGATATCACACCTTATTCTACTCTTGAAGAGTGGCAGAACTACTCTTACCTGTAAATCATACTGGTTCCTGTATCGAATTATTGGATTGGTGCTGTGAAACCACAAGATAAAGCTCTTTATTTACGATACATTTTGTTTGATAACGTCTGCTATTTTATAAGGTTCTTAGTGCAATTTTTATGGATTTTGGTAAAATTGCTTTTGCATATCCTGGAGCTCCTGGTAAATGTTTATAATTTTTTTTATCAAGAGTGGTTTTCAAAGTATTTGATTGGCAAAAAGAAACCAACATTTTCTAAGTAATCGTTCCCCCTTTTTAAAATTTTTTTTACGCATTTTTCATTTAATAATCTGTTGATCATTGTTTACATATATATGAAATTGCCATAAATGACCTTGTTCTGAGCAGAAGGTAAGCGTTTTTCATTCCTACACCCTGCAAACAGGTGTTAATGTTGTCTTAAAGTCATCCAATCTGCCAACTAAAACAGGTCCTACAGACAGATACTCAGTAAAATCTGTTATCTTAACTGGAAGCCGTCTACGATAGTTTGCATATTGTGACGTCATGACATGATGTCATACATGACGTACGAACTATCTGGATTACATAGCACCCCCCCTAGATGCTGCCAATACAACTTCCTGAGTGGTTTTTAAAACTTGTTCCTAATTCTTGCTTTTGTTTTGCTGCTCCATCTTCAAACCGCCGAGCCATTAATCATCGGTAACTTCCATTCCCATTCGATTCACCTTGGTGCCATTAAAGCCAAACCCATTATCGTGCTCTGTGCGTGCGGATTTCATATCACAAAGTGGTTCTACCCAATCTTTCATTCCCGCCAAAAAAGAAAAAAAAAAAAAAGAACCAACGTCAAAACGCTGACAAATGCAGCACTTAAGCGTCGCAGATTTGTCAAGACATAAAAGAGAGAAGACAGAGAGGAAACGAGTAACCATAAATAAGACTGCTGGGTTGATTATTGAAATGGATCCCCCCTATCACATTTAATAGAGTCTGAATACGATGTGTAGCGAATGCAACAAGGAAAACAACGACTTGTCAAAGACCGAGACATCGCTACTTTAGGGACACTTTCAGAGCGGGGAATGACTTCATTTACGACCCCAACTCACGCTAAACTGCCCGCATTAACACTCAACTGTGAGCCTCACAATATAACGATGCAGGGTGGCAATCTAACGGCAGTAGTTACAGCTGCCCGGCACTGTTTGATTTTTATCAATCAGACTCAATGGCTTTGCTGCACACTGAGGTTTAATAATGGTTTCCATTTAGAACTTTTACCATTATAGCTTTCCATTACAGCTTAAAGGATATGTAGTATATCATTGGGTTGGGGAAGAGTCTATTCTCATTGTTGTCTTCAAACACTCGCGTTTTTAAACACTCTCGTTTTAGTGAACACAACAAAAACAACTTATTTTTCTATCTATTTGGTTTGCGGAGTTCACCATGTTTGTGTCTGATTGCTTACAGGTAGATTACGTTCTTTTGATAACTTGTCTTGCTTATTTTGTTGCACCTTCCTACACGCTTATTTCGATTGCCGCAATCGATATAATATAAAGGCAATTGTGATTGTGTGTATTCATAGTGGTGAAATGGTATAAACCTGAAGAAGAAAACAACTGAAACTAGACATAAATTTCCTCTTGGTCAACATAAAGCTTCCTAAATTCACAGAATGTAAACACTTTAGAGGTTTACAGACTCTTCACATCATTTCAAATGAGACCTTAAGGTCTGCTCAGAACAACAAGTCTTTTCATCTCAGTGATGGCAAGTTTGCCTCCATCAAGAAAATACTGAATGTGCAGGGAGCTTAGTGAAGAAAAAAAAGTCCTAACGAATTTTATGCTTGTCTTCAGTTGCCATTTGTATAAATTTATTTTAAATGCAATATTTCTATTTTTCCTTTTTAGGTATAATACAGAAACTTACACTTCATTTCTTTGCTGGCGATAACCAATTAATTGTGTTTTCTATTTAAAGCCTAAATTATGCATTGTGAGACTTTGCAACACAGTTTCTCATAAACTGAAGTGAAACCTTAAACAATCTTGAAACAGTTACGAGATTATTGTTATATCACTCTAAATTTCAGCTCATTGAATACAAAGATTGAGTAGCTTTTCTACAAAAGTGGTTTTGTTGTCACATCATGTGATAATCAATTACTGTTATGTGCTGGACCCAAATTGATCAAAGCTGTCAGCTAACGACGATACCGATTGGAACTGGGTTATTCTGATTACCCGTGGGGGTACCATTCACAGCAATCTAGACATGTTAATATAAATATCATGACATTTTGGCTGGCAACCTATTCCTGTTAAACAAGTTTTTCTGTGCTTACAAGTTTCATCAAATACTGCCATTGTTTTAAAGAGTACATTGTGAGTGTAAATGTCTAAATGAAAATTCATGTTATGGGCGAGGAAAATGAATAACCCTACAGGTTTATTCAGTATTACACTGTATTGTTGCCTATCTATTGTTCATTGTGTTGACTGTTGTCTGTCTAACATTAGGCACAGTTGCCTCACCACCAGGAAACTATAGTAATTAACCACAAGAGAAACTGACAGGGTGACTTTATAACAATTTGGGGTTGAACAAAGGAAAATTGACTAGAGTGGGATTTGAACCTGTGACCTCCGAATTAACGTGCTGGCGCTCCACCAACTGCTAGCTATCTAGCCCTATGTTGGCAGCCTCCATATTTTGTCAATATCTTTGTTGGGGGTGCCAGTCAGAAGCCATTCAACCTGTAACTGCAGTACAGCCAGGGATCACACCCAGAACTAAGATCAAACACTATACCTCCATCTTACAGTTTGACATGGCAGGGCACAGTCAGGGTGGCCAGTCATTTCTGCCGACTACTATAGCCTTAGCAAACATAACAACCACAGCACCTTAATCGACCAATCAACAAACAGTGTTTCAGGATTAATTGGTCCCAACATAAATGCATTTTGATTATTCATATATATATACATAATTATACACACTCACAAACACATCTTAAATTAAGTGCAAGCTGACCAATCACAGCTCTTCAAATTTGATGCTATAGAATATTCACAAACAAACCAATCACAATTGAGCAATTGACCATCAACTGACCAATCACTTTCCTCCAATTTAATAATGAAGAGTATGAGCAGCCATATGGTGCAAATCCAAAAAGACCAGGGCCCAATTTATAAGCAGAAAATACTGCCACCAGCCATGACGATGCAATCTTAGGCCCTTTTCGATACGACTAGAGTTGGCTTTGGATTCAGCTCAGGCTAGCTTGGCCCCGCGGTTCTTTTGACAAATGCGCCTGCTTTGCGTATATGCGCCCAGGGTTTCAGGCGAAAGGACGGAGCCTAAAGCCGAATCCAAAGCCGAAGTTTCGAAAAAGGCCTATATGTAATTTGGGCTGATAACCTGTTTCTGCTAAGCAAATTTTTGTGCTTACAAGAATTATGCAAATGGGCCCTGAACTTTGACCCTGATAGCTCAACTGTTGTTTGATCCGTGGACGTTTAACCTTCCTTTGGTGTTGCACCCTGAGGAAACAATGACAAAATAAATAAATTAATCTTACTGTGATGAAGAAAACCTAATAGGAAAACAATTTAGTTTGTATAGCCAAGCTGTAACTTTGTAAACAATATCTAAAATGGAGCTAAATTTAAAATTAGTTAATGGCCTAACGTTTCGAGCCTAGCAGAGTCTTTCTTGAATGCTAAAAGCAAACACAACAAACATGAACAGGTAACTAAGTGTAACATAAGCAATGAAGTGGAAATACATGAACGGAGTTAGAAAGCATACAGAAAAAACAAGGGGTAGGCCTAAACAATGAATAGGGAGACAAAAAATGGGGTGAAGGGAAGAGGCTAGTTTGAGCTAAATTTAGTAATTTCATACAGACATATAGGCCTACACCAGAATAAAGAACAAGCAAGAGGTAAAATATAGACAGTAAATATTTCTAGTAACGAGAGGTAAATAGAGTTATTAGCACTGTACGGGAGGTATTAGGGTTACTAGCACTGTACGGGAGGTATAGGGTTACTAGCACTATACGGGAGGTATAGGGTTACTAGCACAGTACGGGAGGTAAAGGGTTACTAGCACTGTACGGGAGGTATAGGGTTACTAGCACTGTACGGGAGATATAGGGTTACTAGCACTGTACGGGAGGTATAGGGTTACTAGCACTGTATGGGAGGTATAGGGTTACTAGCACTGTAACCAATTGGCCTGAAAGAACCTGTGTAGAGAAGACAATGAAGAAATGCTCATTTTTAGATGTGGGAGGAAAACCACAAATATATATATTAGGGACAAATCACAGAATCAGGTAGGTACTGAAAACCCAATCCACATACAAGGCTATGGTCTGATGTGGGATTCCGACCAGGGTCCACAGAGATGAAAAGCAGGGGAATATACCACTAAGCCTTTACCTTCCACTAGCCCCGTTAAATTTCACAAGGGTGGCAGGCACATTACTCAAAGTTTCACTATAAATGAGCATCATAAAAAACAAACATTGCTAAATTCAATACAAAAAACAGCTCGGATTATTTCAACACAACAAGTATTGAGTTATCATATTTTCAAAATGAGCAACATAACTAAAACACATGAACATTGCAAACAATATAACACATTGATTGTGTTTTATCATATCTGGGTTATACACAGAGACAGAAGTTTATCAGTCTAATTTCATCATGATTATGGAGCTTTCTTCAGAAGACGATCAGAGCATACTGATCGAAACGTCGAGTTGAAATCAACAGCTTTTTTCAGAACCACCCCAACTCATTAGAGATAGTCATTACATGGTGTTACCGCAAACCTTTCCATATGATTATATTACATGAATCTTTGTAAACTTGTACCACACAAAGAATGTCTAGTAACACAATGGCATAACAAAACGGTAAGCCTTGAGGGGAAAAGGTTTTTCTAAAAACACAAACAGTGTTTTCACAATGCACAATTCAGAATTACTTTACACATGTAAATAATAACAAGAGCACTGCAATGGATAATACAGATTTGTTTGCCATTATAATGAAAGTATTGGTAAAATGACACAAAAATCAAAGGCAAAATATGGCACAGAAAGAATCGGTCCGGGAGAAAACACACTTTAGAAAAAGAAGGTGAATGGCAAACTGTTAACAATCAACAGACATCTTTGACCAATAATGACCAGATGATATCATTGTGTCACTATAAAGCTGTTGGCAAGCTGTTTCCAACTGTGACACACACACCAAATTGATGTGGAAGTATGTTCAGAAGAACTTCAATTCACATTTTACATCAACTCTTTAGTTATTTCTCTGGTGTTTTGTCAGCGAATTTATCCAATGCATTCTTAGATTCATTCCAACATGCAACTGTTGTCCAAGTCTAAGGAATGTGTTTAGGCCCTTCCTCGTGAAACCATGAGCCAATAAAAAAACAATCAATTATGTCAAATTAAGGGTATTACTGGGTAATACAAGCTCGCAGAAGCGGGAAAAAATATCAACAGCGAAAAAATATCTGTGGTTTTGGGGAAGGGAAAAAAAAAACGCTCAGAGCTTGTGACTATTTTTATGATGAGAAGGACAGCGCCGATGGCACATCGAATTAGAAACTATACAGGAGTATATCATTGCAAGCCGACTGATTGGAAATTTTTAAGGCTAATTAATGCCGGCAGTCATCCAGACAGGACAATCTAATATCGTCAATCTTAAGGCCATCATTCGGCCTCCCAAGAGAGGGGGGTCGCTCGTTATGTGTCTCTCTCTTTGCGAGATGGACTTATCGTCTCGGTATATACCCCCTTGAGGAGTTTGCATAAGGGGGGAGATTAATTCTGCTTCACAGTCAGAGCACAACGGTTATTGGTAGAGTCTGGCTCGAAGGTTTACTCTTGGGGGGGGGGAGTGGCAAGAACGAAAGTGGCGGGAACGGTATGTGTCTTAAGATGTGTCTAAAGACGATGGATGTGGGGGGGGGCAGATCGCTGCTCCTTGATTACCATAACTTCACACGTGAGAACATCTCTACCTGACAATCATAACTGCGTCAAGACATAAATAATAATTATCATGATGATGCTTGTGGCATCAATGCTTGACATTTAAAGACAAATGAACATTCAGTGTGCTATTAAGTCAAATGAGCTCACAGACAAGCACTTCAAGTGCTCAACATTCTTGATGTCATAAAAAAGTGAGCTGATGGAATCAAAATGTTTCTTTAGAGTGATAAATTGTTTCTTTGAAGTGGACTCCTGAAGACTGCATCATATGACTGAAAAAAGAGGTTCAAAGTACCTGGAAATGTAAGGTTTTAATTATTTTTGTGTGGGTGGGTGTGTGTGTTTGGGTGTTTGTTTGTTTGTTTGTTTGTTTGTTTGTTTGTTTGTTTGTTTCCTTGATTGCTTTTTAAGAAAAGAGATTTGGTGGAGGAGAAGGTGGGGGTGCTACAAGGACAGGGAGAAGGGAACAGGACAAGAATGAAGACAAAATCACAAAGTAGAGAGAGATCCATTAGAATCAAACTCTTGTTAAAATAAAATGACATTTGAAACGTGTTTTTGTACCATGGTTTACATAAAAATGATCAACCATGCATCACATAATGAAAGCATTATGACGTCATAGAACTGATCAAATAATAATCCAGCTGGACAAGAAAGATAAAATCAATGCATGTCCAATTCAATGAAGTAGCCTATAAATTCTGAAGTACACTATGAAATCAAAAAGTATAATTATTCGTATGGGCAAAGTTGCATTAAGCAAGATCTATAAGAAGGATAGAGATGAAAAAACAAAAGTTTTTGCTGAAATGTTTTAACACATTCATCTGTTCAAGTGTTTCTCACGTTATACAAGTCATACCTTTAACATCTTAGGCCTTGTAATATTCATGAGGTCACACAGCTGGTTTCTGATTGGACGAATGCTTTCAACCGGGTCATCCCTGGTGGTAGCAAAAAACAAATTCAACATTAAAATATTTTGTATATTCATGAGGTCACAAAGCTGGTTTCTGATTGGACGAATGCTTTCAACCGGGTCATCCCTGGTGGTAGCAAAAAACAAATTCAACATTAAAATATTTTGTATATTCATGAGGTCACAAAGCTGGTTTCTGATTGGACGAATGCTTTCAACCGGGTCTTCCTTGGATATAGCAATAAAGAACAAATTCAACTATAAAACACGTTGATTATTCATGAGGTCACACAGTTAGTTTCTGATCGGACAAATGCATTCAATCGGGTCATCCTTGAAGACAGTAGAAACGAATTCAACATAAACTTACTATTCAGTCAGTTCAGATAGAAGAATTTATTGAGGAAACATAAACAAAACTGAAAACATTATTTTGAGTTTTCATGAGGTCACAGGGTTAAATTTTTATAGGACCCCCAGTTTGAATGCCAGTCAGACTGCAATCTTGCATGTGGATTGGTCTCATATACAATATACTGACCAGGGTAAATGGTGATTAACCCAGCAGTAACACCACTCGCTCTTCCACTGAGCTGTCTGGAACTCTCAATACAATTACAAATGGAAATCTACAGGCTTGGACAAAATAAGGTTATCTTTGGTTAAAGGCAGTGGACACTATTGGTAATTACTCAAAACAATTGTCAGCATAAAAAACTTACTTGGTAACGAGCAATGGAGACATGTTGATAGTATAAAACATTGTGAGAAATGTCTCCCTCTGAAGTAACATAGTATTTGAGAAAGAGGTAATTTCTAACTCAAATAATAAAAGACTTCAGCTGAAGCTTTTTATTGTGCATCTATAAAAGCACACAAAGTAATGTGACAAGGGTGTTTTTTCTTTCATTTTTCTCTGCAACTTCGATGACCAATTGAGTCCAATTTGATGCATATGTTAGGATACACCAAGTGAGAACAATTACCAAATGTGTCCAGAGCCTTAAGCACTTTCACAGAACAGTTTTAAAGTGAATAAAATCTTGACAACTCACAGTACAGGACTGTCTGTGACCTTTAGATGGTGGAATATTGATGGAATATTCTTTACAATTTTTCTCACCATTTGGTCTCGCTGAGTATCGTCAAGACTTCATCTTGGTTCTCTTCAGGAATGACGTCATCGAACATCAGCAACATCTCATACATCTTATTAGATGTGGTCTTTCTCACCTGGAGAATCAATGGATAAGAAAATGGGAAAAAAAATAGTCATTAAAATTGGTTCTTACAAAGCGCTTTTTAGCAACATGCATCTAATATTTTTTTTTTTAAGGTAGGCATATAGAAGTTTTTAAATTATGAGACCAATTTACACAACACCTTGCAAGGGTTTACAAGCTTATTTGGTGAAATCAGCTTGCTGCCAACTATTCAAGATACACCAGGGCCCAATTTCATAGAGCTGCTAAGCACAAAAATTTGCTTAGCATGAAATTTCTTCCTTGATAAAAACAGGGTAACCAACCAAATGTCCACATGATATTCAGGTTAAAGCAAACAACAGCTTAATACAAGTAACAAGCAATATGCAACAAATGGAAATTTGGTTGGTAATCCTGTTATTGCCAAGGAAGAGATTTCATGCTTAGCAAATTTTTGTGCTTAGCAGCTCTATGAAATTGGGCCCAGGACTAGCCCTTTCATTCAATTTCATATCAATTACTGTCACTGATTCTCAGAAAAGTTAACTTTAATCACTGTACTAGCCAGGATCCCAATGGAGAGAAGACGAGGAAGGAAGTTTCAGTTTTAGATGTGGGTGGAAAACCCTTAAAAATGGTTCCTCAGAAAACCCATGCAGCCAGTTAAAGACTGAAACCCAATCTACATAGTGCTCCTGGCAGGATTCGAACCAGGGTCCTAGAGGTGGAAGGCAAGGAAAGGTACTACCATGCCAACCCGCCCGCCAAACTCTTTCGCTTAAGCCCCTTTCTCTTAATGATCAGTGTAAACCAGGATCTTTGACTTGCATTACACAACACACGCGAAATATGTCTTTAGGTCCCATCCAAAGAAAGCAGCAATGATGGTCAAGTGGACATGTCTTGCTTAATGACATATGTGTAAAGACTGGGACTCAAACCTACACTCTGCTGATCAGAAACACCAGTGCTTGGGTCCAGTGCCCTAGAATGCTCCCCACAACACGTAATTATTATGACAGTTCAGATGATATACCACTTGAGCCTTGGATCCCAGTTGATTGGGATAATTTAAATAATAATCAATGCAATTATTAAAATATGTTGAAACTGATATTCATCGAGTAATTCGAATATTGAATTATCGATCAGTCATCCCTTTGGCCTTGGTAAAACAAAGTCATCCTCTATGCACAAACCAACTCACTCCCTTGACATGAATATTCTATATATAATCACAACATTCCTGGAATAAACAAAATCAATAATGATGTTTGTGAAAAGAAGAGTTTGTTAGTGATTTTTACCTTTAATGAAAAAATTATAAATTGCATTCAAATATGTCTGTTGAGTGATGCCTCTTCGGCATTCCAGAAAATGTTTAAAATTCTGTTAGTAAAACAAAATTAGCTTTTTATGCCTTTAGGTAGTGATTGTCAAACTGTCGTTATAATATTTTAATTGATTTACAAATTTAACAGCTGTTTCCAGTGGCGACACATTCCAGATAACACATTGTGCAACAGCTTTTGTATTTATTACAATTATAAGTACACACTAAAGGATTACAATTATTCATACTGTTTGATTTATTCTACACAGATAAATAAATGAATAGATGACAGAAAATCTGCAAGTCATCTTTCCACTTTGGAAATGGACTTAAAGACACTGGACACTATTGGTAATTGTCAAAGACCAGTCTTCTTACTTGGTGTATCTCAACATACACATGAAATAACAAACCTGTGAAAATTTGAGCTCAATCGGTCGTCGAAGTTGCGAGATAATAATGAAAGAAAAAAAACCCTTGTCACATGAAGTTGTGTGCTTTTAGATGGTTGATTTTGAGACCTCAAATTCTAAACTTGAGGTCTCAAAATCAAATTCGTGGAAAAATACTTCTCTCTCCAAAACTATGTCACTTCAGAGGGAGCAGTTTCTCACAATGTTTTATACCATCAACCTCTCCCCATTAATCTTTACCAAGTAAAGTTTTATGCTAATAATTATTTTGAGAAATTACCAATAGTGTCCACTGCCTTTAAATAGACTATCTCTGTGAGCAGAGAAAAATTATTTTTATAGAAAATTAGAGAGAGTTTAAAAGGTCTATATACGTTTGGTAATGACTCTGAAAATCGATGGCAATCACAAACTTACTTGGTAAGACGTAAAGCAGCTTTGAATAGTGCAATGCATGACAGAAAAGTGTGTCACTTTACATCCCCCTCACCCCACTGGGCCAATGAATGTATATATGCACAAAATATATTTATACTGTGGATTTGACACTTTGTAAAGTTAATATGTAATTCATTTTGACTGTAAATTATTCAGGGAGACATGTTACCAACCCCCTTCCTCAGACCCCCCCCCCACCCTGGGATCGAGGCATATGATACTGAATCTCATCAAGGTACCATACTACTAATATTTATCATATTTATGATCAATCAAATTGACTTAGTTATTTTACAACTTTACAATTATCAAAATCTTAGAAAAATTCAATAATTTTGTCATCAAGTCTCAAATAGGATTTGAAACTTGCATGGTGGAAATACGATAAAGTAAGGTTTGCGGAAACACCATGTAATGATAATCTCTAATTGAGTTGGGGTGGTTCTGAAAAGAACCGTAGATTTCAACTCTTCTAATTGTAAAAAATATGGTAAATTTATTCCTGCTTCTACCTCGGATTCCATCCACAAAATAATTTGATAGAGTATGAGGCCTATTAAAAGCAGCCCATTGGTGGGTAGATATTTCAGAAAAACCATGGCCTGCAGATTCCCCCCTGGTGACACATCAGATAATTTACGATGGATTTCATAACTTGATACCCGTTGAAAATATCACAGCTACCCTGAGCGAGATGGCTGAAGAGTCTGACAGCTTGCATTGTGAAATCTTGACAAAATTCTCAATAAAGTCTCAAACTTTAGCTCATATACCTAGTCCGCACACATAAAATGTCTTTATAATAGTCTGTTCTGTATCAAGTGAAACCATAAATCACACCTTCTTTTACCCTAAATCTGAAAATTTTGCATGGCAAGTTACAAAATTCTCAATAAATCTCATGCTTTAGCTTACTAACCCAGTCCAAACAGATAACAGATTTCATTCCGTATCATTTCAAATCATAAAATCAACAATGAATTGTTAACACCAAATCCAAAAATTTGACCATATACCATAGACAACACTGTTGGCTCAGTTCAACCCTCAAGTTTTGTTATCGATGACAAAAACCAAAAAACAGAAACCAGCAGCTCCGCATAAGATGAACATGAATAAATCCGCATCTCAAGAAAACCCTTTATTCTAATTGTCTTGAGGAGATTGTGGAATGCCCAGACTTTGGAATCTAGATTCATCTCCCCACTCACAGGGTGTTCTCATGAATTATTAATATCATACACATACAAAAATAAATAATTCCCTGGATGGGAAAAGAACCCTTGGGGAGCGTATGGAGTTCTCATGCATTTTAATGCATTTTAATGCCGAATCATTGAAAACAATTTAACACAAGAAATCTTACAAATTAGCAGGCCTGTATGCTTGGTTTTTGAAAGGGCAAGGGCACAAGGGCATTTTTTTCCCTTGGTAAAGGGCATATCTTATGAGGAAAGTGTAAATTTCTACTGGAGGATTTCGAGGGCACCTAGTCAATGACCAGGGGGCACTGAGGCAATCTCCTTTATTGCCTCTGTGAAGTATCAGGCGTGTAAGACAAGAAATCTTACACATTAGCAGCCAGGCCTGTAGACTTCATTTTTGAAAGGGCAAGGGCACCAAGAAATTTTCTCCTTGGTAAAAGGCACCCTTTGTGGAAATTTCTATTCTAGCATTTGAAGGGCACCAAGGCAATGACCAGTGGGCATGGAGGCAAACGCTTTTGTTGCCTCCATGAAGTATCAGACCGGAGCAGCAGTTAATGAACCTAACCTTCCGGTCTTACAAAATGACACTTGTTGTTACCCGGGTGTAATAATTGTACAAATATAAAGTCCATGAAACAGAGAAGCAGTCCCCTCTTGGGTCTCGAGATGAAAACCACTTAACTTCCAAGAGGGATTTACAGACTCTCTGCACAATCACAAATGGAATGGTAGAAGTTGGGACAAGGTGCATTATCTTCTTTCCCTTGATAACAAAGATCAAGTCGTTCAAGACAGTTAAAAGGCAAAAGGAGATCTTTGGGGGAAAAAACACGAAATCAGGGCAAACAGTCTGTTTAAAAAGGCGATAGGTTATATCATTGTTTTAGTCTTGCATCTGCGCACATTCCAGATAACACATTGTGCAAGGGCTTTTGGGGGGAAAACACAAAATCAGGGCAAAAAAATCTGTTCTCTTTAAAAGGGACATAAGCTATGACACTATTCTAGTCTTATATCAGCGGCAATCTCCAGATGATAGATTCTCTCCTCTGCCATTTCAAACGAGAACGTCTTACAAAACATTTCACAGACATCTCCCAAGTCAGCCTTGGTGACGTTGGGAGACAAACATCTCAGGCTCTCTGTGCATGCATGTAACAGATTTGATTGGATAAAGTGGAACTTAATTGCCTCGGATGGAGTTGACTTGGAGCTCTTCTCTACTAATGGTCCTAAGGCGTTCTCACCGTATCTTGTGACCCAAAACCCTGATTAATCTTAAGGTAGTGGGAGAGAATTAAGTGCAGGGGAGCCCTCAGTTGCATGTGCTGCATGGGATATGTCTTCAAATATGGTAAGGGGACGGTCAAAGAGCAGAAACAGTAGATGTTGAAACTATCTCCAACGAGAAATGAGCACACTAAAGCCCCTTTCACATGAGAGCAATTTAGCCAGGGTCCCTTGCTAAATTGTAGCATAGTTGTAAATTTTTTCAAAATGTGCTTCGTCTGAAAGGACAACCATTGTTCTACTGTTCAAGTTCTCTTGCATATAATCTTTTCAAACATTGCTATATTTTACAATGCTAAAATGAAGCAAGGGACCCCAGTTAAATTGCTGTCGTGTGAACAGCACTTTGTTTACTGCGAGGAGGGCAGGGGTGTCACATGTCCCTAAATCTTAAGCAAACATGAAAGGGCACAGTGTTGATTGCTTCAAAGCCCTGGATCATTGTGAAAACAACAGATATATGTGATACATCAAGCATCAAATGACACCAATGGTGAGATCGGGACAGATAGATGTTTGTGTCAAGTAACCTAAATCAAGACACAAAGTGCAAGATTAAAGGGTCTGGGTACTTTTTACACAATGTCTACAGATTTACATTAAACTTACAGTTTGAAGATAATGATAATATAAGCTTCCCTTTTTAAATATTAGTTGCTGAGGTTGCTGTAGTTTTTGAGAAATGAGTAAAACAATGTCACGAAAGTTATTTTAGTCTCAGTTTTAACCTTTTAAAATGTATTTACCAGCTACGGTATTTTACCATAACATACCATAACTGGGTAACACGTTTTTACATGCAAAATAATTTTCGTCTCACTGAGAGTGAGACTCATTTTAGTACTCATTTCTCAAAAACTACAGTGCCTCAGCAAGTAATATTTTAAGGGAAGCTTTCTACTACCATTATCTTCAAACTAAGTAAGTTTAATGTAAATCAGTGGAAATTATGTTTTGTGTTACAAAAAGTACCCACATCCTTGGTTTTTTGTTGGGTGTTTAAGTATCTTCATTCTTGCCTTCTAGGTTTCTGATAGTACATCATAGCCAACCGGTGAAAATGTTGATGTAGTGGCCGTGTTGCTTTTATTTGTTTAATAAAAACAAATGAAGAACAGTTCACATTTTATGACGGATTTCATACAGGGCATATTTACATTGAGGCAATAATTGCAATAAGATTTTAATATTTATTTACTATTGTTTAAGGGGGTGGTACTGGTATGAAGTGACCTCTCAGATTGAAACTAATCAATTTTCCATAAGCAAAACTTTAGTACTAAACTTGCGTGTACAACCAAATATAAAAGCTCTGTTGTGTTCTGACACGAACCAGTGTTGTCTCAACGTTTCAAACAGTTTGTGGTGTGTCCTTGCCGAGCGGTCTAGTTCACCAAACCCAAGCTCTGGTGTTGTCAGCATCAGAGTGTGGGTTCAAATCCCAGTCATGACACTTGTGCCCCTTGAGCAAGGCACTTGACCATACTTGCTTCCTAAAAAGTTAGGAAGGTAGTGCATTCTCTGTTCTACCAGCCAGACTCCTAATGGATGATACCCTTGCCTACATCCTTCTGGACTGTGAAGGGGGTAACCCTGTTTCAGCACCATGAGTATGTAGGTGGCAACATGCCCCTGGTGGCAGTTGATTTGGGTCGATAGCCCATATCGGTTAAGTGTTGCCCACACCTTTAAGTGGCCGCCCGGACTTGTGATGTTAGGCGATCTCTCATAAATAATAATTGTCTGCTTAGAATATACTCTGCGCATCTTCAGGTGAATAATGACCAATTCTACATTTTTTCTTTCATTATTCTCTCGCAACTTCAACGATCAATTGAGTTCAAATTTTCACAGGTTTGTTTTTTTATGCATAATGTTGAGATACACCAAGTGAGAAGACTGGTCTTTGACAATTACCAATTTACCAATAGTGTCTTGAAACTGTACAATGCAACATGAGATAACATACAATAATCCCAGTGTGCCTGTTTGTCCTAACGTGTCCAACTTCCCACATCTAAAACAAACATGACACGTCTCACCCCGGAAATCCAGACAGAATTGAAAATGTGTTTTGTGTGAACTGGGGATTTGAAAATACCAACAAACAAAATCCGAGTGGAAAGAAAGGAATCGTCTGCAAGCCCCAATTTAAAGACAACAAGATGGGGATCAACGGTGAGAAACGTCCTATGGGTGTTAAGGCAGCACCAGGGCAATAGTCCTGTCTGAAACACTGTCACCCATGAGGAGATGGCATTTGATGACCCGAACAAATCATCCTTGTTTGACGCAACATCAGAATCTCCCCAATGTGCAGACAAATTGGTGTCAAATAAACTGTTTTTTTTTATTATAAATTTGAGGAAAGTTTCACAGGTTGGCTGTAGTGAGTGTTAACATTGAAAGCTAGTCATCGGGAGATTATTTTTACTTAAACAAAAAAAAACACAGGGACAAATAACTAAGTTTACCCCCAAACCAGGCTTTAAAAAGCCTCTCTTGGTAAGGGGGGCTACAGAAGAAAATAAATTATATTTTTTTCTTCTGTTTAGAATATACTCTGCTCATCTTCAGGAGAATAATGACCAATCCTACATTAGTCTCTTTAAATTGTACAATGCAACATGAGATAACATACAATGATCATGGTGTGCCTGTGAGCCTGTTTGTTCTAATGTGTCAAACTTCCCACATCTAAAACAAACATGACACGTCTCAGCGCGTAAATCCAGACAGAATTGAGAATGTGTTTTACGTGAACTGGGGATTTGAAAAGACCAACAAACAAAATCCGAGTGGAAAGAAAAGAATCGTCTGCAAGCCCCAATTTAAAGAAAACACGATGGGGATCAACGGTGAGAAACGACTGGGTCCCAAGGGTGTAAAGGCAACACCAGGGCAATAGTCCTGTCTGAAACGCTGTCAAAGATGAGGAGATGGCATTTGATGACCCTAACCATGGAGGAAGAAATAGAATCATCCTTGTTTGACGCAACTTAAAAATCTCCCCTACGTATGTGCAGACAAGTTTGAGTCAAAATAACTGGTTTTTTTTAACGAGTTTGAGGAAAGTTTTACAGGTTGGTTTGTGTAGTGAGTGTTAACATTGAAAGCTAATCATTCGGAGTTTATAAACAGGGACAAATATATAAGTTTTTACCCAAACAAGGCTTAAAGCCTCTCTTGGTAAGGGGGGCTGTGAGGAGAAAATCATTAAGATGAAAATACCTCAGAGGAGCTGAAGGTAGGAATTGAAATTCCTCTTAAAACAGGTTAGATTGTGGGGATGGGGGAAACAAGCACCAGGCAAGGAGTTCCAAAGAGATGCAATACATGGAATAAAGCGGTAGGCATGGCTCCTTGTTCTACATCTCAATAAACAAAGATGTTCTTCCCAACTCAGTACTAAAATTTAGTGTTCCATCTGACAAGCACCTTGATCTAGCACCTAGGATTTGTGTGCTATAAAAGAACCTATCATAACCTGTCATAACTGTTTTAACATTAACCCAAAAGTCGATGGCCAGCACTGCACATCCTTCATTATAAGATTCACACAACCGTAATAACTATTTGAAACATGTCAACTATTTTTCTGTCAAAATCCCTAAATGTCCCTCCCCTTCACACCCTTGCTTCTAAAATCTCAAACAGAGCTTTTTTAATCTCCCCTCCAGCCATTCCTAACTCCTCTCATCCACAGCATCTTCTGCTGCATCTTCCTCTTGCAACGCATCTTCCTCTTGCAACGCATCTTCCGCTGCATCTCCTTCTTGCAACGCGCCACAATTAAGCTAAAGAGTTCCATCCCCACCACCCCACAGGAGACCTTGGCAAGCATGAAGTGCCTAAAACACCCCGAGTCATTGCCAAGACCCCTGGAGCCAATCGACACATCTCAAGGCATCGAGTGTTTTTTTTTTTTTACTCCTTGTGTCTTGACACTTGCCTCATCCTTCTCAACCCGTTCCCACACGTCGTTCAGGACAGTGCATCTCGATCAAAATATAAAAATAAAAAATCATAATTGCTTTCAAAATTTCTCACGGAGGTTTTAACTTTCAAGGGGCGTACTTGTACAAGGGGCCGGTCGAGTTTGCATCGTCTTGAAGATGTGTAATACTGGACAGTGCCTGGGCTCATTTTCACAAAGTGCCATGATTGATCTTAAGATGTGCGTCCATCTTATTGCTAAGCATTGTGTGATGTCATAATGCAAATTGCAAATCACCATGGTGATACTGACAGCTCATCTTAAGATTAAGATTAATCTTCATGTTTTGTGAAATCGAGCCTTGAACTTTAAAGCTAAATAGCAGCAGACAACAATTAGTACCTCTTAAGGCAAAATGTTTCTGGTTGAGTGAATACATTCCTAAAGCTGTTAAGCCGAGAACACTGCAAAATTTGAGTCGGGCACAAGCCACAACAATGCAAACTTAATGTAACTTGGGCTGGTAACTTGTTTCTGCTAAGCAATGCTATTCGATGCTTAACAAGTTTTGTTGTGCTTGCAGGCTTTTTGCAATTGGGTCCTGTGAAAACATGAAAAAAGGTTTCCAATTTTTGCTAGGGGTTTGGAGAATGTTCATATCCATGGTTATTTTGCTTGCTACAACTGAAATAAGCAAAGGCGGGGATTTCAAATGCTATTTTCTCTACTTTGACAATGGCACTATTTCTCCAGAAGATGATCAGGGCATACTGATCGAAACGTCGAGTTGAAACCTTCGTTTTTTTTTCAGAACCACTCCAACTTATTTAGAGATTATCATATCGTATTTCCACCGTGCAAAGTTTCAAATCCTACTTACTTCTGTGGAGGATATTGGAATGAACTTTTCAGTCAGTAAGTTGTCAGATAGAAACTAATCAATTTGTTGTCCCAAACCAACGCTGTACTTTGTCTCAAACAAAATCAAAGAAAGAGGAGAAAGTACTTTATATTGAAGGTTCTACTGGCCACCTGTCATTGTTTGTTATACTTGACAGCTCCTACTGTGGTGATTGGCAAGCCCTTATTGGATGCCAAACAACCTTTCTTAAGTAAATAGTCGAGGTGCCTTCTTGATTGACTCTAGCAAATATTGGTTCGGAATCCCTTATCCTGAACCCTGTGGATCAATGAAAAAAAAAACCAAGACGCATTGTATTTTTTTGTTCAATTTGGATTTTGTTAGCTCAGCGCAACAAGTAAACAGTCTTTTCAATTTTTATTTTAGGACATAAAATGTTAATGTAATCTTGAGGTTTATACTAATTGAGTTGGGAAATCTTGGACTGCGTTGGTTGAAGCTTTTGGCAAAGCCGTTTTTAAAGGTCACTAAATGTTACACAAGGTACGATCAGACTAATTTGTGGAACGGACTAATTTGGAGAGTGTCATGGTTCGAGCTGTCTAGTGCACCTTAATCAAGTACAGTTTAAAGGCACTAGACACGTTTGGTACTTGTCAAAGACCAGTATTCTCACTTGGTGTATCCCAACAAATGTAGGGTGTCGTGGCCGAGCGGATAAGAGCACCGAACTCAAGCTCTGATGCTTCTGTTCAGCAGAGTGTGGGTTCGAATCCCGGTCGTGACACTTGAGTCCCTGAGTAAGACACTTAACTATAATTGCTTCTCTCCCCAGGGGTAAATGGGTACCTGTAAGGGCAGAGATGGTTCTTGTGATTGATTTAGCCGAGTAGCGCATATTAATGTTGCACAGGCTGCATACTCCCCACCAGGGAGCTGAGATGGTTTAAGGAGTGAATTAAGGCCCAAGTGACCAGGGGTAATAATGTGAAGCGCTTTGGGACGCCCTCCGGGTGTGAAAAGCGCTATATAAAAACGGGTTATTATTATTATTATTATTATAAATGCAAACAAAGACAAATCTGTGAAAATTTTGGCTCAACTTGTCATTGAAGTTGCAAGAGAACAATGAAAGAAAAATCACTCTTGTCGCACAAAATGTGTGTGCTTTCATACATGTATGCCTACTAAAAGGTTTCAGGCCTGAAGTCTCTTCATATTTGAGTGAGAAATTACCTCCTTCTCAAAAACTTACTTTAGAACGAATTGTTTCTCACAATGCTGTATACGATCAATAGCTCTCAATTGCTCGTTACCAAGTATGTTTTTATGCTAAAAATTATGTTGAGTAACTACCAATAGTGTCCAGTGCCTTTAATAAAGAGTGTGGGTTCAAATCCCTGTCTGTCTAGTTGTGATAATTGTGCAGTTGAGTTTGACAATTCACCATAATTGCTTGGTCCTTGGATGGGCTTTGAGTCACAGGTTTCAAGTGTAAGGACTGGAAAACGCACTGGAAAGACCCAGGAATGAGATTTGAAGAAAATGACAATTCCCGAAAGCTTGTTCTTGACCGGAAGGTTTACAGACTCTGCGCATCATGAGAAAGACAACTCTACAGGTTTGAACACAATGTGGACTATTTCTTTCTCCTTTTGGTGAATGATATACTTGTTTCAAGATAAATTTGAGGGGCTCGATCAAGTAGATTTTGAGAAAATCCATGAAAATAGGGAAAAGCCTGATAAATTACATGCCTAAAGAATCCAGTATACTTGAGTTTTAACCCTGGCATTTCTGATTCACAGCAAACAAGCTTGTTAAACTGTTTCAAAGGTTTCTTATTTGTATAAAGGGATTACAACTTCATTATTTGACATCATTGGTTTCATCACAAGGCAAAAATGACTAAGAGGGAGACCTGTTCATAAGTGATAATCAAAGCTTTTTATGTTCAGGGACAGACAGGAAAGCGTCGATTGAAAGGTAGGATTTACAAGCCGAAAACAAGTATCATTCTTCATTGCAAGAATCTATACTTCTGAGATTATCGTCTGACACTATTTCCCAAAAACCAATAACATCATTTGTTCATTATGTGTCCTCTAAACATTGTGAAATGATTTTTAGCAGCAAAAACTAAATATTTATTTAAAAGAAATGCATTTTGTAGTTCTTGCAACATGCTTCAAATTTTTCCCTCATTCGCAAATAAACAAATCTCTGAAATGACAGAAAAAGTAGCCGCATGACACATCTACGGAGTCTGCCTTATCCCAAGAACTTGCCTTGGATCGGACGAGTTGGTCTATTAAAAGCGTTTGAAACCGTTTGTTATGAAATGCATATGGTTAGAAAGATGTTTTAAATGTAGAATATAATGATCCACACAAGTATCACTCGAAATTGCACGGTTTTCCTTTTACGTCGCGAACTATCACAGTCGGCCATTTATAGGAGTCAAAATTTTGACTCCCATAAATGGCCGACCGTGTTAGTCGACAGGGTAAAAAGAAAACCACGCAATTTCAAGGCATATTTGTGTAGATCATTGTATTCTACTTTTACAATATCTTTCTAATTACAACAAACGGTTACAGAATGCTTTTCAAAGACCAACTCGACCGATCCAAGGCAATGTGTTCCTTTAAAATTAGGCAAACTTTTAACGCTTTGTCTCTAAACAAGTCAATAAGTCGTCACTATCAATAGTCATCAGAAAACTTAACAGAAGCCATGTCTTAAGTTTTATGACGTCCACTGCCAGAGGAAGCCTAATGTTTACATCAGACTTTGTTTTTTTTTAATTCAATATTCCCGCGGTCCTCCGAGGTTTGGCCCTTATAGATCTCCCAGTGGTATAAACATGGCTTCAACATAGTTAGATTAGATTTACTGACATGTCTGGAGGAGACGACAACGTTTTCTAAGAGGGTAAAAGATTGAACCATGGCGGGGCTCTTCTTTTTTTTCCTCCTCCGAGACCCCCGGACCCCGCCTGATCAATATTCCCCCAAGTAAAGAAAGACACGGCTGAATTCAGTGTAAAATTCAATTTAGTTCCGTAGTTCAATGCCGTTATGGATCTGTATCGTAGGTAATTGCGGGGTACTCAGTGGTTTATTACAATTGATCAACAATTATTCACCAGCTGGGAATTACACATCTCCAGCGAACCTCGGCTCTTCTCAAGTTAAAGGGGAAAATTATTTACCGCTCGCTGGCTTCTGGCAAAACACATTCAGGAGATAAATTCTTGTACAGTGTTGCCAGAAAGGCAAAGCAGCCACTGGATTGGTTTCTTACAATTCAAATAAGTATTCACCAGGTGAAAACATCATCTTTTTTAATTCAGGTCTTGCAAAGTTAAAGGGGGATTATGTAGCACCAAGAGGCTTAAGTCAGCTCAAATTCATTAAAGAACATCTGCGTCCAGAAAGCCTAACAAAAACAGGACTAGTTTGTTAAAAAAAATCATCAATTAATAATTACAAGTTTTGGTGCTTATAGACTGTATCTCCTCCTTGCAAAGTTTTAAACCATACTCATTTTGTACATGGGGTTACTACAAACCTCACTAGATTTTATCTCCACCATGCAAAGTTTCAAATCCTACATAAAGTGTAATGATCAAAGACTATAATATCATTAGCTTCAAACTGGGAACTCACTGATTAAGTTCATACCAGTACAAAACCTCCAGACAAATATTTCCATGTCAAGTATCATCAAAGTTAAGAAAACAACTTTTGAAGTCTCCCAAATCATTCTTAATAATATTGCTATTGCATCAACTGAAATAACCACCATAACTTAAAGCAGTTGTTACATTTTATTAAATGATGTGTTTACTGAAAACTACCAGATGGAAATGAGTTTAATAAGAGGAAAATACCTCTAATCTAACTTTACTGTTTTCTAAATATAATCTAACTAAGTAGTATTCAATGCATGTAGATGCAATCATAGGCGCAAACAAAAGCCACAAAAAAAACGACAAACATAAGATGCACGTGTGACTGACCAAGAAAAAAACAAACACATTATGTTAGTCACGTCACATATTGAACCAGGCAATATAAGACCCAACTCCCAGTACAATAGAGGATGATGTAATTTAGGAAACAGTGTATGACGCCGAGCGAGTTAACAAACAAACAGAGAGATTTTTAACCGAGTGTGAATCGTGGGTATTATAGAGTCTGAGGCGAATCCGAGAGAGGGAGAGAGAGAGCGTAAGAAACATTTATGAACGATCCGTGGGGAGCCACTGACCTAAGCGAGCAAACACAGGTGCTGCTTAATTAGATTAAAAGTTTCCGTCCAAACTCCAATCAGTACGCTCTGATGAATTAATTCCGGAAGGCTTGTTGACGCTGTGTGTGCATACGCAAAACAAATTTAAAGGTAGAGAAAGATAAGAACTTAATAAGAAAAAAAGAAGAAAACAAAACCTTCGCTTGACGTTCAACTAAGAGTCTCACCGTTCATTGTCAAAAGCAAGGCTGTTACTTTATTATTTTATTTTTTCTTATTTCCAAGATTTAATAGATTTATTTCTGCTTCAACCCACAAAGGATAAGACGCTGTGAAAGCATTTACTTCAAGTACGAATGAGCTTTTTCTGTTTCTGTTTTTGCCACTACAGCATCATAGGATAGTGATTTAGCAACCTTTAAAACAACCTGAAAAACTTGTGAGCTTGATTTTTTTCCTGAGCAGACTTTTGTGCTTCACAGCTTTATATAATTGAACCCCAGTCCCCTGAGACCTATAAGACCATCAAGTCACACAATGATGTTGCTTACATCCAAGTTCCAGGCAATCTACGTGGATAAAGGTATTGACCCAATTCACCTGACGTCATCATCAGAATAATCTTGGATGCGCCATTTTGGTGGTCAATGTCAACGCGAGTTACTTCAGAGAAGTGCGCATTTTAGGCGGCGCGGCATTTACACGTAAAACCTATTGACCACCAACATGGTGAGCGTGGCATCAGTCGCCGCATGTGACGCACGTCAAGGGGTGAATTCCTGCTCATTTTAATTTGTACTCAATCACTTTGGGATTGCAACATATACACTGTATAAAGAGAACAAATGTGAAGCGCTAATGAGATATCCATTTTTAATGCATTGTATGTTGATTGCCTCCAAGTTGCCATTTAATTGCAAAATATTTTAAAATTCAAATCAAGATGCTCCCACTCCCCACTCTTTACTCATTAAGGCCAGGAACTATTAGAGAACCGGCTAGATTAGTAATTTGACCCTTCAGTAAAAACAGATTCCTCCCACAGGGGAAAAGTATATCGTTTGTTTTTGGAAGAGTCAAATAACTCTCTGGTGGATTGGCACTGTATAGACTTTTATAATTAGTGAGATTTTAGATTGATCTACTTCACTTTTATAATTACCAATCCTGGTCCTGCTTTCATAATCTATCAAGTAATAAACCACAAGGGAAATCGACAGTGGGCTAAATATTTAAATAATTTTGGGCTGAGCAAAGAAAAATTTCCTAGAGTGGGATTTGAAACTGTGATCTCCGGATTAACGCTACACCAACTGAGCAATCTAGCTTTGATGTTGGCAGTCTCTCTATTTTGTCTCCATTTTATGATTAGACAAAATCCATCCCCAATCATTACTTATTAATGAACATCCTTTGTTTTGGGAAGAGTGAACTCATTCCAAATTCCACATCCGCTAGCTTTTAACACGCAACAAAACAAACAATAGTCATTTTGTTTTGTTGTAGATTTTGTTTTGTTGTTGATTTGGTAAACATTGACAGGAATGATATTTAGTCCTTGAGAAAAAAATGTAGGGCTATTTTATCGAGAACAAGGGCTAACCCACATGTAGGCTTATTAGATTAGTCAGGCTATTTTTGATTTCCGACTTTTCCAAGGGCTAAATAAAAAATAAAAAATCTGATTAATAATGCAGGAAAAATATCATGCCTGAATTTTCAATTGGAGTAAATTGTTGTTACTTAATTTGTCAATATATATATTTGGTTTGCGGTAACACCATGTGTGTGTCTACTTGCCAGGTATATTGTCTTCTTCAGATAACAGTGTTGCTTAATATTTTAGTACTGCGGAGTAGATGTTCTGAATTCGTGAGACTTCAAGTCCAAGTCTTAATTTTGTCAAGTTTCACATTTTTGTTGTGTTGTTGTGTTTGGTGAATAAAAGTGGGAAAGTAAGGCCCACAAAACATATGCCTGCAGGACACCGCCATAGGCAGAGTTGTTTGTGTCTTTCCAAGGTTTGCATTCTGATTATTAATGCCCAAGTGCATCACCCAAAAACAGATCTGTCTCCCCAGATGACTAGAGCAAGCTTGTCGAAACGTTGAGACCAATTTAAGAACTCACTCCGCGGTTGTGAAGTTTAACCATCCTTTAAAAGCTTTAGTTGTAGTCTTAGCCATTCTATACCTTCCACCCAGGTAGTAGTTAAAAAGCAGGACAGTTCTTTTCAGAACTGAGAAGTTTCCCTGAACCCCCCAAATCTACTTTGTGGTAGTAGAGTATAGCAAGACAGTTCTCTAAAGAACATAATCTTTCTGGCAAGTATAGATACCCACATGGTGTTACCGCAAAACCAAGTACTGTACATGTATTGATACCTCACATGCAATGCCTCAAATCCCATAAGGACATAACTGGCTGCTTCAATATAACATATATAAAGGACCTTGCAGCTCCCCAAACAAACAAATATGGGATTCTAGACAAAGAAAAGAAATCAGTCTTCTTTCTCTCCCCTGACGACGACTAAAAACAAACATCTGCGAAGTCATCCTGGAGACGTCAGTGGTCTGACTCGCTGGAAAGCTCAACAATTACAGCTTCTTCTTCAAACATTACGAAGACACCGCTTATTGGAGGAACACTATCATCAGAACGAAATTGAATTAAGATCTGTCTGACTGGTGATTGAGACATTGTCATCCAGTGTAGAGAAGGCGTTAAGAAACTGAATTGAAAAGAGTGCCAAGCATGTTTACAGATGGGGGGGGGGGGGTACATCATAGAGATCAACTTCAAAACAAGAATTGTAGCAGTTTACTTGGTAAGGGTTTGTGTTTTGGGAAGATTCAGTTGGTTTAGTGAAAATTTACTACTCAGCTAGTCGCGCCTCAAATAGTCGCAACTTCAACTAATTTTTAATTCCGGAGATGCATTGTGACTTACTTTTTTACTATGGCATTGTCCAACTGGGAAATTGACAGACATCCTGTTCCAGGCAATCTCCATTAAAAAAAGAAAACAACCAAAAACAAGAACAGTAAGGTTTCAAAATTCACACAATTTTCTTGAGAACAGTAAAGAAGCCAAAACCCATACCCAGTTGATACTTGCTGCCAGGGGTGCGTTCCACTCACGTTCGCCAACGTTGGCAACTTTAGGCGAACATACTTCTGAGGTGTTGGCGAGTGGTTTTTTAAAATGGCGGACAAGCATACGGTATTATTTCTTTGTCACAAACATAATTACATTGTATTTTCGGTGGATGATAATGCAGACTTGGAATAACAAAGTTAGTTAGTTGATGTAATGTCAAAAAGAGGACTATTATAGCAAAAACAAAGTTTTAAAAAAACTACTTATGGTGCGCGCCATCTTCATTTCAGGGCGCCGCTATATTGACATCGCGTATACGCACCAATCGTTCAAAAGATAAAAAAAACGTTTGCGCGAACAGTTGCGAGTCGTTTGCCCGAGTGGAACGCACCCCCAGTATGAATGAGATACGAATGTTGATGTAACAAATTTGCAATGAATAATCCGCAACATTTTAAATGTGCTCATCTCCTGCGAAAAAAATCGCTGCGAAAAAAATCGCTGCGAAAACAGGGCTGTGATGTCAAAACAGTATACATGTACACCAGGCTTTACTCATATGTGCTGTGTTCCAAATTGCATGCAGCGCTTTTATTACCTCCAAGTTGCTTGTCAAACTTGCCTTGTATGACAGAGCCCTATAATCTCAAATCCCTAGCCTTCTCTCAAGACTGATAACAGAATCTTCAACATCAAGCCTAATGTACCGCTGTATTAAAACAAAGCAATACAAATCCATGATTTATCACTAGGGACTTTTATTAAAAAACAGCTCCCTATAAATTACAGGCAAGACTAGTGAAGCTAAACAAACCTGACAGTATATCCTTGATTTAGGGCCGTCTAAACAGTCTGAATGAGGGGCAGAATGGCCTTCTTAGGACAGTGATGTTTAACATTAAATGTAAAAATATATTGGGAATCATCAATAAACAAACAATCCGAACGCTAAATGAAAATATCATGAAATTTTGTAGCTTCATCCAGCTGAAACTTTCACAGGTGACTTCTGTTGTATCTTTCGTGCAACATTTTGCCTCTTAATTAGCATTAAGATGATTAAACAGATCAAAAAACCTACCTTAAAAAGGAAGATTTGGTTTCATTTTTTAAAAAGCGGAGTCTTCATCCAACTTTTTTTTTCTTCAACTTTGATGCACACGAGACAGTCTATTACAGGCTAATTATAAAGAACCCCTGAAACTACAGCAATGTGAAGTAATTAACTCTTCTAAGAACCCAAAGATGCATTCACCTTTACAGATGATTTGTTATCACATCTCTACATACACAGGTATCCCAAGCCAAGCGACGCCCAACGATCGCCCGTTTTTTTTTTCCCCATAAACCTAACCAAATTGGACTACGAGGAATAATTTGAAAGATCCGATCCAATCCTGGGGATGACAAGAGAAATCGCTGACCTCGGCAACATCATCGCCGCCGAGCAACGTCGCAAACATCCCATCGATCAATTCAGCAAGTGATTTTTTCTTCTCCCCAGCCCCCCCCCCCATCTCCTCTGCGCCTTTGGTGAGAAACGATAATTCTTTTTGAAACAAAACACACGCCAAGAATGTCAGGGGCAGAAATCAATAGACAAGGGGCCAGGAACGCTCTGCCGCAGGACTTTTAAGAATTTTAGAATTTTAAAAAAGGAGGAACCCCTGGGGCGAAAATGTATTTGACCGGCTGGTTTTAGGTTCGTCAAGTAACTGTTTAGAATAATCCGTGCGGACTAAAGAAAACAAAATAGGAAGTGGAGAATATTAACCGATTGATACAGGAGAAGGAATTAGCTCCGGTCGTCGGCATCATGTGCAAGCCCCGAAGTGATTGGGAAGGAGTTTGCCAAGCTATGTTACTCATGCATGAGATGTCCGATTCATTATTCTCGCCAAAACCGTGCAAATTTTGTAACTCTTGTGTCTTGCCTTGTTCAGAATCATGATTTTAAAACTTGGATCTCATTTCAAAGATGCGGTGTATATTAGCAAATTTATGGGATGAATGAACAAACAAATTGCTGGTAATCAGTGAATGGATGTGCTATGTCTGTGAAAGTCATGTGCACATTTGAACAATTCTGTTTTCTTCACACACAAAAGCAATATCTGATAACCTGGAGTTTCTAAACTTACATGGGAACCTATGGTTCCCCCCAAACCCCCCCCCCCCCATAAAAAAAAAAAAACCCACAAGACTTTTGCAATTGATATTGTTGTTTGCATATACACCCTGTTAAAGTCTCAATGCTCACACATCACGCGCAAGCTTCAACTCCTTTCACGCTAGTCCTTTGTACAGTCACGTGATTATCTTTTGCCAAAGATTTCTGTGATTTTTAATTAAATTAACACTGAGTACAATGTATGGAATATTGGTACCCCATCTACATGTGCCCACAATCAACTCCATGAAGAAGTGGCTGGCAAAAAAAAACCCAACAAAACATTGCTAGAAATTTGTCCAGTGTAGTAAATACAGAACGCATAGCCTTCCCTTCTACAGCTCTTTTCACTCTGTTCCTATCCATGGCTGCTCAATTCACAGTCTTGTACACTGCCACTTAGCGAAATTGAAGACTTCACTTAGAGAGTACTTCACAGTTACAAGACTGAGCCGAGTGGCTAGAGTAAGAACTAGCTGATCCTACCTAGGACTGACAGACGGACTGACAGACAGAATGCTACTACTTTCAGTAGCCCCATAGAAATAACTATCACTGGTGAAAACTCATAAACATTTGGCTTCAACTGTGACCAATATTTGCTATTTGTTTTACCCTTTAAGTTGGTGAGAAGTGATGATATAAGTGTTGTAGATAAATCCAAATTAATTTAAAAACAAAGCATACATGCCTGGAACATAATGCCTAGGTACCCCTGTCCTTTCAAAAACGGAGCATTCAGGCCTGGAACATAAACAAAAAATCCTCAAGGATGGAATAACAAATTAACACAGTCAGTAACATGAGAAGTTGAGAAGTACATCTTGAAGTGATGCCTCATTCCTGGAACTGTTATATTAAACACCTCTCACCATAAAACCCTCGCATGGGATTCTTACTCTGAGACCACCAGATGTGTCTTGATGATGTACATGAGGCCATTTTGGCACATTGTGTCTGACCCTAACATGAGTAATAACAGTGGCTTCTTATGTAGCGCGCATATACGTCACTCAGTGACCCTCAAGGCGCTTTAACATCAGAGATGCCAAGTTCAGAGGCCAGCTGTGCGTGAGATTTTTCGAAGCCTACCCCCCCCCCCTAAAAAAATCATTGTGGAAGGCCTGTTTTCTCTCTCGGAGAACGGAATCGCCGCCCGAAGAAAAAAATTGTGTAAAAACAATATTTTTTAAATTATGGACACAAAAAGTGTTTCAAAATGCATCAAAAACCTCTTCAGTATACTTCAAACTCACATGAGGTACACAGGAGATGTTGCTGGTTAATGTGGAGGGTCAATTGTGTCAGATTATTTCCCCCCAAAAGATCAATTTTCGGCAAAAAATTATGCTAATTATGCCTAAAATCCTCCGCTCACTATTGTTAAAGAGTCTATGCTCATTGAGCGCAATGAACGAATTTGCCAAACGAATCGGGACAAACTTGTGCGCAATGTGCGTTTTGCGCTCTGCCGAATTGTCTGCTGAATCTGCTGGGAGAGCAAAAGCGTGCGCAATCTGCAAATTTGCGCTATGTTTGTGCGGCAGCTCAAGTTGGTGATTCTGATAAACTGCGTGCAATCTGAAGATTGTGCAAACTTTGTTTTGTTTTTGTACACACGTGCGCAGTATGGCAATGTATTGTCGTTATTTTTTATTTTTTCTCCGGTCGGTCTGGCCCTAATGCGTGAGAAAATGGTTGCGGCGCGTGAGAGCGTGAGACAGACCCCTAATGCGTGAGTCTCACGCCTAATGCGTGAGACTTGGTAGGTCTGTAACATACAGTTTTTGTCTGCAAGGTATGTGGGACTAAGTTTTACATTGCACCATGTAATGGTTTACAAGGTGCTGTGGGGCAATACGCTGCCAATCAAACGAGGAACACCAGGGCAAGCCCCTTCTCTGAACTAGGTTCTTTTACCGAACTACACAACATACGGCACCAATGCTTTTTACGTCCCATCCGAAGGATGAAGCATCATGGTTAAGTGTCTTGCTTAAGGACACAGGTGTCACAACTAAGACATGAACCCACTCTTTGCTGATCAGAAACACCAGAGTTTGAATCCTGTGCTCTTAACTGCTACGTCATGACATGCCACACATTAGCGCTTGACGAATCAAAGGGGACGTCAAGACAGTTACGAAACATCCACAGCTTACATTCACATCGTTTCAATCCGCACACTCAGTTTAAAGTTCCATAACGACCAGGTTAGATATAGGAAATTCTCTTTTGTTTGGCTATTCTTCAAGAACAGATTGCTCTTCTTCAACGTGTCCAAAATTCCGCCGCTCGCTTGGTCACAATGACAAAGAAATCGTCTAACATTAATCAAGTCTTGTATGACCTTGAACTCAGTTTGGCGGCTTGATTATAAGACGGTGGACACATATTACGCTCTTTGTGTTTAAAACCTCTTCCACACTGCATGAATTCCCTGCTGAATTTCTAACAAAATTTATTCAACATTTTTAACGTTAGAAATGTTCACCTTAAAAACTAATTCAAAATCTGAAGAAAAAAAAGCTCATCCCAAACAAGGGGCTTGTTCTTTCTAGAAACAACGACTTTAATTTCTCTTTGCGATTTGAACATTTTGTATTTAGTTATTACTCTTTTATTTTTTTTATTTTATTAAATAGAAATTCACTATAAAGCCATCTGTTATGGAAATGGTTTAACTCTCTGTTATATTCCCACTTGCCTAGTGTCTGTAATTACAAACACTGAAACTTTGCATCTTATTAACAATTCCTTTCTCAAATCAAAGACGAATTGCCCTTCAAGGCAATAAAAAAACTAAAAAAATTGGACTAGCATTCTCCTGAAGACGATCAGAACATACTGATCGAAACGTTGAGTGGTCAACTGCCATTTCTTTTGAGAACCAATACTACTCCAAAGAGATTAATGGGTCACAGCAAACCTCACATAATTGTACTCCCACCATGCAAAGTTTCAAATCCTACTACAAAGTGAATGGGAAATGGAAAAAAAAAGAAGGAAATTTGAAACACTCCAATACAAGTGCAACCTGCAATCGGGAACATAGACATTTCTGTATCTCAATTATTTTGAAGTCTTGCTTGCTATTACTACAGCATTGTTTGTTTAGTACCACGCAGTATTGCTCTTTCATATAGCTTCCCATTCATCTACCTTCCCTTCCATTCAATCAGAGTCAATCTAATTTGATAATATTTATTTCCAAAGACAGCGAACTGGCTTCAGAAATCAAACGGCATTGCAGAAGTCTTTCAATGAAATCAAGCATTGAGTTTGCCTTGGTTTTCCTAATTACATTAAGCATTGCTTTTTTGCATCTCAAATACAGAACAAATAAATTCATCTTTGTGATACTGTGAATTTCAACATGGCCATAAATTGAGGCGACAACTGTGTACAATGGGGAAGATTCAGTTATTTTTTCTTCAATTGTAAAGCAAATTTATATTAATTTTATATGTGTAGGCCTAAATGACAAATGTAGAAACACTTAACTGTTCAAACTGATGCAGTATTCATTTATTCTGGTTATTGTCAACGAACCTGGGCCCAATTTCATGGCTCTGCTTACCGCTGAATTCTGTGTTTACGATCACCCTTCGCCGCTTACGTGCTAGCACCAAATTTCTTTGCTAGTCATGTAAGCCTAGAATGCCTAGTAACTTGGAGTACACACAAGCAGAAGCCCGAATTCCCCACTAGCTCCTGAAATTTGCTTGCCGTAAGCACAGAATTCCCTGCTTCCATAAGCGCAGATTAGGTGCTTACGGTAAGCAGAGCCATGAAATTGGGCCCAGTATCCACACTTAATGTGACCCATCACACACCTTATTAATAAACCTGTGAAATTTGTAGCTCAATCGATGATCAAGGTTGCATTATACTGTTGTTGTAGGCCTACACACACTTTTTAAATGTAAAACAAATTATTGTTAATTTACCACAAATTGCTAATCAAGTGGCTTCAATCTTAAAGGCACCTGATTTTATTGGTAACTGCTCAAAATAATTGTTAACATAAAAACTTAATTGTTAGCGGTCAATGGAGAGAAGTTGATAGTTTTATAACATTGTGAGAAACGGCTCCCTCTGAAGTAACGTTGTTTTCGAGAAAGAAGTTATTTCTCACTAAAATATTTTAATTTGATTTTGAGACCTCAGAATTGATTTCAATGATTCTCTCTAACCCCCTACCCCCCTCCTCCAGCAAATTTTCCCCCCAACAACTGATACCCTGATCATGATTAATGTTTAAAGACTGGTAATTTTGCATAGCAATGATTTTCTTGTTAATTACTATTTCTGTACTCGGTCTTAATAATAGAAGAAATTGAAGAGCATTCTGTGGATTCCTCGACGATTCCTTACCATCCACTAGAAGATTGCCCCCAAACCTCCACAATCCACAAAGAATTAACAAGACTTCACACCAAGATGATATTCTCTTAGCCCCCCCCCCCTCCCTACAACCAGCACCTTGGCAAATTATCCAAGACATCCGATATCCCAATCAGACTTCATCTTCAAGGACTGGTGACTTTCAGCTGCAAATCATAAACAGCGGACACGTACAGTCAACTTTAAGGTCCAATAAACCAAAAAGGTATCATCACAATGCGATGTAACAATATCCTGACGCTAGCAGCTCTCGGCCCGGAGTGACTGTAATAAGCGGTCACGAGTCGGCAGAAAACCGTTTAATCCGTGCTATTACTTTCCCATAAATAAGGAAAGGGAAGTGTAAGATGTATCACAATGTGAGAAGGTGGAGAGGACTGAGGAATGTAACCGTAGATGAACAAGGCGTGGTCTAGGAGTGCAGGAGACTCTATGTGTGTCAATGTTCGGGCTCTCAACGTCGTTTTGATTGCATGCTGTATAATGCTAAAAAGTACAGTTTGATCCTACAATCTAAACAAGACATCCGTCGTAGATAAACAATGAAGAGTCCATCTAAACACGGATGAATTTCATGTACAGTTTTGAAGAAGATTATGTTGCTTTTCAGGCCTGTACGCTTCATTTTCGAAAGGGCAAGGGCACCAAGCTGGAGCATTTCAAAAGCATCGAAGCATGGGCCACGGAGCATGGAGGCAAGCGCCTTTGTTGCCTCTGTGAAGTATACTACCAGGCCTGGCTTTCAGGAAAAAAGGAGCAAAGTGGCAAAATGAACCTCCAAATGGCAATGTCACATCAAAAAATATACGTTCTACCTTGAAAGACAACCATCTGACAAAAGCAACTTACTCTAAGAGACTTTGTCTTTGTCGATATTACATTACAGGAGTGCATTTCACCTTGCCCTATAAAGGCATGCAGTAGACCAACCATCATGAGAACATAAAGACACTGGGCACTATTGGTAATTGTCAAAGACCAGTCTTCACACTTGGTGTATCTCAACATATGCATGAAATAACAAACCTGTGAAAATTTGAGCTCAATTGGTCGTCCAAGTTGCGAGATAATAATGAAAGAACCTCAAGTTCTAAACTTGAGGTCTCGAAATCAAATTCGTGGAAAATTACTCCTTTTTCGAAAACTACGTCACTTCAGAGGGAGCCATTTCTCACAATGTTTTACACTATCAACCTCTCCCCATTACTCGTTACCAAGTAAGGTTTTATGCTGATAATTATTTTGAGTAATTACCAATAGTGTCCACTGCCTTTAAAGGTCTCCTAAGCCAGACAAAATATACAAGAGCACGATTTCCGCTCATTAAAATGACACAACATGGAAACCAAGTTTCCTTGGCATCTATTAATAGGCAAGGCAGACTGACTGAGCTCAGAATAGGATTGCACTAAGCGTCATCGACTGCCATATTTGATGAAATGTGCACGCGTTTAAGGCTATCATTGGCTAAGAGCTGTGCGCAGCACGTACACATATGCACTTTTGCATTGTTTATCATCAGATATGGCGGTTGATGACGCTTTATAGTGCAATCCATCTATACATTGTAGGTGAGCAATGAAGACGGTCAAAGCACACTGACCGAAACATCGAGCAGTACAACCCTGCTCTTCTCATCAGAGCCTCCACTACTCACAAAAGAGATTTTACATGCTGTCACCGCAGACCTTACTTTCTATTTTTCTTCCTCCATGCTTTACTATATAGGTGAGTAAAGTGCCATCATCATGTACATGTTTACCCTATCCCATCAAGTATATTAGAAGCACTGGAGGGAACTTCACCATTCAGCAGTACCAGCTCAGTCTCTAGAGGATTACAGACTTAATCCTATTTGCGTCTTGATCGGATTAAACCATCTTCACCTTCCTTACCGCAGGAAACCTTCCTAACCGGAGGAAGGAATAGTCACGTCGTCCGCGATAGAAAAAATAAACGTCCACGCATGAAATCTGTTATATCAACACAAACCGATCAGGGTGAAATAGCTGAATTATCGATCGGTTGAACAACGCTGGGTGGTTTACCCGCCTTGTGAGACAAACTTAATTTAACGGTGAGGTGTTAAAGCCTGTTTGTAAAACGTCTGTGTCTCAACCCCTTGGTTATCAAATGGCCTGTTAAACAAGTCAAATTCAGTTACTCTTGTTTTTTTTTTAATGTGAGTTATACTTAATTTGCTGTGATTAATCTTCCGACTGTCTCATTGTGGTTTTTGAATGTCATAAAAACTATATGCCACCCGGTGCTCTACATGATACACAGTCAACCCTCCTACTGTCTGACTAATCAATATCATCCTATGTGGTTTTTGAATGACAGATAAACTGTGCCAGCCAATACTCTACATAGTACACGGTCAACCCTCCCACTGTCTGACCATCCAATATCATCCATTGTGGTTTTTAAATGACAGGTAAACTGTGCCAGCCTGCGATATGAGATTGCACTCTACACAGTAAACAGTCAACCCTCCTACTGTCTGACCAACCATTTTCATCCATTGTGGTGTTTAAATGACAGGTACATGTACATGTAAACTGTGCCAGCCTGTGATATGAATGCACTATACACAGTACACAGTCAACCCTCCTACATGTACTGTCTGACCATCCAATATCATCTACTGTGGTTTTGAATGATGGAGTAATGATATCAGTCTACACTATGATATCATGTGGTAAATGTACTCTACACAGTGCACATTCAACCCTCCTACTGTCTGACCATCCAATATCATCAACTGCGATTTTTGAATGACAGATAACCTTTGACAGCCTGCAATATGATATCATGTGCTGCACAGTGCACTGTCAACCCTTCCTACTGTCCTACTGTCCAACCATGTAATATCATATCCACTGCAGTTTTTGAATGACAGGTAAACTTTGACAGCCTGCAAAGTGATACCACAAGTGCTGAATGCATTCTACACAGTACACAGTCAACCCTCCTACTGACTAACTATTCAATATCATCCACTGTGGTTTTGATTTAACAGATAAACGTTGTATGAAACCATGTGGTACATGCACTCTACATAGTACACAGTCAAACCTCCTACTGTCCGAGTATTCAATATCATCCACTGGGGTTCTGAACAATTGATAAATGATGGAAGCCTGCAATATGGCATCACACAGTACAAACAATAGCTCTATGCCACCCTACACAAACTGGGTTGATAAATGGTTTCAAATGGTTAGTCAATAAACAGGGAGCATGTGAAATTGTGACACTCATTTTTTATGAATAGCACCTTGTAACGGTTGATAAGGATCTATGGTGCAAACTTAATGCAACCATAGAGTAAGGATGCAACCAAACATGCCAGAAACACTGGGGTGACACCCCTTCTCTCAATGATAAGTGTACTGGAGTAGATTTCACAAACAGTTAAGATGAGTCTTATCTCGAGTAAGGACGAAATACGTCTAGCCTTAATTTTGTAATATCTCCTAGGACTGTAGTCCCAACTCTTTGTGGAATCGACCACGTTCCTTTACATAAATATTACACAAAACTTTATTACCTGTGGCTTTTTGTTTACCCATCTGAAGGACAAAGCAATGATGGTTAAGTGTCCCTCAAAGACACAAGTGATCAGAGCTCTGAGCACCTTGCACTGGTTGCTATATATGTAGGATTCGAACTGCCTCATAGCTACCGAGCAACCTTGGTGGTCTATAGACATCTTCTCTAGATTGGAAAAGGTCATAGGTTCGAATCCCACCTGACTAATGTGTCTGGGGATTTGCTTTTCCACAGGACTCTGGAATGTACATGTACACAGTGCTTAACACACATCAGTGTATGTGTAGCACACATTTGCAGTAGCTTGAAAAAGTACCATGCATCTATATCATACTTAGCATACTTATCAAGAATACAACTACATCATATTCTATGGGCACAGTAGATTCATTCTTCAACCTTCACATTGCCTTGTTTATTCTATCCCAAAGAATAGGCCTACCTATTTTCGGAGGGAATACCTTGAGGTATGTGTTTCATTTCAGAACGTGTGTCAAGAAAATGGCTTCTTCAAGGTTGTGAAATTTCTGGCCGTTCATGCTTCGTTTGTCAATGTCTCACATTTCCTGGTATCTGTGAAGGTTATAGTCAGAGTGGTTGATGTTTTTGCCGCTGATAAAAGCATACATGTCAATGATGCAAGCTACTGGTAAGTACTTGCCAAAGTAGAGGTGAACACACAGGTTTGTAGTGTAGTCTACAACTCCAATACAATCTTACTGGTAATGAAACCAAGGAATCCCAATAAGTGACTCACACTTTTACCAATAGGCTTAAAAGCATTGGACACCTTTGATAATTGTCAAACACCAGTATTCTCACTTGGTGTATCCCAACATAATATGTATAAAATAAAAAATCTGTGAAATTTTTGACTCAATTTGTCATCGAATTGCATGAGAATAATGAAAGAAAAACAATGCTGTTTCACAAATTTGTGTGCTTTAGATGCATAGTAACAGGTTTCTTGCAGGCCAGCCGTCGGTTTCACAAAGAGTTAGGACTCGTCTTATCTCGAGTTAGGACGAGTTAACTTAGGATTAATCTTAAGGTCTGCATGCTACAGTGCAGGGTTGGGACTCGTCCTAAGTCCTAAGATTAGTCTTAAGTTAGGAAGAGTTTTGTGAAATCAACGGATGAAGTCTTTTAATATTTGAGTGAGAAATTACCTTTTTCTCAAAAACTACGTTACTTCAGAGGGAGCTGTTTCTCACAATGTTTTTTAATATCAACAGCTCTCCATTGCCTGTTACCAAGTAGGTTTTTATGCTATCAATTATTTTGAGTCATTACCAATAGTGTCCAGTGCCTTTAAAGATACCTGTGTAGAGAAGACGATGAAGAAATGCTCAGTTTTAGAAGTGGGAGTAAAACCTCAAATAGGGTAAACCCCAAGCAATCGGGTGGGGACTGAAAACTCAATTTACAGGCAAGGCGCTGATTCAAGGTGGGATTTGAACCGGGGGCCACAGAGGTGAAAGGCAGATAATAAAGATACCACTCAGCACACCCGATCCCCTGTTACAGTGTGTGTTGTACACATCCTAGTATTTTCCTTGTTATGTTTTGCTAATAAAACGTCATTAACTGTTTTTCCTAGAAATGATTTGACGCACTTACTCAAACTCATCAATTTCTGGCTTCAGAAAAAGACATTTTCTGTCTAAATTGATGACAACGGTGCAGCTTATAGGCAGTGGACACTATTGGTCATTACTCAAAATAATTATTAGCATAAAGCCTTACTTGGTAACGAGTAATGGGGAGAGGTTGGTAGTATAAAACATTGTGAGAAACGGCTCCCTCTGAGGTGACATAGTTTTCGAGAAAGAAGTAATTTTCCACGAATTTGATTTCAAGACCTCAGATTTAGAATTTGAGGTTTTGAAATCAAGCATCTGAAAGCACACAACTTCATGTGACAAGGCTGTTTTTTCTCTCATTATAATCTCACAACTTTGATGATCGATTGGGCTCAAATTTTCACAGGTTTGTTATTTTATGCATATGTTGAGATACAGTGAGAAGACTGGTCTTTGACAATTACCAATAGTGTCCACTGTCTTTAACTGTATTTCCTACTAGAAATGACTTGACGCACTTCCTCAAACTCATCAATTTCTGGCTTCAGAAAAAGACAATTGTTTTTTTTCTAAATTGATGATGACGGCACAGCTTAAACATAAATGGAAGAATTGTTCATCTATGAATTGAACAACCTGGTGGGATTATTTCAGTCTACACAACACATCACCAAAAGTGATTGCAGAAACTAAATTGGATTTTGCTTTATACAATCTATCTAATAAACCAAGCGTGGTAAAAAAAGAGGATCTCATAAAGATGTATGTCCAAATCCAAGAAAATACAGATCTATTGAATAACCGAATACACACTGATCCCTCTCAATATTGATTAAGCACGTTTCACAAAATAGTTTCCAATCTCAAACAATCACAACTCGAGGAAGGAATAGAAAGAAAGATGGAAAACATAGAAAGAAAGAAAAAAACACACGCAAAAGAAACCAAGCCTGACGTTCAAAATCTCAGCATTTCTGCTTCAGGAAATTACCAGTTCCGCCTCTCTCCCTTTTAAGTTTTCTTCCAGAATGCATTTCCAAGACCTTTAACCCATGGGGAAAGAAAAAACCCCACTCCGCCCGACAGCCAAGCTTTAACAAAATTGAATTACTTAAGGGTTCCACTCATTGAATGGATTGGCACATAAAATTTTGCTGCTCCAGCAAGTAGTTGTATACTTTACCAGGGAATTAAAAGGTTTTGTCTTCCAGTGTCCGTAGAGTAATATCGCGCTTCAAGGTTTGTATTATAAGATATTGTAGTCGGGAGTTCTTTAAGAACATGAAACACGTACATATCCTTAGGCCTGTGTCAACAGTACAAGAAAGGCTGCAGAATGGAGTGTGAGGCTTTTGCCAACCCTTTCTCATAATAAGTGGAGATTTTTTTTTTACCCTCCTACTTTTGTATGGTTAGGACTTGAGAGAAAAGAGTCTGCAAATATCACCTGCGTTGTTCTATTTTTTTTATTATTATTTTTTCCCAATTAAAGTGTGACTACTGTCTCAATTGACGATAGACGTCTAAAGCTGCAACAGATATGACATTTTCTTTAATACAAATAGTAATTATGTGTCTGTGAGAAATGCCAACTGGATACAAATTTGTATCAGAAATTTCATCAGATCTACAATAATTCAATAAGTGAATTTGTACTGAGGTTGAGTTGTAATATTGTAAGTTTAAAAAACAAATAATTAAACAGTGTTAAAAGGTGTAGTTGCTCCCGCTTCATGATGTTTTTAAAAGCAGGTATTGACAACAAATTTGGTTAATTCAACCTCCCCCGAATGGACACCTCCAATGGAGGATGGATGAGTGGCAAAACAAAAACAGTACCCTTCTGACATGGTCACATTGCATATTTTATTAAATCTTCACCCACGCAATTTCTCCTCAAGTCCAACTAAAATGTGCCAACAAAACACTAAAGTGCTATTCACACGACAACAATAAACAGGGGTTCATAGCTTAATTTTAGCATGGTTGTAAACTGTAGAAATATTTCACAAGATTTTCAAAAGAACTTGGACAGTAGACAAAAATTGTTATCTTTTCACATGAGCTACATTTTGTAAAATTTTACAACCATGCTACAATTTAGCAAAGGACCCTTGCTAAATTGCTCTCATGTGAAAGGGGCTTTAGAAGATAAAAGTTCATTAAAGCGATGGGCGCCTTTTTGGGTAATTGTCAAAGACCAGTATTCGCTCTTGGTGTATCCCAACATATGTATAAAATAACAAACCTGTGAAAATTTGAGCTCAATTGGTCGTCAAAGTTGCAAGAGAATGAAGAAAGAAAAAAATCCTTGTTGCATACATTGTTTGTTTTCAGATGCCTAAAAAGGCTTCAAGGCCTGAAGTATTTTAATATTTGAGTGAGAAAATAACTCTTTCTCAAAAACTACTTCAGAGGGAGCTGTTTCTCGCAATGTTTTATACTATCAACAGCTCTCCATTGCTCATTACCAAGTAAGGTTTTATGCTCACAATTATTTTGAGTAATTACCAATAGTGTCCAGTGCCTTTAAAAATACAAACATACAATCACAAACAGGATGGGGACCTCGGAAATTACTTTTTTTGTGATCAGAAGAAGAAGAAACGAAAAGAGCGGGAAGAATTTGTGATAGTACGAAAAGTCGATCCAGGTGCAGATAACATTAATCCAATTGGATTCCTGTGTTCACCTTGTTACCTTACATCAGTCAGCTTATTTGAGCAGACAACATTGCCTTGACTAGTCTACACAGGGTTACCATGGTTTTCCAATTTTAATAATACAAAAAAATGCATTACAAAAAGGCAATAATGAAATAAAGCTTGACTCCCCCTCCCTCTAGTCAACAAATTCATAGAACTGCTTTTAAAGCCTCAAAGTAACTAAGCACAAACAATTTTGCTTGACCAGAATGAGGTTAGCAGACAGGGTGTCATGTTGCATGTAGCATTTGTGACTTGCTCAGCAGAAATTTGATGAGGACTATTTTCTGCTTTTAAGCAGCTCTACGCGTTGGCCCCCAGGGTCTTGTGGATTGAGATTGTGCAGACGACTCAGAGACTCTTACCAGCAGAGGGCGCTGTTTACTCTGAACACACAAACAGTTTGGCATTAATACATTTAAGACGTTAAAAGACTTGGTTCACCAATGAAAAGATACTGAACACTCAACCATCAGCACACTTTCCCCTGCTCACAACTGGACTTTTACCTCTGTTGCTCGCCATTACAAATTGAAACTCTTTGACAATTTTCAATAAATCTCTTAAAACTTATCAGTATCAAATGTAATATGTTGTAGTATAGTTCCATTGGTTTGCTCACGAGATAGCTCTTTGATCTTGTCAAAAAGGGGCTTTATAAATGCTCTGGTGTATGTACGTATGTAAGATAAAGTATCAACAGGATATTTCTTGACTGTTTGTTGGAAATATCTCTCCAACATGGGCCCAATTTCATAGAGCTGCTTAAGCACAAAATTCTGCTTAAACAAAAAAATCCATGCTTAGTAAAATCAGAATACTGGCCAAGACTCCACTCAATTGTTATGCTAAGTAAACAATAGCTCAATACCAGTCACAAGCAATGTATATGGCAATGTATATGGCCAGTAACATGTGTAAAATAAGCAAGCTATTTTCGTGCTTAACCAATTTTTTTGCTTAAGCAGCTCTATGAAATTGGCCCCTGGTGCTCATACATAAAGTAGTTCAATATTGCTTATTTTGTGATGACAATTCTGCAACCTTGAGGCAGTTTGTTTTCATCATGGAAAATTCAGTAATAATTTTCTTAAAGGTAGTATGGGGACAAACATCTACAACCCCTTTTCCAAAAACAGGAATTGGATTTCAACGTTGTGTTGACTTCATTATGAGCTGAATAACACATGATACAAAAAATAATAACCAGAAATCCGAATTCCCTTTGCATCCTCACGTTCCTGTCTGCTTATCAGCCAGGGAAAAAAAAACATGAAAGAAATTGATTTGAAATGTCCTTTAGAATTTTAGAGTGGCTCGATTGATGAATTAGGTCGAATCAATGGCTCAGCTTGGGGACCGTTCACAACGACTGGGGCGTGTCTTTGTTGATTTGAATAATTACAATCAATTAGGATAACAGTACTGTATGGAAATACACATAGAGAGTCTGCCTTGCCTTTGGGCAGGAGTCAGGTCGGCAAGACTGCATTCTGACTGTCAACTAAGAACCTAAGAATGGCAAGAGATTAGTTTAATTGCAAATACATCTTTTGTTTGAATTCTCTATTTGTATGGTCGTTACTTATAATTTTCGTTCATTTTAAAATAATTTTGGGTGGCTTAATTATGGCAGTTGCATATATTTTTTAAAGTGCCTTGAGCGGCTTTTATCGGCAAAGAGTTCCAAAAAGTGCAGTACATGGAAAAAGCTGTTGGAATGGCTTGGTGTTTATTTCCCCTTAGGGAGTTTGCCTAGTTCCCTAGTCAAGAAGATCATCTAAACAAATAAACACACAAATAAAGAAACAAACTCTACAACAAGATCCCAGTCGAGGCCACAGGTTGCTTGAAAGCTACCCGTTTCTTCATACCAAGAACAGTAAATAAAAGTACAGCGGTAAACATAATAATATCGTTGACCTACATCACTCAATTCCTTGCAGCTAATGTCATCAACAATTTTGTTTTTATCAGTCATCTACATGTAACTTACTTCCTGAACAAGATGTAGTCTTAGTCACAGCTCCAGGAAATTGTGTTTTTTGTGGGACGTATTGATACGTCAAAGTGCACACACACCATTTTGTTCAATATACCATAGCGTAAGGACAATCTCTGTCCTTACTCTATGAATATACATTCACCAGTGTGAATGGCAACAGAAATGAAACTTGCAATTACCCAAAACAGAGGAAACTGCCTTGCAACTGCCTTGCCAGTTCCCTGGACACCAAATATTTGTACAGTGCTTTTCAGTTGTCACTCTTCAACAGCAAAAACAAAAATCAAATCAAAGATCAGCAGATCGCTTGGAAGTTGCAGGCCTGTGGCTAGAAAGACTCCACAACACCAGTTTTTGTTCGCTAACCTTTCTTGCAAGTCTGTGAAACTGTTTCTGCCTAGGTAAGCGGAAAATCGTGGTTTCCGGTTAAGCAGCTCTATGGTATTGGCCCCTGGATATGAAAACCACATAAGATGTAACATTTTTGATGTTCAACAGACTCTGTCTACTACAACAACCCTCAAAACACTACAAACTTGGGGCACAGTATACAGTTGAAGCATGTGTTTTTCAACCTCGTACAATGAAGTCGCTTCGTTTTCGGATTTATTGCGTGCGTTGTTTGAAATTGAAAAACCATGTTACGACCCCAGGGTATACTGTTTACCAAGTTCTGCAGTGCCAATATTATGCAGTTCATCATCCCAACATGTGATTTAAAGCGTGTGTGCTAGCGTATAGAGCCTTGCAAGGCTGGAAGAGCTTTAGCTTCAGGCATTTGGATGTAATGCCTCAAGGCCAAACTGCGAAAGGAATCAACATCCTTTCTTCCATAAACATCATTCTATGATCTAGTGAAGCATTGAGGTGGGTTTTACATTTCCAATCCCAGTAGTAGCACAGTGAAAGTTCACCAATCATTTGTAGAGATGTGATTGTGGATGGTTAGAAGATTCTCAGAATCTATCTTCAATCCTGAGACCAATTTCATAGCGCTGCTTAAAGACACTGGACACCTTCAGTAATTATCAAAGACCAGTCTTCTCACTTGGTGTATCTCAACATATGTATAAAATAACAAACCTGTGAAAATTTGAACACAGTCAGAGTCAGGTATTTTGTTGTTCAATAGAAAAACACAAGACCGCGAGACTTGTCCGGTCTTGAGTTAACTGGCCTGATACTAAAAAACACTGGTCTCGAGCCAGTGGTCAAGTATAAATTTGAGTCCAGTGCTAACAAAACGTTGGTATTCAGGGAATACAACTCAAGATAAGAAACGTGTGATCGCTCATGTTCTTGAACTCTGCGCTTTGATATCAATGTCTAAAACTCTAACTGAATCAAGTCATAACCAAGGAGTTAAAAACATTTACAAATATAAAGAACTTAATCTAATTACCCACTGAAAGGAACTCCTTGAAACCCACTCTACAAGCCTTTTCATTTTCAACTCCGACCTCCCCAGAGAAAAATCCCCATCAAATTATGATTTTGCCTCTAACAAAAGACACATTAGGACCATTACTACACAAAGACACATTCTTACTACTGTCAGGTACATAGTGGTAAATTGGAACGAGGCATGACAGCTCTACGGGCAGGAACGGAAAATTATTTCTACGAGTCAAACACAATTTCTCGTAAGACTTTTGATTGTACGGAGTTGAGATTTAATTATAACCAGGCGCCATTTGAAACCCGTCTATCACAAACGTTCAATAAATGTCAAATAATAGAACTGAATTGAAAAAAAAAAAACTCACAGAAAACATAGAATGGAGTTGAAACATCCTTTTTTCTTAAACTGAGCTTTTAATGCGACATCGAGTGGTGTGCCGTGGCCGTGCGGTCAAGCACACTGGCATTTCTGATTATCAGGGTTCGGGTCCAAGTCTTGACACTTGTGTCACAAAGCAGGACACTTTACCATTATTGCTTCAGCCTTGGAATGGTAAAGTGAGAAGCCATATGTCCAATATGTGTTGTGTAATGCGCATAAAAGAACCAAGTACACTTATCGCTAAGAGAAGGGGTTCGCCCAGGTTTTCTCTTTGGCAGGGATGGCCGCATTCAGTAAACTGTTTCAATGTGCTACATGTATAAATACACTTTGGATGCCCTTCAGATGTGAAAAATGCTATAAGAACTGCATATTATTTATTATAAATAACTGTTTACTGACAATTTCAGTTCAACCATTCACCCAGATTTCACAGAAATTGTATTTATTATCTCTTTTCCCTGGTCTAAGCCACTGCTGCCTCTTCAAACTATTCAGAAAAACTTTTCCAATAGGAGTGCCCTTTGCACAATGAAAATGGTACCCAATAGCTTTTGCAAAGATGAATACAAGCCCACTGTACATTATATCTGTGATCAACATAGAAATAGAACCTGGGGAACGCTGAGTGCGCCATGGTGCATTCAACTTCTTTGTGAGACCATTTTTCACCAATGAAAACACGTAGAAGCGGTCTATATGCAATGCCATCTTGCCATACATGCGTGTCACGTGATGCTGATTTTGCCAAACACGCGATGATGCGATGATCTTTTTGCCTACGTGCATATTGCGCCGTATGGATACACCGCGTCCACAGACGACACAGAGGGTGGCCGAGCTCAGCGTTCTCTTGGTTATATTTCTATGGTGATTGATCAATCATTTCAGTATTGCCAATAATCCACTGGGGTTGACTCTGACTGTACTGGTATTTCATTCCATCTGTTCTTTACATGCCTCCTAGTAGATTCCTCAAATAGTTCCATCTATTAAAGGATCATCTGGTTGAATCCCAACCCCCCCCCTTTAATCTTATGACTCTAATTCCACTCCTGGGAAACACTTAAGAGTAGTCATTATTAAGCAATCAAATTTATCACCAATGAATTCCACCAATGAAGGTCTGCAGTTAAACTCGATAAAGCAACATTTGGTTTGACTTAAAGTTTCATGGCAACACCTCTTTCACAAAGTTCAAATTTACGGAGATCGCCAATTTAGGGCTAGATAGCTCAGCTGGTAGAGTGCTGGGGTGGATAGTTAATCGGGAGGTCGCCGGTTCAAGTCCTGCTAAAGTAAAACTTTCCTTTTTTTCAACCCAAAAGGGTCTACATACTGTTCCTTTATAATATAAAGAAAAATGTAAAATTTTAGGTGGTTTGCCTACTAGGCACAAAAGTCGTATTCTTTCCTATTTCATGGAGTGACAATCTTATTAAAACAATTAATTACTCATTCATAACAGATCCATTGACGAAAAGCAACGCCAGATGTGCATAATTTAAAATATCCGCTTGCACAGGCTGTTAAAAATGTTCCTGTTCAACCTAAAGATAAAACATTTTCCAAAACAGTGACATCAAAATTAACTCCAAATGTGACATTCTGGCTGTGGGAACACAAGCATCTCTTTGAAGAAAAACCCTGACAAAGTGGTTGCAGTTGCCGCTGCCAAATTGTTTTTGACTGTTCATTTCGCTCATCCGTGAGACTCCGGTAAGGCTGTCCAGCTTCGGACACTGTTTAAGATTAGTCCAACCCCTGTACTTCTTCCTAGAATGTCTATATAGAGAGAGCAGCTGTTTGATGAATTTAGAAACGCTATGACTACCCAGTAATGGCTGGGATTTACTTGTAAACTTATTAATTAGAACGATTGAATGTGACATATTAAGTGTTTGGATTCTATAAGTCAATGAAACCGAAGTCTTTACTGAAAGCAAATTTCAGAGAATTGTGTAGTGCAGTTGTTTATTGGGGAAGTTGGAATTTAATAAGCTTTCAAATTGAATTCTTAAAAGACATTAATTGTTGTACAAATGTCACAAAATGCCTAGACGTTGCTAATATTGTTCATATCTTTACTTAAATTTTGTCAATCAGAAGTAACACCCAAAAAAACACCTTAGTTTTGAAATTGGGATATAATGTTAACTTACTTTATTGGAAAATTTCCTATCCAGATTTGACCTTTACTATGTCCTCTTTATGTGGAATGGATATAGGTCAAACCTTGAACTATCACTAAAAGAAAAGATGTATCTCAATTGTCAGTACACTCTAATGCCACTCAACAAAGAATTGAAAGTTTTAAAACAGACTCATACTTAAAGGCAACAATTGAACACCATTTCTATTATAAATACTACACATACATGTAAAGATAGGCCTATTAGTATGACACAAGACAGTGGGGCTTGTTCAGTTTTGAATTCAGTGGCCCGGTGCCAACATCCCTGCAGCCGTGCATGCTTTGTTTTTGAAAGGGCAAAAGCACCAAGGCATTTTCTCCTTTGGAAAGGGCACCCTATGAGGAAATTGTAAATTTCTACTGGAGCATTTCAAGGGCACCAAGGCAATGACCAAGGTGCATGTAGGCAATCGCCTTCATTGCCTCCGCGAAGTATCAGGCCTGTACTGACACCAGGGCCCAATTTCATAGAGCTGCTAAGCATAAAAAATTTGCTTAGCATGAAATTTCTTCCTTGATAAAAACAGGATTACCAACCAAATTTCCACTTGATTTTCAAGATAAACAAACAACAGCTGAATACCAGTAACAAGAAATATGCAACAAATGGAAATATTGTTAGTAATCCTGTTTGTATCGAGGAAGAAATTTCATGCTAATCAGATTTTTGTGCTTAGCAGCTATATGAAATTGGGCCCAGGTCAGCAGTCCAGTGTACAAATTCTAGCCCTGGGCTCAGTAAAGGGTATAAATGGAGAACATATTTGACACATCATGGGTTGAGGATGAAGGGGGGAAAGAGATGGGGAAAAGGGGAGGGGCCACAGCTGGTTGGAATATTCTACATTAGGATCAATAACCTTCTTTGACATATTGGCACTAAAAGAGTTCTGCAGTCTTTTGAAGCAGTCAACCTATTTTGGTCAGGTAGTTATTTATATATTCCCATGAATACCTGTTATATTGCTATAAATGTTCAAGTACAAAGATGCTATTCATTCTGGATGGAAAGAAGATCGACATGCCATCAAGAGCAGAAGTGTCACATTTCTTGAAACCTGAGAACTAATTGGCCAAATATCATAGCTGCTTAAGCTCCTTTCACACGAGAGAAATTTAGCAAGGGTCCCTCGCTAAATTATAGCATGGTTGTAAAATTTTACAAAATGTACCTCGTGTGAGACATCAATTTAATGTACCAGCAATTAGGTGTGGTCTCATGCATTTAGTGCTATAGTAGTCCAGGGGTCGATTTCACAAAGAGTTGGGACTAGTCCTAGGAGATATTAAAAACGTATGGCTAGTCCTAAGTTAGGACGAGTTACTTGTCTTATACTTGATATAAGACTAGTCTTTACTCTTTGTGAAATCCACCCCTGAACACAAAACCAGGGGTGAGAGTCACTGCTGACAACCACAAATCTGAAACTGGGTTTGTTCACCAGATCAGACTTATCAAATTCTTAAAAGTCTGAAGTTTCTCATCCCTGCAGAAACCTGCAGAAACCTTTCTGAGTCATTCAAAAGGTTGTCAATGCGATCACTGCTCTGCTTCAATACATTAGAGCAGTCAGTCCAACCAATTCTCATCATTCGCGTTGGGTAAGCATGAGATTTTCATTGATAAGAAGAAACACAGACAAAACAACTCAGAAAGCAACATTGTTGGGCAAACATACTCTCAGTGATTCTCACATCTAATGTACACAGAAAAACCATCCCTTGGTCATATTGCATTGCAATGGACTCAATTGAGAAGCAAGAAGGGGGGGGGGGGGGTGATGGAATAATAATGAAGGAATGAAAGTCCACACTAGGTCAGCAGCAAAAAGGGCAACCACCTCAAACTTGATCAGTAAAAAAAAAATGAAATAAATATGACATTTTATTCCGGTGTTGAGATTAATCCAAGATGCTGCTTAATCGTTAGCGAGAGGGAAATATGGAGGATTTACGACAGGACATCTGAATCCACACTGCACACCTGCGTCCTTCTACTAGCCCCCCCCCCCTACTCCCAGGTATCGCTATGTCTGACAGATCGAATCATACAGGAAATTCAACTGACAATACTGATCAGCTCTCAAGTAGACAAACAAAAATATATTTATTGGTCTCAGATGAAGCAGATTATTATGAGTCTGGATGGGAGGTACAAGGAAAGTGCAGTCACATTGGAAGTGCACTGGCCACAAGACTCACGGATTGTTGTGCGAGGACGATTCTAACTCGGGTTACGCTGACTGAATGTATCGGAAATCAAGATTTATGAAGGGTTTGTGAATTTTCAAAAAATGGAGGCTGATTTTAAAGTACTGCTACAACCCAGGCTGTATAGTAAAATCTTATCTGTGGTTAAACGGAAAGTTGAATGGCTTCTTCTGCCAGTGCTAGGACCCTTTAGCAGTATCAACTATTTTCTCCAGAATTATTGTTTAGCCTGTTAGTTTTACATCATGGTCGTGGTAAGTTGACAGGGTGGGCAGTTTACAGGGGTTTCCCTTAACTTTTTTTTTCCGGTCCCGATCACGGCAAAATTAAATTTAGCAAGTATCTAGAATTGTCAAACTTACTAGTTTAAAAGCTTTAGTAAAAGTTTTTGTGGGATTTTGCCACTGAACCCTCATTTATATGTGAAAAGGAATAATTATTTGACTCGCCTGGCGGGCTACTGAGAAAGGGTTTTAACTCGCCCGCCGCTATTTTCACTCGCATTTGGCGACCGGGCGACCGCTAATTTCGAACCCTGCTGTTAACCTTGCGTCCCAATTGGATTTTAGTTTGTCGTACTACAGAAAAGTTGCAGTACTTTAAATCAAAGAGTTGCCCATAGTTATAAAAGCCCTTGCCCTTCCTGGTAATACTGGACCTTGCCCTCAAATGAGGTTATTATTACTTCCTGCTGAAATCCTCACATCCGATGCCACACCTGTGTTTCTCAACTCAAGAGTGCTAAAATACACACATGTATGAATATCGACATGATGCAAATGTAGACAATAACAACATCCAGAATTCACACAATAGGATGGGACGATCAGAGCAATGATCATGTGAACCATCAGTGCAATGACCATGTGGTTTAAAGGCACTGGACGACATGTTTGCTAATTGTCAAAGACCAGTATTCTCTCTTGGTGTATCCAAACTTACATCAAAATTACAAACCTGTGAACATTTGGGCTCAATTGGTTATCGAAGTTGCTAGAGAATTATGAAAGAAAGAAAAAAAACAACCTTGTTTCGAGCACACGATTCAAATTTTGTACTGATTTCATTTTCAGCAATCAAAGTATAGGCTGTTCAATAATTAAAAATATTCGAGTTAAAATATTATTGAAGATTCATATTTTAACTCAAGAGAGTTGGCATTGAATGTACCCTTTGTAATCAGTTGAGTTTCTGGACTGGATATTCAATCAATTCTATTTCCGATGCAAACCAAATCCCATCGTTTATAAACCTTTAAACTTGCAAAGCTTTGAATAATACAAACTCATCCCCTCAGCACTAGCAGCAGCTGTCAGCTGGCGTAGGACATAGATCTAAATAAATTACAGCGTTGGCGTCATGCTGGCTTCCATTTGCGAACATAAAAACGTGACATGCGTCAATTTGTTCATTTTGATCTTTCCTCAGTGATAATTGCAAAAGAATTGTTTTTATGTGAGTTTACAGATAACTTCCACGTTCTTAGGTCTGAGTTCAAATAGTTAAGGTGCCCTCAACTACATGTAAAAGCTGTTCTTGTTTGTGATTTGATGCATCAAAAGTGTTCTAATAATAATAATAATAATAGTAGTAATAACATGCATTAATATAGCGCTTAATACAAGGTTTCTAAGCGCTGAACAGGAAGTGTATGATAACAAAAGAAAGACAATTAAAAGTGGGATGAAATAGCAGAAACTGAACAGACTAGATGGATTTAAGTAAGTGTGTTTTTAGAGCAGTTTTAAATGAGTCCAGTGAAGATGAGGCACGGATATGAACGGGAAGATTGTTCCAAAGAGTGGGAGTGGCGATTGAGAAGGATCGGTTTCCATAGCGAGTGCGGGGGATAGGACCAGAGTTGAATTCCAGGTGGGCGGTAGAAGATGATCGGAGAACACGAGTTGTAGGTTGCTTTTTGGGAATAAGTAATTCTACTCACTACACTTGTGTGTAGGGAATAACGCTTGAGATAAAGTAAAGACAATGGAGTTAACAATGGTAACAATGATAATTGGTAAAATTATGTCATATTGATTGGCATCTTCGTTTTTCACGGACAGCTGAACAATCCAATTTGTTCCTTTATGCTCCATGGGAAATGATAGTAAATAGTTTACTCTTCATTGTTGGTTTACTGTTTGCTTGCAACAGCTGTATCAAAACAGATGGGGAAATTGTTTACATGATCAATACACGAACACAAATAAATAATGTTGGTTATTTGTATACAAGAATGTGATGAGAAATGGGATCTTCATGCTGAAGAGACATTTTGTAACGTAATAAGGGATGAAAATTGATGAAAGTAAACATTCATAGAAAATGGCTTGCTGGCCTTATATTGTAGACCCAGAACCTTCCAGATGGTACAATTCATGAGGTTTACAGAGAGAAATACAACTCTACAGGTTGGGACACAATGTGGACTATTTCTTTCTCCCTTTTTGGTGATTGCTTTACTTCTTTCAAGAAAAGTTAAAAGGATAAAGGAGACTAAATCTGTAACAAGAAAAAGCATGGCTCTATCACCCTCCAATCTGGTCTTGCTACGAGTTAATGAAAAAGGGCAACCCCTGCACCTATTCAAGAAATCATTCCAGCTATAGTTAGTTTAAATAAGGGAATAAAAGGGTAGCGACGAGTTCTTACACAGCCGTTTAAAGCCGGCAGGGTTGAATTGCCGTGTGATAAAGCGCACGGCAACGACCCTGCAAGGTTTTAAACGGACGTTTAAGAACGAGTCACAACTCTTTTATTCTCATTCATAAATGGCCTTTTGTTGAAAAACGTTTTTAAAAACCCAATAACAGACACTTGGACAGTTGAAAATTTGAGGTTTGAAATATTTTTTTCAAAAACTTTGTGAAGAGTCTATTGCGCGTGGGTTGTATGTACGCGCGCGCGCTTATAAATAGATTACACGCGCGCGCTTAGTAGATTACGCGCTGTTACTAATAGCATAGAGTAAGGAAACTCTATGCTAATAGCTATGAATTGTGTTCCACTTGATAATCTTGCATGCCTGACACGCGGAAGCCAGCCGGTTATAAACACTGGTCATTATCAACCGTTTAAACACACCCACGTGATGCGCTCTCCACCAATAGGAGTAGAGAAACTGTCTGGGGTATTTATGAATCAACATTTCAATCAAACATCTTCCAGACTGCCAGACTGTTGCCTTTGAATGTTAACAATCAACACGCAAGATGTACATTATTTTATGGTAGATCAATCTTGATAAACACACAAAGTTCAGACACTTGAACAGCTACCTGAGCGGAATGTTTTCAAAAAAATGGTATTTTTACTTGTTTATAATGCACTTGTTCACCATTTCAATGTTATTTTGATATGTGTACACTTCTGAACTTTTCGTAATTATCGATTAAAAAATCAGGCCCCTACCTAAAACTAAAAACACTTCTGCCGTTGAGAGCGGGCGTCAAAGGACAATGCCGCTGACGTCATTTGTGGGAGTTTGCTTTGTTACGCATCCACGCTGCAACAAAGCGGCTTTATCTACTTATGAGGTTTTGAGAGTGATTACGTAACGGGGCTTTTCGCAAATCTCGCAGAAAAGCTCTGGACAAGGGCATACAAAATGATTGTTTTTTACACAATTGAAACCTATTTATAATCATATGACTCGATTTCATATTCATCGAAAACATTTTAAGTGGAATTCAGCAAAGTTCACGACTTTACATTTTCGTTTAAGCAGGTCTTTAAAGTTAAGACCAAATGAGTTAAAACTGCTTAAAACCGTCTTTAGCACTGTGTCTGAATGACCTCACCCATGTAGGCTAGTAAGTTTAAGTCGGTCAAGTACAGGTAGAAACCATTGTCCATGAAGGATGAGCATATACCCAGAAAGGAAATGACGGAATACAGATAGTGTTCAGTCCGGGTTTGTTATGAGTCAGGCCCAGTTTGGGAAATAATTTAGTGAATAATATGTTTATTTATGATTGCTTTGCTTTTGTGTGTTTTTAACAGCTTTTTTGTATATTTTTTATAAGGATTTCATATTGTAAAGTGCTATAATCATGCCTCTTTTGGAATAGCGCTAAAATAAGCACCGTTTATTAATATTATTATTCATTAGTAAATAATTCCACATAAATGAGTCTTACTGACAGATTACTAATCGGTAATCCTTGACATACTAATCAAAGTGTTGGACTTGGACTCTGTGCTTTGGTGGAGGTGAAGGTTTTGTTCATCTTCACAGATGGTTCTAAAATCAAGAGGAGATCCTTGACACCTTGTAGTCCAACCTTTACAAGGATGGACTGCTGTAGTAGGATTTCTAAGTACCTAGGATTTTCTTTTGGAAGCATCCTGGTAAACATGTAGGGGTCGTTCACAGTTATCAACATTTTCACTGGCGTACAGACAGTACACTTTTTCAATACCCACTCCCTCCCCCTTAAAAGTTTCCAAACTGTTTTACATAGTGATACTTGTATGTGATTGTGAGAAAACATGCAAACCCTGTTAATAATACAAGCACAGATATGAGAAATATAAAAAGAAAAGTTGAAAATGAAAGCATACGGCAGGCATTAGCCCCCCCTCCCTCCAGCGTATTGTTTGTACGCTTGTGACCATTTTGACCAGTTTTTGTGTTATTAGTCTGACAATACTAAGACTAGGTATGATTCGAAACATCTGTGTTCCAACTTAGGGAGGACTGTAAACTATGAACTTGTATAATCTTTAAAATTTCACTTTACACGAATACCAATACACGAACCACTTTCACCAATCATGTCATTATTGACTTGAATAGTAAAAGGTTGTCGGTCAACCAATAAAAGCATTTCTTAAACTGGACTGACGCTTTTTTTCCAAGAGACTGCCTTTTGTCCCTAGATACTGCACAATCTGGCAGACTGATAGGGGACCATAGACCACCTGTTACTGAATGAGCTAGTATAACCACCCAAGTACAGACATGACGGAATCTTACAAGAACTAGGCCATGATAACATACATGTACTTTCTCCTCGTCTCGTCGAGCCTAACATAAAAAACATGCAGACATGTCTGGGTTTGGTGGGGGTGGGGTGGGTGGGGGGGGGGGTCTTTATCATTTCTCTGCAATCTTGGCTCTTTATGAGTCTGCCACAATCACGGTAAAGGCACTGGGGTCAATAGACCGATCCATTAGGCTCAGACCCACGACGCACGTGTGAGCAAGAACACATGGGTCTCTCCAATGCCTTTCTGCACAACTCTGTCGCGCGCGCCAAGATACGCGCACGCATGTCGGACCTTATTTGTCGGACCTTCATTGCGTTGTGATTGGTCAATATGCAATGGGGCGGAGCTTAGTGGATCGGTCTATTTCACAAACAACTTAGGACTAGTCTTAGGAAATAATTACAAAAATATAAGGCTAGTCCTAAGTTAGGATGATTAACCGGCCTAACTCAGGATGAGACTAGTCTCAGCTGTTTGTGAAATTCACCGGTGGACATTTTTGGTAATTGCTAAAAATAATTGTAAGCATAAAAACTTACTTGGTAACGAGCAATGGAGAGCTGTTTATAGTAAAAACATGGTGAGAAACGGCTCCCTCTGAAATAACATAGTTTTTGAGAAAGAGGAAATTTCGCACTCATTACATTTACTGACTTCAGGCCTGAAGCCTTTTATTAGGCATCTGAAAGCAAGTTTGTGCAACAAGCATGTTTTTTCTTTCATCTTTCTCTTGCAACTTGGATGACCAATTGAGTCAACATGTTCACAGATTTGTTGTTTTATGCATATTATTTTTGGACACAAAATGAGAATACTGGTCTTTGACAATTACCAAAGGTGTCCAGTGTCTTTAACTGGACTGGTTGACTTCACTGTTGGATACTGGAGGGTTTATGATTTACAAAGGACCCCTAGGCGTTGAAAGATTTCTTGAATATGCTCACTTACTGCTTGAGCGCTCTTTGAACAGTATACAGCCATAGAGCATGATACAACACATTATCGGTATACCCTACAACACATAATATCCTTCCAAGTTCAATGAGCCATTTCACCATACAATTGAGAAGACTGGCATTAGTTACGGCTGACTGGTGAATTAAATTGATCACTGTATAATTTATTCTCATAATACACACTCATTAATATGGTGTTTCTAGAAAGCACATTGCACATTACCTACAGGCACATGAAAGTGCTCATTTCGACATTAAAGGTACATACAATGTTTAAATGCTGCGGCGCAGTGTGCAGTCACTAGACAAACACACCACAGAAGCTATTTCTCTCAGGGCACTAGATTCTTTAACATAGGGGACCTACAAGTGGTGGTTGTGGCCTAGCAGTTATAAGAGCACAGGACTCAATAATAATCTAAACATTTATATAGCGTTCTTAAAATAAAATAAAAAGGTACCACAACGCTTTACAACAAAATAACAAGCAAGCTCTGGTGTTTCTACAGCAGGGTGTGAGTTTGAGTCTCGGTCAATGCTCATTCTGACATTAAAGGTACATACAATGTTTAAATGCTGCGGCGCAGTGTGCAGTCACTAGACAGACACACCAGAGAAGCCCTTTCTCTTAACGCACTAGGTTCTTTAAACATAGGGGAGACCTACAAGTGGTGGTTGTGGCCAAGCATTTAAGAGCACAGGACTCAAGCTCTGGTGTTTCTACAGCAGGTTGTGGGTTAGAGTCTCAGTCAATGCTCATTCTGACATTAAAGGTACATACAATGTATAAATTGCTGCAGCGCAATGTGCAGTTCGTAGACAGGCACACCACAGAAGCCACTGCTCTTAACGCACTAGGTTCTTTAAACATAGGGGAGACCTACAAGTGGTGGTTGTGGCCAAGCATTTAAGAGCACAGGACTCAAGCTCTGGTGTTTCTACAGCAGGGTGTGGGTTTGAGTCTCGGTCAATGCTCATTCTGACATTAAAGGTACACACAATGTATAAGTTGCTGCAGCGCAGTGTGTAGTTAATAGACAGACATACCACAGAACTTAAGCCCTTTCTCTTAACGCACTAGGTTCTTTAACACAGGGTACCTACAGGTGGTGGCTGTGGCCTAGCATTTAAGAGCACAGGACTCAAGCTCTGGTGTTTCTACAGCAGGGTGTGGGTTTGAGTCTCAGTCAATGCTCATTCTGACATTAAAGGTGCATACAATGTTTAAATGCTGCGGCGCAGTGTGCAGTCACTAGACAGTCACACCACAGAAGCCCTTTCTCTTAACGTACTAGGTTCTTTAAACATAGGGGAGACCTACAAGTGGTGGTTGTGGCCTAGCAGTTAAGAGCACAGGACTCAAGCTCTGGTGTTTCTACAGCAGGTTGTGGGTTTGAGTCTCAGTCAATGCTCACTCTGACATTAAAGGTACACACAAAGTATAAGTTGCTGCAGCGCAGTGTGCAGTTAATAGACAGACACACCACAGAAGCCATTGCTCTTAACGCACTAGGTTCTTTCACACAGGGTGACAACAAGTGGCATGTCGTAGCCATGTAGTTAATAAGAGCATCGGACTCAAGCTCTGGTGTTTCTGATCAGCAGAGTGTGGGTTTGAGTCCCAGTCATGATATTTGTATTCTTGAGCTAGGTGCTTTACCATAATTGCTATGTCCTTCAGATGGAACATTAAACCAGAGGTTTTTTTTTAAATTGTTAAAATTGAATTTTCACTGATGACCTGTTTTGAATCTTAATTTTTTTTTTTCGGTGTATATGGGTAAAAACCAAAAATTAATATTCTTTATCCCCGATGCAAATTTAACATCTATTAAATCGTTTGCAGTACCCGCTGCCAAAACATAGGATTCGAACTGCCTCTAGCTACCGGGCAATCTCGGTGGTCTAATTGGTATGACACTGCTCTAGAATTGCAAAGGTCGTGGGTTCGAATCCCACCCGAGTAAAATGCCTGTGATTTTTTTCACAGGACTCGGGAAAGTACTGAGTATACAGTGCTACACACATCGGTGTATATAGGTAAAAAACAAAAATTAATATGTTTTGAATCTCCTCCCAGTCTCTTGTCAATTATTTAAAGTTTCTTTGCCTGGTGTATTTAAAACATGTTTATATATATATATCACAGTATTATCAATGGCCAGTGGAATCAACTGAACATCCCTTCATGAACTTTGAAACATGTGGCATCCTCCTCCCGAGGGGTCTCATCATTGAGATCTAACCTCAATACCTCCGCAATCTTAAAGACAACTCAAAACACTTACCTTAGGGTACTTGTGGCACAGGAAGATGAGAAGTTGGAGCAAGCTTTTTCCTCGAGTTACACCAGGGAATAAAACCAAGCCGCAAAATCTGCAGAAAAATATGAAAAACAAGGGAAAGGGATAATTACCAGTTTCAGAGTGACTCGGGGATGTGTTGAAGAAACAAAATATGTACGCTGTGAATAACAGGGTATGAGTATGTGTAAAGGATTGTTTTTTTAAATATTGCGGATGGCAAAAGGGAAAAAATAACAATTATGAGAGAGTAATTTAAGAGGCATGTCGGTTTGTGTCATGGGAGGAGAAGGGGTGCCTGATGGGTTTGAGAAAAAAACGCTGGATAGAAGACAGAGGGAAGAGCACAGAATATTAATTCGAGACTTGTAGAGTTTCCTGATACAAAATTAAATTTAAACAAGAGAACCTTTACTTTTTGGCAGAATTATACCGCATCATGCAAAATAAGCAGTCTATGGTGAAGCTGGAATGTTGAGTTGACAATAAATGACCCTTAAAATTAAATAGGTCAATCCTGAAAGTTAAGTTATTTCATTGAGACTAATAATTATTGTACACAAGATTTATAACTATTCATTTGTTGACAAAGAAGGTTGGAGGATTTGTATTGGTTTCATTTCGTTTAATTTCCACTTTTTCAAACTTCATTATTTAACGTTTATTGTTACATGATAGCCCTGCAGCAAAAGTTGTTTTTCAAGGGGGCAGTGTTGCATAAAAACATCTTAAAGTTTGAAAAAGCACACCAAGTAAAATAACAAATACAATCACAAGAAAAAACAAATAATGGGAGTGTTTTTTTTTCCCCCTTTAAAAAAAATCAAATCTCTGATGGATTATAACTTGGAACATATCCATGACACAAAAGGCAGAGACAAAGTGCCCCTGATAACATGCTGGTATGCCGTAAACATGATAACACACCTGTGGTTGTCCTGAGTTACCAGGGTAATCACCCACATTGGGGGGGGGGGAGGGGTGGTAATGATTTGACCCACATTTCTGTTGGTGAATTACTGATGAAGTGCTGGGTTTGATTTATAAATTATTTAACAAGTGCAAACATTAATCAAGATGGAAGAAACTAATTTTTGAGCAAGAGGGCCGACCTACTTGTTCATATGGTGCAGGCTATTTAATGGAAATTTTTCTGATTTTTTTAGGAGCAAAGAAAAATAGAAATCAGACTAAAGTAGGAAGAAAATGATGCATGTTAATTCCTAAAGCACTAGTTTGACTATCTTGTTATTTCCTTTAAATGTGTCAGAGAATAAATCTAAACTAGTACATTTGTTCAGTTCTTTTTTATTGTACAAAAGTTACTGGACTCAGGGTCCAGTGAGTATTTTGAGTCCTGGCTCGCCAGATGTTCTACAGGTACAGGCAAGTCAAACGTACAGCTGACTAACTAACTGAAAGTGGGAGAAACCCTCATATACTGAACTTGTATAAACCGGAAATTACTTCCGGCAAAGCTACACATACCCGGAGGCCAGGGTAAGGGAGATCAACTTGGAAACGTTTAAGAACGGCATATAGACATGCTGGTTCCCTCTGTTCTGTCTGACTCTATAGTGAGGCCTGGAGGTTCAGTATAAGTCACCTATTAAGTACGCCAACTCAAAAATTGATTCATCATTTCACTTTAACATTTACAATTCCTGTATAAATTTGCCGAACACATTTTTAATTCTTTACAGACACTGGACACTCTTGGTTTACTCAAAATAACTATTTGCATAAAACCTTACTTGGTAACGAGTAATGGGGAGAGGTTGATAGTATAAAACATTGTGAGAAACAGCTCCCACTGAAGTGACATAGTTTTCGAGAAAGAAGTAACTATCCACGAATTTGATTTCAAGACCTCAGATTTAGAATTTTTGAGGTCTCGAAATCAACCATCTAAAAGCACACAACTTCGTGTGACAATGGTGTTTTTTCCTTTCATTATTATCTCGTAACTTCGACAACCAATTGAGCTCAAATTTTCACAGGTTTGTTATTTTATGCATATGTTGAGATACTCCAAGTGTCAAGGCTGGTCTTTGACAATTACCAATAGTGTCCAGTGTCTATAAATTCTAAACAGATGAAATGTTTTTTGTAAGACCAGACCAGGCCTGGAGTTACTCAGAAGCCATGACCTCTATTGCCCTGGTCCTGGCCGTGGTGCCCCTTCAAAGGTTTCAATAAAAGTTCCCTTCGCAGAATGAAAAAAAGCTTTGCCCTCTCAAAGATGAAAGTCAAGGCCTGCAAATACAAACACTAAATAAACTGAAAAGGCACCTTGAAAGATATTTATTTCATGGATTTTTACCCAAAAAATGTAGTAGTGTTATTTTGTTATAAACCAGTTGAAAAGTGTTTACAAGTAATTGTTCTCTAAAATATGAGGACTAAATTAACATCATCAATCATACATTCTATATAGCCTTTTAATTCTTAACACCATGTTTTCCATCCCCCAAAACCCGTATTCAGTAATACTTAGAAATACAATTTCAAAATAATTATCATCAAATAAAAACAAGTATTTTTTACTATCTTCAAGTGTTCCATTGTATATAATCCCCTCCAAAGAAGTCTGCAAAAGATTTTTGAAATAAAGCGTCCAACGCTTGTCATCATTCGAGCCGTATAAAATATCATCCACATCAAAATAGACAGTTGATATGTTTACCAGCCCCCTCAGCCAATCATCACCAGCTCCACAAGTTGATTTACATTCTTAGCAGTACCCATCAGTCCCAGTTAATAAAACTCTCTGCAAATTTATTGCAGGCAAATCATTTTCTCATGCTGAGAGGAGTGGGCGGGAGAGATTCCAGAGAGAGACAGTGGGATAGGGGGACAAGAGAGGTTCGTATTTGTGTCACAGCACGTTGCACCCCAGTAGGTTAACGATGTGTCACTGCAAGCCATGGGGGGAGGCTGGGAAAATAAAGCAGGGTCTACAGACTGCCTCGGACATGCTGGAATGCCTTGTTGAGATGCTAGGCATTTTAGAGCCAAGTTGTTGTCAACTACAATTTGTTTTGGGAGGTTGGGCGATAGGGGGGGGGGAATATCCGCTGTTCCAGATTGAATTTTAAAATGACAGGCATGTAAAACTAGAGAGTCAATCAATCCGCGTAGGTTGTTTTTCCCTCTCTAGGAAAAACAAACATTGTTGGTGAGATTTATTTTCAAATGACATCCAAAGGAGGTAGTGAATTGATTTATTTTCAATGATTATATTAGTGAGTTTACTTTCTAACAAAATTGCATTTGTATCTGCCTGGATAAAGTACATTAACTCAGCCCATGTTAGATTGTTATATCCGTTGTACATAAACTTGGCACACAATTTCAAGGCATTTTAGGGATGTTTTCTAGGTGCAAACACACTACATCCAAATAATATAAATGATCATGTCTGCACCCAGGCAAAGCACCTACCATCAATCTTCGGTCTTTTTATCCCCCAGGATGTCATTTCCTACTAAGTTTTAGAAATGGCAGTAAACCTCAGGGGTTCAAAGGTCATGACTTTTAGCGCTAGAATGAGTGAAGGATATTAATATGTGTGAATGGATTTGTTTGGGAAATGACAACAAGTGAGGAACTGTTGTCATAGTGATAGATTTCCTGGCTGAATGCCAACTCTTTGGACAAAATCAATAGATAACAAAGGTTTCTACGACAACCGGGTCACCATGACATTTAAAGCTCTTTACAGAAATCAGGAGCTTGTATCAGTGAAATATATAGCAGAGTAATTGTTTTCTTAAAGGTCACCTCTCTTTCAAAAAATGGCAAAATAAATGTACCTGAAATGCAGTTAAAAAAGTCACAACTTTAATTAAAGATAGGGTCATTGGTTTTTGTCAATGTTCTGCTGATTTATATGATAAAGTTTATATACACTATCCATAGAGATACAAGTAACAATAAAAGCCACCTGCAAAATTTTCAGCTTACATGCAGTGTCTACTTGAAGAGAAAATGGCAAAAAAATGTCATGGTATTTCCATCAAGAACATCAAAACAATCCTCGTTGAGCAAGGTGACAGCAGGTATAAACCGCATCTCTGGGCACAGAACTGACAAACGCACACCGCCGCAATTTGACTTTTCAAAAGTCACCTGTAGGCGATCTTTGTAGATTCAATATGATTTGCATACTTTTATTGCTTTCTAATCAACAGCGTGGGGGTAATGTTTCAGTCTACAAACTATCATTACCATTTTTATAACAAGGAGGCTTTTGGATAACTTTGTTTTTTAATTGTCAGGATCATTACTAAAGTATAACCCTACCTTAAAAGCGATGCCGCATCTATGCTGCATCTATGTTGAGTTGGCTTTTTTTCTAAATTTATAAAAGAGGAGGTTTTTCTACTCTTTCTCATCGAACTATCAGGCCTGATACTTCATGAAGGCAACAAAGGCAACTGCCTCCATGCCCCCATTGCCTTGATGCCCTTGAAATGCTCCAGTCAAAATTTACAATTTCTTCATAGGGTGCCCTTAACCAATGAGAAAAATACCTTGGTGCCCTTGCCCTTTCAAAAACAAACAACAGACCTGAAATATTCTTCCGAAACGAGTTTCTACTCCACAGTCCAAGGAAGAAACAGCCCCAATTTGATTGATCTGCTTCTGTCATAACACAATACACTCTGGTTTAAGCCTTTCTTACTTACTACTCTATTAGAGTGCACAGCAAGAGACCGACACCGCACAGCGTGCTGTGGTATGAACGATGCCTCAGATGTCACTAGGGGGCAGGCTTCATGATGTCATATGTCAACGAAACCGGTAGGGTCCTAGGGTACTCGTCAGACCAGGACAGAACTGATGATTTCAGAACGTTAATTGAATCATATCAAATAATTATGTAGTAGACATGTGATATTTCAACTTGTAGAGGCACATTATTCAGAAAATGCAGTGGGTGGCGTCGCTGCAGTCATAATAATTTACCTCAAATCAGTTTGCATCACTTAAATCAAATCTGACAACACATTGTTTTTTAGAGGCGAGCGCTTTATCCACAAGCCAACCATGCCACCCTAAGACTAGTCTAATAGTCTTATTCTCATCGGGGATAAAGAATATAATTTAGTTTCACCAAAAGCACTGCATACATGTACTTAGTACTTAGTAATAAAACCCCATATTGCTTCAACGCGTTTCGAACCAACAACCTTTGTCGTTCAAGAGCAGATGTCTTACCACAAGGGCACCGCAATTGCCCGGTAGCTAGAGGCAGTTCCAAACCTACATTCTAGTCTCTTGACTCTTGACTACCAATGAACATTTGAAACTCTCGACACTTGGGGAAAACATTGACTTAATAACAACAAGTCTCTGCTGCAGTGAGTGTCAGGACAAGCATCAACATGAAATGCAAAACCACAAAGAATGTGTCATACAATTTGCTGCCCTAATTCTGCAAAGTGTTTCCAATCAGCCAGGCACATTCAAGTGGGACCCAAGTGTTGCTGACATTTCAACATTATACTCTGGACTAAAAAACAAAGTGTTAAAAGGAATTACATTTTAACACGTAATTGGTTCCAGAAGACTTAATTCATGTCAATGTTCTAGTTTTCAACATGCCATGATCCCATTTGAGGGGGGGGGGGAATAAATAGTTCTGTTTTGTTAAACCTTTTCTTTTTGCATGACCAAATATATTGTATTTTGATTGCTGCAATCAAATTAAGCAACTATAAAAAGTTTTTTTTTTTTTTTTTTTTTTTAAACCTTCTTTTATTTAATTTTAGATGCTATTCTTGACTTGTACAATATTTCAGACTTCTTGAGGGTTAGTGTTTCATTTTCCGCTGGAAATCTTTCTCTGGATCATTAGTACTGGTATGATTTTTTATAAGTGTTATGCGGGAACGGTTAACAGCACTGGACTAAAGCTCTCTGGTGTTTCTGATCAGCAGAGTATGGGTTCGAGTTCCGGTGGTGGCACTTGTGTCCTTGAGCAAAATGCTTTACCATAACTGCTTCAGCATAACTGCTTTTTATTCTTGGAATGGGACATGAAGCCCTAGGTAAACCCAGAACAATTTTCACGGAAGAGTAGTGGGTTTCTGGTTCACATAACAAGCACCCTTGTCTACAGTTTTCCTCAGGCTCACAAGCTACAGTGATTAAATTCACTTAGGAGGCATCCTTGGTTTCATTTCCACAAATAGTATAATAAAAGTACCAATTGAGCTTTCCGATTTTAACAGATGGATTTTTTTTTACCCCGATAATCATCGATCCGGTAATGTCTTTAAGACGGCGTTTATCTGAAATGCCCATGAGTTCACAGATCAGGAATTTGACTTACTCCAGAGATGGTCTGATACCTTCATCAATCTATAAATGTCTGCATATTTCCTATCATTGGTTTTCCTCCCTCATCCAATCAATGAACAAACTATGGATAGTTATACCTTATGATTTCAACATCCGGAGATTACTGCATTAACAACCCAGATATAAGCATCCACAAAATTCCTGACCAAACATGAACTGATTTTTATTTTCATCGCAATTCCATCGCCTTATTTGATGACATTTTCACAAATCAATCAGTCTCCATAACTCTAGTGGATGTCTTTCCTCTCCAACCCAATCAAATGGATACCTTAACTTTTTGAACTTGCCAATTATTTGTTGTAATTTCAATTTTACCACAAATACTGCCCAAAAGGTTCCTAGCTGCTCGTGATGATTATAATAATAATAATAATAATAATAATAATAATAATAATAATAATAATAATAATAATAATAATAATAATTTGGGGGCTATTCATCCTTACTCCCAGCTAAGAGCTGAATTGCGAAGGCTACAACGTGTTCGAGAAGCTGGCATGCAAGGGCGCCTTTGGCTGGCAGCCACATCGACCCATTATGACCACGGGGGAGCACAGTCAATGATCAAAAGTGTTTGATTTTTTTCCAGAGGGAGGAAAACCGAATGGTCTGGAAAACCCTTGTGGCACAGCAAAGAACCAACGCACAACTCAACTCACATATGGCCCCGGCCGGAAATCGAACCGGGGTCACCTCCCCCCCCCCCACGTCAACCCCCGTCCATGATCACCTTTCACCTACATGTACATTTCACATGGAGAGATATACACAGTCAAATTCAATACCACCTCAGACCAATCAATATATATGGAATGGAAAGCTTACGTCACTGCATGTTTATCCAATGAAGTCATTGTATCCAATGAAACCACTGGTTCTGAAAAGCAAGCACATGTACCTGTCTTTATCCTGTAGGATCAAGACAGGGGACCAGTCTAACTCATAACCATCATCTTCGCCATGCAAATTTACTTTGACAATTCAAGAAACTACTTAAAGCCATTGGACCCTTTCGGTAAACAGTGTTGTCCAAGGCCCACACTTTGTGTACCACAACTTCTATATCAAATAACAAACCTGTGAAAATTTAGGCTCAATCGGTCATCGGAGTCGGGAGAAAACAACGAAAAAACCCACCCTTGTTTCCGCGCGTTTCGCCGTGTCATGACATGTGTTTAAAATAAATTCGTAATTCTCGTTAACGAGAATTTATATTGTTTTGCTGTTTTCTCAAAAAGTAAAGCATTTCATGGAATAATATTTCAAGAGAAGTCTTTCACCATTGCCTTCTGTAAACCCTGTAAGTTATTTGTAAATTTTTGAATTTATTTCTTTTTCTGAACAGAAAGGGTCCAATGGCTTTAAGACTCATTTATACAGAAACACTTGGCTGTTTTATTTCACTTAACATTGGAACATCTTGAGTTTTGACTTCTTTATTTCATCTTCTGTAGGCGCTTTGTAACTTTGGGAAAAAGGCGCCTCAAATAAATGCTGATAATGTATGTAAGACGAACAACTAAACCCTGAATCTGTGCCTGTTCTTCGTCTTGCATTCGTCTCTTCAAAGATTCAGGATAAAAATTTGCATTAGATATTATTTTTACAAGATCCTCAAGAGCCTATTGATGTGGACTAGAGCATACTAGTCAAAACATTCAATAACAAACCGATCGGCTCTTTTCAGAGCCAACAGTTCTACATAGAAAAGGTTAGTGTACTCCAAAGAATTATACTAATATTTCTTGTTATTGTGTTACATGACTGTTTGAAGTCTTACATTCTTCTCTTCACAGATTCATGATATAACTACACAAGATATTATTTTTACAAGATCCTCAAAGTCCAACTCAAGATATAAAGTCCATCTAGAGCAAACTAGTCAAAACATTCAACAACAAACCGATCTGCTCTTTTCAGATCCAACAGTTCTACATAGAAAAGGTTAGTGTACCCCAAAGAATTGTACTAATATTTCTTGTTATTGTTTTACATGCCTGTTTTAATTTTGCATTTTTCTGTTCAAAGACTCAAGATAAAACTACACAAGATATTATTTTTACAAGATCCTCAAAGTCCAACTCAAGATATTAAGCCCACCATCCCTACACACTCTTCAGCTTATTGATGTCGACTAGAGCATACTAGTCAAAACATTCAATAACAAACCGATCAGCTCTTTTCAGAGCCAACAGTTCTACATAGAAAAGGTTAGTGTACTCCAAAGAATTATACTAATATTTCTTGTAATTGTTTTACATGCCTGTTTTAAGTCTTACATTCTTCTCTTCAAAGATTCATGATATAAGACTGCATGTGATATTATTTTTACAAGATCCTCAAAGTCCAACTCAAGATGTTAAGCCCATCATCCCTATACACACTTTCCAGGCTACTGATGTCGACTAGAGCATACTAGTAAAAACATTCAATAACAAACCCAATCAGCTTTTTCAGAGCCAACAGTTCTACTTAGAAAAGGTTAGTGTACCCCAAAGAGTTATACTAATATTTGTTGTTATTGTTTTACATGCCTGTTTTAATTTTGCATTTGTCTGTTCAAAGACTCATGATAAAACTACACAAGAAATTATTTTTACAAGATCCTCAAAGTCCAACTCAAGATATTAAGCCCATCATCCCTACACACTCTTCAGCGTATTGATGTCGACTAGAGCATACTAGTCAAAACATTCAATAACAAACCGATCTGCTCTTTTCAGAGCCAACAGTTCTACATAGAAAAGGTTAGTGTACCCCAAAGAATTATACTAATATTTCTTGTTATTGTTTTACATGCTTGTTTTAACCTTTGATGTCGACTAGAGCATACTTAATAAAAACATTCAATAACAAACCAATCTGCTCTTTTCAGAGCCAACAGTTCTACATAGAAAAGGTTAGTGTACCCCAAAGAATTATACTAATATTTCTTGTTATTGTTTTACATGCCTGTTTTAATCTTTGATGTCGACTAGAGCATACTTTATAATAATAAAAACATTCAATAACAAACCGATCTGCTCTTTTCAGATCCAACAGTTCTACCTTGAAGAGATAAGTACTACCCAAAAGAATTCTTCTAATATTTCTTTTTATTGTTTTACATGCTCCTAAAAATAACCTTCAGCATCTTCAGCCATCTATTCTTCAAAGATGAGAGCCTTTATAAGTGGGAAAGTCTTTCAGAGGACATATTTGTCAGAGGGAATGATAGACTCAGTACTTGTAACCACTTCACGCTGAGAGTGCTTTTTTGAATACTCTTAGTCTTAACGATAAATTTGAAAAGTTGTCTGTGCTGTGTAAAACAAGGCTTTGATTTCTATTTTGCTTATTTTTACTGATGTACTTTTTCTTAAACTGTTTCTGGCTAATTTCCATTTTTACTGTTATGCGCCCTCGAACAGGCTGGTCCTGGAGAGAGCGCAATAAAAATTCAATAAACTATTATTATTACTTATTATTAATTCTACAAAAGGTGTGAGTGAAGAAAGAACAAGCAAAGACAAAAGCTGACGAATTTAAGGTGATTTCCTCTATTTCTGGAGATGAAACCTCCTGAATATGAAGGATTTATAAATTTAAGAGGTTTGCAGACTCTACATGACATCATCATTAAAAATATAGAGTTCAGAGCCCAATTTCATACCGCTGCTTAGCGACCGATTTTGTGCTTACTGTGCAATTTCTATTTCATAGCGCTGCTAACCGGAAGCACATGAAAAGGCATGTAACCTTCCGGTGCTTACCGCACGAAAATAAATGACGTCACCATGCAAACCCAAGGTAAACACGCAATATGGCCGCCCAATTTTTCTGCTTACCCGTGAAATACGCTAAGGCTTAAGCAAATTTTTCTGCTACAGTAAGCACGGAAATTTGCTTACCGTTAAGCAGCACTATGAAATTGGGCCCTGGGGTGGATTTCACAAAGGTAGTCCTAACTTAGGACTAGTCCTAGGCAATGCTAAGAGATAGGACTGGTCCTAAGTTAGGACCAGTAACTCATCCTAACTTAGGACTGGTCCTATCTCTTAGCATTGCCTAGGACTAGTCCTAAGTTAAGACTACCTTTGTGAAATCCACCCCTGGTCCCAATGTCATGGCTGTGCTAAGCAAAGAGTTTGAAGCAGGTAATTCCAGGCTTTTGTCAAGCGTAATTGACGGGCTAGCATAGAATTTTTGCTTGTACTCCACATTTAACTAGGCATTCTTCGCTTACTACACAAAGTTCGGCAGTTAGCAGAGCCATGAAATTGGACCCGGGTCAAAACAAGGACTTTCTCTTCATCCCTCTCAAGAGATACTTGGTCAAAGGAGATCAGTCAGAAAAGCTGATCGTCAGGAAGTATCCCGACAGATCACATCCCTGATTTCTCAAAATCATTCTGAAATCAACTTCAAGAAAATAACTCAGCAGCCAGACTAGGCAAACGTTACGCGAAAGTAAGCCTGCAAAATGAGTTATTACCGAGATCCAACTATACTTATATCTTCACACTTAATCTAATCTCCATCTGAATTTAATGGTGCACTACGCTCAACACTGGAAGATGTGCATATAACGAACATTGACAACTTCGGAAAATGAGCTTATACTTTCACAGGTTTGTTAATTAATGAATATGTTGGGACACACAAAGACTCTTACAAATATTGTCTTTTTTTGTTGCTCCTTAGGTTGCAGTATTTTGGTTGGATTGAATTGAAGAAGACCCCTATGAAAGGCTGCTTTGTGGTTCAGCCAGACCTCACTCCCACAGTATCCCTTCCTTCTTAAACAGGGGACCATTAAGTCTTGGCTTGAGTTCAAGACAGCTGGCAGCTGAACTGAGTCATTCTGTCAAGTAGCGTCTTAATACTTAGGGGGATAAAAAACTCTGCCAAACCTTCACATAACACAACCAGTAGAGGGAGGTATTTGAATTCTTAATGGTAGTGCCATGATGTTGCAATAGAATGTTTTTTTTTAATATGTTATTATCTTTTGTTTGAAGCTGCTTATTTGTAATCTGCTTACATTTACCTGTATTGTATCTTTCACTCATTGAAATATTGTCTTGTTCACTTTATGCGCTTAGACGCTTTTGCATTAGGCCCTTTACAAATGTCTTTATTATCATAATTTTGTTTAATGCAATTGTGGTTCATTTTATGTACTACTAGATTTTATTTTTTTTCACTTATTAACCCTAATATATTTGTTAAATTTGTGTTATACAGGCATCATAATTGGCCCTTTGAAAAAAATTTCTTGCAAAGGGGTTGACCTATATGTATTATAAGGTACAAGCTAAATTATGGACTGTCAAGATACTGAATCAGACTTTACTATTTTAATCTCTTTTTTTTCTGATAAGTATGAAAAATATCATGTCTGAGGCTAGGGAGTCAAATTCAAATTAAATTTAGTTAAAACTCATTCCCAAACATAAGCCCCGGTTTGTGTTGGGTTGTTTTCTAGAAAATGACATAGCCTCTCAAGATATTCGGCGATATCTCAAAGACGCAACCACCTTTTAAATTTGAAATTTCCACAGTTTTCTTGATTTATTTTCGATATAGGATTAAAACAACAAAATGGTTCCAAACACCAAATGTATGTATTTTGCCTTTAAATGTTACAAAATTACAACTCAACTACTCCTCACAAACATAAAGCCCCCTATTTACAATGAAAAATTAAACCATCTATAATTTCACTCTACCACTCAAACACCTCAAATAATTGTGACAAATAAATCCAAAATGCAATTTGACTAATGGTATGTACATAGTAATCCCAGATTCCCACTCCTAAGCGATAACAGGACTCTGAATTAATTTGATGTTTACACAAGAATAAGTTTGACGAGATTCAACTTGACAGCTGCCAAATATGCAGCAATCCTGATAGGGATGTTTGAGCCCTACACAAAGGGGAAGGAATGCCCTGAAATTTTGAACGTTTTATAATAATAATTTGGGGGGCTAATCATCCTTACTCGCAGCTAAGAGCTGAGTTGCGAAGAACGCAGCTACAACGTGTTCGAGAAGCAGGCATGCAAGGGCGCCTCTGGCTGCCAGCCACATCAACCCATTATGAGTGTTTGATTTTTCCCGAGGGAGGAAAACCGGATGGTCTGGAAAACCCTCGTGGCACAGCAGAGAACCAATGCACAACTCAACTCACATATGGCCCCGGCCGGGAATCGAACCGGGGTCACCTTGGTGAGAGGCGAGCGCTTTACGCACAAGCCAACCATGCCAAGTTGGAAAGAGACATGGGAAGAACTTGAGGACAGTATGCTGTAGTGCAGGGATTGCTATGGATTGGTGCTCATCTTAGACTACTGTTAGGTTTTATTCTGGAGAAGTTTTGGGCGTTGGTGAGGTTTTCTGAAGGGTGTGTTAAATACTGCAAACCGGAGGGTGCACAAAAGTCCCTTCCAGATAGCAAGAAGAAATGCCTCAGGATTTTCAAAGAACTAGTTGAATGCATTTAACAACTGGTAGGCCTACTGGTTGCACAAATGTCCGAAAATATTTAGCAAATTATCAATAGTATGAAAACTTTACACTAATCTCATATTCCTTTTTGCTTCTTTGCATGTTGTTGCATCACTTTTAGAACCAAGGATTACAATTATCTAAACCAGAACACAGTCCTTGAACTTCAATCTTAATGGGGCACAGCAATTTCCATCTGGTAAAAGGGGCACTCTATGAGGAAAATGTAAGTTTGTATTGGAACTATGCACCACAGCAAAAGCACAGGGCACCACGGCAATTGCTGTGGGTACCATGGGTTATTTTGAGGCCGGAGAACAATAATAAGAAAATTTATATTTGTAACCCGACCGCCCTCTCAAATTTACCAGGACTTCACTCTCGCTTTTCGGGTCCCATTAATAGCGCTGAGTTTGCGCCTGATCAAATAACTCCCAAAAGGTCACTTAAAAACGTGTTTGATCAAAATCATCTTTGAGATGAAGGGATTCTGACAACCATTCCTCGCTGCAGAGCCTCTTCAAATATTGGATGTGATGACGCACTCACCTCTTAAATGATAGATTTGAACTGCTTAAGGCTATTAGTACCTATAGTTATAATTATCTGAAATGTTTAGTCTAGTCAAATTGGTATAAGAGGGGGGGGGGGTTAATGCGTCCCAAAGCACTTCACATTATTATCCCTGGTCACTCCTTAAACCATCTCAGCTCCCTGGTTGGGAGTATTCAGCCTTGTGCAACATTAATATGATTAATATGCGCTACTCGGCTAAATCAATCACAAGAACCATCTCTGCCCTCACAGGTACCCATAATTACCCCTGAACAAAAGCACCAGAGCTTGAGTTCAGTGCTCTGATCCGCTCTTAGTCACACACACATATTTTATCTTCAGATGGTAGTGTTTTTGGAGGAAATGTTAGGCTCGTGATTAACCCCAGACATCTGCATGACCAGATGTATGGAACCTTACAAATGAACCTTTGACCTCGCATTCATTTTACACAGAGGTTTCGCAGTCGATTCACTTGCACAATTACACATACATGTATTTTAAAAATGACGCAGTGAATAAAACAGCATTACATGACGTACATAACATTATGCACACATACATGTACGCTTCATACAGACGATCGAAAAAGTGCACGCAGCCACTACATCACCTCGGACCAATCATAACACAGGTGTGCAAAGCTTACGTCACTGTACATTTATCCAATGAAATCTTTGTGTCCAATGAAATCATTGTATCTAATGAAATCATTGGATCTGTAAGACCAGTGCCTGTGTCTTCGACCTTGTGGATAAAGACAAGGGGACCAGTCTACCCTACCCTCATACCACAATGGATGGAGATAGTTTAGAACCCTGAGTACCATGACCCTGCTAGAGCCATTAGGCTCCACGGAGGGCATATTCTTCATTTATGCAATGAAATCATTGGACCTGTAAGACAAATGCCCATCTTTATCCCTGTGGATAAAGACAAGGGTACCAGTCTACCCTAGAGTACCTTACCATCATACCACAATGGATGGAGATAGTTTAGAACCCTGAGTACGATGACCCTGCTAGAGCCATTAGGCCTCACGGAGGGCATTCCTTCCGCCTGGTTAAGGTAAAGAGGAAAGTAAATACACTGAGGTGACAAGCCATCAATGTGGGATTCATCATTAACCCATCCGTAAAGATTCCCTATTAATAAAACAGACATCTTCTTTTTCATATAGCGTCCCCCCCCCCTCCCCTCCCCCCCCCTCCCCTCCCCCCCCACCACTACTGATGACTTGGACCTGGGAATCTACAAACATTTCACTCTCGTAAACTGCAAACTAAATTTTCTTGTATGATCTACTCTGTCCAGAAGATTCAAGAAAAAGTGCAGGAACATCAATCATCAGGGGAAAAAATAAAACTTGATGACGTTCAATATGAGACTGAGCACATTGAGTATTAAGTTTGTACCTTAACCTATCTTCCAGAGACCCAGGTCAAAATTCCAGTTGAACCTAGTTAATCTGGGTTTAACTGGAACTAGTTGAAACCAAATGATAAACTAGTTAAACACAGTTAAAACCAGTTGGTTTAATATGGAAAATGGACAGACACCAACTGGTTTATAATTTAAACTCAGTTGAACACAGTTAAACCTAGTCCAAACCAGTTGGTAATAATATGGAAAATGGACGAGTTTGGTCACTACCCAGTTGAACAAGTTGACCCCAGTTAACTAGGTTCAACTGGAATTTTGACTTGGGGAATTATGTCTGAATACTGTTAAAGTCTAGAAAATAGAATTTGAAGACTTAAAAACTTCTTCAACTCGGGATAGTACTGAGTAAACAGTGCTTTTTAAATACACATCAGTGCAAAGGTAAAAACAAATTATGTTCTTTACACCCGATGTAAAAACTAACATCTATTAAAGTGCTGCCGTACCCGCTGCTAAAGCATAAGATTCGAACTGCTTCTGACCATCAAGGCTAGCTCCGAGGACTAGTTGTAAGGCATCTGCTCTGAAATGCAAAGGTCATGGGTTTGACTCCCACCCAAGTGGTTTGCTGGTGGACTTTTTTCACAGGACTCGGGAAAGTGCCGAGTATACAGAGCTTAAAGGAACACGTTGCCTAGGATTGGACGAGTTGGTCAAAACAAAAGCGTTTGTAACCGTTTTTTATAAAATGCATATGGTTGGAAAGATGTTTTAAAAGTAGAATACAATGATCCACACAAGTTTGCCTCGAAATTGCGTGGTTTTCCTTCTACTGTGCGAACTAACATGGTCGGCCATTTATGTGAGTCAAAATTTTGACCCCCATAAATGGCCGACGGGTTAGTCGACGAGGTAAAAGGAAAACCACGCAATTTCGAGGCATGTTTGTGTGGATCATTGTATTCTACTTTTACAACATCTTTCTACCCATATGCATTTTATAAAAAACGGTTACAAACGCTTTTCAAAGACCAACTCGACCGATCCCAGGCAACGTGTTCCTTTAATAGACATTGGTGTTAGGGAAAGAAGAAATTACATTAAAGAAAACACTGTCTGTCGCCTACTTTAAGTTTGGAAACTATAACAAGTGCTCAAAATTAGTTTTTGTTGGGATCCCGACAATATATCACGTGACCAATTCTTTATAAGAAACGTTTTAAATTTTTGTCATGGTTCCTGACCATTAAAAGTAAAGTTTTTTTTTTTTTTCGTTAGAGCGGGTGATACTCTTTGAAATACCATTTACTCAAACAAATCTATTTTTTAATGTTTGGGGCCAAAAATCTGACATAGAATCTTTAAGCCAATGATGTATTATCTTTTTAATAATGTAAATCATAAACCCTCAAGGTATCCAGAAACTCCCCACAAAATAAATATTTGCAGCAATATCTCAACTGGTGTTTATTTTATGGAAAGGTGACAAGAATGATTGTCAGAAATCAAGTTGGAAAGCGACGAGATATTTGATAACGTGGAAGGAATTTCATGCTTAATTAGCTTTCATTTGCTTATGTGCATTCTTTTTGATTTGTAATTCGAACTCTGAAGGAAAGAAACATGAATCAGAGTAGCGGTCATCTCTTAGTCAAAGGATTAAGATCACTTAAGTTCCAAGATGGAGATTTACAAACTCCCTAAACCACCAAGAAATGAAACACAAGGAGTTTGGATGAAATACAGCAATATGTTACTTCCATTAATAAATCTCGCCTAGCAAGACAGTTGACAAGCTAGAGGATATTTGTGTAAATCAAACCCTGAAGTCAAATAAAAAAAGCTGATGGTTCACAAACCCGAAACTGTATCGTTATTAGGCAAAAAGCACCAAATTAACCAAATCAAGACAGTTGGGACAGTTGTGAAACAGGGGCAGAGGTTTGTAATAGGGCTATGTACACCCTTCCCTTGACAGTAGAAAGCTCATACCTTTCAAGACAGATCAAAGGCAAAACCGAACATGAAAAAACTCCTGACAACTTCTCTTAAACTTTGACAATTAGAATCCACTTATTTTGGACAAGTTCTTTTCTCCGAGACATACTTGATACTTGATACTTGATGGATTAATCGCTTCTGGTGGCAGCTAAACTGGGATGATGTGCTGTGCATGACGCCATGACCAGTGGTGCAATAAAGAGCAGACATTAGTACACATTCATTCTTCTGTTGATGGAAATAGTTCAAACCATTCAAGGGAGTTCAAAGGGAAAGAAATCCAGATATAAGGAAAAAACACAAAGCTGCGACCTTATCCTGACAAAAAAAGGAATCAAATAAGCTCTGACAAGTCCTTTTCTTTGTGATAAAGGGAAAACTGGAGCTCCTGATGAATTACTGACTCTGCAATGAAGGTAATGAACACTGGATTACTGCCCCAAACCTGCACCTTAAACTTGTGACAAAAAGCATCCAATTATCTTTGACAAGTGCTTTTCTCCGAGACAGGAGAGAAAATGTAGAGAAGACATTTGTACACAATAGTGATATGTACATCCTTCTCTCAATAGGAGAAAGTTCATGCCTTTCAAGACAGTTCAAAGGCAAAGGAGAATATAAAAACAACTTGAAATTGACTTGGCCAAGTATTTGTTTTCTGTGATAAATGGAAAACTAGAGCACAGCTAAGTTAGTGCTATGAACTTTCCACTCTCGATGAAAAAAAATTATACCTTTAAAGACAGCTCAAAGGGAAAAGAGATTGTGGAAACAATCTTCAAAATGTATTTTTACCTGGAGAAAAATAAATTCCATATTTTACAAGTCCCGATGATACCATTACCAATAGATTACCGAACACAAAATATTGCAAATCAGGTTGACAAATGATGATGCTCTGCAAAACAACGAAGAATGAATTTCATCTTTGTCAACCCTCAAGAACAGTTGCGAGATTCAACTCCCCCCTCCGATGAACTCTTCCGAGAGGCAACATCCTGACAACAGAAACACTTCCCATAATTGTCACCTGATAAGCGTGTTCTTAGAGCAATTAAACGATCGTGTATCACTCCTGCCCACAAGCGGGGGGTGCTTATCGAGTAGAGTTTATATCAACTCGCTCAGGTTTGGGGTTACCGGTTGTTTCCTTGTCAAATTACGGCTAAGTGGAGGATCTCTGGATGATAACGGCAAACTCCGTTGTCTTAGTTACAGCATGAATGAGATGAGTAAATACTGAAGACGAGGAACAGAAATCCGATGTAGGGTATGACAAATATAATACAGCATCAGACACATTTTTGTAGCAAAGTACTCTTTCCGAGGGCGGTGGGGGTGGATGTAAAAATGAGTCCACAGTTAAGTATTAACATCAGAATTTGAATGTTGACTGTAGTGTGTGCTAATCAGTGATACAAACATTGACGAGGATTTATAAAGTATTGTAGGCGATTGAGTCACAGTGAGATAGCAAAATGTCAGGCCAGAACTTGATCTTCAAGTGACAAGGTCATTTTCATTTCTGCAGGGCACATCCATTAGAAAAATCTACAAGTCTAGGGGAAAAATGTTGAAGCCAAGACTGACGCCTGGGGCAATAGACGAGCAATTTCAGGCAGCTTGCCATATTTTAAGTAACCATTTGTAAAGTTCGCCCAGGGACATAAACTACGATGCTTTTACATAATTGTTCAGAAAAAAACCCAACAAACTCTCCCTCCCCCAGCCGCGAGTACTTTTTCTTGGCATGAGGCTGAAGACTTGATCCCATGGGTACATTTCCAAACAGTTTAGTTCTTCTCAAATTCCCCAACCCCACCAAAACCTATCAACCATGTAAGGTATTCGCTCCCCAATTAAAGCCTGGTTCATACTTCAGGCAAAAGCAAAATAGCAAGACACAGACAGTCAGGTATTTGCAGTTTTCCAAATTGTGCCAAAAGGTAATTCACTTGGCATACGCAATTCGCATGAAGTATGAACTTGTACAGTATTCTTAGGGACGTGTAATCATTAAATATTGATTATAAAACCTATACACCAATTCCACAAATTCCTTTGGCTTCACATGGATACGGAAATGGTCATTAATGAGTAATAAGGAGCTTGAGATGTGTCGACAAGTGGTCAAAGGACGCTGTTGTCTGAACAACGCTATGTAGTCCAAGCACTTCACTTTTGTTTGCATAAGTAATTGTGCAAAGAGTCGGCAATCTGACATCCTATCAAGACTGCAGGTTATAAAGGACAAACACTTGTATGGAGGTATAGGCAAAAATGTCTGCTTTTAGAGCAGCTCCGTGAAATTGGCCATGCAGGACACAGGTTTCATTTTCAACTTTCATTCAACTATCAACATTTGTTTCAATACTGTCATTGTAGGTTAATGATACATCAACTGTCACAGCATAACACAAAAAAAATTATTAATATTGATAATAACAACATAGTTGTATATTTGGTCTGCGGTAACACCATGTGTGTATCTACTTGCCAGGTAGAGTTGTTCTTAGGGAACTATCTTGCTTTATTCTACTGCCGCGGAATAGATAATCAGAGGTTCGGGAGACTTCTCAGTTCTGAAAAGAACTGTCCTGCTTTTTAACTATTACCAGGGCGGATGGTATAGAAAATAGACTGGACTACTACTTTAGCTTATAGGATCGTAATTAACTGTACTGCCGCGGAGTCAGTTCTGAATTGGTCTCATAGTTGCATTGTATGAAAGGCATAATCAATCCACTAGACAACATTTACACAAGAGTGAGGAATACATGAAGCATTTGAACCCTACCCTTTTGACAGACAAGATAATAATCACAATCATGCAGTTTTTATTATAGCACTTTGCACCCTAAGAGTGTCCAATATCGTATATAATTTTTTTCTACAGCTATGCAGAGCTATGTTTGGAATTATAAAGACCCATCTATATTCATGTAGATGTCAAATAACAACATTTAATACCATACAATGGAAATAATGCCATGAAAATGATGGTGGTATCTTGAATGGTTCGAAATGGGTTATGTAGGCCTATGTTTGGAGTTTTAAGAGTAGGCCTATGTTTGGAGTTATAAGACCTATCTATATTCATGTAGCGCCTTGTATGGTTTACAAGGTGCTGTGGTGCAATGTGATCGGAGAAAACCATGCTAGATGAAACCGGGGTAAACCCCAAAACGATACAGACAACAGATGAAGAAGAAAAAATCAACAAACAAAAGTACATGGGAGAGTAGACCACTGAACAACTTGTGAAGCGGTGTTCTATAGAGTCTACTGACCATCGCTAAAACAGAGGGGCCTAGAAAATAAGATTTAAAAAGCTACTTACACGTCAATACTGGTCAAGAGCTTCTGTGGATTGCCACTCTTAGAGATCTCCTTCTTGACCGTGTCCAGGAGTTGCTTCGGGAATGGGTGACTTGTACCAGAGAAAAAAAAACATTTCTTGAAATTCAAATCTTCCACTATGAAAGATGAAGTCTTAGCAGATGAAAGGATCTTTGAAGACAATGGACACTATTGGTAATTGTCAAAGACCAGTCTTCCAACTTGCTGTATCTCAACATATGCATAAAATATCAAACCTGTGAAATTTTGAGCTCAAATGGTCGTCGAGGGGGGTTGCGAGATAATAATGAAAGATAAAACACCCTTTAATGCTACTACTGTCTGGCACCACTTTCAAATCATCCAATATGGACCCAAACTCTGGAATAAACTTCCAAATCACATCAGGTACAAACCATCCTTTAAAGGCAGTGGACACAACTGGTAATTACTCAAAATAATTATTAGCATAAAACCTCACTTGGTAACAAGTAATAGGGATAATGGTTAATAGTATAAAACATTCTGAGAAACGGCTCCCTCTGAAGTTTCGTAATTTTCGAGCGAGAAGTAATTTTCCACGAACGTGATTTCGAGACTTCAGATTTTGAATTTGAGGTCTCAAAATTAACCATCTAAAAGCTCACATCTTTGTGTTTTTCATTACTAACTCGCAACTTTGACGACCAATTGAGCTCAAATTTTCACAAGTTTGTTATTTTATGCATTTCTTGAGATACACCAAGTGAGAAGACTCATATTCTACAATTACCAATAGTGTCCAGTGTCTTTAACACATTTAAAGGCCCTGTACACTATTGGTAATTACTCAAAATAATTGTTCGCATAAAAACTTACTTGGTAACGAGCAATGGAGAGCCGTTGATAGTATAAAACATTGTGAGAAATGGCTCCCTCTGAAGTAATGTAGTTTTTGAGAAGGAGGTAATTTCTCACTACAAAAGTTAAAGGACTTCAGGCCTGGAGCCTTTCATTAGAATCTGAAAGCACACAATTTTGTGCATACAAAAATCAGAAACTCACTCTTCTTGTTCCAGGAAAATCTCCAGAGATCCGCTGGACAGCAGCATGTCGAGCATCTTCATCATTGGAATGGTCACACTGAAAATAAAAAATACACACTGATTAATTATAAGTCCTTATACGACAGAATATGGTCACCATTTTCACCAAGAGCCACATACATGTACGTCAAAAGGCGTCAGATGTGCATTTTACAATGTGCAAAACTAACTGGCTCCTATCCGAAGCCACCTAGAAATCTAATTTTATATGTACTTGTGAGAATGTAGTAAAATTCAGATCTCCTATCACCTACCGCTCAACTTTCTCATTATCAGCAAAGACTTGTAGCAATGAATCCACAAACTCCCCCATGTCACTGACGGTTGTCACATCTTTAAGGTAAGCCAACAGGGACTGGCCAGAATGACGAACCTTATACAGGAGGCAGAATAGAAGAACAATTTGAACGAAAACACCAAGAGCAAAATGACTTTCAGCACAAACTAACATTTAACAATAACAATTCTGCAGTTCTTGTAAAGAGGTTTATCACACCCAACAGTCAGGGCTTGTAGGATGCTTAGTATGCGCATTTCCAAATGCAAGAATTTTGACGCGATTCCATTTAAAATGAATCAAGTTTCCATATTCAGGGAGGTTTTCAAATATGGTGTCTATAAGATGGAATGATTGGTGTACTTTCAGGGAGAGTGGGCAGCTCTGTTAAATATACACTTGTGTCCTTAAAGACAGTGGACACTATTGGTAATTGTCAAAGACTAGTCTTCACAGTTGGTGTATCTCAACATATGCATAAAATAACAAACCTGTGGAAATTTGAGCTCAATCTGTCGTCGAAGTTGCGAGATAATAATGAAAGAAAAAACACCCTTGTCACACGAAGTTGTGTGCTTTCTTATGCTTGATTTTGTGACCTCAAGTTCTAAACTTGAGGTCACGAAATCAAATTCGTGGAAAATTACTTCTTTCTCGGCAACTACGTCACTTCAGAGGGAGCTCTTTCTCACAATGTTTTATACTATCAACCTCTCCCCATTACTCGTTACAAAGTAAGGTTTTATGATGATACTTATTTTGAGTAATTACCAATAGTGTCCACTGCCTTTAAGCAAGACACTTAACCATTGCTTCGTCCTTCGGATGGGACGTAAAGCCGTTGGTCCCATGTGTTGTGTAACGCATGTAAAAGAACCCAGTGCACTTTTCGAAAAGAGAAGAGGTCCGCCCCGGCGTTCCTGGCTGTGGCTGCTGTATGCGCCGCAGCACCTTGTAAACCCTTATAAGGTGCTAAATAATTGAGTCTCAAAATTCATCACTGCAATTACCTATCTTTCTTAAGGTTTGTATATACTCAGCGCCTTGAGTACCTTGTTTGGTAGATACCTGCGCTATATAAGACTTCGATATTGTGATTATTTATTATTGCACTCTCCAATGCCAAGACTCACCAGTGATTCCGTCAACCCTCCTACACTAACAGTAAGTCCCAGCAGTACATGTGGTCTGTATTCTGGAAACGTAAGAAGCTTTGTGATTTTCGGGAAAGACTTCGACGGGGCACTCCAGTTCAAATGTTGAACATCAGACCTGAGAGAGAAATAATTACAATGTAAAAACAAAAAAATTAAGACAAAGCTGTACACGTTTACTTGATTCAAACAAAAGAGAAGACTGTTGAAATTTCGTACCCAGCATCACACGACTAAAGTTGTGAAATTACAGCCACACTCAACATCAACAATCAACCATTCAATTAAAGAATGGAATCAAAGTCCATTGAAGAGGTTTTAGACTGGCTGATTCAACACTGTGAGGACTGGTTCTTGACAAAGTTGAGGTAAAATTACCAAAACCAGACCACTAGTTCGAAACTGATTCAAAACACTTTGCATCCCCTTCATAACTACCTTTAGGTTAAACATATCCCAAAAGCCTGTAAAAGTTGATAACAAATCTGACAGTTTAGCTTCAGCTCGCATCCATCCTGGCTTTTATTGTCTATGCATGTGTTCAGCGCCAGGTGCTCCTCGTGTAAGTTTCAAGCAAAGCATGCAACCTATAATTGCACAAACTTAAATTGGGCCATGAATTATACGTGCTTTACGCAATCATCTGATAGCGCCCTCTTCATCAGGTCAGGCTATGTTTAGTAAATTCCAACTGTGTTTATATCACATGTTTAAAAGCATGGCCTGCATGCTCTCCCCTCAACTAATCAAAATGGATAAACTGTCCCAGGTATTTATGACTAAAGGTTCAAACCCAGCTATAAAACCAGCCAGAAGGGCGGACTCACCTTAGTAATAATAATAGTAATAATAATAATAATAATAATAATTTTAATGATACCACTCATTTTCCATACTAAAAATAATCAAAAGCGCCTTACAATAAAAATGATTACGAAGAACTAATACATAACATAGTTAACAGACCAATAATAAAAATTTAACAAAGTAAGAATAATAATAATAATAATAATCATAACAACTTATATAGCACACTTCACAATAACCGTACCAATGCGCTTTACTATAACATCCTGTTTTAAATTTTATGTTTCTCAGTATACAACCTGGGCAACAGTTTATATCGCTCCAAAGGCTTTTTCATTCACAATATCAACCTCGCAGGTACCCATTTATACCCCTGGGTGAAGAGAAGCAATTATAGTGAGGTATCTTGCTCAAGGACACAAGTGTCACGACCGGGATTCGAACCCACACGAATCTGGTGACTAAAAATATGAATAAAGGTTCAAGTCCAGCTATAAAACCAGCCAGATGGGCAGAAACAGACTTCTATAAAACCAGCCAGATGGGCAGAAACATACTTTTAAAAATGCACCAACCTTGGGAATATAGTTAAGAGTTGCTGTCTACATGGAATATGAGGCACCTCTGGTTCATGGTGTAGTAGTTGTAGGAAGGCTGCACCGGCGCATGCTCTGGTTCTATCAATCTTCTCTGCTGCCTGCTGCACCAGGCACTGCATTATCTGCAGTGTTCTGGTGAAATAGAATATTATTATGTTCTAATAATGTAATGTAATAATTCTATGTACTGCCGTCCATTTTCGCCAAACTCTTCCAAGCTAAGGATTAATCTTAGGACTTACGAGGAGTTAAATTCCATATCCGAAGACGTTAGGACGCATTGAACCCATCCTGAGATAGAATTAATCCTAGCATTTAGTGAAATCGGCTGCAGATCCCTTAAGCCCCAAAGTGGTTAGTCCCAAGTACATTGCTTTATGTGCGGAAAATACAAACCTGCAATATTTAACAGGTCTAAATGTTCAAATACCCACAAGACTTGCACAGTCTATATTGCCTAGCACAAGTTAATTTACAACCGTAAATTTATGTAACTTTTGCTCTTGTTAAAACATCCACTGCTATTATAGAGTTGTGATGTCAAATTTGCTTCAGATGAAGTATGAACCTGGTTTAGGCATTGAAACCAAAATGGAGATGTTACTACAGATGAATTGAGCTTACATTTCTGGAATGAGTAGACTTGGGGCCTCCTTGGTGACTAAGCTGGTGATCTCTCGTAAGCTTGACATACTTGCTTCCCTCACCCTACAAGAGAACATTGTACTCAGTTATGTTTCGTATCTTGTTTTGTTTTTATGAGAAATCGCTTTTCTCCAACAGGCCGGATGGCAACATTAATGTGAGGGCTACACTTAAATGGTTTGGGCTGTTGATTCAAATCAACTGTCACCAGGGGCACGTCGTCACATACATGTACTCCTGGGGCTGGGACAAGGCTACCCCCTTACAGTCCATACGGATGTAGGCTTGGGTATCATCCACTTGGAGCCAGGCTTGTAGAGCAGAATGCACTACCTTCCCAAATTTTTACGGAGCAAGTATGGTTAAGTGCCCTGCTCAAGGGCACAAGTGTCATGACCGGGATTTGAACCCACACTCTGCTGCTGGCAACACATGACACAAGAGCTTGGGTCTGGTGAACTTAACCATTTATTTTTTTCATTTATTTATTTATTTATTTATTCATTCAGGCTTTAAAAAAGTCAAAAAGACACAGCAACAGAACACTTGAAATGTATAACAAATATTACAAAAACATAAGAGACATACCCAAATACAAAGAACAATGGGATTGCCCAAAAGCGAACCAATTCACAATCCAGAACGCAATCCCTTTAAGTATATAAATATAAAATATAAAAACAAGCAACCAAAAAGGGGAACATTTTAGAAATAAAAATGAACCATTTAAAATGTTGGCAAGAGAGCATTAAACAATTTAAAAATAATAAAGAAACATTGAGAATCTTTATCAAACCTTAGACTCTCATCTTGCAAGCCATCCCCCACAACCCAGCCCAGACATGCCAGAGGTTAGCTTTGGAACCTTACCATGCGCCAACATCCCCTCTACTGTCTTTAGTGTAATCTTTCATTGCAGTAAGCATTGCAGAGTACACCATACCGATGTTATCCCCTATGCCATAACCAAGCCCAGAGGTTAGCTTTGGAACCTTACCATGCGCCAACATCCCCTCTACTGTCTTTAGTGTAATCTTTCATTGCAGTAAGCATGGCAGAGTACACCATACCGATGTTATCTCCACAAATCACCATAGCAGGATGGCCGTCTGCCTTCACACCAACAGTGTTACAAATCCTGAAAACAAAACAAGAACACTTTCAAAACCTCAGTAAACATTTACCACTGAGACAAGTCTGGAATAAACCAAACCAAAGCGATTGAAGAACTAATTGAAGACGTAAAAGGACAAAGGTGGTAGTTTAGCTTTAAAATTATTTGGGTTTGAAAACAACAAAATTTGACTGGCGCGGACATTGAACCAGCGACCTCCAGATTAACGTACAAGCGCTCTACCAACTGAGCTATCCAGCCCTTTATGGCGATTTCCATGTTAGTCAATATTATTGTACGGGGTGCCAGTCAGAAGCTATACAACTGTTAGCTACCGTGTAGCCAGGGATCACACCCAAGTTTACGATACAACCTGGGAAGCGGCAGCCAGGGGATCAACTTAACAGAATATTCGTTTGTCAGGAGCCATTTGATTGCTTATGGACTTTTTTTACCGAAACAATACTTTGAGTGGTGGGAAGAAGGGCATATAACCTCACGCCCTTCCTCCATGCACAACAATGAAGTATCCTACATGGTGCATACTCCAGCATGGTAGAAATCCACTGTTGCTATAAAAATGTGACATCATTGAGGAGGGTCTATGGGTTCTTTCAGAGACACCACAAAGAGATTGTTGCATAGCATTTGCATAAGATCAAAACAACATGTTCTTTTCAGAACTGAGAAATCTCCCGAACCTTAAACATCTACTCCGGGGTAGTAGCATTAAGCAAGACAGTTCTCTAAGAACAAACTCTACCTGGCAAGTAGATACACACATGGTGTTACAGTAACCAAATATACATTGATACCTCACCATGCAATGCCTCAAATCCTATATCAAAACAACATGTCCAGTTTTCTGATAGCGTTTATTTTCTTGATGCGTTTGTGAAGTCTTACTTTGCTATTGCAGTCACTGCATCTCTCCTGGACTCAGCAAACTTCTCCACTTCAGGGCTGACTGTGGAGGCCTTGATTAACCCTTGGAAAACCTAAAATGTCCAAAACAACATCAGCAATTATCATTTTGAAATGTTTTGAATGGACTGATGTTTCGACCTGAGTAGAGTCTTTCTTGATGGACTTTCAGCCTTTATGGACTCTGATAGGGTAAAAAGAGATCTTGCCAAGCTAAAACTTCCTGCTTATATGATCTAGCTAGCTAAGTTCATTTGGTTCGATTCTGTATTACTTTAGGTTTCTCATTTCTAGTATTGTGCTTCAATCAGGACCTGATCTTCCCTTTTTTCATTTGCAGAAATTTTTATTTTATCTATTTATTGTACTTATTATTTAGCAATTTTTCCCCCCATTTCGTCTCGTCTGGTTGGTGTGTCTGTTTACATTTGACAATTGACAGGTTACCAGCCAAAATTTCATGAACTATACATTGTTGCCACTGGTTCCAAATTGTTGGTGTCTGAATTGGCAGCTACTTCATCATTCATTGAAGTATAGGACGTCCTTAGTTTCAGTCGTAGCCGTAGCCGTAGCTGTAGTCTTCTATTTGGATATAACCTTTTGGACATGTTGGATGTTGGCGCATGGTAAGGTTCCAAAGCTATCTCTGGGCTTGGCTGTGGGGGATAAATCTAAAAGAATACAGGGCTTGCCGCTTTGACAACTCTTTGTCCACACCTGGCTGGCGACTAAAACCAACCGTACAGTACAGAAATGTTGTTTTTACCTTCATGAGTTGCGATTGAATCATGAACTTGGGCTGGCTTCCCAGCGCCATTGCAGCTCCCATCCTCGCCTTCTCTTGACTATTGCTCAATTCATCCAGATACTTCTGTAGAATCTTATCTGCGTCAATTATTAAAAGAACATTACACGAATTGGTCAGGAAAAAAAAATCGTCTAAGATCATAGATTTACATGAAGCTTACATGGTTTAATGATGATGATCGTTGTAAACATCCCTTGAGATATTTCTGTCTGAAATGTCATATTGGAGGAGAAATAAATCAAACTAATTTCCGGTTTGGAGTTTATCGCTTAGTGAGCCTTTGATGAATTTTTTCCTGTACTTCATTCAGAATTTTGCTTAGGGCGCCCTCTGGAGCACCAGTTTGAAAAGAGTGTTCGACGATCTCTTATGAACAAAAAATTACATCTCCATCACCAATGATTCCACTGTTAATTTCCATAAGAAATGGGACTCTTTCAAACTATTGGTTCAAGGTTAACATTGTATGTTTTGTTTTTGCTGTTAATGTTATGGATTTTCAGCGTATTTGTAATATGAGAAGTGGTCTTAAGTGGGAATAAATAATTTCCTCCGTGAAAAAAGAAAAATAAATAAATAATATTATTGAAAAGTTTCTAAACCTTGTTGGTAGTATTCCACTGATACCGCTGTCAATGCACTGACGGCGGAGCTCTGTACGTCTATCTGTGTATATTGCACACCAACGATGTTGTCATCTAACACTTCCTTCCATACATCTGCACACAACAACACAACAGTTGACATTACTGTCCAGAATGCATCAACAGTTTTGAAGTAGAAATGGGGAAGTCAGCTGAAAACTTGTGTTAGCTGTTTACAGTATATATATGAAACCATTCAAGTCTTTGAGAAAGACTCTGCATTTATAACATACATGTGGGTTCTTTTGGTCGGTAAGCAAATTGCAACAGCTAATTCGATTTTCTCAACATTTCCAAAGTTGTGCTCAGCTCGTCTTACGGGATAAAAGTCGGCTCCTTGCCTGGCATGCATTATATTTCATACACACTACATACAGTGCACTTAGCATAAAGAAAACATGAATATTTGCCCAAGATATTTAGTGTATGGGAGCATTTGAATTACCCTTTTGGGATCTAGTTACAAAATAAAGACTAATTGAATTGAATTGAACTCTCATTACTAATAAAAGAGATAATTTCATGGTGTCACCCCTCAAGGCGCTTTAGCATACAGTATTTTCCTGCAAGATATGTGGGACTACGTTTGAATTATGAGATCTACTTCTTCTACATAGCACCCTGTAATAGTTTACAAGGTGCTGTGGCGCAATATGCTGCCAACCAAGCCTTAAGTCTTATCTTACCTAAGATATCATCTCCATGGAAGGGCATCTTGGAGAGGGACATCTTCTCAATGAAGTTACAGACAGCCGGCCGAAGAACCTCTCCAGTCAACCCACGAAACATCTTAGCATCCACCATCTACATCCAAACACAAATACGGTTACTGACAGATTAGGAGCGACTTAAGGTTGACCCATATAAATTTTAGTTTCAGACAGGCGAACTTCACATAACATTTACATTGGCTCGGCTCATGACAAGATTGACGTCTGAAACCAAGGTGTTCCATTAGAATATGGAACAATCTCCCGGGAGACCTGATCAACTGCACAACTCTTGCTAGTTTTAAGCAGGGTGTACAGTCAGTCCAGCTCCGCTAGGTCAGCCTGAGCTATTTTTAGCCGCACTCTACATTCACTGTTCACCCACCTGCTCTGTATACATGTATATCCACACCCTCGCATGCACACAACTTAGCTAGCATAGGTCACCGTGGTCCAGTGGTTAGACTCCGGGACTTGCAATCACGAGGTTGTGTGTTTGAATTCTGAGCCTGAGCTGTTTTTAGCCGCAATCTACATTCACTGTTCACCCACCTGCTCTGTATACATGTATATCCACACCCTCGCATGCACACAACTTAGCTAGCATAGGTCACCGTGGTCCAGTGGTTAGACTCCGGGACTTGCAATCACAAGGTTGTGGGTTTGAATTCTGAGCCTGAGCTGTTTTTAGCCGCACTTTACGTTCACTGTTCACCTACCTGCACTGTATATATCCACACCCTCGCATGCACACAACAACTACAGTACATAACACACCAGATGGTGGACTGTACTTTTACGGAAGAAGAAGAAGAAGAGTCGTTCCGAACGACTGCAACAGTCAATCTTTTAGAATTCTAGCGCATCCACTCGTCCCTAACTGTTTTAGACGTCAAACTTTTAATGTACTTAATTCAGAATTTGGTTTGGCGGGACTCTGGCACCCTCGTCTGAAACGGGTGTACTACACTCAAACCAAATAATTACTGAATGTCCTCCTATGTCATCCTTACTTTTCTGACTATCTCCTTCAGACCATTGACACTGGAAGCTCCAAGCACATCAGCTATAGAGCTACAGGAACAAAGAAAACGTAATACAGGGATCAGATTTACATATTGTAAAATTCGTCCTTCGGATGGGACGTAAAGCCGTTGGTCCCACGTGCTGTGTAACGCATGTAAAAGAACCCAGTGCGCTTATCGAAAAGAGAAGGGGTTCGCCCCGGTGTTCCTGGATGTGGCTGCTGTATGCGCCGTAGCACCTTGTAAGGTGCTAAATAATTGGGTCTTAGAATTCATCACTGCAATAACCTATCTTTCTGTAAGTTTTTATATACTCAGCGCCTTGAGTACCTTGTTTGGTAGATACGTGCGCTATATAAGACTTCGATATTATTATTATTAACAATTCCTGAAAATGGTTTGTGCGCCTGGGTTCACCCTTTTTCTAGATCGGGAACATTCTAAGTGTTTCCATTCAGGAGGTATACAGACTCTGTGCATCACAAAAAAATACAAAACTATAGGTTCGGACACAATGTGGACTATTTCTTTCTCCCTTTGTTGACTGCTTTTACTTCTCTTAAGAAAACCTGCAGCTTCACAGGTAATGTACAAAAAACTGATATCAGGAAACAATCTTAAGAAATTACGGGCCTGATAATGGTTAAATAAAAATCATTTGTCCAGAAAAAAAATTGGTGGAAAAAAAATATTTATATTTTTTTCAAATCGATTAACTACAGTACCAAACCAAATTTTACTGAATTGTTTTGAATGGTTTCTATTGAATATAACATAAACTTTAAAGGCACTGGACGCTTTTGGTTAATTAAACATATGCATAAAACAACAAACCTGTGAAAATTTAGGTTTGTGATCAATTGGTCATCGAATTTGCAAGAGAATAATGGAAGAAAAACACCCTTGTTGCATTACTTTGTGTGCTTTCAGATACATAATAAAAGGCTTCAGGCCTAAAGTATTTTATTACTTAAGTGAGAAAATTACACCTTTCTCAAAAACTACGTTACTTCAGAGGGAGCCGTTTCTCACAATGTTTTATGCTATCAACAGCTCTTCATTGCTTGTCACTAGTGCTGGGCGAATAGTGAAATTTTGTTATTCGGATACCGCTGACCAACTATCCGAAATTAACCGGATATTCGAATAGTTTTTTTTTCGCCGCTAGAGGGCGCTATATAAAAAAAAAAAAAAAAAAAAAAAAAAAAAAATTAAAATATTTTTTTTTTGTCGCTAGAGGGCGCTGTTCGTTTGTGAATGAGATCTTCTGGGCGGATTGATATTAGTTTTAGACAGTGTCACTCGGTTCATTCATAAAAATGACCGGATCTAATTTAAAGATGGCGATTTGCTTTTTCTTTTGATCGTGATTGACTCTACGTGAAGGAAAACTTTTGTAATCTTTGAACAAATTACGTCAGAAATGTCATTGTTTTGACTCTTCACGGAGGTGAGCATAGTTAAATACTTAATTTATGCTGTTTTATGCTGTCTTAATAGAAGTTTCATTAGGATTCAGACAAAACATTCATGTCAGTTGTCGCCCGACGTCCGCAGATATTCGGATATTAAAGAATATCCGGTTACTTGGTTGTAATTACAGAACTATCCGGTTTATAAATTGCTATTCGCGCCCTATGCGGATATCCGGTTAAGAAAAAAAAGGCATTCGCGGTTACGGATAGGAAAACCTATTCGCCATTAACCGGATATTCGAATAATTCGCCCAGGCCTACTTGTCACCAAGTAAGTTTGTATGCTAACAATTATTTTGAGTAATTTGAATTATTACCAATTTTTACTGACCTGCTTTTCTCTTCAGCGTATTTACAGAGTGCATGAGTAACCTCTGCAGCAGCCAGAAGTGCACCATGCCTGGTGTAGATATCTATCCCAGTGATCAGGGGTATCAGCGATGGAAGGACTGGAGGAAAACAAAAGGAAAGTTTAGAGTCAAAGTCTCCTGACAATGACAAGGGCAAGCAAGTCGAAACAGTGAAACCAATTAAGAATTCACTCCACGATAGTGAAGTTAATAACCAGAGGTCCACTCGATCCACTAAATGAAAGTAGTAGTCCCGGCCGATTTCCTACCTTCAGCCCAGGTACATGTAGTAGTTAAAAACCAGGACAGTTCGTTTAAGAACTGAAAAGTCTTTCGGATTCTGAAAATCTACTCTACGGTAGTAGAATATTAAGCAAGACAAGTTCTCTAAGAACATTATCTACCCAGCAAGTAGATATAAACATGGTGTTATCGCAAACCAAATATATACTTTAATTTCACAACAATCAAATTAAAAAACAGTTTGTAATAATAACTATTACCAAGTATAGTTGAGTAAAATAGTAAAAGTTGAAACCCTTTACTTACACCACAGCTGAACATGGGTGATTTAACATGCTCCGCTAATTTTAGTACGTATTTCTTTGTAAATACTGAAATTTTGTTTGCACGCAGATAATAATAATAATAAACCGTTCTTTTAAAGTGCATTACACACGGAGTCCCAAGGCGCTGTACAAAGTCAGACAGAAGAAACAGACAAAACTAGTTGGGGTTTAACAAGTGAGTTTTGAGAAGGCGTTTGAATTTATCCAGAGTTTTAGCGTCTTTGATGTTGCGGGGGAGTTTGTTCCAAAGAGTAGGAGAAGACGTAGAAAATGCACGCTGGCCGTAAGACTTAGTAGAAGCGGATGAACAGGCAAGTAGAGATTGTGATTGAGAGCGGAGATTTCGAGAAGGCTGGTATTTGTGAACAAGTTCTTGCAAGTATGTAGGTGCGTGGCCATGGATACAGCTGTATGTCAGAAGAAGGGTTTTGTAAGCAATCCGTTGTCTAACCGGCAGCCAGTGCAAGTCCGAGAAAATAGGTGAAATGTGGTCACAGGTTTTGGATAGTGTGTACAACTACAATTAGCTACAAAGTTAGCTACAAAGTTGTAATTAGTAAATACTACATACACTAGGGGCTTATCTCAAACCTCGGCTTAGGCTCTGGCTCAGGCTCCGCGTGCTGATGTCTGTGCAATTACGTGCTGAAAATGCAGGTTAAAGGCCGAGCTGTGTACACAGCGGGCGGAGCCTAAGCCTGAGCCAGAGCCCAAGCCTAGAATTGAGAAAGGCCCCTGTCCATGTAACTCACCTGTTTCAATCATATAGTCTGGTGCTTTTTCTGTCAGCTTGTACAATGCCTGGGATGTCAGCTCCCTCACTGCACTGTAGTATTTGGAATAAATATCAGTTCAATACCTATTCATTAATAGACAGACAGCAGAACAAACACAGACAGGGGGTCGGTGTGCCTCTGGTCACATGAGGAAAGTGACGTAACTTCGTCCAGGGATCCGGTGTCCCTCTGGTCACATTAGGAAAGTGACGTAACTTCGTCCAGGGATCCGGTGTCCCTCTGGTCACATGAGGAAAGTGACTAACTTCAGCCAGGGATCCGGTGTCCCTCTGGTCACATGAGGAAAGTGGCGTAACTTCGGCCAGGTTACGTCATCAACACCAAATGTTTGGTTTTGGGGTAAACCATGGTGTTTCTGGTTCACATAGCAAGCACCCTTTAATTACAGGTTTCTTCAGGCTTGCAAACTACAGTGACTTATAAGTTCACTAATGAGGCATACATGAAGGTGTACTTGGTTTCATTACCAGAAATTTATAATAAAACAAAATTAGAGGAAGTTTATCTAATCTGTTAAATTTCAATAAAACAAAACAAAACCAATACAACCAAACTGCCCTCATTTCATTACATCTACAGGTACATCTATCCAGCTACTTGTCAAAGCCTTTCAGCATCTAGACAAGGGTGCGACTTTTGTTAAGGGAAACCAGTGAAAATATGTAAAAGAAATTCTGTCGAGAATTGTGTGCATGTTTAAACACATGAAAACTATGATTGCACCAATTAAAGGATTTGGGTACTTTTTCAAAACGTCCATAGATTTACATTAAACTTACAGGGTTTGAAGATAATGATGGTGGAAAGCTTCCCTTCAAATATTACTTACTGTGGTGCTGTAGTTTTTGAGAAATGAGTAAAACAATGTCATGAAAAAACGTTTGTAAATGATTAAAATAATTTTCGTCTCATGAGACGAAAATTATTTTCATGACACTGTTTTACTCATTTCCCTAAAACTACAGCACCTCAGCACGTAATATTTTCAGGGAAACTTTCTACTATCATTATCTTCAAACTGTGTAAGTTTAGTGTAAATCTGTGGACATTGTGTTTTCTGTCCTACAAAAGTTACATAGACCCTTTAAAGCACTGTTCCTTCAAATAAACAAAATATTTCAAGTAACAAAAGTTCAAAATTATTCCACAAATTATTTCATATCCAAAAAAAGGTAGGGCCTCTAACTTACCCATCCCAGTGACCGGTCTTGACTTTGGCCAGATGATCAATCAGTGGTATGGTGTACTCTTCAAAGTCAGAGATGTAACAGCTGATGTTGAGATACGTATTACTTCGGTTACCGACTGCAAAGTAGTCGGCAGTCGTCAGGATATCAATTCCGTGGGGGAACGTGCCTTGACGTCCGACATTCTCCTGGAACGCAGCCTGTGAATTCAAATTTAAAAAAAGACAGTACTTCAATTCAATTCAATTCAATTCAATTCAAAAAACTTTAATCATCCTTTGCAGGCAATTACAATAGCTTTCAGCGATACATCCAATGTCAAATCAACATAGCAAACCAATTGTGCAATTTTTTATAACTGCATCAAATTTGGCGTACAGGTAGAAAAATACATTTTGACTTAATCAGATTATCTAAGTAGGATTTGAAACCTTGCATGGTGGAAATATGATATAGAAAGGTTTGCGGTAATGATAATCTCTAAAGATTAACATTACATTACATGAGATGATCATTACATGGTGTTACCGCAAACCTTTCTATGTAAACTTAATCTGTCGATACGTTATGGCGATTGCTCCCAATCACTGTGCTCTCTGCAGATCAACAATGAGGATACAATACAAATACAATACAAAAATTCATTGGGTGTCTTACAAAGCTGTATCACTGCGCTTAAAGACCCTGACACTATTGGTAATTGTCACAGACCAGTCTTCTCACTTGGTGTATATCAACATATGCATAAAATAACAAACCTGTGAAAATTTTGACTCAATTAATCGTCAAAGTTGCAAGAGAATAATGGAAGAAAAAACACCCTTGTCACACGAAGTTGTTTGCTTTCAGATGCTTGAATTCGAGACCTCAAAATCAAATTCTGAGGTCTCGAAATTAAGTTCAAATATTTTAAAGAGAAATAACTTCTTTCTCGAAAACGAAGCTACTTCAGAGGGAGCCGTTTCTCACAATGTTTTATACCATCAACATCTCTCCATTGATCGCTAACAAGTAAGTTTTTATGCTAACAATTATTTTGAGCAATTACCAATAATATCAATCAGTTTATTTCCACAGTTTAAAAATCACAATCAGTATCAAATCATAGGCAATGTATTAGTTGGAAATAAAGAAATAAATAGTTGTTTAAAAAGATTAATTAAATGAATAATAAGCATTGACATTCGTGAAACTGTGGGGTACCCATACAGAAGCAAGGCTTGTAAGGGTATAGTTCCCTGAGCAAGCTTGTGCATTGAGCATAGAACCCACAGTCACCAGATAATGTACCAGTGTAGGGGATGATAGGAAGTTTGTTTTCTTGAGCAGGTCACAGTCCACACCTTGCTGGAACATTTCGGACGATGAGTTCTTTGAGGTACAGTGTATGGTTCATGTCACAGATACATTGACAGACAAAATGTGACCAGTTTGAATTGACCGATCCAGTAGGCTCCGCCCACGACGCACGTGTGAGCAAGAACACGTGTGGCTCTCCAATGCCTTTCTGCACAACTCTGCCACGCGCGCCAAGGTACGCGCACGCATGATGGACCTTATTTGTCGGACCTTCGTTGTGTTGTGATTGGTCAATACGCAATGGGGCGGAGCTTAGTGGATCGGCCTATTAGATACGCTGTGATGACGCTGTGATGATGTTATTCATGTATACAGATTCTAACAACCAAATTGTACAGCGATGTTTGTTACTTTTAATTTTACTCACCGAAGCAGCTCGTCTGCAGTTGACTTCTCGATCGAAGACAGTGGTGATGATGAGAGCTGAGGCCAGATTATTCACATGGTCCTGGATGTCTTCAGGATCGTAGGCTCTAGCGAAGGCCCAGCAGACGTAGCAAGCTGCATCTCTCACATGAGCACCTGGCAATAATAGGTACACTAACTATTCATCTAGCACTTTATTTTGGGTCGCCTCAAAACACTAATTTTCTTTTGACAATAGGCACATTGTACTATTTTGAACCAGTCACAAATTCAATTCAGTTCAAAAACACATTTAGTACATGTGACATGTAATTTCATAACTTTCAATTACCTCTTTTTCTGTATAAATGTACATGTATATACTAAGAGCCTTGAGTACCGTGCGCTATATAAGACTTCGATATTATTATTATAATTACTATTTATTTGGCTGGTAACCTTATAACTGTTCACCACACTTTGTTGAGCCTAGAACCCATTGTGGCTCTTTTGCCGACAGATAATTTTCTGTATACGGACCCAGAATCTGGAACCAACTTCCACAATACATCAGAGATACCACCTCACTGCATACATTGAAGACACTCCTGAAAGCTCACCTGTTTCAGGAGGTGTATCATCCATAATGTTTCTCCTGTTTGTGCCCATTCTTGAACATCAGCGGCTTAGAGCAAACTTTTGATTTTGCCGCTTTATAAGTTTCTTTTGATTGATTGATTAATTGATTGATTGATTGAAAAGTGTTTTGTGCTTAGTTACTTTTGTGTGCATAAGCAGCTTTTAAAAATGGTCCCTGCAGGACACGACCCACACTATGTATGGCAAGACAAAGAAGGAAACACACAGACATGCTTGATTGTACTTCATGTACTTCTTGATCAAAGATCATGGTGATAAAGAGATGATAAAAATAACTGTATTTATAACGCGCCTTTTTTTAAAGGATACAAAGTGACAAGTATTTTAACAGCAAGGCGAGTGGGATGAAGTTTGAATTATGAAACCTAAACCTTAGCACCGCGTAATGGTTTACAAGGTGCTGTAGTGCATTATGCTGCCAATCCATCCAGGAACACCGGGGTGAACCCCTTCTCTTTTTGAAAGTGCACTGGGTTCTTTCACATGCGTTACACAACACATGGGACCAACAGCTTTATGTCCCATCCGAAGGATGAAGCAATGGAAAAGTGTTTGGTTAACATGTTAAGGACAAAAGTGTCATGCCTGGGGGATTTCGAACCACACACTGCTGATCAGAAACACCAGATCCCTTGAAGATCCGTTACCTGACAACACTTGTATATACCCTGAAAGTTGTAGTTACCAAATACCTCTAGAAACAAATCTTTGTCTAACTTACCAACACTGTACGACCCCCTCTTCTCATCATAGGCGAGAGCCTTCAAGACTACAGGCACAACTGCAGATGAAAAATAACCATTTAGTAAGACAGTGATTTCACCAAACTTCTCTGACTTCATTCTTTAAATTTAAATTAGTATGCATTGAAATACAATTTTTTTTTAGCTTTACCAATACGCTCGTCAATTAACAGGGACTACTAATCATTTTATTTTTTAAGAAAAGTTCAATCTTTTTTTTTCACCTGTAAATCGTAAAATACACTTGTTTGCTATTATTTGATTGCTGAAGTCAAACTATACAGCAACAGTCTGTTAAGTGTTTTTCTTTTACTGACTTTGATTTTACTGACTTTGATTTTTTTTTTTCAGATGGAAATATTTCTCCGCAGGATTGGCATTTGAATAAACTTTATAATCAGTGCACTACTAAAATTTGTTTTCCTTTGTTTCCCTTTTTATTTTATTTTTATTTTTTTGAGGGTGTGATTTTTAACACATCCGCGATTTTAGCTTTAAAAGTGGTTGTTTCATTTTTGGTTTATACAAAAAATATGACCCCAAAAACAAATACAGTTCTTGATAAAAAAGTTAAAACCAAAATCAAAAAAAAGTTAAAGGTACTGGGAGGGGCAGCATCGGGTACCCACCTTCTGGTAACCTTTCCGGGAGGAGTAACCCACGTCGTCCAAGCTCAGCTAGAGCAAGACATCCACCGTGCCAAGCCCCATCAGACTCGCGCAAACTAAATCAAGACATTAACATTAAAAGGTGAAATACACTATTGTGTTTGGGAAGAAACAACCCACAAAACACAAAACACAATGTCCACAGATTTACAATAAACTCACACAGTTTGAAGAAAATGATAGTTTACCACCTGAGGTGCCGTATTTTTTAGAAATGAGTAAAACGATGTCACGAAAATACGTTTCACATGCTAAATAAATGTTCATCTCCTGAGACGAAAATTATTTTTGTGACTTGTTTTACTCATTTCTCAAAAACTACAGAAGCTTTCTACTATATTATCTTCAAACCGCGTAAGTTTAATGTAAATCTGTGATTATTGTGTTTTGTGTGCTGCAAAAAGGACCCAGACCCTTTAACACTAACCCAGCATATATTGTCTCGTAAAAACTGCAAACTGGTGTTTTAAAATCTGGGCAACTAAAACTTCCTGGGGCAAGTAAAGAGCACAGTTTACAAACCCAGCAGGCTACTTTACAAAAAGCTTAAGAGCAAAGCCTTTCGACTTCTGACTAACCTGAAGAGCTCCAACATGGAACCGGTCACTTCATCAGCCAGCTCCCTTGGCAACCTTCCAGTCATTCTACCAATACTGTACAGAAAAAACAAATCGCTGTTATATTTCTTTGACGTCTGGCCAAGTTTGTTAATAAAGGTTTTGACATTTTCGGAATGTCCACCATCTCCAAAACATCTTTTTAATGTTACACTGTTTTCGATTGGTATCATAATTTAAAAAAAAACTTGAACAATGTGCCATCTATCAGAAAGATCCACAGGTGCAGATAGATACAACACATCTTCTGAAAGTTGTAAACAATATTTTTATCATAAACTACACACTGCTGATATGTATATATTTGGTCTGGGGTAACACCATGTGTATATCTATTTGGCTGTGTAGATTTTGTTCTTTGGGAAAAAGGTATTGCTTTCTATTCTACTGTCGCGGAGTAGATTTCAGAATTCAGGAGACAATTTAGTTCTAAAAAGAACCATCCTGCTTATTATCTACAGTGTACTACCTGGGCAGAAGGTAGGAAAACGGCTGGGACTACAACTTACCATAAGTGGATCGAGGGGACTTCTCGTTATTAACTTAACTGCGGCAGAGTGATTTTTTAATTGGTCTCCATCATATACACATTGTGTTACTGCAAACCAAATATACATCGATACATGTACCTCACCATGCAATGTCTCAAAAACTACAATCTGCTGATACTCTGATCAGGTACCCTGCTGCATACAATGGTGAAAGTGGCAGTTCTAATTCTCAAATCATAAAGGGACCAGACCATCTTTTCCTTCCAGTCTCATTTTGGTTTCACTGGGTCAAATAGAAGATACACAAGATGGCCCCCCCCCCTTACATCAGCCACACCAAAGAAAATTACCATTTCCCCAAATCCAAAAATTTCCATTGATATTACCTTTATTTTTCCCAAACATTACTTGGTATGCGTTTACATTATGCTAAACAAAAGACCATTGTTCTTACCCTTTCGCTGCAGACCATCTCACTATTGTGTCTTTGTCCCTTAAACCAACGAGAAGTTGCTCTGGAAAATGAAAGCAAAAGAATTTGGAGTTTGAGTAACTCAATATTAAAACGCTGCGCTGGGTGGTCTAGTGGCAAGACATCTGCTCTAGCAATGCAATGGTTGTGGGTTTGAATCCGACCCGAGTGATTTGCCATGGATAGACTCGGAACACTCGTGATAGACTCGGGATAGTACCGAGTATACAGTGCTTAGTAAACATCGGTGTAAGAGTAAACAATAATTTGTTCAGTATTAGGAGAGACTGCGAAAGTCTCTGGTGTTGGAAATGTGGGATTTTATTTCCTTAATACGTCAATAGCTATGTATCTTTGAATACATGCGAGACTTGCCCAAGTCTATTTTTAAATTGCAAACATCATGCAAAAGGAGAGCCTTGCTCTGGAAGGCTAAACCTAAATAACACCACACATGTGCCAACAACAATAAATAACGCTCAGCCCAGCCAACAGTCCCCACAAACACGCAGGCCACATCTTCCCTAAAGCCTAGCCCACAACCTATAGACCGATCAATTAAGCTCCGCCCCCATTGCGTATTTACCAATCACAACCCATTGCGCAACCAAAAGTCCAACAAATAAAGTCCGACATGCGTACACATATACTTGGTGCGCGTGGCAGAGTTGTGCTGAATGGCATTGGAGAGGCTCACGTGTTCTTGCTCACACGTGCACCGTGGGTGGAGCCTAAAGCATCGTACTATTCCTTACCGATTACATCTTCTATTTCCTCTGGTATATCATAATCATCATCATCATCATCTTCCTTAGCAATCTGAGAGCCACCAGTAGCTACAGCTATGGGAGCCACATCTTGTGCCTTCAGGTTCTCCGCTAAAGATCGACTTCCTCTCTGATATCTGATCAAAAAAGAAAAACTTGTCAAAGTTTACCAAACTGGAATCCAAACAAAAGGAGAACGTTCAATTTTGCAATTTGTCGTGGCTCGGGTCTATGATTAAAAGAATAGTTTCCTGTAGAGCCACTCCTTGTTACGCATATTTATCATACCGGGCACTGGTCTGAAGCCCGGTTCCTACTTGATGACGTCACAACATCGCAACGATTAATTCGAAGGGGTTGAGTTGTGCTCAACTCTCTTGCGAATATCGCAGCGAAAACAGAGTTGTGACGTCAAATTCACGTACAAATTTGCATCGCATTCACATTCGCAGGAAGTATGCACCAGGCTTTACAGGTCCAATGATTTCATTGGCTACAATAATCTGTGTTATGACTGGTCCAAGATGATGTAGTGTCAGCTTGCACTTCCGATCTGTGCGTGTGCATAATGTTGTGTACATCATGTAGTGTTGTTTTATTCACTTTGTAATATGTGTATGTGTGAACTGACTGCGAATCTCAGTGTGAAATGAATGTGAGGTCAAAGGTACCATCCGATTAGGCAGGTATCTGGCCTTATTCACGGGCCTCAAAGTGTTTTTGTTAGTCACTCAGGCAAGTTACAGCTGAACATGGGCTTGATTCAGAGTGGAATACAAACCCACAGAATACCATTTTCTTATCTCACCTCCAGGCAGCGGTCCTAGTCTTGAGGAATGTCAGGCCTAACCGTTGGATAAGCTTCATAGCCAGCTTGCGGATCTGAGTATTTTCACTGCTCAACAGTTTACAGGCTACCAGCCTCTCCAAGACAGCAGGAGCTGAAGAATAATATAAGAAGTATGAGAGGTGATCTGCAGCGCAGTTGGGTTTCTGCATTAAAGGGATAATAATGTTGACCGCAGAATGATGAGCCCTTTAAAGTTCAGTATTCTATGTTCTGCGACAAGCAGGCAAGGAAAATGGGCCCTCTTAAGTTAAAGGAACATTACAGAATTGGTAATTAAAAAAATCGTCTTAGATCACATATTTACATAAAACTGATGATGATGATTGTAGAAAACATCCCTTGAAATATTTCTGTCTGAAATGTCATATTTGATGAGAAATAAATAAAACTAATTTAAAGCTTGGAGTTTATTGCTCAGTTAGTGTTTTATTCATTTTCTGTTTAAAACGATGTCATGCAAAATGTGTAATCTTCTTTTACTTCTTTCTCATAACCCAAATGGCCAGTTTATTGTCAGTTTATGTATATGATTGATTACATAAAATGCTACAGTGCCAGCAATTACTTTGTAAGCAAAAACCAATTCTGTAATGTTCCTTTAAGTTATAGACTGTTACTTGCATAACAACAGGAAAAAAAACCCTCAGAATTAAGCAGTTAAGAGATCAGCGCCCAATTTCATGGCTCTGCTTACTGTAAGCAAAGAATCATTGCGCTTGCACGTAAGCAGCGAATGACGATCATAAACGCAGAATTCAGCGGTAGGCAGAGCCATGAAATTGGGCCCAGGGGACGTGGGTGAGGGAGGTAGGGCTAGCACTTGATTCTGCAGGGCTTGTAGCTCAAAGCTTTTACTGGACCAGATAAATTCTTGCAATACCGAAACTGAGAAGAACACCATCTACACAGTTTCACATTTGAGCTGGGCCCCATTTCATAGAGCTGCTAAACACAAAAATTTGCTTAGCATGAAATTTTTGCCTCGATAAAAACAGGATTACCAACAAAATGTTCACGTGGTTTTCAGGATTAAGCAAATGAAAGCTGAATACCAGTAACAAGCAATATGCAACAAATGAAAATTTGGTTGGTAATCCTGTTTTTATCAAAGACGAAATGTCATGCTAAGCAAATTTTTGTGCTTATCAGCTCTATGAATTTGGGCCTAGTTTTCCAGGAGAACAAGCACTAAGATCACAGTAGTCTAAATGGTAATACTTCAATACACAACGGAATTGAAAGATTGTATTGATCAGTTAAAATTGAAATGCAGTGAGGTGTTTTATTAAAAACACAGACTGCCAAACTTGTTTACTGGCCGGATGCTAAAATCACTGGCTTTGGGCCTTCAGTTCAGTTCACGGTTAATTTTAAGCCCCGGAAGGGAGTGTAAAGGAAAGATATAGAGTATCACAAACTAACCATAATCTACAATGTCCTCTCTTTTACCAAGCTTGAACAGCGAAGCCTTTAAAGAAATAAAAAGAAGATTAAAGGTGATTTTATTTAAATACCTTGCACCATGTAAATAGTTTGGAGCCTTGATAAGAACGTTGTGGTAAGACTTTCACAAGTTTAAAAAAAATTCTTAAAAGCAACACTGGACACCTTAATTGCCATAGACAAGTCTTCTCACTTGGTGTATATCAACGTATGCACAAAATAACACATATCAAAATTTGAACTCATATCAAAATTTGAACTCAATTGGTCATCGAAGTTGCAAGATAATAATGGAAGAAAAACACCCTTGTCACACGAAGTTGTGTGCTTTCAGATGCTGGATTTCAGGAATTTGTTTTCTTTCTCGAAAACTACATTACTGCAGAAGGAGCGGTTTATCACATTGTTTAATAATACTATCAACAGGTCTCCATCACTCGGTACCAAGTAAGTTTTTATGCCAACAATTATTTTGAGTAATTACCAATAGTGTCCAGTGCCTTTAAGAGATGTACTTATAATTACATTATGGATAAAGAAACAACTACTATTAGGTTTTACCCCTTCACACATGTGCAAAGAGCAGCAAGTTGTTATTGCCAGTAATTTTCACAGTCATTACCACAGGCCAACCACCATGTCCTCCCAAAACCAAATTTAAATAACCACTTGAAAATCATATTGTTTTTATGCTTGAAACGTTAGCCATAGCTGAACCACTGTATACGAACAAAAATGACATATTGTTTCTTACTTACCAATGAGGCAAGCACCCCTGAAACCAGTGCCATACCAGACATCGTTTCATCTGAAGGAAAAACAGACAAATTGTCAACCTTAAAAACATTATTTTATTCTTCAAAGTCATCAAAATGTTGTTGCAAATAATTGAAAGTGGTGGATAAAGGGATCACTATAATCATATAACCAACCTGTAAAAATGCTTTCAAATTAGTTGGTCAGTTTTTTCATGAAAACAAGAAAAATGCTTTTGTCAGGGTGTGATTGTACAAAAATGAATAACAAAACCTGATAACTGTGTCTTTTTTATCAGAAAGCCTACTTGTTACGAAGAAGGTAATGGTAGTAAACATCCTGCGGATTGTTCTGTATCAAATAAAGAGGCTAAAACAAAACATCCTTTTTCGTCTGGCAACTCACACCTGTTATCGCAATGTAATTTCTTTTTTGAACAGTGTTCTTAATTTGATCAGCACAACCAGTAGGGCTGCTGACTGTCCCAGGTAGATTAACTGCTCATCCATTAAGTTTAATGACCCAAGGAATTCAAAGTTAATACACCAACTTATTGAAACCGATAAATTCTTCTAAGTTTTTGTGGCCAAACTCAGAAATTCTCTAAAATAATTAAGTTTTTCCGTAATGTGGGGAGGAAAAGTACAACTTGTGACTCACAATCCGTATCAGACAGAGTTCGCAGACACCAGTCCAGGAAGCTCGGTAGCTGTTGCTGTTTAACGTCATGCCGTGTTAGAAATCTGAAAAAAAGGTAAAATAAGTCCATAATGCCAGGGCCCAACTCCATAAAGCCTGTAGGCAAAAAAATGTTGCTTAACAAAAAAGGAATCAGCCAGAATACCATACATTTACCATTGCTGCGATTAGTGCCCTGGTCATTGCTTAGCCAAGAAATTTGGTAATCAGAATTTTCTGCTTAACAGCTTTATGAAAATGGGCCTGGTCATGTTCTGGCTTCTATATATTCCACCCCTCAGCCACAACTCTTTTTTAATAGTTTTGAGTTGAACAAAGAAAGATTTACTTAGTGGGACATGAACATGTGACCTCCAAAATAACATACCAGTGCTCTACCAACTGAGCTATCTACATGTAGCCTAGATGTTGGCTGTGTTGCTATAATGTCAGACACTTCACAAGATGTACAAGATGTCCTTTTAATGCGCATTCAGTTTTGCGCATCCAATAAAACAAGATTTGTTTAAAATTAATAACATCAAAATAAAGTACAAAACATTTCATTGCTAAAACAAAAGGTACACATATTTCCCACATGCCACTAAATTCCTAAAAACATAAAATGAAAATAGTAGTATTAAACAAATTATTAATTAAAGCCCATTTTAAAAGCTTTAATTTGAAAGTTCAATATTCAACTTGCTCACTTTGAGATCATTAAGGCAGCAGCATCTCTTGATTTATCAGACACTTGAAGATATTTCTGTAGAACAAAAAAACACAGCATGAGAAATTCAGGGTTCTGACATATTGTTGGCTTGCAGAATATGTAAAGGGTCTGGACACTATTGGTAATTACTCAAAATAATTATAAGCATAAAACCTTACTTGGTAACGAGTAATGGGGAGAGGTTGGAAGTATACAACATTGTGAAAAACGGCTCCCCCTGAAGTGGAGTAGTTTTCGCGAACGAAGTAATTTTCCCCGAATTTGATTTCAATACCACAGATTTAGAATTTGAGGTCTCGAAATCAAGCATCTGAAAAGCACACAACTCCGTGTGACAAGGGTTTTCTTTCATTATTATCTCGCAACTTTGATGACTGATTGAGCTCAAATTTTCACATGTTTGTTATTTTATGCATATGTGGAGATCATACAGCAAGTGAGAAGACTAGTCTTTGTGAATTACCAAAAGTGTCCGATGTCTTTAAACAGTTTGCTTGATAGGGCACAATAACGCACACAGTTACTACGCAGCAAAAGTTGTATAAGCTGGCACATGAATTTCTGCTTGCATTTTCGTTGAGTTTACAGGAGTGCCATTGTGGAGTATTTGACGATATGGACCCAACAAGGGAATTCTTTATTAAACCTGTAATCCACAGTGGGGGAGGGTTGGGGGGTGGGGGGCCCTTTTTCACAATGGATTGCCAGAAGTTGTTCCAGGCATCTATTAACACCACCTGTAATTCTACCAAAAACATTTGCTTGTATACAAGTCAACGGCCGTAAAGTCAGTAACCTTTTTCCTAAAGGATTTCCTTTTGTCCTACTAGACTAACCTTTCCTACATTGATGATTCTTATCATAGTTGGCTCTTTCTTCCGTCCGTCCTCATCTATCGGCGCATTACTGTCTAGTTTAGCCATATCAAATGGTATCATGCAGATTATGGACATCCATAGCAGTAGTATGTAACGAGTCTCCCAGGTCTGTAGCAGGAACGAAAAAAACAACAGAGTGAGACCTCATCAGGAATCATTTAATAATTCTTTCTCTAAAGACCCCTCGCACAATGCGCAGCGCATTTACACGCGCCTATCTTTTGGGAGTCAAAATTGTGCACAAGGGAGTTGACTCCCAAAATGATGGAAATGATAGACGCGCATTCTTAGGAGGTGCGTTCCGTGTTGTGCAAGGGTCTATATCCCATATTAGTATTATTATAATTTGAACACACACTAAGCCTAACACTCAATGCACGGTTCTCCCCTATACAAGCTAGCTTATTGGCCCTATATGCACGAATTGCAATTTGTGCAGGAATTGCGTGCCAATACCGGCAATTTTCAGCCGATATGCAACAATTTATTGTTTTCCACAACAAAAATAAAGAGAAATAAACCATATAGATATTATTGAGAATGCTTTTAGATTGCACAGAAATTTGGGCCCCACGGGTGTTGAAGTACCAGGGGTGGATTTCACAAAGAGTTAAGACTAGTCTTATCTCAATTAAGGACTCTCAAGTTACTCATCCTAACTTTAGGACCAGCCTTAAGTTTTTAATATCTCCTAAAGAGTCCTAGGACTAGTCCTAAGTTTGTGAAATCGTCCCCTAGGCTGGTTGCCTTCTCTGCTCATACCGTGAAGTCGGCTGGATCCTGCCTGTCCAACATAGCCAAGACTGGTTCCATATCGGCGACTTCATGAGGAAGAATCCTGATAACTGTCTTGAAACCACGTGCCTATCAGAAAAAGATAAAAATACAAATTTCTCTGCCATCTCCAAAAATTATCAAGCTACATTGTTCACAGAATGTAAGACAGAGCCCAATTTCATTTTAAGCAGACAATTGACAAATGTTAAGCGAAGCAAAAATTAACAAGATACCAGTCACAGATTGTACAAACATGGTACTTTGGCTAGTAACCTTTTTCTGGTAAACATAATTTTGTTGTTCTTAGCTATTTTTTGCTTGGGACTCCCCTGGGCTGTATTCAATGGGGATAAGAGACTGTGTTAAATGAAAAAGTTTCTGAACAAAACTAAAGCGATTTTGTAGCGGATAAGAGCACCGGATTCAAGCTCTGGTGTTTGATTAGCAGAGTGTGGGTTTCAAGTCCCGGTCGTGACACTTGCTACACAAAGTTGGGGAGGTAGAGCTTTCTGCTCTACCGGCCAGGCTTCTGATTGATGATACCCAAGCCTACCCATCCATATGGACTGTAAATGGGGTAACCCTGTTACAGCCCTAGGAGTAGGTGGCAACGGCCCCTGGAAGAACAACAATTGTAGCCCACACCTTGAAGTGGCCTTCAGGCCTTGTGTGTCTGGCGCATTGCATAATAAGTCTCCTACCTTGGTAAGTAAATAGAGGAACTTGAACGCAAGATGAGACAGTCCAGGCGGTGATTTTGTATCTCGAGCAGTATCCAATAGAGGAAGAAGCATTCCTTCAAGATGTGGATCCAGCAAGTGAGGCTGCTCCTGGTATTTATCAACGATAACTGGTGGCAAAAAAATAATATTCAAACGATTAGTAAACTCAACCGCGCTACACTCAGTACACAGCGAGGAGAGTTGTTCGCAAGAAGTTGACCAATTTGAATTATAATGCAATTTTTTTAAATGTTACTTATTTAAACATATTCAAAACATACAGGGCAATCATATAGTAAGTAAACACAGTTAGCTGGTTCAATTAAACAGCCGACCCGCCCAGAGGGAATAGGCCTTAAAATTTTTATCGGTAAGAAGAGAAAATGGTCCTGACAAGGAGAGGCAAAGGATTATCGATACAGTCAGACACAAATAAAATGTGGCTACCTTTGCAACTTTTAAGGGATTCTTTTAAAGGGTAACATATCTTAGGCCATGAGATGAAAGTTTCAGATTTGCGTCCGGGCATTTTTGAAATGACGTGAGGCTTTTTTTCATTTTTCATTATTCGGCACATGAAGATGCGCAATCTTCAACATGCGCAAACTGGTGCTCGATACACAAATTTGCCTATTCTGCATAGCGCAAATTGAAAATTGCGCAGAATATTGTTGCGCAAATTTGAGGATTGCGCTCGACAGATGAACGTCAGCAGCTGCGTGTTTTACTGACTGCAAACAAAACGATCGCGATCGCAATCACGATCGCAGCGGAATGTCTGCCCTGTAAAGTACTACTAGTACTAGTACCTTTTACCCTTGTTCGATGATTTAAAACTTGAAAATTTGTGATGCAGAGTCTTTTTTGTGAAAATAATTAAATTTTGTGAAAATAATTAAATTTTTTGGCGGTAGCTTTCAGAGCATGCGGGCGGTAGACGCAAATCTATCGTTTTCATTCTCATGGCCTTATCAAATGCGTTTCCAAGCTACTCGTCCGTCGGACAACTCGACTGTCAGACAACTCGACGGTTGAGACAGCTCGACCGTTCGAACAACTCAACGGACGGTTTATTCAACTGTCACACAACTCGACTTAGGACCAAGACAAGTCGACGGATGGCCAGGACGGGGGCCTCAGCACGGGCACGCACAGGGCCGGGAAGGGGGAGGGGGGGGGGGGTAGAGTAAGTGTGGTGGCAGGATACAGGAACTTTTCGGTTTGTAGCTCGGATAACTTTCCGTATGGCACCACCACTTTTTCACTGATTTTTAGTACCAAAAAAAAGGGATATCTCAATCTCATTGAGGTAAATTAGATTTAGATACTATATTATTTCATATCAAATGAAAAAGGGAGGTGCTGGCGCCATACGGAAACTTCTTACTGAAGTTATGTAACATTTTCATTGGAAAAGTTTCCGTATGGCGCCACCACTTTTTCATTCAAAATAAAATAATAGAGTATCTAATTTACCTGATTGATATATCCCTTTTTGTAAAAATTAGAGAAAAAGTGGTGGCGCCATGCGGAAAGTTATCCTTTTCATTTAAACAAATTAGCTGCAAAATTGGGGAAAGGCATCCATATCATAACTGGTTAAGCACAATTTCAATACATACAAGTAAACTTTTCCACCGCTAATTCCATTGGTATTTGGTCGTTGTAAACTGTTGCAAGACTTGTAATGAGTCCTTTCACCTCGTCTACCTCAGCAAACTCCTCATGAGTGCTCCCAGCTTGAGCAATATTTGCATCCTCGGCACTGTCGTCCATGTTGGCAGTTGTTGCTGCCGTACCAATGTTTGTTTTCTCCACCATTTTGTTCTTACACGTTGGAAAACAAACAGATTAGTCATCAGGGGGATCTGATGAAAACACACCGCTTGGTGGCGCTAGACAGATCATATATCTTTTTGTGCGACGGAGAAGAGAACGAACTTGTCCGCGATTGTGCTTAAAAAATTCACAGTTTTTCACAGACCAGTGGTTTATATTTAACAAAAATGCCCAAAGTAAAACGATCTAGAAAGCCTCCACCCGAGGGATGGGAGTTAATTGAACCAACTCTTGAAGAAATTGAGCAAAAAATGAGAGAAGGTAAGTAAACTTGTTCTGTGTTGTTGTGTTGTGACGATCCAATATCGATGAAATTATATATTTTTTTATGCAGCTAAATTGTGTTCAAAGAGTAACACTAGTCAGGATAGTCAGTACCAACTCGACCTTTAAAACTAGCTAGTACTTTCCAAGACGGCCGCTTAGTATTTCAAATCAAACAGGCCATCAGTTTGAACCCACCGTAAACTTATTTTATATCTATTTGTTGCATGAGACTCATGAGACTTGAGAGGGTCGGAGACGATAGCGGAACGAAACCGAAATTAGGATTAGGCATTCACTTTCACTAAATATTGTTTTCTGAAACAGATGGTTACACGTGTTTGTTGAGAGCATCACGATAGATTCGGGAAAAGCTTCTAGGCCAGTCCAAATTAAAGGATGGATTAAAAAAAAAAAGGATGCGGCCCCAAAAAAGATGCGGGCGGGGACGATCAACTTGTATTTTTTTGTATTTGGCCTTACTGGGTCCAGGTCAGGCCTGATACTTCACAGATGCACATATTAATAGGTGATTGCCTTGCCTCCATGCCCCCTCCATGCCTTGGTGCCCTTTATAATTTCCTCATATAGAGGATAGGTGCCCTTTCTTAACACAGAGAAAATGCCTTGGTGCCCTTGCCCTTTCAAAAACGAGGCATACAGGCCTGTCGTGGGTCTATACAAATACAATGGTCAATAAATAACTGAATGGCGCACCTATAATATGAGAATTTTAATGATCTTATTTATCTTCACAGCCGAAACAGAAACCCATGAAGGGAAACGAAAGGTTGAATCTCTCTGGCCAGTCTTCAAAATCCACCACCAGAAGTCCAGATACGTCTACGATTTATTCCACAAAAGAAAGGCAATCAGCAGAGGTGGGTTCAAGTTGTTTTTTTGTTTTTTTTTTGGGGGGGGGGTGTTTGTTTATATGATCTTCCTAACAAGGCAAACTTCCACAAGGAGATATACACGCCAAGCTGGCAAAAGAAAATCTCTCTCACACAAACTGTTATAATGTCTATGATTATTAGTTGCACAAATCAAGAAATTGTGGTTCAGTAACTAGACGACACTACTTTTTCCAGTCATTGTGAAATTTGTACACTCCACACAGTCATCTGATAGCGCCCTCTTTTTACTCAATAATGTCAGTTCATGCTTAAGCACAGCTAAAATAGTCTTATATCTTATATCTTATATCTTATCTTATATCGCATGCTTAAACATGGTCATGTGATCTCCTCTTGGCCAATCTGAATGGATAAACTGTCCCAGGTATTATGATTAGTAAATATCAATGCTTTCAATGTTTTTAATTCGTAAACAGAGCTGTATGACTACTGCATCAAGGAAGGCTTTGCAGACAAGAATCTGATTGCAAAATGGAAGAAACAAGGCTATGAAAATCTCTGCTGTCTTCGCTGTATCCAGGCTAGAGACACCAACTTCGGCACAAACTGCATCTGCAGAGTTCCAAAGAGTAAACTGGAAGAGGTGAGAACAATGTCTGGCTCTGGGAAGTGAGTTTTGTCAGGCAATGTGTGCATTGTGCTCTCAAAGTCGCTTCATGAGTGTTAAAATGGGAAACATTGGAAAATGTCAATTTAACACAAGAAGTTTATGAGAAAGTAGATTATGCTGTTGCAAACTGCTTACCAACCAAAAGGACAGTATAAGTGTTTTTGGTCTGACTTTTCGACCCTATCAGAGTCTTTAAGCCTTCATGAAAGACTCTGCTAGGGTTGAAACGTCAGGACATTAATTATTTTGTACATATCCTGATGATAATGGTCTATAAGGGAAACACTGAAATTCTGACTACATTAGGGTAGGACGTGGGGGAGGTAGGTTTGTAACACTGTTCGTTCTGTGGGTTTGCTTTTATCAAGCGATCCCCCAAAGGGAGAATGTATTGCTAATACTTTTATTTCTATTTGATTGTTGTTGCAGGGACGAATCGTCGAGTGTGTACATTGTGGATGCAGAGGATGCTCGGGTTAGATGCCTGGATTACTCCAAACTTCTAGATATTAATTATTTGCACCAGGAGGATACCCCCCCAAACACCCACACCACGAAGCTAAAAAACTGTTTAAATATCAAGGACATTGGAGAGTCACCTCATCAATAGTTAGCCTTGTACAGGACTGTGCTTCAAACATTCACTTCTCCCCATTTTCTTTGCCCTTGAAATTTATCAAACATCTTGTATAAAGTACCCACAGATAACCAGGTAAACATGTAAGATCATATTCTTATATTTAAGACGATAAATCTTTTAAAAGTTCTTCTTATTTTTGGGGGGCACACATGACACTGTCAGTGATAAAATTTCAAGTGTCATTATCAAACATGAATCGGACTACTCATTTTTGGTCTGCAATGCTAAAGAAGTATCCAATGATAATGTATAGTTACAGTGTTATTGTTTTGTTTTTCTGTTTGAACATTGAGTATGACATCCTTGTATACCATTGGTCGTTGAAAACGTCAGCCTATATATTCAAAATTTTGGCAAGTTGTGGCCCGAGGGGTCTAGAACACCGAACTCAAGTTGTAATGTTCTGTGGGTTTGGGTTCCGGTCTTGATACTTGTATCCGTCAGCAGAAACTTTACCATTATTGCTTTGTCCTTTGAATGGGATGTGTAGCTGTTGCCCTGTGTGTTCAGTAATTCATGTTGAACAACCCAGTGCACTCACATCATTTCTAAGCTATACCCTTCATAAAGATAATGAGCACTATGATGAGACGCCTGTGATAAAGTCCCATAAAAAAAACTTGTACTATTATAAAGTTGTCTACTTTCTAGAAAACAATCGGAAAACCTTTTTACATGTGTTGTACGGGTCAGGATTTATGTTGTCCTTTCTTGGTATGATTGAATTAAGAAACAAATTGTTTATGCAATCGTTGAACCAGTGACATTTTGAGTTCACTTTAGCCTAGTAAAAAACAACCAAGGATTATTTTGAGAATGTTTGTCCATTTTAGTAGTTTCCTTTTGTGAAAATACTGGGTCAAATGTTAAGTGGTTTTCTCTTTTAATAATGGTTAGATAATTAAAGTTATTTGTGTTTTAAAACAATCTTGCTTGTGTTGACTTCTTCTTCTTCCTCTTGCGAGAACAAAATAGTTTAGATTTCTAAAGTACATGTACTGTGAAGCACCTCTCTAGTGGTCTCATCCACTTCCAATAGCCCAGGGATGCCATTTGGCGGTTTAAAGGCAGTGGACACTATTGGTAATTACTCGAAATAATTATTAGCATAAAACCTTACTTGGTGACGAGTAATGGGGAGAGGTTGATAGTATAAAACATTGTGAGGAACTGCTCCCTCTGAAATGACGTAGTTTTCGAGAAAGAAGTTAAATTTTTTCACGAATTTGATTTTGGGACCTCAGATTTAGAATTTGAGGTCTCGAAATCAACCTTAAAACACACACAACTTCGTGTGACAAGGGTGTTTTTTTATTTCATTGTTATCTTGCAACTTTGACAACCAATTGAGCTCAAATTTTCACAGTTTTTTTGTTATATGCATATGTTGAGATACACCAAGTGAAAAGACTGGTCTTTGACAATTACCAATAGTGTCCAGTGTCTTTAAAAAAGGGGGTAGGTTTGGAATAAGCTTGAGTCTTGGACTGTTTACACTTGGCACAACAACAAAGTGGGGTTAAACATGCACCTGACTTTATTCATAACATTGATAATCAATCCTGATTTCCTTCGATAGATTAAAGTATAATCTTAAGGCTACTCTAGTTCAACGAGTGTATTATACACATGGGAAGATCCAGAAACTGTATACAAAGTCATTATATGACAAGAGGCAGTTTTTCATAAAAAGTAGTTTACAATACCAGCTCTCACCATTAGTTTTGGACCCAAAATCGGATCAATGATTAATGAGTGGTTGTTAAGAGACTTATGTAGGGCATGCGCACTGAAGTGCGACATCCGAGTTATCCCGAGTTATTGTTTTGTTATAACTGGTCCACTCTGCGCTTGGCTATGAAAACGGCTATTGGTAAGCAGCGATGCGATCATGCCCTGTAGGTTGGTTCCAAATAGTCAACTTGCGTAGACCAACTAGACAGAGTTTGGGCAAACTTAGTCAAACTATGGTCACCGATAGCCCTTACGTGAGACAGCGCCCTCACTGAGGTTAATCGAGAGCTATCGTTGGCTGAGCATTGTGCCAATGCAAGGGGGTCGACTACCTACATGTAAGTTGCTGATTTCAAAATAAATACCCACAGTAAAATTTTTGCACTGAGCCAGTAACCCAACAAACAAACAAGTCCTGCAGTCGAATGATTTTGAAAAAAAACCACAATGTTTGAAGATTTACTAATGGACTCTTAAGCTTTTAATTCTAAACATCCTCCTGAAGTAGACTAAGTATTTTTTACCAATGAGTAACTAAATCAAAAATCAAAGATTTCATGAGTTTAAGTACAAATGCATTCATAAACAGTTTGCTCCCTTTTAAGTACATATACAATTGTAACCACACGATGCTTAAACCCTTGTTGAAATTAACTTGTGATCAATAATACAATTACATTAAATGAGTGGACCATTACAAAATCCCTGAAAACTACATGTACGATGTAAGAATGATCATGGTATGTCAAGTGAGGCATTTATGGTGGTCGAACGGTGGCATGCCCACCCCACCCCCCGCCCTCCCCCCTCCCATACCCCAAAATGGGTAGATTTTTAGACCCCAAATTATTAATATGTATAATCAGAGTTATTTACAGACGTAACAATAAATGCAGGTGTGATATATGTACTGTAAACATAAGTTTGATTTTGCCCCCCTTAAGAGTTCGACGGATGGTTCTACAGCACACATTGATGAAGGGTATAACTAAAACATCTTAGACCATTACCCTTCGGAATTACATCACAAAACACATTGGTTTCTATGCAGACTAAGACTAAACTACACATCAGTGTTAAACATGTAGGCCTATACAGTCATCACTACGGATAACCTGCGACCTTTGACATTTGACATGCCTATTCCTTGTGAAAGTTCAAAATCTAAGCAGTTTCCACACCCCTCTTCCTGTTATGACTGAAACCTGTGGGAATGCACAGCTCTGACTCATTTTGTTCTGTAGTAGTCATTGCGGTTAGCACAGATTCCTTCTGGCTGCTTGACGGTGGTACATTATGATGTCATGCTGTTTACATACACATGGACCTTTCAAGAGAAGTTCTAGAGTGTTTCCTGCTGGGCCCTGCGTGTTGTCCTAACATCAAGCCCCTTGCATATAAAACCATTATAGCTGAGCCCAGACAATTGAAACACCTGTTATATACACTGTACACATTTGTGTCTAAACCAGTTGCCAAATAAGTGTGGCACCGTCTTATATCATGACCAAAGTGACAGTGCTTTCTTAATGTTTTGACCTTGATCTCAAGGGTCTACAATGGTCTATAGTAAAAAGCAAACATACTTTACAAGAACCTGATAACAGATTTAGATGTATCCCACTTCACAGATAACAAATTTATAACAATGTACCGTTGTGGAATCTGCATCATGAAACGCCATGTTACGACTTGTTCAACCAGCACATCCCTTTTTCACACTACATGTATATGCCTTTTGTAAACCCTGTGATTTCATATGACACATCTATACCGTTTGAAGTTTCCTTTTCTATACAAGTGAAGTAGGTCAACAGATGCCCACTTCAACCTCATTTCCTAGTGCCGATTGCCCTGGCATAAAGCCAGTGTATTAATCATGGAGGCGGTGGCTAAGCTCAAACTATCCTAGCATATCATTTAGAGATTCTTTTAAACCCACCCTTACCCAGGTTTTTAAACTCTCCTTAAAGACACTGGACACTATTGGTAATTGTCAAAGACCAGTCTTCTCACTTGGTGTATCTCAACATATGCATAAAATAACAAACCTATGAAAAATTGAACTCAATCACTCGTCGAAGTTGCGAGAAATAATGAAAGAAAAAAACACCCTTGTCACACGAAGTTGTGTGCTTTCAGATGCTTGATTTCGAGACCTCAAATTCTAAATCTGAGGTCTCGTAATCAAATTAGTGGAAAATTACTTTTTTCTCGAAAACTACATTACTTCAGAGGGAGGCGTTTCTCACAATGTTTCTCTACTACCAACCTCTCTCCCTTACTCGTTACCAAGTAAGGTTTTATGCCAATAATTACTTTGAGTAATTACCAATAGTGTCCAGTGTCTTTAAGCTGTGAATTTCATTCCATTACCACTAGCAAAACCTGCTTTTTGTCCCAACATCAAGCCCCTTGCATAGCCGAGCTCATCAGACATTTCTGCCGAAAATCCTGTTTACAAAACCTTGTGTTCAATGTCAAGTGCACAAGCCTATCCTGTCTTCCATTTTTTGCATATAAATATACACAAAGAAATGGACCCCAAATTGTGGATGGCATTTTGCAGAGGTGCATTCCACATCTGATTTTCTTGCTGAATTTGACCCCCCCCCCAAAAAAAAAAAAAAAAAAAGAAAAAAAAAAACGCTCCAAAAGCCAAGAGACCAAATCCCACCACGCGATTATTAATAATAAATACGCAACATGCGTTTATAATCTCTCCCTGAAATAAAACCACAATATATTTCCCACTTCGTACTGATCACCCTTAGACCTACATGTACCAAACACCAATAAAAACCTCTATTATGGTAACAAGTATATGATTCTTATACACAGTCCCTCTGTATGATACACCTAGTATTTATCTATCGCATTTAATAATATGTTATCGCACAAGACTTGACCAAGTTAGACTTTCCTCAAAGCGGTCTAAACCCAAAGGTAATCCAACAGCTGCAAAACACAGTGCAGAAACCCAGAAAGTGCAGTCATCTTGCAGAACTGGAACTAGATGGCGCACAAACTTGAGTGATTTAAAGGCACTGGTCACTATGGTATACCGGTCACTATTAATAATTACAAAAGAGGTAATTTCTCACTCAAATATTTAAAGACTGAAGGCCTGAAGCTTTTTATTAGGCATCTGAAAGCACAGAAACGTGTGCAACTTCGATGACCAATTGAGCCCAAATTTTCACAGGTTTGTTGTATGCATATGTTGGGACATACCAAGTGAGAATACTTGTCTTTAACAGTCACCAAACGTGTCCAACGTCTTTAATTTCTGTCATGTGCATCGTGCAAGCGGGCAGCAGGACCAAGATGACACAATGGATTTAGTCCACAATGAAAATTCAGACTTGAGTCAAGTCTACCTTGCCACCAGCTATACAATGTTACCCATGGTTATATTTCAAATAAACTAAATACACCTTTCATACATGTTTCAGATTAACTTTTCACTTTTTAAACACCCCAAATTATTATATGCCACATTTTGTAATACTTTCTTTCTAAATAACAAAACAGCACACAAGAAATATAACAATGTATTTTCTACATACCTACACACATACCCATAGGTTGGTTATACCTCTCAACTAAAACTAGCTACCATTCGACACCCTACAGATAAAATATCTATAAATTATATTATTTTAATATGATTTGTACATTTCATTCACAGATTTCTCCCTCTTTGGCAAATGTGCATTATTTTATCAAAGCAAATTAAGAACTCAAAATTTAATAGGAAATCTCAATGGTTGCCAAAATGTGAACTATAAAACACCCGTCACTGCATGGGTGTACGGCAAAGACTAAAATTACGACCATGTTCTAATAGATGTAACACACTTCATGAGGACTGGTTTAAAAATCGACCGATCCATTACGACCCACCCACCATCTCAACAGCCAAGTAACTGCGCCCCCGGGTGGTTCGCAAACCGTTCACTGAACATATAGTAGAACTAGAGGGTGTACAAAACCAAATCACACGGCCAAGAAGCATTCGAGAAAATGGTGCCGACTCGTCATATACCAGTTCACACAGCCAAAATTTTGTAAGTGGACATAGTAATTTGTACACATAGTGGGACAGCGATGTTACGTGTTTGAAATAACAAGTGCTCCCTCTAGTATCTATGGGTGCGTTCGTTTAGCTTCCCTGGGTCGACCCCGGTGTGTGGAGTGTTTTTTTTCTCAGGACGAACGTGTGCAGATAATTACCCATGTTCGTCCTAGAAAGAAAAAAAAAACGCCACACACCAGGGTAGACCCAGGGGAGCTAAACGAACGAACCCAATATGACTTTATGCCACAGCAACACTCTAAATGCACAACGCAACGATGCAAATAACGAAAAGTTGTGTTCATTCTTGGAATCAAACATGCCAACTTTTGAAGGTGAGCTGTCGTTGGGATTGGCCAATGCTTCAATGGTGGAGCTTAATGGATCTCCTTTGAGACCTTTGGATGTTTTTAATCAGACTACATTGTATCTCAATTACACAGGTTGCATACATCACACAGTTAACCATAATAACCTATTTACATCATTCACAATAACAGCTGCATGCTAACGGTCTATACAGTTGTCATTGCAGTTTTAAGTACATTGTAGGTAGTCATGTGATCTAAACTACATCATTAAAACTAAACATGAATTTCCACAGTAGATGGGTTTTTTTTCAGCAGCTCCCTTGGTCTCAAATAAGTTGTGTTTCCTAATCTAGCCTTGGCTGTCTGGAAAACGGGTAACCAAAGTTAATGTCAATTTAAAAACATGGTATTAAAATACTGTTTACAGTCAAATGACACCAAAATGGTTCCCAAAAGAAATTCAGACAGATATGCTAACAGTGAAGGATGTGGTCCCAGCCTAGTGCCCCTCCCTCCCAGACAGCCGACTGTATACTGGGTGTGGTTCCAGCCTAGTCCCTCGCCCTCCCATACAGTTGACAGTCCAGGGCATGTTGACCACCTCTATCCCACAAAAGACGCCATATACGCTACTACAGCACTAATCTAATGCCACAAAGCCCTAAGGTACCAAGTCAATGCGTACTATAGTGAAACGATTGAATCAGACTATTTCCTGAGAAGGAGGTTGCTCACTTCCTCTTTCCCATACTTAAAACTATGTACATTACATACATTTATATCAAAGATAACCTACTGTACATATATTACACAAGTCTGGATAATTCTAACAAAAACATCCTATTTTATAGTCTATTAGTTAACCCACTTGGGCCACCCTGTTCTCTTAGAATAGCACATTCATATTTACATTGTGTTTCAAACTTTATATCCATAAGAACTTCTTTAACAAACGATATTTTTGTTTCCTGTACCAAATTGGGTTGGTTAGGTAAAACATTTTTTTTCGGAAAGTTTTTACAAAGTGCAAGCCGAGAAATAAAGCAAACAATAATCAGGAATTCATGCTTAAGAATTCAGATTTGACAAAATATTTCAGTAAAGACTTTGATTCTGGTGATATAGTTGTAAACCATTCAGACAGACAGCAACATTTTTTCAATTTTTTCCTTTGGCATGGTTGCCTCCAAAGTTGCCTGAAAATGTTACCGTGTGACCAGGCCTTAAAGTTTGTAAATATAACAAAAAGTCCAGTGGATACAAATTCTGCCCTTCAACAAATAAATAAACAACTGAAACATAACACCTTTGTAGTTTTACTTTAGATACAAACTGCAAACCTTTTCTCAAGTAATCAAAATATATAAATCCTAAAATACTTGGTATTACCACTTGGATCCAACAGTATCAATATTCAAACTGTCCAATTTGATTTATCAGTTTTTTAAATTTTATCAACTAATAATTATTTCAGATTTGCTGGAACAATTAGACACAAAATTATTTAAAAGAATTAAAAAACTTCCAACATTTTGAGAAATATTTGATATTATTTCAAAAATATGGTTTTAAGTACAGTTTGTGAGCCATAATAAGTACATATACATTGAGGTTTTAGAGTAACAAAATCGCAACAATATGCAACATGAACGGACAAAATAAGTACATTGTTAAACCCTGATACTTTGGGAAACCTTGTGGAAAAAAAAATGTATAAGTTAAATTACCATGTCAAAGTCTGTATTTTTAGTTTTGGTTCTTTAAAGCGGAAAACTTCAATGCCATACAGGTGCATTTGATAAGTTGTTTTCATTCCGTTAAGTGCTTTGGCAAAACATAAAACCAATGATATTACATGAAGGCAAGGCCATGGCCTCCGTTGACCCTGGTCTTTGTATCTGTAGCTGCCCCTAGTCTTGGCCTTAGTGCCCCTTCAACATATTCCCACAGACGTTCATATTAAAGCCTCCACATTCAGGTTGAAATTCCATGCTTTTCTTTAAATCATTGTCGTTAGAGAATGCAAAAAAGGTGGTCTCCTCATGCGACGGACTGACTCCCCCCCCCCCCCCCCCTCCCCAGGGAATTCCATTTTAGAGGAGGTACAGACTCTCTACATTACCATAAAACTATAAGTTTAGGTATAAACTGGGCTGTATCTCTACACCTTTGATATAACAATGTTCGCCTCAGTGACACAGGGTGAGGACCCTAACGCTGGACAGAGAAGAGTGGAGGGCTGCCACCAAGTCCCGTTGGTGTAGGATAGACTACGCCCTCACATCACATAACAATCCATTTGTGTCTTTAAAATAATTTACATGGCAAAGAGAAATCAATGCAAACCCAAACTTCATGATAAGACATCACAGGCTTGCTTTATAAACTCGAACACAATGGCAAACAAGTGGAACGTGCTTAATTCAAACTAAAAACCCTGTCTAAAACTCATCATCGGAACTCAGAAGCCCAGACTTCTCATTCTGACTAGACTTGCTCGGGAATCTTGGTATTCTAGGTCCCACTCCGCCTCCTCCTCCTCCGCCCTTTGCGTTGATGCTCCCCTTGACTCCGGGAGTCTTGTGGTTGTTTGACTCGATATCGTCCTTGGTTCCTTGCTGCATGTAGGTCTGGTAGGCTGGAGAGAAGTTGTGAATGGTGTCTTGGAACATGTCTCTGGGGTTCACTGTATCCTTCAAGTTGGAGGAAATGCTCTGGACAAGAATACAATGTCAAACAAATTTTTAGTATTTTTGTTAAAACAAACAAAATTGTGGATTTTGTTGCTAAATGTCAACTGTGTCCAGCATTAAGTTATTAATTCATGTATTTATTTATTTATTTATATATTGACCAAACCAATAGTCGACGAGCCGCCAATTACAGGAAAAGGATAATAATATACAAAAGAATTCACATAGCTTATTATGTATAATTAACAAGAAACATGTAAAATATTTTTGGAAAGAATATAATGAACAAAAAAACCTAAAAAACATCTTTGGAAAGAAAATAAAAGCAACTAAACAAATTAAATAAATGACATTGGGGAAAAGAAAAAAAAATAAGCATGCACAAAATAAAACTGTGAAAATAGTTAAAATTCTAATTTGAACTTGAGAAAGTACTGAGTGCACAGTGACACGATGTGACATCGGTGTAAGGGTAAAAAACAAATAATAAATTATGTTCTTTATCCCTGATTCAAATTTAACATTAAACTGCTCCGGTGCCCGCTGCTAAAACCCAGGATTCGAACTGCCTCTATCCACCATCAAGCTCGGTGGTCTAGTGGTAGGACATCTACCTGGTCTAGTAATGCAATGGTCTTGTGTTCGAATCCCATCTAAATGATTTGCCTGTGGATCTTGTTCACAGAACTCAGGAAAGCACCGAGTACACAGTGCATATACACATCGGTGTAAAAATTTAACAACAAATTTCATTGGTTATTAAATGTCATATGCAAAACTACCATGGAAGCTACAAAAAACATCATAATTTTAAAATTTCAGCTGAATGCAGTGTCTACTTGCTGAGAAAACAAAACAAACTGTCACTGTATTTTTACAAGAACATTGAATCCAATAACATTTTAACGAGGTGACAGAAGGAACCAACCATCTCTCTGGCAACAGTACTCACGAAATGGACATGAGTTGTTTCTCAAATGGTTTGGGGTGAAAATATATCCGCACCATATTACTTTGAAGGAAATCATTTCTAAAAATAGTTTTTACATGTACCATCAACAGCTGCAATGCTTTTCACCACGTAAGTTTTTATGGTTGTAAATTGTTTGAGTATTAACCCTTCTGTGACCCTAACACTGAGGTGCCTACACTTGACCTTTATCATGCTGACACCATCTTGGTCATGTTCCTCATATTGAATAACAATAATAAATGCTAATAATCATTTTAAAAACAGGAACCAGACTATTTTTTTCTTCCAGCCTCGGTTTGGTTACATTGATATCAATGGGGGAAATTCAAGATGGCTGCACCGTGATAACGGTCTATAGTTTACCTGCATGGTAGATGCTCTAGGTCCCTCTGGTCCATCAGAGAGCAGGGTACACTGTTCATATGTTGAGTATGGGAAAGCTAGGTGCAGTCCAATAGCAGCAAAGAACATCTCCACACAGACCAGGAAATTCTGGTAGCCAGCTGAGACGGTACCGGCCTGCACGGTCTCCCCTCCCCCTTCTACTTCCAGAGGTTTGATGGCACCGCCCACTTCCAGAATAGCGAGAAGAACACCTACAAAACAACATCCATTTTTATTACACTTATGACTAACCTTATTTTCATTTGCAGTATTATCCGCAGTTAATTACAGAGATTGAATTGTTTGCCATTCTCCTGAAGACGATCAGAGCATACTGATTGAAACGTTGAGTTGTCAACAACCAGTTCTTCTAAGAACCACACTACTCCAAAGAGATTTTCACACAGCGCTAGTGGCTTTTTCATACATAATATCAACCTCTACCCTCGCAGGTACCCATTTATACCCCTGGGTGAAGGGAAGCAATTATAGTAAAGCATCTTGCTAACGGACACAAGTGCCATGACCGGGATTTGAACCCACAATCTGATGACTATAACCACCAGGGCCAAATAATCATGGCTCTGCTTACCGAAAGCAAAAAATCGCCGTTTACGGAAGCAGGGAATTCTTCGCTTACTTCAAGCGTATTTCATGGGTTAGCAGGGAATGTTGGCTCGTACGTATGCACACTCCATGTTACTAGGCACTCTACGCTTACACAGCTAGCATTGTAAGCGCAGAATTCAGTGGTAAGCAGAGCCATGAAATTGGGCCCAGAACTTTAATTCAATGATCTTTATCATTCGGCCATGACACCATACCCTGAAGACACTATCTGTAGAACTCACCTTGCCAGAAAGAGACAAAAATGATGGACTTGACCATGAAGAATTTGGGCACTGGTCTAAAGGAGCTGAGGAGATCCCGGGTGGCAAAGTAGAAGAGGAACATGGCGTACAGGGCAAGACTCACCGAGATGTTATAGATGATAGTAATGTACAGATAACCATCACCTACACTGTACATAGGAAAAACAATGGCATGAATGTTAATGTTTGAATTAAGGATTCCAATATATACAAAACAGCAGAGTTTCTAAAAAGAAAAAAGAAAACAATATATCAAAAGAGAACTTAATCATGGAAAATTCCATAGTGCATACTGTGTAGCTCACATTACACTGAGCACAGGAGTACACATTTTTGAACACTTTTTTTTAGACTGGAATCGCTAGATGTGTGGAGATTTGTTGCAATTTATCTCCAAATGATAAACTCGCTCAAGTTTATAAAATATCATTCCCATCGCAATTTCTACTTTATGTGGTCAATTACTACAAGAGTAACCCTGGAAATATCCATTGAAAGTAAGGGTTTGTAACTCTTAATGGTTAGTAATAATAATTTTGTAATCACTTATTTCTAAATACACCATTTTACATAAAATCTCAAAACGCAACAAAATACACAGTAAACCAGTAAGTCACGAGACAAAATGGTTAACTAAGTATTCATGGAGTTAACGCACACAATGAAGAAGTAAAAACACACAATCGCTAAAACACCTTGTCATACATTACAAATTGCACAAACACCAGAAAAATATAAAGACAACATTTTTTAAACATTTTTTTTCACAGTCTAATTGTTTATAATATAAAATATAAAATATATAAGAAAAAATTAGTTGGACTCGTTGGAAAGTATAAACAAATTTGCATGTTCCAACTTTGCTACTCATACATGAATAAGGCCATAAATAAACCCAGGAGTGAGAAACATTCCTGACAAAAAGATCTAAAACAGGATCAAAATTTCAGGAGGCAGGCCTTATACTTCAATGAGGCAATGGGTGCGAGAGCCTCGCTCCCTGGTCATTGCCCAGGTGCCCTTAAAATGCTCTGGCAGTAGAAATTTACAATTCCCTCATAGGGTGCCCTTCACCAAGGACACAATAAGCCTTTTTGAGGTATGGCGGACACAATGCTACAACACTGTAAAGTTATGGTAAATTTGTGCATATTGACCATAGAAATAGAACGTATGTTATTCAGTGAAGTGCGCATTTTAGGCGACGCGGCGTTTACACCTAAACCTAATGACCACCAACATGGTGAGCGTGGCATCAGTCGCGGCGTGTGACGCGCGCGTATCACGTCCACCATACCTCAAAAAGGCTTATGCCTTGGTGCCATTGCCCGTTAAAAAAAAAAGCATGCAGGCCTGCCTACATGTAGAAGACACTCATCTCCTTTACTATAAATGTGAACTTACGCAAAGTTTCCATCTGAGTATTTGCCGAACGGTAGCAGGATAAGTGTTATAAGGACCATGACTGGCTTGATGAAGCAGAACTGCAGAGTGGATTGTTTACAGAAGCGAAGGAAGCCAATGGAATAGGTTCTGCCATGAAGACAACAGGTACAGCAGAACCAACTGGTGGGTCTAAAGGAAAGATTATAAGAGATGGAAATATTAAAATAAATGCAGGTAAATTATCAAAATCCTCTCCCCTCACTACTGTTTTTTTTTTGTGGACAGGATTTGGTAAAAGGGTGTCCAAATTTACTAAACTAGGTTTGACCAAAGCCTGGTTCATTCTTCACACGAATTGTGAAAGGCATCTGAAAGCACACAAATTTGTGCAACAAGGGTATTTTTTGTTTTCATTAGACTCTTGCAACTTCAAAGACAATTGAGTCAAACTTTTCACAGACTTGTTATTTTTATGATGGGATACACCAAGTGAGAATACTGGTCTTTGACAATTACCAAAGGTGTTCAGTGCCTTTAATAGGAGACTTACATAATAGCTTTGCCTCTAATCTCCGACATGATTGAACTCTCTCCACCCAGGTACTCATAGCAAAGGCTCAAAAAGTTGTAGATTACAAAAGCTGTAAGGCAAACAAAACAAGACGTCATTAAGTTAATGAGGATTTGATAATAGAGTATTAAGGGGTGTCTGCTGCTAATTACAGGATTCAAACTGGCGTCTCATTACCAGGAATGTTCAGTGGTATAGTGGTTTAGATTTCTGCTTTATGGATCCCTTGCACCAATGTCACATGGGATTTTATAACACCCCAAATATTCTGCCTTTTATTAGTTTAGAGTGTGTCGCATGATATGTCTTAGTTATACTAGAAACGGCGGCCGTGTGATAGTGCATCGTTTGCCATGTGATAGTGCATTGTTTGCCGTGTGATAGTCCGACGACTAGCACACGGCGTGCAGTACCCAGACGACTTCTTACCCATCTCAAACCCAATCAGTTGTGCATCTGTGTATCTGAAATGCTGTCTGCCCACATTCCACATGCCTCAAATTAACCCACAGCACCCACAGTTGCCTTAAAGGGTCTAGGTACTTTTTGGAACCCAAAACACAATGTCCACAGATTTACATTAATTTGAACAGTTTAAAAATAATGATAGTAGAAAGCTTCCCTTAAAATATTACTTGCTGTTGTTGTTCTGTAGTTTTTGAGAAATGAGTAAAACAATGTCATGAAAATTGTTTTAGTACATGTACACTATGATAAAGAATGAGTTTTGTGACATGTGCAGTATCTGTTTAGCATGTTTCTTGCAGACAAAGTTTGTTAAAAATATCATTTAAAGGCACTAGACACTATTGGTAATTACTCAAAATGATTATTAGCATAGAACCTTACTTGGTAACAAGCAATTGAGAGCTGCTAATAGTACAAAACATTGTGAGAAACGGCTCCCTCTGAAGTAACATAGTATTCGAGAAAGAAGTAATTTTCCACAATTTTTTTTTTTTTAATGCATATGTTGAGATACACCAAGTGAGAGGACTGGTCTTTGTTAATTACCAATAGTGCCCCGTGTCTTTAAGGAAAATGCCAGAAACAGCCGACTTTGTACTGGCACAAACACCTGACAAATGAGAAACCTCAAACCAAGGAGATCAGCTGAACAGTTGCATGCCTACTGTTCAGTACAGAAAGACAACGACAGACTGTAGAAGATGCAACACTGTGTGTCTTAGTGAGACCTACATTCTATGACCTCAATTATGGTTACTTACAAAATAAAACATCGATGGCGGCAAATGACCTGATTTAAATGCACCTATGGCAAATACATTGATTCCAACAAATGACCCCGTTCCAACGCATCTCCCTCCCACAGCTAACATCTACCCTCCATGTATAAGAACTACATGTAACATTTATTTATCAATCCAATATTACCATTAATAAGCTCAAAGCAATGGATACAAAATAATCAAGTATCCAGGGCACTATAAATATACAACACATAAGCCTTGCATAATAGGCTGTTATCAGTCATAGCATCTACACACAGTGGTCAGACTGAAAGTTAATGCTGAAACAATATTCAAAAATACCCGACAGTTTCGCTACTCCTATTGGTGGAGAGCGCGTCACATGGGGGTGTTTAAACGGTTGATAATGACCAGCTGGAGCTGTTTATAACCGGCTGGCTTCCGTTTGTCGGGCACGCAAGCTAAAGTGCTCTAATATTATCACGCGGAACGCAATTCATAGCTATTAGTAACACCGATATTCTAAACGCACGTGCATACACACAACCCACGCGCATCAAACAGATTCTTCACAAAGTTTGTGAAAAAATTATTTCAAACCTTGAATTTTCAACTGTCAAAGTGTCTATAATTGTATTTTTAAACATTTTTTTAACAAAAGGGCATTTATGAATGGGAATAAAAGAGTAGTGACTCGTTCTTAAACGTCCACCTTGTTGGAAACCCCTGGAGTTGTAGAATTAAAATTGTTTTGGGGAAATGGGGCAGCATCCCCAGGACTGGGGAAGTACATTTACAAGTAGATTAAAGGGAATGATGTTTCTGTTTGAAGAGAAGGACATTTTTTGTTCATTGTAATAAAAGAGTGGGGAAAAGGTCTCCAACGGCCACAACCATACAATATTTTAAACAAACGTTCAAGACTGAGACAACACTCTTTTATTCACATTCATAAATACCTTTCCCTTAAAAACATCCAAGAACATTTAACAGTTAAGAACAAATCTGAAAGTTTAGATTCAGCTTGCATCGACTTTGTGTTGAATTTCTTTCTACGTTGAGCGTTACATGTAAATAGCTCCTCATGCACGCAATGCTTATAATTCAAATTACAAATTACTGATTTGTATAAATTTTGTCTGGTCTAGATTTTTTTTTAACTGTTCTTTTCCAGCGCCTTGAGGCGGATTCTTTCTGCTATTGTTTTTGGGCTTTATAAATTTCTCTTTATTATTATTATTATTATTTCATGCTGTGAAATTTGCACACTGAGCACAATCATCTGATGGCGCCCTCTTTTGACTGATTATCCTCGAGCAATGTTTAAAAACTCATCACCTTGTATTTAAACATGACCCATGATCTCCTCTCGAACAGTCAGAATGGAAAAACTCTAACAAAAAAACCTATAAGAATCTTATAGGAATGTTATAGGAATCAAAGAAGTGATAGGAATTCTATAGGAATCCTATATAAATCCTATAGGATTCTATAGGTATTTTGCCTAGATAGGACTTTTTTGTACGTTTCATTTTTTACTATTGTGCTTTTTAGGGGAAAAAGTTGTTGTTGTCTTCCGATCTTACGGGGATTATATTTAGAGTTTTTTGTAGATAATGTGTAATTCAGAAGAATCCTATTGATTTCATTTTCACCACCTTATATGGAGACCGTGCCGAGAACAAAACAAAAAAAGGAACAGAAATAGTCTCCATAGAGAACTCTAAAAACCGTGGTGCTCCACAAGGACTCGTGTAGTACAAAGTCTATGGAAGGTTCTTAATTACAGGGACAGAGGAAAGAAGAAAGGATGTCTCCACAGGGATGCACAAAATAGAATACCTAAGTGTGTTTTATTTTGTGTGTTTTTTGAATGCCTTATAGCAGCTAAATATAGGCTGGTTGTTCTAAATAGTATGGTTTGAAATAAAAAATTCTTCAACCATGTACATCAGAATAACACCATAAATATTAATGGCTAGAGTAATAATTCATCTTGAAAACATTCTCCTTCTACCATGGACGACCAAAATAAAAAAAAACTCCATTCCAACACTCCATCTTTAAATAGTGAGCATAATCGAATTCAGTTCCCGGTTTAAGTCATTCAACCGATCAGGTAAATGCTACGCACAATCCAAACACCACAATACGCAGATTCTGTCCGAGTCCCTGTGCACAGCCAGGAGCTAACCCGTTTATTAAATTGTACATCATGTTACACAGCGCTATGTGAAAGTGAGGTGTACGTGAATTGTCAGTCCGTCCGTTATGCAAACACATAATCCCAACATTGATTTCAATTCCACCAGTAAGTGTGTACACTGTGATCGATACGGAAAACATTCATGACAAAAAATCGCTCGTGGGGTAACGGGTAGACCGTCTGTCCATTCTTCTTGTTATCAGATCATAGTGGAATTTTCATCATTGCTGACATTCCTGACGAATGCTTACAACAATATTGTAATCAAACAGTGTACCAGTGACCCGCTCTGCAAAAAAGAGTATTAAGGGACGATATATGCTAACTACATTTAAAGAGGCGTTCAATGTTGAGATCCCGAAAAAATTTTCAAAACATGATTTTGTCTTTCTTGGTTTATTGGCTTCTATTGCATCAATACTTCCATATTATTTTTATTCACAGAAATATAATTTTTATTTTTTTTAGTTGAAAAAACCAAGGGTTTTGTATCAATTTTAGGTAACTTCCCTTAAATTTTGCTAGGTTTAAGGAGCTGTATCTCTGAAGGCACTTTCATTAAAGGAACACGTTGCCTTGGATCGGACGAGTTGGTCAAAACAAAAGCGTTTGTAACCGTTTTTTATAAAATGCATATGGTTGGAAAGATGTTTTAAAAGTAGAATACAATGATCCACACAAGTTTGCCTCGAAATTGCGTGGTTTTCCCTCTACTGTGCGAACTAACATGGTCGGCCATTTATGGGAGTCAAAATTTTGACCCCCATAAATGGCCGACGTGTTAGTTGACGAGGTAAAAGGAAAACCACGCAATTTTGAGGCATGTTTGTGTGGATCATTGTATTCTACTTTTACATCTTTCTACCCATATGCATTTTATAACAAACGCTTTTCAAAGACCAACTCGACCGATCCAAGGCAACGTGTTCCTTTAAATTGCAAAATATGAATATGCAAAAATCAGTATATCTCGAGAACGCACAATGCCACAGCGTTCAAACCTACAAATGTACATCAAAATAAAGCTTATAATAACACCAATTCAGCTGTGTATGTATCTCAATTTACTTATTTTGACCGGCTCTACAAAAATGGGTATTAAAATACCCATTTTTTACAAAAATGGGGGTATTAAAATACCCATTTTTGTAGAGCCGGTCACATTATGCCTTCATGATATTTGTAAAAAAATTCATAAAATTAAAATGATTTCATTTCTCCAAAATACATGTCTAGTCCATTCCTTTTTGACATGTTTGTATTTGTTGTCTGCTTAAGCACAAAAACATGCTAAGCACAACAAAATAATGCTTACCAGAATAGATGTCTTGCCATAACTGAGGACTTCCCTTGTTCTCCAATGTTTGGACTATTTTCTTTTTGGCATGGTTTTGTAAATGTACATGAGAGTGAAGATGTCCTTGCTATATACACATATGTTACATGCATGTTATAATCCCAGATCCTAAATTAGTTAAAGGAACACACGTTGCCTTGGATCGGATGAGTTGGTCTATAAAAAGCGTTTGTAACCTATTGTTATAAAATGCATATGATTGGAAAGATGCTTTAAAAGAAGAATACAATGATCCACATAAATTTGCCTCGAAATTGCGTGGTTTTCCTTTTACTTTGCGAACTAACACAGTCGGCCTTTTATGGGAGTCAACAATTTGACTCCCATAAATGGCCGACCGTGTTAGTCGACGAGGTAAAAGGAAAACCGTGCAATTTAGAGGCATGTTTGTGTGGATCATTGTATTCTACTTTCACAACATCTTTCTAACCATATGCATTTTATAACAAACGGTTACAAACGCTTTTCAAAGACCAACTCGACCGATCCAAGGCAACGTGTTCCTTTAAAGTCCTCGGTTTGAACATTGAATGTGTAGACATGTTCTCATGCACCTGTGTACATACGTACCTGTGTACAATGCTGTATGCATAAAACATGTACTGGTGGCTCCAAACAGACTGTGCAAGTCTTGCACGTATTTGAACTTTCAGGACCAAGTGTGTCCCAACCATATTGAGTTGTACTTGTGTGTGATTCTTTTTTGTAAAATAACCTAGCTTAAAATAGTTTATGGCAATACAAATTATAGTAATTGACCCATTTCACCTAACGTCATCATCAGAAAAATCTTGAATGCGCCATACTGGTGGGCAATTTCACTGTGCGTTTTCATATATAACTCTATGCATAGAGTATGCTGTGCGTTATGCAGTGAAGTGCGCATTTTAGGCGACGCGGCGTTAATACACATAAACCTAACTTGCCCACCAACATGGTGAGCATGGCACCAGTCGCCGTGTGTGACGCGCGTGCAAGGGGTCAATAGGCAAGTAAAATCTAGCCATGGAATAAATTTAACAAGTCAAGAAAGAAAACCTGAGAAAAAGACTGACTTGAACTCCGTTTCTGATTACTTTTAAGAATTTTGCCCAACTTGCGTTCATGTTATCACTAACCTTATGCAATGATTGCACAAATTCTAGGCGTTATTTGCAAATCGGGTTTCTAAAAAATAAACACCCCTCATCCCAACTTAAATTTTGCTTCAATGATAATTTGAACAAATTTCTTTTAAGTACTATATAAAAATTGCAGTTAAAGGATTTGGGTACTTTTTCAAAATGTCCACAGATTTACATAAAACTTACAGGGTTTAAAGATAATGATTATGGAAAGCTTCCCTTCAAATATAACTTACTGAGGTGCTGTAGTTTTTGAGAAATGAGTAAAACAATGTAATGAAAATACGTTTTTACATGCTCATAATTTTCGTCTCATGAGACGAAAATTATTTTCATGACATTGTTTTACTCATTTCCCCAAAACTACAGCACCTCAGCACGTAATATTTTCAGGGAAGCTTTCTACTATCATTATCTTCAAACTGTGTAAGTTTGGTGTAAATCTGTGGACATTGTGTTTTTTGTCCTACAAAAAGTACATAGACCCTTTAAATTGTGTTCAAACAGACAAAGAAGACTGCAAACAAAACCTCACAAAGATGAAGAACCCTTGCTTTGATCAATTAACACAAATTATTTACAAACTCCACCAATTCAGGCCTTCAATCTGATACATTGTACATCCTGCTAAATAGATCCTACCCATGTTATACGTAAATTGCACATCGCCCTTATTATTGCACTAACACTACTGGTTAGGCAGAGCATATGGATAACATCGTGCCGCTTTGTATATAGGGCTGATGGTGGCGTGATGCACATTTGTTCGTCTGTCTAGTGCAAACCTCTGGCCACTTTGCCAACTAATAGTGTTTGTATGCATGCGTTAATGCAATTAGTATTTTTGTTTATGAAAGCTCAAGATTTCAGAAAATTATTATTTGGTTTAGGAAAGTTTTTGCATACGCACTCCTTAAAAATAAAGGTGTAGAATGAGACAACTTGACTTTTTAGACATCTGGAAAACTAAGTAAGAATCGATTCTTGTGCACAATTGTACAATATGGAGTGACTTCTCATAAATCGTAGCATTATTATCATTTTTTGACGCTTCACATCAGCAAATTGTTTCTGTTTGTTATGCTGTGACCATAGCAACAGACCATATGCCAACACTGACTTTTGCGTCACAATTAACAATACCACTATCGGAAGAAACCAGACCAGATGTCCTTTCAATCTACACACAAGTGCCCACTGCATTGTGATGAATACAATGTACATTACAGCTCAGTTCCCTTTTTTATCCACAATGTGCATTACAATACACCCACACATAGAACATGTGCAAGAAATTGTTATTGTTACAAAAAATTACTTGTACTAATAATGCAGACATGCAACTCTGGTTTTGCAGAAAAGAAAAGAAAAAGATTTGTTCTTCACCCAAACGCCGATCAAATTAATGAAAACATTGCCATGGCTCAAATTTTTTGGGGAAAAAATCCACAAGATCATAGGGCTTGTAAAAATGTAGCTCAAAATATTCACTGGACAAGAATATTGTTTTTAGAAGACCAGCAAATGAAATGAGAAGAAAAAACCCACCAACACAGTTTAACATTTGAATGTGCACTAACAGAAGATTTACATCTCATTTAAGTCACAGGTACAATTTATCAGACTGAAAGTAAAAGATTTAATTTGCCTTGGGTCGGACGAGTTGGTCTATAAAAAGCGTTTGTAACCCTTTTTTTTTTAAATGCATATGGTTGGAAAGATATTTTAAAAGTAGAATACAATGATCCACACAAATTTGCCTCGAAATTGCGTGGTTTTCCTTTTACTGTGCAAACTAACACAGTCGGCCATTTATGGGAGTCAAAAATTTGACTCCCATAAATGGCCGACTGTGTTAGTCGACAAGGTAAAAGGAAAACCGTGCAATTTCGAGGCATGTTTGTGTGGATCATTGTATTCTACTTTTACAACATCTTTCTACCCATATGCATTTTATAACAAACGGTTACAAACGCTTTTCAAAGACCAACTCGACCGATCCAAGGCAACGTGTTCCTTTAACGATCAGACCACTAGACTTTTTCGGTCACGAGTTACCTGGCCTAATGCTATAATCACTGCTCTCTGGCATCTGGTTGAGTTAACTGGCCAATATAAATGCAGTTGCCCTACATTGTATATTATGTACTCCCTGCAAGCGCAGTATTGATGCATGAACATGATCACTACATGAACTTCCACTATCATCCCCACAAAACAAAATGTAATGAATAGTAGGTTTGCAGTAATAATATCAAGAGATTGTTACATGCCTACAGCAGCTCCACATGTACGCACAAATCACCAATCCATCCTTAATCTCTACCCATCTCAGTGCATTTGCTGTTCAGGGAGCAGATGTCATGTTTAAATGTCACCACGCCGTATTTCTCTGTAAATGTCTTCACCTCGTTTGAACCCAACACCTGCGTTCTGCACTTTACTCAACATAATGCAGATTCCTGCACAGGAAACAAGGCTTCTTGATTCATCAGCTAACATGGCAATAAGATGCCGGGGAAACTGCTTGAAACAGTGCTTAGATGTCAAGGATATATCCACTTGTGAATAACAGGTCTTGTGGCTCAAAATTTACCACGTTTAACACTGGAAAAGAAATAATTTTACAATTTCTTTTTTGTGGCTCAAAATTAACCACGTTTAACACTGGAAAAGAAATAATTTTACAAGACCAATCAATGAGTTCTCTCTTTTATATTTGGTGATTTCTAAATGGAGGTTGGAATTTGAAACACCACAGTAATAGTTAGCCATTTTTAAAATTTATTATGTGGTTTTACTAAAAATTAGAACTGGAAATGAAAAGATTTTACGTGAACAATTGTTGAGTTCTCTTTCTTACATCGGCTGAGTTTTAGAAGGGAGGTTGGAATTTGAAAAGCAATAGTAACAGTAAGTCAGTTTCAAAATTTAATATGTGGTTTGGCAAAAAAACATTAGACTGCAGGACTTGTTCGCTCAGTGCGAAGATTACTGGATAAGGGGTCAGTGGTCCAGTGGGCATTTTGTGCACTGGCTTTGGTAGGCATTTAATAAGGTAATAAAAGAGTGGTGACTTGTCTTGAACATTCGTTTAAAGGTAGTGGACACTATTGGTAATTACTCAAAATAATTATTAGCATAAAACCTTTCGTGATGACGAGTAATGAGGAGAGGTTGATTGTATAAAACATTGTGAGAAATGGCTCCCTCTGAAGTGCCATAGTTTTCGAGAAAGAAGTAATTTTCCACGAATTTGATTTCAAGACCTCAGATTTAGAACTTGAGGTCTCGAAATCAACCATCTAAACGCACACCACTACGTGTGACAAGGGTGTTTTCTTCTTTCATTATTATCTCGCAACTTTGATGACCGATTGAGCTCAAATTTTTACAGGTTAGTTATTTTATGCATATGTTGAGATACACCAAATGTGAAGGCTAGTCTTTGACAATTACCAATAGTATCCACTGCCTTTAAAGCCTTGTGATAAAGGACCTTCGGCTCGGTCCTTCATTTTATCGCATTGCCACGACAAACAAACAAACGTTCAAGACTGAGTCACCACTCTTTTATTCCCACTAAAAAAAATCCTCTTTATGTTAAAAAGCGAAAAAATGTTGGAAAATCTATTCCAAATTTGTTGTCAATTGTCAGTTCTTGTCACGATCCCATGGGCTCCGAATCAGACATATTTCAGACTGAAATATTTTTCTAGAAAAATTATCATTTTATGAAGGTTCCAGCATTTAAACCTTATAAGCTTCGGCTTATGGTGTAAAAGCCTGCCATTGTTATAAATTCTTGTTATTATCTGTACTATGCTACGAAATATGAAAATAAATTTCTGAAATGAAAAAGAAAGGAGAGTAAGTTGTTATGTATAATTACTTATTTTCTATTGTTTTGAATTACTAATCCTACATTTGACCTCTAACCCATAAACACAGCATTGAACCACCCAGTCACTCAATCTTAAAGTCTAAAAACAAATTTTTCATTTATGTCATCCAGCACGATTGATAGTTCTTGCATAAAGAAAGATAAATAACATCTGACATTGTATCTAGAATATCAAGCTTCCTCTAATTCTACACTCAATGATGGATCAAAATAAGTCATAGAATCTGCAAGTCAAATAAGTGAATTGTATTAATTTATGCCCTTTCCTTTAAAGACACTATTAATTGCCAAAGACCAGTCTTCTCACTTGGTGTATCTCAACATATGCACAAATTACAAACCTGTGAGAATTTGAACTCAATTGGTCGTCGAAGTTGCGAGACAATAACGGAAGAAAAAACACCCTAGCCCACGAAGTTGTGTGCTTTCAGATGCTTGATTTTGAGACCTCAAAATCTAATTCTAAGGTCTCGAAATTAAAATCGTGGAAAATTACTTCTTTCTCGAAAACTATGTTACTTCATAGGGAGCCGTTTTTCACAATGTTTTATACCATCATTGCTTGTTACCAAGTAAGTTTTAATGCCAAAAAATATTTTGAGTAATTATCAATAGTGTCCAGACCCTTTAAAATCTGTACTCCTATGAACAAAAATGACAATAACGGATCAGTACATGCCACCCGACGAGGCCACTGAATAATAATAACAATAAGTGCATGCTGAGTTCATTTTACAGCCACTTCATCTCCTACACATGTTCATGTTTACTCAGCTTGTAGAAATTAATTATGCAAAAAATGGTTGCTTGGTGAGTATTGATCCCACAAGTGGACAAGTTGACAAGTCCTCCAAGTCCTGTTCATTGATATTAAAGGCAGTGGACACTATTGGTAATTACTCAAAATAATTATCATCATAAAACCTTACTTGATTACGAGTAATGGGGAGAGGTTAATAGTATAAAACATTCTGAGAAACGGCTCCCTCTAAAGTGTCGTAGTTTTCGAGAAAGAAGTAATTTTCCACGAATTTGATTTCGAGACCTCAAGTTTAGAATTTGAGGTCTCGAAATCAAGCATCAGAAAGCACACAACTTCGTGTCACAAGGTTTTTTTTCTTTCATTATTATCTCGCAAAGTCGACGACCGATTGAGCTCAAATTTTCACAGGTTTGTTATTTTATGCATATAATGTTGAGATACACCAACTGTGAAGACTAGTTTTTGACAATTACCAATAGTGTCCACTGTCTTTAAGTCAGGCTAAAAACAAATAACAGCTTCTGATTTGTTGGCGTGGCAACATCAATCCTCTTGAAATAAAGCTCTATAAAAATTGACATGTTTACACATGGATACAAGCATGATCTTATCTATTTTAGGTTGAAAAACAATTGACGACAGTGGGACTTGTACCTGTGACCTTTAGATTAACACAAAGCTGGCGCTCTACCAACTGAGCTATCTACATGATGTAGTCCTTAAAGCCATTGGACACTTTTGGTAAACAGTATTGTCCAAGGCCCACACTTCGTGTATCACAACTTATATATAAAATAACAAACTTGTGAAAATTTAGGCGGGGAAAATAACGGGGAAATCCCACCCTTGTTTTCGCACGTTTCGCCGTGTCATGACATGTGTTTAAAATAAATCCGTAATTCTCGATATCGAGAATTGATATTGTTTTAATGTTTTCTCAAAGAGTAAAGCATTTCATGGAATAATTTTTCAAGAGAAGTCTTTCACCATAACCTTCTGTAAACCCTGTAAGTTATTTGTAAATCTGTAAACTTTTAATCTTTTTTTCTGTACCGAAAGTGTCCAATGGCTTTAATGTTGGCAGTAAGCCTTGGCGTTCTCCCTATTTTGTCAATATTGTTGTTCTTAGGTGCCAGTCAGAGGCCATAAGCTGTCTCTGAGGTATAGCCAGGGATCACACCCAAGTTTACGATATAACCTAGGAGAGATGGCAGCAAAGGGATCACCTTAAGGGAATGGTAAACTGTATTTAAAATATCAAGTAGTAAACCACAAGGGAAACTTGTTTTCAAGAGCAGAACTTGAGCCTGCGACTGCCGGATTTATGTGGCAGCAATCTAGCAACTGAGCTACAAAAAATGCATCTACATGTAGCCCTAATAATCTAATCTAATAACTTACAGAGTGTGTACAATTGAACGATAGGGTCATCCTTTGGTAATTGAAAAAAATTAAAAAATTGTGTATTTTACCCCGAAAGCCTACCTGTTATTAAGATGATAATGATAGCAAGGATCCTGCAACATTATTTTTTCGAAGTTCCCCATTTGGTTAGAAATCAATGTACACATATATATGTCAAAAAAGATCGCCTGAATTTGACTTTTTGAAATTATTGTGGCGTCAATACGGCCAGAGATATAGTTGGTACATGGACCTGCTAAACATTGGATGGATTCAAGTTTGACGTTCTTGATGAAAATATTGTGACAGCTTTTTGCTCTTTTCTCAACCAGTAGCGGGTTATTCAACTGAAACTAGATGACTTTTATTGGATCTTTCTTGATTGTAATTTTGCCTGTAAATCAGCGTAATTACGCTGATAAAAAACAACCTTGACCCTTCACTTAAATCTGATTGCTATAGTGTACATCCTTGAATTTTATGCCAGTAGATGTTGTCCTGAATTTGTTCATTTAAAGGTTGCATCCCTTATTGTAATCCCCTTACAGCGGTTTCTCTGATTGGATCGCAACCAAGGCGTGATATCTGGCTGTACGCCGGCATGTCTCCCCCCCCCCCCCAACAAAGACGAAAAAGGAAGACTGGCAACACTAGATGAAAGAGATAGAAAGCAGGAGATGAACAAAGAGGTCGAACATTTTGTTGAAAACTTCAGGAATCCAAAAAGTATGTAATGTATAAAACCTTTTATAAGAAACCGTTACGCTGTTAAATTCTGTTGAGGAAAACACGTAAGTGTAAATGTACATTGTAAACAGCAAGGTACACTACTAAGAATGAATGCCAGACAGATCTGAAAGATTCAGTGTCTGTAAAAATCCATAATCAGTTCAAAATACCATGTCTGCACGCTGCCTTATTTAATCAGAATCAATGGTCCGAAAGTGGCTCCATTCCACAAGGGGGAAGCGATTTATAGACAGACGACTAAACTTCCAAGGGGGCTGCGTCACATTGACAAAATTCAAGAATAAGAACAGATTGCACGGTAGACTTGGGGGTATTATTAAAAGAAGCAGACAAATCAGTGTGCATCCCGGAAGAGATAAAATGTCAAGAGGTGAAGTCATGGGATGGGAATATATTCCACAGCCCCAGAAAGTGACAAGTGTTTCCAAATTAACACTGCTGAATAGATGAGCTTTGTACTGTAGGATGACATCCACTCAGACTGTACACGTTGTGTAGTGAATACTGAAGTCAGAGCTACTCATCAATCTGAACAAACAGCACTGTCTAATTAAAGCAACAATATGTGATCACCATTCTTTGAAGTATGTTAAATTTGCATCGGGATAAAGAACATTAATTTTGGTTTTATGCTTACACCAATATTAGCTACCGGGCAATCTCGGTGGTCTAATTGGTAAGACACTGCTCCTCTAGAATTGCAAAGGTCGTTGGTTTGAATCCCAATTGAGTAATATGCCTGTGATTTTTGTCACAGAACTGGGGTAAGTTAGTGTACAGTGCTAACACACATCGATGTAAGGGTAAACCAAAATTAATATTCTTTGAAGTATCACGCACAATGATTTAGTCTCACCAAACTCAGTCTCTCAATGAAGCCACTAGGCATCGTTATGCATGGCATCAACAATCACTCAATAGACTCGTTGCCTACGAGGTCACAAGCCCAAAACAGCGCCCTCAATGAGGTCAATGAAGATCTATCATTGGCTGAAAGTTGTGCACTGCGCATTATACGTTCGTTTCCATTGTTGACATTCATGCAAGGCTTTACACTAATCAATTACGCCCTGCCTACATATGTATGTACCAACTACAACATACCAACTGTCTAGCGGGTTGCGCATATTACATACACAAATTCCCTTGACGAGCACTCTTACAGTCATTCCCCAATGAAGACCTTTTGTTTTCCGAAAATGAGCAATATCACATTTACAGTGTTGAAGAATAGGATTTTCTTTATCAATGCACAAAACAATTTCCGGAACCTTAAATGGAGAGCAACGACAAAACCAAAAAGGAAAACAATCTCTTCAATACAAACGAATTTTGGACTAAATCAAAGGAATTTTTTCAATACTCCAATCGGTCGTAACATATTTAATGTACGTTATATTGTAATCCTACGAATCAGTTTTAACACTCAATGAATTTGAACTAGTTATGTCCAAAATCACCAAAGTCCTTCAAATCCATAGGGTAGAACACAGCATGTAACTTTTACCTTAAAAATGCTACTCAAGTTCTTAATGGAAAACAGCATGGGTAGACAAGGAACAGAAATGAAAGGCATAATGTAAATAAATGAGCCTTACACACCCTGCTGGTTGCCAACATGACATGCCATGAGTTGGTTTGCATCTCCATGGTCTACCATCCGTTGATTTTCCTAATTAGCAAATTGGACGCTTCATCATCAGTTACGTCTACATGGCCCAAACTAATTACTCCGTGTGACGGACTTTGGTTGAATCAATTGAATTTAAATAATTAGATAAAAGTCTAGGCATGTAAATATTGACGCTTTTAGGTAAATTAAAATAATATATCAACCATCCTTCCCGAGGAACATTTTATGGTGAGTTATCAACCATTGGGAAAAATTCTACTGCACAGGTTGCAGGTGGTGGCAGAACTATGTGCATGCACAGAACATAAATGTGTTCAAGGAGAATTGCAGAATTTAATAAGTGGTAACCTGAGGTAGGTAACTAGAGGTTGGGTGAGGTTGAACCTAAGTCAAACAGGGCCCAATTTCATAAAGCTGTTTAGCAGAAAAAAAATGCTTAAACATAAACATGGTAAGCAAAAACAAGCAAGGTACCAGTCACTATGAATGTTCATTGGCTGGTAACCTGTTTCTAAAGCAGTTTTCTGTGCCTGACAGCTTTGAAAACGGTAGAAGGTTTAACAAGGCCAAATTTGTATAATTGCACGTATCAGGCCTGGCATTTCATCTTTGAGAGGGCAAGGCCATTTTCATTTTGAAAAGGACACTTCCATTGGAAATTCTTAAAGTCTAAGCTTACAAATAATTGTTCTGAGTAGGATTTGAAACTTTGCGTGGTGAAAGTATTTAACTAAGAGAGGCTTGCGATAACATCAGGTGAATATCTCTTTTTGAGTAGTGTCGGTTCTGAAAAGGAGCGATGGTTAACGACTAACATTCCGATCAGTATGATCTCATTGTCTTCTTTCTCAGAGCATACTGATCATAATTTTGCGTGGTTAACATGGTGTTACCGCAAACCTGCTTGTTCTGCTTATAACAGCCTTAGGATATTCTCCATAATTCAACCTCGGTTGACTTGTTTCAAATATGAACACATTCTCACCTTCATAAATATCTCTGACACTGTCAAAATACACGTAGTAATGATCCTGACTGAAGAAAAGTAGACTGAGCCAGGAATCAAAAGCGTAAATAGGAATGATGAAGAGAATGCGAATGATCCAACGCTGCTCCCCCGGGCAGGTGTAGTGCCGTAAATGCTTGTATATCTGCGTCATGGGGAAAGAAAGAGGAAAAAGAAGGAAACAAAAATTACACCTTGATCAAATTACGGCTAATGCTTCAAAGATGCTTTTAGCGGGTAGCCATGTTGGGGGAAGGGGGAAGGGGGAGGCTTATTGCATAAATATCTGGATCAATGTACACGTATCAGGGCTTGAAGAAGTTGATTACTGATGTTTACCCCTACACAAGGTTAGACAAGTATACCAGAAAGCCATTCAAGGTTGGATGGGGACACCTTGTACAAAAGCGATTATCATCAACTAAGTAGTGGAAGGTCTGTACGTACATGTACATGTAACTCTATATGCAAGTGTAGTAATGTCTGGAGGTAGCAAATGGTGATTTTCACAGCTTTTGCAAGCTCTTACGCCGTTTTTCGTTTTATTGTTGCAATATCCTTAAATTGTGGTGTGTGATGGGCGAGCGATTAAAAGCACTATGCTCAAGTTCGGGTGTTTCTGAGCAGAATGGGGGTTCGAATCCTGGTTGTGACACTTGTGTCCCTGAGGAAGATGTTTTTTACCATAACTAGACATTCGGACATCAAGCCAGCTAAAATTGATAAGTGCATGCAAAAGAACCCAGAACACTTAGCAGGGAAGAGTTGCCAGCGCTGACCCTGGTGATTCTGGTTCACATAGCAAGCACCCTTGTTTCCTTCTAGGCTTGTGAGTTATCCAGTGATTAAAGGAACACGTTGCTTTGGATCGAAACCATTTGTTATGAAATGCATATATATAATGGTTAGATAGATAATTTAAAAGATAATGGCCGACCGTGTTAGTCGACGAGGTAAAAGGAAAACCACGCAATTTTGAGGCATACTTGTGTAGATCATTGTATTCTACTTTTAAAAAACATCTTTCTAACCATGTACATTTTATATCAAACGGTTACAAGCACTTTTATAGACCAACTCGTCCGATCCAAGGCAACGTGTTCCTTTAACTTCACTCATGAGGCACTTCTTGTTTTCATTTTTAATAATAATAGGCTAATAAATAAACAGTATGTTGGTGTACACAGTCCCTTTGCAGTGTGTCACGTACACACTACAAATTTTCAAGGAGTAGCTTTGCATAAAATTCTGCACTTAGTGCGCCCTGTAAACAGGTAAAGGGCATTAATTCCACAAGCCGTTAATGTAGAAATTCACAGTGGGTAGCCATGAAATTGGCCCAGTCGCACACGGCTCGTAAACAGCTCGTACACAACAACGTACATTACATGTATGTCAGCATGATACAAATCAAACAAGATTCTTAACAGGTCTCTCAAGGAAGGATCTGTCTGCTTGCTTACATGGAACAGAATGTAAACACTATTTTATTTTTACATGTTTTGGAACAATAATGATGGGACTGCATGCCTTGACATTCATGTTATCTCTGCCAAAGGCCAAAGGACAAACCAAAAGCCCAATGAAGTTTTGGAAACATTTCCAATGAAACGAAATGGACATTTTTTAACAATAATTTTGACCATCATGTGTTTTTCAGTGTTACTTTTTGACTGTATACATACATGTATTTCTCATATTTTTTATGATTTTCACCAAAATAAAAAAATATCCTCCATTTTGAACAACATACAGTGTAGCCTACATATTATGAAATAAGACCTGACATATATTTTTTTCAATTCCGCATACAAAAAGGTTTTATCATGGGTTGTTCCTTATCAGCTCAGATTAAAACCATAAAATTTCAAATAGAAGATTATAAAAAGATAATACCTCATTCCTGATCATTGTATTATAAGGTTTATGTATTTTAATTGTATTGACATTATATGCATAGACTATGACACATACAGTACACACAAAAACTATAATGCATAGTTTAACATTAGATGCTCAGTAGGGGAGAGGACTGCCATATGCTGCGTTTTATCATGACCGTTCCGCTCTGTTTTTTTCCTTCCTCCCGTTATTTTGAAGTTGCGCCCGGAGCTACAGTTAGGGCAGCCTTACGCATGTATTTTAATATTGTGGAACGGTTTTACGCACGGTCTGCTTTGGTATTCAGCACATGTTGTGAATCACTCTGGAGTGGTGTCCTGGATGGGTTTTTTACTGGATGCACGAAGGAACGAAATAGAAGAATCCACCATATGCTCGCCAAGATACCTCCACTTTATTAGTATTACATTGTACAATAGGAATATCACAGTTGAGCAATCAGCTGCAAGAAGGAACTGCTAGAAATAGAAGAATCCACCATATGCTCACCAAGATATCTTCACTTTATTAGGCCAAATAAACATTAAAAACACAGTCGATCGTCCCTCTCCTTCATCCTTATTTTGAGACAACATCCTTTTTTTTACAATTTTTTCAGTTTACATTTTAATGTCAAAAAGACAAATTTAATCTGTGTATTTCTAGATTAACTTAATAATCTTTAAAGAACTTGTAACTACATCTAAGTAAGTGATGACTTTAAACTGAAGAATTGATGGCCAGTTTGAATTTAATGCTTGGCGGTCACCTTCGAAAGAAATAACAAATAGAAAATAAAAAGGCCCTCATCCTCCTCTTTTTGGAAAAACCCAGAAAATCAACTGGTATTTTTTTTTACTTGGCCTTAGTTTTACATTATACAATAGGAATATCACAGTTAGGCAATCAGCTGCAAGGTATCGACTGATATCAAGCCATCTATCTTAATTAAAAAAAACCAATGGAACATGATGTCAAGTCAACATACAGGTACCTGATATAGCAGGGTAATTCTTTAAAACTAGGCAGGGCTAGCCTGCAGAGTCTAGTAAATTGTGTTTTTTGCTAGCCAACAGAAGCATTGAGTAGCGAATAAATAACAAGACAATCTTTTAAATATGTTCAGTTGAGAAAAAAAAACTTCAGTTGAAAAAAAAAACACCTGGGGTTTAAAAAAAAAAAATCAACCAACATAATGTCCTTAAAACTGTAAAAATAACAAACATGAAAACAAGACAAAGTGAAATTTAACTGTGAGAGTATAAAGGGCATAGTACATGTAGGTCTACATACAATATTCCATACATAATACATGCACAATGTTGTACAGTGTATGATGAGCATATTTGCTAACTGTGCACACAAAATGCAATTACCAAGGGGTAAGGAAAACTATCACGCACTAATGATTATTTGTATTGATCCACTGTAAAGTGTTTACCTTAGCATAAAATACAGTGTATCCTAGTATCACTCAAGATGAAAGACAGAGTCTAGAGCCTCAGTAATAAAACAATGTCTATGGGCAATGCCAGAAAAATGTTTAAAGGAACCCGTTGCCTTGGATCGGACGAGTTGGTCTATAAAAAGCGTTTGAAACCGTTTGTTATGAAATGTATATGTTTAGAAAGATGTTTTAATAGTAGAATATAATGATCCACACAAGTATCTCTCAAAATTGCACGGTTTTCTTTTTACATCGCGAACTATCACGATCGGCCATTTATGGGAGTCAAAATTTTGACTCCCATAAATGGCCGACCGTGATATTGGACGAGGTAAAAAGAAAACCACGCAATTTCAAGGCATATTTGTGTGGATCATTGTGTTCTACTTTTACATAATCTTTCTAACCATATGCATTTTATAATAAACGGTCACAAAACGCTTTTCAAAGACCAACTCGACCGATCCAAGGCAACGTGTTCCTTTAATGTAAGGCTCAAGTTTCAAGAAAAACTCAAAACTTGACACCAGACCACAGTGCTTGTACAGTGTACATGTTACTCTGAACTTTGATTGAACTGGAAGAATGTACACTGCCATTGAGTTCCAAGGCTCTAAACATATATCCTCTTGCATGCCAAAAGCCAAGTGTGTATCAGGTGCACGAAATATCGTTATATTATTGTGGGGGTCGATCTCGCAACCTCGCAACGCAATCTCGTACAATGAAGTGCACTCGTATACCACGGTTATTACAATTCTGTCCCAATACACTGGGACCGGCAGGGATCTGTTGCCCAACCTGGCACTATTGACTGCCGTGGCAAACTTCTGTTGTGGGGTGGGTGGGGTGAGTGGGGTGTCGTGGCTGAGTGGATAAGAGCACCGAACTCAAGCTCTGATGCTTCTGTTCAGCAGAGTGTGGGTTCGAATCCAGGTCGTGACACTTGTGTCCCTGAGCAAGACACTTTAAAACTATAAGTGCTTCTCTCCACCCAGGGGTAAATGGGTACCTGTGAGGGCAGAGGCGGTTCTTGTGATTGGTTTAGCCATGCAGCGCATATAATTGTTGCACAGGCTGTATTCTCCCCAGGGAGCTGAGATGGTTTAAGGAATGATTTAAGGCCCAGTGACCAGGGGTAATAATGTCGGAAGCGCTTTGAGACACCCCGTGAAAAAGCGCTATATAAAAACCGTGTATTATTATTTGTGCAGTGCAAAATACTTTTCAGAAAGTAATGCAACCACCCTCAGTTCAGTAACATTTATTTTCAGTGTTGTCACAACACAATAATACAATAACGCGATATATACAATAAAACAATAGCGCACTTGGAATAACAAAAGCAATAGTATGGGGTTCACAATGGTTCAGTAATAAGCAATCAATATAATCAAGACAACATTGAGTATTAGGTAAAGCACGAAGCTTTTGTACCCTTAACCTATGGACAGAATGGTACAACCAATGTACGGTTATGAACCTAGAACAAGGAACAACAAGCACAGACAGACACATGTAGGTGTACCAAAAATAATATACAAAAAAGCAAGCTACCATTAAATTGACTAAAAGTGCTTATAAAGTCATGAACTATTATATTATAACGAATACAAAAGAGTAGAATTTGTTTTAGTTTTTTTTTTCAGTTTTTTTCATTTTTTACATTATTATTTTATCCTTACCACTTGCTGAGTTTTAGGAGGAGGCTCATTAGAAAGACTAAACAATAAATATCACCTTGAGTTTATAATGAAAGTGATGCCATGTGTGGGTTTAAGCTCTGTCTGTATTAGATGCAAAGCTTAACCGTTGGTGCAGTATTTGTTAGTTTGTTAAATTTGTTAATTTGTTATTTGTCGTGGGGTGCAATTTCCTTGTGAGACTTCAGATGCCCACGACTGGCGAAAGCTTGTCTCAAAAGGTTTTTTGTTATAACATATAAATATGTTGTAGGAAAAAACGCACACAAAAACTGCCAGATGTGTTCGGTTTTGAGGTTAGTATAACGGTACCCCAATGAAAAATTACAATTTACTTGTCTTGATTTAGTGGTCCAGAATGATTGCAAATACTACTAGATTGTCCGAACAATTTTCATTTCTAGACAGCTGAATTTTGCCAACACAAATTTTCCATGACATATTACAAATTGGTCATAATATTTCTGCTCACTTGTACTGTGGAATTGCCTTTATTACCAACGCTCTATCAAGGCATTGAATAATTACCACTGAAAAGGTAAAGATCCCTGTGAACATTCCAGGGCCCAATTTCACAGGTGCCAGTCAAGCAAACAATTTCTGCCTGCAATTCTTATCAACTTAGCATAATTTTTAGCAGAGGCAAAAGGCATGCTTGCTGACAATAATTTTATCAGCAAGTTTGTGATGCATTCAGCACAAAAATGTTGTGAATCCAATATGCAAAAACCTGTCAAATCCTGTTATTTATTTCTGAAATATTTATTGCGCTTGACCTAATTTGTGTTTCTGCTTTAGTAAACACAAATATTTGCCTACCAGTAAACAACCTTGAAGGCAGTGGACACTATTGGTAATTACTCAATTTTTTTTACCATAAAACCTTTCTTGATCACGAGATGGGGAGAGGTTGATAGTATAAAACAGTGAACACTGTGAGAAACAGCTCCGTAGTTTTTGAGAAAGAAGTAATTTTCCACGATTTTGATTTTGAGACCTCAGATTTAGAATTTGAGGTATCAAAATCAAGCATCTGAAAGCACACAACTTCGTGTGACCATGGTGCGACACGGGTGTTTTTTCTTTTATTAATATCTTGCAACTTTGATGACCGATTGAGCACAAATTTTCACAGGTTTGTTATTTTATGCATATATGTTGAGATACACTAACTGTGAAGACTAGTCTTTGACAATTACCAGTAGTGCCCAGTGTCTTTAAAGTAAAGAGCTTCAATGCAATTGATTTGTACATGTAGGTAATGTTCAATGTAAGTATTGAGAACAGTGAAAGCTAGTTTCCAAATTGTCGTCTAAAAGAAAAGCAAATTGCAAGTCAAATATCAAATGCAAACAGAAAAAAAGACCCACAATTTAAGAGACTCAACTGCATTGTATTATTCCTTTTTTCTTTTAAACAGTATTTGCACCAATAAGGGGCAATTCAGAGAAATTAATGTTTACAAATTTCAATATTTTTCTTATTTTGTTTGTAAACCCACCAAGCCCAACTTTGGATTTTTTTTCAAACATGGGCACTGCAGACTTTACCCTAAATAGTACAACCCTGTGCTACAAAAAATAAGTAGGCCTAATGCCTCATATTAAGCACAATTAAAAACAATGCTTTCCCAGTGCATTAGTTTTTAATGGATTTGTATGGCTTCCAGCTTGAGCTTCGCATTTGAGGACATTTTTGCCATCTCTTCATTTGGCCCTAAATATTGAAACACAAGCTCTCACGAAAGAGGAAAAAAGCACTTCATTTTAATATTCCCTTTTGTATAGAGAAATGTTGATTCCATGATAGCATGAATTCACATATAGAGTATGATGCTTTTTGATGAACTTAATTGTTCTGGTTAAAACCAGAACCAAAAGTAACAAGAACTCAGTTGAACAACCAGGATTTATAAGATCATCATTGAAAGAAAGAAACTTTTGAAGGAGCACAAAAGTCAAGAACAGGGCAATAAGGACATGGGCTTATTGGCCTTCAAATTCATGCAATGTTTACATGTAATTCGGTGACTTATTAAAGGAACACAATGCTTTGGATCAGTGGAGTTGGTCTTTGAAAAGCGGTCTGCAACAGTTTGTTATAAAATGCATTAGGTAGAAAAATGTTGTAAAAGTAGAAATTGCGTGGTTTTCTTTTGATGTATTAAGTAAAACCGTGCATTTTTGAATGATACTTGTGCGGATCATTATATTCTACTTTTAAAACATCTTTCTAATCAATGCATTTCATAACAAACACTTTCAAACTCTTTTTATAGACCAACTCGTCCGATCCAAGGCAACGTGTTCCTTTAAAGAGGGTGCTACGTAATTCAGAGGACTTGCTTAAAAGCACACATGTACATTTTTTTTTAGCCACTCTAGTATGTTATAGACTCGGGAACATTCTTCACTTACCGGTACAAGACAGAAAAGTCTTGATAAACAAATGCAACATTCGTCATGTACTTTACAACAATGGAAGTTTCCCATATGGAGAACGCCTTTGTTGATGTTTTACACCCACTACATGTAAACTGTCCTTGTTATCATTAAATAATAATATTGACTGCCCAACAACAATAGAACCCTTGCATGTGACGTCACACAGGGTCGAAGGAGGCAAATGATTGGACGTTAGATGCTCTTTGTGCGTGAAAACTTGCGCGTCAGTGTAGCATTTCACGTTATGCAAGGGGTCTATAGATGGATTGGCTAAGTAAGAGTCACGTGCAGCCCGGACACTCGTGCACTTTACCATTGTTTTAAATCAAAGATGACAGTCGAATTGCAACCAATCTATTTAAACTCACACAATCCCATAGGCCTACATGTACGTCCTAAAAATACAATTTGTTAAAATTTCCATACAATCAACTCTACAAATTATAGTACAACAGTAGAATATATTTATTACATTTTCAACTTAAAGTTTATAACAAATATATGCTATACCCTGCAGTAATACTTTCTTCCTCAATCAGTCAATCAATCAGTTTATTTCCACAGTTTCAAAATCACACTTAGTATCAAATCATAGGCAATGTATTAGTTAATAGTTGGAAATAAAGAAATAAATAGTTGTTTGGGATAACTTTCCGTATGGCGCCACCACTTTTTCACTCATTTTTACAAAAAGGGATATATCAATCAGGTAAATTAGATACTATATTATTTTATTTCGAATGAAAAAGTGGTGGCGCCATACGGAAACTTTTCCGGACCCATATCCTCCGACACAACTTACCTGGTGACAAGTAATAAGAATTGCAGCCCAGGCAAAAACACCAGCGATTGTTTGTGCTGCTGCCGTCTGCAAAAAGATTCGAGAATAAGCCGGCACTTCTGTCACATTACTCTCTGATATTGTGGTGACATTCGGGTCGAGAACAGTGTGCAAAAGCGTTGTTACTACATCCTTTGGCGATGTCGTTACCATGCTTATAACTGAAGCGGAACTACCCGGGAAGGTCGGCGGTGTATCGGGTGATTGAGTCGGTATCACTTCAGGACTCACGCCAGATGACTGTCCGGTAACTGTTGTTACTACTGTGTTGAGGGTTGCGACAAGCACAGCCGCTGCCGACAAAATACTCGGTGATTCCGTCATTTTCAGTTTAAAAATACAACTCAAATTGTATTAAGAAAGAGTGTTCATCTAAGTTGGATACATTTTGAAACCAGAAAACTCTGGAATAACTGTCAAAACGCGTAATTAATTGGTAACATCTGACCGCCACACAACCGGAATAACACAAAAATTGTCTGCTAAATAATTGATCAGCAAGTCGGTCTGGCTTCGTGTTCACCTAAACACAATAAGCACACAGCTAAGACGATGCTTGGGGACCAGACTAAAAAATACAAGTCCTTACTACGCAGGCGCAGTATCATTTTGAGTATCAGTTTCACTCATGAATGCAACTGTCACCTGTTTTTTTAAACTCTCAGTAAACTAATTGGGCGCGTGATTAACTCTCTGTTGGAAAATTACATTCCTATAAATAATGATCGGGGCTAAATTCTTTGAAAACTACTTAGTTTTAATGAACAGTTGTTGTGTTAAAAAGGGGGTGAACATGTCGTTTAAAAACATGATCGAGATCGAAAAGGGGCGCGGTTCCAGGGTTTCAGTCGGTAAACAAACAAATCATGACTGAAGCTCATCAACTTGTTGTATTGACATTGAGACGTAGACCCGTATGACGTGGTTTTTAAGTTGAGACCCGAATGACGTGTTCTTGTGATCTGACATGACTGTTTGATCGGACTGAGAGTCTAAGAATTTCTTCAATTTACATTGAAGATAAAAATTGTGATTTGAAAAGGGACTGTATTTTGTGACAAATTAAGTTTAGAGTAACCCTCTCTCAACTATAGGCCATCGGTTTTAGAACTATTAATGACATTAAAAAAGAAATTATGCCCCAACAGATTTTTTTGTACCACCGTGGCTCTTAAACCTTATGTGAAGCATAACTGTACCTGCTTTTATAAAACACCTGTCCAAGTGGTCCTTCTCCAAAGAATTCCAGCGAAATAGAGCTATACTTATTAAAGGCCTGGAATTTCATCTTTGAGAGGTCAAGGGCATTTTCATTTTGCAAAGGGCACTTCTTTTGGAAAATTCCAAAGTATGTGGGAAACTATTGAATGGGCCGGGCCGGCACCGAGGCCATGGCCAGGTCTGGGTAAGGGTGTGTGGGCAACATGTTTGTGTGCACAAACCCGAGTACAAAATTAACCAACAGAAAAACACAAACTTCAGACCAAATTTCCTTTGTTAGACATTTACAAGGTGATTTTTTTTATTACAATTCAACAAAAAAAGAAAGTTGTCATTGTAAGACCCCAAATACTGGCTATATTCAACCAAATTTCATGAATTCACCCCCAATGGATTTGTTGTTTTGTTTTGTCTATAACATTATAACTTCACTTATGTACAATTTACCATACAAATATCAACTGAACAAAATAAGCATATTTTTTTTTAAACGGATAAACTCATGACACTCCCAATCAACTCAATAATCACATACTGTTAAACAGCTTTCTTAACTAGTATTACCAAATGTGCAATAAAAAATACCGACCTGTTCTAAAGATAATAATAATTATGAAATATATACATATACATACATAGACATGTATATATATATACATGTATATGTGAGCCAACCTGCTTTTCTACTGTGCTTTTCTGCTTTAAATATTTGCACCTTGTTTTCATCCTTTTTAATTTTAAAGTTTTAATAGATATTTAACTTTCTTTTTTTTAAGAGATAGTCATATAGTGACGTTTACAAGAAACTGTAATTTGGGGGTTTGTTTAAGGGAAGGAAAGAACACAAATTTGGAACGGGGAAATGTCGCTGGACAAAAGAATGTTTGACTTCTACATGTACATATATTTGTAATTTTGTTTTCAAATTTCAAGAAGCATTTTATCGAAAAAGTATTAGCAGATGCTTGAGATCTGTTCGTTTCTAACACACCAATGTCAAGAGTTTTACTCAAAATGATGGAAACTCCAACTTCTGATTCCTTTTTACTGCTTTAGTGATAAATTTTAGAAGAACACATAGATTCTGGAGCATTTCTCCCCTCTTAATGGTTAACTCTGTGGGAAGTAAAGCAACACCAAAAATTGTATATTGCACGCCTACTTAAAAGCTTCATAACAGCAGCTGTCTTAAGGAAACATTCAAATGATCAGATAAAACATCACTATTCCAAATAGTCAAAGATTAAAATAAGGTTGTTCACTTACACTTCTGTATATAGACTGAATGAACTCAAATTGATGAAACAAATTTACGGTTAAAATTTGACACATGTTCGCCTTTAAATCCTCTGCCAGCCATTTTGAATATACTTTGATGAACACCATATTCGGCAAGAACACACAAATATAAAAGCCTAAGCCCACTCAACTAAAACTGCTTAACCACAAAAGTTAGCTAGGCACTTAACAATTCTGCTTACCAGATAAGGTTAAACTACAAGCCAAAGTAGCATAGTGTACTGTTAGTGACTAGGGTTACCCGCATATTTTTAAGCAGTATTTTAAACTTAAGCAGCTGTAGGATATGAGGCTTTGGAGAGTGCAGCAAGGGAAGTCCCTCAACTAGAACAGAGTTAATTTCACTCTTCTGATCCAAGGGTCACGACAAACAAGTCAAGTTACAGGAAACCGGTTCGAAGGGGGAGGGGGGGGGGGGACTTTCTCATTGCAATGTCCTTATCATTTCCTTGAGGATGGTAAAGATACTGTTAGGAAAAAACATCTTATGCGCTACTGTTAACTGCACCTTTATAATATGCAGGGGATTTCATTGATTGCGTCAAAGTTGACTGAAACAAAATAAGCAAACATGACCTGGTTCTGGCAGCTGTTAAACCTGAACATGTTCCCATTTCTAGATTTGAAGTACAAATGTACAATTCTACACTGCGTATTCCGCTGTAGCATAATGTTAATGCTCATGTAATTTGCCAAATTTTGCGATGCCATTCTTGGGGAAACAAAAACTACAATTTCTATTGCGCATAAAATTATCACAAAATCACTCTGCATGAAGTTATTATAAATCATTTGATTAAAAAAGTATTCATTATCATTTTTGGGAAGGTCCAAAAACCAGATAGAATACTCAAAGTAGGAAAAGTCCATAAACAAAGGGATTAAGTTGTATCAAATATGCCTTGAAAGTCTCTGACCATTGACCAATTGGTAAATTTCATCCCCCAATTTTGGAAAGCAAAAAATACTGGTACTTATTGGGGTTTTTTCTTCACATAATCTACACAGTATATACAGACTGACGATTACAGATAACATGTGAATATCTTTCCATTTTGGCAAAAAAAAAAAAATCAGAAACAAAATTCATACACACAAACTTTAAGATCCAATAAGACAAATGGAGAGAAGTTAAATAGTAAAATGACAGATATGGACCTATCTACAAAGTATTCACAAAACATAGCTCCATCCTGGACTACTAATATAAGCTTTTGAAGGTCGGATTTTAAGCCTGTTACAGCGCAACTGGCACCCCATGTCCCATTCAATTCTCCTGACAAATTATATAAAAAAAACACCCACTTTTCATAATTGGACATCCACTCGTTGGCCAATGAATACAATCAGTCCGATACGTGGTTTGGTTTGTATATATCCTACTTACATCCATCGTTCCCCAACACTTCCAAGTTTAAGAGCTCGAGAGAAGAATTTACAACCTTTGAAATCTTTCCTTTTGTATAGGCCCATTATATAAACACAAAGAAAACTTGCTGACTTCATAAACATGTCGATCAAAAACTACATGAAGAAAACTTTCATCAAAGGTATTATTCAGGATTGGCAGAGCTGCCAAAATAGGCGCAGACAGAGTTTCTGTTTTGTGTGATCAACCCTACACGTGAGTTAATAAACTTATGCAAAATTTGGGCTTAATCGGTTGAGAGAGTCAGAAAAAATAGTGAAAACCCCTACACAATTTCAACTTGTAAACACAGCATCCTTAATTTTCAGCTGTTAATATTTTTTAGATTAAATTTCTTGCATATGACTTCATTTCCGACAAAAACTTTTTTTCTTCTAGTATGAACTTAATAATCAGTAAGCTCCAAGACTAAAATTAAACAAGGATTTGGGGTTTTCCTTACCAATCCTTCATAACCTTTACAAAACAATGAAACTATTGAACTCTTGTGAAAATATGATAGTCATAGTTAAAGTCAAGGATGACAGTAGGTCCAGCTTTCTTAAAGGTAAAGCCTTCCTCTCTCCTAGCCAAGCATCAGACATTTCTCCTGTGAAACAAGCCTCGACCTTTCCACATGACAAATCTTCTTTATAAACATAGCTATAGGTACATAGATGGATTGCACTAAGCTTCATCAATGGAAAAGTGAGCGCGCATATACGCTGCGCACAACTCTCAGCCAATGATAGCCTTTCACGCGTGCACGTTTCATCAACGATGCTGGTCAATGACGTCACGCGCAATCCATCAATTAATGGTTACTCCAGTCAATGACATTCTCCTACTAGTTAGGGACCTACAAAATGTATACTTATAAACCAAATAGTTACATAATACTGTACTCCACAATCTGTCTGGTACTATGAGGACCAAAGTTTTCGGATTTATCCAAAACAAATCGCTTACGAACTGTTCCAATAATACATGTAGGTGTGTCATGGGCAAGTCATGAGGGAGTGGGTTCGAATCCTGGTTGTGACAGTTGGTGTTCTTGAGAAAGACATTTGACTATTACATGCTTCTCTTCACATGGAGTGAATAGGTACCGGTGAGAGCAGAGATTGCCCTTGTGATTGATTTACATGTAGCTTGATGTGCTAAAGAGCATCACCTCTGCTGGGTACCGGTGCGATATAATGGCAATTATTACTACTATTATTCTTATTTCACAACTCACAAGGGATATTCTCAAGATTGAAGGTTTGACACCATCATCAACTCGATTAAGGGTGAACACAATTTGTTTTTAAAGTTTTTTCAGCCTCCAAGTAGTTGGGCCAAGTCAGAATTAGCAGCTACAGCTACGGCTACGGCTAGATTTATGCTTCATCATGCGTTGAGGTATGGTAAGTCCTTCGCAACACACTTAGCAACAGCCGTAGCCGTACCTGTAGCCGCCAATTTGGATACTGCCTTACACAGGCAATCATTCAACCTTTGTTATGGATCATAGGATGGAGGGTCACAGCCGGGTCACAACAAACCAACAAAAAACAAAATACATGGCAACACATATTAAACTGTGATACAGAACACTGTAAAGATAAGCTAGCATGGTAAAGGAGCTTCAGGTAAGATTTGTTTCTTGGCAAAGACAGAGGTTCGACGGGGTGTTTGTTGTCCCAGTTGTAACTATGCAAAAGCTTGCACCTAATAGGTATGTGACAAAGTAATACTGGAGTCGAGTCCGAGGAATTTGAGCATTAATTACTTGTGGGGGTGGAGGTGGGGGAACTGTTGCTTCAATGCACTTTACATGACAAATAAAGTTTAAAATTTTTGTAGACATTTATAAATATCTTAAGAGTCCTTTGAGCAAGTGTTACATTTGAGTGCATTTTTTCTGAATCTTTAAGAGAATCTTTAACAAGATTATTTAAAATCTGTCCAAAGACAAAACGAAGGCGAAACATTTCATCAACATTTCATGAGTTTGTGTTATTAACATATTAGTATTATCATTATTTTAATTTTGTACAGAATTTTAAGTCCATCAAATCGGCTAATAATGTGTATCCGATCTCATAAAATGAATACATGGCACAAATAATTTCTAACTGACCCCCTGCACCAACGCCACTACTGACTGCCAAAGTCGCGATTTTGGGAGTCAAGTTGCATGTAGCAATACAGCAAAATTGCATGTAGCAATAAATGTTGCATTGTCTCAAATGCACACCACAGTGTAACTGTATAACACAGGGGGACATTTACTCCGCAAAATGATGCGGCCAAGAATATTGTGAACATGACATCAGGGCCCAATTTCATAAAGCTGTTTTAAGCAGGACATACTGCTTAGCAAATTTCTTTGCTAAGCAAAAACTGAGTGGGGCACCAGTTGCAACAATGTAAACTTTATGGGATTATGGCTGGTACCAGTTTCCGTTTAGCAAGATTTTTCTGTGCTAAGCAAAAAAAGAGTTGGGCACCAGTTGCAACAATGTATGGGATTATAGCTGGTACCAGTTTCTGTTAAGCAAGACTTTTTTGTGCTAAGCAAGTTTTTATGCTTACAGGCTTTATGAAATTGGGCCCAGGTACGTTGGGTCAATAGGAACACTCTACCTCGCTTTGACCTTTCACTCATCACCTTCCAATGGGAGACTTTGAGATGCTAGGTGGCAGCAGACTTACCAGTTAAATACATTGTTCTCGGTAATGTGCGCATGCTCAGAACTACGTAAACAATGGAAATTTACCTGGTAAGTCTGCTGCCACTTAGCGTTCCAAAGTCTCCTATTGCACTTCAACCTCTCAAATACAATATTTTAAAAAAAACAATGACGTTTTTCTTTGTTTTATCCATTTTTCGACTTGATTCAGACATGCAAATAAAAAAGAGGAAATGGCCGATCACACTTGACTTTTGTACAGTGTTTTTTAGTTTTTGTATAGCAATGCTTTCAAAGAAAGTGAGGAAATCAGCTGATCAGCTGAAAAGTTGCATGCCCGTCGTTTACTTGACTTGGGGTAGCTTTGTACATTATCAGTGTGCTCCACCTTCTAGCACTAAAATCCGAAGCAATTTCATTCATCAGACTGTGTATCAATCAACCAGGAATGAACTCGGAGAAAGTTCTAAACTTGACAGTTTGTGACATCGCTAGATAAGGATTGTATGTTGCTGCAGCTACTCTGAACAGTGTCTCAATTAGTTGATAATGAGCCTCACAGAAAGGTATACACGGAAACCTTACTAATCAAACGAACAAGGCCCAATTTGCTTGTGGTTAGCAAAGAATCTGCGCTTGCAGAAGCAAGCGTATTACACAGGTTAGCGGAGAATTTTTGCCTACCATAAAAAAAACCTTAATCAAAATTGCCCCCTGGATGCTTGCTTCTATGTGCACCTTTCTAACGTTGAAGCTTACAATGTACTATATCTTCCCAAAAAACCACTCTCAAGAAAACTCTTCAAAAATTGGATACACAGTTTAAGAAATTGAATTTTTCCTTGGAGAAAAAAAAAACCCCAAAACAAAGAAACTTCCTCTAGTGGATTAAAAAAATCCATGGTAATAATTATCATATAAGGATAAAATGCAACTTTTATAGACCGACTGCTGTAAAGTCGCTGCCACTTGCTACCGGCAGTGTTTGGGGGCGGGAGGGATTGAGAAGTTTGGTGTTCTTGGAGATGCTCTAGTTCAAGATCTTGATGGCTTTCTCAAAGTAGTTAAATCTAGGTTTCTTGTTCTTGTTCATGTGGTCTAGGCCAAGCCAGGGCCTTGGCTGTGCTGTGCCACCTGCAAAATAATAATAATATAATAATAAAACACAGTTCTATAGCGCCAAAACCATTAATAATGCTCCAAGGCGCTTTGCAACAATAACTTCTATAGCATTAAACCACAAAAAGCAAAATATCTGAAAGGTCAAAAAGAAGATCCACAAAATGTGATCATTAAAGGCAGTGGACACTATTGGTAATTACTCAAAATAATTATTAGCATAACACCTTTCTTGATTATGAGTAATGGGGAGAGGTTGATAGTATAAAACATTGTGAGAAACAGCTCCCTCTGAAGTGACGTAGTTTTCGAGAAAGAAGTAATTGTCCACGAATTTGATTTTGAGACCTCAAGTTTAGAATGTGAGATCTCGAAATCAACCATTTAAACGCACACAACTTCGTGTGACAAGGGTGTTTTTTTCTTTCATTATTATCTCGCAACTTCGATGACCGATTGAGCTCAAATTTTCACAGGTTTGTTATTTTATGCATATGTTGAGATACACCAACTGTGAAGGCTAGTCTTTGACAATTACCAATAGTGTCCACTGCCTTTAATAATGCTCCCAGGTGCTTTGCAACAATAACTTCTATAACATTAAACCACAAAAAGCAAAATCCTTTAAAGGTCAAAAAGAAGATCCACAAAATGTGATCATTAAATCATCCAGGTACAAGAACAAGTAAACAGGTATAATAAAAGATGATTAGAAGGAAGTCACTTTAAGATGGCAAGCCTGTAATTACACAAAGGCCACAGAGGTCATCATGGGCTATGTTGCCCTAGTCTTGGCCTTGGTGCCCCTTCAAAAGTTTCCCTTAGAGTTGAAAGAATTCCTGAGGGAAAATGCCTTTGCTGAATGAAAATGGCCTGGGGTTGATTTCACAAAGAGTTAGGACTAGTCCTAACTTTATAGGACTAGTCCTAACTTAGGACTAGTCCTAGGAGATGTACAAATTGCATGGATAGTCCTAAGTTAGGACGAGTAACTGGTCTTAACTGGAGATAAGACTAGTCCTAACTCTTTGTGAAATCCACCCCAGGTCCTCTAAAAGATGAAGTCCCAGGACAGCCCCCTTTCTTGGGTAATGTGCAAATGTGTAAGATATATTTGAGGTTAATAGCAGATCATCTGACTTACCGCTGTGTATTTGTGGCTGGAAATCCTTCAAACTAACTTTGACATCACCCTCTGTTAAAAAAAACCGTACAAATTCATTTTTAAAACATTCAAATAAGAGTACCTTAAGTCCAGGTTTTTTCATCTTAATATTGTCGCATATCTGTGTAACCCCGCAGAACCGTTTTGATGGGTAGTTCAAACAACTTGTTCTTTTCGCAGTGTTGTGAACAATTTTGATGGGTAGATCAAATCATTTCTTCTTTGATTTTCGTTGATCTCAACACCGATTGTGGACAAAATTATTTACTTAACCATCCAAAAGCGCAGGCACCAATATTAGGATGGTGATTAGGAAATGACGAGAAATTTTTAGTTTCAGATGTGGGAGGAAAAAACCCACATGAGAGAACCCACGCAATCAGGTAGAGACGGAAATCCCAATGCATATGAAAAGCTCCGATCCAAGGTGGGATTGGAAACAGGGTCCACAGAGTTGAAAGGCAGGGAAAGAAACTACTGAGACAACTTGATTCCTGACCCCTTCATACTGCTGTTTGAATATCAGTTATGAAAGTTTGTGTGTGACAGATTTTGCTACAACCCAAGTGTACAGACAGAAATTATCTTTAAAGGGTGTATGTACTTTTTGTAGGACAAAAAACACAATGTCCACAGATTTACACTAAACTTACACAGTTACAAAGTTAATGATAGTAGAAAGCTTCCCTGAAAATATTACGTGCTGAGGTGCTGTAGTTTTGGGGTAATGAGTAAAACAACGTCATGAAAATAATTTTCGTCTCATGAGACGAAAATTATTTTAAGCATTCACAAACGTATTTTCATGACATTGTTTTACTCATTTCTCAAAAACTCACCACCTCAGTAAGTAAGATTTGAAGGGAAGCTTTCCACTATCATTATCTTCAAACCCTGTAAGTTTAATGTAAATCTATGGACATTTTGAAAAAGTACCCAAATGCTTTAATCTGTCTATGTGGAACATTTTTCAAAGAAAAATAAATCCACATTAAAAAAAAAACAAGGAATTCAACTTTGTGGTAACTAGATTTGTGACTAGATTTTGATTTATGCTGTTTAAAAAAAAATGACTGAAACAGGGATCATAAAATTTATCTTATAAGATATAATATATCATTAAAATATGCAATTATATTAAAATATTTTAGACATTACCTTCTGAGATATATGTCGGCCTTCCCATGACAACTATTGCAAATTTGATCTGAAAATTGAAAATATAAATTACATGGTTAAAAAGGCATACGGGGGTGGATTTCACAAACTAGTCTCATCTCGAGATAAGATAGTTACTCGTCCTAACTTAGAACTAGCTTTAAGTTTTTAAAAACACCCAAAGCCAAAGAGTCTTAGGACTAGTAGTAAGTTAGGACTGAAAAAAAAAACAATTAAGCACTGATATGTTTCGCTAATGAATGACAATTAGAAAAGAAAGTAAAACACAAATGAAGCCATCGTGAGAAATGGGTTTCAGAGGATGAAGCCCCCCAGATTCTAAATTATCACAAATTCAGGAACAAATTTGATTAAACAACATGGCGTCATGACAACAATAATGATGCAGATTTCTTACTTTTTCTAACTCCTTCTCTGAGATATCCAGAATTTCTCGCAATCGTTCCTTGACGTCTATGAAAGATTCACCCTAGAAAATGGCGACAAAAACATTTAAAAATATATATTGACTACATTCCATTCAAACAAGAGACTATTTTTTCCCTACCAAGCAAAGTTTCATATTCTACTCAGGGCTCACCCTTAGAACTACCCCGGCGTACATTGTCTTGTAAAAACTTTGACGAGCAAAACATCACCTCTCAACTTGTCCTGTGGGCTACTAAAAACTGTACAACGTACTATTTTTAAAATGCTCATATTTCTATCATTCAGATGTGAATTAAACATGTTTTAAATGTGTTAAGTTATTTTGTAGTGTTTGAGTGAACTTTATTGACCCCTTGCACGCGCGTCACACGCGGTGACTGGTGCCACGCTTACCATGTTGGTGGGCAAGTTAGGTTTACGTGTATTAACGCAGCGTTGCCTAAAATGCGCACTTCACTGCATAACGCACAGAATATTCTATGCATAGAGTTATATATGAAAACGCCAGTATGGAGCATTAAAGATTTTCTGATGATGACGTCAGGTAAAATGGGTCAATAGGCCTCTTATACTTGTGTGATTGCTACCATTAATGCATCAGAAAGATACATTTTTACAAAAGTAAAGATACAAAAGAAATAAATACCTCTTTGATTCTTAGAAGAAATGGAGTTCCAAATGTGCTGAATAGGTCTTTATGGTAGTGGGCCGTACAAACCAACATTTCATTATCGCCTAGCTCCAGTTGATCTGCGGGTATCTCCTACAAGTGAGTACAGAATACGGTTAAATAAAAAGACTTGTACTTTTCAGTCTTAAAATGGCCATTTGAAACCATAAGGGTCATGGCCATCCAATCAAGGACCTCGCTTTCATCCCTTATCACACGGCTACAATTCTGCCATTTTGTACCCTTTTTAAAACATAGCCACATGATGTCCTCTTGTCGAATAAGAATGGATAAACTGTCCGACGTACTTATGAATGATAAATGCCAGCCTACAACATCATGTGCTAACACAATATCTACCCAAGTACACAGTTCTGTGCACAGTTTGTAAACCAACCCAGACCTGAAGGTGATTGCCTCCATGCCCCCTGGTCATTGTCTTGGTGCCCTTGAAATGCTCCAGTAGAAATTTCCTTCATAGAGTGCCCTTTATCAATGCCTCGGTGCCCTTGCACTTTAAAAAACGAAGCATACAGGCCTGCAACCCATATAGTTGAATGGTTTCAAATGGTCAGTCAACTGGAAAACAGTACCAAGAGTAGGAGGGTTAATGATCCTATTTGGATTAAGACACAGAGTGATAACTGACCTCTATCCTATAGGTCTTGGTTCCTGCAGGATTGAGATGATCCAGGAGGGTTTCTTCCTTGTGCTCTTGGTAAATCTTGTTGCTGATCACATCAAGTAATCTAAGGATTCAGAAAGGGATAACTTATTATTTGCATGGATATCGGAGAACGATTGAGACAATTTTTTAATAATACAAGTTAAATCCGGTACAAACAAATCATAATTTTCAAACATGAAAAAACGAGTTTTGACACCCACAATTACGTGCATTGTTCGGAATAGCGTTCTGTATTGTGTAAGAAATCAATAGCTCCCTCTTGCCTAACGCGAAACGCTACAGGTACGCTGAGGTCGCGCGCACGTTTTTATGCACAGAGAACAGCTATTATCCAATCATCTGCTTCTTTTTGACAGTGTGACATTATATGCAATGGGTCTATGGGGCCCTTACAGCCTCTGGTTCCCGCCGCATGCCATTATACAAAAGGCAATAAAAACACTATGAGACCAGACTGTGCAAAAAATAGTGTAGAAGGTATGCAGTACGAAGAGAGCTTGTGTCTGGACAGTGTACTGCTTTTGTATATAAACTTTCGCGGAGCATCCAACACAAGAGTTTTTCTTTCATGCAGTGTGATTTTATTTTACCCAGAGATTTTTTTCGTAATGGCGGATTTCTGTTTCATGAGGCGTGGCAAACGGCAGATCCAAAGAGTCGCATGCCTGCAATACACCGGGAACAAACCAAACTTTGAGAATACATTTTTTTCAGAGCTACTACAACTCCCCAAAAAAGAAGAAGAAAAAAAACAGTTTCATGTGTTCCCGCCAGTAAGAACGATCGCATCTATTGAGGGAAAACAATTATGAACTGAATGTTTCTAAAAGTGAAGCCTGAGATAAGCATACCTTAGTTTCCCTGTTCCTCTCTCAGACAGTTGAACGTACTTCTTGGCTTCTGTTAGTAAGTCCTTCACAGTGTCTGTCTTGTTGGGATATAACACCAGCTCCTAAATCAAAGATGTAAAAGATGAAAGCATTCAGAAAATCAAATCAATGAAAACCATCAAAGTCTGAATTGCATAGAGACCATGATTAAGGACACTTTCGGTACAGAAAAAAAATAAAAGTTCACAGATTTACAGAAGGTAGTGGTGAAAGACTTCTCTTGAAATATTATTCCATGAAATGCTTTACTTTTTGAGAAAACATTAAAACAATATCATCTCTCGATATCGAGAATTACAGATTTATTTTAAACACATGTCACGACATGGCGAAACGTGCGGAAACAAGGGTGGGTTTTCCCGCTATTTTCTCCCGTCTCCGATGACAGATTGAGCCTAAATTTTCACAGGTTTGTTATTTGATACAGAAGTTGTGATACCTAAGTGTGGTCCTTGGACAATACTGTTTACCGAAAGTGTCCAATGGCTTTAAAACAGACAAGTTCCAATGATGTTGGGACCCTGTACAAAGCAATTAGTGCTGGATCTAAGAAAACCATGAGAATATTCCCCCCCCCACCTTAAAATTAAAAAAAATTAAATAAACAAACAAAATAGAGAAAGAAAATTCTTCTTTGACCCTTCAAAGACCATAGTGGCCTCTTGTACTTAAATGCCTATAGCGGCCATTAAACTAGACCTTCTGCCACACAACCCCAAAAGTCAAACGACGCCCTATTTTCAGAATTTAAATTTTCCAATGTTTCATCATGTTAACAAACATCCACGTTTTCAACCAAACGTTAGTACCATTTCTCACAATTTTTTTATATACTGAAAACGACATCAAGTCAGAAAAATCAACAATATTAGCCCTGTCTAGGTGCATGGTATATATGATTTCAAAGAATTGTTCTCTTTAGTGTAAACATGTTCTTGAAGGTCTCGTCTCTTCAAGGTTTTACATTCTCTTCGTCTTCTCACCTCTTCCTTGAGCTTTACGTTGACCCAGATACACTTGAATTGTCTCTTGTTCTCCAACTCGTTTATCTTGATGCTCAACTACGCAGGACAAATAAATAAATAAATCAACCAGGTAAATTGTTGTCAGATTCAATTATACAATATACGTAAAAAAAAAAAGTACTGGTCGATCTCACAAAGACAGTCTAACTTAGGAGTAGTCCTAGTTATTCAAAACTTAAGGCTAGTCCTAAGTTAGAGCGACTTACTAGTCTTAATTCGAGATAAGACTAGTCTTAACTCTTTGTGAAATCCACCACAGGACTAGTAGTCATCAAGAGACAAATGACTCTTACAAAACTGGAGTTCTTTTGAGAAATTCTGATGGTAAAGAAATTGATTTAGCTTGAACCAGTCCGATTGTTTCTGACGCATTGGTTGAAAATAGTCGAAAAACAAAATGCCTGACCAGACTGTGCTCATTGATATGATATTCTGCAATGGAAAGATAACATAAAAGTCTTACCTTCTGGTAATACAGCTTCTTGGGCTGTCTTGGTTTTAGCGTAGATAACAAATCTCTAAGGGTTCCATCGTATGTACAGCGTAGTGGGTGGCCAGGTCCATCTCTATGTCTGAAATAAACCAATAATAGTTTTTAAAAAAAAATAACCCAAATCTGACCAACTCCCGCAGAACACACAAGTTATGAACAATAAGTTTATAATATTAATTTTTGGTTTTTACCCATACACCGAAGTGTGTTAGCACTGTATACTCAGTACTTTCCCCCAAGTCCTGTGAAAAATATCACAGACTTATTACTCGGGTGGGATTCGAACCCAGTTGATAGGATTTCATGCATTGCATTGTGAACTATCAATGTATCTTCAGTTTGCGGTAACACCAAATCTACTTTGCTGTGGAGATATGTTCTTGTGAACTTCTTGTGAACTTCTTGCTATTTTTGGAATTCGGGAGACTCCTATTTTTAGTTCCGAGTTCTGAAAAGAACTGTCCCACTTTATTGAAAACTACCTGGGGAGATAGGAAAATCAGCTGGAACTACTTATTTTGCTTAGTGGATCACGGAGACTTCTAATTATTAACTTCACTGCCGCAGGGCGACTTCTTCATTGGAATCAATTTTTTGACCAGCCGGCGCTAGTCATGAAAAATTGATAGGCAGAGGTTGATAAAGGAAAAAATCTTGACAAATGCTGATTAGAACTTACCCTTGGCTCTTGAAGAATTGTAGAAGCATTGGATCGGTGTCTAGTTGGTTTGCTACAGCCTTAGCAATCTGTGCACAGACAGGCAGAGAGAGAGAGAGAAACATGAAACACCATCAATCATTATTTATTCATTTATTTGTTTAATTTTTACATTGTTCAATTTTTACATTGTTCACCCTTTGCCTAAAGATACGGGGTGTAGACAGGATGACAAAGACATGCTCAGTTTACGATGCGGGAGGACAAACCCTCATTTGAGAAAACCCACGTAGTCAGGTTGGGAATGAAAACCCAATCCCTATGCGAGGCTCTCATAGTTATGCTGTCAAGGCTCACATCAATATCAATCATTCAGACAGTCAAAACAGTTTGTCATAAAAACTCTATGTTAACAGACAACCAAATGTTGGGGCTACTTGACAAGGTTGTATACTTGTCCTCATGCAAGGCGTGGGTGTATCATGGTGTATCATTTTGTGGCGTGTCATGGCCGAGCGGTTAAGAGCACCGGATTCAAGCTCTGCTGTTTGATCAGCAGAGTGTGGGTTTGAATCCCGGTCGTGACACTTGCAACATAAAATTGGGGAGGTAGTGCTTTCTGCTCTACCGACCAGGCTTTGGACTGATGATACCCAAGCCTACATCCGTATGGACTGTAAAAGGGGTAACCCTGTTTCAGCCCTAGGAGTAGGTGGCAAAGGCCTCTGGACAAAAATAATTGTAGCCCACACCTTGAAGTGGCCTTCAGGCCTTGTGTGTCTGGAGACTTGAATAATAAAAATTTAAAAAAAAATTGGAGACACCGAACCATATCCATCAACTTCAAGCGAAACAATAAGATGAATTTTGGAGGGAAGGTAGCATTGAGTTATTACTAAGCAGAATTGTTCAATCAGTATAATGGAAGACAGTTTTCGCTTAGTGCTTTTGACCCTGACCTGGAAGTAATTCATCTTCTGGGATAAGACGAGCGTGAATCCTTGATCAGCTTGGTTGTTCTTATCCAGGAAAGTCACATCAACTCGATAGTAGAGATCCCTGAAATAATCCCTAGCCGTTGGCAGCTCATACTGTGAGTTGTCTGGATCATCCCTGAAAATAAAATTGATAACTTAAAAATAATGAGTGTGAACGTATATCAATGATACATACAACTTATGTATACTATTTTTGATGACCTCGCTGTACCACGACGTATAGGAGCGTGCTTTAGCGTGCTCTTTACTTATACAAAACTTACCCACAACTTATCTCAGGTACGCCAGCGTATTCTCAAACTTTTGTCAATACACCATCATACGCTGGCTAAATTGTCAAGGTGTGACAGAGCCATACAATACGTATTAGTTTTGTCATTACACCAATTAGCGTGACCATTTTGCATTTCCAGAAAACAGTACCTTGAGAATCTACTTCAACTTCTGTGAAAATCTGTACAAAATTATAACAATTAATAAGGTTTATCGCGATTCAGAACCGCAATACATTGTGGGAAGGAATATGGGGAGGTTTCTATGCAGTTTTTATGACTCGCGCACGCAACACCTATACCTTTGTGTGGGTTCAATAGCGCCCCCTCTTGATACTTTGCTATTCGCGATAAACTTTATTGGTTCCTTTCAATTTTAAAACCAAAATAAAAAAGTTGTTTGTGGTCTGTACCTTTGGAAGACAATGATGTCACCATCCATCAACTCATCCAAAGCCTTGTCAAGTTGTAATGTCACGTCAGGAATCTTTACTGTTAAGTTAGGTTTCACCTCCTGAAATCAAGATAACACGAAACTGTTATTATACACTGTCTGATTGTTGGTTCCAATCTTACCTAGGGTGCTTGTGGGTTCCAACCTTACCTAATATACTTATGGGTTCCTGTGTTACCCTAGACGATTGTGGGTTCAAATCTTTACCTAAGGTGCTTGTGGGTTCCAGTCTTTTCTAGGGTGCTTGTGGTTTCAAACCTTACCCGAGGTGCTTGTGGGTTTTTGTTTAAGCTGTTAAAGGCAGTGGACACTATTAGTAATTACTCAAAATAGTTATTAGCATGAAACCTTACTTGGTAAAGAGTAATGGGGAGAGGTTGAACATTGTGAGAAACGGTTCCCTCTGAAGTAATGTAGTTTTCGAGAAAGAAGTCATTCTCCACGAATTTGATTTCGAGACCTCAGGTTTAGAATTTGAGGTCTCGAAATCAAGCATCTGAAACCACATAACTTCTTGTGACAAGGGTGTTTTTTCTTTCATTGTTATCTCGCAACTTCGACAACCGATTGAGCTCCAATTTTCACAGGTTTGTTATTTTATGCACATGTTGAGATACACCAAGTGAGCAGACTGGTCTTTGACAATTACCAACAGTGTCCAGTGTCTTTAAAAGTATTGACTCAATTCATTAAAGGATTTGAGCTTCTTGAGTTGTCAAAATCTTGAAAATAAACTGCATGTTAACCTTGCAATACAAGATACTTTTGGTCTTACCTCATATAGGGCTAATGGAGTACTCAGTGGGAATCCAGCTCGCTCACACATTACTGGTAGTAAGTCACCTGTTAAACAAAACAAAGATAAAGAAGAATGTTACAAACAAGGCCCAATTTCATGGCTTTGCTTACCAGTGAAATACCCTTCCCGTAAGCACAGAATTCCCTGCTTCTGTAAGCGCCGATTCTGTGCTTACGGGAAGGGTATTTCACTGGTTAGTGGCGAGTTTTGGCTTCTGTGCGTGCGTACTCCACGTTACTAGGCATTCTACGCTTACAAGGCTGGCGCAGAAATTCGGCGCTTGCACGCAAGCGGGGAATCGTGATCGTAAGTCCAGAATTTGGCGGTAAGCAGAGCAATGAAATTGGGCCCAGGTCTCATCTCAAGACGGGAACTGGCATTGTAACAGTACAAAACCCCTCGCTGCTGTGTGAAAAGAAAGAAAATATGCTTTACCTTCGATGAAGTTCGGCCATGAATTATGACATCACATGTTTAAAAAGCATTTAGAATGTTTAAGTTTTTGAACTCTGAGACGGAGAATGACTTACTGATCTTGGTGCTGATTGGGGCGTAGATGTGACCGTTGAAGGACATTCTCTTGAGTTTCGAATCGTACATCTTGAGAAATAGTAAGACATCACCTGAAGAGGACAATGAAAGAGTTGAGAAGTAAGTACACTATTTCCTGGGGCTGATTTAACAAAGCAATAAAATTCATCGCAAAACACATAGTCAGTATTAACATAGTGATTTGTATTGCGACATCAAACTTTACTTAGCAACTACGATTGATTTGCAGGTAAGATCGACCTTAGCTCTTTCTGAAATCGGCCCCTGGGGTGGTGTAGAAATGCATGTTCAGTTTGCAGTAGCACCATGTGTTCATATTTTGTACTTTGTTGTGCAGATTGTTCTTGCGAACTTGTCTAACTATTTATTCTAATGTAATGAAGTAGATTTCAGAATTCAGAAGGCTACTTAGCCCTGGATCCAATTTTAAAAGACTGTAAGCACAAACATTTGCTAAGCACAGAAAAGTATTGCTTAACTGAAACAGTTGGAATGAAAGTTCAGGGGTGAGATTCATTACTAACGAAAAAGTCTGAAACTTGGATACAAATTCAAAAGGTATGTTGAAATGATGCCATTTCTACTGTTTGGTAACCCCTGGGGTTATAGATTCCAAGGAGCTTTTGGAAACAGTATCCAAAGCACTAGAGAAGTAGACCAATGAGCAGGATTTCTTTATTTGTGGAAAAAAATATTGCCTGATTTTCTTCACCAGGCCGACATAAAAAGTCTGAATTCAGCCAAAAGTCGAACAAACTCATCCCTGATGTTCCTGCTTGAAAGTTCAACCTGGAGAGTTAGGAAATTGGCCGAGACTACTTTTGTTCACTTTGTGGATGGAGGGGACTTCTCACTATTAACTTTCCTAAAGGTGAATTAATAATTGGTCCTTCAATCCTCATACTTACATTCCTTATCGAAACTAGGCAGACTAGCATTAGGGAACTCTGCTTGTTGCGTCTCCAGGAAGACCGTCCATACAGATTCACCATTAGCTATGTCATGTATCTAGAAGCAAAGAAGAAGAAAAAAAAGAACATAAATTCTTGGAACTTTAAAGGGTTTTGATACCTTTTATAGAACAAGTTTCAGCTTCATTCGTCGTCAAGTTTTCAAGAGAGTCAGTAAATACATTGTACATGCTAAACTAATTTTCAGAAATTATTTGTTGTGACATTGTTTTACTCATTTCTCGAAAACTACAGCAACTCCGCGAGTATTATTTTATGGGAAGCTTTCTAATGTCATTATCTTCAGACCGTGTAAGTTTATTTTAAATCTGTGGACATTGTGTGGAAATGACGGTTTGCTCATGATCCAAAAATGACCCGTTCAGGGGTAGCCTGGTTTTACAATGCAGCAAGCTTGTTCTTCTCTATCTGCAGCCTGAGTAACCAGACTAAAGCCCGGTACGTCCTTCCTGCGAATACGAATGCGATACAAATGTTGACGTCACAAATTTGCCATGAAAAGTTTGCAGCAGTTGAACTCCGCTCAACTCACTTGCGAATATCGCTGCGAAAGGAGGGTTGTGACGTCAAATTCGCTTCGCATTCGCATTCGCATGAAGTATGAACCGGGCTTGAGGCTGGTGTCAGGACAACCCTCTGACAAACACTATGTCCTTCTTACCGTTTTGCTTGGATCTTCAAAGTCCAGCACTGTAGGTCTATAGGTTTGATTGCTTCGATTGATGAATGGCCATATTCTCATCTGATCTTCAGGGTATCCCATCGCTTCTGACAACATCGTCATGACATCACGGTACGTTGCCGTTTTTAATAGACGAAACTCCCTGCATGGAATCAACAACAATGCAATCAATAAAAGCAGACTTTCTCTACCTAGGTAAATTCCCTCTTACACACTTCGAAATTGACAGAAAACATTTTATTTCTTAAAGATGAGGGAAAAAATAAGGATAACAAAATAAAAGAAACTATTAAAAAATCTCAACAACAATTTTTCTCTTGGCAAAAAGTAACACGTAGTAATGCTTTAAGGATGACGAGTATTGTTTTGGTTTGAAGCTGTACAGAACTGAGTATATAGTGCTCAGCACACAGCAGTGAAAAAAAAACTTACCTAAATTTCATTTTGTCGTAGTCACAGAGGTCGTTGCCTTGGTGACCATACAAATCGTCTTCTGATGCAACTTGTAAGGTCATATATAGATGAGCCTCCGTCCGTTCCTTGCGCTTCTGAGCCTCCAACCGTCTAGGAAATACAATCGCAATCGTCATAATATCTTCTGTGTGTACATTATTTGTTGATCATATTGAGTGGGACATAATAAAGACCCCAAAATTAAAACCCCAAAAAACAAAAATGTGAAGTGGGATTGGTCAAAATAGAAGAATTCTGAAAAAAAATAACCATGTAGTGTCTTTGCTTGGTCAGAAGACAGAATTTCCAGGAGGTTCCGTTACGCCTTTGAAGATTTTCAGGTTTTCTTTATCACTACAAATGATTTGGCCCTGAAGTCCTGAAATAAGGAATAATCCTGGCAAAAAAACTTACTTTTCCTCCTGTAGCCTTCGTTTGAGAGTCTCAGGAATATCTTCGTCAGTCACCGTTAGTAGCAGATCAGCTACAATGTAAAATACAATAGAATGTTACACGCGGTGCTCTATAAACAGACGTAATGTATATATTAATCAAATGCCCCAGTCGCAAAAGTCTGCACTGGTAGAAATCTTCACCTTTTTTTTCCAAACTGGTAGAATCTATTTTATTCCAAGCTAAATTAGTGGAATTCAACCTGTATGAACTATTTTAGTCTTAACTACTTAACTACTTTTAGTCTTAACTTGTTGACATTCATGGTGTGTAGGTTTAATAATTAGCCAGTAATTTTTGTGGTTTATATTTGAAGAAATTTATTTATGGCTCATTGAATATTTCCACCCCTTGTTTGGTGTTATTATAATTTGTACAGCGCCTTGGGGTCCAGTCATGGATGTAAGGCACTTTATAAGCGTAACTTATTATTTATTATTTATGATTGCTAGTTTTCCTACCAAGGCTCTTCACTTACATTTACAGCTGTCCCTGATATACACCAACATGTAGGCGTTGGTGCAGTGTCTGACTGAGAGGTCGTCCTCGTGACCTCCATAGTTATTATCGATGGCTTCTTGCTTTGTACATCTCGATACAACATCATCATCAAATTTACACCACTGAAGAAGGAAAGCAACAAATTCAAATATATTAGAGAGGCAAGTATTTGAAATCATAATATGGTGCAACAAATCAGAGAAACGTTCACTGGGAAAATGTCCAACCCCCAATAAAAAAAAATTATAAAAAAAAAACCCACAAAAGTCAATGAAGCAGTCTGGAGACAGGAAAGTCATCACCCAAAAAAAAGAAATTACATTTATCTAATAGATTTAAAAGAAACCACAAAAAGTTCAGACAGCACGCTAATATTAAGTACAAAGTAAGTATTTTAAAATTAACATTATATATGTTTTCAGGGGAATCATGACTGAATTAAATACACAAAATAAAAATAAAAAATACAAATTGTTTTGGACTCACTATTCATTCTAAAAAATTAATCATAATTTATGTCAAGGAATTACAAAAAAAAAAAAAAAAATCAGCAAAATCAGCGCTATTTAATGTAAACCCAAAGGTGGGAACGACCTACTTCAGGCATGATATTTGGTTCTTGGGAAGAAAAGTAGGAAAGTTCTGGTTAGCACAGGGGCTGACCTGCTTGTTCATGTGGTGAAGGCTTTAATAGACTTTTCACGCCATTCGTTCACAGTTTTTCTGATTTTTTTCAAGGGCAAAAAAAAAAAGGATCGAAAACCAGACTTAAATAGGAAGAACATCATCATGCCTGCTAAACTAAATACAAAAAGTGAAAAATAAAAATTCATTCATTTTTTTGAACTCACTATTCATTCTAAGAAATTATTCATAACTCATGTGGAGGGATTGTAAAATAAAAAAGCATACACAAAACCAGAGTTGTTTTACTGTCAACCCACAGGTGAAAACGACCAACTTAAACATTTGGTATTCATAATTCCTTGCGGTATATTTACCTTGCCATCTCCATTTGGATTGATAAAGCCGACGTAATGTCCCCCGTGATTATCCCCACTATGTACAAGCACCGAGTGTAATGTGTAGTCGGCAGGCGTAGATTCAGGCTCCTTCAAGAACGGATCCAGATTCAACTTAAATGGAAACTCATACCTGCAGACAACGGAACAAAAAGACGATGTCATGGTGAAGAAAAAAAACAAAACTTCCTTTACTGCTTTTAGAATAAAAGCATAATTAATAATAATAATAATAATAATAATAATAATTATAATAACTAGTTCTTATATAGTGCAAATTACAAAAGCTTTTCAATGCGCTTTACATAAGTGCCAAGGGGTGGATTTCACAAAGAGCTAAGTCTAGTCTTATCTCGAGTTAGGACGAGTTACTCATCCTAACTTAGAAACTAGCCTTAATTTTTTAATAGCTCTTAAAGAGTCCTAGGACTAGTCCTAAGGTAGGACTATCTTTGTGAAATCAAACCATTTTCATTGAGCCAACAACATTCCTTCGATCTTTCTCAGCTCCCTGGTGAGTTTAGAGCCCCGGGCTGCAGTGGTGCTCCAAAGGCTTAATCACACACACAATATCAACCTCTACCCTCGCAGGTAACCATTTAATACATGTACCCGTGGGTGAAGAGAAGCAATCAAAGTAAAGCATCTTGCTCAAGCTGAGCAAAAATAGATTACCGGCCAGAATACCACAAAGTTACCATTGCTGCAACTGGTACCCGGTCTTTTCTTGCTAGCCATGAAATTTGCTAAAGCAGAATTTTCTGCTTAACAACTTTATGAAATTGGGACTGGTGTCAGCAACTAGAAGGAGGGTAAGGGGCCACATGGATGAGAAGGTGTTTGGAGTGATTGGTGCCACCTTACCTGTAATTGATTTCAACATAACTGATTTCAGCAATAACAAGGAGGTTGAGGGACCACATGGATGATAAAATGTTTGGAGTGATTTGTGCTACCTTTACCTGTCATTGTCATTGATTTAAACATTACTGACATGACTGAAGTCAATAATTACCAGGAGGTTGAGGGACCACATGGATGATAAGAAGTGGTTTGTGCTACTTACCTGTCGTTGATTTTCACATTGGAGTCAGTCACTGGATCATACTGGAACCTCATCAGCTGAAGGTGAAGTACGGGCGGAAACTTGACGAATATAACACCCTTATCAGCCTCCTGCAAACAGCAATCAACAAGGAGCAAATAATAACAAGTGGTCATATTATTTTATTTGTCTGCACAATCCACAGTCAAATGTACATAGACACAAGTTAAAATAAACACAAAATTTAGACGAAACAAGAAATTGGCAATGTGAAGAAGGCTAGACTAAAGCCCGGTTCATACTCCTGCATATGTGATACGAACTTCGACTTAACAAATTCGCAACAAAAACAGGGCTGTGACGTCAAAATTTATATTGCATTCGCATTCAAAAAGTATGAACTGGGCTTAAGGATGCAAACGTGACAACCAGAACTTACACACCAGTATGGTGTTAAAACCAAAGCATAACTCTTTATCCATAATGCAGTTATTACATCTAGTAAGTTTGGACAATGCATTTAATGCATAATGCTGGACATTCTGGTGTTTGTTTCTTTCTCTGACAGATTGACAGACTCATGAGGGTGGGGGGTAAGGATTCTTGAATGCGTACCTGCAAAGCATGTTCTCCCGCATCATACTTATTCTCACCGTCCATCGTCTCTGTGGCAATGTAGTCCCTGAACGATTCGTACACTGCAAACAAATTAATAATATAAAATGTAATAACAATAATAATAATAATAACTATTTTTAATATACGCTTATAATATTTCATTTCCAGACAGGTTTTTTTAATTAGAAAACCAATGCATACCTCACACAATGCCACAGAGCCATTGCCCTAAGTGCTTTCAATTTAAGTGGCAAATCGTACAAGCCACAAGCTGTGCTTAAAGTGCAGTGTGGATAAGGCTTCCTTTGGTGGTCAGTATGAACCGTGGCAATCTGTGGCACTGATTGATCACACATACAAACACAATAGAAGGTTGACAAGGAAAGTGTGGCATGGGTTACCTCAGCGTTGTGTACATTGCTTAAGGGGAGTTTTTTTCTTTACATATGCACCTAAGTGTAGGAGTATTAAGGCGGCTGAAAAACTTCCTGCAAATGCGAACGCGATACGAATACTGACGACACAAATTCGAAATTAATAATTCGCATCAGTTGAATTGTGCTCAACTCTTGCGAAACGTTCGCTGTGAAAACAGCCCTGTGGCATCAAAAAATGTATCACATTTGCATTCGCAGGAAGTATGAACCAGGCTTCAATATATGCAGCAAATAATAATTGTAACTATAGTAGACGTACCGTTTTTCTTGCCTTTGATGTTCAGCTGAATGTCGTAGAAGGGTTCGTTTCTGACCGACTCATAGTCAATGTGTTTGCATTTGATATACGACTGCAGACAAAATAAGACAGGAAACAAGAGTTAGAAATCAATTTATCAAGACCCAAATGGAGAAGAAGCCAAGGAAGTTCCAGTTTTTAGATGTGGGAGAAAAACACCGGAGCATTATTCCAGGAAAAACCCTCGCACTCAGGTTGTGACTGAACATCCAATCCACATAATTGCTTCAGTGCGTAAATTGAAAATGAGATTAAAGTAAAATTGGAACTCAGAAAATCTTTGGATCACTTACATGCATCTTGCCTTCAAAGAGTTTAGGTATGGTGTCCTCAACACACGTATTCTTCATCTTGATTTCTATATTGTCCAGAAGCTGAAAACAAATGAAGAAATAAAGTCTATTAACATCCTACTGTTTGACCAAATATATATCATCCACTGTGGTCGTCGAATGATAATTTATGCCAGGCTGCAATATGACATCATGTGGTGAATGCACAGTCGACCCTCCTACTGCCAGACCATTCAACATTATTCATTGTCCTTTTGAATATAGAAACTATGCTAGCTTGCGATATGATATCATGTGGTGAATACATACACAGTACACACATTATAATAATAATAATAATAATAATAGTAAAAATTTATATAGCGCCATATCCATCGAAAACAATGATAGCGCCATATCCATCGAAAACAATGATAGCGCCATATCCATCGAAAACAATGCTCCATGGCGCTAATACAGAGAAACATTAAAAATTTAGATAATCAGCAAAAACAACAAGATATAAAAATAAGTTCAAAATCAAGCGAACAATGACAAGCAATTAAAGAAATTAACAACAAACAATGGAAAAGTATAAAATATACAATATACAATACATTATAAAGTTAGTTCTGTGCACATACACAAACCAATCTCATTGTAACTCCAGATAGGATTCATCCTAGCATTTCAGGAGATCGGCTGCTGGTCTTTCTCTTCGCTCGGCCCCAGCGGCCAGTCTATCCAGAACCGCTGGGATGGGCTAATCGCTGGCACAGATTCTTGTTCAGGAAGTACGTCACGTATGCAGTGCATAGAAATATGGCGCAGTGTGAGTGTGATGCACGATGGGACTGCGTATTATTAAACCAATGTGCGTGCATGATACGTTTGCCCATCCCAGCGCCTTTGGTTAAAGCAAGGCGCTGGGGACGAGCGAAGTCTTTCTTTGACCTCAGTGAGGGCGCTGTTCGTGCTCATGACGTCATATGTAAGTGTTCTATTAGATGGTGGAAATACAGAAAAACTTACCACTCTACAGAGTTCTTGGACGTCGTGTTGCATAAAAGAGTCTAAGGTTTCCCACCTACGAGACAAAAAACAAAACCAGCCATCTCATAAACAAGTGTGTCAATAAATCATTTGAACCAACTACCTGTCCATATTTATTAAAAACTTATCTCCGACCGACCAAACCTTGAGAGTTGGGAGGTTTAACTATTTAAAATGCTTAACCATAAAACAATGTTTAAATGGTTTCCAACTTGGCTAAATCATGTATAACAGGGAGGTTCTAATACTTGAACAGAATTAGAGGTTAAAAAACATTTGTTTGTTTACCCGAATGACTTTGTGAGTTTCTTTGTTCCTACAGCTTTCTCGGTGTGTTGTAACTCATAGAAGACTCTCTGTAGCGCTAGGGGTACACTCTTAGATGAATCGTCACTCTCTGTTGGCATCAGATATACTGCCTGCAATACCACAAAGATAAAAAGCAACAGGTATATTTAAAAAAAAAATTAAATGTTTTCAGGATCAAAGAGATTTTGTTAAAAAAAAAAAAAAACTATTACCGGTACCCTACTATACTACTGTCTTAACCTGTAACATTTTGGTTCAGGCCACTTGTGTCTGCAATGGGCATTTTGGTTCAGGCCACTTGTGTCTGCAATGGGCATTTTGGTACAGGCTACTCGTGGCTGCAATGGGCATTTTGGTACAGGCTACTCGTGGCTGCAATGGGCATTTTGGTACAGTCTACTTGCTTATGCTATAGGCCTTTTTGTACAAGCCACTTCCTGCTGCAATTGGTTTTTGGTACAAGCTATGATCTCTGAAGGGCCAAGTCATAGCCAGAGCCGGATCCAGAGCCAGACAATGAGAGTGGAACAAGTCCTTACCTTCCTGAGTTTATTAGTGAAGAAGAGACACTGTAGCAAGGAGTTCATGTAGCAGGTGGCTCCTTGGTTCTTCAGTCCAACATAACCAGTCAACTTCTTGGAATCCCAACTGTCAAATCAAAACACAAATATCATTTATTGTCAACTTTCAGGAGGGAGAGTCATGCTTTGCTGACACTAGGTCTGAAACTAGTATACAAATTGTAAGGTGATACGTTAAAATGACGTTATAGATTCCAAAGAGATTTAGAGAAGAGTCACCAGACAAGTACATGATTGTAAAGATGGATTACGCTAAGCATCATTCGACCGCCATATTTGATGAAATGTGCACGCGTGCAAAGCTAACATTGGCTAAGAGCTGTGCACACTTTTGCATTATGACAGTTTCTGTTGATTTTACTCTAGTAATTATTTTTACTCTTCATTTTTTTGTTTGTATTGCTTTTAATTTTCCGTTTACATTCTTACATATTTACGCTTAGGTTATAACTTTTATATCGTTAGTTTTATAATGTGATTATGTATGTTTACTTTTGAATATGTTAATTTGTTTGTTTTCAACAATGTAACTATGCAGGGCCGATATGGAAACCAGCTATTTTTTACTGATTTGGCTGACCCTGGGTAAATAAAGAAAATAAATAAACTAGAGATTGAGAGTTTGTGAACAAACTCAAGGTGTTCGGTTTCCGGGAGTAAAAGCCTAGATTAAAAAACAAATATTACACCTTGCTTTGTTCTCAAGATTTGTAATAAATGATTCAAATTGCAAAAACTGTCAAAACAACATGATTACGTCATCTAGTAAAAGTGTATGTTTGGTGATGTCATCGGTAATATTTGTTTTAAACCAGACCTTTGCCAGACTTGTATGCTGTGATGGTAAAGCAGCAAAGGATTATATTTCAACCTAAAAGGCAATAAACAACGCCCTTTCAAATCATTTCACAGTCACTTCCGGTTTAAACAGGTCAAAAGGTCAACGAAAGTTCACCAACATATCCATTTCTGTAAAGTACGTAAAGCCCTTTCATATGATGTATAGATTGTCAAATTAGCTTATGTAGTTTAGGAAATATGAACTTAGAAAATATTGACGACTGTAGAAAAGACTGTAAGGGGCATGTATGTTTTAACCGCCATGAACGAAGACTATTCTTCATGAAGCTTTTTCGCGCTCTATGGATGATCACTGGAGCGTGACTCTGCCGCACCGCTAATACACTACACGTTGTGTGTATGCGTACGTGCAATGTTTATGCACTTACCAATGGGGATTTACGTTGTTCTTTAGACGTTAATTTTGAAATTTTCAACCTCTTTTTTGAGCCGGAAGACAACATCGAAATGGGGTCATGTCTGTGGAGGTTTAAGGAGTTTTCAATGACAATTCCGATGATGTTTCGATTGTAAGAATCCCTCATGTAGATCAAAAGTTATGATTTTTTTGAATTAATAAACTTTGAATATTCATAACTGAAGAATTGATGACGTCATCATGACGTAACTCACACGGTTTCTTCTCCTAATAAATCGCTAACTATGTGTGAAGTTTCAAGTTCATACGGGTTTGGGAAAGGCGCTTTTGTTAGTGGACAAGGGACGCTGAGAAGAAGAAGAAGAAGAAGTATGAAGAAAAAGAGAAAAAAAAAACGAACAAAAATAAGAGGTGTTCCGGGCTGTTGGCCTGAACACCTAATAAATAAATAAATCATCAAGTATGGCGGTTGATGACGCTTAGTGCAATCCATCTATTGATCAAATTCACTTGACATCATCATCACAATAATCTTGGTCGCCCCATTTTGAGAGTCTATGAGCATATTAACAGACACGCCTACCATAATTTGTATGTGTAATTTGACTCAAAAAATGAGGAGTGTGGTAGACAGTAGCTTGTTTATAGTGACTAGCCAGCAGGATCAGTTTCATGTACTTTATCATTTCACTGGTCCATCAGCTTTTGCAATTGTCCATACATTCATATTACATGTAAATAGGGATACTTTTCAACCCTGCACTACCCAGACAGACCACTTGAAGTGAATGTCGGCTGTCCTCGGGCGTTTTGGCCAGCGAGCCACTTTCACTGGAGAGCGGTTGTAACATTAAGTTTGATTTGAAACTTTGCATGGTGGAAATACAACATGGAAAGGTTTGCGGTAACACCATGTAATGACTATCTCTAATGAGTTGGGGTTGTTTTCAACTCAACGTTTCGATCAGTATGCTCTATTCGTCTTCTGGAGAAGGCTGTTGTAACATCGTCATTAATTGTTGTAAATAAATTTAAGATTATTGAAGAATTCAACTGTGTCTCCTTAGCAAGATCATTTTGTCATTTGGAATCTTAGTCACCATATTTTTATTATATCAGCCGCAAACAAAAGCAAAATGTGTTATCTTCCAGTACACGCTTATCCTCCAACCAGATGCTCAAACTGGAGTGTAATATCAGACGATAACCTACATGTACTCCAAGTTTTTATATTGAACTCTGCGTATTGTGAGTAATGCGTCACGCTCCACTTACCCTGTCACTACAAAAATTACATTCTAAACTTTGCGCGTGCAAAACCAAAAACAAAAACATAACCTAACCTCATTGATTTAATGCGGCTGGAAGATAAATTTGTTATCACACTTGCACTCAGGGAATACGGAAAAATATAGTAGGATGAAATCTGTGGGTGATATAAAGTAGTGTGGGGGATTCCTACGGTCTCAACTACTAACCTGACTCCATGAGGGGCATCTGCAACTACTTGGACCTCTAAGACGATGGCATCGTCCTTGATGTAACCCTTCTCTGGATCCAATAGATCCTGAATACAATCATCATAATATAATGTCAGAGTCAATCATTGATGGGCAGTAGGTGGTAGGTGGCGATCGAGGAATTTGTTTCTGGTTAAGCTTTGCGGTAACACCATGGAACTTTCTCTCAAAACGAAATGTCTTTTTTTAAGAACTTAATGTTTCAATCAGTACGTTAAAGGAACACATTGCCTTGGATCGGACGAGTTGGTCAAAACAAAAGCGTTTGTAACCGTTTTTTATAAAATGCATATGGTTGGAAAGATGTTTTGAAAGTAGAATACAATGATCCACACAAGTTTGCCTCGAAATTGCGTGGTTTTCCTTCTACTGTGCGAACTAACATGGTCGGCCATTTATGGGAGTCAAAATTTTGACCCCCATAAATGGCCGATGTGTTAGTCGACGAGGTAAAAGGAAAACCACGCAATTTCAAGGCATGTTTGTGTGGATCATTGTATTCTACTTTTACAACATCTTTCTACCCATATGCATTTTATAAAAAACGGTTACAAACGCTTTTCAAAGACCAACTCGACCGATCCAAGGCAGCGTGTTCCTTTAAGACATGTTAGATGGTCTTTAGGAGATGGGATGTATTTGGAGTTGTCCTTGATGTAACCCTTCTCTGGATCCAATAGATCCTGAATACAATCATCATAATACAATGTCAGAGTCAATCATTGATGGGCAGTAGGCAGTGGGTGGCGATCAAGGAATTTGTTTCTCGTTGTTTCTTTTTAAGGTAACACCATGGAATTATCTTAGTTCCTACATGTTCTTATATTAGTTAGTGTTGTTAAAGTCTTTGAGAGAAATTATGTAATATCTAACCGAAAGCTTAATTGTTGTTAAGGTGATAATGGTAGCCCATTGATATACCCCTTTGATTAGGAGTGAATTAATATGAAGGTATATCAACAAATTTGAATCTCCACAGATCGCCTGGAGGTGAATTTGTGAAGTTTGCATGGTATGGTATTCATTTCAATATTGCTCTTAAACTGTGACAGTTTTTGCTAACTGCTCAATAAGTAGACTCTTTCAACCTTGTTGAAAATTTCCCATTGAAACTTTCAATTTAATTGAAACTTTCTCAAATGACTTTTACTGTATTCTTGATAGTTTTACAACAATAACAATAACAGCAATATGTCAACAACAAAAAATAATAACGTCACTACCTATAAAGAAGACTATAAACATAAGGAATTAAGTCTGCCTAAAACTGTTTGCTTTGTAGACAGTTAAAAAAATATGGCGATACGTACCGACCAGGCAATGAAATGACTGAATCCCCAATCATTCTCTTTACTGTAGAATAGGTGAATAATTTCTGAGGAAACAAAGATAAATTTACACTGTTGATAAAAAACCAAGCCAAAATTTAGACATTTATGTTTCAACTTTAAAACATTTCAATTGCAGAGCCAACGTCAGAAATAGTTCAAGAAATCTGTTCATATTGTAAGTGATGTGTAGATAGCATCTGGGTGAAAACTTGTTTGGAAAATGTTGTTGTTTTCTTAGTCAATGAATGAAAGTTACATGAAAAAGTATAGGAATAGAAACTGATACCTCATGTGTATTTTATCACTTAGGGTTATTCACAATATTTTCAGTGTTATTTCAAAAAGACATGCAGCTTTGTACTTGTAGAATATGAGGAAACGGTAGAGCTTTTTGCAGTGGTTTTCTACTGTTTCTTTGGCACTAAACAATTACGAACAAGTAGGAAATCCGCCAATCAGCTGAAATGTTGCATGTCTTTTAAATTGTCTTGATCTCAACCTTTTACCAGGGGCTATTTTCATAGCGCTGCTTCGGCAGAAAAAAATAGCACAACAAATTATGCTTACTTGAATACCACAACAGCCCAAATACCATACCATTTGTAGCATGTTTGACTGGTATCCTGGGTTTTGTTGCTTAGCAGAGATTTTTCAAACAATATTTCTTGCTTAAAGCCGCTCAATTTAATTGGGCCCAAGATAAAACATTGTTCATGGGGCGTCAGACACCCACAGGCACCCAATTGTTATGAATAAAACTAGACATTGACTTTGTATTTTAATAATTTTGGTTTTACCCTTACACCGATGCGTGTTAGCATTGTATACTCGGTACTTTCCCAAGCTGTGTAAAAACAATTACAGGCATATTACTCCGATGGGTTTTCGACACCACAACCTTGGTATCTTGTTGATTATTATAAACAAATACTAACGTTTAGTATGATCTGGTCCATCACGCTGGTTGAGAAGCCGAAGTTCTGCAGAAGCTTGGCATGACCACGTCCTGCAAGAATTGTTACAGAAACAAAACAACTTAATCAGCCTTTCTTTCTTGGATTTAAGGTTAATGATATGGCATGTAAGGGGAAAACAGTGAAACAATTAATCGAAACAAAAGTGCCCTTGGTGGAGAAGCAATTATAGTAAAGCATCTTGACCAAGATTCGAACCAACACTCCTCCGACGACTTAACCACCAGAACTTAAATTTGATGCTCTTAACCACTCGCCCATGACACCCTACCAATCAGAGTTTGAGTACGGTACACTAGATTGTTCGATGACAACACTGGGTAAAACAAAAACACCCCTAAATTTGTTTACTGTGTAAGATTTGGTTGTACTCACTGAGACTCTGACTCTGCGTTACACTGCAGGAAGAAACCCAGGGTCTTCGTTGTTCGCTCCCCGCTGTTTGAAGTCCTCTGCATCGCCATGATTTTCCTGCCAACCAGAAAGTAAAAACCAGTTAGCATGAATTGGAAACAACGCTGGATAATGTAGCGAGGAATTAACCTATTCAAATCTTGCATGTTCAGCGGATTTCAGATTTGAAAAGTGTAGACATGCAGCTCTTACTTACCAGATTACTAATAATCATACATCAATAACAAATAAAGCTAGAATTTAAAATGTGTCAAGACCAGGGCCCAATTTCATGGCTCTGCTTACTGCCGAATTCTGTGCTTACGATCACGATTCCCAGCTCACATGTAAGCGCCAAATTTCTGCGCTAGCCTTGTTAGCGTATAATCCCCAGTAACGCGGAGTATGCACGCGCAGAAGCCAAAATTCGCCGCTTACACGTGAAATACATTTGCACAAAATTCCCTGCTTCCGTAAGCGCCGATTCTGTGCTTTCGGTAAACAGAGCCATGAAATTGGGCCCAGGACTTGAACCCACACTCTGCAAATCAGAAATTTCAGAGCATGAGTCCAGTGCATTTTAAAAACCAGTGCCATGCATATTGCAGGCTGGTGTAGTCCATCATTCATTCACATCCATTTGAAAAGTCTGAGACAGGCGGGTTAAACAAACAAAAAATCACTAAAAAATTGATTAAACGCAATCAAATTCACTGTACCCAGTGAAACCATATGTTCATCACACTGGTGTTCATCATAATGTCTCTTACCAGGGTAAGTTCCTAACAATAACTGACGGGCTGAGTGATGTCTCCTTGAGCTTACTGATGCCATGTGAAGTATACCTGAATGTAGCTACAGAGCGACTTCCATCTGAAACAAGAATACAAGACAAAAACATAAGCATGTCGAGTAGTATAAGAGAAAGCGGCAACGCCGTATTTGACAAGTCATTTTTTTTTTCATTTTGGGTTGAAAAAGATAACATTACTAGAGCGGAATTCAAACCAACAACCTCAGGATTAACATGCCAGCACTCTGAGCTACCCAACCCTATGTTGGCAGTCTCCCTATTTTGTCAATATCTTTGTTTGTCACTATCTTTGGGGGTGCCAGTCAGAAGCCGACCATACAACCGTTAACTGCCGTGTAGCAACTTGTGAAGCGGCAGCCAGGGAATCACCTTTCAGGCACTTGACAGGTTTGGTAATTGTAAAAGACCACTACTCTCACTTGGTGTATCCCAACATGCATGAAATAAAAACCTGTGAACATTCGGGCTCAATTGGTCATCAAAGCTGAATAATGAATGATAAAAACACCCATGGTCTAAAAATTTGTGTTCTTTCAGATGCACAATAAAAGACTTCGGCTGAAGTATTTTATTATTTGAGTGAGAAATTACCTTTTTTTTTTTTTAAACTACATGACTTCAGAGGGAGCCGTTCCTCACACTGTTTTATACTATCAACAGCTCTCCATTACTTGTTACCAAGTACATGTACATGTAAGTTTTTATGCTAATTATTGTTTTGAGTAATTACCAATAATGTCCTGTCCATATAAGGGGATTGTTCAAGCCCAAATCACTAAAAATAAGTCTACGTACCTTCTTCAGCATTTTCTTCATGTTCAGTCTGTTTCCCTTCTCCCTCCATAGCGACATCTCCGTTGACAGTGACTTGGTCCTCAGCGTCCTTCTTGCCCTCCTCATGGTTTCCACTGTCTGCCTTATTGACATCGGAACCTTGGACCTCAGGGACTAATGAGTCATCCGGTGCTGAAAGATATAAACAACAAACATGGTAAACAACCATGTCAACAAACATGTAAACAACCATGTCAACACCAGTTGGCATTCATAACAGGCAGGGCTGTATGCTTCGTTTTTGAAATGGCAAGGGCACCAAGGCATTTTCTCTTTAGCAAAGGGCACCCTATGAGGAAATTGTAAATTTCTACTTGTGCATTTCAAGGGCACCAAGGCAATGGCAAGGGGCAACGGAGGCAATCGCCTCCGTTGCCTCCGTGAAGTATCAGGCCTGAACAGGCATCCATAGCAGGCCTGATAGTGTAAGGGGGGCAATAGAAGCAATTACCTCCAGACCCCTGGTCATTGCCTTGGTGCCCTTTGAAAAATCCCAGTAGAAATGAACTTTATCATACATTGTACATGTAGAGGGGCCCTTTGAATGCGGATCAACTTCCTTGCTAAGCTTGCCCTTACAACAACAGTATAATGTCCCTTCATTTCTCCAGAAGGGGATGGAAAACTCTTCTTAGGAAATAAAGAAAATGCTTGCACACAAAATTAAATTAATCATACTTGAATTGTAATAATGTGTACATTGTTGTGCCACATGTACATGTACACACAGTTTTATCCATCAAGGTTTAATGTTACACGCTATGTATCAATTAATTAACAAAATGTTGTTGAATTGAATTAATTTTTTATTGACACTTAAGTTTGCTATTTGCACAGTGTGCAACTTGTTAAACATGTATTCATGTGCATGATGTACATGTACATGTACTTTTGCATAAAGATTACCACATGTACCACGCCCCAACCCTACCACACAGAACCAGAAAGAAAAACAAAACCTTGTAATTGAAATAAATGTGTTGATAGTAAACACATCTCCTGAAAATCTGCTCCACTTCACTTGATTCTTTTTATGAGAACAAAAATCACAAATATCAGAGGACTGCTGAGGCAGTGAGCCATGTGTGCATGAGCACAATACAAAAATGGCCATGGAACTGGGACAACTACAACGTATAGTACAAGGTCTTGTTTTGTTCTTGGCTGGTGTTCATACTATTGTTGTTTGACTTGAACTATTTTTACACAAAATGTAGGAGTTGTCTACATTGTTACAGTAGACAACTAGATGTACATGTACCGTATGTCAACACTGCTGTGCCCACTTTTACGTTGCTGGTGACCACAGAATAAATACATGCTTACGATCCCTGTAAGGTACGTGGTTCTATTGGCAGTAAGCACAGATTTCTGTGGTTAATAGCAGCGTCATGAAATTGGGCCAATGTTATGAGATATTTGTTTATTACTCAAGTTTTTAATTGACTTGTGCTCAACCCTTTAACGCAGCAAATGGACAAATTCCAACACGACACAATATGGTTGTTTATAATCAGCGGATATTTTGTTGACATTGAATGTATATTTATTTAACAAGTTCAATTTCCTTTCTCTGTACTGTTACACCCCATGTCGACTTGAGCCCCTTCCACACGAGAGCAATTTAGCAAGGGTCTCTTGCTAAATTGTAACATGGTTGTAAAACTTTACAACAAAATGTACCTCGTGTGAAAGAACAACAATTTTAAGAGTGTCCAGGGTCAAATCTTGTCCAATATTGCTACATTTTGTTGGAGGTCTGGACCTCCGACAAAATTCTACACTAGCGGAGGTTTTGACCAAGGACGTGCACTACATCATGTGAAGGGAACATTTGTCTACTGACCGGCGTCCAATCAATGTACATGACGTATCTAGTACTACTCTTGTAGAATGTACCATACTTTGTCTCTGGATGTTTGAGGTTACAATAACATCCCAAGACAACATCAATCGTTTTAAAGGGCCCCAATTATTGTAAATGGCACATACATCTGTATAAATGTACATGTATGATACTTTGATGCTTAAGGGATTAGATACCTTTTGTAGATCAAGTTTTTGGCAATGACATGAATCCCTACCTACTAAGAAGTTTCACCTATATTAGTTGTCAAGTTGAAAACAAAAAAATGCTTTCAGTCTCAATGAGAAGAAAATTAACGTTGTGAGTTTGTTATATTCCTTTCTCAAAAACTACGTACACTCCTGACCATATTTTTAGGGAAGCTTTCTACCATCATTATCTTAAAAAAATGTAAGTTTAATGTAAACCTGTGGACATTTGTGTCATACAGAAAGAACCCAGACCCTTTAAAGAAATTTTATTCATGCCCCAATTCTTGTACGTTTGCTTCCACATGAGCAAAGTGAATACAGTATTTTTGGTTTTTAGGACCATTCGATTTATACTTTTTTTATAAATCCTACTAGTACATTATATGAATGTAAATCAAACAAACCCATGAAAATTTCATCTCAAAAGGTGGTAGTGTTTTTGAGATATCACCAAAAACCAGAAGTGTAAGCAGTTACTCAATCTGAGAAACATCTCATGCAGAAATGTCTGGCAGATTAAACCATATTCCTCTGAAGGGAATTATTTCTGAAAATATTATACATTTCATCAACAGCTACAGTGCTTCTTAAAGACACTTGACACTATTGATAATTGTCAAAGACCAGTCGTCTCACTTGGAGTATCTCAACATATACATAAAATATCAAACCTGTGAAAATTTGAGCTCAACTAGTCGACGTTGCGAGCCGATAATAATGAAAGAAAAATCACCCTTGTCACACGAAGTTGTGTGCTTTCAGATGCTTGATTTCGAGACCTCAATCTCTAAATCTGAGGTCTCGAAATCAAACTTGTGGAAAATTCTTTCTCGAAAACTATGTTACTTCAGAGGAAGCCATTTCACACAAGGTTTTGTACTATCAACCTCTCCCCATTACTCATTACCAGGTAAGGTTTATGCTAATAATTATTTGGAGTAATTACCAATAGTGTCCACTGCCGTTAACAAGCAAGTATTGATAGTCATTTTTTTTAGATCCATATGCTCCCCCCCCCCACACACACATAAGTCATGTGTTTACCTTATTCTAAAGCCAACACATCTACACAACACATCATGTACAATGTAGGCCAATATGCATAGCAACAATTATGCATAGCAACAAATTTAAACTGAACTTTTTGTTTGCACTCTGAATGCCAATATTGAGTAGCAAATCATGATTTTTTTTTAGTAGCAACTGAAACATTTTGTGTCGCATTTTACTCTGTTATACAAAGGATATCTATCGCTGATAATCAGATAATAGAATGAAAGTTTTCAGCTACATATTCTATGCATAGCCACCACATTGTCATGATGATATCTGTTCACATTGTATGCTACATGTACTTTTATACAATGTACGGCTGTATTTAGACACTGGCAACACAAGACTCTTCTGTAATACAAATGAGTGGCAAAACAATAGTCGGGGGGGGGGGGGGTAGCTGATTTCCAAATGTGCATCGAAAAATTACTGTACGACTGATCAAAATAGTCATTTTGTGGTAGTGTCAAAAACGTCTTGTCTAGCATACAGACAATGTGACCGTGACGTTCGATGTTTACAAAAGAGCCACCGAGATTGGGCTTCCTGCAGGCACGAGTTGTACACAGCTCAATTGGAAGAAGACATACACAACGACTACAGGGTCTGTTATTTTTTATAACTCTTCAATTAATGTGGAAGTCATGACTAGAAATGTAAAATTTACCACGTATGTACTTTATGTAGATCTTGCCTGCCAGAAAGGTTTTAATTTACAATTTTTAGTATTAATTAGACTTTTGCCTATTGATTGGTCACAATTTGACGCATAATTCAGGCGGATCGACCCCATATGCTAATTTACGCATCATAAGAAGTACCCCGAGGGCCTTCATGTATAGTGCTGGGCGAATAGTGAAATTTTGGTATTCGGATACCGCTGGCCAACTATCCGAAATTAACCGGATATTCAAATAGTTTTTTTCACCGCTAGAGGGCGCTATTAAAAAAAAAAAAAAAAAAAAAAAGATCTTATGGGCGGATTGATATTAGTTTTAGACAGTGTCACTAGGTTCATTCATAAAAATAACCGGATCTAATTTAAAGATAGTTTTGCTGTTTCTTTTGATCGTGATTGACTCTACGTGAAGGAAAACTTTCGTAATCTTTGAACAAATTACGTCAGAAATGTCATTGTTTTAACTCTTCACGGAGGTGAGCATAGTTAGATACATAATTTATGCTGTTTTATGCTGTCTTAATAGAAGTTTCATAAAGATTCAGACAAAATATTCCTATCAGTTGTCGCCCGACGTCCGCGGATATTCGGATATTAAAGAATATCCGGTTACTTGGTTGTAATTACAGAACTATCCGGTTTATAAATAGCTATTCGCGCCCTATGCGGATATCCGTTTAAGATAAAAAGGCATTCACGGTTACGGATAGGAAAACCTATTCGCCATTAACCGGATATTCGAATAATTCGCCCAGGCCTATACATGTACATAATCCATTTAATCCAAGAGCACCAATCTTTCCTTGCCCATATTGTAGCCTAACTCATCCACACCTTGTGGAATTTGTTTTCACCCAGATCATCAGATCCATCTTTCACGATGTTAACACTAGAAACACTAAAAAAATAAGGTCAAGTACACAGTATGTATGTCATAAAAATAAAACTTGAAGTTACATATATGTACATCATATAGACGATGTGACCCATGTTTACATTCAAACTGCCCTCTGTTGACAAAACACTGAATACGTCATGTTTCGCCGGGCAAAAAGACTTGTAGTCATGGTAAGATTGCATACTATATTTTAGCTGGCTGCCAAAACACAAAGGTTTTGCCAGGCGGTATGCGAGCGAAGCATGTTATGGTTTTCGAGTGACGTCAGAGGTCACATCGTCTATAGGATTTCCTTTTATGGTTTTGCAAAACAAGGGTTCAGTACCTGTGTAGTTGGGATCAGTATCACGCCTGAAATGGCGCAGAGGCCAGGGAGGTCAAGGCTCTCTGTTGCCCTGGTCTTGGCATTCGTGCCTCTTTCAAAAGTATCCCAAAGACTTTAAGATTTTACAATTGAAGTGCCCTTTTCATAAAAGGCCTCTGTTGCCCCTGGTCTTGGCATTGGTGCCCCTTTCAAAAGTATCCCAAAGACTAGTGCTGGGCGAATAGTGAAATTTTGTTATTCGGATACCGCTGGCCAACTATCCGAAATTAACCGGATATTTGAATAGTTTTTTTGCCGCTAGAGGGCGCTGTTTAAAAAAAAATTAAAAAAAGTAAAAAAAATATTTTTTTTGCCGCTAGAGGGCGCTGTCGTTTGTGAATGAGATCTTATGGACGGATTGATATAAGTTTTACACAGTGTCACTCGGTTCATTCATAAAAATGACCGGATCTAATTTAAAGATGGCGATTTGCTTTTTCTTTTGATCGTGATTGACTCTACGTGAAGGAAAACTTTTGTAATCTTTGAACAAATTACGTCAGAAATGTCATTGTTTTAACTCTTCACAGAGGTGAGCATAGTTAAATACTTAATATATGCTGTTTTATGCTGTCTTAATAGAAGTTTCATAAGGATTCAGACAAAACATTCATATCAGTTGTCACCCGACGTCCGCGGATATTCGGATATTAAAGAATATCCGGTTACTCGGTTGTAATTACAGAATTATCCGGTTTGTAAATAGGTATTCGCGCCCTATGCGGATATCCGGTTAAGAAGAAAAAGGCATTCGCGGTTACGGATAGGAAAACCTATTCGCTATTAACCGGATATTCGAATAATTCGCCCAGGCCTACCAAAGACTCTAAGATTTTATAATGAAAGTGCCCTTTTCATAATTAAAAATGGCCTTGCCCTTTCAAAGATATAATTCCAGGCCTGACCTAGTCATCTGTGTGCATGAGTTCAATTACCCCATTTTACTTTTTATCACTCCAATCAGTTCACATCACCCAGTAATGGCCTGCATTATCATTGCTCACTGGGGTGGGGTGTGGGGGGGGGTGTGAATGAATCATTCTGTTTCTCTGTGTTCACACTAATCAAATTAATTTACCATTGTCTTTCCTTGAGGGATTGATGCACAACTGGTACGTGAAATGAATGCGATCTTATCATCAGATGGGTTTAGCAATAAAATCAATTCATATTGCAGTATTAGCAAATGCTGTGCCAATGCCAAACTGCACGACATTGTAGGTGCAGATTGTTTTGTATGGTTAATCACGATTGACTTTAACTTTTTCTGTACCAGTTAGCTCAGGGCTTGTCCTTAAAGGAACACGTTGCCTTGGATAGGGCAAGTTGGTCTATAAAAAAGTGTTTGTAACCGTTTGTTATGAATTGATGGTTAGAAAGATGTTTTAAAGGTAGAATACAATGGTCCACACAAATACGCCTCGAAAATGCGTGGTTTTTCATTTACTCTGCGAACTAACACGGTCAGCCATTTTATGGAGTCAAAAATTTGGACTACCATGTGGACTACGTTTGTAGTAAAAAATGTGCAACGTACATGTACACATCCTGTAATTTTGCAGTGGTCTTTTCCTTTTACACATACCAGTAGTACATTATAGGAGAGGGGAATTTCCCCATACTATACAATCCATACCAAGGCTAATTAGTCAGTGTACAACATGATATACATGTTCATGTACAAATAAATCTAAGTTAAAATTTTTGTTCTGGTTAAAATTAAAAAAAGTATCAAAAACTTGAAGCCAATGCAACAATGTTGCTTTACTTGTTTGCCCAATGCAAAAAAGTGCTGACTACTTTCCACAGTCCATAATCCAAAGTATCTAAACATGCCCCATGAGCCATCTTAAACCTTCCTTCCATCCAGACGTGCAAAAAAAGACTACACGTACAAGTAGATGCCTACAGTACCAGTACATGTACATGGGGATGTATGTTGTAAACGTGTGTGTAGGGGTTAATGTCCCATCCGAGTACTGACCGCGGTCAATGGTGTAGGTACAGTATCTATGAATGTGCCCCAGTCTAGACAACCAGCCAACCGTGCCATCACAAGCATGACCATGTAGAAATAGTGTATGCGGGTGTACCACTGCAGGTTCAGGTACTAACTGACCATGAAGATTCTCGGTCAGAATTTGGGCTGCAATAATGTGAAACGTACACTGGACGCCATTTCAGCAAGCAACTCTTAAGGTGCAACAACAGGGCACAATTTCATGGCTCTGCTTACCGTAAGCAAAGAATCTGCGCTGTTGGAATCAGGAAATTTTATTTTATGTGATCAGGGAATTTTTTGCTGGTGCGCATGCCATACATGCAGAATTTTGCGTTATAAAAGCTGAGCCATTAAATTGGACCCAGATCATTGCAGACATGAATCAATCATGTATAACAAAACATGTTTTCCTTTGCTATTTTGCCATGTTTACTGCCAAGAACCCTCCAAACTTGAATAGTCCTACATGTTTGTACAGTACATTAGTACATGTACTGATAATTAGAGGATGCTTCACAGCATCATCCAAGCTAATCGTTCTTGCAAGTTTGTCCAAATGAGGCAAGGTTGTGTCACGGCAGACAAAGTTGGTGTCAAAACGGAATGTACACTTTGTTGAAAAGTTTTTAAAACTATAGTGTCGGGTGGATGAGTTTCTATGTCTTTTTTGTATTAACTTTGAAAACAAATTTCAAATTCATGACAAGAATATTGTACATTGCGTGCAGGCCTGTATGCTTCATTCTTGAAAGGTCAAGGGCACCAAGGTGTTTTTTTTTTCTTGGTAAAGGGCACCCTAAGAGTAAATTTTGAATTTCTACCTGAGCATTTCAAGGGCACCAAGGCAATGACCAGGGGGCATGGAGCCAATCGCCTTCATTGCCTCCGTGAAGTATCAGGCATTCTGTGTGAGTCTATAAAACAAATCTTCTATTGAATGCACTGTCAGTGAAATCTGGCTTTAGTTAGCCTAAAGTCCAGATTTCACCTCATGATTAGATTCTTTGACTACACGGTATGCACCAAACGTTTGTATTAACGTACTTTACAAATTTCTTGGAATTGAATACTTGAAGTATTGGTTTCAGTTGTGGAGATAATGCTCACCATGGTATTATGTTTGACAGTTCAGATGGGTTATGGGTAACAAAATAAAAAACAGGGTAAGATACATTAAGAGAACTTAAACTTTCGACATATGATGTATGGGGACAAAAAATAAAAATTCCCTAAAGACAAGAAAATAACATTGATATTTGATAATAGCTTTTTGTTTGGGAGGGGGGTTTGTTTGTTTTTATAATGTGTTTTTCAATGTGTTTTTCAATGCAAATTTGCCCTAAACAAGGCTAAAGCAACTCTAGGTAAGGGGCAACAAGAACAACATATACATGTACATATTTAAGATGAAAATAATTCATGGAAGCTGAAGGTAGGAACTGATATTTCTCTTGAAAAGGTCTACATTTTAGGATGGAGGGAAACATGCACCAGGCAAGGAGTTCTAAAGAGTTGCAGCGCATGGAATTAATCGAGTGAGAGAAGCCGAAAGCCTAGTTTCACACATGAACATCCCGACTGGAGGAGCCAGGTCAGGCTACTTGGTGGGACATCATAAAAATGTCTGTGAAAAAGACATAGGCTGGCTACATAAATGTATGGTGGAAAGAGGTCTAGGCCAGCTGTAACTCTTCACCAACAAAATCACCAATAAAGGCCCGGTCCCACTGCAGCGATAACGAGAACGATAACGATAACGACGCCAAGAGAACGCATTATATTGGTTGAATGAGCGTGTGCGTATTCTGCGTGGAGCAATTCAACCAATAGAACGCGTTCTCTTTGTGTCAAGACTCAAGATCGTTATCGTTCTCGTTATCGCTGCAGTGGGACTGGGCCTTAACGCTTTTTCTGCACTCAAACTTAAAGATAGTTTATGACAGATATTATAATCATGCCGTTCTAATAATTGACCAAATGATTGTTTTTTATATAATTTACATTAACAAACAGTTTCACCAATGAGTTGACTGGAGCTGATAAGTTTTATTGTCCATAGACCTTCACAAATTACCATTCTTAAATCTTATGCAGAGATCATATTTGCAAGTAAAGTTCTAATTTCTCACTTCTATGAATCTTCACTTGATCTTACTCATTTTCCTTAACCATCTTTCATGTGTTTATCATGATCCTCTATTGGTTTTGTGTTGCTGTCCATGGCATAGGGCAAGGTGCAAAATCAAAGCTTCTCCATTTTCCAACCCAGGCCTGTCTGCTTCGTTTTTGAAGGGGGCAAGCAAGGGCACCGAGGGGCATTGTCTCCTTGGTAAAAGGGCACCCTATGACTATAAGGAAATTTAAATTTCTACCTACACAACTATTTACTCACACACAGTTTATGAAATTGCTACATCTTTTTACATGTTTTGTTGAAATGAATGATGCCAAATTCAACTGCTGTTCACTTGCAATCATCATGTAAACAAAAAATGTGTTGTTTATAAATAATAAAATTTGTTTCTATTTTAAGTCAATTTTGTTCATCATGATTATTTATAATAGTATGAGTGAAAAAAAGTAACTACTCCTTGTCGTAATGTAGGTATGAGCATGGAGGAAGGAAGAGAAGGAGTTTGAACGGCCCCCCAAACCACAGAGTAACAAAACTCTGACATGCCCCTGTCTGACCAGTGGGAAAAGATAGGAGACCTCCTGCAGAATGGCCGATTAACGAGCGTGATTTTTAGATCTCTTTGTACAGAACGTGCAGAACCGCCACTCTGCATTGCCTGCGTGCAAAGATGAATCATACGACTTACGACTCCATAGTTGCGGTAAGAACCAAGTGCGCACGCGCAGACTCACAGACGCCAGGTCGCCCAGTGTTTGTATGAAGGTATGTGGGTGAATACGAGGTGTCGTTATACAACCGCGGTACAACGGGATCAGCCTTTGAAGTCCATTCGTTCGAACTCCTTCTATTTCCTTCCTCCATGGTATGAGGTTCGTTTCGCTATCATCTCCCCGTTGAGTCGATAGCAAAACAAACCACATACCTACCTACATGTAGGACTAGGACTCAGTCTCAGGAGAAAGCGTTAGCAATAATGGACATATTAATTAAGTCATTTAATTTGAGTGTCATATTTATTTGCCTTGAATTGAATTGAAGTTGTAACTTGTGTAAGAAAGTTGTATTGTTGTAGTTTTTGACTTGACTCGAGGAATGAGGGAGTAACTGTGTATTCAAAATCAAATTTTGAAACTCAAATGGGAAAAGTTTTTGTATGGCGCCACCACTTTTTCATTCTATAAATATGAAATATATTATAGTAGGCCTATCTAATTTACCTCAATGAGATATCCCTTTTTGTAAAAATGAGTGAAAAAGTGGTGGCGCCATACGGAAAGTTATCCCTCGAAAGCTGCTTATCTATATCATTTCAGTACATACATGTTGACATGGAATAATGTATCTTTATTTTTTAATTAATGATAAAATGAACTGACAAAACAATTATGCTAAAAGTTTAAAAAAATTATTAGGGAGGCCTAGGCCTAGCCCCCTCCTCATATCTTTCCTATTAGCTCTTTTCTTTGCACAAGAAACGGTCACTAAATTTGTGGTTTTTAATGGACTTTATAAAGCCTCACCCTCCTGCGTTTCCATCTCCTCTGGCTCACTTTGCGGTCGTTCTTGTTCCTCACAGTGATTCATATTGTTGATCGGACTCTTGTTGTTCGACCTCCTTAACAATTTCCGCTCGGACTTGTCCGCGACCGATCCCCGTTCACTGCCGGGCGACGAGGGAGTTTTCCGGGACGCTGGAGGCACCTTGACGTGCTTACTCGCGATGCGCCCAATCTCGGCGGTCTTAACCCCTCCGTTAAGGGGCACTCATTAAGAAACTAAGTCCAGTAATTGTCTATGTACAACAAGAAATCACAGCTACCCGGAAAACAGTGAAATACATGCACTGTTTCATGCTTTCTCGATAACACTGTCTAAAAAACATAAATCCCGAGTAACATGGCCGCCATACATTGAAATGTGTGCATTATGGGTAGGCCGACTTATGGAGACCTGGAAATGCCATGTAATTATAATAATAGCTTCACGATTTAATGTCAAAGCACTTTTGTAAAAGTTTTCCGCTTGAGAGGGTTTTGAAAAACAATGATAGCTTAATTGACATGAATAGTTATTTTACAAATGTACATAAATTTTTGGGGATAATGAAAGCCTTTATGTGACATGTTGTGATGTTGTCTTTTCTTTTGCTAAGGTTAGATTCTCCATGACATTGAGGGCGCTATTTTGTTTGCTCTAGAGATGTTGACGACGACTCGGAGAGAAAAGTTCATGTTTGTTTTTGTTGTCATTTTATAGCCTTCGAGAAAGACTCTGCAAGGGTTGAAACATCAGGCCATTAACTATTTTTTTTGCAGAAAATAATATAACTAATATTTCTGTATTCAGCAAGTTTTTGCTTACAAACTTTTCCATGAGAAACTTGACTTAGACTTAGACGATCTGACATCAACTTCGAGCTAGGTGAGGTATAGGACTATAGTCAAGACAGTCATTGTTTAAAAAAAATATATGTTTGAAGCAAACTGTTTGTGTATGTGGTTTCTGTGCAGGTAGGTATGTTATGAGGAGACTCTGACCCCCCCCCCCCCCCCCCCCCCCAATGGCGAACTGTGTACAAACGGCTTCTTCTGATAGCGCTCTCTTTTGAATCCTCCTTAGAGACAAAACCTTTCGCTGACACAGGTCCAGACTTGATTGACATTAATCAAAATAATTTATAACATTAGTGGTCTTAAAACACTTGTTATTTTCTTGAGGTGTGAAATTTATCCAGTACTTTTTGGCTTAACTTTAACTTCAAGTCACAGCTTCAAGTGATAAATAGTGACGCTTTTGTGTGAATGATCAGCCTATGGTCATCTGGTTAAATACACCATTGGGCACCTCCATTGACTAACTTAAAAAGCGATATTTCCAAAAGAAAAAGAAAACAAAACTCACATGTTTACAGATAATTAATTACTGTTTACCCAACCTCACCACCCTTGATGTTGTCCTTTGTGTTTCCATTCTCTTGCTTGTGGTCAAGCCAGTCCCTTCCCTTCAACCCCCCCCCCCCTTTTTTGTCCCCCTATTCATTGTTTACCCCCCTGCTTTTTTATGTATGCTTTCTAACCCCATTCATGTATTTCCACTTCACTGCTTATGTTTCACTTAGTTACATGTTCATGTTTGTTGTGTTGTCATTTAGCCTTCGAGAAAGACTCTGCTAGGATCGAAACGTCAGGCCATTAACTATTTTTTGCATGTTTACAGATATTAATGCAACCATATATTTATGTCTCTTCTCGGGCACCGTAGGTCAACTAGCCTTAAAGACGGCGTAGTTCTAAATTCACCAAGTTGAATGAGGAATCAGCCTCGTCGTACTATTAACCCCACTTGATGACGTCATCAAACCAGAATTGCAGCTTCAAACAGAGTGAATTTAGCATCCTAGACAAAACACACCCTCCTGTGTTCAATTTGTTTCCCTTTCTGGAAAGCTGTAATTTATATAAAGTTATACATTTCACAACGCTCAAAAAACTTTGTTTTTAACAATAAACTTACTTAAAAATTGTCGAAATGATACTAAATTAGAATTTGGCGAGGAACAGATGTGCAAAACACTGTGCGCATGCGCATATTATTCTTCCCACAAACCATTGCGAGTTCACTGCGACATAGACATTCGACGTTTATTCAGGGCGTATTAATTTATTCTGTCCAAATATTTCGTAATGTTTTAGGGCCCAAAGTACCATTTTTAGTGTCAATTTGGGACAATCTACCTCTTAGTTACTATCATGACCGAGCAGAAAGAGAGAGGTGAAGATTCAGGGGGCGAACTTTGGACGTCAAGTTGGGAGCAACAATGTCTGGACGAGTTGGACAGCGAACCCAACTTGGACGATCGGCTTCCTCAAGAACGCCAGTTTGCAGTTGATAAACTGTGGTACAGTTTTCAGACTTGCGCAAGTGCTGTGACACATCTGTATAAACTTGGTGAGAATTATGGAATGGAAAAGGAGATTGTACTTGCAATATTACATGCTTTAAACTGTACAGAATGATAGTTGTTTGAAAAAATAAACATGGTGATAAAAAGTAAACAGATTGCCAGTTGAATAATAAATGAGGTCACTGCTTACCAAAAGTGTTTACGAATTACTGTTGGCTATGTCTATTGTCCTTAAATTTAATGACTATGTTTTGCTTTAAAATGAAGAAAATACTTTGTTAATGTTAGTTGATTTTTATCAACAGTGTGTACGTGTAACTTTTTAATGTAACCAGTTATAAATTGCTGACGACATTGTTTTGTTTAGTTTTGTCTAAAAAATTTAAAGGCTAAAATGCTAAATCATTCATTTTCTAATTAATTGATTCATGCTCAAGAGTTGCACACCAGACAAGAGAATTACTCTTTCAAGGTTGAGGGAGAGCCTCTCTTATTCTTGCTGATTATTATTATATTCCCTGGGCTTTCGCTTAATTTGTAACATTCTGGAATGTGAATGTGATGACAAACAAATTGTCGCACTCGGCTCTGAATAATAAAGCAAAATTCTGTTCAGAACAAAGAACTGATATGGACTTCTCATTAATTTAGTATAAGTTTCGATAATCTTTATTCTTTATAAAATTATCCTATTCGACCATTGAGAAGATGGGAGGATACGATTATTGCAACTGCAGTTTATTATAGCCTTGAATAGGTTGTTTACAATGCAAAGCCAATGCAGATTCTTAAAGGTAAATCTTCATTTTATGACTAGTGTTTAGTTCATAAAAGATCAAGGAAAGCATGGTCCTACAATTACATGTAGTTGTATTTGGCGAGTCGTTAAAATCATTCCAATGTTTGTTTCTTTACAGAGCGCTTGACTGGTCAATCCAATGCCCTTCCTCTCTGGCTTGCATTTCAGAATGCCGCTAGTTCAGTAACAAAAATGTACAAAGGTAACGTTCAGATGAGCACTTTCACAGCTTTTCTTCAAGCGTTTCATTTATTTACTTCATAGGTTTGAAGTTTCTTAGTTTCTTTGTTGACATTGCGAACTTGCAATGAGTAGTTATGAAAAAAGATAGATCAAAGAAAACAATAAATATATTTTGGGTGATTTCCGCAGAAGACAAAGCAATATCTTTGGATGTATCCAGCATAATCTACACACTTTCCATGTTGGTTCATTCAGCAGAGTGCGTGTAAAATCCCTGGGAAGTAAAGAAAGAGCGGGGATTGTCCATAAATGTTTCATGGACAAGCCAAAATGACAACTGTAACCTTGTCCAAAAACTTCTTCTTTGGTCGAACCTTAGAAATGTTTCTTTTTAGCATTTTTATTTCCTATGGGGCTTGAACGTGAAATAATCTAAACAATTAACGGTTTACTTTTCAAGAGCGTGTTTTCATGTCTGACGACAGAATAGTCCTTTGGTGTTTTAACTTGCCATGTCATGGGTTTGCTGACCTCTGTTAAAAGTGGAGCCTCATGAGGCATTAAAGCTCAATAACTAGCTGTAACCATGTTCCCACTTTATTCCTGCCATTTTCAGACAGCTTAGAAGCACACAGGGGTTCGATAGAGCTCGGTACTCAGATCGGTTACCAGCGACGTACAAGAGACATAGTGGGCTGGGTCAAAAAAAGAAGACGCTTCATCAAACGGGAGGATCTCTTAGCGTTTCTTTGTGGTAAAGCACCCCCTCCTCGTATTCGTCCAAGTCAGATGGGTCGAAGTTCAGCAGAGAGGTCATCTCCGAGGTCACACACACAGTCCCATGATGTGGTGGGACATTCTGTAGAAACTACTGATGATTTACAGCCATTCAGGGAGGCTTTAGCATTACAAGGTGAGTTGAGGGGCATCTTCCTCCCAAAAAATTTCTGGTGTTGCTCGAGTTTGATGAAGTTGGTACTGCGCAGCCAAACGGCCATGCATCACAAAATAATAGTTATTTGCCCGATTAAGATCCCATGTAAAGTAAGTTGACTTGAACGGTTCTTTGTCCAACTGAAGGCAAACACAGTAGGTTTTTGGAGGGATGGGAATGTAAACATGCCCAAGATTGACCTTCTCTTTTAATCCTTGGAAACCATAATTTCTGTCACATTGTGCACAAAAAAGAAAGTGCTACATTCCTCTCTGACCATGTTGATGTACTCTTGAATAACAAAAACAGTCGTTCAAAAAATGCTCTTGCAAAGTTTTAACTTCTTGTGTTTGGATTGTTTTTTTGTTACAGGTTTAAACGGAGCGATGGCCAACGTTGGTGTGTCCCAGTCTCCACCACATCACTCTCATTCACGTCGCCGCCACGGAAACGTACTAGATCTCTTCCCGGATGAACTCTTTGCCCATCCAGATTCCCGTAAGAGAAACACTTCACCTAACGATGTTCACATGGACTCCCCTTCACATAAACGTAACAGGCTACTATGAAAAGAAGAAACAGACTGGCCGCTGTAGGTGTACTATACTACCATCAAAAGAAAATTTAAAAAAAATATTTAAAAAATAACACACACATGAAAAAAAAAAAAAAAAAATGAACAAAGTAAAAAAGCAGTGGTTTAAAATTGTTATAGAACACTTGAACGGTGGAGCTTAGGAATGTTAAACATTTCAGACTGGAGATGTGCGACAAATCAAGACTGCTTTGGAGCTGTTACAACCTCAACAATGAGAGAAGAGGAATGAGGGTTCTTAAATTGTCTTCGGACTACCTCTCATCCGTTCATATTGTATTGAATGAACTCCAGTGAAGTGTAGACATTGTTGAACACATCTTTCTCTCTGGTCATGGTAAGTCAGTTTTTCAACTGTCTTTACGCGTCTGAGCAGATGACAAGAACTAAAACTCTAAGTACGATGAAAGATGAGAGAGTGTTACAGGCTGAGTCTTCTTCTTAACACTTTTATTTAGAGTAGATCTTAACAATTATATCTTGGTTGAAGGACCAGTTCCGTCATTCATAACATGTTGCAAGAGATTGTATTTACAGTTTGCAGTGTACTGTAGTCTTTCTGAGTGTTGATGTGAACAAGACGTTTTTTTCGAGACGCTCAAAATGTCTGGTGTCTTGTCCCAACTGCAATCAAAAGCCACTTGTTATAAGTTTGACTGGACTTGTCCTAGTGCTCATTAACAGTTCACGATATCATGATAACGTTTTCTCTTCGTAACTATTCTAAGTTATCATTGACAGGTTTTCTCATGACCAATCAGATAAAAAAATCTTAAGCAGTGCGTTTGATCTTAGTTGCTAGACAAAAGTGTGATGTCACCATACAAATCACGATGGTGATACTAAACAGCTTGTCTTAAGATGAATCATAGTGGTATGTGAAATCAAGCCCCCTGCAGTGTTTCCCTGGCTAATGAGGTCAATACAAACTGAGGATTGGAGAAAAACTTGCACAGTGTTGCAACATGCCAAAAAATCAGCACTCACACAAATGCATGATGATTTCCATCAATAAAACCAAATTGTAGTTCTTTATACACAGAGGGCAATGGAAACGCTAAAAAATGACATAAAATGAAACATTTTGAGTTGTATTCCCTCTTTATGGCAAATCTTCATTGCAAGATGGTGATATTGGCAACAAAATTACGCAAGGTGGTCACTGACAGGGTGAGCCAGCTGAGCGCATTGGAATGGGCAGGGGAATTAATTGATCCTTAGGATTGTAGCTTTCACTACATACTCGGGCCTGATGCTTCATTCTTGAAAGGGCACCAAAGTGTTTTCTCTTTCAAAGAGGAAACCTCCAAGAGGAAATTGTGAATTTCTATTGGAATGTTTCAAGGGTCACTAAGGCAACGACCAGGGGCAACGGAGGTAATCGCCCGTGTTGCCTCCACTAAGCATCTGGCCTGAACACTAATATTCAAGTGGAAATGTATTTGAGTAAAAGACTAAATTCCCCAGTTCATGTGACACAAGTAGCTGTCAATGTTGATCCCCCCTACACTACGCCATCAGTTATCCCCAAATGGGACCACATATTAAGTGTAGGTTGGAACAGAATCGGACTCTGGTTAAAAAACCAATATGGGCACTGCATGACAAAGGTATAATTTAGACGTAGAGAGTAATGTACAAGTACATGTGTAGTATTTAATAGTAATTTATTCACCCTTTGCCTGGCTGTCATTCCAGTTTGGATGAGAATACTGGCAGTTTCATATTATTTCATTTTCTTCTGTTGATCTACCTATCCAATATGGTGCCCATGGCTCGTGGACTTCATTTTTATACTAAATTCTCCGAGCTACATGTAGTCTTTTCATGTTCACTGCTAAGAAATGTCCAAAGATCGAGTATAAGGTTAATAGCAACTTAAAAATGTAATCAGTATTTTAATGGAGGTGAAAGTTGCTATTAAGTGTACTGTAACAATGCTGGTGATAAATTTGTGTGGGGTACATGTACATGGACTGTCTCGTTGTTTAATATTCTCTCTCACCAAAACAAATGTCAGCCATTTTATATCTATGGATAGTAAACACATGTCGAGTAGGCACTGTTCCTACTTCTAATGTACAATTAATATACAGACAACATAGGAAGAGGCGTGACCAAACATGACACAATAAACACATCAGTCTTTGAAAGTGCCATAATTCATTTTGCAGAGGGCACTTAGTCAATGGGAAACTTTTGAAGGGGCACAAAGGCCTCCTTGGCCTGCGTGTAGATTTAGGCCTTACACATAATAATAATAACTAAAACTTATAAAGCGCCATCTATCTAAGACTGAACTTATTTCAATGTGCACATGTACCGACTTCTTGCACAGGCAGAGCATCACAACCTCAAACAGCGCCCTAGTTGAGATCAAAGAAAGACCTTTTATTAACTGAGAGATGTGCGTGTCACGCACACACTGACAATGCTGAACCATACAAGGTGTGTACATATATTATGTACATTAAAGGCAGTGGACACTATTGGTAATTACTCAAAATAATTATTAACATAAAACCTTATTTGGTACGAGGAATGGGGAGAGGTTGATAGTATAAAACATTGTGAGAAATGGCTCCCTCTGAAGTGACGTAGTTTTCGAGAAATAAGTAATTTTTCACGAATTTGATTTCAAGACCTCAGATTAAGATTTTGAGGTCTTGAAATCAAGCATCTGAATGCACACAACTTCGTGTGACAAGGGTGTTTTTTCTTTCATTATTATCTCGCAACTTCGACGACCGATTGAGCTCAAATTTTCACTGGTTTGTTATTTTATGTATATGTTGAGATACACCAAGTGAGAAGACTTGACAACTACCAATAGTGTACAGTGTCTCTAACCATATGGTACACTTGTGAGTGTACAAACTATGAGATGAACATTATCAATGTTTCTTATCAAAGCTGCTTCATGTGTTGGCAAAGATTAACCTAACCTGGTGAGAAGATTAGCACGCTGCTGAAAATTAAATGCTTGGAACATTTTAGGCACACCAACCTACTCACCAAATCTACTCTGCGGTAGTAGAATATAAAGCAAGACAAGTTTTTAAAACAACAAAATCTACCTGGCAAGTAGATACACACATGGTGTTACCGCAAACCAAATATTATTATATAATGTTGTTTTTGTTTTGTACAAAGAAAACTGATCTCACATTTAGCTGCTGCTACACTTTGAAACCATAACAATATTCCTTTAGGAAATATGCAACTAAAAAAAAAAACACAAGAAAATAATGATTTTCTTTTCCAACTCTAAATGGACAGAATATACTGGTCATTGTTTAATTGTAAAATTTTAAGAAGAACAAAGTTCTTAATAAGTGCTCAAGATGAGTTGTCAAGATAATTGAGAAGTAAGTCTACTGGAACTCTGTTAAACTGAGTGTAACACTGTACATAAAACTGCACAGAAATTGCAAGCTTCCTTCAAACAGACAAACAAATCAACAAATATAGAAACACCACATAAAGAACAACATTTGTTCACATGGATATTGGATACATAACCCCATCTTTGAACTCTTTCAGCAGCAAACAAAAATCCACAACATATGCATTTACAGACATTTCATCAAGTAATGTAAGTGTTCTTTAAGAGCACATCTTATATCCAGGGCCCAATTTCATAAAGCCTGTAAGCACAAAAAACTTGCTTAGCACAAAAAAATAAAACTTAATAAATGTAGGGTGTATTAACTGCATGGTGAAAGAAACTGGACTAATTTGAAACCACACAAGTATCAGTGGGTGCGTTCGTTTAGCTTCCCCGTTTTTTTTCTTCCAGGACGAACGTGTGCAGATAATTACCCACGTTCCTCCTGGGAAAAAAAAAATCGCCACACACCGGGGTCGACCCAGGGAAGCTAAACGAACGCACCCAGTGTATTCTGAATTCTTATCTGTAAACTTTGATTCCAGAGGAAACCTAGACTTTAAAAGTCAATTTCAAAATGTGATTTGCTCCGTGTGAAATCGTTGATAATTTATTGTTTCATCTCAAATCACAAACTTGTACAACAACACATTTCAAGATGTGGACTGAACTGTAAATTTTACATAGATTGTAGTTTTCAATAGTGTGAAAAATACAATTTTGTAGCTTCATTTTAAGAAAAGAGTATAAACATCGCCTTTGTCAGAGATAAAGATTAAAAACAAAATCCTTGTGATCATTTTTGGCAATCAGTTTGATTTGTACAGAAATGGTTCTTGTTACCAGCCATGATATTCTTCCTACTTTTATCTGATTCCATTTATATTGCAGTCAGAACATCTGTATGCTAATTACTAAGCCTTAACATTCTATCAAAGCCTAAGCCTACCTAGGTCAGCCCTTGTACTAAGATTTTCCTACTTTATTGTCAAGGGTCAAATTGGGCCTGGGGCCGATTTCACAAAGCAATAAAATTAATCGAAAGACAATTGTCAGTATAACCATAGTGATTTGTTTTGTGATATCACACTTTACTTATTAACTATGATTTATACGCCTCTCTTTATATTTATGCATGACGTCATAATTCTTACCCAAAATGAGGCTATGGGCACACGTCCCCCATCACTTGCAGCATGGCTGCGCCCATCGCCTTGTTTTGAGTTAGCATTATGATGTACCTCATGCATAAATATTAAGAGAGGCGTATACGCTGTTAAGATCAATCTTGGCGCTTTGTGAAACTGGCCCCTGGTGATACTAGATCTTCCACAGAGTTGTGCAATGAGAGAGTTGCGACATAGAGGGACCAGTTCCTGGTGTTCGCTTGTTTACTGGATGCCATTTTTGGTCCAAATGTAGCACAACCCAATGGCTAGTGTAGTGTGGCACCCTGTGTGTGTATATGAGATGTTTTTTTTTTTTTTTTTTTTTTTTTTTTGGGGGGGGGGGGGCGGGGAGAGGACAATCACAAGTTGTCGCAACTCTCTCAATACACTACTCGGAGAGCCCTGATGATATCACAAACCCATCAACTTCCAACTGCATGTTTTGTTAGATATAGTTTAAATGAGAACTCCACCAGTAAACTCACTATGCTGTACATGGGATCAGGCATACACGTACCTCCATAACCAGAGTTTGGATAATTGGATGTTGAGTTGCCATTTTGCTGTTGGATTTTTGTTTGAGTTGAGTAAGGAAGGACTTAGTGTCTCACCCAAGGGAGTTGGGCTGAACAAGACAACTGGCTTTTATTGCTATTACACATGTACATGTAGGCCTATATCTAATTTATTGCTCCTTTTCGTAACATGTATTTTTATAGACTATATTCATATGAGTCAAGTTCCAATGAACAGCCAATTATATCTGTAGCTTTGGCAACAACCTGCAGGTATTTGTCAATTTATTTTGAACTGTAACAATCTTAATGCTGTTTTTTCCCCAAAAAACTTTATGAGCAAAAAAATGATCAAATTTTAAGTTTCATGGTGTGGGTCTGAATAATTATGTTTCACTCTTCCAAACAATATTGTACGTTAATTTTTACTTCTTAAAAATAAAAATTAATAAAAATATTAAATTTTATGTCCCCTATTCAAGTTGTAGCATCTAAGTATACTTATTGTATATTATGAGTTATTTTTTATTTACTATGATTATTTATATAATAATTACAAATAATTTTTGTTTCTAGAGAGCTGCCTAGTTATGGAGTGATGTTTGTCACATTATAGTGTATCTTTCGTGTTTGTATAATGTAATATTATTTGCCATTATATTGTACAAAACATATTGTTTTTGAGATGACATAGTTAACGATGTTTTTACGACAACAAACAAACACAATAAATGAACATAATTAAGATACATGTAATCGGCATTGCACTGGAGTTTTCAAAGTTTTGTTACTGGTGTTACATTAATATTAATGTTACTGTTACATTAAAGGCACTGGAAACTATTGGTAACTACTCAAATAATTGTTAGCATAAAAACTTACTTGGTACATGTGGTAGCAAGCAATGGAGAGCTGTTGATAGTATAAAACATTGTGAGAAACGGCTCCCTCTTGAAGAAAAATAACTTTTGAGAAAGAGGTAATTTCTCACTCAAATAATAAAAGACTTCAGCTGAAGCCTTTTATTAGGTATCTGAAAGCACACATTGTGCAACACGGGTGTTTTTTCTTTCATTTTTCTCTTGCAACTTCGATGACTAGTTGAGCCAAAATGTTCACAGATTGGTTATTTTGTGCATTATGTTGGGATACACCAGGTGAGAATACTTGTCTTTGGCAATGAACAATAAAATGAATTCCTAGTCAAACCAATTCATCCATCCATGCCAGGACCAATAACTAGTGAAAGTTCATAGAGTTGCTTTGGCGCGGTTTTGGGTTTTACCTCAAGTACGATTCATTGTGGATAGAAATTAAAAGTCGATGTAGAACTAAACATTAATTTGTATTTTCCATGTACGCTCAATTAGTTATAGACCTTTCTATCGAAAACATCACGGCCCGAGTTTGCCACTCGTTGTTGGAAGACAATGGTAAGCCATAAGTTCAAAGAAAAACAGATGACCACAGTTTGTAACAATGTCACAACTATTCAAAAGTAGTGTTGAATTTGTTGGATACACAAACAAAATTGAAATTGGTCAGGGCGTTTTTTATTTATTTATCAAAAGTGAAAATTTTCGGTCAGTCTGGATTTTGTTTCCCGCAGGCAGGTTGCTATTACAAGTTTACTTTTCGTTGTTTTGAGTGGAATAATAATTCTAGGTTTTCCATGTTGCAAGCCTTATCCAAAGATCACATAGCCACACAAGAGGGCGGGCTTCAAATCGTATGGTCAGTGTACTGTACACATAGAGCTATATATAATATTATATAGCTCTATGACTGTACACAATCTAAAACTCACTGCTGCTTGTATGAATTGCAGTATGGCTCTGTGATTTGTAGATGAAAAAAAGGTCAGCGGCATGTGGTTTCTAATTTGTGATACATCGGGGCTTTCGTATGAAATGGGGAAGTCTAAGACATGTAGAGGTTGCAAATTAATTGGGTCAATTTTAAATAGTTTAAGGGTTGAACAATTTTGTGTAACTAGAGTTGGATGTGAACCTACGACCTCCAGTTTAACGTGCTGGTATCATTTTCAAGTTTACGATACAACATGGGAAGCGGTAGCAGAGTGCCCGCCTTTCAAAAAATTAAAAAAGTTTTAAATTACACAATTAGAACTATAACGGAAACTGTCGGAGTGCACTGTGCACCTAGCCCACCTTGTTGAGCTGTTAATGGCTCCGCTTTTAACACCGGTCTCATCACTGTCGAATGTCGACAGTGATGAGACCGATGTTACAGCGGAGCCATTAACAGCTCAACAAGGTGGGCTAACTGTGCACCTAACTTGTGTCTCCGGGGGAACAGAATCTCTTGCCATGTGTGTAGGCCTACCCTACAACTTTTACAAACGACTTTGTCAACAGGGCGCCCTCTTCTGATGACACCTGAAAGTTCTAGGTCTCGCATACGAAAATAATTGTACAGTGAAGTATGACAGAAAACTACTTTATTAATTACAGGGGATTACTTTTATTAGTTCACACACCCAAAAAGGTTTCTAGAACGAGTCAGAGAATAAATAAGAAACCTCTTTCTCACAATCCAATTCAATCTTCAACCGCCAAAACCGATGGGGCTGCCACTGTCCGGAACAATAATTTGGGTCTACGGCCAGATAGTGTAGGCCCGGTCCCTTCAGGACCACCCTAGATAACGATCTTTTGTAAAGACAAAAATTAATAGGCCAATAATATAAGAACTAATGTATTTGTCATGTTTAACACGGGGTCAAGTATGTAAGTACTGGGTACCAAATTACACTTTTTGATATGCACTCAATGAACAAGTCACAGCTCGTGAAATTCCAAGAGAGAAGCTTTCTACTATCATAATCTTCAAACTGAAATCTGTGGACATTGTGTTTTATGCTAGCAACAAGTACATAGACCCTTAAAATGGTACAGAATTATCCTGTTCTCTGAAGTCTACAGAAAAGGTACACTAGAAACATTCTCAAAATCACGAACAATGAAGCCACAACAAATGCCCGCTCGTATTCGCGCATGTTTGTGTTTACGACAAAGGTTATGCAGAGCCAAGATTCCAACTTTATTGCAGGAGAAAGATTTTACAAACCGGAACACTCCCCACAGGGCTGAAAACACTGAAAAACACATTCTCGTCGGGCCGACACGTGCATGACGCAACAAACACTGGCTCCCAATCATTTTTCGTATTATCTACAAAATCCTTCTCTTTAGGCGTCTTCCAAAGCCTATCATGGTTTCGCTCGATCCACTTCCACAATTTATGTCCAGGTTGAAAACACATTATGTTTAAATTAGCCGCAAGTGATCGTTAATTTTTTGCTTATATATTTCGTTATTATCTTATTACTGAGTTTTAATGTTTCATGTTTGAAGCGCTTAGAGGCTTTTTGCAACAATGCGGTATATAAATGAATTACCCACTGTTATAAATTATTAAATAAGACGCCGCTTTATGTCCAAATGGCAGTGACTCAATTTCGAGAACAGTCGGCTCAACCATGGTTAAACATCTATCAAACGGTGACATACTTTTCGGTACCCGACCGGGTCAGTAAGACCAGACTCAAAACAAAACTGTCCTCGGATTCAGTCATGCAACATCCAAGCTTCTCTGATCAAAATTAGTTGGGCCGGGCAGGCTTACATTTTTGGACAACACAAAGTCATTGCTTCATACATCTAACAATACTGCCCTCTGTTGATCACAATAATGCTATTGACGTACCGTGGGAATTAGGTTTTTCTGGCACAGTTATTACCCCCCCCCCCCCCCCCCAACACCCCATTGTAAATAGTATTTCTATTATCCCATTATACCAGGCTGATTATTACTGAAACGAACCTCTGAAAAAGTGCGCCCTGGCCTTAAGCCAAAACACCAATACTTGAATGAAAACCCAGGCATTGTCATGGCAACAACAACCCACTCTTAATAAAAATCACAGACCACAAAATAGTTTACGAAACCGCAGATTCGCTAATTCTAAACTCGTTATTAACTTATAGGCTTTCGAGTACACCAAAAAAAACGCATGATGGAGTACCACTTAATAAAATTAAAAACCAGACTCTCTTAATTTTCTTGACATTAAGGGTGCCGGAAATCTGTTAAATTGGTGTTTTTTGTCAGTCTTTGGATGTGGGCGGCGTATATCAACGCGCATAATGGATCTGGAGATCCGGCATGAAATACTTGAATCTCAAAGACTAGATAAAACATGGCGGTTCATCCCCACCCCCGTTCACCTTGCAGTTCTAATTGACTGCCCTTACTATCCACTTATGAAACACCCCCACGATATCAACACTGTTGTTTTTGCTGTGTAAGCCTCCTGTAGTTGGGTTAAGAGGTATCAGAACTATGTGAAGGCTATAGGGTTTTTCATTGCACAATTTTCGAATGCTGACAACCGCCATGGCTATTGCGTAAATAACGATCCTTGGTGAGAGACAATTGCATTTTTAATGTCAACATTGCTATTTGATGGACAAATTATAATTGTCGTCTACAAAGTCCGTGTTTGCACGTGGGCGGTGTCGGGTGGCAGTGATGTGGAGTGGTGTAGTTTATGCGTGTGTGTAGGGGGAGGGGGTGGGGGCGAAGACCTGAACGTTTACATAATAAACACTACAGTTTGATCATAGAGCAAGATGCATGGTACCGCATATATAGATGGTATGATGGTACCTCGCCGTTGATTTTGTATTCAATGATGTCTAATAAACGTAACAAAGCTGAGTCTGGGGAGATAGTCTGTAGTAGTGCGTTTTTTTTTTATTAGATTGGAGGAAGGAATATCCTGCACGATAGAACCAGTATTAGTATGCAATTCATGAACCAGTATTAGTATGCAATTCATGAGAACAGAATGATGAAGACAAAATCGTATGCATGAACCCACATAACCCAAAACCCGAGGTATACACATTGTTCAACATCAACAAACCACTCAGACATGTTCAAGAGAAAATACCCACACCCAAATAGGCCCCTCCTCCAAACTCAACACCAAAATCACTCATGCATGCCTTTACTGAACAGAGGTCCCCAGCCATGGGACTGGGGTTAGGAATTAGGATGATTACAAGAAAGCCCCTCGGAATTATTATACAAAAACAATACAAACAAAATTTGGCAAAGACCCCCATTAAAACCATTATACACTTTCGGTACAGAAAAAAAAAAAAAGGTTCATAGATTTACAAATAACTTACAGGGTTTACAGAAGGTAATGGTGAAAGACTTCTCTTGAAATATTATTCCATGAAATGCTTTACTTTTCGAGAAAACATTAAAACAATTATCAATTCTCGTTGTCGAGAAATACGGAATTATTTTAATACACATGTCATGACACGGCGAAACGTGCGGAAACAAGGGTGGGTTTCCCCCGTTATTTTCTCCCGACTCCGATAACCGATTGAGCCTAAATTTTCACAGATTTGTTATTTTTTATATCAGTTGTGATACACGAAGTGTGGGCCTTTGGACAATATTGTTTTACCGAAAGTGTCCAATGGCTTTAACCCACCATAATATAATAAAAGCACAGAATTGTTACCTAACTAGACCCTACACCCATCCGAAAGCCGATTTAAGATCAGCCTTTGAAATTGACCGAAATCTTCTTCTATGTCTTCTTCTTACTTTTTAGGGGGGGGGGGGGGCGTCCCCATCCTAGCAACTCTGTCTAGACGTTGTCCAGTTCGTGCATACTTGATTCTTTAATCTCACGACCTCCAGAAAAATTACGTTTTCTGCAAGAGGAAAGAATCGGGCAACAGTGGGTGACTATTTTCATAGCTTAGAATGACAATCGCCGGGTATTGAGAAATAAGCACTTAATTGGGTAGTTGGTTTTAAGAATCCGGAAATGAAGAAGTGCTCCAGGCAATTGTCACATAACTTGATGGGATCTTTTTCAATTGTAGGTGGTGGCCAGGGGTTCCCAGGAGCGGATGCAGTGTGCGTGAGATGTCGGAGGGCTTTGCAATTTGGTGGTGTTCTACAACATAATAAAAAAACCACAATACATCCTTGAAAAAAACTTATGCACTATACAAAACGATCACAAAGTGATGTGAATTTAGGTAAAATATTAAATCTCATTTTGGGGAGTGAGTGGCTCTGAAAAGAGCCGGTGTGGTCTCGAAGTTTCAAACAGTATACTCTGCTCGTCTTAAGGAGAACAATTCAAGACGTGAATTTGTAACTTTTCACTCAGTGTTTTTTTTTTTCAAGGAGGGTAACACCCACAATACATCCTTGAAAAAAAAACTTACGTAATATACAAAACGATCACAAAGTGATGTAAATAATTTAGGTCAAATATAACCTTAGTCCCCAGTGACTGACCAGCAGGGCCAGTCAACTTTTCATTTTACTAGCCCGTTATAGGTCTTTTAGTCCAAAACTGACCTGTAGACGATGTGACCTGTGACATCACAAGTTTTAGAAAAGAGCCACCAAGCCTGGACTTCCTGCAGGCACGATTTGTACACAGCCTATATAATGGAAGGAAACATAAAATCTTATATCTAATGAAGATTGCACTGTCCAATTCTTATCAACTTTTGATATGATGAAAGGGACTACATCTCCAAATTTGTACAGCTTTTACTTTCATAACAATTGGATTTATGTGGAAATTATGCCACTAAGTGTCAACTTTCCCATTATGACCAGTGCAGTATCTTGCCTGCCAGACTAGCCAAAGAAAGTACAAGGTCACACTTATTGTAAACAAAGTCCACATGGTATATAGCCAGCCCGACCTACTTGAAGAGACTTTTGACTTGTCCTCATGTGTTATAACTGGCATTTGGCCAGCGGACCGCAATAAAGGGAGTTAACGCTACAAGCGCCAACAATTTTGTGGGGGTTGGTGGTAACCCCGCCCTCCCATTGCGTGTATCCGGAACGCTTCATTGTGTATTCCGGAAATCTCATGAATTTTTTATTATAGAGGATTTTGGTTGGCAATTATTATTCTGTATAGCCTCCCGTCACTTTTGGGTAAGGCTGTTCAAGCATTACCACTTTGCTCACAAAACGCTCATGAGAGGGGGTTGTATAAATATCAAGTTCATTTTTGATGTGGCTCATTGATTTTCCCAATAGATAAAACATTCATTATGAAAGTGGAAAACAAGTCTATATAACACATCACCTTCAAACGATCTAAAATGCCATTGTTTCGATACAATTTTTGATGAATCCAAAAGCGTTCCGGATGGCGTAAAATTTCAAAATAATGGTCTGTACATCTTTGTAGAGAGGGGTGTTATAATTTGTGTGATCAAAAAGGCATTGAATTTGAACATTTTGACTGGCGCAAAAATTTTCTCCTTGGAATATACAGACCCGTGTTTGATGCCCGATGACGTCATCAAATGATCGCCCGATAGAGTTTCAAATAAATTGACCCTTTAACTTGATGAGATTAGAGACCTGTAACTTTTATTCCACTTTAATAAGGACTATTGAAGAATGTGTGCTCACAAACTTGAATCTTCCTACCTACAACGGTGGCGAGGCGAACAGTTTGGGGTGGGTGGAGCTATATCTCCCTGCCACATGAATGGTATAGGCAGTACATATCATCTGCAGTTTTTGTTTGTTTGTTTGTTTTTTTGTATGTAATTGGCTTTTGGTTATGGATTGATGTTTGTTTGTTTGTTTATAATAAAAATAAATATAAACAAAGTTCTCGTGACGTCCTAAAACCGAAGTTTTCCAGCTGTGATTTCCCCCACTCCATGTGTTGGCAAGAGTCCACAAAAACCCACTTTAGTTGAGCATTATCCCAACTTCTGGCAAGGAGCCAATGACAATTAAGAGTCCATTGTTTGATCGACATTGAAAAGATAGGGTCATTGACCCCTATAGCTCTACTACTACTAGCCACTCAACATTCTACGCCTTGTAATGAAGTTAAGTCATTGAGTAACGTCTCCTTTGTAGCCTCCAGACAAAAACCATGGGTGGTGTCTCATCCTTATGCCAAAAAGAAAAATACTTAAATAAAAAAAAACGGAAAAAGAGAGAAGTCCACCAGCCCCCCCCCCCCCCCCCCCCACACACAAATACTTCAAAGTCCACCAATGTTACGGTTATTTAAAGAAACTAGACACCATTGTTAAAGGAACACGTTGCCTTGGATCGGTCGAGTTGGTCTTAAAAAGCGTTTGTAACCGGTCGTTATAAAATGCATTGGTTGGAAAGATGTTTTAAAAGTAGAATACAATGATCCACACAAATTTGCCTCGAAATTGCGTGGTTTTTCCTTTTACTGTGCGAACTAACACGGTCGGCCATTTATGGGGGTCAAAAATTTGACTCCCATAAATGGCCGACCGTGTTAGTCGACGAGGTAAAAGGAAAACCGTGCAACTTCGAGGCATGTTTGTGTGGACCATTGTATTCTACTTTTACAACATCTTTCTGTACTCATATGCATTTTATAACAAACGGATACAAATGCTTTTCAAATACCAACTCGACCGATCCAAGGCAACGTGTTCCTTTAATCACTCAAGATAATTGTTAGCATAAAAACTTACTTGTTAACGATCAATGAAGAGCCGTTGATAGTACAAAATATTGTGAGAAACGGCTCCCTCTGAAGTAACGTAGTTTTAGAAAGAGGTAGAATTAGAATTTGAGGTCTCGAAATGAAGCATCCTAAAGCACACGCAATTTGTACGACAAGGGAATTTTTCCCGTTATTCTCTCGCAACTTCAACGACCTATTGAGCTCAAATTTCCACAGGTTTGTTATTTTATGCATATGTTGAGATAAACCAAGTAGTGAGAAGATTGATCATTGACAATTACCAATAGTGTCCATTGTCTTTAACTGGAAGCATGGGTGACAAACAAACAGTTGGAAGCATGGCCGGGTGACAAACAAACAGTTAACGTCAATTAAACTTTTAAACAAGCGGTGCTGTGAAGCAGCATTTGAGGTTTTGTATAAAGGGAAGTTTACATTACAAACCGGTCAATGCACCGGTGTCAGATGCAATTGTGTCCTCCATGCAATACTGTCCGCTCCGGACACGTTTGCATATTATGCAATTGTGTCCGGGCCTATGCAAAAACCGTCCGGCGGACATGTACATGATTGTATTGTGCGCGCGTAAGCAAGCGTGCATGCACTTAAAGGAACACGTTGCCTTGGATCGGTCGAGTTGGTCTTTGAAAAGCGTTTGTAACCGTTTTTTATAAAATGCATATGGGTAGAAAGATGTTGTTAAAGTAGAATACAATGATCCACACAAACATGCCTCGAAATTGCGTGGTTTTCCTTTTACCTTGTCGACTAACACGTCGGCCATTTATGGGGGTCAAAATTTTGACTCTCATAAATGGCCGACCATGTTAGTTCGCACAGTAGAAGGAAAACCACGCAATTTCGAGGCAAACTTGTGTGGATCATTGTATTCTACTTTTAAAACATCTTTCCAACCATATGCATTTTATAAAAAACGGTTACAAACGCTTTTGTTTTGACCAACTCGTCCGATCCAAGGCAACGTGTTCCTTTAACCTAACGTGTTTCGTCGATCAAGGGCGTTTAATATACTGCAAGGACGGTTTTGCACGGGGGCGGACACAACTGCATATGCAAATGTGTCCGGGCGGACACTGTTGCATTATGCAGCAGCGTCCGGGCGGACACGATTGCATATGCAAAACCGTCCGGCGGACATTAATGCATATGCAATAATGTCCTCCAGATAGTATTGCGTAGAGGACATAATAATTGCATGCAATACCGGAGTAAAGGGCCTGCCGTCGATTTCACAAAACTCTTCCTAACTTAAGCTTCATCTTAGGACTAGTTACTTGTCCTAACTCGAGTTCAGACTAATTTAAGCGTTTGTGAAATCGACGGCAGGTCACACGAGGCACATTTTACAGACAACTAGGAGAAAACAAATGCTTCATTTCAGTACCATTAGTAGCGCATGGGAAATATTGTTCAAACAATGCTCACGATCCACAAGAATAGATGTGGATATTTAAATCTGAATGTATTATCTTTTAGTGAGATTGCCTGAAACTTGTTGAATGTAAATTGTGTGACGTGACCTTAATTCGAGTCAAGTGACTGTCGGGCCGCGTGCGGCGCGAAGCCATCCTTGATCAACGTGGACGAGACCCATCCTGTACGTGAACACGATGTTTGTATTAAATAAACAGCCGTGAGTTTGACCGTGAGTATTATTCAGCACACAGGTATGGCTGCCAAGTCACTTTACATTGTATGCATTTACTCAGTTTAATTGTACTGTTTTAATCCATATGATCTATACCAGTTTTAACAGGTGCAAGTGTGGAAAAAGCCACCAAAAACCACTAACATTTTAGATTAGTGTCTACTAGTTTGTCCATATTCCCCCGTAACATAGATGTTGTGGATTTGTTCCTTGCTCTATGTTCACATTATTGTCTCGCCATAACATTACCTCGAATGACATGCATTAAATTTTACAAACATTAAAGACGTTATCGTGAGGAAACAACCAATTAAAACAAAGTCTCTGCCACGCTGAATTAATCAGGTAAAGGCATCATAAGCAAACGTTGCAACTGCCTAGGCAACAGAAAGCGGGCCAGTTGTAAAGTAAACCGCGGGGATGTTGAGCCTAATATCTGATGACCTTGTTCGTCTGACAGCAATGCATTCCAACTGATTAACATGACGGGCTGCCGACGCTGTCCTCGTGGGGTAATTCTTAACTGGGTTAGTCGTCTTGTTTGGGCGTGGACTACAAAGCACCCAAGAGAGAGACTTGGTACCAAGGCGGCTCTTTGAGGACACGAACCCGACTCAAGCTCTACTCTTTTTAAGAAGCTGTAGTTTCTAAGATGGTTAGTTGGACTGAAACTTTACTTATTAAGATGGTTACGGGTCAGAAGCTCTACTTTCTAAGATGGTTACTGGGTAAGAAGCTCTACTAAGATGGTTACTTGGCCAGAAGCTTTGCTCGTTAAGATGGTTACAGGGGTCAGAAATAGCTCTACTTTTGTTACAGTGGTTATTGGTCAAAAGCTGTACTTTCTATCAGATGGTTAATGGGTCAGAAGCCGACTTTCTATAAGATGGTTACTGGGTCAGTCTATCAGATGGTGACTTGGTCAGATACTCTACTTCTATTAGATGGTTACTGGGTTAGAAGCTCCACTTTCTATTAGATGGTTACTGAGCAGAAGCTCTACTTTATATCAGATGGTTACTTGGTCAGAAGCTCTCCTTTCTAAGAAGCTCTACTTTCTAAGACGGTTACGGGTCAGAAGCTCTACTTTCTAAGAATAAGATGGTTACTGGGTCAGAAACTCCACTTTTATAAGATGGTTACTGAGTTAGAAGCTCTACTTTCTGTAAGATGGTTACTTGGTCAGAAGCTCTACTTTCTAAGATGGTTACGGGTCAGAAGCTCTACTTTCTAAGAATATGATGGTTGCTGGGTCAGAAACTCTACTTTAATAAGATGGTTACTGAGTTAGAAGCTCTACTGTGTATAAGATGGTTACTTGGTTAAAGCTCTACTTTCTAAGATGGTCACGGGTCAGAAGCTCTACTTTCTAAGAATATGATGGTTGCTGGGTCAGAAACTCTACTTTTATAAGATGGTTACTGGGTTAGAAGCTCTACTGTGTATAAGATGGTTACTTGGTTAAAGCTCTACTTTCTAAGATGGTCACGGGTCAGAAACTCTACTTTTTAAGAATAAGATGGTTTCTCTGGGTCAGAAACTCTACTTTTATTAGATGGTTACTGTGTCACAAGCTCTATTCTATATGATGGTACTTGGTCAGAAGCTCTACTTTCTAAGATGGCTATCGGGGTCAGAGGCTGTAATTTTTAAAGGTGGATCCTGGGTCTGAAGCTCTACTTTCTATGGATGGTTACTGGGTCAGAAGCTCTACTTTCAAATTAGGTTATTGGGTCAGAAACTCTTCTTTTTATGTTGTTACTGGGTCACAACTATAGCAGCTCTTCTTTCTATAAGATGGTAACTTGGTCACAACATCCACAATAAATGCTTTTACGTGTGTTACACAACACAAGGGACCAACGGCTTTACGTCCCATCCGAAGGACGTCTTGCTAAAGGACAAAATGTGTAGACGCGAACCTACACTCTGCTGATCAGTTTGATTTCGTGCTCTTAACCGCTCGGCCACGGCCAAGTGAATTGAGTTGAAATGTAAACGCCCGACCAAGCCCCAAATGTTATTGTTGTAAGTACTTCATTCTAGTTTATTTTTTCGCACGTTCATTTTCACCATTGGCACCTAGCCAACAACAACCTGCAAATGGGGTGAGGGTTACTTCACAATCATACCTGTTGGTAAAAAAAAGATGTTTATTCTTCGGCTCAGAAAGTCTAAGGAGCACTTCTTCGAAAGAAGGATTTTCAAACCTCTTTCCCTTGGTTTGTTTTACATACCTACGGATTGTTTGATAAAAGCATACCAGTATAGGATGAGTGGTGTGAACTTAATGCGCCCACACATTGGCCTCCTTCTGATAAGTCAGATTTCTTCTTTATTATGCTCGAGTCCACATTCCCTCCCCTGGATGTCCACCCACACACCCCCAAACAAACTTCTCGTGACCCCATCACCGGGACATTCGAGTCGCACATCTCTCTACCCGCCACGGCTCGGTTTTCATTCGGGTGACTTCTACAAGAGATGTCTTCACTGACTAATTACCAATGTCTCATCTTACACCAAGCTCACATAACATCAATTCAAAACACTTCAGCGTTATGATCTCTCTACCTGCCAGTTGAAGCATGTGAAATAAAAAAGGGCACCTTACTATACGTGTGGTTGCAGAAACAATGATGCAGGCGGTAGTCTTTTGGCGCCTGATTCAAAAACGTCAACACAATTTTCAAGTGTTGTCCCGCGGCGTATTCACGTTACCTTCCACTTCAAACTGTAACTGATTCAACAAGCCGTACTCACGGTTATAACATAGGCTATCGCCTTACAACTCTGACAGATTGTACACAAGTACAAAGTGCCAACTCCCTCACCAAAACCTGACCGACTGAACCTCTAAAAACTCGGCTATATGTACGGGGGCAAACTCCTGTCACACTGGGCTTACAGCTTGAGACAGTGTTTTCTCATTTGACTTCCTGGGTCGTTCGAAATGGCACTAAAGCATTTTGAGTTGGGATACGGGCCAAGTGGCATTTTCAAGATATAGTTTGCGCGCCAAAACCCCCTGACAGGTTTCCTTGAAATTCTCTGCGGGGATCCACCGAGGGTCCACTTTAGAAAAAGGAAAACAAACAAAAAATAGAAAAGAAAGAAAGGGGAAGACATCTGAAAACTGCCGACATTTGAACTGCACGCAAGCTGTGGACGGTTTTTATAAGATGGGTTATGATATGTGGGGCATGCTGACCTGCCCGAGGCCTAGATTGCGGTTTTTTAGTTTAATTTGAAGGACAATTATGAGGCCACCTATGCAGGGGAAAAAAGAATCTGCAAATAAAGTAGGCCGCCAGCCCTAGGGTAACGTCCTCCAGTCTCTTTACACGAATCGACCACCAACAGTCAAACAAGACGCACCCCTTTTATCTCTCCCCCGTTTCCGTTCTCATTGTGTTTAATCACCCAAGGATTATTGAACTAACTTGAAGGGGTGGCAAGCCAGTGTTCCTGTTTTGTAAACCCCCTAAGCCAAAAGACTCCCCAATGGTCAGTAATACTATAATATTCCCACATATATAACACGTTTATGCCTTCTGGTTTGTGGGAAAATTCACCACATCTCTTGGAATTGTACTTCAGTTCAAATATAGGTCGTCGACTAGAAAGAAATACTGTATGGGTGACCGGGTCATTTCTAACTTTGTTACCGTGGCCTCGCGAGGCCACGGTTTGTGGGTGCATTGACATCAGACACGGTAAGGTGAAGTGACGGTGACGTTCCTTATAACCATTACTTGGGATGTCCATGGAGGGCTACCTCCCTGGTATGTCTGAATACTAAATGATCGTTTCAAAGCGGAAATGGTTTTGTCACTTTTTTGAAAGGGGTCACGAAACAGTACACTGCTTGGGTCAACCACCCGTCCCACTTTTCGGCAATTGTGGATTTTTGTCTTGGTTCCGCTACGATAACGAAAATAAACACTACAGGACCGCTTGATACTTGCTCCAGAAAAGATAAATAATGCAACAACTGATTTTCCGGAAGTGCTCTGATAAGCTGAAATTTCATACACTGGCGGATCCGTGGCGGGGGGGGGGGGGGGGGGGGAGGAGGGCCATGCCCCCACCCTCGCAGTGTAATAAATGCATTTTGAAAAGAATTTTCATAGAATCTAATGCTGAGAAATGTATTTCGAACTGATTAATGCATTACGCTATGGAAATTCAAGTATTGCCAAAATAAAAAAGGCCCACATTTAAATGATAAGCCTTTTTGTTATGTTTTCTTCATCGAAAAGCCTCTAATTTGCCTAAGATTGCACCACAGAGCATCTAGAATGTAACATTATCCAAGGCCCTTAAGCGGGCCCCGTACTGGACGCTGTAAAGGTTTCGCGCTCACATGCTCCTTCTTTGATAATAATTTGCACCCCCCCCCCCCCCCTAAAATGTTGGTCCGGATCTGTCCTTGATAATCAGAATTCTAGATAATAACCAAAGCAACAGGTTGATCTCCCTCCAAATAAAATGAACACTTTCTGTTATTTCTTTAGAGTCCTAAAGATATAACAGAAAGTGCCCCCAAACAATCAACACTGCATACTCAAATCATAGTTTAAATGAACGTTACAGAATTGGTAAGAAACAAAAATCGTGAAGATCACAGATTTACATAAAACTTTACATGGTCTAATGTTGATGATAGTAGAAAACATCCCTTGAAATATTTCTGTCTGAAATTTCATATTTAACGAGAAATAAATAATCCAATTTCGCGTTTAGAGTTATCGCTCAGTGAGCGTTTTATTCGTTTTTGTTTTTGGCAACGATGCAATGCAAAATTTGTAATCAGTTTTTTACTATTCTCTCGTGACCCAGATGGCCGATCGATCTCGAACTTCTACAGGTTTGTCAGTGTATGTATACGGTGGATTACATAAAGTGCTTACACTGCCAGCAACTTTTTTGCTAGCAAAACCAATTCTGAAATGTTCCTTTAAGTTAGATTCTTGGAGTGGCTTTAACAATTGACCTTATGGCTATTGTTTTATTGCAAAAGCACCGTTGATGGACGCTTCCACCAGCTTCTTCCCCTCTAAAACTCCCAGGTCAAAAATACCTCAGGTCAGAAATGACCCCTGGTAAATTACAGGGGCAAAGGTCAGAACCAGTCGTACATCGTTCAAGGTCAGCGTGACCCTTGTTTGAGGTCGTACTGGTGAGGACACCGCACGGTAAATTACAGGCCGTGCAAAGGTCACAACCAGTCCTACATATTGTTCAAGGTCAGCGTGACCCTTGTTTGAGCATGGTTTGAGGTCGTACTGGTGGGGATACCTCAGGTCAGAAATGGCCCCTGGTAAATTACAGGGGCAAAGGTCATAACCAGTCGTACATCGTTCAAGGTCAGCTTGACCCTTGTTTGAGGTCGTACTGATGAGAAACCGGGATGAGCAATGTGTGATTTTTAATTCAGATTATGGGTAAGGTTGACCGGTATAACGTGCCTTGCTGACCCACACACGGGTTTGATTGTTTGATTGATTGGTTGATTGATTGTTAGTTGGTTTGTTGGTTTGTTAAGATGATTACTCGACGAACTCCACTCCCAAAAGGGGATATTTACACCAATCTGGCAACATCCAATCATCATCATTGTCATCATCATTATCATCATCTACCTACATATGCAGAAACCTCATCTGGAGTATACTCTCACATTGGTTGATGTGTAAACTAGCAGATGCAGACAAAACTCAAGGCATAAATATTATCTTGCCCACCAACATTGGTTTAACTTCTAAGGTTGTGAATTGCAAAAAAATCAATTTTGATTTAGCAACTAGACGACAACACTACGTCCAGTCATTGTGAAATCAGAGGCTAGCTTTGTAAGGATTTGAACCCACAACCTTGTGGTTGCAAGTCCAGTCTAACCACTTGACCATCACGGTGTATGGCAAATTTGGACCCAATCCCAGGTTGATTCTGACGGGGGATTTGTAAAACTGTGACAAACTGTAAAACTATAAAAAGGTATATTATTTTTAAAGATGATTTTAAGAAGGCTTGGAGAGTTGAGTGATTTTTGTAGTTTAGTCTCTACATCGTGTACGTCAAGATTCAAAACAACGTAAACAGATTGAAGAACATTCAAGCATAGCTTGCGTCACAAGTTTGTTTTCCTGAAACTCTCAAGGGGGGAGGATACGACACCTCGGCCTTTAACAAAATGGGGGGAAAAGGAGAAAAACTAACCGGGTTAGACCTTATGTTTCCTGGGTAACCTTGAAAATGTTTTGTTTCTGCACGTAACAGGACGTTTATGCCGAAAAGTGTCAAAAATGATGGAAGAAGCACATGCTTCGACAACGAAGGGTCTAAAGTGGAATGCTAAAAAACAGGTTTTACAATAATAATAAAAAGTCATTAACAAGAAAAGATCATTAGAATTGAGTCATTACCAGGAAGTTTTCTTCTAAGAATCTTGAAATGAGTTTTCCATTTGTGTAAAGTTTAATCCATCAACTTGAAACTTGATGGATTGTAAAACATTAACTGCACATTTCCTGTTTCAAATTATCCGGTAAGAGGTTGCTATGCAGATCAGTGCCATTTAATTTCAATGTTTTCTTCGTCAAAATGAGCCGGGAAAAAACAACAAACACTTGAGATAATTCAGTCCATATTTTTGTACAAGCTTTATAGGAGAAGGTGTAGATGGTTCAAAAAAGAAAATTTAAAAAAAAAGTTACTCGCATTATCAATTAAGCAAAGTTTGATGTCTTAGCTTTGGGTGACTATTTAAAAAATAAAGGGCTCAAATAAGTTTTTTTAAAAATCTGTTGAACAACTATTCTTTTTTATCCTGGTTACCATGGAAAACGTTTTTAATAATGACAAACAATACATAATGTTTGTTATATAAACTTGGGAAGGGTCAACATCAGAAAGTAAATATATGGCTAAAGTTCCCCGTGAGATCTTACGTATTACCAGGGAAAATACAGCGAGAATACTGTAGGTCTATTATTCAAATTATTTTACAGGAAATTAACATGAGCGGCATTTTACATCAAGGTCCAAAAATAATCGCCGCCTTGACAACATTAGCAGGCGGATGTAGGCTCTAACAATTTATGGGACACTGAACAAAATAATACTAGTAAGGCTTCTTTTCCTTCACTCAGTGACGCTCAAGGCGCTGTCTTCAACGTTCAGTATAGTCATACAAGGTATGTGGGACTACGTTTGAATTATGAGATCTACATGTACATACTCCTTTTACATAGCCATGTAATGTAATGGCGGAAAATAAACCCAATGAAACCAGGAACACCGGGACGAACCCCTTTTCTGTACGATAAGTACACTGTCTTTTTGTTTACGTGCGATACACAACACACGGGACCAACGGCTTTACGTCCCACCCCATGATACTATTTCATTTTTAAGTAGGGTTTGAAACTTTGCACGGTGGGTATACCAAGTCTGCGGTTCCTCCATGCACCATATAATGAATATCTCTCAATGAGTTGAGGTGGTTCTGAAAAAAAGAACCGTTGGTTACAACTCGACTTTTTCATCAGTATGCTCTGATCATCTTCTGGAGAAAAGAGGGGGGAAAATTTCGTTTTTACAAACTTTGAAATTGAAACATCAAAGACGCCTATATACACAGATATCAACTAGGTCGTAGACTTTTAGATGTAAAAGTTTGATGACCTTAAGATCTGTTCAGCATTCCAATAATGACCCCCTTACCCAGACGTCTCATGCCACTGTCTGCCCATGGTCTGCCAACTTGAGAGTCAATTAAGTTGCGCCATTTCGGGATTCAACGCCCATGTGCTACTATCAAAGTTGGATAGTGCGCATTTTTAGGCGACACGCGTTTAATCATTAACCACCGTTACACGTTTAATCATTTAACCACCGAAATGGCGAGCGTCGCAGGATATCATGGCCTTTATCAACTGTGCGGCCATCTTGATTTGTTAAACCGAGGCTGGGAAGAAGGAATAGTCTGGTTCCCGTTTTTGAACAATTAATTTTAACATCCATCTTCGTAATGGGATACAGGGAACATGACCAAAATGGTGGCAACATGATAAAAGTCCCATAGCGCGCGTGTGATGTTTGGGCAATGGGAAAGTAATGCAGAAAATGAAACCGACTTACAAATGGCGCAAAATGTATTGTCAACCAGCGTCATGTTTTTCACTTGCATGTATTTCTATTTTTTGTATATACTTAGGCGCCTAATGAATACACAAACCATCCACCGTCGGCAGCCACACCCTTGTCTATAGATGCTGAACAGGTTTTAACAATAAGTAACTGAATAGATGGGGATGTAGATGTGAAATGATGACGTCAGGTGAATTGCGTCAAGATATCAGCAAATGCCAGTTTTGAAAGCTTCACTGTAATACAACATAATGGACCGTCGGTGGTTCATGGTTTGAGAATCATAGAGCTAGGACTTAGCTCTATGTATGAATGAACAACCCAAGCAATTTCCACTGTATATTGTACTGTGACTATGGGGTCCTTGGAGTATAGATGGCACATTAGGTTCCCAGCGCTAATATAACCCATTAGACAATTTTAAGGCGCCATACGCACTCAGCGCACACTTAAAACAAAGTGCCCCTAAATAATGTGATATCAGATAACACATCTTCACCAATGACGTGAATGTTGTTTTCAGTTTCTTATGTTATTTGCAGAATCTCATCTCGATTTGTATTTTATAAAGGAAGCCATGTTTACACCAACTTGCTCAATATACAGCCACCACACATACCCACAAATCTTAATTTAAAGATTTGAAGGTTACAGCTTTTATGGTTTGTTGGAAAATAGTCAAATATTCTGCCCTGGTTGTTGACTGTCTATAAAGGCTCGTCTTTTCTACACAGCCCTCTAAAAAAATACCCTATTTGGCTGTAAAGTGTAGGGTAATTATTCCCGAATGGAGTCTGACCAGGTTACCCGCTAGTAGTGTATGAGCCTTGTTTCGAGTTATGATTGTGACACTTGCATTAAGCAGCTTTCAAGAACAATCAAATCGAACAATTGTTTATACTTTGTGTGCTTCACCGGAAGGGATTTCATGGAAAGTCACTGGACCCAGAGCTATTTGCGTCAGTCATGGCCTTGGCGTACTGAGAACTCAATATTAGTAATGAGGTGATCTTTCAACAGCCTCTTCAATACGGAGTAAAGGCCTCTTCAACTTTCAGGTCACGAACCCAGGTTTTTTTTAAGTGACTTGAAAACTCTATGACGCGCTTACTGATCGAGCTGGAAAAGGAGCAAATCTGGATGTGGATATTCAACGTTCTTGTTAGAGCCAAACTGTGGGGCCTATAAATTTCGATAAGGGGTGGGGGATGGCCTGGCTACTAGCAAGTTTCTATAAATTGTGAACTGTAAAGATGTAATCACCACTTTGCATTTGAATTTGGTTCAATTCAATATTCAAAAATGTAAAATACACCTCTTGGAGTCTGATTAGCATTGTTGACTTAAAAAGGAGCGGAACTCGTATTTGATATATTTACTGATTCCTTTTTAACAAGGAGGTGTGGCTCATGCCCCATACCTGCTCATGAATTCCGGCACAGATCGCCTCCACCAGGTCATGCGTAACGGTAGCAAATTGGTACAACATTCGAGTGGATTTGTCAACATAGATTTATACTCTTTAAACTTTCACATACACAACAAGACAAAACAAACCCAGAAAGTTTGGTGGCCTATATTACTGATTGTACAATGTCCTTTCGACGTGCCCTCAACTGGAGTTGAAGCCGGCACTCGAACACAACATATGAAATATTGGAAACTCATTTTAGACCGAGGTCAAGTAGTATTTCTGTTCTTTCATGAGACATTGTCTGGGCTGATATGGGGCGGACGTCCCATGTTGACGCTACAACTCTAGTACCGTCTTCAAGCAATAAATCCTGGCCAAGCGGGGGAGAGGGGACGGCCCGGTTCATAAAAATGTAGGTCGATGGGGTCAGGGTACTACTAAGTCAGCGTGTATTACAATAACAGTGGATGGGGATTTGTTAGGTTTCTATAACATAAATCAAAATGGGAAAAGACTCAGTTTAAAATCAACTGCAATTTCAACATGGACCTCCCTAATCTGATTTTTTAAAACTCGTTTGAACAAAATAATAAAATTAGTAATTGGAAAACAATTTTAGTCTCTACCGACGAAGACTAGAAATAAACTGGGCTAAACTTGGAGAACAAAAACCGGCTCGTTTCAGTGCAACCACAACTAGATTATAAAGGTTTACCAATAGTTTTTACAGGGTTTACATGCTGGTTACTCGCGGTTTACCAATAAGTTACTCATGGTTTAGCTATATGGATTACCCGTAGTGTATCTATTGTTCACCTTTGGTTTACCTTATGGATGGGTTTACCAATTATTGTTTATCATTGTTTACATATGGTTTTCTCTATGGATAAGGTTTACCAATGGTTTACCTATATGGTTTACCTGAACGATTACACTAACTAGGCCTACCACTTAGTTATACATTTACTAGGCCTGCCACTTAGTTCTACACCTTAAAAAATTTAATTGGTTAGTCTAGTTGGTGCTCTAGAATTGCAAGGGTCGTGGGTTCGAATCCCAGCCGAGTGCTGTACCTGTGAATTTTGTTCACAGCGCTCGGGAAAGTACTGTGTATACAGTGCTAACAAACATCGGTGCATATAGGTAAAACCAAACGGTTAAAGGGTCTATGTACTTTTTGTAGGACAACAAAACACGATGTCAACAGATTTCCATTTAAACTTACACAGTTTGAAGATACTGATAGTAGAAAGCTTCCCTGAAAATATTACTTGCTGAGGTGCTGTAGTTTTTCAGAAATGAGTAAAACAATGTCATGAAAATATTTTTCGTCTCGGTGATCATGAGACGAATAATTATTCTAGCGTGTTAAAACGTATTTTCATGACATTTTTTTACTCATTTCTCAAAAAATACAGCAACTCAGCAACTAATATTTTAAGGTAAGCTTTCTACTACAATTATCTTCAAACGGTGCAAATTTAATGCAAATCTGTGGACATCGTGTTTTGTGTTAAAAAAAGTACCCAAATCCTTTAAAGGCAGTGGACACTATTGGTTATTACTCAAAATAATTATTAGCATAAAACCTTAATTGGTATCGAGTAATGGGGAGCTGTTGATAATATAAAACATTGTGAGAAACGGCTATCTCTGAAGTAAAGTAGTTTTTGAGAAAGAAATAATTTTCCAACAATTTGATTTCGAGACCTCAGGTTTAAAATTTGAGGTCTCGAAATCAAGCATCTGAAAGCACACAGCTTCGTGTGACAAGGGTGTTTTTTATTTCATTATCTCGCAACTTCGATGACCGATTGAGCTCAAATTTTCACAGGTTTGTTATTTTATGCATGTTGAGATACACCAAGTGAGAAGACAGGTCTTTGACAATTACCAATAGTGTCGAGTGTCTTTAAGATGGCTTTACAATCAAGTAGTCTGAAGGCAAAGACGCCCTTGAATGCAAATATTGACTAACTAAATCTGATAAGATCCCGTACCGAACTAATTAAATGATTCGCTTAACCAGAATCAAGGCTGAAGTAATGCATATTGAACATGCGCCCACACATAACCCACATGCATTATTGATAAAGGACATCGTGATAGTGCAATTTGTCCGGACTCGTCAGTGTGAAGACGTTGTCGGAAGATGTCAAACTGTAGTGTTAAGACAACAGAAAAAAGGATTCGGTATCGGAAAATAAATTGATTAAAATCTCTTAAAGCCATTATACACTTTCCGAACAGAAAAAATAAATAAAAGTTCACAGATTTACAAACCTACAGGGTTTACAGAAGGTAATGGTGAAAGACTTCTCTTGAAATATTATTCCATGAAATGCTTTACTTTTTGAGAAAACATTAAAACAATTATCAATTCTCGATATCGAGAATTACGGATATATTGTAAACACATGTCATGACACGGCGAAACATGCGGAAACAAGGGTGGGTTTTCCCGTTATTTTCTCCCGACTCGGATGACCGATTGAGCCTAAATTTTCACAGGTTTGTTATTTTATATATAAGTTGTGATACACGAAGTGTGGGCCTTTGGATAATACTGTTTTTCCGAAAGTGTCCAATGGCTTTAAAGGCACTGGACACGGGTAACGAGCAATGGAGAGCTGTTGATACAAAACATTGTGAGAAACGGCTCCTCTAAAGTAACGTAGTTTTTGAGAAACAGGTAATTTCTCACTCAACTGACGCCTTTCTTAGTATCAGAAAGCACACAAATTTGTGCAACTTGAGTGTTTTTTCCTTTGTTATTCTTAAGCAACTTCGATGACCAATTGAGTCAAAGTTTTCACAGATTTGTTATTTGATGCATATGTTATTTTGTCCATCAAATTGGACAAGAGATTTTAAAGACACCCCAATCACCCACAAACAAAGTCACATTGCTTATTTTGATGGCTACAATCGATTGCTACATCTGATTCGATGGCTTTTCTAAAGTTTGGTTTGTGGCGTATTGACTGAATGAAATGTACTCAAAATACAAGCAACAAAAACAACCACAACATAGCTTTACTTTCCCCTCTACATCCAAGCTATATACTTATACTTTACCAAAAGCCCCCCCCCCCCCCCCTTCGCCCTTCTTTACGTCAACTAGACCGGCAGTAATCTTGCCTAATTGGTAGGGCAATGCCCGCATCCTCCTGTCTGAGATTGTTCCAAGCATGTTCCAAGAGACCCAACAAGTCTTATTGATGAAGGACTCCCATCTATATATAGGTGTACTGTATCAATATGGATAGTGTCCTTTCTCTAAAGTTGGACTGTCTATGTATAGATCAGAAATAAGATTCGATTGTGTGAATTAAGCATGGTTGCGTTCCGCACAGTCAATTTCATCCAATCAACCAAAATTTGTTAACGTTTTATCTATGCCTAGGGGGGGGGGGGGGGTGTTTTCTCTAAAGACTAGACTGTGCACCTGTTGGCAAAGGAGGCAGTTGGGGTTGACACGGGTTACTAGACGATGCACGCACGTTCCAGTTTAATGGGAATGGACTATACAGGAATTACCATTTTCTAAGAAATTGTCATTTAAATTGTGCATTTATATCCGAGCTGAACCCACGTACTAATTACACTTCATATCCACGCCGGAAATCTTTTTTTTTTTAATGTTATTTTGATTATTCTTCGTCCTTCCCTCCTTTTGTTAATAAATACAGAAAGTATACCATGACACTTTTGTCATCATCAGATTTGCTGCTGAAAATCCCTATCGACTGAGTTACAGCCAATGGCTAAACGTGTTTTGAATGAGGGGAGTTCAAAAGTACACTAACCGATGAGTAGACCTATGGGAAAAGATATGAACATCTACACTGAATGGAACAATTACTGTACAGCCAATAAATGAAGATTGTACGGAAAACCAAAACAGAAACGGGACTCACAGCCGTGTCAAAGCCCGGGCAAGAGACTCGGATCACCTATCTGCTCACCGAGGGCTGCTGCCCTCTCCATCATCTAACTCAAAAAATGATGGCACTGCAGCCCGAGATGTAGCCACAATACACATTTGTGTGTGACTTTGGGGAGGGGGAGGGGGACATTTAAGTCTCCCAAAAGAACTTGGAAATTCTCGAAGAAAGGGAAAGTTAAAGAGAGATGAGGGAAAAATCCCAGACAGGCAAGAGTCAACTTGCGAAGATGCTGATTTTCTAGCCAAAGAATTTGTCTATTCTCTTTCGACAAGGAACACTTTAAAGACACTAAGTTAGATTTTGACCTATTTGACCTGAAATCTTACAATTAAATTCTAATTAGCTATTATTTAAAGATGCTAGAAAGGCACATGTCAATCGGCTATTATGTACAATTTTGCATGATCCATCTCTGTCCTTACTCCATGATCCACTGTATACATAGCATCACACGTTTTTGTGAGACCTTTGTTTTGAAACATTATATCAGGTTGGCTCAGTGGTATTTCCCCTGCCATTCACCTCTGCGGACCCTGGTTCGAATGCCACCTCAGACCGAAGCATTCAGGTTGGCTCAGTGGTATTTTCCCTGCCTTTCACCTTTGCGTACCCTGGTTCGAATCCCACCTCAGACCGAAGCCTAACATGTGGATTGTGTTTTCCGTCCCTACCCGATTGGGTTTTCCTCCCACACATAAAACTGAATATTGCTTCTCGTTTCGGCTCACACAACTCCAACAGTTAGCCTTTGTGAGTTGTGGCAATAATTCCACAAAATGAATTATTCGTACTAATAATTAACCTGGAATAGGTAATTCTCATAGGAAAAACAACTCTCATTTTTTGAATAATATAATTATATAATCATCGTTTATTTAGTATAAAGTGGAACCTGACCCACCGACCTTTCCCGACACTGCACCTCTTAGCGTGATGGAGCAGACTGGGACAATTTAATCAGTCAGAAAAACAACTTAAATCATACCTTGAACGTTTTAGTAGAAATGCATATCAGACCTAAATCGCTGATATTTTTTACACAAAGCGACTGTCTTCGAATCAAAACAAGTAACTTTTCACAGAAAATGGGGTTAAAAAACAGGGGTTATTTCCCCTTTTTACTCCATCAAGATTAAGATGTAAGCTGTCTGTAGGCCGAGGATGAGAGCTCTAAAGCTTCCCATAATCATCCGGGAGACGGTGGGGTTTACGAGAGGTTACGTACGGCCAAGCTGGGGCCGGCTGTAATAGCTTACCTCAAGCTCTTTAGTCGTGGGTGGATAGTGGTTCTTTAGATCGATTTTGAACAACACCATTGTACCACGGCTAGCCTCCCCGCCAGCTATATACAGTTTGAAACACGTCTAGAAACCTTGCCCCGATACGTGGAGACTATCACCAATCGAAAGCTATGTAGTAATTAGTTTACGATTACCTGTGTGACGTCATGATGACGTAGTAACCAACCAACCTTTTTGTCAACTGTAATAGAACATAGAGTTATTTTACGGCCGGTAGAAGCTTTTCATTGAGCAGTGTATTTTTTGTCAACAAAATTTTAATTAGATCGGAAAATATCGACAGGGCACGGTAGCGTGAAATGGTCGAATCTGGAAAACTGCAAACCAAAATCGATCTAAACAATAAAATTAATGTTTCTCATACATTATTGCCAAATGAAATTGGATCATTAATAGGTTACTGGTACAGCAAAACAAAAGCTCGAGAAAAGGCATTACACGGATCTTAAAAAAGACAATATTGCTGAGAGGAACTTAAAGTCACCGTTGCCGTTAAGCATATAGTTCCAGCTAAAGGGACAGTTTACACCTTTGGTTTTTGTAACAGTTTGATTGGTTCGATCCCAATGTTGTAATCCTATTCATTTCAAAAAATAGTTAATGGCCTGATGTTTCGACCCTAGCAGAGTCTTTCTCGAAGGCTAAACCTATTCATTTCAATGAGGTGGTAGCTTTTTTGATATATCGACAAAAAACCTGGAGGGGTTATCCAAGCAGGAAGAACGATCCGTATAGAATGCACACTCTGAGAAACGTATCTGACAGAAACGTTTCTCAGATTCAATTTTAGGGTGATCAAACTTACATTTGTCCAAAACCACAATACTTCGAGGAGAAATGATTCCCAAAATACTGAATACTATCGAAAGTTGTTGTACTTATAATCAAGTAAGATGTTATTACAGTACTACATTCCCTCAAAGGTGGTCAGATGTGATTAAAACTTGATTTTTAAAAACACAAATTAAAACAAGTTCATCACAAATGTAACTAGAATAGCAAGCAAAACAGCGTGGCCTACACAAAGCTTAAGGCTAAAACAAAAAGGAAGAAAACATGAGGTAATAAACAACGTTAAATATGATTTAATAATAAAAAAACAAAGGTCCTCGCAGCAGATGCCGAAATAAGGCAATATAAGATTATGCAAAAAAAAAGAGATTTTACAAAATTGCAGGTTGTATCATAAATATAATTGATGTTAATTACTCCCATTAATAATAAGTTATTGTAAAGCTACACTCTACCACCCCCCTTCCAATCCAAGGTAAGGGACAACTTTGTTATGTAAACAACATCAAAATGTATACAAGCTATTAATAGTTTCATCATAAATCGAGACAGACCTTATATATTACGCCGTGTTACGCCGTGGTATGCCAGGGCCATTACACACTGAAGTTTGTGTACAAAAGTGTGGGAAAATTTGAGAGCTGGCTTGTTGTAGTTTTCTTTTGCAGACATTGCACCCGATGTAAGATGTCAACAGAGTTCACCAAACATTCCGATCTAGGGCTTCGGAAGTTCAGATCCTCAAAGTTGGCAGTCTGCCAAGGTGCTGGTTTTTTCCCCCTTTTTTTTTGGCTCGCTCTAAAAAGGCAGTCACTGAAAAAACTCCGTTGGAAAACGTACGATGCGGATGAGTCGATTAAACAGGAGGTTTTGTTTTGATCGGTTTGTAGCGGTAAGACACCTTTATACAGACAAGGTTGTCTTTGAATTACCCATGACTGTAATATAAATAACACTTACTTACTTATGTAAATCGTTATGTTATAATTTTAAGTTTGCTCACCCTCCATTGAGAAAACTATTAAAACCACCCTCCTGTTTTATAAGTCGATCAGTCCAACTCGCTTAAGCGAATACTGGCATCTGATTGGCCACTCTCCGTTCATTGAAGATTTTTTTTACTATTAGTTTATAAACGCCGGTAACACGTGCGTATGCCGGGACCCGGCTTATCGCCAAGACATAAATAAGGAGAGATTTGTCATCGTGAAGGTAGTGTCTTAAAAATCAACGCCAGACGGAGAAGTAAAACAGAAGAGGTAGCTGGTTTACATCATTTTCAACTTGGCTAGTCGTCAATGTGAAAAGACTCAAAACCAAAACAAACACAAATGTGTTAAAGTTGATGCTGTGAACGTAAGAAGCTCTTCTCGCGCGCAGTTTCAATCTCATCTATAAATCTCAATCTCCAAAAAAAACCTCGTCGTTTCAAGCTGTACTGCCTGCCAGACAACATTAATGTGAGTTAAATTTTACAATATTCTTTCTTATGTTTTTTTTTTACAGTTTGATTGCCTGACGATACATTCTAAACTTCTGAACTGTTATGAGATTGGTTATGATACATCTATGTAGTTATTAATGCCAGTTGATTTATATATGTATGCCGTTGCTTTACCTATGCCTAAGCAGTTACAAACAGTGTTCATAAGCAGATGTAAACTCGACAAGCCGTTCACGATGTACACGATTATCAACACACTCTGCTATTCGTTATTTGTACACATAGTGCTCTCTTACAAGATAAATATTATTGTGCATGGTTCACACAAATAAAATCAAACTTGAAGAATGTGAAAAAGAAGGCACTCTCAACAAAAACAATTATTTTGAAGGAGAGGGTTCCAGCCAACACAGCACAGACTGACTTAGTCTCGAGCAAAACGCAGCCTACTGCTCAAGTGATAAGTAATGTATGTATGTGGCTAGAATTATGCCCGTACCGATGATCCCGAGCCCATGCTTGGTGGTGAAAACATTTGGGTAACGGTGGCAGTTAAGACGCTCTATTTAACCTTAGCGAAATCCTTCAAGATGGAATTTATCATGGGGTGGGTGGACATGTCGAATTGTGTAAAATGACGAATCGATTTTTCACACCAGGGGTCGAGACTTTCAGGGTGTGAATTGTGGGTGTGGACGATTTCATACCATGAACGATAAGGCCTTGGAATACAATCAATTAATATCAATATTATCGTCTGGTATTACTATGTAGTAGTAGTCCATCATTGTTTTTCTCAATTTTAAAGTAAACAAAACAGACCACCCTTTTCTGATTCCAGATTTCAAATAACTTGAACCTCAGCCTGTGTGACCACCACCGTGAAAGACCAACACCACCACCATGCAATCCTCCCATCTCGCCAGCTTTAAATCATCTTGCCTCCTTGTCGTCGTCTTACTGTGCTGTCTAAGCATGGCATGGGCAGGTGTCGTGTCGAGGAGAACACCACACAACGCTCAAAAGCTTCAACGTAATCTCGACACCGTCGCTAGTAGTAGTAGTAGCAAGTCGCCCTCCAACACTAACAGCAAGTCCGCGACGACGGAGAGCCAGACGAGGAATTCCAGACTATTCAGCCATAACATCATTATTACCCCGTCACAACAGAGAGAACTTTTGGAGAAGGGCGAGACAACTATACGCTTATCATCTCAAGTTCACACCAACCAAGACAGAGATAGCAAAAAGGTAGGCCAACGCCCTCACATTTTAGAACACACTAAGTTTTAGGTTATCAGATTCAGAGATAAAAAAAATCGTATCATGTTAACAATTCAAACATTGTGATCATGGGCTCTCAAACAGTTCATCAAGAATGTCTTATTGTCAAACATAGTCGGCAAGTAGATTTGCTGTATCTTGAAAAAAAATTCCCAGGGACTGGGTTTCTGTTGCCATCGAGAGTATCAGTTGTACTTGTACCCCCTTATCGATATGGAATGATAATGCAGCATTGTAGTTTTTCGTTGACATCGTCTGCCACTTGAAAGTTGTACTGTGTGATCTAAATGATAACCCATAAATGTAGCTTAATTTTACGTTGGCCCATTGTATTTTCATATGGGGTTTTTTCTTGGTTTTTGAAGAATTGGTTAATTGGCCTAATTTTGTACTCCTTATTCCCTATTCGTTTTATCCACGTTGCATAATTATGATGTGGATTTGAATCCCAATTTGGACCCAATTGGTCATCAAAGTTACAAGAGAATAACGGAAGAAAAACGCACTTGCTGCACAAATGTGTGTGCCATTCTGTGTGAACAAGACTCTGCAAGAATAGACAAAACATTTAAGGAGATAACATTTTATATATTTTGTAACTCTTTGGTGGTGGTGGGGGGGGGGGGGGGGGTTAAATGCAAGTATTTTCAAAGGGTAACCTGTTTATTGGGCTGGTGTGTCATCACACCCATTGTCCGTTAAGGATCTTTGATAAATTAATGTTATTACTTTGAGTATTATTGGCAGTTCTTCAGCTTCCTCAATGGTATCTCAAACACGAATATGGGATTGACATGGAAGTTGCAACAACTGTGATGTGAACGCATTTCGAACCCCAACAACTGCGCTTGCACACACAGGGTGCCAGACTAGACTGCATCTTGTGTTGTTTTTACGCAAAAAAATTACTCAAATTTAGAGACAAAATTACAATGACGACCAAAGGTCGAATTATTACAGGAAAATTTACAGAGAATAAAAAGTATACAAAAATTACACTATAACTATGTTGTGCTGCATTCTTACCAAAACAAATCATCAAGCGACCTATAAGAAAACTGGTTCCTCCATGTTGCAACTCTCATACACAGCTATCTGGACTTGCTTGCGGAGCGCAACCCAGAAATTGCCGAGGAACGGGTACCAGTAGGCCCTGAAATGCAGTGTTCAGACACCTTCGATGTATGAAAGACTCATTACAAAGCAGGCGCTTAAAATTAAGTTTTTCGCGATCGCAGGCCATATCGCCCATTATGTAACAGAATTAAAAGCATCAACAACAAATAAACTCCTTTTTAAAAAAAATGACGGAGACTATAGATCTAGACTCATTGGAGCTAAGTATTACAACTCGTGCAAGCAGACTGTCACAATCTCTTTTAGAGTCTGTGTTGGCTCTAAAAAGACCCGGTTGGTGTTGTGTCGGACCCTTTACTGATGGCTCAAACTGGATACACGTGTCATTGTGACCAGAAATTTGGTTAAAAGCGGGGATTTTGACTCGGATTCCGGGACACATTGACACGGATTCCGGGTCAAACTTACCCAGAAATGGGTCTGGCCCCCTGGGACCCAAATCCGGTTCAATTCTGACTCAGGAGTTTTTAGAGAGTGCAAAGTGCAAAAGGGAGTAGCCTCTACAGTCTGGCAACTTTTTATAAAAATAATCAAACTGATGTCTATAATATTGACTTTCCTTTTTTGTTGTGTATTATTACAGGCATTCCACCGGATCGTGAGGCGACAAACCCACAGGGAGTGCTCCGTTGAAGTGGTCGAGATTTCCCTCCATACGGGATCTTGCATCAGACTCGGCTCAAATGTTACCGGTTGCCAGACTGATCGAGTTTTAGACTTGTACCACCCGAATTGTCTTGACGTTTAAAAAATAAAGAACACAATCTTTCTGCGCTTTGTGTGGTGCATTTTCGTGCAAAAGTCTGAAGGCTTTTGCTTCGTTTGTATTTTCGTACTACGGTCTGTATTTAATAGTCCTTTGACACAGTCTGCTGTTTTCTCAATCACAAAATTTAATAGGCCAAATGTGATTTAAGCATAACTGCAAATTAAACCCAACTGCGAAGAAAGCCCAACTTTGAAAGCCCAACTGCGAATTGAGTGTATTTGGCTTTGGCTGTTGGTAATGTTAAAAGCAAAATTTTCCTTTTCCCAAACTCCAAGCTCGACTGCCTCAGCGTCTTGGCTATGGCTGATGGCCGCGTTGAAGCATGTGAAGTCAAAAATCACGAAGCCAAAGCCGCAAATTCACAGATGGTCAGTTATGGTCAAACCGAGGTTGGGAATATTGTAGGAGTGTGGCCCCATTATTCACTGTATAAAAAAAACTAGTGTTTAAGTTGCCACCCCCCCCCCCCCCCCCCTCTGTATAATTATTTGGGGGCTTGATGGCATACTCGGTAAACAAAAGCTGTAATATTGATGTATTTTCATAACATGCCTTTGTTCGTTGGATATTTCATTGAATCGATGAAGGTGCATTATATTGTTGTATGTGTAAATATAATTTATCAAACTGTAAATAAATATTGGTAACTATTATTATTATTATTATTAATTATGAAATCGTATTCCAAGTACTATTTGATACAAAACATGTAGTTACTTTACAAAGCAGGTTTATCTTAAGTTATGGAAACTAAACACAATAGATCTGAGCAAACAAAGCGAATGGGAGATAGATACAGTGGTGTTTAGTTAAGCGTTACGGAGTGTGTACATGAGAACAAAAGAAATCCACACAATTCAGTGACATGAAACACTGTGTGGACTTGTACATGTCCACAGAGTGTATGCAACACAGACCTGCATGGGCCTAACTGAGGGTTTGTGAAAACCATACTTTACAAGAAAAGCATCATAGTTCTCTGTATGGGTATATTGTCATGTAGGCCTAAACTTAAAGTGTAAGAACATTTAACCTCAACTTGTTATTTATACTTCACACGAATCTTACTTTCTCATAAAAAGAAGAAGTTTTTTTTCTAGTTTTGTGTGGAACGAAGAAAACTGTGGATGAATTGACCTTTATATGTCTCGTCCCTGGGACAAAAGTCTGTTAACGTGTACAAGCTCACTGCGGCAACCCGAGAAAAAAATTCAAGATATAAAACGAATCGAAAGATAGCCACATGAAATTATTTGCTCTTCATTCCAAGTTTTTGCGCCATTTTGTTGGTATCCATGATGACATACAACCTATCTTTGTCGTTTTTGGCTTTCCATCCATTTAAAAACACAGGTCAAAACAAATGCTGTGCATCCTTTCCTCTTTTTTTTTTGACAAACTGCAAATTGTATGCCTGTGTTTTTTTCCCTAAAACGAACTAATAAGTCTAGTCTTGTCACAAGACGTGCGGGTAGGGTTTGGTAGTGGTTTGTGTATGCACTCTCGTTGCCCTCTTGCGGTATTTTGACTAGACTTGTCGCAAGTCGCGTAGAGGCTACTACTCTCTCGACTACGGACCGTAGAGCAGTAATCTCACCCAGGAGTGCCGTTTCGATGTCACGGCGATTAACGACATATTCAAAAGCTTACTTGTTGACCAGAAATCATTCCCTTAGAGGGCGCGCTATAATTACGAAATACTATTGAGCTAAAGATTTCACTACAACGGGGTGATGGAGACAGTTGAAAGTCACTCTGCAGTTAAACTAGGCCATGGTTACATATTATTTTTGGATAATCAATTACTCTTGACCCATGTGACTATAAAACCTGCTCAATTTGGTGTTAGTTTTTTGTTAATCAATTGTGTACAAAAACATTAACTTGCGCTATATATCACCAGCCCAAGCGTACGATACAAATATTGATAAAGCACTAATTTTTGATGTGAGGTTACTTTCATTTGGTTAATAATCGATAAATAAGTTGCCTGCGTATGTGGTGATTATTGTTTATATTGTCATATATATTTTATAAGTTATTATTTATTATTGTCAGAAAATAAAATAAAACCAATTGTGTATACATGAAAGAGAAGTGTCAGAGTAAAGTAGTTTCACAAGAGAAAATAGAGGAACCTAAACAATTAAGAGCAACATTCCTAGATAACAAAGTTCTGATGGTTAAATCTCCAAATTCAACTCAAAATTTAATTGTTTGTTTCGAATTGACCAGATTATTTTTGTCTTATCATTGTAATTAATTCATGGAGTAACTATTGAAAGGGGGCCTATATAATCAACGAACCCGAAACCAAGTCCAAAATCGAATAGATTTTCTTGCTCATTATTTTGTGCCAATCTGTCAATATTGTTTCAACCATTGAGCAATAATTGCTCCATGATCTGCTCCATGATCTCCATGATTTAACACAATTCCATAGGCTTTAAATCCTGGACCTTTAATGGTATCTGATTCAAAGGCACTGTGCAGTCACTTTAATGCCTACATAAGCCCCCACCAGCAACAGGGCCCAATTTCATGAAGCTGTTACGCAGAAAAACACTGCTTGAAAATTTTCTTTGCTAAGCAAAAATTGAGTTTGGGGCACCAGCCACAATCGTAATTGGGCTGGTAACCTAACTCTGCTTAGCAATACTATATGTGCTTACAGGCTTTATGATTGGGCCCAGTTCCCTACCAGAGAGCTGACTCTTCATTGATACCTCTGAGTTCCCTCACAACAGTCTCATGGCTATGACTAAGAGCAGTCTAGTCGAAACGTTGATAAAAATAATAACTCACCCCATGGCATTGAAGGTTATAAGAAGAAGTCCCCCCGATCCACTAAGCAAAAGTAGAAGTGTCCCGGTAGTGTCATAGGGAGATCTGTCCAAGGAGATTCTAATGGGAAATTAACAAGCATTGAAGGAGAATTATTCAAAAGAGGGCGCTATTAGGTGAAGTTTGTACACCTTTCGTCGTACGGTGGGACAGTATCGCCTGCCACTGCGGCTGATTTTCTACCTTTAAAACAAAGTTAGTGAAGCCCCACTGAAAGGGTTCAAATCTGCAGTATTATGCCTCAGTCCACAAACGGCAAGGAGACAAAACATAAAAAACAACAGTGAATTTTGCATTAAAGTTATAAAACCACCCTGACGTAACGAAAAGGGAAGGTTTGGTTGGTTGTCGCATTAGCTCTAGCAACCGGGGCCGTCGCGCCGCAGCCCCAGCGGAGACCCCGTCTCGTCAAGGCAGCCGAGACAATAGACCGGGAATAATTTGTTCTACATTCAAGGTGATTCATCGCGTCACTCTTTCGCACCAAAAAGACATGACATTTACAAAAAGGTGTGGCCCTGGTAATGTTTTTCGCGTCTTGTTGTCCAATTATCCTTAGTAACAATCGAAGTTGAATGAAACTTCAGTCTTTCTCTTGTGTCTTCACCATTCTCTATTGTCTAATTCAGGGCATACTGCATTGTCCTCTGCCCACGCATCCAACTCAAAATTTCCTTTTCACTTTGAATTTTAATAATTAAATTCAAGGCTACACTCGCATAAACGTAACGTGTTTGTAATACAAAATGGTGAATGAGTTCTTAAGACTGGTGGAGGTCGTTGTTAATGTCAATTTGTCTCAATTTAAACTCTGTTCCATTAAAAGAAACTTGTATTATGATTGTCAATCTGAGTAAACAAAAAATGTGTTGCTTTAAACAAACAAAAGTAGAGGATTTGCAAGAGGCAAGTTAGTAGTGTCTATCTAAAGCTCTCACCAGAGTAAATTCCTTAGCGAAATGTTTTCTTCGAACGTATCTCTGTGAAAATGAATCAGGTATTGACAATTTAAAAAAATGAGTTATATGCATGCTTGAAAGAACACACCAGCAGCAGTTATTTGGTATGATTATGTCTAAGCTTTTGGATATATTGCGTTGCTAAGTTACTCTCATTTGAAATAGTCAGTATATCATTTTTTGTTTTTAAACGAATTACAAGTAATGTGATGTTTAAAACTACCATTTCGCGCAAAAAGGTAGAAAATAGACTATCGTATTATCACAAAATTGTTGCATTCATAGCTTTATTGCCTAAAAATAAGTGTTCTAAAAGGTGTACCATGCAAATAATATTTTCCACATTAAACTGTCCATTACTCTATAACGCATTGGGCGACATCTGACTCATTTTCAGAGTGGGTCACAAATAACATTCACAAAATTCCAAAGAAACGTAGCTTGCAACATTCGAAATAAGCACTATCTAATTTTTTTCCCTTTCAAATTTGATTGGTGGAGAGATATTGTATCACAAGTTTTGAACAAGATTCGTCAAAATATAATAGATGTTAAATTTGCATCTGGGATAAAGAATATTAATTTTGGTTTTTACCCATACACCGATGTGTGTTAGCACTGTATACCTGTGATATCTTTTTACAGGACTCGGGGAAAGTACTGAGTATACAGTGCTAACACACATCGGTGTATGGGTAAAAAACCAAAATTAAGATTCGTCAAGTTGTCCAGTCCCTCCTGTAGCCAGCCGATATTGCGCCCTCTACCGGCAAAAAAGTCTAGCGTGGACAATCATAGCCTGAACATCTGACGTCACACTTCGAGGCTCGTTTACCCTTGCGGATAAAGACAGTATGGTGGCCCTGAAGGGACATCGCATATCGCAAACGTGTGCACATACGTATGCAATGTCGTGAAACAATTCGCAAATATGTGCGCACACGAATGCAATGTCGTGAAACAATTCGCGAATATGTGCGCACACGTATGCAATGTCGTGAAACAATTCGCAAATATGTGCGCACACGTATGCAATGTCGTGAAACAATTCGCGAATATGTGCGCACACGTATGCAATGTCGTGAAACATTTCGCGAATATGTGCGCACACGTCTGCGAATATTATTTGCGATGTCGTGAATTTTATTGCATACCATGTTGCATACCTTTGAATAAAATGTCTAATGATCTGGGGGGTTTCTTTCCAACAGTGAGATAAGCGGTAGTCATTGCAGCAGTAGTCTTTGTTGTGAGGCAAGCGAGGCGTGTGGTCGTCCTTGACCTGGTGCCAAGTTCCTGGGTATACACATGCCTTACAGAGGGAGCCTGCTGTAGCGCCACAGTACTCCCTAGATCGGTAACAAATTATCCACAACTATGACATCATCCTAATGGTATGCAACATGGTATGCAATAAAATTCACGACATTGCAAAACAAATCGCACTCGTGTGCGCACATATTCACGATTTGGTTCACGAAATTGCATACGTGTGCGCACATATTCGCGATTTGTTTCACGACATTGCATACGTGTGCGCACATATTCGCGATTTGTTTCACGACATTGCATACGTGTGCGCACATATTCGCGAATTGTTTCACGACATTGCATACGTGTGCGCACATATTCGCGAATTGTTTCACGACATTGCATACGTGTGCGCACATATTCGCGAATTGTTTCACGATATTGTATACGTGTGCGCATATATTCGCGATTGGTTTCACGACATTGCATACGTGTGCGCACACGTTTGCGTTATGCGATGTCCCTTCAGGGCCACCATAAGACAGGGCCCAGACTAGGTCAATCAAGACTTTTCATGAATGTTCACAGAAGGTGAAAACTAATTTTTGTTGTCGAACATCTTTATATCAATTCTATCTAGCCCTGTTCATTTCTGATGTACATTTAAAATTAATGTAGAAACAACAAACTACTAAACAACGAACCCTTCCTTCAACTTAATGTACTAAACATTTTCCCCGTTGATTTTATTGGAGAGTGGCGCCCTCTTACTGCATAATACGGGACAAATCTTCGTGCTAAAAACGGGCACTTTATTTCTTGCTTCATTTCTCACTTACGTGCTAGCAAATAAATTAATGGGAACAGATAATAATGTTAATTTATACAACCCAAACACTTATGTTACTAAAAGTTGCCACTCGAAAGTTAAGACAAGAGTGCATGGTACAGACCCTTGGCCTACTGCATATGATTAATAAATTGAGGCACGCTGGTGTACAATAATATCAATTGTATAAAGCTGTGTTACAGCGTGGTTTGGCAGCCATGTTTTGGTCAACAGAGGGCGGCACATACTACAAAATGTTATCATGTTTTGAATGAAATATCACCTCGTGCTTATTCGTTGGTTATGATTTGGTTAAACAGCTTTTATTTGGTTTTACCCACACACTGATATGTGTAAAGCATTCAATACTTTCCCGAGTCCTTTGGAAAAAAAATAAACACATGCACATAACTCCGACAGGATTCGAACCCACGACTTTTGCCATTCCAGAGCTTATGTCATACCACTAGACCACTGAACCCTCACCCCATCCTAGTCTGAGACTGACTGCACCTATCGCCATACTCGACCTATAACCTAGCCACGACATTGTTACGGCACTGTTCTTTAACCAATTCTCGGGTTGGTTTATAAATTAAATAGCTGAGAGACGTGAAAAAAACATCCAATCATCAGCTCAGTTAAACTTCACAATTCAACCTAGAAATACATGATGTTTTTCTTACCTTGGTTGTTGTCTAGAACCACAATCGTGGAATCTACAAACGGTGACATCTCCCCTGGGGATCCTCCGGGTATGTCCTCTCGTTCATGCTTCTGCTCGTACCGGATTGGACCGTCCACTTGCGGTGGGGAGAGGAGATCCGCGGGGACCCATCAGCACGTCCGGGCGAGGGCCTCCAATACGCTCTACCACCGTAACATTTACAGGGAATCTGGCATCGGTAAAAGATCTATGCCCCAGCTCAGCCGATACTTGTAGACAAATTCAAGGCTCTCTTTTCATCCCGTTCTATGGTCCGACTTTAGTCAAAATCAACAATTCTATAGATCCTAAAGAACTCACTTCAGTCCGTTCATTTACTGCATGCATAACCATGGAGGAAGGATCCTTCCAACAAAATAGTATTGCGCTGTAGATCAAAACTAAGTCCCGATTTGCGCCCTCTGCTGGTAGAAACGTACCTTGACGGAACACGACTATGTCGGTGTACGCAGTATTAATAGGAATCAGACTGTACCATGTTCATAACATAATATTGTCATTTTACAGCAATGTAAGTCAGCACATTGTTCTCCAGTAAAGTTCATGTATATTGATAGCCTCTTTGCTTCCATACTGCAGTTCTTGAGAGTCATGCATCTCTCACTAAAACTAATCCCGCTCACCACAAAAGGAACATTGTGTACCAAGTCCGTTATGTTCCTATTCTTATCTTAGGCACTCTTTCTCTCTTGCACAGAAGTGCACCCCCCCCCCCAAAGTCATCTAAAGAATTCCTGAGTTTCAAAGAACAGAAGCCACAAAAGGGTGGGGTGGGGGGGGGGGGGGCTACACCGTACCACATAATTGAAACCATGATCAATTGAAAAATTTGCATACCAACCGGTTATACTTCCAATCAGCGCTTTCGTATTTGCCTTGCTGGCCACCCCCTCCCCCTCGAACTCCGTCGTGCCTTTCCATTCTGCAATTTACGGTGTGAATCTGACTGCATACCAATCGACATATACATCCCGATCCGTACAATGTCTAGATCGGACAACTATAGTCTTGATTAATATATGGGTTACTTTAGCTTGTTTTGCTGGGACGTAAAATAATTTAAAGACGCTATTTCAACAATGGTCATTTTCCGCACTTATTTACAGTTGCATCAACAAGAAAATGCTTACCTGAAATGACACCACCTAGGGCATAAGTTCTTACTATTGTCCGTGTGGCTGGAGAGTCTGTTCCCACAACTAGGACAACTCACTGGGCCCTAATGGTTTATTTTGTCAGCTATCGATAAGTAGGGACAGGCTAGCAGGGCAAGGCACAATGAAAACAGATAGACAAAACTCTCATTAACTGCCCTTAATTGGCGCTTTAATAAAAATGAAGCCAAATGGAAGTCTCAAAAGATACAAATTTTAAGAAAAAACATAGCCCCCCCCCTTGCACATCACATTACGCAGAAGAAAGGCCCGATTTACATAGTATATGGCCTTTTTAGTTCATCGAGTTCATAATAATCATATACGTAGTATTTGTATTAAAGAGACTGGCTGTTGCCATATCCCCTTATAGGAGTTTGCTGATTTCCATTGACGGGAAGACCATGATCGAAAAACACACACCTCAACAAACAAACAAACAAACAAACAAACAAACAAACAAACAAACAAACAAACAAACAAACAAACAAACAAACAAACAAACAAACAAACAAACAAACAAACAAACAAACAAACAAACAAACAAACAAACAAACAAACAATCCGTAAAGATGACCGCTTTACACTTCAATGTGACGTCATCTTGGCTTTACATATCTCCCACCTAGGAACGGATCGAATCTCTGCCAAACACTTTGGAATTAACATTACGTTGAAACGTAACGAACTCTCATGTCATCTTTTAGAACATCGCAATCCCACTCGCCCCTCCCAGTGATCATATCGGCACCGATCCTCCCCATTTCTTCGGCCATCATCGCTCCGTAGCTGTTTCCACCAACCAGCACGCCGACACTGGACGAAACCATTCCGCAATAGGGGAGATGAGTGGCTGTGTCCAAGTCCGCACATGTGTAATATATCTCTGACAGCGGCTTGACACCTGTTTTGTTTTACAAAGAGGCAAATATGAAACATACTTTTAGTTCTACTTAAATGAGTCAGATAAGTAGTAAATAAACGCATTCAGCTAACTGGCATTCAAAAAATAAACGTCAGAAATAAAAGCAACCGAGTTTATAAGAAAAAGGGAAGTTTTACATGAACACTCTGATTTCAATAATATTACAGGCTAGAACAAACGGACAATAATTATTTACTTGGTGGTGCCTGTCAGTTCAGAAGCTTTAATTACAGCTTGTTACTGTCGAATTTGTTTCATGGGTGTGCCTTGGGTTAAATTTGGTTGTGATTACTTACCTTTGATAATACTGTGAAATAATGTCTTGAGTTTGTCTACAACCTCCATATCAGCTGGCTCGGTATACCATCGTCTCACTTCCTCCAATGAAGACAGCGTTTCCTCTAAGTAACCACCGTGGCCTATTTTCACGTAAATTTTACCTGCATTCAAAGAACGAACCGTGCTTTGTTATTATGAAAACTGGTCACTTTATAAAATGCCACGAATGAACAACCCTTTACTTTGTACAGATATAGACCTTTATCGTGCTACCACAATCTTGGTCATGTTCCCTGTATCTAATGACAGTAATCTAATGACAGTAATATATGGTTATGTTCAAGTATAAGAAGGAACCAAACTATTTCTCCTTCCAGCCTTGGTTTGGTCAGATCAATTTGAATTTGAGAAAATCAAGATGGCCGCACCATGATAAAGGTCTATATAGTTGGTCTACTCCTTCGAAAGCATTGAACTGATTGAAGGGTTGTGTGTGGTAGAACTACCTGCACGAGAACTGTAGGTGTATTGTTTTGACACATTCACCACATCAAAGTGCCCCTGGAAAGATGGGCGTTTCAGGCCCCAATGCCCTTTTCACAGTCAGGCACACAAAGTACCTCTTTTCCAGTAACATGCGACAATAAAGCAACACAATGGCCTCTGACAAACACACATAAAAAGGGAAACAAATAAGTGGTTGTAGGCCCACTGTTTCATTTTGTTGCCACACCCAAAGACATGTTTGCCCATTCCCATGCAGAATTAACATCTTTACAGTAACTTCAATCAATCAATCAATCAATCAATCATACTTTCACACTTAGTTTTCTTGAAACACAATGTTTAGCACACCGCATTCAGTCACTTTTTTTAAAGTCCTTCTTCCAGGCACACGAAGACATGATATAATTTATTGGGCCACTCAGTGCATTTATCATTTCATTCGATGGTCACGAGTGTTTAATTTTTTTTTTTATAAAACAGTTCCGTTGGATGAACTTACCGTCTGGGTACTTGATCGGCGGAAGGATATAACACTCTCTCGGTGACGGCTCTTGAAAGTCTGACGTCACAGACGGCATATCCCGAAGCCTCTCCGCACAATCGTCATCAATTTCAAACCTAACAGCAATGTCAGTAGTGACCATTGCATCTAATTTGCATCCCTCGGGCAGGAGATCTTTAAAATGTGTGAAGGCACCCGTGCACAGTAGTACGCGCTTCGCTCTCAGTTTCTTCCCACCCTCGGTCTCAACGAGCACGTGGTCATCTCCAGTCAAGCCATTGGTTACTCGGTTGACCACGTCAGTGATGACGTCACAGCCCTGTCGACGGGCAACCAATGTCTGCGCCTTGACGTAGTCACGTGCTATGAGGTATCCTGCGTTCGTTTGGGCGAGTATCCCGTTCAGACTGTCTGCACTGATGTCAATGTACGGGTAGAGTTGCTGTATGGCTGAGGCTGAATGTTGAACACCGCCCTCTGGGATCGAGTCAAATTCATCTATGCAGTCGCCAAATTGGATGAAACCAACTTCCTTGTAAAATTGCATTCCTGTAATGATAAGATAAAGCACAGATTGTCAAAATTTTAGGGCAATTTTAACATATTTAATTTATTTTAAACAATGGCGGTGTGCATGTCTGCGAACACTGTTTCATGAATTATCAACATAAATGATGTATGGGCCATCGTATACATTGTTAAAATTGGCTTCTTTTAGACATGGAACAAAAACAGGATCGCCTTTAACTTATCTCTCCAAAAAGGCATGTACATAAATAATTCTACCTAAACAAGCTGGTACAAACACCATTAAATACAATGTTTTTATAGAAATTGTCCACCAAAATACCCTTGTTAGCACAAGGCCTATTAAAATAGTGACCCTTGCACAACTTGCAGCGCACTTACACGCGCCATTTTAGGAGTCAACATGTACACAAAGGAATCGAAGACTTTGGAACGCTAGGTGGCAGCAGACTTCCAGGTAAATTTCCACCTATTAACGTAGTTTTCTGAACATGTGCCACTGATTGATCAGTTGCATGTGTATAACACTGAGAACAGCGGAATTATTTGGTTTTCCACATAGCGTGCAAACAATAGAGAGGTTTTGCTGCACGTTTACGCGAGCAAATTCGTGAACAAAATGGTGTTGTTTCTGGGTGACGTCGCCATTTTGGGGCTTATTGCATGCCCATGTATGACGTCTGTGCGCACGTACGTACCTGACGTGAAAAATGGTAACTCCTTGAACGCTAAAGAGATTTTAACGACACAATTTTCTGACGTTCTCACGTGTTTGCTCGTGTAACGTGCAGCTGCCTTTTCCCTATTGACTCCTAAAATGGTTGGAATGGTGGACGTGCATTGTGCAATGCGAGGGATTTCACGTCTTAAAAACAGAAGCAAATTGATGATTTTTTTTCAAGTCAGATGATTTTGACTTCATTCTTTTACCGGATTGTTTCTCTAGCTCTGGAAACCTTGCTATTGCTCGTTCACTCAATACACTCCTGATACGTCCCACGTGACCAGCGTCATGAAACTTGGTGTAGATGCGACCCGCGTCATAATGAGCACCGAAGATTTCACGTGTGGGAAACTCCTGAAAAAATGAAGACTGTTTGATTATAGGTGAACATAACTAGAATAAGGGACATGATGCACCCTGCTGTGGCAGAAATTTGTGTGTAATGGTTCTTGTTTGTCATGTTTCCCCATTGTGTGATAATCTTTTTAGATAAACCAGGTGACTCTCATTTTGCCCACGTAGTTCTGAACCATTGATTATACTGCACGGCGGGTCAAATTTGACCCGGATAGCCGGGTCCCCTGGGACCTGACCCATTCAGGGTCAGGTTCCATTGACCGAAAAATTGAGATTAGGGTCAGGTTCCATTGAGCGAAAAATTGGGATTTGACCCCGATGCAAAACTAACATATACAATATCGTTGCGGTACTGTCAACAACTGCCTCTAGCCACCGGGCTAATTCGGTGGTATAAGGTAAGACATCTGCTCTAGTTTAAACGCAAAGGTCGTGGGTTTGAATCCCACCAGAATGATTTGCATTTGTTTTTGTTTTTTGTTCACCATAACTCCCCTTAGTACTGAGTATACAGTGCTTATAACACATTATATGGCTAAGAAAAATAAGGTTGTAGTAGCCGGTCGATATACAAATTGCATGGATAGTCATGTTAGGACGAGTAACTGGTCCTAACTCGAGATAAGACTATAGTCCATAACTCTTTGTGAAATCCACCCAAGATTTGTTTCAAATATCGATCAATTTGCATTGTTTGCTTTTGTTGGCAGTTTATTTAGGGACCCCACCATGAAACTAGTCCCCGCATGTAGGCCTACCTGTAGACTTGTGGCCAAGGCGTTATTGTTTGTCGCGGAGAGAGTCAGAACGCGGAAATTACAAATAACGACTTGTCCGTAAGTCTATCCTACCTGTGATGAGGGCTCATCGGGTCCAACCAAGCACACAGTCAAACCCTTGTGTCCTGAGACATAGCGAGCCGCTGTGGAGCCCCACATACCAGCACCGACGATGCACACATCATACACCATTGCCATTGCTTATTAATACTATTCTGATCCAACCCAATCGCCACAAAATGGCGGCCAACGCCGTCTCTCTGAAAAAAATGTCTTTCAGTTCACAGGCTCCATGTTGCTAAAAACCACCACCACAAGATTCTACCCGGATGTGTAGTCCTGTACTTAACCTCTTACACAATGCACTAAACCACGAGGGACGAAACAATGTGATAAGAATGTGCACTTTGTACGTACACACAGAGTCGAATTATAAGACTATACACTGATTGTTTAATACACTGTATTTGTTATTAGTGGTGCATTTCGTACAGTTCAGCCATCAGCACTGGTGAAGCTGCAAAGTGATCAACAAACTGTGAGGTAATTGGTGATTCATATCCACGTATTACCCCCAGTGCATTATTTCTTTGACCATGCGGGAAGGCGCATGGTTGACTCGGTGATTGTTCCTTGACATTGTGTTACGCCAGAATTCTTTGTAAGGCTGGAATTCTAGGGTTTCGTTTGACCTTGCCCTTTTTTAATCACAGAACCGCTTGACCATTGAAGGGGGGGGGGGGGGGGAACACATATAGAATCTTAAAAATTTCTTTATGAGTACACTGCCTGACGACTGGGAGTAGGCTATGTAAGGTGTCAAACCGAGGGACTTAAGCAGAAATAAACAATACAGAGCAGTTTGTCGTAATAAATCAATTAAATTCCTTTATTTTACTCTGATATCAATTGATTTAATAACTTAAGAACAAGTCGAGTAATCTATAAAAAAAAATTATCAATATTGTCAATAAATACCATGAATAAGTTAAGTGCGATACGTCCATTTTTGTTTAATCTCCCCAAAGGCACATACAAATTTAATTTCCCCTTAAAGGGAAGGTAGGCTGCACGCTTGGTATTCACTCAAAGCTTATATTAACTTCAAAACATACTTGGTAACGAGCATTGGAGAGCTGTTGATAGTATAAAACAGTGTGAGAAACGGCTCCCTCTGAAGTAACATAGCTTTTGAGAAAGAGGTTATTTCTCAAACTCGTCCAGCAAGGATGTTTTTCTCTCATCATTTTCTCGCAACTTCGATGATCAATTTAGCACAAATTTTCACAGGGTTGTTATTTTATGCTTATGTTGGGATACACCAAGTGAGAAGACTGGTGTTTGACAATTACCAAACGTGTACCTTCCCTTTAACTCGCACCGGCTCACCTCCTTGCTAACCCGTGAAATTATGCTCGACGTATATTAAGCTGACTTTAAGCTAACGGTAAGCAGAGCCATGAAGTTAGGCCCTGGGCCCAGTTTAATAATGAAGCTCTTAAGAAGAAAAAACTGCTGCACAAATTTCTTTTATAATCAAAACAATAGTTGGGCACCAGTCACAGCAATGTTAAATGTTATTTTGGTTGGTAAGCTTTTTCTGTGCAAATCTTCTCTTTGTTTAGCAAGTTTTTGTGCCTACAAGTTTTATGAAATTGGGCCCCGATTCCAAAGAAACCTCAACCTCAACGACTACAGAACGTAAAGTAAACAACTCAGTTATCATAAAAAAGAGTGCTCATTTTAAGTAATTCATTTAAAGATTAACATAAGAACCATGCACTACAATAAGAACACATGCAACCAGACGCTTGGCTCCAAATCGATAAAACAGACTATAACAGTAAGAATGCATTTTCCCAAAATCTTCAAAATTAAGAATTCCTTTTCCAATACAAATTGGCAAATATGCCTGTATTATGTTGATTATTCTTACGTGACTGAATGCTGTCATGAAATTTGGTGCATTATGTTAAGTACACAAAACTTCGGTGGTAATAGACCGTAAAAGTCTGGCACGTGTTCGAACCAAACATCGCACTTCAGCGGGTTAAAACGTTCGAAGACAGGTGAGACTTGCACAAGTCTACTCATATACTCTTTTTAATCTTTGCTGAAACAACATTGATAAGGCTAAAGCAGACGTTTCCTCTAAACAAAAGATTTGGATGTAGTCTGTAAATAATAATATTAAACTGTCAACTAAAGAAACTCTGACTTCATGTCTTCAGTTTGAGCGCTCAGCTTGTAAATACGTCATGCAAACAGCTGTTGGTTCAAAATGTCTGTTGATTACAAATTTCAGGTTTTAGAAGGAAGAAAACAAAAATCAACATTTCGGCAAACTTTGGCAATGTCAATGAGTCTTTATAACTGGCAAACCTGAATTGGAACGCCTTTGACACTAAACAATATCGGTTCACTTCAAACGGATTCCTGTAGTTGGCAAGGGTATATTGTAGTAGGCCTACAATGGGTAAATATGCTGTTAAGAACGATTAATATGTTTTTTTGCAGAGTTCGATTACTATTTCTGTTGAGCAAGTATAAACTGCGACAAGAAGAAAATGGTTAAACAACTCACGGAGAAGTAGGTCCTGGATAATTACATTGCATATAAAGTGAATATAACAAGTTATAAAGATAATTGTTTCTAAATGCTAAATGAACTTCTTTACTTTCTGTGATGTAATAAGAGGCACATAATCTACCGTCCCGCGGCTACATATTGCGGCTCCTTCTTTTCCCACATTCGTATCAATACTAGTCTTGGCTCAAGACGTCAGTGATCGATAGTGGATAGTTTACTACGCTCAGTTATGATAAACCATGTATTAACCAACTTGACTGACGACTGTACCAGTCAAGTTGGTTAAATCATATCGTAAGAGGGCGCCCTGTAGCGATTTACATCTGAGCGTAGTGCACTACGTCTTGGGCCAAGACTGTATCAATACACTGGAACCAGATATCATTTTGTTATAATTCTGTACACTTTTATAAACGTTGATAAGATGATTTTTACAACTGTCATTAATAAACATACCAAATTCGTGCATAGTTGTATACTTAAGAATACGATTAATAATAGATAATATTATGGAATATTAATATATAAATGTTTTTACTTTATACTTTTCATAGAAGTATTTACCATTGAAAATGAGTTTTCAATTTTAATTTGTTTCATCTCCATAGATAACCAGACCATTGTCTTCACTCTTCGATGACACCCGATAAAATCTATAATTTTTTTTTATTTTGTTGAAATATTAACAATTACTTAGAGATGTATAAAGACACAAGCAATGACGCTGGTATAGCAATTATTAAAGCATGATGCATGATCTTAAAGACAGTGGACGCTACTGGTAATTGTCAAAGACTAGTCTTCACAGTTGGTGTATCTCAACATATGCATAAAATAACAAACCTGTGAAAATTTGAGCTCAATCGGTCGTCGAAGTTGCGAGATATTAATGAAAGAAAAACACACCCTTGTCGCCCATGGTTACACGAAGTTGTGTGCTTTCGGATGCTTTATTTCAAGACCTCAAATTCTAAATCTGAGGTCTCGAAATCAAATTCGTGGAAAATTACTTCTCTCTCGAAAACTATGTAACTTCAGAGGGAGCCGTTTCTCACAATGTTTTATATTATTAACCTCTCCCCATTACTCTTCACCAAGTAAGATTTTATGCTAGTAATTATTTTGAGTAATTACCAATAGTGTCCACTGCCTTTAATGCTAACAGTCGCTGTTTGAGCAATCTAGCACTGTCCACTTAAATGCTTGCAACCGATTTATGAAAGAGTCGGTTTATTCCGATCCTCTAGTTTCAATAAAAGAAAGAAAAAATAAAAAATTACAAAAAATCAGGAAAACACAATAATCTTAATTATAAAACTGCTTATGGTTGACTTAATTTTGTGCGCATTAGGTACGATTGCCTAAATCGAAATGCAGAGTGAGCTTTCAGATTAATTACCTTTATATCGGTCATAAAACAAATCATGCATTTCAGTTCATAGGTCTGGATGGATATTTACTATGATTTAATATATAAACTAATTTCAACATTTTCATTGTTACATTTGATCGATTTTTTAATGTTCCATCGAACATTTTCCCCTCATTAACAGTTAGACAAATAAATAGGAAAGATGTAACATTGGTTCATTAAGTTTGTCCACCATCTTTAAGAGACATTGCACAATAGCTATGGTATTAGCTCACTTGCATATGCACGTGGTCCCAAAGTACGTGGGACTGGTCCCAAAATGTTCGAAAATGCGCGAGACTAAAAGTGCAAGCCCCTGAAATGTAACCTTTAATTTGGCGAACTATTGTTGTTTAACTCATCACTCAGCATCCGTTTAGTTTGTTCGTCATACAATTTAAATCGTGTTTTCAGGAATGGCGCCAACATAACCTGTTTTATACGAGCTCCCGAAAGTTTGAGGTCACAGTGATTCAGTTAAAGGTTCAAAGTCATAAAAGAGTCGGTTTGCTTTCACTTGTAGAGCCCGTTCTAACATTATGAAAATGATTTTAGAACAATTATTTGTACAGAAGAAAAACCCCAAAAGACTGTAAAAGACACATAAGATTTATCGTTAACTAATTGGCTTGCAATGATAGGTTTATGTTTACTGCATGTGCAATATCAATTCTCGATATCGAGAATTACGGATTTATGTTAAACACATGTCATGACACGGAGAAACGTGCGGAAACAAGGGTGGGTTTTCCCGTTATTTTCTCCCGACTCCGATGACCAGTTGAGTCTAAATTTTCACAGGTTTGTTATTTTATATATAAGTTGTGATACACGAAGTGTGGGCCTTGGACAATACTGTTTACCGAAAGGGTCCACTGGCTTTAAACAGCGCATTTCTATGGTTGTGCACATGGATGTGTATCAGAAGAAATGTGGGCAAACCCATATCAGACGTTTTCTCCTCACGTAGGGCTGCCCTAACCCAAGTTTCTAGTCCACCCATATTGAAGCAAACTTGCAAGCAATTCTTGTATTAAAAGCAGATGATGGCCCAGCAGTTTTTCATTGCAAACTAACACACAAACTGCCTTGACCTGTTGGGAAATAGTGTTTTGGTCACCCAAATTTCCTGGGGGAAAAAACAATGATTTGCTAGAAGTGAAATGTCTTTATATGCAAGTTTGCCAGTGCAACTGCTATAGGGAAGGTCCGGTCACCATACAATCTCACGTCCAAAAGTACCAAACTTTCCTTACCATCCGGATTGTGCCCATTACTTGTAACATTTGATTCTCTGGTGACTTTGGAAATCAAGAAAGTCTTGTTAAAAATTTTAATTGTTAATTGTGCATATTAAGGTAATATTTCTTATATGTGGATTATCAAACGTTTTATAAACATCTGACAATCACTCCAATAAACATCTTCAATGTATATAAATCTTATGAATGTACAAGGAGAAGGACAAGTATAAAAGGCACTGACAATACGAAGTTAAACCATGCTTAAAATGTTCACGTCGTAAGTTATTTTTTACCAACAACAGAAACAAAAACCTCTTGCAGAAATTATGTTTTGAAACAAAGATTGTATTTTTTTAAATGATATAGATAATTAAATGAGTCTATAGGTTCTGCTAATTTTTCCGAAACTTTGCCACACAGTTTCCCCGACGAGTAAGAACTATTTCCTGCAGTAACTCACGATAAAATGTAATTTTACTATGCACTGTTTTAAACAGTTCTTTAACACAAAATTAGGCAACATTATTTTGTTACGGGCTGCAACACGCAGCGACGTCATTCCCGCCACTATGGCGTGCTTTCAAATGCTTGACCCAAGATTGACGGGTGGAGGTGGTCTGTTGGCATACTTGACACGAGAGGGCGTCCCAGTCAGTTCCTCTGACATCTTACGGAAGTTTCTGTACACAATACAGTTTATTACTCCTGCTACAAGGCATAGGCCGAATGCAAGCCAGGCGACAATAAATGACCAACCATGATGCCACCCACCCCCGGATGACTCGTTATTGTTATTTTTGGATGTATGAATACTCAGCATCATAGAGTGTCCAACCAACATGAACATTCCTGTCAAAAAAAAAATATATATATGAATTAAATTTAAATTTAAAAACCAAAACTTTCAACAACAGCAACAACAACAATGACAACAACAGCGATAGCGACAACAACAACGGCATCGACAAAACAACAAAAACAGCGACAGCGACAACTCAACCGACAACGACAACAACGGCGACAGCGACAACGACAACGGCATCAACAACTATGCCAATGACAGCGACAACGTCAACGACGACAACAACAACAACAACAGCAACAACAACAACAAAAACAACAACGGTAGAGGCAGAAAGAGGAATAAAACAACAGTATTAACAATGGAAGCATCAGCAACCACATCATCGTTAACTGCAACATCAGAAGAAGAAGAAGAAGAACATGAGCAGCATCAGCAGCAACAGGAGCAGCAGCAACAACAACAACATCAGCAGCCGCGGCAACACCAATAGCCACATCACCGTCAACAGTAACACCAACAACAGCAACGGCAAAATCAACATCAACGAAAACTATTCCAGTGCAAATATTGACGACGAAGTTGTTCTACCATTGAGCAGTACTGCTCTTAAATAATGAGAAGTTACCCACCTGAAAAGAACATTGTAAATGCAGCAACGAGTACTGCTAGAGGTTGCTGCTTGAAGATAGCTATACCAGCAACGCAACATCCCGCTAGAGTTGCAGCAACTCCAATCAGCTCAAACGCCAGCATCGACTGGAAATATACTAGAGAAAATACAGATAAAGACACACAAAACAAATTAATCACAAATTAATAACATTATGGTATTGACTTGTGTCGCAGAACAGATTGATGGCAAGTGTTACACTTCACATTCGATGTTCACAATGTTCGCTGCCCGAAACACTCAGGGTTTTGTTAATTGGTATGGGAACATTTGTTTGTGAGGACAACCTTTATCTTCAACATATTGTGCAATCCCCTCTTTCACATGTTCCTTTTAGGTTCATGATTTTAATTAGTAATATTTTACTTGATATGTGGGAATTAACGATGGATTTAAATATTGATAGTAAAAATGATGTGTGAAAGTTTAGCTACACGTATTACCTGAACGTCAATGTGAGAGTAGGACATAATTATTTTTCGCGGACGTCATGTGAAAAATTGCCTAGCTTATCAAACTTACCATTGTCAATGTTAATATCCCTGTGCGCGAGCTAGAATTGGCAAACAGTGATGACGTCATCAACGAACATGTAGCTAAACCTTTTTACAAACACTGCAAAAACTGGGCTGTTAAAATTGACACCATATGTATTGTGAAACATATACTGAAAAAGAGTCAAAATTTACATCATTAGTGACAAAATAACACTTTGCCAACACAATTACATTGGTGTTATTTCAACACCCTGTGGTGTTAATTTGGATTCCAACTTTAGTTGTCTATATTAATGTGACTATACCCACGGTGTCAATTGTAACACATCGGTTCTTGCAGTGTATAATTGTATATGCCGAGTCTTCATTTTTTTATTTTTTTTTATGGTGGTCCTATTTGTTCCCAAAGGACTTTTCCTGGCCCATATGGACCTATTGAACTGTAAGCTCATAGTTCAACAAACATATCTGCCGATCACACCTGCGTGTGGTGCGAATTAAACATTAACAATGCTGTGTAAGAATGCTTGGAAACAATGATTTGATGAAAGAACAATAAATTAGCATAAAATGCAGCAAAAGGGTGCATGATTGTAGGTTGAAGTATGAAGAGTGAACAAGAGAGACAATTAGTTTCTCCAAAGAAATTAGAAAAAATTCCGAGACATAATTCATGTATTCTTTGGTGTTCTAGATTGTCGTGAAGTAACAATGCCAAATGGTATTCACAGACAGCTATTAGATGTGTTTAAGGCACTGGACTCTGTAGGTGATAACTCCAAATAATTTTTAGCATAAAAAAAACAATTGTTAACGAGTAACGGAGAGCTGTTTATAGTGTAACAAACATTGTGAGAAACGGCTCTCTCATAGTTTTTTAAGTAAGAGGTATTTTCTCACTCAAATAATAAAATACTTCAGGCCTGAAACCTTTTGTCTGTAGGCACAGAAACTTGTGCAACAAATGGTGTTTTTCTTGTATTATTCTCTTGCAACTTCGATGACCAATTTAGTCCAAATTTTCCGAGGTTAGTTATTCTATGCATAGTTTGGGATACACCAAGTGAGAATAGTGGTCTTTGGTAATTGCCAAAATGTGTCCGTGCCGGTAAGAATTGGATACAAACAAATTGTCCCTCTCTGTGCTAAGATTTACCAAAGAAACCCGTGCACAATTTTACTTCACATATACACCACTTTGATACCAACTTACCAACTTAACGATTTAAATCTGAAAAATTATTGCCGACTTCATCCAGGGATACGGGAGCCCCCAAAATACACACATAAGTTAAAAATGCCCGCTCTCATTACGTTTAAAACTTAAATGTTTGTGGACGTTTCTTTAAATGCGGCCGTTGTTTCAATTAACGTCAATTCAACTCCGAACGGCTGTTTGCCGGGTTATTTACAGAAGAGATTCAAACAAATAATTGGCGATAAGAATGAAGGAAGATTTTAAATGACTGCTTGTTGTAAAATTAGCTAATTATGTCACCCTAGATGGTAACAAGCATACAACTACCTGTAGGTCAACAATGTCACTGTGGTCACATAAATTAAAAAACTGTTTGCGATGATATCAGCTGCTGCTTATTTGTTTGTTTGCTTTATACAGCAGTACTACAAAAAGCAAGACCAGAGAGAGAGAAAAGAGGCAACAATAAAGCTAAGCAAAGAATATTAAGCTGCTTAGAAAATTGCTTAGAATGTAAGCATGGACACCCAAGCATGATATGGCAACACTGCAAATCAGCAAAGCTGAGGTAAAAAATGGCCTGATTTGAAAGTAGTTCTACATAGCACAAACCAAGTTATTTTCGATACCTCAAATCTAACCCCTAACAAACTATCATCAAAATGTTTTAAATGCCGAGTTTTTTTTATCAATGGTCATCTTCCTACTTTCTGCTTTTATATTTCTTCTTCTAATACACATCTCGCACTTAAAAACCATTGCATTTGGGAGACCTTTTTATGGCCATGTGATTGGCAACTGTCTATTAAAAAAAACAAGTAATACAACTTTCAATTTCGCTATTTCCTGATTTGCAAACTTATACATTGTGTCTACTTATATTCCAATGAGTTCGCGCTTGGGATTTTGAAATTGCTAATTGCCTCAAATTCAATTCTATATATATGTCAGGTCTGTGTGCCCTCCACTCTTATCTCCAGGAATAGACTATTCTGAATAATAATAGTAATAACAAAATACAGTATAGGCCTACTAATCAGTTTCTTGACTTGTAGCTCTTTATCTGCCCCAGCGGGCATCAAGCGCTCATTATTTTTACAATATCAAGAGCTATTTTTGAATAATGAGACCCGTGGGACGTCTTCACTTTTAAAAAGATTCTGTTGTTCAATTCTTTAGATTGTAAAAACATAAACGAGGAAGGGAAATAACCAATTCAGTTTTGTGATGCACTCATTTTTCAATCGATAGAGTCCTCATGTCAGTAGGGGAAAATTACAAATCTCTAACCGCACATTAAAATGGTATAATTTGACTTTAACTTGCCATTATGTTCGATAACCTTCTAGTGCAAAAAAATTGTCAACATTCAAAACATTTGATGTCATTATTTTGGGGAAAATTGGTCTATATTAAGACATCGTGACGTCATTGGACGTCACAACAACAAGGGATGAATCAAAAACATCCCCGTACAAAATTGTAGAGCCCGAACTTTACTCACATGTCATCAAACTATGATGGTAATTTATTTTTATTTATTTATTTATTTTAAATCATTAGCATACACAGTGATTACAAGTTGGACAGGGGCTGTCAAGGTTTCACTAGAGTATAAAAACTGTCGTTGTCGGTTTTAAGGACCTCTCTTGTGTACATTTTACCTTGTATATAAATATTGCTGTGCATATTTTTTTTACTCCATGCAAGAAACATATTTTTATACCTGATATTCTTAATTGATATTGTTATCTGTCTGTGTATTGTTATACAATTTTTTAGTGTTTTTAATTTTGTCTGTACTGTTAACTCAAGGCCAGTTTTAATTTCCCCAGTGTGGGATAATAAAGTTCTTATCTTATCTTATCTTATCTTATCTTATCTTATCTTATCTTATCTTATCTTATCTTATCTTATCTTATCTTATCTAGAAATGTGTAAAACCAGACCCCTGCCAAATATAAAAACACTTTTAACGCGAGGCTTGTAATTTCCCCCACTGACGTGAGGACTCTATTGAGAACATCACAAAAAAGAAAGTTATGATTTCTGCAGATGACATCGACGCACATGCTATTCATAGTCGTTTGACAATTGTTCTTCCCGTTACCAAAAACGCATTTATAATTGTAGGCTACTGCATTCTTCTTCTTGTTTTTTACAATATTTTTTCCAACCAGATTGTTCAATGATTTATCAGTATGTGTGAGCGTGTTTTTTTGTTTTTTTCAGTTTGAGTGCACCCCCCCCCCCGCTTCGCTTTCGAAACCATTCCGGGAATGATAACTAAGGTTGCAAACAATGGTATCACAAAGAAGAGTTCTCACGTGGTCGACAAGTTTGTGTGTGTTAGTTTTTTGTTTGTTAGTCCTTTTTTCTCATTAAAAACATTGTTATTTTGGGATGGGGTATGAAGGGAATGTTGTTAAAATCATTAGTGTATTTGTTTAAGGTTAATAAAATAATAACAAAATGTTAACAAAGATGGCAGGTTAATAAACAAATCAACAAAATATTGAATGGAATTAATCCAAATGGTTTACCAAAAGGAATGTTAATTTGCAGATAAAAAAATATTAATAAGGCCTAGGTCTAAAGCCAATAGTAGAACACAAAAATACGTCAAGGACTAAAAGTCTAAACATGAATACGGACAGACGGACGAAACACTTAAACCAATTTAATATTCAAGTTAAAAAATAAAACCTCTTCCAAAATTGTGTTTTGCTTCTTCTTTCTGATTAGTGTCATGGGTGTCACTTGTGCATCGAGTTTTAAATGTTGGCATTCCTTGCCAGTGCACATGTGCAATGAACACATAAAAATTGCGGAAAGATTAAGAAAAAAATACAAGAAAACTGCCACAGAATGAGTGTTAATTCATCATGTTATGAGAAATAGATTTGCGTGAGTGAATAAAAAGAAGTTGAAAAAAAAAAAAAAAAAGCAACAAAAACACTAACCTTCTGATGTCTCTATAACCTTTGTTAGAGTATACTCGGTTGGTTTTGTCCTGTTCGATATTGCCCCAACCAAAGGAGCTGTCGGCAGTCAATAAGTAATCAAGCAGTTTGGATATACGATTATTAATCTTTTAAAGACTCGCCTTTACTTCCTAATGAACTACGATCTTCACTGCCTTAAAAGGCAATAATTACACACGATCCCTTTGGTGATGCATGTGATGCTGCCATCAACGTCCAAACTTTGTCAGTCTTTGAACACATTTTTTTAAGCAGTCGTTAATAAGTAAAGATCACCACGTGCAATCACATTGTAGTTAAATGTGCAACTCCTCATTAACAGCGTTGGAAACTCCATATGTCTGTCTCATTTTCGTTAAATAATCTTGCACATTGATTTGTGTTATACGAACAGACCAAAGACACATGTTCCAAGCATTGTTAATAAAAACGTCGTACTAAAAACTTCCTTATGAAGTCTTCCTCCATTTTTCTATGCTCCATTGACGTTTAGTGAAAAGCTTAGCGATAACCTGCTGCTGTTTACTGATACAATCAGATTCCATTTCATTAATAAGTTACTTAAGTGCAATGTTTGAGTTTGTAGTGTGTGTGTTTCTTAAGATTCTAAGACTCATGTAGAAAGCTCTTAAGTGAATTTTGATTTGTCAGCCAATTGGGTTTACAACACAATGCAACCAACCATCATCGATTTGAAACACTAAACATGCATTATTTTCCTTCATGCATGACGTATGTGCTGCTTTCAAAACAAAATGGCGCTCGGAAAAATTAAATCGTGGTTGTCTAGTTTTGAGATCATCCTCATCCCCAAGGCTGTTGACCAACAAGGTTCCCTACCCTGGAACTCTGAAAGCGGCGTACCCATTAACGTTGTAGCGGGTGGGAGTCTTGGGCGGGGTCGTGAAAAGTGTAGTAATAAGGAAAGAGGTGATGGAGGGGGTACTTACACAACTCCTTGGCGTTTTTCATGGTGGATAGATTCATGATGATATTTAAACACTCCCAATCTGTAAACGAAATTTAATAAAAAAGTCAGAGAAAATATTCAATCGTTCCCAAACAGGTAAATAGGTGATCCTATACTGCTAGTTTATGAAGAGAGCAGAAAAACCAACAATACGTAAATACACAACATTTATATGTTTGCATCCCTTTGGTGTGTGGAAACTTCTGTTGGGCTTTATTTTGTTCGTTCCATACCCTGTTAAAACATCTTCTCAAATATTTGGAACACAAAGGTCCTCTTTATATGTGTTCCTCTTTATCTTTGACCAACAAAGTCTTGTATGGGAACCTACCCAAGCTCTCAGCAAAAATCAGACAGAGAAGGATGTGTTTTGCTGCCCACTGCATACATGAGCAAAGATGAACCAGTGTCAAATATTGTTCTGTTGACCCCTAAGAATGGGAGGAGGAAATCTGGTAGACCGGTGTCGCGTGCAATAATGTCCTCTATGCAATACTATCCGGAGGACATTATTGCATATGCAATAACGTCCGCCGGACGGTTTTGCATAATGCAATCGTGTCCGCCCGGACGCTGCTGCATAATGCAATTGTGTCCGGCCGGACACATTTGCATATGCAGTTGTGTCCGCCCCCGTGCAAAACCGCCCTCGCATTAAATTAAACGCCCTTGGTCGACGGAACACGTTCGCCGTTTTTGTACAAGCTAAGTGCATGTCATGAATTACATGGGAAATGTTCGGCTGTTGGGTATTCGCTGCAATCATAAACTACGTGAATATTCATGCTGCATATTATACTACGTAGGTTCAGTGCATGCACGCTCGCTTACGCGCGCACTTTACATGTACAGTCATGCACATGTCCATCGGACGGTTTTTGCATAGCCCCGGACACGATTGCATATGCAAAAATGTCCGGAGCAAACAGTATACATTAAATATAAATTGTCTATTTGTCTCAACGAGCAACGGGCCAGTACCACACAATTCCTATCTCGAGCTAAACCTACGTCCCAAGTTTTTCATTTGAAAAAAAAAAGAAAACAAGTCAAGATTCGTGTTCTAGTTTACACGGCACATCCATCTCTTTTTATTCTTGTTCATATCTTTCCGTTATCTTGCACAAAAAGCATGTATTATTTACACTACGGGAAAGGACTAGGGTGCCTCTAATGGCTTTACGCGTTGCCATCAGTTCCCTCTATTACAATGCATTTATATATGGAAACTTAGATGGAAACCGGCATATTATAACACACTCGGCTAGGCCTGTACACGACCCCATGGCAAGGGAGCGTGGCTAATGTGCGGGAGTATCTCCCGCTCGATTGAGTGCGTGTATGTCCGTTACCATGCCAACCGGGGTTATATTTTCATGGTAACAAATACATATAATAATGTGCTGTTACTTGCATTGTATCTAAAAGGAGAAAAATAATATGTCGAATTGTTTAGTAGAGCTATACAGACTTTCGGGTAAAACAACCTATGTAATAAAAATACAACCGCGTAGTACCCAAACTTTCTTAAAGCAATCGCACAACATCGGTCAACAGTATTGTCTAAGTAAAGGCACACACTTAAAATAACAAACCTGTGAAAATTTAGGCCCATCGGTCATCGGAGTCGGGAGAAAATAACGGGAAAACCCAGCCTTGTTTCCGCACGTTTCGCCGTGTCATGACATGTGTTTAAATTAAAATTTAATCCATTATTCTCGATATCGAGGATTGATAATTGTGTTAATGTTTTCTTAAAATTATAAAGCATTTCATGGAATAATATTTACAGGGAAGTCTTCCATCATTACCTTCTGTATATCTGTAAATCTGTGAACTTTTAATTTTTGTTCTGTTCAGAAAGTGTCCAATGGCTTTAAATAGATATAGAAACAAAAGAACTGTCAGGTAAGATTGTATCTGTTTACCTTCCAAATCTAGTCCTGGTATCGTTAAAAACTTGTTAAAAATAGTTCTGCCCCTCAATGCTATTTTTGCGTTTTTTTCCACCGAAAACAAATTCTGAGTTTACCCATATTTGAATAAGCACACTGGCAGACCACGATCCATATTTCTTGATTTAAAACAGAAGGTAAGGAGCAAAATTTACTGGTAGCGGTGAACACAATTCATGGACGACTTCATAATCGAAAAAATGTTGCTAATAACACAACCGTTTACAAAGTAATTAAGATTTAAAGGCACTGGATACCTTTGGTAATTGTCAAAGAACAGTCTTCTCACTTGGTGTATACAAACATAATATATGCATAAAATAAATATAAAACCTTTGAAAATTTGAACTCAATTTGGTCGTCGAAGTTACGAGAGAACAATGAAAGAAGAAACACCCTTGTCGCACAATTTGTGTGCTTTCAGATGCCTGAATCCGAGACCTCAGCAGCTGAGGTCTCGGATTCAATTAAATATTTTGGTGAGAAATTACTTCTTTCTAAAAAACTACGTCACTTCAGAGGGAGCCGTTTCTCACAATGTTTTATACTATTAACAGCTCTCTTTTGTTCGTAACCAAGTCAGTTTTTAAGCCAACAATTATTTTGAGTAATTATTAATAGTGTCCGGTGCCTCTAAACGATGCCTTTATTATATGCACCACACACAACGTCATGCAATTTAATCCAGTCATGAACATTCAAAAATGTTTTCATTATAAAAAATAATATTAGCTTTTAGATACAACTAAGGTTAATGATGGAGACACCCGGTACTATTATAAAGACGTCTCTGTTTTAAATGTACGTCCTGTCCCAGCCTTAAAGGAACACGTTGTCTTGGATCGGACGAGTTGGTATATAAAAACGTTTGTAACCGTTTGTTATAAAATGCATAATGGTTGGAAAGATGTTTTAAAAGCAGAATACAATGATCCGCACAACTTGCACGGTTTTCCAAATTTGACTCCTAAATGGCCGACCGTGTTAGTCGACGAGGTAAAAGGAAAACCGTACAATTTCGAGTGATACTTGTGTGGATCATTGTACTCTACTTTTACCACATCTTGCAAATAATAATAATAATAATGGAAATTTATATAGCGCCTATCCATGTTAACATGCTCCTGGGCGCTGAACAATTAAAAGAAAACATATTAAAATCCATACAATTAAAACACCCATACTAAACCATACCATACGCATTTCATAACAAACGGTTACAAACGTTTTTCAAAGACCAACTCGACCGATCCAAGGCAATTCGTGTTCCTTAAAGGTCAACCCTCATTTCTACACTTTCTTAAAAGCCTCCTCATCTGTGTTTGTTTTTATCAAGGTGGTGTAAAGGAAACCAGGCAAGACGTGCCTAATAAAGAACTGCAAGATATTTTAATCTCTAAGACCGTTACCAAGAACTCATCACATCACAAACAACTACCCCCCCCCCCCCCTCGGATTAAAGGCACTGGTCGGGCACTATTGGTAACTACTCAAAATAATTTGTTTAAGAGGGAAAAAAGGTAATGAGCAATGGAGAGCGGTTGATAGTATCAAACCTTGTGAGAAACGACTCCATCTGAAGTAACGTAGTTCTTTAGAAAGAGGTAGGTTTTGAGAAAGACCTCAAACCTGAAGACAATAGTACGACTGCCTTGAGCAAGGCTAACTTTCATTAGACATCTGATAGCACACAAATTTGTGCAACAAGGTTTTTTTTCTTTCATTACTCATTTGCAATGTCGATGACCAGTTGAGTCAAAATATTCACAGAGTTGTTACGTTTTGCATTGTGTGGGATACACCAAGTGAGAATACTGGTGGTGAGGCTCTTTAAAACATGCATCTCTTGCATTGTTTTTGAGAGAAGGATACTGGAACCTTGGACCCTGATACAGGCACTGGATCATTAGACATCCAGACAGTTTATATTAGACGCATCTCGAGACGTAGGGGGGCAATTTCTTCTTCTCTATAACAAGATATGTCACGTTTCGGTTGAGTGTCGAGGGGTTCTTTTTAGCAAGCTGAAGATTATTATTGATATGGTTTCCCAGCAACAACAAAACAACCAGAATTTGTTGTATTTCATTTTTTCCCCCGCGCTCGTTGTCAGGGGAGCATTTACGTCATACAACATTTATTTGATGACACTTAGCCTATCACTTTTGTATTGCAGAACGAACTTTACATTTAAATATCAGTTAGAAGTCTATTTCCAGTATGAGTTGATGTTTGGGTTAGTTTTATGTATATTATAGTTATTTCCTTCTTGTTTCCATTACAAATAATGCAATAACGAAACGTGCTGACAATGCACTTTTAATCGGAAACGACGGTGACGAGTGTGGCAATTTCGTCATAAGGGCACTGGACACATTTGGTAATTATTTTCAAAGACAAACATTCCCACTTGGTGTATCCCAACATATGCATAAAATAACAAACCTGTGAAAATTTGAGCTCAATCGGTCGTCAAAGTTGCATGAGAATAATGAAAGAAAAAACACCATTGTTGCTTTAAGACACCTAAAAAGCCTTCAGGCCTCAAGTCCTTTAATTGCGTGAGAAATTACCTCTCTCTCAAAACTGCGTTACTTCAGAGGGAGCCGTTTCTCACAATGTGTTATACAACCAAAAGTTCTCCATCGTCGTCACCAAGAAGTTTTTCTCATGGCAATAATTATTTTGAGTAATTACGAATAGTGCCAGTGCCTTTAAGAACCTTTGAACACTTTGACAAGGTAGCGTAATGCGTATCGATAGACCTAGACTGCTCGATCGTTGATCATGGGGCCGAACCAGGCCTTGTCAAATGAGGCAACCTTTAAGCAGACAACTTGAAGGTAACCAACCACGCTGCAGGCAAAACAAAAGAGCACTTCGGGAGTACACCATACATTGACCTTCGGTCCTAAGCAAATGTTTCTCCTGAAGACGAGCAGAGTATACTGTTCGAAACGTCGAGACCAAACCGGCTCTTCTCAGGGCCAACACTTACAAAAGAGATTTACACATGGTTGTTATAGCTCCATGGTTGTACCCGCAAGTTTACTATTTATTTATAGTTTTTTCCTACATTATGTGGAGACTAACATGCGAATGTTTTTGTTTGTTTATTTGTTTGTTTGTTTGTTTGTAGTTGTTTGTTGTTGTTGTTGTTGGTGTTGGTGTTGTTGTTGCTGCTGCTGTTGCTGTTGTCGTTGTCGTTGTCGTTGTCGTTGTCGTTGTCGTTGTCGTTGTTTTTTTTAATGTTTTTTTTTTAATAATAATAGTAAAGTAATCATATAATATGACATTGGAATGTTACGTAAGCATCTGTTTGTCAGCAGAAGGAAATACCACTGAGAATTGCTAAAATGACAAATTGATGTGGTGATGCGTAGAGGGTAAATAGCAAGATGTGCCAAGCAGTGGTGCAACCCCACACAAGCAACCCTATTTCATCCATGATACTCCATGATAAAGACATGTACAAGTCCCCAGGTACTAATAATATATGACATTGGAATGTTACGTAAGCATCTGTTTGTCAGCAGAAGGAAATACCACTTAGATACTGCGTATTACTAGAAATGACAAATTGATGCAGTGATGCGAAGCATATCAACGTCTTATCATCAAGGTCGTTTCCACGTATAGAGAGACAATTGGTCATAGCTGCTCTATTGATATTGAGAGGATCAAAACAATACATTAAGCGGCTGTTTACTGATGGGTGATTATGAAGATGAAGCGGGCATATCTAATAACAAACTGTGAATTAATTTATGCAAATAACAACAAATTACTGGTACTGCCGTCTGTTTCAATGGTAAGCGGTTTAGGTATTATCCACGTTATACTAATACTTCTGCCAAAGCCATGCAACATTAGACATTCAAACCAGGAATGAACGTCTGCCAATTGTCTACAGAAAAATGAAATGTGCTAGTTTTTTAAGGCAGTGGACACTATTGATAATTACTCAAAATATTTATTAGCATAAAACCTTACTTGGTAACGCGTATTGGGGAGAAGTTGATAGTATAAAACATTGTGAGAGACGGCTCCCTCTGAAGTGACATTGTTTTCGAGAAAGAAGAAATTTTCCACGAATTTGGTTCCGAGACCCCAGATTTAGAATTTGAGGTCTCGAAATCAAGCATCTGAACGCACATAACTTCGTGTGACAAGGGTGTTTTTCTTTTTCATTATTATCTCGCAACTTCGACGACCGATTGAGCTCAAATTTCCACAGGTTTGTAATTTTATGCATGTGTTAAGGTACATCAAGTGACAATTACCAATAGTGTCCAGTGTCTTTGAGTTATGATCAATGAAAAAAATAATGATTAATAAGATTTGAATTGGTGCATGATGAGAATAAGTGAGGTTTGCGGAAACACCATGTACATGAAAAAAACACGAACAAACCCCAAAACAATAACATTAACAATCAATATTTCAAATGGATTCTTATTTGTTTTTACCAGAGAGAGTTTTCAGTTTAAACGTTTGTTCTACTCCAAATTTTAAAGAAGGCCACGGGCATTGCAGAGGTAAACACACTTTGCATTTCTCAGAGTCGAGAGAAATTAAGAATCGGTATTTTCATGTTGCTGATAATTATCTAAACTACGGCACAAGGATGGTAATTATCGATGTGCTTCATGGGCGTAAACAATCGTTTGTTCCCACAGTCAATAGTACAAGCACGCGCCTGAAACATTATTGATTCACCTTGGACAAAAAAACACAAGTGTGTTATTTCCTTTCTCTATTAATCTTCACCACAGGATATGTACTTATTTTTGATAGTGCATGATTTTATGTGATTCAAACAAACTTGTTATGCTCATAATTATGAGAATGTTACCGAATAACTGGGTCACGCCTGAGTGCAAAAATCAAAAACGGCTTATCATTTACCAGGGATTTGTGGTAAGTTTTTAAAATGCATTTTTGTTATAAATGCTTTTGGTATTTGTGTCCCTGTATTTGTATTCATTTATTTGTTTGCTTTGATTTTAAACCCTTTGTGGTTCTTGTTGACGATTATTACCATTATTATGATGTTTATATTGCCATTTGATTGTGGTAATCAAAATAAGCTCTCGTAATTTGTGATGGTATTTTTTACAACGTGTTTTCGCGATCTACTGAAAACATTGCTCTGTGATGTTCACTTATTTTCTCAAACATTTTACGACTAATGAAGCTGAAACTTCTACATGTAAATTATACTACATACATCTTCATTCACATTGAGTAGGGATTCATGTCAATGGCCTCAAACTTGATCTACAAAAGGTATTAAAACCCTGTAACCGGCGAGAATAGTCGTCTGTCTGCGCTACAAGCTCGAGCCATCAACGCCATAAAACCTTCACAAGTTCTTCTTCGATATAAAATGTAGCCCAGCAACCAAATAGAATGGGTCCATTTTTAATGGCTTTTCAAGAGGTCCGACCTAGAGCAGCATTTTACGAAACCCCTTCAATTTAGACGTCAAGATGGATACCATGGTAACTGCTGATGGTTTGTATTGATTTTTAATAGAACTAAAATTATTGACAATATAATGTTTAATGGCCAAATTAAGAATAAGAATAAAAATGTACATTTATTTATTTTGTGTATATCTTCTGCAGTTGAGTACCACTCAACATGCAATGATGGCGACGCACGACTTTATTGGGATAATTCTTGATCGATATATCTATCCAGGAAGGATGCGGTAAAAGCACACATTGCCGCCACATGTTCAGCAAGAATCATTACCACTTGGGTCAATTAGTATAGTAGTTAGTCAGTACATGTTCAAACGTGTGGGCCATTAATGACGCAGTGCCTGTGTTTTCATGTATCTAACCACCAGAGCCAAATGCTGCTTAGGCATAACAAGTTACTAAGCACAACACAATTATGATTACCAGAATAAGATTACTAGCTGAACTGCTATTTCTATTTACGAAATTTAACTGGTATCCTGCTTAGTTGTGCTTAGCAGACAAATGTTAAGCAGTATTTTATGCTTAAGCATCTCAATCAAATTGAGCCCAGAGCCTATTTTCATAAAGCCTATAAGCACATAACATGATGAGCACAGAGAATAATTGCTTAGCAGAAACAATTACAGTAAGTTGTGACTGGTACTCCGCTTAAAATTTGCTTAGCAAATACATTGTCTATTGGCTGGAGTGAGAGCTGAAAATTGCATTGAGTAGATTTTGTTGTGCAAAAAGTTTTCTTTATTGGAAGTTATTCTTTTTCAACAGTGAAGATCACAGTGTCAATGATCCCAAGACAAAAATATATATTATTAAAGGCAGTGAACACTATTGGTAATTACTCAAAATAATTATAAAACCTTTCTTGTTAATGAGTATATGGGGGAGCTATTGACAATATAAAACATTGTGACATTGCTCCCTCTGAAGTCACCTAGTTTTCGAGAAAGAAGTAATTTTCCACCAATTTGTATTCGAGAACTCAGATTTAGAATTTGAGGGCTTGAAATCAAGCATATGAAAGCACACAACTTCGAGTGACAGGGGTGTTTTTTATTTCATTTTTATCTCGCAACTTTAACGACCGATTGAGCTCAAATTTTCACAGGTTTGTAATTTTATGCATGTGTTGAGATACACCAAGTGAGAAGACTGGTCTTTGGCAAGTACCAATAGTTTCCAGTGTCTTTAAATAAATGTCAGTGGCGATAAAATAGCATTTGGAATACCAAAAGAATCACCGCTGCTTATTTCAATCGACGTGAGCGAAATAAGCCATACATGAACGTACGGGGGGAAAGCACGCACCGTTCCTGACTAAAAGTTCGGTGAATAATTTGTCTAGGTCGATGGTGAGTGACAGTCTTAAAACAACCAGGCACTTTCCCATCAAAGTTCTGTTCACTTTTCTATTTTTAATATTGTCAAATGAAATTGAGTGTTTTATGCTCAACTCATGTTCTGCTCTAGGGGAAACAAAATGATTCATTTTGACTTATACAGTACCCTTAAACCAAGACAGCTTGACGCATTTTGACTGGCATAGACGCCAGTAAGCTTTCCGGATTCAGCTTCTCAAAGCATCCAAAACCTCTTATCACATCCATAATCTGTCTTAAAAAGCAAGGTTTCTCTCATCTTGAAAGACAAAACACCCTTTCAATGTTTGAAAGGAAAAAAAGTGATGCACTTTACACTTTTATTTCAATCCGTTGTGCTTGTAATAAAATTATAGGAATAGACAAGATACTTATGTCGACGGCGAATTACTGCCTTCATTACTGTCCGGCGGCTGTTGCATGAGTGAAAACCCCGGTAATCATTTTTAATTTTTTCGTTCAATAATTCCAGGAAGCAGACGCGATTAATACGACAAAAGTCACAATAGGGGAAATAAATTTGCGGATACAAAGGAACAATGGTGCACTCTGTAACAATTCCGCTTCCATTCATCTTCTTCCCAGAATCCCCTGAAGTCAGTAGTGCGCAAAAAAGGGGTCATCAAAGACCAACAACTACGAGAACAAAGGGCAGGAACAATAGCAGACAACAACAGCAGAAAATAATGGAAGAGGACAACAGGAGTAAACAATAGCATAGAGCAATGAGAACTCAAATGACAATATACATATAATATTCTCCGATGATTTGGTGTTGCATCTTAGTATAGCATAACATTTTAAGAACCAATAGAGCATTTCAGTTATAGACCGAACCATTAATGCCATTTTAGCCTAGATGATGTTGATGTTTAGTTTCTATGACGACGGACGAGCACTAAATTAAACAGGAATACCAAACGGCAACCGTTGTCATGTTCACAGAGGTCTAAACTATGGTACAACTGCTGAGCACTCGATCGTTACGCATTTCTTGTACAATTTACGAGTGAAACCCAGACCTACAAATGATGACATGCATTTTAGTTTATTCAACTTACAGAATTTCACTCGTTACCGCATTGTGCATTACAATACGCAATGGTGATACACGAGTTGGTATCTTTCTCACTTATACAAAAAGGCCCAAGGATTCGCCGTGAAACCATTTTTTCAGAACTAGGGATGCGAAAAGGAATTATAGCAAAATATTAGTATTGACAGTTGTTTGGCTGAACTAAAGTAGCTTGTGCGTGTCCTTTATTATAATGCAAGTTATGCATAAATAATTATTGTTTTTAATGGAAACAGTTCACGACAGCAATTGCCTCGCTTCGGGTCACTGGTGAACTAATGACTGGCCATTATACTCATACAAAAGAAATTAGAAGGGAAACAATTTGTATGATAGTTTTGAAGATAAAATCACCTGGCACTGGTTGAGCAATTTTCATGGAAACCAAATAGAATTTGAAACTTTGCACGGTGGAAATACGATATGAGATTTGCGGTAGCACCATGCATTGATACTCTCTAAATGAGTTGGGGTGGTTCTGAAAAAAAAAAACATTGGTTTCAACTCGACGTTTCGATCAGTATGCTCTGATCGTCTTCTGAAGAAAGCTGGACTCTGATACATGGAAACCGTTTTCGTAAAAAGGCATTTGTCTTCGTGAGCTCTAGCGGTATACAAACCACACTTTACCACCACCACGGTTAATTGCACAAATAATGACATTCTTCAACGGAGTTCTGTTGCTTGGACAACAGAGCCACTTGGATGTTTGAACTTAGTTTGTCATAATGGTAATTTTGAATTGCATTTTTTTTAACAAATCATCACCCATTCTTCTAGATACCATACGGTACACGAGATACCAATGCGGCGTGTCATTCAAATTGATTTCTTGTTTCGATTTCATTAAATTATTGCAGTGCAGTTACATCATTGACTTGTTCCATTTTGTTCATGAAAGACTGTAACGTATAAAGAGCAAAGGTATCATGATAGGCTTGAAACGTGGTTACTATCTGCTACTTTCGCCTAGTGTGACCCCGGTTCGAATCCCAGACCGGAACCTTCCTTGTAGATTGTGTTTCCAGTCCCTACCTAAACACGTGGGTTGTCCCTATAAAGGGGAATTCCCTCCCACATCTAACACCAGCCGTCGATTTCACAAAACTCTTCCTAACTTAAGACTAATCTTAGGACTTAGAACGAGTCCGAACCCTGCACTGTAGCATGCAGACCTTACGATCAATCATATAAGTTAAGACGAGTTACTCGTCCTAACTCGAGATAAGACGAGTCCTAACTCTGAAATCGACGGCAGACGATTCGTCTTGTTTACAGGTGATGAAAAATCAAGACGTTTTGGATACCGGACCCTCATGATTTCATTACCAGAAAGATGCATGCAACAAACTCAATTTCATCTTAGGCATAAAACTGTATTATTTTACTGGAAGCCCTTCAACGGGCCTCTCGAAAACCAATTAACTTGGAAGAAACCCTTTAAACAAGTAAAACAAAACACTTCAGCGTTTTCAAGTCTGGAACTGATATTTTCCTTTCTTGAATAGTCAATGTGAACAAACAATCCACGAAGCTTAAACCAAAACATTTAAGGAGGAATTAATCCAACTTTATGGCAATTATTAAAAAACAAAACAGAAACCGTCAGGTATCTCTACCCGGGTTGTAGCCTAGAGCTTGCTTTACATTGATTGTACGTTACATCTGTTCGCCTTGAACGAGTTGTACATAAATGTCAGGGTTGGACAGATACACGTTCATTTATATTAGGCACTTCTTATCAACCAAAACATTTGGCATTATCTGCTGTTAACAATAAACCGTGTGTGTATTTTGTTCTGTGATATTCTATTTAAACCGAGCATACCCCTTGCCTTTTTTCTGTGTGCTTTCTGACTATTTCTCTCTATTCATGTATTTCCAACTGCTTATTTTATAATACACTTGGTTACCTGTTCGTGTATAGTTGTGTTGTCATTTAGCCTTCGAGAAAGACTCTGCTAGGGTCGAAACACCAGACCATCAACTATTTGGAAATATTGTTTAGGTTAGGAGTTGGCCAAATGTGGGTCCAAGATCTGGGCTCAAACTCGTTCCAGGTCACCGCGAGTCTGCTTTACGGGTAGTACGAAAATAGAATACAGGTTAGTATTTCGGCTCATATATTCCAGATCCTGTTGATCCACAAACAGATCATACTGACCCGAACATGGGTCCAGACCCTTGGTATCTGGATCAGGATATCCGGATCTCAACGAGTATTAAGTTAAACACTCGAAAACAAATGCCTAGGTCAGAATTGACCCATGGGTCACTGTGACAGATTCCGGGTCATACTCTTTGACCCAGAACTGGGTCAGGAACTACGGAACCCGGAATCTGGATTTGTTTACGAAATAACATTATCATTTTGTGTTTTAGTTGTGTTGAGGTTTATCTGTGTATGTGTTACCTGTTTATTTGGTTGTTTGTTTTCTAATACATTTAATAGTTTGTCAGTGGTTTTTGATATGTACTTGTTCAAAATGGGTTGTCTGAATATTTGTCGTTGAATGTTTGTTTGCTAATGGTTGTTTTTATTTACGTTTGTCTGTTTTAGACTAATCGTATAATTGTGAAGTTGCTTGTATGTTGCCATAAGTGCGTTACCTGTTATGGTTTCTCTGTATGGTTTTGTCTGATTATAACCGTCTCGACGAATGATCTAGATAGTCGGTTCGACACTAATGAGCTCCGTGAAAGGACGAGTCTCAAAATGGCGATTTCAAAAGAGGTATTTATCAGCACCATGGCGACTGCCTGTAAAATGTGCGAGTATACTCCAGAGGAGGTTTCTGCACAGTAGGGGAGGAGGATGTTGATGAACATGACAACAAAGAACAATTTGAATTCCTGTAAATGTAATTACGATTCGTATATGATTTTACACACAAAGTTGTTGGTTTCACCATAGCGAAAGGACCACAGACATAGCGTCTTTCTCTGTGGTTTCACCATGCCCATTGCGCGCTGGCTGATTTGATAGCGTATCTTTCAGCGTGTCCATCAGCAATGGCCTTGATCGGCGGAGCGCACAATACGAACGGATCTAGTAAAAGGAAGGTATTCTCTCCCATCAGCAATTAGAAGGGGAATTTCTATTATGACATATTTTGTTCTGCAAAGAACTGGCTTGTATTCCGTGTGTTCTTATTTGCAGCTTTGTTCGACGGATTATAACTCAAGGTTTTTTTTTTTTTTTTTTTTTTTCGAACACTGATTCTGCATAATAAGATGTCAATGGTAGGCTCTGTCTGAATTGGCGGCTAGAGTTTGGGCTACGGCTAGATTGCCGCGTCATCGTGCGTTGAGGTATAGGACATCCTTAGCAACACACTTGTCACGGTGTGGCCATCTTTATTTTACTCCATTCTAACTCATTGTAACCAAACTGAGATTGGGCGAAATAATAGTCTGGTGCCATGTTTGCGCAATGAATGATAGCATGCATTACTGTTATGGAAACAGGGAAGACGACCAAGCTGGTGACAGCGTGATAAAGGTCCATAGCCAGCTGGTTGCTGCACGCGTGCTTGCTTGTTGGTTCGCATTTATACATTATCAAATAACCGTCTGCCTAATGGGTGATACTTGCTTGATTGGTTGTCAATCTGAGTGGGGTTTCTCTGGTGATTGTTTGGGACCTTTGGGGAGCACCGGATATAGACGATGTGACCTGTGACATCACATGTTTACAAAAATAGCCACAGAGCCTGAACTTCCTGCAGGCACGATTTGTACATAGCCCAATGGAAGAAAACATACAATCTTTTATTTTATGGAGATTGCACTGTCTAATTCCTATCAACTTTTGATATGATGAAGGGGGCACATCTCAAAACTTGTCCAGCTTTTACTTTAATAATTCTTGAATTTATGTGGAAATTATGACACAAAATGTCAACTTTCCCATAGGACCTGTGTAGTATCTTGCCTGCCAGAATACTCAAAGAATGCACAAGGTCACACTAGTTGTAAACAAAGTTCACATGGTCTATAGAGTTTTAATGCTAAGTGTGGAAATGAGAACAAAAGAAATCAGCATAATTGAAACTTTATATGGACCTACATACATCCACACAGCCAGCTCAGTGTTGCAGTCACTTTGTGGACTCGCCTTTTTCTGCAAATCAGATTGTTCAACACTGTAAATAAGACTGTTTTAACGTGTGGACCTGCGAACAAAAGAAGTCCGAATAATATAGGGATTTGAAACACTGACCTACACACGTCCATAGTTTTTTTTTCTTTAACAGCGTTGAAGAATATGATATGTTTGTAAAGTTTACAGAGAACAACGAATGTCCACACAGTGATAGCAACCGTCAGAGCACGTGGGTGTTTGTAGTGTGCTTGTTTGGTCTGTTTATTTCATTGTCGTCTTTCTGGCTGGCTCAGGCTCAGAGGGATGTTTTTGTCTGTTTGCGTATTTCTGTTTTGTTGTTTTGTTGAGTGTTTTCGCCGTGTTTATTACTTGCTTGAGTGTTTAGTTTGACTGATTAACGTCTCTTGTATTATTCAGAAATGGTATTTCATGATTTCGACTGCTCTCTAGTGTAATGCTGGCTGGAATGTTGGATTCACACCGTAAACGTACATGTGCACACCCCCATACACTCACAACAACAATAACAATAATAACTACAACAACAACAACAACAACAACAACAACAACAACAACAACAACAACAACAACAACAACAACAACAACAACAACAACAACAACAACAACAACAACAACAACAACAACAACAACAACAACAACAACAACAACAACAACAACAACAACAACAACAACAACAACAACAACAACAACAACAACAACAACAACAACAACAACAACAACAACAACAACAACAACAACAACAACAACAACAACAACAACAACAACAACAACAACAACAACAACAACAACAACAACAACAACAACAACAACAACAACAACAACAACAACAACAACAACAACAACAACAACAACAACAACAACAACAACAACAACAACAACAACAACAACAACAACAACAACAACAACAACAACAACAACAACAACAACAACAACAACAACAACAACAACAACAACAACAACAACAACAACAACAACAACAACAACAACAACAACAACAACAACAACAACAACAACAACAACAACAACAACAACAACAACAACAACAACAACAACAACAACAACAACAACAACAACAACAACAACAACAACAACAACAACAACAACAACAACAACAACAACAACAACAACAACAATAACAACAACAACCATAAGTGACGAAGAAACAATGGTCAACAGAGCAAACAACCTTCAACACAGCCCAACTACAGTTTAATCACCTGATGTAACGCACATGTAACTATGGCAACACCTCTCACCAATCCCTAATTAGCGATTGTCTACGTATAATACCCTGACACTCTTGCATCATTTCGTTGTCCATCAACGGGATACTATTACAATGCTCAAATTTACCGTTTTTAAGGGTACTATTAAAGGAAGATTAAGGTATTAACACAAGACCAATACATTATACACGTAGTATTATTTGGCATGATCAAAACGGATTTTAAAGGAACTGGACCCATTTTGGTATTTGTCAAAGACCCGTACTCTCACTTTTCGTATCCCAATATAGTGCATACATTAACAAAGATGTGAACATTTTGACCCAATTGGTCCTCAAAATTGCAAGAGAATGTTAGAAAAACAACCTTGTTGCACACGTGCTTTCAAATGCATAATTAGTAAAAGGCTTCATGCATGCAGTCTTTTAATATTAATTTGAGTAAGACAAAAAAAAAAAAAAAAAAAACTACGTTACTTCAGAGGGAGCCGTTTCTCACACTGTTTTATACTATCAACGGCCCTCCATTGCTCATTTCCAAGCACGTTTTAGGAAAGGGGCGGTTCAGAGAAGTGTTAGCTAAGGTGAGAGGGCTTGGCGAAGCCTTGCACGGCGAAATTTGATATTTTGGTCATTCCTTTCGGCACACATTGAAACAAATCTCTCCTTGGGAGGAGTGATGGATATGCGAAGACACTGTTGGTTGTAGGATTCGGAGGCTTATTAACGAGTTGGAAATGGATATCTAATTAATTGTCACTTGATGTCCGTCTTTTGAGGTTGCAACGTGAAAAGTGGTGGCTCAAAAGAGCTGTTCCAAGGCTGTGCATGGTGGTGATTGTTCATAACGTAGCATCAAAGGTGTCTCTGTCAGAAAAAGTGGATTGTCTTTAATAATATAATAACAATATGAATAATAGTGGCTTCTTATCTAGCGCGCATATCCCTCACTCAGTGACGCTCAAGGGTGCTTCAACATTCAGTATTTACCTGCAAGGTATATGTGGGACTACGTTTGAATTATGAGACCTGCTCCTTTTACATAGCACTACGTTGTGGTTTACAAGGTGCTGTGGCGCAATATGCTGTCAATCAAACCAAGAACAGTGGGGTGAACCCCTTCCCTTTACCATACGTGCACTTGGTTCTTTTACGTGCGTTACACACACACGGGACCAACGGCTTTACGTCCCATCCGAAGGACTAGGTATCGTAGTTAAGTGTCTCGCTCAATGACACAAGTGTCATGACTGGGACTCGAACCCACACTCTGCTGTTCAGAAACACCAGAGCTTTACAGTCCGGTACTCTTAACCACCAGACTCCGATACGACGTTTCGACTAGTGTGCTCGTGGCAGCGTCAGGAGCCAACAGTGCAACTGTTGTCTCGACGTTTCGACTAGTGTGCTCTTGGCAGCGTCAGGAGCCAACAGTCCAACTGCTGTCTCTACTCATGTGTTACAACCGGAATACTATTATTGCTGGTGGTACTCATTTGCACGAAGTTTATGCGATTTAGAGACCATGCAATGTCATAAAACATGTCAAGCCAAGGATACAATATAATTCGGGTGCATAATAATACTAATTATATGAATCATATTTATGACCTTCATTTTGTCTTTATTGCTGTCAATTAATAACAAGCTACTACGTTGCAGCTCGCAATTTTTTTGTTACGACCCTGACTCTATAGCACGCACGCCTATGGGTTCATTTGTACAGTGCATTTTCTTGTATTTTATGTTAACATTTACAGTGTTCAGCGCATTTGAACAATTTTATATTTGAATTTGCGTACTTCTTTTGTTGAATAAATTATTGTTTTTAACATTATTATTTAGTTATTATTCTACCTGGCATTGCATTGTTTCGTTTTCATTTGAACATCAAAATCGAACACAGGCATATTTAGCTGCAGCTATAGATGCGATTCTAAATTAGACACTGATTCCTTAAAAATAGTCAGCTTAGCTTTCTCGCTCTCTCCCATCTCAAAATAGACATACTTAGCGGAGATACCATACCTGTAATATCCCCGTTAAATGCAATGTTTTATGGCACTTCTTATATCCCACTTATAACTCACACATCACTTAAGGGATTTCTTCCCCATCCATCCTTATTGAAACGAACTTTGTGTAAAGGTATAGGTGTTGACGATGATGCAGGGGAAGATAGCTACGAGGTCTTAATGTCCACTGACAGCCTCTGAGCCTCTAACCATCAATTATCTCACCCTAAAACACCTGTAAGTCACTGCCGGTCATCACTTAGCGGATTGACCTGAATTTAGATAGAGCTGTTTGCTGCAGTTGGACTGTGATATCGACACATGGGGTGATCCGATTTGAAGTGTTCGCATCTGAGCTGTCAGGATTTATTTTCCAGCTCCCCTGGATGATTGTAGATAAACAGAGTCATTATCGGGTCAAACTGTCAGTGATTCTGATCCATTTGGGACTACATACTACATCGATCAGGACAAGTTCTGCTTTAAAGGAAGTGGACACTATTGGTAATTACTCAAAATAATTATCAGCATAAAACCTCACTTGGTAACGAGTAAGGGGGAGAGGTTGATAGTGTAAAACATTGTGAGAAACGGCTCCCTCTGAAGTGACGTAGTTTTCGAGAAAGAAGTAATTTTCCACGAATTTGATTTCGAGACCTCAAGTTTAGAATTTGAGGTATCGAAAACAAGAATCTGAAAGCACGTGTGACAAGGGTGTTTTTTCTTTCATTATTATCTCGCAACTTCGACGACTCATTGAGCTAAAATTTTCAGAGGTTTGTTATTTCATGCATATGTTGAGATACACCAGGTGAGAAGACTGGTATTTGACAATTACCAATAGTGTCCACTGTCTTTAAGAGAAGATATAATATATGTATCATCACTACTCCCTCATGAGCCATGAAACCCTACAGTTACAACTTCTTGTTTTCAGAAAATCACGTTTATGGTTTAAATTGTTTTGGAAATCATTGCTTCGGAGACTATTTGTCACTCAGTTTAAAAAAATCAGACTAATGGATAGAAGTTAGTTTTATGCCTGCAATTTTATATACATTATGTTGCGTCTTGACCTAACCTACAGTCCAGCTCCAACCCATTCCAGCTGACTGTCCCACGCACCCATAACAAGGCCGGTGATCGAACATTTACAGTCACTGCAGCAAAGGAGTGGAACAGTCTACCACGCTCAATTCAAAATGCAAAATCAACTGACAAATTCAAGAAAATTATCAAAACGTACAGATTCCAACATTATTCAATTAATTGCATTCAGGTGGCTTTCATGTCATTTTATTCAAATGATTTTTCATTTATTTATTTACCGTTGTAGCGTTGTGTAGAAATACAACTTTCAAGCATCAATTTTTTATGTGTAATCTTTGTTTCAGTTTGTCAGTCATTATTTTGGTATGGCCACAGTCTCTGAAAACTTATTTTCTATATATCAAAATTGCCACACTGTCGTTGCGCACCGGGGAGCAATTTTTCCCGTACCGTACAAGAGCCAATACCCACACGCATAAGGTATGGGCGCTTTCCCGGATCCCTTCACTGTTGACCCGTAGCCAGCGTGTGGTACGACAAAAAAAAATTGCCACCCGGGAGCTTTTGGCATGGCACCAGACTACGTGTAGTTCCCTGGGTACATTGAAGGGTCGCACACTCGGCAATGACCTACGACTATAGGTTTCCCACTTCAATAAGTCAGGGTCGAAGTACACTCTTGCTCTCCACGGTCTGGCCTTTCATTACCACTAAACCCAACAACAAGGAACAGTTGCATGAGCTTACAAACACGCACTCTCCATAAGCATAGGTCCCTATTGTCAGTTTATAATCAAATTAGTCTAACTTGTAAAAAATAAGAAAACAGGACTCAAATTAGTCACAAATTGACAACTGTAGTTTGAAGATCAACGACGTGTTTATAATGGGATTAGTCAGAAAGCCTTTAGTGATATTATTATTAGTTTAGACTAGGGACACTCTCAGCACCGGTGGAATCTACTTCAAAACACTCAAGGGATCAACAATGCGGTTGGTATAATTTCCCCTCACTTTAGTTTTTGTTTACATGCAACAACCAAACAAAATTCACTACGACATATGTTAAAATGAGGATCCCTCAAGCACTCTACTTCAACAGCATCACCACCGGCATTCGGCAGCTTTCTCTTGAAGACGAGCAGAGTATACTGTTCGAAACGTTTAAGCCAAACCGGCTCTTTTCAGAGCCAACACGCCCTCAAAAGAGAATTATTACATGCGGCAAGTACCCACAAGTGCACACCATGCAAAGCTTCAAACATCACATAATATGTATGACACAATCAAATGTATCTTATATTATAAGATACATTTGATTGTGTCATACTTGACTTTTACCGATAAGTACATCCCGATATTAAGTGCGACGTATTTCACGGTAAGCGACGCCCTCTTCACACAGACTGTCTCAAATTATGACTAGAAGCTAATAGCAATTGTATTGATCAAGCTTTGCGTAAGGATTTTTGAAAGAAAAGTTTATTGAACTTGGCTTTTAAAGGCAGTGAATATAGTTTTTGAGAAAGAGGTAATTTCTCACTAAAACATTTGTAAGAGATGTTGAGATACATCAAGTGAGAATACTGGTCTTTGACAATGACCAATGGTGTCCAGTGCTTTTAAATACGTTCTTCGAACACTCGAGGTTTTCTCAGACACAACAAATGCCTTCGGAATAGTGTAGCACTGTATGTAGGCGCATTGACGCAATTACTTACCAAAAGGATAGGCATACAGAATGTCAGATTTAAAATAAATAATGTGCAAGATTGGTTTAAACAAAATTATCGAAAATAAAATTAATTGGTTTGATTATCACCGATATACAAAATCCCAACGATTTATTTATTAAAAGTCGAAAGAGAACCATTTTAAGTAACTATTGCTATTACTTCCGCCGAGGGGAGTAGTGAAAAAGCAGGACAGTTCTTTTCAGAACTGAGAAGTCTCCCGAACATCTAGTAAAATCTACTCTGCGGTAGTAGCACAAAGAAAGACAGTTCTCTAAAGAACCTAATCTACCTGGCAAGTAGATACACACATGGTGTTACCGCAAGCAAAATATATATTGATACCTCACCATGCAATGCCTCAAATCCTATATACTATTTCTTAATTTGATAGCCTGTTAAAACCTACCTCGTTTTCACGTTTTTCACGAAGACAGATTAAACAATTTTGTTGCAAAAAATGTCACAAAGTTTCTTCTTTATGGAAATAAATTTAAAATAAAAAAATGTACAGTCCCTTTAACTTCCTACAAATTGACTTTTTGTAAAGCAATCCAAGCGTCAAGGCGAGCAAATTTATGACAACTGAGATCATGAAATTTACTAAAAAACGTCAGGTGGTGCATTTCTAAATTATTTAGAAATGCAGCACTGACGTTTTTTAGTAAATTTCATGATCTCAGTTTCACACTAACATGTCACATTTCAAAGGGTTGTTAAGTCAGAGTAGCTGACAGTGTCTAGTCCTGGGGATGGAGGTGCGAACATTTATGACGTAGGTACCTCGTGCAGAACAGGTGACTGGATTGGTTGTTTTGTTCGGGCGTGGCTCTAATACAAGTGTTAGACTCTATTATATTGTATAAAACAGCTCCCTCTGAAGTAACATAGTTTTCGAGAAAGAAGTAATTTTTTCACGAATTTGATTTCGAGACCTCAGAATTAGAATTTGAGGTCTTGAATTCAAGCATCTGAAAGCACACAACTTCGGGTGACAAGGGTATTTTTTCCAACATTATTATCTCGCAACTTTGGCCACCAATTGAGTTCAAATTTTTACAGGTTTGTTATTTTGTGCATATGTTGAGATTCACCAAGTGAGAAGACTGGTCTTTGACACTTACCAATAGTGTCCAGTGTCTTTAAGATACCCTTTGACTTCAGATCATACCGCAGAAGTATTGTCAAGGTACATCAGCTTGCCCTAGTGCATCCCATTCATCAACGCACGTGACAACCTCATACACAATCTACCAATCAATTATGACGTATCTCGATGCTTCCAGTTCTGTTCAATTAATTTTTGCAGTTAAAAAAATCAATAAATAGTCATCACATAACAATGACTACACAATGAGATACACTTGACTAGAAAATGCACTTTGACATTTCCTCCATTAAGGAATTAATTTGTTTTAATCCACAATCGACCATTCTCTCCCGACCCCCCCCCCTCTCTCTGTTATGACGCATAATTATCGGCTTTAAAAAACAAAATCCACTCACTGATAAACATTAATAACAAACATTAATATTGCAAAAGCATGATACTATTCAATGGTTTTCTAAGCAGACACAATATTCAATGGTTTTCTAACATACACAACGTAAAGTAACAAGAATAATTTATGCACAAAATAGTTAAAATGGCCTGACGTTTCGATCCTATCAGAGTCTTCCTCGAAGGCTAAAACACAACAAAGATGAACAGGTAACTAAGTGTGACATAAGCAATGAGGTGGAAATACACAAATACTGTCAAAATTGTGGAAATAAAATTTAGAAGACCCTAAATAACATTTACTTATTTAAATTGCTGCAATCGAAATAAGCCCGATATGAAATTTTAAAAATGGACAGAAGGAAAGGAAGAAAAAAATCCCTGCCAAAACATGAACCGCTTTTAGGTCTTTTTTCACTGAAACATGACCAGCTAATAAGTGTCTAAAAAAATGCGCAGCGTGGTTACATGCGGTGTGTCTTTTTTTTTATTGAAAACTACATATAGAAGGGACCTGGAATTAAATTACTCTTCTAATTGCAGAAAAGGAAATGTAATTTAAACAAAGAATACAAACATTGCGCAGTTATTTACAAACCCCCTTGGCTCGTGGTTTCGATAAGATAATAGATAATGTTTTGTACTAAACAGAATCGTGTTTATTTTTAAACGCACCATGGAAACAAAGAAGATTCAATCTTGCATCTACGTCAACACATCACTGTTTCAAGTATACTACGCAATGATTGTTAATAAATTAATGTTATTTGTTTGGATAAATGTTTTGCTGTGACTTCGTGTTGTCTGAAAGGTTGAACAAAAGTTTCGATAAAACAACAACAAAAGCAGAAAAAAACAAGCAAAGAGGGGAAAAGCCGGAAAACCGGAAGAAGAAAAAAACCGTTGGACTCTAACACCGATAAGAGATGGTAAATCGCAAAGTCTTAAGATCTCGATGTTAAAAACAAGAAGGGAAATTGTCATGGGGTAAAAACGGGGAAAAAAACACATTCAGGTAATATAGTGTATGTCTCTTTCCGCGAAGCATACACAAAGCCAAAGGTTTTCGATTTTAAAAAGGGACTAAATCATGTTTATTTCTTTAAAATGCTGAAGCTACGACACTCCCGTATACTTTGCTTGGCTTTTATCCCTTTATCTTATGCTGGATCATAACTTAATATAATTCAGGCGGTGCATTTACAGAACAATATCCATCCATTGCAACAACAAATCCCGTGGGGCCATCTACAGGTCGACGTCCAATATATATATATATATATATTTTTTTATGTCAGTTTTTAGCTGAAGAAAAAATTGTAGGATTCTTAAAAACTAAGTATTATTACCGGTGTGTGGCTTTCCGGCCCAATTTTTCGAAGCCATGACATACGATGTCCGTGTTATTTTCTTATCGGTTCCCAGATCGTTGCTAAATAAAAAGTTGAATATCAAATCCTAAAAAAAGGTATAATGTTATGCCTTTTAACAATAAGAATGTCTATCGCCAATAGGCTTAAACGTGCGGCTGTTTATTAATAGTATACCGAATATAACGACAGTCTCTTGTTGATTTTGGCAGAAATGATATGAAGTTCAATTTAATATCAGCTTCAATGTAATGAAAAACAAAGTTTATGTCAAAATTCCTTACTTAAAATTAACCTATTTCTTGAAACATACGCATACCTTTTAGGCCTTTTAAGGTCCTTTCAGATGTGTTTCTAACATCGTAGTAAAATAACACTGCCACTACATAACTTTTTTTTTCATTTTTTTTTTCAGAACAATAAAGATTACCCTTGATATAGCCACATCCCAGTTGATTTGCATTGTTCACCCGCTGCACCATTCCATGCCCTAACACTCAGCTACGTACTTCAACAGCATAATAACGCGATGGACCCCCTTCCTTCCGATTGTAAGTAGCGATTTGTAACCTGACTTCGACAACCAACCCCCCATCTAGCCGTCGTGCGTTAAACGACAGCGTCGGCTTTCAAATTTCAATTAAGACAAGGTGCGTTTATAGCCTTAGGGACTTGACACAGTAGAGTGTCAATTCAACTCAAGGGAAAAACAGAGTATGTGTTAAAACAAAAGGTAAAATTTGACTATTATCTGAAAGGTCTGGTAACCAAAATCAAAGGTTTTAGAAAACCCAATAGGCAAGCCCAGGTCCACGACCGAACATCTGCATACCTCATTTGCACATCATGTGAACGCTCAGAGTGGTGCCGTACATAAACAAAAACTTGGTATGAAAAAATATTAAGCAAGTTCAGGTCCACGACCAAACATGTTCCTTATTTGCATATTTAGTGAATGTTTTAAGAGTGGTGCCGCAAAACACTGCGGAAAGGGTCATGTCCACTAAGATAATTTACATGACAAAATATATGTTCAACATAGCAGGTATTTTGCTTCCCGCCAAACATGTTGTATCGGTAGGATTAAACGAACGAATTTCAATATCAAAAAAATGTACAATAATTCATCCATTCCTGATACATCACTGGGGTTACTTATAAGTTATTTTATGAAATATTTTTTATTATAATCAGTGTGTTTTAATTATCTTCAAAAGCAGTTCCTCAAACTGAAATTGTTATCCACAATTATTTTCAGGGATATTTCCCAAAGTTGAAAGGGTCATACACAAACAACTAAAGGTTTGATACATAATAACTACTAATAAACAAATCGTGTTCAGGGAATAGTGGTTATAAAGTCAGAGTCCAAAATGGTGACTGTGGCTTACGGCTACGGCTATTGCCGTCTTCTAGCCATAGCCATAGCCGAAGTCGAGTCATTCGGACACGGATTGTGTTCACCAATATACCTTATTCAAGCAGCCATCTTGAATTTCTGCCATTGATATCAATGTTACCAAACCGAGGCTGGAAGCACAAAATAGTCTGGTTCCTATTAGCAAAATGATTGTTAGCATTTATTAATGTTATTCGATACGAGGAACAAGACCACTGAGATGGAGGCAGCATAATAAAGAACTTATAGACGGGTCCTACGTTATTATCGAGCAGCTGACATGCTCCACGAGTAAGGTTTCATCTTAGCCACACCTCAAGCGGATGAAACATGACAAATGAAAATTGATATCATGACACCCTCAGCAAGTGACTCGCGGGGATACGCGTGAAAACATGTGCAGCGGACGCCATCAAAAGGATACTTCGAAAAAGTTGGCTGAGGTCCACGAAAGAGAATGACTATTAAACAAAACGAAAATGTTCGCAGGTCTGATACTTCATGGAGGCAGCGAAGGCGATTGCCTCCATGCCCCTTGGTCATTTGCCTTGGTGCCCTTGAAATGCGCCAGTAAAAATTTACAATTTCCTCATTGGTGCCCTATACCCTTCACGGAGGCAACGAAGGCGATTGCCTCCATGCCCAAGTGGTCATTGCCTTTGTGCCCTTAAAATGCTCCGCAATTTCTGCATAGAGTGCCCTTTGAGCGAAGGGACAAAATGCCTTGGTGCCCTAACTTGCTCTTTCCAAAATAATGCATACAGGCCTGCAACAATGTTGTCTTTGGTGTCAACAGTTATAAGACGGTGTATGTTTACTGGGCAGCAGAACATTACGTGAATCACTCAAGTTTTAGAGTGACGGGTTCCTAAACAATAAACTGGCAATACTGCGCTTTCTGAAATGTAATGAAAGATGCTAAATTTGCATCGGGGACAAATAATATTCATTTTGGTTTTTACCCATATACACCGATGTGTGTTAGCATTGTATACTAAGTACTTTCCCGAGTTCTGTGGGCAAAACATCTCAGGCGTGTACTCGGGTGTGATAAAGAAAAGAATATGTTGGGTTTCATAAAAGTTGTTTTCAATCAAAACACAACAGGGGTCGATTTCACAAAGAGTTTAGACTAGTCCTAACTTAGGACTAGTCCTATGGAGATAGTAAAAACACATGGCTAGTCCTAAGTTAGGACAAGTAACTCGTCCTAACTCGAGATAGGACTAGTCTTAAACCTTTGTGAAATCAACCCCTGTTCACACGACCTTTATGAGGCTCACGAGTGACATGGTGTGGGAAATAATAGTGAAAATACTATTTAAAACACTCCCAACACGCGCCGCACGTTCGAGCAGTCCCTCTCACCAAGTCAAACATATCAACCCCCGGTCCACCTACTCCACTCCCGGGAGTATAAGGAGATGTTAAAAGAACAACATTAGTTCGCGTTTACACAAGAATGATGTGGCATTTACGCGTAGGTGTAAATTGCTGATGCATTATTGATCTGCCTATATTGAGCATGCTTTTAGGGCACTGGACACCTTTGATAATTGTCAAAGACCAGTATTCTCACTTGGTATATCTTCCAACATAACAAATCTGTGGAAATTTGAACTCAATTAGTCATCGAAGCTGCAAGAGAATAATGAAAGAAAAACACGATAGTTTCACAATGTGTGTGTTTGTAGATGCCTAAAATGGCTTCGGTCTGAAAACTTTTATTATGTGAGTGATGAGAAATTCCCTCTTTCTCAAAAGCTACGTTACTTCAGATCAACTATCAACAGCGGGTTTGTGGTGGTCCGCTCTAACTGGGGACCTTCACCCAACCAGGGACCGTATATAAATTATATTTTGTTATATAGGTCCCGGTATAAATGTACTGGTACATATACCAACACCCGTCAGGTGTCAGGACACTTCGTACCTTTGCCACTTAGTACCCTGGACACTTTGTACCTGTTGCAAGGTACGAAGTGACTATGGACACTTCGTACCTTTGCCACTTTGTACCCTGGACACTTTGTACCTTTTGCAAGGTACGAAGTGTGGACACTTCGTACCTTTGCCACTTAGTACCCTGGACACTTTGTACCTTTTGCAGGGTACGAAGTGACTATGGACACTTCGAACCTTGGACACTTGGATACTTCGTACACAAGACACTTCGTACACTCTACACTAATAAGACAACGTTGAGACCAATCTAAGAACTGACTCCGCAGCAGTACAGTTATTCACGATCCTATAAGCTAAAGTAGTAGTCCCAGCCTATTTTCTATACCATCCGCCCGGGTAATAGTTAAAAAGCAGGACCGTTCGGTAGTAGAATAAAGCAAGACAGTTCTCTATAAGAACAAACTCTACCTGGCAAGTAGATACACACGTGGTGTTACCGCAAACCAAATTATATAAAAAAAACGTTATGTTACTTACCACCCGTAACACCATCTATTTCTTCTGATTGACAAAGATGCCAGAGACCACTGGTTGCTCTGACGCTGATGATGTGGGGTGCCGTTGGGGAGCTAGTTTCACCGGGTACAACAGTGCTTTGCTCCCCCGTTGTATTGTCCGTCGTCGTCGGCATGAAATCCGTACCTTGTGTCGTCGTGTCGTTCATCGTACCGTTCATCGTACCGTTCAACATGCTCACTACCGTTGAGGTAGGCTCCGGACCAGTATCAGGGGACTCGGCAAAGCGATTCTCCTGGGAGAGCAACCATGAGCCAGTGCCGATGGCCACAACGCCAAGGACAAAAGAAATAGTACCGATGACCACTCCGCTGATGCAGATAAAACGAAAGTATCTGAGAATGACCATTGTGATGGGCGGCCTGAGCCTCCGTACGACCGCTGGTGGGGCCGGAAGAGTGAGGTGGTGGTTGGAGTTTGACGACGCCACTCTGGGACTTTTACGGGGATACCACCCGGATCCAGGCTATTACAAACAAGTTGATCCAACGGTAGTTGCTTCGGTACAAATGAGCGTTTGTTTTGCATGTGGATGGTTTTTGAAGGCACAGGTCTAGTCTGCTACTAAAGGCAGTTGCGGCTATGCCAAATGGTTTTGCTCGTCTTTTAAAACATTTTTTTTCGACCGTTAAAACTCCACTCTGTTTGAACTCTCTGTATAATTAATGTAGCATCTAATGTTGTTGGTGCAGCTCGCCTTCTTCGCATTGGGTCAACGGATAACAAAGTCAAGGCAAGGTCACACATGAACCAGACTAAAAACTACTCGGTAAAAGACCAAACAATCACGAGGTCCAATAATGGCTAGCAGGTAGCGTGGCTTCCCCAGACCGTATCCATTGCAATCTGCTGTATACACAAAACGCCTAATCAAGCTTCACAGTCAACCATGCGCTCTCTGCACACACGTATAAGCACAGGCAATGTTGCATAACACGACACATCTTCCCGCTTTTTTTCCTCCGTCCATGCCCTAATACATGTATTTGTACCATAGTAATGACCCGTTACAGGCAGTAGTTTCAAAGGCCAAGGATCTAACATAGACATGGTGCTTTTACATCTTAGGTACGGAGCCGGTGATATCTCCTTGCTGCACCCATACACACAAACACACCACTGTTACAATCGATCGTGTGGCGACTGAAATGCTGTAAGCACAATCACATAAAACACTACGCCTACCGCGCTACAAGCTCACCTGCGTAGCGACTTAAGGCATGGCGCTTTTAATACCCCTACGGCTGTTCGATGGGCGTTAGTAATTTGCAGGATGTAATCATGACATCATCTTGCTTTTTACCATTGTGGATGAAAATGCCTCCAGAGTAGTTGACGTTATCAAGCACGCGTCTGTACGGCGAGTATGATCCTAATTCTACCTCGTAACAATGTGGAGCTTACAATTCCCCCGACTGTTTTAATACAGCAATTATCCTTAAAATAATACATGCAAGCATTCAATAATCATGACTCAATTTGTTACAACGGCATGTCAAATTATAACCACTCAGTATACACACTCTGGCCCGCTGTTCCTATTTACTATTAGTTATTTACATCCATCAACCATAAATAAATTGCATGGCATTGTGTTGTGTGGGTAATGTTTACTCACGGTAAGAGTGGCCTTCTGTTTCAAATAATTAGTTCATAACCAGTGTGACTATTGATCGCCAGCTTGCGGGTACCAAAACACACACATCATACACCACACGTCAGCTAAAGACATTTTCCTGACTTGATTGTTCATTTTATTATTACACAGTCGTCAAATATTAGCGACAAAGATAAGCATAATTTTTTTAAAGCTTCACGTGCGCGGTGTTGAAATAATAGTAAAATCATTGTTGTAGTGAATGTCTCCATTTTGAGCGTTGGTACTTCCTCCAAATGAGGCGCCTATATGTAGCCCCAACATGTACCATAATGTAGCCGGGACCTTATAGATGGATTGCACATGACGTCATTGGTCGCCATCTTTGATGTCACGTGCACGCATGAAAGGCCATCATTGGCTTAGACTAAAGCGCATTGTTGTCATCAAATATGGCGGGCGGTGGCGCTATGTGCACGCCATCTATTGTGTACCTCGTTGTTTAATGTTACCCGGAATAATTCAGGTCACATTATGCTACATGTGGTCGGGGTTGGTCGGGGTTGGTCTTGGTTGCATTAGGTAAAACTTTTGGACCATGTAGCTCCTAGTTTAACATTAGGTTCAGGATTGGGTTTACATTGGGTTTCCTTGGGAACAAAATGTAACAATTTGTTACATTTTAATAGCCAGGGCTACATTTAGGGTACAGGGTTGGACTTACATTGGGTTACCTTAAGAACAGTGCCAGGGTTACATATAGCCCGGGCTACATAAGGGTGCAGGGGTGGTCGGACTACATTTAGGTCTGGATCACTAAAAGGTTCAACGTTCGGGACGTATATTGGGGTATGGCTTTACATTTAAGCACATGATTGGGGATACATTACGGTCGGATTACATTAAGGTCTGGATCACTAAAAGGTTCAACGTTCGGGACGTATATTGGGGTATGGCTTTACATTTAAGCACATGATTGGGGATACATTACGGTCGGATTACATTTAGGTCTGGATCACTAAAAGGTTCAACGTTAGGGACGTATATTGGGGTATGGCTTTACATTTAAGCACATGATTGGGGATACATTACGGTCTGGGTTACATTAGGCATGTGTGGGTTAATCTGGACACTGGGAAACAACGTGTGTGCTACATTTATCTCCAGTCTACATTTAGGTATAGGGTTCGGGTTACATTTAGGCCATTTAGCCATTTCTACAATTACGGAAAATTGGGGCTACATTTTGGGGCTAGAGTACAATTTAGGACTGCACAACTTTGCATTTTCCTGTTGTATCACAATTTGCCTCCTGAAGTGTATTTATATATATCTCAAGTTAGTTTATATCTCAAGACAAGACCCTTGAGATCCTAAACTAATTGCAAGTTTCAACCCTAGATCATTAGGTGCGCACCCCCACACCCCTTAGCTACCTTCCCACCCAACACCCACCCCAGCTTCCGGTAGTAGAACACCCAAGGTACGCCGTTGGGTATGCAACAATACAGACACGGTATGAAGCCGACTCTAGCAACAGCAACAATACTATCCGCCCTTAGAGCAATCGCACAACATCGGTAAACGGTATTGTCCAAGGCCCGCACTTCGTGTATCACAACTTATATATAAAATAACAAACCTGGGAAAATTTAGGCTCAATCGGTTATTAAAATAAATCCGTTATTCTCGATATCGAGAATTGATAATAATGTTTTATTGTTTTCTCAAAAAGTAAAGCATTTCATTGAATAATATTTCAAGGGAAGTCTTTCATTACTACCTAGTGTAAACCCTGTAAGTTATTTGTAAATCTGTGAACTTTTTTTTCTGTACCGAAAGGGTCCTATGGCTTTAAGTGAGCTTCATGCAAAACAAACTGGCCTTTATCCGCAGAGTATTGGTAACCTTGATATTTGACACTAGGTAAGCCAACTGACTAGTTCGAAGCATGAATCTAGAAATAGCAAAAATAATATCCACCATAAAGCGTCCATAGTGATTTTATTATTATAAAATAATGCCATCAAGATTATAATGCTTGTCTCTCGTTGTCATCTCCCATAAGCAAGTACGCTCAATCAGATAATGCTACACTAAGAACAAGAACGAGACGAATAGTAAACATAATTGGAGTGGATACTTTGTTTCATTATTCTCCCCATGATTGCTATGTTATCAAATAACCATGATCGCTATGTACGGTATCTTCATGATTAAGTGTCAATCAGCTATAAGTATATGCATCAGCACTATAGTCGGGTACTTTATTCGAGAACGTTATTAAGCAATTAGAGAATTAATCAGGAATAAATCAATCTGTCTTCCTGCTGAATACTAATGTCAGGCCTTTTTGTGTTCAAGGATTTTTGCAAATGAGAATTTTGATGTCGACAATGGGCGATATCATTTTGGGGAAAGTGGGGGTTTATAAATCATCTTGCAATACTTTAAATTGAAAAAAAATCATAGGGGCTGCAAAATGTTTTAAACCACAATATTCTTGTTGGGCTTTAAAGACACTGGACACCTTTGGTATTAGTCAGAGGTAAAGACGAGTACTCTCACTTGGTGAATCCCATCATATGCATAAAATAATCTGTGCAAGTTTGGACTAAAACCCAGTACACTGAAAGACACTGCACACCTTTGGTATACTATTGACAAAAGTCGTCGAAGTTGCGAGGTGATGGAAGAAAAACACCCGTGCCATCATGAAGTTGTGTTCTTTCAGATGCTTGGTTTCGAGACCTAAAAATCAAATTCTGAGGTCTCGGAATCGAATAAAAATATTTTAGTGAACAAAATAATACCTATTATTCTGGAAAACTACGTTACTTTAGAGGGAGCCGTTTCTCACAATATTTTGTACTATAAACAGCTCTCCATCATAAACAAGTACATTTTTGTGATTACCAATAGTGTCCAGTGCCTTTAAGTGAACGAAGAGGTAAACGTGTATTGTGCTTTACAGCATTCTCTTGAAGGTGAACATATCACACTATTCAAAACCTCTAGAGCAACCTCACTCTCTGGACATTCCTAGAAACAGTTCTCGCATTGAATATTTAAAAAGGCAAGATTATTATTGCAATAGTTGTCACCCATAGTTTGACAACATTGTTTTAAATGTCCACTGGGCAATGAGACACAGCAAGGCTTGTGTAGAATCGCCCGGGAGCATTTGTTTCTCTTCTTTTGGAGTATAGAATTGCCAATCTCATTTTTTCCCCTGAATTTTGTTTTGAGAGTTCCCGTTTTTTAATCGATTTGAAAAGCCTTGCGAAAGTGGCAATTTTTATGAACAGAAAAGTAATTGCACCGAGGGAGAGTTGCGGTGTTCGAGTGGAAATAATGTGAGGTGCAACACTACAATCGACAGCTCCGGTCGTTCTCAGTTGAAAACAGAGAGTGAACAAGTAAAAGTTACAGAAAAGTTGAGCGCTTTTCTGGAGCAATTTTTATTAGCCTTTATCCAGCAGTTTAAACCATCAGCCTAAAAGTCAGCCCCCGCGGCCACAGATGCGCTTGATAAACGGGTCATGACCAATGGATTCACCGGTAGATGGCCATTCATCTCATATCCCAACAAAACTGAATGCACTCCGGAATAGGTGGGTAGATATTTCATAATCTTTTAATGGTGTTTATGCGCATGCAGTCTTGGACAAAATTGAATGTAGCTACACTCGACCCCAAAGTCACATCTCCACCCGTAAAATTATAAGAATTCGAAGAAAAAAAAGTAACAAAAATGACATCAAGTACAAAGCAACGGCAACTTTCAATGACAGCGACATCGGCAACGACAGCGACGGTGAAAAGGACACGTTGTAGGTCTCTGTTTAGACATATCAAGTCTTCGTGCTGTGACTAGAATCACATCTTAGTGATGTGTTTAGAAATAATAAAACTTAGTTTTGTGACTAAATCCCGGCCTAAATGCTTGGACAACCCATTCCCAATGGGACTAAAAACATCCCCCCTTCCCCCTGCTCAATGTTTATGGGAGCGAAGACCGCGCAATGAGAGCCGACATTGAAAGCAGTCACGGGGGGAGGGGCAACGAGATATAGACGGGATTGTATATCTTAGTGGAGTGTTAACTATTTTTTTCTTTTAGACCTAGCTCATTTTGGTTGGTCAGCAGTTTGTAAAAGCTAATTATATTTTCTGAAATGTTTAAACTGTTAGACCTAGTAAACATGCATTGTTGGTACCTTGACGTTCACGATACACGCTCCCGTAGTTTCGTTTACATAAATGTCGCAGACGGTTTGGTATGCATGACCAACCAGAAGTAATTTTCATGAAAACCTCATCAATTTATAATGGTTACACCATAGTCCCTCAAGCATTTAATGGCTGATCTTATGTAAATGAAAGGGATACGATGCCATTATCAAGAACAGTGACAGCACCTCTTATCCGAATACTTTACACGTATTAGGCATACGTTATTTTAGCCCAATAATCATGCAGGGTCTTCCAAAATCCATGTAAAGGATTTTGTGTGATTTTGTTGGATTAGCCACCAATATTTATTCTATGGCCAGGCATGCTAATGTAATCTAAGAGTAGGTGATTATGATCGCTTTAGGGACAAAATATTTATTATATTCAAGACTCATTTGTGCCAAAATCACCAATATTTATGTGAATATATTTTTTTTGCGACATGGGGCCAGAATAACAAACGGTGAATACTTATAGAAGTATTTTTTAAGTAAATATTCGAGACACGGTCCAATTCGTGACTTTTTACGTGTGACATTTTGTACATACGATTGATGTTAAAGATATTTCACAGTATGATGAAGGATGCAGGGAGGTCTCATATACCATTGGTGATTGTCAAAGGCTAGTCTTCACAGTTGGTGTATCCCAACATATGCATACAATAACAAACCTGTGAAAATTTGAGCTCAATTGTCATCGAAGTTGCAAGAAAATAATGAAAGCAAAGACACTATACTCTTATTGCACACGTTTGTGTGCTTTCAGATGCACAGCAATAGGCTTTAGAGTGAGAAATTACCTTTTTTTTTCAAAAACTGTTTCTTCAGAATTCAGAGGGAGCCGTTTCTCACAATGTTTTACACTATCACAGCTCTCCACTGCTCGTTACCAAACAAGTTTCTATGCTAACAATCATATCGTCCAGCCGTCGATTTAACCAAACTTTTCCTAAATTAGGATTAATCTTAGGACGAGTTAAGTTCAGTATCCTAAGAGGTAGACGCATTGAGCCAATCCGGAGGACGGGTTACTCGTCCTAACTCGAGATGGGATTAATCCTAGCGTTTCGTGAAATTACTTGCAGTGACTTTACGTCAGACCTTTTTAAAAAGAAGAAAAAAAGAAAAAAATTGTAAATATAAAAATGAAAGGATAAAAAAGGATATCTTCAGTGGTATTTAAGTTCTGTATGCTACTAATACCGGTCAGGTGTATACAGCTAGTAGGCCTTTCTCTCTCATTCTATTTTCCCGCCATAAGTAAGTTGCATGAGTATCGTGCGCAAAGTATAGGAAGTGCTGCGATCCGATTGTCAGTGTGAATACCAATTAAATTGGCAAATTTATTCCGGGTGAGAAAGTGAGAACAGACGCACCAAGTGAAGATGGCATCTTTAATATTTAAAATCTTAATCGACTCGGTCAACCATCTTTAATTGCGCATTTGTCCGTAGTTCATGGCCTTAACAATGATATAGGCTCTGTACAGTTCAGGAAAAAGGGATTTACAAATGCGGAAAAGGGGGGAAAGCGGAGATTCGTTATAGGCCTCTAAACCAGGGCATTATAAGTTAGGCCAATATTTTCTGTTGAGTGTCGGTAATAAAATCGCCTAAACAATTACAGGCTATGTGCAGTTTGCAGTGAGAGCGTTCAGGAAATAGGTTTAAAGGCAGTGGACACTATTGGTAATTACTCAAAATAATTATTAGCATAAAACCTTACTTGGTAACGAGTAATGGGGAGAGGGTGATGGTATAAAACATTGTTAGAAACGGCTCCCTCTGAAGTGACGTAGTTTTCGAGAAAGAAGTAATTTACCACGAATTTGATTTCGAGACCTCAAGTTTAGAATTTGAGGTCCTGAAATCAAGCATTTGAAAGCACACAACTTCGTGTGACAAGGGTGTTTTTTCCTTTCATAGTTTACTCGAAACTCCGACGACCAATCGAGCTCAAATTTTCACAGGTTTGTTATTTTGTGCATAAAATATGTTGAGAAACACCAAGTGAGAAGACTGGTCTTTGACAATTACCAATAGTGTCCACTGGCTTTCATGCGGGAAAGGGGGAAACATGGAAATTCGTTAAAAATCCAGAAATTGTATGTAGACCTATTTTTCTGTTGATTATCTGATGTATCGTGAGGTATTTGTTTCTTTATATTTTGTTTTGACAGGGTCACTTGAATTATTTATTCGCTTTTGTACTCAGAATTGTCCATAGAACTCTCGACAGCGTTGGTTCTTCGTAATCTTAAACCTTAGATGTGTATTAGAGTGTGTGCCCTCGTTTTGTATGTACGGACTCAACTCTTGTGTTTCTGATAAGCAGAGTGTGGGTTCAAGTCCTGGTCGTGTCACCTGGTCCTAGCGCAAGATTATACTTTGTACCACACACCATTGCTTTGTCCTTCGGATACTTGGTACATTAAATCATAGGTCCCTTGTACTAGGATTGGATGTGAATTCACTCAGGATGCACATCCTTATTACCATAAATATTGAACAATAATATAACATCAACAATTTAAACAACAATATTATCTTGAAAATAGCGATTACAAGACAGACAAAGAATACTACAGATATTTTTTGTATTCAAGCAAACAAAATGCGAGGGTTTGCTTTACAGCCATCCAAGCAAATCGGCTTCTCCACTAAAATCCAATAAAGGTTCATGGTGTGTCGTTGAGGAAGTAAAAGGCGGAACCGCGGCTTGATTTGTCCCCCGAGAGTTGACGCTAGAAGACGGCAGCGTACTCGGGAACGTCACGGTAGTTCAACCAACCGTGCAAAACATAGGCCTATTCACTCAACGTTTTTGTTTTTGTTAAATATTTGTCGGGGTGATAGGGTGTCGGGTGGCAATTTTGTTTTCCGTACATCAACATTGCCACTATTGAAGTGCTTTTTAATGGGGATTTATTTCTTTCTTAAACGATTTTTAAAAGGGAATCCTTAAAAAAAAATCAGGAATTTATTTTAGGATGCCGATTCCATATTACAGGGGGACAAATTGCGTCGGGTGCTTGTTTATTTTCGTTTGTTTGTTTGTTTGTGCGTTTGTTTGGAGGTGCTGGAGTGGTTTTTCTCTGAGGTAATGGGGTAAGTTTTTTTAAAGTTTTTTTTTTATTAACGAAGTGTATAAACGGCATCATATATGTTATAATAATATTAATAGTATAAAAACAAAGAGGCGTTTTGTATGGCTATTTTGATACACACGGCTTTGGCTTGTGTTCCGGGGCTTGCTCAAAAAACAAAACGAAAGTGAATCACACATTCTCAAATTTGCATCCCTCTGGAGACACCCCTGTAAGATTATCCCATAGGCTTTGTAAACAAATTCCCTGTGGGGCACCCCGGTCTTTATAGTTCCCCTAAGTGGATTTTCCCTTTATTTGTTTTTGTCCGTCTCCAGATGGTACCAAATAGTAGTATAATTTCATGTCACACATCACACACACACTTTTAGCATAACAAAAACAATTGCATTCATTATGTCTCAGTTTTTGTTTTTTGCTTGAATTTGATGACGTCATCAGTTCTCTTTATCATGTCCCACCTGCATCCCTATGACAACAAATAAACGCTCCAGCAAGCAATGTTTAACCTTCTCTACGTTTCTACGAACCTGCTGTTCCGTACAAAGTCCCTGGATACAATGATGGACACAATTTCTAAAGCAATTTCGCAGTAATTCTGTGTTTGTGTTTAAAGGCAAGTGGACACTATTAGTAATTAATCAAAACAATTATTAGCACAATACCTAACTTGGTAATGAGTAATGGGGAGCTGTTGATAACACATTGTGACAAAGAAGTAATTTTCAACGAATTTGATTTCGAGACCTCAGAATGAGATTTTGAGGTCTCGAGATCAAGCATCTGAAAGCACACAACTTCGTGTGACAAGGTTGTTTTTTTCTTTCGTTATTTTCTCGCAACTTCGACGACCGATTTAGCTCAAATTTTCACAGGTTTGTTATTTTATGCATGTGTTGAGATACACAAAGTGAAAAGACTAGTCTTCGACAATTACCAATAGTGTCCACTGTCTTTAAGAACCCACTGAGACTCCCTACAGTACAAGCTTAACCCTCCCCATCCCGTTTGCATCCTGTCTATAATTGACCTCGGTAAATCTATCACACGAACTCACAGCCCTAAAACCTCAAGATAATTTCAGCTTGTGTTTCTTGCAATTACTACAACATTTCAAAGAAACCTCCTTTTTTAAAGGCACTGGACACCTTTGGTAATTGTCAAAAATCAGTATTATTACTTTCCGTATCCCAACATTATGCATACAATAATAAACCTGTGAATTTTTTTTACTCAATTGGTTATCGAAGCTGCAAGAGAACGATGAAATAAAAAAACACCGTTGTTTCACAAATTTGTGTGCTTTCAGATGCCTAATAAAGGTTTCAGCTAAAGTCTTTTATTATTTGAGTAAAAATTACCTCTTTCTCAACAAATGTGTTACTTTAAAGGGAGCCGTTTCTCACAATGTTTTATACTATCGACAGCTCTCCATAAGCCTTTTTGAGGTATGGCGGACGTGATAGGAGTGTACTGTTTGGTTTGGGTGTATATACACAAATTTACCCAAACCTCAAAGTGCTGTAGCATTGTGTCCGCCATATGTCAGAAGGTCTTATTGCTCCATATATCAATTAAGTTTGTGTGCTAACAACTGTTTTGAGTAATTACCAATAGTGTCAAGTCCCTTTAAAGCCCTCTGAAATGTAAATATTTTGTATAGAATCAACATTACCATTGCATCCAAACTCAATTAACATCCAAACAATCATAACATGACTTTGAGCCACCTGCGCACCATCGTCACAGAATGGAGTGATGTGTTATTTCAACAATTTTTAAACGGCGTTGATAAGCACGCGACACGCTGAGGTAGTGAGAAAGACTCAGAACTGACTGTAAAATCTTTGGATAATGATATACAAAAGAAACCTTGGAATCATTTTGGCGTCGACAACGGTGTTCAACACTAGACATCAAGACTCACGTCAACCGCAACCTGAAACATTACCCTTGCCGTTCTGTGAACAACCTTAGCTATGACAAAGGGTAACCGGGAATGGGGTGAGGCGGCAGATGCGGGAGCTTCCATCCCCAAAAGGTCAGAACCCTTGCCCACCCCTCCTCGACCTTCTACAAAAATCTGAATACGTTTCTGCCCCGGTTGCCCCAAAATAAACTACGACTCAAACAAGTACTACACTGACACATATAACCTTGGGCATCTGACTTCTGATGAGTGCAGGCACGTGAACCCATGGGTCGTAGGTTCACATCCCGCTGTAGTAAACTTATCTTTGTTCGTACCAAAATAACTAAGTAATCGTATATAAACATGACCAATAACTACATTAACTAGCAAATCAAATTACTCAAATGTAGATACAATTTTAAGAAAAGAGCAGTATATGGTTAACAAGGGAACTATTGACATCACATGTATCCCAATACAACCCCTATTCCTGCATATCAAGGCATAGTGTCTTCTCAAACAGTCTCTTGGAAGAGGCATCCTTCCCAAAACCAATGCATTTCGACCACCGAGACTTACGTTCAACATCACTTTAAAGGGAAGGCACACTTTTGGTAATTACTCAAAACAAATATTAACTTAAACACTGACTTGATAACGAGCATTGGAAAGCTGTTGATAGTATTAAACATGGTGAGAAACGGCTCCCTCTGAATGAAGTAGCATAGATTTTGAGAAAGAGGTAATGTCTCACTAAAATAATAAAAGACTTCTAGCTAGAAGCCTGTTATTCCTATATGAAAGCACACAAATTCGTCCAACAAGATGTTTTTTTTTATTTCATCATTTTCTCGCAACTTCGATGACCAATTGAGCTAAAATTGTCACAGACTTGTTATTTTATGCTTATATGTTGGGATACACCAAGTGAGAAGACTGGTCTTTGGCAAGTATCAAACGTGTACCTTCCCTTTAACAAATCTGACAACTAGGATATAGTATAGGTTGTAAACTCAGCAACTTCATTACAAAGCAATTACGTTTCTCGTATTATCTCACTGTACAGAACATTTTATTTTGTGAAGCGAAGACCTCAATTTGATTGTGGCCTGACGGGCTCCAAGTTGGAGTTGGGGATTGTATATTTACGAGTCGGCAGAGCAAATTAGGCAGGCTGATTGTAATTATAGATCAAGGCGGGATAGACAGACGTATAATCGAAAACTACGGTTAAAGGCACTGCCCACTTGTCAAAGACCAATTGGTGTATCCCAAACGTATGCATAAATCTCTGAAAATTTGAACTCAAGTGGTCATCGCAGTTGCACGGCAATGATGAAAGAACAAAACACCCTTGTTGCGCTAATTAATTGTGTGCTTTCAGATGCATAATAAAAGGCTTCAGGCCCGAAGTCTTTTATTATTTGAGCGAGAAATTACATGCTTCTCAAAAACCAAGTTACTTTTGAGGGAGCCGTTTCTAACAATGTTTTATACTACCAACAGCTCTCCAAATTGCTCGTTAACAAGTAAGTTTTTATGCTTGAAATTTATTTTGAGTGATATGCTTTTAAGATAAACTACATCACTAAAAATGACTGCAGTTGAAGGCAGTGGACACTATTGGTAATTACTCAAAATAATTATTAGCATAGAACCTTTCTTGGTGATGAGTAATGGGGAGAGGTTGGTGGTATAAAACATTGTGAAAAACGGCTCCCTCTGAAGTGCCATAGTTTTCGAGAAAGAAGCACTTTTCCACGAATTTGAATCAACGCACACAACTTCGTGTGACAAGGTGTTTTTTCTTTCATTATTATCTCGCAAGTTAGATGACCGATTGAACTCAAATTTTCACAGGTTTGTTATTTTATGCATATGTTGAGATACACCAACTGTGAAGACTGCTCTTTGACAACTACCAATAGTGTCCACTGTCTTTAAATATTATTCTCTGTTATGCCATTCATGTGTTTTACTCATTCCACCAAAGAATGTGTAACGCTCTGAGCAGAAACTAATTTGAATCTTCAAGAACATAAAACTGAAGTGTCAAAAAGTCTCTGACAATGATGTTATTATACGAGGATTCACACTAGTAAAATTTCAAACTCAGAAAAGAATGTCAGAAAAGTTGACTACCGCATAATGAACACCATGATGGACACAGCTTCAAACTAGCCATTATGATGATAATGCTATGACGAGAGATAACATTTTCAAAGTTTCTAAACTTCGGAAAGAACTTTCATTTAATTTAATTTCATGATTCTAAAGCCAAGGACTCTTCAAAATATTTAACTTAATTACTGTAAAAACCTGCTCGTTTTCATGGCCTAGTTGTAGAATAAAACTTATTGTTTTTTTGCCAGACAAATAATTATATAACGTTGGACACAAAGGACGTATTTTGTTAGTATCAGTTGAACCTTAGAAGAACCCACTTCCTTGGAGCTTTAAGAACAGAGAAAAAAGTAGCCCATTTTTGCCGAGTAAAGCAGGACTTCGTGCTAATAAAATTGTAATGTCGTCTCTAATATCGATTGTATACTACACCACTAACCAGGGTGCAAGTTCAGAAGTTGCTCGAGAATTAAAAAAGAAAGTAGTTTAGCACAGTCAAATCATGCTTATCAGGGAAAAACAAAACAAATGCGGTGTCACATAATATACCATCTGCGACTGATATTCTGAAAACTGTCCATCTTCAATTAAAGACAACTCTACGGCTGGTCCCGTCTGGTCATAACAGATGTTTATAACGTCCTTCAAGGCTTTTATAATTCCTAATAAACTTATATTCAAAGAAAGGCACTCTGCCCCTGAAATTATCCCCAAGGAAAAACAGTTACCTTCGCATTAATGGATGTTTTCACAGCAAAGATCAAAATTGGCAATGAGGCTACAACAGTGTCATGTGTACGACTAGGCATTATTCAAAATTATGGTCAATAGTCATATACAAGAGCAAGCCAAGCCTCAGGAAATTCTGAGCATGCTTGAGGAAATTCTTTTTGAATGTCAGGTGACAAAACAAAATGTTACATGCAAAGCTTATTGTTACTCCGGTGGAGTGACCCACTTGGAAATACTCCGGTCTGGGATTCGAACCGGGGACTTAGGGTCATGTCACCAAAAGCAATCTCCAAGAGAAGAGAATACATAAACATTGTAGTTTGAATAATTCCTCCTTTGCTGTCGAAGTTATTCCATTGCATGCACAGCAATTGTTGGTTGTCTTCAAGTTTCCTCGTGTGACCCCAATCACCCCCAATCTATGCCACACCTTCGACGATGCCCAGCCCTTGAGGAGAGCAGTGCTGGGTTGAAGACCTCTTGTAGCAAACGAGAAGGCTTTTAGTAAAACAGTCAATATTTCAAATGGGGCAGTATCTAGGTGGTGGGGACGAGTAGTTTGCTGGAGTCATCAACCCATGCATCAGCATAGCCAACCAGGAGACCAATATGACCAACAAGCCAGTTCATACTGCAGCAAGCCAGGAAAATAGTGCAGCTCGTGTAAAATGTTCCACACCCTTGAGAGAACATATTACCCCATCACTTAGGGAACTTCATTGGCTACCAATCAGAGAACGCATCCATTTTAAGATTGCTCTTCTTGTTTTTAAATGCTTCAACAAAAACAACACCTTAATACATTACCACTTTACTGTCACATTACACTCCTCCACGAATTCTTCGGTCTACACTTGACATCACTCGCTTGAATGTTCACAGAGCAAACAAAGTTCTAGGTCGGAAGGCTTTCAGTGTGGCTAGGCCGAAGATTTGGAACAATCTCTCAACTGCCATTAGGGAATCTAATACTCTTTCTGCTTTTCATTAAGTCCTTAAGACTCACCTTTTTCCAAGTTAATTTCTTTCTAGTGCGCTATGATCTTGATGGAATAACGCATTATAAATTTTAATTGTTATGTTATGTTATGTTAGGGAGCATGCTAGCAAATTACAGCCTGAAATGTTATTTTCAGCATCTGCACAGCAAGCCAAGAATCCAACTAGATACATTCAACCAACAGTCTATCAGATTATCAATTTTATCGAAAGCCTGTAAGCATGAAAACCTGCTAAGCACAAGACAATACTGCTTAGCCAAACCAAAGTTACCAATCATCATTCCATAAAGTTTACAATGTTATGACTGGTGTCCCACTTATGTTTTCTTAGAAAATAAATTTGCTATAGGCAGTATTTTCTGCTAAACAGCTCCGTTTACTCACCAAGGAATTTCAGCTATAATTAAGTTACAAACAAGTCACCCTTTCAAACTAATCACTGAATTTAGCCAAGTCTATGACTAACTAATTTTCGAATCTTTGTGAAAAATAATTCAACAGACACCACTCTCATTACATCTATATATATATAGGCATGATTTGCTTTTAATAGTAAGGTATTCATCAATATTTACATTAAGTCAAAAATTAATTTGTACAAAATTTGTGGACATTATAGTTCAGTCACCTGCATTAATGTACAACCTGGTTAAACAATATTGTACAAAAAATTACAATATTTGTGCTACCATAATTGTAGTCTGGACAATAATGATAAAAGCAACAATGTTTTAAAGAACACTACAGAATTGGTTTTACTAACAAAAAATGTTGCTGACAGAGTGAGCACTTTATGTAATCCACCGTTGACACATAAACTGACAAACCTGTAGAAGTTCGAGATCGATCGGCCATTAGGGTCACGAGAGATTAGTGAAAGACCGATTACAAATAATGCATTGCATCGATGCCAACACAAAAAATGAATAAAACGCTCACTGAGCGATAAACTCCAAACGCGAAATAAGATTATTTATTTCTAATCAAGTATGAAGTTTCAGACATAAATATTTCAAGGGATGTTTTCTACTATCATCATCATTAGACCGTGTAAGTTTTATGTAAATCTGTGATCTTCTCGATGCCTGCTTCTTATCAATTCTGTAACGTTCCTTTAATAACTTGTGACTAAATTAATTGAAATATTAAAGGAAGCTTGATATGGATAGATATTACTAAAAGATAAGACATATCACTTCTTTAACTTCCTATCTTTTACTCCTGTCCCCAAAAGAACAAACAAATTAAATTTATTGTAAAACTGACTGTGAATATTAAAATGTGTTCACAATAAGACTGTAATTAAACAAAATCACCGTGTGCACATCGGATTTGCACATAATGAACCGTTATTCCTCCTTTGTAATAATAATAATAATAATCCACATGATGAGGCAGAAAACAAAATCAGACTTTCAGCTTTCCATCATATATAGGAGCAACTCAAGTTTAGCAATTCGTTTAAACAAAAAGCTTTTTCGTAAGTAACATTATTTCAGCAAAGCGCATACAAGAAAGCTACCAGAAAATTAAATCTAAAACGCTGAGTCAATGAACATACAAGTTCGAAGGACTTCCATAATGTATTTAGGTCTCTTTGAGTCGGAAGGTATTTGAAGTGAATCTCGAACTCTTTCACAATATTCCAGTGGAATGCGTCTCTAGTTCAATGAATACAAAAACATTGCAGAAAATGAAACAAATTTACCTTCAGCAGGTAAAAGCCCCATAACAGCACAAACTATATAAACATAAATGTTGTATTTAAAGGTGTTACAAATACTTTTTGTAAACAAGCATATAGTTCACACCTACCAGATGTGACATGTTTTGATCAATTTGTTGAGCAGAAAATACATTTCAGAGTTCACAACTCTCAACTGACTTAAATGATCAATATATGAACAATCTTAAAGACTGCAACATGGATAATCAAATTGGAAACTATTTATGTTTGTGATTTAGTTTCATGTACACAAAAACGTGCATGATCTAGAAAATATAATTTGCACCAAAAATGCACAGGTTTTTCGCTTTTCTAACCCTTAGTTGGCTGCAGAGCCAAACACAAAACTTACCAGAAACTTAACTCTGCCACACCTCTTTTAAAAATTGATACCACAGATAACTTGTCACGTCCATTCACAAAAAACAGCCTCTTTTCGGAAATTGAGTTTAGTAATGAGCTTTAGCTCTCTCTGAATCAGAGTCCAAGTTTCAATTTCAATCAATATATTGATCTGATCCTCACACATGTTCATCAATATCTATCGCAATTAGAATCCCCCTCCTCCCTGATATGTAAGGTAAGGTCGTCTGCCTAACACATTGACCCAAATAGCCATACAGAAACTCAACTTCTCATTGTCAATAGACCAGAACCAAACAAATAGCCTTTCCATTTTTCATCCCTTATTTTCATCAAAGGTTTGCCTTTGACCTAAAATTCTATTTAACCGGTCTCTTGCAACGACAACGTTATGCACTGATAACTTGTTTTTAGGTCACTGGGTTTTTTTTTTTTGGGGGGGGGGATGAAGTATTTTTAGAATCAGGCACCTCCACGTCATTTCCTTCTAATTTCAAGGTAGCATGGTTGCCGTGGTTACGATTACGTATATTCCCTTGATTTAATTTCTTTAATTGTATTTGGAATGTTTTTAAAAAATTCAAGGAAGTCTACTACATTTTTTTTTTTTTTCATAGAAAGAAACCCACCTGGGTTTAATTATAAGGCAACACTTCCTTCTGAGTTTATAAACTAATGAACTGACATTTTGTGCCAAACATATACATTGTACACCAATCTTCAAGAGTTTTATAACCAAGTAAAACGAAACAAAGACCCAGAGCGTAGCAGGAGTTCACTTGGCACCAGCCAACCTTTCATAACATGTGGACATACCTTGACTGCTGTTGATTTCACCAAACTCTTCCTAACTTAGGATTAGTCTTAGGACTTAGGACGAGTTAAGTTCGGTATCCATAGACATTAGGATGCATTGAACCCCTCTTAAGTTAGGACGGGTTACTCGTCCTAACTTGAGGAGATAGGATTAATCCTAGCATTTCGTGAACTCAGCTGCTGGTCAACCATAGCACAGAAACAGAAGTATTGAATCTCCACTCCCTAGGACAAATTCAGATGTTGGCATATATGCAATTTGAAAATTAGTTATTTTTATTCAGCACTTTTGAATACCGGCCACCATGAACGCAATTAGAGTTGACAGTTGCCTGGTAACCATCACAAACCTGCTAAGCAAGTACCACCTGCTAAGCAGAAATTAATGCTGTATGGCTTAAAAATAAGGCAAGAGGATCATTTCCCCAAGGCATTCAACGGGTCGTCAAAGATACTCGGAGCGGATTCATCAAAGATGGATGCACCAGAGGCCGGTTTCTTGTCTGTGGTCTTCTTCTTGGCCTTTGTCTTCTTGGGTTTTGAGCTCGTTGGTGATGCAAAAATATCATCTAAGAAAAGAGCCACAAATGAAAGAATTAGATTACAATGACTTCATGTAAATTCAATTGTTTATGTTTTATGGAATTCATCAGGAAAGTTAGGGAAAGTATTCTCCCCAGAAACCCCCCCCCCCTTAAATAAAATAACTAACTAAATAAATATATAAACAAAACAAATAATTAAATTAAACAAACAAACAAACAAAAAGTAAATAACCTGTATCAATAATAACATACAGTAACGATAAACGTCTACACAAATTACAAGTATTGAATGATAGATTTTAAAAAGGGCCTTCTTTTTACAATATATAAAACATATAGAACCATTGACAAATCTTTAAAAACATTTGTAATTTTTATCACCTTTGATATGAATATTTCATCCTCTATTGAATTTTCTGTTGCTTTTTTTAAAATTTCATTCCAAAATTAAAATGAAAAATACTAATATGGTGGACAAATAAAAGTTGTCTTCGGGCAATTCCCAAAGGGCCTTGCCCAAGGCATTCCGCCAAGAAAAAAAAAAAAAACAGAGCAGTCGTACGACCATCTAGACATGATAGCTTTACCACACATAGAAACACAGTGAATATCTCTTAATTACAATCTCAGACATAAGTCTTGTAATAATAGTAATAAGACAAAGCATTTATAAGGCGCTATACAAAGAACTGAGCGCCTAACAAAGGGAGGGCAACACAAGAACAAAAGCAAAACAAAAAAGGACCAACGACAGGCCAAAAATAAACAAACAAGAGGAGAAAATTAGGATGGTTCTGGGAATAAAAATGTCTTGAGGAGGCGTTTAAACACAGCCAACGACGCGGCTTCTCTCAGACTTGTCGGTAGTGCGTTCCACAAGCTAGCTGTTGGTGCTAACTTTCTTTTTTTTTGAAGTTATCAACTTTTGTTGAATAATAATAATAAAATTAGAATGCATTTATAAAGTTCTTAATAAAGCGCTTAGTATAGGGTTTCTAAAGGCTGAAACATAATATTAAATAATTACAAAATATAATGACAATAAAAAAGTAAGTGAATGTAAGTGAATGGAAAGGAACTTTTATTAAATAATAATAATAAAAATTAGCATGCATTTATAAAGTGCTGAATACAGGGTTTCTAAGTGCTGAAACATAATAGAAAAAACACACAAAAAAATGACAACAAAAACGTAAGTTGAATGCAAGTGGATGGAAAGGGAAACTAATTTCAAGCAATGACTGAAAATCACAAAAATATAAATTTGATTGTAGTTAGCAAATAAATACAAAGTCATTTGGTATGGTCCTGGGTAGAGTCCTCTGCCATGTTAATAAATTAATGCGTACATTGTTATACACCACAAGTGAAAATGTAATTCAGTAAGGTGTACAAAAAACCAAACCTCAAAATGTAAGAATGTTTTGGAACGTTAGGTGGCAGCAGACAATTACACTACCGGTAATTGTCAAAGACTAGTATTCTCACTTGGTGTATCTCAACATATGCATAAAATAACAAACCTGTGAAAATATGAGCTCAATCAGTCATTGAAGTTGCGAGATATGAATGAAATAAAAAAAACTCCCTTTTCACACAGAGTTGTGTGCTCTCAGATGCTTGATTTCGAGACCTCATATTCTAAATCTGAGGTCTTAAAATCAAATTCATGGAAAATTACTCCTTTTTCGAAAACGACATTACCCCAGAGGGAGCCGTTTCTCACAATGTTTTATACTATCAATCTCTCCCAATTACTCGTTACCAAGTAAGGTTTTATGCAAATAAATATTTTGAGTAATTATCAATAGCGTCCACTGCCTTTAACATAGGTCTGAGCATGCGCAGAAATCTGAGAACAATGGATTTTCTGCTGCCACCTAGTGTGGGTATGGAGGGCAAACATGGACAAAACTACAGCTTCTTAATTTTTTATTTTTCAATTTTGCTCAGACTTGAGTGCTTCTGGACTTGGTCGACTAAAGTTGCCATCGGTGCTGAACAAGTGAAGTAATTTAGTAGGATTCGAACTGCCTCTAGCTACCAGGCGATCTCGGTGGTCTAGTTGGTAAGACACTGCTCTGGCATTGCAGAGGTCGTGGGTTCAAATCCTGCCTGGGTAATAGCCATGTGTGTTTTTTTCACAGGACACGGGGAAAGTACTGAGTATACAGTGCTAACACACATCGGTGAAAGGGTAAAACCACAAAATAATTACATGTAATCACGTAATGTCAACTTTACCTTCGGCTGGATCCGCAAAAAGAGACGATTCTTTCTTTTTCTTCTTGTCTTTGGGCTTACTGCTTGGAATATCACCAAATATGTCACTGCCGCTGTCCCCAAATAAGTCTGAGTCTGTCTTCTTGGAGGTAGCTTTCTTCTCTGCTGGTTTCTTGGTAGCAAAAAGGTCATCATCATCGTCAAGCTGCAGATGAAACAAACAGAAGACTAATTAAAGACACTAGACACGGTTGGTATTTATACCCTTGCAAACCCTTGATGCAAAAATGTGTGTGCTTCCAAATGCCTAAAAATAGATTCAGTGAAAAATTACCTTTCTAAAAAACTACGTTACTTCAGAGGGAGCTGTTTCTCACAATGTTTTATAGGCCTACTATCAACAGCTCTCCAATCCTTGTTACCAAGTAAATTGTCCATTCAAAATTTACCAGATACCTCAGGATGTTCGTATGACTTAAAGATCACTTGGCTCACCTCTAATTTCTTGGTTTCTTTCTTTTTCTTGGTCTTAGTGGTCGGCACTGAAGCAAAGAGATCATCGTCATCTTCCACTAACAGCGCAGAAGACTTGGTATCTGAGAAACGTAATAATAATTAATAATTTATCGCATTTCTTGTGCGCCATCTCCATCGGAGGATGTTCCAAGGCGCAAGTTTCATAAAAATTACAAACAATAAAAATTATATAAAAAGCAGAACGAAAAGTCCACGTAAATGCAGAAAAAGGGAAAAATACACAAAGATCATCAAAACTGACACCCTTACCCCATGTAAGGGGAACAAAACACTATAAAAGTTAAATTGGTACAATTTTGCTTAAGTATCTAGAGCAAGCTAGTTGAAGCGTTGAGACCAATTTAAGAACAGACTCTGCGGTAGTACCGTTAATTACGATCCTAAAAGAAAAAATAGTAGTTCAAGCCTATTTTCTATACCATCTGCTTGGGTAATAGTTAAAAAGCAGGACAGTTCTTTTCAGAACTGAGAAGTCTCCAGAACATCCGAACAATCTACTCCGCGGTAGTAGAATAAAGAAAGACAGTTCTCCAAGAACAAACTCTACCTGGCGAAGAGATACACACATGGTGTTACCGCAAACCAAATATATATATCTATGCATATTGTTAAAATATTCAATGTTTTCCCTGAAGCAAAACCAGAATAAGCATAGACATTAATACAAATCCTGACAAATTACATTTGGCCATTATTTCAAACAAGTATTCTAGTTTCCTGCGTTCCGTAAAAGAAATTGGGACAAATATCTGAAATGGTTCATTGAACCATTGTAGAAAATTCACAAGAGATATTTAAACCTGTTAAGAAAGGAAAGAGATGTTTGTTAAACAAGATGAAAAACAAAGTACCAGATAAATTTGATTAGGAACAGTGATAAGGAATGACCAGGGCATTTCTATCAGGGTTTCTGGGCTGAAAGCGAACAATATTTGTAACCTATTTGCTGCCATAAAGAAGATGGAAACCTAGCACAAATAATGCACACAACCCATAGAGTTATATAAGAGAACTAAAGGGCGCACTTGTGATGCTGCTTGCACCAACGCGATGGGACCACAAGGAGACACTATGCGCGTTGAATATGAAGTCCACGTTGGAGTTTGTGTTATTGAACGCTATACGCGATGCTGTTGTGTCAACTTACAAAATGGCCGCACAAACGCACACTGTGCGATGCTGTTTTGTCAACTTAGAAAATGGCCGCATGCGTGCATGCCGAGGCCCCGTATAAAGGCCAGCGCACCCTCTAGTTTTGATATATAACTCTACATCACCACCAAACTATATTTTTTGAAGAACCCTACTTTTGCTCACAACAATTCATCCTTGCTCAGGTATAGGAATACTATACAAATTCAATTCAATCAACAACTATTTCCATATGGGTGAACAAGGGAGAACAAAACAACAAATAAAGTACAACTATTTAAGCCAAAGACAGTCAAGACATGCGCTTAGAGACTTTTGCATTAGGCGCTTTACAAATGTCTTATTATTATTATTATTAAGAACAAGTCAAGAAAACAATTAATGAAAATGAAATGAAAAAGTATAGCAATAATTACCTTACCCCTTTCAAGACAAAAAGCAAACAAAAAACAATAGGAAACTTTTGAGACAATGGCGGCAGCACACATAACGTTCCCTTTTTCTGAGCGTGCGCGCACATGTTCAGTAGACTGTGCGTAAGTCTGAGCATGCGCACTACTGGCAAGAACTGTGAAAAAGGACCGTCCAAAAGAGTCCCATTGAACTTGAAAAATAACGGACTTCATCTTCACATCAACCTACCTTTCTTTTTCGGTGACTCCGTAGAAAATAAGTCATCGTCCGTCTTTGTCTTCCCGACTTTTTTCTCTGGCTTCTTGCTCTTAGGTGCCTCCCCGAATAAATCATCAGCAAATGGATCCTTCTTCTTGCTCGGCTCAAGCTTGGGACTCGAGGAGAACAAATCGTCATCAATGTTCATTGCGGGTTTGGCTTTCACTTTTGGGATGGATGCAAATAAGTCGGCATCGTCTTCTGGTTCCAGAGGAGGAGGTGAGATGGTTGATGTTGGACTGGCAGAGAAGAGATCCTCGTTACCGAACATGTCGGCTGGTTTTTTGGAAGGTTTGCCGAGGGTTGATGAGGTGGGGGTTACGTCACTTGTGAAATCGAGAGGGGCTGCAAAGTCTGGAAGGACGTCATCTGTAATCGGATATGAGAAATGTATAAAAAAAATAAAATCTTGAATAACTAAGAAAATGGTTGTAAACAGTGATGCCTCATTTGAACTTGTGCTTAATATTTATACATTATTCATCATTACAATTCAACACAAATACAATGAACTAATTTAAAAAAAATGTTTGTCAGCGTTTTTAAGATAAAATGATACAAATGAAAAAATTAAATCTTACTCCTGTACATAAAATCTCACTGATGTTGGTATTCAATAAGTAAACTTTCCTGCAATTAATTTTTAGCATTATTGTTAAATAAAATACAAATTGATATATACATATAGTTCACACATTCAAAATGGACAAACCAGTGAAAAAATTATCAGTTCAACAATGCCTTTAACGGAAAACCCTCCACACAAAAAAATACATCTTTGAGCAATAATACAAACCTGCATTACCCAAATAAACCTACATATTGTTTATGTATTAAATGGAACACTGCTGATTATCATAAGATATTAAGAAACAAAATGGTCTCCACAGCAACCAGCAAGGACAAAAAAGAGAAATCAGACAAATGGAGACAAAAACAGGGGTCATGGATTGATGTATGCCCCACCTCTACTTACCCCTTTATTAAAGACACTGGACACTATTGGTAATTACTCAAAATGATTATTAGCATAAAACCTTACTTGGTAACAAGCAATGGAGAGCTGCTGATAGTATAAAACAGTGTGAGAAACGGCTCCCTCTAAAGTAACATAGTTTTTGAGAAAGAACTTATTTTCCACAAATTTGATTTCGAGACCTCAGATTAAGAATTTGAGGTCTCTAAATCAAAAGCACACAACCTCGTGTGACAAGGGTGTTTTTTTTCTTTTATTATTATCTCGCAACTTCGACGACCAATTGATCTCAAATTTTCACAGGTAAGTTATTTTATGCTTATGTTGAGATACACCAAGTGAGAAGACTCTCCTCATTGAGTGATTACCCTTCTCTAGATGTTTGTCCTTCCCATTTTGATTATTTTGCTAAATTTAGTTTTTAATGCCGTTTTTGTCTTTTTCGTCTCCGATTATTTTGTTTCTTGTATTGTACTGTTTGTCCTTGCTGTGGGGGACCCCCTGATTGCTTTTGTTGCTTCAATTTTGTGCAGAGTTTCTGTACAAGTATATAAATATTTTTCTCGTCGCTGGCAAGTGCAGTATAATTTTGTTTAAATGCACTGAAAAATAAAATATTAATAAAAAATACAAGAAAATACACTATAAAAATATACCCATACGTGCTACTACACACATTAAAACGAACATAGGTACTTGCAATAAAGTAACTTTAAAAATGAACAATTAAAATGACAAGATCCCCCCATCCCAGCACCTAAACTATTCCATTTCACTCACCTTTCTGTTTACTGGCCGACGTCTCGTTACTTGACATTCCTGTTACATCACTTACACCCTTTGGGCTGGAAGAGATATTAGGTAGACCTCCTAGAGTTGATGGATCCTCAAACAGTGGATCGGCAGAGAAACTCAGAGGACTTGATTCCCCTCTTAGGGTTGGACCACCTGCAGCTCCTTCCGTACGGTGTCGACGGGAGGGGGCTCGACGCTTACCCGACACCTTGGCACGACCCTAGAGTGGAGACATAAAAATAGTTACCAAGTTCTCAAGACACATTTGAGGGAATCTTTTCACTGTTTGGCTTTCAAGGCACTGGACACTATTGGTAATTACTAAAAAATAACTGCTGGCATAAAAACTCCCTTGGTAACGAGCAATGGAGAGCTGTTGATTGTATAAAGTACTGTGAGAAACGGCTCCCTCTGAAGTAACATACTTTTTTAGAAATAGGTAATTTCTCACTTAAATAGTAAAAGGCTTCAGGCCTGAAGCCTTTTATCAGGCATCTAAAAGCACACAAATTTGTGCAACTAGGGTAATTTTCTTTCATTATTTTCTTGCAAATGCAACGACTAATTTGACCCCTTTACTAATTTCCAAACACCAGTATTCTCACTTGGTGGTATCCAATCAAATACAAAACGACCCTGTGAAGTTTTGGACTCAATTGGTCATCGCTGTTGGAAGCAAATAATGAAATTACTTCTTTCTAAAAAAAAAAACCAAGTTACTTCAGAGAGAGCCATTTCTCACAATGTTTTATACTATCAACAGCTCTCCGTTGCTCGTTACCAAGTAGTTGTTTGTGCCTAATAGCTCACTTTTCTGAGAGTCCTTAGCTTCGGACGACAATAAATGAAATAAAATATTACCTTGTTGAGGCTACTGAGTGTTTGGATCTTTGGTGCATCTTCAAATGAGACTGCCCCTGGCTCCGTGTCCCTGGAGGGTGGGGCAGCACCGGGCCTCATTGCTGCGGGGTTTATCGCTAGGTTTGACTGCAATCAGATCAAGAATACATAAAGTAAGAAGAAATTCTTCCCAGGATTGTTTAGGTCAAGCTGAATAATATGCAAGTTAGATAAGGATGCCGAGGTGATGTTAGAAGAGCAGGCAGTTGGTTTATCAATGGTTAGTTTGAAAAAAAAAAAAGAAACATGACAAATGCGAAAGAGATTGATTATTCAAAGGAACACTTAAAGGAACGTTACAGAATTGGTAAGAAAAAAAAATCGTGAAGATCACAGATTGACATAAAACTTACACGATCTGATGATGATGATAGTAGAAAACATCCCTTGAAATATTTCTGTCTGAAATTTCATATTTGATGAGAAATAAATAATCTAATTTCGCGTTTGGAGTTTATCGCTCAGTGAGCGTTTTATTCATTTTTGTTTGGGCATCGATGCAATGCAAAATTTGTAATCACTTTTTCACTATTCTCTCGTGACCCAGATGGTCGATCAATTTCAGACCTCTACAGGTGTGTCAGTTTATGTATATGGTGGATTACATAAAGTGCTTACACTGCCAGCAACTGTTTTGCTAGCAAAACCAATTCTGTAATGTTCCTTTAAGACATCTGAGTTTAAAAGACAAAATCTACTTATTGTTATACTATAGATTCAACAGTTTTCATCCTATTCTGCAGACCTAGTGTACATGTATGTATTTTGCCTTTACTGTCACTTCTCTACAATGTTAAACACCATGCCAAAAAAACCAGGCACTCCTGTAAACTAGCATTATTTACTCTTTAAAAAGATGAGGTTACAGAGGAGTGTTTAAGAATGTTTAAGACACAACGTCATGTTCTTTATCAAGGCGCCATCATTTATTTACCATATACATGTACTGCATTTTTAAGCAGCAAGTAGCCAGGTTTTTTTTATCTGTATTAGTGCAAATTAGTGAAGATAAACCCCATTTGTGTTCAACATTTGTTTTCAAAAATGTTTGCTAAATTAAGTGCAATCTTATTTCAAATTTTAAAAAACCATTCATCAAAAAAAACAAAAAAAAAAGAAACCACACACAAAACACAAAACACAACCAACAGATGAATTCTTAAAACTGCATTTTGCTTAACACTATTTTTCCGTTGGAACATTAGCCAATTTGTTAAAGTCCAAATGAATGTAAGCAAACTGCATTGCAAAGCTAGCACCCATGCAAGAGACCAAACCATGTAAGTTCAAAGTATTCTGTAATCTCATACAGAGTTGAGTTTGTCCATCTGTTTCAGATCAGGATATTTCTCTGACATTTCATTTCCTTCCTCCATAATATTTGACTGACTTCTTTTGATAACTTAACGTTTATATTTTAAAGAAAAGTTTAAACTGTTTTTGACATCTACGCATTACAAAAACGCTTATATTTTCCGAGTTTTTTTTAGTACTCAAAGTCGTTTTTACGCCCCAGATCCCCAGCCAACAGACATGATAATCTAAGGATGATCTTTCCATCAAGGAAACTTGGCAAAGTCCTGGCAAAATACGACACGCTGGCAACAGCCAATCTCTAATGGGAGACTTTTGGACGGTCCTTTTTCACAGTTCTCGCCAGTAGTGTGCATGCTCAGGCGCCAATACACCCTAGAGCCCCCCCCCAAAGGACCATTATGCCTGCTGCTTTCAGCGTCTCAACAGTCTCCCATTAGCTCATGTAGATCAACAGGTTCCGAGTAGGAATAATTCTCCGCTATAAAGGCTAGGAATAAGACAGACACACTAAAAAAGACCATGCAATATCATAAAGTCATTCACATGCTTCTAAGCATACATACAGGGTCTGGTCCTTGTTTTACATGCATGTTCTAATGTTACAGCATTGGTTTTTCTGAAGGGTTTTCTAGGGGCATTTTTCAAACCTAGGTTTGGGCTTTGGCTACGGTTTTGGCTATCTCGTGCATTTTGGAACATCAAGCATGTCAAGCACTGGAGCCTGGAGCCACAGCCAGAGCCTTAGCAGAGGTTTGAAAAAAATCTAGAGGTTTTCAAATTTTGCACCAGCACACTGTAATGTACAGACTGCTGTTAAGTAGATCGTTTTCACCAATGATGTACCTTTGACACTGTCTCCACTAAGTTAGGTTTCATTTTGGAATGCTGGACTAGCATTATTCATAAGTCAAATTATGGAGGCAATATTTAGCTGTTTTTACTTCTTCAAACTTCTTCAAGAGACAGGATTCAACGATTGCCATGCCAACAACATGAGCATGCACCACACCTGAAGTTTATTGATTGTGCTATTAGCCTTGTCATTGCGTATGTGTGTTGCAGGAGCGGGCGAGCAAACAGCCGATCCCAACAATCTGGCTGCTTGGAGCCTCTTGGCAGTTGAAGGTTTAGGGAGAGTCTTGGGTGCACAGGGGGCCTTGGAGTGGCAGTCCTGGGTCAGAGAGGGTGACAGGCTTTTGGAATTCCTACGCATTTTATAAGAAATTCTCTTTGTGGGGGATTTTCTAATTGAGGTTCTCTTTCTGAGGTGGACCACACCAGGAGGCGAGTCGCGCTTTTCACTTGGCTTCCTCCTAACCTTGGTATTGGCCAGCTTCTTGGCTGGAGTTGGTAAAGGGTTGCTTTGTTCAGCCTTTGAGGCTATTTTCTCATGTCTGGTCACCTTAGTCCCGTTAAGTCTACTGGCTTGAGTTGATTGGAAAGATTTGAGGTTCTGAAACTCACGAGATCCTCTAGATGGAACTCTTTTGACAACTTTAGTTCGTCTCGAAACTTTAGGGATTTCACTTTCACAACCAGCACCCGAGTCTCTTTTGAAACCATTACCAGAGAATGATGTCTTCGGGGAAAAGTTTATCCGCTCCACCTTCCTGGGCTTCCAGGGTAGATTGATTTCAGGGAAGGGTACACTCTGCCGATTCGTCCCCTCTTCACTTTGATTGTCAGCTCTGTCTATCTCTGTCTTCTTCCTTTCTAGTTTCGCCAACAGTTCTGAAGGGCCTATTGCCTGAAGACCGTAATTTTCTGGTTTCCATCCCTTAATGGAATTGTGTCCCGAGATGACACCAAAGTTTATTTTTCTGTCTAGAGTACCTGGGGATGTGACTTGTGGAGGTGACGGACTAAGAGGATGACTCTTCTTTCTGGTATTTTTGGGGGCTACAATTGGTGGTAGTTTTGTCTTTGGACGGGAGTGGCTCACAGGAGTATCTTCAGCTTCAAGTCTTTTTTGTCGAAGTTTCTGCATCAATTCAGATGCCTCACTTGGAGTGTCCCGTTTGCTGCCAGAATTTACAGCACATGCAGAGGAGTTTATTTGTGGGAAATGCTCCTTCCGTCTGTGTGTTTTGCTCAAATCCAACTGATCATTTTCAAGTCTTTCACTTCTTAACACACTTTCAGGCTCCGCTACAATCCTTTTCTTGTTCAGTTTTTGCATTAACTCTGATGATTCAACAGCAGGCTCCCGTGTTTGACCCCTAGTTCTCCTCTCCTCAGCAAGGTTGATTTGAGGCAAATGGATTTCACTCCGATTGGAAGCGTCCACGTTTAGTTTCAAACCAGGCTTCAATTTGGACTCGGCTTCTAGCTTTTTTCTTTCCAGCTTTTGCATCAACTCAGAAGATTCAGAATCCTGACAGTGACCTGGATTTTTTCTCCTTTCACTGGGACTAAGGGCTTGTTGGTCTCGCTCCAAATGTCTAACGTGCGATTCTTGTACAGGTATGGATTCTGCTTCTGCCCGTTTCCTTCCCAACTTCTGCATCAGTTCAGACTGTTCACTTGAAACTGTCGGCTGACGCTGATTTTGATTCCTTCTTTGCTCGCAAGTATTCTGTTCTCCAGCTCCCTGGTTTGTTGACAGCATCTTCTCCATTGCTTCTCTCTTGCGTGCCAACTTGGACAAAAGCTCCGACTCCCCTGTACAATTCGGCTGATTAGAAATGTTGGAACTTTGACGACCTTTATTTCCTCTGTTACTAAAGCTTAATGATGACGTCAACAATGATTGAGGACTACCCGACTCAATTTCTGCTCTCTTCCTGATTAGTCTAGCCTTTAATTCAGCTTGACCTGTGGAATCAAAGTTGACTGGACTTTGACAGGGAGTTGAATCTGATGATGCACCAGAGGCTAAGACTCTCTGGGATGGCGGGATCCAGTGCTTATTTTTAGGTCGAGGCATCGGAGGTGATCTCGGACCCTTCCTGCCTGCCTGAGTTTGATTGTTGACAACAGGTAATGCGTTATTTACAAGATTCTTTTTATTCTTTTGGGGAAAGGCTGGACAACTTCTAGGTGGGAGAGGTGGGGGTGGGGGTGGAGGAGGTGGTGGAAAGGGTTCTGAAAGAGGATCATCTCGTGGTGGCAAAGGAGGTGCCACAGGAGTGGGTAGAGGAGGTAGAGGAAGTTCTAGAGGTGGAGGTGGGGGTGGTTCTCTTGGTAGGGATGAATTCATCCATGGAAAGGGCTCAGAATCTAAATCGTCTTCCTCCGCAAAAATGTCATCTTGTGTACTATCTAAGACTCTCTCATACGGGCGAACTTGGACAGGTGGAGGTATTTCAAAATGTATATCTATGACAGTGGACGTCTTGAGAGGATCACGGGTGGTGTCAGGATATTCAAAGACACTGGCACTTGTAGTCTGCTCCAGTGGGAACAGTTCAGACCCTTTTATCAATTCCTCATTTCTACCCGCCACTTTAGACTGGATTGTTTCGCTTGGTAAAGGGTATTTCTGTCTATCAGCATTTTTCGTATCGAGCTTTGAACGATTCTCTTTCTTGAGTGACGCCTTTGAAATCGACAGTTCAAGGGCAGCCTTCCGTTTCTGCATCTTCTGCAAGAGTTCACACTCAACAGAAAGTGGTCTGGAAAATGTTGAACCCTTTCTTAACTTTGTCCTGGGATTGACGACAGGTGTCTGATTCTGACTGTTGTGTGTGTTAAAACTGTATGTGGATTCAATCGGACATTTATGCAGTTTTCCCGAGGACAAACTTTGAGGTTCATGATCACAAGGCTGTTCACTACTCTCCTGACCAACCCCTGGAGTGCGTACTGTGCCTATTGGAGGAGATAGCGGAACTGCTGGCGAGGAAGGATCTGGTGGACAGCCTAGACTGGCATCCAAGTCAAGAATCATCTTATGACGCCCTCTAGTTGGGCTTCGTGGTATGTTAGGCAAGGGTTTGCACCTAAGATGTGCCTTATCGCTTCCAATATTTGAACTTATGTCTTCGATTGTCTTGAAGTTGTTCCTTGGGATTGATGGAAGGGGTTTTACCTTGGCAACGCGAGGAGCTGCAGAAGGGGGATCTTTGTGTTCATGCCCAAAACCATTCACCTGGGGAGAGGGAGGAATTGGTGGAAGGGGCTTCATGGATTGGGACATGAATGTGATTGGCTGAGGAATAGGTGGTAAGGGCTTTGAAGCAAAAAGAAGTGCTTTTTGTTGTTTTGTGTTAAATGAATCATTTGTGGTAAAAAGAAGTCTGAGAGATGCTCTGGGGTGCCCATCTACATTGGAGTCTTCTCTTCCTGGTATAAAATGAACATGTTTTGGTTTCCCTTCCATAGTACAATTAGCAGCGACGGTTTCCTTGCCTTGTCCCTGACTCATCGGGAAAGGACACGAGTCCAACAAATTATCAGAGTCATACAGTGGCTCTTCGTCAATAGGAAGAGGCAGCTTTTTCCTGTTTGTTGGTGATTGGCATTCCTGGACTCCATTTGAGACAAGTCTTTGGTGACAATCTGACTGAGGTGTGCTTGATGAATGCAATGACATCTGTTCAATTTGTTCATAATTAGAAGGTAGAGTAGGAAGTGGTTTTGCAAAAGCAGCTTGGGCATTGTTCCTTCTAGGAATCTCAGGAGGATCCATTGGCTTGACTGCTTTCTGAACAGGCAAAGGCGGAGCAGGAGACATATCTGGTGACCACATCTGTCTTCGTCCTGGCAGTCTTGGTGAAGAGGGTATTTTTGGTACGGCAGGATGATGAGGCGGATGCTGAGAAAACCCAACTGGGGATGTCGAAGGAGAAGAAGTCAGGCATGGACTGAGCCTTAACCTATCCGGTGATCCCAATTTGGCAGATAATACAAATGCGGGGCTTATTGGGGGCTTGTTGGGTTTATGAGGAGGATCACTGTTTGAACTGTTGCCTTGCTGGAGAGGATGATGATGAGCATGTCTTCTTGGGGACCTCTTGAGAGATGGTAGATCTGGTAGTACTGAGGTCCGGATATCATAATCATCTGGACATTGACGAGGGCAGCCATCATGGGTTGCTTCAGAGTCAGAGGAGAATTCATAAGAGTCCGCTTTAGGAGGTGGTGGAGGAGTTCGAGGTGGAGGTGCAGTTGGCCGTTGGGGTGGAGGCCGTATCCTCACACCATTCTGATGATGTAGAGGAAGCAGTAGTGTCTTAGGAGGTTTATCGCCTTCTTTATGGAACAGCCTCGGAGTTTTCGCTAGTGCCTTAGATCCCATGGTCAGCAGCGCATCACTGGGACTAAATTTCAGGCGTGCATGCTGCTTTCTGTTGACGCTGCAAGGATCAGAAGGATGTCTACTACGAGATCTGTTTGGACTTGTTGGACTGTTGTTGTTTCTGTTGGGAGGGCTGTTGTGTCTCGGTCCTTGGTCGAATACAGGAGAGGATTTCAGTCTCTGAAGTACAAGCTTTGGCAGCTTGGAAGCCTTTTCTACATTTTGAGGTTTGACCTCTTTCACATGAGGATTTTTTGTTTTCTTGGACTTTTGGAAGTCGATCACTCTAAGGCATTTTCTCATGGCCTTTGGGAGGATTAAGTCCGACTTTCCATGGCTATTCTGCATAATAGGTGGTGATATAGGTCGCATTGGTGGTGATATAGGTCGCATTGGTGGTGATATAGGTCGACGTGGTGACCGAGATCTCTGTGTTGGTGTTAAGTCTACTGGGGACACTGTTCTAGTCAAGGGGGAGAGTGGCCGTGGCCTTAGAGGGGGAGATAAGGCCCTTCGAGGCAGAGCAGGAGGTGAGAGGGATCTGGCTACAGGAGAACAAGGTCTAGCAAGAGGTGATAAAGGGCGAGGAGGGGGTGAAGGGGGTAATATCATTCTAGCAGGAGGTGACAAGGGTCTGGGCGGTGGGGTCTGGGTGGAGGTTGAGAGTAGTTTGGTCTTTTGGGCGGAGGACAGGGCGGGGGAATTCTTCAGCCGCGTCAAGACTTCCACTTTGTTACTGTTGGAGGACTGCAGGAACTGAATGTAGAAGAAACATATGGGACACAAAATGTACTCGCAAACGCCTTACTCACAGGAACTAACATCTACAGCATTCAAGCCTTATTATGTGAAACAACAAATTTATCTTCATCACATTACAACTGCTTTACTACGACATGCATGCATCTGATTTTAGCATCACATTGTTATAACAACTCTGCTACATGTATATAATGTTTGAAGAAAGGAAAGGAAATGCGAAAAGGTTGTTTCAGTCTAGACCATGTTGACAAACGTAGGCATGCAAAACAGAGAAGAATAAAATAGCACTTCAGTAAGTGACCAAGAAATTGTGAAGAGAAAAAATGAGGAGTTGGATGATTTTCCCATGAATCCAGCTTATGAGTAAAAGTAATTTACTTGTGATAATTTACAATACGTTCAAGGAGTTAATCAGTCTAGATACAGCAAAACAATTGTAAATTATCCTTTGTCATGAATGTAGTCAACTTAAAGGTGTGCTACATTATCGGAAATGGTCTCTTGATAGAACCTTAAATGTGAAAGACTACCTGACCAACAATTAACAACAAAGTAGAATACCTTTAAAATGAATACAATAAACATGAATACAATTTAAGATTGTCTTTAAACGGTGATTTGAGAAGTTTGTTAACTTAGCATGTACTACATTACAGAGTGATTAAATGTTTATCATGGTTTGATATCAATAATGGCAACTTAACAGTCTGGATATATTGCAGGTTACCCTGTACACCAATGTCATATAGCTGCTTAGGCACAAAAGGCAGGTTACCACAAAACAATAACGCTTACCAGAGAAAGGTTACCAGCCATTGATTTCCTACTTACTTTTGCTTAGCATTAAATTGTTAAGCAATGTTTGCTCAAGCAGCGCTCCGAGAAATATTACGCGCAAAAAGTCCTAAGCACAGAAAAATCTTGCTAAGCAGAGATTTAACCCAATTATGACTGGTTCTCTGCTACTTAAGTTGAGCAGGACAGATCACAATTTTAAAGAGAAGTTAATTGCTGCTTGGCAAATGTATTTACTTAGGACTGAAGAGTGAGGCACCAGTTAAGCCAACAATGTGATCTTGCATGTTATCCTGCCTGTTTCTGCTAACCAGTATATTTTAGTGCTAACCAACTTTTTGTTCATACCAGTTTTATGTAATTTACCCCTAGAATAGTTTACAGAATACCAAAGTGTGCGAGGGAGTTCGTTTTAATGATCCCAACACCGTGTATGAAATTAGAAATTAATGGATCAACCCTTCAGAGACCACACTGTTTGGAACATCGACCCCACAGACTGATCAATAAGCAGAAACAGTGTTTCAATCATTTCCATCTTTTTTTCAGGCTAAGATCTTAATTGTACAATAATTCATGTACTTGACATATTATTCCCTAGAAAATATCAAGAAAGAATCAGCCATAGTCTAGATGTAAGGTGATGATTATACAGAAAAGCGTAGCCTGTACAGGGTTAATATTGACTACAAACATTGCCTGGTTTGCAAAGCTAACTTCACTCAATTAACAACAGTACTATAACACGCTTTAAAAATCAAGGTACAATGTACGCATGAAGTTGGCTTTACATTCCTGCTTGCAGGGTTGTCATAAAAAAAATGTTAATGCCCGTCAATACTGATGCAAATGTATCATTTCTGCTCTGTGCAATGTTAATAAATAACAATAATAAAACGGTGGCTTTATATAGCGCTCATATCCATCACTCAGTGACGCTCAAGGTGCTTTAACATTCAGTATTTTTAACATTTGTATCATTATAAAAAAAATTAAACCTGTCTCAAAATTGAGCTGAACAATTTATTTGATTACTGTGTGGAAAGTAGAAATGGACAGAAAAGAATTGTACTAAACAAAAGTGGTAAGAACAACTGGTTCAAGAACACAACAGTTTTTCTGTCTCTTCTCTCGGTGGATGGAGACCAACATGAAACAATCAACAGATAGAACTGTAACTGAGGTAGGTATATGTGGTTATTTCTACACTTTGTTGCTACACTAGGTACACCAAGAAAGACAGTCAAATAACAGACACTTTTATGTACAATACACCGATCCAGTAGGCTCCGCCCACGATGCACGTGTGAGCAAGAACACGTGGGGCTCTCCAATGCCTTTCTGCACAACTCTGCCGCGCACGCCAAGATATGCGCACGCATGTCGGACCTTATTTGTCGGACCTTCGTTGTGTTGTGATTGGTCAATACGCAATGGGGCGGAGCTTAATGGATTGGTCTATTAGTGGACCTACAAAACTCAGTAGTGGAAGTATAATAGAAAATATAACTGGGTCCAGGCGTACCACCAGTGTTTTGAGGTAGCATGTAGTGTAAGAGTTTGTTAGAATGAGGAAGGACGCCAGCTGGGGTTAGAGACTACATGTTAGTGAGAGATGAAAGCAATATAGCAACTAACTAATATCCAACAGGATAAAATATATTTCAAAAATAATAAAAACAAGAATGGGTTTAACAAAAATTAAAAGCGGAATATATTCTAGGATGTGATAACAAAATTGTGATAAAAAAGCTTCATATGTTTTCTTTTCTTGTTAAATTAAGAATAAGAAAATTGATTGAAGAACAGTTTTTTAAAAGTAAAGTAAAACAAAAACAATATAAAAAAAAAGGGAAAAAATGGAAGGAAAGATCCAATTGGTTCATTCTGTAAAAAATTTCCAGTACACTGTATTAAAAAAAAAGTTGATGTAACAACAATTTTTTATTTTTTATTTTTTATTTTTATTTTTTTTTGGGGGGGGGTTGAAAAAAACAAAATGAATGATCGTGTTTCTAGCAGAGAGCTAAGCCAGCATGAGATAGTGCTAGAAACTACTATTTTGAGGATAAAAAGAAAACGAAAATAAATAAATTAAAAAGGAAATGAACGGAAATGAAAAGTAATTTATGTTCCAACCTGAAGCATGCTAATTCTGTTGCCAGCACCAGGGCCCTTCTTAGCCTGGGGTGCTTTGACTGACCGGATGACAGAGGCGGGCTTATTAGTCGAGGAGGAGGACGGTGCCATGAAAGGCTTGGGGCTTGTATGGTCCGAACCGCTACTCGATAAACGGTTACGCTGTTTGGAATATAATCATGTTCAAGTGTTTTATCTTCATGTGTATCTTTGATAATGATACAGGTGGCGTACCTTCAAGTAAAACACCAGTACATTTTAAGGCCTCGTCCGAAACGGTGACTTCGGCTTCAGTTACGGCTAGATCGCACTCGTCTGCCTTTTCTGTAACACTGGCAGTACACTAGTCTAGCTGTAGCTGTAGCCGAAAGTTGCCGTCTCGTACACGGCCTAGGTGGGGGCGGGATTGGCCAATAGTTAACAATTATTATATATATCGAAAAAAATTAAGGTACAATTCTCAGATAAATTAATTTAACATATTAACTTTCAAAGAAAATATAGCAAAAGGATTTTAAAACTCTCCAACTTTGAAATAGTACCTGCCTAATGACATAGATTCTGTAACAATCATCTTAAAAACATTCTATCCGACTACAAATATAACAGCATTAACCAACAAGCACTGGTGTACAACCTATCCATACATATCACTGTCATGCATCTAGTTTACCAACTACACTTAAAACACAGTTACAACATTTCGAGTTAACGTCAACAGGAAATCGTGATTCCAGATCCCAGTTCTGGATGCTGGCTGTGAAAGTCTGAGGAAGGTTTTTGCTACTTTTTTATTTAACCAAGAACCATTTGAGGATACTTTTTTTCCTATCTGAATTTTCAAAATGGACTCTCGATCAAGGTACTACTTAGAAAGGTGGTCCAACACAGAAACAAAATTGTCTCTTTTCACATTTGAAAACAAACCTGTGAAGTGGAGCTTGACATCAAAATGGAGATGTGTGAACAAATATTTGCAACAGTCGAGCAGTTTAACTGAGGGATCAGTTCTACTCTGTGTTCGTCATTGCAAATGAACAACCCTTCCAATCTTCTAAAACTAAAAATGTTACTTTTTTTTTACAATCGGGGGAAAAAGGTGCCAACGCGTGACTTGATCTTATGATACATTGTAAACTGTCTAGGGACTGGGAGCAGCATCATAGACTTGTAGTTGTTGGGAGAAGAACCAATGGCATACAATGTAATACAACTCAATGATTGGTTTGTCCGAAGAAAAATAAATGCATAATAATTATTCCAATTGATCGCAAACTTCAAAAACTTGACATTAAGTTTAATTTTGAAAACAATTTCAGGCATGTTCAACTTCTGGGAGCAACTTAAGGATGCAAGAAATTACCTCCCAGATTCAGGAGGTTACAATTTTGTTTTTCGTCAGGAGAAAGACTCAATATTTTTCCTATCGAACCTTAGAGTTTTGTTTCCTCACCATCCTTGCCGATTGGACCAATCAAGCCTACCTTATCCTTTTCTTCATCCTCATTGGTCGATCCGGACGAGAGCTGTCGTTTGATAAGAGAGGGGTCCAGCCCCGCAAACATCGACACTGCACCGACAGGCTTCTTAGGCTTGGCAGCGGTAGTAGGAGGTGATTGCTGAAAACAAGTCAAGTCAGAAGGAGATCAGCAACTGCCAAACTTACAGAAAAATTAGTTAAGATTTTTTAAATTCAAGAGATGGCTGATATTTAAATTTATCAAAGCTTTTAAAGGTTTCATCAAGCACATCGGAGAGTATGTTAGTTTAATTCTTGTTGTAGGTATTATTTTGTTTATTTCGTTCATTCTTCTTTGGTTAAGCTGTTGTTTTGTAGACTGGTCCCTTGACAACAAGGCCCTGGTGTTTGAAACGTGCCTCTACACATGTACATTTATATATTATTGACTGTACTTTTTGATGATTATATGTGGAAATAAACCTTGCTTTGAATTGAATTGAATATGACTCAGTAAGTGGTTGCATAAACATTTGTGAAAATGGGCAGTCATGTAATTAAGGGCGAGAAAAATCAAGAAATTTCAAAATATTTGGGACCCAAATTCTGAACACTATGATCATCATATAATGACTTCGCTAACAAAAAGTTAACACCTAAAAACAAACTCTTAATATCTAATTCAACACACAACAAGCAGGTGAAATTTCTCTAAAAGGCAAGACACAAAAAGCAACGATAGTTGAAGTTTACAGCAACTAAAGGAGGAAAAAGGTCACATACATGTACAAGAAATAACACAAAAACTTGCATATTGCAAGATGGCTCTTTGCAGGGAGCATCAGTCAAAAAGTGGGCATGGTCTACGCTTGAAGGAAATTTCCCGGCACCGCCATGTCAGAACATTCTGCTGTACCACGACACTGTGCCGACCTACAACCATTTGTACATGCGTGAGAATTTTGAAGGTTCCAATCGACAAATTAAATTGAAATCTACGAATGGAATTTGTTGCCTTAGTAAAGCTGCATCAGAATCAAGCAGCTTTGGCTACAAACCAACACCCTTAGAGCAACAGCCGCAGCGAACGGTGCTGAAGCCTTTTTTAGTCATATTCCTTGTCTGCAACAACAGGAATGAAAACTTTGAACAAAAGGGAAGCAGACTAGTTTGCCTTCAAGCCTCCCTGTGGTTGTATGCGGTTACATACATGTAGCAGCAGGACGACTTGACTGCACAGTCTACATACACCATACACAGCCAGTCACGAAGATCAAATGACATACACACAGTAAGTAGACGTATCAATACACACACACAAACACCTTACATTAGTTACATTCATCAAGAAAGCAAGGCAAAGAGTACAACTAAATACAACAGTGGCTTAACAAACGGAAGATACACAGAAAATTGTATTACATGTGCCTTCATTATTAGAGAGATATTAAGAAAAGCCTGGTTTGTACTTCCTGCGAATGCTAATGCAATACATATTTTTACATCACAAATTCACAAACGAATATTGTCGAAACAGTTGAACTGTGTTCAACTCCAGCGAAAAACATTCCTTGCAAAAACAGCCGCGTGACATCAAAATTTGCTTCGCATTCACAGGAAGTATGAACCAAGCTAAAAAACGCACTTTAAATCAATACACACAAAAATTGTATGAAGTGAAGAAGTGAAAATGAAAAATCACAAGTACATGTAAGCAAATATGGCTCAACACTCGGCCAAAGGTAACACAAACTTTCAAAATGATCAAAATTGAACAAAACACAGCAATATTTTATCAGAAAGGCAACACAATTGAGCACAGACATGGGCCCAATTTCATGGCTCTGCTTACCGCCGAATTCTGCGCTTACAATCACAATTCTCCACTTACATTCACAATTCTCCACTTGCAAGCGCCAAACTATTACGCTAGAATGCGTAGCATGCCCTAGAATACGTAGAATGCCTAATAGCGTGGAATAAGCGCTAGTGCAGAGTACGCACACACACTTGCCTGAATTCCCTGCTTAACCGTGAAATTCGCTTGACATAAGCACAGAATTCTCTGCTGCCGCAAGCGCTGATTCTTTGCTTACGCCGTAAATACGGGTACAGTAAGCAGAGCCATGAAATTAGGCCATGATCCAGACATGCAGTGATTTCATCTTAACGCCTTACCTGTTCCCCAAACAAGGGGTCAGCCTCCGCCGAACCTTCCTCACTTCCAATCTCCGCAGACGGTTGCTCCTTCACCTCAGGAGTTGACGTTTTACTCCCTGACCTCGATTTGACCTCTGGGGGTGGAGGTTTAAGCCCTCCCAGCGGGTCCCCACCATCGCCCTCATCAGTAAACAACAAAGAGGCGCTCTTTGGCTTGGTCGTGGGTTCAGGTTGTTTTTTGGTGGATGAAGGTTTGGAAGCGGGTTTTGGCGACGCCTTTGTCGCGGCACTGAAGAGGTCGTCATCATCCTCGTCGCTGAAGAGGCTTTTTGAAGCTGAGGAGGCTGATCTTGGCTTATCGAGGTTTGAATCGGGCTAATGTTTAGTGGGCACAAGAGAAGTTTAATATCCCTATTCGTATAGCTGCTGAACCATGGGCAGCTGCTTAACCATACATTATTACATAATTATTCCCCATCTAGGCAGGCATGATATTTGGTCCTTAAAAAAGAGTAGGAATACTTTATCGAATACAAGAGCTGACCTACACTGTACATGTACGCGTGGTATGGGCTTTAATAGACATTTCACGATATTTAATCAACATTTTTCCCAACGCAAACAAAAAACGGAAATCAGACTAAAGTAGGAAGAATATCATGCCTGTCTAGTGGTTCCAACTAGAACCAAATGATCACCGAAATGGTGATATATGCAGAGGCCACTAGCAACATGTGGCTTCCTTAAGAAAGACCACAGGCCACCGTACATCAACCACAACATGTCACTTATGTTAAATGCAACTTGCACCATCAACAACTTTGATACACTGAAATACAATCTCTTTTAACACGAAAATGCCAACCAACCAAATCATCTGAATTGGTCCACCAATTACAAATTTGTCCACCCGTTTGATATTTCATTATCAAAGCAATGCATACACGTATTTGTCAATTTTCAAAAGAAGTTTAAGGTTTTTATCCTGTGAACTTATAAGTGTTCAATTCTGTTGATGCAATACAAGTTCCTATTAAACATTATGGCATATAACTACATGTACTTAGCCATGTCCAAATGCTGCGGCTTGATCGTCAGCCGGGGCCATAACCCCAGCCGCCAATTTGGACAACTTAGCAGATAATCATACTACATGTACTCTATTCTCTGATTCTGTCAAAAGCTTAGATTCATGGGAAATCAGTACTATCTCATAGTCCCTCGTAACAAAAACTTGTTGCCGATAAAAACAACTTTGTCTGACAATATTTGTAATCTTAACTTTAGTTAGAACAAAGAGTAAAGGGTAAGAAAAGAAAAACACAACGAGGAGAATCTTTATGAAGCTTACCTTAGCTGCTGCGACTGGACTAACTGACCCAAAGAGATCAACAGGGGGCGCTTCTTCGTGGATCTTAAAGAGTACGTCTTCATCGTCAAACACACTCTTACTCTTAGTACGACGCCTTGTCATCTGAGAAGACAGAAGTGCAATATCTTTATCTGTATCTGGACATGTACCAACACCAATTAAGGGTTGTCGCCAAACATAGTCGGGGCCGGGTGTACGTCAGCTAATTTCAAGGGTGGGCCTTTGCGATCAGACTTCCAATGTTTATGGAGCCTTAAGCTACCCTGAAAGTCCTAACCGTTACATTGTGCAATTTGTAAACATTACGCCTGCTTTAGAACCTGACTCCGAGTTGTTTTCAGATCCATGAGGTTGGGCCAGGGTATTGGGGGGGGGGGGTGGTCTCTTACCATATCGTCTTTTGTTCCTGTCGATTTGCCACCAAACAAATTATCATCTTTGTCATCATTGTCATCAAACAAACTCAACGTTGTTCTGGTCTTTGGACTCTTGTCACGTCTCTGATGAAATCAAAACAAAGAAAGTAATTAATGCAAAGTGGCTAAAATATCTACAACCAGTTAGCTTGGGCTATATAGATTTATTTTATTCACGATATATCGCCGAGAATATATCGCGATATTCGATATAATCGCAATTAATTAAATTTGACATTATCAGTCTTACAACTCCCAGTGAAAGTTGGAGAAGAGACAGTCATAGCATAAGAGAGGTGTTCTAATGACTCTGTGACCTTGGGCCCCTGTGTAATAATATAGTTTCCGATTAGCCTCGTTTTGTGGCTGCCTTGAGTGCAAACTTCGGTACACAAGGGGAAGCTAATCGAACAGAACCTTTGTTAATATGGACCTCTGGGTTGAATGACCCTTACCCTCCAGACGGTTTGATATTATTTTTACCTTGACTGCTGGTTTCTCTTCCAAATCGTCTTTCTTTGGCGATGCCCCTCCAAACAAAGCCACACCTCCAGCCGGCTTCTTCTTTGCCCTGTAAGATCAACAAAACAACAACTTTAATGACTTGCAAAACTGCTTTGACTGGAACTAAATAAAAGAAACAATTCTCACTGATCATTCATGTTACATACTTGAAAGATAACTTAGGCTTTCTGAACTCTGTTAATGGGTCTATGTACTTTTTGTAGGACTGTCACAAGTGATCTAGTACTGTAAATAACCCATGTGTATTTTTTATATTTCCCTCATTTATTTTATTGGTCAAGAGTTTAGAGATCCAATGAATATTCATTTAGTTCTGTGATGCAGTCAGTGAACTACAGTTGAGTGAACAAGTCCTTATTTGGGAAGACATGAGTGGGCTGATGTAGGGTGTATGTGTGTGCATTGAGAGGTGACTATTGTTCTGTAGAGTGGGTGCCATGGTTGGGTGAGCTTAAGAATTCCTTGCAGCCTTAGATTAGGGTGTGGTTGGTCATTCCAAGATCTGCTATCAGGGAGGTCAGACATATTGCAGGACCTTCATGCAGAATTTTGTTTTATAAATTGTATCATTGCGACAAATTGAAGATTTTGCTGTTTCAACAGAAAGCTATATAAGGCAGACACCGTTTAAGTTTAAAGGGAACTCCTAACCGTAAGTTGTGAATTATTTTGTGAACAAATATTGCTTTGAAATTCATTCTAAGTTTAGTACGAAAATGTACAGTTTGATAGTTTATGATTATAGTGCAAACCAAGTGTAGAAACTATTTGATTATAAGCATTTCCAGAAAGAACTGTTCAATTATCATTATGGTATCGGTATGGTTGGTATTGATTTTGTAGATGGCACTGGTTCCGGGTTAAACAGTTTACGACAGACATTAATCTGGATACTCCATTTTTCTACCACCCTACACTGGATGAACCATGATTGAGCTAACCATTTGAACTGTGGAATTTCGTCAAGAATGAAGACTGGGTATAGCTTCAAGCTTTTTATCCTCTGAACGGATTCCGTCGAAAGAACAGCTAGCCCGATAATTTTGGAACACTGGTTATTTGAGATTAAGGGAGTTGTTTTATTCTCCAGTTGTGAAAAAGAAGTTGGAACGAAATTTTGCTATTTGAGATTAAGGGAGTTGTTTTATTCTCCAGTTGTGAAAAAGAAGTTGGAAAGAAATTTTGCTATTTGAGATTAAGGGAGTTGTTTTATTCTCCAGTTGTGAAAAAGAAGTTGGAACGAAATTTTGCTATTTGAGATTAAGGGAGTTGTTTTATTCTCCAGTTGTGAAAAGAAGTTGGAAAGAAATAATTGTTATTTGAGATTAAGGGAGTTGTTTTACACTCCAGTTGTGAGCAGAAGTTGGGATAAGAAGTTTTTGTAAGACGTAATTTAGATTTGAAGTTAAGTGGAGGGTTCTACTAGCCCAAGTTATTATATTGTCATTTGAAGAAGTTTGTGGAGTTTGAGAACAGAGTATAGTTTTTCTTTATTGATTTTCATTGAAGATAGTAAGTTGAAGTGAAGTTCAGAACGTTTTGAGGTTTAAAGTTTTAATTTAGGTGAAGTAAGGATAGATAAATTATTTTGGTTTAACTTTGGAGGAGATTTTATTTGAATCAAGGAATTGTAATTAGAGCCAAAGAATATTGGACATGTTGATTGATAGTGTTCGATGAGGAATTTCATAATTAAATATTGATGTATATAGTAAATTAGAAGTGCTTCTTTCACTGTTCATTTATTTCATGAGTGCATGGCTTGTTCGTCTTTCTTACATTGGTTGTTTGGAGCCACATCCCGTGGTTATGTGACAAGGACAAAAAACACAATGTCCACAGATTTACATTAAACTTACACAGTTTGAAGATAATGATAGTAGAAAGCTTCCCTGAAAATATTACTAGCTGAGGTGCTGTAGTTTTTGAGAAACGAGTAAAACAATGTCATGAAAATGTATTTTCATTACATTGTTTTACTCATTTCTCAAACACTACAGCACATCAGCAACTAACATTTGCAGGTACACTTTATACTATCATTATCTTCAAACTGTGTAAGTTTAATGTAAATCTGTGGACATTGTGTTTTGTTCCACAAAAAGTACCCAAATCCTTTAAGAGCTTACATGAAGAATGACAAACACAATACCAATTTGAACACCTGGATGAAGAGAAGCCAATTATGACTAAGAGTCTTACCTAGATACACAAGCACCATTAACAGCATAAGTTAGCATTCAACCCCATAATAAGGTAACTCCGCCATATGGAAACTAACTAAGTAGGCTAGAAATTGCTGACCACTTCACCTCTTTAATCCAAGTCTAGCATTTTGGCAAAGCTAATTAAAAGAATTTAACTCAATCTCAAAATGTTTTCACAAAAGATAACTTCTCTCAGAAAAAAAATCCCCAAAAGCCATCAGACTACACTTTTCATTAAAAAGATTTATACCTGGCACCGCAAACCCTAATTTCTAAAATTAGCATGCAGTCAAAAGAAATTAAAATTAAATAAAACAAAAGTACGAAAGGAAGGGGCCAGGCACATAGTGCAAGAAACATGTGCTGTGTTTTTTCAATATTTTCAATAACACAACTGAGAAACCAAAAAAACCTTGGCCCTGCCTGTAAAAAGAATTTCCTCACAGTAAAAGATTTGAATCTCAGTTTACACAGAGACTAAAGAGAAATCTAACCACAGTGAAATAAATACAATAACTCACGTTTCTTTGGGTTGTGAAGCCGCTCCAAACAGATCATCATCATCATCACCATCAATGTCATCAAATAAACTCCCACCAGACGGCTTCTTGTTAGCATCGGGCTGTAATTGGTTTAAAGATATTTACATATTCATGGTATAAAATTAATCAACATGCCACTAAAGATCTGCCAAGCATGGTGAGTTGTGAACCACAGGAGAGCCTTGCTTAATAAGCATGAGATACCATATAGGATTTGAGGCATTGCATGGTGAGGTATCAATGTATATTTGGTTTGCGGTAACACCATGCGTGTATCTACTTGCCAGGTAGAGATTGTTCTTAGACAACTGTCTTTCTTTATTCTACTGCCGTGGAGTAGATTTTCGGGGGTTCGGGAGACTTTTCAGTTCTGAAAAGAACTGTCCTGCTTTTTAACTATTACCCGGGCGGATGGTATAGAAAATAGGCTGGGACTACTTTAGCTTATAGGATCGTGATCAACTGTGCTACCGCGGAGTCAGTTCTTGGGTTGGTCTCAACGCTTCGACTAGCTTGCTCTAGTCATCTAGCAATTCCACAGAGCTACTTAACCACACCACAAAAAAACTTAGCACAACAAAATAATGCTAACCAGAATAAGATTACTAACCAACATACGATGTCACATGAACAATGTTTGATTGATATCCTGCTTTTATATCTAAGCAGGGATTTTTTTTAAGCAGTATTTTATTCTTTAAGCAGCTCTATGAAATTTGGCCCTGGCCTGAACTTTCCTTGGAGCAAATAATTCTAGTAAGTTGACTCACTTTGATTATAGTGGGCTTAGACGCAGCTGGAACATGAATATTCTCCTTATCAGCAAACAGTCCGTCTTGTTCCCCATCTTCATCTGCAAATAAGGAGTTCCTGGTGGGTGCACTTGTCGGAGCCGGTTTACTGAGGAGTAAAGCATACAAAATAATACTAATAACTGGATTTATATCGCGCCAAAATACCAAAGGATACAAGGCGCTTAAAAAAAAGAAGAAAGACCGAAGTTAGTTGGAGTTTAGTTTGAAATCTTGGGTCAGAGAAGTTCAATTGATCTGGATTTTGACAATTTACAACTATGACATATTAACCAATATCTGCCTAACTACATGATTTACCATAAAATACAAAACCACTGTGAATGCCCAGTTATGGAAATCCTTGATGTAAATGATAAGTTAGTTTCTTTTTAACACTCTTCTTACTAGTGATAAGAGAAATGAAACATAGCAAAATATACATCATACTAAAGAGAATAATGTACTTTTCCCAACCAAATACAGTTTGTCGTGGGTATATTTGTTTGCAAGGCAGTAAATAATGAATGTTTATTGTAATGCTCCTCTAAGTGCTTCATGGGCTTATGCACGACTGGGTTTACTGAGAAGTGTCCCGAATTATGAAAAATCTACTTCTCGGTACCCGAGTATAAAGCAAGACAAGTTTTCAAAAGAACATAATTGAACCAGCAAATAGACACACACATGGTGTTACCGCAAACCAAATTTTTTATTGTTTTTATGTACTGTGACAAGGTCGTGCCAATATGGATGAAAAGGCATTCATGAGGACCTGTTGAACCCTAACTCTAACTCCTCACACCACTCCTATCCCAGTTTATCATCAGGTTTAAAGCACTCCTGAAACAATATCAATTCCTTAGGAGTATGCGGCACCGGGCACACAGGTTACTAATTATTGACAATCATTAATCAGTTATCTCTACTCCCACAGGCAGGTACCCAATTCACTTCACAGTCTCAGTCAAGTGTTTTTTCCCCCCAAGGACACAAGTCCTGTGACCAAGACTTGAACCCACACTCTGATGACTCAGCGTCTTGGTATGGCCACAAGACCACTCATGTGATTTGTCAGTTTCTGGTTCAACGACTGAGTAATCTCTCTACATCCATAATAGCTCTTACAAAATCTGCAGGCAAGAAGGTCACCAAGGCGTTTGTTGCCAAATGGTTCCAGGACTTGGGACTAGGAATTTGAACCCGTACTGCGATGACTATACATCTTGAAATGGTCACAGGACCACTGATGTGGTTTGTAAGTTTCTGGTTCAACAACTGAGTAATCTCTGTCTATATATAGAGAGGGCGCTGTCACAGCTGCTGCCACTAAACAGTGTGATGCTCCACATGAAGCTCAACTTCTTGATGTTCCAAGATAAAACTTTCACACAAATTTACACAGTGGAACATCTTGAGGTTGGACATTTTGTTGCATCTTCTGTAGGCGCTTTGTTACCTAAGGAAAAAGGCACCTGATATAAATGCTGATATGAATGTATGTACAGGTATGTACATCTTTATCCATTGGATATACAAAATCTGCAGGCCTGAATTTACACAAAGGTCACCAAGGCGTTTGTTGCCGAATGGTTCCAGGACTTGGGACTAGAGGAATTTGAACCCATACTGTGATGACTAAACATCTTGGCATGGTCACAGGGCCACTGATGTGGTTTGTCAGTTTCTGGTTCAACTGTTACAAATCCGCTGGCCTGAAATTACACGAAGGCCACCAAGACATTTATTGCCAAATAGTTCCAGGACTCAAAGACTTATGACCAGGATTTGAACCCATACTCTGACGAATCAAAATCTTGGCATGATCACAGGACCACTGGTGTGGTTTGTCAGTTTCTGGTTCAACAATTGAGTAATCTCTCTACATATACATTGAGTATACAATATCAGGTCAATGAGGCATTTGTTGCCAGATGGTTCTAGAAATTGGTGCCCCTTTAAAATAGTCTGACAGAGTTTAAGAGTTTCCAATGGAAGTGGCTAAAATCAAATCGGCCCTGCTTGCACCATTAAAATGAAAAAATCCTTGCCTAGAACTCTACCTAGCCTGCTAACTAAACTGCTTTGTTTTCTCTGCTAGGGTTAAAACGTCAGGCCATTAACAATTTGTTTGCATTATTACCATCGGTCCTTTTGGTTTGTAAGTTGTTTGCAACAGCTAATATAATTCTTTTTTCTCACCAATATCATTTGACAAATCTGAAGTTTGATATCATTGCTTTTTTTTAGAAATCATTCTTTGAGTTTTTCAAACCTTTTGGTCTTCCCAGCAAACAAGTCTCCTTCCTCCTCGTCATCGTCATCAAACATGGCGGACTTCTTCTCAGCTGCTTTGGGTTCCCTCTTGGCAACGAGAGGCGGGGAGGAGGATTCCTTCTGTTCGTCCTCATGATCTAGAGATGATTTCCTGGCGGCTAATGGATCGACGGTGCCAAACATCGACACGGCTCCTGCAGGGCGCTGTTAAAGAGGAACATTTACAATTTTAGATAAGTATGTCATCGATTTTTACACATGCATGGAAATATGGACACAGCCTGACAAACATTTTAATGTTTGCGCACATCGCCAAATATACAACAAACACAAGGGGTGACAGGTCTCTTCTTCAGCTGCACCAAACATCTGGAGCTGTCTACCACTTAATCTTAGATCTTGTCTTTATACCACAACATTCAAATCTCTTCTCAAAACTTACCTTATGTCACAGGTTTTCAAGGACTAATTTTCAAGGTATGTTTCCTTTGTTTTGTTTTTAGTTTTAATGCGCCTTGAGCACCCAGCAGGGTGGATGTGTGCCCATTATGAGCCTTAATTATTATTATTAAGGGTTTCCGGCCAGAAGCTATCATCTAAATTACTGCATCACATAACTCACATAAGTGTGACAAGTCTCCAAAATTCAAAATAATTCACCCCAATAATAAATAAGTAACTACCTTTTTCTTGGATTCTTTCTTCTCTGGAGGTGGAGCAGCAGCGACAGGTTTGGCAGCAGAGCTTCCTCCGAATAAATCACCGTCGTCATCGTCATCATCAAACAAGTCAACTGTCTTCTTTGTCGGCTCTGAAACATAATTCAATAACAAGGTCATAAGAGGGATCAACCCATGGTTTGAGAAAGTCATGTTCAAAATCATAAATTTTCAAGAAACATCAGTTACGAATTTTGGATTTGATTTTTTGGTTTCACATATTATTTTTTTCTACATTTTTGTTTTGTTAAAATAAAAGCCACAAATGTGTAACAAGCACTGTGTACTCAGTATTTTCCCCAAGACCTGCAGAGAAACTCTGCAAATCTACTACCGAGGTGGGAATCGAACCCATGACACCACCATTCTTGAGCAGACTTCATACCACTAGACCACCAAGCAGGCACAGTGGTGACAGGTGGCCAGTTCCAATTTTGTTTTTAAAGACACTGGACACTATTGGTAATTGTCAAAGACCAGTCTTCTCACTTGGTGTATCTCAACATATGCATAAAATAACAAACCTGTGAAAATTTTAGCTCGTCGAATTGGTCGTCGAAGTTGGGGGATAACAATGGAAGAAAAAACGCCCTTGTCACACAAAGTTGTGTGCTTTCAGGTGCTTGATTTTGAGACCTCAAAATCAAATTATCGGGTCTCGAAATCAAATTCAAATATTTTAGTGAGAAATTACTTCTTTCTCAAAAGCTACATTACTTCAGAGGGAGCCCTTTTTCACAATTTTGCATACTATCAACAGCTCTCCACTGCTCGTTTCCAAGTTTTAATGCTAACAACTACTTTGAGTCATTACCAATAGTGTCCAGTACCTTTAACTGTGGGTACCACAACAATCTAGAAGATGCTACACATTGAAATATCGGATACAGTAAATTCTTGCTACCTTTCTTGAGTGGTTTTGGAGCTGGTGCTGCAGCAAATAATCCATCATCATCTTCATCATCAAACAATCCTCCTCCTCCTCCTCCCTTAGTAGCTTTCTTCTCTTGACCTTGTTGCCTCCTCCTCAAGGAATCCTGACAGGAAAATCAATGTTTAGGTCAACACCAACAGAATGCAGCAAAGCCATGTTCCAATCAGACTTTTCTTCCGCCGCCACGCAGAAATTTACCGTGACTGACTTTCGTGTAATTCTACCGTGCTTTCCCAACTGGCATTTGCATAGTGTTGTACAGGCTGGTCGCGATAGGTTTACAGTGCGGAGATGTTCCCATTGGACTTTTTAGCAGCCCTGTTAAGTTAACGTTGCTGCGCGGAAGTCTTCCGCGACCTCTTTTGGCCTGTTAATTTTACATCACAGTCCCTTGAGGTCAAGTTATCATGGGTCCCCATATATATTAAATTTTGTCATTCTACAGAAAAGGAGTGGCACTTAACAAAAACAAGTCCAAAGGGGGTACCGCTTTAGGCAAGCTACACATCTGGGTCCAATTTCATAGAGCTGCTTAGCACAAAAATTTGCTTAGCATGAAATGTTTGCCTTGATATAAACAGGTTTTCCCAACCAAATTTCTACGCAATTTTCAAGAAAACCATACAACAGCTGAATACCAGTAACTACATGTAGGAAATGCAACAACATGGAAATTTGGTTGGTAATCCTGTTTTTATCAAGGAAAAAATTTCATGCTAAGCAAATTTTTGTGCTTAGCAGCTCTATGAAATTGGGCCCTGATCTACATGTAAAGTTCAGTTGCTAGAAAGGCCAGTAAAGGTTACCACTGCTGACTCATTGTACCTTTACTATGACATTGAGTGTACAGTCGAGGTTAGGTACAACCCTAATACTTTTTTAGGGACTGTGATGAAAGATATGACACCATTATAGATTCAACAGAAATCAAGAAATTCTAGGAACTATATGACACACTAGTTGTTTGACCTATCAGGGACATTTGGCCCTTGTAAAAGAGTAGGACAAGTTATTGAGTACTTGGGTTGATCTAGTACATGTACATCTTTTATTTCTTTGGAGTGTCGTGGCCGAGCGGTTAAGAGCACCGAATTCAAACTCTGGTGTTTCTGATCAGCAGAGTGTGGGTTCGAATCCCCAGCCGTGACACTTGTGTCCTTAAGCAAGACACTTAACCATTGCTTCTTCCTTTGGATGGGACGTAAAGCCGTTGGTCCCATGTGTTGTGTAACGCATGTAAAAGAACCCAGTGCGCACTTATTGAAAAGAGAAGGGGTTCGCCCCGGTGTTCCTGGCTGTGGCTGCTGTATGCGCCATAGCATCTTGTAAACCCTTATAATTATAAGGTGCTAAATAATTGGGTATCAGAATTCATCACTGCAATAACCTATCTTTCTGAAAGTTTGTAAATATACTCAGCGCCTTGAGTACCTCGTTTGGTACTTGCGCTATATAAGACTTCGATATTATTATTATTATATTATAAAAGAATTACTGGTTTTTTTTCGATGGCACCAAGTGAAAAAAGAGAGGAAATCAGTAAATGGGCTGAAGAGCTACATTCCTGTTAAAATCTATGGATCTTTTGGGAATAACTTGGAGGAAGTTACATGTACATGTATCTAAATTATGCAAATTGAAAAATATATTGAAAGCTGTAAAGATACCCTGTTTATTCTCTCTAATAAGTAATGATATGGGCAATTCCAAGCAAACATGGACATGACACCAAAAAATCTAAATTTTTTTACAACTTTCTTTCCACTTGGAAGTTATAGCTAACATATGAAACCAATTTATTTTTAGTTGTTGACAAGGAATGAACCCAATTTTGGCAAATAAAAACTCAGCTTGGGCTCCATGTAGGCTTGGCTAAACTGTAATGCGACTGACCGTACTGCGACTGACCATGGTTTTGCCATGTATACCTAAAAGTTCAAGTTGCTGACCATTTATAAGTATCCTGTTGGATACTCATGTGCACGAGTTGTGTGAATTCAGATAGTAAAACTTTCCCAAGTTAGAGAAAACTTTGAAGTGTATTTTTTAACATGTCCTTTTTGTGTAATGCGACTGACCGCTTTTTACAACATTATAACATCAAGTGCACAAAGCCCCCAACATTTCTAATATCATCAATTCAAAGCCTTGGGTGTCAAGTACAAAATCAGTCTATAAACTTAGTGGAAAGAATATCTCACACAGAACTACTAGCACAAAGATCAAGAAATGACACAGAAAAGTGTAATGCTACTGACCATGGAATTGCCCATATGCATTTCTTATACATGTTTATCTTGTACCACTTAAGGGTCAATTAGCATAAGTTTACATTATACCTGGAAATTGGAATCCAATGCATGACAAACAAAAGAAAAAGCACAAAACAAAACAAATACAAAACAATTTAAAAACAAACAAAAATAATTGAATCTTTTCTACTGACCAAACGTTCTCTTCATATTCATTTTACACATTTATCCAAAAGCAATATGATATGTAGGCTATCAAAATCAAATCAAATCAAATTAAATCAAATCAAATCAAAACAAAACAAATCAAAACAAATCAAATCAAATTAAGCAACAACAAAATGATTTACTTCTGTGAAGATCCAAACCTGAGCAATCGACATTGACCATATGAATGGAGAAAATAAAAAGACCAATATATTTAAAATGAGACGCAATTGGATGTTTTGAGATGTTTACAGCATTCACATTGGAAGGGTATCATCAAACATGTTGAATACAATGGCTTTTTACACCATACTAATGTACAGTTAGAGACTTGTAACTTTGTTTATTCCATAGGGACTATATGGGTTCATATTAGCCCCATACATCGGTTATCTTATCATGAACGGTACGGTCAATTGCTAAAACTGAAGACACCAGACTAATTATGAGACCGTGTGCGCGCTTCGAAAACAAGCAAGTTGTCAAGATCGTTGAGAAAATTCACACTCAAAATTCATTTGATTTTTACTCAAAACGTGTGATGCATATTTGAACAATTCCAGGTGTAGGTTTATGTTATCTGCAACTTCTGAAGCACTAGATCCGTAAGTTTTATGATGCAGATCGTTGCAGATGGTTTTTCAAGAAAGCAAAAGATTTTGATATCAGACGTGCTGGGGCCAAGGGTACAAAGTGGATTGGATCGATTTATGGGGCTAGGACTATTTGGGAGAATAAGTGCAGTACAAAATTTAATTTGATCTCAGAGTCACTCTTTAAATGTCAGACCATCAACTGTTTTTTTTTGTTTTGTTTTTTTTTCACTTTTTAAAAGTCTGAATTTTGCTTGGCGTTTGAGGGAGGGGTGGTGCAATACATGCACAAGATCATTCTTCATGCATGTGCTCGAGTGACTCACCATACTGCCACGACGATCCTTGGCAGCCGAGGTAGCCCTCATGAACAGGGTTTTCTATTTATTTGGGTCACACACACACACAACGTACATTACACACACGTATAGGAAGAGTACCAGTTAACAAACGGGAAAGCATGTGGAACTTAGAGGAACAAGCAAGCAACTGAAATGAGAAATACCTCAAGGAAAGTTTGCTTTAGCATTTGTCGCAAAAGAAATATGTATCAAGTCATTTGCAGTGCATTTCAATTGAATTAATTAAAAGGCAGGGTATACTTTAGATTATCTTCAAGTACCCGCACATCCTCCAATCAGATTGGCAGAATGGAGTGGTGATAAAAACCTATATTGCACGGCTAATATCACTACCATGCATATTGTGTGCTCTATGTCATGCGCCAAGTTTACTTGAAGATAAATACGTTATCACCCGCGCGCGCTCATGGAAATACAGAAAATATAGCGCGTCTGCGTCCCATATCAAACTCGGCCTGCGGCCTCGTTGGATATGGGACGCAGAAGTGCTATATTTTTCCGTATTCCACTCGCGCTTGTGTGATAACTTATATTGTTTTGAACTTGTAGGACTTAATAACTGTGTGAGGCCCTGCATTTGTTAATTGAATTGTAATCACCAGCAATATCTTCATATCAGAAACAGGAAATGCCAAATTTCTTGCGTGTAAGTAAGAAGAGGAAAAAAAAACGACTTCAAAAAGTAATGCGAGATAATTTCAAGAGCAGTTTGTTTTATCAATCACTTTTTATTGGTGTAAACTTTAAGCTTATCTCTGAACTTCTTTACTATGATTAACAAAATTAAATAAAGTCAAATCTTTTAAGTATTTTAATTCAATTTTAAAAAAACTAACACAGTTCTAAAAAATTTAATTAGCTGAGTTCAACAAGTAAGACTGTCCGATTTCTCATCGGGGAACACTTCCGATGCAGCCTGACACTATCGCCAACGCTCACCATGAGTAAGCTTAAATATACAAAATTGCAAATTTGGGCACTCACCCCGGCCGCTTTGGATGTTGGCGAGCTGCCAAACAAGTCATCCTCTCCCGCGCTGTCACCGAAGAGTGGCTCGGCGCCAGCTGGTACCTTCTTAACGCTCCCCGTTGTGGCTCTTGGCTCTTGCATAGCTGTAGAAGTTGGGTAAATTATTAGTCAACAACCAGGCCTGTGATGCTTCGTTTTTGATGGGAAAGGGGCATTTTCTCTTTGGTAAAGGGCCCCCTTTGAGGAAGTTTGTATTGGAGCATTTCAAAGGCACCAAGGTAATGACCAGGGGGCATGGAAGCGATCGCCTTCATCATGTTCATTGCCTCTGTGAGTATCAGGCATAACAAAGTGTTACGTCACATGATAGAACAAGAAAAAAACCTACATACACGTACTCCAAGCAAAACCCCCCACAAGGTTTGAAGCTAGCATCGTACCTCACAATTTGAAATAATCTTGCCTCATTGACAGAGATTTGTTTTCACTGTACAGTGTAACAAGATTTAAAATAACAACGGAAGACTCTTGGACACTAGGTGGCAGCAAACATACCAAGTAATTTCCCACCGAACATGCGCACATTTCCAAGGACAATAATTTGAAGGAGTGGGTTTGTTGTCACGAAAGTCTTAACATTTTCAGCTTTAGGATTGAGATCACAAAGACATGAACAAAATGAAATTTTACATCTTAAGATTTTATAATTTCAACGGTGTCAAAACTGAGAGGGTATGTTTCCCTTTTTAAAATATGAGTTTTACTAGCTAACAGTGACATCACAGCTGACATCTCTTTACAACCAGTTTGTAAAATTTTTACTGAGAATATTCCAAATCAAACCCATGCATAGCAAAGAAAAACACAAGCTGTCAACCTGAACTTGCTTTGAAGTAAATACTAGCAATAACAGTGATGATGTAACTGATTTGCATATTTAAATACTTTTACATATTCTCAAAATATTGTTATTGCTTTACCTCCGATGTCTTCATATATGTGGTCATCTTTTCGAATTGATTGGCTGCGTTGTGGAGCCTCATCAAATAAACCCCCCTAGAACAAAGACAAGTAACAACATCATCTTAAACAACGCTTGAGATCATGGTAAATAAAAACATTTAAATAAGTTAGTGGTCTGTAGCTTTGACCCTGTCTTTCTTGAGGCCTTTGAGAAAGACTCTGCTAGGGTCGAAACGACAGGCCACTAACTATTTTTTTGCATTTAAGCAACAGCTCATTATATTTCCAGAAAAAAATATTTGAAAGACTTTGGCTACAGCTACAGTTAGATCAGCGCGTCTGCCAGTAAGTGTAGCGGACACAGCCTCATTGTCAGTCAAATCAAGACGAATAGAAAACTACACAAAAAATATTGCTGTTACTTGAGGGAAAAATTGCATTGAACTAAAATTCTTGATTCGAGACTTCTTTCGGTTCAAACAAAACTCCTCTGCATTCCTACCTCTTCCTCCTGGTCATCTTCAAAGAGTCCCCCTCCACCTGAGGAACTGAAGAGACCTCCTCGCTTGCCAAATGGTGAATCTTCATCTTCTTCTACCTCAGGTACAGGTGCTGGTTCACCAAACAGGTTATCACCTGGAACAGTCAATAATAAAAGAGTCAATAGTCAATAACCAATAATCAATTGTTGATATTCAATAGTCAATAATCAATCATCAATAGTCAATATTCAATAGTCAACAATCAATAGTCAACAATCAATAGTCAATAGTCAAGAATCAATGATCAATCAGTCACCAGGGATTAGTTGCTGTTTTGTAGCAATTGCTTTTTATATTATGCAGTGGTCTTAAAATTGTTATATCTCGGGGATAGACCTTTCCCATGAAATACAAAAATTGCATATAGCGCGTGCGCACTAACATTTTAGTTGGCAAAATCATGATGTTGTGTACAATGGCATAACTCAGATGCGATTGTGCGTCTGGGAGTACACATATATATGGTGTTTGCCAACCAATATGGTTTGTATGCATGTGTGAATGTAATTAGCATATTTCATGGGAAATGTCTATTAAAGATAGTCATTACCTCTCTTGATAAGTATTTTTTCCATTTTGTCTGAAGCCCCATGGATTTAGCCCCTTAAAGGAAGCTATAAAGATTCCTCAGCTCCAAAGGAATTATCCCATTGAGGTAAAATTACAAAACTAACATGTTGCATTCATTTGTTTTACCAGAAACATACTCAAGTGAAATATCATTAAGGGATTTGTTATTTTAACTAAATTAATAGACATATTAAAAGAATATGACTTGTTTTTGCCCTTACATGCATGCCAAAGTGTAACTAAGCATGGTATACTCAGTATTTTCCCAAGTTCGGAGAATGACAAAAATCTACAGGTAAACCACTTGCAAAAGTATACAGTGCTTAATACAAATCGGTGTAATATAAGGGTAAAAACCATAATACAATTGCAAAGGTCGTGGGTTTGAATCCCACCCGAGTAATATGCCTGTGATTCTGCTTTCACAAAGCTAAGGTGTATATTAAAACAAAGTTAAATTGCTCTTACTGCTGTTCTTGGAAGCCGACCTTCGCTTTTCACCTTTATCTTTCCCTGCAGCCTTCTTGCGTTTCTTTCCCTTGCTGGACGTCGACGCCGCACTAGCCTCAGAGATTGACCTGTCTCGATTTGCCTCTGCAATGAAGAGTGTCAAGAAGTGAGATGTTAGAGTTCCGGTATCAAACTCTAGGTGTCTGTGAATGATACGCAGGGGATCGCTGGAGCGGACCCGGCACGATGGACGGGTGCAAAGTTCACATGACTTGGGCATGCTGGTGGTGGGTTTGGTGGGGTGGGGTTCAGATATGGTCACACTAAAACATCCATCGTGCACTGAGATATTGAAAGAACGATTCTCAACAGCAATTTCTTCCATTGAGTTGTGGAAATCTGAATACTACTGATAGTATTTCTGGTTGCTCGAAACCATCCATCATCAGAACGTCATTTTGATGAAAATCAAAGATGAGCACTTACATTTACAAGTTTATATACTGTACTTCATTAAAGACATCTTTAAGACAAATCTTTATTTCCTCAAACCCTGCTTAGTAGCGACATATCCTACACTTCCGTAATAGATATTTTAAGACATCCAGCTCATCTGGAGAAAGCGAATTTCAATGTAGATTGTTTATTTCTTGCATCTCCACGGCAACAGTCATTTTAATGGGAGACTTTGGGAGGGTCCATTTTCACTGTTCTCACCAGTAATGCCCATGCTCAGACTGAACATGTACGCACATGCTCAGAGCCACAAAAAAGGACCTTTATGTTTTTGCCACCAGCGCCTCAAATATCTCCAACTCTCCAAGGTCAGTGAAATCATTTGCACCGTGTCAAACTCTCAAACAACTCTAGTGTTCACAACCCTCTCCTCCCTTAGCCGGCTGATCCCATCTTCCTTGAAGACGTCGGCAAAGTCTTGCGATAGGAACTCATTAGAGCTATCAACCACATCGAAAGATGAACTCATAAAATACAATTCTGAAACTCGAGTCTTCCTGAGCTATATTTCAACCTTGTAAAACTTCTGCTGCTGAACTTTATGCACGAGGTTAACTCACAGGGTACAGTCAGTACTGAAGAAGGAAATAACGGGACAGCATCTGCCATGTGATAATCCAACTCCAGTTTACATGTAGGTAAGGAGTGGATATTTGGACCTTTCCGCAACAAATAAATATTTTACGAAAGCAATTATATCATTACCAAAGATGAAATTCCAACTAGAAGTACCCAATTATGTCACATGACCTATGGCCTATTGCATAAATTTTCCCAGGAAGCGGGGTGAGGATAAATGTTCATGACATATCATCCCCCGTTGACGTAATGGAGTAATCCACCCCAGCCTACTACAGAAGGAAGTCAACTAATGCAAGAGTCTGAAGTCATTTCCAAGGGGTTTCTTGACGTCTATATCCAATATTCAAATACGTATATGGGTCCCCCAAACCGGGCATGATGCTTCCTGGAAGTAATAGAGGCACTTGCCCCATGGCCTGATCATCGCCTTGGTGCCCTTTCAATTGCCACACCCTGAACCATTGGCGTGCAAAATCTACACAGGTCATGTAGGTGTGTAGTTGTTGGGGCAAAAATAATTGTTTAAAACTTTCTCCTTAAACACATCACATTGGGTATAAATAGTAGCATCAAAAGATAATAATAATAACAATATACAATGTAAAGTAGTAGGATTTGAAACTTTGCATGGTGGAAATAAGATATAGAAGAGTTTGCGGTAACACCATGTAATAACAATCTCTAAATGAGTTGGGGTGGTTCTGAAAAGAACCGTTGAATTAATGTAAAGCAGGATTTATACAGCGCCCAACATCAAACCAGTCATTGAGCGCTTTATTGTACCGTCACGTCCATCACGATATTATTATTATATATTTGGTTTGCGGTAACACAATGTGTGTGTCTACATGTACTTGCCAGGTAGAGATTGTTCTTAGAGAACTGTCTTGCTGTATTCTACTACCGCGGAGCAGATGTTCGGGGTTCGGGAGACTTCTCAGTTCTGAAAAGAACTGTCCTGCTTTTATAACTATAACCCGGGCGGATGGTATAGAAAATAAGCTTGGACTACTACTTTAGCTTATAGGATCATGGTTAACTGTACTATCGCGGAGTCAGTTCTTAAATTGGTCTCAACATTTTGACTAGCTTGCTCTAGTCATCGTCATGAGATATTATTATTTTTACTCCCTTGCAATGTACAAACGTTAAGTTTGAAAAAGAAGTAGCTGCATTTACCTTCCTCCTCCAGCCTGCTAGGGATTGCAGATCCAATTCTTGCAGCTAGTTCATTGGCAAAGGCTCCACCCTTAATTAACATCAACACAAAAAGCAATAGAACAGTTAATGCAAGGACAGATGAAATATCTTTGGTTATAGTGGTTAATATTGTAAAAAAAGCCAGACGTTTTTTGGTGTGAAAGAGCTTAATTTGTGATGCCAGGCCATGCCAAAGTATGGCACTTCTCAAAAAAAGTCATATGGCATTAAATGTGAAGACGAAATGAAACATTAGCCTCAATATTATTGTGATGTGGTGTCTTAAACATAATATACATGGTTTTGATGAGCCGATGCAAGGGTTACTTTGGACAACTGTTCCCAGAATTCACAAGTTATATCTCTAATTTGCAACATCCTTTCTGAACAGTTATGACATATCTTGGTCCACAATTATGTACCTTTCCGGAGCTGAAAATATTTTTAAACAAGTTTTAAGACAGGAATATAAATCAGGATACATGTATGAAAACAACTGATGTGAGAATACTGGTCTTTGACAATTACCAAAGGTGTCCAGAGCCTTTAAACAAAGTTGGCATTTGTAACTTAACACAGGTGCTGTGAGTAAAATGGCACTCTCTAATTTCACAATCATTTCCTTCCCTATCCACGATATGACAGATCCCTCGTACGGGGTCATAACCTTTGGAATAACTGTTAACACATTGAACTTTGACCTTAAACCATGTCAAGAGGAAGCCGTCAATTATAAGGCTCACGACCAACGTACCTTCGGTTTCTCGTCTTCTTCATTTTCGGCTGATTTCTCGTTTTGATCAAACAGGTCACCCTCGGATTCAGATTGACTCTACAAAAAAAAAAAAAAAAAAACATGCGTCACGATTTGGTTAATTTGAATTTTCCTCCTCAAAATGTCATATCTATTTGGATGCTCATTTCACTCACAAAATTAGAGTAGATGAACAAAAGTAAAATATATATTATGTATATATATAAATTTAAAAAAGCTAAATGCTAAGAAAAAGTAAAGTAAAACCTTTCCCCTTAAAGCAAGTATTCAAAAGATTGTGACCAAATGTTGCCACAAAATAGCTTTGGATTCAAATTAATCCCAAAGCTATTCTAGTCGATCAGAGGGATTTAACAGTAATGGACACCATCACACAACCCTGCATTACGAGTTCAACTCATTTTAACTATGGTAAAATCATAGAAGTGTACCAAGCGTGATATTAATTAGTTTGGAGGCCGGAGAGGGAAGGGGGTTCGAAATGAAAACATGCTGATTGAAGACCTCCAAAGAAACTTGTGATTAAACACGAGTAACACCTAGATCTGCAGACTGGAGCACCAGAGTTGCAACCCAACCAAACTAAGTTAAGTACAAGATAAGTTTGATGACTGAAACATTCAGAAGCGAATGACGCTGCGAAAGTTGAAAGATCGAATGTTGTAGTCGTTCGAAACAACTCTGGAGCATCTTTCATGTTTCGTCAGTGACCACATGTATGTTTGACAGTAATAATTTTGACTGAAATTTAACAAATTTAAAACAGGGAGTAGAGTATACAAATATGCAAAGTAAAATTAACTACGAACCCTTTCTTGTAGCGTTGGTTTCTTCTGGTGCATGGCCGTATCAGACTCAATCTCACTATCTGTCTCGGTCTCAGTGTACTAAAAGGAAAAAAAGAAGAAAGAAAAAAAAGTTGTACTTTATATTTTACTGTTAGTCAGCAAGCTACGTAAGCATCACTCTTATTTCACTGTCACATCAGGGGGCAAGAGAGATGCAGAAAGTACACAGCAATACAATTAAAGTTACTTCCTGATGCTTGTTATTTATGTCCCCAAAACTTGACTCGTATCCAAAAAGGTGTTCCTTTTTTATTAACACAGAAAATAAAAGAGCAGTTCAGACTACATACATTTATAAGCGACCATTTTTGTTAGGCTCCCTGGGGTGGATTTCACAAAGAGTTAAGACGAGTCTTATCTCGAGTTGTTGGACTCGTCCTAACTTAGGACAAGCCATGTTCGTAAGTTAGGACTTGTACTAACTCTTTGTGAAATCCACCCCTATACACTTATGTACAATGAAAGTACTGATAATTCAAAGATATACATGTAAAGGTTTGGGCCAGACTATGGACTTCCTGGACTCGCTTTCACAGAGCACTCAGAGCGTATCTGAATTGGCGGCTACAGCTACGACCATAACGACTATGGCTAATGCTAAGAACATGCTAGACCTCAACGGGTAATGACGCGGAAATCTAGCCGTAGCCGTAGCTGTAGTCAATCAGAACTTTCAAAACTTGACGAGTCCACCACCCTAGACCGTTCAGTCACGACACCATAGGGTGTCACAACACCCTATGGTGTCACAACAGAGCAAGAGAGTATTCACTATGCTACAAACATCTTTGATGGTTCCCTGAGTATTAATTGTAGCCTCATGAAAGTACTGAGAATCCAAATAGGCCAGGGGCTGATTTCACAAAGAGCTAAGATTGATCTTAACTGTAAGTCAATCGCAGTTGCTAAGTAAAGTGTGATGTCACAATACAAATCACTATGGCAATACTGACAATTTTGTCTTACGATGAATTTAATTGCTTTGTGAAATCGAGCCCTGACTATTTATAAAAATTCATATGGTCAATGGTTGTCCTTTGAATCTTGGTGAGTCATGCAAATGGTCGTCCTCTGAAGACAGCTGACAAATCGACTTCAATTTTACTGGGTGCTCCTAGGTCAACTTGATGACCTACATGTACAACGACCCCTATACGCCTCTCTTTATATTCATGCACAAGGTACGTCACATTGCTAACTCAAAATGAGGCGATGGGCACCGCCACTGCAAGTGATGGGGAACGTGCGCCCATAGCCTCATTTTGGGTAAGAAATATGACGTCATGCATAAATATTAAGAGAGGCGTATAGACCTTTCCATTGTTGTTAAACAAATCGCCTTGGTAAGAACGGCCAGCCGATGGAATCGAATCGTTTTAACTGATAAATTATCAAACTCAGCACTTCTGCAAACTTTCGTTTTAAAAAAGTACATCCCATGATTTGTTGCTTTGTTTAAAGACCTATGGCCGATCCACTCCACCCACCGATCAAGTATCGTATTGCGCAAAAGAGGCATCAAGTCATAGTCCTCACATTCTTCTTTGATCATGTGATGCGACTGTAGCTGTATGCAATTTAAGTAAAAACATGATTCATTTGAAATGGAATTGCGCCAAAATACTTGCATTTTCACACACGTGTACTAAGCGACCTACAAGCGCCATACAAAGGCTCAAATTTCGTTAACAAGCGTGCATGCAAAGTAGTTACTTTGGATTTTAATGAATGAGTGTTGTTTCTCGGTTCATCCATCCCAGGGGTTAGTGGCGACAGGTATCGATATGGCGCTCTGCCAATGGTAGCAAGGCTTGTATCTGGCCTATTCAATAGCCTCAAAGCCACGACTCTCGCTTTGCAGCAATTCCCAATTATTTGAACCCCTTAAAATAAGTCAAGCTTGGGGTGTTTTGAGACAATCATCTTCAAGCAATCTTCTTCTTACCTCTGATTCCGAATCTGATGTCGTCTTCTCAGAACCGCTGATTGAACCCTCTTCGCTCATTTCTGTTCATAAACACACACAAATTTGCCAGGTATAGAAATCAGAATTGTGGAATATTAATTCTTATCATTTCACAGGAGGAGCTAAATCTTTATCCTAAAGTCCTACTGTTTAAAGGGTCTATGTACTTTTTCCTAACACAAAACACAATGTCCACAGATTTACATTAAACTTACACAGTTTGAAGATTATGATAGTATAGAAAGCTTTTCTTGAAATTTTACTTACTGAGGTGCTGTAGTTTTTGAGAAATGAGTAAAACAAATACTTTTCATCTCAGTTTTAGCATGTAAAAACGTATTAACCAGTTATGCTATGGTTTTGTTATTATATTATAACTGGTTCATGGGATTTTACATGCTAAAATCATTTTCGTCTTCCCGAGACGAAAATTATTTTGTGACTTGTTTTACTCATTCTCAAAAACTACACAACCTAAGTTAGAAATATTTGAATGGAAGCTTCCCACTATCATTATCTTCAAACCCTGTAAGTTTAATGTAAATCTATGGACATTTAAAAAAAGTACCCGAATCCTTTAATAAAAAAGACTTTTAGCTCAGCAGACCCCTGCACTGACATCACAAATGGTTACTAAACAACCAAGGTGTAGTCTATCAAGTATAATTGAAATGTAAAGATAATTTAGTATATATGTATCAACATGCACGCCACTTAAAATGCGCACTACACAGAAACACACAGAGAGTCTGACTCCCAAAATGGCACAACCAAACTTGATCAATTATAAGAGTAACTATAAATATAAATATGAATAGTAAACTTGCGGGTACAACCATGAGTAAAATCTCTTTTGAAGGAGTGGTGGCTCTGAAAAGAGCCGGTTTGGTCTCGACGTTTCGAACAGTATACTCTGCTCGTCTTCAAGAGATCAACTGATCAATTATGATTATTGACATCAGGTAAAAATGGTGATAAAAAGTCATGAAACTCTGGCCTGAATGCAGTTATTTGCACTTAAAAAATAGGAAAATGGTCTTAATTGAATGAAATGTTTGCTCACGAGCAAATGGTACTGAAAATAAACATAAGTTCTGATAACAGCTACATTCCTAGAAATGGCAGAATTGGCAATTAACAAGGTTTAAAAAAAATAAAGAGAAACCCCCCCAAAAATAATCTCCATTGAACAGTAAAACCACACTCCATACTCCACACAACCTTACACATAAACACAAACAAAACTTGATTACAGACAAACACTTTAATTATGTCTTACATACATTATCACCAGCTCAAACATGATCACAGACGATCCAGGCAGACGCACCAACAGAATCAGCAGATTCAGCAAGAAATGGTGAGATGAACAAAACTACCTCTTAAAACTAACAACTAAAAAAATGAAACTAGTTGGTGCTTAACATACTGTAAGTATGTTGGAGTGTCTCTGAATTGGACAGCACCATCATTTTTCAACCAATCATTAAGTACGTCACGACCACAACCCCAAATGAGAGGAGGTTTTTGAAATATGTGTAAAAGGCTGACCTTCCTCTGTGATCTCAGCTACTCCGACGCTGTCATCCTGCATGAAGGCTGGGCTGCCTATCAAGTACGGCAGTGCACGATGGGCATACAGATCCTGCAGAAACAGAGAGAGAGAAAGGGAATTTTATAACATGTGTCGGCAACCTGTCACCACTGTCACAACAATTAGTTAAATGTCGCGTCCCCTTCCGCTGAACGAAGAACAAGAAAACTTATATTCCTTCAAAATGGAGACAATGAGGATGGGTTATCCAATCTATACACAGTTCCAGGTTTCAAGGATGACATTGGTGAATGTTTGTGACACTAAGGGGTTGAACCTGGAACGTGTGGCAGGAGGAAGGACAAGAATGATATTTAGTATCTAGATCCTTATTCAAATTTGGAAATGTAGAACCGAGGGGAAAAGACGATGCCGATCAGGCCAAAACGCTTGTGCAAGAATTCCCTTCACTAAATTTGGAGCTCGGTGTGTCCGGTAAGATAACCTTCTTCTACCGTGACTGCACTGACAAGGAAGGAAACTAAATGATATCAATGATGTACAAGCCAGTACTTCAGTGCTTCAGTAAAAATGAAATGTAATATTTAAGGAAAATTTAGAGAGGGTCACTTAATCCAGTGCAATATTTCATTCACAAAAGTGTATACACATGTACTAATAATAAAATAATAATAATAATGTAATGTAATAATTGTAATGCGCACATATCCACCCTGCTGGGTGTTCAAGGGGCAGTAAAAACCAAAAACAAAACAAAAACAAAACAAAGAAAAATAGACACTACAAAATTAGTCCTTGAAAACCTGTGACATAAGATAAGTTTTGAAAAGAGATTTGAATGTTGTGGTACAAAGACAGGATCGAAGATTTAACGGTAGAGAGTTATAGATGCCTGGCGCAGCTGAAGAAAAAGACCCGTCACCCCATGAGTCAATATTTGTACATGAGCATAGTGCAATAAGTTCAAAACGTACAATGTACATGTGAATGTATCTCGCTTTTTAACAATTTCATCTGTTGTATCTTGCTTATTTTAACCATGTGTAAAACGACTCGGCCCTTGTTCCTATTGACCCCTTGCAGATGCAAGATACACGAGTACCATTTCCACCATTTTGGAGTCAGACATTTCAACTTCCAAAATGGTGTGCAGGAGGTAGGCGCAGGTGCAAGAGATCAATAGAGCTCTCCAATCAAATCATTTATATGGGTGCCACGATAAGAACGGAGTAATTGAGGCAATCAGGCCTGGAATTTCATCTTGGAGTGGGGCAAGGCTGTTTTCATTTTCCAAAGGGGCACTACCATTGGACCATCTGAAAGTCTATGGTAAACTTTTGATGGAGCACCAAGGCCAAGACAAGGAGAGAACATGGCCTTGAGCCTTCCTGTACAAATGTACTTCCAGGCCTAGCCATTGTACACGTACATGTAATTACAACCCCTGAATTGTTGTTTTTTATTTAATCATTTCAGCACACACACCATTTTTTAAATTCTGAAAAGAAACATCCAGACAAAAGAAAAGGTTGTGTAAAAAACCTTCCTGACACTCAGCAGGACTAAAAACATATCAGTTGTAACACATCTATAATGTGTAGGAGTCTTGCTGTCAAAAAAAAAAAAAAAACGGCTGTCAATTCAAAAACAGATGTATGTCAGATCTTGTTTTTCAGTCAATATAAACAAAAGTTATCATTGTTCTTTGATTTGTTTGAACAAGTACAAGTAAGTCTACACAAGATTCCCGCTAGGGACTAGATAATGATACACACATCCCCTGTCTAGTCCAGCAGTTTGGACATGTTTCATCATCGTTGTCTGCTCACAATGAGTCAGATTATAACATGTGCGTCTTATATCAAAAGTCTTCAACAAAACTTTCTAGGTTGAAATACTTCAACCAAAAAGACAATGTTAGATTAATTTTATCGACCTGAGGGGTGCCACGACCAATACAAAATCTGAACTTTTTACTGTGTCACTACAAACCTGTTTGTACATGCATGTAGTACATGTACAACTTCAAACTTGTCCTTTTAAACTTTTTTTACAGCTAATGACGAATGTCTTCATTTACATTTCACACTGTTAAAGAAACACATTGCCTTGGACCAGTCGAGTTGGTCTTTGCAAAGCATTTTTAACCGTTTGTTATAAAATGCATATGGTTGGAAAGATGTTTTAAAAATAGAACACAATGATCCACACCAATATGCCTCGAAATTGCGTGGTTTTCCCTTTACCTCGTTGACTAACACCGTCGACCATTTATGGGAGTTAAATTTTTGACTCCCATAAATGGCCGACCGTGTTAGTTCCCAAAGCAAAAAGAAAACCTCGCAAATTCGAGGCATATTTGTGTGGATCATGTATTCTACTTTTAAAACATCTTTCCAGCCATGCATTTTATAAAAAACGGTTACAAACGCTTTTTACAGACCGACTCTTCCGATCCAAGGCAGTGTTCCTTTAAATTTGGTGTTGTAAAATTTGTTATTAACAGGTCCAAATCGTTATAAACAGTCCAAAAATTGGGCTGATTTAGCATGGGGTGGAACACTGCTAGGATGAGCTGGATAGATTAAAGGTTAAGTGCATAGTGGATGATTGATCCCGGCTTTGGTTTGCAGATTGCAGTACACCATGTTTTTAACAAGTGTGCACGCAAAGCAGTTACTTTTGATTAGCTAACCCGAACTGATTTTCAGTGTTTTCCCTCCCAGGGGTTAGTGACGAGAGGTATCGATACGGCGTGCTACCCATGGTAGCAAGGCTGGGATTCATAGTATAGGATTTGAACCAGGATCTACAGATGTAGAAGGTAGGGAAGACACAACTAAGCCAAACTGCAGTCGATCTCACAAAAGGACTCGTCCTAGGAGATATTAAAAACTAAAGGCTAGTCCCATAGTTAGGATGAGTGAACTCGTCCGAACTCAAGTCTTAACTCTTTGTGAAATCCACCTGCCGTCGATTTTTTCCTAGGAGATACTTAAAACTTAAGGCTAGTGCAATAGTCAGGACGAGTGAACTCGTCCTAACTCAAGACAAGACTAGTCTTAACTCTTTGTGAATTACACCCCTGGATACCTATGTATATCCCATGACATTTCAGCTACATTGTATCTTCATGTTTCTGATTTAACAAAGATATCGTTATGGGCTATATTAAGCCAGTGTTTGAACTTTGACAGTTCTATGACATTAATACTCAGCTGGTTGTCCATAAACAGCCATCTCTAGCCTAAGATAACATATTGTACAGGTGTATATACCTCCCATGCACTATTCATTAGGTCTTGTAATCCATGTTAAAGCTCTCAGCTTTTATATTATCGACCATGTAATTCAATTTCTCAAACTCTTGGAACGCCTACTCTTTATTTTCCCCCGGCAGACAATGTTGCTGTGTTTTATTTTAGAGGGGGTGTAGGCCTATAAACCCCAGATCCTGATCTGTCCAGACACTCCCTTTAATAAAGGCCCTAACTCCGTCATTCCTCCCCGAACGACGCACAAACAAGCTCCACACCCATTTCAATTACGTCGGTAATGTCAGGACAAGCCATAACGTGAGCAGACCAGACATTTTATACCCCCAAGGGGAAAACCCAGCCCCCCACGCTAACAGGAAAGCCCTGTATAATGACCTTCACATCCTGAGCAGAGGTCAACTCAGACGGACCCTTTTGCCCGTCTGCCTTCTGAACGGTAAAAACCTTTTCTGTCGTTGCCATGATAAGAAGGAATTCATCCTCTAGATTTGAGGAGAGCAGTCGCCTTGCGGTCACTATAAATGAATAATTAGACAGATCTAGGGAGGCTTTATTTATATACAAGTGACTGTCCGATACCTTGACTGCTTCCTTTGATTAGTGAAGTCCAGTCATGTCCAGTTGGTGCTACTGCTGGACTAGACTGGGCCCAGTCTCATAAAGCTGTTAAGCAGAAAATACTGCTTGACAAATTTCTTTGATAAGCAAGCATTGACAATGCGAACTCAATGTAAATTGTCCTGGTAACTTGATTCTGCTAAGCAATACTATTCTGTGTTTAGTGAGTTTTTGTGCTTACAAATAGGACTTTATGAAATTGGGCCCTGGTCTCTTAGGATAAAGACAGGTACTCGCCTTTCAGAACCAGAGATTTCATTGGATACAATGATTTCATTGGATAACCGTGCAGTGACGTCAGCTTTCCATATCAGTGTTTTGATTGGTCCGAGGATGAGGATGAGGATGCAGCTGACCAATGTCACTTCGGACCAACCAAAACACAGATATTGAAAGCTCACTTTCGGTCGTCTGCATGTTGTGTGCATTGTGTTCAGTTTTATGTTCAGTACATGATTGTACTTGCGTGTAATGCTGTCAAATGCACATGTAGGAATTGATCTACCATGTACATGTGAAATGAATGTAGGTGAAGGGTGATTATGGACAGGGATTGTCGCAGGCTTGATGCCACTCTCTGGCGTAATTCACGAGTTGGACTAACTAATATGTGATCAAGTCAACCCGTCAGTCAGTCATGCCAGTGGCAATACCATAGCTCTTAATTTGCTGATGAAGCAATGAATTCTGATAGGAAATAATTTGTGTTTTATAATTTCTTTATCTCCAGCTCTTAGCAACCAGTTACCATATAAGGAGCCACTTTGAAGTCAATTATACCTACATGCTACAACACACTGTTATGGACGTACTAACATGTACACGTAAGGTCACCTTTCTGTACTGAGCACTGTACAGAAATCCAAGCAGATTTGAAACTATTCTTTCCAGAAAAACACAATATGAAGACGTTTTCTATTTACAAAATCAGAAATGAATGGAAACAAACGATGCACATGTACCCTACCTTTAAGTGATATTTGAAATTATACATGAAGGTTACGATACAACGATAACAAGGTTTTTATGGGACCAGGGGCAACTTTATAGCCTTGTACAGTACATGTAGTTGACAGTCACCTACCCACAGCACCCACTCTGTGAAGTAGTTTGTCAACTTCCCGTACATCATGTACACACATGGCAGAACTATCTGTTAACCCTCCAGCCACGAATGACTACATCAAGAACCCAAGAGGAAAAGAAAAACACTACTCATCAAGGTTTTGAGTAAAGTAATAACTTTTACCTTTGGTTCCAGGATGGGTTCCAAGACGGCTTTATACGTAGCATCTTCATCTTCAGAATCAGAGTTATCGATGTTAGCGTCCAGCTCCTCGAAGGCGGTGTCTAAGACATTGATGCCGAGATTCAGAGCTTTAATAACCCTGGGGATGACTTCGGCTTCTCTCTGCTCCCTCGTCTTAGTCTAAAAGGGAGAACATCGACGGATTAGGCACAACGCATCAATCTTGCTAGACATAGAGACCCTTACACTGGAGAAAACTGATCTAGACTGGACATGACCTTAATGGCACCCCCTATGAACATGCTGGGTGTACCAGGTCAAGGTACTCTCTGCTGTCTTGTCTTAGTCTAGAAAAGAAGACCAACAATGGATTATCCACAGCTCATTAGGCAATGAGACCTTCACAACTGACTGGAGACAAGGTCTGATGTAGACTGGACATGACCTTAACAGCACCCCCTAAGAGAACCTTGGGTGTACCAAGACAAGGTACATTGTACACCCACGTCACTCAAGCATAAACAGCTCCGGCAACTACTGTCTGAGAGGCGGGGTCGCTCTACTTCCCCTGCCGGATTTGAAGAAAGATGCTCAAGATAATGTACTTTACATACATATTACATGCAGCTATTTAAGGCCTCCCCAGCTCTGTGTTACAGTGTTACCATAATCCATGTAATCTGGGCCCAATTTCATGGCTCTGCTTACCATAAGCAAAAATATTGCCGCTTTGCGGAAGCAGGAAATTCTGTGCTTACACCAAGCTTTTTTTTACGGGTTAGCAGGGAATTTTTGCTTCGCACGTGCATACTCATCCACGTTACTAGGCATTCTTGGCTTACTACAAAACTAGCGATTGCCTCCCTGCCCCCTGGTCAATGCCTTTGTGCCCTCGAAATGCTGTATAGAAATTCACAATTTCCTCATAGGCTGCCCTTTAACCACGAAGGAAATGCCTTGGTGCCCTTGCCCTTTCAAAAATGAAGCATACAGCCCATGTTTCTATATAACCCTTGCATATGTTGCCATAGTGATCACAGTGGAAATGCCGCACACATCCATTGCAATTACAGCTAAGTGTATCAACAGGTGAGGTGCCTCAATTTGTCCTCAGCGAGGGCGCTGTTTGTGACACCATACAAAGGATCTATTCCTGGTTAACGTATATTTGCGATTTAAGCACGATGACCTTTCACTTATGAAAGAAAAGCATTTGTACTCTTTAATTGGCAGTAATCCGGGTCAACATTTCCGGTAATGAGTCACTATAGGGTGGGGCCTATTGTCTAGTACCTGATCTTCTTTCTTGCTGGTTGCAGTGTCAGGTTTCTGGTCTGTTTCCTCGGAATCATCATACACTCTCTGGAGAGAAAAAGAAGTAGAGAATTGACTATCAGTCGGGATTTATTGATGTACGTTTAACTATTGGTTGCACTGAAATGCACTTCAACTGTTAGCATGCAAATATGAAGTATACATGGTGTACATGGTATAGTTATGTGTCAGGCCTGGAATTACACGCAGGCCACAGAGGATTTTCCAATGGAAGTTCCCTTTGCAAAATGAAAATGGCCTTGCCTTTTCAACATATTCAAAGATGAAATTCCAGGCCTGACATGTTCAATTCATTGTATAGCATTGGGGAAATATGTTCCAGTTGTGCACCTAAGAAAGCTGATTGTATCAATGTACTAAAAAATCGTTGTCATCCATGACATCACGTTTGTCAACCTATAAGTAAACTGTTGTGAGGCAATGTCAAATTTCACTCACACAGTGTACTTTCAATTAAATGCACATGTAGTAAATGCAGTTATTACATTTATATATTCATGAAATAAACATTAGCTCACAAACGTAAGGAAACCTGCCTAAGGAAGGGTGCTTGCGATGATAACTACATTAATAACACAGGGGTTAACCCATATCTTCAAACCGTGCAAATTTTATGTAACTGGACGTTGTGTTTGGTGTCCTACAAAAAGTACCTAAACCCTTTAAACACAAGCCTATTTGCTCTTTACAGCAACAAAGATTGTTCCAACAAGTCCCTGGTACATGTAGTAATCCAAAACAGCACTGTTGTTTGTTGTGGAAGGAAGGAAGACATTCATTTCAACTCAGCCCTCCCTTGACAAAAGAAAATGTGCCGCTCAGTAGAGATTAGGATCCGCTATTGGCAGGCTCCTATAAAGGTCAACTGGTTACGAGGAAACACTGACAGATGAGATTACAAAAAAGGGGGCGGATTAAAGAGGAAGGGGTTTACTCGAGGCATGCTAGACCTCTAGCAAAATGGGTACAAACTGAACACCCAAAGGGGAAATCAGAGAAATTAAAAAAACCGTCAAAGGTTTGATGGTTAAAGACACTTCAAACGCCTACCCCTCAAGGTCTGCTAATGAGCCCAAATCCCAACGCGGTAATTATGTCTAATTATTAATGCAAGGTTTGGTAATCTTTCCTATTTTCAGCAAAATATTTTTTCTTAGAGTAGATGTACTTTTTAAAAATTACTAGAAAATTGCTTTTGAAAGTTATGAATCATATCATTATCTGACAGGTTTTTGATGTAAGATTTGAACACTTAAAAGCTGCTTGACTTTTAAACTTGGCTGGAAACTTTAATCTGATCAGCAATTATTTGGTTGAGAATAGCTACTTTCTGTGTTGAAGCAGCTCTATGAAATTGGGCCCTGGTAGTAAAGACATGTCTTCAAGGGTGCAGATAGTTCTGGGTTCGGGCTAATCTGGGGTGTCAAATTAAGTAGATCCCCCTCCACACACACACACACCCCAGAGTATGCAGGAAGTTTACAGTGAGTAACATTTTTGTATCAACATCAAATATTTTCCCCGATTTTGGAGAAGGGGTTTCTTTCCAAAGTGTAAAAACTTTCCCTGAAAGAATATTATTTTCTTAACACAAATTTGTTTTCCTTAGTTTACGGATGAACTTTCTTGAGGTGGGGTTGGCGACTATTTTAAACTTCTGCTGTTGCTTTAATTTCTTAGATCATGGATGAACTCTCTTAAGATGGGGGGAGGGGGGAGGGGGGACTGTTTGAAATTTCTGCTGTTGCAGAATGTAAGTGTACAGTGTATGTAAATTGAACACTGTATACAGACTGTTGTGGTGAGAATCGGAGCCATGTGTTTACATCTGTCATGAATAAGACATGAACTGTTTACAAACATCAATCCCTTGATCGCTTGGAAGGATGGCATCACCAATTACATTACTAGCCAAAACACAACAGGTGGAAAAACAACAATACAAAAAATGCAATGTAATTGTTGTGATCCTGTCTCGCTTACATTTTCAATGAACTGTGTGTTCGCCAACATGAGGAAATCGTTGAAGACGTTATGCACTCTTGAGTCGGTGCATTTGGTTTCATGCACCAAGCCGTCCATCTTCTTCTCAAGATCACTGGTCTTGGTTAACATCTTGGTGGAGAACTCTTGTAGATACAACAGCAACTGCAAAATCAACAGAAGGAGATGTTTGTGTTTTTAAAAAAAAGGTAAAATACAATAAACTCTTAGGGACTTGCCATACCTGCAGCCGAGGATTCCACGAAACTTTACGCAACTGCCCAAGTCCACTTCCGCAAGGTTTATGGCGCAAGTTGCTCCATAAACGTTGCGCAAGTGGACTTACGCAGCTGCGTACGGTTTCGTGAAGTCTGCTGCAGGCAACTTTTCACGGCAACTTACGGAGACAACCAACTGCAGTGCAATGCTACAGGCATAAAAGGACCTTTTTGGTAGTCGTTTTCCAAACAGTGTCTTAGGATCCCCCCCCCCCAAAAAAAAATATATATATGTGAGCATTCAAATGTGAATGTCCTTTTTTGTTTAGATTGTCTGGAACTGGTAGACTGTAAATTGTCTCGTATGACATGGGCCTTGTACACGTGTTATAAAAATTGACCAAAATAGGATTTGAACCTGCTACAACTTCCGGAGTTAATGTACTTTTGTGGCACTCTACCAGGCAATGTTGCTCTTTCCCTCCATCATGAAAGGGCTAGGTTGCTCAGTTGGTAGAGTGACGGCACATTAATCCGGAAGTTGCAGAGCTCATTTTTTTTGTCATAATCTTTGTCCGGGCTGTCAGGCAATTTCAGGCTTGGCCGCTGATTGGCACTTTGAGGTTAATAGGGATACAGGGCTAGATACATGTAGGTCAGTTGGTAGAATGCCAGCATTAATCCAAAGGTCCTGGGTTCAAATCCCACTTTATTAGTGATTTTCCTTTGTGCACATAAAAATTTATTGAAATTTCTTGTCAGTTTCCCTTGTGATTTATTACTTTGTAAAATTTTAAGCGAAAACATTTATTGAGTCTGGAGAATATGCCAGAATTCAATCCCAGAGAGACATTGCAACAATGATCATCTGTTCGGTTTAATTCAAAAAATCTTGTGCAAGTCATTCCTAGGCATCTGAAACTTCTCACATCATGTTTTCATTCAGTGTTTTTGTGTAACAGTTACAACCTTGCGTTTTACTGGACACTTGCTGGCTCTAGATAATCCTGTCAAAATAGGCTGGTCACTGAAGTCAGAGTACTTTAGCTTTAGGCAAAAAGACAAAACATGTTTAGCCTCCTGCCTTTCGAGAAAAGGAATGGGTTTTAATTTTTTTTTTTTTTTTCAAAAGGGCCAGCCGACACATTTTTTAGAGACAACTGGCTGGGCTATTTTTTCAAATTTCATTTTTAGAAAATCTTTAAAATATTAATATCATTTTGTTTTTCATTATTTTGCCTTTCTCTGACTTCAGTGGGGGAAAAAGAAAAAGAAAAAAGCAGGCGGCCTCTGAACAGGAAGCAGGCGCAGGCCTGGCATTTCATCTTTGAGAGGGCAAGGCCATTTTCATTTTGAAAAGGGCACTTCCATTGGAAAATCATAAAGTCTATGGGAGTTTTTGTAAGGGCACCAAGGCCAAGACAAGGGCAACGGAGGCCATGACCTCCGTGACATTTCAGGCCTACAGGCGGGATGTTATAAACATGTGGGTTTTTTTTCTTTTTTTTTGGGGGGGGGGGGGGGCGTCTTACATAAATGTATTAGTCGGATTCTCAATGACATTCAAATTTGCGGGTGTTCGTTCAGAAACATGGTTGGTCTTGACAATCTCTCAAGACCCTGGAGTAATCCTTTACAGCGAAATCCCGGATGCGGGGACTTGACAGTCGTAAGACGGATCTTCTTCATAACCATGCCAACTTATTCACCCAAATAAATAAACAATTGAGGAAATGTTCGCATACTCATCATGCAAGCTCATGCCAGATGGTTTTGTGTTTTGTTTCTTGCTTTGTCTATTTGAAGGAAGGTTATAGAGTGCAGATTAAATTCAACTAGATGTCACGCAATGCGAGAGTGGTCATCATTAACTGAGTGACAGGTGACACTGTGCATTAGGTATCAAACTATTCAACATAAATTTACGATAATGTGCTAAGACCGGCTGGAACTTCCCGCGAATCATGCTTCATGTGAAGCAAATTCTGCATCACAAATTCGCGAAAGTTGCCCTGTCCCCAACTCCTACAAAAGATACGTCAGCCAAATTCATATGTGTCAGCAAAAATGTACAACAAAATGTCCTCAACAAACTGAGTGTAAGGTCAACTAATAATTCACATTGTTTTAATTTGGTATTATTTTAATTGTTGTTTCCTGACAAATCAATAACCCAGCATTCTGAAATAGGTCGCTCATGCCGAAACAAAAAAGCCTGACTAACCCCAAGGATGTTTAGATGGTATTTTTAGTGTTAGTTGTACCATTAATAAAGCCAGGCATTACTTCAAAGATTATTTCGTAATATATTGATCGCCCTACACGTACTTGTAGTAGAACTACAACCCTATTTTTGGAACTGACTTCTGAGCTGAAAATGTCACCAGGATGGCTGAGAATTGAAACACGCACAACAACTTAAGAAGTTGGCAGAAAGACAAGTCTGACCATCATACAGTACTAATTATACCCTAGAAAAAAAAACTCCCCTGAATTTCCTTTTTGTTTTTTTTCCCCAAGGTGATTTGATGCAAATTTTCATCAGGCTCTATTATCGCTACAATACCTCTTATTCTCAAACGGCAAAGCTGACCTGTACAACCCAAGACAATAACAAACTTTAAAAACAAAAATGAGCGAATGTGTTGTTAGTGTTACAATATCAACTATTTATTATTACTTAGTACCTTTTTACATACAGTTCATGCTGCTTTATACTAGAGTTTGAAACTAATTTGTTCCGATAACGCCTCTAATAATAAATTTTAAAAAAAATGAAAATAGAAATGCAGGGGTTTACTTGTAATTGCTGAATAACAAACCTGCCAACGTGAGCTCAAGTTGCAAGAAATAACAGAAGTAAACACCCTATATAGGATCGTGTGCTTTGGGATCACATAGAGGCTTCACTCTGAATTGGATTCAAATGTGTCATTCTCTAAGAGTGCTGTTTCTAAAAATGTTTTATTAGGCCTATCAACAGCTCTACAGTGCTCTTTTTGCCAAGTAAATTTTAATCATTAATTGGTTGAGTTATTACCAACCTGCCTTGTAGGTTGGTCTTGTGAAAAACTAAAAACAATTTTGAGAAATCGGGTTACATATTATAACATCGCTAAAAACTATTCTTTATCCAAATCTACAATACATTCCGCAAACTGCATTTGCAGGGAACTAATTCAACCATTGTTGCCTATTCTTGATATCAAAGAATTATTTTTGAAGTTTATTCTCCTTTTAAAATTGGAACAAAAACACAATTCATGTTTTAAGTCCAGCCATGGAGGTGGTCTAGCCGTTGCTTGCTGCATATTAACTGCCGAGTTGTGCCAAAGGTTTGCCGTTGGTGGTGGCTATGAACTGATTCTGCTTCTGTTTGTCACGCCCTGCTGGAATTCTCGGTAGAGGAGTAGCAAGCATGGTTCTAAATTTTGAATTGACTTGACTAAAGACGGTTAGGCCCAATGCTGTCTAATGATGACTTAAATACCTTATAGGAATGACTTCAATTAGGATATCACTGGATTGACTATTTTTAACGTTTCCTACAAATCTGAGAGGTAGCAGTTCTCTTTGTCAACTATATCTGCATCAGCTGCTTCCTGAAGACTCGCGTTGTTCAGCTGACAAACCATCTTCCCTGGACCTTCCTCCATCAGCAGATTGAAGGAGCGACAGCGGGGCTCTGATCGGCACGCCTTCCCGCACGACACCACACCATCAGCTAGTAGCTCCTTCATGACGTGACCGACCAGACACTGGGACTCAACGCGGCCATCAGGACCGGTCTGAAGGCAGAAAAACGGAGTGTGGCGCCTGGCGTCAAGAGGGCGCTCACATGCGGCAGATTTCATCTTACTACATGGTTTATTACGCCACCGTCCATGAAACTTGGAAATGACCACACAATTATCATCAGAGCTGGTTGGATAGTCGTCTTCCCAATTCTCATAGGGGTCAGCTTGACCCCTAAGTCCACATGGATGCCACGCCCCCTCCTCTTGGTCATCATTACAACCAATCCAAATTCCAATGGTCGGCTGCCCATTGTGTAAGTCAGCGTAAGTGTTCCAAATGTATGTTTGTTCCATTTGCGATTTAGGCACGGCTAAGTCTGCATGTGATTTGATGCAGGTATCGCGTGCCACATACCAGGTCAAAGTTTTCTTTATTATAAAGTAGCAGGCCTCACCGTATCGCTGCCAGTCAGTAGGGCAGATGGCTGCCATGGTTGTACTATAACACCCAACCAGAAGCAACAAGACACCGATAAAATTCATCACGACAAAAAGTTACCCGTGTCTTTAATAATAAAAGCTGTCCAACAGTTCTGTTTGAAGAAAAGCAAACCAGTCAAAACACGTCAAAACTCGCCTCAAGCTTTGCAATGATGAAATATCGCGTTAAAGTTACACCTGTCTTTGTAGTACAACAATGAAAAGCCAAACCAGTGTGATGAAACACGTCTTCATGTTAAAGTTTTACCTGTACTGTCTATATAGCAGGTACAATGATAAAAAGCAAACCAGCATGATAAAAGCAAAGTAGTGTGGTGACGTCTATATATACTGTACACTCTAGAGAGAAACACCATTTAATAGGCCTACTGTAAAGTAACTTAGAACAAAAGCTTTCCTTGCCTGCGTGACTGATCTTTTAATCATGGTCATAGATTGGTAAATAATTTACTCCAAATAGTGAACAGTGTGAAGAAACAGGTCTACATCGCTTAAGATAAATGCCATTAATAGGCTTACTGTTAGTACCTTGGAACAGAGGCTTTCCTTGCTTCAATGACTGATCTCAAGGTAGGATCGGTGGTAAATAATTTACTCCAAAATTTAACGACCAAAACAAAACTTGGTTCAGAGAACTTGAAGTACCATGCCGCCTTTGTTGCTATTTTGAGATCCCGTTTGCAGTAAGATGGTTTTGGAAATTTGTTGCCCAAAAACATTTGAATCTGAGAGCTGATTCATAATTAACCATTTTTCAGATTGTTGAGAGAATTGGTGTTCAATCGCAAATACTGTGGCCAAGGATACAGTTGGATGCCCTCTCGCCTAAACGTTAATGTTGGATTCTTTGTCGTTTTTTGTGATCAAGACAGTTTTTCCTGTTTTCTCAGCAATAGACACTAATATCAGTGAAACTTATGTGATTTTAAAACATTTGTTCTTGATAATTTTGCCTAAATCAGCATTTTGTTGTCTAAATCAGCATTTTTTTGACAAAAATCACCACATGAGTCTGTACCTTTAAACCTTTTAGCGTCTGAATATTTGATAGTGTAGGCTGTATACGGCATGAATGCATTAGTTATAAATTCATTTATTTTATTGCATTTAGAGGTGTATAAGTAGGCATTAGAACGAACAATTCACCAAGGTAAAACCTTTTAAAATTGCACAGGTGTCTCCATGTGTTTAGGGCAACAGTGGTGTACGGTTGTATCACTTAAAGAGGGTCTCCAATAGGCCTGGGCGAATTATTTGAATATCCGGTTAATGGCGAATAGGTTTTCCTATCCGTAACCGCGAATGCCTTTTTTTTCTTAACCGGATATCCGCATAGGGCGCGAATACCTACTTACAAACCGGATAATTATGTAATATCTGCGGACGTCGGGCGACAACTTATATAAATGTTTCGTCTGAATCCTTATGAAACTTCTATTAAGCCAGCATAAAACAGCATATATTAAGTATTTAACTATGCTCACCTCCGTGAAGAGTTAAAACAATGACATTTCTGACATAATTTGTTCAAAGATTACAAAAGTTTTCCTTCACGTAGAGTCAATCACGATCAATAGAAAAAGCAAATATCCATCTTTTAATTAGAGTGACACTGTCTATAACTAATATCAATCCGCCCATAAGATCTCATTCACAAACGAACAGCGCCTTCTAGTGGCGAAAAAAACTATTCGAATATCCGCTTAATTTCGGATAGTTGGCCAGCGGTATCCGAATAAAAAAAATTCACTATTCGCCCAACACTAGTCTCCAAGGTCCAAAAGAATCGTCATGAAAGTGGAAAAAGTTACAAGGCTCTGATCTCAAGTTACAACAGCAAAAAATAGTTTAATTTGATCTCTTTCAGAGCGATAGGCCTATTGAACTTTTGCATTAACAGTCAAAAGTTCGAACGCTATGTTGAATGAGTATCATCAAAATTGAGGAAGTGAACTGAAAAAAAATTGTAAAAATATGTTGGTTGGAATCCCACTCATAGTGAATTTTTTGTTCATGCCCCAAAATTAGGATAGAGACTTTTCTCCCATTTTCATAAAGACTTGGGGGGCCTGTATCTTTTTGAAAATGAGTGAATCACAAAACTGGGTTTGGCTTAGAGTCTCTCTTTAAAAAATATGCACAGCATTGGCAGTTAAAAAGAGTTCCCCTGTATACATGGTATAGAGGAACTTCGACTATTAGAGGTTTTCATTAGATTATCCAGAAAACGGAAAAGTTTCTTGGCAAGAAATGGATCCTTGCAGATCGTTCCAGGTAGATAAAAAACTGCATGCATGTTGCGGATAGATAAGAAATGTAATGAGTGTACCTGTGCGTACCTGTGCAAGCTTTTTAATAGAGGATTTGTTAAGACGCCTGAACTTTTGAACACAAAGTTAGTAAAACATTCAACTGTGATGCTGCAGTCTTCAGTCTTGAAGTAGAATAACCCACTCTGAACAACTTAAAGCTACTGGGGTGTGCAGCAGTGCATACATCATCTTGTGATACTGAAACCATTCAGCTCTGTCATTGGTTGCATGATTTCTTTTTTTATTAAGCCAAGAAGTTTTCATAAGTTTTGACAGCCTTAGAAGGGGAATATTCAAGACGCGGAAGGAACTTAACGGAGCCAGTAAGGGCTGAGACGTTGCATGTGATGATGGAGATAAAGTCAAGTACATCTTGTAGATAATGTACAAGTAGTATTCAGAACAGACAAGATCCTTGGCATAACTTCAATCTATCAAAACTGATAAAACATACGCAACTTGCAAAAAAAAGGGGGAAACCATCTCGTAGCAGATGTGATAAAAGGGCAATGGAAAATCTCAACATCTTGCCAATGGGAAACTTCTGGAGTCAGAGCACTAAAGCCATGACAAGGGGAAACAGAGGCCATTGCCTTTGTGGCTTTCAGGTAACTCCAGACAGGCTGTAGAAAGGTCCTTGACATGACTTGATTATTTCTTCCTGTTCAATGAAGCTAATTTATGTTAGTCTTTCAAAAACCACATTGTGAACAGTCAAGTGTACGTAGGCCTACCACACTGACTGAGAAAGAGTGTCAATAAAATGTGATAGAAGTCTCACTTTCTAACCGAACCATGGGTCTAAAAATAGTCAATTTTACAAATATAACTAGTGACACATTAAAATGACAAACTGAATTCAGGTCAAGGCAAAGGTAGACACGTCAGTGCAGGGGATGTGCATGATAATCTCATGATCTGTGTTCGAACCTTTTATATTTTTAGGTGGGGTGGGGGGGGGGGGTTTGCTCATCGAGAACTGCAAATCGTTTAGATCAGTTTCAAATATTTGTTGGTAACAAATTATGCGTTGCACCTGCAGCTAACAATGTTTCGCAGTGCAAGATCTGGGAAATTAAAAATTAGTTTTGACTTACAGTGTCAAAGTCGTGATTCTTTGAGGCGTGACTAGATGAGTATTGAATTTCACTAATCACCAGTGCTTACCTCACAGTTTACAAGACACTGAAATGTCCATCCTATGCCTACAGCCTCACAGTGTGTTCTAAAGAAATGACTTGCTGTGTTTGATTACTCTTACTCACCCCTGCGTCTGATGCCAGTGACCAGTTATTACTGCTCTTCCTTATTTCTGGTACCGTCAGAGGCTTCTCCCAGGCCTGGGGCTCTTTGACCGGTGGGACTGGGGGCGTTGTGTCCATGGAACCATTGATGTCTCCGGCTCCAAAGTTTGGAAGAGCAACAGCCTGGAAGAAGAAAACAATGGAAACCCTTGTTTATTATAAAACAATTGGGAAAGTCAATACATTTACAAGATGGAGGTTCAAAGATAACAAGCATGTCAATCATTGTTCCATATAAAACAATTGGGAAAATATCAACACATTCACAAGGGGTTGAAATTTGATCAATTGTATAAATCATGATTTTTTACAGTTATTATTCAAAACCATAGATCTAAAGTCACTCTTTGCATGACACTACAACGATGCCCATTTGTGGATTTCAAACACCCAACTTAGAGAGGTGTGCAGGTGACGTAACAAACCAAACAAATTAGACGCGACTCCACCAATTTTGGTTCCGGACAGGTGAACTTAGCATTGGCTCGGCTCATGACAACATCAACGTCTGAAACCAAGGCGAGTCATTAATTAAGGCGCTCCAAAGTAATTCCGAAAAACTGCAACAATAGATCTTTTGACCTCTAGCGAGTTCAGTCGCTCCGAACTGTTTCAGACGTCAAACTTTTCATGTACTTAATTTAGAATTTGGTTTGGCGCGACTCTGGAGTGCCTGTCTGAAATGGGTGTAATTTGCAAAGGCAAAATGCCATACAAAGGCAACTTGACATATGTTACATAAAGAAAACTAAACCCAGTCATTATTTTTATCAATATATTTTGCCACATTCCACTCATATATATATATCACTAGAAGTGTTCAGGCGTTTCCCATAGTTAGGAACCTAACAGCATTTATGTGTTCCCACCGGAAATAACTTAGTTAGGTAGATATAAACCAATACATCTATTCCAACGAGGGACTTTGAGTGACCAGAAGAGCGACCTATTTCCCACACGCGCGATCACTAGCCTAGTTCATCCCACGTGACCGTGTTTCAGCCAACCAGAATACAGAACAAGCAAGAGGTGTGTTATAAAACGAATGATTTCTAATCATGGACAAACTATTCCAACAATCAATGATATCACAGTTCACACAAATAGTTCTGTGCAAAGTTGTTCCACTTTTTACATCAGTGTAATTCTTCACACTTGAAATATCGAGTCAACTTTAAAAATGTTACCCAAAGTAACAAGGTTAAATGTCTAATTGAAACCATGGAGCTACATAAACATCTAGAGTGTAATAATAATAATAATAATAATGATAAGACTTGTTATGTGCACATATCCACCTTGCTGGCATGGGTGTTCAAGGCGCAGTAAAACCAGAAACAAAACAAAAACAAAACACAACACAAAGAAAAACAGACACATTAATCCTTGAAAACCTGTGACATAAGATAAGTTTTGAGAAGAGACTTGAATTTTGCAGTACAAAGACAAGATCAAAGATTAAGTTAGTAGAGAGTTCCAGATGCGTGGCGCGGCTGAAGAAAAAGACCTGTCACCCCTGTGTAAGCATTATAGGACTTGGCTACTTTTTCAAAATGTCCATAGATTTACATGGAACAAGGTTTGAAGATAATGATAGTTGAAAGCTTCCCTTCAAAGATTACTTACTATGAGGTGCTGTAGTTTTTGAGAAATGAGTAAAACAATGTCATGAAAATACGTTTGTAAATGATTAAAATAATTTTCGTCTCATGAGACGAAAATGATTTACATGACACTGTTTTACTCATTTCCACAAAATTACATGTACAGCACCTCAGCACGTAATATTTTCAGGGAAGCTTTCTACTATCATTATCTTCAAACTGTGTAAGTTAAGTGTCAATCTGTGGACATTGTGTAACTACAAAAGTTACATAGACCCTTTAAGAGCAAGCCCACAAGTTATCAATAAATTCTAAGCAATTCCACACATATTAAATCCAACACAATATAACATTTTATAACCATCTTTAAAAGTTTGAGTTGCCAAGGTTACCCCTATAGATGTCCAGCAATCACATTACCACAAACCACAATCCTTCAAACGAGACCTTTCTTCCGAGTCTACTAAATTACCATTTCATCATCTGTTGTTAAGTTAACCATCTCCTGGTTACGAAAGGAAGGAGGCAACATAAGGATAGTCCAATTTCCAAAACATCCTGAGAAAAAATTTGCCAAGGCGACACTTATTAAAGCCATTGGGCCCTTTCGGTTCAGGACAAAAAATAAAAGTTCACAGATTTACAAATAATTTACAGGGTTTACAGAAGGCAATGGTGAAAGACTTCTCTTAAAATATTATTCCATGAAATGCTATACTTTTTGAGAAAACAGCGCAACAATATAAGTTCTCGTTAACGAGAATTACGGATTTTGTTTAAACACATGTCATGAAACGGCGAAACGCGCGGAAACAAGGATGGGTTTTTCCCTTGTTTCCTCCAGACTCCGATGACCGATTAAGCCTAAATTTTCACCGGTTTGTTATTTGATATAGAAGTTGTGGTACACAAAGTGTGGGCCTTGGACAACACTGTTTACCGAAAGGGTCCAATGGCTTTAAAGGCAAAGTACAAATTAAGTTAACATTGATGTTGCAAGAATTTAGAGTTCAACTAGTCCTTTAACTTAGGATGGGTTCAATGTGTCCTAACGTCTATGGTAAACGGAACTTAAATTGTCCTAAGTCCTTTAGAAGATTAATCCTACATGTTAGGAAGAAGTTGGTGAAGTTGACGGCTGGGCCCAATTTTATGGCGCTGCTTACTACAACGGAATTTTGTGCTTACAAGTTAAAAATGTCTCTCTTCTGCTTGCTGTACAAAAATGCAGAATTTCTACACTAGCTGTGTAAGCAAAGAATGCCTACTGACGCACACGCACTGTAAGCAAAAATTCCCTGCAAACTCGTGATTCTTTGCTATATTAGTCCTGAAATTTGGCCGAGGTAAAGTTGAGTCAGACACTGAGAATTTTTTTTTTAGCTTATTTAGTTTGAGTTCTTGTAATTAATTAAAGATGGCTGTTTCGTTTTTATGACTAATTGGTCTGACCAATTAGTGTATAATGGTTGTATAATTGTTCTCCATGAAAATTTTCAAACAGCTCAACTATAAATCTCCCTTGTTCCTTAAGTAACCTGAGGTAAACTGCTTTTCAAAAAGCCTCGTGAAAAACACACTATTAAAAAAAAATAGAATAGCAAAACCAACAAATTTATGATGCTACAACAAGGATGTCAACCACTTAAAAGTCTGTCAAACTTCAACAGCTAAATTAAAGGCCACCCAATAACTCACCAGAAAGTCACCCGACGTCGACCCAAACAGATGCATGTATTTATCCATGATTGCTCTCTCCTGTAATCCTACCGCGCAAACATCTCAACAATCCAATGCAAAGAATTTGAACTTAATAATTTCCCTGGATACATTCAAGTCGACACAACAACAGCGTAATCCACGATCTACATTGTTTTTTTCCCCGAGCCAAGTCATGCTAGTGTGCACCCCTTGCCGCTCACCACTCGACACTAACGCACGTCAGCTAGCTACCCCCAGAGAGACCCAGCAGAGAGAGAAACAGAAGTTCCTAGAGCAAGCTTCTACGATAGTCTCTGAGTCACTGTAATTGCCAAGGAATTATCCAAGTATACTACATCCTGCTCAGTTTCCTCTGGGCTCATTACAACTCAGTCAAACTACAGGTCGACAAGTCGGGCTAGACTTTGTGACAATGAGGTCCAAGTGCTTTGTTTTTTTCTTTTTCAAGAATCTGTAGATTACACGGTACAAATGCAGAAATAGACCCCCAAAAAATCCTTTCCGGCATAATTTATAAAGTGCTCTTACCCTTGGTACCACAACACTTTAATACATGAAAACAGTACAATAAGCAAATAAACAAAGGAACTTAGAAAGACAGTTGGTCCTAAGCAATCACGCACTGAACGGGAAAGTTTTTTTATTTTATTCACGTGTAGGCCTATATTAAATCTGTGGGGGATGATAATTTAAGTCAGTCAGGGTAGAACACGACAGTAGGGCTCAAATTCACTTCCTTTCTGCTTACTGATAATCCGTAAGCTCAAGTCTTTGCATGCTTGACAAATATGGTTAGCAAAGGAATTTGTGCTTGTGTGTGTGTGTACTTCGCGAAGCATTCTGTAATTACACAGCCAGCATAAATTTGGCACTAACACCTGAACCTGCGTCAGCAACATGATATACACAGAGTTTTGCTGTTTAGCAGATCCATGAAATTGGGCCTGGGACTTCAAACAGTGTTGAACCATAATTTTAGTTTACAAACCTTCATGTACACAGGCTTAGTTACATTATTTCACTTTTTTTTCTTAAAAATTTCTTCTTCTTTTTGGCGTCTTTTTAAATTTTCTGTGAAAACAATTATTGTTGTTCTCCCTTAGTTTTGTTCATTTTATGTTTCATTTTATTATTGGACTTGAAGAGGGGGCCTGAGTGACTGCTTGAAATATCTGGCTCTGAAAGGCGATTTTTTAGGAACTAGATTGATTAACTAGATGTTTTACCAATAACAAATCTTTGTAATTGACTGAGTGACTAGACTACACCTGGCTTCTTGTCATGATTTCCTGACGTAAAACCACACAAGTCAAAGATGACTTTACAAATACCTTGATCACCAAAGTCGTGACCTGTTGTCATCAAGGCAAGCTCAATATTCAGAGTGGCTGCTTATTAAAGGAACACGTTGCCTTGGATCGGACGAGTTGGTCAAAACAAAAGCGTTTGTAACCGTTTTTTATATAATGCATATGGTTGGAAAGATGTTTTAAAAGTAGCATACACTGATCCACACAAGTTTGCCTCGAAATTGCGTGGTTTTCTTTCTACTGTGCGAACTATCACCGTCGGCCATTTATGGGAGTCAAAATTTTGACCCCCATAAATGGCCGACGTGTTAGTCGACGAGGTAAAAGGAAAACCACGCAATTTCGAGGCATGTTTGTGTGGATCATTGTATTCTACTTTTACAACATCTTTCTACCCATATGCATTTTATAAAAAACGGTTACAAACGTTTTTCAAAGACCAACTCGACCGATCCAAGGCAACGTGTTCCTTTAAGACATCATCTTTATAGAAGAATGCAGGAAGTCGTTGGTTTTGTCCCCAGGGTGCTCACCCCCAAAAAAACTTTAAACCAAGTTGAAAGCCAGATTGGAGTGACGTCATTCAAAATCTACAAGGCTAAAAAATAACTGGTCACCTGAACAACTACACTTCTGTTGAAACCATAAAAAGTTTCCCACTTTTCTTTCCAAAGATTCTTAGACAAGAAAGAAAATGTATGATCTTTGTTGCTTATTGAATAAACCAAAAATCAATAAATAAATAAAAAGAAAAAAAGGTGCCACACATTTGAAGGTAAGAGGGTAACGCAATTTTGTCCTTCCACAAGTTAAAAGCGAGATTCCCAATATTGTAAGCTTGACCAAGAGAACAAGATCCAGCATGACCAGAGTTGACTTGACAGGTTTTGTGTGCAAAGCTTTAAAACAATGGCATAGTACAATCAATGGTTTCAATGACTGAGCTTTAATTTTTTTAACGACATTGTTTAATTGGTACTGGTAGTGTATTGCTATTTGTATTGTCGTTACTGCAGTCAAATCTCCACACTGAGAAATCATTAAAGGCGTGCTTGGTTGCTAGCAGAAAAGCTTCAAATATCATATTTGATGTGTAGGTATGCCCTAAGGTTGGAGACAAAATCACAGCCCTTCGGATGCAGTCAGCAGGCCACTGTTACAGGCAAGCTGAGTTGGAAGCACAGTCATTCTCTGGAAACCAACTCAAGTCGCGGGCTCAGAAGACTGGGAAGATAACAAAAATTCCTTCACCGAGGTGTAGAATCAGCAGACCAACTGGCCACCCTCATGCAAGACCGAATTACTTGGAAAAGCCGTTCTTGAGCCCGCTTGCGAGCGACTTAGTGAGTGAGTGAGTGAGGCAGGCCCCCTTATGCCCCCTTAGCACATAGCGTTTGTAATTGTAGGCTCCCATGAATGAAGTGCCAGCCTGCATCCCTTGAAGTTTTGATTTAAGTTATATAGTCAATAACCTCTAGAAAGCATTCCACTGTTAAGTTGTTATAACGGTAAAAAAAGTGGTGGCAGGATGCAGACAATTTTCCTTTAATTTTATTTTTGGACTCGGAGCTCTGCATGCAATAAATATGACAGGGGGAATCACCTGACCGGTTTGCACTTGACTTTGCATAAAAATTAAAATATAAAAAATATGAAAAATTTACAAAACAATAAAATTTAACCCATTTAAGACACAGCGAGCAATTCAAATCCACACTAATCATGCTCCTCAACTAAGGTCCGTTGATTTTCTAAGAAATTGCTCACCCCTTCATTTTGAGGTTGTTCGTCCAGCAAACCATTCGTAAAGAAATCATCATCCATTACTGGAGGTGGCGGTGGAGGGGGAGGAGGTGCCATCTTTACTCTTGCCACGGTAAATGGTATCCGTTATTATGATTCGATTTGCTTTAATTTTTACGTTGGAGCAATGATATTGATGGAGCAGGATACCAATCAATGTTGTCACGAGATTATCCATCAGCACTCGCGGTTTCTCGTGTGATTAGCTTCAATTTAAAGATGGCGGCGCCCATTGGAAGAATGTTGAGGGTAAGTTGTCAGTGACAAAACGTAACTGAAAAGAGTGAGTATAAACGTTTTAAAGTGTGTGATGTTTTAGTGACTTGATTGAATACCAGGTTTTTATTAAGTGTGGAATTGTTGGAAAAGTTTCCGTATGGCGCCACCACTTTTTCACTCGATATGAAATAATATAGTATCTAATTTACCTCAATGAGATATCCCTTTTTGTAAAAATAAGTGAAAAAGTGGTGGCTCCATACGGAAAGTTATCCGAATTGTTATTTCACATACACGGACTTGGTTGCTTAGAATGCGGCTTTTTATGCTCAGAGATGCCAAGTCCAGAGGCCAGCTATGCGTGAGATTTTTCAAAGCTCACCACCACCCCCCCCCCCCCGAAAAAAATTGCCAGTTTTAGAAGGCCTTTCAAAATCGCCGCCCAACTTTTTGAAAAAAATTGCAGAAATTTAATTGTGGACAAAAAAGTGTTTCAAAATGCATCAAAAACCTCTTTAGAATAACTAAAACCCACATGAGGTACACAGGAGATGTTGATGGTTAATGTGGAGGTACGATTGTGTCAGATTTCCCCCGATCCCCCCCACCTAAAAAAAAAAAAATAAATAAATTAAAAAAAATCAACTAAAAATGATGTCGAAAATCCTCCGCTCATTTCTTCTGCCTGTTGTGTCTTCGCTAGTGGAGCGCATTTAACGAACTTGCTAAACGAATCGGGAAAAACTTGGAGCAATAAGCGTTTTGCGCTCTGCTGAAGCTGAACCTGCTGGGAGAGCAAAAGCGTGCGCAATCTGCAAATTTGCGCTCTGTCTGTACGGCAGCTCAAGTTGATGATTCTGATAAACTGCAATCTGAAGATCGTGCAAACATTGTAGATTGCGTTTTTTCCACACACGAGCGCGATTTGGCAATACATTGTTGTTGATTATTATTATTTTCCCGGTCTGGCCCCCAAATGCGTGAGAAAATGGTTGCTGTGCGTGTGAGCGTGAGACAAAGCCCAAATGCGTGAGACTCACGCCTAATGCGTGAGACTTGGTAGGTCTGCAATGGTCTGACTCACCTGACGAGTCATGACTCGAGTGCGCTGTTGCTTGCACACAGGCAGACATAGCCCCACTTGTGTGGCCAAGGATAGCTGAATCCTACACAAGTTGGGCTAAGGCAGACAAAATTAGTGATATATGCATGCTTTTTCACTATTCAATTTGGAAAAATTTCTGTGTGTAATTTAAATGGATTTTTATTGCACGATTTTATTTCATATGCCTGAGTACAGCTCTATAGATTACAAGAGGCATTAAAAAAGTCCTCCAATGTTTTATCAAATAGCACTATTTTATAAAAAAAGAGTAAGACTCAGATATTAAGATAATTGAATATTTATGAAAATTTATTTTTTAAAGGACTAAAAAGTGAGCAATGGGTCGGAAGCGAGGAGGAAAAAGTTCCAAGGCTGTGGCATCAGGTGGGAGAGGTCATCGTCACATACACAAATTTGAAAGAAACTTCAGGGACTACCCGCAGGATGTCGGTAAGAAGTAGGAAGAAGTCAAAACCAGGCAGAAATATGTCTAACCTTGAAACGTAGGAAACTAAAGCAATATCCAGAGTCCTATTCCGCATTTTGCCTGAAAATTTATGAGTTCAAAACTGCAGAGCCAAACTTTGGCATTGTTCTCACATTGCTAGCCCCACATAAAACATGCCAATGCCACATAAAAGCACCCCTGACGAAATCTTACCAAATCTTATTTTAATAGGAGAAGACAAAAGAAGTATACACATTGGAGATAGATAGAGGCCAAGTTTTTCAGTCAATTCAGTTTTCAGGATTCAAACCAGCCTGTCCGAGGGCACATAACAGTTACACATTCATGTATATGTACAAAGTTTGTTTGTATATCCACAAGATGATTACAATGTATACTCTCCTGAGAGTTTGAAACACGATATCAACTTAAAATCATCATACTGAACAAGGTGTTATATAATTACATTTGATACGAAAACACACTGACAACTGCTAATCCACTCTTAATCCCATTAGCAAATCCAGATCAACCATCTGGATCAGCTGAAGATGATGATCCCTACAAGATCCCCTGTCCCCTGGCCATGTGGGACCTTCAGCACTGCGATCCCAAGAAGTGCACGGGTCGGAAGTTAGCCAGAAAGGGACTGCTCAGGACACTACGGCTAGCCCAGAGGTTCAATGGGGTTATTCTTTCACCTCTGGGAACAAAGTGTATCTCACCGCAGGACAGGTGCGTCTATTATTATTTAATGTATTCAGGAAGCCTTGATAATGTAGGAGTATTTAAATATAGATACCCCAGGCCTCGGGGTACGGTTGTGTAGCCGCTTCCCAGAATGTTTCATACACTTGGGTGTTATCCATGGCTATATTACAGACAGGTTGAATAGCTTCTGACTAGTACAAAGATGTTGACAAACATGACAAATAGGGAGACCACCAACATAGGGCTAGATAGCTCATTTGGTAGAACGCCGGCACATTAATCCAGAGGTCATAGGTTCAAATCCTGCTCTATTTTTTTCTTCTTTTTGAACCCAAAAATAAATCATTGTACTTTCAATGTGTAGACAGTGTGTAGAAATACAATCAACATTTTTTCAATATCTCTAGACATTATAACCTCCCCCCCCCACCCCCACCCCCACCCCCGCATTATAAATGGAAGATTATTTGTAAATATATATTTGAGATTGCGACAATATAAATGTTCAAGCAGTCTGCAGTTTTGACCCTACCAATGTCTTCCTCAAAGCTTAAAATGACAAAACAACACACACACATGCAATGCATACAATTGTTGAAAAGGAATTAAAAGAAAGCCACATAGTTTTGTCGGAAGAGAATTCAGAAAGAGGTATTTTGTAAACACACATGATGAGTTTCTGTGAATCATTAAATATTTAGGTTGTATGAAAGTTGACAGTTTTTGTTTTGCGTAATTTTACAGACACGTAGTAGAAGAGAAAGGAATCGCTGTCATAGATTGCTCCTGGGCCAAGCTCGAGGAGACGCCGTTTGATAAGATGAGGGGAGGTCAGCCAAGACTCCTCCCATACCTTGTTGCCGCTAATCCTATCAACTACGGCAGGCCTTGTAAGCTGTCATGCGTTGAGGCATTCGCTGCAACTTTCTACATAGTCGGTAAGGTTTATTTTAAGAGATTTCTAGCTAGAGTTAAAATTTACAGGCATACTATTCTTCCTACTTAAGTCCAATTTCTGAATTTTTGCTCATCTAAAAATCTGGGGAAAAAACATTCATTAAATACGTAGCTTAAATGAACTATTGAGGCCTACACCATGCGTACCTGTATCTACTAAATAAAGTTTTTCTACTTTTTTTCTGGGGACCAAATATCATGAGTTTATGATCGACTTCAAATAAAAACTGGTTGGCTAATAGCAGGTTTCTTTCCCTGCCTTTCACCTCCATGGACCCCGGTTGGATTACGCCTTAGACTGGAGCCTTGAATGTGAATTGGGTTTTCGGTCCCCATGGGGTTACTTGGGATTTCCCCATTTGAGAATTTCTTTAGAGTGAGGAAGGAACTTATTAAATCAAGGCATGTGGCTACCCATGTTTTTTTTTCTTTTTCTGATTAGAAGATGTTCTCACTGTCCTTGAGCCCTAAAAGAAATAGTCCTCGGAGGCTCTTGATCTAGAATAAGGGGGAACCAAGTTCCCCACAAGCCATTTATCAAGAATGTTCACATTTGGCAAATCTCATCCCTGCAGGTTGTCATTGTGGTCAAGTGGTTAGACTGCAGGTTGACGGTTCTATTCTGGCCTGGCTAACCACTGATTCCACAATGACTAGATTAAAATGCTGTTTGTAGTACTCAATCTTAATTGATTAATGTGTGCAATTCATAATCATTGATGTTAAACCAATGTTTGTATGTGTGAGATTAGCTGTTGCCAGCTTGATGTGTATACCTTCTCTGTGGGCTTTGACGAAATCTCTTGTTTGGAAGATCATCTAAACAAACGAAGTGGACTAATGGACATTCTGAGGTGATACATTCTGGAGGATCATTTGTGTATAATGACACTTCAGACCGAATTCCGCGTCTACGATCACGTTTCCCGCCTACAAGCAAGCGCCGAATTTCTGCGCTAGCCTTGTAAGCTTAGAATGCCTAGTAATGTTTAGTACGCACGCGCAGAAGCCCAAATTCGCCGCTAACCCGTGATATACGCTTGCCGTAAGCACAGAATTTCCTGCTTCCGAAAGCGCCGATTCTGTGCTTACAGTAAGCAGAGCAATGAAATTGGGCCCTGATATTCTTCCTATACTTTAGACTGATTTCTGATTTGTTTTTGCCCTGAAAAAATTGTGATCAAATAGCCTGAATAGAGAAGTTTAAAGTTGACACATATGTCTACATGTAGGTTAGTCTTTGTACTCTATGAAATGTTCCTACTTTTAGTCCAAGGTTCATATATCATGCCTTACACTTGGAGGAAGAAAGTGATTTTTACACAAAGTTCCTTATACTCTAGGTCTGCCTGAGTATGGCATGCAGCTTCTGAAACGGTTCAAGTGGGGACCAGGTTTCTACCAGCTCAACCAGGAAGTTCTTGATAACTATGCGGCTTGTAAGACCAGCGCTGATGTAATTGAAGCACAGAGCAAATGGATGGAGAAGTTACAACAAGAAGATGCACAGAGATACAATACTGGTAGGTTTAGGCAGCCTCCTGACGATGACTAAAGCAAGCTAGTCGAAATGTTGAGACTGATGGGAGATATTTTTAGACGGTCCTTTTTCACAGTAGTGCGCATGCTCAGACCTACACGCGCAATTCTGTGCATGCGCGCGCATGCACAGAGCCACAAAAGAGGACCATTATGTCCGCTGCCGCCAGCGTCTCAAAAATCTCCTTTAAAGAACTCACTCAGCGGTAGTGAAGTTAATAGCTACTGTAGAATTCCCCACGATCCACTAAAGCTAAAGTAGTAGCCCTGGCCGATTTTCTACCTTCAGCCCAGGTAGTAGTTAAAAAGCAGGACAGTTTCCCGAATTCCGAATATCTACTCCACAGTAGAATAAAGCAAGACAAGTTCTCAAGAGAACATAATCTACCTGGCAAGCAAATACACACATTTTGTTACCGCATGCCAAGATAACTGTTTGGACAGTTACAATAATGTTCTCTTGACCCTTACCCCATTGATATTTAATAATAATAATAATAATAATATTTCACAGAAAGACTATCATTTTAACCTCTCAATCAAAAAATGCGAACAGAAGAGAATAACCACCTAAAATAAAAAACATCAAACGTGGTTAATCTCACTTTAGTACTTTTTAGAGAGACTGTTTTATTTAGATGACCCCAAGCCATTATACACAATGTACATGTTTTAAATGTGCACCTGTGGTTCATTTAAAGACAGTGTTAGGCAGGCGGCAGGCATGTGTCAAAGCCCATTAACTCACACAAAAAGCTTTTCTGTGTGTAATAATTGTTTCCCTCATACACAGCTCAAACTGCAACAACACTGCACTGCTCAGCGAGTGCTTTACCATAAACAATAATACCATCAATTTTGAATACTCAAAATGCGTAATGCTTTAAAACAGAAGATGCATATTTACACAGTGAAGTAGTGAAGTAGTGTGACCTTTTGCACTTGTTAAAGGGTTTAGGTACTTTTTGTAAGTCACATAACACAATATCCTCAAATTTACATTAAACCTAGGCAGTTTGAAGATAATGATGGTAGAAAGCTTCCCTTAAAATATTACTTTTTTGTTTTTACTTGAATTATTTATTACCAAATGCAAATTTTAAGCGTAAAATGGTTATAAATCGGTATCTACAATGTCTGTTTGGCAAAAAAAGGGTAATAGTTAAAATATTGAGATTATCCTGTAGCCGCCGTTTAAAAACTTGACAACTAATGAAGCTGAAACTGCATTACATACATCTTCATTCACAGTGAGGAGGGATTCATGTCATGAGCAAAAACTTGATCTACAAAAGGTTTCAAACCCTTTTAGGCCTACCTGACTGTTGTTGTGCATTGCAAACCGCACTCCTAAGTCCACTTTGCCGCCACATATTCTTCCCTTGTAGCACCCCATCGCTTACAAACACTCCACTGGGGAGGTTTAGAGAATTTAGTTTATTGTTAAACTTGATCAACGGAAATTATTAATCAAGGAGAGTTGACCTTTTGAGAGAAAGTTCATCATGGCTAATTAACCCTCATTTAAATAACTACCAGAATAGCATTCAGAAATAATGCAGTGTTTTGTATTACATACAACAGAGTCCTGTTCCTGTCATGTCCTAGTCTGGGAAAAGCTGTCATTTAACATTTATAAAAAAGCCTTCTTTTATTAAGGTCACAAAGAACATCATGCGAAATTATGCCCCAACGATTAGAAATCAACATAAAAGTATGTCAATAAATTTGAATCTCCAGAACTCGCCTAGTCTTGGTTCAAGACTCTCCTGGATTTGTCACAAGAGGGCGCGCTATCACCCCAAAGCACTATAAACCATGAACCGCTATAGCGGTTCTCGGAGTGATAGCAGTTCATGGTTGATAGCGCGTGGGTGATAGCGCGCCCTCTTGTGACAAATCCAGGAGAGACTAGAACTCACCTAAAGGCGAGTTTTGGACATTCAAATATCTGAGGTGTCCGTATATTAAATGCTGCAGCCAGAGTTGCGGTTGGTACCTGCAGTCACCCCGCTAATTGTAGATGGATTCATTGTTTGTTATTATACCGAGACAGTTTCTTCCTGTTTTCTCAACAAGTAGAAAGCTAAACCTTCACATTTATTGTATCTTTCTTTATAATTTTGCCTATAAATCAGCATGACGTTGACAAAAACCAAATGATGACCCTACCTATAAAGAGTAATTAAAATTGTTTCACGCAAAACCACACAACCCAAGAGAAGTCAACGGTTGTTGCGTCAATGGACAGTAGCCTGCGACAATTGATGATGTTTAGAAAAGGTCAAGCTTCCCCAATAATGTGCAACAGTATCTTACAATCAGAGGATGACTTTTGATCATATCTTTCTGGTCTTTAAAAAAACGAACAAACAAATCTTCGACCAGAATAGCCCCTTAGTTAATAAGATTGTGGCTGTCCGCAGCTCTCGATTGTTATCAAGAGTGTGGGAGGCTACAGCCACTCTGAGTCAGCCAGCAGGAAGTTGTGATATCACTGTGTGTGATCGACAACTACCTTGCCTCTTCGTTTACACCTCCCTGCTTTTAACTTGTGGTGTCCGTTTTATATTTGGCACAGCAGCTGCTGTATCGTTCGACAGGAAGAGAAGGGGTTTACTGTATAAACTAGGGCTTGGTGCCACATTTCTCACTAATCGGCCTGGGTTCGATTTCACAAAGCACTACGATTCATCTAAAGACGAGTTGTCAGATCTAAGTGACTTGTGTTGTGACATCACCCCAAAAACTTTTAAAATGTGTTAAATTTGAGTTTGGTTTACATTAATCTGTTGGTCTATGTACATGTAGGGTATATATTCTCAAAGTATAATGGACCATTTGACACTTCAATTTTGAAAGTGTGAACGCTAAATGTCAGATTCAGGGATGTGATAGGCAGTTTAAAACCTGAACTGTGAGCTCAAAGCAGAAAAGCTTGATAGAGTGCAAAAGATTGTTAGCGCAAAGCCTGTTAACATACATTTATGTTTGGTTTTAAAAACTCTACTCTGCTATTTGGGGGCTTTCTATATATGGTTTTATCTTCCTTAGTTGATGATAAATTTTTTCTTCATTTCAGATCTTATGGACCTTGACATGGAGAAGGAAACTTGTAATTTGAATCGGCAACCTCTGTACTCGATGCCAGATTCAGAGTCCGGAGACTCCTCAGAGGAGGACTCTGAAGAAGAAGATGCCTCCGATGGAGCAGAAGATGATGAGGAGGACGATGAGGATAATGATGCGGACAACGATGCAGAAGATGAAGATGTCATGGATGAGGAGCAGCCACAAATTGTGAAAGGAGACACAGAAGATAAAATGGATGGGGCAGAGGCAAGAAGCATCAAGGAGAAAGACTCTAACATCCCTGGAGAATCTTTAGACTATCCAGCTGATGGAGATGCTGCCAATGTAGGAAGTGGAACAATTCAAAAGCAACAGGATGATCTTCAGAACAAATGCAGTGACTCAGACCTTACTAGACAAACTGCTTCTCTCAATGAAGAGAGGACTCACGGCAAGGATGAGATCTTAAGAACTCAGAGTGAAAAACTGAAGGAGGGTTTGTCCGATGAAATCAGTGAATCATTAGAATGCATTAGCATTACGAAAGAATAGGACCCCCCAATAGTCAACTCTCAAAAACCTTACAGACCATGGTGCTATGTAAAAGGAGTAGGTCTCATAAATCAAAAACGTAGTCCCACATAATCCTTGCAGGAAAATAACAATAACAAATTCTTATATAGCGCATTTCACAATAACCGTATCAATGCTCTTTACATTAGTGCCCTGGTCATTGGGCCAATAACATCCCTGTAACGTTTCTCAGCTCCCTAGGGAGTATACAGCCCTGAGCTGCTTGTAAGGCGCTTGTGGCTTTTTCATACACAATATCAACCTCTACCCTCGCAGGTACCGGGCCATTTATACCCCTGGGTGAAGAGAAGCAATTACAGTAAAGTATCTTGCTCAAGGACACAAGTGTCATGACCGGGATTCAAACCCACACTCCACACTTCGATGCTCCTAACCACTCGGCTATGACACTCGGCCATGACACTCGGCCATGACACTCTACTGAATATTGAAGCACCTTGAGCGTCATATACATGTATGAGCACTAGAAGCCACTGTTATTATTAAAATTCATCATAAGGTAACACTGGCAACAATAAAATGAATTCAATCAAGATATGGTTTCAATAAAAATAAACAACATTTTATTTCTTCTTTTCCCTGAATATTTCATTCGTGCACTGTTCATTTCTATCATTAAATTCTAACCACAAACTCATAAATTAGAAATGTATTATTGAAAATGTGAATTGAACAGACGAGTAAAATACTATGAAGTATCAAATATTCCTCAATTATCAAACTAAGTAAAAACAGCTCGACAGGAGGACTAGACTTTTAAGTCGTGGGTGTCAATGGAACAGGCATAATATTTGTCTCATATTTTGGTGCGAAATCTGTGTGTTTACTTTAACACCAATACAGTAAATGTATGTCGGTTAACCCTCGTGCTCAATAAGAAATTCCAGGCAAACCAACGCATTCAGGTAGTGACTGAAAACCCAATCCACAAAAGTGCATTATGTCAACTTTGTCTACAAAATAGAGTGAACTTATACATTCCAAGGCATTTCCTGGCAGGCAAGTAATTCACTGGTCACATGCAAAACATCATACCCGATGTGCTTTTGTGAAAATATTGGCAACTATGATGAGCTCTTTGGTCTAAATTCAAGGAGGAGTGTTTGTTCATCATGAGATAGCAGAGGATGCTGCAGTTGCTGTTGATGTTGATGCTGCAGCACTTTCTCCTGCTGCATCTGCTGCTGTCACTTCTTCAGTCTTGTCTTCAGTCTGCTTTTTTTCTTCATTTTCAGTCTTCTGTGGCTTCTTGTTGGCTTTCAAGAAAGGCTCACGGAGGATATTGAAGAGTTTCTTTGCCTAGGAGAAGCACAGAATAGCAAAGCACTCGATGATGTCATATGTTCATTAGGAAGTGAATTATTTTTCATTCTTCTGGAGTTGTATGTAGAAACAAGAATAATAGTAATATCTAATTTTTACATGGCGCATTACATAAACAAATAATCTCAATGCACTTTACAAATTATTACAATTATTATAGAATTCATCTGTAGTTATCACTCTGACAACATTTCTTTTGTTTAAATGACCTTAAAAGCACTGGACATGTTTGGCAATTATCAAAGACCAGTATTCTCACTTGGTGTATCCAAACTAAGCATTAAAATAAAAAAAAACTGTAAAAAATTGGGTTCATTCGGTCATCGAAGTTGCAAGAGAATATTGAAAGAAAAAACACCCTTGTGGGCTTTCAGATGCAAAATAAAGAGCTTCAGCCAAGTCTTTTTTTTTTTATTTGAGTGAGAAATTACCCCTTTCTCAAAAACTATGTTCCTACAGAGGGAGCCAGCTCTTCATTACTCGTTACCAAGTAAGTTTTCATGGCAACGATTTTTTGAGTAGTTACAAATAGTGTCCAGTGCCTTGCCATGATGACCTTGACATTGGACTAATGGGCTCCAAGTACAAATGCTTCTGGGGGATAAATTAACCTTAATTTGAATGCGTACCTTCTGTGGACCGAATCCTGGGCACAGGTACAGGTCTTCTTGAGATGCTGAGATGATCTTCTCAAATGTCTGTAATTGGGAATAAGTCACATGATAAAAAACATTTTACATTGTTACTTTTGACTGCCTCTGCTTTTACCTTCTCTTCGCAAGTTTCATCAAGATCGATGTCTATCCCTGGGATTTTTGATGCTTGTTTCACAACCCGCTTCATTTTACCAGTATCTTGTTTTCTTGCTCCATTGTACCAAACCACACAATCATGAGTAATAGCACTCTCAATAACAGATGAGTAAAACAGAATCATAAATTCCTTGTGTACATGAAAATAATTTGATTTACGCAAAAAAATACATTAACCGACAGCCCTTTGTGATGAGCGCTGAGCAATGATTACTCCAATTCAATTGATTGTCAATTATTGTGCCCAGGTATTTGTAGTTTTGCGCTACTTTAAGCCAAGAGTTTAGTTTGCTTGAAAATAAATTTGTTGTCACATGTGAACTTTTGGAATAATATAGAACATTTCTAGTGCACCATGTCTGTCAATCATGACACTCATTAGAACTCTATTGACCCCTTGCATGCGCGTCACACGCGGCGACTGATGCCACGCTCACCATGTTGGTGGGCAGTTAGGTTTACGTGTATTAACGCTGCGTCGCCTAAAATGCACACTTCATTGCATAACGCACGGCATAGAGTAATATACATTAAAACGCACAGTGAAATTGCCCACCAGTATGGCGCATTCAAGATTTTTCTGATGATGACGTCCGGTGAAATGGGTCAATAAACTCAAAGAAACCAAAATTTGAGAGCTATGGTTTCTGAAATAGATATGAAACTCAACCTTACAGGAGTACATGTTACCATCACAAACAAGTATTAAACCAAAAACCAAAACTCTTAAGTACTTTATTGCACTACAATGAACATGAGTGAACAATTACCCCAAATGTTGAGACCAATGTAACTGCATCTGTCTTATTGACAGATCTGACTGTACTTAAAACATCGGTCACCTGTGGAACAAAACAAAAAAAGGTTTTCTTTTAGACATTAGAGATACGCAAATATATTTGTATTTTGGTAATGTTTTTAAACATTTCAAGTATGTTGTTGCTATGTGCTTTTGATGTTTTTTAAAGCCTGATTAAATAAATAAAAAGAAATTTTTATAGTTTCAAGGATTACAAAGAACATAACTTTCAATTAATCCTATTTCATATTGGTTGCCTATTAAAATTGCATGACCCAATTTTTGCCGAAAGACTCTTTTGATACTTTATTTTTCTACGAACAAATATTGACAGATGATGCAGTTTCAAAACAAAATCAAATACAAAAACTTTTGCAATGTCTTGACATGCGTAAATTTGACATAGTATTTGTTCCTGGCTGATAGACGTGGGAAATATCGGTATCACAATCATTTGTTCTAAAATCTATAAAAGAAATAGCTTTTTAAAATGTCAATCTTTGTTTCAAAAGGAAGTTGTGGATAAAATAATCAAGCCTGCTTTGAAATTCGGACCAGGCGTCTTTAATTATTAGTCAAGAGCCGATTTCAACACGATTATCACTTATAATGAAAATAACAGCATTTAACTTGTCCATAAAAGGGTAAGAACACTATATACATTATTAAAAGCTAAACAAATGCTGAAAAGATATTTTATACAAATCAAACCAGGCAAAACTTAAAAAAAAAAAAATACAGAAGGTACAATTGTGGAAGTGTCGTGGCCGAGCGGTTAAGAGCACCGAATTCAAACTCTGGTGTTTCTGATCAGCAGAGTGTGGGTTCGAATCCCCAGCCGTGACACTTGTGTCTTTTAATAAGCAAGACACTTAACCATTGCTTCGTCCTTCGGATGGGACGTAAAGCCGTTGGTTCCATGTGTTGTGTAACAATCGAAAAACTCAGCACCTTGAGTACCTTGTTTGGTAGAAACGTGCGCTATATAAGACTTCGATATTATTATTATTATTATAATTCAAAGCAGAAAAGCATGAATCAACAATTACAAAATGATTAATATAAATTTATCTTAAAAACCATAACCAAGTAAAAGAAGCAGAGACACAACAATACAACAGGGCATCAATGTACACAATAAGGGTTTTTGTACACAATGTTAAACAAAATATTTCACAAGGTAAACATAGGTAAAAGGGAGTCGACAGGGAGGGAAAAGACTAAAGAGTTAAATAATATGGGTGCGTTCGTTCAGCTTCCCTGGGTCATCCCCGGTCTGCCCCGGTGCGTTCGAATAGCTTTTGACTTCATTCCAGGGGCTCACCCAGGTCAGCCCCCAGTGCCCTGCTGGCCCCAGGTGAACGACGTCACTACGAGAGCGGTGAGTGGTCGTTCGTTTAGCTCTTGTCAGGGGCTCACCCGAGTGAGCACCGCGGGGTAGACCCAGGGCAGCTAAACCAACGCACCCAATATGAGGCATTCTATGACCGAACAATAATGCTACAATCCCAGCCATATCTCGCAGGGCCCCCTGCCCCCTTTCAATGTTGGTTCTGATTGCACGGTCTACTGCATTCCAGTCAACATTGAGCAGGGGAGGTCGGGGGAGAGAATGATTATTGTCAGTGGGGAGTGGACAGTGATTGGTTTTATGTAACGTTAGGAATTGGTAGGCCCAAGCATTTTGGTCCGGATTGTAGGCCCTTTTTCATGTTGTTAACATCAAAGTCTCAAACTCTGGAAATGCCATATGCATCTGCCTACCTTTGATAGGTAATCTGTGTCTATTTTTTCTTTCAAAGCATCAGCTGACTTATTTTCATATGACTTGTAGGTTTCCAAGTATCGTCCAGCCTCTTCAGTACTGTAGTTGATAATCAATACAAAAAGGAACATCAATAAACACACATCAGTAAACATGTTAATTTTACAAATTCAAATATAATGGATGAAAACTGGAGAACAAATTCACAAACTTGTCGGTGACATTTCACCACTAAATAATTGCTTTCAAACACAATTATAATTGGCATTGGAAAATTCTGAGTTGCCCCCTGATCTTGGCCTTGTTGCCCTTCAATAGTTTCCCATAAACTTTTAATTTTTTCCAGATTAACCCTTTGCAAAATAGTAATGATACCCAAGCCTACATCCGTATGGACTGTAAAGGGGGTAACCCTGTTTCAGCCAAGGAGTTGGTGGCACTGGCCCCTGGAAAGTAGTTGATTGTAGCCCACACCTTGAAGTGGCCTTCCCGCCTTATGTGTCAGGCGACTTGCATAACAACAATTTTAACAAAAATTAAAAGCAGAGCCATGAAATTGGTCCCAGTTGGAACTACAATCTCTGTCTACAACAACGACGCTACATAATTCAAGTCTGAATAGAGCATGTAATACTTACCTCCATGCTAGTATAAGAGTACAATCTGCCATCAGAGCCATGCGGGCCAGCTCCTTGAGTGAATGGTGTGGATCTTTCTAATCAAATATAGAGAAAGTTCAGCAAATTAAAAACAAACATAAACTGCCCATCAAAGAGAGAAAGTCCAACAAATTAAAACAAACAAAAAACTGCCCAACCAAAACTGGTATGGAAGGTATTTTCAGCAAGACATTATGTACACCAGAGATTTTTGTTATTGTTATTTTTATTTAAAAGACGAAGCTTGTTACAAATCAAGATTAATCATGACTAAAATGTTGCATGATTTTAATTTAAAACTTAATTTCGACTTTCAGTTATTTCTTTTGACCCATCCATCTACAATTTTTTTTTAATATATTAAACCAATTAAAATTGATTATACTGTATGACCCAATGGCATGATATTTGGTCCTTTGAAAAAAAGTAGGAGCATTTTATCAAGTTCAAAGCCTGACCTAAACACAGTGTAGGTTGGTTAATAGACGTTCAAGGCTATTTAAACACATTTTCCCCTGAGTTTTCCCAAAGGCAAAGAAAAAAAACCAGAAATTGTTGTTGAGTAATATTGCATGGGAGCAAAGAGCACAGAACTAACAAGAAGTTTTGACAATTAATAAAGAGGGCACTCTTTCTAAAAACCAGACAGAAGGATAGACAAACAGACAGATAGATAGAAACGCAGACCTTACCACATCAACTTGTACTAGTAGCACCCTGAGCTCATAGTGATGACCAAGATCTTTGAGTCTGTTGTGGATGTAGTTAGGATTCAGATGGTGGTATCTCAAACTATCAATAGTATAACAACAAACAAATTTGAACAAAATTGATTACTCCGAATGGCCCAATACTGAAATCGCAGATTGATATCAGTGGCAGGGATGAGAGTCATTACTAACGAAAAAGTTTAAAACTGGAATACAAATCCAAAGGCATGTTGGAATAATAATAATAATAATATCGAAGTCTTATATAGCCCACGTATCTACCAAACAAGGTACTCAAGGCGCTGAGTATACAAACTTTCAGAAAGATAGGTTATTGCAGTGATGGATTCTGAGACCCTATTATGTAGCACTTATAACATGTATAAGGGTTTACAAGGTGCTACGGCGGCGACGGCGCATTAAGCAGCCACAACCAGGAACACCGGGGCAAACCCCTTCTCTTTTCGATAAGTGCACTGGGTTCTTTTACATGCGCTACACAACACATGGGACCAACAGCTTTACGTCCCATCCGAAGGATGAAGCAATGGTAAAGTGTCTTGCTTAAGGACACAACTGTCACAGCTGGGGATTCGAACCCACACTCTGCTGATCAGAAACACCAGAATTTGAATTCGGTGCTCTTAACCGCTAAGCCACGACACTTCCGCCATTTCTACTGTTGCCATTTCTACTGTTTGGTAACCCCTGGGGTTATAGATTTCAAGGAGCTTTTGGAAACAGTATCAAAAGCACTAGAGAAGTAGACCAATGAGCAGGATTTCTTTATTTGTGAAAAAAAATATTGTCTGATTCTCTTCACCAGGCTGACATAAAAAGTCTGAATTCAGCCAAAGGTCTGAACAATCTCATCCCTGCAGTGGTTTGTGCCGGCAAACCCACCCAGCACCAGGATTCTCCATCCACCACTAGCATAATTTTCTCTGTTTCCAACCACCACACAATTTCCAAATTTATAAATTAAACTTCTAATTTCCTTTCAACATTTTTGTTGGCCCACTAAAGAAATCCTGGGCAGAACTCTGTTGCATACAGAGCATACTTCCTGCAAATTTGATACAAATTTTGACGTAAAAAAATTGCAACAAATAATTCAGAAGAGTTGAGTTCAGCTCCTGCAAAATATTTGCAGCGAGAACAGAGCTTTAAGTCAAAATTCATATCGCATTCACATTCTCAAGATACAACCGGGCTTAAGTCAATATCTGAGAGATGATTTATGTGTAGATTGATTCAGACTTATTGATATCAGTATGTAATATTTACCTCAGATACAGTGCACATACAGTTCTACCCATCACATAATCAGGTACGATGTCACCAAACTCCCATGGAATGTTACGGATATGCTTCAAAATAGGATTGCCTCGCTGCAAACAAGAAAATAGAAAACAGTTGTTGTCAAGTCACTTAAGCAATGCCTCTATAGATGGGTTGAACATAGCGTCATTGAACCCATATTTGATGATAAGCAATGGAAAAGTGCAAGTGTATAAGAGCTGTGCAAAACTCTCAGCCAATGTTAGCCTTGCACGCATGCATGTCTCATCAAAGATGGTGGTAAAAATAAAGTTATTTTCATTATTTATGTATTAATTAGTTTTGGTTATACCCATAAACACTGATATGTGTTAGAGCTGTATACTCAGAACTTTCCCAAGCTCTGTGAAAAAACCAAAGACATACGTATTAGTTGGAAAGACACTGCTCTAGAATAGAAAAGGTCGTTTCCCACCCTGCACCCGAGTAACATGCCTGTGATTTTATTCACAGATCTCGGAAAAGTACTGAGTATAAAGGCACAAGTGCTAACACACATCGGTGTAAAACCAAAAATAATATTATTTACCCCCGATGCAAATTTAACAACTCATAAATATTTATATTTGTTTACAAAGGGAGGCCATGAACAAGATGAATATTACCTGTCTTGTGTTGACAATGATGCTATTGGCTCCAGTCGGTGCTTTATTACTGATTGATACCGGAGCTGCTAATATTGCAGTAGATAACATTGGCCTGCAAATAAACCAGCAACAGTGACACACTACATTACTAGTCCCTGGACAGGGGTTTGGACAAAGTTTTAAAAAGAGTGGTCGATACAATGGTTACAAGCCCTGCAGTTATGTGGAATTTCACCCAAAATTAAAACGCTGCAAATTTGTTTTTTTTCTCTTCTTCTTCCTTTCTTTCTAGTGCAGCCTTCATGATTGAAGATAGACACACTGCCAGACACACCGGATTGAACCCCTTCAATCTCTGTAATAAGTTTATACTGGGGTCTTTTACGTGTGTGGATAGTTTTTATAACAACACGAGGGACCTACAGCTTTATGCCCCATCCGAAGAAACCAAGTGTCTTCCTTAAGGACACACTTGTGTCACGACCGGCACTCGAACCCACACTCTGCTGATCAGATACAGCAGAGCTTGAGTTTGGTACTTTTAACCTCTCGGCCTTGACACTTTTACAGCGTGTCATAAGAGCACCGGATTCAAGCTCTTGTGTTTGATCAGCAGAGTGTTAGTTCGCGTCCCGGTCGTGACACTTGTGTTCCTTAAGCAAGACAATTAACCATGATTGCTTCAAAAAGTTGGGGAGGAAGTGCCTTAGTGCTCTACCACCCAGGCTCCTGATGGATGATACCCAAGCCGACATCTGTGACTGTAAAGGGGGTAATTACCCTGTTTCAGCCCCTAGAGTAGGTGACAACCGCCCCTGGAAAAAAATGTTGATTGTAGCCCACACCTTGAAGTGGCCTTCAGGCCTTGTGTGTCTGGCGACTTGCATAACAAACAAATTTTTTAATTACCTCTTGGCTGGATTCAATGGAGCCTCATAGTCCGGTGCATCTCTCAATGCAGCAAACTTATCAGCAAACGATGACCCAATTTTCCTCTTGGCACCCTTATCTTGCACATTGTCAGAGGTACTCGGTTCTGTACTCCTATATGCAGTGGAGGCATCAATGTTGAGGTCATTGCCAGCTGACTCCTTTGTGTTGTCAGAATTATTGGTCACATTGTTTCTTTCTTGTACTGCCTGATTGGCTGTCTCAGCTGCTAGTGTGGTTGCATTGGTTGAACTCTCGGATGTCTTGGCTACACTTAGTGAAGTACTCTTTCCACTGGTTGACGTTAGTTGGTTTCCAAATTGGCTCTTGAAATAGGATTTGACCTGTCAATAGATTCATTTGAACATCAAATTGTATGAAAATTATGTAATAAAAACATAAAGGCCTGATACTTCACAGAGGCAATGAAGGCAATTGCCTCCATTTTGCTGTTCATTGCCTTGGTGCCCTTGAAATGCCACTGTAGAAATTTGCAATTTCTTCATAGGGTGTCCTTAAGGAGAAAATGCCTTGATGACCTTGTCCTTTCAAAAATGAAGTATAAAGGCCTGAACATACATTGACCCTAGCCCTGGTAGGACGTCAGTGCCTCCAACCTAGGCTACATTGACCTCCTTGCACCAACATCAACGCTGCTAACTCTCTGCAGTGCTTGCCGTTTCGTGTCAACTTGTAAACATGTTTTCTAACAACATTGCCTAAAAAGACACACTACACTGTAACACACTGAAACAATAATCATCACAGCAAACAAAATAAAGATCACATTTCGGTTCAAGTCCCGGTTACTCCTCTCCGGTCAGGTTACGTCCCAAAGCCTTAGATAGCTCCTTGATGTTCCCAAAAGCCCATTTTTTCACATTTCATCTAGTTGCGATAACGTAACCCTCCTCCCGACAGCGAAGCCGGAGGTTCGCCGTCGGGAGGAGGGTTCTGTTATCGCAACTATATTTCATCTGGATGTTTCCCCAGTGCTTTGGAAGTGGGGCACGAAAATTTGCTTCAAGCATGAAATTTCTTCCTTGGTAAAAACAGGATTACCTACTGAATTTCCATTTTGTTGCATTTCCTAGTTACTTGTATTCAGCTGTTGTATGGTTATCTTGAAAATCACGTAGAAAATTGGTTGGGAAATCCTGTTTTTATCAAGGCAACCATTTCATGCTAAGCAAATTTTTGTGCTTAGCAGCTCTATGAAATTGGACCCTGGTACAAAGTGGTAGTAGCACGTCAGTCAGCAGTGCCATGAGTATGACTGCACTGAGAGGAGTCCAACCAGGGCCCAGTTTCATAGAGCTGCTTAGCACAAATATTTGCTTAGCATGAAATTTCTTCCTTGATAAAAACAGCATAAACGACCAAATTTCCTCGTGATTTTCATAATAAGCAAACAACAGCTGAATACCAGTAACAAGAAATATGCAACAAATGGAAACTTGGTTGTCAATCCTATTTTTATCAAGGAAGACATTTCATGCTTAGCAAATTTTTGTGCTAAGCAGCTCTATGAAATTGGGCCCTGGGCTAAACCATAATGATAATATGACATTGCATTGCATTTGTGGTTACTTTTCTTCAATTCAATTTTAAATCACCTTTGACTTCCCATGCTCCAATCTTGCGATATCCTTCGCAGTTGGAATTGTGAAAAGTTTCTTCTCTTCTTTGTTCCCTTCTCTTCCAAGATCATCACCCATCGTAAACGCGAACTCGATGGTCTTGTGTTTGTAAGTTCAGTCCCACTTTTGAGGCAGATATGTTTTCGAGGATCCCAACTGTAGTTGGGCCGACCCGACTGTAGTTGGGCCGTTTAATTAACTCCCGTCCCATCTGCAACACTCAAGTTAGTCTTGGTACAAGCAAGACGAATGTAACGTAACGTGATCACCCAACAGAGGGCGCGCTTTTCTGATTGATAGAACCAATAATAAACTTGCGTAAAGCTAGCTAGTGGGCGATGCGGTGCGCTGCCCATGAAAGCAAGGCTGGGAAATAATCCATGCGAAGGAAGAACTGACAATTCATCTTAAAATGAAATCTTAGTGCTTTGTTAAACCATAGAGCAAGGGAAAAATAATTCATGGAGAAATATTATGGTTAAATCGACCCCAGACCCGATCAATCAAAGGAAAGAAACATTTTAATGGGTATTTTCGTTTTGTTATAATTACTAGAAAGTTTGCAACTAACAGAAGGTTCAAATTTGTTTTTAAGCAGGAAAGTGTACCTGGTTACCACCAAATTACCCAAAAATATGATCCCATGATAGTGCCTAAAATACAATTTAAAATATTACAACTTCACAGAACAAAAAAAAAAACTGAAGGGAAAATGAAGTCCACTTACATGTGTCACCGAAGTTCTAGAAAACTTGTTTTTATTTCATATGGGAAAGGAAGGCAGTAAAACATTGTTATCTCAGTAAAAAAAGAAAATACTTTGTTTGTGGATGCAATATAATGATATGCTTTGTAAAAAAAGCAAATGCAATATCATCAAATATTTTATTGTTTGAGGTAAATGGCCGTCAACTTTGTGCATCAAAAGGAAAGGCGGACTAAGTAAACTGTAGTATTAAACAAAAACCAACCAATTTTACACAAACTTTAAACCAAACTGACCTAAACTAATAAAACTCGTTGTCCTAACAAGGCTAGTGGTCTACTGTTTCCTGCAGTTTTACGATTTTCTATCAGCCAATAAATGTCAAAAAAACTTATTGTTAAAGTTTGATTTGTTTTTTTAAATTGTTGTTTCACAAAAAGTATTTTTAAGCAATGATGGTGCAATTCTTTCAGACATAAAACATTTATTAATTGTGTTCAACCCACACACTGATTTGTATAAAGCACTGCTTTCCCGAGCCCTGCAAAAAGAAAAACACAGGCATATGTATCTGGTGGGATTCAAACCCTGAACCTTTGCCACTCTAGAGCAGATAAATATATTACAACTCTAGACCACCGACTTTGCCCTAGTAGCCAGAGGCAGTTTGAATCCCATATTTTAGAGGCGGGTACCCAGTGATTTCGATAGATGAATTGACCCCTTGCACGCACGTCACACGCGGCGACTGATGCCACGCTCACCATTTTGGTGGGCAGTTAGGTTTACGTGTATTAACGCCGCGTCGCCTAAAATGCTCACTTCACTGCATAACGCACAGCATAGAGTTATATATGTAAATGCACAGTGAAATTGCCCACCAGTATGGCACATTCAAGATTTTTCTGATGATGCCGTCAGGTGAAATGGGTCAATAGAACAAAAACAATTCTCTTTGTTTCCCACTGCAACACTAGGCAAAATTGGTTGTATCAAAGTTTGACAAAGTATATTTTTGGAAATTGCCAAGTATCTATCGTAGCTTATAACCGATACTGTACATAGAAATGTTTTAACGAAAACGCTAACAAATCCATATTATTTACATATACAGGGTTTTCGTTGGTTTCATTTCCTGAATAATCAAGTACATATTTGCAAAGTTTGTCAAACAATTTTTATTTCAGAATTGTTTACCTGACAATGTAACCTGACATGAAGTATAAAAGGTTTTGTATTCAGCAAAGTTTGGCCCGATTCGGGGAAGTATTACATTTGTTGCATAGTTTAGTTTGCCACAGCCACAACATAATCCAATTTGTGACTGGTCCAAAAAATGGTGAATTGTCTCTTGGAGCCAATCAGATCATCTGTTTCAACTAAACATAATACATGATTGAGATGCTCTCTTTACAATACAGTTTCACAAAAACATTTGTTCTTTGGGAGTCGTCCTTCTTCAACTCCATTGGCTCAAGTCCATCTCTAATTGACAAATCCTGTCATGTCTTACATGCCAACAATCCAAGAAAACCAAGAGTCGGATGTTGTGATTGGTTCATTCTAAAATGCCTTCCTCCTGGGAAGCCCTTGCTAAGTTCCGAGCCAGGGCCAGTTTGAGAAGCTCCAGTTTGTCCGACTCAAGCTCTTGTTGTCCCTGAAAATGATCACACAAAGAAGTGTTAAAATTTGGCTGGGAAAGTGGGGTTGGGGGGGATGAATCTGAAAGAAAAACTTTGATAAATAATAATAATAATAATAATAATTATAACAATAATAATAATAATAATAATAATAATAATAAAAATGCATGTATAATGCGCCATCTTTCTAGTGTACAAAACCCTATTCCAAGGTGCAGAACAAAAAACAAAACATATACAACAAAAGAGAAATATAGAAATAGAATACAATGACAATTATACAATGAATAATCTAAGTCAAGACATGTAACAAGCTAAGTGTATGTGGATTTTAACAAATGAGTTTTCAATGTTACTAGGTAAAGCGTTCCAAAAGTTTAGGAGCACAAGCAGAAAATGCACGATCGCCATTTGATGAGGAAGTCCTAGGAATAGTTAAAAAAAACTTTAAAAAAGGGATGTGATAGGCCTTTTTGACAAAAAAAATGAGCTTCCATCAAGATAATGCTCCGCGCTGGATTTGAACCGGGGTCCGAGAGATGGAAGGTAAAGAAAGACGCCACCATGCAAATCAGGGCCCAATTTCATAGAGCTGCTTAAGCAGAAAACATTGCTTAAACAATTGTATGCAGGATACCAGTCACAAGTTGTAAACGCGACATGGTATTTTGGCTGATAACCTGGTAAGACTAATTGTGTTATGCTTAGCTACTTTTTCTTCTGAAGCAGCTCTATGAATTTGGGCCCTGGTCGCTCGAAAATGCAGACAGGAGTTTCTTTGGAACCAAAACCCCAAGATGGCTGCCATGTATGTTCACCTTGCTCTTGGAGGATGCTGCGTCTGACTTGAGATAATCTTCAGAGGTGTACCACTGCATGAGTTCATTCAGACAGTGCAGTAATTCAAACGTTTGATGACTACTGAAGATGACGACGTCCAACTCTAGTAAAGGTAGGACGTCGGTCAGTAAAATCAACCAGAAACTGAAACAAGATCCAAAAATAAAAGTTGTTAGTTTTATCTTATTTATTTCCCTTTTATTTCATTTAATTAAATATGGTTTATGTAAAGCAGTGAGATTGAAGTTGGTAGTAACGCTATATAAATAACTGCTCTAAAGATGCAAAGGTCGTGGGTTCGAATCCCTCCCGAGAAATATGCCTGTGAATTTTTACACAGAACTCGGGCAAGCACTGAATATACAGTGCTAACACACATCGGTGTATATGGGTAAACCAAAATGAATATGCTACATAAATGCCTAGATTATTACTAAGCGTTTACTTGTCTCACCTTTTAGGAGCCAACTTAGCAGTAAGGAGTGAGAGTATAAGACTTGCAGCCTCCTGGAATTCACCATGCTCATACAGCTTATGAAACTCACGGTACTTCCCTGAAGAGAGTCAGATGAGAAATTTACAAAATTAAGCAAAGAATTAAGAATTAAGCAAAGACCAGTATTCTCACTTGGTGTTTCCCAACATGTGCATAAAATAACAAACATGTGAAAACTTTGACTCAATTGGTCATCAAGTTGCTAGAGAATGTTGCATTACTTTGAATGCTTTCAGATGCCTAATAAAAGGCTTCAGGCCTGAAGTCTTTTATTATTTGAGTTCGAAATTACCTCTTTCTAAAAAACTATGATACTTCAGAGGGAGCCTTTTCTCACAATTTGTTATACTATCAACAGCTCTCCATTGCTTGTTACCAAGTATATTTTTATGCTAACAATTATTTTGAGTAATTACCAATAGTGTCCATTGCCTTTAATGAATACAATTTGTTGAAAGTGATACCAACAAATTTCTTTCTTACCTAAAAATGTAAGTCTATCGCTGAGAAGCATAGCTGCCCCAAGATTGTCAATAAGATCCAGGTTGGAGAACCCTCCTCCAGCGCTGTACTCTGAGAGGAATCTATCGGAGAGGAACGTAGCGAATGCTGCATCCTTAGAACGGATACACCAAGACAGGGCCGAGCCCAGCTGGCCATGCTGGAAAGAGCGCATCCCTAGAACCTTACAGATGCTTTTAACTATAGAGAGAAAAAATGAAGCAGGAGTCGATCAACTAAAAAATTTGCATTTTAATAACCCTTCAGGCAGGCCTGTATGATTATTTTTGAAAGGGCAAGGGCACCAAGGCATTTTGTCCTTGGTAAAGGGCACCCTATGAGGAAATTTCAACTGGAGTATTTCGAGGGCAACAAGCCAATGATCAGGGGGCATGGAGGCAATCGCCTTCATTGCCTCCAAGAATAATCAGGCCTGCTTTAGGGACCAATGTGATTGCAAATTGATTTTACAGGTTTTGACGGGAGCAGGAAATTCCGCGCTTACGTCAAGCGTATTTCACAGGTAATGCTTGTACTTGTGCGTACTCCACGATTGTAAGTGCAGAATTCGGCAGAAAGCAGAGCCATGAAAATGGGCCCTAATGTAAAGATTGCATCTGGGATAAGAAAACTACAATTACCTTGATCAGTCATCTCTCGTTGCTCGCATATCCTCAATACTTTCATTGCTTTTTTCTCGGACTGGAGAGGAACTCTTTCAATAAACAGCTCCAGGTAGTGACTACAAAAATACAAACAAAACATCGGATAAATATTCTCAACGCTCTTATTAGAGCAAAATGGGACAAAAGAAGACAATGAACAAATTTCATGTCTTAGATGTGGTAGGAAAACCCCCGAGAATTATTGCAGGGAAAACCCACGCAATCAAGTAGGGACTGAAAACCCACTCCACATAGTGTGATTCGAACCGGGGATTCGAACCGGGGTCCCAGAGGTGAAAACACTTTTGAGCAGTGTTACCGGTCTTATATTAAAATGAGAGTTTTACAACATTGGCATACTAGGACGCAAATGGAGCAAATTAAATCTGCTGCCGTCTAGTGTCTTAAAGGTGTTCATTAATGTGTGCTCACCTTCCAAACTCGGGACAATGGTCCAAGTAACCAGCAACAACCTGCCACAAACTGAAAATCAAAATAAAGAGTTGCATAACAATCAAGTTTTAAAAAGATAAAACAACAACTTATACACACTTTTGCAATTTTTAAAAAAACATTTGGTCAAGTTCTGTTTGCTTTATGTAGCAAAATGTGGTACAATTATGTGTTTGTGATTAAAAAATGCAAATAAAACTATGCACTATGCTGGAATCACATTAAGTGGTAAGAAAAATATTTGGCCAATCAGAAAGGGACTGTAGCTCATGAATATGAATGAGATGTAAATAATTTTACAAACCTCTCATGTGACATCAGAGTGGAGGCATAGTCAAGAAGTAGAAACTCTCTCAGATTGGATCCAAAACTGAAAAAAAAAAAAATAATTTAGAAGCGTCAAAAAGATAGTTCAAAAAAAGTATAATTGCATTTGAAAGAGCAAAGTCTTTCCTTTGGTCTTTTGCCAAAAAAAGCATTTATATGGCACTGTTACAAAAGCCGTATCACAGAACTAAACAAGTGAAATAACAGAATAACAAAAGTTAGGACTCAAAGAAATGGGTCTTAAAAGCTTTCCTGAAGGCCTAGTGATGGAGCATGACAAATGTTATAAGGTAACTTGTTCCACATATTATGTAGTTGGCTAAGCAGCAGAGAAACCTAGTTTGCGAACTAACACGGTCAGCCATTTTGCGGAGATGTAACCCAAAAAGAGGCATGCCGTGTTTAGTTCACAAAGTATAAGGAAAACCACGCAATTTCAAGGCATATTAGTGTGGATCATTATATTCTACTTTTAAAACACCTTTCTAACCATATGCATTGAATAACAAATGGTTTCAAGTGCTTTTCGTAGACCAACTCGCCTGTTCCAAGGCAACAGGTCCTTTTAAGATTGATTTTTTTTGGTTATCTTTACTACCTTTGAGAAGTGCCTGGTTTTTCCACAAGGGGTATTACATTGAACATGTACTAAGTTCAAGTAACAAAAGCGAACTGATCCCACTGAAAATGTGTAAATGGCATCTGGAATAAAAACATTCCCCTGAGACAAGCAAATCAGTGGTTGGTGAAGTGGTACAATTTCAGAAAACCACCCACAATATTCTGTTCGTCTAGAAATAAAAAACACCCAAATAGTCAACAAAGTTTTTTGATGAGAGGTTGTGATCATCAGTGCCAAATTTCATAAGCTGTTAAGCAGGAAAATAAATGCTTAGCAAATTTCTATGCTAAGCAAAAAAATTAGTGCAGAGCACCAGTTACAACAATGTAAAATATTAGTTTTCTTGTAAAAATTGTTTAGTTTCTAAACTGCTTATCCATGTGGAAATAAATGTTTCTGAAATGAAAAAATATCCACTCATGGCTGGAAACCAACTTCTGCTAAGCAATATTTGTCTGTGCTTAGTAAGTGTTTGTGCTTACGGCCTTTACGAAATAAAGCCCTGATCACATAAATAAATAAACATACACCCGAAGCCTCCTATGATTGCCTCATAAATGAAAACCAAAACGGAAAGAGAGTTGTTAAATCTTACTTGAGTTGATGTGAATCAAGCTGGCCACAGTGATGCAGTAAATCAGCAAGGTGGGCAACAAACCACCAGTTACTTAAATTCAGACTGCTAACTTTGATGACCTGGTGAACATCAAACTCAAAGGCTGCCTTTAAGATTGTGTCTAACTCCCCCATTCTGGATACACCTCCAAATACATCAATGCAGGCCTACATAAACAAATAAGATCACTGTCAAATAAGGGAATAAAAGGGTAGCGACGAGTTCTTAAACAATCGTTTAAAACCGGCAGGATCGTTGCTGTGTGATAAAGGCCCAAGCGAAAGGTGAGGGCCTTTATCGCACGGCAACAAGCCTACAAGGTTTTAAACGGCAGTTTAAGAACGAGTCACTACTCTTTTATTCCCATTCATAAATGCCTTTTTGGTTAAAAGGTGTAATAAAGTAAGAAACTCCGACGTGCTTGAGCTCTGTACGTCCGTGTGTTGTATTGTTATGACTGAGACGACAGTTTTCGGATCCGTTCGTGCACGTAGTCTTGTTTTCTTTCCACACACAGCGCGGCCAACTCACCGACAGCGCCCGCATCGCCCGTAACGAGAAACGTCTTGCACCAAGACTAGCGCGTAGTGTCCGAAAACAACCGGTTATAAACAGAGCTCAAGCTGGTTATTATCAACCATTTAAACACCCCCACGTGACGCGCTCTCCACCAATAGGAATAGTGAAACTGTCTGAGGTATTTATGAATATGATATCAATGACGCCATTACGACTCTGGTGACAACCATAGTGGTTTTTCACACTTGAAGAGCTTCCCAAAGCGCAGCCAACATCATTACCCCTGGTCACTGGGCCTTAGTAACCTTAGACCATCTCAGCTCCCTGGGGAGCAACAAATATGCGCCTAGTTTGCGCCTAGTTTGTTGGTACTTTACCTTAGCATGGTACTCAAGATCCAATGCCTTGACTGTTGGATTGGTGTAGAGGAGCTAACATTCTCAAGTTTGTTATCTTAGCATGGTACTTAATACCTAATGGCTATTTTGTTGGTACTTTACCTTAGCATGGTACTCAAGATCTAATGCCTTGACTGTTGGATTGGTGTAGAGAAGCTTAGTGACTAGCATCTGATACCAGCTGCCTGTTAGATCTTCAAGCTCTAACAACACTGACTGATTGCCGGATAAGATCTATAACAAAACAAGAAAAGAAAAAAACAATTTCAATGTCAACAATAAAATCCGTCTCCTGACAATGACTAGAGCAAGCTAGTTGAAACGTCAAGACCAAGAACTCACACGACGGTAGTTTATAAAGAGAATTCCCCTCGATCTACTCAAGCTAATGTAGTAGTCCTGGCGGATTTTTACCTTCTGCCCAGGTAGTAGTCAATAGATGGATTGCAATACCCGTCATCGGCCGCCATATTATTTGATGAATTGTGCACACGTGAAGAGCTACCATTGGCTGCGAGTCACGCGCAGCGGGTACATGCGTGCACTTTTCCCCTTTTAATCCGCAAAGATGGCAGTTGATGACGCATATTGCAACCCATCTATAGGCAGGACAATTTATTTCAGATCTGAGAAGTCTCCCGAATTCCGAAAATCTCCTCCGCAGTAGTAGATTATAAAGTGAGACAAGTTCTCAAAAGAACAAACCTACCTGGCATGTAGATACACACATGGTGTAGCAAACCAAATATATATTGATACCTCACCATGCAATGCCTCAAATCCCAATCAACAACAATTCAAACTCACTTACTGTGAAATTTTTAACAATACATGCATTCTGTACAAAATTGGAAGACAAGCCTGTTATCTTAAGAAGAAGAAAGAAGAAGTCAATTCAACTCACCCTGCAAATTGTATTCAGCGGATCAAAAGATATAAACACATTGTCTTCGAGGGCCTGATGACACTGGTCCTGCCAATGGCGCCATTTTAGATCAAACTCGGCTAGGGATTGGCGGCTAGTGGCACTGAATATAGGCATGTCATTCATTAGCTTGTCCATTCTTCTGTAGACCTGACGAGAGCAAAGTAACAATACATCAATAAAATACATCAATCAATATGAAGCCCGGTTCATACTCCCTGCGAATGCAAGGAGTTGAGCCCAAGTCAGCTGATGAGAATTATTCTTTGCGAATTTGTGACCTTAAAATTTGTGACCTCAAAATTTGTGACCTCAAAATTTGTGACCTCAAAATTCGTAACGAAGTATAAATCGGGCTTTAGCGACCTGTGAAGATTTTCAGTTGTAAAGGTGTATACTTGTTGAAAAAGATGGCAATAAACTGTAGCTGCATTTTAATCCAGAGCATTGGACCCATCCACATTTAGCTACCTGACAGCGATTATCAACCGCAACTTTATACTGTTGCATTAAGTTATGTTATGCCATTGGGTCTAGTTGTGGTAAGTAGAGGAGAATGTACTTGCCAGGTAAAGTTTGTTCTTTAGAGAACTCTACTACCGCGGAGTAGATTTATCGGATTGTTCGGGAGACTTCTCAGTCCTAAAAAGAACTGTCCTAGGTATAGAAAATTGGCTGGGACAACTACAAGCTTAAAGCAATGTTATTAACTGCACTGCCGTGGAGTGAGTTCTGAAATTGGTCTCAAATTGGTTTCAGCTTGCTCTAGTCATCAGGGGTTGCCCTTAACTTTTTTTTCAACTGGCCAGCAGGACCAGTTGGCTTGATTTTTCACTGGTTCGCCAGGTTTTTGACTGGTCTGTCAAAAAAGAATTTTTCTCAACTAATAGTATACTGTTGATACCAACTGCTCGATTTCCGATCGTCGCTGTTTCAAAACTCAACATGAATTGCAACGTCAACTTGTTATTGTGTTCGAAAGGGGGCTCATTAATTTGAGAGTATTTTTTCTTTAAAAATGTAATAACAATAATATTATTAAAATTAATTTAAAAACAGGTCAAATTATTTGTCAGAGCAAATTGGAAAATTTAATATGATCTTTATTTAGGTAGTTTTTTCAGTCCACGGTTTATTGTAAGCACTCGACATCGAAGTATTCCTAGTAAGAAGAACTTTGTTATGAAAAAAAATGAGTGTTTCACTAAACAAACAAAAACACTTTAAAGCCGACTGTTAAAATATCATTAACTTTTTATGTATTGACTTCAAATCTACGGTAAGGAGGGTTACGTGCGATCGCTCAAGTTATTTTATCATGTATAAACATTGCCTATTATTGTAGTTTTAATAAGTATTCATAAACATAATACATCTACCGAAGTTCCCAAAATCTTCTCACTTTCGTCCAGAAAAAGTAAACCTCCAACATAAAGTAGACATCAAAGTAGTTGCAACATCCATGAAGAAGCCTATGAGTTTTACGGTATTTTTTTCAATTATGTGAATGGAATGGTCGGTGCCGGCGTCTGTTTTGTGAACAAAATTTTCATTTAAAACACGTTTTTAAAAGCAGCAAAAACAACCGCGCCTTTGTTTAACACATGATTGCATTCTAGAACCCAAGTCTTCCTTGAAATCAACCTGCAAAAAAACCCAAACAACCGCGCATTATGTGACCAATAAAACCATGGAGCAATAAACTAGATCGCCCACCAATTGCCCCGCCAAAAAAAAAAAACCAAATAACAACAAAATTAAACAAAATCAGGACGGAAGAACCTTACTAAACACCAGAGTATCCTAACTTGGTAATTTTTGTTGAATGAAGCCTCACCGTCTCGTTTTTCGTAAACACGCTAGACTCTTATTCCCACACGGAAATCTGCTCCGTTGACGACCATGCTGCTGCTGACAGAATGTGTTTTGCTTTGTGGTCTTTTGTCAAGGCGATTGAATCTAGTTTTGTAAGCTATCGCGTACTTTTACCAATAGAGGGCGTCTATTCTCACGCTAATGAATATTCTGAAACGCCCTCTAGCGTTCAATGTTTCTAACACTTACTGCCACACGTGAACTAATACGAAGACTACAAGCCTTTGCGTTGCATAATGGGATTTTGCGCTGTGTATGCATGATCGTCGGAAGTTTGCTAGCGTTCAGCAGCACTTCGAGTGATTTTTTTACGTTTTATCCAAACCTTGAGTGAATGTTTTTACATTTTATTCGAGCCTGAAAATAGTTTTTAAAATAGTCAAAGTTCTGTAGTACCGCTGCCGATATTTTTGACTGGTCAGCCGGACCAGTTGGCAAGGTGTTTCAGCTGGTCCGCCGCGATTTCTACTAGCATTTGGCCAGCGGACCAGCGTTAAGGTCGAACGCTGGTCATTGCACAAGACTGCTCTATACCTTCAGCCCAGGTAGTAGTTTAAAAGCAGGACAGTTCTTTTCAGAACTGAGAAGTCTCCCGTCCGCGGCAGTAGAATATATAGCAAGACAATTCTCTAAAAAACAAACTCTACCTGGAAAGTAGATACACACATGGTGTTACAGCAAACCAAATATATATTGACACCTCACCATGCAATCCTCAAATCCTGTATAGAGCAGAATGGAGACCATCATAACTTACTTGAAGAGTATCTTGCTGGTGGTCAGTAGGAAGGGATAGAAGATGTCTGGCCTCCACCAAGCGTCCTTGCATCACATAGATAAATATCTGCCATCAAAACAAAAGAGAGCATTCAAAATAAAATCTTTTTACTATTACAAATTCTTAATGCACTTTTGTTATGTTCCTAAATTACTTTACTGAAGTGACGAGTCTTTTTCTTCAGCTGCACCACGATCTGGAACTCTCTACCACTTCATCTTAGATCTTGTCTTTGTACCACAAAATCTCCTCTTCAAACTTATTTTATGTCACAGGTTTTCAAGGACTTATTTTGTTGTGCCTTATTTTTTCTTTTGTTTTGTTTTTGTTTTACTGCACCTTGAACACCCAGCAGGGTGGATACGTACGCATTACAAGTCTTTATTATTGTTATTATGTAGTCAATCTATTTATCGCTATATCTGTCTATCAAATGGCTAGAATGTCATAGTGCATATAATGATCAGTAGGATGGTTATTAATGGAAACCCTTGGAGGAACGTAGAGCAATCTCCAGGTTAACACTCCTTCAAAAATCTGTGCATCATAAAACTGCTATCGACACCGACCAAGGAACAACTAAAAACCACAGGGAAACCAAATTCTCACCAGGAAATCGTCATCAATCTCTTTCACCCACCCTTCAACCAATAAGGACTGTTACAATTTTGTATTGGTGCTAAGAAGAACCCTTGTTGACTACCAGTATGTAAAGAGAAGCACCATCAAAATACCCATTGAAGACTAGGCTAGATAACATCCAAATGACCACTTTCATAAGGAGAGCTCACCACAAAATTGTGTCTGTACACCTCTCTTAATATTTATGCATGACGTCATAATTCTTACCCAAAATGAGGCTATGGGCGCACGTCCCCCATCACTTGCAGCGTCTGCGCCTATGGCCTCGTTTTGGATTAGCATTGTGACGTACCTCATGCATAAATATTCAGAAAGGCGTATACTTGCCACACCACACCTGCAACTTTTACATCCTGTGAAGATTTTGTTGCAGTATTCGTCAGATACAGATAATAAATGGAGAGAGTTACAATGTAGGTGAGGGGATTTTTTCTACTTACAGCATACCAGTAATCCTCATTGGTCTCACACCCATCTAAATGCAGCACCTTTCTGGCATACTGATCACCTTCAGTAAAGTGGAGTTTCAGCCAGTCTTGTAGCTGCTGTAACACCACACCACCTGTCCCAACAAAATCAATCAATTAAGGTCATGTTAGTAACAGGTTACATATATCATTATGTTGTTCGCTTGTGGCACATTCCTTGGTCTAACACAGACTTTTACGCTCGCACATGCATAGCACCTGCCACAACAATCGTGCTGAGAAGTCATCTTCGTTTAATTGGCCCTGCTCTCCGAAGACCTGAGGTGCCTCTCGCTGCCTTCTGTAACCCACAAAACCAACCATTTGAACCCTTTAGACAGGGTTGAAGCCTCTGCTGCACCTACATATCACAGGTTATAGACGACCTCAATGCCATCAGCCTACAACACGATCAAGCTGTTCGAGCTGCCCAGGATCGGCCTGGATGGCACAGACGAATTTCTAACATTGAAAAAACCTGTGGTCACAATGTCTCGAGCCGAGTTCGGCCAGAGTAGCGTCACTTGATGTTATGTCTCGCTTTGGGGCCAGACACCATGTATCAGAATCCACAGATTTGTTACATCGCCATGGCTTCTTACAACCACAAGAACTGATAAAAGAGATTTTTTACAAAAAGGTAGTGTCTAAAAAGTCAAAATGGTGGGAACGTTTCAAATTCGTTGAGTATTCTAGCAGAAGTACATGTTCCAGTCTGTTGGACCACTGTTCAAAATGCCAACGCAATGATCTCCACAAAATCTTGCAAAGTATCTCAACATATGCACAAAATAACAAACCTGTGAAAATTTGAGCTCAATTGGTCGTCAAAGTTGCGAGATAATAATGAAAGAAAAACACCCTTGTCATCTGTGCTTTCAGATGCTTGATTTCGAGACCTCTAAGTCTAAACCTGAGGTCTCGAAATCAAATTGTGGTAAACTACTTCTTTCTCGAAAACTACTTCTTTCTCGAAAACTACGTTACTTCAGAGGGAGCCGTTTCTCACAATGTTTTATACCGTCAACCTCTCCCAATTACTCGTTACCAAGTAAGGTTTTATGCTAATAATTATTTTGAGTAATTACCAATAGTGTCCACTGCCTTTAATAAAGTTTGCTTCTGCTGCTTACCCGGTAAGATTTCCACAAAGAGGATCTCACATAGATTCCACACGATACCCATCGTCTGCAGTAACTCACTCTGAGCGGTGTAACTCTCTTGTTCTTCACGAGTCACATTAGATGCTGCAAAGAAATCATCAATGAAACTATGAAAGAAAAATGAGTAACTTTATCTGGCTGTAGTAACTCACTCTGAGCTGTGTAACTCTCTTGTTCCTCACGAGTCACATTAACTGCTGCAAAGAAATCGTCAACATGAAACTATGAGAGAAAATTGAGAAACTTTATCTAGCTGTAAAAACTCACTCTGAGCTGTGACTCACACTACTCATGAGTCACATTAGATGCTGCAAAGGAATCATCAATGAAACTATGAAACAGAACTGTATGTGAGTAACTTTATCTAGCTGTAGTAACTCACTCTGAGCTGAGTGACTCACAATGCTCATGAGTCACATTGACTGCTGCAAAGAAATCATCAATGTGAAACTATGAAAGAGAACTGTATGTGAGTAACAGTACATGAACAAAAAAAACGTTTTGAGCTCATCAGAAAAAAAATTGCTCAAAGAAAACAGAAACAGCCGTGTCAAATGTCTGGTATGACCATACACAGAGTCATGGAATGGCATCTCCTGGAAAACCACTGAGTCTGAATGTTGCATTTGGCTGCAGGAAATTTCTATCATTTGTTGTTTTTCTGAATGGATTGACAGCAGTTTTTATTTATTTTACCTGTTGCTGCTCGGAGCAAGTCTTGGACACATTCTCCCATGAAAGCTCGGTATCGACGACTGAACTTCACCATTCTATGAATCAAATAAAAAGATTCTTGGGGTTTAACAAAGAAAAAAATTATACTAGAGTGGGACTCAAATCAACGACCTTCGGATTAATGTTAAAAGAATTAGTTTTTACAAAATTGAAACAAACACTTTCCATAAAGCCCGGTTCATTCTTTCTGAATATGCAAATGCAAATGTGTTACAAATTCGCAACGAATAATTTGCATCAGTTGTACCGGTGCTCAACTCCTGCAAAATATTTTCAGTGAAAGGCTTCAGGCCTGAAGTCTTTTAACATTTGGGTGAGAATTTACCTCTTTCTCAAAACTATGTTACTTCAGAGGGAGCCGTTTGTCACAATGTTTAACACTATCACTTTCCCTCCCTTGCTTGTTACCAAGTAATGTTTTATGCTAACAATTATTTTGAGTAATTACCAATAGTGTCCACTGCCTTTAAAGACACTGGACACCTAGGGTAATTGTCAAAGACCAGTCTTCTCACTTAGTGTATCAAAATATGCACAAAATAACAAACCTGTGAAAATTTGAACTAAATTGGTCGTCGCAGTTGTGAGATAATAATGGAAGAAAAAACACCCTTGTCACATGAAGTTGTGTGCTTTCAGATGCTTGATTTCGAGACCTCAAACTCAAATTCTGAGGTCTCGAAACCAAATTCAAATGTTTTAGTGGAAAACTATATTTTACTTCAAAGGGAGCTGTTTCTCACAATGTTTCATACTATCAACAGCTCTCCGTTGATCATTAACAAGTAAGTTTTTATGCTAACAGTGATTACCAATAGTGTCCAGTGCCTTTAATATAAAACATCAAAGTATCTTACTGTGGTTTTCTGGTGGCATCTGGGGATTCAGATCCATGCTTCTGAAGAGCTACAAACACATCTAGTAATAATTAAAATAGAACACAAAAATGGTAAATCAGTGAAGTTCCTTATAAAACAATAAGCACATTGAAAACTGACAGGCTATTCAGAAAATCAATTTTAGGGTGAATAAAGAAAAATTGACTGGAAGTGACTGACGCCCCAGATAAAAAATATTGACAAAATGAAAAACTGCCAACACATGGCTAATGTAGATACCTCAGTTGGTAGAGCACCAGTTAAAGCCTGGAGGTTGCAGGTGCAAATCTTGTTCCAGTAAATTTTCCGTTGCTCATTCCAAAACAGTTCCCACTCACTTTCAGAAAAGTTATACAACTTTCACCAATTTGCTTCCCATACATGTACAGTATAATGCAGTTTTATTTTCATCAAGATTTTTCATCAAGATATTTGTTCAGTGTATAAGTTTAAAAACAAAAATAATAGAAGGTTTTTTTATCAAGAACGCTAAATCCATAAACGGTTACAAAAACAATAAGCGAGTTGACAGCTGTTACTATCGCATCTCTGGTCGTAGTGAGGGCAGCAATCAAAGAGATACCATGGAAATTTCCAAAAGTCACCTCCAACAATCTTTAGGGCCTATAGATTCAAATTTGTTGACATACTTTTCTTGAATTCTAACCAACGGGGGCGGGGGGCACTTCAGACTTTTTTTTTCATAAGATGCTTACTACCATCGCCACCTTTTTAAGAAGTAAGCATTTGCGTAAGAATTATGCGATTTCTGCGCATTAAAAGAAATACAAAAAAATGCAGAGAAGAAGAAACAAACAAAGATCAAGATGGAATTAGATGAGTTGTGTAAAAAAATTGATTTTTAACTTTGATTTCAAGGCAGTGGACACTATTGGTAATTTCTCAAAGTAATTGTTAGCATAAAACCTTATTGGTAACAAGTAATGGGGAGCTGTTGATAGTATAAAACATTGTGAGAAATGGCTCCCTCTGAAGTAAGGTAGTTTTCGAGAAAGAAGTAATTTTCCATGAATTTGATTTCGAGACCTCAGATTTAGAATTTGAGGTCATGAAATCAAGCATCTGAAAGAACACAACTTCGTGTGACAAGGGTGTTTTTTCTTTCATTATTATCTCGCAACTTCGACGACCAATTGAGCTCAAATTTTCACAGTTTTGTTATTTTATGCATATGTTGAGACACACCGAGTGAGAAGACTGGTCTTAGACAGTTACCAATAGTGTCCAATGTCTTTAAGTGAATATGATTGTCTCATTAAAGGAGGGAGATTAGTCCATTGTTTTGGAGCATTGACACAAATGCCTGATCACCTAGAGTAGCCCTTGATTTTTGTTAAAGGAACACGTTGCCTTGGATCGGTCGAGTTGGTCTTTGAAAAGCGTTTGTAACCGTTTTTTACAAAATGCATATGGTTAGAAAGATGTTGTAAAAGTAGAATATAATGATCCACACAAACATGCCTCGAAATTGTGTGGTTTTCCTTTTACCTCGTCGACTAACACGTCGGCCATTTATGGGGGTCAAAATTTTGACCCCCATAAATGGCCGACCATGTTAGTTCGCACAGTAGAAGGAAAACCACGCAATGTCGAGGCAAACTTGTGTGGATCATTGTATTCTACTTTTAAAACATCTTTCCAACCATATGCATTTTATAAAAAACGATTACAAACGCTTTTGTTTTGACCAACTCGTCCGATCCAAGGCAACGTGTTCCTTTAAATAAGAAATTAGAAACAGTACAAAGTATCGTACCATGTGACTGTGCAACAAGCTTTCTTGCTATGGGTTTATGCATCTCTGTTTGCCATTTGACCCAATGAAGTCTTGCTGGATGTGCATGGTCAAAGCCAGCCTCATGACCTGCATAAAGTCATTGATAAACAGACATTTGAAAATAAGCTTCAATTATTGACAAAAAGTAGCTATCACTTACTTCTCAGTTATCACCATTTTAAGTTAAAAATTAGACATTTTATCTTTATTTTTAAAGTAATTGATAAACAGACATTTGAAAATCAGCTACAATTATTGACAAAAAGTAGCTATCACTTACTTCTCAGTTATCACCATTTTAAGTTAAAAATTAGACATTTTATCTATCTATCCTTCTTCTTATTGTGTCCACACACACTAGATATTGTGATTCAACCAGGGCCTAATTTAATAGAGCTGCTAAGCACAAAAACTTGCTTAGCTTGAAATTTCTTCCTTGATAAAAACAGGATTACCAACCAAACTTCCATGTGATATTCAGGATAAGCAAACAACAAATACAGGCAATATGCAACCAATTGAAATTTGGTTGGTAATTCTAGTTTTAACAAGGAAGAAACGTATGCTTAGCAATTTTTTGTGCTTAGCAGCTCTATGAAATTGGGCCTAGAACTGGACGCAGTTCCAAGCAATATCATTGGACTCTTCTGCAAGGTTCTCATTCTTGCTCCAGTAGGGGGCATCTCAGGAGGTGCTCCATAGTTTGTGGCTCTGTCTTACATGCAGGTCACGTGTAAGTTGAAGGGTTTTGATACCTTTTGTAGACCCACCTATCAGGTTTTTGGCCATTATTACACAAATCCCTACTCATTGTGAATGAAGATGTTTGTAATATAATTTACCTGTATAAGTTTTAGCCTCATAAGTCATCAAGTTTTTAAACGGGAAAAAAAAGAAAATCACAGCAGTAAAACTCAGGAGGGACGTGTAAATCTGTAATTCGTGATAATTTAATTTGTTTTACTCATTTCTCACTTCAGCAAGTAATATCTGAAGGGAAGCTTTTGACCATCATCATCTTTAAACCATGTAAATTCAATCTAAATCTGTGGTCGTTTGTGTTTTGTGTCATACAATAAATGTTACATTTAAAGAGCAACTACATTTACCTGATAGTCTTTGTGGTTAGTCTGTGTAAGATGGAAAATTTCACATTCAAAGTTGACATTACTGATAATTTCATTACAAACAGCATTTAAATACTTCTAATACGTACCTCTGCCTTCAAAGTGTCTTTTATTTCCATTTCCAGCATGAAGCAGTAATTGATGACCTAGACCCCAGACTGATGACAAGCAATGAGTCCCAGAATCTGGATCTCCAATGGTCTGTGATGATATCAACAAAATCTTGAAACTACTGATTGGAATATTTTACAAACAGGCCAAATTGGAGTGGGGATGCCTAATACTTGCCAATGCCTTTTTTTTTTATAAATATAATTTTTATAATGAAACAGTGCCTTCCCTTTGTTTCCCTGGTAATTCCACTTAAACCCAAAAGAGCAACAATAATCTCCAAGTCCAAGTAGCCAAGTAAACACAGTGCTAACAGTAACACACATCAGTGTATGGGAACATCTATAATATCGTTGCAGTGCTCGCTGCCTAGCCCACCTTGTTGAGCTGTACGGAAAAGTTTCTGTATGGCGCCACCACTTTTTCATTCGATATGAAATAAATAGTATCTAATCTACCTCAATGAGATATCTCTTTTTATAAAAATGAGTGAAAAAGTGGTGGCGCCATACGGAAAGTTATCCGTCTTAAACGCTAAGTTTTCAAAGACGCAAAATGCAAGGTAGTTTGACTGCAAATTTCTTCCATTTTAAAAAAGTCCTGTACTACTCCAACATACCTCATTTTATTCCTTACATCTGTGGAATTACTTTAACACCTAACAGGGGTTACTAAATGATGACTTTGTCCAGATGTGCTTGATTTGAAAATTTGTCAAAAAAACCAAAGATGCCTGTGATATTTTTTCACAAGACTCGAGAAAGTACTGAGTATACAGTGCTAACACACATCGGTTAGATGGGTAAAAACCAAAATTAATATAAGTAAGATATTAAAAGTAAAATACTGTGTGTCGGAAATAGACGGCATTTAGGTGTTAGCTTCTCCGGTATATTCCTACAAAGCTGAAATGTCACGAAAAACAACTTTTCAACAAATATTTTAAATAAAGTGCATAAGGACATGTTTATACTTAATTGTACAAATATTTATAAATCATTTGACTTTAAAAACAAAACCTAATCCAATTTTTATAATACGAACCAAAAGCGAAGTTTCGCGGTCGTTGTAGGCCGCCATGCTGGAATGGTGCATCATAGGATAGCACAGAACGTAAACAAGAAAGTGCAGTGACCTCCGTCAATCTGCCTAGCGCCAATTGAGACTTGCCGGCCCAACTTGAAAATTGTCCCAACCGTAGTTGGGAGAGTGTAGTCTCGGTTTCAAGACCTTTGCACAATTATTTCCCTGCCTCCCCACGATGATGGGCATGCGCCTTCTTCTTATCGCCCGCGAATTCCCGCAACGGAGATTTGGTTCGATTATCCAGCTTCCCGGACTTGAGTTCCGGTGTCGCATGCAATGTCCTCTATGCAATACTATCCGGAGGACATTATTGCATATGCAATAATGTACACCGGACGGTTTTGCATATGCAATCGTGTCCGCCGGATGCTGCTGCATAATGCAATTGTGTCCGCCTGGACACATTTGCATATGCAGTTGTGTCCGCCCCGTGCAAAACCGTCCATGCAGTAAATAAACGCCCTTGGTCGACGCAGCGCAGCACAGTCATGTACATATCCACCGGACGGTTTTTGCATAGCCCCGGACACGATTGCATAAATGCAAAAGTGCCCTGAGCGGACAGTATTGCATGGCGGACACAATTGCATCTTACACCGCCTCCCTCAGCACCATTTTTCTGTAAGGCTACTCGGCGGCGCCTACATCAAAAATTTTAATAATATTGTGCTTGTCAATGAGGAAATTTTTGTTCTTCTAAATCCATTCAAAAAAGGTATCCTTATTTATAAACAAATTAAAAAATAAAGTGAGGATGACAGTTCTATTTAACAGAAGAAAACAAAAAAATGAGCCCCGTTAACCGAAGTGAGGTCAAGAAAAAAAATGCGCACTCCAAGTTGGGTTTAATCACGTTACGTTACGTTTTAAGTTATGAGTATGAGGAATGCGGCCGGGTAAGCATTCGTGACGCATTTTTCTTATGCGCGCGCCCCAAACGTCACGCTACTTTTAGCGCCCTACTATGTCGTCACAAATAACTTTTTAGTCAAACCGTCAAATTTTAGTGTTACCTGAGGAACACCACTCATCATATAAACAAATTGCACCAGAAAGCTGTTTGTTCTCGTGTAGTTCACAGTGCGATTTGTTCAGTGTTTTTGCATTCATTGAGACAATATTATTACTGAAGAAGCTTTTGAAGCAAAAAGTGTTTTCCAAGTTCTCTTTTTGAATTTTGATAAATAATTATCTAATCTGCCGATGAAATTGGAAAGGATGTGTGGCGAAGAGGAGGTTTCATCAGGGCTGACTGTTTCTTCAACTACAAGGTCCGACCGTGTCGAGATACCAAAGAATGTTCCTGCAGAGATAACTGGGTGTGGTCGAACCAAAGGTGCGAGCCCGGTTTATTTGGTGCTGAACTCAGCCAAAAACAAAAGGTAAGAGGCAGGATCTATAGAATAATTTTAGCTTATTTGACCTTTCTCTAACAGAGTATCACTATCTTTATGATTCAATAAACCCAAATATTATACCAACATGGTACAAAAATACATCGGGTATCTAATGTCGCACATAAGACATAAATTAAAATTGCGCTGAAATGTTTTATTTATAATTATAAAAAAATATATATATATATTTTTTTATTTAGATGTCACGCAGAGAAGAGAAAGCCAAAGAGGTTTGCCTGGCTGGGCAGGATGTTCAGTTGCAGGCAGATCGACCCTCTGACATCAAAGGATGATGATATCCAACTAGAGCCAGACTCAAGTCGGAAATCTGCATTTCCTTGTGGAGGTATATCTCAGTCAAACGGCCGTCTCACGGGTCTTGCACCTGTGAGGGGCCAGTTGGTAATTTCGTCAACTTCTCCACCCTCAGACCAAAACAAACTGTCGAAGAATGTTGCGTCAACGAGGTGAGCTTGGATCAAAACTCACGAATAAAACTCAATTGATTATACAAGTAATAATTTGTGTAATCTGAAGATCACGCTAAGTTTTGTTTCTTTGATACTTGTTATAGGGGTCTTTGTTCAACAACAAATCATTTTAAGTTACCAAGTGAGTTTCCCTCGTGGTTTATATTTGATATCTGAAATAAGACGTCGAGTCTCCTTCAGGAGATGGCTGCCGCATCACAGTTGTATCGCAAACTTGGGTTTGATCCCTGGCTGTCTACATGACAGCTGGCACCCCAAACAAAATAATATTGACAAAACAGAGAGACTGCCAACATGGGGCTATAGATAGCTCAGTTTTTGTACTATCCGGAGGACAAAATTGCATATGCAATAATGTACGCCGGATGGTTTTGCATAAGCAATCGTGTCCACCCGGACGCTGCTGCATAATGCAATATTGTGTCCGCCCGGACAAATTTGCATAAGCAGCTGTGTCCGCCCCGTGCAAAACCGTCCGTGCAGTAAATTAAAGGAACACGTTGCCTTAGACCGGACGAGTTGGTCAAAACAAAAGCGTTTGTAACCGTTTTTTATAAAATGCATATGGTTGGAAAGATGTTATAAAAGTAGAATACAATGATCCACACAAGTTTGCCTCAAAATTGCGTGGTTTTCCTTCTACTGTGCGAACTAACATGGTCGGCCATTTATGGGAGTCAAAATTTTGACCCCCATAAATGGCCGACGTGTTAGTCGACGAGCTAAAAGGAAAACCACGCAATTTCGAGGCATGTTTGTGTGGATCATTGTATTCTACTTTTACAACATCTTTCTACCCATATGCATTTTATAACAAACGGTTACAAACGCTTTCAAAGACCAACTCGACCGATCCAAGGCAACGTGTTCCTTTAAACCATAATGCCCTTGATCGACGGATCACGTTCGCTATGTTTTTTTCACAAGCTAAGTAAATGTCATGAATGACATGGTAATGTTCGGCCGTTGGGTATTCGCTGCAATCATAAAACACGTGAATATTCATGCTGCATACTACGTAGGTTCAGTCATGTACTTGTCCATCGGACGAATTTGGCATAACCCCCGGACAGAATTACATATGCAAAAGTGTCCGCATATGCAAGAGTGTCCGGAGCGGACAGTATTGCATGGCGGACACAATTACATCTTACATCGGTGTACCAGAAAATTCTGTCCGCCGGAGTTTGTACAAAGTTTGCCGTATATGGGAACAGAATCTTCTGCCACACCGACGCACGTTTCCAAAGGTCGTTGGTTCAAATCCTGCTCAAGTCAGTTTTTCTTTATTCAACCCCAAATCTTTTTTAAATTTCCTTGAAAGTTTCCCTTGTGATTAACTTGTTTATACTTTTTATTATATAGATCTCGTTCAAAAAGAAAGCATCGGCTATTCAGGTCTAATAAGATAGGCATTCTGAATGAATTTGGCATCAGAACTGAGCTCCACCGGGCGCAGACTCATACGGATATATCTGTGTTTAATACATCGAACAGCCGTCGAGAAATTACAAGTTCAAAAACAAACAGGTTAGTATAAACATAAGATTACACTCCTTGTTTCGCGGTATTGGTATCTTTGTTTGAAGTGTTTACGCAAGATGTTTACTCTTCACCTATTACTTGTTACAATGAAAACAACAGTTTTGTTCTTAAAGGAACACGTTGCCTTGGATCGGACGAGTTGGTCAAAATTTATGGGAGTCAAAATTTTGACCCCCATAAATGGCCGACCTGTTAGTCGACAAGGTAAAAGGAAAACCACGCAATTTCGAGGCATGTTTGTGTGGATCATTGTATTCTACTTTTAAAACATCTTTCCAACCATATGCATTTTATAAAAAACGGTTACAAACGCTTTTCAAAGACCAACTCGACCGATCCAAGGCAACGTGTTCCTTTAATAATCGCTAATCAACCAAACTAAAAAAATAAAATAAAAACATAAACAAACACAGGAATGAAGTTCAACAACATCATCACAAAAGTATCACTCCTTGACCAGGGAATTTATATTATTTACGTTGTTTATTTGTTTATTTATAAAAACAAATCTTCAAATCTTCGTTCTCTTTGTAAACATATGAACAACTTTTGTCTGAATTTCAACCCTTCTTGCTTTGGGTGCGTTCGATCAGCTTCCCTTGGTCTACCCCGCGGTACTCACTCGGGTGAGCCCCTGACAAGAGCTAAACACACGACCACTCACCGCTCTCGTGGTGACGTCATGCACCTGGGGCCAGCCCCAAGTGACCCGTTCCACAAGCAGGGCACTGGAGGGCTGACCCGGGTGAGGCCCTGGAATGACGTCAAAGCTATTCGAATGCACCGGGGGCAGACCGGAGTCGACCCAGGGAAGCTAAACGAACGCACCCTTTGTTTGATGGCACCAGCATGAGCCCACGAGGCACAAACTCGGTCCCAACTCCACTCATTGGTGTTTAATGTATTCGGTAGTGTGGACAAAGTTACGTAACTCGTTCTTTATTGTACAAACTAGTCAATGGAGTCCAACGCAGATGGTTACGGGCCAGCTGTTTAGTACTTGAAACCACAATTCAAGTTCGTTGTTGCGTGACCAAGAGCTTTAGCTGGAAAGGTCTAGTGCGAACAACGACCGCCTTGTCAATACATGTATATCAATTTAGTTTTAGCGTGAATGAAAAGAAGGTTTTCCGTCAGAAAAATGGCAAGTTGTATATCAACAGAAATCAACTCTTGAAGTTTATAAAACCAACTTTGTGTACCAGCCCTCGTCCAGTGCTAGCTACACTTTGGGGAATTTTCACCGGGTGCTTCAGACGGAAGGAGGGCCGAAACAAAGGTGAACCCTACAGCTACAATACTTCAGCATCTAGCAACATCAACGATGACGACCGGGCGGTCAGCAGCAACTGCACCCTGGCCCTGCCTCAATATCCAGGTGGTGAGATAGCCGAGTGTTACACCGTGGACTCAGAAAAGACTTCATCAGGATCCCAAATGTTTGGCTTTGGTAGCGGGGGTGAAAGTATTTGCACTGAAAGACGCACCATCATGGGACAAGTAATATCGGGACCGAAAGAAGAGACCCACCATAGTTGCAAAGTAAGTCAGCTGTTGATTGTTTGTTTTTGTCTGTCTTTAAAATAATTCTGTGGAGATTGTCTAACAAACAAACACAGATTCATAGACTCAAAAGATGCCCTATTGACTGGCTCTGTAGTTCGTCTCATTATGACAAAAAAACAATCATAATTATGTATTAACCAACCCGGATAAACAATTTTACAAGGGTCGATTACCCGCATCTTACTCTGATTTAAAACAATTTCAATGAAATTTGAAAAATAACTTTGGAACTTTGGATTTGTTTTTCCAAGATGTAACGAAACGATACGGCCGGCGTCTTAAAACGAGTTCAAACATTTGGGGTTTTGGCTTCTCATTTAACACTTTTACTTTTGTTTACCGGATCTGTCCTTTCTGTAGAGACGAAAGACTGTTGCCAACAAGCAAACATCAGTAGATGCTGCAGACCTACAAAGAACAGCCGTAGAATTACAGTGAGTATATTTTCATCAACTTCAAAACAACCAAACAGTTTTTGTTTAAACTTTTCACCATCTAGTCAGTATACCATGTTCTATAGTCTTAGTCTTGGTGGACTATGGGCAGCTCTTGTCTAAAGACACCACCTGGATAGAGACTGTGATATTAAACTGAAAGAATGACAACTTTCTTAAATGAAACAAAAGACACACACACAAATGTAAAACCTACAATCGGTCCCTTATTGAGACCTTCTCGAGACCTACGATACATACGGGGGCTTCTTTGTGATGTGACTTTTCAAATAGCAAAGGAAGAAGTTTACTAGAAGCAATTAAACTAACAACGCAGAAGTCGTATTAATGAAAATCGGCTGGTTACGTTACGACTTTCTTCGTGTCTAAAACAAACATACCCTACAAACATGTCTAATTTGCTTTTGATATGTATCTCCTTTTTGCTAGGCTCGGACATATCATCAAACCCAATGTCATCAAACTCCCCGCCATCACAAAGCTCCCAACCATAACGTCATCGGATACCGTCCAAGACCATGCTCTGCCGTACCCAACTATTAACGAAAAAGACCTGCGTCGTGCCAACAAGGAGGGACGCCCTCTAGTGCTTGGCCGAGGCCAAAGTGGTGTAGTCCGGTTAATGAGGTACCACCAATCGGATGGAAGTTCCTCATTGGTTGCAGTCAAGAGATTAATAAGTGGCACCTCGTCTGGTACCCAAGTTGCTCTTATGAGAGAGATCAGAGCGATGCTTGATGTCGAACAGTGCCCCATCTTCCCTCGGGTGGTAGGTGTTATTAACAAGCAGTCATTTGCTCAGGAGTACATTGGTAACCCAAAGAGTTTAGCTTCATTAAGCATCACCAAGGCACTCAGAGGTAGACCCCAGATATCACTCTTAAACTGGATATTGATCATCACTGACGTCGTCGAAGGTTTGTCGGCACTCCACCAATCAGGATGGGCTCATTGCGACATACAGACTAATAACGTGTTGCTATGGAAGAACTGGGGCAGAAAAGAGGCGATAACCAGATGGGAAGCTCGGATCATTGATCTGGGAAATGCGAAGTGGTTGGAAAGTTCGCGATGCCTCAGTTTGTCATCGACCGAGAAGGAAACGTACTACCGTAATTGCAGACATATCCCTGCCGAGGTTGTGGAAGGCCAAGCCCCGTATAGTATCGCCTCTGACATACACAGCCTCGGTGTTTTGATTACAGACATTGCCAGTAAGATAACATCACTGACTGCTATCTTACCGTTGGCTGATTCGTGTACAACACTAGACTACAAACTCAGACCTTCCACCCAGTTGTTTATGAAGGATCTTGATACATGGTGTTATGATCAAACAGGCTGCAATATATCGCAGTTGAAAAGTCAGATTATTACATATGTCTGAAGGATTCAATATTGCTGTCAATAACTTTCATTGTTCGTCTCAGCTGGTTCCATGGAACCCTGTGGTGCTTTTGTTTGTAGCAAAACTTATCAAGATCTGAAGTCTACACGACTATCTTTTAATGTTGCCCGTATACCACTGTATGCACCATTTTTCTGAACTCTACAACAACTTCAAATTCCTTTATAATCTATATGAATCGTTTTGCTTCCAAACTACCTGACAGTCACTTATTTGTTTTTTTCCAAAGGTAATGGTTTGATATCGTCGTGTTATTTCAAACTTCATGAATGCATTTTTTTAATCAGGAGGGAAAAATTTTGATGATCAAATAGATCTCTATAGTAGAAGGCGGATGTACTTGAGAAACTGCTTTAGAAAAAAAAATGCAAAATTGTTTCTAGTTAGGAAATTCTTAAGTTTGGGTTTGAAAGGGTACGAAAATGTGCCACACTGTCGTACCGACTATTGTTTTGAAATAATAATTTGTATACGCTTGTTTTTAAAACATCAAAATTAACCATGCCTGCTTTAAGATGGGGGAACACATTTTGAAGGAAATTTGAATCCTTTTTTACTGAACCAGTTTTTATGGAATTCGGGATCAGATTAACTTTTAAATCAGTGTTGACCATGTTTTTTTTTTAAATCGATCCTAGTTTTTAAAATAGTGCTAATGTCAAAAAATGAGATTTTCAATAGATCAAAGTATTCAATGGGTTATATATTTTTTAATTATATGGGAAAGGCATTATTTTTTTAAGATTCAAGTCTAATCCTGTTTTGGGACTGAATCCGGGGCCAATTTTTATAGAGCTGCTTAAGCACAGAAAGTAGCTAAGCAGAACAATATTATGCTTACCAGATTATGGTTAGCAGCCAAAATACTTTTCCACATGTACAGTATGTGCTTGGTAGCAGGTCTTTTTTGCTTAGCAGAACAACTGTTTTCTGCTTTTGCAGCTCCGTACAATTGGGCCCTGATGGTTTTATTCAGGGATGAGAACTCATAACTGTTATGAATGTGGATGGTGTTTACCGGCAAAGAGTCTCAATATTTCGGCTTCCATATTTTGCAGAAAAATAATGCATGGAGACACCGAAGCGTTTACTTTTTGTACTGTATTATCGAGAGAACATTAAAGGATTGTATCTTTGTCAACATCATGCAATCAAAATTTGAAGTTCGTTTCATTTTTGTGTGTATGCAGTTGGTTGGTTGGAAGTATGTGTAAGTCTGTATTGAATGGACCGCCAACATGATAATCCAGTAGGGCCTATGGGGATCTATTTCTAATTTTTATTTATAAAGATTTTGAATGACTGTCACCTGCGTCGAAGTATACGCTCTAGGTTCTGCTTATTAAAACAAAATTGTGTCCCGAATCTCATTTCTCTTTTGCGTTTCTCAATATATGTTGCAACCCTCTTGGTTTATGGTTAATTTAAAAAAAAAATTAAATACATGTACTCAATATTGCGTTTCAGCGACATAATTACATTTTAATTTCCCAATTTAAACAGCGTTCTTATATCAACTTTCCTGTTATAAAAAAAGTTTGTACCGTCCCATCCAGCGATCTTGACAGCTAGAGTTGACTGTATTCCCCAATCAATTAGGCTATACGGAGTCTCGAGCCTCCCAGTGATCTTGGTTATAGTGCTGGCCAAGCCAGTGTCCCGTTTCAGCATATCAACAAATGAGGTATCTTTGTCATTGCAAGCTTGTGAGACGGCATTGACGAGATCTACATGCCTTGCCCTATTTTACATGTATATAGCTGTCATGGCAAAACAGCCCAACTCGAAAAGTGACTTTTTGAGAGAAGCATGGTCCAGAAACCGAGATGAAAGTGTAAAAAGGGGCCCAGACATCCATTTATATGCCTAGACTTGTCTCTTTATTTGTGTCACATTTATTTTGAATCAGGGTTAAAATCCTTGTGAATGGCAATCATTTCACGTTTTGAAAGGTGAAATCGTTTCACCAGAGGGCGTTTATCTAAACTCTGACCGCGTCAACAGGCGCTCACGGTCGGATTTCAAAAGAAGAACATCGTCGAGGCGGAGACCACGCACTCTTCGCTTAAACCAGATACTTTCTTCGTCAACATGATTATTGTATTCTCAGGTGATATTCCATAGCTGACATTTTCCTTTTTTCCTCTAATTCTACAAACAGACACTCTTGTAGTATTACAGAGTCTTGTCCTTTTCATTATTAGAGGTTTGTGCAGACACACGCCTGTTGTAGGCAAGGAGGAAACTCTATCGTTGTAATCAATGACGACCGTGATCGTGTTCCTTTTACACAGCACACTTTACGGAGTATTTTTTAGCTCCTCACGTCTATGGATAGGTTGGTTACTGCGGTGTTGTAGGTTTTGAGTATTATGGTTTTTTTTCGCCGTGGTACCTGTGGGAGAAGTTGTCACTATATTTCAACTTGCGTATTGTTCTCTTTAAAAAAAAAAGAATTATTTCTCCCCAGTATTTTGAGTAGTTACCAATAATATGACCTAACCTTTAGATTGGCTGCTGTATTGTTTGCTTGTTTTTTGTTTTTGTTTTCTTCGATTTTTGTTATTTTTTAATATGAAACGAAATTGTTGAAATTGTCTCAAGATACTTATCAATTTCCGCCATTGTAACAAGGTATAAATATTATGAATGATGCGCCAAAGCCAGGGCTAAACATAAACGGTCAGAATTTCCTTTAAAACATGTCCTGTTCATCTTTAAATTTCACAGACTAGCTGTACGGGTGTAGCCTTTCACTCTTCCCAAAATCATACAAGCAGTTTACCTGTAATAATAACATTTAAGCTTACTGCCAATCGCTACAATATCCACCACTCAAACACACTAAACGCACATTGGAACTTCCATGCTTATTTTGGGTTCTTATTATTAAAGGTAGTGGACACTATTAATAATTGTCAAAGACTAGCCTCCACAGTTGGTGTATCTCAACATATGCATAAAATAACAAACCAGTGAAAATTTGAGCTCAATCGGTCGTCGAAGTTGCGAGATAATAATGAAAGAAAAAAACACCCTTGTCACACGAAGTTGTGTGCATTTAGATGGTTGATTTCGAGACCTCAAGTTCCAAATCTGAGGTCTCGAAATCAAATTCGTGGAGAATTACTTCTTTCTCGAAAACTATGGCACTTCAGAGGAAGCCGTTTCTCACAGTGTTTTGTACCATCAACCTCTTCCCATTACTCATCACCAAGAAAGGTTTTATGCTAATAATTATTTTGAGTTATTACCAATAGTGTCCACTGCCTTTAACGCATTAATTTTCAAGAAACGGTAGTATACAGCAGCCTGCCATACACCAATCGATCTTCGCCTCCATCCAACAGATTCCTGAAGGATTCTCTTTCTTCGCATTCTCCCTTTCATCCCACGACTGTTTCTTGTCGAGGCACCCCTTCCCACAATTGAAAGCATTACATTGACCAATATTGCAACATATTAATTAGGTCATATGTATACATTTTTGTATAAGTCAATGCGCTTTTGATATTGTCACCTTTCTTTGTACTAATATTTGACTCTAATTTTGAACTATTTTCAAAAAAGAGTATGGAATAAAGGTCATAGTGATTTAAATTCAATTGACACATGTAGCAGCCGTCGGGTTTTCCCTGACGACAAGAAGCGAGGATCGGAGGAGAGCGTGCATCCTTTCACTGAGTTCATTATATGTGACTACACACAACACGGTACAAGCAGCTGGTAGGATGACGTCATCTACATAACACCAACCACTGAATGAAGTCTGATGCGGGATTTGCTTGTATTATTAATACCGAATCATTAATGAGAAAATCTCGCGGGACTTCATTATTTACGCGGATAAAATAGCATCATTTTGTTTACACAGCCTGATTTCATAACGTCTGCATCGAACGATGTTATCTCCCGATGAGGTAAGAGGAATTAATATTACTTTAAAAAATGTCATCATTTTTAAATAGCTCATTCATCCCGTTGGGATAAAACAAAAATTCTTTAAATGCTGTGGAAGAATGGTCGGCATCCACTTGACGGCTTGGGATTTGGAATGTTGTACTTTAATGGGGTAGGTGGATGTAGAATTAAACGGACTCCGCGGCAGTAGATTAAAGCAAGACAATTCTCTAAGAACAACTCTACCTGGCAAGTAGATACACACATGGTGTTACCGCAAACCAAATATACATTAAACGGATGATGTGTAGATGTTTTATACATAGATACAAATTAATACGCAGACAAATTCTAATCATTTATTGATTGCCGCAGCCTCTGAAAACTGTTTTCTTGCCAAAGCAATTGTGGCAGACAAGTCATGGGGTAGAATGGATGTAGAACTAAACGGTTGATGTGAAGAGATTATAGTGTCATATCCAGCGGAGATGGGTTCCATTGTGGATGGTTTGTAGATGAACGAGGTTGGGGTCTCGAATACATATCTTCCCGGGGGACCTGGATGAAAATGACGGCAGGGTTCTGTTTAGGGACTGGCCTCCTGACGGAAGAGCAGTGTAGATGGCTCCGTTTAAGTGTTACATGAAGGACACATTATGCAGCTGATGCACTGTTCTGTGATCATGCTGTGGCATAAACTGATAACGCAATTTAAAGTTTGTTAGTTTTATTGGGCACTGATTCGAAAGACTAACAATAATTTCAAATCGACGCTTTATCAGTGCATATTAAAGGTATGTCATTGATTGTCCTAACACGTTTGGCTTGTCCTAAACACAAATATTTCATACCATAAAGCAATGGCCAGATGTGGCCATACAAAGTGAGATATTACAGAAGTTTTAACTGGTGCAATTTTTCCAACGTCCGACCAATGCTTAGTACACGCACTCCGTAAGTGGAATTCGAACCGCACGAAAAAAGAAAACGAGTAGTAGGCCAAATAGAACTTGTTATTGTTCTGTTTCATTTTTCAAAACCACGAACCTCCTTTTACTGACTTTATTCATCATTTTCCAGAAGATGGTCAGAGCACACTGACCGAATTGCGAGCAGTACAAACAGGCTCTTCTCAGAGCCACCACTACTCATAAAAGAGATTTTACATAGTGTCACTGCAAACGTTATTTAGGCCTACTTGGATTTACTTCATAAGGTGTTTCCAGACAGATTCTACTCCCAATCCTAAACCTATTCTTTTATCGCCGTAGACAATATTTAATAAAATCTTATCATCGATTTATTTTTTCTTCATATTTATGTCCAGACCCTCACTTGTCCAAGCTTCGCGAGACCATTGGCAGCTGCGCACTCCCTAATTGTGACAACCTTATAGAGCAAGGAGGACATGACTTAAATGTCATGGACAATTATTGGTAATTACAAGAATTATTGTTAGCATAAGAACTTACTTGGTAATGAGCAATGAAGAGCTGTTGATAAGTAAAACAAAACATTGTGAGAAACGGCTTCCTCTGAAGTAACGTATAGCTTTTGAGAAAGAGGTAATTTCTTACTCAATTTTAAAAGAATTCAGGCCTGGAGCCTTTTAACAGGCATCTGAAAGAAGTACAAGGGTATGTTTTATTTCATTATTCTCTTGCAATTTCGATGACCAATTCCTGAGCCCAATTTTCCACAGAGCTTTAATTCTGTGCATAGAGAAAGGACCTGCTCTATATTTTGTTCTAAGCATGTTGGGATACACCAAGTGAGAATACCGATCTTTGACAATTACCAACCGTGTTCAGTGCCTTTAAAACAGACTACGATGGCAGCCAACAATTATCTGTCTTACGTCATAATAACACTATTGATAATTATCTGCCCTTTGTGAATTTTAATGAAACACTAATTATATTAAACTGGAGCGACGGCAGCCAACCCTTTCATGCATACCCGAAGCCCATTGTTGTTTGAACTGACTGTTAATCTCCCTTGGTTGATCCAGGACAAAGGCATAGTCTCTTTCCTATAGGACAAAAATTAACCCAATTCAATTCAATTCAATTCAATTCAATTCATTCTTAATGGTCCTACCATGGACGAAAATTACTTTGCATACATGCAATACACGAAATATTTACACACATTCATAATAATAAGTAATGTTTGAAGCTTTGCATGGTGTGGAGAAATAAGAAGAAACTATAATTATTATTATTAAACTTGCGGGTTCAACCATGTGTAAATCTCTTAGGGCGAGTGTTGGCTCTGAAAAGAGCCGGTTGGGTCTTGACGTATACTCTGCTCGCGAAAACTATTTATTTATAGTTTCTTCTTTAATATCCATAATAATATGATACTTCTGAAAATAAATTAAATGAGTTAAACAATAAACCACAAAATAAACAACAACGAATCAAAAGAACCAATTGAACAACGGAAAATTAATAGAAACCAGTCGATTGGTTTATTTTTTTATAGCATTTTTATGCCAGGAAGGATGTTCAGAACTCTTTAACGTTGCTGTCCCTGTATGAGTAATGCTATGTCAATAGCAAAATTTAGCCAGCAGATTATTCTGTTAAAGGCAGTGGACACTATTGGTAATTACTCAAAATAATTATTAGCATAAAACCTTATTTGGTAACGAGTTATATGGAGCTGTTGTTGATAGTATAAAACAATGTGAGAAATGGCTACCTCTGAAGTAACATAGTTTTCGAGAAAGAAGTAAATTTCTACGAATTTGATTTCGAGACCTCAGATTTAGAATTTGAGGTCTTGAAATCAAGCATCTGAAAGCACACACCTTCGTGTGACAAGGGTGTTTTTCTTTCATTATTATCTCGAAACTTCGATGACAGCTTGAGCTAAAATGTTCACAGGTTTGTTATTTTATGCATATGTTGAACTACACCAAATGAGAAGACTGGTCTTTGACAATTACCAATAGTGTCCAGTGTCTTTAAACATTATGTACTTAAAAGAGAGACGAAGTGCATCTTTCACGAGCCCGTTCGTGCTGGTTTTCTTTGTCAAGTTTCCTGTGCATTGTTTTTGGTCTTTCTTTTAAATACTTGTCACTAATTAATTAAGTATTTCAATTTTCCGATTTCACATTATTTCGATTTATTGATTTAGAATCAACAACTGTCATGAGCGATATATGTCCATGTTAAATTAACCGTCGTCTGTTATTTAGACTTACCCTTATAGATATACGGACAGAACAATTTGTTTGGAATTATCTGATTCTTAACTTAACTTTAAGAATGACTTTGGATATTCATGTGAACACTATCAACACTGGTACTCAAGAAACATCTATTTATGTTTGCAATTGGAACAAATCTACTATAACAAATTGTTTCTACATTTGTGTACAAACTGTGCATTAATACATCATCTTGAGCTCATCATAAATAATTGTATGGCAAGATGACATAAATTGATTCAATGTTGGGAACCACAACAAGAATTTCGAAGCAAATCTGCACATGCTCATTATGAAGAGTCAATGGTTGAGAGTTACATTCGTTTGTTACAGACCGCCCCCCCCCCCCTTGATTATAACTAAACAAGTTTCGTAAATAAATGTAAACAACATTATGTCTATTTTATGAAAGCTGAAGTTGGTGAAAAACTCAAAACACACGACACCATACTGTCATCAAATCCAATTTGTATATTTATTTTCATTTTATTTTAATTCTTCGGACAAAAACAAAGCAAAACAATATAACAAGCACAGGCCGTCCAGGGAAGGGCAAAAGTCCAAAAAACTGTCACCAAAAAAGATGTGCTATCCCATATAGATAAATAATTAAGCAAAACCTATAATCGGCGCATCAAACAAAGCATGCATTTTCCCAATGTTCAACTCGCATATTCAAGACCATGCACACGCGTTGTCAAAACCTTTTAATACCAGCCAACGCGTTTCTTTTTGTATTTCACTTTACCCAATAAGCTGACATAGCACTGAATCTAACGCTAGCCCTGTCAGCATGTTTTTGCAGGTGAAATTCTGAATCGTAATAACTCATTGACATTTGGATATATGGAATTGTTTACATATGACACACACGAAGCAACTCTACAGCTATTCCATTTAAAGGCACTGGACTCCTTTGGTAATTGTCAAAAACCAGTATATTCCAGCATTGCATAAATTAACAAATCTGTGAAAATTTGGTCATCGAAGTTGCAAGAGAATAAGTTGAAAGAAAAAACACCCTTCGTTGCACACGTATGTGCTTTCATATGCCTAATAAGATTTCAGCCTAGAAGTATTTTATTATTTGAGTGAGAGATTACCTTTTATGTTACTTCAGAGGGAGCTGTTTTTCTCAATGTTTTTGTTATTATTATCAGCTCGTTACCAAGAAAGTGTTTATGGTAAAACATATTTTGAGTAATTACCAATAGTGTCCAGTGCCTTTAATAGACAGGTCCCCAATCTAGCGCCAATAGTTATATTATATCTGGCAGTTCAATTAATTGTTTAACCAGTCCGGAAATTAAAACCGTGCAATGAATAATATACCTTTACCGTTTTAAAGAGTAAGGGCATTGATATAATTTTGTTAGAGTTTATTATATTTGGCTTATGAAGACGTTGCCAAATCGCCCCCTATAGTTAAAACAAATGTTAATCTCAAAAACCTGTTAAATTTGGCTTGTCAAATTTTAGTAGAAGAACAAAAAATTCTTTAACCCTTAGTTTTATTTTAGTGTCTCGGGCAAGACTATTTCAAGGGAAGTTTTCCATTATGGCTGTCTTTAAAATAAATTTATGTGCACATCTCTGCACATTGACATTTTCAAGCTTTTTAATAATTTGTATGTGAACATTAATATTTTCAAGCTTAGAGCTCATCAATTTAATTAAGCGCCTAAATTTAACTAAACAAACCATTTATATTCAAATGTTCAGCCTTTTCCTTATGTTGTTTTCGGCTGTTTCAATTCCTCTTTGCTTTTGTTTCAGAGATCACAAAAGTGAGTTCTACATGGATACCTTCTAATTGATGACCTCAATTTAAAGTAATTTATTCATTACTTTCTTGCTATTGTTCGTCTCGAGCGAGGCCGATTGCTATTCATCATCAGAGGAAACGCAATACGTTCATCTTTGCTTCCAGTCGTTTCATTAAACTGCAGCCTTTAATCAGTGAGATGAGGAGAAACCTAAACGGCCTTATAGCTAGAGACTAATCAAGCTAGGATTTCATCTGAATATATGGATAAATAAAACAGTGGTTATATAAACTACGAGACGGCCTATAAACAGGATGGCTCAGGTAGACGATACCGTCTTCTGCAACCACGACACGGCGGATTTGATCTCACCACCAACACCAGACGACGCCCACCGTGACAACAACGACGAAGACACCGTGATCGCTCCTCTTCCTCCCACCGTAGAAATCTCATCCGAAGACAGCACAGACCCAATGGCGTCTTCGTCGATACGTATCGTCGAGCCTCGAGATCGAGGTAATATCATCTACATATCCCTTTTGTTGGCTGGGATTGGCTTCTTGCTTCCTTACAATAGTTTCATCACAGCTGTGGACTACTTTTTGGACAAGTACCCAGGCAGTACTATTGTCTTTGATATGAGCCTAACCTACATTATTGTAGCTTTTGTGGCGGTCATATTAAACAACGCTCTGGTGGAGAGTTTTTCTTTACATGTTCGGGTAAGTTTGATTCATAATTTGCGGATAGAGGTAGTTACTTATGCTTCACTTTTGACAAAAGATATCAAACAACATTATCTTTGTTACGAAGAAACTCCAATCAAAGCTTCTTTCATGGGCAGAACGGCAAACAGTTTGAACTTAAGACATATGTGTAGAAAGAGTACATTTTGTACGTTCTCTGGAACAATTGTATTTTCGTTAAAGTTTGCAGGCCCTATCGTTCTAACACAACAGCTTGACAGATTAAACAACAGACAATGAGAGAAATTTCAACAAAGATGATGAACGCACCATAATAGTAATCAAAAACGCTTTTTAGACCCTATTCCTGCCCACGAATGAGTCCTTTATCTTGAAAGATGTGATTTTGCAATCACGAAAGAAATATATAGAGGCCCATTACTGCCAGGGGCCAATTTCATAGAGCTGCTTGCTTACGCACGAAAATAGCTCGCTTATTTTACACATGTTACTGGCCAAAATTATGTTTACTTATAGCATATAACAATTGAGTAGAGTCTCGGCCGGTAATCTGATTTTACTAAGGAAGGATTGCGATCAGACCATACGACCTTCAGAGATTTCAACACCAAACTGGGGCTCAATTTGTCATCAAAATATTAATAATAAATGTTTCATTTGACTTTGCAGGTGACCTTTGGGTATATTGTAGCTCTTTTAGCACTTTCTCTAGTAGCTATCTTAGAGGTTGGTTTGGAGATATTCTCAGCAGGAACCAGTTATTTCGTCATCTTGGCTGCAGTCGCTACGGTGTCCCTTGGATGCACGGGTAAGTTCCATTTATTTAGTATGTTATAGTCCCTGACAGATTCACTGTGCCTTTGGAAAGGAGATTTTAAGGAATTATTTGTAATTTCGTGTAAAGCATACACAAAGCAGTCAGTCAGTCACCATATTTCGGTCATAACCTGAGCTGCAATTAACACAAATATCTCTTGATACCTAAACAAACTGGATTATTACAATCTGGTCAAAACATTCGCTCTAGAATTCACTATGGTTATACAGAAGTGGTGACGTCCTGCCCAAGTCCACCACAACAACAACAACAAACGCATGTTTTTGAGGTTCTATGACCAATTGGGAATCCGCAAAGTATAAAGTGACTGACGTCATGCTATACGCAGTGCCTTGCATACAGATGAACCGGTGGTAACTAGGTATTACTAGGTTAAGTACATACCTCTTATAAGAGTTACGTCTGCAGTACTATGGTAAACAGTATATTGCTCATCAAATCAGTTGCCTCTTAAGTCTGCCACGTCTGAGAGCAGTGTTGAGAGTATGTGTTTAGGCGATAACAAACACTGTCTTTTGTACAAATAAAAATACTGCGTCTCTCGTCGACGATCAAACTGTCACACCTTTAAATAAAGGCACTGGACACTACCGGTAATGAGTCAAAATATTTGTATGCAGAAAAACTTACTTGGTAATTAATGGAGAGCTGTTGATAGTATAATACAAAAGTCTTTGAAAAAGAGATAAATTGTCACTTTAAATATTAAAAGATTAGAGGCCTGAACACACATTTTTCTCTTGCAATTCGATGACCAACTGAGTCGAAATTTTCACAGATTTGTTATTTTATGCACATGTTGAGAAGCACCATATGAGGGCCAACTGGTCTCTGACAATTACCAAAGATGTCCGTGCCTTTAAAGACGAACACCCTGCCTTGTCAAAAGAAACCTCCTTTTTCTGAATTGTGGAAATGCTCTGATATAGAGATTATCCATACACGACGTTTCCTTAACCATAACCTTTGAGAATGCTGGTCTTTGACAATTACTAACAGTGCCCAGTACATTTAAACAAATGTGTGCAACAAAATTGTGGGTTAACTCAATGTCTAATTACTTATTTACCATGAAGTCACCTTTTAACTACAGTCGACTATGTAAAGTTGGATTGACAGCATTACCCGAGGCGAATGTTAAAATGAACCAAACAGTTTAAAATTCAAAACCTAACTTCAGCAAAGAACGGCTGTCATGATGGAATACCGATCGGCACTCACTGGCTACTAAAAAGTATTGCAAAAAACATGCATTACCAATTCAGTTTGATAAACATAATGCAATCCTCTTGCATAGTAACCTGACAACACCAGGTGCATCGGGGTTTTTCCAACTCCCTATATAAACCGGAACAACAAATAAGTACTTTTTTTGCATTTAGTTACACTCCGACAGGATTCAGGCCGCATGAACTCCTTCTTTAAACTCACTTAAACGTAGACCTTTCTCAATCCTCACGGAACAAAAAATCAGCGGTGCAAATTAAATTGCCCTGGGGGTCAAAACAAAACCTGAATAGATAGACGAGGTTAACGTATACCACGAAGATGAAGATGAGGTACATGTAAAAGAAGGCCAAAAAGTCTATGCCGGGGATATGAAACGTCTATCGGATGGGGATATTGATTAGAATTAGATTTCTATTTCCTGGCTCGGTGATGAAGCGAAATGCTTGGAGGCGAGGGAGAGAGGTAGTTTTTTTGCTCTTATACCTGCTAAATTGCACGTATCTTTTCACTTTTTCACAAGTGGTGTGGCTTTGCTAATTTTCTACGCAGTCAAGATCTCCTCTTTTCATTTAATTTCCACCTTTACAATTGATATATCTTCTTTCAGCTTCGGGGGATATCAAAGACAAAGCGATGGCCATATTCCGATTGGCTTAATATCGTTTTAAAGGCAGCTTCCCCAACAGTGTTAAGAAATATTTGTTCTCCACGTTATATGCATTTTCCACGATAACACATCAAGTGGGCAACCACTGGGGTCAATTTCACAAAGAGTTAGGACTAGTCCTAACTTAGGACTAGTCCTAGGAGATATACAAATTGCATGGATAGTCCTAAGTTAGGACGAGTAACTGGTCCTAACTTGAGATAAGACTAGTCCTAACTCTTTGTGAAATCCACTCCTGTTCACACAAGTAAAACATACCAGTAATGTAATTTAAAACAAACAGAAACTGAAATAATCTAAATGTATTGTTAGAATAGAGAAATAGCTACACTGTACACTAATCGTAACTATTAACATGTTGATTTTATTAGGACAGCGTAATGTACACCACAAAGTGACACTCATGGCGCGTGAGAGAGTATATGACTGAACAATATGCAAACATACGAAGAAATAATGTCAATAAGAAAGTACAAGAATATAACCCCAAACACCCCCCGCCACTGATGCAAGACAAATTCCATCTTCTTCGTCAAGTATGTTTCGCTCTATAAGAATAACTCCCTAGGGCAGAGTTTTCACTCGTGAGGATATAGTGATGCGATTCGAGACAAACTATCATTTGGGAATTGCATTTAGATACTGCTGGGCCCGGAAACTCTGTGTATAGTGGCCTTCTAAGCTACAATTTGGATTTGATTATTTTACACTTATAAATACAGATTGGAATATATTGTGTCTTATAATCTGTTGTATATGGGGGTGGGTGGTTGAATGCTACATTAATATAACTGACCTTTAAAGAAAGTTGGATTTGTTAATAGTACTCAATTAGGACAAAATGTCACATCGGTATCCTGATACACTTATTCATATCTTCAGATATATTTAACTGTGTCTTAATAATTATTTGCATGTGGGGTGGGTGGTTGAATGGTACCTTAATAACAACTGATTGAACTATAATGCACTTATTATAGGATTGTTTGTTAGTACTTTACCCTCAATGAGGAAAAAATCACACAGGTGCTGCCATTTGGACCAGATCCTGATACACTTATTATATATACAGATTGGAATATATTTAACTGTGTCTTAATAATTATTTGTATGTGGGGTGGCATAAAGGATTGGTGGTTAGTACTTTAACTCAATGAGGACAAAAATCACACCGGTATTGCTACAATTCTGATCCGATTCGGTCACACTGTCTAATAGATTTGAATTAACTGTGTCTTAACAATTAGTGATATATTTAAATGATGGGTGGTTCAATGGTACATTAAGATTATAACCGTTTGACCTAAAGAAAGTAGGATTCGTATTTTATTTTATGTTGAAGCTCAATGAGGACAAAGGTCACACCGGTACCACACTTCCAGAGAAAAATTCTAAAATTATGTCACATAATTACGAAGATATATTATTTGAAGACACCAATATAATCATTGTTGCTTTTTTCGGTTGCTTCAACAATAACAAGAACAACAGCAACAACACCAGCAGTGGCAGAAGAGCAGCAGCAACAACAGCAACATCAACATGCTTCAAGCACATGATTTAAACGAAATATTGCAAAATGTGATCTCTTTGGCGTTGATTCGATGGCCAGCTGAAATAACTGATATCGCTGATAATTCAAACACGGCGTTTCGTTTATCGAATCAACCACGAGATAAATTGGATTAACTGTTTTTAAGCACATCAGCACAGTCCATGTTTCTCATCTGCTTATGGTGACACTTTGAAAACTAAAACCGTATTATAGACGTATTATGCAAGTCATTTACGGTTGTTTTTTGTGAGTTTCTTTAAAAGAGACTAAGCAGTTTATTTATTGACAAAACAGTTTGTTTAAATGGAATACAACTTGGTAACACGCCATATTCATACATAACTAAATTTAACAGCACTTTGTAGATACATCTTTCTTAAAGGAACACGTTGCCTTGGATCGGTCGAGTTGGTCTTTGACAAGCGTTTATAACCGTTTATTATAAAATGCATATGGATAGAAAGATGTTGTAAAAGTAGAATCAGTGATCCACACAAACATGCCTCGAAATTGCACGGTTTTCCTTTTACCCTGTCGACTAACACGGTCGGCCATTTATGGGAGTCAAAATTTTGACTCCCATAAATGGCCGACCGTGATAGTTCGCGACGTAAAAGGAAAACCGTGCAATTTCGAGTGATACTTGTGTGGATCATTATATTCTACTTTTAAAACATCTTTCTAACCATATGCATTTCATAACAAACGGTTTCAAACGCTTTTAATAGACTAACTCGTCCGATCCAAGGCAACGTGTTCCTTTAATTCCATTTGGCTGCCCCACTGTTCACTTCGTAAACATTCCGTCTGTAACCTCATTATCAATCCAATCAGTTTGTGATGTGGGCGCCAGGAGTATCAATTATTGTGACATACACTTTGCGTGTTTTATAAATGCACGCCAACGTCATGTTATCCTCGATAGCTTTAATCGAGTTGATTTTATCAAGAGATTTGAATATATGACACCTTGTCTACCTTCAGCCCGTGAGACTCTCCTCCGGTTATAGGCCTTATTTATCATGCTTTCGTGACTTCCTTAAAGAGACGTTACCTTGGATCGGGCGAGTTGGTCTATGAAAAGCGATTGTAACCGTATCTTATAAAATTCGTTCCTATGGTTCGAAAGATGTTTTTAAAGTGAATACAATGATCCACACAAGTATGCCTTAAGCTTGCGTGGTTTTCCTCTTACTTTCCGAACTAACTAACACGGTCCGCCATTTTGTGGAGTCAAAAATCTGACCGTACGAAATGGCGTGCCATGTACAAGGAAAACCATGCAATTTTGAGGCATGTTTGTGTTGATCATTAATTATGTTATACTTTTGAAACAACTTAATAACCATATGCATTTCATAACAAACGGTTTCAAACGCTTTTCATAATAGAGGGACGCGCCCGATCCAAGGCAATGATATCCCTTTAAGGATGACGTTTTGTGCAAAGACTAGACGGCACTTTGATTGATAACCCCGACATGTATTGCAATTATGGGTTTGAAGTCGCGGCAGTGCTGCTAGTCGTAATTCGTGTCGTCCTTTGGGACCGGATCAAACATTTAATTTGGCAGGCTTTGAAACAGGATGTTTCTATTTGCTGTACAAAAGGGTACGTCAACATCAAGACGTATCGAAGTACATACGCACACGGTGCACCATGTTATTATGCATCTTATTGAACATAAAGGGAAGAAGCAGTGGTTTCAAGAAGGTAGGGTTTCATGCCCACCTGAAGTTACATAATAATAACAATAATAACGAAGTCTTATATAGCGCACGTATCTACCAAACAAGGTACTCAAGGCGCTGAGTATATAAAAACTTTCAGAAAGATAGGTTATTACAGTGATGAACTTTGAGACCAAATTATTTAGCACCTTGTAATGGTTTACAAACAAGATGCAACGGTGCTTAGAGCAGACACAGCCAGGAACACCCGGGCGGACCCCTTCTCTTTTCGATAAGTGCACTGGGTTATTTTACATGCGTTACACAACACATGGGACCAACGGCTTTACGTCCCATCCGAAGGACGAAGCAATGGTTAATTGCCTTGCTTAAGGACACAAGTGTCACGGCTTGGGATTTGAACCCACACTCTGCTGATCAGAAACACCAGAGTTTGAATTCGGTGATCTTAACCGCTCGGCCACGACACTTCCAACCTGGATCATGTGTTTTGCCAGAGGGTGCTTTTACGTTTATTTTTGGTTATTCCAGATTGTTGCCATCAAAATAATCAACAACAGTTTTCAGTGTCTTTTGACATGCTGTTTTATCTATGTCTTATTTTCATGGTGTTTGATCTAGTGTGTTCGACAAGGATGTCTGAGCTTGAAACCATGCTTTCTGCTTCTCACCCAACTATCTCTTGCTGTGCTTAGATGTAGGTCGGATATCCTTCCAGACAGCTTTATTCCATGTACATGTACCGCATGTCTTTTGAACCCCTTGCTTGGTGCATGGTTCCCCCATACTACAAATTAAACTGTTTTAAGAGGAGTATCACTTTATAATCTCAGCTCCCATTGAGTTCTATGTTTTCATTTTAAAGACCCTTCTATTAGTGGGTTCTATAGCCTTGTTTGTGGTGAGCTGCTTGAACAAAATTTTAGACGGAAATACTTGTCTTGGTGACTGGTGCTTGTACTCCATAGGGAGTGAATCTTATAGATTGAAACTATTTTTTTATAGTTGTTTTACACTATCTGTGTTGAATTCAAGTGTTGAATCCAACTTTATAGTGGTTAAAATACAACACTTTTATTGTTTTAAAGTGTACCTAATTTAAGTTGACAACAAGTTGACACTATATAGCTCTGTCTTATGAGGCCAGTAAAAAGTGGATACACAATCACAATACAATGTAGGCCTATAAAGGTGACATGCTTTTGTAAATAACATACGATTTTAACGGTTTGGTTAATTTTTATAGCAAGAAAACAAGGCGGCAATTTTGCGCGTTCGCCATCTTTGCATCCGTACGTCATTCATTTTCTTGGAGTATTATCACAGGGAGGTTTGCTCGCCATTTCGTGTTCTTACGGTTAGCAGCGTTAAGAGCAAAAAATCGGCTGTCAAACAGCCGCTCTAGTGAATTGGACCCGGTACTGCTTGAGGAATGTACCGAGGGACTTTCAATCCACTTTACGTCCGTCGGGTTAAAAGCAATTTGGTTTCCACGCAAAAGTGAAAAGGCTCAGGTTGTGACAAGAAATCGAGAAGCATGGCACTGGAATAATAATTTGATAGTTCCTTTTAGCAACATGAGCGGTCATGCGAGTCTTTAAACATTATTTTTGTTGCCACAAGCTGTTGGTGATTTTTATTAAGCTGAGCTGCCCGGACGGAGATTTTTTTTGCGCTGTGTTTGGTTTTCCGTTAGAGATTATAAAATCACCGATTCGTCGGAATGGAAAAAATATCGCGAGCTAAAGGGAAGCTTCATCATTGTTGAAGATGAGCATAATATGCTGTTCGAAACGTCGATACCACAACCGTAACGGCTCTCAGAGGCCAACACTAACACTCTTTCACGTGAAAAGATCTACACATGGTTGAACCCTGCAACTTTATTTATACATATGACTTGTGGCATTGCATGGTGAGGTATTAATATATATTTGGTTTGCGGTATACCATGTTTGTATAATGAGCCAATTTCCTCCCGCGTATACCCTTTTTACTAAGAGCTACACCAAACACATAAGTAAACATCCCTTGTTGATTCTGGTGTTCTGCTGTTTCCATTGGGCAGATATGTTATGTCATTGGATACAGAGAGTTTTATGACAGCATATCTGTAATAAAATGGCGGCGTAGTATACATACCTCGGGGTACGCATCATGCACAAATCGGTTGTCTTAATATCATGTAACTCGTGTATGTTTCCCCCAAAAGAATTGCTGCGGGATTGTTGACTGCTATGTGTACACCGTTGGTCATAGGGGAAGATGATACACTATAATTTTATGATCGCGAAGCTTAAGTGAAATAGATAGGCCTACCGTGTGCGAGATTGCGTATTCATTCCTTTTTTAAAGTAAAAAGGAATATAATATGCCTCCTTTTACTTTAGTAGTTTATGAGAACAAAATCAATGACATGCAAGGACTAGTGTTGCATTCTGTTCACATGTGTTGTGAGTGTGGCGTCTCAAAAATTGACCCGGAGGAACGTTCTTTATTTGGATCGGTAGGGTATTCACTTGGCGTCTGGATTTAATTTCATGGCTCTGCTTCCCCGCCGAATTCAGCGCTGGCGATCCCCATTCTCTGCTTGCACGGCATGAAGAAAGCCCGTGAAATGCGCTTCGATGTAAGCGCAGAATTCTCTGCATCCGCAAGCGCCGATTGTTTGCTTATACGGTCACAAGCAGAGTCGTGAAATTGGGCCCAGATATGGACTGCCGGAGCGTTCCGTTGGATCGTTCAGACTGACAACGCGTAATAATCTCTTATGTAGAAACGTTCGTGAGGCAATCGTCTAAATATTGTGAATATGAACCTGTGACACTATGGGGATTTGAAATACAATTTAAAAAAAAAAACAGGGATTTATGGTATGTTTTTCTAATTTGGTTTCTTTCAGTGCAGCAGTCAAGTTTCTATGGCTACGCCGGAATGCTACCAAGAAGATTCACCCAGGCAGTCATGACAGGCGAAAGTAAGAATATCAGTGTCTTGTTCTTTATGTCAATTGAAAGTCTCTTCTCTCTTTCTCGCCTTCTCTCTTGGGGAAGTGCGATACCAGCATTTCTACATCTACTTTTCTGCCAGTATTTGGAGAACAAAATGAGGAAACCTCACTTTTAAGCGGACCCAACATGCAGAAATAGTATTCGTAATAAGTTCTGTGTGTTACAAAAGAGGCTCGTTAACCAAATGTTCTTTTCAGAACCAACACTACTCTAAAAGAGATATCCACATGGTGTTACCACAAACCTCTCTTTAGTAAATTATAATGTAGCCAATGTTCAACTGTGTCATAACGTATGCTGCAGTATTACTCATTTAGGGGTTACAAAGGTCTCTTCGCCATCTTCCCTAGTGGTTAAGAGCACCGGACTCAAACTCTGGTGTTTGTGATCAGCTGAGTGTGGGTTCGAGTCCCGGTCGTGACACCTATGTCCTTAAGCAAGACAATTAACTATGTTGGTACGTCCTCCGGATGGGACGTAAAGCCGTTGGTTCCGTGTGTTGTGTAACGTATGTAACGCATGTTAAAGAACCAAATGCACTTAAAGTAAAGATAAGGGAGTCGCCCCAGTGTTCCTGGTATGATCGGCAGCATATTGCGCCACAACACCTACATGTAAAACACTACATGTCGCTAAGTAAAGGGAGTAGATCTCACACTTCAAACGTTGTCCCACATATCTTGCAGGAAAATACTGAATGCTGAAACGCTATGAGCGTCACTGAGTGACGGATATGAGTGCTTTAATAAGAAGCCATTATTATCATCTACTTCTACAGGTGCAGCTGGTCTCATCACATCCATCAACCGTATCGTCACCAAGCTCCTGGTTCACGACGAAAAGATCAACACATTAACATTCTTCGTGCTCTCAGCCATCATGGTCCTAGTGTGTTTAGTGACGTACCACCTGGCAAGGAAGACGGACTTTGTCCGGTACTACATGGTGGCGTGTACACGGGATGGCTATGAGGAACACCCACAGCTAAACCACTATGATCGGGTAGGCAAACACTTTTAAGTAACCAATATTATTCAAATATATACTCTTGAGGGCGCCCTACACCTTTTTTGTTTGAAATAAGTGTGTACAAAACTTTAGTCTGGAAATATACACCTGAGGTGTCCTTTTAACTTTTTTAAGAATACGTTTCTTTAGTTTGTTTTACCAATGGCGAAATAATTCGTAAAAGAAAAACAAACGTTCAAAATATTTAATTACTTAAAGCATGATCGGTAATGTATTTTTTTTTAACTTTGATGGTGCAAACAAACAAACGCCCCGGCAACCAAAACAAATGGGGGTCATGTCAATATAGCTTATAAAATAACCTGCAATACAATGACAGTAGTCACACTGAACAACCACATGCTAAATGAAAAGGAATGACCTTTGTTGTATTTTCCCCCCACAGCTAACAAATGAAAATGACGAAGTACAGACTGAGAACACGAGTGACAATCATTCGCCCATGGATACCAACATCCGACAAGGCACAGGGGGAAGAAATAGAGCGCCACCAATCGGTGTGTTTGGTGAGGAGAACAGCTTTGAGATAGAATTTCCCGTGCCTAGCCAGTATGAACGGTTTCTATCAAAAGCGCGCGCTGTCAAAAGTAAGACTCAAGTTGGGAAGTCATGTTTGGTTGAGTGTTTTGAAAATTTAACCACAAGGCATGAAAATTTCAGTGTCGATTAGCGATTACTGCCAGTGACATAATTTGAGCTACCAAAGCGCCATCTGCACGTTGGTAAAACTGAAAGACTTCAAGTCTAAGTCCTACAAATCTTTAAACATGTTCTTTTCAGTATCATCTCAAATAATCTGATTATATTTTTCTGATTTTATAATTTTCCCAAAAAGGAAAAATTAAGCATAAAAGCACACTGCCACATCACAGTCTCAGCATTTGTAGAGTTAAGGTCACCAAAACGAAAACAGTCGCAATCTTCAACTTTCATGTGTGTTAATAAGTGTTTTTGTGGGTTTCAATTTGTTTGTGTAGTTGTCTATCATCCCAGTATGTTTTCCATAGATGGGTCACAGAGGACTGGGTGCCGCCGGGACCACGGCATTTCCTCCTTACACAAGCCCGAACGCACTGCTTCCAGGTCTTGCTGGATAGGAGGACCATTCGTTGTTGGTTGGGGCACGAGGACAACATATAGAGGGACAGTTTCACATCACATGCGGGGGGGGGGGGGGGGGGGGTAATAATGGGGGGGGGGGCAAGATGGGGAAGTATACAGAGTGGTGTGATGCCCCCCCCCCCCCCTCCCCTCCAGTTACGCCACAGGGGAAGACCTTATCAAAGTAAATGTACGAAGTGACGACTACTTTTTGAGGAATCATAATATTACGATTTGGGTTTTGCTTCCTCATCAGGGGGACTCCGGAGTCGCCTTGAGATTTCCCGCACGCTGTGGCCGTACATGATTTCCATCGCTCTCGCATACTTCGTCACACTGTGTCTGTTCCCTGGGATCGAGTCCGAGGTTGTGAGTTGCTCCCTCCGAGGTTGGATGCCCGTCATTCTGATGGCAATCTTCAATGCGACGGACTTCTGCGGAAAGGTATTTTGAACGTATAAATCTCGAGAGCGATTAACTATTTTTCTGAAGCTTTCTTTTAGATGTGCTGACGTGAGATCAGTTTGAGTTTTACGTTAGCATTGGTTCCATACTAGACTGGTACCTTGTCTTTATCTGCAGGGATAAAGACATCTACTTCCTTTTCAGAACAAGTGATTTCATTGGACACAATGATTTCAGTTGATATGTTTTGATTGGTCTGCACTTTCGGTCGTCTGCATATTATGAATGTAGGTGAAAGGTGATTATGGACAGGGATCGACTTAGGCTTGAGGCCACTCTCTGGCGTAATTCACGAGCCTGGAAGTGTGACGTTAGATGTTCAGGCTAGTTCCAGACTAGCCTGGACATATATGACGTCACACCAATTCTTCATTACGCGATCACTTACGAGTAGGTGAGTCTGGAACCAATAAAGCCATTTTGAGCATTAAGATTGATCTTTTCCTTGCAGAACAGAGAGAGGCCATGGATCTATACATTTATGTGAATGATGACTTGGTTATGTAATCATGGAAAACATTCTTTGATTCCAATGATTGTTTCTCGTCACAATATGCCATTTTTAACCGCTATCATTGTGAAATATTTCTTGCAGATAATCGGCGCCGTACCTTACAACTGGTCACCCCGTAAGCTAGTAGTGGCAGAGATGTCTCGTCTCGCCATCATCCCGCTGATGCTGCTGTGTGTAGCACCCCGAGCCAACCCGATCCTCCCCCACGAGGCCTGGTCGATGATTCTCTCGGGAATACTCGGGATTACGAATGGATACTTCGGCAGTATCCCGATGATTATGGCACCAGCTAAGGTCACGGAGAGCAGGAAAGAACTGGCAGGTAAAAAGACGCATTCGTGTTCTGGTTCACAATGGGAAGGGGTTAAACTTGTTGTATTGATATGCTTTGGATATTAAGTTTAAATTTCATTTAAAGGCAGTAGAAACTATTGGTAATTACTTAAAATAATTATTAGCATAAAACCTTCCTTGGTAACGAGTATGGGGAGAGTAATGGGGATAGGTTGGTAGTACAAAACATTGTGAGAAACGGCTCCCTCTGAAGTGGAGTAGTTTTCGAGAAAGAAGTAATTTTCCACGAATTTGATTTCGAGACCTCAAGTTTAGAATTTGAGGTCCCGAAATCAAGCATCTGAAAGCACACATCTTCGTGTGACAAGGGTGTTTTTTCATTCATAGTTATCTCGCAACTCCGACGACCAATCAAGCTCAATTTTTCACAGGTTTGTTATTTTATGCATATGTTGAGATACAGCAAGTGAGAAGACTGGTCTTTGACAATTACTAATAGTGTCCACTGGCTTTAAGGTATAGGTTTAATCCTTTCACATTGACCTTTCTGTCTAACTCTCTACGGCCCTTTTCAGACCACCTTGAGCTTTGGTTTCGTACGTTTAAAAAAAATCAAAAAAGTCATTGCTCTATAATGAAGACTCACTTGGTCACTTTGTTTTTCGGCTCAGTTTTTGAGCGACTTTTCTGTCTTCACGCGGTGTCTTTTTTTATCAGCGCCCTTTTTCGGCAGCGATTGTTTTTTGCGGCGTTTTGCGGTGCCTGTTTTCGGCAGCGACTTCTTTTTGCGGCGTTTTACTTTTGTTAATTTGTGTTAATGCGAAAAAGGAAAAAACACACATCTCATTCCATATAGTTGTAACCAGGCGTCACATTATGGTCATAGTAAACAAATAGCACACCTGCAAAATAGGTTTACCACATTGAGAAAAATATATATATATTTTTTTTTTTTTAGAGTGGAGTTACAACAAAATAATACCACTGTACTGTTTACGGTCACAGTTTGCTTATCCGTTTCTGATTATTTGTTTTGTTTTCTATCAGGAAACATCATGACACTATCCTACAACATCGGTCTGACAACCGGCTCTGCTACGGCATATTTACTGAACTACCTACTGGGAGCCAGTCCATCAGTGAGCTGTGTGGTTCCTATAACCGGAAATACGTCACACTACCCACATTAACTGTAATTATTAGTTAATAAAATCACGATACAAAAAATCAACACTACAGATGGATTGCACATGACGTCATTGACCACCATTTTTGATGTAGAGCAATGGAAAAGTGCACGTGTGTGAGAGCTGCGCATTTCAAGCGCGCACATTCATCAAAGATGGCGGCCAATGCAGTATTATACTCTACTGCGCATTACAGATCGAGAGGTGTCATGAAAACACTGATTAAAAAGTGCGTCATTATACTACGGTGCAAAAACTAAAATAAACATTATTGCTCCTTTTCCCAATGCAAGTAAATCACATTCTTTTACAATGTTATAATGTGTTAAAGCGGCACTAGTGGGTATGTATTATGGGGATAGCAAATCATAAGCAATCGTCTCATAGTAGAGTCGTGAAATCCAATTGAATTTTGTTCCTAATGATCGAGACGTTGAGTCGTTAACCACCTGTTTCTTTTCAGAGCCAACACTACTCAAGAAGAGATATTCACATGGTGTTACCGCAAACCTTTTTGTAGTTCATTCAAATGTGATTCAAAATGTATTATTTTCATTTGTCTATGTTATGGAACGTTTTTAAACATTATCTTAAACTGAAGGCAAAACATAACCGACGGGAATAAGTGTTGAAAGTCAAATGTAACAAAAACATGAACATATCAACAGAAAAACAACGTTGATCTTCAGTTTTGATTTAACTCGCTATGTGAACGTTTAGCACGAAAAGTTAGTGTCAATAACACAGTTTACATCAGAACAGTCTTTCTTGAGGGAAATGTCATACACGCACATTTTTATATATTCATGAAGAGTTGCATTAAATTTAAACTATTAACAAGTAAATTGAGCTGTCGTAAAGCGACTTGTGTTTTTTTTTCTTCGAGTAACTAAAGTTCAAAGTAGAAGCAACCTTGGGTAACCTCCAAGTCAGTGTGATCGTCTTCAAGACGGGTGACGTCATTGAGTTGACATTTCTTGTATTTCTTGCTGCTCTGCCAAACATTAAAGGAGCGGCATCGAGGATCTGATGTACACGCCCTTCCACAAGCAATCACACCCTCTACGGCCAGGTTGTCGATGACGTGATTGAGGGGGCAGTATTGAGAGACACGCCCATCGGGAACTAGCAGGGTGTGGTAGATTGGCATAGGGACCGGCATCTCACATGCAGCAAGTTTATAGGCGTCACTGTCGCATTTTAAGATATCAGACCAAAGCCCACCATAGGCTACAGTCATTCGGGCACAGTTCAACCCGGTGTCGTTGTGATGTGGATCGTGTGGATACCACCAGTTGGTGAATCTTGCAGGCTGACCTCCACACAGCCAAACTCCTTCTTGAGCAGCATCTGTGCACCCGATCCACATACCCTCATTCCCTCTCACTGCCCACTCGTAGATGAAGTCGTTTTCTTCTTTTGAATCAGGCACTATAAGGTTGCTCCCTAGTCGATTGCATGCTGCCTCGGCTTGCATCCAGTTCATCATATCAGGGAGTAAGATGTAGCAAGACTGATGCCATTTTACCCAGCCAGTTGGACAAGAGGAGAGGACGATAACAATGCTTTGCATTGTCATCAACATCAAGAGATGAAATATAATGGTATTCATGCTTTGAAGAAACATCATGTAGTGTCTCACACAACAACATCGGTTCAGTGTAAAATAACGAATCTTGCTACCAGTGTCACTGCCGCGCTTCAAAATATAATCGTATACATGTATTGGTCATCATCTTGCGTCCATGGAGGTCAACTTAATTAAATCACAATTACTTGAGAATCCAAAGACAATATAAATCGATCAGCATTGGGCTATTTGAACTTTTTTTTAATGATTTCACTGTCCTTAGAGGTCATCAATTAAGGTGTTGGCTCTATTGGTCGATGAACCATATTAATTGGATGCATTATGGTAGACAAATATGGACATACACAAGCTAATATTTTACCAAATTATCATATTCTGCGACAATACAATAAAGACAATGCAATAAAGAATGCATTAAATGTTTGTTTCATAACACATTGATACTAAATTAATTAGTCATACCTCCATTATCCCCTATAAATTAATATACGTGCAACTTTTAATTAAAAAAAAAATCTCTGCCCCCAAATTTTGCAACTTTTGACTAAAACTGCGCAAGAAATACCATCGAAAAGCCCCCAATGACAATCTATTTGAAAATTGTTCTTACGTCATCATGTATCTATAAAAAAGGGGGGGAATTCACAACCATGCGAGAACCTTTAGCAGGTTACTTTTTGCAGGTTACTTATTACAAATTTTAAAACTATGTATTTTTTTATGAAAATAGAGTAGAAACTTTTGAAGAAAATAAATACCAGGGAAAGAGATAGACATACGTTTTGTCAGGAATACACACAAAAAGATAATAATAAACACAACACTTTGGTTATATAGAGAGTAATTTTTATTACAATGACATTTCTGAGTTTTACAATGGAAGCCCAAATAATAGCCACAAATATAAAATATATATTATATATGTATCAATAATAAAAACAAAGTACAAGATCCATGAGATCAAATTGATTGTTGCAATCGGGAATCCCTGATTCTACAAAGTTACTCATACACTAACAATCTTTAAAACAATCTTTAAAATTCTGCAAAAGTCCAGAAATATCATCAGTAAGGCCTCACCAAATCAATGTTGCTTGAAGGCACTGGACACCTTAAAGTATATTGTCAAAGACCAGTATTCTCACTTGTTTCTCAAAATGGTATATCAACAGCTCTCATTTGCTCATCTGTAGTTAAGTACTTGTTATGTTAAAAGTTATCGTGTGTAATTAATCGTGTGTAACTACCAAGTGTCCAGTGCCTTTAAAGGCAGTGGACACTATTGGTAGTTGTCAAAGACTAGCCTTCACAGTTGGTGTATCTCAACATATGCATAAATAAAGGCAGTGGACTCTATTGGTAATTGTCAAAGACTAGCCTTCACAGTTGGTGTATCTCAACATATGCATAAATAAAGGCAGTGGACTCTATTGGTAATTGTCAAAGACTAGCCTTCACAGTTGGTGTATCTCAACATATGCATAAATAAAGGCAGTGGACTCTATTGGTAATTGTCAAAGACTAGCCTTCACAGTTGGTGTATCTCAACATATGCATAAAATAACAGACCTGTGGAAATTTGAGCTCAATCGGTCATCGAACTTGCGAGATAATAATGAAAGAAAAAAAAACACCCTTGTCACACGAAGTTGTGTGCGTTTAGATGGTTGATTTCGAGACATCAAATTCTAAACTTGAGGTCTCGAAATCAAATTCGTGGAAAATTACTTCTTTCTCGAAAACTACATCACTTCAGAGAGAGCCGTTTCTCACAATGTTTTTTACCGTCAACCTCTCCCCATTACTCGTTACCAAGTAAGGTTTTATGCTAATAAACTTTTTGAGTAATTACCAATAGTGTCCACTGCCTTTAATTCTATTGCTCACAAGCGAAATATGCCCAATATCAAAATGCACAATATACCCAACATAAGCCATTTTTTGATGTGGCTATTTCCTGAAATTTACGCAGCAAGTGAAAACTAGAGGTTGGAAATCAAAAAATTCTTCCTGAAACAACATAGACCTACTCTCCCTCTATACCAACCATATTAACACTCATTACTACTCTATTGTGCTAGACTTTGAACGATGTGAGCACTATTGTGCTTATTATTTTGCTTATCTATTTAATATTCTGTACATATAGGTTATATATTGAGAAGAGAAGTATAAAATGTTGAATTTGAAAAAAATTCTTAATGTTAGTACCTGTTTTTTTTACTGATCTATATAATAAATAAAAGCGGTGTGTACTCTGTCAGTAGGTTCCTGTGTGGCCCATCCACTGTTGAAGTATTAAGTTTTATCTTTTCTTATGACTTCTGTGACATCACTAGAACAAACCTGTTGAAAGTACCCCACAAGGACCCCTACATCAGCCCACATACAATCATGATAAATTGACTGGCACTTAGCAGTCCAACCGACAACATTCGTATTCACAGGCGAGTTTCAACAAATAATGTCTCCCCGGGAACAGTGCCACGATAACATATGTACGACATGACATATTAAAGGATTTGGGTACTTTTTCAAAATGTCCATAGATTTACATTAAACATACAAGGGTTTGAAGATAATGATAGTGGAAAGCTTCCCTTCAAATCTTACTTACCGAGGTGCTGTAGTTTTTGAGAAATGAGTAAAACAATGTCATGAAAGTATGTTTGTAAATGATTTAAATAATTTTCGTCTCATGAGACAAAAATTATTTTCATGACACTGCTTTACTCATTTCCCAAAAACTACAGCACCTCAGCAAGTAGTATTATCAGGGAACTTTCTACTATCATTATCTTCAAACTGTGTAAGTTTAGTGTAAATCTGTGGACATTGTGTTTTTTTTGTCCTACAAAAGTTACATAGACCCTTTAATGCAGGTTCCCATGCATACAACTGGTTAGTAGAAGCAGTTTATGGTTAAGTGTCTTGCTCAAGAACACATTCAGTCATGACATGGATTCGAGCTCACACTGAGATGAGTCAGCCAGGACATGGTATTGCAGCCCAAAGCTTAAAGATGCCTTCAGGCCTTGTGTGTCTGGCGACTTGCATACAAAATAAAAAGTAAAGTATGGTCTCAAACTCTTAATTAAAGAATTTCATATTTCACAAAAATTGTATGGACTATTTTTTCCTCAAACAGATTAATAAGTTTGTGTGTAATTTTGAACAAATATGAAAGCATCAACTCTTTCAAAAAAGTTAGAACATTTAAATTTCATTTATCATCAAAGATTTATATGTACATACACAATTTAGGTTCATTGTGTAGACAGTATGTTTCCAAGAGGTAACAAAATAAGTTTATATCATTTATGAAAAAAAAAAATTATTTTACAACTTACTAAATATAAATTTGTACTTGTACTGATTAAAACCATAGACTTTATACCGCTATGTACTTTCCCTTTATATATAATTTGATATATATGCAAACTATGAACAAAAAGTAAACTGCATTATCACTGATTATTATTTTTGAAAAACAAACTTTGAAAACATATAATGCTCTTGTGCTAAAAATGTTATATTTTTGATTTTGAAAAATAGGAATAAGAACCAAAATATTTGATTTCACCACCAAGTCAAAAAAAAAACCTTGTATCTGAGTCAAAGAAAAAACCTTGTATCTTAGTTTCTACTGTAAGCAAGACTTGGGATGAGAGAAAAATCAAATGGTCCTCATTGGGATTTACACCCAAGATCCCAGGCACTCTATCTGCCGTTGATTTCACAAAGAGTTAGGACTCGTCTTATCTCGAGTTAGGACGAGTAACTCTTCCTAACTTAGGACTAATCTTAAGGTCTGCATGCTACAGTGCAGGGTTGGGACTCGTCCTAAGTCCTAAGATTAGTCTTAAGTTAGGAAGAGTTTTGTGAAATCGATGGCTGGCCAGATACTGTACAACCTGAGCTATGAGGCACAGTGGTATACTACCTGTCTCTCTCTCATCCAAAATTGTGTTATTTCACTTCTAGGGTGAATAGGTACCATACCGGTTATTGAGAGAGACTGCACATGGTTCAACCAGAAAGGAAATAGTCTGGTGACTTTTCTAACAGGATCCAGTTTAAGCCGGATTGTTGGATCCTCAAGTCTGTCTAAATTCCAGTTTTTCTAAGAACCAAAACTTCTCCAAAGGAGAGATGCTATTCATATCAAGAATATCACTGTAAGGTAAGTTTTCATTTTATTTTAAACATCAGGGCTGTATGCTTCGTTTTTTGAAAGGGCTAGGGCACCAAGGCATTTTCTCTCTGGTAAAGGGCACCCTATGAAGATACTGGAGCATTTCAAGGATACCAAGGCAACGGCCAGGGGGCATGGATGCAGTTGCCTTTGTTGCCTCAGTGAAGAATTAAGGCAATGACGAGGAAGCATGGAAGCAAATGCCTTCAGTACCTTCGTGAAGTATCAGGGCTTACTCTGACATTACATGTTTAATATGAACAAAATGAAAGGCATCCCAGTAAAAAAAACCATTTCTACCCGTTTCACATGGCACACAATGATTGAGATCATGTTCAGTGGAATGAATCCCCGTTTCGAGAGCATACAAATCTTCAAGAATCTCTTTTTGTTCCAATCTGTTTGTTGATGGTAGTGACTCTCTTTTTTGGCAACGAAGAAACCATTAAAGTTATTTTCTGCTTGAACTTGGATCTGCAGTGTAACGACTGTATTATGCATAAACCAGTCTGGCATGACTGCTGTCTTGCTGCACCACGCAGCCTGCCTGACAGGCAGTCCATATCCAGCCACCTGCAATGTTAGATGTGTCACACTCAGTACTGTTTGTTTGAGCCAGAGCCAGAGCCTCTCTTTTTTGGCAACGAAGAAACCATGAAAGTTATTTTCTGCTTGAACTTCGATTTGTAGTGTAACGACTGTATTATGCATAAAGCAGTCTGGCATGACTGCTGTCTTGCTGCACCACGCAGCCTGCCTGACAGGCAGTCCATATCCAGCCACCTGCAATGTTAGATGTGTCACACTCAGTACTGTTTGTTTGAGCCAGAGCCAGAGCCTCTCTTTTTTGGCAACGAAGAAACCATGAAAGTTATTTTCTGCTTGAACTTCGATTTGTAGTGTAACGACTGTATTATGCATAAAGCAGTCTGGCATGACTGCTGTCTTGCTGCACCACGCAGCCTGCCTGACAGGCAGTCCATATCCAGCCACATGCAATGTTAGACATGTCACACTCAGTACTGTTCGTTTGAGCCGGAGCCCGAGCCAAGGTTTAAGAAAGGCTCTAGGTGTGTACCAGGGGATTAAAATACACCACCAGCAATATTCTTACCTCACATGATGAATGCTCAACATGTCACATCTAGTGAATGCCATTTTCCAAAACCATTTCCAGGAACTGATGATAAAAAGAAAAGAGGAAAATATGACACTATACCATTCAGTTGTTGAGATCTCAAACAACATATATACATATAAAAATGGCCGGTTTAAAATTAGCTAATACAGCACAAATAACTTCACTCTACATGTATATGACATCCTTCCAGACTTGTGCAATTTGTATTCAAGACATGAAGAGTATATGTTGTCAGTCTTTCGACGTCAGAGGTGAGAAACTTTAGTTAAACATTAATTAAATGGTACATCAAAAATAAAACCGATACTGTTTACAATTACTTTGGAATCTCTCACAAGCTGCGAGAGGGTTGCTTTATCCGAACCCAGAAACTACGCATTTTAGAATAAAATAAACCAAGTACTTGGATGAAGACTATCCACAATAAACGATTTGCCAAAGATTGCAACTGGATGGCAAATAAAAAAGTATAGACTAAGGCAAACAAAATAATCTATATTAAGGTTCCGCTATCAAATGTAGAAGATTACTCAACAAAATCAGCAATTATATATCATCTTTAAGCATAAAATAGTATAAACATGACTGTAGATATCTAGTAAAGCCATATTTAGGAATATAATCAAAGAGGACTTGGGCAGATTCAATAAACCAATATAGTACGGCAGTCTCCGGTCTCAACTTGAAACTTAGTGAAAAACTCTTGAAAACTGCCTTATTGTTAAAAAATACATATCATAATAAAGTCAAGACTCATGGAATAATTTATACAAAAGTAATTCAAGTGAAATATGCATCAGCAAATATTATGTACACATGTTTGGAGTCTATGCAAAAAATCAATGAGTTACAAACAAAATAAAAAGAAATACAATTTGTGTTGGTTTACAATTCGGTATGGTGTCCACTCAATGGGAGACTTTTTAGGAATCACTGGGTGACGGACACATAAAATACCAGGGATTTGATTTCACAAAGATAGTCCCAACTTAGGACTGGAAATGTTCTCCAGCTCTTTGACATTGTGATGATGTTTGAGTATAGAACCTCTGTAGTTATTTCTGGTTAATCCACTTGAATGTATAGACGGATTGCACTTGATGTCATTGACCACAATCTTTGATGAAACATGCACGAGTGAAAGGCAATCACTGGCTGAGAGTTGTGAGTAGCACATACTCGCATGCACTTCTCCATTGTTAATCATTAAATATGGTGGGTGATGACGCTGTCTGCAATCCATCTATACATCTATTGTGGAAGGTGGAGTCACTCACGTACCAGCCATTGCCCAGGTATAAGAACAAAATACAAATAGGACTTAGAATGTACACATTTAACACCAACGCATTTCCTTTCTGAAACACTACAAAATCTTACCTCTTCAAAGTGAATTTTAATCACTCCTGAAGCATTTGTGTCTTTTTGTCTGAAAGCCTCGGTTAATGAACGAATCATCACACAACACTGAATGAAGTCATCTAGTTTGATTGTTCTTACAGAGCCCCGGTCAAACTTCTGCACTATCATTGAACAAAAGGCAGGGGAACTGAGGACAGCAAAGAATATATCAAACAAGTTTTGAAAATCAGATACTGTTTCTCTATTTGCGATACTTCAAATTAATAAAGTGAATCAGATATTATTGTTATTTAAAGAAACCGGACATATAAATGATAATTGTCAAAGACCAATATTCTCATTCCCATAGACCAATGTTCTCGCTTGGTGTATCCCAACATATGCATCAAATAACAAACCTGTGAAAATATGGACTGAATTGGTCATCAAAGTTGGACAAGAATAATGAAAGAAAAAAACACCATTGTTGTGCTTTCAGATAAATGGCTTCAGGCCTGAAGTCTTTATTGTTTGAGTGAGAAATTACCTCTTTCTCAAAAACTACATTACTTCAGAGGAGCCAATTCTCACAATGTTTTATACCATCAACAGCTCTCCATTGCTTGTTACCAAGTAAGTTTTTAAGCTAATAACTGTTTTCTAAGTAATTACCAACAGTGTTCAATGACTTTAATTGTTAATTGTACTTGATTAAATGACTGTTATGATCCAAACTATCCATCGGATTACATGAATGAAGCTACAATCCCAGTCATATCTCGTAGGGCCCCCCTGCCCCCTTTCAATGTTTATACCAATTGCCAATTCCAATTGCCGATTCCAATTGCCGATTGTGTTCTGAGCTACAGTCAACATTGAGCGGGGGGGCGGGGGGGGGGGGGGGGGGGGGCTGGGGACAAATTTGTTAATGTGAATGGGAAGTGCACATGTGATTGTTGTATATAACGTTATATGAATGGGTGGCCCAGGCATTTTGGCCGGGATTGTAGTTATTATCATATGTAGTTGCCTAATATATTAGCTTATTAAGATAATAACAGTACCCTGTACATGTAACTTACACATTGTAACCAAATGAAGCAAGCGCAAGGTGAAGCTCATTTGCATCAATGTTTCCTGATCTATCTCGATCAAATCTACAAATGAAAAAAACAAAGTAGTAGGATGTAAATTACATGAAAACACAACCATTCTAAAATACAAAGCTTTTATTTGATAATGACTAAAACCAACAAAAAAAGTAGGGCTTTAGTTTTTAGTGCTTGGTGATTTAATTAAGACCCCCATTCTCTTTGGTCAAACTTTGTTCAATTTTTTGACAGTCATATAAGACATATCTTATTAAATGGCACTCATCCAACATTATTTTATTTTCAAGCCATTGGACACTTTCGGTACAGAAAAAAATAAAAGTTCACAGATTTACAAATAATTTACAGGGTTTACAGACGGTAATGGTGAAAGACTTCTCATGAAATATTATTCCATGAAATGCTTTACTTTTTGAGAAAACATTAAAACAATATCAACTCTCGATATCGAGAATTACGGATTTATTTTAAACACATGTCATGACACGGCGAAATGTGCGGAAACAAGGGTTGGTTTTCCCGTTGTTTTCTCTTGACTCCGATGACCGATTGAGCCTAAATTTCCACAGGTTTGTTATTTTATATGTAAGTTGTGATACACGAAGTGTGGGCCTTGGACAATACTGTTTACCGAAAGTGCCCAATGGCTTTAATGTCATAATTACCTTTCAAAGCACTGCTTCCAATCTTGGATGTACTTCCACAAGGCGGCAAACTCTTGGAAATTAATTGTCCCATTTCTGAAAGAGAAACATACAAACTTGTTTTACCTCGGTAACAAACTGTGAAGTTTGATTGGTCGAGAACCAATCATGTGGCGTGCAGCAAAAACACAATACATGTACCACGGCTGCACAGTGCGACGGGTAACATGAGTGATGTTAACTGGTGTGAATTATCAGGCATGATGAGTTTTTTTCATTGATACGTAAATTCCTTCTGCATGACATAACCTTTTTACTAAAAATCTCTCAGTAAAATTGCTTCCCTCTTCCCTACACAATTTGTCCACCTTTCACACACCATAGAGCTAGGCCTACCTGCTAACATGTAGCTAAACCTCATGGGCAGTACTTTAGCTACAAACAGTAACAGCTAGTGTCTCAGTACAGTCAGTACATATTAGATATAAGTCTCCTGACGATGACTAGAGCAAGCTAGTCAAACGTTGAGACCAATTCAAAACTGACTCCACGGCAGTACAGTTAATTACGATCCTATTAGCTAAAATAGTAGTCCAGTCTATTTTCTATACCATCCGGACAGTTCTTTTCAGAACTGAGAAGTCTCCCGAATCTCCGATTATCTACTCCGCGGCAGTAGAATAAGCAAGACAGTTCCCTAAGAACAACTCTACCTGGCAAGTAGATACACAAATGGTGTTACCGCAACCAAATATACATTGATACGTCACCATGCAATGCCTCAAATCCTATATACATATAAGATGTTGAAAGACCAGGCTGCATACTTCACAGAGGTTAGAGGTAACTGCCTTTTTGCCCCTAGAAGTTTCCTACTAAAAAGAAAAATGTCCATCAGAGAGGTGCCCTTAAAGGAAGAGTTGCTTTGTCCTTACAAAAACAAAGTAGAACACTTATGTGTTTGAGATGCAGTGGCACTGCAGGCCCGATACTTCAAGGAGGCAACAAAGGCAATTACCTCCAGGCCGTCTCGTCATTGCCTTGGTGCCCTTTAAATGCACCTGTAGAAATTTACAATTTCCTAATAGCCTAGGGTGTCCTTTACCGAAAAGAAAATGCCTTAGTGCCCTTACCCTTTCGAAAAACAAAGCATACAGGCCTGAACAATGTAATGATGTTAACGGAAACAACTCTCATAAAAAGTAATTTGCTTACTTGTCTTTGTCAAACATTCCGATCATTAATCTGCATGTCTCTTCATTAAAGTGTGACCAGTTGCCATTGACTAGAGCCTGTCTCAATTCAGCCGCAGTAATAGCTCCACTCTTATCTACATCTACAGCCTAAAAGAGAAACAACCCACAACATAGTATTAAATATGATTCATAAATACCCCAGACAGTTTTGCAACTCCTATTGGTGGAGAGCGCGTCACGTGGGGGTGTTTAAACGGTTGATAATGACCAGCTGGAGCTGTTTTGTAACCGGCTGGCTTCCGCATGTCGGGGCGCAAGCTAACGTGCGCCAATATAATCACGCGGAACGCAATTCTTAGCTATTAGTAACAGCGCCTATTCTAAGCGCGCGTGCGTACACACAACCAACGCGCATCAAACAAATTCTTCACAAAGTTTTTGAAATAAATATGTCAAACATTAAAATTTTCAATCGTCGAAGTGTCTATAATTGGGTTTTTAAAAGTTTTTTCACAAAAGGGCATTAATGAATGGGAATAAAAGGGTAGTGACGAGTTCTTAAACAGCCGTTTAAAACCGACAGGGTCGTTGCTGTGTGATAAAGGCCCGAGCCTTTACCATGTCAAGCTAAATACACCTTTGCTGTGTCTCAGATCAATGCACAGAGGAGGGACAATATTTGGATTCATTCTACAAGGGATGAATTTTGGCTCAGGGCCTTGTGACATGAGGCAACTTTTGCAGGCAACTTGGAGGCAACCAACTGCAGTGCATGCTGCGGGGCCACTTTGGTAGCAACTTTTCTAACAATGTCTTACGATAACGAGAATAACATGTAACAACATTCAAATGTGAATGAGTTCTCTTCTTGGAAACTGCCTGGAACTGGTTGCCTGTAAATTGCCTTGTGTGACGTGACCCTCAGAGTGCTGGGAAAAAATTGTGAGTCCTGGGTGGGTCCTCCCAACACCGCCCACTGTGGCTACTAAAACACTGATCCTGACTGAGAATCCAGCTGACCTGAAACCAATGCCAGAGTGTAGGGTCTACACCAGGAGGTTCTGCTCTGTACTGTTGATACCCATGCTGCTGCTGCTGCTGCTGCTTGTGTGGATTATAGGCTTGTTGTGGATGCTGTTGAGGTCACAACAGGGACTCAAACCCACACTCTGCTGAACAGCTTACCTGAAACCAATGCCAGAGAGTAGGGTCTCCACCAGGAGGTACTGCTCCCCCAGGCGGGGCTCCGTACTGTTGATACCCATGCTGCTGCTGCTGCTGTTGCTGCTGGTGTGGATTATAGGCTTGTTGTGGATGCTGCTGTTGAGGTCTGTATTGAGGAGCTCCATATTGCTGTTGTGGTGGTGGAGCGTATTGTTGAGGTTGTCCATATCCCTGTTGGGGTGGTGGGTGCTGCTGCGCTCCATAGCCCTGAAATCAAACAAGTGGTGCATATATAATCAGGCATGATATTTGGTTTTGGGAAGAAAAGTAGGAATATTTTATTGAGTACTCCAAGGACTGACCTACAAACTACATGTACACACAGTGTATGCTCTAAAAGACTATTCAGGCGCCCTGACGCCATCGCTGTTCATCATTGCATCGGTCTGTGCGAGGAGTTTTGCAGGGGAAATTGTATAATTTTCCGCACGTCGTCACCAATTTATCCGCCTTAATTAACTGCATGGGTCCGTCCTCCTTGGGAGTTTCACTTTCAGGGAATCTACCATCGGCGATCCCCAGCCGCATCTATCTAGATTCTAGACCTATTTAATGTCATTATTGGTCGATAAAAAAAAAAAAAAAGTATAACAAATTTTGGAAAGAAGGAGTTCACTCGACTCCTCAGTAACTGGGTCTAAGTCACCCCCAGTAACTGGGTCTAAGCTGCATCCTTACTTCGTAACAAAAAAAAGAAATAATAATAATATTACTATTTTGAATTTGATTGATAACTTGACCGTTATTTTAATTTTTATTATCACTCAGTTCGTGTTTTTACAACATTCTCCAAGTTTTGTAACGAAAGAACTGCTTCAGACATTAATACAAATCCTGTCCAGTTTACCCTTTTATTTTTAAACTATTCAGGTAAATTGTCGAAGGCTGGTAAATTGTCGGAGGCTGGTCATGTCGCCACCGAGCAAGCTTGCCACCAACAAAGTGCCCTCTGCAAAGTCGCCCCCTAACCGGCTCGCCCCGAGTTGTTACAAAGTCGCCCCCTGACAATGTCACCCCCAAACAATGTCGCCCCCTAGCAAAGTCACCCCCTGACAATGTCGCCCCTAGCCAATGTCGCCCCCTAGCAAAGTCGCCCCCAGAAAATAGTTAAGGATTCTTTCGATAATATAATGGCTTAGTTATTGTATCGGAAAGAATATAAAATAAAGCCTACTTATAGTCTGCTTGAGTAAAAACGTCATCAATTAATAATAAACTACATGCACAAAATTTAAATTTGTTGTCAATGATTTTATTAACGTCGACCAGCATTCCAATTGTATGGTGGCCCTGAAGGGACATCGCATACCGCAAACGTGTGCGCATACGTATGCAATGTCGTGAAACAATTCGCAAATATGTGCGCACACGAATGCAATGTCGTGAAACAATTCGCGAATATGTGCGCACACGTATGCAATGTCGTGAAACAATTCGCAAATATGTGCGCACACGTATGCAATGTCGTGAAACAATTGGCGAATATGTGTGCACACGTATGTAATGTCGTGAAACAATTCGCGAATATGTGCGCACACGTCTGCGAATATTATTTGCGATGTCGTGAATTTTATTGCATACCATGTTGCATACCTTTGAATAAAATGTCTTATGATCTGGGGGGTTTCTTTCCAACAGTGAGATAAGCGGTAGTCAATGCAGCAGTAGTCTTTGTTGTGAGGCAAGCGAGGCGTGTGGTCGTCCTTGACCTGGTGCCAAGTTCCTGGGTATACACATGCTTTACAGAGGGAGCCTGCTGTAGCGCCACAGTACTCCCTAGATCGGTAACAAATTATCCACAACTATGACATCATCCTAATGGTATGCAACATGGTATGCAATAAAATTCACGACATTGCAAAACAAATCGCACTCGTGTGCGCACATATTCACGATTTTGTTCACGAAATTGCATACGTGTGCGCACATATTCACGATTTGGTCCACGAGATTGCATACGTGTGCGCACGTATTCGCGATTTGTTTCACGACATTGCATACGTGTGCGCACATATTCGCGAATTGTTTCACGACATTGCATACGAATTGTTTCACGATATTGTATACGTGTGCGCATATATTCGCGATTTGTTTCACGACATTGCATACGTGTGCGCACACGTTTGCGTTATGCGATGTCCCTTCGGGGGGGCCACCATAAAATTGTCTTCATATCATACACAGCTCTCCATTCACAACATGTGGTGAACACTTGAACGACAAAGATCGCGCGGTGTTCCAAGTTTGCGCCCAAGCCACCCCATGCAAGGAATATAAAGTTTGCGCCGTAAAAATGGGGCAACTTGCGCAAATTTGAAAAAGGGCCATCTTCAAAGATTGCGCCCAACATACACAACAATTTCGAAGGGATGTAGAATTGTGTAACTGTACTTGGTTATTAGTGACGAACTGTACTATACAGCTGTACCTGGGAATGCATGTTTACAGCTAAAAACTAAAACGCTCAACTCACTTGATTTGGGTTGTATGGCGTCTGCTGATTTCCCCACATTATGGAATTTGAAGCAAAAAATGACCACTGCAAACAAAACGTCGATCGAGCTCTGTAATGAACTGCTCTCTGTGCAGGGTGTCACGTAACCAGACTAAAATAGCTCATTGGACCCACAGTTTTGCAAACGCTCGTCAACAAGCGACTGCTTGGTGCATTATTCAAGTGGTGAGTTAGACGGTCGTTGACGAAGATTACACCTTATCGCGTATTCCTTCTGTCTGGTGTCTAGGCTTCTTCATTGCTCTGGTAAAGTCAAACTTCTTCAATCGCACACAAGTCACACATGTTCATCACAGTCACACATCAAACGTCACACATAATTCAACAGTTTAGTGCGTGCTGACTGACTGCAGGCTGACCGGCAACAAAGGTGACAATAATTTATGTCTCACTTTCTATTTAAGTATTTTGTCTTTTACAGTCAATCTTTTAAACAATTACAAATATTTAAAAAATAATAAATACAAAATGGAGGAGTCCAACCTGGACTAGTTTTAAATATTAAGTTAGGCTTGGGCTAGGCCCAAGTCGAAGTCTGGGTAAAATTTCGTACATTAAGCCTGGAAAAACAAGCACAAAAACTTGCAAAGCACAGTAATAGTCTAACCGTATTGTTTAGCATGAAACAGGCTACAGTACCAGCTCAAATTACATTATAAGTTTGTAAGAATCACAACATACCATGGAGTGTGCGCGTTACTTTGGTCTTTGCCCACAGTTGCGCATCCATCAAGAGAAAAATGTGGTTCTTATATAGGCATGATAGGGAAAACCTGAAGGAGTATACTGCTGTGCCTCATATAGCTTATAGTTGGTAGAGCACCTTCTTCTTCCTTTAAAATGCTGCTTCAGAAAGTTGGAAGATTACCGCAGTGTGGCTGGATGGGCGCACGCGTGAAACCATGGGACCGTAAGCCAATCACCTGCCGGGATCACCCCTGCCCGGAGTGTCTGGGGTATTGGGTTCCAACCTCAATTAGTGAGGACTTTTCTCTCATCCAATGTCTTGTTTTTTAATTGGAATTCTCATTGAACTTATAATGTAGGTCTGTTGTTGATGATGGAGGAGTCTCCCAGTGTTCAGTCACAATGTGGGAACTTGGAAGCCTTAGCATTACTGGGAGATGTTCTAAGTGTTCTTACAGAGCCTTCCAACAAAGTTATTGATGACACATGTATAGAGAAACTTCTATCATGGTTGGCCAAAGTTGCTTCCAAGTCAGGTCAGTCTTCCTTTCTAACCCATGTTACCATTCCATATAATGCTCAGACTCCGAAATGACAAACAAAGAAGCTTTGTTGTTTGTATTCAAGAAAAAAGTTTGTTAACAGTTTAGTTGACTGTGACCAAGTTGACTGCTATACCAACGCTAAACCCAGAGCACTGATTGGTTAAAAGTTTGACCAGGTTTATTGCACAATGCCAAATACCCATACACTCGAACTCCGAAATGACAAACAAGAAGCTTTGTTGTGTATATTCAAATAAAATTGTGTTAAAGTTTAGTTGACTGTAAACCAAGTTGACTGTACTACCATTGTTAAACCCAGAGCACTGATTGGTTAAAAGTTTGACCTGCTTTATTGAACAGTGTGGTTGCAACAACATCCCAAAATGCCCTGTTGTGCATCTCTTTACTTTTTTTTTTACACTTTTTTTTTTTATGCAAGCCGCCAGACACATAAGGCCTGGGCGAAGGCCACTTCAAGGTGTGGGCTACAATTATTTTTTTCCAGAGGCCGTTGCCACCTACTCCTAGGGCTGAAACAGGGTTACCCCTTTTACAGTTTAACGGATGTTGGCTTGGGTATCATCAGTCCGAAGCCTGGCTGGTAAAGCAGAAAGCACTACCTCCCCAATTTTACGTAGCAAGTGTCACGACCGGGATTCAAACCCACACTCTGCTAATCAAACACCAGAGCTTGAATCCGGTGCTCTTAACCGCTAGGCCATGACACGCCACTGGTCTTAAAGGATGAGGGTAATGCAAAGACGGTCAGTGAGTGGGAAAAGCATGAGCAAGGCATTTTATCATTTAGGATGAAAAAATTAATTATTGGTTATTATGATGTATTTTCCCAACACTTGTTTTATAGGAAATGATCTAATCATGATGAGGGAAAACTTTCCATCACAGCAGCTTTCATTAGAACTGACAGGAAGTCATTTAAAAAGATGTGTATAGCTCCCTACCGTGCTCTTGACGAGTGACTTTCAAAAAGTACAATTATTTTTGCAGAACTTATCTTTGATACTCACAATTTCAAACTATTGCCTTTGCATTTCAGTAACGTTGAAGAAACTCTTCAATGAGAGGACAGATGTCATTGGATTCCTACAGAAGATATCCACACACACAGATCCATCTACTGGTAACCAATTATGTGATGCTCCGGGATTGACCTTTGCCCTGAGACTGGCAGGCATTTTGCTGAATTCCTTACATTTCCAACTTGGGACTAAATCAGGAACATCAAGTGACGAGGCTGGTGTCGAGGGTTGTGATGTTAAGATGGAAGGCAATACATGGAAACATTATGTTGATGTAATCAGTGATTTAACAGAGCAGCTCCTCGTTGGGGCACAGCAACTATCATATTGGGAACAAGGCTCAGTGAGAATGGCTTACTTTGTTGCAGCAAAAGCATTGATTCACCATAGATGCCCATCAAATGTTTGCCAAGAAGCAGGTGAGAATAGAATAACTTCATAGTAGACCAATGGGAGACTTTTGGACGATCCCTTTACACAGTTCTCGACGGTAGTGCGCATGCTCAGACCTCCATGTGCAATACTGAGAGCCGCAAAAAGGGATCTTTATGTCTGCTGCCGCCAGTGTTTCAAAAGTCTACCATCGGCTCACATGTAAACCAAATTTGTAAAGTAAAACATCGTTTTTTTTTACAATAGTCATGTTGTGATAATTGTCATGCAAATCCAGCCCAGAAACAGACCCTGGTAGTCAAAGGCGTCACAGACATTTATCCTTCTTCACCTTATAATCAGCTTTCAAGACTTTACTTGTCAAGTGATGGAACATTTTGATACTTTAAGTTTCTGCAAGACTGAAAAATTAAAGCAAATTCCATACTTTTTACAACAAACATATGTATTCATTTTGTTTCAGATATTCTAAGCACTGCCTTTACAGCCTTGGAAGACAACTCTATGTTTGTTGTTACCGCATCTCAGCAATTCCTCGCTGCTTTAATAGCAACCTCGCACACTTGTGTGAAAAGAGAATCCACTGGGGACACTTTAACCTCGTCAGTCTTAATTCCTCCTAGCTTTTCAAGAGAGGATGCCTTCACAAACACATCCTTGAAAGGAACCAATAAACTATGCACTGAAGAAACCTCAGTAACTAAGAACAGTGCACCGCTCGTTTCTGACTGCCAAGTGAAACGACCTTTATGTACTTCGGATTCATTCTCCGTAAAAAGAAGCAAAGGAAACCACCAAGAAGAAGCATCCATTGAGAGGAGAGAATGTGATTGCAAAATCTACATGAAAACACTTCTACAAAAACTGACAGAAATGCTGCAAATGGTGAAATCAATGGTACTGAATGCAGTTGATCGTCGCAGACATAGCAAACTGTGGAGTTTGTGTGTTGGAGTAGTCAGATCACTGATTGAAGCTTTCCCTGAGAAGGGGCAATGGATCTTGTCTGACATGTCTATTGTGTCTGAAATATCAGAACTATTGAACTCCCAATGTCACATTCAGCCTAACATGTGCCACTCTGTTGTTGACTTTGTATCTACGGCTGTGTATACCGTTATTCGGAATACGTAAGTTAGTTCAAAGGCACTGGACACTATTTGTTATTACTCAAAATAATTGTTAGCATAAAAACTTATTGGTAACCAGCAATGGAGAACTGTTGATAGTATAAAACATCGTCAGAGGGAGCCGTTTCTCACAATGTTTTATACTATCAACAGCTCGACCATTGCTCGTTACGAAGATAGTTTTTATGCTAACAATTATTTTGAGTATAATACCAATAGTGTCCAATACCTTTAAAATCAAACAATAGTTATTTAAACCACTTCCCTAAAAACTATAATCAAAATTGTTTGACCTGTGCTTTATTATCGCGGGTTCCCTGCGATCTGAAACAAACATGGCTCAATAATTCTAATAGTCTTCAAATGTATTTTTCTAAATTTATGTAACTACCAGTGACACTGACATGGACAACTCTTCATTAAGAATCATGATTAATTTCCCATGGCAACTACTGAATATTCATGAGTTCAACGCGGCAATACAGCTGGCATCAGTGTTGCATCGTGCCTTACTACATCCCAAGGTGAATGGGTAAGTCCTATAATAATAATAATAACAGTGGCTTCTTACATATCGTGCCTGTCACTCAGTGACGCTCAAGGCGCTTTAACGTACAGTATTTTCCTGCGAGGGACTACGTTTGAATTATGAGACCTACCCCTTTTACATAGCACCATGTAATGGTTTACAAGGTGCTGTGGCGCAATACCCTGCCGATCAAACCAGGAACACCGGGGCGGACTCCTTCTCTTTTTGATAAGTGAACCAGGTCCTTTTTACGTCCCATCCAAAGGATGAAACATCATATTAACTTAAAAACTGACTTGTACCGAGCATTGGAGACCTGTTGATAATATAAACCATTGTGGGAAACGACTCCCTCTGAAGTAACCTAGTTTTTGAGAAAGAGGTAATTTCTCACTAAAATAATAAAAGACCTCAAGCTAGAAGTCTTTTATTCTTATCTGAAAGCACACAAATTCGTCCAACAAGGGTGGGGTTTTTTTTCATCATTTTCTCGCAACTTCGATGACCAATTTAGCCCAGATTTTCACAGGCTTGTTATTTTATGGTTATGATGGGGTACACCAAGTGAGAAGACTGGTCTTTGACAATTACCAAACGTGTACCCTCCCTTTAAACAGAGTGTCTCTATTGTTGGTTACAGGAATGTTAGGTTTGAGAGACTGCGAGATGAAACATGTACATCTCTGATGGACCTTGTGATGTTACCTCTTCACTGTGTACTCGATAATAGCGTACCCTCAGACTGCAAGCTCAGCGCTGGTAGAGACGCCTTGCTCAAGAGAATGTTCTCAAGTAAATGTCAATGTGTGACGATATTGACTCATTCATTATGTGCTTTGGACAACATGCTGGTACAGGTGAGTGTTTATGAGGCATCACTGTCACTGCCATTGGTTTTTTTCCTTTTTCTTTTTTTTTCTCTGAACATGATTGCAATTTGAAAAGGTGGAAAACTTAACCCAAACATTTAATCATACACAGGAATGGATGAATACACTAATTAGGCTTCAAATGTATGGAACAATTCCGTTTGTGATAAACACTGTCTACCCAGTAGATAACAAATCACAGACATACTACTTGGGTAGGGTTGGAACCCAAGACCACCAGCTTTCAGGAACAGATTCTTCTGCAGGACACAAAGAAAGCAGCACAGTACTTATATCACACATGCATGTAGGGTACAGAACAAAACAAAATCATGAGCCCGGTTCGTACTTCACAGTTGTGCAACAAATAGTTTTACAAAAGTTGACTTGTGCTCAACTACTGCGAACATTCGCTGCAAAAACGGCCCGGTGACGTCAACATTTATACTGCATTCGAATTCACAGGAAGTATGAAACAGGTTTTACATGTATGTATCCTTGATGGAATTATTTCATCTATTGAATTAAAATTTGTAAATATTTTATTTTATTCAGTGTCAGGGTAAAGTTATGAGTAAACCAAGCAGCTTTATTGATGATGGGATCTCCATTCTGAGCGTGACCCTAGGTCAAGAATCACAGCAGGTTACCATCGACTCACTCAAAGGTCATCTACGTGGATCTCTAAAGGTCACTAAGGTCATCTTAGCTGTCCTGATGAATACAGTAGATTCTGAAAATAGAAGTAAGCTATTTCATAATGTCTGAGGTCATGGGTTCGAATCCAACCCAAGTAATACATATATGCCTGTGATTTTTTTCACAGAACTCGGGGGAGTATACAGTGCTAAATGAACATTCTGTCTTGAAAATCGTTTTATCACCCCCTATTTTTTTTCTATTTTTTTTAACATTTTATAGTGCAACCATGGAGCTATCCATGGTGCAACTACCTTGGACAAGGCTATTAATGTGAAAATAACATTTGGGAGGGGGTGCCAGTGTGCTCATGCAATGTAGATGTAGGTCATAGTTCATATAGACTTTTTCATCGATCAGCAAATTTTATATGTTTATAAGTTTGTCTTAAATAAAACTTGTTTTTAAAATGCAGGTGAGTTGAAGTTGACTGAAGTTTCGTTGATGAGGTTGATTCTTGAGTTGACGACCATCTTGAATAATCCAGACTCTGACTGTACTGTAAGTGGCAACATTTTAAACCTAACTTCCTCACCAGGGGCCGATTTCACAAAGCAATAAAATTTATCACAATACAAATTGTCAGTATTACCATATACATCACACTTTACTTCAACATCACAATCAACTACAATTGATTTGCTGTTAAGATTACGGGTCTTTGTGAAATCGGGTACAGGGTCCAGCTTTCTATTGAAAATGAACTTTCTATTGAAAAAATCAACCCACCATCTCATATCACCCCCAAGGACCATTTATAGTTGGCAAATTATTTTGCTGAAATGTTCAATATAAACCACTTGCTTAATTTTACTGGTGTACTTTTTCTTCAACTTTTTCTTTGTAACTTCCCAATGTTACTGTCATGTGCCCTTAAACAGGCTGCAGTCGATTTCACAAAACACTATAAATTATCCTATCACTTAGGATGGGTTCAATGCGTCCCACAGAACTTTACTTGTCCTAATTCCTAAGATTAAACCTTAGTTAAGCTTTGGTTAAATGGACAGCTGGTCCTGGAGAGAGCCCGTATAAATTAAATAAATTTTTATTAAGTAGGATTTGAAACTTTGCATGGTGGACAGAACCACCCCAATTCATTAGAGATAGTCATTACATGGTGTTACCGCAAACCTATTTATAAATTATTATTATTTTTACTTGTAGTTTTTTCAGTTCAACCCATTGAGATTAAACTTGTTTCCTTGCCATGTTACAGGTTATCTGCAAGTGCCTAGACAGTCTTGCTTCCTTGCTTTCAATCCACGCATTGATATTGAAAGATAAGATAGATTGTATGACGCTGATTGGTGATTTGATGATCAAGAAATCCTGGGATCCACAATGGGAAGTCCGAGATTCAGTCATTGGCTTCCTCAAAACAGTGTTGAAGACTCATGCAGGTAACAACTAACTGACTATGTAATGTATTACCCTCATGACATCTCTAGAGCTGCATGCCCTTACCGTTGACACTACCCTAGTCCAAACTCTAGAGTTGCATGCCCTTACCTTTTCAGTTTAATTCAATATGACAATTATTCCATACTCTTTTTGGAAAATAATTCAATATGAGAGTTCATCAGTACATAGAAAGTAACAAAATCAAAAGGGCATATCAGTATACAAAATTAATACGTTATTAAAGCAAATAATAGATAAATAACTTGGAATGAACTATGTACAAGAGAAGAGCGAAATCATGAGGCTAATAGAGTAAAGTCAAGACTTGCAGGAAACAGTCTATTACAGACAAACAAACAAACAGCGAATCGTAAAACAAGGATAAGACATACAAGACGAACAATGTCACTACAAAATGCTGTCAACAAAATACAAAGTATTAAAGTACCAGGCTAACTGAAGACTTTAACACTACCGTAGTCCAAACACTAGAGTTGCATGCCCTCACCCTTTCCACTGTCCTCGTTAAGTCCATACTCGTCTCTCCTGGCACACTCGATGGTCTAGTGGATTAGGCAATTACTCTAGAATGTTGGGTTCAGGGCCCAATTTCATAGAGCTGCTTAAGCACAAAATTTTGCTTAAGCAAAAAAATCCTTGCTTAGTAAAATCAGATTATCGGCCAAGACTCCACTCAATTGTTATGCTAAGTGAACAACAGCTAATTACCAGTCACAATAAATGTACGTGGCATAACATTTTGGCCAGTAACATGTGTAAAATAAGCGAGCTGTTTTCGAGCTTAAGCACACATTTTGCTTAATCAGCTCTATGAAATTGGCCCCAGGGGTTTGAATCCCACCCGAGTAGAGCCTGTGGAATTCTGCAAGATTTATGATTCATAATTCAAATGCTATTCAGGTCCCTTACGCCAATGTTGTGTGATTAGTATTGCTTTTGATTTTTGGGGGTTGCTTTTAGCACAGATTAGTTCAAGGTATTTCTGCAGGACTTAGTAAGCATTTGATGTGTTTATCACACAATGGTGCAAGGGTAAAACAAACTAATGAATGGGTGTCTAATGAATCTGTATCTGTTTACATCTCATTCCATGAAACAAACAATGTTTTTCTGTTGTTCTTACTATGCATTTATACAACTATTTAAAGTTGTACAAATTCATTTCAAATAAATTTCCCATCAAATTTTAACTATAAAGTAACAAACCGTATTTATTTCTTATATTATTTGTCTAGATTCGCTGTCGGCCTGGTTCAAGTTGCATCATTTACATCTACGTATGTATGAGTGTATTAACGATGGAGACAGTTTTGTCCGAGCCTCAGCATTGGCAGCCATGGTAGATGTATCCAAGAAGAAAGAGTTGTGGCAAGATTTACTCACACAGACTGGAAAGACAGAGGTTTGCTGAAATGCTTTGAATTGCTTCATTTTAGTATGATATATGCAATTATTTAACATTTTATTTTTTAAATAAGACAGTAGTTAAAGTTAAATGGACACTTTCTTTAATGTTATTAAGGTGAAGAACACATAACCGTATCTCATTGTATCATGTATAGCTTGGCAACTCATTTCTGTTTGAGCCATCCAAGCTTAGGAGATGAGTTGGCTCCTGGGAGCGTGAGACATTGGGCAAGCTGGACAGGGCACACTGCACTGAGTCCCAGGCCTGCTGCTGTACCCCCTCATCAAGAAAGGGCACTGATGGGTGCTGGCTCAGGGTCAGAGGGGACTCCTTCTCTTGGCTCATCGTGTCTTAGCTCATCTTGTCTTGGCTCACTGTGTTATTATGTGAAAGTATTATTATGTAAAACTTAGGCATATATGAAAATAATTTTGCTTTGTTTGTGTTTTAACAGTTTGCACTAATTGAAGGCTTGGTAACTATCCTACTTGAAGATAGCCAGGGATTCGCTCGGCGTGCCACTATCTGTACCTTGACTGCGTGGCTGGAGGTGTTTCCCTGGCTTCAAACTGGTCTCAATCTGGACATCAAGTCTAGTTGTGATGCTAATGGTCTAGAACACGCATCAGGAGCAGCATCACGGATTCGTCAAGGTGTTTCGTCAGCCATGTTGGATCTGGACTGGGAAGTCAAACTCGGAGCTCTACATTTCTGGGAAACTTTTATCAATCTGTACATTTCTAGATCCTTAGATGCACGTCAGAACAAAATAGATGATGAGAAAGGTGATGTGATCGGTGAATCCTGTACGCCACTTATCAAGTTAAGACAGTTACTGAAGCAAGAAGAGCTGATAAGTAAACTCAGTAAGGTATTAGAGGATGAGGATAGAACTGTGGCATTAAAAGCATGTCAGATGCTACTCAGTCTTCGAGACCTTATTCAGTCGCATCCATCGATACAAAATAACACTTCGTCTGAGGAGTCTTGTTTGGAAGAGTTTAGAAGAGATAGTTTGAAGGAACTTAAGAAGTTGTCCCTGGATGAACTACTTGAAGTAAAGATGAAGGTGGTGGATGGATATGAAGAGCATCCTGTGTCGTTACTTGAAGACATTCTTGCTGTTACACAACAAAAAGATGCTAATATATTGTTGGACTGTTACTAGATGGTGATCGTCTCTCCTCATTTAAGGCACTGGACAACTTCGGTAATTGTCAAAGACCAATATCCTCACTTAGTGTATCCCAACATATGCATCTGTGAAAATTTTGACTCAATTGGTCGTTTAAGTTGCAAGAGGATAGTGAAAGAAAAAACATCCTTGTCTCATAAAAGGCTTCAGGTCTGAAATCTTTTATATTTGGTCGAGAAATGACCTCTTTTTCAAAAACTATGTTACCTCAGAGGAAGTAAGCCAGGCTTTACACCATGTACAATCTTCATTTTTTTTCACAAAACGGAAGACTTTTTAAAAATCAAGAATAACACAAGGGGTTCTGGTATGCGATACGTCAAACTCAACAATCTGTATTTCATTACTTATACATGTAAGGCATTGGATGAGTTTATCATTACCTAGCTATTTTATTAGATGTAGCATGGAAGTAATCTGGCGAGGTATATCGGAAATAAACCGCATCTCTGGAAACTATGTATATTCTTGTGTGGTCTCCTAATATTTCATTCAATAGTTCTTACTTGCATTTAACACATTGAGTGTCGGCCATATTTATGTGCAATTTGACTTTGATTTTGCATACTTTGGCAAAACATTTCCATATACTGAACCCCCCCCCCCCCATATACTGAAATTTGCACAACTACTTATCTCCAATTCAAAAGTTGTTTTGCACATTTTCAGAAGGTAGAAACAAGATGAAAGGTAGTAGCTTCATCCAGGTAGCGACGTGTGCTATTTTCCTGATAGCCATGAGAGCTGCTTTGCAAACATTATCAACATGTCTACTCATAAATGCACAAAGAAGAATCCCTATTTACACCAAGATTACGGGCAAATTCAGATGGTTCAATGACAGACTGGGCAATACATGTATGTACTGTTGGCGGAGAAATCTTCTTTGTGAAACGAGATCTTTAAAAATCTCTGTTTTAGAGTCATTCAGAGCGAGTTTGTTGGACAAAGCCCAATATTTGACTTCTTAATTCACCGGAGTGTGGGTTCGAATCCCGGTCGTGACACTTGTGTCCTTGAGCAAGATACCTCACTATAATTGCTTCTCTTCACATAGGGGTATAAATGGGTACCTGCGAGGGTAGAGGTTGATATTGTGAATGAAAAGCTTTCGGAGCGCCACGGCAGCTCGGGGCTGTATACTCCCTAATGGGAGCTGAGAAAGATTAAAGGGATGTTTATTGGCCCAATGACCAGGGGACTAATGTAAAGCGCATTGATACGGTTTATTGTGAAATGCGCTATATAAGAACTTGTTGTAATGTTGTTATTGAATGCATAGTTCAACTTTAGTACACACTTCTCGTCGAGTAGCTAATGACCATGGATCTCCTTGCTCTTCAAATCAAACATACAACAAACATTCAAACTAGTGAATATGATTTCAAATAATTTATTGTCATCAATTGTCTAATTCATTGGTAACAAATTCCAGTAACCTGGAAAAGCATTGCAGTCAAACTTATGGACACATTTTGGTAGTAATTACTGCTCCCTATTAACACTGCAATCTTTGTATTTTTTTAATTGATACCGAAATAACCCATGCAAATTGCTTATTAAGTTGAAGTGTGGTATACCAGGCTGCCTTGGGTACCATTCTACATGTTGGTAAAAGTAGTTAAGACCTTTCCAGTGTTGATAAACAAAGTGCGCCAGTTGGCAAGACTGGCCTAATGTTAGCAAAACAATCAATCGTGTTTTTAAAAAAATTCAACATTTTCTGTAAAGATTCATGAGCTGAAATTTCTCGTTGATTTGTTTCCAACAATATTTGTGTAACATTTCTACAACCTCTGGTTATCTGTTTTTGATTTGCATGTGTGGCTTCCAAAGTTGTCCAACCTCGATTGGCAAAAACTCGGACTTTGACGCTGCAATATGGTCTATAAGTGGTACCCAAGGCAGAACACTAGCGTACTATTAATTAATTTGTAGTATGGTACCAAAGGTAGAACAATTACCATACTACTTATTATTGTAGTATGGTAATCAACCACATAGTATTTTTAAAAACACTTCAGCACATTCTCATATGAATTTGATACTTTACATTGTGACCAATGTTCTTTTTTCATGTACAAATCTTCATTATGTATCACACAACGGCAGACTTTTAAAAAAAAAAGTCAAAATTAACACAAGGTTCCAAAATGATTAATGGTTTTGGAAGATCTTTGGAAATAATGTTAAAGTGGATTTAGCCTACCACATTATTCGGGACTGATACTTTACGTACATGTAGGTAACAAAGGCGATTGCTTCCATGCTCCCAGTTCATTGCCTTAATGCCCTTAAAATGCTTTAGTAGCAATAAAAAATTCCCCATAGGATACTCTTTGCCAAGGCCCTTGCCCTCTCAAAAACGAAGCTTACAGGCCTGGGGTGGATTTCACAACGAGTTGGGACTAGTCTTATCTCGAGTTAGGACGAGTTACTCATACTAACTTTACAGGACTGTACATACGTTTTTTATATCTCCTAGGACTAGTCCTAACCTAACTCTTTGTGAAATCGACCCCTGGACTTGTTAGTGTCAAGACAATCATGGGGCACTCTTTAATTGATATAAATCAATGGTTATGGATTGGAATACTCATCGATACATGAACCACACTTATTAGTGATATCAAATATCACACACAATATCTAACTATTTCCAAATGGCATTAAATTGTTTTTAGATTATTTCAATACATTTACATTTTGTACATTCAGTGTTTCAATACTACACCATACTGTTCAGTTTAATTCCAGACATAGATAATTGAAACTAAGATAAAGTTAGAATGGATGTAAATGTTGAGTTTGGGAAGTTCAATCAAGTCAAATCAAACTTAGAAGTAGCAGTATGACTACAATTACACAGGCAGGATATTTGGTTCTGCGATATAAAGCAGGAAAAATCGATTGAATTCAAGGGCTGACCTACATGCTCACATGGGGTCGACTCAAACATACTTTTCAGACTATCTAATCACAATTCTTCTGATACTTCTAAGGGCAAAACAATCGAAGATCAGACAAAAGTTGGTAGAGTGTCAGTGCTGCAAATAAAGAACATTAAACAGACAAAAGTAACTATTTAATGACGGAGAAACAAATCATGAGATATAAACTGTACTGTACATGTACAGGTGAATGAACTAGAGAGTACAAGTGTTGATTTTATTTTGGAAGGTTTATCAAACATGTTCAAGCAAACTATAAAATAATACTTTAATCATTTCAGTAAATGCAAATTTCAACTGAATATGAGTATCGAACAGAAAAAGTACACATTACATTCCTAAGAATGATACAAATATCTGCATAAGAAATACTGTGCTTTCAGTTTAGGGTGTCAATTGAGTTCCATTTTCTCTAATTAAAATTTTTTTTCATTTACTTAAAAGTAAAAATTCTAAAACATGCGTGATCAAGATGAATCTCTTTGCGTTTTTTTCTTTTATATGTGATCATTCTGTCCAGTAGAAAACTTGTTTTAATTGCCAATTTGACTTTGCATTTGTACAAGTTGTGATACAGATGTCATTGGTAGTGACTTATAGTGACTTGTTATAACTTTTTTTTTCAAATTTCTAGGGCCCAATTTTATAGCGCTGCTTAAAGCCATTATACACTTTTGGAACAGAAAAAAAAAAAAGGTTCACAGATTTACAAATAACTTACAGGTTCTACAGAAGGTAATGGTGAAAGACTTCTCTTGAAATATTATTCCATGAAATGCTTTACTTTTTGAGAAAACACTTACACAATAATCAATTCTCGATAGCGAGAATTTTGGATTTATTTTGAACACATGTCATGACATGGCGAAACGTGTGGAAACAAGGGTGGGTTTTTTCGTTATTTTCTCCCGACTCCGATGACCGATTGAGCCTAAATTTTCACAGGTTTGTTATTTTATATAGAAGTTGTGATACACGAAGTGTGGGCCTTTGGACAATACTGTTTACCGAAAGTGTCCAATGGCTTTAACGGCCGATTTTATGCTTACTGTGCGATTTCCATTTCATAGAGCTGCTAACCATAAGCACACGACAAGGTATGCTAACCTTCCGGTGCTTACTGCACGAAAATGAATGACGTAATAATACAAATCCATGGTGAACACCAAGACGCCCGCCTAATGTTCTTGCTAACCTTTGAAATACGTTGACACCATAGCAAATTTTTCTGCTACAGTAAAAGATGGAAGTTTGCATCGAGGTTAAAGAATATTAACTTTGGTGTTACCCGTATAAACCGATGTATGTAAACACTGTATACTCAGTACTTTACCGAGCTCTGTGGAAAAGAAAAACCACAAGCATATTACTCGGGTGGGATTCGGACCCACGACCTTTGCAATTCTTGAAAAAGAACAGTAAATACAAAAACATTTTCACCATTAAGCAGCGCTATGAAATTGGGCCTTGATGCGTAACAGTGATTCCAAAGGTTTACTCGGATGCAATCTTCATTTTCATCCTGTTGAGGGCGCTTCCTGCTTGGAACCATTCAATCTGTCCTTCATTCATACTGTGATTCAATGGAAACTCCTCATGGCTACCATCGCTATGTGTCAGACGACATGTTACTTGCTGTAATTAAATGAACATGCACTGGATTAGAATAAACTATAAATAATAGTAAACTTGCAGTTACAACCATGAAATAATTCTCTTTATGAGTGTTGGCTTCGAAAAGAGCCAATTATAACAATATAATGGATTATAATAACAACAATACAGGCATTTATAAAGCGAATTTCCCAATGGTGTCATACGCGCAAGAATTGCTTGATCTATATCGCTTCAGCCAATGGGAAAGACAAAAGTAAAAGCACCAAAACATTACTCAACTGGTATGTACACATGTAAACCATAAAAATAACTTGGGCAACACTTTCTACGGTCTAATTAATATAAACCATGTTAGATGCACTGAACAATTAGTTGAAAAACAGGTCCCCCTATACTCTATCTGTTCAGGAATTCACTCAATACTCACATGCATACTCTATCACACATTAAATTCATTATGACATTTATTCCATACTCTTGTTGGAAAATAATTCAATGTGAGAATATCAGTTCACAGAAAGGTAACAAAATCAAAAGTGCATAAAATATAAGTACATAGTATACAGAATTATTATAGCGTTATAGCAAATACTAAAATAATAAATAAATATCTAGGAATTAACTATGTACAAGAGAGGAGCGAGAGCATGAGGCTGTTGGAGTAAGCCGAGGCTTGTAGACAACAGCCTTTATACAGACAAACAAACGAAGGAATCGCGAAACAAGGACAAGACAGCCAATATGAACAATGTCATGACAAAACACTGACAACAAAACACAAAAAATTAAAGTACTGGGATAGCGGGAGACAACAACAGTAAATAGATAAGTAGTACGCAAACCATATTGAAATGATTGATTGAGTTATCATTACTTCTTTTATTGAACATTTCCTTACCGAACCAGGCGCAAGTTGCTTCAACCCCAACAGAGCTACTCTGTCGTCAGGTCGAATCTTATCATAATCAGCAGTATCGGCAAAGGTCAAAGGTAACATTCCCTGCTTCTTAAGGTTTGTCTCTGCAAAGAGCAAATTAGAAAAGGTGGAAGAAGAAAGAGTTTGTTTAGGAACAATGAGATTGATTATAAAGATTTCTAGACAACAAAACTTAGTTTCTTGCTATCTGCAATTAAAGGGATGCTGCAGTGAATTTAAATAAAACAGTTAATTTTGCTGTCATTTATTTCTGATATATGTATTGAACCTCCATAAAATGTGTTTTGTTTTTCCTGGACATATCTCACTTGCGTCATGCACCCCTTTTGTGGATTGTTACCGCCCCCCTACCATCGACATCACGTCGGGAATCCAAACATATCGTCGCCAAACAGTCTGGTCCCTAACTACACGCGCCTATGTACCAGGCCACACAGTGCACACGTCTCTATATGCACACAGCCAGAGGGCCCGACGGCTCAGGTTCCCCACATGACGTCACGTTTATGCCCCTGTTAGGGGTGGAGTGGGTTCCCCTAATCTCTTGAAAACCCTTTTTAAAATACTTGCACATCTAATAAAAAATAATAAAAAATATTTCAGGTTTAAAAAGTCATGTTTAATCGTTTAAATTATTTTAAAAAACACTGCAGCCACCCTTTAACATATTTCATGGGAAGGGTCTATTAAGTATGGAGGCATCATCTAGAAGCTGAGGCTTGTGGTAAGATACCTGATGGACAGACAAACGTAACATAAACAGGAACAAGACGTAAGGACAGACAAATTGAACAAAGACAGAAATGATGAAGACCATGCCTTACCATGGATGCGAGCAAAACTCTTGACTATGATTGCTTTACCACCAAGATGCCTGGGCTCCAAAGCGGCATGCTCCCTACTACTTCCCTCTCCATAGTTCTCATCTCCTACAACTACCCAGCCAGTATTTTGGGCCTGAAATATAAATACAAGTCAGTTACAGCACAGTTTCAAACCATAGTTCTCATCTCCTACAACTACCCAGCCAGTATTTTGGGCCTGAAATATAAATACCAGTCAGTTACAGCACAGTTTCAAACCATAGTTCTCATCTACTACTACATTTTTTGTACCCAGCCAGTATTTTTGGCCTGAAATATAAACACAAGTCAGTTACAGCACAGTTTCAAGACATAGTTCTCATCTCCTACAACTACCCAGCCAGTATTTTGGGCCTGAAATATAAATACCAGTCAGTTACAGCACAGTTTCAAGACATAGTTCTCATCTCCTACAACTACCCAGCCAGTATTTTGGGCCTGAAATATAAATACCAGTCAGTTACAGCACAGTTTCAAACCATAGTTCTCATCTCCTACAACTACCCAGCCAGTATTTTGGGCCTGAAATATAAATACAAGTCAGTTACAGCACAGTTTCAAGACATAGTTCTCATCTCCTACAACTACCCAGCCAGTATTTTGGGCCTGAAATATAAATACAAGTCAGTTACAGCACAGTTTCAAACCATAGTTCTCATCTCCTACAACTACCCAGCCAGTATTTTGGGCCTGAAATATAATAATATTTATATCGTGCAGTAAAAAAAAAATTCTAGATACCAGTGCTTTATATGATTTATCATTATTATATAGCGCTGAATCCATTGCAAAAATGCTCCCAAGCCCTTTACAATAAACATACAAAAACCTATACCATTTAACCACGAAAAGTAAAATCATGAAAAGGTCAAAAAAAATACACATATAAAGCAATAAAGGATACAGATATATAAGCAATCAATCACAACAGTAAACAACAATAAAAATCCTGGAAAAGTTACCATAAGATTCACTAAAGAAAAATACTTAAAATTAAATCAGTATAAAATGATGAAGGATACAGTGCACAAAATAGAAAGCGTAAAATAAAAACCGTTGTACCAATCAATAAAAACCACAAAAGTGCAATAGAAAAGCAAATTTAAATACAAGTCAGTAAGAGGTTTTTAATAGACCGTGTAAGTTGTTGTGTAGCAGTGTAAGGGAATTACCTTGTAATGTCTAGCAGTGTCGGGCACTGAGCCAGTCTCTCCGTTCAGTCTGTTGACCACTTTGTTAATCTCACCATTCTCAATATTTGTGGCACTGTGTTTTAAAGAAACATAACATCAAATAACTCATTGTTGGGATCAAGCAATTCCATACATTAAGGTAAGATAAATGCACTCAATAATCAATGACGATTTTACTAGTTGTTTAAATTCACAAAAATACAGCATTTTATGTCCAATATTCATCCGTTTGATGTGGCGTTTCACGGCCTAGCGGTGAAGAGCACCTGATTAACACTCTGGTGTTTCAGATCAGCCGAGTGTGGGTACGAGTCCCAGTCGAGACATGTGTCCTTATGTGTCCATGATGCATCGTCCTTCGGATGGAACGTAAAACCGTTGGTCTTGTTTGTTGTGTAACGCACATAAAAGAACCCAGTGCACTTATCAAAAAGAGAAGGGGGTTTGCCCTGGTGTTCCTGGTTTGATTGACAGCATATTGCACCACAGCATCTTGTAAACCAATGGTGCTAAGGATTTGGTCTCATACTTCAAACATAGTCCCACATACCTTGCAGGAATTACTGTGTGTTACAGCGCCAGGAGTGTCACTGAGTGACCGATATGCGCGCTACATAAGAAGCCACTATTATTTTTTATTATGATTCCAATGTCTTACCCGATAAGGAGATTATTGGAGATATTGTCCAGGTGACCTCTGTATTTGAGCCAAGGTCCTGCAGCACTGATGTGATCTGTAGTACACTTGCCTTGCACCTACAGCACAACACATTGCATGGTCACAATCTTATCAAATGCAAAAAATAGTTAATGACCAGGGCCCAATTTCATAGCGCTGCAGAAAACAGGTTAGCAGAAAAATTGGGCGGCCATATTGCGTGTTTACTGTGGATTTGCATTGTGACGCCATTTATTTTCGTGCGGTAAGCACCGGAAGGTTAGCATGCCTTTTCGTGTGCTTACAGTTCGCAGCGCTATGAAATAGAAATGGCACAGTAAGCACAAAATCGACCGCTAAGCAGCGCTATGAAATTGACCCCCTGACGTTTCGACCCTAGCAGAGTCTTTTTCGAACGTCAGGCCATTAACTAATTTTTGCATTTATACCACAGGTCCTTCTGGTCGGTAAGCATTTTGTAACAGCTGATTCTATTTCCTCAATGACAATCTTATCCGATATTAGATTGAGCAACTTAGCATACAATAGGCCTAAACGATAATTTGCTAAATTAAAAGATACTAAAAAGGCTAAAGATGGTAGAGAGTTTCCACTGACACCAATGATGAGCTTCAAGCACAAATAATTGAGGATCAAGGGGACTTCTTGTTATTTAACATAAGAGTGAGTTCTTAATTGGTCAAGGATCTACTTTGGTGTTTTATACAGAAAGATAAATAAGTGTGAATCTCGTTTAAAATGCTACAAAGCCACTGGCAGGCACCATATTTTGTCCTTAGAAAACAGTAGAATTTTTTTTAATGAGAACAAGAGCTTGCCTACATGTAATTAAGATATAGGCTTTAACAGATTTTTCAGGCTATTTGATCACAGTTGTTCTGATTTATCCAAGGGCAAAAAATCTGAAATCAGACTAAAGCAGGGGGAGTATCATGCCTGCACTGGGAATGGGTTAATAGCCGTACTTGCTTACCTTTATAAGTACCAGCATGTTGTCCAAGTCTTTGCCATCCCAGGGCTGGAAGGGTGATAGGAGCTGAAGGCGTTTGCTCTCAGGGTCTACATCTACTGCTACACCCTTGCTGACTGGAGGCTGGTAGGTATCCTCTCCGGGATCGAAACCCTTCACAACCAAAAACAAACATTTAGTCATTATTTAATAACCAGTGTCGTACTAAAGGGTGAAAGGAGCTGTAGGCGTTTGCTTTCAGGGTCTACATCTACTGCTACACCCTTGCTGACTGGAGGCTGGTAGGTATCCTCTCCGGGATCGAAACCCTTCACAACCAAAAACCCCATTATCATTACATAGCTTTCTTACTATTGACTGCTTTGCCACGTGTATCATCAGTTTGTTCTTTTTCATATAAACATCATATTTTTATTTTAGTCAAGCGTTGTTGTTGTTTGTATTGTTTTGTTCCTATATGTACATCTTCTGTTTGTCCGTTTATCTTGTCTCTGTCTGTCCACAGGCTGATTACTACAAGCTTGGCTTATCAAATCGGCCCTCGATACTGTTCCTCTTCTTTGACTGTAAAAACCTTAAACTACTCTGGTCGCTATTACATTGTATATGCATTTTCAAGTGCTGTGTTTTTGACAGTATGGAAATAAATGTGAATTGAATTGAGTTTCTCTCCACGAGTTCAATGAAATAACACACAAAAGAGTTATAAAAATGATATAGAGAAGGCAAGAATAAGGAGGAAAATGTCAATTTTCCTATAACCTAAAGGTTCGGTCTGCCGATCAAAATATTTCTGAAAGGTACCGACATGCAATAATAATAATAACAATAATAATAATAATAATAATAATAATAATAATAATAATAATAATAATAATAATAATAATAATAATAATATTAATTTGTTTTTTTTACCCATACATCAATGTGTGTTAGCACTGTGAAAAAATATCAAAGGCATGTTACTCGGGTGAGATTCGAACCCACGATCCTTGCAATTCTAGAGCAGTGTCTTACCAACTAGACTGCCGAGGTTGCCCGGTAGCTAGAGACAGTTCGAATCCTATGTTTTGGCAGTGGGTATTGCAACGATATAATAGATGTTAAACTTGCATCGGGGATAAAGAATATTAATTTTGGTTTTTTTACCCATACACCAATGTGTGTAAGCACTGTATACTCAGTACTTTCCCGAGTCCTGTGAAAAAATATCACAGGCATGTTACTCGGGTGGGATTTGAACCCACGACCCTTGCAATTCTAGAGCAGTGTGTTAGTCGTGGGTTCGAATCCCACCCGAGTAATATGCCTGTGATATTTTTTCACAGGACTCGGGAAAGTACTGAGTATACAGTGCTAACACACATCGGTGTATGGGTAAAAAAAACAAAATTAATATTCTTCATCCCCGATAAAAATTTAACATCTAATAATAATAAAAATAATAATAACAGCATTTTAAATACGCTCTACTTAGAAAACTAAATCACAGCGCTTACAAAAAATATTAAGTACAGGAAATTAAATAAAATAATATACATGTACACATGGGAAAAAGGGATACAAAATTACAAAATGTATACACAGTTAAAAACTTCGAGTTGTATGGGTTGAATCAAGGAACAAACTGTTGACTGCTGCTTTAAATAAAGAATGAAAAACACGGATAGCCGCGTAAACGCAGAAACTTCACATGCCTCTATTTTTATCAAAATTCTTAGTATATTACAAATTGCATTCCTACCTTGCTGGGTAGCTCATCACCAAAGGGGCTTTCTAGTTTGAATCTCTCACCACTTGGTGCTTCGAGTTCGTCTGTCACAGGATTGAAGTCAAGTGACCCGGCCAAAGCAAGCGCTGTTGTTATCTACGAGACAAACAATTCTCAACATTATTCATTTAAAATTATTTATGCAGGCATGTCCTCTGTTCATAACGAGCATGTTCATGAGAAAACACACTTTGTTAACTGGAACTCCTCATGAAGCACCAAGGAAAGCAAACGAAGCAGAAAGATCAACTCTTCCTTTATGAGGTTAATTTAAAGGGTGATGATGATACCTTTTGTAAGTTTGTTAGCCAAGACATGAATCCCTACTCACTGTGAAAATTACAGAGCAATGTTTTCAGGAGAGTAGCACAAAAACATTGACATGCTAAAATATTTTTTTTTGTGACATTGTTTTACTCATTTATCAAAAACTACAGCACCTCAGCAAGTAATATTAAAGGGAAGCTTTCTTCCATAATTATCATTAAATGCAAATTTTAATGTAAATCTGTGAACATTGTGTATATGTGTTTTGTGTCATACAAAAAGTACTCCAACCCTTTAATCAAATACTCACAATCTATCTTGTATTTGTCAATAGTAACTAGGCCTGGGCAAATTATTCGAATATCCGGTTAATGGCGAATAGGTTTTCCTATCCGTAACCGCGGATGCCTTTTTTTTCTTAACCGGATATCCGCATAGGGCGCGAATACCTATTTACAAACCGGATAATTCTGTAATTACAACCGAGTAACCGGATATTCTTTAATATCCGAATATCCGCGGACGTCGGGCGACAACTGATATGAATGTTTTGTCTGAATTCTTATGAGACTTCTATTAAAAGACAGCATAAAACAGCATAAATTAAGTATTTAACTATGCTCACCTCCGTGAAGAGTTAAAACAATGACATTTCACACGTAATTTGTTCAAAGATTACAAAAGTTTTCCTTCACGTAGAGTCAATCACGATCAAAACAAAAAGCAAATCGCCATCTTTAAATTAGATCCGGTCATTTTTATGAATGAACCGAGTGACACTGTCTAAAACTAATATCAATCCGCCCATAAGATCTCATTCACAAACGAACAGCGCCCTCTAGCGGCAAAAAAAAATATATATATATATTTTTTTTTTTTTAAATAGCGCCCTCTTGCGGCGAAAAAGCTATTCGAATATCCGGTTAATTTCGGATAGTTGGCCAGCGATATCCGAATAACAAAATTTCACTATTCGCCCAGCACTAATAGTAACTCGCAATTAACTACCTCACCTCTGGGGAAGCCACAAATGCATGTGTAGCTGGGTTAGCGTCATTACGTCCTGTAAAGTTCCTGTTGTAAGAACTTACAATGGTGTTCTTCTCTCCCTTCTTCACATCTTGCCTACAAGAAGAAGTTTTTTTAATAAATGCAAAAATAGAAGTTTTATGTTCTGGTGACTCTATGTTTGTTTTGGTCTCAGACGTATTGTCAGGGATGGTTTGGTCTTAGGGCCATGTCACCTGAGGCAATTTACAAACAACCAGTTCCAGTCAATCTCAAATAAGAAAAGGCATTCCCATTTTAATGTTAATTTTTGGTTTTTTGTGGATCATAAGACAATGTTATAAAATGGCCTCATCCTCATAGGGTGCCCTTTACCAAGGAGAAAATGCCTTTGTGCCCTTGCCCTTTCAAAATTGAAGCATACAGGCCTGTGTCAATATTAGAGGGGTTTCGCAAGCATACCGATACAGATATGATAACAGTTGGATGCGCATACATCAACAAGAACAACATGCTTCTAAGGCTGGTATTTCTTTCTCATGAGTCTTCTTGTAAGAATATTCCAGATTATGACTAAAAAGTGACTCACAGTTATTGAATACCAGAATATCTTATTAAAAGTCATACTGAACAACTAACCTGTCCCACTGGCCAATACATGGGCCACAAGCATTAGCAAGCACTATGGCACCACTGTCTCTAAATACAGCAGCCTGTCCATCTCTCTCTATGGTAGCACGGATTTGCTCTGATCCAGGAGTTACAGTAAACTGGGACCTGGTAATTGATGTAAGGAGTTAGGAATATTTAATAATAAATAAATAAAAGTAAGCACTTTAAAACATACGAGTCGTGATTGCAGCATATAGTTTTGGTAAATAGTTTCCAAACCTTTCTATTTCTACAATGATTTTGACTGATCATTCACAATTAAATATTCGTTTGCATTTCACATGATGTAATTGACTACCATCTTTAATTAAGCGTGTACGCGTGCAGGACTATCATTGGCCGAGAGTTGTTCGCAGTGCGACACGCATGCACTTTTCCATTGTTTATCATCAAATATGGCGGTCGATGACGGTATGTGCAATCCATCTATTTCTTTTTGTAAAGTCATGTCATAACCATGACAACTTATACTAAGATACCTTCAATTTATAATATAATATTTCAAACGTGGAAATGGCATGTGCTACAAGAAGTTCTTAGTATTATTTTGAATAATTGTAGTCAAGGAAAACAAAAATCTCACTCACTTAAACTGGAGTCCTTTGTTTAGTGCTTGTTTAGCAATGCTGGCTGATCGGCTCATATCCTCATAACTGCTGTTAGTGCAACTTCCAATCAAACCTACAAATCAAAAATATAAATTTATTAACGTTTATTTATTTATTTATTTATTTATTTTTTTATTTCCTTTATTTACTCAGGGTAAGCCAAATCAGTAAAAAATAACTGGTTTCCATTTGCAAACAAACTAACATATTAAAAGTAAACATAAAATCATGTGATAAAATTCCGATATAAAAATTACGTAAACATTTAAGAATGTTATGAAAAATTAAAAGCAATATAAACCAAAACAGGAGTAAAAAAATATAATCACAAGAGTAAACTTCATGCATGATATTTGGTCCTAAAAAAAGTAGTAACATTTTATCGAGTAAGAGTTAACTATAAATAGTAAATAGAAAACTTTGCAGATACGACCATGTATAAGATCTGATTTGAGGGAGTTTTGGCTCTGAAAAGAGCCAGTGTGGTCTTGACGTATCGAACAGTAAACTCAGCTCATCTTCAGGAGAGTACAATGGCTGATCTACATGTACACTTGGAATAATGCTTTAGACAACTTTTCAGGATACTTATCACAAGTTTTCTGAGGGAAAACAAATCAGAAATCAGACTAAGTAGGAAGAATATCATGCCTGAAGTTATTCAAGTTTATTCAATTTATTTAAGTGACTTTCAAGTAGCAAAAAGAACAACTACTTAGTAGTCTTTTGGAAATACCTGAAGAGTCATACTGAATCGATATCTTGGTAATAACTAAAATAATTGTTAGCCTAAAAACTTACTTGGTTAACAAGCAATGGAGAGCTGTTGATAGTATACAACATTTTTAGAAACGGCTCTCTCTGAAGTAACTAGTTTCTGAGAAAGAGGTAATTTCTCACTCAAATAATAAAAGACTACAGGCCTGAAGCCTTTTATTAGGCATCTGAAAGCACATGAATTTGTGCAACAAAGGTGTTTTTTCTTTCATAATTCTCTTGCAACTTCGATGACCAGTTGAGTCAAAATTTTCACAAATTTGTTATTTTATACATATGTTGGGATACACCAAGTGAGAATACTGGTCTTTGACAAATAACAAAGGCGTCCAGTGCCTTAAATTAATGTGCTAGAACGGCCTATTCCCATTGCCATCATAGTAATGTCCCCTATAAGTAATACTGACATTGAACAATGAAAGTGGTTGAGCTCTTTCGGCTTTCTCCAGAAGACTGTTTGAATAGTCAAAACCAAACCGGCTCAATTCAGAGCCAACACTCCCTCAAAAGAGACTAACTAAATGACTGTATTATTTAGAGTTTATTCCTGTGGTTAAACTCATCGCAAAACTTACCAACTTTGACCTCAAGTGGCCAGTTCTTATCTTTAGCTGCTTGTCCCAATGATGAAATTGGATGAGCCAGATCCGGTGTGAAAGGACCATTAACATGTGGTTTAAGCTGGGATAAATAAGTCAAGATGAATAATAATGAAATTAAACAGTAACACAAGAATTGATTACTATTTACGAATGATGTCCGTTTCTTATCTGTCCTGTGTTTGTGGCGACTTATTAGCCAACTTATTCTTCGCCTTCCTCACTCAGTCTCTCTTTTTATTATTTTGCTTTGTTAGTCTTCTGAATAGATGGATTGCCCATGACATCATTGACCACCATCTTTGATGAAATGTGTACGCGTGCAAAGCTATCATTGGCTGAGAGTTGTGAGTAGCATGTACACGCATGCACTTTTCCATTGCTTATCATCAAATAAGGTGATCAATGACAATATGTGCAACCCATTTTGTCAGTTTGCTCTCTGCTCCTTGTTTTTGACTACGTACCTAATTTTCAACCGACAAAAATTTCACAAACGTTTTGTTTCACTGACCAGGCCAACTAGTGAACCTGACTTTTAAGGTTCATTTGATTGATTGCTGTTGTAGTATTTCATATCGTTTGTGGACTTGTGCACAAGTAACTTGTTTTACTCATGTATCAAGGACGATACTCAACATAGCTGTGTTGCCCTCTGTTTTTTGGTGGTTTTTTTCCAAATATTATTTCCATATTTTTTCAGATAATAATGTCCACAGTATTGCATACATCTTTAGAAATGTCTATGCCACTTATGAATGATATTATTGGAGAACGATCAAAGCTAAAAACCATTGAACAACCTGGTCAAAGTTTATGTAGTTTATCCGAATGAAAGTAAACAAAGTTTCAAGATGTTTACATGTGCACGAGTACCTTTAGGGTTCAAACTAGTGTAATTGAATTGACTCTAATCTGAACTCACCTCACTGAGGTCGATTTCAATGACTTCATCATAATGAGCTCCTTCATCAGCAGTCAATAAATGTTGGTATTCCATGGCACGGGATGCAATCTCTGTGCAATTCAATATCAATATTTACAACTTCAAAAAACAAACTGTTACATGTGTACAGCAGATAGTTGTAAATGCTCCATTTCTTTGGATTAGACTTCCTGTGCGTATTCGCCAGGCTAGTTCTTTTCACTGTTTTAAGTCTCTGTTAAAAACTCATTTGTTTGAAGCTGCTTATCTGTAATCTGCTTACTTGTGTTGTATCTTTCACTCATTCTATATTATATTGCTAGAGGCTTTTGCTTTAGGCGCTCTACAAATGACAAATGTCTTTACTATTGTTATTGTTAAAGACACAGGACACTATTGGTAATTGTCAAAGACCAGTCTTCTCACTTTGTGTATCTCAACATATGCATCAAATAACAAACCTGTGAAAATTTGAGCTCAATGAGCTCAATTGGTCGTCGAAGTTGCGAGATAATAATGTAAGAAAAAACACCCTTGTCACACAAAGTTGTGCGCTTTCAGATGCTTGATTTCGAGACCTCAAAATATAATTCTGAGGTCTCAAAATCAAACTCGTGGAAAATTACTTCTTTCTCGAAAACTACTGTTTTATACTATCAACAGCTCCCCATTACTCGTTACCAAGTAAGGTTTTATGCTAATCATTATTTTGAGTAATTACCAATAGTGTCCACTGCCTTTAAATGAGACTAGTCATCAACACCTAAACCATCAACAATTTCTATCATTTTACATCTCAGCAGATGAATGTGTTAAAATGAATTTCTATCCCAAACTGTGTTACTTTCAATATACAGGTAGACAACAACTAGACATCTTAGATTTGAGCAAATATAGGTATCTCTGAGCAGTTTACAATTTGTTGAGTACTGTTGTATACACTAATTAGTAATCTGGAGAAAGTACGTTCTTTTAAAGGATTTGGGTACTTTTTGTAACACGAAACACGATGTCCACAGATTTACATTAAACTTACACCGCTTGAAGATAATGATAATAGAAAGCTTACCTTAAAATATTAGTTGCTGAAGTGCTGTAGTTTTCGAGAAATTAGTAAAACAGTGTCATGAAAACATGTTTTTACATGCTAAAATAATTTTCGCCTCATGATCAGTGAGACAAAAATTATTTTCATTACATTGTTTTACTCATTTCTCAAAAACTACAGCTCCTCAGCAACTAATATTTTCAGGAAAGCTTTCTACTATCATTATCTTCAAACTGTGTAAGTTTAGTGTAAATCTGTGGACATTGTGTTTTTTGTCCTATAAAAAGTACATACACCCTTTAACTCAACACATCACTTCTTTATTCATCCGCCTTTCCTATTTGTTTACATTCTTTCAACACTTCTCAACAAGGCGTCCTGTATCCCAGCCGCCTCATGAGGGCGCTGAACACAACAAGTACAAACCTTCTCTTTGTGTAGCTTTGAGGTAATCTGCCATACGACTGTTGAAGGGAAACACGGAGGTAGTAGCACCAATCTCAGCTCCCATGTTACAAATTGTACCCATACCTTGCAAAATAGACAGACATCTTATAAAATAAGTACCGTGAATTGAACAATTAAAAAACATTACCCAGTCCTAATGTCATGGTGTTTCTTACCTAGGAGCAATGCCGGTGTAGTCTGACATTTCTGCTACTACATTCGGGTTGGGAATTCCGTGTACTATAAGGGAATTCTTAGTTGTGTGTTGGGCTTGTTTATTGTATTTAATTGAAGCTTTATCCTGGTGGCACTTCTCAAAATCATAATTGCTTCGCCCAAATCGTGTATGTTGGCATCTCTCAAGGTTGCAAACTTGCACAAAATCCCCCACACAAAAAAATTTGCTAAAACTTTCTTGAAACCTAGATGATAGGAATAAAAATTTTTACTCTTCCAAAAACCAATGCTGTAGTCTCATCTATGACACACACGTCAAAAGATGGCTTGCACGTAGCGTCATTGACTGCCATGATAAACAATGGAAAAATGCATGTGTGACACGCTGTACACAACTCTCAGCCAATGGTAGCCTTTCATGCGCACACATTTCATCAAAGATGGTAGTCAGTGACGTCATGGGTAACCTATTGTCATTGCTTATCTGAAACAAAACAAGTTTTTCTCTCATTGGTCAACTGTTTTTATTTGATCTACAAACTTTACAAACCTGTACATGAAATAGAGTCCACACCGGGACCAAAGTATTCCACGATGGCTCCTGTACCTCCCTTGACGGTCAGGATGCCAGCTACCTTTAAGATCACATCTGTAAAGACAAACAACTCAGTTTTCATTTGATGATTGTTTCTTGGTTTACGCTGATTCGTCAAGATAATGAAGTGCAGGGCTCAAAACCTGACCCATGGTCTGTGTTTGCTTCACGAGCTTTTCACTCCCGTTCCTGTTAAGTTTTTGTCCTTTTTTCTTCAAAATATTTTCTCAATGATGTTTTGAGTGTTATGAATGGATTCATTAGACATTGAAGATCAAAATGTGTTCTAAGAATTTGCGTCATGATTTTCAAAAGTGGTAAAAGTTTGGTAAACCTGGTGACTAGTCTGTCAACATTGGTCGAAAAATGCACTTGTGGTCGGATGCAGTCGAATCTTGTGCGCATTGTTTCGTAGCACTCCGGTCTCCGATCGCCCGGAGGATGGAGGGTTATGATCATCGCAACTGGTGTTTTCACTCATGAACCTGATCAAGTGTTTGATGTTTACCAACAAGAACTCTTGGTGTGTTGATCAGGGTAATAGAATCTAAGTCACAGATTCTTTTTATTTCCAGTTTCTCAAAGAACAAACTAAAGGCAGTGGACACTATTGGTAATTACTCGAAATAATTATAAGCATAAAACCTTACTTGGTAACGAGTAATGGAGAGCTGTTGATAGTATAAAACACTGTGAGAAACGGCTCCCTCTGAAGTGACGTAGTTTTTGAGAAAGAAGTAATTTTCCATGAATTTGATTTCGAGACCTCAGACGATTTAGAATTTGAGGTCTCAAAATCAAGCATAAAGCACACAACTTTGTGTGACAAGGGTGTTTTTTCTTTCATTATTATCTCGCAACTTCGATCACCGATTGAGCTCAAATTTTCACAGGTTTATTTTATGCATATGGCTAGATACAGCAAGTGAGTAGACAATTACCAATAGTGTCCAGTGTCTTTAAGCAGGAGCACTTGTGAAATATGGAAAAATATAGCATGTCTGCGCCCGATATCCAACTCTGTCTATGGGATTCAGAAGCACTGTATTTGTTCATATTCCACTCATGCTCACGTGTGATATTAAACTAATAATCAATACAAGTTGTAAATACCTTTAGGAGCTGTCCAACCACTCAGTGTTCCTGTTAATCGAACTCCAATTACCTACAAACAAATATTTAAACAAGTTTCAGAATGAATTAGGCTTGAAGCCCTTCTCAGGCATCTGAACGCACACAAATTTGTGCAACAAGGGTGTTTTTTCTTTTGTCATTCTCTTGCAACTTTGATGACCAATTGAGTCAAAATTATCCAACAAAAATCTATTTGATGCATATGTTGAGATATAGGAAGTGACAATACTGGTCTTTGACAGTTACCAAAGGTGGGCAGTGCCTTTAAGAACGGAAAAGCATAAGTGAGAGGTTGTCATTTGAGCAGAATGTTACGGAAACACTTGAGTTACCTTTGGACATTTCAATTCCCATGGGATATCAGCCATAACATCAACAGCATCAGCACCACCTACACCGATACACACACCACCTAAACCTCCACCATTAGGAGTATGACTGTCAGTGCCTATCAGTAACACACCAGGGAAAGCATAGTTCTCTAGTATAATCTGAAGAAAAAGAAAAAAGAACATAATATATATTTGGTTTGTGGCAACACCATGTGTGTGTCTTCTTGCTAGATAGAGTTTTTTCTTGAGAGAACTGTCTTGCTACACTATAAGTGAGAGGTTGTCATTTGAGCAGAATTGTTTACGGAAATATTTGAGTATGACTGACAGTGCCTATCAGTAACACACCAGGGAAGGCATAGTTCTCTAGTATAATCTGAACAAGAAAAAAACGTCAAATACATGGTATGAATATATATTTGGTTTGCGGTAACACTCTGTGTATGTCTACTTGCTAGGTAGAGTTTGTTCTTAGAGAAGCTGATTAGCCAATCCCAGCGGTCTTGGATAGACCCGGCCGCTGGGGCCGAGCGAACCTTTAGGTGAACAAAACACCATGAACTCCATACCAGCGTGCAATAATTGTATAATGAACCCCATTACAGCATGCAACAATTGTATAGTGTAAATGTAGATGTAGATAATGTGGGCAGTAGCATACATGGATAGTCTACATCTTAAGATCAAACCACACCTGATACTGCCCTCGTGCTTCAATGCATGATAATTCATCTAGGTCAGTTATGTAACTCAATCATTGTGGTTGAACATGGCCACAATCATTACAAGTACATAGACCATACAATATTAATGCCTAGACCATACAATATTAGTGCCTAGACCATACAATATTAATGCCTAGACCATACAATATTAATGCATAGACCATACAATAGACCATAAAATATTAATGCATAGACCATACAATATTAATGCATAGAACATACAATGTTAATGCATAGACCATACAATATTAATGCCTAGACCATACAATATTAATCAGGGCCCGTATTTTACACTGGACCGCAGGCCCAAGAGTGTCGGGCCAGTTAACTTTTGTCCAGTGACATTGGGAACAGAAAAAATCAAGATCAAATGTTGACTTTGAGTAAGAAAAAAAAATACCATCATATCTATTGAGTAATGAAGTTTACTTAATTAGTACCTACGAAGACAGATAAGAGTGTTGTCGGGAAATTGTTTTTCTCAGTTTTATATGGTCTAGTACAAACATTTCTGGCCAGTAAAACTTTGTAGCTACAAGCCCTACGGTCTCGTGGGTTTTTCTCCCAAATTTGACCCTTGTTGCCTGTACATAAAGGCCTTGTCACACAGGGCATTTTTTTTTCAGGCAACTTACTGCACTGCGTGCACAGGGAACACTTCAGCAGCACAAGAGACATTCTTGCTATCTCCAAGAAAATAAAAGAAAACTGAAATGCGACTGAATTTTCTAATTGGAGATTGCCTGGCACTGTTTGCCCATAAATTGCCTCATGTGACATGGCCTTTAGTTGACTGTGGCATAAAGGCAGAGTCATGCTGCAGAGATAATGCAAATGATAACGATCACGATGCAAAGAGATCGCATTCTATTGATTAAAGTGCTCCACGCACAATACGCAGATGCTCACTCAACCAATAGAACATGTTCTCTTTGCGTCGTGATCATTATTGTTAACATTATTCTATTTTTTGGGTAATGATTTTAGGTTGCACTCCCACTTTTTCAGTTTGCACTCCCACTTTCCAAATTCCTGGCTAAGACACTGAAACGCACACGCCCATTTAACCAATAGAATGTGTTCTCTTTACGTTGTGATCGTTATCGTTATCATTATCGCAGCAGTGTGACTCGGCCTTTAGGGTGTACATTGAGAGTGGCAATGATTACCTGGTGAATGATCCCACTGCCAGGCTTCCAGAAACCAACTCCATACTTGGCACCAGAGGTTGACAAAAAATTATAAACCTCCTTGTTGAGATCCTACAGAAAGCAAACAAAAAACGTTAAACAAAACCACTCCTGTTTAGAAATAACGTGTCTTGTCACACTGATGTATGTAATAGCAAACCAGGGCCAAATTTCATAAAGTTGTTTAGCAGAATGTAGAGCTTGTCAGATTTCTTTGCTAAGCAAAAATGAGTGGGGTTTCAGTTGCAACATCGTAAACTTTATGGAATCTTTGCTGGCAACCTGTTTTTGCTAAGCAAGATTTTCCTGTGCTTAGCAAGTTGTTATGCTTACCAGCTTTATGAAATTTGGCCCAGGTTGGTTGAATATTGGCTATTGCAACACCATTGCACAATCAATTCAAATAGCAACCTTTTATATTTGCTATCTGGTAATGACTTCAGGAATGTTTAATTTACTAATATTCAATAAAATAAAAGGGCAGGCCTTTTGGTCTGCTGTATATCAAGACACATGTACTAAAGGCACTGAACAGAATTGGTAATTACTCAAAATATTTGTTAGCATAAAAACTTACTTGGTAACTAATAATGGAGAGCTGTTGATAGTATAAAAAAATTGTGAGAAACGGCTCCATCTGAAGTAACGTAGTTTTTGAGAAAAAGGTAATTTCTCACTCAAATATTAAAAGACTTCAGGCCTGAAGCCTTTTTTACGCATCTGAAAGCACACAAATGTGTGCAACAATGGTGCGTTTGCTTTCATTATTCTCTTGCAACTTTGATGACCAATTGAGTAAAAAATGTTCACAGATTTGTTGGTTTATGCATATGTTGAGATAAACCAAGTGAGAAGACTGGTTTTTGACAATTACCAAAGGTGTACAGTGCCTTTAAATGAGAATATGGCTACTACCTTTGCCCTTGCAAGATCCGCGGCACCACCAACTTGAGCCTCAATCAAGTGATCACAGTGAATCGTTGAGGGAACTGCCACCTGGTGCATAAATCAAATCAATCCAAATACAATTATAAGAGAACACAACAAATATGTCATCAACATTTTTAAAAAGATCAGGGCCAGATTTTATTGAGCTGCTTCGGCCAAGCAGAAATTTTGCAAAACAATTTTCTGCTCAGAAGGAAACCAGAGCCCAATTTTATGGCTCTAGTTACCACTGAATTTTGTGCTTACGATCACCATTCTCTGCTTTGTGCAAGCACCGAATTTCTGTGCTAGCTGTGTAAGCGTAAAATGACCAACCTACTAACCAAATGAGCTTGACGTAAGCACAGAAGTTACTGCTTCCACAAGCGCCTATTCTTAGCTTACGGTAAGCAGATTCATGAAATTGGGCCCAGTTACAGATGGTACATGGTACAAGGCTGGTAACCTTGTTGTTGACAAACGTCTCACTCACCAGGGCCCAATTTTATGGCTCTGCTTACCGTAAGCACAGAATCGGCCCTTACAGAAGCAGGGAATTCTGTGCTTACGGCAAGCGTATTTCACGGGTTAGCGGTGAATTTTGGCTTTTGTGCATGCATTTCCACGTACCTAGGCATTCTATGCTTATAAGGCTAGCGCAAAAATTTGGCGCTTGCACGTGAGCGGGGGAATCGTGATCGTAAGCGCAAAATTCGGCGGTAAGCAGAGCCATGAAATTGGGCCCAGGTTGAACCCATTTTAAAAATTCTACATGGCCACCTCTATAACCCTTTCCCAAGAGCTGTTCAGTAACAGGCTACTAGTGGTAAGTCCGTCTCCTACCCAGTGGTAAGTCTGTGTCAGACTTACCCAGTGGTAAGTCTGTGTCATGGCCTACCAGTTAAGAGTACCGTATTCAAGCTCTGGTGTTTGATCAGCAGAGTGTTGGGTGCGAGTCCTGGTCATGACACTTGTATCCTTAAGCAAGACACTTAACCATGATCGCTTCGTTAAAGTTGGGGTGGTAAGGCTTTCGATGGATGATACCCAAGCCTACATTTGTTTGGACTGTAAAGGGTGCTCCCTTGTTTCAGACCCAGTAGTAGGTGGACACGGCCCATCAAAGAAAAAAAAGTAATTGTAGCCAAGACATTGAAGTGGCCTTCAGGCCTTGTGTGTCTGGCAACTTGCCAAAAACAAAAAGGAAAATAAAGATCTACACAACTTGCCTGTGGTAAGCCGCTTGAGATGAACTGTAGCATTGCCATCTGTGCAGTAGCATCTTGCATTGCAACACGATCTGGTCTTAACTTCAGGTAACTCTCCCCTCTAGTTATGTCCTGCAAATATAAAAAATAATCCAGAAAGACAGACATTAGGCAAAAAAACATGTTTAGCGTAGGTTGGGGTACAAAAGCCAAGGGTTTCACCCAATCCTAAGTTGTGCCCTTCTGACTTTTTAATAATGGTGGCTACTGTCATTGACTGTTTATAACTGTCACCGATGATATATTATATCATGTGAGAGCAATACCTGAATAAATGTTGATTGAATTGAATCAAGTTGAATTCAAAGGCTTAGTCCCAAATAAAATGATTATGTGGGACACCCATACAATTAGAATATTTATCCAAGGAGTAATAACCAAAAGTGTGCATGGATGGATTGCAAAAATAAAAGCAATTGCACTGCAGCCTTGTAAAGTGATGCCATGTCTACATGAAACACAATCTCATTTTATTCCATGGTTAGGGTTAGTTTTGACATCTTAAACATCAAAGATTAAAACGGATGAAATGTGAAATCCACAAAAATTTAGCATATTTGACCCTACCTTTAAAGGATTTGGGTACTTTTTGAAACACAAAACACAATGTCCACAGATTTACATTAAACTTACACCATTAAAAGATAATGGTAATAGAAAGCATTACAGAAAGCGTACCTTAAAATATTAGTTGCTGAGGTGCTGTAGTCATTGAGAAATGAGTAAAATAATGTCATGAAAATATGTTTTTACATGCTAAAATTATTTTTGTTTTATGATCAATGAGACAACAATTATTTTCATGACATTGTTTTACTAATTTCTCCAAAACTACAGCACCCCAGCAAGCAATATTTTCAGGGAAGCTTTCTACGTACCATCAATATCTCCAAACTGTGTAAGTTTAATGTAAATCTGTGGACATTGTGTTGTTTGTCCTATAAAAAGTACACAGACCCTTTAAAGGAACACGTTGCCTTGGATCGGGTCGAGTTGGTCTTTTAAAAGCGTTTGTAACCGTTTGTTTAAAATGCATATGAGTAGAAAGATGTTGTAAAGTAGAATACAATGATCTGCACAAAAATGCCTCTAAATTGCACGGTTTTCCTTTTACCTCGTCGACTAACACGATCGGCCATTTATGGGAGTCAAATTTTTGCCTCCCATAAATGGCCGACCATGTTAGTTCGCACAGTAAAAGGAAAACCACGCAATTTCGAGGCAAACTTGTGTGGATCATTGTATTAAAACATCTTTCCAACCATATGCATTTTATTTTAAACGGTTACAAACGCTTTTTATAGACCAACTCATCCCATCCAAGGCAACGTGTTACTTTAAAATGTCAATAAAGATTGACTGTATACCAATAAAGAAGTGGCGCAAATAGTTGAATCAAAAACAACATTAACTAACCTGAGTTTCTGGATCATCTAAATGGCCATATACAATCTTCTCAGACAATGTCAAAGGTCGTTGCAGGCGATCTTTTACAATCTTCACATTGTTTTCTATCAAGTCATAGTTGATGTACTTGTCCTGATCAAACCGACTCATAGCAATCTGCTACAAATAAACGTTTTCAAGAAAAAAGTCAATTTAAAATGCACTGTAGGGGGGGGGGGTGTTCTCTTCAACAACACATGTGATCAGATTTGTTAAAGAAAAGAAAATTAAAAAACCGAAGTTCACCATTCCCAACATTTTAACATTTCTTGAAATCAAAATGTTTAAAAACGTGAAATATGATTAAAAATAATGAAATGAACTTTGTGTAAACAACTTTGATGTGTCTGGTTGTTTCACTTCAAAATAAAGTCCAGAGGAAAGTTCAAACATTTTTGACATTATTGTATACAATTTTTTATTTTTTGTTTGAACAAGAGGGTTGTGAATTTAAAATATGAAAGTTATAATGGTAAAAGGACTCATACAAGATTGTATAAAAAAGTATATTTGCAAGTTTAAAAAGAGGGGGGAACATTTAAGTTTAGATCTTGGATCAGCATTTAAAAACTAAAAGCAAAAAAATAGTTAATGGACTGACGTTTCGACCCTAGCAGCGAAACGTCAGGCCATAAACTATTTTTTTGCATTTATACCATCAGTCCATTTGGTTGGTAAGTTGTTTGCAACAGCTAATTCTAGTTTCTCATTTAAAAACTGTTTAGAAGGGCAGGATGGTAATAAAGAGAAAACGGGTATAGCAACAATTGCCATGAAAAATGGGGTTTGGGGTTTTAGAAGGGGTTTTAGAAGGGCCATCAGCAGTAAGGGAGAGGCAACAACAGCAATTGCCACCCTAAAGTATTAAACGGGTGAAGACCATGTTCATACACAGTATATTTAATGTTACCCAGATTACCTTGGCACGTTGAGAAGCATTGGCTGTAGTCTGGATCATGCGAGCTTGAAACCCTGTTGCCAAGGCAAACTGCAGCTGTAGAAAAAATCAACGCATTATGAATATTATTAATATTATTAACGGTTTATTATTGCTTGTCGCAGCCCGAAGACTGAATTATAATACAGGTATACATTTTTTTATATGAATAATTTTTTAAAGCACAGGAGAATATTTATACACAAGGAACATTATTAATTTAAAAAGCGGAAGACGAAAAAGACGTGATGAATATGACAACCAAAAATAAATAAAACACGGACAATAAATTTTAACAAAACCCTTTTAAAAATAAACCCAACAGACACAGAGACAAATAAGCATAATAACATTTAAGCATTGTGATTAACCTTTTTCCGTCCAGGTTGACCTACATTGTAGCACGTTAATTTCTGTAATTTAATATTAAATTCAAATTTCTATACATGTTATTGTATTTTACTGTTAAAATTTCTCAATATCTGGCATCCATCTTTCTTATACTCATTGTTATTTGTTTTCTACTGTTTGCTTAACTTAAAAATTGTTATTGTCGACATGAGAAATAAATGTTGATTGAATTGATTGGCTTGGTTGGACGAGTAATAAAGCCATTTTCATCTTAATCAATAGTCTGACTCTGTAACTTTTCTTTGTCACTGAATGAGTGACTGACACTCACACTGTGCTTTGTATTTTTTTGTTATTTCTTGGATTAGGTTTCACTTTGTTTCCTTTCTTCATCAAGTTACGGTTTTAAAAAGATTTTTTTTTATTAAAGCCATTGGACACTTTCGGTAAACAGTATTGTCCAAGTCCCACACTTCGTGTATCACAACTTATATATAAATTAACAAACCTGTGAAAATTTAGGCTCAATCCGTCAACGGAGTCGGGAGAAAAAAACGGGAAAACCCACTCTTGTTTCCGCACGTCCCGCCGTGTCATGGCATGTGTTTAAAATAAATCCGCAATTCTCGCTATCGAGAATTGATATTGTTTTAATGTTTTCTCAAAAAGTAAAGCATTTCATGGAAAAATATTTCAGGAGAAGTCTTTCACCATTACCTTCTGTAAACCCTGTAAATTATTTGTAAATCTGTGAACTTTTTTTTTTTTTTCTGTACCGAAAGGGTCCAATGGCTTTAAGAGAACCTATCATTGGATTAATAAACATTTTACAATATTCCGGTCCCTACTATTTATGGTGTCGGAAATACACCTCCTTTTCATCCATTGTGCACAGTTGGGTTGTACTTTTGTTTGATGATCAATACACAAAATTTTAATCAAATGAAATTGTTGTATAATTAGTGGTTACAGTGCTACTGAATTAATGGCAAGTTAATTTAAACAATGTATTTACAGATCCATTTGGATTTCACTGAAACATTTGCAAACAATATTTTGATAGGCTTAATTTAAAATCTCCAAATAATAAATATTGAAATCATTATTATCGGGACTTCTCATCATCAGTGAGTTTACACTCACTGTTCAGCGTTTCATCATGCATGGGTCACATTTCGTAATACAGTTTTTAAATGCTTACTTGTCTCGCTGACAGACGTGCAGAGTAAGCCATGTTTGCAACTGTTTCTCGGGCACGGAATGCAAAATACAGAGACGTTTACGGTGTGCAGATCGTTCGGAACTTCGCCAAGTTCTATCCCCTCCCGATTGCTCCTTCGAAGAAAGAATGTACGCTGCAAATTTCGATCGGCCGGCCGGCTAGTCTTGATTTGGCGACGTTAGTTTTTGTATTAGTCATTACCGGTCGGTTTCATCGACTGGGGGACTGGGCAAGTCTACCTTACTACGTTAACCACCTTGGGGGAAATGTTTGTGTGATACAGATCTTTTCTCCGGTAATTCGTTTTGTGATATCGGCGCAAACGCCAACCAAGACTATTCGGCCTGCTGGAAGCTTTACCAACAGGGAGACCGCAAAAACGCTAGTTGTTGGCTGGATGAAAGACTAGCAAAAAAGTAATGCGCGATGGCGTTAACAAGACTATGGAGGGCGCTATATTTAAAAACACATGACAAAACTTTTCCCAACAGCAAATCAAACGAAAGTTCCTAGTTGTGGCTTGTGGGTTAGGGTTTATTATTTTGCTAATTTCCCTTCAAGGGGTTGACGAGATGGCTGACAGCCAGAAGTTGTTATCGTACCAGAATCTGGTCCATGCCGTTGCCGGAGCTGCTGTAAGTATTTGCAAATGAATGAACAAAAATTGTTGTCTCTTTGTTTGATTGATAAATCAAAATTGATTCCTCCATGGTCTAGTGTACATGTAACCTTGGACACGCCCATTATTGTTTAGTTTCGGATCACTTTTCAGCAACCACATTGATTGTGAAGAATAACGTCCAAGTAAACCCAAAATAAGTTGCCAAACATTATCAACCAAATATGGCAGTTTTTCATGAGTTTGTCGGCGAAAATGATCGACAAACAAAGTTGGTTGAAAATGCCGTACTCAGCTTTCGAATGTGTGCAAAATATTTCACATTTACTGGGCAATGGCTTGGTTTCTTATGAGATAAAATTTCCAAAATTCTTTGTTGGCAGGCATCATACCCTTGCTAGTTCCGGATCACTCAATAATCCGTGCGTCCAGCGGTGGCACACTCAGTTTACCCGTCGGCAGGAGGGTTACGTTATCGCAACTATTTACTGGTCTGACACCAAAATAGTTGCGATAACGTCGGGAGGAGGGTTATGTTATTACAACTAACACCAAAACTGAAGAATAAGGCCTAAATCACTATGCAGTGAGCCAACTTCTTTAATAAATTTAACTTATTCACTCAATGAAATCCAAAGTACAAATGTGATAATCACAGCCAATTATTTTACAATTTTATCAATTTTATACTATTAGGGAAGTGTAGCTGCAATGTCGACATTCTACCCACTGGAAACAGCAAGAACAAGACTTCAGAGTGAGAGATAGTTTTGTTGTTTTTTCTTCTTCATAATTTGGACTGCTGCAGCAACAGAGTCTATGTCAATTGTCATACACAGGGCTACATGCCAGGGTAGAGACCCAGTGCCAATTTTTTGGGTAACTGCCAATTATCATTAGGTGAGGCATTCCAATCTTATTTAAGTCCAAACAATAACAATAATATTGAAGTCTTATATAGCGCACGTATCTATCAACAAGGTACTCAAGGCGCTGAGTAAACACACTGCACTTTCTGAAAGATAGGTTATTGAAGTGATGAATCCTGAGACCCAATTATTTAGCACCTTAAAAGGGTTTTACAAGGTGCTACGGTGCATTCAACAGCCACATCCAGGAACACAGGGGGAACCCCCTTCTCTTTTTGATAAGTGCACTGGGTTCTTTTACATTGGTTACACAACACATGGGACCAATGGCTTTACGTCCCATCCAGAGGACGAACCAATGGTGAAGTGTCTTGCGTCAGGACACAAGTGTCACGCATGGGGGAGTCAAACCCACACTCTGCTGATCAGAAACACCAGAGTTTGAATTCAATGCTCCTAACCGCTCCATCTTGACACTTCCAAACACTTAGGCGTTGACAGACATGAGAAGAGGATGTGGGAGACTTGGTAACAATTCTTTTTTTGTCCTGTACCCTCACAGTTGATGATAAACGTAAATCTCGATTTACAGCTACAGTTATTTCAGAAATCGTCAAAGAAGAAGGAATGTAAGTTCTCAAGTGCTCAGTTAATACTCATGTTACTTTTTTGATGTTTTGTTTTGAGATTCCTTGGGCTGTGATTGCCTTACTGAAAAGAACATGAACATTGCCCATGAACTATTGGTACTTACATAAAATAGTTGTTGCAGAAGAACTAACTTGGTAACGGGCAACGGAGAGCTTGTGATAGTATAAAACATTGTGAGAAACGGCTCCCTCTGAAGTAAAGTACTTTTTGAGAAAGAGGTAATTTCTAACTCGAATATTATAAGATATCACACCTGAAGCCTTTTGTTATGCATCTTAAAGCACACAAGTTTGTGCAACAATGGTGTTTTTTTCTTTCATTATTCTCTTGCAACTTCGATGACCAATTGAGTCCAAATTTTCATAGATTTGTTATTTTATGCATATGTAGGGATACACCAAGTGAGAATACTGGTCTTTGACATTTACCAAAGGTGTCCAGTGCGGCCTTTCAGGTATCCATGAATATCAAATATCTCAAACATTATCTTCATTTAAGTTCCCTTCTCAGTTAAACTCTTCTTTTACCCTTCTCTAGTGTGTCGCTATATCGAGGCTGGTTTCCAGTCATCAGCAGCTTGTGCTGTTCTAACTTTGTCTACTTCTATGCCTTCAATGGTCTTAAGACGGCGTTATTGGATCAAATGAGTAACACCCAAGCAGTTAAGGAGTTGTGTATTGGTATCGTTGCAGGTTAGTGCAATTTTTATGGGCAGCATTCAGGGCTTGAAACTAACCCTGGACCGCAGGCCCTAAACCAATACTTTTAGCGCCGGGCCGGTAAAATCACGACTGGACAAGTCTGGTGGTGGTCTTGTGTTTTTCAACAGACCGATCCAGTAGGCTCCGCCCACAATGCACGTGTGAGCAAGAACACGTGGGGCTCTCCAATGCCTTTCTGCACAACTCTGCCGCGCGCGCCAAGATACGCGCACGCAGTTGGACCTTATTTGTTGGACCTTTGTTGCATTGTGATTGGTCAATACGCAATGGGCGGAGCTTAATGGATCGGTCTATTGACTAATAACAGTACCTCATTGTTGGTAACAACCCTGGATTCTGGACTGAACAGTGGCTTTCAAAATGCCATTCATAAATACCTCAGACAGTTTCGCTATTCCTAGCGGTGGAGAGCACGTCACGTGGGGGTGTTTATAAACGGTTGATAATGACCAGCTGGAACTGTTTATAACCGGTTGTTTTCAGATAGCAGTTGTGAGGGTTAGCCCACAACCTCATTCTCAGGGGTGATCAATCTGGCCGCGCCATCTTAGCCCATGGATTTTGAGGATGCATTATGCGTACAAATTAATATCTGAAAACTGTCTCATAAAAATGCAATACACAGATAGAGCTCATAATGAGCTAGACGTCGGGAAACAGATAAGTTTTTACAGAGTTTCCTACTTAATTACGCCTTTTAACCAAAATGGCATATAAATGGGAATAAAAGAGTAGTGACTCGTTAAACATTTTTGTACATTGTCGTTTATAGGTGTCATAAATGTGTTAGTGACAACGCCAATGTGGGTGGTTAACATGAGGATGAAGCTACAAGGCGCAAACTTCAGAACCCAACAGAAACAGGAGAGCAAACATCCTCGGTACAGTGGCATAGCTGGTAAGTTTACTTAAGTGTTTGGAGTGAACAACCTTTAATTTAAATTGTCAGTAAATTTGGACACTGTATATTTAAAGCGTTTTGATACCTTTTGTAGATCAAGTGTTTGGCCATGACATGAATCCCTACTCACTGTGAATGAAGATGTATTTAATATAGTTTACCTGTAGCAGTGCCAGCCTCAATCATTATTCGTCAAGTTTAAAGTGAAAATCGAGGGTAGAGGTTGATATTGTGAATGAAAAAGCCTTTGGAGTGCTACGGTTGCCCAGGTTGTATACTCCCCAGGGAGCTGAGAAACATTAAAAGGGATGTTATTGACCCAGACCGGGGCACTAATGTAAGAACTAGTTATTATTATTATCTTTCTTAGATGCACTGTGCAGGATTTCCCAAGATGAGGGTTTGGCAGCTCTTTGGAGTGGCACTTCTTCGTCTCTCCTACTTGTTATTAATCCTGCTATTCACTTTATGTGTTATGAAGCACTGAAGAGGTCTTGTAAGAAGTACATGGTGAGTGACCACGTAAAAAACACTTTGTTTCTTTGAGCCGCAGCTTTCGGGGAGTCGATTAAATCACAATGATCTAGCTGTGGGTCGATTTAAATGCGCTTATAAAAGTTCTCTCCTCTCCCAGTTTTTGTCCATCAGATATCTCACCACAAGCCTCTCGCCACAAGCCTCAGCTTCTAGATAATGCCTCCATACTTAATTAATAATGTGTTCCCTGCCTTGTAAAAGAGCTTTGTTTATTGGTTACTTCTTTATAAATTATTGTTTTGACTTTGAACTGTTTTTATGAAGTATGGAAATAAGTGTGAGTTTGAATTCGATTGAATTGAAATATTGAACTGACCAGCCCCTCCATGATAACACTTGATAAGACAAATTTTGGGTTGAACAGAGTAGCTTTTACTAGACCTCCAGTTGAACGTTCCAGTGGTTGCAGCTTCAGATCCTACTTTAGTCAAATCCCACTCAAGTCAATTTTTCTTGTTATCCTGAAGACCAATTTTGTCATATTGTCTTTGTTTAACCCCGATTTATTTAATTAGGGGTTTTCTTTCTTTTCCTTTTTTTTCAGGACCTTTCCTCTGCACATTTTTTCCTAATTGGTGCCCTATCAAAGACAATAGCCACCCTAGCAACATATCCTCTTCAACTTGTGCAAACTAAGCTGAGGGTATGTATTATGTTAACAGTGTAAAAGGACAACTTTAAACATTGTATCCAAGCTCCTGACGTTATTACTAACCCTGTTCATTGGGCCTTAAAGGCATTCGTGACACTATTGATAATTACTCCAAATAATTTTTAGCATAAAAACTTACTTGATCAACAGCAAAATGGGTGCACATGTTTCTAATCATTTTCATAAAAAATCTCAACCGTTGCAGGTACCCATTTACTTCTGGGTGATAAGAAGCAAAAACTAGAACACAAACTTTCATGTGATTCGTAAGGATTTTTCCTGATTTCAGGGTTTTTCCCTGATGTCCCTGAACATTCAAATTTTCTTGAAAGAACCAAACTTTCCAACACAAAATACAAAGATGAAAAGACTTGCCTTTGTTATGACCATTCTCCTTTGTATTATTGTTTCATTTTTATTTCTCTCAACCCTGATCATTCGGACTTTCCCTCAATCCTAGCCCCACTCTCCACTTCCCTTCTGCCCTCCTAAAGTTTCAGTTTGTTGGTTTTTTTTTTTTTCAGTACGGCAAAGAAGAATCGGAGAGCAAAGAAAGGCTAAAGACAGTGTGGTCTGTACTTAGGTTTATTATAAGGTAGGCCAAAACTACTTCTTTGGTTCACAAGTAAATCGGGAAAAATGGTATGACAAATCTAGACACATACTAGAAGATCGCAAGGGAGAGAGAAATTATGTCGAAATAGGCAGGTTGTAACTCGAGTTTTAAATTTATCATTAGTTTCAGCTTGTTTGACATTGTGTGGTAAACTGTTCTAGAGGTGCACAGCTCTGGAATGAGTGAGAACCATATGAAGTATTTGTGATACCTGGGGCTGACAGAAGATGTTTGTTCTTTTAATGTAGATTTTAGCGGATTGATAATCCTGAACTAGAACCTGGAGATAAGCAGGGGCTGTACCATGGGGATAATGATGAGTTAACAAATGAATCTTGAAACAAATACATGACCTCATTGGAAGCCAGTGTAAACTTTAAAGTATGGGTGATACGGTCACGAGTACGGGTGAAAAGCCTAACTGCAGTGCTTTGAATCTGTTGTAATTTACTAATTTGAAGATCGGATAAACCATACAATAACATGATATTTCATGTTACTAGGCTGGTTTGCTATGAATGTGTTGCGTTGGGTTTGTGAAGTGGTGTCTGGTTCAAATCCCACCAGGTCACTATGTAGATTGACTTTCAATCCCTACTTTGATTCTGTGGGTTTTCTCTGGAAAAATTCTCTGGGGTTTTCCTCTCCTCGGGGTTGGTTCTGGGCTAGTACAGTGATTAAGTTCGCTTTTCTGAGAGTCCTAGGATTCGCAACCAGAAATATCTTAGACAAAACAAATAGGAAATCCAACTGGAAAGGTTTTGATTTTGCTTTCTTTTCTGTTTTTAAATGTTTGTCTGTTGCAGGATTCAAGGATTCAAGGGTCTCTACAAAGGTCTGGAGGCCAAACTCCTTCAAACTGTCTTAACTGCAGCATTGATGTTCACCATCTATGAGAAAATTGCGTCTTTCATCTTCAATATAATGGGTGCTCAGCAGGCTGTCAAAAATGTATAACTGGTGGGTGGGTGACAGATGGCCGATGGTTTGGATTGCCAAATATGGCAATAGTTGGAACAACAAGGTCTTTGCTTTGCTTGCAGAACGCATGCAGTGAGCAGATCATTCAAGTAAATGGAACCAATTATATGATGATATTGAAATGTTAAGAGCAGGATCTTAAAGACAATGTGATAATGAATGGGAAGCCAGTGTAGTATCTACATAACTGGAGTAAAAGGTGCATGTTTCCTTAATCGGAAATCGGGTAATGAGATGAGACGCTGGGTTTTTAATGTCTTGAGGTTTTTTGGAGCTTTATATTTTCATATGCAAGAAATGTGCCAATACTAGCATCATTATTTTTAGAAAAATTTATTTGAGTGAAGTGTTGTGAAGCAGGCATGCTGATGTAAAAATCCCTGGACAAGGCTAACAAAGCTCGAAATGGCCGATCACAGGGATGTGATTTCTCCGTTTTTAACCAGGTTTGGTTTAATTTTTTTAACACACCCCCCCAAAAAATATATGTATAATTTTTGTTTTATATTTTTTGTATTTTCTTTCGTTTTAAATTAATTTAGATCAAATTCATTAACATGTGAAGATTAAACCATAAAGAACACCCAAGATTGTAGAGAAGGGTTTGTAAAACCGAAGACAAATAAATGTAAGCAGTGTTCCTGCTCACAATCTTTCACGCTCTCTCAAGCTTTCATGCTTTGAGCTCACAGTATTTTTCAATTGGCCTTTCACATCCCTGATGTACAGGAAAACGTCACCCTTTGACAATTCCTAGATTTACCCTTGTATTAAATACGGAGGCAGTGTACGGTTTATTAAAAATGTCAACTCATGTCATTTCCTTTTGAAGGAATAACTAAATAATTTCAGAATCTATGCTAAGTCAACATGCCTTGGTTGTCTGTTCTTTGTTTATTTGTTTACTGTTAACTGCACACCAAGAGAAACACAAATCGAAATAAAGTGTGTCCGTGGGAAAATAAATTATTTATTTATTTATTCAATTGAAATAAAGCTAAACACGTCTTAAAATCAACAACAGATTCTGCTACTTAACCCGCATACCTGCTACTTGTAACCCGCAAAAGAAGAGTCCAGTGTTTCTTTGAAAGACATTGGACACTTGCCTCTAAAGGTCGTGAACAATCCTCATTGAATGGCAATTGATATTGTGTATTTACAAAAATAATAAAATTGAATGTAATTGAAAAGTGTTCAACAAATTAAACTTTCTACTGAGCAATCTCGGTGGAGTACTTGGTAAGAGACTGCTATAGAATTGCAAAGTACATGGGTTTGAATCCAACAAGAGTAATATGCCTGTGATTTTTATATTCACACCCATTGGTGTATATGGGTAAAACCAAAATTAATATTCTTTATCCTAGATGCAAACTTCCATTTGTAAAATACGTAGCTTTGAAAAATATTTTTACAAAATTTGCAGTGTTATTTGTAAGCTCCCAAATTAAAAATGTCCTGTACATAAATAATCTCTATATCTGCAAGTGCCAATATTCAACAAGTACTAAATTTATCACAAATGGTACTAAATTAGTACTATATTTACGTTTAATTTAAACCTGAAAGAGAGAGTGTTTAAAAGTCCAAACAGTAGAAACAATGTAATTGGACAAGATAAGTCTTTCCTGAAGTATTCCCAAATACATTTGCCAATCACAATAAACCAGGTAAGTCTTGCACGCATTTATACATTCTGGGGAACCCATGTACACGTGTTAAACAAACGCATTCACACACTTAAAAACGGACAAACTTAAGCATTTAAGTATGAGACTAAAAATCCGAAAGATTATCCCAGTACAAAATGAAAACACTACCATTTGGAAAGCTGTGCCAGACATGTTGTTATCCAGCAGATGAATCTCTATTGAAAGGCGCCTTCTCCAGGGTAGACTTGACTCAAGTCCCAATTTCGAGAGAGGCCTTTTATTTTCAGTTCCCGCGACTAACGTCAGAAAACTTTTGCACAGCCAGCATCCACCAACCTGTGCCACGTTCGGGACCACAAAAGCTACATTTTGAAGGTGAGGGCGCACTGCTTTACAGCTTGATTGCTAGTTGACGCATAGCCTGAAACATCTGACGTCACACTTCGAGGCTTGTGAATAACGCCAGAGACCTGCCTCCAAACCGGCATGTATATTCACCTTTGACCTACACTCATTTCACATAGAGATATGCAGTCAAACTCTACTGCAGACGTGACAGCAGTGTACTGTTTGGGCATCTATGGAAAGCTCATGTCACTGTTGTGCACGTTTATCCAATATTGTATCCAATGGAATCACTGGATCTAAATAGCAGGTCTTTATCCTTGCGGACGATAAAGACAGGGGCCCAGTCTAGTTGACACAATGTGCTTAGGGACCTCTCGCACGAGAACGGCACTTGAATCAAGTCTACCTCCAGGGTCAATCAATGTAAGTCTTTGGTGTTTCTCAGCTTTTTGGCATTTCTGGTCAGACATCGAGGGTAAGCATCGGACCGGAGGTAGTATCTTGCCTGAAATGAAATGATTATGATTGATTAGAATGATTATGAGCACGCTTGCACCAAAAACACTTAGAAAGCACAGTCTAGAAAAATTCAAGTCCAGCACACAGGCTAAAAGTCTTTCTGGCCACCAAGGCCCAATTTCATAAAGCTGTTAAGCAGAAAATACTGCTTGAAAAATTGCTAAGCAATAATTGAGTGGGCCACCAATCACATCAATGTAAACTTAATGTCATTTTGACTGGTAACCTGTTTCTGTTAAGCGATACTTTTTGTGTGCTTACAGCCTTAATGAAATTGGGCCAAAGATAGTTATTAACAAACGCAGAGCTAGTGCTTAATTAGTCTCAACTTTTTTACTAGCTTGCTCTAATTGGTCTCAAGGTTTCAACTAGCTTGCTCTAGTCATCGTCAGGAGACTGAAGAAATGTGGGAGAAGTGGGCCTATTTATTGGGGGTTAGAGCTTTCTTTGTAAAGTCAGTCACTGCTCTGATTGCTAAAATAAATACTTCCTTGAACCAACAACTTACTTGGTGACAAGTTCAGCACCTATGATGTCATGGATGTGGTACTGTATCCCCAACTTTTTCACAGCCACAAGTTTCCGTTCTTCCAGCTCCTGGTGGAAATAAATAATTGTATGTCACTCAATCCTGTCTTTAAAAATATTGTAAGAAGCCCTTTGAGACGCCTGCAGTGCTATATCAAAACTATCTTTTATTTTTATTTTTATTATTAGTATGTCTACAATAAAATAATATATGTACAATATTACAATGTATACAAAATCAGGTTTGGCCTTTGTGCCCCCTTCAAAAAATTTCCATTCACTATAAGATTTTCCAAGAGAAGTGCCTCTTGCAAAATTAAAGTGACAATGCCCTTTCAACATATTCAAAGATGAAATTCCGGGCCTAGTTTCAAAGGTTTGTAAAAACAAATTCTAAAGAATATGAGATAGGCTTTATTCCAGTTGTTTTGTAGGTTTAATAAATACATGCAAGACTTTTTGTTATTCTCCTTGTCTTAAGACTTTTGACTCACCTTTTGAAGAATCTTCTGATATTTACTCTTTCGTATCGTTCGTAAAACAGAGTCCCGTCCTAAGGGGAGAGACAACAAAAAGGAATGACGAGACATTTTCACCATTTGGTATCAATAATTGGAATAAATATGAAGATTTGTGGCTTAGTATCTGTGGTAATTTGAAGCTCGGGGCAAAATGGCCCCCTCGGTTTCACCTCAAAGCCATTTTCCCCCTTGGGTGTACAAAACGCCAAAATGATGATGATGCAACAAAATGGAAGATAAGAACCCTTTTGTAAGAATACTTGAATCACTCCACAGATGGCAATTACTTCATACCTTTGGTAAAGCACTTCATGAATATTCCTGCCCCTGGTATTGCGATCCACCAACTGCCAACATCTCTAACATTAAGCACACCTCCATGGAGTAATTGCCTAGATAATGAGACAGATATTACATACAGTGGATTTATCAAACAGATTTACACAATGGCGTGTTAATAATAACAATAACGTTTTTTTGTATAGTACTTTCCACACCCGAAGGGCGTCTCAAAGCGCTTCCAACATTATCACCCCTGGTCACTGGGCCATTTTAATTCTTTCTTAACTATCTCAGCTCTCTGTGGAGTATACAACCTGTGCAACAAATATGCGCTACTAAGCTAAATATGCGCTACTAAGCTGAATCAATCTACTAAGCAAGAACCATCTCTGCCCTCACACGTACCCATTTACCCCCTGGGTGGAGAGAGGCAATTAGGGAGAGAGGCAACTAAGTGTCTTGCTCAAGGACACAAGTGTCTTGACCAGGGCTCGAGCCCACATTCTGTTAGACAGAAAAACCAGAGCTTGAGTTCGGTGCTTGTATCCGCTCAGCCCTGCCCCCCTTGTGTGGCCGAGCAGCTAAGAACAGCGGACTCAAGCTCTGATATTTCAGATGAGCACAGTAAGGGTTCGAGCCCCGGCTGAGTGTGGGTCTGAGTCTAGGTCTAGCACCTGTGATCCTACGAGCTGTAAGAGCAGAATTCCATGGTAAGCAGATATTATGCCAAGGTGACTACCCAATGTATGTACTAGTACCTATATTGTGATTACCATTTGACTAAAAATTTGACAGGTATAACACTAGACTAGGGCAGCCAAAAAAGTTGTGACTTTATGTCACCGCTTTTTCTGATCACCAGAGCAATGCACTCCATTTTAAACAAATATTACTTACGTGATTTCTTCATCTTTGAAGCCAAAGTTTGTCATTGTCTTCTGATCCAAGCTGACATCAGAAGACTTCTCTATGACTGTCTCTAAGAACCGCTCTTTAGCCGGGCTGTCTGCCAATGTCTTGCGGATGTGATCCCGATAGTTGTCTGTAAAGACGATGGCAAATGCATCCGATTCCTTTCCCAGACGGAAGAGTTTGATTTCCTTCTTCTCCCTCAAATCATTCTGCAAAAAAAAGTCAGCAAAATATTCGATTTTGGGGTTGAACAAAGAGAACCGTACCGACTCTTTTCAGAGCCAACACTCCCATAAAAGAGATTTACACATGGTTGTATCCGTAAGCTTATTATAGTTATAAATTTATAGTTTCTTCCTATTTAACCACACCGTGCAAAGCTTCGAACAAGACTTGATGAGAAAATGACTGAAGCAGGATTTGAACCACTGAACTCCAAATTAATGTGCCAGAGCTCTACTAGCTGAGTTATCTAGCCCTATGTTGGCAGTCTCCCCAATTTGTCAAAACCCCACTTTTTCAGGGGTACCAGTCAGAAGCCGTAACACCCTGAACTGCTGTGTACAAATAATAATAATAATAATAATAATAATAATAATAATAATAATAAAATATATATTTATAAAGCGCCAAATTGCCAAATAAGGCCTCAAAGCGCTAATTACAAAGGTAAAAAGCAATTTCCAAAATACAACATTACAATACAGAGGGTTTCCAAAGAAAACGGTTTAAAAAGACAATAACAAAAAAAACAAGTTATTACAAAAACAAGTTATTACAAATTTACAGAAACCATGAATCATAATCATAGATGTTGAACCAATGTTTGTATGAGAGGGATTGGCTGTTGCAAGCTTTGCATTTATATCCCCTTGTTGGAGTTTGACATATTCTTTGACGGGTAGATCCTCTAAACAAACAAAAATATCCTGAAATATGAGACTCTGAGGTCAGCTTACAATTTGCTTGTCGACTACTGTTTTGCAACTGACAATGCTGTAGACCTGCTGCTTAAAGACAATTGGTGGGATGCGGTCCTCAAATGCCTTGACATTAACGAGGGAGCGAAGATAGAGGAGGGCGGCCTTTGTATCACTTGGAACCTCAGACACTGAAAATAAAGGATACTTGTAAGGTATATATCATAGAGAATGATGATTATTTTTAAAGGAAATATGTACAAAAAATCTTAAATGGCACTAAGGTATAACCAGACAGTTTTATTTGGAGGGGGGCAAGTGTAATATATCAACACTAGAGGGCGCTATTTCCACAACCCTTGTAACCTAGTCATGAGTTACTCTGATGAATAAACGTGTATCTGTACAGATATCCACACATTTCATGGTGGCAGAGGAAATGGTATAATACAGGTATTTAGGGGGGGGGGCTACTCCTGGAACTATTGAGGTTTGTTATGCTGTCGCTCGCTAGACGATATTGGAACGAACATCATAGTTTTGGAGTGGGGGCCGGGGGAGGCTATCTGATGTTTTGTGCGTTTTTAAATTGCATTGGAGAGATGAGTGGTGGGAGAGGAGGGGGGGGGGGGAGCATTTGATCTTCTTATGGCTCAATCAGACATACAGGCAACATTGGACTCGTCCAAAAGATGGTCCGATTCTGAAGCTGCCACTCGAAATTTCTTTCTGTTTTTGAAGACATCCGGAATTCTTGACCTCTTCATTTCTGTGAAGAAATAAGAAAAGAAAAAAGAATTAGGAGGAAGAAACAAACTGACAATAATTTTATTTTCTTCAAGAGATTAACCTATAAATGGTGGATGGTGGATACTGTTATTATTACTATTTACCAGAAAACACCGGAAAACTACTGGCATTTTCCTAAGTTTTCCGGTGTTTTCTGATAGTTTTCCGGTAGTTCTCCGGTGTTTTAGGTATTTTCCTGTGTTTTTCCGGTATAGTAGCACCCATGAAAGTGATGTTGAGCATGATTGGTCATCTGCTTCATTTGTCATCACAATGCGCAATGGTTTGATTCTGTAGCATCCCGTAGATTTACCGGTACTTGCCTTTAAAAAGAAAATCACCCAGAGTGGCGAGTATATACCCATCCCTCATGTAGGTGTTTAACTAAACTAGGGCTGTGTGAATGACTGGTCGTATCACAACACACAAGCATGACAAGGAGTACTGTGACCATGACTCTGGGTGACTGATCGATATTGTAGGTAGGATAACAAATAATAATGGTTCAAACTACTCTAACTAAAAACTAAATCTAACTTAAAGGCACCTGGAAATAGGATTTCTTTTCTTTTAAACATAAGAGTATATGTTTATTAACAATAAAACAATTTTTTGAGTAATTGTTTGTCACGATTTATATGTTAAAAAAATTAATTAAGTGCTTGGGGGGTTGACTCCGCCTACCCCTTTTGTGACGTAGGAAAAGGAAGACTTTGCCTCGATGCGTAGATAAACACACGTGCAAAAGTACATGTAATTCTAAGACGTGAGTTTGTACGCTGCGAAAAAGGTTTTTTTTTCTGGCATTTTTCCGGCAATGCCGACCTAGCCTTGCTCAAGGCAGTCGCATTATTCGCTCCGAAAAGACGCAGCTGTAAACCCACCCGCCGTATACCCTGTGCATGGTGTGTGCGATCACACCGAATGACCAACCCTTATACACACTGTCACATCGCACGAATACTGTTCACACAAGTCATCGCACTCGTACACCACTAACCGCATGCGGAGGCCGTCAGGCCGACAGCCTTGTCGGATCTGTATCTTCCCGTTTTAATGTGTTGTATTGAAAAAATTCCAATAGTGGACGAAATTGGGGGGGCTCGAGGATATGCTAGTATGCAGCTCATGAATGTGTATATCGTTCGTCAGACCTATCAGACAACACAGGATGTGAGGCAAATGAATTATTCATTTTGACGTCCAATCACGCATTTCCCTTATCACGACCTTTGGACCCTATCATGCGTCCGTGGTGGTGGTGGTGTGTGAGGTAAACATGTCTCGTCTTTCGCGGGCATTATGGTAATGAGCTGACCGTGGGAACTCTTCGCTTATTATAGTAATGAGGTCAGTGGCTTCAACACAGATCCTACAAGGCTGTCGGCCTGATGGCCTCCGCATGCGGATAGTGTACGGGGGCATCGTGTCGTGCGATGTTACGCACAGTGAATACGGGTGGGTTTTACGCACAGTGAATACGGGTGGGTTTTTATACAGCGGCGGTCTTTTTTCGGAGTGAATAATTCGACTGCCTTGAGCAAGGCTAATGCCGACCAGGTGTATTGCTGCTGGATGCAGCATAACAGTCTTCATCTATTTCCTGCAGATCCCAAGTATAGGCGGTTGTGGGCTGTGACAGTCAGATTAACTAGAGCAAAGTGGTCCGGTGCGACGTCTTTTTCAGCGCTATGCAGCGAACACTTCGAGCCGTCGTGCTTTGAATCCGGGATACACCACTCATTTGACATGACGAGAAGAGCCATTCTTAAACACGACGCCGTCCAAACAATTTTTCCAGCTAGTGGGAAATCGAAGAAGGTATCTGAAAGACGTAAAGTACGGGGGCCTGACTACAAATTTTCTCTTCAAATATTGCGCCTTGAAATACGTCACAAACAGCGCCCTCTCGGGTCGGGGCCTACTCGTAAATTTGTAAATACAATCAAAACTAATATTTTTAAACCTTAGTTAACTTTTTATTCACATTCCTCTCGTAAAAACACATATTTGGATAACTTTCCGAATGGCGCCACCACTTTTTCAGTCATTTTTACAAAAAGGGATATATCAATCAGGTAAATTAGATACTATATTATTTTATTTCAAATGAAAAAGTGGTGGCGCCATACGGAAACTTTTCCACATATTTTAGTGACAAAAGCTTTATTTTAAAAAAATACCACTTCCAGGTGACTTTAAGTTTATATTTATTTTATACTATACAAAATTATTGTAAGCATCATCTCAAAATTATTTACAACATCCAGAAATGTAGCCATTCAAATTTATTCAATTGAACCTCATGAGTCATGAACTCTCATTTCAGTCAACAAAACATGCAATGGCCCACTGATCACTTACTTGCTCCATCTGTACTAGCACTGCATCTTCGTAAGTATAAATAAGGCAGCAATTTGAAAAGGGCACTTCACTGCATGGTCGGTATGCACTGCTGCACTGCAGCTGGTGAGGCCAAGGTCAGAAGGTCAGTCAACGTGGTTGCTGTTTATTGTTCGGAATGGCCTTTTATTATTAGATAGAACACTAGAGTTTTATAAATCAATCCTCGTTTTATTATTATTTATGTGACCTCACAGATCCAAGTTGCCGTGACTCCAGTTGCCTCCGTGAATCAGATACTGCCACTTGTTTAGAATTAGTGTCACATCTTTTCGTAGCTCAATCTGCTAGAGAGGTTTTATTAATCCACTGGTCACTGTGTTATGCAATCAGAAAACACCACAACAGCGCCACCATGCGGTTATGTACGTTGTATATAGGTCAAGGTCAGGATCGTCTGACATCTAGAATCCGTTTACGGGTTTTCTAAAGCTACGCATTAAGGGCACCATACTAAATTTCTGATGTCAATGTGTTTTGTGGTTTTGTGAGGTACGGTACTTCCCCGATTCATGGAGACAGCACATCACTACGTCACGAGGCAAAAACTTTAAAATAAAAGTGAGTTAAAATTCGTCAATTAAAATACTATAAATTAGGGACGATTTGGAGGAATTCCCAGCTATAGTTCAAGTTGCAATGGTCGCAACCCAAACTCCCAAAACTTCCTTGGGCTTTTCACAACAAACAAAGATTGAAAATTAATTAACTTAATTAAATTAATAGTTAAATTTTAATTAAAATGTGAATTAATTAACATTCATAAATACCTCAGACAGTTTTGCTATTCCTATTGGTGGAGAGTGCGTCACGTGGGGGTGTTTAAACGGTTGATAATGACCAGCTGGAGCTGTTTATAACCGGTTGTTTTCGTATACGTTTAGAATTAATAGATGCATACTACACGCATGAATGCATATCCGAAAACTGTCTCAGTCATAAAAATGCAACACACGTACAGAGCTCATGGACATTGGAAATCAGATAAGTTTTTCAGAGTTTCATACTTTATTACGCCTTTTAACCAAAAAGACATTTAATGAATGGGAATAAAAGAGTTGTGACTCGTTCTTAAACTGCCGTTTAATACCTTGCAGGGTCGCGACAAAGGCCCCCCACGACCCTGCCGGTTTTAAAAGCAGTTTAAGAACTTGTCACTTCGCTTTTAATTCCCTTAGTTAATGGTGAGTTACCTTCCTCCATGGTTACACTTTAATAATACAAATTAAATGTATAAATTTATAAACTATAAATGTTTAACTTGAAATGGTTTTTTTTGCACTTACAGTCTGTCGTTGATTTTATTTTCTTTAAAGTGTATGATTGTAACTTTTTTGCTGTTATATCCCATCAATCATTCAATCTATTCAAAGTACAATCATCATGTCTACTCTCTGAAATATGATTGAAGAGATTCGTTCCGCTATCGTCTCACTGTTTCGTGTGGAGACGATAGCGGAGCGAACCTCATGTTCTGAGTACAACTATCATATCAATCTCAAAAAAATCTATTTTGTTGTTATATTTATAGTTTGTATTAGGTTTAATCAAAAGCCAATTGTGAAACATATCCAAAGTGCCATTTTGTCATGACGCAATGCAGTCTTTATTTTCCTTTAAAAATCAGAATGTGGACGATACATTCAGTAATTTCAATATTTTGTCGGCTACTCATGTATGCTCATTGTATGTGTCAAGGAGGGCACCTGATCTGTCGGTTAAACAGCATTGTGGGTTAGTTAATCATTACCAGTAAAATTTCTGCTAAATAATTTATCCCATATATTTTGTACCTTATTGTTCTTCAGTATGAAAAGATCAAGAGACAGCGAGGAAGATCAGGGACAAGAAAAACGTCGGAAAGTTCTAGACTCAGAACAGCAACGGAGAAGTCAATCGTCCAAGCCAAGGCCTTCTCACTCAAGCAGTCATCAAAAGAGGGATGGTAAAAGCAGACCTCGCTTGCCATATCGTCCACAAAAACAAAGAACTTTCGCCGTGAGGCCGACCTCAACTTTCAACGGAAACTTTCCCTTTTTTGAGAAGCCCCAAGAGATTGGTCACTTTTCGTTGAAAGTTGACAAAAGTTTTGCGAATGATGCCAGCCGTCTCAGATACTACCTACCACCAAAATACAGAGACGGGTTGAACTTTGACCTCAGGGAGGGATATGAGATCTTCGTAAAAAGAAATGAGGAAATCAAAGACAGATTAAATAATCTTCTGAAATGGATTTTAAGCAACAAGAAGGTATTTTTGCGACCTGAGAAGACTATGGGAGTGTCTTATAGTAAAAGTAAACAAGACGACTTGATTGAGAGGTAAAACATTTCAAGGGAACTAACTTGGTTATAGGCACTAGAAACCATTGGTAATTGTTGAAGACCAGTATTCTCATTATAAGTAAGTTGTTATGCTTACATTTATTTTGAGTAATTACCAATAGTGTCCATTGGCTTTATAAAGACTAGTTTTCAAAAGTGCATTCATATTTTAATCATCTGTTTTAAGAATTGATTACTTAAGTTGAACTACACCTTTACCTGTAATACACTTTCGATGAGAAAAAAAAAAACTTCACAGATTTACAAATAATTTACAGAGTTTACAGAAGGTAATGGTGAAAGACTTCTTTTGAAATATTATTCCATGAAATGCTTTACATTTTGAGAAAACATTTAAATAATATCAATTCTTGATAGCGAGAATTACGGATTTATTATAAACACATGTCATGACGGGGCGAAACGCGCGAAAACAGGAGTGGGTTTTCCCGTTAATTTCTCCCGACTCCGATGATCGATTGAGCCTAAATTTTCACAGGTTTGTTATTTTATATATAAGTTGTGATACACGAAGTGTGGGACTTGGACAATACTGTTTACCAAAAGTGTATAATGGCTTTAAGGTAGTACTATGTATGCATCTCTCTCACAATTATGATGTTAGTTTTCAGCAACATTAGTGAAGTAGACGCCAAGACCACAGAAGTTGTAACTCAGAATCTTTACTGGCCCAGGATTTTATTTGCAAGACCAGAATTAATATGAGACGAGAATCAAAATGAGGACAAAGTTTCATCGTTTAAAGCCATTATACACTTTCGGTAAACAGTATTGTCCAAGTCCCACACTTCATGTATCACAACTTATATATAAAACAACAAACCTGTGAAAATTTAGGCTCAATCAGTCATCGGAGTCGGAAGAAAATAACGGAAAACCCACTCTTGTTTCCGCGCGTTTCGCCGTGTCATGACATGTGTTTAAAATAAATCCGTAATTCTCGATAACGAGAATTTATATTGTTTTACTATTTTCTCAAAAAGTAAAGCATTTCATGGAATAATATTTCAAGAGAAGTCTTTCACCACTACCTTCTGTAAACCCTGCAAGTTATTTGTAAATCTGTGAAGTTTTTTTTCTGTTCCGAAAGTGAATAATGGCTTTAAACAAAACACCCGGGAGAAGATTATATCTCTTCTGTTTTATTGGAATCAAATATACATCCGAGTTCAAACTCACCATTTGAACATCATTCTTTTGAGATAGAGGTATGTGGAATTGAAAAAAAAAACCCAGAACCACCGGATTGTCTTGAGCTTACTGGCCCAACACTGAAATCACTGGCTTCGGTGTTAACAGGGTAAAATTCTAGCCTTTATTAACTAGCTTACTTTTTTTCTCAAACAGCTTAGGTGTTGACTTCCTAGCATGGCGTGGCCACTTCACAAAGTTCCTCTGCACAGCTTATGAGAACCGTGAGGGATGGGAGATGGCAGCAACGCTGTTCAGGGGGACCATCTACATCAGTGAAGTGGAGACAGAGCAAGACAGAAAGAGGAGACAGGGAATGAACTACTGGGAGAAGATGTGCACGTATGGAGGCTACAAGTTTGAGCAGTATGTCACTAGTGGTGAGGAACTTCATTAGGGGAAGAGGAAAGGGGGAAAATAGTCCTCTCTAGTTTCAGGATTTGTCAGTATTTTTAAAGTCTCCCTGAGCCTTTATGTTGAAAAAAATAAAGCAATCACCCGAAAAAGCGAAAAAAAGTTGTCCACCTGAAGTCCAAACTGTAGTTTTGTGTTTCTGGTGATTCACAGTGTCTGTAGGTCTAGAGTAAGGGAGAACTCGGGCCTACAAGACAAGTTTTGAGTGCTTGGAGAATGACTGATCTGACTGATGGAGCAGAGGGTATCCCCCCAAACCCGCCTCCAATGCTCACATACTTAAAACACACGATATTCCTCTTACAGCAGTCGCGTCCCCCCCCCCCCCCCTCCAAACCAAAAACAAAAATAAATAAATAAATGAAATCTACTAAATAATTTTTGGGGTCCCAAGCACACAATGACGACACAATAGGGGATCCTTGCCCAAATTGAGCACCAAATGGAAATATCAAACAAATTCAGCATGCGCATGTAGTTCTTAGCTAATAGATGTTAAATTTGCATCAGGGATAAGGAACAAAAATTAATAATTATGAATTTTGCTTTTAACTGTATACACCAATGTTTGTTAGCACTGTATACTAGCTCGGTACTTTCCCGAGTTCTGTGAAAAAAATCACAGTCAAAATTAATACTCGGGTCACGGGTGGGTTCTAACCCACGACCTTTGCAATTCTAGAGCAGTGTCTTACCAACTAGACCACCGAGATTGCCCGATAGCTAGAGGCAGTTCGAATCCTTATATTTTAACAGCAGGTACCAAAACGATTTAATACTTTTGATTTGTATTCTACAGAAGATGGCAAGAAATCCCCCGACACTGTTCAGCCAGTGAACAACCTTGAAGCATATTGTAGTGTGGTTCGGTCACAACTCTGTAATTACAAGCTTCTCTATGGTGGGGAGGTAGATTGCTGTGAGCTCAAGTCTCAACTGAAGCCACCAGAAAACTATGTTGAACTGAAGACGAGTCGGCTGTGGTATACACCCAAAAACAAGAGCAGCTTTCACAGGTGTGTTCAAGTGTGTTTTAACCAGTTCGTGTCAGTATATAAAAACAATTTTTTTTGGTGTCCACCCGTGGTAATATTTGTTGGAAATTTCTGAAGTTTCTTTAAGTAATTGATGCCACAATTAAGTCCTTTACAACTGAAAGGCAAAGGTTTATTCACAAATCCTGAGGGTCGGGGTAGAAACAAGGGCCTATAATTTTAACTGTGCCCTGCAGTCAATATTTCTTTTATACACCGAATAAAGATTCTTCTAATCGACAAACCTCGACTACCTACCGTGACACGGAACGCTAGTCGTACATACAGTAGGCCTACACTGTAGGCGAGCGACCTATTTGCGACCGTTATTTTCAGGGCGGGCACAGTTGATTGACTATGTCCCGGGCATAGTTAACTATGACGTCATCTTGACAGAAAAAGGGGCCCCAGCTATTTCCATGACTCCATTTTTAACCAATCAAATTAGAGGATTCTATGTGACCTGCTTTGTGAAAATGAGTCAGATGTTGACAATTTAAAAAATTGAGTTACATGCATGGCTGGAAAGAACACACCAGCAGCAGTTATTTGGTAAATGTCTAAGCTTTGGGGTGTATCGCGTTTCTGAGTAACTCCCATTTGAAATTAGCCAGTATATCATTTATTTTTGTAAACGAATTACAAGTAAACTGATGTTTTAAACTACCATTTCGCGCAAAAGGATACAAATTAGACTAAAGTCTGATCACAAAATTGTTGTATTTATAGCTTTATTGGCTTAAACAAAGTGTTCTAAAGGTTTACCATGCAAATATAAATCTTCAAAAGTGAAAAAAAAAAAAAATGTTAAACTGTCCATTACTCAATAATGCATGGGCGACATCTGACTCACTTTCACAGAGTGGGTCACATATGAGGTATGTGGTTTGTTTTTCCATACGACAAAAACTGGAAAGTACTGAGTATACAGTGCTTCACACATCAGTGTAAAACCAAATCATACAATTTAAAAACAGTGGACACTATTGGTAATTACTCAAAATAATTATTAGCATAAAACCTTACTTGGTAACGAGTAATGGGGAGAGGTTGATAGTATAAAATATTGTGAGAAACGGCTCCCTCTGAAGTGACGTAATTTGAGCAATTGAGCTCAAATTTTCACAGGTTTGTTATTTTATGCATATGTTGGGATACACCAAGTGAGAAGAAGACTGGTCTTTGACAATTACCAATAGTGTCCATAGTGTCTTTAAAGTAAACAAAAGTTATGAGGAACCCAATACATAACAGATGCAAGTTGGGCTACTTTGAGGCTCAGTAAATGAATAATGTTTGTGATGTGTTTTGTTTGTTGTGCTTTCAGATTCAAGTTACTTCGATGGTGGGCACAGTCATTCCTCGTGGGTATCCCCAAGGTTGTCTGTGGCTTCCGTAACGATGATGGTGTGGTGGAAGAACTTAAGGATTTCAAGACAGCCGAGATGCCAGAGTTATCCATGGTAAAGAAAAACAAACTTAACAAAATAAACATGTTTAGGGTTCTGGCTTTAAAAAAAAAGGTAGTATGGGCTATTTTTTCAAAAATGATCATTTTTTTCGTCTGAGATCGTTAAAATTTAGCAACAGAGCTCATGGCCTCTGTGTAATTACAAGCCTTTTTGCCCTACTTAAATGACCCAGCATACTTTTAAAGAAGGAAGTCGTCCATGTAGAGAAATATGAGTGAAAGTAAACCAATCAGAAGCCTCACATAGAGTGAATAATAAATACCCACGTTCCGGCAACAAAACTTAAGTTAATGAGTTTGTTTCCAAAGTGATCACTTTCACATCCTTGTTGCATTTAATTATTGTGTATTCTGGCATTTATAGGGAGGCTGGGACGGGAGCGTTTGCTTCAACCTGTTTGAGAAGCTCCTCAACTTCATCAAGACAGTGACTGTTATTGATGATCCCAGGTTGGTATTATTGACTTTGAGTCGGCTAAATATCTTACACCATTCAAGTCACTTCTTAAAAGCACTGCCGTCGATTTCACAAAACTCTAACTCTTCCTAACTTAGGATTAATCTTATGACTTGGGACGAGTCCCATCCCTGCACTGTAGCATGCGGACCTTAAGATTAATCCTAAGTTAGGACGAGTTACTCGTCCTTACTCAAGATAAGACGAGTCCCAACTCTTTGTGAAATCGACGGCTGGACACCTTTGGTAATTGTCAAATATCAGTCTTCTCACTTGGTGTATCTTAACATACAGTGTATGCACAAAATAACAAACTTGTGAATTTTGAACTCAATTGGCCGTCGAAATTCGTGATACCAATGCAAGAAAAAACACCCTTGTCACACAAAGTTGTGTGCTTTCAAGTGCTTGAATTTGAGACATCAAAATCAAATTCTGAGGTCTCAAAATCAAATTCAAATATTTTAGTGAGAAACAACTTCTTTCTCAAAAACGATGTTACTTCAGAGGGAGCCATTTCTCACAATGTTTTATACTATCAACAACATCTCTCCATTGATCGCTAACAAGTAAGTTTTTATGCTAACAAGTATTTTAAGCAATTCCCAATAGTATCCAGTGCCTTTAAAGTTCACCAGTTCCAGCAGGCTGAGAGCAAACTTTTGATTTTTGTGCTCTAAATTACTTTTTGATTGGGTGATTGACTGATTGATTGATTGATTGATTGATTGATTGATTGATTGATTGATTGATTGATTGATTGATTGATTGATTGATTGATTAACCACTGTATTACATATCCTCCCGTTGCAGCGTGGTATATCTCTTGGAGCGTAAACCAGGGGACAGTACGATCTCCTACACAGTACACAAAGGAGAGGAGCACCGGTTTTTACCAGAATGGTACACCAGTCAGTTTTTACCAGAGTTGAGACCAGTTACTGAGTCGACTAGCTCAGAGTCATCTTCAAGTACATCGGAATTGACTTTAAAGGCAGTGCCATAAGGTCCTCAAACAAGACATGGGCCTAAATTGATAAAGCCTGCAAGCATAAATATTTGCTAAGCACAGAAAATCATGCTTAACAGAAACTGCCAATATTCCATAAAAGTGTTATTGTTGTAACTGGTGTCCCGATCAATGTTTGCTTAGCAAAGAAATTTGCTATGCAGTATTTTCTGCTTAACAGCATTATGGAATTGGGCCCTGGTCGTTTGGGGTTGGTGGGGGATGGCAAAACCACAGAGTTCAGTATGACCTCAGCCAAATTCTATAAGCCTGTAAGCACAAAATCTTGCCTAGCAAAACTAGGTTATTACCAGTCAAAATACTGTACATGTGCTACCCCACTCATTTTGACAAGAACAGCTGAATGAAATTGGGTCCTGTTGCACCACACACAGCTGCTTTCTGCCACGTTTTGGGAGTCAAATTAACTCAAACAAATTATTATGGTAAGCCAAGGCTCGAATTCGGGAGTTAAAACCTAAACACTGAAAGGCATGTAGCTCAAAATGTTTACAAGACCAGAATGTGTTTTTCTCAGACCAAAATCAAAATGAGTTGAACAAACATAATACAAGAAGATCTCCATGCATGTATAAAGATTTCATTGTCTTTTTTGTGAGGTAAGGCGTACTTTGATACCGATTTTTTCACAAAGATTTTACACAATGACTAAAATGAGGTAGCCTTGCATTATTTATTGATTTTACAAGACCACAGGGCTTGTCTGGTTGTGAGATCACTGGTCTCAGGCCTGCGGTCCAAGGCTAATTTTCTAGCCCTGTACTGGACCGATCCATTAAGCTCCGCCCCATTGCGTATTGACCAATCACAACCCATTTCACAACCAAAAGTCTGCCCCTATAAAGTCCGACATGCGTGCGTGTAAGCTTGGCACGCGCGGCAGAGTTAGGAATGGTATTAGAGCTGAGAGGCTCTCGTGTTCTTGCTCACAGGTGCGCCATGGGCGGAGCCGAATTGATCGGTGTATTGTAAGCATGTAAATACCACATCGCCTTGAATGATCACTACACTATATATAACACGTGGGGACATTGACTCAAAAGATACAGTCAAGTCAATACAGTGCTTCATCACACATCAGTGTAGGGTATCACAAAAATGAAATAATTTATCCTTGGAGCAATTGTTACTTGTTAGACTTGGAAATAAAGCTTTTAACAGGGTGGCAGGTTTTTTACACTTTAGTGTAGTTTTGAGCTGCCTGTATTTCATCTCTGGCTGTCAATATTCAGTGGAACTTTGTAAATACTTTCTTTTGCCATTTGTGGCTGGTACATATTGACTTTAAATTGTAATCATCATGCAGGCTACTTTGGTTTTAAAATGATTAAAAATCATTTACATGTTTTTTCAATTGGTATGATAGGGTTTTGTTTAATACTATAGTAGCATTTAGTGTTTTTTTATGGATACAGTAAAACAAAATATATATTTTAAAAAAATGATTTTTTCAGTGATCATAATAGTGCTTAAATTGTAACCTGTTGCTTTATTTTGGATTTTTTGTTTGTTTCTAGATTTAAATAAATGTTTTTCAAAGGGTGAGATTGAATGTTCAGATTTTACATGATGTAAAGAAACTACAAGTGGTAAACTACCAGTAAAATATTTTTGCCTCAAATGACCTTTTGTTATGAGAAATTTTAGTTTTGATCTCGCAAGTCTAAAATAAAACAGTAAGAATGGCAAGTTTTTTTCCACACTTTTCTTGTGAATTCAATGAAAGATTAAGCTTTATCTTTTACAGGTTTGTTGTTTCATTTACATATTTTGAGTCACACAAAGTGCAGATAGGCCTTCTGGGGTCTATATCACAAAGAGTTAGGACCAGTCCTAACCTAGGAGAAATTAAAAACTTTAGGCTACTCCTACGGTTGGAAAAGTAACTCTTCCTAACTCGAGATAAGACTAGTCTTAACTCTTTTTAAATCCACCCCTGGTCTTTGACAGTTATTAATATTTTTATCGACCTAGACCTTTAACTGGCAAACGCTTCACAAACTCAGATGAAAAGATTGCCTGAAATCCCGCTCCCAATCTTTCTCTCTCTTATGAGATTGTTTCTTCTGGCGTTTATTAAGAGTGTTAACTTTCACTACTTTCTTTTCCTCTCGTTGTCGAGGCCGTTTCACTGCCTGAACATCAAAAGGCTTGAAGTGAGTCACCCTTGCTTTGGAAGCTTCATCCTCCCTGTCAGCCGCACCAAGTCCTTTGCGATCTCTCTTCAATATCGTTTTGACCGGGAACTTTTGGCCCGCACCATCTCTTCCCAGACCCTTTTCTTTGTCCCAGCCTTCTTTCATCATTAGCTGGAATCCCACATTGCTTTCAGGAATGTAGTACATTGTCGACGCCGGTTTATGCTGACAGTTAAACTGGTGCACAGTCGAAGATTTGTGCTGGTGTCGTCTAGATTCGTGTTTGCGATACTCAAGGTGGCAGATGTCACACCAGGAATTTGCAAACTTGGCTTGTTTTTCCGTTTGATTACCTTTACTGGTCCCCATTGTCTCGATTCCTTCAAGCATTCCAACAATATTAAGATGGCCAGCTCTCCGGGCAAGATCCAACGCAGTCTGACCGCTTTTGTTGCGATTATTTTCCCACAATGCACCTTTCCTGAGTAATAGCGACACAACGTTCCTCTGACCACTGTAACTGGCACACATTAATGCTGTCCAAGCAAAGTCATCAACGTCGTTGATATCAACACTGCCCTCGCACAACAACGACTCAACTGCTTTGACGTCCCCTTCTTGTGCACTGCGTAAGAACTGATGTTTATTTCTCGTTTGAACTCTCTCGGACTGCCTTTGGCTGCTTGCTGGCTTGGGTGGATTTTTCTTCATTAACTTAGGGTCACTCTTTTCAAATATTAAGTGACCTTTCTTGTTTCGAGTTGGAGACCTTTCCTTAAGAGTTGTTGATGTTGGTGTTGTTGATATAACACTCTCATAAAAGTCTCTTGCAACCAGACCTGCCTTTGTGTTGTTTTCGATATGGAACTCCTTAGATTTTGATTCTTTACGCCGAGACGAAGTGTCATCTTTTGAGATTGCTCTCAAGAAATGTATTCCTTTAAATGGAAGTCTTGCCACGCGATAGGAAGATCCAGCTGGAGACGAGGAGGGATCCATGTCTGAAAATATATAAACAAATTGTTTTTAATTTTTAGTTACAATTATTTGAACCTAGAATACACTCTGGTGACACTGGTGTCATTGTCAAGCGCTTCTATTAATTAAGCTACACATTACGCATGCCTATTCGCACATGAATAATGCAAATATTAATATTATTAATTAATAGGAACCTCCAACCAAGCAATTGCTAGGCTAGCTTGAGAAAAAGCATTTGGTCAAGTCATGGAGGTTAGAAATATCTATTTCTACTTCCATGGTCAAGTCAACTTAAAGGAATTAAAAGGTTATTTATATACATTTTTAAGCAACTGCTTTTGCTTCAGTTTCACTGCAATTGGAATTGCTAGTTTTTATGAATTTGGCCCATTGTATAACTATAATGTAATTTATCTTCAAGTACGCGCTAATCCTCCAATCAGATTGGCAGAATGGAGTGGTGATAAAAACCTATATTGCATGGCTAATATCACTACCATGCGTCTTGTGTGTTCTATGTCACGCGCCAAGTTTGCTTGAAGATAAATACGTTATCACACGCGCGCTCGTGGAAATACGGAAAATATAGCGCGTCTGCGTCCCATATCCAACTCGGCCTTCGGCCTCGTTGGATATGGGACGCAGAAGCGCTATATTTTTCCGTATTCCACTCTCGCTTGTGTGATAACTTATATTATCCCCGATGCAAATTTAACATCTATTATAATGTAATTGAAGTTTTACAAAAAATCTAGTACAACTATAATATACAAGCATACTTCTACTTGCCTAGGCTACCTTTTAACAATTAATTTAATTGTTATAGCTTAATTTTATTGTTATCTAATTTAATTATTAAATTTGAGTTAGATAAAAAATAAAATTTTAGGATTACAGTCAGTGTGTAAGCATACACATACTCACGAGTTTGTCAGTGAAGAACATGAGAAAACGAAATGAGACACTTATCATGTCGTGCACAAAATCATACTGCCTTTTCACTCAATGAAGTACTCTAACAAATACATAATCGACGTGCAAATGATAAGTAGAAATGATTGTGAGTTTCTAAAAGTTGTAAGAACTAAAAATCGAAAATCTACCTTAGTCGAAAAGTGCGCCCTCTATAGGCGAAACGTCTGTCTTTAATCAACTAGTCCCTGCCTCCGCATTATAAACGCTGCGTGAAATCTGCACGCGATTTGTACACGTTCATGACGTTCGTTTGAACCAGACTAAGCTTGATGTTGCTACGGAGATTCCATGATGGCGGATACGAAGGAGGATTCGATGTACGAAAGTGCTCGTTTAAATCTCCTTGAAGTAATTGAAGAGAGGAACAGAGCACTGAATAGGGTGAGAGAAAATGGTGCAATGAGGTCGATTGAGGCATTTTTTTGTTAATGTTCCCAACAGTTCAATTCATTCAAGTTTACAACATGTTCATGATGATGTTGAAGAAGTTGGTGCCCCTCTGCCTCTCCTCCCCTCTTCAAAACTTTAGTCCAAACAAAAGACTTTAAGATTTCCAATGAAAATTTAATAGTGCTTTTGCAAAATACAGCTTGGAAAGACTTTTAACTTAGTTTTACCGAAAAGGGAATTCTCTTTTAAGCTCGGTTCATACTTCCTGCGAATGCGAAACGAAACGAATGTTGCTATCTATATATCACAAATTTGGGATAACTTTCCGTATGGCGCCACCACTTTTTCACTCATTTTTACAAAAAGGGATATATCAATCAGGTAAATTAGATACTATATTATTTTATTTCGAATGAAAAAGTGGTGGCGCCATACGGAAACTTTTCCCAAATTTGCAACGAACAATTCACAGCAGTTGAACTCTGCACGACTCACTTGCGAATACTGCTGCGAAAGGAGGGTTGGGGTCGCACTAAATACCGACAACTCACGACAACTCACGACAACAATTTTTAAATGCACTTTAACAGAACATTTGAATATAAGTCAAAAATCCATTAAATAATATGCAAAAGAGTCATACTCATAGGCCTATATGCACCCAAATCATTTTCAAACTGTATTTTTAGTTGTAAAAAAAGTGTTTTTACCCAAATTTAATAACGAACAGTAATATCCGCCTTGTTGTCTTTTGACGCACTTGGACAATTCTATTTTACCGCAGAGGTGATACAATATGCAAGATGATTATTTACCTTCTTTTTTTTTTTATCTCATGGAGTTTAAAACAAAACTATCTTTAAGTTTCCCCTTTTAACTTCGAATTCCAGAGTGGTGGCTTAGTTACAAACAAGAAAGAAAAAATCAGCAGCTAAAACCAAAACAAAAAAATAAAACTCAGCCCTCAGAAATTACCTCGCCTCCTGCGGTGTAATAGAATCGTCCAAGTACGTCGATAGACAACATGGCGAATATTTCCCTTCGTTACTAAATTTGGGGTGAAAAACACCTTTTTTACAGTTACAATTACACTTTTTTCAACAGTTTCGGCCCAAAATCTGACATAGCATCTTTCAGTGTATATTATACTTATAGCTAATTATAAAGCCGTAACAAAAATAAAATTGGGGTTGGTAGGTGGGTCAAAAAATGCTGACGAACAAATTTTGAATGGCCCTTACTTCCTAAAATCTTGAAGTTGGAAATGGAAATTGTTGAATGGCTGTAAAAGACATCCTATCTCTCGCCGTCTCCTGTGCCCACCAACCATAATGTTTGTCCCTGCTGCATGTCACACTAATTATGTACAAAAATGTTTAACCGTGTATGTAATTGGGATTACCAATCCAGTACAGCTGTTAAAGGAACACGTTGCCTTGGATCAGTCAAGTTGGTCTTTGAAAAGCGTTCTGTTATCGTTTGTTATAAAATGCATGGGTAGAAAGATGTTGTAAAAGTAGAATACAATTATCTACACAAATATACCTCGAAATTGCGTGGTTTTCTTTTTACCTCGTCGACTAACACGGTCGACCATTTATGGAAGTCAAATTTTTGACCGTGTTAGTTCGCGATGTAAAAGGAAAACCAAGCAATTTTGAGTGATACTTGTGTGGATCATTATATTCTACCTTTAAAACATCTTTCTAAGCATATATGCATTTCATAACAAATGGTTTCAAATGCTTTTTAGAGACCAACTCGACCGATCCAAGGCAACGTGTTTGGGCTTTAAGTTTGGGCTCTCACTCATTTCACATGTGTAGAATATATCTTACAAATTAAAATTAGTGCGCAGAACAATAAATATATAAACATATTCAAAGGGGGAAAAAAAAATATATACATTCTAGAAATTCTTCCATCATGTGTACTCTCCCTCCCCATAAATATACAACAAAATACTAAAACATTTATAAATTGTTTAAATTAAAGTTGCGTAAACATTGTTTCATTTGAACCAAGCACTAAGTGAAGATTTTAATCTCATGTTTTTATTTTAAATTTATTTGGGTAAAACTTCAATACTTGAAAGAATTGAAAGATATTTATTTGACTCAAAAGTCAATATTTAAAGAAGAGAAAGATAAAGTGAGGTATTAATATTCATCAACACAAGACTGCCGGACCTGTACAGTCGATATTTTACTGGTCAGATGCTTACTACACTGCCCTCAGGCCAGACCCTGTCAAACCCTGTCAAACCCTGACAGAAGTACAGCACTTAACCATTAATTGTACACATTGCAGGTCACTGATCCACTCACTGCAGTTGTACATTAGCCATTAGCTGCTCATTGCAATCTTAAGTACAAACTGCCATACATTATTTTTTATTAGAAACTCAAAGCTCCGGGGCAATTTAGAGTTATAAAATGCAAACACTGAAAGCAACCGAAAATACAGCATTAAATGCGTGATGGAATTGCACAGAGGCCCTGGCCTCTTTCGTTTCCCATAGACTTTTAAAAGATTTACCAAAAGTTTGGCCTTTGCAGTGCAAAATTTTATGTTATCAAATGTAGGCCATTTCAAGAGCTTCAAAATGATGTAAATGTTGTCTTTGTAGGTTCCTTTACTTTTGGAGATGATTGTCCAAACATACATGTAGCAGGTCATGTTAATTATTCAAATGTTCTTTAAGCCATATCTCCAATGTCCAAAAGCCTTCATCTTTAAAAAAAATAATGAACCCAAGTACATAAAATTTGGGATCTGGGCATTTCTCAGGGAGTCAAATCAGCACACAGACATTCATTTAAATCCGTGAGGGTCAGGTCCAAAAGCTTGTTGAATTGACACTGAATGACCCTCGTTCTCTCACAATTTTTTTTACAAAAAGCAGTATGATTCATCTTTAAGATGAGTTGTCACTATTTTAGTCATTTGTACTGTTTTGCTTTTAAACAAAACAAAGATGAACACACCTACACTGATCTTTGAGATAATTGCAATACACTGCACTTCACATCCAATAACAATGCACTGGCTAATCAGACTGGCAATCAGTGTAATGTGCTGGCAAATAATGTCCAATGTAATGTTTGTTTTTTATTGGAATAAAGAAATTGTGTTTCCTGTTGAGCTATACGTACACTGTTTGCAGTTGCATGCCTTCTCCCGAAGAAATAAATTTCCATGGTGATGCCTTTTTATAGTTCATGGTGTGTAAATTTGCTCTCTTAAAGCCATTATACACTTTCGGTAAACAGTATTGTCCAAGTCCCACACTTCGTGTATCACAACTTATATATAAAATAACAATCCTGTGGAAATTTAGGCTCAATCGGACATCGGAGCCGGGAGAAAATAAAGGGAAAACCCACTCCTGTTTTCGCGCGTTTCGCCGTGTCATGACATGTGTTTATAACAAATCCGTAATTCTCGTTAACGAGAATTTATATTGTTTCCCCGTTTTCTCAAAAAGTAAAGCATTTCATGGACTAATATTTCAAGAGAAGTCTTTCACCAATACCTTCTGTAAACCCTGTAAATTATTTGTAAATCTGTTAACTTTTTTTTTTTTTTCTGTACCGAAAGGGTCCAATGGCTTTAATGTGTAGCTGTACTCTGTCATTTACTCCCTTTGAAGTACACTTGAAGTATTTGCTTTAATCACTAATCAAATATGATCAATATTTTGTATAATTACAAGAGTTTCAATGGAAACCCATCATGGATGTGAACTGAACACCTGCATGGACAGCTGCATAGGAAATTGGGGAAAAATATCAAGTATTATTTCAGATGTCTCGTTTTAAGTGTTTACTCATGCTGGCAGAGAGCATTAGGAAATGTTTGTGTTGGTCACCAGGGTAACAAGAGTAGGGCATAATGAGATTTGTGGCTGTTTGTTTTTGGAAATACAAAGTGGGGAACAAATGGTGCATAGAGATTGCCAGAGTGGCACCTAATGCAGACCTAGTACTAAGCAATATTATAGGCTGGTTTTGTGGATATACAGACATTTTCCACACTACATTTTCTTGGTGTTCAGGTAACAGCAACGTTGGATGTGTGCAACAAATTTTGGCAACTACGTTTTATATGTTCCAGCTAAACAGAACAGGCTGTGGATTTCATCCCAAGGTTTGACAAGGAAGAATAATTTGTTGACGGCCTTCACTTGGTGTCTCTGCAGCTGATATTTTGTTATTATAAGTTCTGGAAATGGATCTCATTTTGAAAAGCTGCTTGTTGGGATGCAATGGATCTAGCTGAGTGTGATGCTTGTATCAAGAATACTGATAAGATATAGAACCATATAATTGTAGGGTTTGACTGATGATGACGGCATGCCTTTTAAGCTCCATTGACTGAAAACATTTTCTTTTTCACTTCCCTGTCCCCTTAGCCTCCTTGGATAACCGTCCCCATTCAAGTCTGTTTGTAGCTAGTTGCTCAACATCACGAAGTGGAATTTTGACATCTTTAGAAAACATTTTACAGGCACAGAAATATTTAAAGCAAGACCTGAGATCAAACCCAAAACCTTTCCTGTAGGTCTTGTCTCCTCATGGTTGTGCCTGGGGCAGTTCAGCAAGTCTGTAAGATGAAAATCTAATGGTGACTCTCAGTTTGCTTCATCTTGCGTTAAAAGAAAACAAAAAAAAGAGCGCTGAACAGGCATGTTGGGAAGAGCACATGTCTTACAATGTGATTTATGATGAGCATAAGTGTGAATATTCAGATATCTGTGGAAACAATGTGTGTCTTGCCAACCGACTGATTGCACCTTATTCCCTGGAGGCGATTGACAACACGACTTATTAATGTGATGATTCTGGCATGTCTGGTGTTGTGTCATCGATATAATAACATTGTGGATTACGGTCCCGGGAATTCTAAATAACAAGTGTTTTGCGGTTGCCTGAGCTAGATACTTCTGGCTGTTTTCTGTGAAAACCATCCGGATGATGTCATTAAAAATATCTTCTAAGATGTTTAATGTTTTGTCTCCTGCTGTGACTGTGAATTAATTTGCAGCGTCTCACTCTTTTCATACTCTCTTTTTTCAAAATTCCTCTGGTTGCAAAATTGAGCTTAAAAGGAAAATATTAAGGACCCTTGGCCTAATTGCTGAGTTTACAAAGTAGTTGCGGACTCTCCAGTGGAAAGGAGAGCTATCTTGTCCACTTTCTTTCAGTGCTGACCACTGACCAGTTCTCAAATCGGTTCACTTTATCAACATTAGAAAGGAGAGCTATCTTGTCCACTTTCTTTTAGTGCTGACCACTGACCAGTTCTCAAATCGGTTCACTTTATCAACATTAGAAGAGAAAACTTTTGAGAAGAAGAAAGGAGACAAGTAGAGCCAGATATGGCAGTGAGGAAACACCGTACAAAGCACTATAGAGATGATGATTGGAGTGATGGTAATAGCATTATAGAAGACAAACCTAGGATGAGCATGCTTGATGCTGCTATTGCAAGGGTGCAGCGAGTGGATCCTAACAGGGTATTTAAGATGCTGTTTAGATAGTGTTTTTTTATTTTAACGTCTTATTAGCTGTAATTCAGAATGATCGGGTGTACAAATTTTGATCTGCTTCTAAATTGTTTGACCCATCACCCACCCCATCCCAAGTTTTGAATTTTGATAGTGTTTTTTTTTTTAAATGTTATTGTCTTATCAGAGGCAATTCAGAATGGTGTTTTAAAACATTTCAATATTTTTTCAAATTGTTTTGAGTTTTGACCCACCACCCCAATTTTCATTTTGGATTGTGTCTTTAAATTGTACTGCCTTGTATGGGGCCATTCAGAATGATAGGTGTTTACAAATGTTGATCCTTTTCAAAACTATTTTGACCCTCTCATAAATTTATTATATTGACTATATAACTAGTAAATTATACCCTTCAAAACACTGAAGAACAAAGTAATTCCTCAACTGAATCAGATATATTTAAAATGCTCTCCAAGCTTCTTCAATGGCTTTTCCTGGGCTTCCAGCATGCAACTTTGTAGACGGTACAACAGAGAAAATACAAGCTATCTCACCTGGGTTTACTATAGTATAACCCCCAAAGAGTAATGCGTTTTACAAGGTTCCCACTGTAACCGCTGATTTCTGCAAGGCAGCGCCATGATTTTTTTGTGGGCCCCTTGCACTTCTAGCTCTAATTCCACAAAAATACTGCAGCAATGCCAATAGTCAACCGGGGATTGGTCTGTCTCTTCCAATGGTTATTTAATTTCAATTTCAATTCACTTTATTATCCATGATGGGAAATTCATTTCGACCTTTTTTACAACAAATTTACAAAATTTACATAAAATTATTCTCTACTATAAAACAGGCAAAAATACCACAAGCCACAAAAGTCTAAATAAATTACATACAAAAAAGTGATTTTACAAAAATATTACAGAAAATCTAATATATAAATTTAAAAAACACGGCGATCTCTGTCTTATTGCACGAAAGAATCAACTTTCCACTTGATTCCACAATTCAAAATTTACAGCTCAAACGTTCCCTTTTTTCCTCAAACAGAAAGCTCTCCTTCATCGTCTAGTCTATATTGCAAAGCTGAGTGGCAAGCTTGATGACAAGAGAGATCTTGGTGGTAAGCTAAAGCACATACTATTTCTATACAACATTGTCAAAGACCAGGGCCCAATTTCATAGAGATGCTAAGCACAAAAATTTGCTTCTAGCATGAAATTTCTTTACTTGATAAAAACAACAAAATTTCTATTTGTTGCATAGGCCCTCTCGCTTGTTACTGATATTCAGCTATTGTTTGCATAAATCCTGAAAATCACGTGGAAATTAGGTTGGTGATCCTTTTTTATTGAGGGTTAGCAGCTCTGTGAAATTGGGCCCAGGACCTAATGTGTAGAGCTGGTTTTTAAGAATAAAAAGTAGTTAGGCAAAACAACAAATATGACCATGACCATTTTTACACCGTAAATTAGTTGCACGTGCAAAGCTGGGAAAGTTTCTAGTGTTTTTAAGAAACATTTTACCCATGTAGCGCACATCCTAGATGAGATATTACAACGGTTAATATTTTAATGCACAGAAGAGTTTTCAAAATTTGAATAGTTGAGAAAACACCGAGATACAGTTGTGATAATTCCTAAAGATGATTTCATGAGTAGAGACACAAGCAGGGAGCAAGGAGGAAGAATGCAAGGAGAAAGTGGAGTGTCGTACTTTTTCAAAATGTCCATATATTTACGCTAAACTTACAGGGTTTGAAGATAATGATAGTGGAAAGCTTCCCTTCAAATATTACTTACTGAGGTGCTGTAGTTTTTGAGAAATGAGTAAAACAATGTCATGAAAATACGTTTTTAAATGATTAAAATAATTTTCGTCTCATGAGACGAAAATTATTTTCATGACATTGTTTTACTCATTTCCCAAAAACTACAGCACCTCAGCATGTAGTATTTTCAGTGAAGCTTTCTACTATCATTATCTTCAAACTGTGTAGTTTAGTGTAAATCTTTGGACATTGTGTTTTTTGTCCTACAAAAGTTACATAGACCCTTTAATTCGTTTTTTTTTTTACTGCATGTTCTTTCCGCCTTCTTTAGCCCACTATGAGAAGAAGTTCAAGCAATGGCAGAGCCATTTCCAGGGGGAGGGAGCCACAGGGATGCTCCTTGTGTACCCCAACCATTACGTCCACCTTGTAGAGGTAGGTATAGTTATTTTTGCCTTGTGGAAAAGGAATGTAACAATTAATGTCAGTATACTCTCCCACCCAACTTGCTCTTGCCACAAAATTCTACAGGATACTGTGGAGACTAAACTCTATTTCTATCAGTGCCGAACAGCTTTTGCCACAAAATTCCACAGGACTATAAAACCCTATTACTATCCGCGCACTCTCTTGCCCAACTGGCTTTTGCCACAAAATTCCGTAGGACTAAAACCCTATGTCAATCTGTGCACTCTCTTGCCCAACTGGCTTTTGCCACAAAATTCAAAAGGAGACGGTGGAGACTAAAACTCTATTTCTATCAGTGCACAAATGGCTTTTGCCACAAAATTCCAAAGGACTGAAAACCCTATTACAACTGGTTGTACTCTACTGCACAACTGGGGTTTGCCAAACAAATTCCATCGGACCACGTGGTTGGGCATACTACAGTTCAAAGCAAATTCTCCTGAAGAGTTTGGGTTCATGACAGGCCTGGAACTTCAACTTTGGGAGGGCAAGGCCATTTCAATTTTGAAAATGACACTTCCATTGGAAAATCTAAAGTGTTTTGGTATGGAGGGCACAAAGGCCAAGACGTCGGGCAACACAGGCCATGACCATCATGGCTTCTTGCGTGTAATTCCAGGCTTTTAACAATAAAAGCATCTAATTCTTATTTCCAGTCATCCAATGAAATGTTGATGGCGCTGATACGTAATTTGGGTACCATGGAGTTGGAGAAGAACGACAGTCTGATCTCCCAGAGTAAAGTCCTAGTCATCTCCAGTAACGTCCCAACCCGCCTCTTTAGCCAGTGGAGCTTTAGGGTGCTCAATCTGCCAGCCTCTCGCCTGGAGGAATATGAAACCAGCGAGTCAATTGAGAATCTGGTGAGTAATTAGAAGTTTCCCAACGTTCTATAAGCCAGGCCTAGATTGCAGTAGGCCTGGCCAAGACTCACTTTGTCGTTCTGGTCCAGTGCCAAGACCAGATCCTTCTCATAGAATTGTACCGCCTCTTTGTAGTTCCCTTAGGAATAATGAGCAAACCCTAAGTTATGAGAAGCCTTGCCTTGGCCTATTGGGTCATGACAGCGCGATGGTTCTCAGGGTCTCCTGACGATGACTAGATCAAGCTAGTAGAAATGTTGAGACCAATTAAAATTTACTCCGTGGTAGTGAAGCTAATAACGAGAAGTCCCCTTGATCCACTAAAGCTAAAGTAGTCCCAGCCGATGTTCTACCGTCTGCCAAGGTAGTAGTTAAAAAGCAGGACAGTTCTTTTCAGAACTGAGAAGTCTCGTGAATTCTGAAAATCTACTCCGCGGTTGTAGATTATAAAGCATGACAGTTCTCAAAAGAACATAACCTACCAGGCAAGTAGATACACACATGGTGGTACCGCAAGTCTGTGGTGTTACCGCAAGTCAGCTGCTAAACTCTTCCTTATTCTGCAGAAAGTTCCCTGAAAATGAACAAATCTGTCCATGTTCTGATGAGCAAACTTGCCGGTATTCCTGATTGAAACGTTGTTCCTATTTCGTTGAATGTAAATCTAAATACCTTCCTGATTGTTGTGCATACGCAAACTCTCCCTGATAAAAGACCTTTACTTGAATGACTTATAAAAGAACAAAACAAACCAGGACTGGTGTTTTTATGGAAGCATTAATTCATACATTGTATCTGTTGTGTTATGTTGATGGTTTTTTTTTTTCACTGTTTTCCATTCAAATTCTAGGCCCCAGAGTGCTTGTCTTTGATGCTTAAACTCGGTGCTTACCTTGCGAAACAACCAAAGGTAAGGAAGGTCTTCACATTTGAAAATATAATATTTTGAGTAATTACTTACAGTGGCCAGCTGCCTTTAAGGGTCAGCCTTTTGGAACTCCCAGTCTCCAGATTACACTCTTAGCTTTTGTCTTTTAAAAGATAAAGTTTATTGGGATGATTCATGGACCGTTTTACTAGACAACTTAAGCTGGGCTAGTGTTGAGGGTGAGCCCTATGGGGACACACCGTCTTCATATTACACCCTGAGGTTACATAGATGAAAGTCATAAGTGGGTAATTAGTGTAGTAATTAGCCATTTCCAGAGTGTAATGAGCTTTTGAACAAGTCTTTTATGATTTTAAACTGCCACCTTTTCATTGTTGATTAAATTAATCAATCACTTTATTTCCACATCAATGCCATAATAAACCAATTAAACTACGCTTTAAAAATAGGACAAGACCAATGATATGCTTTTAACAGATAATCAGCAAAAATGAGGAGAGGTTGTTACCAAAGGTTTGTCGAATTCTAACCCCCTCATTTTATAGACACTAACAGCAACATGTGCTGTGCTCAGAGCTTTGTAGTGAATGAGTTGCGACATAGAGTCTCCAGCTTTCTTGGGTCAAACAAATCAGGCCTAGTATTTTGACATGGTCCTGGAAAAATAAAGAAAAACAGAGCAAAAGGTTGCCAGACCTCTATTGTTAAAACAAGAAAATGACAAAGAGATTTATCCTTTTCGCTACTTTCTCAAAATCTTAGATTCTTGAGGATGAGGGGGATCAAAAAAAATTGAGTCTAATCCCTTTCAAGGAAGGAAGTTAAGTCGTGTGACTATCCCCCTTAAAAGTAGTAGGAGCATCTTCACGTGTACGGAACGTATGCCATGGTCGATGCTGTATTTGATCTGGTTCCCCCATGATCCCGAGGGGGCCCAGTGGGCAGGAAATCAAAAACAATATTGCTCAATCCTCTGGAAAGCCCTGATCGTTGATCCGATATCCCACGCAGTACAAGCTCTGACAACTCGATATACAGCAAACCAGCACATGTTTCGGATCAGTTAGCCTCACGTGTGTCATGTTTATGCATTAATTCTTTTTTTAATGAGCCAGGTTTAATTTTATTCATTTTGATGAAAGCACAGGCTTTGAAGGAACCCCTTGGGCCAGAGAAAGAATAAGAGATAAATGTCATAACTCAAACGAGCTGCGTGTGCACTTTGTGAATAAAATGTCATTTTCAGGGCTTGAATTTTTGGGGAAAATAATCAAGACTGCAAGGTTTGTACAGTAGCAAAAATATTTTACTGGACCAGAATTCTGTAACAAGACCATAGTAAAAATGAGAAAAAAAAAATAACTTTTTGTATTTGACCAAGCACTAAGATAAGATTAATCTCATTTGTCTTACGGGTAATTTGTTCATACTCAACAGCTAGAATTGAAAGATATTTATTGGACTCAAAGTCAATATTTTCACATTAAAATGATGATGATTATTATTATTATTATTAAAAAACATAAGACAGAGTTAGGACCAGTCCTAACTTAGTACTAGTCCTAGGAGATGTACAAATTGCATGGATAGTTCTAAGTAAGGACGAGTAACTGGTCCTAACTCGTGATAAGACTAGTCCTAACTCTTTGTGAAATCCACCCCAGTTCTACTTGCACGGCTTGAGTAGAAATCTCTTTTTTTTTATGAAGATTTCTGTGTTTTGCGCCCGATCTGTAGGTAACACTCAAGAATGTGATGGACTCCCTTCACGAGAAGGTACCGGACCTACTCATACCACAAGGTAATAATTATTCAGTAGATTATCCAGACCCCCTTTAAACCTATAGGGTTCAATAACCGGGCCCAATTTCACAGAGCTGCTTTTAAGTTTAAAAAAAATTGTTTTAAGCAAGAATAAGCAGGATAGCTTGTGGTAGGCATGCACAGAAAGCAAAAACCAAATGGACTAACATGAACATTAACAAGTGTAGTGAAAGTAGGTACAATTGAAATAAGACAAAAATTGTAACTCTAGAAAAAATGTCTTGTGTCACTCCCACAAATCTTGAAAGAAAACATTTCTAGGAAGTTAAAGAACTTGTTTCTTGAAATAAATGTTTCTTCTTATTTCAAGAATACCATGTTCTGCAGTACTTGTCTCTTATTTACCCTTCTAAACCACTCTTGCAAACTACTAAATAGACTCTATGCGCACTTAAAGGCAGTGGACACTATTGTTAATTACTCAAAATAATTATTAGCATAAAACCTTACTTGGTAACAAGTTATGGGAAGCTGTTGATAGTATAATACACTGTGAGAATCAGCTCCCTCTGAAATAATGTAGTTTTCGAGAAAGAAGTAATTTTTCCACAAATTTGATTAAGAGACCTCGGATTTAGAATTTGAGGTCTCGAAATCAAGCATCTGAAAGCACACAACTTCGTGTGACAAGGGTGTTTTTTCTTTCATTATTATCTCGCAACTTCGACGACCGATTGAGCTCAAATTTTCACAGGTTTGTTATTTTACGTATATGTTGAGATAAACTAAGTGAGAAGACTAATCTTTGACAATTACCAATAGTGTCCAATGTCTTTAAGTCACTTCAGAAGGATGCAACTTGTAACGATACATAGAACTTTGCGAAATGTGATGAACTTATTCAGTCATTGACCACAATGAAGGTTGCATGTGAATATTATACATACAGCCAATGTGGTTAGTTCCATCTTGCTTTCAATATTCGTCTTTATCAGATGATTGGATTAAAGTCTTGCAATGGGGAGGACGAGTAATTAATTTGAAAAATCCTGCTGAATTATTCAAGAAGGTATTTGCCCTTTCAGAGAAACCGGAGTAAAGTTGTTATGCTCTTTTCGAGATCGATCAGTGACCCAAAAGTTAAAAAAACAAGCCAAGCTCCATTTCAGAGAGTTCAAAGTCTGATGAACATAAATTAGTTTTACAATCTCAGAAGACATGTGACTTAAAGGGATAAGCATTTTTTTTCTGCATTCTCGTTCTCATTTCTTTAAGAACTATAATATGAACCAGATGCCTAGTGCAAAATCAGAAGGTTTAGGGCAAAGTTTGTGGGAAAACATTGTATGGGGTTTGAGGCATACTATGGTCAGGAATCAATGTATTTTTTAGTTTGCAGTAACACCAAGTGTGTATTATGTCTACTTTGCTGTATAGACTTGTTATTTGAGAATTCTTGTAGCCACAGAGAAGATTTTGGAGTGTTGGAGAAGAGTTTAGAAGAATAGTTTTTTTACAAAAGAACTGTCAGATTTACTCATTAACTTCTACCTGGGCAAAAACAGGACTACTGCTTTATTTTTTTTTATTTTTTTTTTTTACAGAGGGATGGGTGGTTTTTAAACGTGGCAGGACGGCTTTGTAGAGGTGCTGGTCACCTGTTCCTCCTCGCCACTCACTGGCTTGGCACAGTCTAATAAAATAAAATAAAAACATTAATGGATCAAGGGAATTTTTCATTACTAACTTCCTTACCAAGGAGTGAGTTCTTGTTTGGACTGGCCTGATCTAGTCACCACCTGGAGAACATTCCCTTACTTTTTTTACTTTTTTTGTTTTTATTTGTTAATCTTAAATACCTAAAATTACCTAGATTGCTGTTATTCAAATCCTATATTAAACACTATAATTCCAACTCAGAACTCTTGGGGATGAGCCCCACCCAAAAAAAGAGATTAAAAAAACAAAAAACAAAAACATGTGGTTTAATGCATCAATAAGTGGTGCCATTGTTCTTGTTGTATACTTTCTTGGGAGCTGCGAGAGCCCTGACTAAAGGCTCATGAGGGCTTTGACAAAGTTGAGTGTTTTCGATGGCATAATGTGACACTTACACAGACCAAAAGAATAAAACAACTCTCTTTTTTTTTTTTTCTCAGATTTGATTGGATATCTTCTTCATTCTCAAGATCTCTGTTCCCCGAAGGAATTCCTAGACAAATTTGACAAACCGCTGGATATTGTTCTTGATAGTGGTAAGAAAATTTTAAAAAAACTTTAAAAGTGTGTCGTCATGATCAAAGCCAGACCTGCGGCTCTACATGAATTATGAAATCTCTTGCACACTGCATGCCCTGTGCCCTCTCTCATAGCGCATCCATTGAGAGTGTGTACGTGGGTGCAGTAGGCCAGTATTCATTATTCCTTATGCAGCCTCAGGCCTGCCTTTGATCATGATGACATTGCTTCTTTAAGCAACAAAAAAAACAAAACAAAACAACAACAATAATATAGTGCTCGCTATCTGTTTTTTTTTAACGAAGGACAATATAGTGCGTTTCTTCCTTTTTAAAGGGTGGCACAACATTGGCTAGATTGAAAAGATAACTGTTCACAGATCTGTACAGAACTTACATGGTATAATTAAAGTCATTCATGGTGGAAACCTGCCTTGAAATAGTTTGCTTTAAATGCAATGAAGTAACATAGTCTTTGAGAAAGAGATAATTTCTCAATCAAATAATAAAAGACTTCAGCCCTGAAGCCTTTTATTATGAATCTGAAAGCACAAAAAGTTGGGCAAAAAGGTGTTTTCTTTTTTATTAGTCTCTTGCAACTTCAATGACCAATTGATTCCAAAATGTTAAAGTTTTGTTTTGTTTTATGCATATCTTTGGATACACCAAGTGAGAATACTGGTCTTTGTCAATTATCAAAGGTGTCCAGTGCCTTTAAGCTTAGTTTGGATACACCAAGTGAGAATACTGGTCTTTGTCAATTACAAAAGGTGTCCAATGCATGTCAGGAAAGCATAAAAGAAAAGAAGCTAAGCTTGGTACATGTATTTGGAAACCAGCCGTTTGTGTGAAGAGGCCTTGAACTAATAGTTATAATTTTTGTTTTTATTTTGTTTCAGAATTGGTCTGGCCAATGCCAACAAGAAATTTTCCTCTACATTGATAATGGATTCCAAAGCTGATTCAAGTGATGATCCGTCCACCAACATGTTTTAGTAATGTAACTAATTGTACATATTTGTCCAGTTTTCTAAAGATATATCATAATGTACAATAATAAACAGCTGTGTTATATCTACGGTAGTAATATTATTGATAATCTTGGGAGGACCTGGGGGCTGAAAGAGTACCGGTAGGTGTGTCAAAAAGAAATCAAGTAAAATAAAAAGATTGATATTGTGTGACACAGACACCCCCCCCCCTGTTTAAAATATCATTGATCCGCTCCGATAGTGTAGTGGTAAGAGGTCTGATCCACGAATGACAAAGTTCTATACTGTACAGTGCTTAAAGGGAAGGTATACAGTTGATAATCACCCTGAAGATTTTAAAATGGCAATACAACAAATTTGGTTAGAAGCCTAAAGCTTTCAATGTTATGAAACATTTTGAGAAAGTAGTATGTGCTTCCCTCATATTGTGTATTCCAACTATAGATTGCTCTTTTTGTATGGACATATTCACTCTGGATTTAAGGTGATATCTGAACAATGGGACCGAAAACCAGGGTATACTTTCTAAATAATATTTTTAAGAACTAGTGAGAATTGGAATTGATGTACATAAATAGTAATAGAGTATTAACGAATAAACCGTCCACTTTATACAAACTTCCTAGCGAATAAGCTTTTCATTCATTTGTTGTTATGGTACACATGCATACCCATTCAGCATCATATTCAAATTCCTTGGCAGATAAACAGGCTTGCAACTTTTCAGTTGATTAGCTGATTTCCTCTTTGCTATAGAAAACTATAAAAGAACACTGTACAAAAGTTAAGTTTGATCGGCGATTTCCTCTTTTTTTGCAATTAGAAGTTGCGTGTCTGAGATAAAGTGTGGCTAATTTTAGGGGGGGGGGGGCGGATAAATTAACATGGAATTGGTTGCGTTAACACAACAGTATAGTGCACCATGTACATAAAATGATAAACCTGTAGAAGTTTGAGATCGATCAGCCATCTGGGTCACGAGTAAATAGTGAAAACCGATTACATGTACACATTTTGCATGACATCGTTTGAAAAGAAACTAAGAACAAACCACTCAATGAGCGATAAACTCCAAACGGGAAATACGTTTTATTTATTTCTCATCAAATTTAACATTTTAGACGGAAATATTTTAAGGGATGTTTTCTACTATCATCATCAACATAAGACCGTGTAAGTTTTATTTAAATCTCTGATCTTATTAGACGATTTTTTTTTCTTTTTATAAAATTCTGTCATGTTCCTTTCATAATATTATTACAAGTTGTTTTTTTGTAAGTTTAATCCACACAAGCTATACGGGATGGTCTTGGTGGGATGGGAGGTCTTGTGAATATACAATGCATGTTTATAATTGAATGAAATAATAACGTGATAGGATGTTGATGACGAGATTGAGCTGGATGGTTATAGTTATGACATGTGGCAAGCCACGTGCTCTGACACGAGCCAAGATATTTTTTTCAACACACGCTGCGTCTGTTTTTCATAATGAGCCTGTTTTCATTTGGTTTAATTTGTTTGTGTGGTGATGTATAGTTATTGGATTTGATGCACTGTGGATTTGGTTTTTTATTAGTCTAGTGATTATTTTAGGGTGCCCATTTCCGCGTGGATTTGAAGGCACTTAGACCTGTGTATTTTTTTTCGGGAAAATTGCTGAAAAAGGGGCGCAACCTTTCCCTGAAAGTTGACAGGTTTCTTTCAGAATGCTTTTAGTTTTTGTTATATGCACAGCAGTGGGTTGTTTGATAAGATTATAGAGTTGTGACATTGGGTTACATGGTGCTTCCAAGACAACTTCAAAACATATTTTATTTAATTTTTTAGCCATAATTATTATTTTACTGAAGGCCTATTGATAAGGTTGGTTGCTTCTCTTTCATTTACATTTCATACCAAAGTTTGTTTTGGGTCAATTTTTTATTTTTATTTTACAAAAGTCAACTAATTTTGTTTCCCGCACCAAATCAGAAAATATCATTGAATCAGTAGTAAACACTTTGGATAATAACATGCGTTCGCGTAAACAAACCGATTTGGTAGTTCGTTATACGGAATAAGTGCCAACCCACCCCTGCGGCACCGTGTCCCTTTGAACAGTGTGCATGTATTTTCATATTAAGTTAAACTAAAATGATGATCCGTGAATAGACTCGGTAATTGCAGACCAGCATTCTTACTTGGTGTATCCAGGAGTGGCGATAATTGCCCCCCCCCCCCAGATAGCACCGCCATTGTCTATATACGTACATCAACACACTTGCTATCACGTTCTCTTGCATTTTCCGCAGCTTACATGTATTTAGTTTGTGGTGCCTTTTAGTGACCGATATACCCTGCTCACGTTGTCCCTAGTTTTTGGGACCCCGATGAGGACGTTATTTGGTTGGTTCTTAAACTCGAATGCACACGGTACGTATAAGTCATAAAATGGCTCATGAAAAGGTGATCGAAATGTATTTTTTTCCCCTTTTTTTTAAGGGAAGTTTTTTTTAAGAGCACGTCAATTCTGTCTGGTGCTTCTTTTATATCACACCTCATTAGTGTAGATATTTTTAAGGGTATTAATATTAAATCCAAAACAATCGCAGTGATACGAGTATAATACCTCATTCACGTGGCACATACAGCTTTCTACCTCCCCTGATTTGCATATTAATTCCCATGTGTTCATCTTGCTACAGTTATTGAGATCATGTACGCAGATCAGCCCGACTGTTGCGCAGCATCAGCCGTAGGTTTAATTTAACTACCATTCACAATACTATAGTAAATACTCGCTAACCTTTCCAGTCATTATTCATCATTTTGACATGTGTTTGGCGGGATTCTGGAACGTGACCTGCAGCTTCGGACCAAAGAAAAAACAAAATTCTGCTATAAATTCAAACTATGGGATGCACATCGGCAGTTGAGAAGAAGCATTAAACTCGTCCACTTGTGTTGATGTCGTCAGTCGTTGCCTTTTAACAATTTCTGTTAATACACCACACACAACAAGCACAGGGTGAGTCTACTTGGACGTCTCCAGTTTTGCTATCTTCTGTAGAAAGCAGCTTGGTATCTCCAACCTACAGATTTGCATTAACTCGGCATTTCTCTTGAGATAGCTTTGAAACTTGTATGGTTTTAACTACATGCGTCTTGCCAGAGAATAGTTAAGGACATATTGACTGCTGAGCAACAAATAAGGCACAACATAATCAAGTTCTTCAGCTGTCACAAAAGTCTCCAAACTCTTTTGGATTTTCTACACAGTTCCGACGTACCGTTCATCGTCATCAGCCATGGGGAGTTCGCCAAGCTGTATTCGGTCGGCGGACGAGAGCTTTCGGTCCCTTCCATACGACAAAACAAATCAGATCATCTCTGAGCTCATCACCGTTCAGACAGCGATTGTGTTAACCCCAAGCCTTACTGACAATCAGACCGGTAAACCCGGGCACCACCGGAGTTGGGAGTACACGATCACAACATCGCTGACATTGCCGAACTCCACCGTCGAATGTAACCAAAGTGACATGTTCAGTTCGGCATGGGATGCCACAAACTTTTCGAACGATTCTCAGTTTAATTGCTGCGTTGACGTGGTTAATAAGACAGATATAAGTTTTGTTACGAGCATTTTAGAGTTACCCGAGGTCAGCCTTTGATGATGGAAAAAGGAACCAGTAACTCGATTCATTGGAAATCCAAACTATAACTCGTCATACCAACAACAATTTAACGATTCAACTGCAGGTGGTTAACGTTCTATGATCGGCGAATAAGTAACTGTAGATTCCTCCATCCATGGTAATTTTGACTGCCATGTTTTTATGGTGGTGGGATCCGTGCAGCTCATCTTCAGCTGTCGGACTCACGGAGCTCTCAGTTTTGATTATGGACCAGAGAGCGGCATTGTGTGTGTCATTGAGTGATACACTAAAACAATACGACTTGCTGTGAAGTTCTGACTAATATGGGACTTCGCTCAGCCGGCCCCATCGGTCTCATCCAAGACCGTTGGGATGTGCTGATGAACTTGTAAAATTTCGTAGTCGGATAGTGATGCATAATGAGACTAATTGTACACTGCAAACATTAAAGTGATAAGTTCATTCTATTGGTATACCTTATTGTGTGTGACAACAGCGACAAGGTGTTATTTACACCATAATATTATCATTGGTGAAAATAACAGTACTGTGTTGGTGTTGTCACATAGATACACAGAGACTCAATTCATTGTGTAGCTTTAACATCAGAATTGGGTTACCAGCTAAAGTAGTATGTTCTGTACATTGTGACTGATTCATTGCTAAGTTTTGCTAAGCAAACAACATTGTTACTCTAATTATACTAAAGAGTGTCTGTCAACATGATCAGCTGGCACGTGGCGCCCTTTATGATGTGACACAAAGTGCACGTGCATGACTGTGCATTAACTGGGTTAGAGTTCATTGCATGTACATCAGTCACAGGCCTGTTACGATCATGTCAACAAACCTCCCTTCAAAAACTGATTACTATTAAAGAGTTAAACGGTTAGCTGGTTCCCTGATCTCTAATTTAACTGAACGGAATATTGAATAAAATATATTATACTAATGTGAACTGAATAATTGTGTCGAGTTACATTTTTTTTTTTTTTTAGGTGAAGTGTGTCTTTTGAAATCGGCATGTCAAATCGTTACCGTTCTCCTTCCACTCAATGTCAACCAAACCATTAAATAAGAAACAAATAAATAGTAAACTTGCGGGTACAACCATGTGTAAATCTCATCTAAGCACTAGATGGATGAACATTTGGGCGGGAAGCTTAAAGCTCTACCACCAGCAGCAGTTCAGGATCCTCCTGAAGACGAGCAGAGTATACCGTGTTCGAAACGTCGAGACCAAGCCAACACTCTCTCAAAACAGATTTACACATAGTTGTATCCGCACGTTTACTATTTATTTATAGTTTCTTCTTATTTCTCTACACCATGCAAAGCTTCAAACAATACAAAACATAAAAGTCAAGTGTCCAAATACAAATTGACCTTTATCATGTGAGCATCTTCAGAATCTTCAGAATCTTTAGGAATTATACTGCATGAAAACGCCTTGGAAGGCTTTTTAAACACAGTCAGTCAGTCAGTCAGTCATGACCTAATAGTCATGTCCCCTATGTGCAATATTAGTATACTGATTCAAGTATATATGCCCCAAAATGCACCAGCCTATTTATCGGTTCGGTTATACTGATTTATTTAAGATGCCTTATGATAAAGGTGTATGATTACCCACTTCGAGTTTGGAGTTGGTTTTTATTGTTCTCGTGGCTAACAGGGAACATGTCAAAAATATCATAAAGATGCTGACTCTTGTGCACCTTTAAAAAAACAAAGACCTCCCACTATTACTATGAATGTAAATTTAGTTCAAGAAGAAGCGTTGGTAGATGAAATATTCAAGAACGCTGGGGATGGGCATGATGGGAACGATATTGTACTACAGTCTGGCGCAATGCCCACAATCAAAGCAATGTATGGTACAACACTAACACGGTATGAATGCCTTACAGGCTTTACACAAAAGTTGCAAGAAAAACGAACCCTATTTTTCGTACAGGGCAAAGAATGACAATCATTATTTGCAATGAATTAACTTACATAGGGCTAGACGAGGTGACCTGGATCGGGGGAGTGGTTAGCCTTTTTGAGATATGATGAACACTGTGAGTGCACTGTAGGATTTGGGTGTAATAGACGGTCAACAAAATGTACCCTATATGTCCAGCATAATTACCTCAAAATGGCTCATGGGCATGATATAAAATAGGCATACGTTCAGTCCAGACCCCAGCGCCTTTTCGGAGGGAGGAATCGGTTTCGCCCTGTCCCCAGGCCCATCACCTCATCCGAAAAAGACTGGTGGGTGGAGCCTGAACGTCTGACGTCACATTTCAAGGTACACTGGGGATCAGTCTAGAGCCCTTTTCACACGGTATCTCTTATCCCCGTGGACGGTTACCCCGGCGCACTGTCACACTGTATTCCTTTTCCACGGGATTCCGGTTGCACGTTTCAAGAGTAACCCGGGTTGCTACCGCTTACCCCCACTCCAGAGCAGGGGTGGCTATTCCCCGGGATTTGCCCATTTGCTGAGGCAGACAGAGGGCAGACCAGGTTAAAGCGATCATAATGTGAAAAGGCATGACCGTTATTCCTTGGGGGCAACCCCGGGGGATATAGTAGTGTAAAAAGGGCCTAGGTGGAGCAACGCGAAAGAATGTTCATGAACATTTCATGAATGTAAGTAATCAACAATACGGTTCATTGCGGGTCTGCTCCCCCCCCCCCCACCTCAGCCACAAGACTCTCTCCATATGCAATTTTACAAACTTGAAATTATTCGAAGAAACGCACAAATAAATATGTTTTGTTTGTGTGTTTTTGTTTTTGTAAGAAGGAAATTATATAATGGCCGAAAAGAGACTAGCCTATCCTGTTTTGTACGAACTGAAGGTGTATCTCTTACCTTACAGGCATTGTTTACAGTAACATAGCTCCTCCAATTTTAGATTGTCAAAAAGAAGGCTTACCAATGAATATTTTTGTTAAAAAATTCATCCTAAAAGAGATATAATCGGTCGCATTTGGCCCTTTTCGAAACCACGGGGATTTAGCCCAGCTGGACTGAGCCTAAGCATAAACCCAAGCCGAACCAGTAGTTTCTTTAAAGGCAGAGTGATACCTTTGGTTTTTGGAACCGTTCGAATGTTTCAATCACCAAAAATCCGGAGCAAAAATTCAATGCATGAAAAATAACGACCCCTTATAGGAATAGGCTACACAGTCTGAGAAGCGTTACCGTAGTAACGCTCCTTTCATTCAAATTTTGGGAGGACAAAAAGTGCACTTTTTGTCGTCCAAAATGATTTTTCCCCATTACCCCAGTATTACGAAGTCAAAAGAGCCATAATGTATATTTTCCAAAGCCGATGAGGCTTCTTGCAAAGTTAGTTTTTACTGCCATTAATTTTCAGAGTCATTACTAAAACGTATAACTTTAAGAACCTTTTAGGCCTAATTGTTTTTCCTCCGGCTGTACCACTGATAAATTTCAACCATAGACTAACAAAATGGACTTGAATTTGCAATTCCAATTACTCCGACCACAGCCGGGGTTTGAACAGGAACCGGAGGAGCAGAGGTGAATAATAACTAGCAATCTCCGTTTATTCCTCGGGGGGGTTTTCATCTGCACGTGTTATTCCTCGTGCTGACTAATTTGCGTCAACAGCCACGTGTGTTCGCACATGTTTGATCGAAACACACATTATGGAGTCAGGATGGAGAAGGCTGGTGATATCTACACCACAATTTGAAAATAAAAGGGACCTTTCAGCCATAAATGATTCTTTGTAACTTTTTTTACAAACTTGTTTAATCTCACAAAGTAAAGGTTTTGCACATTAGGCTAAGCCTAGCCAACACTCAAATAAGCCATTCTGGTTTTTTTTGTTTTTCTGTTTTGTGGCGTCAAATTCTGTTGGAATTCAAAATGGAGGACGCGGGCACCTGGGAATGGCGTTGGATCGAAATCGTTCAAATCTTCCTTGAATAGGCCCTATAAACAAACGTACAAACGATATCCCCACTAAAACTTAGTTTATTTTATTTACATGTTTATTTTATTTTTGAAGGAAGACAAATTCTCGCATGTTGATTTTAAGAAGCAGCTTTTTGTCGAGTTACTCTCAGTTTGAAATGTTTGTGGTGATTTTCTATCATTTTCGGCCCGCACTCACATTTAAAGTGACACCCTGGCGATGGCTGGCGCCGCATTTGCTATAATGGGTCACGGCAGCGCAATGTTTTGTACATGAACACATTCAAAAATCGTTGTCTTTTTTACCCTTGAATTTGTCTTTCTCAACGATTTACACAATTCCCTTGACAGGACAACGTGAAGTAACGATGTATAGAACACTGACCAATATTAAGCCTAAACGGAAATGGAATCCAGAAAACTGAGTAGACAAAAAGTGAGCTAAGTGCGATAGACGCAGAGACTGCACGGGTAGGGTTTCTGACCGTTTCGGCAAGGTTTTTGGACAGAATCGGTATTCACTTTTACGAAAAAAAATCCAGTTGAAATAGGGTTGGGACCTAGAACAAATCGCGACAGAAATGATTTGACTTGCATTATAGGTGCAGAAACATGTAATATAGTATCAAAATTAATCCAAGGAAATCCAAGTAGGGGAAAGTTGTCAAATTTGCATTAAAGGGTCTATGTAACCTTTGTAGGACAAAAAACACAATGTCTACAGATTTACACTAAACTTACACAGTTTGAAGATAATGATAGTAGAAAGCTTCCCTGAAAATATTACAGGCTGAGGTGCTGTAGTTTTTGGGAAATGAGTAAAACAATGTCATGAAAATAATTTTCGTCTCATGAGACGAAAATTATTTTAATCATTTACAAACGTATTTTCATGACATTGTTTTACTCATTTCTCAAAAACTACAGCACCTCAGTAAGTAATATTTGAAGGGAAGCTTTCCACTATCATTATTTCCAAACCCTGTAAGTTTAATGTAAATCTATGGACATTTTGAAAAGGTACCCAAATCCTTTAATGTTAAAACTAGCTTCCGCCGTCAGCCAAAAGTTTAAATATCCCAAAACTTTCATGATCAAAATGTAGTCTTCACCCACGTTTTTATGGGAATCCAATGACAGTCCATGGATACTCCTCTGACGCACTGACTAATACTGAGTAGGGCGCCCTAGGCTGAAACTATGCGCAGCACGTAGGCCTACGCATGTATGCTTTCTATTGTTTCAGCGTCCGCTTTACCATGATAATAATATTGTCCACCATTTATAAAGCGCATAAAGCATCGGCAACAATGCGCTGTTAACAGACAGACAATCTAAAGCTATATTATACAATGTAAAAACATTATAAGCTATAGATACACACATTCAAGTATACAATGGAAGAACAATAAAAGTCGAAAAGAACCAAAATATCGATTGACTGACACACCGTCAAGCACAAAATACTTAAAACATCAAAACTAGGCTAGCTTTTAAAGCATCAAGCTAAGATTTATCTCAAGATGAGTTGTCAATATTGCTACAGAGATTTTTACTGCGACATACACTTTACCAAGCAATTAATCTCGGATGCACATTTAGTGTCAACCATATACAGCTCTTTGACTTCGGTGTAATTGAAATATGCAAAAATGTGTACCATTGTATAGCCGGACCAAACCCACTCTCAGTAAAACTATCTGGCACTAACAAAAAAGTTAGTTGGCATTTCTGATTAGGTGCGTGATTGAGTCCACCATTGCCCATGTCTGAGACTTTCACAATATTTACTAAGGATATCGACATCATTGGCTTTCTACATGGTATTTAGCCTACCCACTATCCTCTCAGAAACAACACAGACAACACGACTTTGAGTTTTGGGACCTTTCATTTTTTTTCTTTTTTTCATGAGGGGGATTTGTCTTGTCATGTGTTCGTAAGCATGCACAACGTGATGCTTTCGGCCAATAAGAATCCCTTGGGACACACCGCCGAGATAAGTCACGGTGAGCGAGACGTGCCCGGCAGGCGGTTTGTAAAACTGCGCACAAGCAAATCGTAGGATAATGAGCGAATCTGCTTATAATAACAAACAAAATATCATTATTAATATTTATGATTTTGTATGGATGCTACAAATATCAGACATACATCAGCAGTCCAAACACCTGTTCTTTGCAGATTGTCAAGGCAGTGCGGTGGTACACGGTGAAGATTTTGCGCCTTTTTGTGCAGAGCTGAAACCGCCTCTATCTCTTTATTCAGCTTGACGAACATGTAAAGCGACGTTTCGCCGGATAATGAATGATTCCTGAGTGCATTTTGGTTCACTGACATGCAGCAGCACTTCCGTCTCTCTGCGATTCACCACTTTAGCACCGTCAGTTCGAGTCACCGCTTGATAACTGTGTTTCTTCTATTCACAAGTTGACAGAACAACACCACTAACTTTGTTTCGTAAGTTTGGCTAATTTGATTGTGTCTCCCGTGTGGTTCAGGGGTTCTTCACATCGTGGGTGTTACCAAGCTAATACATTGTGGGTGTTATCGTAGGTAACCCAAGCTGATACCAAATTGAAGCAAGTAGCTACTTCAGGTGTGTCTCGGGTTTTATTTACATTACGGTGTGATCTATAAACCAGACTGCTACCGAATTGAGGCAAAGAGGTACCTCTGCATCGTACATACCCATCAGTCGGTACACAAACACCATCCAGCTCTTTCGATTTGACTTCACCAACTTCAATATCAACAGGCATGGGTATTGGTTCCAGCTGTTACCCCGTCCGACGTGACCACAACACGTTATCTTTTGACCAGGAGCCGTACGATGCCAAGCGGCTTCTCTCCGAGCTGATCACCGTTCAGACGGCCATTGTTCTTACGGAGGGTGTTGTGGATGACATGAAACCCGGGGCTGACTCTAAGAATCCAAACCGTCGACAGAGCATCGAATACACCATCACTACCTCCCTGAGCTTGCCCGGCCTCTCGAGGCACAACCCCCAGGACAATCGACCGGGCGACAGGAAGCTAGACTTCATGGGCCGTACTACTGTTGATATTATGAACGCTCATTTCAAAACGGATATGAACATGCCGAGTATCCAAGAGATATCGGAAGTGAGCGTCTGTTCGTAGCGCGGGAAAATCATCGTTGAGAAAAGTTGTGTGTGACTAAAAACCTCGAGCTTATTATATGAGCTCCAGTCTAGCTTAGGAAACTTGATTGTTTTTTATATAGTGGAAAGCACGTATTGTGGTAGTTATACTATTTGCGACGAAGACCTTTATCTGAACACTGTGTAAGAGTGTGCAATGTTGTCATCGTTGTAAGTAAATTTTGTTCAAAATTTTGGTAAAAAGTAAGGTATTAAGATGACAGTGGCGTGACCAGAGGGGGTTGGAGCCCCCGCTAATCACCCCCCCCGCCTCTTGCTGCTCCCAAATGAAATCGGGAGACTGCACGAATTAATTATTGGTTTGATACATTTTAATGCCCATCCCCCTTAAACAAATTAATACATTTGCCCCTCCCTGAAATGAAAATGTTTGGTTACGCCTCTGACATTAAAAAGATTGGTAAATTGTAAATTCATTTTCATGTACTCTGCTGGTCGTTAAAGGCAGTGGACACTATTGGTAATTTTTCAAAATAATTATTATCATAAAACCTTTCTTGATTACGAGTAATGGGGAGAGGTTGGTAGTATAAAACATTGTGAGAAACAGCTCCCTCTGAAGTGACGTAGTTTCCGAGAAAGAAGTAACTTTCTTCGAATTTGATTTCGAGACCTCAGATTTAGAATTCGAGGTATCCTGGTGCGACAAGGGTGTTTTTCTTTCATCGGTATTTCGCAATTTCGACCACCGACTGAGCTTAAATTTTCACAGGTTTGTTATTTATACCTAAATCCTACCTCCATGTTTATACATAATGTTGAGATACACCAACTGCGAAGACTAGTCTTTGACAATTACCAAGTGTCCATTGAGAAAATTTAAAGATCGCGTTTTTGAGATCGCCGAAATTATGGAGTGATTATTATACCCACGCAGGAAGAATATTACCTAATAGGAGTACACAACTTGAGAAGTAACAGCAGTAACGCTTCTCAGATTCACATTTTTGGGTGTAAACACGGATAGTATAATAGTTTTTTTTCACAATCACAGTGAACTGTCTCTCAAAATGCTTTATACAATCGAAAGCCGCTGTAGGCTTCTAACCAAAAAGTCGTATTGTCATTCAGTATTCATTTGGCTTTGAGTGGGAATAACTTTACGGTCACATCAGGGACGCCCAAATTAGATTGATAGATTGAGCAGAGGGTTACAGTTTAATAGTCAGTGAATAATATTCCCATTACTATAAAACGCTGTGAGACTTCCAAGTATTTTTCGTGTATTGTTGAAAGTTTAGCATTTTGCACGGTGTACTATGGGAGCTTAGAAGGGTGCCACAACAGGCACGCCTACGGGTACACGACGGCCCACAACACCTAAGCCGTTATATGATACAATGTATGAAACTGCGTGTAATTATTTTAATTTCATTTTACTATCAGCATTATTAATCAAAATTTGTATTGTAATCATATCACTATATTATACAACCAATCGTGCATAAACATGTCTTTAATAGTTTGTAGAATAAAAAAGTGCATACAGCCGATTTATGATCGGTGTATACTGACCACATTGAATTTCTACCTTTTGTTTTTTTCATTTTCCATAACCTTTTTTGGAAACCAATTAGCCTATTATTAGGGACATCATGGTTGCAAGGAGTAACTCAACAAAACTTCAACTGGAAGCACCTGCTCAGTACTAGGCCTATATAAGGTAATTAAATGCAATTTCATGTAATCATCAAAATCAACAAAGTAATAATTTACCTAGAAAAATAATGTTTCTTTTTGCAAAGGTTAAATCATCCCATTACCAGGGAGCTCCAAATTATGCAAAAGTAGTTTTTATAAACCCATACAAATTGCACAATTGACCTTGAAGTCCCAAGCTGAGAAATAATTGACCGTACTTTTCGATAATGAGGCCTTCAAACTCAGGCCCTAGGCTGTGTTCATTACTTTCTGTAAGAACAACATCTGTACTTTACTCAAGCAGATTTTCCGCAGGGGGGGGGGGGGTAAGCCTAGCCTTGATGGCAAACCGCCCTGCGCTCTCTCTTTGCACAGAGTCTGTAATAATTCAGATACTATTTCTGGGCCCAGTTTCATGGAGCTGCTTCAGGAAAGGATGCCACATTCTGCTGCTTTTAACAAATTGTTCATGTTACATGATATTTTTAGACATCAGACAAATCTTGAAGCAATAGAGTAAAGAGTGTCTAATATGAAGAAACAACTTATCTCATACCATGGAGGAAGGCCTTCCTGAAGGCCTTCCATGGTGAAAGGACTTCCTCCATGGTTATACATTTCTTAGAAAAGGGGCAATCACAAGTTATGAAACAGATATTTATTCTAAACACCATGGTTCTCTTGGACAGACATTTTTTTTTTTGCAATGATTTTGGATATTTGTCTTTTCTTCCTCATGAAACAGCTAATTCCCTTCTTAAGAAGGACGATGCAAAATCTGAGCACACATTAAAAGGCAGTGGACACTATTGTTGACCAGTGATTTTCAAGTTACATACATGTTTTAGCTATTTCTTTTAAAATGTTTTTGTATCATTACTGGGCACCATTAGCCCTTTTAGGCGGATTCCGGGGATCCATTATTAATATTATTATTACCGAAATGGAAGTTCGTCCACAATATAAATGAAGTCCGCTTTCATTTTAGTTCCTCATTTACTTCTTTCAACAGACAGAGAAACACTTGTTCAATGTCTTGGGAACTCACTCGGGAAGTATCAGGCCTGCTCAAGTTCAGCTCCGTGCCTCCGCGTCAGTAATCGTTCCCTCTCTCGGTCTATGAAACTTTTTCCACGGGTGAGGGGTCTCTTCAAGTCCCATACGATCCAGCCATTTGATGTAAAGACCACGGTACTGGTTCAGCCTGTCTTGATGGATCAGTTGACTCTTGCTTAGATTGCTCTGCCCAAAAGAAAAACAAGACTTGAAGTATTAACTTATAAAACCAAGTCAAAAAGCATATTTTTTTCATTCTGTTTGTTTTCCTTTTAATTTTAATGTGTATACTGTTTTGTAATTCAGCCAGTAGGCTGCAATTAATAAACCATAGTAATATAACAACAAACCATAGTAATAATCAACTTTAATAATAATAGCCCAAAGGGCCAAATTATGGTGCTTAAGGATTAGGTCTTATATCTCAAAAAATTCGCCCCGCTCCTTGCAATAATAATACCTGGCGCTTTGTATACTTTGGCAAAAGGCCCATTATAAAAACAGTTATTATTATTATTAAAGACAGATTTTGTTACAGCAAACATACCTTGTCTTTCAAATGCAAAAAAAAACTAGCAACAAATAAGGTGCGAATGATTGCTTGATTGAGGAGGTACATGTCAGCATGTATGCAACTACTCAGAAGAAACCACTCTGGGGAAAATACTGATCAAACAGCCTTGATCATTACGTCATTCAATCAGAATTCAATCATGTCAACTGACAGCTGCCAACACGAAGGACAGATAGTCAAGGGAGTTGCCATGGTTACCATAATGAAAAAAATTTCAGCTGCAGACTGGCCAATATTGAATTTTACAAAACCAAGCTTGAGTCAAAGTCGATGGCTTATGGAGCATAGAGCTTTCCTCCATTTTAATATATGCTGTCCAAATTTACTGACATTTTAAAAACAAAGGTTGTTCCCTCTAAACACTTATAAATGTAGATGATAGACTGTATGGGATTTGAGGCATTGCATGGTGAGGTTTCAATATATTTTTATTGGCCAGGTAGATTTTTTCATTTAGAGAACTGTCTTTCTTTATATTCTACTACCGCAGATTAATTTTCAGAACTCGGGAGACTTCTCAGTTCTGAAAAGAACTGTCCTGCTTTTTAACTACGACCTGGGCGGAGGAGGGAAAACTGGCTGGGACTATTACTTAAGCTTTTAGTGGATCCTTATTAACTTCATTACCGCGGAGTGAGTATGAAATTGGTCTCAACGTTTCAACTAGCTTGCTCTAGTCATCGTCAGGAGACTGACAGACTGTTACTAGCACGCAGCAGTTTTTTCATGGACAACTTACTCCAGGCTAGTGTTAAGCGTGAGCCCTTAAAACCCCCATACACCCGCTACTAAATCTGTGTCAAAATCCCCCAAGTCATTTGAAGTAGAAGTTTTTACCTTTTTGGGGTTGTCTCCGAATGACGCCATAGATTCTAATCTCTGCAGTATGAGACTATTGGGTGAAACTTCATCTTTCTCCATACAGTTAAGCAACTCAATTAAGTACCTGTAGTTAACACACATGGGTGTAAGGGTAAAACCAAAATCAACATTCTTTACCCCCGCTGCAAATTTCCATACTATTAAATCGGCTGCAACGGCTACAAGGTGATCGAGAAGCAGGAATGCAAGGGCACCTTTGGCAGCCAGCCACATCAACCCAGTAAGACCACGGAGCACAGCCAGAGATCGAAAGTGTTTGAGTTTTTCCGAGGGAGGAAAAACGGATGGTCTGAAAAACCCTCATGGCACAGCAGACAACCAACGCAAAACTCAACTCACATGTGGCCCTGGCCGGGCATCCAACTAGGGTCACCTTAGTGAGAGGCAAGCACTTTACGCACAAGCCAACCATGCCCCCCCAGATGTACCCGCTGCCAAAAAAAACGGGATTTGTACTGCCTCTAGCTACCAGGCAATCTTGGTGGTCTAGTTGGTTAAGACATTGCTCTAGAATTGCAAAGGTCACGGGTTCAAATCCTACCCGAGTAACATGCCTGTGATTTTTTTTTCACAGAGCTCGGGAAAGTACTTAGTAAACAGTGCCAACAATTATTATTCTTTATCCCCGATGCAAAATTCTATCTATTAAGTACCTGTGGTTATGTTTGCGAGCTGCAGCTGTGATCAATGCACCATAGATGTGAACAGTCGGCTTCAACCCTGCAAGCTGTCAAAGAGAGATAATTATAATAATATAATATCAAAGTCTTATATAGCGCACAAATCTACCTAACAAAGTACTCAAGGTGCTGAGTATATACAAACTCTCAGAAAGATAGGTAAAATAGAAAGATTATACACAAAGTCCATTTTTTAATAGTGAGTTAAGTGTGAATAAAACATAAACATTCCGGATGTGTTTTCCTCTCAAGTCACACTCGGACCTCAGACAGGATTGCAAAAGAAGAATCAGAAGATGGCGATACGGCAGCTCATTTTATCTGGCAGCTATCAAATGGAAAATCAGATCATTCAATTTCGTTTGAAAATGAATGCTTCATTGAATCAGCATTCACTTGTCCAAAGGAGTAATTCAATTACACTAGTTTAGCATTCACTGGTCAAATCAGATCATTCGATTTCATTAGGCCGCAAGACTCATTCAATTTCGTAAAAGCCACAGTAGCAAGAGCTTGTTAACCGCTCAATTTTTCCCAGTTGTAAATTAGGCAGTAGAAATTCAATTTAAGAATGGTTAAAGTGTAGTCTTGAATATCTATGAATGAAATAGAAGGACTAAAATGAATCTGAATGAGACAAATGAAATCATGTGTGCATGAAAACGAAAACGAATACATTAGTAGCTCCAAAAAAGAAACCTTAGTTTGAGTTGGTTAGGGAAAGACGCATCAATTTGAATACTGTATTTATTTGTTATTTATGTATGTATGTATGTATTTATTTCTTTAGTTGTTTATTAATTTATCTTTTTCTAATATCACTTCTGAAACATTTGTGAATTAATTTTGTTGTCTGTAAATTTAATGATTAATTTATTGGTGTTACTTTTTCCCTTTTCTATAATTGGCGGTTCGTCCGCTGTTGGTTATGACAATCAGTACAGTACAATACAACAGAATATCATAACACAAACTATAATTCACTAGTTATGTAAGTTGTCACTGCTTTATTGAATAAAAAAAGAAGAGAAACAAAATATTATCCGCTGTCAATATTTACCTTCATATCTTTCAGAAGTTGTATGCCTTCATGAGTCTTGGCACACTCACAGGCCAGATTAACGAACGTGCGCAGATTGGGAAACAATCCATGCTGGTGGATAAGAGGCAGAATAGCCTAGAAATGGCACAAAGATGGAGAATGGCTGAAAATATGACATGTTATGACTTAAGACAAGTGTTGTAGCCACAATGCTGGGTTCGCAAGGCCTCAATTTCATAGATCTGCTTAAGCACAAAACGTAGCTTAGCACAAAACATAGCTTAGCACAACATAATTATTATGCTTACCAAAATAAGATTACCAGATAAACATACTTAAAACCAAAGATCAAGAAACTTGATCTGTAAACGTCTAGTGATTGAAATTATCAATTGGAAACGGCTGTTCAAGAAGATATTGCATGGCAGTCACTCACCGGAAATAGATCTAAAACATATGAACACAATTGTGTGTAACACAGAAAATACTGTGCTTTTTAACTTAAACAAAATTAAAAATCCCAATACCTTTGCACCCTCTAGATCGGCACGGCGAGACCTACGCCTAATAATTGCATTGAAGAAATCTACATCCACCTTGACTTTGAATTCATCCACCACTTCAAGAAGTCTCTCTTCATCCCAGTTGGTCATCGGGAGACCCTCCATCAGCAATGTTAGAGTCTTGACATCAGGTGTCACTCCACAGCGCTTCATACTGCTTAGAATGCCATCTGCACCCCCTAAGAGGGCCAGGCGGTCTGACGGGTTGGCGACATTTGCCAGGGACACAGCACTGCTAACCTTTGGTGAGGGATCGAGGAGGTTTGGGAGCTGCTGTTGCTGATACACCAGGGAGCCGTGTGAAACTGCTGTTAACTCACGGAGTGGAGCCTCAGCAGCGACTGACTCTCCATCACTGCTTGTCACGTTAAGGGGAGAGACCTCAATCATTTCACCTGGGTGGGATTGACCTTTTAATCCCTCATCAGGAGGTTGGTGTAACCTCTGACCTTTAACTTTCCTGGATTTCTTTGTTGGTGCAGGGAGCTTCTTGGTTTGATCATTAGCACGAGGTTTGAGGAGCAACCGACTGGCGACCTCTGGATCGCCAATCCCACAGTCTCTAGAGATTCTCAGGAGCAGGTTGTATATGTAGACATCAGGCTTGATGTCACGTTGCAACATCTGATACCATGCCTGTAAACGAAAACAAAAACAAAATAAAAACAATTTCTCATTGTTTTCCTTTTCTTGAAACAAAGTCCGTGTTTGAAATGTCTGATGACAATCAAATGTATCCAAACGGGTTTCAAGTAACCTCAAACTCGACTTAACTAGACCAGTTTTCATAGAGTGAAATAGTCACACAAATTGCTCTGCGAAAGATTTCTGTCTCAAACAACTTAAAAACAACAATTTGGATGTGGTATCATACTTTCTTACCAAGCTAATTTTTGGTGTGCTCAGCAAGATGTCTATATTTAACAGTTTCTTTTAAATTTACCATTATTACGAGCGATTTAGCAATACAATGCACCCTCTGCACTGTTTCAATTCATTCATGGTTAACTAAGCAGCAAGGTTGTATTTTTCTGTGTTTGCCGCATAAGATGTGTTTTTTTGCAGGCGGTGAATGATTTTTCACAACCCAGTGAAAGTATGATTGTTTGGGGGAAAAATGGAGTCTTCGATGAAATAATATTAATAAAACAAGCCAAAAATGAACAATGTGAATCTACTAGGGTACCCACCTCAATGGCATACATTAATCCACATTCCTTATCACCGGCACAAGCAAAGAGAAGGAAAGCAAAACTTTGCGACTTCAGTTTGACCCCAGAATCCAGCAGTTCCTTGAAGAGGTCAAAGGCCACAGGGAGGTCACCGCACTTTGCAAAAGCCTTTATCATGGCATGCTGTGTGATCTGATTGACAACGATTTCTTTATCCTTCAGTTGGGAGTGAAGTTTGTGCAGTCTGGAGATTCCGTCTGTCAATGGCCAGGGTGACTCTGCACAGGCGTTGAAGAGACTCGTAAAGGTCACGTCAGATGGGGTCAGACCTCGACTCTTCATCTGCAAAAGGTGAACATTTGAGCAAAAAATTTCCATTGGTTAAAAGAGTTTGTATACATTTGGCAATTGGAACCCACTGTTTGTTTCAATCTAGATATATAGCATAAACTAACTCATTTCAAAAGGATGGTTGCATTTTTGCAATACTGCACAAAAATATGGAATACACAATCTGAAAAATATTACTGACAGTAACGCTTCTCAGATGTAAATTTCGGGGGGATAAAAACTGTAACCACATAACTTTTAGATAAATTGATTCTCAAAATGTTTTATACTATCGAAACCTATTGTACTTCTCACCAAGTCTGTTTTCATTGCCATAAGTTTTAAGAGTGATAACCAAGCATAACCCTTTCCTTTGGATTCAGTATCGAGATGGCAATACTTATTTTAGTCCTTGTGAAACGAGCGGTTAGCTTCTTCTTCTTCTTCCTTTTCTTCCATAAAAGTACAGTCCACCATCTGGTGTATTATGTACTGTGGTTGTTGTGTGCATGCGAGGGTGTGGATATACATGTATACAGTGCAGGTGGGTGAACAGTGAACGTAGAGTGCAGCTAAAAACAGCTCAGGCTCAGAATTCGAACCCACAACCTCGTGATTGCAAGTCCCGGAGTCTAACCACTGGACCACGATGACCTATGCTAGCTAAGTTGTGTGCATGCGAGGGTGTGGATATACATGTATACAGTGCAGGTGGGTGAACAGTGAACGTAGAGTGCGGCTAAAAACAGCTCAGGCTCAGAATTCGAACCCACAACCTTGTGATTGCAAGTCCCGGAGTCTAACCACTGGACCACGGTGACCTATGCTAGCTAAGAAGTAGTGTGGATTGAGATGCTTTCTTACATCATTGTACAGCTTGAATGCTTTCTTGGTGTAGCCCTCTCTCCCGCAAGCTCCAATCAACACATTGTAGTTGAACTCTTCGGGTTGTACTCTGTCTTCTTTCAGCATGCGGACTTCAAGCATGTCAATGGCCTCCATGAGCTACACAAGAAACAAAAATTAAACAGCTACTTGAGCAACAAAAATGAGGGGAAAAAAGGCACTTTCCCTGGAAACTCTTAAAGTCCATGGGAAAGTTTGAAGGGGTACCGAAGCCAAGACCTGGACAACAGAGACCATAGCCTCCATGTAATAGACCCTTCTCATGAAATATGTAAATTACACGTAGCGCGTGCGCACTAACGTTTTGGTTGGCAAAATGAGGGAACATCGTGCTGTTTTGTACACGGCTAATGGGTGCGTGACGCAGACGCGATTGCGCATCTGCTTAGTGCACAACTCTATGGCGTTTGCCAACCAACAGGGTCTGTACGCATGCGTGAATGTAATTAGCATATTTCATGGGAAGGGTCAATTGACTATACATGGGGAATGTTATTTACACTTGTTTATGATTTTGGAAAACTTTTTTGTTCATATCAGTCTAAAAATTTATGCCCCAACCTAAAGAATTTGGATAACTAGCTACACTTCCATCTTTGATGTCATTTATGGGATGGGATGTTGCTTTGTTATACCTCCATGTTGCAATAAAATGGAGCGCCCTCAAATGACATAACATGGGTGACATATCAGGGCTTTTCGAGAGCCTTTCTGAAAAGCACTGGAGAAGAGTAATCAAAATTATTTTTTTGTGTGTGATAAGGACTCAGCCGGAGGCGACTTATCACACAGGCCACAACCTGCAGGTTTTAAATGGACGTTTAAGACAGAGTCACTACTCTTTTCATGAGGAGTCAAACGTCACCTGATGCTCAGCAGTTGTTCAAACCACTGGTTCTCTTCAGTGCCACCAAAACTGCCACAAACTATTCATGGTTCTATTTTGAACCTTTCCTGCCTCTTGTTCCCCTATGCCCAATCAATTACAAAATTTTCCCCCCAAAAAACCCCCAAAACCCCAAAGAAAAACGGTGAATCACCTTTCCTTCTTTGACGAGTTTCTTCATCTGGTTACCGTACCAAATTGGGGTGTTTCTTCTACCGGGAGGTTTAAGAGTTGGTTGCACCTTTTCATCATCACTGTCTACCTCAACGTCAAAGCGATCCCCTTTAACATTAAACTAGAAAAATGAAAACACATTTATTTAATTTTAATATTAAAGACGTTTATAAAGCGCCTAATGCAAAAGCCTCTAAGCTCATAAAGAGTAAAAAGGTACAGTTACAAGTAAGCAGATACAACAACATGTAAGCAGCTTCAAAAAACTGAGTTTTTAACAGAAACATAAAACAGTGTAAATCACTAGCCTGCGAAAATGCCCAAAAGACAATTCTAAAGCAAATCCTCGGCAAAGGCTGTGGGTGCCGTAGGTTATTCTAAGGCCTGTAAAGGAAAAATAATTGGAGAATTGAGGTCAACTGTAGGCATGTAAGCCCAGGGGTCAAGGGTTGATGAAGAATAATAAAACAAACTAACAACTAGATTTAACCAAGACTGAAAACAAAACATTTACAGATACGATGGAAACCATTCATAGAATTTTACATTTACAAAATTTATCACATCTCTCACCTTCCTTTTAAACTTATTTGTCAAAGCGCCGAACGTGTCTTCCGGTTTGAAATCTTCAACCATCTCTGCCTCATCCTCGATCTCCTCCTGAGTGAGAACCCTGGAGGTGTACCTCTTCTCTGGGGTGTAGTGCCTCTCATACTCACTCAGTATCGCACGCTCCTTCTCCTTCTCCTGGTCAATCCGGTACTGAGGTTTAGTCACAGACCTCCGGCCGTCAGCAAAACCTCTTGTGAAGGGCGACCGGCATGATGAGGTTGGACCAGTTTTTGAAAACATTGATGCTAGGAGGCTCTGGTGAGTGGCCATAGGAGAAGTGACGGACCGATTCGAGGGTGGTGGCCGTGCTGTTGCGAGTGTCCATGATGACATTGAGGTGGTATTATTCTGCATGAGTTTGTGGTGTTGTAGTGACTCTCTAGAAGACTGGTAAGCCAGTCTTAGAACTTTGAAGCTTGCCATGCTGTGGCACTTCATACACCACACATGACGACAACACTGAGCGAACATGTTGATATTAATACATTAATCTATATTGCGTCACTTAGCTGAAAATGTCTGTTTTGTCTTTGTACTCTGTCTGCTTACATTCCAAGTGTGACAGTATTAACCGTGCACTTCATCTATCTGAAAAGAGAAATTATATATGATAGGTGAAGTTTAAAGACCTCACTGTTTTAATTTTATCAAGAAATAAACCACAAGCTTTTCACCAGTTTGAGTTTGAAAGCTAACATGATTATTGAAGTACATCATGCACTAAAACCATTTTTTCCTCTGAAATGTTCCCTTATAACGCTCTAAAGTTCATGGTGTGTTAATGTTCTAAACTTCTAATATAAGTTTACGGCATTAATGTCTTATTATTACAGTGAGTTTGAAACTTGTTTTGGTATTTGATGAACTTCTTGGGGTGGGGGCAAGATTTAGTAGTGCAGTGGGGTGGAGATAACTAAGGGGCCCATCTCGCCCCCCTTTACAGTGAAACAGTGTGTAATAGTACTAGTATAGTTAGTTGCGATAACGTAACCCTCCTGCCGGCTCCGCCGTCGGCAGGAGGGTTACGTTATCGCAACTATAGTATAGTAAGCATGGAGGAAGGAAGTAAGCTACAAATTACACACAACACTTCTTAAGTATGGCTATTTATGCTGTTAAAAGTATGGCTATACCACATACATTATTTATAGGGTGTTAATAAAATTGCCATAATTTAGGAGAGTGTTAATTAGGGAATAACAGTGCGAGTACCCGGTCTTCACTGCGTGGTAATGACCGGGTTGGTGGCTGGCGCTGTTAACGGACCGAGCCGGAGGCGAGGTCCGTTAACAGCGCCAGCAACCAACCAAGGTCATTACCACGCAGTGAATACCGGGTACGAACACTGTTATTCCCATTAATAAATACCTTTTTTGGCGAATTAAACGGCTAAAATTGTCCAAATTGTGTGACTTTTCTCTCGGCGGTACTTCCAGACATGTTCAGGGGCCATATGCGAGCTTTCGATGGTTCCCATCTCTTTCGTACGTTAATCACATTACTGATCTTTGAGACCTGTGACTCTTTTAAATAATGATCTGTTCAGCGCCTTCACTGGGGTCAAAGGAGGCAAATGATTGGACGATAGCTGTTCCTTGTGCATTAAAACGCGCGCATGAGCTCGGCGTTAGTTCATACGCGCACACATGTTACACGCGTGCACTCACAATTGATACATTTTCAGTGCGCGTATGCGTAAGTGCACGAAGTTGCAATGAAACTAACAGGGATATAAATAAGCATGCGATACAGTGTATGCTGATTTAGTGGCCACTTACTCGCTATTTTCCAAAGCCGGTCTTTATACCACCGTTAACACTCCCACACGTGACCGGGTTTTGACCAATCAAAGGCTTGAAACCGTCCAAGGTATTTATTAATAATATATTATTGCCATGTGCTGATTAATGAGGTAGAACTAACGCTGTTTACTTTAGGTGTAGAGGGAGAGGGCTGAGCGCATTTAAACAAAACATTAATAAATTTATTAACTTGTTAAGTTATAATTTATATATAGCAAAAGCATTGATATTTACTTATTATGCCATAAATAAATACCGGTAAATACTTAGAGCGTTATTGCCTAGCTGCCTACATACAGTGCTATGGGGCTGTGACACCATGGTACTTGGAGATTCTACCTCCATGGAGAAATCACCCACGGATTAGAACATGATTAAATAATTGAGCTATGAAAAATTACAAATCACACAATTTAAAAATAAAATGGTAACCAAGTTTATAATTCTTATATAGTTTTTCTCAACATCAATCAATCATTCAATGGTCACTTGATGATAGCGCTGAGACTTGGAGGTTTAATTTTTATACGAAATATTCAAGCTCTCTTGTTTACAAATTTAACCTTACTTACTATTTCAGAATATAATGTGAGTTAATTGTGAGTTTATATGAGTTAAAAAGTCAATACTTACGTCATTTAATCATCGGCGCCAGGCCAGTGAATGGCATGTGTGTGTTCTCACATGCGACGACACAGCAAGGAAACTTGGGTAGCAGCAGTTAAGCGCCAGACTGTTCCACCTTAAAAGAGATACGAATGTCGCCTGGTACCCAGTCTCACCATATTAGCATCCTCGTTCTCAAAAATTCTGATATACACGTACACGTGTTATAACGTGAAGTCGAACATTTATTTTTAAACCGAGGTTGAAAACTACAAACCTGTCGTCTGCTTTATTTATAGGGCAAAAACCTAAATCGTTGCCATAATTGACAACAAAAACGTGCGATAGTTTGCTTTCAGAAGGCAATAGTGTATGACGCATTTAGAAACTTTTACAGATATTTTCTTATACGAAAATTTGAATTACTTCGCTCGAAAACTGTTAATATTTTGAAGAATCAGATAAATTTCAATGGACAAGTGATAAGAAAACAGTTACCTTGTTCGCTTCATTTTAAAGCACACAAAACATGTAATAACTGTTTTGTAAAACCAAAAATTGAAGACAAAAGTAACAAAATAAATAAGCTTATTAATGGGTATGGTACTATTTGTAAGACTATGATTCGTTTGAGGTGAGATTTAGGTCAGTTTACCCTAATTTTCATGGACTACTCTTGTCATGTTTTTGTTCATTCAACTAACTTGTGGACTGTTGACACTTGCACATCCTCCTAATTGAATTTATTAATTGCTGGATTTTGACAGAATTTAAAAAACACTGAAAAGCCTCTTAATCCCAATGTATTACGACTTGAAAACTGTGTGCACTCTTTGTAAACATTTCCATTTTTTGCCAGAGTGGAATACACTGTTTTCTGCCCCTACTGCCACTTGAAAAACTATGTTTGAAGTTAAAAATCCACAAAAAAAGCAGAGTAACTGGAAATATTTGCCACCAAGCATGCAAATATTTTGATGAATATGAGAAATACCATGGCCAAGTGAAAAAAATGACATTCAAGTAAGGTTTACAGTTTTTTATTAAATCATAAAATAGAACCTAAACTTCGGGCCACAAAGTGAAAAATGTCAACACAACTAAGCATTGAATTCATTTTTTTTATTCGACTTCTGATCAAAAACAGACTGTACAAATATTTACAAATATTTCTCATGATCAAATTATAAACCAACATCGAAATGCTCAGAAAACACAAATTTTTACACTTACTTAATCTAATGATAGAATAATTACATTTCTAATTTACTTTGAAAAACAAAAATGAATACTCAAATGCACAGATAATGTTATGTACCTCCATCCAATCTAACCATATCCAACTTATAGTTAAATGGGTTTTTCCCTTTTGTAGACCAAGTATTTGGTAATGACATGAATCCCTACTCACTATGAATGAAGATATGTAATATAATCTACCTGTAGAAGTTTCAGCTTCATTAGTCGTCAAGTTTTTGAGATCACAGGGCAAGAGGTAAACCCTGGGTATTCTTAAAATGTGCAACCAGAACCCCCATAATAGGGACCTAGGTGGATGTATTAAGTGCGCTGGGGGTTGGGATAAAAAACCTCTTCACACTGTGCGACATCAAGTGGGAACTAAAGACTGTTTCCCATTATGGATTGCACCAACAGTAGCGAAATATTTCAAATAATTTAGACAGAAGTATCACTCACAAAAAGCTAACGCTATTACTCTTTGGCATGGCTTTACGGCAAGGTGAATGTAAATTAACAGAAATTACCCTAGGAAAGATTTAAGCTACACATCTTTACAGCAATGGGCCCAATTTCATAAACCCTGTAAGCACAAAAATTTGCTTAGCATGAAATTTCTTCCTTGATAAAAACAGGATTACCAACCAAATTTCCATTTGTTGCATATTGCTTGAAACTGGTATTCAGCTGTTTTTGCTTATCCTAAAAATCACGTGGCAATTTGGTTGGTAATCCTGTTTTTATTAAGGAAGAAATTTCATGCTAAGCAAATTTTTGTGCTTACAGGGTTTACAAAATTGGGCCCAGACAGTAACACTGTTTAGATTAAAATAAATTAAAACATTCTGTATTTTATGATTTCAGGTTTCCACTTATGTACACATCAATCGGTTGTGCAGACATTAATATAAAATGTATAATACAGGATTTGTAGAGCTGAAAAAAGAGTCACAGACATAACAAACCTGTGTTAACTTGTTCTTAATCTGTTGTGTGAGACAGGAGAAAATAGTGAAATACCATACACAATGTTCAGTATGTAAACACATTGTTCGTAATTTTGGTTGTAACACCTGAAATCAGCTTTTGCATTTTTTGTTTAGGTTTTCAGAAACAGTTTTTTAATTTTAAATACAACTTAATTTCAGAGGAAATTTTCGCAGAACATTTGTTTTAGCATGATCCTGATAACCAGTAAGCTTTCAGATAGAAGTGTTTAATATTTCCATTGCAACACCAAAATCTTTTGAATGTAGTGGCCTTTTAAAGCATTCATGAAACCATCTAAAAGCAGCTATATGAAATTGGGCCCAGCTGGTCATCATGATCATCAAAAAAGTTTCAGAAGTTGACATTTTAATGCTGCTTTTAAAGCTTTATAAAAGAAACAAGACATATGAACAGAGTAAACAATGGTAAACTTGTTTGCTGTTGATGCGTAACAACTTACAAAAAAAGAAAGTGAAATAATACATTATTTACAATAACTTAGAACTAACTTAAAATAATGGAGAAGATGCAGCATTGCATGTAGACTTTCACAATACCTGTGAATTCGTACAGAAATACAACTCACTCAAAAATAAACCAATAACATAAATTATAAACTTGCACAACAGCACTGCACCTACTGTTTCTGGAATGTGTCGTATTTGGCGTGAACAAAACAAAACAAAAACTAATTTAAATTATTCTACATAATCTATTTTCTCAATGGCAAGCACGTTAAATTTACAGGACCTGTACAATATTTACAAATAAAAAATAAAAAAGGCCATCAAGTACAACTTCATGAATGCTGATCGCTCCTATCAACAATAAAAACTCATGAAGGTTGGTCTATTCCAGAATTTTTTTTTTATATAATAAAACATGCCAGACATAATGTTCACAAAAGATTTAGTGTTGAGCTCCCAATAAAGATTGGTCTTTTGGGATGCTACAGCAGACTTACCGGGTATATCCATTGTTGCCCGTATTGTGCGCGTGCTCAGAACTACGTTAACAATGGAATTTATCTAGTCAGTCTGCTGCCACCTAGTGTTCCAAAGTCTCTCACTAGATGACCAAATTAGTAAGTTTAGTTCTGCTTACAGCAAACATAAAACTTATTTCAAAGAAGACAAGAGAACACTGCCTTGCACATAAGACTTTCCCACAAAATAATCAGTTGTTATTTGACAATAAATGCTTCTAAAAAACCTGTTGATATTGGAAACTTAAACTCTTTCAGTGCCCTTTTTTTTTTATTGCGTGTTGAACCTAATATGCCTAGCTTTTTGAGGGTTTTTTTTCTTTCGAAATTGTGTGTATTGAAAATCTTTTAATAGGGTTTCTCACCAAACAAAATGTATCTTTCTGATTTGTGTTCCCTTGATACATCCAAAAGGCAAAAGTATTTCTTGAGTGATAACGCCCTTTCATTATAATATGTATACATTAGTGCAAATTTCTAAGACTGAAGAGACTATAAAGTCTTATCCGCTTTCTCTTTCTACGTTTGTCCTTCTTTGGGATGGCAGTAGATGTAGGAATGTCTAAATAATAAGTAGTTGTTTTGGGGGCCTACAGCCCTCATCAGTCCCTCTAAATCCTTCATTCAGCCAAGAGGTTATAGAAGGTATTGAGAGGGTATTAAAGCACATGCAATTTATTTTTTTACAAAAACATGAATACAAGTTCAGCAAAGTCAGCCTTTGTTTTTTTTGTAAAGGTGTAGTGAAGAAAAATGAAGTTGTTAAGAGTGTTAAAACCAATTCACAGGCCTGGAATTTCATCATTGAGAGGGCAAGGCCATTTTCATTTTGCGAAGGGCACTTCCATTGGAAGGCAACGAAGGCCTTGGCCTTCATGACCTTCGATAAGTCCAGGCCTGCTTTTCCATCCTTGCTTTGTTTAGAACTAATATTTTTAAATAAAAAACAAGAGACTGTGACATAGACTGTCTAATTTGTGTGAAAATGCATGTTGCACAGAATAAGTTATTCATTTTGAAATTAGACACTTTGAATTAGGCAGTTATGAAAAAAAAAATAGTTGTAAAGTTTTCTTAACTTAGTTCAATACATTTAAAGCTGTGGCAGTGCTTGACATTTCAGGCATTTGAAGAATATTTGAGTACACAAACACTTTTTAGTTATAAAATATACTGGAAGTTTCTCGTCAATGTAAAAAATCTTTTGAGCGCTCTTGAAACATGTGCACTTTAAAATAGGGCAATTTACTTTCCAAAATTTATCATAAGTATAATAAAAAAATGTCCAAAAACCCTGTGCTATAACATACCAGCTGTTTTAAGGTTTTCCCTGATAATGGTTTCCATGACAATCTGGAAGACAACCTCCACATTTGTTGTGTCTGTTGCCGTGGTGAAGTGCGGATAGATGGGCTTCTTGGGGTTGTGGTTGGCATCTTGGAAGCGTCTTCTGATGAACCGGCAGGCTGTCTCCACATCGTAATCAGGCCCTGCAGGAAAAGGAAGCAATGGACAAGATGAACAAAGACAGGTCAGCAATGTAAGAAAGAAAACAGCTATCAACGATATGAAAACAAAGTACCCTTAAATTTATGCTTAAATACAGAAAGATTTTTAGAGAGTTGAGCGAATTCCAAAGCTTGGGTCCCTCAAATTTGACTGTTTTATGAGCGAGAGAAGTACGAGTATATGGTATCTGAAGGTCGGAAGCTTGACAAGTAAAGTGTGAGTGAATCTCACGATTGTGTGTGAATGTGTATGTAGATAGACAAGTCCAGTGGTCTGATGGTCCGATGGACTGCCGATGGACTGCTGGTTCGATGGATTGTGCTAACAACGCTTATGCATGTATTCACTTGTATAGGATTGTTATTGAGCTTTGGCATTTGTGAACCAGCAGTCACAATATTTTCTTTTGACAGCCAGCTACTATTAATGAGAATAGGCTCAAGTTCATACCTGGATATTCTGGGAAGTACACCCTAAGTTGCCGATCTGTGTGAAGGACCTTCTGTCTAAATAGATCCACTTTATTCAGGAACATGATGATGGTGGTACTCCTAAAGAAACAGTTGTTACAGACCGACTCAAATAAATGTAGACTTTCCCTCAATCGGTTCTGAAAAAAAAAAAATCATACAAATTCTTAAAAGCACCGGACACTTTTGGTAGTTACTCAAAATATCTGTTAGCATAAAAACTTACTTGGTAAAAAGCAATGAAGACCTGTTGATAAGATAAAACATTGTGGGAAACAGCTGCCTCTAAAGTAAGGTAACTTTTGAGAAAGAGGTAATTCTTACTCAATTATTAAGACTTCAGGCCTGAAACCTTTTATTAGGCATCTGAAAGCACACAAATTTTTGCAGCAAGGGTGTTTTTTCTTCCTTATTTGCAACTTCGATAACCAATTGAGTCAAAATTCTCACAGTCAAGACAGTTCTCTAAAGAACCTAATCTACCTGGCAAGTAGATACACACATGGCGTTTCCGCAAACCAAATATGTATTGTAAAAGGCATCCCAGCTTACAAGCTTTGCTTTAATGGGCCATGCCTCCATACAGTTTTCAGTCTTGTAACATCCTATTGTTTGTATTTGTATATTGTGTTTGTATGGAAATAAATGTTGATTGATTGATTGATACCTCACCAGGCAATGCCTTAAATCCAATAAACATGAATGTAAAACAAAATCAGTAACAGGGGCAAACATCAAAACACCAATCAGTACTGAATAAAAACCGTTATCTCACCACTTCTGGGTCTTCAAAGAGTGTCATGTCATAACCACTTAGGGCTGTCACATACAGTAAGGCTTTCACATCATCAAAGCACTGGATCCATTTCCGTCTCTCTGACCTTTGACCTCCAACATCATACATTCTGAAGAAGAAGGGGAAAGAAGAAGTTAAATAAATGTTTACTCTTTGATTACGCTTTATTTACCAGTGTAGACTTTGATCACATTTTCTGATTTCAAACATTTATGTGTTTGTACACTGTGCGATCACAACAATGAGGGTGTAATGGTGGGGGAAAAAAAACCAATAGAATGATTATACAAGCTTCAGGGAACGATTTCATCATCAAGCGATTTTGCATAGCAAGAAATTTAGGCTGAACTTATTTTTTCGCAAACTGAATGCTGATACTGCGTAGCAAATCCTAATTTTTGAGTAGCAACTGAAACAACTTGTGTAGCATTTTGCTCTGCTATGCAAGGGAAATTGTTCACTGAGCTTGGTTGATTGCAGATGGCTACTGCCACCGACCAGCAAAATGGCCGACCACGTTAGTTCGCAAAGTAAAAGGAAAACCACGCAATTTCGAGGCATATTTGCGTGGATTATTTTATTCTACTTTTAAATCACCTTTCTAACCACATGCATTTCATAACAAACGGCTTCAATCGTATTTCATAGACCAACTCGCTGGATCCAAGGCAACGTGTCCCTTTAAACCATTACAAGTTGCTATATATTGTTAAGTAAAAAAACCACAAGGGAAACTGACTGGAACATTTTTAAATATTTTGGGGTTGAGCAAAGACAAATCTACTGGAGCAGGACTTGAACCTGCAACCTCCAGATTAAAGAGTATTTGCTCTACCAACTGAGCCATTCCTTCTCCCTATTTTGTCGACACATCTTTGTTTAGTGGTGTCAGTCAGAACCCATTCAATCTGTACAGGCATGATATTTGGTCCTTAGTAGGACAATTTTATGAGTGCTTTTTAATGAGAATTTTAATTTTCACAAGGGCAAAACCATCAGAATCAGAAATCAGACATAAGTAAGAAGAATATCATGCCTGCTGTAATTGCTATATATCCAGCGGCCGATTTCACGAAACGCTACGATAAATCCTATCTGAAGTTAGGACGAGTAACTCGTCCTATAAGGATGGGTTCAATGCGTCCTAACTATGGATACGGAACATAACTCATCCTAAGTTCTAAGATTATTCCTAAGTTAGGAAGAGTTTGGTGAAATCGAAGGCTGGGATCAGACATCTTTGTGAAATAGAAACCTTGATTTACAACCATACCTGAATATCACTCCTTTGATCTTGAAGTGAGTCTCAATAACTCCTGTGGTCCGAACCCGTGCTCTCAGTACGTCCACTGTGCTTGGTCTGTAGTACTCTGAAGTTATCCGCTCTATATTTTCAAAATAACTGGACAAACAGATCAGGAAGAAAAAAAAAATTACTTGATTTGAATAAACATCCAACAACAAAATTAGAGACAATAGCAGGATGAACAGGAAACAAGAAAAAATGTTCAGTTTCAGATTAAGGAGGAAAACCTTAAAGGGGGAAAGCCCACCCAATCGGGTAGGGACTGAAAACCCAATCCACATGCAAGGCTTGGTCTGAGGTGGGAATCGAACCAGGGTCCACTGAGGTGAAAGGCAGGGAATGAAAAACCACTGAGTCAACCTGATCCACAAAACCATGAAATAGTGTCATCAACATCTGTAATGAGACAAGAAGGTTAGAAGATATCCGTTACAGGAGGGGGGGGGGGTTCAAGACATCTACTTTAAAGAATCAGGCATACAATTTCAGTTTCTCAAAGAAAGAGGAAAGTGCCATGCACTACAAGACTTTGTGCTGTTTTGGATCAGTTGTCAATGGTACCAAAACGTGGAAATCAGATAACCAGCTGAAAAGTTTCTTGCAGACTCTAATCTGCAGGATGAACCACAAATAAGTGAAACTTATACCAAAGCCCTACCAAGATGGTTTTGTTGCAAACCTTACTGGATCGTACCTCCCCCATGCAAAGTTTCAAATCCTACTTCAATAATACACAGTGTCTCTACACATCTCACTAGATTGTGCCCACCAAACAAAGTTTCAAATCCTACTTATCAAAGTACACTTAGACAATTTTTCCTCTTTGATCTGATGCATGACCTGTGTATAATAGAACTTTAACATGCTGCCTCCATCTTTGTCATGTTCCTTGTATCGGATAACAATAATGAATGCTAATAAGTATTTTGCAATTAGGAACCAGACTATTTTGTTCATCCAGCCTTGGTTTGGTAACACTGATATCAATGGGAGAAATTCAAGATGGCCGCACCGTGATAAAGGCCTATCATGGGTCAGGGTAATACTTTTTGTCCACTGAGTGACATGGTTTTGTACTCCCTCCAGTTCCAACCCTGTGGCTGATACTGACTTCTTGTAACCCCATTCAAGGGAATATTTGTTTTTCTTTGAGTGAGAGGGCTAGTGTTTGCTTTCTCACAAGTGCTTCATGTAAGATTATAGGTCTGTCCTTGTAAACTTGTATTAAGTTCAAACAGTGAGTTTTATTGTTTGATTCTGCTGGACTAGGGGACTGCACAGGTTAACTAATGCTTTCCATAGGACAGGGCTCATAATTGAAACTCAACCGCGTGCCTGAGGAGGCCAGTGATTTTAGCATCGGGCCAGTAAATGTTCGACTGGACTAGTCCGGCCATCATGTGTGTGTTTTTTAACAATAATTCACCTAATCTAAATTTAATTTTAAAAAGTTTGTTCGATGTTGACTTTGAGTCTGGTAAAAATTTATTTTGTTCCGTATGAAAGAATTACCCATTATAACACAAACGAGATAAAGTTCTGGACACTATTGGTAATTGTCAGCATAAAAACTTACTTGGTAACAAGCAATGGAGAGCTGTTAGTATAAAACACTCTGAGAAACGGCTCCCTCTGAAGTAACATAGTTTTTGAGAGAGAGGTCATTTTTTACTAAAAAATTAAACAGCTTCCGGTCTGAAGCCATTTCATATTTTGTTTTGCAATCTGAAAACACCCAAATTTGAGCAACAAGGCACAAAGGTGTTTTTTTCTTTCATTATTCTCTTGCAACCTCGATAACCAAATTAACCCAAACTCTCCCACCTGTTATTTTGTGCATGTTGAGATACACCACCTGAGAATTTTTACCAAATGTGTTGAGTGTCTTTAAAGGCAGTGGACACTATTGGTAATTACTCAAAATAATTATTAGCATAAAACCTTTCTTTGTGACGAGTAATGGGGAGAGGTTGATGGTATAAAACATTGTGAGAAACGGCTCCCTCTGAAGTGCCATAGTTTTTGAGAAAGAAGTAATTTTCCACGAATTTGATTAAGAGACCTCAGATTTAGAACTTGAGGTCTCGAAATCAACCATCTAAGCGCACACAACTTCGTGTGACAAGGTTGGTTTTTTCTTTCATTATTATCTCGCAACTTCGATGACCGATTGAGCTCAAATTTTCACAGGTTAGTTATTTTACATGGAGGCTAGTCTTTGACAATTACCAATAGTGTCCACTGCCTTTAAACAGCTCTGTAAAATTGGGCCCAGGTCTCAGCCCAGGTCCCAGAGTAGAACTATAAACAGTGCACTGTATTGTAATCATTTTTTTTAAAGCAACAAATAATTCAGTCTTTTTTCCTTTTCTTTTTTTAATAGAGGGATTTAACCTCACTATATAACCTTGAGAACTGCAAGTTTCTTCCCCTTTCATTCAAGCATGCCATGAGTGGCCCTTTTAATAACACAAAAATATTGAAACCCTTGTTGCGTTTATGAAACCCCTGTTGGGTTTCGGGATCTGTGAGTAGCATTGAAAAATGGGAGACTTTAGAGACGATAGCGGGCGTCCCACTCAACAGTCCTTTTCTATCGTTCTCGCTGAGAACAATGGAACAGGAACTGATCCCTCCTCTACAGTGCAGTGAACTATACTCCTATACATGTTCCCTTAGGGACTGTATTGGTTTTTATTATTCAGTACAATGCATTACACAAACTATTCTAATGTTCACAATTCATTGAGAGTAATACATAATAGAGGAAGTGACAGTAACACAATAAACCAAAAAGGATTGGGTATTCCCAGAATTTGTTCTGGCTGTTTCTCCTTGAGGCTTTTACAACCACAAACATTCTCCATGTATTCAATGCATTTCAAATATATTTCAATTGTATAAATAAACAAATATAAGGTGTGCTCTAATCTAAACATTTTTTTATCCTGGAATTCAGCGAACTAAATTTGTATTACCCACTTGTTATTGCAAATTTTAAAATTTCCAAGTTGTAAAGAAATTTTAAACGTCTCTTTGACCCAACTGGCTATTACTTCCCTATTAGGGGTTATTCTTCCTGTGTGGACAAATTTGCTCCGGATATTTAACAATATCTCAAAAACGTGACCAACTTCTCATGTTAGTTTTGTATAGGATAAGGCACTGGACACTATTGGTAGTTACTCAAAATAATTGTTAACATAAAAACTAACTTGGTCACGAGCAATGGAGAGCTGTTGATAGTATAACACATTGTGAGAAATGGCTCCTACAGTAACATAGTTTTTGAGAAAGAAGTTATTTCTCACTGCTCGAATTCAAGCATCTGAAAGCACACAACTTGTGCAACCAGGGTGTTTTTTCTTCCATTCTTATCTCACAACTTCAAAACGACCTATCGAGTTCAAATTTGCACAGGTTTGTTATTTCATGCATATGTTGAGGTACAAAAGTAAGAATACTGGTCTTTGACAATCACCAAAGGTGTCAAGCACCTTTAAAGAACGTGTTAATAAATATTTCATTATTGTGATTTGAATTGTTGAAATTTGAGATGAGTTGATTTTTACAACAAGTTTTGATAATGAGTACTGAGCCTGACTTTCTCATAGAAAAATGATGAATTGTTTGAGGATTTTTCCTTTTGTCAAAAGCAATTTGATTTTGCATGGAGTCTTTGTTGCTGTCTTTGAATTTGTGAGATACACCAAAATAAAAGTCCGGTATTTGACAATTACCCAAGGTGTTCCGTGCCTTTTACAACAAGCGAACAGTTTCGAAAAATGAAAGGATACTTTGCCTTTTTGGTATTTAAAATCTACATTGCAAAATTATTAAACTTACTATAAAGCTGAGTCGTTGAGTTCATACTCATGTCCTCTAGATACACATGATCTGACTCCAGCATCGTTCCACAGAGCTAGGAGAGCTATTGCAATAGATGAACGCATCTTAATCCGCTCATCAAAACATCTATGACACTGAAGAATCGTCTGTGCATATAACTAAAAACCACACACACATTCAAAACAAAAAAGGAAAGTTAAATCTGCAGAGCATTACATTCCCAGTTCGGCCACACACAATTAATATTCTTTATCCCTGATGCAAATTTAACATCTATTACATCGTTGCGGTGTACCCACTGCCAAAACATAAGATTCCAACTGTCTCTAGCTACCGGGCAATCTCGGTGGTCTACTTGGTAATACACTGCTCTCTAGAATTGCAAGGGTCGTGGGTTCTAATCTTACCCGAGTAATAAGCCTGTGATATTTTTTCACAGGACTCGGGAAAGTACTGAGTAAACAGTGCTAACACACATCGGTGTATGGGTAAAAACCAAAAAGAATATTCTTTATCCGGTGCAAATTCAACATCTATTATATTGGGAAATATACATTTGTTTCAATGAGGGGGTGTGTCTACATGGAATTATTTTTTTTCATTTAACTTAATTGATGAGCAGTTAATCTGTCTGAAGCAGATAAATAACCAACAGAATTACATTTATCATTTGAACACAAACACGAGCCCGAGTACGTGTCCGGGCATGAGTTTACTGGCCTGATCCAAAATGACTGGCGTCGGGCCTGTGTGGTCCAGTGTACACAAATTTACTATTTTGACGATAATTTCTTTTAGCCTCCTCGGAGGTGGTGAAAATTACTGCAAATGGTTAAGAGCGAATAGTTTGAGTTGGTTAATGTTGCTGAAAAATATCCTCCTTGATGTATGAAAGGGCTCTGTCTGTATTAACTCTATTGTGTTTGTTTGGGGGTTTTTTTTTGTATGGGCACTCCCTTGCTTGGCTGTGCCCCCAATTTCCTGAAATTTTCTGTATCTCTTTGCTAACATTGTATTTATATTAATTGAGGAATTGGAAATAAATGTTGTTCTGAACTGAACTAGGCCATGCAGCGCTTTGAATGTGAGTGTTCTGTAAACAATTCATTTTGAGAGGGAGCCAATAAAGATATTGCAGAAAAATTGTAAAAACATCCTCACCTTATTTCTGGGGTTTGCGAGAGGGATTCGCAGAAGGCCCATTCCATTCAAGACATACTTCATTGAACTAAGCAGGTTGTCTAAGACAGCAGGCTGGTATGGAAAATAATAAAGACAAAAATAATAGTCTGTCTAATGTTCCGTTATGTTATACATATTTATGGGATTTTAGCCGTTGCATGGTAAGGTATTATTTGATAAAGTAAAGGTTTGCGGTAACACCATGTAATGATAACCTGTTGGGGTGGTTCTGAAAAGAAGGGATGGTTTAAACTCATCATTTCGATCAGTATGCTTTGATTGTCTTCTGGAGAAAGCTGGACTCTGATGCTGCAAATATATACATGTATTTGGCTTTATAATTAACTGGTATCTTTTCTTGTTGACCTTCAAAAACAACCTTTAACGGAGAAAATCAAACCAAACCAAATCAAAAACTGCACAACCAACAGCTTATACAGCCAACTGACATTCCTTCATACTTGGAACAGTTATAGCACATGGAATAAGCTCCCACAGTGCACCATAGACGCCCAAACCACAATGCCTTTCGGAATTTATTTAACAGTTCTTTGAAGTTCATTTAAGCTCAGTTCCACCTCCCCTAGGGCCTTGTCAAACTTCCTTGCAGAGCATGCAGGGTATTTAGCACTAACCAAGTACCAAGTACAAAAACAGTTTCAAATACAAATTGGAATTTTAACGAATTGAATGACCCCCCTAAGTTGTTTGTCGTGTACACACAGGAGCAAGTACAAAATGTATTGTTGTTATGTGTCCATGTATTGCCATTAATTAACAAAGGCGATTCAAAAAAATAGCAGTCGGTTCATGGCCGTTTCAAGTCCCGTTATCATTAAGGATTGAAACACAATATGCTACACCTTTAGTATGTAATTAATCTGGACATTTTTTTTTTTGTTAGTACAGGCAGCTCAGGTGTGTGTACATGGCAAATAATGAGGTCGTTTTATCCAACTTGATTCTGCCAGTTCTGGATTGAATTACTCTTGCAATGAAACCTGATTTGTGATACAACAAACACAACAAGCTCAAAGCACAGCAATTTTCTCCTTGAACTGTTACTATGTGTTTGGTACAATGGCCTCCAGCATGGGGAGGTTCAGAAAGAGCGTTACATTGTATTGTAGAATAACATTGGCTCAGGGTAAAATGGTCACTGATTTCAATGTAGTGTTTACACACACAATGGTACTTTTAAAATGTGAGAGAGTTTCAAAATCAGTGTTTTCCATTTACAGTGGTCCGCTTGAAAATGCCAGTTAAAACACCTGAGGACCATTCAAATTCACTCCAAGTGTTCCGGCTGGCTAGTTCAGTGTTCAAAAGCATCCATATTAATAAAAAAAAGTATGGACTTGTTAAGAACGGACTAGTGAAATGACGAGCGAAATGGTCCTGCTGGCTAATGACCAAAAAAAGTAAAGGGCAAACCATGAAAATACTGGCAAGATTTTGCTGTCATTTGAGGCAGAGCGTTGGGAGTGTACCTGCATGGTGGAAGTAAATGAAGCTTTCATGATACAGAAACTTGAAGTTTCTGTGTTCCTTATTTTTTATCTGATTAGATCACATCAACATTTAAACTTTTTTTAAACAAAACTAAATTTGACCTTCGAGCCCCTCTTTAACATATTTTGTCCAAGGTGCAAGTCCAGCAAACCTTACCAAACTCCACAATGTATGTAATGTAGACCTAATTCAATAAAACAAAGCCAGTAACTCATATTATCATCAAGGCAAATTCAAAATTTATATTTTATGGAAAGCTCAACTGTTCTTCATTAAAACAGTCACTGGATTTTTCACAATATGGCCCTCTTTTATCGCACTGTCTTCCCTCAAATGTCCAATCATCACAATCAAATCAAGTATCAAAGAAGCTGCTACATACGATTTTATTTAAATGAACTTTAATATAATATTTTTCCTTACAGTGTATGATTATCCATAATGCGTTCTATGGCATGTAGCCTATAAGATTAATATTGCAATATTGCAATTGTTTTTTGCCATGTAATTTTGTTATAGTTGTACAGGGCTCTGATAATGTAGATTTCCTAAAAACGATACAAAAACGCCAATTATTGTAGTATTACTACAGTACTATTATATTTAGGCCCTGAACTTTGCTCTTAAAAGGGGCACCCTCCGGTAAGGGGCCACTCTATGAGGAAAATGTCAATTTGTATTTTATACTTTGTAAATGGTACCACAACAAATGCACAGGCACCACAGCAATTGCTGTGGGTGTGGTGGATTATTTAGAGGCCTGGATATTATTCTTATATTGTGTACTTTGCCTGTAGTCAGAACCTGCTTGAGGACTCAATTACCAATCTACAGTGTCAAATAGTATAACCCAACAACAAAAGTTGTCTACTGACTAGAGAGAGCGCCAACAATAACCTCAAGTGTACAAATTTACCAAGTGGAGTGATTTCAGGAAATTGTGTGTTGACACATGGAGGAATTTTCTTCCTCCATGGTTGACACTGCATGCTGTGATGGAGTTCCCACCACTGATCAAACACTGACTTCAGGCAGAAGAAAACAGAAAATTTCAAATTGTGTTTTTTCTTCAGTGCCTGGAAGATGGACAAGTCTGAACTTCAGTTGAACATGGCATATTGATTGAGCTTTGCCATGTACAAATATTTCCTTAAAGACACTGGACAATATTGGTAATTTTGAAAGACCAGTCTTCCCACTGAGTGTATCTCAACATATATTATGAATAAAATAACAAACCTGTGAAAGCTTGAGCTCAACTGGTCGTCGAAGTTGCGAGATATTAATGAAATAAAAAACACCACTGTCACACAAAGTTGTGTGCTTTCAGATGCTTGATTTCGAGACCTCAAAATCTAACTCTGAGATCTCAAAATCAAATTCGTGGAAAATTACATCTTTCTGGAAAACTATGTTACTTCAGAGGGAGCCGTTTCTCACATTGTTTTATACTATCAACAGCTCCCCATTACTTGTTACCAAGATTTATGCTAAAAATTATTTTGTGTAAATTACCAATAGTGTCCACGCTTTAATCGGAGGGATGAGGCAGTAGGTATCCTACTGTTCACCAAACAGTACAGTATCATTGGTTGATTTGTTTTTAGAGGATTGAAACAGTAGGGATCCTACCTACACATACATCAGATCTGTAGTTTGGTAGGATTGAGGAAGTTGCCTACCAATTTGTGTTATTTTCTCGCGTATTTGAACATTGGGACCTGTTTTAAGAGTGTGCGAGTTAGTTTCCTTCATGCTTTTTTACAATTTTAGCAACGTAATGTGACCAAAGTGGTCTGAAAAATGTCTGATCCCACAAAATGGTGTATAGGCCCTAACAGCTCTGGAAATAAGTCACTGAAAGACAGCCTCATTCTCTCAGCTATAACTAGAAGAACAAAAGGCTACGATTAGGAGTAGCCTATACTATGAGGTCAAGTTATGATGGGGCAAATCCTACTTTCCAAGTAAGCAAAAGTGCGATCTTATGGCCTTGTCACATGATGCATTTGTGGCAGGCAACTTGGAGGCAACCAACTGCAGTGCATGATTCAGGACCACTCTGGCAGCACATGCGTACTTTTTGAAACAATCTCTGACGATCCCCAAGAAAAAAACTCAACATTCAAGTGTGAACAGCTTATCTTCTTGAAGATTGCCTGGAACTGGTTGCCTGTAAATTGCCTCATGTGACATGGCCCTTGTATTCAATACGCTCAATGGGTATGTTCAGACAGCGTACTAACTTAGACCCGAACCGGTCTAACTTTTACGAGCAGCGGGGGGTGGTCGTAAAAATAAAAACCCATTGCGTTCAGACAGCACAGAGTTAAACCCGATCCGGTTTATCTTCGGTTTTAAGAGGTCAAAGTAGACGCGACCCCGTTGCTCTACATCCGGTTTTATTCATCAGATTCACGCACCGAGTATGCCGAGATACTGAGTGCCCCATGCCCTGGATGATCAGACAGGGCATAATTATTGGATACAAATGGCTCACTCGAACGCGGTAACAGTTTTACCGTTGGGAGGATATGGGCACTTAAAACAAACATGAACACGACTCGAAAATATTTTTTTAAACAAACAAAATATTGATACAAACCGCCGAGAAAACTCACCAAAATATTGTCCATATTCCATGAAACAGAACACGTTTCATTTTTGTGTTTTGTTTTATACCACTGTTTCCGATTTAATAAATACTTTTAGTTTGTACTTCAATCGATTGGAAGTTGCGATCTCTCAAAAGCTGGTGCCGCGATTTTTATTCCGATTCGTTCATAAACACAACTACACACGTGCAAGTTACGTAAATACATGTACTTTGCAGTATTTTCCCAACTTCCCAACAACGTGGTGATATTGCTGGCGTAGGGAATTTCCCCTACACACAGCCTCGCGCCCACTGCAGTTCATTCTCCTAGATTGAAAGTACAGCACGCTAGTAACGGTGACGGCAATAGAAAGGCACATCCACGGGATCGGTGATGGATAACTATGGGATATCAGAGATTGATCACTATGGGGTGGCAGCGCTGTACACATGTGAGAAGCATTACAAAATGTGCTTCTTCGCTGCGCTCGTAGTATACGCATGAAAAACAGTTTCAATTTATTGTAGGACACTCAACAAAAAAAGCTTGGAAAATATAATTTTGTTTCAGAATTTAATGAATCATGGGCGTGGGCCTGTGTTAAACTGCATACACCGATCGAGAGGGTTTCGCCAACTCGGTAAGCGGCAAGAAATTAATATAATACTCGGTGCTTTTCAGCATCAGAGGCAACAGAAACCGTATACAAGCACTCCCGGTCCCGGGCGTGTGCATTGAAGCACACAATGGGTCGTCCGTTGTGAGTTAAAACCGGATGTCATTCTGTCCACACGCAGTGTTAAAAGATAAACCCGAACCGGTTTAGACTTAGACCGCCTCGCTGGACGGTTTAAGTTTTGGGGTTTAAACCCGATCCGGTCTAACTTTATTTGCGTTCACACGCACAAAAGTTGAACCCGAACCGGTCTAAGTGGACTTAGACCAACTTTAGCACGGCGTGTGAACGACCTCAATGATAGGCAGCCAATGTAACCCCTGATGGAAGTAATGTGATTAAATGTGATCCCACTTTCATGTTTCAGATCCAAAATCTCTTTTGTGATGATGCGCCATGGAGTTTGTGGGTGGTTGAATCTCCATGTAATTATAATGTACTACTATTGAGTAAAGGACTCCTGAAGTTCTCTTTGAAACCATGCAGACTAAATCAATTATATCTCAACAGCTCTCAGTTAATCTCTTTTCTGTTTCAATTGGCAATGATCCACAGCGATCTTTCAAGACACCTTTAATCCCTCAGCATTTTAATACCTCCTGAATGGTTTGTTTACAGGCTCCAAGGCCGTTTGATGAATGGATTGAAACCTTGGGTTTTCTAACCCAGAGGGGAAGCAAGCCTTTGCTTGGCCATTCATAAGAATACCCAACAACACTGAACAAAATCCCTGAATAATTTAAAGATCAAGTGATTATATTTGGTGCAACTGTTCACCTGTTTCCGTCTATAACAAGCCCAGAAATAACCAAAGCCACCCACAACAATTGCTGTGGTGCTCTGTGCTTTTGCTGTGGTGCCCCTTTCAAAAGAAAAACTGCTGTGCCCCTTCAAGATCAAAATTCAAGGCCTGAAAACAGTGTTGCTTTTAACTGTAAAACTAATAATAATTTATTCTACCGGGGAGTAGATTTCGGAAATCAGGAGGCTTCTTAGTTCAGAAAATAACTGTCCTGCTGTCCTCGGCAGAAGGTAGGAAACTGGCCAGGACAACTACTTTCGCTTAGTGGATCGAGGGGACTTCTCAATATAAACTTCACTGCCACGGATAGAGCTCTTAATTGGTGTCAATGAATCAAAAAGCATGTTTATAGTCATTGCCAGGAATTGTTTTTGTTTTATTTTTTAAATTTGTATCTTTTCGATGGCAGCTCTTCATGCAAACTATTGGGTATTGCCGATGTCCATGTTGTGAGTAGACACTTTGTATTATGTAAGAAAGAAAGTATTGATCGCTAACTGGTTTTCATTTGCTCAGAAACATTACAGTGCTCTATGGTGGTACATGTACCTGTGCCGGTAGAGGGAGTAAGGATGGAGCTAAAATCAATAACAGACTCAAACTATTGACAGAGAAGACTTGAATACATTCTGTTTGGACTTAAAAAATATCCGGAATGTACTTGATGGGTTTACTGCATTCCTCAAAATTGATTAGTGCTTTTATCAAAACGGAACAGTGACCATGATTTGTAGTGTAATGGCCAAGCTGTTTGGTGCATCAGACTCAAGTTCTGGTGCCTAAAGTCATCAGGGTGCGGATTCAAATGCTGGTCCTTACACTTGTGTCCTTGAGCAAGACACTATTTAAACTATGCTTCTCTTCACCCAGGGGTAACTGGGTACCTACGAGGGCAGAGACGATTCTTCTTGATTGAGTTTGCTTGTTGGTGCCAAACAAACTTGGCAGTGCTTACTTCCAAAGGAGCTGAGATGATTTTAAGGAATAAATTAACCAGTGATCAGGAGTTATAATGTGTTTGTAAAGCCCAGTTATCAATTTCATAACTGCGCTATATCAGAGCCGTTATTATTACTATTTGTGTCCAGCTTGTGTCCTGTGCACTTGACCACTCCGCCACGACATGACATCCACTCGCCAGAATCATCTCTTATTACAACCATTTAGGGAAGACAATTTTTGTTTTAAATGAGATACTTTTGAAATGAAATGACTTTACCTTAAAGCTCATGAGCTCATGGTTTGTAAATCCATCACTGTGTATTATCTTCATCTGCTTCACTAGTGTACTCTTGCCACTTTCACCAGCCCCTGGGTTGAACAAAAAAAACAATTCTTGAAATTAATTTTTCACAGGTTAGTTTGATTAAAACAGTTGAACGATTCAAAAGACCAAAGGAATACTTTGCCTTTAACTCTGATTATGAAGTAATCAGGATGTTACACTCGTTGTGAGAACTGTCCCAACTAGTGTTCACTCAAGGTAGGCCTCACAACATTGAGGATTAAACTCAATGAGCCACATTTTTTACCGCGTGAGGGCGCTCTCAATAGTATTTTTTTCACTTCCGGGGGGTAAACGCGATTAGTCCTGCACAGTTTTTTTTAAATAGGCATTCTGTCACTTTTGTTGCGCAGTAGTTTTACGGCTTCTTTAAAAGTCTTATTGTCCATGACGGATTAGATGTCTGGGGTGGTAATGTGTTCCAGTATTCAATAACTGTTTTGGGTTTGAATGAATATACCCCCGGAAGTGATTGAGAGCGCCCTCACGCAGGCAAAAATATGGCCCATTGAAGAACTCTTAGAGGCCTGGAATAAGTTGGAGGCCACAGACCCTCTGTAGCCTCTGACCTTGGCCATTCAAATGTTTCCGATGGAAGTGCCCTTTAGAAAATGAAAACGGCCTTGCCCTCTCAAAAATACAAGTCCAGGAGTGCTCTTACCTAGTAGAAGAATCTTCACAATGTGCTCTTCTTCCTTGGACATTTCTATAAGTTGCTTATCAATGGCCTCACTGTGCATGCGTGCCTTCTTTTGTTCTTGGTCCACACCCATGCATGCCCCCATCTTATTCCTCAATTAGACCTAGACCAATAATGAGTGGATTAAGGTGGAATAACAGCAGCTACAGCACACAGTCAGATATCTGGTAATAAAGCAACAAATATTGCAGATTAGGTTATCGAGTAGACTTTAGGTTAGAAATTTATTTACAGCGAAGTATTTATAACAAACAGTTCAAACTTTCGACCCGCTCGTACGTGAAGCTGCTTCCATCACTGATCAACGTGTGATGATAATAGCAAGAGCTATACCCCCAACACAACAAACTCCTTCTCACTATGTTCTGAAAAAAAGGGAGTTTTCTTTTTACTCACTTTCATTTACTCGTATACATGTAGCAAGTCATAACTTAGTAAATCACCTTATTTATTCTGCACAACTTTCTACCTGTTTCACATGCACCTAATCTCCACCTACATGTAGTCTTCACCTAATCCAGATTAGGGTTTTGCTGACTATGGCCTAGCCTAGACCCAGTTTCTGGGGCGCTGTACTCCTTTTGTTCAAAATTTGTCATTATCGATAATTTTTATTATCTATTAAAAGGAGTACAGCGCACCAGTAAAGCCTGGTTAATACTTCCTGCGAATGCGAATGCGAATTTGACGTGAATTTGACGTCACAACTCTGTTTTTGATGGCACGATATTCGCAAGATAGTTGAGCACAACTCAGCCCACTGCGAATTTCGTTGCAAATTTCTGACGTCAACATTCGTATCGCATTCGCATTCGTAGGAAGTATGAACCGGGCTTAACTGGATCTAGGCCTTACCATAGAGGTAGAACTTCCATGGCCTAACCAGTTTTGGGCGCAATCTTTGAAGTTGTCCCTTTTTTTAATTCGAGCGGTGTGCATGCCATTTTGTGACGGCGCAAACTTTGTTTCCTTACATGATTTAAAAATTTGTGCAGGATAGCTCTTTGTTGAACACCGTGCGATCTTTTTCGTTCAACCATACCTCCCACCAATACCCTGTAAAAATAGATGGAATTTACTACAGAGGTTAAATGGCTATAATATTTGAAGTAGTGTTCTGCTGGATCTCAACTGCTGCTAAAAAGTGATACTTTTGATTCAAGAAACTCTTCTTGTGACTAAGCAGGGGACAATCGCACTGGCAGATTTCCGAGTTAAAAATAAACTGCGCAACCTACAAAATTACAACTTGTTGATAAACTTTCTTCTAAAATTGATTAAACATTTGACAATTCATTTGAAAGACAATGCATCCGCTTGTGTTTTTCTCTAAATATGGTCTGACAATGACAACAACTAAGCTTAACAACTGTTCCAATGTTGTAATAAACTTGCTTGCAGATTCCCAAAGGGGATTATGTGCAAACTGCATAGTTTGTCTCATTTTTGCGCCTCGCGGTGCCCTTTTCATTGTGGAGACAGACTTTACAGTCTTTAGTTCACAAAATTGGATTGCGCAAGTTTAATAAAAAGTCAACTTCAAAGATTGCGCCCAACATCAGCACAGATGAGAGTGTGATACTACCTCCATACGTTCATTAATGTAATTACAACAATCCAATTCAACCAAGTATCAAGCATAGTTATTTTAAAAAGGAAGAAACTCACCAAAACCATACATAATGTCACTGTGTGTTTTTTTCTACATAAAAAAAACCACGGTAAAATCTGAAACAAGGCGAAGCAGCGACCAGCTATTCCAGTATAGCAGCTAAACTTATTCTACTGACACTACTGTGACAACACTGCTCACATTCACAATACAACTTACACGTAAAACATGCAGTGTGTTGACAGTGTGATGTGTGGTTGACTGAGACTGTTGTTGTGTTGTTTGTCGGGTTTTTTTTTCTGTCCCTCTTTTTGTTGGGGTCCACTGCGCGACTAGCCGTCAATGTATAAACCACCTTGTAATGTACACTATGAAGTATGAGTCATACTGAAAAACGAAGTTTGTATTTACCACAAAGTTTCATTGTCACACTGCATGCACACGGCCTTTCTCTCTCATCAGCAGCTCTGCTACTACTTTTTTCCAAACAGCAAATCTTGTCTTGCTGCTTGCTGCTTTTCCGATGAAGTGCGCCCTCTCTTGGGCATTATATGACAGGTGGGCATTATGACAGGTGTTACAAAGTTCAATATCAGTGCTGCCCAACTTCAAAATCACCAATTTATAGAAATTTTGAACCAACCAAATACAAGTGGATTTTTCTTGGTTGTGGCTAATTCAGAAAAAAAAACACCGTTTTATTTAAGTTTACTTTCCAGTTTAACAAGTTGCACTTAATTTCAACATAGTTTGAAATCAATTAAAGGCATGAACTAAATAATATTTCCCTTTTCTATAAAGTTTCAAAAATGAAATGATTCCTTGCCATTTTCTCTTCGATTCCAGTGTTTGTTTTACGCTGTGGTCTTCTAAAGTTTCTTACATGTATGTCGGCCTATAGCATTGTAATTTTTTCCATCTCAAATAGGGGCGCTATCTGGGGATGATTAAATTGGAAAGTTAATTTAAAAAATGAAATAAATCACCAAAAGTCAAACATTGCGAAGCTTCATATAAATTTGTTGTATCAACACAGCCAATCAAATTTTCTGGTTTGTATTCCTGGTTTCTGGTTTGTGTTGGTGGTCGGTCTCGACTGAGAACATCAAAGTGCTCTGCTACTTTCTTTTGGATAGTGTACTACGCGCGGTTGAATCACCAAAGCGCGTCCGCCACGGTATGATTTAGTTAGCTGGACGGCTTGAAATCTAGACTACACTCTGGCTTGAAATCTAGACTACACTCTGGCAAGCCAGAGTGTAGTCATGTGTAGTCTAGATTTCAAGCCGTCCAGCTAACTAAATCATACCGTGGCGGGCGCGCTTTGGCGATTCAACCGCGCGTAGTACACTATCCAAAATCAAGCACCATAGTCTTGGGCCAAGACTAGTACACCCTTAGTAGAGCTGCCAACTCTGGTCCTCCAACCCCCATCAACAAACAATTAACAAAAATACAATAATCCATGGTGTTCTCAGTCGAGATCGCCAACACGGTTTAACGGTTTACTTTATTTGCACCAATCTCGGAATACAAACAAGAACATTGTTTTACAAACGGTTGTAACAAACAAAATGGCCAAGCACACATTTTGTATTAAACAATAATCACAAAGACAATGAAATAATGTAATCAATGAAGGTATTCACCTTGTGGTCTAAATTGTGGGGGGAAAACATCCATTTTATGATATTTATTCAAAGTCGAAGAAGAATGGCTAGAGCACAATGAGAAGCCTCAATTTGTTAAGTCTGCAAAAATTACAAATACATGTCATATACCTACAATAGAAAAGAAACTGTTTTGCAGAAAAGAAATTTCAGAATGTTAAGGCCAGGTCCCAATTTCATCAAGCTGTTAAGCAGAAAAATCTGCCAAGCAAATTTCTTTGCTAAGCAAGAAATGAGCGGGGTACCAGTCGCAGTAATGGTAACTGAATGGTATTCTAGCTGGTAGACCAGTTTTAACCAAGCAAGAGTTTTTTGTGTTCACATGCTTTATGAAATTAGGGCCAGGTCCGAATTATTAGTATCAGCATTGGCTGTGGTTGGAAGGCTGAGTAGTCCTATTCTTATACATTGTCATCACAGCCATAGCCAAAGCCACTCTTCAGATATGGCTTAAATCAAGCAAGATTTGAACATGTACACTTTATGCACAAATTGAGTCTTTACCAACTAAACCAAGCTAGTGAGCATTATGCTTAATATAAATAAACTTTCCCTCATAGGTTTGTAACCCATAGCAGCATTACATTTAATTTCCTGTTTGTTGTACTTCAATTTTTACACTCATTAATCATACATTCAATTATAGAACTTTCATGCTTAATATACACACATTTTGGTTAGATAGAAATTAAATCTTGTGGCTATGCCTTTGAAAAGAATAAACAAAGTTTATCAGCAAATTATCGGTTAAGTACATTAGGAGTTTTTTAAAAACTTGTCTAGCTATATGTAAATAAATCTATCACCACTATAGTACTGTCATGACTGTGTACAAATATGAAAAACACATCAATTGCATTTCGGTCTGGGTACTACTGGACAAAGGAGGGGATGTTGGTACCATTCCATTATAAAATTTGATGAAAACTTCCAAGCCTCCTCATCTGCCCAACCCCAAAAAACAAATCAAAGACAACAAAACAAGTAAACATAACTGAAATAACATGATGACTCAAAATTGCTTCAAGTCGAGTGTCTATTCTTTACAAATAAATGCAAAAGTTTTACATTTGCAAAAAGATCTAAGTACATTTTGGCACCACTTTTATTTCAAATTAATTAAGTGCCCGTAATTAAAAACTCCTGGAAAGAAAAACGTTTGAAAAACTCTCACCTAATTTAGCCTTATGCCGACTACATATCATATTTAAACTAAATTAACTTGCATTTTACCTTACACAGGCATGATAGTTGGCCCTGGAAACAAAAGTAAGAACTTGTTATCAAGTATAAGAGGTTAAATACTTGGTACAAAAACAGATAGCTGATATTTTTTTAACCATCAGCAACTATTTGGATACAAATTTTAGTTCCTCATTTTCCTTGAAATTCCATCCACCAATTAAGACAAGAGTCCAATTTCAAACAGCTGCTTAAGCACAAAAAGAGCTTGATACAACAAAACATGCTTACCAGAATAGGGTTACCAGCCAAACTCCAATGTCACATGTTCAATTTATGACTGGCATTCCCCCTCATTTCTGCTAAGTTGAAAAATGTTAAGCTACTATGAAATTGGTCCAGTTCCCTCTAAAATTTTGATGGATATTCAGAATTTTCCTGATAAGTGGACCATCTAACAACCCAATAAAATTCTAAAATCTATGAATAAAGGAATACAATTTAGCTGTCTGAAATAGTTGAACATACATAAACAGAAAAAAACACAAATTGTTCTTGTGTTGTTTTCAACATACTGGCACCATGCTAGTTTTAGCCTATGTTTCAATGGTAATAGCATGCTAACAAATCCACACAAATGTTTTGATTCATATAGAGGAAATCCATGTGTTCATAATGCGTAGTGAGTCATGTGTAGAACTGAAAGTATCCATATTACATAAAAGACTACTGCATTGCTTTCCATTTCATTTATTAATTCTGGTTGTGAAGTCAAGGGCTCTCAGAAAAGCAAACTTAATCACGGTACTAGCCAAGAAGACAATGCAAACAAGACGTAGAAGGAAGTTTCAGTTTCAGATGTGGGAGGAAAGCCCAGGAGAGTTTTTCCTGAGAAAAAACCTGCATAGTCAGACAAGGACTTGAACTAATAACCGAATCCACATAATGCCCCGGCGGGATTTGAACTGAGGTCCCAGAGGTGGAAGGCGAGCATACCACTGCTTGGCATGTATTGATATGATGGGTTTCAGGTTTATTTTTTGGTAAAAAAATCAACGCTTGATGGACATTGAACTTCTAGCCTTAAAGGGTGTATGTACCTTTTGTAGGATCAAAAACACAACGTTCACAGATTTACACTACACTTACACAGTTTGAAGATAATGATGGTAGAAAGCTTCCCTGAAAATATTATGAGCTGAGGTGCTGTAGTTCTGGGGAAATGAGTAAAACAATGTCATGAAAATTTTGGTCTCATGAGACCAAAATTATTTTAAGCATTTACAAATGTATTTTTATGACATTGTTTTACTCATTTCTCAAAAACTACAGCACCTCAGTAAGTAATATTTGAAGGGAAGCTTTCCACTAACCTTATCTTCAAACCATGTAAGTTTAATGTAAATCTATAGACATTTAGAAAAAGTACCCAAATCCTTTAACTTAAAGTTTAATACAATTGGCGAGTATGTTGTTGAAACATCACCATGCACCAGGAAGACAATAGCAATTGATGACACTTTTTGCTACTATTGCAAACTAAATGATCAAATTGTGTAAACCCATCCCAAATTAAACAAGTTAAGGCAGAGTCACACTGCAGCGATAGCGAAAACGATAACGATCACGACACAAAGAGAATACATTCTATTTGTTAAAATTGCTCCACGCCGAATACGTACACGCTCTGTCAACCAATAGAATGCGTGCAGTGTGACTCGGCCTCTAGTTAGTTTTCTAGCCTCGATCTAGATAAAAGAATGTGCACTTAGACCATGTAACCTTTGTTTACAAAAAGAGTGACCTTATAGCACATTCCAGTGCCTTTCTGGCAGGCAAGATACTACACTAGCCATGGGGAATTTTTTACAATGTGTCATAATCTACACATAAGTTCAAGCATTTTAAAAATAACAGTTGACCAAGTTTTGAGATGTGCCACCTTTTCTGATACAAGTTTGATAAAAAATGAGACAATTTAATCTCCATAAAACATAGATTTTATGTTTTCTTCAAATGAACTGTGTACACATCATGTCTGCAGAAGGTCTGGGCTCTGTGGCTCTTTTTTATACATGTGATTTCACAAATAAAGTGCAGGTGATCAAATGAATCAGAAATTACTTTTTAAAACTGATCCCTTGAGAAAGAAAAAATGGAGAAACAATCCTACTTGAAAGTTACAACCAAAAGGTATTTTATACCTTTTATCTGATCTCAGTACTAGTATTAAAATGTTCAAAACATTTCTTGTCTTTTGCTTTATCCTTAACATAACTGCAATGTTTTTGATACTACTCGTACATGAGGTTCAGCTAATAGGCAAAATGTCTAAGTCAGACCACATTCAAATTGAGGTCAGTCTTACAAAAAAAAATATACAAAGTAGAAAATAAAAACACAAAGTGGCATTGGAATGTTTATGGTTTGTTTTACGCAAACACATACTATCAGGCCTGATGCTTCATGGGCAACTACCTCCAAGCCCATAGTCATTGTCTTGGTGCCCCTTGTAATGTTCCAGTAGAAAAGAAAGAAAAAAAATGTCACAATAGAGGTGCCCTCTGCTAAGAAAAAAGAACTGCATTGCCCTTACAAGAACGAAGTATTACATGTCACAACGCCAGGATGGGGTTAAATCGTTAGCTTCCGGATAAAATTGTCATCTCTGGATGGCTTTCTGGACTTGGAACTTCATTTACATCTTTATCACCTTTTCAATATTACAAAATATAGTTATCAAATCAGAGCGTAGAATGATTTCATAGAGCTGCTTAACAAAACTACTTAGCAACTACCTTTCTTCTTTGTAAACTAAGCAGAAACCATGAGAAACAATTCACACTTGAAAGTATTTCAGATGATAATCTTTCATTTCTTCTGGTTGTTGGAAGTTTTTTGTGCTGTCTAATTTTAGTTCTAAAACAGCTCTATGAAAATCAGTGTTACTTCTAAGTACTGGACATCATGCTTTAAAGGCATTGGACACCTTAATAGTGTATACCAACATGCATAAGATAACATATCTGTGAAAATTTGGACTCAATTGGTCATCGAGGCTGCAAGAGATTGAAGAAAAAACACCCTCGATGCACAAATTTGTGTGCTTTCAGATGCAAAAGAAGGCTTCAGGCTCGAAGGCATCTCTGGGAGAGCCACTTCTCACAATTTGTTATACTATCAACAGTTCTCCATTGTGCGTAACCAAGTAAGTTCTTATGCTAAGTGAGTAATTACCAACGGTGTCCAGTGCCTTTAACCCTAGCGCAGGGACTCTGTTCTTTAATTCCCTCTGGTCGTCACAGAGTTTGACTCAGTATGTTGGGGTCTGGAACTGTGAATCCGGTATGCTGCTCTTCTCAGCAAACGGTGGCTGCTGGTAGGAATCAGAGGCAGACTGCCCACCTGGCATGCCTGACTGGGCCATGTTGGGATCAGGCTCGTAGTTCTGCGAGAAGGCTGCCTGGGAACCTTGCCTGTACCTCATGAAGGCTAGTATGGTCAAGCCAGTCTAGATGATAAAGAAAATGAAAGCCCAAATGATAAAAGATCTGTTTGGATCATGATCATTTATTTGCTTGGAAAAGCAGTGCACTTATTAACCATCCTCGGATCGATTTCACAAAGAGTTAGGTTAGGATCTACTAAAAACGTATAGCTAGTCCTAAGTTAGGACGAGTAACTCATCCTAACTCGAGATACAACTAGTTTTAACTCTTTGTGAAATCCACCCTTGGGTCGATTTCACAAAGATGGTTCTAACTTAGGCCTAGTCCAATGAGCTATAAACTTAAGGCTATTTTTATGTTAGGATGAGTAACTCGTCCTAACTCGAGATAAGACTAATCTTACATGTAACTCTTTGTGAAATCCACCCCAGGGCCCAATTTCGTGACTCTAATTACTGTAAGCTAAGAATCAGCCACAGAGGCATGGACTACCGCACTCACATGTAGCTCAAACATTTTTCACAGGTTAGCACAGACTCTTTGCTTGTGTGCATGCAAACTCCGTGTTACTAGGAATTCTTAACTTACTCAGCAGTAAGCAGAGCCATAAGAATGATCCCTGGTGGCAAACAACAAATCAAATACATTGGGAAAAGGAGCTCATTTTTGAATTAAACTTCTACGGGCCAAATTTATCAGTGCTTTACATTTAATATTCTATAAAAGATATTCAAGCTACATAAAATTACTACTTATATTCCAATAATACATGTAGCTTCATTTTTGCTTTTGAAAAAAAAATGAGTAAAACTGCCAATACATGTATAGATGTCAGAGCATGAAGGTCATTGCACCTTTCAGGGCAGTTCAAAGGTCAAAGCTAACAGAAACTACACCACATGATCAGACCGTCATCTGGTATTTGTTTAATATTGATGTTGAGTATTATGTTGATGTTAATCAGTGATTTATCATCACGCATAGACACAGTTGATTTCTGCACACATGACTTTGCAGGTCCAGAGTTCACTCTGATTGCAAATTATGAGATTTAGTTCCATACACTAGATGAGTAATATTAAACCCTTGCACGTAGTTCAATTTTTGGGGAGAATTTGATCTGTTAAACACTAGCCTGGCATACATCGTCTAGTAAAATCTGCTATGGGCTAGTAAACAGTAACACACAACCTCTCAACTTGCCTTGCAGGCTAGTAAAAACTGTGCAATCTACTTGCTTAAAATGCTTTTTCTTTTTTTCTTTTTTTTTTCTTTTTTGAGCGTAACTTAATTTGCCTATTATACTAGTTGTGATTGCTACCACTAATGCATCAGATACACTTATGGCAATACTTGTTTTTAAACAATCAGGACTTCTAAAATTTCCTGGAGGAAAGTTAAACCCAGAATTTATTAGCCCGGTAGGCTCTTTAATACGCCTCTCTTAATATTTATGCATGAGGTATGTCACAATGCTAACTCAAAATGAGGCGATGGGCGCAGCCACTACAAGTGATGGGGGACGTGCGCCCATAGCTTCATTTTGGGTAAGAATTATGACGTCATGCATAAATATTAAGAGAGGCGTATAGAAAGCTTAAGAAGAGCAAGGCCTGACGAGGCATCAACTGAACAATACGCCTCTCTTAATATTCATGCATGACGTCATAATTTTTACCCAAAATGGGGCTATAGGCGTGTGTCCGCCAACACTTGCAGTGTCTGCGCCTATGGCCTCGTTTTGGGTTAGAATTGTGACGTAACTCATGCAAAAATATTAAAGGCAGTGGACACTATTGGTAATTACTCAAAGTAATTATCATCATAAAACCTTTTTGTTGATTACGAGTAATGGGGAGGGGTTGATGGTATGCAACATTGTGAGAAACAGCTCCCTCTGAAGTGACGCAGTTTTCGAGAAAGAAGTAAATTTAGACGAATTTGAAATCAAGCATGAGAAAGCACACAACTTCATGTGACAAGGGTGTTTTTTCTTTCATTCTTATCTCGCAAACTCGACGACCGATTGAGCTCAAATTTTCACAGGTTTGTTACTTCATGCATATGTTGACATACACCAAGTGAGAAGACTTGTCTTTGACAATTACCAATAGTGTCCACTGTCTTTAAGAGAGGCGTATAAATACAAATAAGAGCATTACAAAAATCACGTACCCATGGAACGAGAGAGAAAAAACTGAAAGCGATGGCGGCCTTTGGCTGACCAAAATGAATAACATCACCACGAGGCATCTTCCTCCATGCATCAGCAAGATAGCAGAAACACACAAACCACATGAACAGCCAGAAACCTGTGGACAAACAAATTTGTCAATTTTAAATTTTTAGTCAGAATTATCTTTTCATAAAGACAATTTCAATTTGCCAGCTTGAAGAATCATCATTTGCTACTCAATATTGTTTATATTTTATTTTGTTTTATTACCTTCAATGCACAAATACATAAAAAATGACACCGATGAAAAAGGGAAACCCCGAACAGGCACGCAGGCCCACCAAATGGGGACCCTCGTTCACACATCAAAACCGAAAGACAAGGGACTAGCACAACTACATGTACAGGCAAACAACTATAAAAAACTATCTCAACATATTTGCATTATTAAATAACAAACCTGTGAAAATTTGAGCTCAACTGGTCGTTGAAGTTGTAAGAGAATAATGTAAGAAAATATGCCCTTGTTGTACAAGTTGTGTGCTTGATTTTGAGACCTCAAAATCTAATTATGAGGTCTCAAAATCAAATTCAAATATTTTAGTGAGAAATTACTTCTTTCTCAAAAACTGCGTTACTTCAGAGGGAGATGTTTCTCACAATGTTTTAAACTATCAACAGCACTCCATTTCTTGTTACCAAGTCAGGTTTTATACATATTTTTTTTTTTGGAGTAACTACCAACAGTGTCTAGTGCTTTTCAGCACAGTTTGGAACCGATGTGCTACATTTTCCGGAAAACCATAACTGGTTAATACGTTTTCAGATGCTAAAACTGAGACTAAAATAATTGTTGTGACATTGTTTTACTTATTTCTCAAAAACTACAGCACCTCAGCAAGTAATATTTTAAAGGCAGTGGACACTATTGGTAATTACTCAAAATAATTAATAGCACAAAACAATTCCTGGTGACGAGTAATGGGGAGAGGTTGATGGTATAAAACATTGTGAGAAACTGCTCCCTCTGAAGTAATGTAGTTTTCGAGAAAAGAAGTAATTATCCACGAATTTGATTTCGAGACCTCAGATTTAGAACTTGAGGTCTCAAAATCAACCATCCAAACGCACACAACTTCGTGTGACTAGGTTTTTTTTCTTTCATTATTATCTCGAAACTTTGATGATCGATTGAGCTCAAATTTTCACAGGTAAGTTATTTTATGCATATGTTGAGATACACCAACTGTGAAGGCTAGTCTTTGACAATTACCAATAATGCCACTGCCTATAAAGTAAGCTTTCTACTACCATTATCTTCAAACTATTAAAGTTTTATTTTAAATCCGTGGACATTGTGTAAAAAGTACCCAGCCGTAGATTTCACCAAACTCTTTCTAACTTAGGATTCATCTTAGGACTTAGAACGGGTTCAGTTCCGTACATCCAAATACGTAGGATGCATTGAACCCATCCTAAGTTAGGACGGGTTACTCGTCCTAACTCAAGATAGGATTGACCCTAGCGTTTCGTGAAATCGGCTGCTGACCCTTTAAAGCAGCTCTTATACGAAATTGTGGCCAGATGTGACGGTCCTTACCTGAGAATGCAAGGTCACCCAATACTGCGTATTTCCGATACTGAACATTACTCATGTTATCAAAGAGAGCATCCACCACCAAGAATGCCATACAAGCAAGGAAGGCAACGACGCCTACGGTCACACCAAAATTACAGGCATTGGTATCATTGTTGAAGACGCATTGACCAGAACGGGTATCAAAGCCTTTATTTGAAATGCAGCCAAACACAATGATGGCAAACAGCTGCAGAAAAAGAAAAGAGACAAATGTAGAAGTTTTAAATATTAACAAATGGAAACTTTCAGATGAGTTATAAAAGCCTCATTCTTGACACATGAAGACAACCGACCTTTTCCTCTCAAGTAAAGATGTAATTCTAGGCCTGAAAAATTCAGGAGTTATTTTATAGTAACACAATTCAAAGCTACAAGCTACAAGTTACATAAATTACCTTCTTCTTCTTGGTTAGAATGTTATTATTAATATAACCTTTGACTCTACTTCTAGAAACTATAAGGCTCCCCTGCGGAGCCTTATAGTTTCTAGAAGTACTTCGACTCCATCTTCATTGGCCGAGCAAGTGTATTGCCACAATAGACCTATGAATCCAATTCTGGCATACCTTATAATTGTTATGGTTATATGTAGGCCTATCACTACGTCTTTTACTGTACAATGTAGGCAGGCCTGATACTTCACGGAGGCAACGGAGGCGATTGCCTCCGTTGCCCCTTGTCATTGCCTTGGTGCCCTTGAAATGCTCCAGTAGAAATTTACAATTTCCTCATCATAGGGTGCCCTTTGCCAAAGAGAAAATGCCTTGGTGCCCTTGCCCTTTCAAAAACGAAGCATACAGCCCTGATGTAGGCATATAGTGTTTCTCCTAAAATATCACTATGTTACGCGCAAGTTTAAATCTTCAAAACATTGTTTCTCGTTACTTTTAAGCCCGGTTTTAAAGTTTATGCCCTCACTTACAAAATTAAAAAATGAGCCAGCTCAGAAACATTTTAATTTAAAATGCCGTCGCTCACTACAAATATAATAATATATGTGAACTTAATTATTAAAATTAAATGAAGAAAGGGTGAGCCTCTAGCATCAACATTAACAAACACAACTGCGTACTTCACTTACCTACCAGTTACCACAATCATTCAATTTCAATAACGGAAAAGTTTCCGTATGGCGCCACCACTTTTTCATTCGATATATGAAATAATATAGTATCTAATTTACCTTAATGAGATTGAGATATCCCTTTTTGTAAAAATGAGTGAAAAAGTGGTGGCGCCAAACGGAAAGTTATCCTTACACTCAATTTTACCTCCTGGATTGAACCGAGCAAACCATGGAAAAAATGACCCTGTCCCTACCTACCTCCCCTGCCTCCGTCTTGGCCTCGATCCTCTCGAGCCATCTCCGCCCAGAACTATAACTATCTAGGTCGACTTGTCTTCACAACCATCCGAACCGCACAGACAATTATAAACAAAATGTTAAAAAAAAAAGAGAATTCATTAATTAATTACTTACCCATGCAACCGCTCTAAGAATGACTTGTGGTTTCTTGACGAACGCTATGTGGTCGAACCCTGCACTAGATGCTCTACCAGCTCCATAAGCTCCTGTCTCCATTTTATTTCTTGTTTTCACCCAAAATCCACACTCAACTTTTAGCAGTAGACTTTGCAGCAACCCTCGAAACAAGTTAAATTTACGCACAAACTATGGTCACGCGCCACACACACACACATTTTGTCGACTGCGTTGACACACAGCCAGACGAGAACTGCCACTAGGGGGCGTAATTTGGTCTCAAACTAATGGTGAGCGCGGCGTCTGCTATATCAGAAAATTGGCTGATTTGATATTATTTTATAGAAAAAACATCCGCTACTTATTAACGTTTGGTAGACCCTCCTAAAATCTTGTTCTTGTATAAAACCTTACTTGGTTATACAACTATAGAGAAAGGATACAGGAGCTTTTGATATAATTAAAAGCAAGGTATTGAGAATCCAGTTTGAAGTAATGTGGTAGTGGAAAAAGATTTAAGTTTTAAAGTATCCCCAATCATTTGAATCTCAGAAACATTTGCACAGTTTGTTTCTCAGATTGTGTATTTCACTTAGGGATTTATATAAATGCTCAAAACGTACACTACTGCCTTTTGAAATGTGTACATGTACGATGCACACATGTTTTGATTCAGAATCTGGTCGCGAATACATTTTTAATTGAAAATAAACCAATTCGAACCAAACCAAACCAAATCAAATTTAATCACAAGTTAGTTTTGTAAAACGATTAAACAATAGAACGATTAAAAGACCCAATGGTTTGGTAATGAATTATTGTCGTTATCTCAACTTGTCTCGTCCACAACTGGCACCAAGAAGACTTTGAAGGCAGGACCCCCCCCCCCAAAAAAAACAAAACAAAACAAAACAAAACAACAACAACCCCCTTACCACAAAAATACAAAAGCACAACATAAAAACACACCAAAAATATGCATTCAAACGTCAATTTACTTTTTAATTTATATTTATTCTGAGCTTTTCTGACCTGACAATAAACAATTAGGAAAATCGTATCATAAAGTGTTCTTTTATCCAAACACAGGGTACACATTTGGCGAAATGTCAATGCCAATGTGCTTTCAAAGTCCAAACAAACTATTACAAACCAAGTGTGTAACAACATCCAGTCAATTAATGTTAAAAAAAAACAATGATTTTCAAGTTGTAAAATATTATTTCTAAGGACAAGTGTGTAATAACATCCAGTCAATTAATGTTAAAAAAACCCAATGATTTTCAAGTTGTAAAATATTATTTCTATGTGACAACATAAACATTGTTAATTATTGGAGACAATTACCACTCTACCAAATATCTGTATGCACCGCGAAAAATCTTCATATACTGACATGGGATGTTTCCCTAACAACATCACCTTGCTATTTCCCTTGATTTACACTTAAAATTCCCTGTGGACCTTTAAAACAAAAACGCTCAAAGGTAAACCCTATATTCAGAAGTCAGTTAAATGTTTTGTTTTGAATAAAATACCTTCCCAGACAGGTTTCCTGATTAACAAACCATGAACAACATTTTCTCGCAATAAATTGAAAAAATTCACCCAGTTTTTAAAAACATTTTCATGGAAACAAGTTTCATTTCTTCTTCTTTTTTTCTTAAAACATCTATCACTACAAATACATATATGCATTTTCATACTTGTGTAGATTTGTTTAAATCTCTTAAACACTTATTTATAGAATAATATTCAATATCTGATCTAACGTGCACAACAATCAATGTACAATATATGACGCTCAATAAGCTATGAATACTGGCTTAGTAAACAGGAAACAAGAAAATGTCTGTTATAAAATCGCCCCCTACAAGTAAACTGTCTCATCTCTTTTAAAAATTCATTTTTCGCTTAAAAAAAAAAATGAAAAAAAAACACCCCCAAAAACTTTAATAAAAAATGCATGATCCCCAAAACAGCAGTTCCTTTAATACTTCCTACATATGTTCCAAGAAAAACACGCATTTGAAATTAACTTCTAACCTTGCAATAGATGTAAGCTTTTCTGTAAAGGTTGAAATATGGAGGCCTTTTTAACAAACAAAAAATGAGGTTCAAGTCATCTTTCATATTAACAAAGCATTAATTTTTTTTCTAAGGAAATTTTCAAGCAGGTCATATCAAGTACCATAATGTTGGCAAATTATAAGACCTTGCTTACCTGCACAATTTAAAGATTTCAGTTATAATTCTTTGAAACATCTGAAAGAACAAATCTGTTAAACAAACTACTGGAAGATCCTTTTTAATACATTAATCTTCTCCTACAAAAATGAGAGTGAAGGCCCACCCCTTGTACACGGATACTAAACAGGGTTCATCAAGTCCAACATCTACAGGGAAAGCGCTTTCCAATGATAGCCAGTCAGCATGAAAGATGGAAATACATGAATCACTCAAGCATCCAAAAAACTTGAAGAAGTAAAACAACCCAGAGTGTTCATGTAAAACGTTTACATTGACAAGCCATTGGTTAGAAACCCAGACCTGATACTACACATTTTGTTGGAGAAGATCACTGCAGTGCAGACCTTACGCACATGATGTCATATCAGTAGGGCGCCCTCACCTAGAGGTAAAAAAAGCGGCCGTTCATTAGCCAAACCAAATCTGTGCGTTTTGATTGTTTCGTCATTGTTTTACCTCTAAGATGGTGGCTGGTTGACATTAACGCATAAGGTCTATTGCATGTGCAACACTTATCCACTGACAATGAGCTTCAACTAGGGATAGCATCCCATTGGATTAGATCATTTCAATTGATGTCTACAAATACAACTGATAAAAATCAATCAGAGTAACACTTTATCATTAGCAAACACATTGTTAGTAACCAACTAAATGGCATCTACGTAGTTCTTCTATACGTTTGTTCCAAAGATGTAGGTTTAAGAAATAAACATTGCCAGTCCCTCAAAACCCCCCATCCTACACAAGTTGCTCTCTGTAGCCAGTCCCTATGGGGAAAAAACATTAATCCCAAATTCTCAAAATAATGTTGCATCGCTACCCTTTGTCACTCTCATTTCTTTCCTCCCCTGTTTTTGCCTGCTTTGATAAACAGTGACTCTGTGCTATTTCCTTCTAAATCAGATAAAGTATGTATCAGAAAGATAATCCACTTAAAACAACTATTAGTCAAACAAATGAATGGCCTAAAATTGGTTCAATACAGATTTTACCGTTAATTCCGTCTTGCATTGAAATGATTTATAAATTTGTGGTGACCTTTTGTCAGATATCTTTCTGAAGTTCAGATGTCCTTTACCACCAAGCAGAAATGATATCATTTTGTGAAAATAAACGATCTGACTCAAAAGAAAACTTTCTGAGATCACTTGTTTGTTTAATGGCCCCACATCTTCAGCGATTACCAAACAATAAAATACATGGAAAGAACAGCAACAGGATCACTTAGAATGACATATGAACATTTAAAAAGGATTTCTTTTTTTTTTTAAGTAAATTACTTCATTTAAAACACAACGCTACCATCCTGGGTAGGTCTGTCCTTTTTTGAATATAGTTATCCTTGTTTTAAAAAACATATGGATTTGCTAAATATACACTAATCCCTCACCTCAAGAAGCCAATTGGAAGCTGTACAGCCTCTTCTGCATTACCTTTTCTCACTGTAAAATGTTCACATCGTACAGCACCAGCCCTAGTGTGGTACTTCAGTAAAACCTGTTTCATACTTCCAAATAATACAAAAGGAATTTTAACGCCACATAGCTGTTTTCGCAGCGAGTGTTTCGCAGGAGTTGAACACTGTTGCAAAATGTTCCCTGCGAATTTGTGATGTCAAAACTCATATTGCATTCGCAATTGCAGGAAGTATGAACCGGGCTTAACAGCAGTATTTAGTACTGCCAAGAAAGAGTACCCCATTAGGCAATGGATTAGGTGGCACTCACCACCAGAAATTATCAACAGAAAGTGTGCAAGCTTGTCGAAGTCTAATCCTATGTGTTACAGTCTTCATTATTTGCTAAGCTTCCTTTAAGAATCTTTCCCTTTCATTTATGATTTATTCAACACCATGAATTCTTATCACATTGTTCTGTGATTTCAGTGCAGAGTTTTCAAACCACATCAATTTGTAAAAAGTTTCAACAACTTTTGTGCCAATGTCCAGTGTACGTTTACTTGATTTTGTACCGTTTTGTTTTCTTCTTACTAGCTTTCCTTTTTCTGACTCGATACAAAAAATATCAGTAACTCAGCCACTCGGCTGCCATGTTTTTTTTTTAATGAATAAACATCATTGCATTAGTGCAAGAATGAATCGGAACACAGTGCATTCATATTGCTCACTAAAAGCAAAAGAGACTTTATACCAGGTATTAGAAATCAGTACTCGCCTTTTTATCCGTGTCAAATTTCAGAGAGTCCCCATGCATAGCCCAGGCGTGATTTTGACCTCCAGAGCCCAATTTCATAAAGCTGTTACTGCTTGACAAATTGAATTGCTAAGCGAGTCTATAGCAACAGCCACAACAATGCAAACTTAGTCTGTTTTGGGCTGGTAACCTGTTTCTGCAAAGCATTACTATTCTGTGCTTAGCAAGTTGTTGTGCTTACAGGTTTTATGAAATTGGGCCCAGGTCATCTATAGTACACACAAAGGAGTCTGCATCTAGTAGCTGCCACACTAGGCACACTTCCATATTGGCAACCATTCTATTGTACTACTTACATACATACACATATGAGTTATAGCCCAGGAAAATAATACTTTTGAAAAAACCCAAACAGTGTTCATCAACTGTGACATCCTGATACACAATATACTTCAAAGACAGAGGAAAAAACAGTATCACAAACCGGAGCTCCAAAAATGGAGAACACAATTTGGTTAGGAGTATTCAATTCTATCTCTACATGTTAATGGTTTTTGTTTTTTGCTTAAGTCACATTTCCAGGCGTATATGCGATATACTAACTTCCAATATCAAGGCCTGTAACACACAGACATGTGTGTTGGCTATACATGTACATCAGTCAATAACAAGTTCAAACACTTCAAAAAACAGAAAAGGTGACAAAAAACTTAATGGTCTGAAGCTGTCGAAACGCAGGTAAACATTTAGTTCTAACCATAGGCAGACAGTTTGTGTGACTTGTGAAACATGTACCGTCTCTGAGAACTTTGGCTAGAGGCTGACAGTTTCAATAGTTGCTCGCACACTGTACCTACATCAAAAGTTAGAGCTTTGCATGTAAATGTTTTCTTCAACAATCTTGCATAGCAAAATATTTAGACTAAACATTTTTTGTGCACACTGAATGCTTATATTGAGTAGCAAGTAATGACTTTTGAGTAATAACTGATACATTTTGTGTAGCAGTTTGCAATGATGTGGAACAAGGGCAAGCATTCACTTTGCATGTACATCATTGGCAGCACTTGTTTTACACCAGGTGTCGAAGTTCACCTGCCCTCACACAACGTAATATAACTGTTTTGTCTTGAGAATTGGATGCTTCACTGGTATGGCGCACAGAGCTACTAACCACTTCTTGGTCGCTTGATTGGCAAGCCAAGAAACAGCAGTGGTGATCATTAATCCATCACAAAGTATACCAACTGGTACGGTACTCATTGTGCTGAGCAAATCTGTATTTATGTGTGTGTGCTAAGCGGGCTCAACAAAAATGATTGTTTGATACAGGGTTTAATGAGACTGGTCATCACTGATGAGTGGGACAACACTGAAACCTGCAGACAACAACAAATCACATTTCAATATACACAAACTATATTAAATAAACGCAAAAACAAAAACAGAGAACTTTACAAATTACACTGCTGTACACGGCGACTTTTTTCTTTCTCCCCCCAAGTTGAAATCACTCTTGAGACAGAGACTAAACTCTATTATAGACCTTCATCGTCGTGCAGCCATCTTGATTTAACCAAACCGAGGCTGGAAGGAGAAATTAGTCTGGTACCTTTCCATACAATGCATATTAGCTTCCATTCATGGATACAGGAAACATAACCAAGATGGTGGCAGTATGATAAGGGTCTATAGGAACACAACGTACACACAGAGTTTGAAGGCTCGTTGATTTGAGGAGGTGATGAGAAGGGGTAAGGGGGGTAAGAGGTCACTGTGTCTGGACTACACTACGAGCTGGACAAAGCTATTGTACTGGGTGATGTTGCGCTTCAGGATGTCTGCGCAGGGTCCCATCACACGCTCAAAGCGCTCTCGGTCCAGCTTGACGCACTTGAGGGAGCCTCGGGCAATGACGGTGGCGGCGCGGGGTCGGTTCAGGACAAGGGCAATCTCACCTGATATGAAAAAAGGAAACAAATATAATGACAGACTATCAGCTACTCTATTAATGAGCTTTATCATGGTGCAGCCATCTTGACTTTCACAAATTCAAATGAATGTTACCAACCCTATGCTGAAAGGATCAGGTTCATAGACCTTATTGCAACTACAGCTATAGACCTTATTGCCCACAGTTCTCGCAATCTTCGTTCCTCTTCTACTTCCCATTTATGCTTGTCTCCTGCACCCCGCACCTACACCCGGTATGGCCAACGAGCCTTCACAGTCAACGCACCTACATTATCCGTCAGGCTTCATCTCTTGAATCCTTCAAAGCCATGTTAAAGACTCATTTACTTATTTGCTAAGCTTAAATATTTAATATGTGTTTATTAGTAGTTATTGTACAGCGCTTTGTAACTTTTGTAAAAGGCGCTCTATAAATATTATTTATTATTTATAATTACATGGTATGCACGCATTAGGCGTAGAATGAGGTGCAACTTCACTGAGGCAACGAAGGCGATTGCATCCATGCCCCCCTGGTCATTGCCTTGGTGCCCTTGAAATTCTACAGTAGAAATTTACTACTTCCTCATAGGATGCCCTTTACCAGGTAAAGAATGCCTTGGTGCCATTGCCCTTTTAAAAACGAAGCATACAGGCCTGCAGGAATGTGATAAAGCGATATATAAGAACCTAGTATTAAATTTATTATTACTCACCAAAATAATCAGAGGCTGCCAGCTTAGCCACTTCAATGAACTCATCTTGTTCAGTACGCCTCTGCAGAACTGATGCTTGGCCCTGTTGAGATGATAACACAAAACAAAATACTCTTGTAAATTTGTAAGTTTATATATTACCATCCGGGACAGTAACTAGCAACTAGTACAGAATGGATAAAAAAATGAGAAGAAATGTTCAGTTTAAGATGTGGGAGGAAAACTCTGAATTGGAAAAACCCCACTTATCAGGTAGGGACTGAAAACCCAATCCACATGCAAGGCTCTAGTCCGAGTTGGGATTGTATAAAACTCTTCTAGGAGAAGTGTTGATCTAAAAAGAACCTGTGTGGTCTTGTCAATTCAAACAGTACATGTATACTCTGCTCGTCTTCAAGAGAAATCAGAGTAAAACAAGCAGTGTGCACAGTTTGAAATATTGAAAGTGTAATGGCCGAGCGGTTAAGAGCCTCGAATTCACACTCTGGTGTTTCTGATCAGCAGAGTGTGGTTTTGAATTTGGGCCGACTTTCCAATCCAATTTTCCACGTACCTCAACAATGATATAGAAGTCATTTCCAGGATCACCCTGGCAGACAATCTTCTCTCCGTCTTCGAAATTCACCGGCTCTAGCGAGTCTGCAACAGTCAAACGCTCCCACTGGTCCAGGCTCTCTGTTGGGATAAACCAAATCAACCAGTAATATCAATACTAATATAACAAGTTTATGAATTCCCTCCCCCATCCCACATTTTAAGTTGTGATGCACCCATTTTCCAATAGATAGAGTCCTTATGGGAGTGGGAGAAAATGTTCTTCAACCTCATGTTAAAATTGACTAAATTGTCCTTTTATTTGATACTCTTTTGGAGGAAAATTTGAAACATGGCATCATTGGATATCAACAACAAATGGGTCTGTACATTCCAAACAGGAATTTTTGCATCAATTCAATGCAATGCGTTTCGATTCTAGTTCATTCTTGATTTTTTGTGATATTCAAACAATATCCCGCACACCAATGTAAATGTAAAAAGTGTTTCGTCATCTGATGTTTTGGGATGTTGACAACATTCGTATTGGATGCATGACATTTGGTCCTTGGGAAAAAAGTGGGAATATTCAAGTACACGGGCTGACCTACAGGTTATACATTTCGGTATATTTAATAACAATTTTCACATTTTTCCAAAGGCAACAAATCCAGAAATCGGACTAAGTAGGAAGAATATCACGCCTTGCACTGAAAGGAAATCAACTACGATAGTATGCTCACTCACCGAGGATAGACACCTTGGTCAGGAAAGAGTCATAGAGCTTGCGTTTGCGCAGAGTGCTTCCCATCAGAATGCGTCGATAGCTGTCTCTGTCAATTCCCCACAGCTTCAGATCACCCTTAGCCTGTTAAAAAACAAAAACACAAACAAACACTCACAGTTAAAACTATGCCAGTTGTATACATCCACAGACCTAGAGCAAGCTGGTTGAAACGTTGAAACCAATTAAGAACTCACTCTGCAGTAGTGAAGTTAATAACAATCCACTAAAATCTAAAGAAGTAGTCCGGCCGATTTTCTACCTTCCACCCAGGCAGTCTACCTTCCACCTAGGTAGTAGAAAAGAAACAACCCAGGTGGGATTTGAAACTTTGCTGTATGGGTAAACCCACAAGACACCTGAGAAAAATTTCATGGCTCTGCTGACCACCGAATTCTGCGCTTACAAACACTGCAAACCTGGAAATACGCTTGGCGTTAGCACGGAATTTCCTGCTAACGGTAAATTGGGCCCTGATTGATCCATTGTTGGATTCAAAACAGGGTCCACAAATTGAGGAGTAAAAGTGAGGTAAAAACAACCACACCAACTTCCTGGTAATGGTTTCGGGACGACGTACCTTAACTGTAGCAGCTCTGGGTGTTCCATAGATGAGTGCCAGCTCACCAAAGCTACCTCCTTCCCCAATGGTAGTCACCAAGGTGTTCTCCACATAGATCTAAAACATCAAAACATTATCAAAAACTTCATATGGGTTCTTTAAAAAAAACACTCGGAAACATGTAACAAGGGGCCCAATTTTCTAAAGCTGTTTAAGGGGCACAGCAATTTTCCTCTGGTATGTGCCTATCCTAGATGTCATTTTGGCTGTCAAAATCGTACACAAACTTGCACAAAAGAGAGTTGACACCACAAATTACTTGCATTGTTCGGAGGCGTGTTCTGTTTTGTGTAACGCACAGAGAACAGTTATTGCCCAATGATCTGCCTCCTTTTTGAGAGTGTGATGTCATATGCAATGGGTCTACAAAAGGGGCACTTCTATAAGGAAAATTTATATGTGATTCGGAACTTTGCAAAGGGCACCACAGCAAAAGCACAGGACGCAACAGCAATGGGAGACTTTTGAGATGCTGGCGGCAGCAGACATAATGATCCTTTTTTGTGGCTCTGAGCGTGTGCGCACATGCTCAGTATTGCACGCGTAAGTTTAAGCACACACACTTCTTGCAAGAACTGTTAACAGGCATGCAACTGTAACTTCACTAAAAAAGAGGAAATTACAAACTGTCAATGATTTTGTATAGTATTTTTCAATTTTGAATGGTAAAACTGAGAACCAAAAAAGAGGAAATCGGCTGACTCGATGAAAAGTTGTATGCCTGTGTTAAAAAGGACCGTCCAAAAGTCTCTCATTTCTGTTGGTGCTGTGTGTTATTTTGAGGTCTGTGATTTGATTGCAGTTCTGTGATCATAAAAAATAAATGTATTCCATAAGATCGATAATGTCTAGGATACTCACGTCGACTTCACCTTCATCGATGATGTAGAAATGATCTCCCTCATCACCTGTGCGTGAGAAAACGGAAAGAGAGGGGAAAAATGTTAAGTCTCGCAAAACCTGCAGGGTGTTTTTTCCTTTTTTTAAGGTGAGTCTTACAGAGGTGTTACTTGTACCTTCGAACAGGGAAGGTTTATTTTGAGCTGTAATGTGTGAAATATTGTGACGAGTGGGCTGGTATGCTGACTCCAAATGCCCTTTTTTAATAGTGTATGAACGCAAAGCAAACTTCAAATTTCATATTATACGTGTTAGTTGTTCCCTCTGATAGAAAGAAAATCACCTGAATTGTTTTATTTATTAAGATCATCAATCAAAACCACAAGGGAAATGGACTACGAGTAAATCTTAAATGATTTTGGGTTGAACAAAGAAAATTTTACTGGGGCTCAATTGGTAGAGCGCTGTCATGTTGTCGTTGGTTCACATCCCACTCTTGTAAATGTTTCTTTGTTCAACATCAAATCATTAAGATCATAGCGCAAAGCACCACATTAAAAATACACAACATATTCACATACTATGCATTTAAAATTACAAAATATCACAGGTATTTTAAGGATCGCTAAGTCAAAAAGGTTCAATACCTGCAAGAAATTCAAGAAAAAGGGGTTTAAAAATAACTCTGACATCATCTTGGAATAAGCATAATAGCTCCAATATTTATAGCAATGAGGTATAGGTATGCACACAGTACTCGTTCGTCTACTACATGCTTACTTCTGTACAAGTGTATGAACCATATTTCAAACAGGGACATGAAAGGATTAAATTAGACCATCTAGCAAGCTACAATAATAAAGCTCTTTCACAGCACAGTGTACGTAGTGGGCTTTAATTAAAAAAACATAATGAGCACTGGACTCTATGTGGACACGTACACATACTTGTAATATGAACTGGATTGCACATGTAGGTTGGGTTACTGTAGTTATGATTTATTAGTACAGTTTGGACAAATATTTTCCCTTCAAAATGGAATATGTGTACAAAAGGCGACTGTTGAGAGTGGTTTGTAACAAAATGCAACCACTTTACAGAATTGATAAGAAGAAAAACCTTGTCTAAGATCACAGATTTACATCAAACTTACACGGTCTAATGATGATGATAGTAGAAATCATTCCTTGAAATATTTCTGTCTGAAATGTCATATTATATTTTGATGAAAAATAAATGAAAATAATTTCCTGGTTTGAGTTTATCGCTCCATGACCATTTCATTATTTTTTTAAATTAAAACGATGTCATGCAAAAATGTGTGATTGGTTTTTGACTATTTTCCCGTAAACAAGAAAGCTGATCGATCTCAAACTTCTACTATACAGGGTTGTTATTTTACGGTGGATTACACAAAGTGCTCACACTGCCAGCAACTGTTCTGTTAGCAAAAACCAATTCTGTAATGTTCCGTTAATGCTTATGATTTTTTTTAGAGATTTTTTCATGCGTGAAATTGCCAAATAAATAATAATAATAACACTACTACTAACAAACCACAATAAGAAACAACATAATTTTATTTCAGAAGGTGTCCCTGCACCACGCTTGCTCTAATCCCAAACCTCTCAAAAATAAATTGCACCTGCCCTTGAGCCAGGTGCATTTGACATGCACAATTGTTCTTGGACCATGATCACATCACTTAGTCCAGTCCATAATCACACTAGATCCAGACATAATATCATTAGAATCTGTGATATTACACATCATGGTTCTCAACAGGACTTGTTCAAAACTGTTTGTCATTCTTGGCCCAAAGTGTGGATGTTTGGTCTATAAGCACACTGATTTGAATTTGAGTTCCTTAGAATGTATTTACGTGGTGTTTATATTTGGGTTTGAATAACCTTACTGTGTAATTCTTAGGACATTCTGAATGGTTTTGTTTGAAAAAATTTGTGAATTTGAGGCAAACAATTTGTTTTTAAATTGTTCTGTGCTTTTCAGCCATATGTTGTGCACATTGGCACGCAGTTCAAAATATCGGCCAGATACATTAGCTTGTGCATGCAATGCAACCTACAGTTGGTCAAAGAAAAATCTATTAATCCTGGCACAGCAAGAATTTATAATGGGTTTTTTCAAGTTGGTCCAGTAGTTAGACTGTGGGAATTGCAATCACAAGGTTGTGGGTTCGAATCCCCCAAGTTAACCATTGATTTCATAACGACTAGAACAAGTACTGTCATTTAGTTACCGAACCACAATTTCTTGATTTGTGCAATATAATCAAAGACATTAAACCAATGTTTGTATGAGAGAGATTGACCAAGTTACCTTGATGGGAAGATCATCTAAACCAACAAACAAACAAAACACCCTCCAACACCCCAACAAACAAACAAATGGTACAGATGAGAAATACAAAAACAAGGAAATCAGCTGATCAGATGAGAAGTTGCAAGCCTGCATACATGTACACACACAATGTATTGAGGGCCAAATCCATGTGCAAAGTACAAAATACATTCTGATACACAACTATAGATTTTATCTGACACAAAATAGTTAAAGGGCCTGACATTTCGACCCTTGCAGAGTCTTTCTCGAAGGCTTATGTGTCATCGTACCAACACAACAAAAGAAGAAAAAAAGAAGAGAAAAAAAAGCAGTTTAAAAAAGGGCCTCATCCAGCTTTCAAGAATGACAAAAGCTTTCCCCCATCTCTTTTTGTATGCGAACAAAAGCACTGCCCCCAACAACACAAGCCGTCTACCCTCATCTAATAATGTGTCTTCAGTCTCCATTGCGCTGATAGCTAAAGGCAACACGTTCCAACAGCGCGCAAAGGTAACAGGCAGCCAGGCACAGAAGACACAGCCGAGTCCGAATGAGGCATGCTTGATTAGATTTCAAACGTTAAGAAATTGCTCCCCAGTTTGCGAGAACAATCTCCAGCAGCTGGTCGCTCTGAGAGGAGGGCAGGCACCCATGTAAATTGAATCCTTGAAATATCCTTCGGCAGCTACATGGTGTACGTGTGTGCGTGTGTGTGTGCAGAGAAAAAAAAAGGGCCCAATCTCATGGTGATCTGCTTCCTGTAAATGAAATATCCGCACTTACTGTAGCAGAAAAATACATGTTTAGGAAGCGTACATGTACTGCACAATTTGAGAGTCACAAGATGTGTAAAAGAAAGAAATTGTTGCCTTTGCAGATATTTAAGCCTACTAAAAGCACTCTTTAATTATATTTACACAGCTAGCCCAAAGATTTGCTTTTAACCCTATAAAAGGAGAATGTTAACCGTAATGTCATTGCGGGATTCCGCAGAGAAAAGAAATTAAGCCCAATTACATGACAGTAATTTTCAATGTGCAAACGTCTATGAAGTATGCGCATTAAATAATTTATATTACCTAGGATGAATAAAAAATGACAGTTATTTCCATGTTCAAGGTTGGATTGTAAGAAAGATGTCACTTCTAGCCACGCGTAATCAATTGATTATTTATTACAATCACCCACTTCTTTTCCGAAGGAACTAAAAGCACCCACAAAAAAATACAGTTTTAAGACTAAACTGATCAGTCCAATGCGTGTAAGTACATGTACATGTACAAGATGCACATAACAATTGTACTGTGTATGGCCAATATTTTACATAAAAGACTGGTTTGTATGCATTTATAAGCATTGTAGTGGTGCTATGTACAGCACAGTCAATTTGCACCCGCATTTTGTAGAATTTAAAAAAGGCAACTTTTGTGTCAGTTGTTCTTCTGCATTGTGTTGTTATTTGAGAGAAATGTTATGGCATACTGTGTGATACAGTAGGTCCTGTCTTATTGATTATGATTCATACATTATAAGGCAGTGCAATATTCCACAGGTTGTCTTTTACCGTGTGTTATTTTTGTTTGTACTACATGTACCTTGCTCTATGATACATCCAACGATGTGCGCTCGATGTGCACTAAGCACTGTACTGTCCTGAGTTATGTAAAGAAAAATCGAGTAGGATTTAAAACCCAAGACATGCCATTGTAGAGCAGGGCCCATTTTCATTTTCATGGCTCTGCTTACTGACGAATTCAGCGCTTACAATCACCATTCTCTTCTCGCACGGCAAGCGCTGAATTTCTGTACAACCTGTGTAAGCGTAGAGAATGACTAGTATCATGGAGTATTGAATTGAATTGAACTGAATTGTTTTAAACATCAGGTATAAAAATACATGAAAATTTAATTCCAATCCACAAATTGACTGCAAATCTTTGTGTGAAACTGGTACAAGGTCAAAGGTACATCTGGCAGGATTTATTCAGGCGCTACAGGCAGGTATCTGGCGTTATTTCCAAGCCTCAAAGTTTGACGTCAGATGTTCAGGCTACCAAAAACCTTGATATATATATTCTTCCGAGGACACGAGGGCAATTGTATGGGACCCAGTATTCCAAGGCTTTAAACTCAGAATTAACCTATTCACGATATGTAGGCCATCTATACACACTTGACACAAAAAGATGCCAACTGCTTTTGAAGGAAGAATAACTTCAAGTCAATGACGTACAACAAAGACTAAGACAAATGGACAAGCCCTCCTTCTTTTTTTCACAATTTGTTTTATGAGAAAATTGCTAATAAATAAAAAGCATATTCCATCACAAGTCAAGGGTACACTCTTTGGGTGTCTTAATATTTCCTTCAATCAATTCTTGCATTGAGACTTGAGAGTATGAAACGATTGAATTTAAAGCGAGTTGCCCTTCAACCATGCCATTCTAATAGGCACTACTCTTTCCATCACTAGTGCTTGTGCGTGGGGGGAATCTTCAGTGATGCAGTTGTATGCACATGAGTATTGATCGTATTATCACTAATGGGGAAATTTAAATGAACGTTTTACAGAATTGGTATTAAGACGAAAACTTGTCCAAGATCAAAGATCTACACAAAACTACGCAAGATCTAAGATGATAGTAGAAAGTATCCCTTGAAATATTTCTGTCTGAAATGTCATATTTGATGAGAAATAAATAAAGCTAATTTCCTTTTTGAAGTGAGCGTTTTATTCGTTTACTTTTTAATGTTGAGCAAAATGTGTAATCGGGTTTTCACTATTTTCTTGTGACCCAGATGGCAGCTCGATCTCAAAATTCTACGGTGTTGTCAGTTTATTTACATGGCTCTTACACAGCCAGCAACTGTTTTGTTAGCAAAAACCGATTAAAGAGAATAATTTAATCACATATCGAGTGTTTCATAAAATGATTTGTACAAATTCCAAGTTAGCATGGTACATGCACATGTAATAGACCATTATCATGTTGCGCCCATCTTGATTTTTTCTCCAATCAAAATCATTGTAACCAAATTGAGGCTATAAGAAAAAACAGTCTGGTTCCTTTCTTGTGCAATGAATAATTAGAATTCATTAACTGCTAATGGATACAAGGAATATGACTAAAATGGAGGCACTTGGCAGCATGATAACGGTCTATAGACCTATGAATACCTGAGCGATGTCAGTGGACTGAGACGCCCCTGTTTCATGGAGTTTAAAATAAGGTTGCTCATTGATCCACTGCCAGGTCAAACTGTGTATCGCGCATAATTAGCTGTGTGTATCTTATTTCACTGTCATTTTAAAGATGGCTGGCCGACATAAATGCATTGAATGCATAGTAGAGAGGCTCAGTATTTATACAATGGACTACATGCCTGAGATTTGAGCATCAGGGCAGTAAACCACAAGACTGGACAAGTCTGGCATTCTTGTATTTGTTTTTAGTTTAACAATTACATGTATGTGCCTCACTGTATGTATGCTAGCATGCATTTTGCTTTGCTTATGGTCAGCAGTATTAATAAAGTATAAAAAAGCTGATGATTGCACCATAAGCCTGCCCAATTTCATAAAGCCTGTCAGCACAAAAGCTTGCTAAGCACAGAAAAGTATCGCTTAACACAAACAGGTTAAAACTACATAAGTCTTTATTGTTGTGACTGGTGCCCCACTCAATTTTTGCTCAGCAAAGAAATTTGTCAAGCAGTATTTATTTTTGCTTAACAGCTTTATGAAATTGGGCCCTTCTCCAGTTCTCTGCATGTACAGTTGTGGGTTTGGATTCTCATTTGCAATGGATTTATGTCAGTGGACTTTGAAAGGATGGACTCTTAGTGCTTCACTGAAGAACATTTCATCGACTGTATCCACTTGTTAATAATAACTAAATGTATAATCTAGCAGGTGTACTGTGCAGATGATGTCATTCTTGTTGTATTTCTGCCATGCATGCCAACAGGCCTGTATGCTTCGCTTTTTGAAAGGGCAAGGACACCACAGGGATTTCCTTCTTGTTAAAGGGCACCTAATGGGGAAATTTCTACTAGTGCATTTCAAGGGCACCAAGGCAATGACCAAGGGGGCATGGAGGAAATCGCCTTTGTTGCCTCCGTGAAGTATCAGGCCTGTGTGCATGCCTACGGGCTACGCACACTTTACCTACGCGTGAATCCTTGCGGTAGCAACATTTTTCATAACTCCAAAGAGATTTGTCATAACTGCTTATTCTGCTGACTGTTTTTATGAAGCACCCCCTTGGAAGTCATCCACAGAGGAACACTATTATTTTTTGAGCAGGCCCCATGAGAGCTTTTGTGGATACCGGCGTTATAGAAGACGTCTTTATTACTAGAAGACCTCATTATTAACTTGGTTGGGAGTACCTGCTTTCAGTGTCTCCCTTAACAGTTGTCTGCTGGTCAAATGCTAAAACACCCCAGGACCAGTCAAAACGTTCTCGCTTGTTCAGTGGTGAAAAGCTTACAAAAAAACATTTGAAGTACATGTATGGACTAGTGAAAAAAAACAAATGAAATGACAAGGTAACGTCTGGTCATGCTTGTCAGTCAGAAAACTTTTAAAAGGCAGACCCTGACTTTTTGCTCAGTAAAGCTCTTCGAAAAAAATGAACAATACATCCACATTATTTTGTCCACATCAATGTTTGAATACTGTCTGTAACGTACAAAAGAAGTACCTGCAAGTACATGTATGTCTTTTCAAAAGAAATTGAATACAAAAAAACTTAACTAACATTCACCGTAGGAGACTACATGTACACTTAGTGAAGTATAAAAGGCTTGATACGTGTATGCATGACATATGTACATACAAGTTAGTAATCTATTTTGACTGGAAAAAAAATGCACTTGTATTAAACATACTTAAAGGCAGTGAACACTATTGGTAATTGTCAAAGACTAGACTTCACAGTTGGTGTATCTCAACATATGCATAAAATAACAAACCTGTGAAATTTTGAGCTCAATCGGTCATCAAAGTTGCGAGATAATAATGAAAGAAGAAAACACCCTTGTCACAGGAAGTTGTGTGCATTTAGATGGTTGATTTCGAGACCTCAAGTTCTAAATCTGAGGTCTCGAAATCAAATTCGTGGAAAATTACTTCTTTCCCGAAATCTATGGCACTTCGGAGCTGTTTCTCACAATGTTTTATAACATCAGCCTCTCACCATTACTCGTTACCAAGAAAGGTTTTATGCTAATAATTATTTTAAGTAATTACCAATAGTGTCCACTGCCTTTAATACTAACACAGAAATGTTTACAGCAAATGATACATGTTTAGATGTAAACGATGAACCGAATACCAAGGTGTTGGAGTATCACACACACTGCTTCACAGCTTTCAAGAAATAACTAGTAGGAAACTGCCCAGTGCTATAACTCATGATTGGTGGGGGATAACAATAAAATTAGCTAATAATTTCATGGAGCTATACTTAAAGCGGAAATGAGCAGCAAAACAGTCACCTATTGTAGTGAGCGTAATTTTGTTGTGCTTTTGATTAAGCAGCTCTTATAAAACTGGGCCCTAATGCAGATCTGAGAGGGCAAGGCCGTTTCAAATGTTGCCAACATCTTGACCAGGGCAACAGAAGCCATGCCCTCTGCATCCTTCATGTTAGTCCGGGTATGGTGGTGTATGCTATCACAGATGCATCTTGCACCACCCCTAGACTTTAATTACCTACTTATGTACTTTTCATAATACAGTTTGCAGAAGTCAGGGCCAAAATTCAGAGCTGCTTAAAGGAACACGTTGCCTTGGGTCGGTCGAGTTGGTCTTTGAAAAGCGTATGTAACCGTTTGTTATAGAATGCATATGATTAGAAAGATATTTTAAAAGTAGAATATAATGATCCAAACAAGTATCACTCGAAACTGCGTGGTTTTCCTTTTACCTCGTCGACAAACACGGTCGGCCATTTATGGGAGTCAAATTTTTGACTCTCATAAATGGCCGACCGTGTTAGTTCGCAAAGTAAAAGGAAAACCACGCAATTTCGAGGCAAATGTGTGTGGATCATTGTATTATACTTTTTAATAGTTTAAACATCTTTCTAACCATATGCATTTTATAACAAACGGTTACAAACGCTTTTCAAAGACCAACTCGACCGATCCAAGGCAGCGTGTTCCTTTAAACTTAAAAAGTTATTTCTTCTAGGCAAAAAAAAAAATTACTTTAAGCAAAATTGTCTACATAAGCAGCTCTATGAAATTGGGCCCAGGTGTAAAAGTTCAAATCCTCCCTGCGACCGCAGCATTACGAGTTCCTTCACTAAAGACACTTGACCTCGTTTACTGCTTCTTCACACTTTAACAGCAGTGTTTATATTTTAGCCTCTGCCAAAACGCCATCACAGCATTCTCCCCATGGACTTTAGACGGATCAACGACGACGTCGCAATACAATTTAGAGTGCTGAATAAATTTATTAGCATGATTGACTGAACTCAACTAACCTTGTTGGATGACCACCTCATCTTTGTTGTGCTTTACCGGGAACATGGCGTCAAAGATATCACTGTAAAAAAAAAAAAAGAGTCAAAACAACCAGTGAATATAATTTTACTTCACTGGCTACATTATAAGTGACGTTTGAAGCTTTGCGTGGTGTGAAGGATAAGAATAAACTATAAATAATAGTAAACATGCAGGTACAACCATGTCCGTCTAATAATTTTCTTTTGAGGAAGTATCGGCTCTGAAAAGAGCTGGTTTGGTCTTGAGGTTTCAAACAGTATACTCTGCTAGTCTTCTGGAGAAAGCTGTACATTATGGGTACATTATGTACAGACACAAGTTTATGCAACTTGTGGACTTTGATGGTCCACGAGGTACTATATATTGACACAGATTAATAAATCCTCCTGGGGTGGATTTCACAAAGGTACAAATGTAGTCCTAACTTAGGACTAGTCCTAGGCAATGCTAAGAGATAGGACCAGTCCTAAGTTAGGATGAGTTACTGGTCCTAACTTAGGACCAGTCCTATCTCTTAACATTGAGGACTAGTCCTAAGTTAGGACTACCTTTGTGAAATCGACCCCTGTTTTCTCTATATCTGCAGTCTGCACTGTAGGCTTAACCTTGTGAGCTGAGTCTTTGTTTTTCAAAAAAAAAACACCATTTGAATACTTTCAACAAGATAATTGGTACCACTTTTGGTAGTTCATTTTAGCAGATAGAATCAACTCTATGAGATTGTGCAAAAGTTTACAACAGCGGCTTCAGAAATTGCAAATGAAATTATACTGTTCTTCATCCAAGTTGCAGTAAATAGAGAGTAAATTACATTAAAATGAGAACTACACATTCAGCCATTTACGGCACTGCTGGGATGCCACTTTCACCACACTAAACAAGGTGAGTAATACACAATTATCAGTTGTTATGGGACATCGGTAATATCGAGTGCTACAGTGCGCTGATGACAGTCCCACATAATTACATCTCGTAATTAAATGCATCACCCCTACTGTATACAGTGTAAATGTACAAATGGATGTTACATGAAGTTTTTCAACAGGGATAAAGATAATTTGTTTGCATACCCTAACACAGATGTGTATTAAGCACTGTGTACTCGGTACTTTCACAAATTTTTGCGTACGTGTGTTTTTACTTCGTAATATTATACAGTGCTTTTAATACACATCGGTGTAAGGGTTTTAACAAATTATAATACTCAAATGGATGGGCGTCCCTAAGGTAGAAGGTCGGCAAGAGTTACAACCATTGAAGGACTCTAATTAATGTTGACACTTTACATACTTACTGAAGTCATAGTGGATTAGTATCCATTGCCTGACAAATTAATATGGTTCAACAGGAAAAACGTTGCATTCCAAAACAGCTGGACAAATGAACATAAAGGCCAGATTTCAAGCCGCGGACAAAAAAACAACTTCACTTGATGAAAAAGCCTAATTCTTGAAGGCTCTCGTTACAAGAGCTAGAGAACCTTGTTTTTGTCTGAATCGGTATACATGTCTGATGAAGAAAATCACTTAGAAATATGCGTTTGTCGAAATAATTGTAAAAAAAATTATGTACGATCATAAGGACTGACAGCACATGTATGAAGAAAAACAGGTCGTATTTCGTGTAAAGGTTATATGATCAGGAGGCTCTGCTCCATGAAACCCAACACTACGGCCAACGAAACTGCCTGTCATGATATTGGAAATGGTCTTATATGCAAGCACACGCCACATGTACATGTATAGGATCGGGTATACTCTGAGCAGGGTAGGCTGTGCGATGATGCATAATGTAATGCACCACTAACGGGACATCTTTTTAAGTGACAAGTGCACAGTATGGATATATTACAAGACCGTTGCGTGTACATTCTACGTACATGTACAAGGAGGTTCTACCTGTAAGAAGATTTCTTCGTACATGTACAATGTATGTTTGCAGGGCTCAAAATAAACACTGGACCGCAGGCCCAAGGCAAGTGATTTTAGCCTCGGGCCATTAACTCAGGACAGGTCGAGTCCAATGGTTTAAAGATGCTATGTCAGATTTTTGGCCCCAAACATTAAACAAAATTGAGTGAATGGTATTTCAAAGAGTATCACCCGCTCTAACGAAAAAAAGTTTAACTTTTACTTTTATTGGTCAGGAACCATGACAAAAATTTTAAATGTTTCTTATAAAACACACAAGAATTGGTCTTGTGATATATTATCAAAAACTAATTTTGAGCACTTTATTTCACTGCTACTAATAATTGGCGGACTTTTTCGAGCAATGGCTCAAATGAAAGCTTGTAACTTTCTCGACCCCCATCAAAATATCTACATGTATTGAATTTTAAATCAAAATTTTTGGGTCAAATCGGCCAAAAATCTGACATAGCATCTTTAAAAAGTACCTAACTGCATAATAATATCTTTATTAACATCTTTCATATCTTTCAATTGTATTGATTGAGCATTGAAGCATACTTCATACCATAAGACAAAAGTAAAGATAATTTGTTTAAGTGCTTGTTTTTAACAAAAAAGCCTTATGAGGCTTCTTACAGTGTAGCTGCATATTAGAAACATGACATACATGTACGTTGCCAGTAGAATGTGGGCTAAATCCAGGTTCATACTTCCTGCAAATGAGAATGCGATACGAATGTTGACGTCACAAATTCGCAACAAATAATTCGCAGCAGTTCAACTCTGCTCAACTCACTTGCGAATATCGCTGCGAAAGGAGGGTTGTGGCGTCAAATTCGCTTTGCATTCGCATGAAGTATGGACCGGGTTTCTAGGCATTTTAAGGTACATGCCTTAGTCGACATTAAATACACAGGACTGCATACTTCTAGTCTACAGTCTAATAAATCTTATCTCAGGCCAAGTCAGACCTAATAGCAGGCCTGACTAATGGACCCTTCCCATGAAATATGCTAATTACATTCACGCATGCGTACAGACCCTGTTGGTTGGCAAACACCATAGAGTTGTGCACTAAGCAGACGCGCAATCGCGTGTGCGTCACGCACCCATTAGCCGTGTATAAAACAGCACGATTTTCCCTCATTTTTGCCAACCAAAACGTTAGTGCGTACGCGCTATGTGCAATTTACATATTTCATGGGAAGGGTCTATTGGCTACAGCAGGAACTTAAAATTCTTCTTCTGCTGCAGCCAATAACCATAGCAGTAGCCAAGGCCGCTTGATTTGAACGCAACCTTAGATTAGATCATTTCTTCCGCCACACAATGGAATATGCATGTACTTGCCGTTGTTAAGGGTGAACAAAAAATATGATCAGATCACACGCCTGAGCTACTTGGATGGGGAAGCAGAGTGTTTTATATAGCGGTAAAATGTGGGTTAAGTATGGTTAGAGTAGGTTCAGTGGAAAATGCAGTAGACAAGACTGCCGTATCTCCGACTGTTGGGTCATGATGCTATGTACATCAGTAATTTTGAGGAGAGAACAATTGTGTCAGGGCTTGCCCTTAGCTCTAGCCTTGCAGACATCATCTAGTAACAACTGCTGTGGGCTAGTAAAAAACAGGTTCTCAATCTGCCCTGTGGGCTACTGAAAACTGTGCAACCTACTTGTTTGCAATAAAGAGTCATATTATTTCTTTCTTTTCAACTGTTAATTTTACAAATGTGTACATACATGTTATACAAAAAATTTACATTTTTGAGTGAGTGCCCACCAATTTTATCTGACCACTATTTCTGTTGCAATCACAATCATACAGGTCAGAACGATAAAGTTTTGACAATGCATGTTTGCAACATTGGCTTATAAAACATCCGTTGGGCAAAAGTTAAACTCACATTTGGTGTTGTGAATCAAGGGGCTAATATCTTACCTTCGCTCATTCTCATCCAGATGGGAAAACAGCACATTTTTGGCGATGGACTTGGACAAGGCAGCCATGGTCTTATAATCTTTCGGGATAACCTTGGGTTGAAAGGGAAAACAAGTTTTGGTTATAGTTTGACATAATACTTAATGCATAATGCTTGCAGCTTATACTGTATTAATTATTTAATGTACTCCATTAGGCGCCATATAAATGCTCTACAGACCCATGTTGCCATCATCTTGGTCATGTTCCAACAGCAATAATAAATGCTAACATTCACTGCATAATAGAGGAACCAGACTATTCATCTTCCAGCCTCCGTTTGGTCATAATGGTTTTCATTGGAAAACAATCAAGATGGCCGCACAATGAAGGTCTATTGTTCTTGTCATAATTATTTAAACTAATATGACATCAATATCATGGATTCAGTTCGGCAAAAGCACCATCCACTTTTCCGAATGTTCTGCCCCTGTAATCCTTGGTACGTTTTGTTTTATCTGCAGGGGAAAAAATAGCAGAGAGCCCGTCACAAACCATCCACTGAACATTGCCTTTTGGCTGATTGGCCTTTTTACTGCTAAACACAATTCTGCTTTGCTTAATAAGTTTGTACGGTAGGCTGATTTGAGTAGCTATATAAAAGTGACCAAAGTTTACTAAATTACATAGAATACATGTAATGTAAATGAATGTTTCAAACCCACCTCCTTTAAAACAAATAATAATAAATCTAAGATATTTTGTTCTAACCTGCAAGAAGGACTTTGCAAGGGTCAAAACGTCAGGTCACTAACTATTTTTACACATTTCGTTTCTGAATAAAAAAAACTCAAACCTCACATTCCCCTTTAACAAGGAACATGTCATCTTCACCCTCAGCACTTCAATTCTACACACATTTTGACTTGTTGCCCTTCCGCCTATTTAGACAGGGCACACAGACTCAATCACCTTGTTGGTGAATTGTAACAAAGCACACAGGTCAAACTCATTATTGCCTTCCCCACTGTTGTCTGGGACCTTTGGACGTTGGAATAGTGGCTGAGTGTATTAGCCAACAATTGACTTTTGACAAATGTTGAATGAATTTTCAGGTGTGACCTGTTAAAGGAAGTGTGCACCCACCCCTTGGGAAAATGTTTCTACAGTCATCTTTGCAAAATCCTTTCTAGCATCACATAGCTTGGTTCCTATCCCTGGCTATGCGGGAGTAACAAGTTGCATGGCTTCTGACTACCCCCTTCCCCCCCTGCCCTGGCCCTGTGGCCTGAATGAATATATTGAAAAAGAGACCATTAACATTAGCGCTGACTGGCTCAGATGTTAGAGCGCCAGCTAGTTGATCTGGAGGTCACAGGTTCAAGCCCCGCTCTGGTCAATTTTTTCTTTGTTTAACCCATTAGATGAAAAAGTAACATTATAACAAGCTAAAGAACAGAGTTCGCTTTTGTTTGAATCCTCTAATTTTGATCTACACTGTATACATGATTACAGGCATGATATTTGGTCCTTGGGAAAAACAGAGTGCAAAGGCTGATCACCATGTGGAATAGGCTTTATCGACCTTTCAGGCTATTTAATCACGTTGTTCCCCCCAGATTTTTTCAAAGGGCAAACAAACTTGGAAATCAGACTAAAATATGATGAATATCACGCCTGCATACATGTACATGTATACTACTAGCCATGGACATTCATGGAGGAAGCCGAGAGCTCAACACTCAAGGTCTTCATTGCTCCTTTAAACCAAATTTTCACACAGACTTACAATGAAAGAATTTTGTTAATGGAGGACGTGCCCTTTGCAAAATGAAAAGACACATTCAAGGCCTGCTATAATATTTAAAGATAATATTGAAATATTTTAAGAAAATTTTCATTATCTCTTATATTTTTGTCTTCGATTTACTGAGTTTTAATTATGTCATGTACATGTAATTCAGCCTTTTTTTCTGCAATGTGATTTAAAGGCAGTGGACACTATTGGCAATTACTCAAAATAATTATTAGCATAAAACCTTACTTGCTGACAAGTAATGGGGAGCTGGTGATAGTATAAAACATTGAGAGAAACGGCTCCCTCTGAAGTAACATAGTTTTTCGAGAAAGAAGTAATTTCTCACTAAAATATTAAAAGACTTCAGGCAGCAGGAAGCCTTTTATGAATATGAGGTACCTGAAAGCAATTCGACGACCAATTTAGCTCAAATTTTCACAGGTTTGTTATTTTGTGCATATGTTGAGATACACCAAGTGAGAAGATTGGTCTTTGACAATTACCAATAGTGTCCAGTGTCTGTAAGCAATAACCCAATTAATGAACTAATATAATTATGAGAAATGCGTGTTTTCAGATCCAAGTTCTTAAATGCATTAATTATCAGGAGGCTTGACACAATTCATTCTTGTAAATGGCATGGCAGTTCTCCCTGGCAAAGGGCGCGAGCTAAAATTTAATTTATAATGGAACATTTCAAGGGGGCACAACGACAATGACCAGAGGCATGGAGGCAATGGCCTGCTTATTATAGCCCTCAGTGAAACATCGGTCCTGATTAGAATCTAAATTTAACCCTAACATTGTACGGATTGATCATGCACTCGATCCAATTTTTTGTTGTAGAATTTCCCGATTGTAACAAAGGTACTCAGTCAGTGGACTGCAACCTGATATCGTGGTAAACACATCCTTACAGTTAATTCCGTGCGGGGTTACACTCGTACGTAGTCGTTAAAAACGGTTTGGGGGTGTAATTTTGAATGATCAGTCAACTAAAGCATTGCTCTATGACTAAAGGCATTCAATACATCAGAGTTTCTCAACTCAATCTTCTGCATGAATTTTTTAGTCGCAATATTTTGATCCAGTTACTTGCTATTAAATTATCACGATTATTGTTTTTTTAAACTTAACTTTTTATCTGATCTGATGGTTGTTTCCATGTACATACATAGATGTGTCAGGGATAAGATTGGCAAAGTGAACATTCCTGAAAATGGCTCACGGGCCTGGGTCCCCCCCCCCCAATTTACTCTTGTTAAGCCTGATTGATAATTCCTGCGAATGCGACACAAATTTTGACGTAACAAATTCGCAACAGTTGAGCTGTGTTGAACTCCTCAAAACATTCGCAGCGAAACAGCCCTGTGGCGCCAACATTCGCTTCAATTTGAAGAAAAAAAAAGCAGAGCATAAAAACAAGCACAAGTACCAATGCACAATATTTACCTTCTTAACATAAGAAGCTGCATACTCTTCAGTTAAGGGTTCAGCGCTGAAGGCACCACGACGCCTGCGTCCTTTGGTCTGTACCACAGGGGGTGTTGAGGCTGGTTCATCGTTCTCTTCCGCTTCCTCTGTTTGGGGTGCAGGACTGGGCGTGGCAGGGGAAGGTTTAGTCTTCTCCAACTGCTCCTGTGGGTACAAAAGGGTACAAAAGGGTATTTGGTCATTAGTGAGAGGGATCTTGTAATCAAATTCTTCAACCTGAAGTCCAATAAGAGTTAACTATAAACATTAGTAATTTTGCGGGTACAACCATGTAAAAATTCTCTTTTGTGCGAAAGTTGGCTCTGAAAAGAGCCGGTTTGCTATCGACGTATCGACGTTTCAAATAGTACACTCTTCTAGTCTTCTGGAAAAATCTGGAATGTCGGTGGAAATGCTTTTGTGGATTATAAGCCACTGGTTTCAAATGGATTCTTATGTATTCAAACCAGGCTCAAAGACTTGCATCACAATCGACACAGATGTCAGCAATTTTCTGAATTCACAATTTTATGATATTGTTTTTGCAGAAAGTTCTCTAAATCTGTTAGAAATCTAAGGCAAAGAATTCTAACCTCCATTGTCAATGGAAATAAACACTTGGTATGGTATGGTGTGTTTAAAGTGCAGAGTACCTACATGTATTCATGAATGCACACAAGTTTACACCCCCTTAGTGTGGTGCACATTTTGTACACCTGTACCTCCACTTCATTTGCAAAAATGTTTGCATATCAACTACATTGCATTTGGATAAATTGATAGTCAACAAGAAACAATATACAAATTTTCAAATGTCAGGGTAATTATATTACTGTGCACAAGTAAGTTCTGTATAAAAACAACTGTACAGTGCACTCGAGTCTTCTACGGCTGTACATTAACTACTACATGTTTACGTTCACGATGTTTACGTACGCGATGCTCTGAAGAATCCAATCTCAGAGGTTTTTAAAACATTTCAGACTTTCAAGGCAGAGATTTACTGCTACAGCATCAATTTTAATCTCACTGTATAAGAAGATAATAGAGCAAGGCAACAATGGTGTTGGTTCAGTGTAGAGGAAGGTTTGCAGCGCTATGTGGACTAATGTATGAATGAATAGAGGATGCTGACTAGGGCAGCTGCAGCAACTCATGAAGGTAGGGCATTTCATTTTGTGATATCATTTACTATGGGAGACTTCTCTCAAGTGACAGCAAACTTACCCAGTAAAGCCCTTTTCTCACGAGAGCAATAGCAAGGGTCCCTTGCTACATTGTAGCATGGTGGTAAAATTTTACACAATGTACCATCGTGTGAAAAGACAACTTTTTCTACTGTCCGAGTTCTCTTGCAAAATCTTGTCAAAAATTGCTACATTTTACAACCATGCTAGAATTAAGCAAAGGACCCCAGTTAAATTGATGTTGTGTGAATAGCACTTAAGCCCACAGTAAAGTCCTTTTCACACAGCAGCGATTTAGCAGGGGCCACTTGCTTAGTTTTAGCATGGCTGTGAAACTTTAAAAATTCCACTTTGTGTGAAAAGACAACAACGCTTGGATTCTCCAATGTCCCCCGAATCTTCTCATTGTTGCTGTCCATTGAATGTGGACAGTACATTGTTGTCCTTTCACACAAGGCGCAATTGGTAAAATTTTGCAACCATGCAAAAAAATAAGCAAGCGACCCTTGCTAAAAATAACTGTCATCTGAAAAGGGCTTATGAAAACAATCTTGGCTTTTTTGGTTTACACTGCTGTCCTGTTGCAAGTTGATTAAGTCTTCCACTATTGCCACCACTTTTTATTTATTTATTTATATCTTTCTTTTATTTATTTGATCACACATCCAGCAGCGCAAGATGTTAAATTTTAGAAGTGGGAGGAAAACCCCACAAAATCAGGTAGAGATTAACACCCAAAACACATGGCAGGCCCCTGTCTAAGGCAGGATTTGAACCACGCTGAAAGTCAGGGCGGAAACAAACCACTGAGCCGACCTGATCCCAAAATGTTTTGATAAATAGAGCACACAAATTTCTGAAAATTTACATTGAGCACTCACTATTAGTAACTAATAACATTTTATGTTAGTACATAAGCTAGGTTTCCTTTTATGTACCATAATTTTCAGCTTATAAACTGCAGTTTGGCCATTTTTATTTTTACTTCCTGCGGTTTATGCGCCGAGCGGCTCATACGCCCCACCCACCTAAATATTTTTTTCCTATTTTTGGGGGAAGTGCAGTTTATACGCCGGGCGGTTTATAATCCGAAAATTACGGTAGCTCATTATAAAATTAAAAGAAAAAGAAATTACATGTAGGTCAGTCTTTTCCATTCAATCAATGGACCCTTCCCTTGAAATATGCTAAATACATTCACGCATGCGTACAGACCCTATCGGTTGGGAAACGCGTACTGCGTCACGCAGCCATTAGCGGTGTACAAAACAGCGCGATGTTTCCTTATTTTTGCCAACCAAAATGTTAGTGTGCACTGTGCACGCGCTATGTGCAATTTAAATATTTCATCGGAAGGGTCTGTTACAAATGCAATTATTTTTTAATCTGCTTAAGAAATCTTGTGCATCACCTGATCACGACTCATCGAGGACGTTAATCAAAATCCTAAAATCCCTTTTTATTTTGAGGGATCAAAACTTGCTAACAGAGAAAGTGCACACAAATGCAAAATAGAAAGTATGACGTGTAATAAGATTAAGATTTTATCCACCCTACAAACTAGCTGGTATTAAAACTACATTGCACATAGCTTTAAAGGAACACGTTGCCTTGGATCGGTCAAGTTGGTCTTTGAAAAGCGTTTGTTATAATATGCATATGGGTAGAAAGATGCTGTAAAAGTAGAATACAATGATCCACACAAACATGCCTTGAAATTGCACGGTTTTCCTTTTACCTCGTCGACTAACACAGTCAGCCATAATGGCCGACCTTTTTTGTTCGTACAGTAAAAGGAAAACCACGCAATTTCGAGGCAATTTCGAGGGCAAACTTGTGTGGATCATTGTATTCTATTTTTAAATTATCTTTCTACCCATATGCATAATATACCAAACGGTTACAAACGCTTTTTTATAGACCAACTCGCCCGATAGACCAACTTGTTCCTTTAAGCCTATTTCATTAATTGCTTTGTATTGTTTAAGTTTGTTGCTGTAATTTTTTGAATGAATTTTGTTAATGGTTTATTGTAAAATTAGATGCAATTAAATCTTCTCATTGTGATGTCTTTTTATATCTTGAAATAATAAATAACCATTTGTCTATAGACAAATGGTTATTTATTATAGATGTCAAACTGTTTTTAATATAACTGTGAATTATAATCAGTTACAAATATTCAAGTCATGGATGGGGAAGAATCATTCTGTTAAAATACATTAAAGACACTGGACACTATTGGTAATTGTCAAAGACTAGTCTTCACAGTTAGTGTATCTCAACATATGCATAAAAAAAAAACCTGTGAAAATTTGGGCTCAATTGGTCGTCAAAGTTGCAAGATGATAATGAAAGAAAAAACACCCTTGTCACACGAAGTTGTGTGCTTTCAGATGCTTGATTTCGAGACCTCAAACTCTTAATCTGAGGTCTCGAAATCAAATTCTTGGAAAATTACTTCTTTCTCAAAAATTAGTGTCCACTGCCTTTAAAATACATTCAAGTCATTGTTTAAAGCCTCAACCGCCTGCCCCCAATTGTTTTGTTACTACAGAATTTAATAAACATTCATGTACACTTCAACTCTATAGACACCATGTTATTTAATCACATTAACATACTGACTGACAAAAGATAATTACATGAAATTATCTGTACACGAGTCTACAACACAATGCGACTACTTGTAGGGTGTATCTACTTTACCGTGTACCTAAGATAAGGGAGAGGCTCCAATTATAACATCAGTACATATAGGTACATACAGTACAACTGTCAATGTAGTTCATCTACTGTACATCACTGGACAGTAGACACACCTAAATGTACATCCTAGAAATTCAATGACTAAAAATCTAGAATAAAAGACCTGCACAAAACCATTTTCCGTTCACCAATTGTTTTCTATTTAATGCGTTTTCAACATATGTAAACCAAAAACCTGTCTCTACATCGTACCCAAAACCCTGCGAAACTGCCTCTTCAAGTAAACTAAAAACCTGTTAAACTGTCTCTACATCGTGAACAAAACCCTGCTAAACTGCCTCTTCAAGTAAACTAAAAACCTGTTAAACTGTCTCTACATCGTGAACAAAACCCTGCTAAACTGCCTCTTCAAGTAAACTAAAAACCTGCTAAACTGTCTCTACATCGTATCCAAAACCCTGCGAAACTGCCTCTTCAAGTAAACTAAAAACCTGTTAAACTGTCTCTACATCGTGAACAAAACCCTGCTAAACTGCCTCTTCAAGTAAACTAAAAACCTGTTAAACTGTCTCTACATCGTGAACAAAACCCTGCTAAACTGCCTCTTCAAGTAAACTAAAAACCTACTAAACTGTCTCTACATTATGTACAATGTAGATATAAACCAAATCCCTGTTAAACTGTCCAGAAACTACAACCCCTAAACCTGTTAAATTGCCTACACGTGAAGCCAAAACATGTTAAACATCTCTACATGTAAACCAAAACCCTGCTAAAATGCCTAAACCCAAAACAGTTTACAGCCACTGGACACTATCATGACTATTGGTATTTGTCAAAGACCGGTCAACTCACTTGCTGTATCTCATCATATGCATAAAATAACAAAACTGTGAAAATTTGAGCTCAGTAGGTCATCGAAGTTGCGAGATAATAATGAAAGAAAAAACACCCTTGTCATACGAAGTTGTGTGCTTTCAGATGTTTGATTTCGAGACCTCAAATTCTAAATCTGAGGTCTCGAAATCAAATTCGTGGAAAATTACTTCTTTCTCGAAAAGTACTCCACTTCAGAGGGAGCCATTTCTCACAATGTTTTATACCACCAACCTCTCCCCATTACTCGTTACCAAGCAAGGTTTTATGCTAATAATTATTTTTAGTAATTACCAATAGTGTCCACTGCCTTTAAGTGCCTAGAGGCTAAGTTGCCAGAGAATAATGACAGAAAACACCATCGTTGCGCAAAATTGTGTGCTTTCAGATGCCTGAGAAGTCTTTCTCAGATTAAAATATTTTAATGAGAAATAACTTCAGAGGGAGTTGTCTCTCACCAAGTTTTATTCTAAATTATTTAAGCTCTTGTTTCCAAGTAAGTTTTGATGATAATAACTATTTTGAGTAGATACATGTACCAATATAGTTCACTGCCTTTAAATGTAAACCAACAACCTGTTCAACTGTCTCTACATGTAAACTAGAAACCTAATTGGAACAGAAAACTGTTATTATTTAAATCCTATCCTGTATAGCATGAATGTAGATTATATAAATTAAAGCTATTTTGTGAAAATTTCAAAAGGTGGTGGTTATTTTAAAATATCAACCAAACATCTGGAGCGGTTATGAGCGTGGGAAGAAAAATCCATAGCTGAAATACACAATCTGATGACAAACATTTCTCAGATTGAGCTTTTTATTATCCCTTTCTCTAAAACCACATTCCTCTGAAGGGAAACACTCTTTTTAACAGTATATATATTATCAACAGCTACAGTGCATATTACCCCAATCATGAAGGCTACCTCCATGCCCCAATGTACCAAGTAAGATTTTATGGTCATTTATTTAAGGAGTAAATACCATAGGCAACCATGTGTACGATTTATCTAAAATGTGAATCAATCTCAATTGCTAAGCAAAATAAGACATCACAATTCACTAATAATAATACTAAAGTGATGCTCATGAAGTTCATGAAGTTGAGTCTTAGTGTTTTGTGAACACCAGAGGTCAAATTCATAGTCCTACCTTAGTCCTAGTCCTAGGACTCTTAAGTCATTATAAACTTAATGCTAGTCCTTATATAGGAAGTGGAGCTCTATCTATTGTTGGAATATGAAGTAACGCATGGGCACCATTCCGGTAAGCAAATGATTTGTTATATCATTGTACCAATGGCTAGTCTGCATTGATCTACTGTTGCATCTGAAGAGTTGCTTACTGAAATGACATCCAGTGTACACTTCACATTCCACCCTGGGTTGCCCATCTTGAGCTTGCAGTGCTTTACGATCTTAGGTGTACATGTCACAGTGACAAACTATTACCATTTTTATATTCTCCACTTAGGCAGAAAAATATTTCAGGGGTAATTGATGCATGAAAACATCGTACAAATTTCAGCTCCACCATGATTTCATCAACTCCTACTGAAAATGATGTACCAAAATTGACGAGGTACAAATTTATCAAGCAGAAATTTTCAGCATTTCTAATTTGTCTGCGTGTATAAAAAATACTTGGGGGTAAAAGACAAGCTTGGATTTATGGTGGGGTCAACATCAAACATCATCAATCCTAGTAGGAGAACTGAATTATTTGTTTTGCTTACTCAGGATGGTCAAACATCCAGCGAGGTTGGTCAACAAAAGCCAAAAACCACAACGGAGAACCTCATAAATTGCATTATGTTCCATAACCAGTACACTGTGAAGTATGCAAACATGATCACCCAACTTATTCAATTCAAGATTTTCCATGCTAATAAGCTGCTGTTACCAAAACGAGTTAGATATTGTGACAATTAATCAATTTCCAAGTCAATTGAATAACAATAGGCTGCCTCAATGCGTAATATCTTTGTGACAAAAAAATGCTGACTCTTTGAATCTGAAGATATCTTTCAATTTCCCTTGAGTATCAAATGTAAGCTTTATACACAAGACAAATGATATCTGTATAGATCTTCTCTTAATGCTTGCTCAACTCATTTTGTTTTTGGTCTTGTATAACAAACTCTGGTCTATTAAACATTTCGAGCTACGAGCCCTGCCGTTTTGTGGATTTTTCCCCCAAATTCAAACCCTTTTTGTTACCAAAATCAATTTATTTGTATGTTAGAAAAGAGGTAGGGGTAAGGTTTTCACTGTGAAAAAAAAGATATCATTTACCTTAATTCTTACTCTTTTGATTTGAAGTTATGTACAAATAATGTCAGCAAACAAACCCACAAGCTGACATACATGTACATATACTGCATTGGTTGTAAGATGTTGAAATGTGGAAATCTTCATGTACCACAATTGTACATTAATTTGATCGTTTGGTTAACTGCAAGTACAATGTATGAATACAATCAAAGGGTACACTGTCTCAAAGAGCAAGCATGAAAGTACAAATCAGATATTGTCAAAATCTTCAAACGTACAAGAATCCGTCACGGGTAAGATACACTTGCATTCACAATGAAGCACTGGCTTCTGGCTCACTTGACAAACTGTATAAGTGCAGTGTGCAGACATCCCTACTTGACTAAACACCGATTCGGCGACGATTCGTTTTCTGTCACTGCTTCTTGAGGAAATCAGTGTTGGCAAATACCCCTTACGATCAAACTCTCTCTCTGAGCCAGAAAATGTAATTGGCAGCACATCAATGTCGCATTTTAAGGCATCAACAGTCAGCTTTATGCCCATTCTGCATGATTTCCTCAACGCTCAACTTTGATATTTTACACTTTTTAAACCGCCTCTGAGTGCATGTGACAATCTTCATCATGTAAGGAACACTGATGACATGCAAAACTTAAAAGTTTGCACTTATGTACAAAGTCAAGATGTACTTTAATTGGTTTCATTTTGGTGCAAAGTGTGACAACTTCCTTCTCAGATGTGGTGGATCTAAAAGGAGCTGTTTTTTGTTTTTTCAAAAGTTCTTGCTAAAAATGACAGTGAATGCTTTATTGTGTATTTACTGTACAATTTAGGCTTACAGCATACATTTTACTTAACAATTAAGATTTTGTTCTCGGTATTGTGTAAACTTCAATTGCCAACAAAGGGCATTTACTGTGTTTTTCAATAGTGATAAAAAGGGCTTTTTATAGATCAACTAAAACACTTTTAAAAGGTCACATTCTTGATAGATGGATGACTGAATGAGTGTTATTTATTAACCATTACATACTTCGAAATGTGAATATTAAAACAATTGCTTAAAAACAAGAGAGTCCACATGTGTACCATATAATGCAAGTTTACATTACACATGTACGTGTGCACACCACATCTTATCATTTAAACTGCATGGAATGTTTGCTTTTGCACGAGTGGGCGATTTTAGTTATTTTTAAAGAACACATCCAAATGTCACAATAATATGCACAGTGCATGACAATGACTACTCTTATAAACAGGAAATTACTTTGATCCCTCACTGCTGCAAAGGTCTAATGATGGAACAAATTGTTAAATAGAATCCCACAAAAATGTGTCTTTGTGTTATTGTTGTGAAAAAAAAAAACCAAGGTTGTTGGTTGTAACAATACATTGATTAACTGCATAAATGAAGTAAATTACGCTTGCCTTACACAAACACTTACTAACACCCTATATAAAATTAGCTCATTATTTGAAGAAACAAATTTGAATGATTATTTTCACAGTGCAGAACCCCTTATGTGCGTGTTTGCAGAACAAACAATACAGACACGACCCTAAGGTCTTTTTTACGTAGCAGCCTTATGTGCAAACTATACGGATGTATATTTATTTTTTAAATTACAGCTACAACAGCTAGAACATTAAAACAATAACCAGCTTTATAAAGTAAATTTGAAACCAAGTAAATGTGTTAGAATTTGATGGCAATCAAGTCTTCCATTTGTACAGAATGGCACTAAATCTTACTTGGTCTTCCGAAATCATAGTTTTGCTTTGGCTGATTTTCTCAATATCACTAACTATGTTAGTGTAATATAGTCTTATAGTCTATGCTTGATTACGCCTAAAAATAATTAAAATCATCTTTTCACAATTTCTTTCCCTAATATGGACACAAGTAAAGATTCCATGTGCAGAATGGAGTTACAAAGCAGATAGAATTTGTAAAGATAGCATTATATGACAATGCAGCATTCTTCAACAGATGTAGATTATTTGTGTCATCCTATAACATATACAGTGTAATAACTGCATATTGAACACAACAAAGGACTCTAGAAGACGATAAATTCTTTGATAAATTATATCACACATACCTCAATAACTGATGATGCCATTAACTTACAATCACCTGAATATCAGCTCAAACATTGCAATAACGACAGTGAATACTATACAATCTCTTCCACACCACTTAACAGTTGCAAAAGGCGTTCCGAGTTGCCACTTAAGACGCAGAGTGAACCAAAAAAATAGCGATGGCTCAAAGAGTTGTCATCTTTTAGAAATAATCATCCACGAACAACTTCAGCTGCTGACCACACAGGGCAGCTGCGATGAATTATACAGATTATGTTGAACTAACATAAGATTTTTATACATATATAGCAATGGTGTTAAGGCCTACTGGAGGAAATGTAATAAAAACCCATCCCTGAGCTCTATGATTAATTTCACATCACGGTATTCCCTACGAAAACAAACATTTGCTGTGACCGTCTGACTGAATGAATTTATTGGGATTGTTGCAATCTAGGATTTGCTGGCATTGGTGGTGACGTCTTATACATGTCAATCCCCCTCTTCAAGCTGGTGGACCAATCAGAATAATACCGCATTGTAAATATTACTTTCTACATCAAGTGCCGTCAAGTATAAACTCCATCAGTGACTGACAGATGTGGCAAACACTTGATTCCACTCACACAGGACTGTGTTCCCTGTGCATCTACCAATCCGTGTGTATTTATTTATTTTTTTCCCGAAGAATATAACAACCAAAAGGGTCCTTCATTATGCAGTGTTTTGCCCAACATAGTTCAACAGAACCATTATAAGTTCAGGCATCCATAACAAAAACTAACCGGCACAACACTTCAAGTGACGGGCAACACTACATTTGATTTCGATTTGTGAAAAATCCCATTGGAGTTTGGGTTGAGAAGTAGGGAGTTGCCCAGGAGGCTTCTTTGTAGAGCGTGTCAAACAACAGAAAAGTTTCCACGATATTGATGTTGTCTTTGGATACAGGTAGGCGGGACCCCACACACTCCTTCCAAGGGAGACTGCTTGTGTACTTATCCTACGCATGAAAACTTAGAGGAAAAACAAGGCAATGTTTTCACAGGAACAATATCGAGGACCTAAAGACACACACCAGTACGTAGAATATTAACTAGTTCAGGGAATTACAATTAGGATCATGGCCAGCAGCAGGAAGGGTTGATGCCAGCTACGGTCGATGGTAAATATGGTCACATGGCGACACGTAATCTTAGTTGTTGTAAATGTAGGTCAGTCTTGAAGGATCGTGGATGCATGAAGCACTGAACTTTCCCAAAAGGTAGAACATAATGGACTTGAGAAATTTCTCTCTTTTTAAATCAGGGATGGTAAGCTTTGGAAAATGCTTCTGTCATTTTTGTGATGTAATTTGTAATAAATTGATTTGTAATCAGTAAATAAACTTGAATGTTTTCTAGTGCACACAGGGATTTTTTGTTATTGCTAACTCTGATGAAATAAATAAAGAATTGAAATTGCCTTATATAAGCCTCTTATGCTTAAATGACAACCCTCATTTCTCGAACCTCTGGTTTTGCCTCATGATTTTGATTACCTTCCTTCATCTCAACCAGAACCAGTTCCTCCAAGGCTACACTGACTGCGCTTGACAAGGGCATTATGTCCACAAATGGTCAGAGGAGAAATGATGGTACTAAATGATTCTAATGGACATGGTGAAGAGGGTCACTCACAATGATTAACAAAATATCTTTTTCTTAAATTTCTAATAGACACATGATCTTTCAGATCCAGCATCTTCTATGTAAGCACAAAGACTTGCTAAGCACAGAAAACCCTTACTTAGCAAAGATAAGTTACCAGCCGAAATACAGTACATTTACAACTGCTGTGACTGGTACCCCACTCATTTCTTGCTTAGCAAAAGGAAAACAGCTTTAGGAAAATTGGCCCAGGATGAATTAATGCAATGATGTCTTTAGACCCCACAGCAGAAAGCTTTGAGCAAGTCTTGGTTTATTTTTTTGCTCTCTGTGTTTTAACCAAGGTGACTTGATTCTGCAGTGCTTTATACCAAATAAAATCAGTGACTGAGATCATGATAATATAATTCAGGTCGTTGGTCATTTTGCAGCATGGCTGTAAGTCTTGGTTTCAAGACCTTCGCATGGATTATTTCCCAACCTCCGAACATGGAAAACGCGCCGTATCGCCAAGTCTATTCTTGGTTTGTTTTCTAGACCATTGTCAACCAAAATGAACTCAAGAAGAAAAACACACCCTCTGTCGAGTTATCACGATACATTTATGTTATGTTACGTTATGTTACGCTACATTACGTGTATGAGACAGTAACGCCTTGGACCAAGACTATATTGCTGTTAACCAGAGTGTACAAATAGCTCTTATTCAAAACAGTGTACAACAACTTTCAGGACTAATTAATAAATGATAAAGCAGCTAGCTAGTACATGTAATAGCAGAAGGCCGTGTCTCAATGATTGCATACTGATGCATGCATAGAGTAAGAAGCCTGTAGAGTCAAGGCTATCATTCTCCTCCAGTACAACAAGAAAATTACTCAACTAAAACAAATGCAGGGAGACAGCCAACAACACTAGCCTCTGCCTGTTTAAGCATAGTCCTTACTTTATGGTTTAAAGGCACGTCACGTTTGGTATTGACAAAGACCAGTATTCTCACTTTAATACTTGGTGTATCCAAACATAAATGCATGAAATAAAAAATCTGTGAACATTTTGACTCAATTGGTTGTCCATAACAATAAAAGAAAAAACACCCCTGTTGCTCAAATTTGTGTTCATTCAGATGCCTAAAAAAAATATTAAAATACTTCAGGCCCGAATGAAGCCTTTTAATATTTGAGTATGAAATTAACTCTTTCTCAAAAACTATGTCACTTCAGAGGGAGCTGTTTTTAACATTTTTCTATACCATCAACAACTCAAGTAAGTTGTTACAGGAATAATTATTTTGAGTAATTACAAATCGTATCCAGTGCCTTTGAGCAAAGTTTCCTATTAGTATTAGAACATTTGTGTACTACAGTTGATCAATGAAATTGAGACCATACAGCATTGAAGACGTTTCAGCTGATCTGACCTTCACATGTACATTCAAGGTTTTTCACACATAAAAACTGCCAATGATATAGTAGTAGTCAATTAAAAACTGAAACTGAAGTATTGTCAAGATCCAGACATTATCTAACAACCTTCAGCGGATCAGCCATCTACACAATTTTCTTTGAATATATATTTGTGAATTGTCAGTGGCATGTAAAACAGTTGTTTTATTTCGTTTTGAAACAAAACCATCTGCCAAAAGTCGTTATCAAAAACAAATTCAGGGAAAATCAGGACATGTAACTGAAGTCTCATGATTCTTCTTAAAGGTGTTCAAGTTACCCAATGGATTATCTCAAAATGTCCATCATGAAAACCTGCAAATCTTATTAACCAGATTACATCTTTTCAAGCGTGAACAAGTTTAACAAAATGCGTGGTGCATTAGGCATGCATTGGACAATTAACATCACTAACGATGCTTACTTTCCTAATCTTAAATCAATGAATAAATTAGTAGTAGATTGGGGAAAAGTGGCTATAGGAGAATTGCAATGCTAGTTATTACAAAACCTTTGCTAAAATTGTTGTCTTCTTCCATTTTGTGAACAATATAATTTTGAATTAAGAAAAACATACTTGTTGTTTTAGTCTGAAAGTTACTACAATTTTTGTGTGCGAAATATTTCCTTCTGAGATGAAGTCATATTTGAGAAAACTGTATCTGATAATGCAATAATAACTGATTGTTACAACCAATATCAAAGACAATGTTTGTCAGTAACATTTTGTGTTTTCCTTTTAGGGATTATTCTTCATGCGTGAACATTGTTTGCTCTGGATTTTCAGCATGATATCTCCAAAACGGGACCACCTTTTGAAATGAAATTTTCATAGGTATAACTTAAAACAGAAGGGCATGGTTCCAAAAATCAAAGGTATGCTTTGCCTTTAATTTAAAAATTTATTAAATGTACTTGACCTCCCTCCATTTCAGGTCGTAAATTAAAAGTGACCAACACTAAAATTAGAAAAATGTTGATATAGAAAATGCAGCGAAGCAAGTAATTTTATCGTAACATTGACATGATGGACAATCAACATGTGATCTTTAAATGTTTCAAACTTGACAACTTTAATTTAAATTTCAAACGAGAATAGATAATTAAGGGCATTCAATGCACTTCGATGTTATATTTTGTTGTCAAGGTCCTGTTGTCAAGCTAGCATGTCCGGCCGATAAGCACGAATTGTACGTCGATATATGCCCTAAACAAATTATATGTAGTTTTGGTTACCTTTTTCCATAAAATATAACCATTTCAAATGTAGCAGTAGAGCTTTTAAAACGAGAAGAAAAAAAAAACTTCTAAGAAAAAAAGCAATTTGATAGGCTGTTTTTATTCAGCATGTTTTTGACAAATTTGCAGAATACCTTGCAGGTTTGAAAAATCCTGGGAGGAACCATATATAAGTGCATTCACAAAACTAGACATGTGTTTCTTTAGAATGCGAAACGAAAGTATTAGGTTTTAATAATAAAAGAGGAAGGCCTGCATGCCTGTGTGCATAGTGTGCATAAATAATAAGTCATAAGATTACTTTAACAAGATTATGCATATGATCTAAAATTCAACTTGATTTGAGTAAGCACGGCTTAAAAGACCCCCCCCCCCCAGCAATAATAACTATCAAACAATTGTATTTAATGTATTAATGAGTTTAAACTACTCTTTAATCCACAACCATATTTTGGGAATTTAAGATTAATAAATACTACTAGCCAATTCCTTAAAACAAAACAGGAGTTGGAATATTTTTAGTTTAATTATACAAATTTTGATGCAGCTTAGCATCAAAATTACTTTTATTTTTATTTTCATGAAAATGCAAAACAAAAACACCAAAAGAATAACAAGTGATTTTGATTGGATTTGTCATAAATCTACTGAGATTACATGTTCCAAATATAACTACAGATTAATTATGCTTAAGAAGTTTTGAGTTAAATACCACTTATCAAAATACCACCTGTCATACAATTTCAGAATAATCAACAATTAATTAAACAAAAATACGGTAGAAGGAAAATGAAGAGAAAAAACAAAACAAAAAAAACAACAAGAATAGTTTTTTTGATTAGATACCAAGTGTCACTAATCTACCAAGATTGCATGTTCCAAATATAACTACCATGTACCAATTAATTACATAGGCAAATACCACTGTCAAGATACCACCTGTGATCAATTATAACAACTAAGAATAATCAACAATTAATAAATGTGCGGTATGAGGGGGGGGGGGGATGTAATTTTGTTAAAGTGTTCTTGATTGGATATACCATAAATCTACCGAGATTGCATGTTCCAAATACAACAACCAATCAATATGTATTTAGAAGTTGTGGAGTTAACTATAAATACCTTTTATCAAAATGCCAATTGTCATTATAATATTTAAGAATAATCAACAGTTGATAAAAAATATGTGCAGTATGCGATAAGAAACTCACAGTGACTGGAGGAGTATCTTGAGAAGCACTGGCAGACGAGGTCTGTGCTGACGACGGGGCCGCCGCCGCCGTATCCTGAGCAGATAGAGGAGTTAATGTTTGAGATGTGGAGGATTTTCCACTGGAAGTTTTCTTCCTCCTTCGAAAGAAATTCAACATATTTGCTAGCTTAAGGAGTCAGACAAAAGGCACAGCCTTGCCTAGGAATGTGAAAAAAAATATGGGCGTTTATGATACAAAAAGATAAAATCCCACAGGTTGGTCGTAATTTATACACTCATCACGACGCCATTGTTGAAGATGGAAGCATCATCTCATTGAAAGACAGTTAAATTACATGTCCATAAGCTCATTGTAATCAAAGGCGGCAATCTGGTGTTAGGCCACAGTGTATACATCCATCCATCTGGGGCTCAGAATAGGCGCGAAGAGTAGAGATAACAAGCCGATGAAATTGCCAAAGAGCTGGATACGTGCGCCGTGTGTTTCACCACGAATCTCCGCCAACGGTTCGAATATTGCGCATCGCTCGCGAATAATATGAAAATGAGCTCACTTCATTCACCTGAGCGAAGCCTATGCAGTCGGGTATACAAACACCGTATGCGGGTTACACATTGCGTGCGACGAAACGAAAGTCCTCTCTTCTGCTGCTTTGCCAGGAAATTATGTATGCAGGTAGTTGGAGAGAATGAGCGAACAAGTCGGATGTCCGCCACACTGTTTATTCTTCGGTCAATCTCTCCGTTGACATACGTTAGTGTGCACGGTATACGTACATATACGGCAGTTTTCACCCACAGCCACTGCTAGGTTCAGTCCGCCCATTTTCCTCTCTCTCTCTCTATACATTAAAAACACACAGTCCATGTACGGTTGAACCCGAACGTTGATGAGAATCGTGATAGCCTTTGGCCTCCATAACCCAACAAGCTTATTATGCCAAACCCAATGAACCAAGCTTTCCAATCTATAATATCAAGCGAAACCTCTCCGATCTCGTACACGAAGCGGCGCTGTCGAGGTCGGTCGGCTGACGAAAGCATGGTCGATAGTCATCACACCAACTCAACGGCTGTTCGTGATTATTGAGTCGAAAACGACGAACAAAACGCTTCAAGATAACATGTTTTCAAGCCGATATTACACAGACAGTCCAGACAAGAAATGTTCTTTAGATCACTGAACATGAATACAGGCTCTCCTATGACTTTCTGCCACATCACAACATACCGTAACCGCAAGAATACCTCAATTTAGAAACTCCATAATATCAACGGAGATTATATGGTCGACGGAAATTATACAGTCGTTTATTTATCCGAAACCCTTAAAAACACATCGATGTGCACGTCATTTTCTATTCACATACATCTTTAAAGGGGCACACAACACGGGAAATTGTCGAGAACAACGCAATACTTGTACTTTGTATCAAGCTATAGGCCGAATTTATTTTCAATTAGTTGGAGAAATTATACAAATCGTCAAATTTGAAGTGAAGCAGTTTAGTCAAAGTCAAATCATGGAGGTAGAAATAGACCTTCAACACGGTGAAGCCATCTTGAATTTCTCCTATTGATATCAATGTTACCAAACCGAGGCTGGAAGAACAAAATAATCTGGTTCCTATTTTCAACATGATTATTGGCACTCATTGTTGTTATCCGATACGAGGCACATGACCAATATGTAGTCAACCGTAGACCAGACCAGAACACTCTGCACACATTCCATGCTGCAATAAACACAGACGGGCGATTGGCTCAAACCAGCCCATGGCCTATCTCAGTTTAACCCAATTGGTTTAACCACAGTTCCTTCTCACATTACAACGAAGTGCAACGCTCCGACTTCCAAGAATTAGAAACCGCCACTTTGGTTGCCGATTTTCCTTCCACATCAGCCTGAGATTCTGCGGTTATAATAAGTCGCAAGGCTTTGTTTACGACAACATTCCAAACCGTCTCGATATTGGCCCTCATTAGGTGTACTTAGAAATGACCATTTTTAATTGACCCATCGAAGAGACAATACTAGGCCTTTTGCGAATATATTTAGCTCAGTGAAATGTCCTCCTCGGTATCCTTATTAAAAAATATCAATGCCAAAAAAAAAAAAAAAAAATGCTGTATCCATGTTTATTACACACAATCTCTGCTGCCAGGTTTGTGTCCAGAAAAGGCATGCAATACTTAACAATCTTTGAAACACCTCGGAGATTACTGTCTTAGATGAATACAGTTGACGTATGACAATTATATTTTATTTAATACGGCACAAAATTATCGCAATCCCCGACCGCAAAATTTTAGTAGAAGGGGCATTTTACAAATAAAAAACGAAAAGCATTACATAGGGCAAACAACTGTCTACGTTAAAGGATGTGAATATCATACTTGATAATACTATAGATTTAAACACAACTACGAAGTAAAAAGATTGTCATAATGATGGAAAATGTCCCTTTATAATAATCTAGAAATACTACTTAAGTTTTGAAAAAGTTAGTAAAACAATAGTTTTTAAATTACGACGACTCCAAAACCTATTATGTTTGAAAACAGCGACAACGTATAAAATAGCATTTGACCAAACTTATATCATGATTGTAGTTGTGATTTCATGCACTGTTGGCTAACATAAGTGCAGAAGCGTAATTTGACCAAACATCAAGTTTGAGCTGATGGCTGCAACGTTAGTGTATTTTCAATCCGCGACTTCCTGTAAAATTGCGAATGCACGGTTAAAGTATTATTTTTAAGGCTCGTTTTTCGAATTCGTCATTTCAACCGTCTGAACTCACCTAGTGAAAACATTACTCCAAATGATATTCTTAATCCAAACTTAATGTCAGCGATATATTATGGTTCCACAAATTACCAAGATTAATGTCAGCGATAGGCTATAATGGTTCCACAAATTACCCAGTTAGTTTCATCAGGTGTATATACGGATACTATTCCTTCATGGAGATACCATCCTCAAAAAGGTTTTCCACCGGATTACGTGACGTTTTATGCACTACGAAATTGCCACTGTCGTGTTTTCGATGGGGAAATTTTGTTCTTCTAAATCAATTCAAATTTTTTGACCGGGGTGGCAATTCTTAAAAACAGAAAAAATGTTATCCGGACCCGCTATTGTCGGGAAATTGGTCGAATCCAACTTGCTTTTACTTGCCATTTTTTATTTTTAGCTTTCCGTGTTACGTATAGTATAGCATTTTTACCCTTTTAACGAGCAAGGTTTGGGAGGGCACATCTTTTAGCTGAAAGTTTTTTTTTACCTTTGTCTTTCCTGGACGGACTCTGCTTGTTTTTATAATTATTGTATTTTCCCGAAGATAAAACAAAACAAATAAACATGAATCACGTCTGTGTAATGAACTTATTATTCACGACCGCTCCATGTTTGATGAATGAACACATTCACTTCACGGCCCATAATTGGACAGAAATGTACAACACTGTTAGGTATTGTGTGCATCTAACAATCATCTTAGAATAGGAGTAAAACAGAAAAAGAACAATGTATTCCAACATAGAGTTGAAATTAGAATTAGTATACTATTGCATCATGTTGAGCAAACGTTTGCCGAATGCTGTGGAAAACCATGTTGTGAAGTTATAAAACGTATACAACTTTAGACTATAGCGACCTTGCTGGGCCTTTTACTTTGCCGAGTTTGCAACGTTGATTTCAAAACGAAACTTGGAAATCAAAAAGCAAGTTCAATGCAATAACTAAAGGAACATTTCAAAATAACCGTTTTAAACTCTTGATACCTGTTCGGGGTTGTTTAAACGCTTCCCCAGCACGCATCAAACGAGGAGAAAAACAATCATTGCTTGCAAAAAAGTTTTGAATCATTCCATTGCTATAACGTGGTGACCCGTGCTGTGCTTTTGGATCAAGTGAAGTCACGTTACGCGTAAGCGGATGATCTTCTTCAGTTAAGTTTTTACTTACACACAGACGTTAAATTAACAACAATATTGAGATTAATAATCAATATTACCTCTAAAGATGTAGCCATGGTTGCCTGAAGTGATAAAATATGTCCTCGTAAGTTGCTGCTTAAATGCTATGTGCCCAAGACATACGACTTGTAGATACCAGCCTGAATATACACCCAAAACAGCTTTGCCCCGTCATATCCAGATGTAAACGCGTTTCAACACTCAAGAATTACAGTCACCCGACTGCTATATCCTTCTGGATATTTTCAGCTGAAGGGTACAGCGAGACCTCAACATCGCAAAACAAGATATATATACAAAAGGTGAGAGGACGTAGCTAATCAATGATTTCCTACAGATCTTATAGCGAAAATTCACTGAATCCCGTGCGGGGTTGGACTACCCTAGTTGAGCCAAGAATGACGAAAGAAGGCCCCCACGCTTGTTTTCCTTAGGTAAAGGGGTCCTTCATACTCGGTGCACCGGCGTGATGATGTGATACTCAGAAATGGAGGGTGAAGTACACATGCGAGACTTGTATACGGAATCTATCAAACTGGGGAAAAAAACCTGCGATGATTTCGACTTCATCCGGCATCCAAATTGATAGTCTTCCAAAAGCACACAACGCACCTGCTTTTGATTCGAATTAACCTAGCATAGTAATTACTCTAAGTCGGTTTGAGTGTACCCAAACTAAAAATGGATGAAACATTTGTCTTCGAGTTGAACATTTACTAAACCTGTACGTGAGATATTCAAACTACATAGGCTTAGCTAGCATTATTGGATACCAAGTCCCCATACAAATCAGGTTAAAATCTGCCCGAGCGCCTTATGAGTGATCTTGATCTTTTGTTATCAATCACACACGTGACGTTTGTTTCCCGCGTGGCGCTTTGTTTAAATAGAGTCAAGCTCTTTGAGTTTGCTTTGAAAATAAATAAATTTTTCTGATATTATTTAAGCCGCTTTTGATTCATAAAATTATATGGTTTCCTGACTACGAACGCTTGTTATCTATTTCAAAAATTGTAACTTAGCCTTACAAGACACTGATGACTGGTAACATTTAACAACGTAAGTCATGAAAATATGGATGGATAACATTTCATCTTCAACCAATTAAAAGCTAATAGTTCTTGTTTAGCAGTAGAAAAATTAAACAAGAGACTGCGTTTGAAGTACATTATATTGACGACGCATACACCCTCAACTCATTTTTTAAATGACACTTCACAGTTATATCAAAGTAATACACATAAGGCATAATATTGTTGTTTTAAAGCCTTAACATTCATATACACGGAATATATTTTGTCTCAAACCGGATTAAAAGATAGCACAAAATTAAGTAATATTTGAGTGTTTAGATCAGCATTTTCAGAGAATTAATCATCTATCGATAGAGACCATAAAGACCGAGTGGAATAATAGTGCCCGCCCCCCCCCCCAAAAAAAAAATGTCATTGTAAAGAATTACCGAAATCAGAAGATTAAGGTTTTCTTTATATTATCAGACACTCCTAACTCACACGTCGTACATAATAGACCCCCTGCATAGCCTCTAAAACAGCGCCCTCAATTAGGCAAAAGGAGGCAGATCTTTGGACAAAAACTGAACATACTTCAGTGTGTACAAGCAGACAAAAGCAAACAATTTGATACATGTTCATGCGACACTACAATAAGCTCTGTGACACACAATAAAAGTTGCAAACAGTTTTTTTGTAAGGATAACTCCCCTAAGGACATGACAGCGGCTTGGGAAAGGTCTATAATATAACAAGTTTACTGTTTCCTGACTATTTTGAATTGATGGTTAAATGCTGGAGACACAGTGGCATACATGTATTATTATCACGACAATCACTCAATAATGTATTAATTTTTGTTTATGTATAAATACACTAACATTGTAACTAACATTGTAGATTGAAATATAGTGCACTTAAAGCACATTGTTAGGTCAATCCAAGACTATTAAAACGATGGCGATAAGTCATCTAAAAATACCATAGGGCAAGGACCAACAGTATACTTTAGGTCAATAACATTTTGTTAGATAAAACAAATAAAAAAACTAAATACTTCTGTTTTTGATGATAATGTTTTTTCCAAGGTAGTTTCACCTGCCCTCTAGACGAAGTGATAGCTTACGTGCACATACGCCAATTTTAAAGGTGTATTGCTATAAATAACCAGAAACTTCTTACAATTTGTAAATACATGTATATAGCTTACTGTTGTGAATTAACAGACATCAGCCACATTCAACACATTCTAAAAGCCAGTGGACACTATTGGTAATTGTCAAAGACCAGTCTTCTCACTTGGTGTATCTCAACATATGCATGAAATAACAAACCTGTGAAAATTTTAGCTCAATCGGTCGTAGAAGTTGCGAGATAATAATGAAAGAAAAACGCCATTGTCACACGAAGTTGTGTGCGTTCAGATGGTTGATTTCGAGACCTCAAGTTCTAAACTTGAGGTCTCGAAATCAAATTCGTTGAAAATTATTTCTTTCTCGAAAACTACGTCACTTCAGAGGGAGCTGTCTCCTCACAATGTTTTATACCATCAACCTCTCCACATTACTCGTAATCAAGAAAGGTTTTATGATGATAATTATTTTGAGTAATTACCAATAGTGTCCACTGCCTTTAATGGAACAAACTATCCATCTTTACTAGAAGGACTGATGCTTTGTTTCTATAAGGGCAAGGGCACCAAGGTGTTTTCTCACCCTGCATCTCTATGGGGAAATTTGAAATTTCTATTAGGGAACTTCAAGGGGCACCAAGGCGAATGACATGGGGCAACGAGAAGTATGCCTCTGTTGCCTCCGTGAAGAGTCAGATACTCAGGCCTGGAACAGTTTGTAAGTCGATGAATCAATTCTTATCCAAAATGTACAAAAACTTACCTATGAAAATGGTTCCATCTGAGACACTGGTAGGTTTGAAGTGACCTTCAAAATAACCTTTACATTTTTCAGGTTGTCTTTACGCTGACAATGCACATTGAAACCAAGGCAATCAGAACGAATGTATTTGGGTGAAAATTCACAAAACTGTACTAATTAGCTAAACTGCCCTTTAAAGCGATCCCACAAAATCGGTAAACAGTATTGTCCAAAGGCCCACACTTCGTGTATCACAACTTAAAATACCAAACCTGTGAAAATTTAGGCTCAATCGGTCATCGGAGTCGGGAGAAAATAACAGGAAAACCTACCCTTGTTTCCGAACGTTTCGTCGTGTCATGACATAATTAACATTTTATGCAAATAAATATCCTAATTGATGACAGTACAAATCAGTATTTGCCGTGTCATGACATAATTAAAATTTTATGCAAAAAAATATCCTAATTGATGCCCAGTACGAATCAGTACTTGTAATGAGAGACATTTGGACAGTCCTTTTAAACATTCTTCGCCAGTAATGCGCGTGCTCAGACCGACTCGCGCAATACTAGGCATGTGTAAAAAATGTAATCCACTTATCATGTTACACAATATTGTAAGCGTGTAAACACCACCTCGCCGTGTAATGTACAATACACTTGGTGTTTACACATGTAGGTATGTAATTTTAACTTTTTAGTGTAAAGAGTAATTTTTCAGATCCTTTAGTTGTTTGTAGTATTTTTAATGGTTTCATTTAATATACGTGTAGGTAACAGCTGGTCTGGCCTAATTTTTATAATTATTTGTTTTGGGATTTAATTGGGGAATTTAGGCCTATAAGTTTTGTTTTCTTGTAATGCTTTTCATTTTGCTGTTAAGCGCTTTGAGGCATGCCAATTCATATTGCGCTATATAAATACTGTTTTATTATTATATTATTATTACTATAACACACAGGGGCCAAAATTATTGTGATGATAATGTCAGAAGTATCAGGTCAATACACCAAATATACACATCAGGCAAAGTATTAGTTCCTAAACCAAACAAATGCCACTCTAACTTGCACAGCTTGAGCCCCCACCCCCACCCCTCAAAAAAACAGTATGTCATTGATGAAAATGATTAATAATAATAATAACATGTGAAACAACTCACACTAGAGACATTTTGACATGGTATGACTTTTTCCGAGTATTAACAACCTTTGCGACCTCAATGAAAGTGCTGTATTTAACCATCTGACCCGAGTGATCACTTTTTTTACTTATTATTAATATTTATCAGAAAATTTTCGAACACATTTATAACCATATTTGGTTTTGGGGCTGTGATTGAACTTCAGAATACAACTTCCTCTATCTATGTTTAATAAATTATCAAGAATGCCAAACAGAGTGCCATCTTTTCTTTCCATGAGAGCTTGTGAATATTGCAAAATTTTCACATGATATTGAAACCAATACAAGAAAGAATTTAAGCATCATGACAAATTCCTTCAAAAGACAAATTTGCACCCGTTCAGTTGTTTTATTTATCATAAAATTCATCTGAAATTGAAGGCGCATTTAAACCTCAAACAAGCACCTATAAATCAAAGAAACAGTAGTCCTACTAAACATCAATGTTACTTGTTAAATGAACCCAACGAAAACCATGTACTACATGAAATTTCCAATAGTAAGCGTGCTGAAGTGACAGTGTGTAGAATGAATGCACTGACATGGACATATATTTTTTACAAATACAAAAAACAACTGTGACGCAATTACTGTCAAAGAAACACACACACAAAAACACAAATTTACCAATTCCAGTTTGGAAAAGTAGTCCTTCAGAAAGGAAGTAGGGTTATCTGGACGGTGGATGCATAACTGTACGATGCAGTCTTTCAGCACTTGCTGAATGTAGTGTTTCTGAACGTAAGCTTCGCAGTCTTTCAAGCTCTGTTCGTCATCCATGTTGGACGCCATTTTAACCATACCAATGTATGCTAGCTATAAACACAAACTGTACTGTACAGCGAAACGTACGTTTGGATGGGTGTACTTGTTTTACACACACGTACATAGCATAGGAAAAAAACGTCACTGATGAACCATACCGTGTACCGCTTCGTGCATAATGAAGTTACGTGTGCACTAGTCTTGATTCAAGACTGTTTCGTTATTCATATCTACCCTTGATGAAATTATTAACAGGAGTAAGATCATATACAACAGTAGTATTTTGAACCAAGACTACGTAAGCACATACTTGTAAATAGTACGGTTTTTAACCCTAGGACGATTTGGGTGGAAAACTCATCTGGCAGTCAAACTTGTTGGTTTTTGGAGGAAGCAGAATTTTCTTCAGTTTGTCATAAATCTATTTATTTGTATGCATCTGATGCAAGTTTTTAATGCTCTCTAAATAACCCTTTTCCTTGATATGGTGTAAATAATTTGCTTTCAATACAACGTTTAATGTTTAGTGTGTAGGATAACAACTTCACCTGGTTGGCGAACTTGATCCCTTTAAAATTGGGACCCCACCCGGCCGCGAATAAAAAAAAGTAATTTCTCCAAACGACATTGAACTATTTCTTTTCCATTTCCGTCGTCAAAATTACGTCATAATGAAATTATTAAAATCTTTTACGAAATCATTGCAATGTCGTTCGGGGGAAAACAATAGAAACCTGGTGCAATATTATCCGGAGGACATTATTGCATATGCAATAATGTGCGCCGGACGATTTTGCTGCGGACGCTGCTGCGAACAATATTGCATAGCGGACACAATTGCATCTGTCCGCCCGGACACATTTGCATATGCAGTTGTGTCCGCCCCCGTGCAAAACCGCCCTTGCAGTAAACGCCCCTGGTCGACGGAACACCATTTGGCAAAGCCCCGGACACGATTGCATTGCAAAAGTGTCCGGGGCGGACAGCATTGCATGGCGGACACAATTGCATATGACCCCGGCCCCACATGAAAAGTAACCGAGATGCAGCTTTGGTAAAGTTACTGGAATGCAACCCTATTGAGGACATTCTGATTAGAGCATTATTTTATCAAGTTTCCGATAAAAAATACTTTTGGCCTAACTTTGACCAAATCACCCGGACTAGTCATGGGGACTCAATACTCAATGTACCACAACGGCTTCAAATTATTATTATAATAACAATTAAAATAACGTTCCATTGTTCTCAGGAATGTGCACTTTAGGAATAACATTCATGACATTCAGAGTGGTGACAATGTACCCAACCATAATTGGTCATGAAATTTAGAGAATGAAGGAAAAAACACCCTTGTTGCTCAATGTTGTCTGACTCCTCCTGTAGCCTTTCTTATTTTTTTGTATTATAAATAACGTGTAAAAAATACAGGGCATATAGGGTCTTCGCGCCGCCGCCCCTGCAAATTTGTTAAACCTTTTTTTTTTTAACATGAGCGGGGTGTTTGTGACAGCAGCCCCGGCTTCTCAAATTGTGGTTGGACAGGGCCTTACAATTAAAAAGCCCTGTAAACATCTTCTAAACCATTAAACTAATCACACAGCAATATAAGTGAAAATTTTGCAAATCTGCCAACTCGATGTGACTGTTAGTGTTACAAGAGGTGGACAACATAATCAAAAAGAGCAATTAGAAGAAAATATGTATAGTTGTTAGTATTTTAATGTTCATTGTTTACTTATTTATTTGTTTTTAAAATAGTATATTTGTAGATAGTTTCTTCAACTTTGGAAAGTAGATGGATTGCGCGTCCGCGCACTTCGGGTGTGGTGGGGGATGACCACAGACATATAATGTCTGTGGGGATGACGCATGAGGAAAAAGGTACCCCGCCAGTTTCACTCTAAACATGTCCCCTCACATTCTCACGCGAAGTTTATCTGGAAACAAAATCAAATTAGTACTCTAATTTGTAGATTTGTTATTACTGTTAATTTATTCGATAAGAAAATGCGCAATAATAACAAACATCCAAACACCACCAGTCGGCGCAAACCAATGCGTCACATCTAGCCGTCTACTGCGGAAGGCACTAAATACTAAACTCCACACAGCGGTTCGGCCCATCGGAGAATACCCGAGCGAGAATGACCTTATGACGTCAATTTGCATATGCTTGCATCTTTTAGACATGAAAATATTAACAACCAGGTCCTAGTGGTTAGTCCACTCTTATGTAACAACTCCCCAAACCTGCTGCTACAAATGTACTTTAATATAGAGGTCTGAAGCAGTACTGATCTTTTAGACATGAAAATATTAACAACCAGGTCCTAGTGGTTAGTCCACTCTTATGTAACAACTCCCCAAACCTACAAATGTACTTGAATAAAGAGGTCTGAAGCAGTGCTTGCATCTTTTAAACATGAAAATATAAACAACCAGGTCCCAGTGGTTAGTCCACTCTTATGTAACAACTCCCCAAACCTGCTGCTACAAATGTACTTTAATATAGAGGTCTGAAGCAGTACTGATCTTTTAGACATGAAAATATTAACAACCAGGTCCTAGTGGTGAGTCCACTCTTATGTAACAACTCCCCAAACCTGCTGCTACAAATGTACTTGAATAAAGAGGTCTGAAGCAGTGCTTGCATCTTTTAAACATGAAAATATAAACAACCAGGTCCCAGTGGTTAGTCCACTCTTATGTAACAACTCCCCAAACCTGCTGCTACAAATGTACTTTAATAAATAGGTCTGAAGCAGTACTTGCATCTTTTAGACATGAAACCATTAACAGCCAGGTCCGAGTGGTTAGTCCACTCTTATGTAACAACTCCCCAAACCTGCTGCGTGGGGGATCGTCGCGAACCGTGCCGGAATGTTCCGAGAGCACACGAAAAGTTCCGAACCGCTGTGTAAAGGTTAGTTTTTAGTGCCTTCCATCTACTGCACATGCGCACGCAATCCCGTCTATGACGTCAGTTTAACTGGTACCCGAAGGTAATAATTTACTTATTCTTTATCAAATTACACTAAACAGTGTCTAATACCAGCCACGGTCTAGAGACCATCGAGAAAACTACACATCGTGGACGGAAAAATGGCTAGCATTCCTTGGACTGGCGCTCAAAACCAACCACCACAGCCTCCTCAGTGGTAAGACACGTGTTCAAAACTTAAATATTGTGAAGATCAATATATTCTTTATTGTCACACTTGGTTTCATTACATTTTGAATTGCTTTTAGTAGGTAAAGTGGGCTGTGATTTTGTCGTGGGTTTTCGCAATTTTTGTACGCCTACGGACGGTACGACAGTCAGTGTGACTGTGAGAATGTGTGCGACAAACGTTCAGACAACTCGTCCATAATCAAATAACTCGACACGGTTCGTACAACTCGCCAGTGAGACAACTCGACCGTTGGTCAAGATAAGTCGACAGTTGAATGGCTGATCTCCGAACGAAAAGTGAAGTGCTTATATTAATTATAATTTGTGAAGGTTCCTTCTAAGTTCTATTGTTAATATTTTCCTACACAAATCTTCGTTAAAAAAAATTAAAAACAGGCTTACTTTTGAACAATCTTTCCAAAGAACACACTGACTTAGTGATTAGTCCAAACTGTTGAGTTGTACGAAACTTTGACTTGAGTTGGATAATTTTCCGTATGGTCTGTGGAGCCACCACTTTTTCACCTAGACCCAGTAACTGGGGCGCTGTACTCCTTTTCAACAATTTTTGACTTTATCTGTCGTACTAGCGCCCCAGGGAATGGCACAGAATTTTAACGAATACCCAGTTTTTCGCGACACCCAGCCACAAAAAATGCCTCAAAATGACATAAAGACCAAACAAACTAGCTCAAAAATCGCCTACTCTATTCTCGATACGTCTAGGATGTAACATCAGGCATTTAATTGTACTCACGATCATTTTTTAAACTCCAAATCGATGATTTTTAACTCCGCATCGTGGAGCGATTGACAAGTCTGCGATTTTCGGATGTGTATGGTAACGAAACATGGCGTCGCGTTGTGGGTGGATGTCCATCAACGGCTGTTTAATGCTACACTTAATACAGGCGTTGCAGCGAATGCTATACATTGTACACGGGGATGGGTACAGGCGCTGCAGCTAGCGAGTGCCCACGTGCGTTCAATCATGGTCAACGTAACTTACACGGTGCCGGGTTGTTGGAAAATTATCAGAAAGGGGGTGAAAGGTTCTCAGAAAGGGAATATTGTCTGAAAGAGGGGATTTTTCTGGTCTGAAGTCTGCTGGATGAAGCTGGATGGTTCTGGATGAAGTCTGCTGGTCTGGATTTTTCTGGTCATTGCCCCCCCCCCCCCCCCAAAAAAAAGGAAAAAACGAAAAAAAGGGGAAAAAAGATGATAAATAAATAAAAAAAAATTCTACAGTGACACTGGCAGCACTAAACATTATAAGAAGCAATTTAACCATGCACAAAAATCGTAGGCCTAGATGAAGTACAGCGGTTTTTATTTATTTATCATATTTTTCCCCTTTTTTTTTTTTTTTTCTTTTTTTTTGGGGGGCGATGACCAGAAAAATCCCCTCTTTCAGACAATATTCCCTTTCTGAGAACCTTTCACCCCCTTTCTGATAATTTTCCAACAACCCGGCACCGTTTAAGTTACGTTGACCATGATTGAACGCACGTGGGCACTCGCTAGCTGCAGCGCCTGTACCCATCCCCGTGTACAATGTATAGCTTTCGCTGCAACGCCTGTAACAAGTGTAGCATTAAACAGCCGTTGATGGACATCCACCCACAACGCGACGCCATGTTTCGTTACCATACACATCCGAAAATCGCAGACTTGTCAATCGCTCCACGATGCGGAGTTAAAAATCATCGATTTGGAGTTTAAAAAATGATCGTGAGTACAATTAAATGCCTGATGTTACATCCTAGACGTATCGAGAATAGAGTAGGCGATTTTTGAGCTAGTTTGTTTGGTCTTTTTGTCATTTTGAGGCATTTTTTGTGGCTGGGTGTCGCGAAAAACTGGGTATTCGTTAAAATTCTGTGCCATTCCCTGGGGCGCTAGTACGACAGATAAAGTCAAAAATTGTTGAAAAGGAGTACAGCGCCCCAGTTACTGGGTCTAATTTTCACCTAGATTTTACTAAAAGGAATATCTCATTGAGGTAAATTAGATACCTTTTTATTAATTCAATTCCGAATGAAAAAGTGGTGGCGCCATACAGAAACTTTTCCTTTGAGTTTTCCGACTTTCAAGTTTAAAAGTCCGACGGACGAGTTGTCTGACAAAAGTGACAATGGCAAATGACATCCATACAAATACAATATTTCGTCCATCTTCTGTTCCAGTAGTCTGATGGTAGAACTTGATGGTTTCAGACGTTACATAACCTGTTTGTGTTTGTCCAACAAACATAAATCATAGAGTCACTAAATTAACATAGTTTTTTTCAACCTCTGGTTTGGGACCATGTGGGGAAGACTGGAGCATTATGAGTAGTCATAGTCGCTACCTAACAATAACATGACTAAATTGTCCAACTTAATTTTTTTCTAGGGCCCAGACTTTCAGCCCAATGGTCGCACCACAACAAGCAGGAAATGCCAGCTGGGAAATAGCGCGACAAGCGCTGGAAAAACTTGGTGACAAAGCAACCGCCGATGGGGGAGGATCTGTTCCAAATACTGCCAGCCCGTCAGCTGACAAGTCAAACGTGAATAATTCTGAAGCAGGAAAGACGAAGAAGAGCCCAAAGAAGCAGAAGGACAAGCAGCAGAAGCAACCAGACTCAACGCCAGAGAAGTTGCAAGCGCAACAGATGCAAATGCAGCAAATGCAAATGCAGCAATATGGTATGTTAAAGGCAATATTTAATAATTATTAGCATAAAACCTTACTTGGTAACAATTAATGGGGAGCTGTTGATAGTATAAAACATTGTGAGAAACGTCTCCCTCTGAAGTAACGTAGTTTTCGAGAAAGAAATCATTTTCCACAAATTTGATCACGAGACCTCAGAATTAGATTTTGAGGGCTCTAATCCAAGCATCTGAAAGCACACAAATTTAGCTGACAAAGGTGTTTTTTCTTTCATTATTATCTCGCAACTTCGTCGACCGATTGAGCTCAAATTTTCACAGGTTTGGTATTGTATGCATCTGTTAAGATCACCAAGTGAGATGACTGGTCTTTGACAATTTCCAACAGTGTCCAGTGTCTTTAAACTAGTTTCACATTAGGCCTGTATCCCTTGAGGAAATTGTAAATTTCTACTTCTGGAGCGATTCAAGGGCACCAAGGAAAGGCACTGTTTTACAATTCAGATGCATTCTATGTGTATTGAGTGTGATTTTACTATCATTGATCCACTCGTTAAGGGATGAATGCTACATTAAACATTCACAGAGTATTGCTTCATTTCGATAATGCTAATCTTATTTATTGGATGAAGTAACCTGTGTACAATTTGTAAATTGCTGTTTGAAGTTTGACCGCAGAATATAGGCCTATAACAGTGGTTTGTTTTTGAAAGGGCAAGGGCACCAAGTCATTTTCTCCCTAGTAAAGGGCAATGTATGATGAAATTGTAAATTTCTACTAGATCATTCACGGGCAACAGGCAATGACTAGTTGCATGGAGGCACATTTTTTAATGTTTGTTTTGTATATTACCAATTTTTTTTTGACAGCCAACTATTGTAGTCAGTATGGAATGAATCCATCGCAGTTTGGATATGGCTATGGCATGAGTCCACCAATGATGCCCGGATTTCCTGGACTTCCTGGACAGGTAAGCTGCTGTGATTGTGCACCCATCATTACAGCGACCATAACTTTATTTTGAGTAACATTAGTTGTTTAAGACTTTTTAGTTTCAGTTGCAGAGAAAACTTTGAAAAATACACTGTTCAAAATTAGGCGTACAAAGCATTTCTTTTGTGTATTTTCATGTCTGGTCAAAAACAACAGAGTAAATAAATCAATGTTTAAATCTATTAGTTATTACCCTACAGGGTTCTAACTAGAGTTTGGAATTCAAAATTTAATTTAAAGCTGGAACAGAGTCTCCACTTTTCTCTCTTAAATACTTGAGGAATACTTAAAGGGATGTAAAGTAGGGTGTGAAAATTCAAAACAAAGTGGCCAACAGAAAGCCACACAGCTCTTGCTCATAGTCTCATACCACTAGCGCTGGGCAACTAGTGAATATTACTACTGACTCGACTAGTCGCGCATCAATTAATCGCAACTAAGACACTAGTCACGACTAATTTTTAATACCATTAATGCATTGTCGACAGATGTTGACTCTTCTGTTTCTAAAGTACGGTTTTTCCTTGCTAATCTTGTAATGCATGGTTTAATAGTTTACACATTTTATATGGTTTCACTTAAATTTGAAGAAAGGAACTGCTAATAATTCAGATGCATTCTATGTGTATTGGGTGTGATTTTATTATCATTGATCCACTCGTTAAGGGATGAATGCTACATTAAACATTCACAGAGTATTGCTTCATATCAATAATGCTGTTCTGGTTTATTGGATGCAGTAACCTGTGTACAATTTTAATGGGAAATTTGACTGCAGAGTTTTTTTTGACTGCTTATTTTGCGATTCTGACTATTAGCATTGAATTTTGTTTTTCAGCAGGACATGTATCAGCAATACCCGGGCATGGTGCCACCACAGGGTGGCTTTCCAAACCACCCACCACCCCAGAGGCCACCCTTTCCACCGGGTATTCCCCCTCCCAACACACCCCCAACCCAGCAACCTCCACCTCCCCCTGGACCACCCGGCAACTTAGACCAAGGTCAACACATGGATAAAGGTAATAACGGAGGAGTCAAGTCACAGGGTGGTGCAGGGGCTGCGAGCTCTGGTGGCCTGGGTCAGGGTGGTGAAAGGATCGGCCTTGAAGGTGAAAGACCTAGGTATGATGAATACTCTAATTCTATGAACAGACAAAACAGTGCTACAAAGAGAGCCGCTGACGACTGGAGTACTCCATCTTTGAAACGTAAGTTATTTACGATGCGAGTTTTGTATATTGTTTAACCAATTATACTATCAATAAAAAAAAACCACAAGACGGCCTGACTTGTCTCACCATGAATTTAGTCAACACTAAAATCACTTGCCTCTTTCCTGCGGTTCAATATTAAGTTTGAACCCAGCCATAGATATGGCAACTAAGCAATTACATTTCTACAAACAATTTATTACTTAGATGAATTAAAATCGCAACTACATTGAACTGTATCAAATATAAAAAAAGGAATAAACATTAAATGCAAATTATACTTGGACATTGCAAGAAATAAGTTGTTGGTGTTATTTAAACTCTGCATTCTATGTGTATTGAGTGTGATTTTGTTTTAGTGATCCACTCATTAAGGGATGAATGCTACAGAAATACTAACAAGAATACTGCAAAGATGGACAAAGCGTTGATGTGTTTTGTTTTTTGTGCAGTATCTTTGTACATTTCACAAGTTATAACACCTGTAAATGCTGCTTTAGGGGATTCTATAGATGGATCCCAAAACCTATTTTGTATTGTGTTAATGCCACAGTGGTAATAATTGTTTGTTCATCGTGAAGTCTTATAAGCTTTCTGATATCCATTTAATCAATTCGTAGGCATAAACACAACATCCGAGACCAGCCGGTTTTACAAACACTAAGTGCTGATCAATCTTTACTGATAAGATAAGCAAAGTATAATGTATTAATACAAATCAATATAGTAATATTGCCAATTCATCTAAAATTGAATCTTAGTGCTTTGTTAAATGGAGCCTTGGTTTTTTTTACAAGAGCTTCATGCTCACAAAATGTTTCTTTAAAGGTTCTTGGATTATTGAGTACTTTAATCAAAGCCAGCTCTGAGATAGGTACCCTGACTTAAACAATAATGACTGAATTCCACTTAATATGGCTCAAAGGGTTGTTTTTCAAATAGAATTGCCTTTTTTTCACAGAACCTCCTGATACTGGAGGTGTAAGATTCAACATGCGTAAGCGGCCTGGTGTTAGCCCAGGAGCAAACCTGGACAGCGACATGCAGCAGCAACAGCAGCCGCAAAGAAATCAGCAATATCCAAGACAACAGCAACAGCAGTCACCTTACTGGCAGAAGAACCAACGCCAACAACAGCAGTTCCAGCAGCAGCAGAGACAGCGACAACAGCAGCAGCAGCAGCAACGACACACTCCAGGTAGACATCAGGGACAACAAACCAGCATCGGGCAACAGGGTGTTGGCGCGCAAGGCGGTTCCCCTCCTTCCAGTATACCCACCAAAGAAGCCGCAAAACCAAAGAGTCCTGCTCCAAGGTGAATTTTGGTCAAATATTAATAAACCTCATCAATTGTTCTTGAATCTGTTTTTTTTTTTTTTTTTGGCTGTGCACATGTATTATTTGAACACAAATTGGTCTATTGGCCGTGATTTGTGACATCACATGTTTACAAAAGAACCACAGAGCCTGGATTTCCTGAAGGCATAAATTGGTACACAGCCTAATTAAATTGTACAACAAATTCAAGCTTACATTTTACGGAGAGTGCTGCATCAGTTTATTGTCAACTTTTGAGAAGAAAAAAGGGTGCACATCTCTTAACTTGTCCAGCCGTTTTTTTTTATATTTCTTTAATGTAAATTTTGATACAAAATGTAAAATTTCCCTAAAGCCAGAGAGAGTAGCGTCTTGCCTGCCAGAAAACCACAAGTTCACTTTTATTTTAAATAAAGGTAACACGTGTATTAGGTCTATACCCTTGACTTTCAAATGGTTTTACTTCAAATGCATTCTATGTGTATTGGGTGATTTTGCTATCATTAATCCACTCATTAAGGGATGAATGCTACATTGAACACACCCAGGTTACTGCTGAATTATTCAATCAAGTCAACTAGTGCTTTATTGTGGGCAGTAACCTGTGTACATTAATTAATGTTTTCCTAAGGTGTTTGAAGCTAATACTGAGCATGTTTATTCGTATTTGTATGCAATTAACAATATAGTGGACTCATGTTATTAACAAGGCGGCTGAGACTGGCCATATTACTTCTTTACAACAAGAATAGTTCTATAAGAGGACAGCATAACAAAGAAACAAAGAAATGACATTCAGGACTTAAAAATGTACTCTTCATAAGCAGAACCTCTTCTTAACTGCTCTTTTTAACGAGAACCAACTTTACTTTTTGGATCATAAAATTAACTTCATGCTCAATATTATGTCTTCATAAATAGCTGAATATACTGTTGAATATGGAGTTCAGATTCTCTAGTATAATGAAATTTTCTTTTTACATTTCTCTTTACAGCACACCGGCTTCGCAAACGGACTGGCCCGACAGTTTGAAGTAAGTAACGCATGACAATCTTTTTGATTAAAATGTAGGCATGCAACTTTGCAGCTGAATTCCTTGGTTTGTTTTGTTTGTTTCTTAGCAGTGCAGTTAAAAATTGATGAACTCAGTACAAAGTCTTGCATGCTGTGCTTGGTATTACTTGCTCTATGACAAAGTGCAGAAGACTAGGGATAAGCAATTCTGCTAATTACAGAATTGCCTTTGCAATGTGTTTCTTAAGTTGTGCTAAGTTTCCTTGGTAATCATGTATGCATGCTTTATTAGTTTCCATAAGTTTATATGTTTTTATTCTAGTTCTGTCAGAGTCACATAAGTTGAAAGCAGAATGCTTTCATGTCCATTGAAAGAAAGGAACTGTTAATAATTCAGATGCATTCTATGTGTATTGGGTGTGATTTTATTATCATTGATCCACTCGTTAAGGGATGAATGCTACATTAAACATTCACAGAGTATTGCTTCATATCAATGATAATCTTATTTATTGGTTGCAGTAATCTGTGTACAATTTGTGTATGTATTCTTGTCAAAATTCTGGGCCCAATTTCTTGGTTCTGCTTACAGTAAGCAAAGAATTGGCGCTTATGGAAGCAGGGAATGCTGCGCTTACCTCTTTCGTATTTTACAGGTTAGAAAGGCAATTTTGTGTCTACTAGGCATTCCTCGCTTAGACAGCTAGCGCAGCTTGCACAGTTAGCTGAGAATGGTGAACGTAAGCAGGATTTGGCTGTAAGCAGAGCCATGAAATTTGGGCCCTGATGATGTCTTCATATAAGTTCAGAGTTTGCTTTATCAAATAATACAAAAATATGGATATTTTATGATGAAAATTGTTTTCTAATCACAGGGAATATGTACAGAATGCTTTTGGACACTGTGACACAGAGATTGATAAAGACTCCATCGAGGCTAAACTCAAAGAAGTACTCACCAAAGCATTCACAGATGGTACAGCATGGACAAAGGACTGGAAGAAACAACCTCTACCAACGTAAGGAACTTTTGAATTCACATGAAGGGAAAGATTTGAAAAACTCTAAAAAACCAGGCATGATACTCATCCTGATTTCCGCCCTTGGACAAATCTGTAAAATCTGTAAAATTGTGATAATAAAACAGCCAAAAAAGTCTCACTCATGTGTATATTTTGGTCAGCCCTTGTACTCAATAAAGTATTTTTCTTTTTTCGAAGAACCAAATATCATGCCTGAAAAAATAGTCATAGATTTTTTTTTGCAAATTTATAAATTGATGGTAACAATGTGTATTTGAGTCATTCTCTATTGAGTTGTGGTGAATCTGCAAAACAAAAATGTGCATGTTCATCATTATCCTTTGATCATCTTCAGGAAAAGATGGATAAAAAGGAGGTTAGGGCCTTTTTATTGTTTTTGTTTTTAAATTTCTTTCAAGGAACAGAGAATCAGACAAAATAAATTCTGGCTTTGTTTAACTCAGAAGTCAAAAATGTGGGTAAAACAAAAGTATCATTGATAGAAAAATTGAGACACCATGAAAAATTTAGTCTTCTTGAGAGACAGACAAAATTTTAAACATATTTTTGTTGAGGATTCAGAATTTTTTTTTTTCAACTGATGCAGGCGGGTAATTTTTTTACATTTTTTACTCTGCCTAGAGGCTATTATTTCAGTACAGCAGGCATTCTAAAATAAGTTGAACTGTTGGACAAAACTCATGTTGGAAGGAACAAGCGAAAATGCTGGTATTGTGACTTATTACTAAAATGGAGCAGTTTGAGCCTCAACTCCCGAGATTTGATTTGAAAGTAATTGCTAGAGCCTCTGAGACGACAGTATTTCAATTTTAGTACCTTTCATATGGATTTCTATTTCAGTGAACTTTTAGCGAATGATCAAGCGAATGCTCAAAACAACGCCAAAAAATCATCCCGATGGGAGACCTCGACCATGGCTTCTACCCCTAGCCATCAGCCTCAAGGCCATCAGCCTCAAGGAGGCCAACGACCTCAAAACCAACAACATCACAATCTATATACTCCAAACCAGCAAACTCCAAACCAGCAAGCTCATCATCAGCAAAGGACTCCTCAGCACATGCAACATCATCAGAGTAATCAGAAGTCTACTAACCATGATAGTCGCCACGCGGTGGCGCCCCTCAACACACGCTCGGGGCGAAGGATTTATGGGTTTGTAAGAGAACGGTCAGCGAGTCGCTCTAGGTCACGTACAAGGAGTCGCTCACGGAGTAGATCACGCAGCAGATCACCGTTCAGTAGGAGATCAAGAAGACGACGATACAGCGGGTAAGTGATATTAAGTCTGCTTTGGAACTGAAATAATTTCTCAGGATAAAAAAACAAAGTAGTAATAATAGTGGCTTCTTATATAGTGCTCATATTGGTCACTCAGTAAAGCACGAGGCGCTTCAACATGCAGTCTTTTTCCTGCAAGGTATGTGGGACTACATTTGAAGTATTAGACCTACTCCTTTTACACAGCACCAGGTTTACAGGGTGCTGTGGCGCATTATGCAGCCAATCAAGCCAGGAATACTGGGGTTAACCTTTCACTCTTTTCGATAAGTGCACGGTGTTATTTTACATGCGTGACACAACGCACAGGACCAACCTTGACGTCCCATCCGAAGGATGAATCAATCATGGTTAAGTGGCTTACGGACACAAGTGTCACGACCGAGATGCTTACTGCCATTGCCATCCTTATATCAAGCGAGCTTTTAGATAGAAATTACACAATTTTTTTATTGGGTCTTTACCAAAGTATGAACCTACATTTTAGAAACTTCCTTGGGTCAGACGTTTCACTATTGTAACTTTCTAACTTGCAGCGACAGCGACAATGAAAGCAGACACAGCCGTGATCACAGAGATGATTTTATCCCTTTACGTGGAGACTGGAGAGAGATGCAGCTAGAGAAGGCCCAAGAAAGAGGGCGAGGAAGAGGAAAGAGTCAAGAGAGAGGTCGTGGACGGGGCAAAGGGCGTGGTAGGGGTCGTGGTTATGAGGAGAATGAGACCAACAGGGGTCAAAGAACTCCCGTAAAAAAGACCCCGAAGGGAAGAGGAAAGCAACAGTAAGTGGCTCTGTTTCATGTTCTTTTCATTTATTCTGGTTGGAAACTTGGTCACTGTACTAAACAAGAACCCAATGGAGAGAAGACAAGGAACGAAGTTTCAGTTTTAGATCTTCAAGGAAAACACAATTTAATTTCATTAATTCAGGTTGTGAAACCAAGGTTCTTTAGAAAAGCAAACATAATCACTGTACTAGATACAAGAACCCAATGGAGAGAAGACGAGGAATAAAGTTGTAGTTTAAGATGGGAGGAAAACCCCTGAGAGTTTCTTCCAAGGAAACTCATGCAGTCAGGTAGCCAATCCACATAATGAAGAAAGGAACTGTTTGTTATAATTCAGATGCATTCTATGTGTATTGAGTGTGATTTTGTTATTATTGATCCACTCGTTAAGGGATGAATGCTACATTAAACATTCACAGAGTATTGCTTCATATCAATAATGCTGTTCTGGTTTATTGGATGCAGTAATCTGTGTACAATTTTTACATTGCTGGTTTGTAGAAGTTTTTGTCAAAATTGCACACACATTCTTCAAAATTCAAGTCTGCTTTGAAATTGTGTGGAAGGGCATAACAATTGGTACATCAATGCACATGTTCTTCAAAATTCCACCAAACGAGTCGTAACTACTATTTTTAACTACTACAAAAATAGTTGTGACTGCCTGTTTGGTGAACCAATTCTGTTTCTCTAGATAACATAATTTACTTACTAACCACAATCAGACATCAGTGATACAATCGTTCAATCCTTTCTGCCTGAATTTTTTTTATTGTGCCTGCGGCACACAGTATGCCATAATGCATCTTGGAAATTAAAAATTTAGTAGCCACTAGCGTTGAAGTCTTGACTAATTGAGGTGTAACTAATCCAGTTGTAAATTTCACAAGTCGCCCAGGCCTAGTGTCCGCTGTTAAAAAAATTTGCTCATGAGAAGAAATCTGACCTGACTGACGTTCTTCCTCTCACCTGTTTTCTTTTGCTAGGAGCGCCAAAAAGTTTGAAGTCGACGATCCCCACAAGGAAGTACGGATGCAGAAACGAGCTGCCCGATTCCAAGACATGCTGGGAGACCCCGCCTCCAAAAAGAAACAGAGAACGCAAAAGCTCACGCTACAAATCGATGGGTTTTTGGTAAGTAGTGGAAAGTGCAGTTGTTGGTGAAGCATTCAAACAATGGTAGTGCTCCCCAGCTTGAACAAAACTACTTGACATATTTCCACTTTACTGTCACTTTACACTCCACCACAATTTTTTTGGTCGGCACTTGACATCAATGGCTCGAATGTTCCCTGAGCAAAAAAAGTTCTAGATCAAAAAGCTTTCAGGGTAGCTGGGCAAATGATTTGGAACAAGGTTTGTATATACTCAGCGCCTTGAGTACCCTGTTTGGTAGATACGTGCGCTATATAAGACTTTGATATTATTATATTAATCTTCCTACTGTCATAAGGGAATCGGTTACCTTTTTATCTACAGTGCGTAAAGTCCTAAAAACTCACCTTTTTCACGGTTGATTGCTTTTATGTGAGCTATAATCTTGATAGAATAGCGCCTTATTAATTTCTATTTTATGTTATGCCTGATTTGCCAACATTGGTAACAAAATACAAAAAACCTCTTTGTCTTTGGTGGAAAAACAAAGTTTGTCAATTGTCTTGATGTGATATTTTTTATGGGTTGCCATTCCAGCATGGAAATGGAGAGGATGATTCAGAGTGGTCTCTCGAGCCAATAATTGGTACATCACAAGCGATCACCAAGCAGTACCTGCGTCTAACTACAGTAAGTAAATGTCCCCCCCTCAAGTAAATTATGGTTTTTTTTACTCCAAATTATTTCTAAAAATAGTTATACAAGAAAAGTTGACAGGAATGCACAGAGTCTTCCACAAAAGGCTTTCAATATAAATAACTGTAAACAATTTAGTACATAAAACAGGTTAAGAATCGCCAACTTTACTGTCATCAGCTACCCGACGCATTCGCTCTTCTTCCATCGCTCATTTCCAGCTTCGAGCTGAAATTTCGAGCTGAATACTTTATTCATACAGAACTATCAATGTGTTTTAATCTCTAAAACTATTTTAATAAGTAATTAATTCCTAAACAGATGGGTCACTTTGTGAAAATTAAAATTTCATTTTTGCCTGCAGCGCGCTGTGTACAAACCAATGCGTAATAGAGACCTATCGAGATCGGTCACTTTGTGAAAATATTACGCTCCCCAGTTAGGTCACTTCGTGGTACAAAAATTTGCATGCGCGCCATAATCGCACGCGCTGTAGCGCATAGTTTAACCATTGGTAAAGCGACGTATCTAGATAGGTCACTTTGTGAAAAGACAAAATGGCAAGTCCAGCGATGCGTCGTTTATACTAATTAGTGTAATTACCAAACTATTACACATTAGGCACTGAAACTTGCTGATAATGTTAACAGCATTGAGTTTGTCAATAATTTGTTTTAAAACAAATTTGCGAAAATGTGTGATTTTGTGTCAGGTCAGTTCGTGGTACGACCGACGAAATGTTTTAATCATTATTATTATTAATCGTTTCCCTTTTCATTTTGTATCTAGGCACCAGAAGCATCTACAGTTCGTCCTGTGTCCGTCCTCAAGAGATCCCTAGCCATGGTGAAGGATCGCTGGAGGACCAAGCAGGATTACTCCTTTGTGTGCGAGCAGCTCAAGTCAATCCGCCAAGATCTTACCGTGAGTTTTTAACAAATTACAAACCAAAAACCAAATGAGGGGGGGGGGGGGGGTCAGTGATATTTTTTCCACTTTATCGTCGCATTACACTTAACCAGGATTTCTTTGGTCCACACTTGACATCACTCGCTTGTTTGTTTTGCAAGCAAAGTTCTAGGTCAAACATCTTCAGTGTAGCTGGGCCAATGATATGGAACATAATTCCTATTGCTATTAGGGAATCTGTTACTCTATCTGCAGTTCATAAAGGTCTAAAAACTCACCTTTTTTCCATGTTCATCTCTTTTAAGTCACTTGAAGTGCGCTATGATCTTGATGGAATGAATGTATTTTTATATTGAATTGAATTGAATTGAAGTGCGCTATAATCATGATGGAATATATGTGTTCTTGAATTGAATTGAATTGAATAGCGCCTTAAAATTTTTAATTGTTTTGTCATGTAATTTTATGCTTTGCAGCAAGTGTTAAGCTTTTACTAGACCATAACACCATAAATTTGTTGTTTTTGTTTACAGGTACAATGCAATAGAGGTAACTTCACTGTGGAAGTGTATGAAACACATGCAAGAATTGCTCTAGAGAAGGTGAGCTTTTTTATAAACTTCATTTTCAAGCAAACTGTTTTACAACACAGAAGCTGCGTAGGTCACTGAGTGATCCGTTAATCCAAAACAAACATGGAGTTTTGCACACCATCAAGGTCTAATTTCATAAATCAAAAAATTCTGCCTAGTAAATTTATTGGTTAAGCAAGAAATGACCGGGGTACCAGTCGCAGAAATGTTAATGTTTAGTATTCTTGCTGTTAACATATTTTTGCTAAGCAAAAGTTTTTGGCGCTAAGCAATTTTTTTATGCTTACGGGCAGAATGAAATTGGGTCCAGATTATGCCATGAGAAAGATATTTGGCTGTTGGGTCAGCGCAGATTTGTCCTTTGAAAAAAATTCAGGTAGAATAACAACTTTTTTGTAGAGTTGCTCTTAAAAGACAGTGGACACTATTGGTAATTGTCAAAGACCAGTCTTCTCACTAACATATGCATAAAATAACCAACCTGTGAAGATTTGAGCTCCACTGGTCGTTGTAGTTACTAGATAACTATGAAAGAAAAAAACACCCTTGTCACACAAAGTTGTTTGATTTCGAGACCTCAAGTTCTAAATCTGAGGTCTTGTAATCAAGGTCGTGGAAAATTACTTCTTTCTTGAAAACTACGTCACTTCAGAGGGAGCCGTTTCTCACCATGTTTTGTACTATCAACCTCTCCCCATTACTCGTTACCAAGTAAGGTTTTTATGTTAATCTTTTTGAGTAATTACCAATAGTGTCCATTGACTTTAAAGCATGCATTATATTTACTGTTGTTTCTCTATGTGGTTTGATTTCAGGGAGATAGGGAAGAGTTTAACCAGTGTCAGACCCAGCTAAAGGCTCTCTATGCTGAAGATGACATAGAGGCCAAAAACCAAAATGAATTTACTGCTTACCGTATACTCTACTGTCTGCTCACCAGGAATACCCTCAGTATCCTTTGCATAGAAAAGTCAGTTACTTGGGAAATGTTGACCTCGTAGATACAATGTCATTTTGTCATTTTTGTGACTTGAAGTCCTGTAGTCAATACTGTGTTGTATAGATTCTTCTATTGCAACGTCAGAGTGCCCAAGTTTTTGCCAACCAAGGCTGGATAATTTTGGGTAGAGTAGGTTTAAGCCATCGAAAACTACTGATGTTGAAGAGACCTTTGATATAAAGTAGCTGCTTTAGGATTATTCTTAGGACTTGGGACGAGTTAATTTCTGTATCCATAGAAGTTAGGACGCATTGAACCCATGAGTTACTTGACCTTTATATGAGATAGGATTAATCCTAGGGTATTGTGAAATCGGCCGCATGTTCACTTGAGGCTTTCTTTTGTTCTTAGGTGTATAGATAGTATTACGAAGCCATTCAATATTTTAAAAAGAAATCAGATTTTGGGGTGGTGGGATGCTTTGGTAATTTAAAACCATTTCAAAATTCTTTAACATTGACTTCTCTGAACGGCTCAGACACTAGAATTTTTTGTCAGTAGTTGACTGTCACCCCTGACTGATGCAAAAAGTCATATGTTGTGTTCCTTAACTATCTTTCTTTCAGGTCTTGCCACTGACTTGGCAAATTTAAATCCCAAGGTCCGACAGGACCCCACTGTCAAGCATGCGCTAGCCCTGCGTTCAGCGTGGACGTTGTCTGATTACCATAAGTTTTTCAAGCTGTACCGCTGTGCCCCAAGCATGGCATCCTACTTAATGGACATGTTTTTGGAGCGCGAGAGAAAAAATGCTTTGAAGTCGATGATCAAGTCGTATGTATTGCATTTATCTTTTATATTTTGTGTAATATTTTTGTATCATTTCTTTAAACAATTCAACTCCATGTTACAAAAGAACTTATCTTTCCAATCCTTATACTGAGACCACATTAGCCTTGGGTTATTTTAGCAAATAAGGGACTGAAACTCAGAAACAGTTACAGTTGTGTTGGTTTTTATTTGAGGGTGCTTGTTTGGGGGGGGGGGGGTCCCTCTGTATCAGTGAAGCTGGTCGTTTTGGAGGTGTTAGTTGTATCTCGCAACCAACTCACTTCAAAAACTGGCATGTCTCTGTGAAAAACATAATTCATTATGTAACTTAAAGAGTACATTAGGTACATTTAGAACAAACACCCTAATACAAGTTCTAGTAGGTCGTAAAAAAGTACTAATCATTGTGGCCATTTCAAATGTTTATGGTTCTCTAAAAAGACACTCCTTTTGCAAGAGAGATATGTAAAAAAAAGTGGGTTACATTTGGGTTTTGAAAGATGACGATTTAAACATAAATAAGTTATCAAATGAGTTTTATAGATGATAATATGAAGTAAATTGATGGAGATGGGAGAGTTCACTCCATAGAGATTAGCCAGAAAGGTCGGGTTAAAATATTTAATTGAAAGTACACCTTTTTATAGGAAATCCTTGGAATTGAAACCTTTTTTTACTCCCCCCCCCCCCCCCCCATCCCCAAAAATATTTAGGCCTAGTATTATGATAACACCAAACATGATTCAGTACACTTTTTTATTGTAACAGACAAAATCAATTTTCTTTGACAGTCACTACAGGTAAGATGTCAAAAGGAATCAAAATTAATCTTCAATTTCCACCATTCTAATAAAACAATGCACTGAATATTTTTATTGAAAAATAACCATTTTGAATTTTTTAAGATTTGGTAAGTACAATGGACTCGGAGGTAGGTATGATACTGTAAAAACACATGAACAAATTTTGTGTCTAATTCAATGTTTAGCACATCACTGGGTTAACACCTAACCAATGTGTTAACCCAGTGATGTGTTCATGTACATGACTTTTGTTTTTATTTCTCGGTAAGTAAACACTTTCTGTTCACAGACAAAAACAATCATCAGAGTAAGTATCGCTTGATGAACAAAATCTCTTTATTATTTGCTGTATTTTGTCATTGTATATGGATTTGTAACACGTTTTCTTCCCTTGTGTGAATAATTTAGATACCGGCCCAGTCTGGACGTTTCATTCATTGCAAGTGAGCTTGCATTTGAGAGTTCCGATGTATGCATAGAGTTCTTGAAAAGCTGTTCAGCTACAATGAGCAAGAATGGCACGTTGTTGGACTGCAAGCAAAGCATGGCTGTCATTGGCAGTCTATAGCTGGGCTGATTGGTGCTGTTGTTGTGGGGGTCGTAAGGTTGACCACAATCTCCTAAAAGAAAATCTAATATCCAAGCATTTACGAGAAAAAGTCGAGTAATGCCTCAGCGACAAGTGAACTTTATAGAAATTCATGCTTGCGAGTACCAACCGTTATTGCATCCATCTTAAACCCAGTTTTCTACCCATTGCCTCTGATCCCAGAAATGAGGCGCTCTACAGCTATTGGTGAAGGCCCTATCCAATATCTAGTGCCTCACACTGGGTGTCTCCAAGTTTGTTACTCGTCTCTGCATAGCAAACTCACAGATTTATTTTGTCGGCGTGAGTTTTACCTTTTGGATAATGATGGTCAGCTGTTGGTACCAAGTTGTCAAGGAAAGACTACCAAAAGGCAAATGTAAATTTCATCAAGTTGATGATTCTCTGGACCTTTTCCTTACTGTACTCCAAGAAAGTCAAATAGTTCATCCTGCTTTTCAAACCTCCCTCATCTAGAAATGATCCTGGCCAAATTATCGAGTAATAACCTCCCGGAGCTTTGTGGTCACCTTTGAACTAATTTAGAGTCAACCAATCCCAACATCAACGAGTTTCTTCAACTGCCAATTTTTTCGCTTTCAAGTTTGTTCAGCCTATGCCCCAGATATTCCAGTCGTCTAGACCGTTTCATGTGGAGTTTCTACCATCTCTTTTGAACTATTTTAAGAGTCGCCAATCCCAACACCGACAAGTCCTTCAACTGCCAATTGTTTTTGCTTTCGGAGTTTGTGCTGCCTGTGCCCAGATGTTCCAGTCGTCTGGACCTTTTGATGTGGAGTTTTCTGTCATCTCGTTTGAACTACTTATGAGTTGCCAATCCCAACGCTGACGAGTTTTCTTCAATGGCCAATTTTTGCTTTTCAAATTTGTCCAGCCTGTGCCCAAGATGTTCCTATTGTCTAGACCTTCTGATGTGGTGTTTCGGTTATCTCCTTGGAACTATTTAAGAGTCGACCAATCTAAACATCGACGAGTTTTCTTCAATGGTAAATTTTTTGCTCTCAAGTGTTTTCAGCCTGTGCCCAGATGTTCCAGTCGTCTGGACCTTTTGATGTGGAGTTTCTGTCGTCTCTTTTGAACTTACTAATAGTCATCGATCCCAACAATGACAAGTTTTCTTCAATGGCAAATGTTTTGCTCCAAGATTGTGCAGCCTGTGCCGAGATGTTCCAGACGTCTGGACCTGTTGATGTGGAGTTTCTACCGTCTCTTTTGAGGAAGGTGGTTTATGCGGAGGAAGATGTACAAGCTCCTTCGTGTGTGTGTGTGCGTGCAGACAACAGGGACTGAGTATCGTCAACCATATCCGATGTATCATGGTGTTTCTTCGTTGTCTGAAATCATCGTTCGTCAATGTCATGATGTCTTCTTCATCTTCCAGTTTTTATTTTTTTGTTAAGATACAATTCAGCTTACTGTTTCAACTGTTTTATTACAACTGAAGTGAAACAGAGTCACACTAATATTTTCCTTTATTTTATTTCCAGAAGGGTAGACATCACAAGATAATAATTGTGTTGTCTTGAAATGACCTGTTAACCTCACAAGATAATATGATTTTTTCTTGAAATGACCAGTTAACCATATTATTAATGTGCATTCAAGTGCTTTCAATTGAGTATGTACTTGTCTTCCTTTTTTTCATATTATTGACTGTTGTTGTTAATTAATGATATAGCCTGGTTTCCATACATATCTGTCATCACAGTATTAATTGATGTGTAATGAAGGTATCAGAATTTGTTATGCTTATTGTAACAAATCTGCTAAAGACTTTTAAGCTTTTTGTCATAAATGTGTTCAAGACTAGATTGAAAGACCCACTGGTCTCTTCTGTAAATAGACCTTATGCATTGATGTCATCAAGCAACCATTTTTTAAGGTAAACTGATGATGAAAGAATGGAAATGCACATCTTTGTATGGCAACGCACAGTGTTAACCAATGAATGACCACCGTTTGATCGAGGGCGCCCTACTCAAATGACATCATGTGCATAAGGTCTGTTTAACTCCACACTTCTTATGATGGTCAGGTGTGCAACTTCTCAACTGATCTCAGCTTTGCTAGTGAAATCTAAAAAAAACACAGTACAAATTGTGCTTGTCAGGCCATTTTCATCTTGCAAAGGGGAACTTCTTCCTTTGGAAAATTAATTGGACATTTCAGAAAGGCAACCAAGGGCAAGACCATACGATAGAAGCGTCCAGTTGCTGTGTTACAGTTCATGTTGTACATGTAGTTTGTCAGTATGAATTTCTTATGGTTTATTGATGCTTAAAGGTGCTCTACCTCATGTAGCTGCTTGTACATGTAATTACACACATTTTTAAAAATCTTCCTAGCACTGCCGTCAATATGCTGCTTTGACTTTTTGGCACTGGTTGTTTAGAGAGTGACTGCTCTTTGTTTCAGCACCACTGTGTTTTGAGAAGCCTCTGTTCTGTCAACTTTATGTTTCGACAAAAAACCTTGATCTACTTGCTATGTTTTGGGTTAGGAACATACATTTTATGATTTGTAGGGGTTTCGGAACTTAAGGTTATCAGAACAGGTGTGCAACCATTTAGAGTTGGGCATGAAGCCTTGAAGAGATTGTACACTACTGTTACTTTATCCAGAAGTGCTATGTGCTATTTCATTATCATAAACTTGTTTTTCTGCTGTACATGTCATTGAAGTTGAAAACGAGTTTCCAAGGTTTCTGGTTTCGACACACGCAAACAAGTTTTGGTTATGGCAAAACATGGCTGCATTTACCAATAATTTACAAGTACATGTAGTGTACAATTCCTGCTGTTAATATACATGATGCACTGTTCGTTTTGACTTAAGAATTTATTCATTACTGTCTTTAGATTGCTATGTTTGTGTGTACACGTACCTCGTTCAGCAAACCTCAATAGTTAACTGATGATGTGTTCTGCTTTTAATTGGAAACACAGTTTGTATTGGATTTCACATATTTGAAGAGCTGTACAATAATGTACACTTCATTAGCATGCATAATTTTCAGTCTGGAACTTCAACCTTATTTTTTATATGATGCGTATAGTGTAAGAACATAATGTGCCTGAGGCTGATGTATAGTTTTCATGGATAAGTTAAACTTGTAGTGCATGGATTCTAAGATTTGTTGGGTTCAGTGCAACCCTCCCCAATAACATTGACTGTTTTCACTCACATGCTTTGTGGATTGTAAGTACATAATGAAGGAGCTTTGACTTGACATTACTTATACTGTGTAAAGATTGCAAGAACATTTAGTCAAATGTAAGGTAATTCTGTACAGGCAGCTTTATATTTCAACATGCAGTTAATATGTACATGTACTATGTACTTTTGTGCAAACACTTGGGACCAGGGCCCAATTTCATAGAGCTGCTTAAGAAGCTCAAATCGTAGCTAAGCACAACACGATTATGCTTACCAGAATAAGGGTAACAGTCAGAATATCATCCAACATGTACAAGTTGTGACTGGTATCCTGCAAATTTTTGCTGAGCAGAAATATTTTAAGCTCGATCTGCTGTTTAAGCAGCTTTATGAAATTAGGCCCAGGTAACGAGAGGTGAGCTTCTCCAAAGTAAGCATCGTTTGTCGTCATCATCGTCATCATCATCATCATCATCATCATCATCATCATCGTCATCTTCTGCGCCATCCTTGAAGACACCGGAATGATGCTCATTCTCTACCTGGAACGACAGGAGTGTTGTATCTAGAACTTATTAAATAAAAGGAGAAGGTGTTCATGTATTGGAATCAGCCAGGGCTCCAACTCACCAAGGGCTCCAACAACAACTTCAATTATCTCTGCGTCTACTCTAAGGAATCTGGAGTCATCTCTGTCGTGAACTTTGTGCATGTGGAAGTACATATTAGAGACTTCAGTTCTCACTCATTGTGTTAATTTCCTAGTGGTTTAAGTTTTGAGTATTTGTTCAGGTATCATTACTCGTTGCGTTACTTTCTAAGTGGTTTTCGGTTGTCAGTATTCTTTGTATTGGGTAGCGACTTGTGATTTTATTCAGGTAGTCTGTTATTCGTATTTTTGGAGATAGAAACCAAACTCTGAGGCAACTGCTGATTGTAAAAGTGCTTATTCCGATCAGAGCACTTTGTACTGAAAAGAATGTTCTTGCAGTCTTTACTTGTAGGATCTTGTACATTATTCTAAGATTTGGTACATATACATGTATATTTATATAGCAAGAGACCAAGGTGGCATATCTGTGCATTTTTGTTTGATAGCTTTTCGATGTTATCTCTTAAAACCTTTTTGTAGATTCATTAGTACCATTGTATGGACTTAAGTACAATTGTTTCCCTTATCAAAAAACTCCATCAAATTGCCTAGCTCTTACACAAATACTATGTAGAACAACAATTGCAGTAAGTATGAAAGTTCTTAAATTTTCGTGCAGCTGGTGTTTTTTTTTCTTTTTTTTCCCCTTCTTTTTAAAGTCATGAATGACCTAGGAGATGGTTTGATGTTGAAATGGGTGGAAAATTTAAAGAACAAGTTGTGTGAAATATACCACCCTATGGGTCTAGTTCAATCCATTATGATCTTCGAGAGAAAAAAAACATTTTTTTTAGCAATCATTGAAACAAAATTGTTGATGCTGAATCTGTATAGAGTAGTCGTATTTATTTATTTTTTACTACAAGCTGAAAGTAACCAAGTCTGTTTTTCTGCTCACTGTTTAACTCAATTGAATTTCTTGAATATTCCTTGAAACTCGCCTTACATATTTTAATGAGCTCATATTTATAGAGGTTTTATGTAAATACAAAAAGTGGTAAAGCAAAGAAGGCCACCATTGTTCAGTGAATAATAACCTGTGCTTCATTAACTCTCTTAAATAATGATGGATTTTTTTGGCAAACATTTGTAAGTATAAATTATTAATATTGTACTTTGTAAACAATGAAAGGCGTTACTGAATAAAGCTTTTTCGGAAAGAATAGACAACAAAGAATGTTCCAATTTACATTTTGTTTTTATTAATTATAAAACTGTACATAATACATTTATAAAGTTTTCCATATCTGTCACTTCAATTTTGTTTTATTAAAAAAGACATGACCAGAAATAGGAAACAATACTCTAGTCTCTACATATCAAATAAAAAGTCTGGCTTTAAAGGCACTGGACATAATTGGTAATTGTCAAAGACCAGTACATATTTCCCAAACCTATGCGTAAAATAACAAATTTTTGACAAGTTTGACTCAATTGGTAATTAATCAAAGTTGCAAGAGAATGATGAAAGGAAAACGCCCTTTAAAACAAATTTGTGTGCTTTCAGATGCCTAAAGGCTTCAGGTCTGAAGTATTTTAATATTTGAGTAAAGTGTCCATGCATTTAAGTCTACATAAAAACAAATGCCTTTCTCTCCAATAGTTTTATATTTTTATATGCAGAAATGGCTGTTGGATTTGATGTGCCTTAAACTGGACTGTTCAAGCATTTTTGGATTATAGGACCCTAAGCATGTGTTTTGCTTCCACGGAGAACAAATCATTTCATAGAAAATTTGCAATTGACATCATTAGTAAAGAAACTAAAGAAATAACTTGGAATTTCATCTGAAGCAAAAAATGTAAGATTACAGAATACAATGTACAGTGTATCTTGCGTAGTTACACTATGTACATAATACTTAATGCACCACAGTTGTCTTTAGTTGTTCATGTATTCTGTTCCCCCTTATAGAAAACCCAAATAAGACTTACTCTTTGATAATAGTAAAACAGTTATACTGTACTGTACAAAAATATTTTGTAGGCCTGCATATCGCTGCTTAATAATGTGTTCCAACCAAGGGCATAAGAAACTAAAAAGAAAGACCCCTCCAATTCTCACCATTGACACCCCTCCTCCCCCACCCGAATTTAAAGAAATGCACGAAATGGTTTGATACATTTCTTTGCCCTCAATGGTTCGAAACGCCCTATTGCCCCAATCATGTTTCTGTCTGCCCCCTTCCTCTTCAGATCCGAACTTATTTTTTGAAGACCCCGAATTTCATAATGACACCTAGGCCTGTAATATAAGAAAGTCATCATTACTCCATCATCTCGTGTTCAAACGAGGGGTGTCACCAAACTGAGCTACCCATGTTGGTTGGACTCGTGAGGGCCAGTCCAGCCGGTTTACTCTCCATCAGTTCCTTGACTCTGTTGTTCCTTCGCTGTTTGACCTTGAAGGATCTCACCCACGCTGCGTCTTTGCTGGCACGTTGCTGGTCGGGCGTTCCGGATTTTGAGCTTCCAGTAGTGGCGTGGTTGTTGCCTGATTTAAAGGCCTGCGGAGATGGGGAGGGGGACGACTCCTTGACTGAAAGTGTTTCCCTCGAAGCTGGAGAGGAAAATACATATAGATTTACATAAAGAATGGATCATAAATGCCAGTTGTATAGCACTAGTTCACCATCATATGTAGCAAGATTGTGGAAGCCTGACTAGGCCTATGTTGGGTGAGTGAGAACACGCAATATTGAGATGCTCATTGACATTAGTGTTGTAGATCCTGTAACTGGGGCTTTGTAATCATTTAATTAACATTTGCATCTTTGTACTGACATTTGTATCTTCGTACTAGTACAAAGAATGTTTGCATGGTTAATTTTTTGTTTTAAATGATTACAAATCCCCAGTTTGGTCTGCGTGGTTTTCTTTAAATAGGATACCCGAGAAAACTAATACAGTGTCACGAATATCGGTCTACAACAAGGTGCAGTATTTTACTGACTCGGTTTTGACTTGGGTTCGAAGTGGATACGAAGTGACCGACATTCATTAACACCAGTCTGCACTTTGATTTAAATTGGATTAATTTGTTTCTGTCGACTAAATCTACCGACGTTTATAACAGCATGTCTAACTACACTTACCAGCAGCTCTCGTGTTGTAAGGATTACCGGGTCTGTCTTGTAATGTATGCGTCCTCGCAAGGTTCTCTGACCGTGATGTCGTCGGGGACCAGTCCCGGTCCATCGACGACGCATCCAGGCGGTCAGACTCTCCCGCCGTCCTGGAAGTCTTCGAAGGGGCTAGTTCAACATTGAGTGGGGATGGTGCTGGGCTCTGCAAGAAGACAAAAAGTACTGACAATTAGCTATTTGTGTATGTCTAATCACCTAGCTATAGAGTTAAGCCATGAAGATGTTTAGTATGTCCTTATCAGTTTGGGTAAATTTCTTAATATATTTCTATTTTCTATAACTTCAAAAAGCCGGACTATCTGAACCAGTTCAATTTACTCTCTTGATAATATTTCTATGTCAGATGTATTGAGCACCCAACCTCCCCAACCCTCGATTGTGTGTAAATCAGTGAGTTTTAGTATGAAAAATCATCAAAGAGAAACAGAAGCCTTTAATTGTCGCCTTTTTTTTACCATCTTCAGATTTGGTGTGCACATTCATGGGCCCGTTTTAAACCGAATCGTGACACCCCGTTTCCGGATAAAAACCTTTTGTTAAATTCTAGACCTATTGGCACAAATTATTTATATAATAAGCCAGGAATCTTTAAAGACGTTTCCGTAGACCAGAAGTCTTGAGGATTTTTTTCGTAATTTGGGATGGAGGGACACTACGACAAAAAGTAGGGGTAGTGACCAAGAAGCCATGCTGGCTCAAGGTAAGGGGGCATGGATTAATCCGAATCGATTCCCATCCAGAAGTTTTATGCAGTCCAGGATTCGGAATGATTATGAAAAACGCTTGGCCATGGCTCTAACTGCTGACCGCTTCATGCTCTTAGAATAGTGTTTGGTTTAACGGGCACGGTAAGCACAGATTCGTGGTGAGCAGAGCCATGAAACTGAGCCTTGGAGTGTCCGAGTTAGTAGTCCGGCCTCCGAATTGTTTGTGTCCTGACTTCTCGAAAGCCCAACTGCAAACAATGAGTATCCGGAGAGGGCCACTACATAAATTGAGAGTCCTTGCTGCAGGCACTTTCATCCACAATCGAAACAGCCAGAGCAGAACAAACAAATGACACAATACTTTCTTATGAACAACAGACAAGTGTACATGTACCCACTCAACACAGGTTCCGCATTGTCACACAGCCACTTTACGTGTACTGAGTTGTGGCAACAAGGCAAAAAAATGAATTGTGTCGTCACGATCTAACGAGTCCCGAGATGTGCATTGCCAGTTTCAATGCAATAAGTGCTATAAAAGCTGCATGTAAATTCGTTATTTGCTCATCCGGTTAAGATGTTCAATTCACACTCTGTTTGCGCTTTTCTTTAAATAGCCCTATAGTGGACAGATATAGAACTCAATTGAAAAGTAAATACACGAATTGTTGGTTTGAAAATTAACTATTGGTTTGGTGCATGTCATTTTGATCGTAAACTAACGTCAAGTGTTGTCCTACTGGGACTGGGTTTTTTTTCTTCTTTTTCAAACGTGAATACTTTCTTTTCGCTCTAGCATGAAGTTGTGTTTTCGAAAACTAGTTTTGTAATATATTCACAGCACAAATGCAAGAGAAATTTGCCGAACTTAAATACCAAGAGAGGTTTGCGGTAACACCAAAACCAACACGACTCAAACCAGAGGTATCTACATGGTTTTACGGTATAAAGCTCTCTCTATAGTTATACTTCCACCATGCAAAGTTTCAAATCTTACGAATGGGAAGAAATATAAATTTGTAATGAAAGTGCCACTAAAAATGAGGGAGTGCGAGCATTCACCATTCTCTCGTGAACACAATTTCCAAAGGGCAAGATCGCGTGAGACCATGTGACCATAGCTCCATGATGTGACCCATTTAATGACAGCATGCTGATAAATTGCCTGGAAATTGCTATATGTTGGTCAACAGGTGGTGCTCGCTTGGAATGGGGCACTATTATATGATTTCGGAAACTAAAAGAAGTAAGCCCATTATTTTTATGATTACTGTATTGTGTAAATTGTATACTGTTATTAACTATCAGCTGGTGTGACGACGATTTTTTTTTATAACTTCTATTCTTGCCTCAACAAAACAGAGTGTGGTATATTACTAGTTTGATTGCAAGAATGATGGTGACGTATAACTATGCAAAGCATTTTTACAGTGACGGTGATTTTTCATTGAAACTTGTATTCGTCATAACATTACGGAGTTTCGGTGTGGTAGATTTGTTTTATTGCAAGAATGATGATGACATTATACCTTTGAAAACAATTTTTTTAAATGATTGTGTACTGTTCAGTTTGATGTTTAGTTCAATTATAGACTAATCAAAATGGCTTTGTTTAAAGGCAGTGGACAATAATAATTGGTAATTACTCAAAATAATTATCAGCATAAAACCTCACTTGGTAACGAGTAATTGGGAGAGGTTGATGGTATAAAACATTGTGAGAAACAGATCCCTCTGAAGTCACGTAGTTTTTTCGAAAGAAGTAGTTTTCCACGAATTTGATATTGATACCTCGGATTTAGAATTTGATGTCTCGAAATCAAGCATCTGAAAGCACACAACTTCGTGTGACAAGGGTGTTTTTTTCTTTCTTAGTTATCTCGCAACTTCGACGACCAATTGAGCTCAAATTTTCACAGGTTTGTCATTTTATGCATGTTGAGATACACCAAGTGAGAAGACTGGTCTTTGGCAATTACCAATAGTGCCCACTGTCTCTAAAGTGTTATTTTTAAGTGAGAGTACTTTCATGCAAAACAAAATACCCAAACAAAAATACATGAATAAGATAAATAACTTTAAGGACAATAAAAGCGACAATAAAATACTGTATACATGTATGTAAACCGGTGTGATAAACTGCATACTTGAGTAATCTTTGCCAAAATTTACTCAATTGAGTAAATTAGATACTAACTTATTTTAATAACAAGTGAAAAAGTTGGGGCAGGATACGGAAATTGTGGCAAAGAAAGTTTGCCAGGCATGTTGCTATAATTAGGAACTATACATACCGAATGGATGGCGGATTTACACGATCTCGTACTTCCAGCCGATGTAGAGAACCGAACTCCAGACGTACCCGTCCTCAACTTCACCGGGGGAAAGAAACCTCCAACCCCCACACCCCTGACGTTAAACTTTCCCCTCGGCTGAAGCTCCACATTTCTCCCGAAGTCTACAATCTTTGCCCCGGCCGGACTACCGCGAGACTGTGGACCACCTTTCGGTGTTCTTGTTCCAAACTCGTTGGTGCTGCTAGCCATCGTAGGGTTGACACGATTCTTCTGAGACGATGAGGATGGGTAGGTAAACAGAGACCTGTCGATATCCTCATCGGTGACTGCGGGTACGGAACGGTTGAGGGAAATCTGTAGCGTGTGTCGGGCCACGGCAGGCCGACCCGTAGGTACATTCACTGTGAGTTTATTCATGGTGGCTTTAGTTTTTCAGCGATCAAATTTCAACTCCCCACGACCATAGTCAACATAAAAACATTCCTCCATGTAAAGTCACTAAAATAATCAGTTATATCGATGCGGTGTACACTTCCATAGCACTATTTCCAACTCCACGCGATAAATTTCTTGGGAACTTGGTGGTAAAAAATTTGTTCCTGTGAGTCCGGAGACAGTAATGGCGTATAGCGTCTGTTGCTGGGGTACAGGATTTACGTTGCTGCTGTACCATCTACAACCACACAGTGACGTGCTTGAGTGACCCTACAACCCCCCCCCCCCCCCCCCCACTTCCATGGCGGCCCAATTGATTTGCACATCAATGGGATCATTGATCCATATGTGAATCCCCAACGCCAGTCACTTTATTCAACTTAGACAGGTGCCTTGTCTAGATTTTCGAAGGGAAGTTTTTTGACGGCCCCAAAAAAGGAATCAATAACTTTGCCAATAGTAAAAATGCTATATAGCTTCTCAATAATACCTTTGAATGTTTGGAGAAAAGAACCTGTTGTAAGTTTTGTAGAAAAAGCTGTTCCCTGCTCACCATTTCAAAGTATTTGGTCCAAGTGGATTAGAAAGCTAATTAATTTAATTTCACCAAAGCATATAATGAAAATATTAGACAAATTTAAGGACGAGCGATAATAGTGTCCGCAGCAGGACCACAAAAAAAAATTGCTAAGCACAGAATAGTGTTGCTTACCAGAAACAGGTTACCAGCCCATGTTACATTAAGTTTGCATTGTTTTGGTTGGTGCCTGACTCAGTTTTTGCTCAGCAAATAAATTTGTCAAGCAGTATTTTCTGCTTTTCAGCTTTATGAAATTGCATCCATCAGGAGTAATACTGGGGCAGCGCGCTGTAGCGTCCACAACACACCTGTCTGCCTGCATAAACGCTAGGGTGACACAGGCCTGTAATCTTCGTTTATAAAAGGGCAAGGGCATCAAGGCATTTATTGGTACTGGGTATGTTCAGACAGCGTACTAACTTAGACCCGAACCGGTCTAACTTTTACGAGCAGCGGGGGGTGGTCGTAAAAATAAAAACCCATTGCGTTCAGACAGCACAGAGTTAAACCCGATCCGGTTTATCTTCGGTTTTAAGAGGTCAAAGTAGACGCGACCCCGTTGCTCTACATCCGGTTTTATTCATCAGATTCACGCACCGAGTATGCCGAGATACTGAGTGCCCCATGCCCTGGATGATCAGACAGGGCATAATTATTGGATACAAATGGCTCACTCGAACGCGGTAACAGTTTTACCGTTGGGAGGATATGGGCACTTAAAACAAACATGAACACGACTCGAAATTATTTTTTTAAACAAACAAAATATTGATACAAACCGCCGAGAAAACTCACCAAAATATTGTCCATATCCATGAAACAGAACACGTTTCATTTTTGTGTTTTGTTTTATACCACCGTTTCCGATTTAAAAAATACTTTTAGTTTGTACTTCAATCGATTTGAAGTTGCGGTCTCTCAAAAGCTGGTGCCGCGATTTTTATTCCGATTCGTTCATAAACACAACTACACACGTGCAAGTTACGTAAATACATGTACTTTGCAGTATTTTCCCAACTTCCCAACAACGTGGTGATATTGCTGGCGTAGGGAATTTCCCCTACACACAGCCTCGCGCCCACTGCAGTTCATTCTCCTAGATTGAAAGTACAGCACGCTAGTAATGGTGACGGCAATAGAAAGGCATATCCACGGGATCGGTGATGGATAACTATGGGATATCAGAGATTGATCACTATGGGATGGCAGCGCTGTACACATGTGAGAAGCATTACAAAATATGCTTCTTCGCTGCGCTCGTAGTATGCGCATGAAAAACAGTTTCAATTTATTGTAGGACACTCAACAAAAAAGCTTGGAAAATATAATTTTGTTTCAGAATTTAATGAATCATGGGCGTGGGCCTGTGTTAAACTGCATACACCGATCGAGAGGGTTTCGCCAACTCGGTAAGCGGCAAGAAATTAATATAAATACTCGGTGCTTTTCAGCATCAGAGGCAACAGAAACCGTATACAAGCACTCCGGGTCCCGGGCGTGTGCATTGAACCACACAATGGGTCGTCCGTTGTGAGTTAAAACCGGATGTCATTCTGTCCACACGCAGTGTTAAAAGATAAACCCGAACCGGTTTAGACTTAGACCGCCTCGCTGGACGGTTTAAGTTTTGGGGTTTAAACCCGATCCGGTCTAACTTTATTTGCGTTCACACGCACAAAAGTTGAACCCGAACCGGTCTAAGTGGACTTAGACCAACTTTAGCACGGCGTGTGAACGACCTCACTGAGCACCCATGGGGAAGTTATCATTATTTCTACTGGAGAATTTCTAGGGCACCAAAGCCATGCCCAAGCAGGGGGCATGGAGGCAATCGCCCCGTGAAGTATCAGGCCTGGTGATGAACAAACTGAAAATTGGGTCACGTACACCAACAGCGCAATTATAGTATCCAGTCACAACACACTCTTTTGTGTACCTGGTGTTACTGGTTACATTCTAATGTCAACATGTTAGAACGATAACCCTTTGCCCCGTCACACTCACCTACAGTTCACTCACAATACTTGACATTATTTATGGGTTGTTGGTGCTGACTTTTGCTAAAGATCTGGTTTCTTTACGCGGAACTTATAAACTATTTCATGCTCTTTATAGAATTTGTATTGTGCTTTTAAAACGTGAGTGACTAATCAATTGTTGTTGTTGTTGTTGTTGTTGTTGTTGTTGTTGTTGTTGTTGTTGTTGTTGTTGTTGTTGTTGTTGTTGTTGTTGTTGTTGTTGTTGTTGTTGTTGTTGTTGTTGTTGTTGTTGTTGTTGTTGTTGTTGTTGTTGTTGTTGTTGTTGTTGTTGTTGTTGTTGTTGTTGTTGTTGTTGTTGTTGTTGTTGTTGTTGTTGTTGTTGTTGTTGTTGTTGTTGTTGTTGTTGTTGTTGTTGTTGTTGTTGTTGTTGTTGTTGTTGTTGTTGTTGTTGTTGTTGTTGTTGTTGTTGTTGTTGTTGTTGTTGTTGTTGTTGTTGTTGTTGTTGTTGTTGTTGTTGTTGTTGTTGTTGTTGTTGTTGTTGTTGTTGTTGTTGTTGTTGTTGTTGTTGTTGTTGTTGTTGTTGTTGTTGTTGTTGTTGTTGTTGTTGTTGTTCTCCTAGGACTAGTCCAAGGAGATATAAAAACATATGGCTTTAGTAACTCGTCCTAATTCAAGTTAAGACTAGTCTTAACTCTTTGTGAACGACCACCACTTGTATTTGTTAAACCGTTTTACAATATGTAGTTTACGATCTTTTCGTTGTAGCATGAACGCTTGGGGAACTTGATGGCGTCCAAGTAGCCCGAGTCGCGGACTCTCTCTGATGAGATGCGATTTTTTTTGTTTACATCAAAATTTCTCCGAAACCCGATTTCAGTCAATCATGCGCAAAATTAAAGAATTTAATAAAGAATTTAAAGAATTGAATAAAGAATTAAATTGAATTAAATTGAACATTTCGTGTGCTGTTGAATTTGCCATATTGGATTATCACTGACCAATGGCCGATTTTGGGTACGATCGGCAAAACGCACCCCGACCTACCGACCCCTTTTTAAGATGGCATGTAGCCGCTGTCAGATGCAATTGTGTCCGCCATGCAATACTGTCCGCTCCGGACACTTTTGCATATGCAATCGTGTCCGGGGCTATGCAAAAACCGTCCGCTGGACATGTACATGAGCGTGCATGCACTGAGCCGACGTACTGTATGCAGCATGCATAATTTTTTATTCACTTATTTTATGATTGCAGCGAATACCCAACGGCCCAACATTTCCCATGTCATTCATGACATGCACTTATCTTGCAAAAAAAATGGCGTACGTATTCCGTCGACCAATGGCGTTTAAATCACTGCAAGGACGGTTTTGCACGGGAGCGGATACAACTGCATATATGCAAATGTGGCCGGGCGGATACACTTGCCGTATGCAGCAGCGTCCGGGCGGACACGATTGCATATGCAAAACCGTCCGGCGGACATTATTGCATATGCAAAACTATCCTCCGGATAGTATTGCATCATAGAGGACATAATCATTTGACCATTTTATTTGTTTGGTCTTGGGCGAACTAGTACTTGAAGGAAGCCTAGGTATAGACGATGTGATCCCTGACGTCACACGAAAACCATAACATGATTCGCGCGCATACCGCCGGGCAAAACCTTTGTGTTTTGGCAGTCAGCTAGAACATATGTGCAATCTTACCATGACTACGTGTCTTTTTGCCCGGCGAAACGTGACGTATACAGTGTTTTTCCAACAGAGGGCGGTTTAAATGTAAACATGGGTCACATCGTCTATACCTATGGGTGCGTTCGTTTAGCTTCCCTGGGTCGACCCCGGTGTGCGGCGTTATATTTTTTCCAGGACGAACGTGTGTAATTATCTGCACACGTTCGTCCTGGGGAAAAAACCGCCACAGACCGGGGTCGACCCAGGGAAGCTAAATGAACGCACCCTATATGAAGTTGTTGACGCGTCATGCACACAAAACACTGCGCGTGATTGGCTTAGATCGAATGCTGTTCTGGCAAAATTCTGTTTAATGTTTTATTTTTGGCTTGTTTTACTCGAAATTTATATTTAAATTTAAAATAGCGATACTTTATATACTCGAGAAACTACGCGCTTTCATTCAAGGTTTTGCACGAGAAAAAACCCCGCCATTAATGTATGATTAACTAAACCTTAAACGATATTATTGTCGAGGTCCCCACATATTATTCACTCCTTCAGTATCTCTGTATTGTCCTTGGCATGTCAAAATTAAGATAATACCCATTTCTATAATCACAAGTTTATAATTCCATGGTTTATTCAATTATTTGTGCCTACTTTTTGCGTTGGATCCGATAAGGATACCATGCGCATTTAATTTCGTTAAAAATGGTTTGATGTGAAGAAGAAGATTTTTTTTACTTAAAAACTCAGTGAGACTGAAGATGTAATTGTATATTCCTTTAAAGCCTGTGGACACTTTCAGTAAACAGTACTGTCCAAGGCCAACACTTCGTGTATCACAACTTATACATAAAATAACAAACCTGTGAAAATTTAGGCTCAATCGGTCATCGGAGTCGGGAGAAAGTAACGGGAAAACCCACTCTTGTTTTCGCACGTTTCGCCGTGTCATGACATGTGTTTACTATAAATCCGTAATTCTCGATGTCGAGAATTTATAATTGATTTAAGGTTTTCTCAAAAAGTAAAGCATATCATGGAATAATATTTCAAGAGAAGTCTTTTATCATTACCTTCTGTAAACCCTGTAAGCTATTTGTAAATCTGTGAACTTTTTTTTTCTGTTCCGAAAGTGTATAATGGCTTTAAATAATACCGGGCTAATCATTATTGTAGGATGGAGGGAAGCACACAGTGCTTGATATTAGTCGATGAGTTGCATATATAGAGATACACATTCTTAATAAATCTTGGTCGGAATTGACTCATTTATGGGGTTGGCTAACCTGTAAACTAGTAAAAGAAAAATATATTAAAGGGTCTATGTAACTTTTGTAGGACAAAAAACACATTGTCCACAGATTTACACTAAACTTACACAGTTTGAAGACAATGATTAGAAAGCTTCCCTGGAAATATTACGTGCTGAGGTGCTGTAGTTTTGGGAAATGACTAAAACAATGTCACGAAAATAATGTTCGTCTCATGAGACGAAAATTATTTTAATCATTTACAAACGTATTTTCATGACATTGTTTTACTCATTTCTCAAAAACTACAGCACCTCAGTAAGTAATATTTGAAGGGAAGCTTTCCACTATCATTATCTTCAAACCCTGTAGGTTTAATGTAAATCTATGGACATTTTGAAAAGGTACCCAAATCCTTTAATAAGTCTAATTCAGCGTCGGTTTAACCATTCCTGAGTAATTGTGTGAAATGCTTCCAGAAATGAGCCAGACTCCACGGGCCCGCAATTTGTTTTCTGTGCTTCTCAATGGGGATTTGGCCCCCTTCTAACTCGATTTAAAAAAGGGAATCCATAAAAATAAAAACAATTTTGTCCCCATGGTTCCCCATCGTACTCGATTAAAAAAGGGAATCCATGAGGACTTTTTTTTCCACGGGTCCCCGGGGGCTATCATTTTTCCCCCAAACGACATTGCAATGATTTGGTGAAAGAGCAGGCCAATTTCATTATGACGTAATTTTGACGGAAAGAGCCAGTTTTGACGGAAAGGGTAAAAAAATATTGCAATGTCGTTTGGGGGAAAAAAAATTGCGGCCCGGGGATGCGGGTTACTGACCCGGGAGTCTTTAGTGCGTGCGGATTAGTTGGAAATTATAAAGGCTATAGAAAAGCCCCCGTTGGCCTAATTCTTGAAATAACTGGAGTGCATAGGCACTGAAAACAGACAGAAAGCCATGGTTATAATGATTACGTAACTGTTTTCGTGCAGGAATGCTTCTCGTCCAAATTGCGTGGCAAAACATTAAAGGCACTGGACACTATTGGTAATTGTCGAAGACCAGTATTCTCACTTGGTGTATCTCAACATAGCCTGCACAAAATAACAAACCTGTGAAAATTTGAACTCAATATTGGTCGTCGAAGTGGCGGGATAATAATGGAAGAAAAAACACCCTTGGTCACATGAAGTTCTGTGTGCTTTCAGATGCTTGATTTCGGGACCTCAAAATCTAATTCTAATGTCTCGAAATCAAATTCGTTGAAAATGCCGGTGTCGCATGCAATTATGTCCTCTATGCAATAGTACCCGGAGGACATTATTGCATATGCAATAATGTTCGCCGGACGGTTTTGCATATGCAATCGTGTCCGCCCGGACGCTGCTGCATAATGCAATTGTGTCCGCCCGGACACATTTGCATATGCAGTTGTGTCCGCCCCCGTGCAAAACCGTCCTTGCAGTAAATTAAACGCCTTTGGTCGGATTCGCCATTTTTTGACATGGTAATGTTCGGCCGTTGGGTATTCGCTGCAATCATAAAATACGTGAATATTCATGCTGCATACACGTATGTTCAGTGCATGCACGCTCGATTACGCGTGCACATACATGAACAATCCATAGATATAGAATAGAATAACGTTACTATAATTCTATATCTATGGTACAGTCATGTACATGTCCACCAGACGGTTTTTGCATAGCCCCGGACACGATTGCATATGCAAAAGTGTCCGGAGCGGACAGTATTGCATGGCGGACACAATTGCATCTGACACCGGTACTTCTTTCTCGAAAACAACTGTTACTTCAGAGGGAGCCATTTCTCACAATGTTGAAACTATCAACAGCTCTTCATTGGTTGTTACCAAGTAAGTTTTTAGACTAACAATTATTTTGAGTAATTACCAATAGTGTCCAGGGGTGGGTTTCACAAAGAGTTAGGACTAGTCTTATCTTGAGTTAGGACGAGTTAGTAGTCCTAACTTAGGACTAGCTGTATGTTTTTGATATCTCTTAGGAACAGTCCTAAGTTAGGACTAGTCCTAACTCTTTGTGAAATCGACCCCAGTACCTTTAAAGCCAGCCCATGTGTAGATGGCGGTAACCATACCTAACTGCTAGAAGAGCAAATTGTAAAGGTGATCATCCAAATTTCTAAAGATTCCTTTTCTATTGTGTAGATAACGAGTTTTTCCGCAATGTTTTTTATAGAGCACTAAAAAAGCCACGTGAACATGGCCCTTTGTTGTGCCAGTGAGGAGTTTTGTGCATCGTTTTCAAGGCACTGCAATGAGAACAGCATGGCCATTTCTACAACTGGACTGCAGACGAGATGTTGTGGGATTCGGACGGCGGTTTTTTAATGAACTTTGCAATAAATTTGTTACAATTTTCAAAGCACTGAATGTGTGAACAAAGCATTTGGCCATTTTTAATAATGCGGCATGGAGGCACTTGGATGTGGACGTCGCTTGGTATGAATTTTGGAGGTAAATTTGTGAAAATTTTTGACAAGATTTTGTATTGTCAATTAAATCCGGTCACATGTGTAGAAATGTTCACCTCTTAAAAACAAACCGAGGGAAATTGTGCATTTCCAAACCAGTTTGGACCAGTTTGAACATGCACAATTTTCCTCGGAAGAGGTGAACATTTCTACACAATATGTGACTGGATTTAATTGACAAAACAAAATCTCCACGAAATTTGGCTGTTTCAATGTTGCACGAGGGAGGAATTATTAACACACTTAAAGGCAGGTTTGTGTTAACCCACGACCAGTATCCCCACTTGGTGTATCGCAACATGCATAAAATAATTCAAACCTGTGAAAATTTGGGTTCATTTGGTAAACGAAGTTGCAAGAAAATAATGAAAGAAAAAACACCCTTTCAGGGTGTGGTTTCAGATCATAGATGCCTGAGAAAAGCTTTATGAAAACTTTCTCAGGATAACTTTCCGTATGGCGCCACCACTTTTACACTTATTTTTACAAAAAGGGATATCTCATCGAGGTAAATTAGATACTATATTATTTCATATCGAATGAAAAAGTGGTGGCGCCATACGGAAACTTTTCCCGTTCGATTACTAAACTGACTTATATCCATTTTCTTAACAAAGTCTTCCAACAACTGTTTTACTATACAGGTTTCTGCAAGAATCAGCCAAGAATCAAGAGCCATTGGAGCAACTGCATTGAAGGCACTGCTTAGTGAGGTGAAGGCACTGCTGACTTTCAAACATTAAAAACTGTAACCAGAGTTAGCTGAATATATTTAAAAACTGTAACCAGAGTTAGCTGAATGTATTTAAAAACTGTAACCAGAGTTAGCTGAATGTCTATGGATTGTGTGGAAGCTGTGTGTGTGCTGTTTGTCTATGGATCTTGACGAAGAGTCGCCAAAGGATCAAGGTAGGGGCAAATTGCTTCATCCGACCTCCATCTTTTAAGGAAGCTAGTGCGAATTCACTTCCTTAATGAAACTTGGACTGCATTTCCTTACGAAATCTCTTGACCAGACCTCAGTAGATGGAACATTAAGTAAACCTTGCCATGTAGAACTAGAACAATAAGAAACCTTATCAGGTAGAATATACAGAAACATTATCAGATAGAACTTTAAAGAAACCCTACTAAATAGAATATTAAAGAAACCTCATCAAACAGAACATTGAAGAAACCTCAGAAACCTCATTAGAGAGCATTGAAGAAACCAATATCAGATAGAAAATTTAAAAAACCTCTTCAGATGGAACTTTGAGGAAACCTAGAATATTAAAGAAACATCATCAGATGGAGCATAAACCTCACCAGTAAAGAATTAAAGAAACCTCATCAGGTAGGATATTAAAGAAACTTCCTCAGATAGAACAATGAAGAAACCTTAATCAAATTAAAGAAATTAAAGAAACCTCATCAGGTAGAGTATTAAAGAAACCCCATCAGATTAATTCATTAGGGCATTATTTAGATGGCAGTTAAGTCCAAAAATGCGCACTGCGTTAAAGTTTGACCTATCAAGAAGAAAAACAAAAAATATAAGCATTTTCACACACAAAATAAAGGAGGTCGGATTTTGCAAGTTTGTCAAAGGAGACAAGACAGAGAAACAAGATAGAAGACTGCGAAAGGTAGCGAAGATCTAACCCGTTCTCTTGCAGAGTCCCACCCCTGTTGTAACGCCCCATGCCCACTACAAGATGTTCCAGAAACTTGTTGATGTTGTCCCAAACGAAAAGTTTTTAAGGTGAAGTCACATGGTCTCGGGGCTTTTTCTTGATTGGCATATTGGTCGAAGCCAATGATGCTTTTTAGTTAGAAGACTATCAATCTTTCTGGAACTTTCCATTGGTGCTGAAACTTAAAGTCGTCAGTTGTCATATTTAGTTATAATTGTCATGATTTCTTAATTAAAGCATAACGTTCAGTGTCATATAGGGCTAACACTACAATTTAATAGTCAATTACTTGATGTAATCCATATAACAGATAAACTTGATAGGGTTAATAAACTAAAATAATATGGTTTGATTATTATTTAGTCACAATTGACATGATATTATATTTCAAGCATAACTTTAAGTACCAAATACCACTAAACAACTGACAAGCTACTTGATGTAAAATCCATTTGAAAATATCAAATTGTAAAGTATGTTTTGACTAAAAACTTTTCCTGAATAATAAAACAAAATTACACAAATGGCATTTTTTACTGTGCCAATGGGCATTGTAATTAAAGGCTAGACCTCTTTTTTGTAAGGTTATTTCAAACAACTAACTTATTCCTGTCAAATCTGCATTCATTATTTTGATAATAAATGTTTGATATGGGAGTATTAAATACTTAATTTAGATATGCTAAATTAATATTTACATCTTCCTAACATCAGCATTGAGTCAATTTTGAATGCAGCTAACTGAGCATAAATGAAAGCAAGTCCTTTAAATTGCAAACAATTAGTATGGTATAATACAAAACAAAATCTAGCATTTTTAGCTGTAACTCTCGCTCTTTTGTAGGAAAAAAAATCAACACTACTCTTTGCTTTTCTGAAGGTAATCTGAGATGAGCTGCAATCAAAATTTCCCCGTCCGATCAACATTCCTTTGATAGTTAATGTTTTGATTTAGGAGTATTAAACACATAATTTAGACAATGCAGCTAAATTAGTATTTACACTCCTAAAATCAGCATTACACCAAAAGATGAATGTAGGTACGGTACAAACAAAAGCAAGCCCTCTAAACTATTTTAATTGCGAATTACTTTCCCAAAATAAGTCAATTTGTTCGCGCTGCGAAAGACAAAGAAAGACACAAGAAGAAGAGGACAAAGAAGAAGAGGACAAACAAGAAGAGAAAGACAGAGGGGGGAGCAAGTTGTCTTCATCTTGAGAAACCAGAGATGTCAGCCATGAGAAACAGTGATACTAGGTTTGTATTGGTGGTAAGATAGTCTAGGCCTAGAGTAATGATAGTCTTGGCCTAGGTAGACTAACCTTTCAGTCCTTCAAGGTTCTTGGCCCTGAGGTTGAAGGCAGAAGTTGAGCAGATAATGACGAGTCAGGTTAAGTATTTGGTAAGTGAAGGAAAACTAACAATCGTTCTTTTCCCAACAATTCTAACAATCGTTCTTTTCCCAGCAGCTCTAACAATCGTTTTTTTCCCCCAGCAATATTAACAATCGTTTTTTCCCCCAGCAATATTAACAATCGTTTTCCCCCCAGCAATATTAACAATCGTTTCCCCCCATCAATATTAACAATCGTTTTTTCCCCAGCAATATTAACAATCGTTTTTCCCCCAGCAACATTAACAATCGTTTTTTCCAGCATCTCTAACAATCGTTCTTTTCCCTGCATCTCTAACAATCGTTCTTTTTCCAGCATCTCTAACAATCGTTCTTTTCCCTGCATCTCTAACAATCGTTCTTTTCCCAGCATCTCTAACAATCGTTCTTTTCCCAGCATCTCTAACAATCGTTCTTTTCCCAGCATCTCTAACAATCGTTCTTTTCCCAGCATCTCTAACAATCGTTCTTTTCCCAGCATCTCTAACAATCGTTCTTTTCCCAGCATCTCTAACAATCGTTCTTTTCCCAGCATCTCTAACAATCGTTCTTTTCCCAGCATCTCTAACAATCGTTCTTTTTCCAGCATCTCTAACAATCGTTCTTTTCCCAGCATCTCTAACAATCGTTCTTTTCCCAGCAATATTAACAATCGTTTTTTCCCAGCAATATTAACAATCGTTCTTTTCCCAGCATCTCTAACAATCGTTCTTTTCCCAGCATCTCTAACAATCGTTCTTTTCCCAGCATCTCTAACAATCGTTCTTTTCCCAGCATCTCTAACAATCGTTTTTTCCCAGCATCTCTAACAATCGTTTTTTCCCAGCATCTCTAACAATCGTTCTTTTCCCAGCATCTCTAACAATCGTTCTGTTCCCAACAATTTTAACAATCGTTTTCCCCACAACATCTCTAACAATCGTTTGTTTCCCCAGCAATATTAACAATCGTTTGTTTCCCCAGCAATATTAACAATCGTTTTTTCCCAGCAATATTAACAATCGTTCTTTTCCCAGCATCTCTAACAATCGTTCTTTTCCCAGCATCTCTAACAATCGTTTTTTTCCCAGCATCTCTAACAATCGTTCTTTTCCCAGCATCTCTAACAATCTTTTTTTCCCAGCATCTCTAACAATCGTTTTTTCCCAGCATCTCTAACAATCGTTCTTTTCCCAGCATCTCTAACAATCGTTCTTTTCCCAGCATCTCTAACAATCGTTCTTTTCCCAGCATCTCTAACAATCGTTCTTTTCCCAGCATCTCTTACAATCGTTCTTTTCCCAGCATCTCTAACAATCGTTCTTTTCCCAGCATCTCTAACAATCGTTCTTTTCCCATCATCTCTTACAATCATTCTTTCCCCAGCAATATTAACAACCGTTTTTTTCCCAGCAATATTAACAATCGTTTTTCCCCAGCAATATTAACAATCGTTTTTCCCCAGCAATATTAACAATCGTTTTTTTCCCAGCAATATTAACAATCGTTTGTTTCCCCAGCAATATTAACAAACGTTTTTTTCCTCCAGCAATATTAACAATCGTTTTTCCCCAGCAATATTAACAATCGTTTTTTTCCCAGCAATATTAACAATCGTTTGTTTCCCCAGCAATATTAACAATCGTTTTTTTCCCAGCAATATTAACAATCGTTTTTGTCCCAGCAATATTAACAATAGTTTTTTTCCCAGCAATATTAACAATAGTTTTTCCCCCAGCAGCTCTAACAATCGTTTTTATTCGCAACAGCCCCTATCAACACTATCCCCACATTAACTTTTTACCTGTTTTTGTTTTCCACAGTCTGTTCTACAGTATATGCTAACGATGGTACACTGGAACTCTGGTTTGCTAGGTGACAGGTAAAGGTTGTCAAGGTAATCTCATAATACATCCCAGTTTGACTTGATGTAATCACAAATAATAACCTTTGTTTAGAACTTTTCTTCCAAGTATGCAGATTGTGTTCCCTCTGAAGATGATGAGCTAGTTTGTGAACTGACAACTTCTTCAAGCAGGACTAAGTTGGAGGAAACACTCTCCATTTCATGTCCCTGTCGAGTGAGCAGATGTCAGTGAGTTCAACAAGTGTTCAACAAAGTTCCAGTACCGGGTAAAAGTATTTGGTATCTCCCACAAGAGTGCGCTTTGACGGTCGTAACCAAACCTGTTTCGGTCAATGGCAAGTGATTTACCAATCACAAACTCAACCGAAACGGTTATTGGTTACGACCGCCAAAACGCACAAGAACAATGTTTTGTCTTCCACATCAGTGTACAACCTGTTCTTTCCATGTGTACAATTTTTGACCGGCATTCTGCCCATTTCGGCTTTATAGCATAAAAATGTTAAGCACTATTTTCTGAACCTGATGTGACCCCAGTAATAAAACAAAATTAGTATAAAAATGGCTCTTATATAATGGTGCAGTTCCAGAAAAGATCACTATTCTTCACAAATCAATCTAAAGATAGTAATGGGTACTTGTTTCATTCCTTGGACTATATTCAGCTCCTTGGAGAGTAAACAGCCTTTTGTTGTATGTAACACACCAAGCTAAATCAATCACAAGAACCATCTCTGCTCTTAATGGCACACATTTACTTTGACGAGAAGCAAGTACACACAAGGTCTTGCTTATGGACCCAAGTGTATGACAATGATTCGAACCCAACCCATGATGACCACGACGTGAGTCGTGCACTAAAACGCTCGGCTATTACAAACCAACTGCTCACTTTTCTAAATATGTTTCCTTTCTTTTCAGTAGGTTGTGTTTCTTCTGAAGTTGATGAACAAGTCTTTGCACTGAAGTCTTCCTCCGAGATAATCTACCTTCAGCAGAGAATGAGACCATACACAACAGTAACTCAAGGTACGAATATCAAGAATATACTTACTCAATGGAACAATATGGCTCAATGTTATCATTTTGGAGGATAGTGGAACAAACTATGGAGACCTCTGACAGTTATTATACTTGCAAAGACAAAATAAAAAAGCATCAACACGTTTGTGCAATAGCATTTGAACCACTCAAACTAATTTGACATAGAATTTGTTTGAGAGATTCAAAAACTATAACATAAATGTGTCGGTGGTTTTGTTTGTCTTTGCAAGTACAACAATTTATCAGAATTGTTCAGAGTTTGTTCCACGATCCTCCAAGATGGAGTAATTGTTCATTGAGTAAGTACTAGATTCTTGATTTTTCATTTGTGATTCATCAACTGCGAGCACATGCCTTTTGCCCAATCCCCTTTAGTTACACCACTGGTGATGAACTGAGTGAAGCTATAAGACAATAGGTTTCTCACTCGTAATATAGACCATTGTCAGATTCCCTGTATACACAACAACGCATAGTGCTATCTCTCAATTTATGAAAAGGGACCAGACTATTTCCCGATCCAGCTTCAGCTTTGTTACAGTGGTTTGAATGAAAGAAAGATATAGCTGCACCATTATAAAAGTCTGTTCAGACTATAACCTTTGAATTACAGATACTTGTTTGACATGTTTGTATACGTTTGGTAATGACTCTGAAATTTGATGGCAATAAAAACTTACTTGGTAAGAAATACAGCTGCTTTGGATAGCATAATGCTGCATTTCATGAAACTTTTACTTCGAAGTACTGCGGTTGTGGAAAATGCGGTTGTGGAAAAGTTGAATCTCAATTAAATTTGAGAAGCGTAACTGGCAGTAACGCTTCTCAGATTTGGAATTACAACTGCATATTAGTTTTTGGACACAACCGCTCCATATTTTCGGCAATATTTCAAAAACGCTACTATCTTTTGAAATGAAAAATTCAAAGCTTTTTGGTATATATTTACAAATATAGGATTGAAAGAAATAGTGGATTCCAACTACCAAACGTAGACAATCCCTTCACGAAATTTTTAGGATAACATTATGTTTGTGTTTTCCTTTGCAGTTTGACACGCTCTGATTGTGAAGCTACCAACGAATGGAGGAAGGAACTGCTCGGCTTGTATACCTGTTTTTGGACTCAAGGAAACCACCCGATGACGAAGGACTTGCTCAAGTTTAGTTAAGATTCACAACTACATGGGACTTTCTCAAGTTTATTATTTATTATTTATTCTAGCGAAATGGCTCTCTCGCAACTATCTCGCGAGACTGCTGTTCTGATCGAGACTATTGCTCTCACGTTACGGTCTTGTTTACATGAGAGCAGTTGTCATGAGATCAGAAGTCTCGCGCAGAGCAGCAGTATCGCGAGAGTTACGAGAGAGCTGTTTCGCTATCATCGCGACAGACATTTTAACGACTTGTCCACAAGTCTTCTCGATGAGCAGATCATTCTAGTTTGGGATTTCTATGATTCGGAGTAGTTGTAAATTATTACTTTACTTAAATCTAAGCTTCTTAGGTAGCTTAGTTTGTAGACCACCGGCTTGTTAATCCAATCCGTATAGGTCGGTGGTTCAAATCTAGTAAAAAATGTTCAGCCATAAATCATAGAACAAATCATAGAACAAATTACCAAGCCAATGACAGTTTCCCTTGTGTTTTTTTTTATATAGTCCAAGCTCCAGACCCCCAATATGAGAACACCCTACACTATTTGCTCCTCTCAATATTTTTATATGAAAATGTGCGGTAGGACATGCTGATCATAAATCAGGGTGGTGTATACAATTTTGACCCGGCGAAAGTACATTTTTTGGTCAAAAAACAAAATGGCCGCCGTTTTCCCCCCTGAAACCATATAAAACAACTCCCATTGACATATACCACCCTGAATCATGACCAGCATGTCCTACTACACATTTTTATATAAAAATATTGAGGGGAGCAAATAGTGTAAGGTACTACACTATTTGGCACTGTGGAGCTTAGACTAATATCTTAATACAAATTTTGATGAATGAAAGCACTAGCCACAGTAACATCAGCATAATCTTAACCCACATTTTAACCCCTTATCCCTAACCCTTACTACAACAACTAACACATTTACCCACATAACCTTAGCACATCCCACAGTGCACATCCAATTAATTTCCGTTTGTTTATTATATAAAACAGGCATTTTGTCAATCTAGCATTCAAAATAAGTTTTGTATTACAAACAAAATGTTGTTATGTATTGCCCCTTACTTGGCTGATATCTTAGTTCAAATGCGCACGTTGTCCTGTGAAATATGTATACATGTAGTTTATGTTTTGAACAAGTTGTATGAATAATTTATACAAGGTATACATTTTAATGAATGGCAATAAAAACTAATTGATAAGAACCCACATCAGCGTTTGGTTGTACAATGCTTTTTGAGGAACATTTCATTTCGAAATAATGTGGTTATGTTAAAAGATGGTTTGCCCCAAAATTTGAAGATGAGAACCGTTACCGCGTAACGTGTCTCCTGTGTTGGGAGTATTCTTCGTGTGTGAACATTATTCTCGGATTTTCAGCAATATCTCAAAAACACAACCACCCTTTCAAATGAAATTTTAGTGTTTGCTCTGAAATGTGCACACGACTAGCCTTGTGTCCTTTTTTGCCTGAAATTGTGCACAAGACTTGTGTTAATTATCGCATTTTGCCTGAAACTGTGCACTTTTCAATTTTCGCTCTGAAATGTGCACAAGACAATAGCCTTGTGTATTTATCGAATTTTGCCTGAATTTGTGCACTTTTCAATTTTTGCTCTAAAATGTTCACAAGACTTATAGCCTTGTGTACTTTTCGCGTGAAATTGTGCACTTTTCAATTTTTGCTCTAAAATGTGCGCAAGACTATAGCCTTGTGTATTAATCGAATGTTGCCTGAAATTGTGCACTTTTTAATTTTTGCTCTTAAATGTTCACAAGACTATATATAGCCTTGTGTATACCTTTTCCCTGAAATTGGGGACAAGACTAGAGCCTTTTGTACTTATCGAATTTTGCCTGAAATTGTGCACTTTTCAATTTTTGCTCTAAAATGTTTACATTGTGTACTTTTTGCCTGAATTTGGGCAAAAGACTATAGCCTTATGGTCTTATCGAATTTTGCCTGAATTTGTGCACTTTTCAATTTTTGCTCTAAAATGTGCACAAGCCTTGTGTACTCATCGAATTCTGCCTGAATTTGTGCACTTTTCAATTTTCGCTCTAAAATGTGCACAAGACTATAGCCTTGTGTACTTTTTGCCTGAAATTGTGCACAAGACTATAGCCTTATGGTCTTATCGAATTTTGCCTGAATTTGTGCACTTTTCATTTTTTGCTCTAAAACGTTCACAAGACTATAGCCTTGTGTATTTTTCGCCAGAAATTGTGCACTTTTCAATTTTCGCTATAAAATGTGCGCTAGACTATAGCCTTGTGTATTTATCGAATTTTGCCTAAATTTGTGCACTTTTCAATTTTTGCTTTAAAATGTGCACAAGACTATAGCCTTGTGTACTTTTCGCATGAAATTGTGCACTTTTCAATTTTTGCTCTAAAATGTGCACAAAACTATTAAAGCCTTGTGTACTTATCGAATTTTGCCTGAATTTGTGCATTTTTCAATTTTTGCTCTAAAATGTGCACAAAACTATAGCCTTGTGTCTTTATCGATTTTTGCCTGAAATTGTGCACTTTCAATTTTGGCTCTTAAATGTTCACAAGACTATTACATAGCCTTGTGTATACCTTTTCCCTGAAATTTAGGACAAGACTATAGCCTTGTGTACTTATCGAATTTTGCCTGAATTTGTGCACTTTTCAATTTTTGCTCTAAAATGGTCACAAGACTATAGCCTTGTGTACCTTTTGCCTGAAATTGTGGACAAGACTATAGCCTTGTGTACTTATCGAATGTTGCCTGAATTTGTGCATTTTTCAATTTTTGCCCTAAAATGTGCGCAAGACTATAGCCTTGTGTATTTATCGATTTTTGCCTGAAATTGTGCACTTTTCAATTTTCGCTCTAAAATGTGCACAAGACTATAGCCTTGTGTATTTATCGAATTTTGACTGAATTTGTGCACTTTTAAATTTTTGCTCTAAAATGTGCACAAGACTATAGCCTTTTCAAATTTTGCCTGAATTTATGCACTCTTCAATTTTTGTTCTAAACTGTTTACAAGACTATAGCCTTGTGTATTTATCCGATGTTGCCTGAAATTGTGCACTTTTAAATTTTCGCTCTTAAATGGTCGCAAGACTATAGCCTTGTGTATTTATCGATTTTTGCCTGAAATTGTGCACTCTTCAATTTTTGTTCTAAACTGTTTACAAGACTATAGCCTTGTGTACTTATCGAATTTTGCCTGAATTTGTGCACTTTTCAATTTTTGCTCTAAAATGTGCACAAGACTATAGCCTTGTGTATTTATCGAATTCTGCCTGAATTTGTGCACTTTTCAATTTTTGCTCTAAAATGGTCACAAGACTATAGCCTTGTGTACCTTTTGCCTGAAATTGTGCACTTCTAAATTTTTGCTCTAAAATGTGCACAAGACTCTAGCCTTTTCAAATTTTGCCTGAATTTGTGCACTTTTCAATTATTGCTCTAAAATGTTCACAAGACTATAGCCCTGTGTACTTATCGAATGTTGCCTGAATTTGTGCATTTTGCAATTTTTGCCCTAAAATGTGCGCAAGACTATAGCCTTGTGTATTTATCGATTTTTGCCTGAAATTGTGCACTTTCAATTTTTGCTCTTAAATGTTCACAAGACTATAGCCTTGTGTACCTTTTGCCTGAAATTGTGCACAAGACTATAGCCTTGTGTACTTATCGAATTTTGCCTGAATTTGTGCACTTTTCAATTATTGCTCTAAAATGTTCACAAGACTATAGCCTTGTGTACTTTTCGCCTGAAATTATGCACTTTTCAATTTTCGCTCTAAAATCTGCACAAGACTATAGCCTTGTGTACTTTTTGCCTGAAGTTGTGCACAATACTATAGCCTTGTGTATTTATCGAATTTTGACTGAATTTGTGCACTTTTCAATTTTTGCTCTGAAATGTGCACGTGTATTTGTCGAATTTTGACTGAATTTGTGCACTTTTCAATTTTTGCTCTAAAATGTGCACAAGACTATAGCCTTGTGTATTTATCGAATTTTGACTGAATTTGTGCACTTTTCAATTTTTGCTCTAAAATGTGCACAAGACTGTAGCCTTGTGTACTTTTTGCCTGAAATTGTGCACAATACTATAGCCTTGTGTATTTATCGAATTTTGCCTGAATTTGTGCACTTTTCAATTTTTGCTCTAAAATGTGCACAAGACTATAGCCTTGTGTACCTTTTGCCTGAAATTGGGGACAAGACTAACGCCTTGTGTACTTATCGAATTTTGCCTGAATTTGTGCACTTTTCAATTTTTGTTCTAAACTGTTTACAAGACTATAGCCTTGTGTACTTATCGAATTTTGCCTGAATTTGTGCACTTTTCAATTTTTGCTCTAAAATGTGCACAAGACTATAGCCTTGTGTACCTTTTGCCTGAAATTGGGGACAAGACTATAGCCTTGTGTACTTATCGAATTTTGCCTGAAATTGTGCACTTTTCAATTTTTGCTCTAGTCTTGTGAACATTTTAGAGCGAAAATTGAAAAGTGCACAATTTCAGGCGAAAAGTACAGACTATAGCCTTGTGTACCTTTTGCCTGAAATTGTGCACTTTTCAATTTTTGCTCTTAAATGTTCACAAGACTATAGCCTTGTGTACCTTTTGCCTGAAATTGTGCACAAGACTATAGCCTTGTGTACTTATCGAATTTTGCCTGAATTTGTGCACTTTTCAATTATTGCTCTAAAATGTTCACAAGACTATAGCCTTGTGTACTTTTCGCCTGAAATTGTGCACTTTTCAATTTTCGCTCTAAAATCTGCACAAGACTATAGCCTTGTGTACTTTTTGCCTGAAGTTGTGCACAATACTATAGCCTTGTGTATTTATCGAATTTTGACTGAATTTGTGCACTTTTAAATTTTTGCTCTAAAATGTGCACAAGACTATAGCCTTGTGTATTTATCGAATTTTGACTGAATTTGTGCACTTTTCAATTTTTGCTCTAAAATGTGCACAAGACTATAGCCTTGTGTATTTATCGAATTTTGCCTGAAATTATGCACTTTTCAATTTTTGCTCTAAAATGTGCACAAGACTATATAGCCTTGTGTATTTATCGAATTTTGCCTGAATTTGTGCACTTTTCATTTTTCGCTCTAAAATGTTCACAAGACTAAAGCCTTGTGTATTTATCAAATTTTGCCTGAAATTGTGCACTTTTCAATTTTTGCTCTAAAATGTGCACAAGACTATATAGCCTTGTGTATTTATCGAATTTTGCCTGAATTTGTGCACTTTTCATTTTTTGCTCTAAAATGTGCACAAGACTATAGCCTTGTGTATTTATCGAATTTTGTCTGAATTTGTGCACTTTTCAATTTTTGCTCTAAAATGTTCACAAGACTATAGCCATGTGTAATTTTTGGTGAAATTGTGCACCAGAAGCTAGTCTTTTGTAATTCTCGAAAAGAAATGTCCAGGCAGGAAGAATTAGGCCTATCCGTATTTGGAGTACATAATCTGGGAAAGGTTTCGACAGTAACGCTTCTCAGACTCAAATTCTGTCAAGGGGGAACTAGTTGTAGAGATGCAAAGGGTTAAACAGACCATAAAGGGTTATTTTGGAACTAAAGCTTTGAACCATTTGATTGTTTTATTCTTATGGACCTTTATCATGCTGTATCCTTCTTGGTCATGTTCCTTTTATCGGATAACAATAATGAATACCAATAATCATTTTGCAAAGAGGAACCAGACTATTTTGTTCTTCGAGCCTCGGTTTGATTACATTGATATCGATGGGAACAATTCAAGATGGCTGCACCATGATAAAGGTATATTTAAATGTAACTACCTACAATAAAACTAAGATATGAACATTTCATTTCAAAGTGTGGTTGTGTTTTTGAGATATCGCAGACAATCCGGAGAGAATTACGTTCACACAGGAAGAATACTCGCAATTAAGAAAACAAAACATAAGAAGCGTTACGCGGTAACGGTTCTCAGATTCAAATTTCAGGGCAAAAATCTTTTAACATAACCACATTACTTCGAAGTGAAATGTTTCTCAAAAAGTGTTGTACAACAAAACGCTGATAAAGGGTACTAACCAATGAATTTTTATTGCCATTCGTTTTAAGAGTGATTACCAAACGTATATATCGACTTTAAATAATTATACATAACACTTTTTCAAAACAGTTATATACTTATTTCAAAGGGCAACGCGCGCATTTTGAACTAAGATATCAGCCATGGGGCAATTAATCAACACATTATTGTGTGTAATACAAAACATGTTTAAACGCTAGATAGACAAAATGCCCGTTTTCTAAACAAAAACTGACATTAATTTTGTGGGCGGTGTGTGGGGTGTGCTAAGGTTTGGTGAGTGAAGATGTTATTTAAGTTGATAAAAACAGGATTGACAACCAAATTTCCATTTGTTGCATGTTGCTTGTTACTGGTATCCAGCAGTTAGTTGAAAATCGCGTAGAAATTTGGTTGGTTATCCTGTGTTTATCAAGGAAGAAATTTCATGCTAAGCAAATATTTGTGCTAAGCAACTCTATGAAATTGAGCCCGGGTTTGATGGGTACTTTAGGTAATTACTAAATGTTGTTATAACAAAAGTTAACAAAAGGGTTAGGTTTAAAGGCACTGGACAATTGGTAATTACTCAAAATAATTGTGAGAATACTTGGTAACGAGCATGCAACGGAGGACTTAAACATTGTGAGTAACGGCTCCCTCTGAAGTAACGTAGTTTTTGAGCATATTAAAAGACCTCAGGCCTGAAGTCTTAATATTTTGTTATGCATCTTAAAGCACACAAGTTGTGCAACAAGGATTATTTCATTATTGGCTTGCAACTTTGATGACCAATTAAGTCAAAATTTCCACAGATTTTAATAAAGCATACGTTGGGAAAAACAAGTCAGAATATTGATCGTTGACAACTACCAAATGTGTCCAGTGTCTTTAAAGACTATTGAATTAACATAAAACTAGACGATCCCCTTCTGTAGTAGACTTTTTGTAGTGTACAAGTCCCTCGTTGTTGAGTACATGACTAAGTTGAGCAAGTCCTTCGTCAACGGGTGGTTGCCGAGTGTCTCCAGTACAAAACAGGTCAGCCCATCAAATCCTTCTTCTCATCAGTGTTAGCCTCAACATCAAAGAGACTGCAGGAGAAAGGAAAAAAAACGTTATCACTAAAAGTGTGAACCGACTATTTGTAGATATATAACAACAACAAAAACCTGAAAATTTTATTTCAAGTAGCGTTTTCAGATATTGCCGAAAATCTGGAGCGGTTATGTCCACGCAGGAAAACTAATATGCAATTGTGATACACAAACCGAAAAACGTTTCTGTTGGGATGCTTCTTAGATTCAATTTGTGCAATACTGCAGTATTTCAAAGTGAAAAGTTTATCAAAATTCAGTTTACTATATCCAAAAGCTGCTGTGTTTCTTCCCAAGTAAGTTTGTTTAATAACCAAATGTATATATCCCATAAAGTTACAAGGAATAGTCTGAGTAAACTGTCATCGTGGTGCAGGAATTTTTCTTCCATTAACCATTGTAACCAAACTGAAGCTGGAAGGGGAAATAGTCCAATCCCTTTTTTGATAAATTGAGAATTAACACTATGTGTCGTTGTGAATACAGGGAATCTGACAATCTTAACTCCAATCAGCTCATCACAGCTCTTCACTATAAAGGGGCATTTTGGGCACAGGGGCACGTGCTTGCAATTGATGCATCACAATGAAAAATCAAGAACCTGTACTCAATTAACAGTTTTAGCCATCATTTGGAGGATCGTGGAATAAACTCTAATAATTCAAAGACAAAATAAAAAAGCAATGTAATAGCTTTTGAATCTCTTAAACTAATTTCTAAATCCAATTAGTTCGAGCGACTCCAAAGCTACTACATAAGTGTCGATGCTTGTTCATTTTGGATTTGCAAAATAACAAATATCAGAGTTTGTTCCACGATAAGATCCTCTAAATGGTAGATAAATTGTTCTTTGAGTAGGTAGATTATTAATACGCATAACTTACATATCTAGATACAAGTATGGTCTCATTCTTTGCTGGTAGATCATCTCGGATGGAGACTTCAGTCAAGACTTTTTCATCAACTCAGAAGAAACACAATCTAGAAGACAAAAAAGTATCCACAGAAAGGTTAGCAGTTAATGTGATGGTCGAGCGTTTTAGTGCATGACTCGAGTCATGGGTGATAAATTAATGAGACTGGTTGGATTCGAATCCCAGGCATGATCAGGAGTAAATGTGTGCCAGGGCAGAGATGGTTCGTGTGATTGGTTTAGCTTGGTGTGCTACATACAGCTTAGTAAGGTTGAAAAAGTACCCAGTAGTATATTTAGATCGCTTTGTGAAGAATAGTTATCTTTTCTGGAACTGCACCATTATAACTATAGATCTAATATAATAGCCATTTTTATACTAATGTACTTGGGATCAAATCAGGGTCAGAAAATGGTGAAGAAAATAATGCTTAACAATTTTATGCTTAGCATAAATAGGCAGAAGACTGATCAAAATATGTACACATGGAGTGGTCGTTTGGCTTGTAACATTATTCTGGTAAGCACAATTTTGTTGTGCTTAGCTACTTTTTTGTGCTTAAGCAGCTGTATGAAATCGGGCCCGGATCAATCTGAAACTAGCCTTGTCACATTGATGAACTTTTTTTTACCAAACTATCATCAGTACCCCAGGGCTGCGACAAATACATCTGCTTTAGACAGAACAGGGACACAGAAGAAAACAAATTACAGGGGTACATTTTAGCGGTCGTAATCAATAACTGTTTCGGTTGAGTTTGTGAGTAGTAGATCACCGACCATTGACCGAAACATTTATTGGTTCTCTTGTGGGAGATACCAAATACCTTTACCCAAAACTGGAACTTTGACTGAACTTTGTCTGCAAACACTTGAACTCACTGACATCTGCTCACTCGCCAGGGACATCCAACTTAGTTCTGCTTGAAGAAGTTGTCAGTTCACATTAAGTAGCTCATCATCTTCAGAGGGAACACAATCTGCATACTTGGAAGAAAAGTTCTAAACAAAGGTTATTATTTGTGATTACATCAAGTCAAACTGGGATGTATTATGAGACTACCTTAACACCCTATACCTGTCACCTAGCCCCCAGAGTTCCAGTGTACCATCGTTAGCATCTACTGTAGAACAGACTGTGGAAAACAAAAACAGGTAAAAAGTTAATGTGGGGATAGTGTTGATAGGGCTGCTGGGAAAAAACGATTGTTAGAGCTGTTGGGGAAAAAAACGGTTGTTAATATTGTTGGGGAAAGAAAACGATTGTTAATATCGCTGGGGAAAAAACGATTGTTAATATTGCTGGGGGGAAAAACGATTGTTAATATTGCTGGGGGGAAAAACGATTGTTAATAATGCTGGGGGGAAAACGATTGTTAATATTGCTGGGGGAAAAATGATTGTTTATATTGCTGGGAAAAAAAGATTGTTTATATTGCTGGGAAAAAAAGATTAATATTGCTGGGGGAAAAACGATTGTTAATATTGCCGGGGGAAAAACGATTGTTAATATTGCTGGGGAAAAAACGATTGTTAACATTGCTGGGGAAAAAACGATTGTTAACATTGCAGGGGAAAAAACGATTGTTAATATTGCTGGGGAAAAACGGTTGTTAATATTGCTGGGGAAAAAACGATTGTTAATATTGCTGGGGAAAAACGATTGTTAATATTGCTGGGGGAAAAACGATTGTTAATATTGCTGGGGGAAAAACGATTTTTAATATTGTTGGGGGAAAAAAACGATTGTTAGAGAAGCTGGGGAAAAAACGATTGTTAATATCGCTGGGGGAAAAACGATTGTTAGAGATGCTGGGGAAAGAAACGATTATTAATCTACCTAGGCCAAGACTATCATTACTCTAGGCCAAGACTATCATTACTCTAGGCCTAGACTATCTTACCACTCATACAAACCTAGTATCACTGTTTCTCATGGCTGACCTCTCTGGTTTTTCAAGATGAAGACAACTTGCTCTCCCCCCCCCCTCTGTCTTTCTCTTTTTCTTTGTCCTCTTCTTCTTGTGTCTTTCTTTGTCTTTCGCAGCGCGAACAATTTGACTTATTTTGGGAAAGTAATTCGCAATTAAAACAGTTTAGAGGGCTTGCTTTTGTTTGTACCGTACCTACATTCATCTTTGGTGTAATGCTGATTTTAGGAGTGTAAATACTAATTTAGCTGCATTGTCTAAATTATGTATTTAATACTCCTAAATCAAAACATTATCTATCAAAGGAATGTTGATCGGACGGGGAAATTTTGATTGCAGCTTATCTCAGATTACTTCCAGAAAAGCAAAGAGTAGTGTGTTGATTTTTTTCCTACAAAAGAGCGAGAGTTACAGCTAAAAATGCTAGATTTTGTTTTGTATTATACCATACTAATTGTTTGCAATTTAAAGGACTTGCTTTCATTTATGCTCAGTTAAAAAATCAGCTGCATTCAAAATTGATTCAATGCTGATGTTAGGAAGATGTAAATATTAATTTAGCATATCTAAATTAAGTATTTAATACTCCCATATCAAACATTTTATTATCAAAGTAATGAATGCAGATTTGACAGGAATAAGTTAGTTGTTTGAGATAACCCTAAAAAAAAAAGAGTCTAGCCTTGAATTACAATGCCCATTGGCACAGTAAAAAGGCCATAATTTTTTTATGGTGTAATGTTGTTTTATTTTTCAGGGAAAGTGTATTAAATCAAAACATACTTTATGGTTTGCTTATTTACAATTTAATATTTTCAAATGGATTTTACATCAAGTAGCAATTGACAATTGTGACAATTGTGACTGAATAATAATCAACCATATTATTTTATATTAGTTTATTAACCCTATCAAGTTTATTTCTTATATGGATTACATCAAGTACGTGACTATTAAATTGTAGTGGTTAGCCCTATTTGATACTGAACGTTATGCGTTAATTAAGAAATCATGACAATTATAACTAAATATGACAACTGACGACTTGAAGTTTCAGCACCAACGGAAAGTTCCAGAAAGATTTATAGTCTTCTAACTAAAAAGCATCATTGGCTTCGACCAATATGCAAATCAAGAAAAAGCCCCGAGACCATGTGACTTCACCTTAAAAACTTTTCGTTTGGGACAACATCAACAAGTTTCTGGAACATCTTGTAGTGGGCATGGGAGTTACAACAGGGGTGGGACTCTGCAAGAGAACGGGTTAGATCTTCGCTACCTTTCGCAGTCTTCACTCTTGTTTCTCTGTCTTGTCTCCTTTGACAAACTTGCAAAATCCGACCTCCTTTATTTTTTGTGTGAAAATGCTTATTTTTTTGTTTTTCTTCTTGATTGGTCAAACTTTAACGCAGTGCGCATTTTTGGACTTAACTGCCATCTAAATAATGCCCTAATGAATTAATCTGATGGGGTTTCTTTAATATTCTACCTGATGAGGTTTCTTTAATTTCTTTAATTTGATAAAGGTTTCTTCATTGCTCTATCTGGGGAAGTTTCTTTAATATTCTACCTGATGAGGTTTCTTTAATTCTTTACTGGTGAGGTTTATGCTCCATCTGATGATGTTTCTTTAACATTCTAGGTTTCCTCAAAGTTCCATCTGAAGAGGTTTTTTAAATTTTCTATCTGGTATTGGTTTCTTCAATGCTCTCTAATGAGGTTTCTGAGGTTTCTTCAATGTTCTATTAATTGATGAGGTTTTTTTATATTCTATTTAGTGAGGTTTCTTTAAAGTTCTATCTGATAAGGTTTCTGTATCTTCTACCTGATGAGGTTTCTTATTGTTCTAGTTCTACATGACGAGGTTTATTTAATGTTCCATCTGATGAGGTCTGGTCAAGAGATTTCGTAAGGAAATGCAGTCAAAGTTTCATTAAGGAAGTGAATTCGCACTAGCTTCCTTAAAAGATGGAGGTCGGATAAAGCAATTTGCCCCTACCTTGATCCTTTGGCGACTCTTCGTCAAGATCCATAGACAAACAGCACACACACAGCTTCCACACAATCCATAGACATTCAGCTAACTCTGGTTACAGTTTTTAAATACATTCAGCTAACTCTGGTTACAGTTCTTAATGTTTTTATAGTTTTTAATGTTTGTAGTCGGCCGTGAGTTCGCCTCACTAAGCAGTGCCTTCAATGGCTCTTGATTCTTGGCAGATTCTTGCAGAAACCTGTATAGTAAAATAATTGTTGGAAGAAAATGGTAAAACCTGTTAAGTATCATACTAACTTTATCCACACGTAATTTATTAATTTTGGGGATAACTTTCCGTATGGCGCCACCACCTTTTCACTCATTTTTACAAAAAGGGATACCTCATTGAGGTAAATTAAATACTATATTATTTCATATCGAATGAAAAAGTGGTGGCGCCATACGGAAATGTTTCCAAATAATCTATTCGTGCATTTCAAAATTGGCCCAACATGTTTGCATTTAGACAAGTCAATAATCATTGAAGTCAAAATATTCTCTACCTTCTCCTGCCCGAGTGCATAAATAGTGACAAATTTACCTGCAGAGTTCATACCAAGCGACGTCCAGTCCCAAGCCTCCAGTATATGCACGGATCAATTATTTAAAATGCCATGCTTTATTCACACATTCAGTGCTTTAAAAAAAGTGACAAATTTATTGCAAAGTTCATTAAAAAAAAAACGCCGTCCGAATCCCACAACCTCCAGTCTGCAGTCCAGTTGTAGAAATGGCCATGCTGTGCTCATTGCAGTGCTTTGAAACGATGCAGAAAACTCCTCACTGACACAACAAAGGGCCATGTTCACTTGGCTTTTTTAGTGCTCTATAAAAAACATAGCAGAAAAACTCGTTATCTACACAATAGAAAAGGAATCTTTAGAAATTTGGATGATCACCTTCACAATTTGCTCCTCCAGCAGTTACGTATGGTTACCACTGTCTACACAATAAGGGGCTTAAATGTTTTACTATCCAATTTGTATGTGAAGCATTCCTGCACGAAAACAGTTACGTAATCATTATTACCATGGCTTTCTGTCTGCCGAGAACTAGGTCAACGAGGCCTTTTTCTATAGCAGCTCTTTTTCCCCAACTTTATCCGCTCAGAAAAGTCCCGGGTCAGAATAAATCTAAACACTAGGCCCCGGGGTCTGGCCAATTCCTGTGAATATCTGTCAATATTGCTCAAAAACGGGTCAAACTAACGCAGAATTAGACTTAAACTACAATTTTTAACGCAGTTTTTCCGGGCAGCCAATTATTTAAAGTGTATCATGTAACTCATGCCTGACATGTAACGTATATGCTTCCCCACCCTACAATTAGCCTGTTTTAAGAGGAATATAAAATCATATCTTCAGATCAGACTGGGTGTTTCACATCTTTTGTTTTTTTTCTCATTAAACCCCTTTAAACTACATTATAGGTAGAGTTCAAACGCAAAAAAAAGTAATAAAAAACCGACAAGGGGTAGGGCTTAGCCCTAAGTCCAGCGTTTTTATCAAATGTTTGTGAAATATTAATATTATTGTTTAGGTCAAATATTGAACCAATCACAAGCGGTAAGCCTTAGCCCAGTGTTTTTATCAAATTTAGGTGAATTGTTAAAAACCACAAGGGGCAAATCAGAGTTTCTAATAATTTGGGTCAAATAGATACAACATGACAAGTTCTGTTTTGTATCAAATTTGGGTCAGAAATTGGGGTAAGTGCAGCGTCTTCATCAAATTAAGATAAAATGTTTAAGTTTCCCGATTATGAAGCTTAAACTTTAGGAAATATTGATATTGACTGCAAAACACTGCAGCTCGGCTGGTCACTTGTCCTCCAGGAGAACCCATATCACTCTGGTTTTGAATACTCTTCACTGGCTCCATGTTCAATATCGCATGCAATACAAATTACTTCTGCTTGTTTTTCATTCTTTACATGGTTCTGCTCCTCAGTAGTATAATTGTCAATTAATTACCCAGTACAATCCTTCCAGATGTCTTAGATCATCCACTTCTTCGTTACTGATTGTTCCCCAAACCCACAACAATTGGGGTGACAGGGCGTTTTCTCATGCTGGTCCTTTACTTTGGAATAATCTGCCTCTTAATATCCGTAACATGTTTTATATTCATAAGTTCAAAGAGGCCCTCGAAACCCACTTTTTCACAGCTGCTTTACATTAATTTTGTGGTTTCTTCCTTGCGCCATGAGCATCACGTGTGGTGGATACCGGCGCATTATAAGTGTTCTTATTATTTATTATTATTATTATATTATTGTAGAAAAATACAACTTGGAGAAAAAAATCCTTCATAAAACTCGTTTTTAGTCCATTTCTGTGTAAGTTCACTTTATTCTTTTTTCTGCCAAAGTTCACAATTAATTTTATACGAACAATGAAAACCCCTGCTTAATAGTAACTTGATTATGCATAAACTAAACCCATCGTTACTGCCGTCCAAATTCATAGAGCTGCTTAGGCAGAAAATATTGCTTAGCTATAGTCTGCTATTAAGCAGAAATGACCAGGATACGAGTCACAAACTGTACAAGTAACATCATGGTAGTTTGGTTGGGAACCATATTCTGGTTTTGTCGTGGTGATTGCTTAAAGTAGCTCTATGGGCCCTTTTCGAAACGATGGCTTCGGCTTTGGATTCGGCTCAGGCTAGCTTGGCCCCGCCCGTTGTTTTTACAATTGCGCGTGCTTTGCATAATACGCACGCAAGGCTTCAGACGAGCGAACGGAGCCTCAAGCCTAATCCAAAGCCGAAAGGGCCAATCAAGTTAGTCCCTGTGTGGGACCAAGGCGAACGCAATGGCACACTTCTTGAACTTGGGCTAAAAACAAGACATTATTTCGACAGCTGTCATTGACTTCAGAGGAAATAAAATAAAATGTCAAATGCAAACAAGTATTGTTTTATAAACGCTGCATTTTAACTAGTGGCTTTTTGGCACTCGGGCATCTTGCATCCACAAGTTACACGAAATTTGTTTCTTGCTACAATGTTAACTCATTAAATATTGTACCAAAGATGGTTTTGAATTATTGGGTGCGTTCGATTAGCTTCCCTGGGTCGACCCCGATCTGCCCGGTACATTCGAATAGCTTTGACGTTATTCCAGGGGCTCACTCCGGTCAGCCCAAAGTGCCCTGCTTGTGGAACGGGTCACTTGGGGCTGGCCCGAGGTGAATGCCGTCACCACTAGAGGGTGAGTGATCTCGGGGCTCACCCGAGTGAGCTCTGCTTCATTTGCGTTTCAGCAGCTCTATGAAATTGGGCCCTTTTCAAGCGACAATTAAAAAAAAAATGCATAGCAATACAAAAATAAATATGACAGCTTTTGCCTTGATTTTATACACATTTTGGTCATACTATAAATATACTTCTCTGTCATGCACTTCAATAAATTCACTTTTTGTTTGTTTTACTTTATGCAAGATGTACCTACATTATCTACAACATGATGTATGAAAAATGCAAAGCGAACCTGCAGCAAAAATGTGAGACAATAGTACAAAGTCTTTTGACCTGACAATGTGTTTTTTGAACAAGACCCCTAGAGCGATACTATAACTACAGGTGGGTCAAAAAGAAGTTGACCGGGATTGGTGATTTTTGTTTCCAAAACAAACAGAAGACATTCCAAAATTCTGTAAAACATATATTTAAACAGTACTCTTTCCTGCTTATTAAAAAAAAAGAATGGAAGAAATTGATCGTTCCTAAGAGGAGAGAATATTATGTCTATTTAACAAAGGTAGGCCACGCTTTCCACAGAATACTTACAAAACAAAAAAGTATGTAAAGATAAGCATTTTAGCTGTCTAGATTCAGTCAGGCAATAACATTCCATGGACAGCTCCAAACATGAGTGCTTTCAGTAAAATAGGCATGACTTCTCTTTTTTTCTTCTTCAGGTAAAGCAGGAAAGAAAGCTAAACTTTAATATATGCTTCATCACTGGGGTTTTGATTGTAAATTGTGTTGTTTTTAAATCATAAATCTCGGTCAACTGATTTTTGACTCGCACTGTAGTGTATTTGTTTTCCCCCTAACCTTAAACAGTTTTAGTTACCGATGCTATAATGCATCTCACAGTGTAAAACACTAACTTGCCATGCTGGCAAAAGTTAAAATCAAAACTCAATGATCAACCGAACTTAATAAGCGTCATCATCCAAAATATAAATTGTAAACCTTAATACTTTGTGTCTATGAACATGCATACCTATAAGTCATGATTATAAGCTATTTACAATAATTTTGTCTTACAACAGTTCTCACTTTTAGTTAAAATCTAATGAAAAAGAATGCAGTCTTTTTTTATAACTTTGTTTGCTGTGAACTATATACAATTGATCAATTTACTTTATTATAAACTTAAAAGGGAAGGTATAAAAATGCACTCTCTTTCTTCCTCTATCGAACCCTTTACAACTCCTTACCAACAAAAAGCTGGAAAAGTTCCTCTTGTCTCAAACAGTGATTTTTTCATTTACACTGAGTTATTCCTTTTTCGTTAAACAATAGTTTATTTGCAGCAATAATATCTCATGAACAACAGCTGGTTCATCCAGTTTAGCAACAAATCCAAATCTTAAACATAAACCTTTAATGGACCACTTTCCATGGCCGACGTTTAGTTCCAATAAAAGTCATCTTTACAGGTTAGCTGGGGTTGGGCTTAAAGGTCTGCATTCGTTTGGTAATTACTCTAAAAAGGTATGGCAATAAAACTAACCTGATAAGAAATACAGCAGCTTTGGAGCTTTTAACTTCAAAGCACTGCGGTTATGAAAAAAACATACCAACTTTGTACACAAAATTTGTACTTAGTACACAAAATTTCTTGTGGAGCACCCCCGGTCTTTAGAATTTCCATGTGGAGTCCTTTTAATTTCCCTTGTTTTGTTTTGTTCTTGGTGTCCATCAGAATGTACCGCATATAAGACCAAGTTGGGGCACATCTTTTACAATTTCCTCTCGAGATTTGTTTTACAAATGCCACCACTGTCTAATTGACAACTCCTACACCTGTTTATAAATTACATTCATGGTTATAACAATCACAATTACTTCACAATTATTATATCCCCGTATTTTAAAATATTCTAAATAATCTGAATAAAAACATAAAGGGGGGAATAAAGGTTAAATTTAATATATACCTCCTTTTATGAAAAACTTTCCATCAATGTACATGCGATAATTCTATTTTAACCTCTCTGGGATGGCAAATAAGTAGAAGAGTAATTTTATTTCACTGCTGAAGATTCCATGAAACATTTAAAACTAGCCTCAGTATCACCACGACAGTTTTAAATGTTTAAAGTAAGAAATATGCACTGATGCTGTCATAAATTCTCAAGTTGTTTAAAGCTCCTGTAGTATAATGTAGTTTTTTAAACATGTCATGTTATCTCAGGTTAGCACCTTGCAATCTGGTTTTGCGAAAAATTCTTTGAGCCTACATTAACACATAAATGTAAGCCCGAGATAATTACCACACATTTATTGAATACAGCAAAAAATAAGTAAATGCAAAAATTTGAAAATCATTTTTCCTGAGCTAAATTCATCGCAGTTTGCAGTTTGCATATTAATTTGGAACCAGGTTCCAATTTTTTTAAATGAACAAAATTATATTGCATCCGAGTTCTTTTAAGATCAGGATTTGTCTTAGCAACGCATATTTCTGTGGTTGACCACTTTAATTGATAAAATATGAGACTTTTCTAATGATAGCGGGCGGTCCCATCCGCTCGTTCTTATCTGATATTCTTAGCAGAGAAAAATGTAGACAAGTTTGAAAACGGGTCATTTTTTTATCACAACATTGCTTATCGAATTGAAACACAAATTGAGAAATACTTATTCTTGACAAAAGACTTTGTATACACAGAATTTTCTCTTAAAAAAAAGAAAATAGAAGATAACTCGATGGCTAAGAAATATATATAAATGTACAAAACGTAGTAAAAAAATCAAAATGAGGCTGACAAGACTTATGGATATACATATATTTAAAAAAAAGTCCTTTCTAAAAGAACCTTTCCAAACACACTTTGTAAAACGGAATTATAAGTGAGCATTGTATTCTTTTTATACACTCAATGACATTTACAAGATAAAAACAACAACTTTGCTAAATATTTTGTTTAAATGTTAATTATTGACGAGCAGGCATTTCATACTTAGATTTCCTTATTGTGTATGTAGGGGTATGTTTATTTACAAAAGGTCAGTGACTCGATTATGTGCCACAGTTCTGTACCCTGGGTCTGCACCACTGTTCTGTACCCTTGGTCTGCACCAATGTTCTGTACCCTGGGTCTGCACTACTGTACCCTGGGTCTACACCACTTTTCTAAACCCTGGGTCTGTACCACAGTTCTGTACCCTGGGTCTGCACCACAGTTCTGTACCCTGGGTCTGCACCAATGTTCTGTACCCTGGGTCTGGGACACTTTTCTAAACCCTGGATCTGCACCACAGTCCTGTACCCCGAGTCTACACTAATGTTCTGTACCCTGGGTCTAAACCACTTTTCTAAACCCTGGGTCTGCACCACAGTTCTGTAACCTGGGTCTGCACCACTGTTCTGTAGCCCGAGTCTACCCCAAGGTTCTATACCCTGGGTCTGCACCACAGCCCTGTACCCTGGGTCTACACCAATGTTCTGTACCCTGGGTCTGAACCACTTCTAAACCCTGGGTCTGCACCACAGTTCTGTACCCTGGGTCTGCACCACTGTACCCTGGGTCTACACCACTTTTCTAAACCCTGGGTCTGCACCACAGTTCTGTACCCTGGGTCTGCACCAATGTTCTGTACCCTGGTTCTGGGACACTTTTCTAAACCCTGGGTCTGCACCACAGTCCTGTACCCCGAGTCTACACTAATGTTCTGTACCCTGGGTCTAAACCACTTTTCTAAACCCTGGGTCTGCACCAGTTCTGTAACCTGGGTCTGCACCACTGTTCTGTAGCCCGAGTCTACCCCAAGGTTCTATACCCTGGGTCTGCACCACAGCCCTGTACCCTGGGTCTACATCAATGTTCTGTACCCTGGGTCTGAACCACTTCTAAACCCTGGGTCTGCACCACAGTTCTGTAACCTGGGTCTGCACCACTGTTCTGTAGCCTGAGTCTACCCCACGGTTCTATACCCCGGGACTGCACCACAGTTCTGTACCCTGGGTCTGCACCAATGTTCTGTACCCTAGGTCTGCACCACTGTTCTGTAACCTGGGTCTGCACCACTGTTCTGTAGCCTGAGTTTACCCCACGGTTCTATACCTTGGGTCTACACCACTGTTCTATCACCTGGGTCTGCACCACTGTTCTTTACCCTGGGTCTGCACCATTGGTTTGTACATGTACAAAAGGTTTGTACCATTGGTTTTTACATGAACCAAAGGTCTGCACCAGGGGGTTGTTCTACACCATTGGTCTGTGCCATTGATCTGCAGCATTGTTCTGTACCAAAACGGCTGTACCATGGTTCTGTACCCCAGTGATGTGCACCTAATCTGCACCATTAGTCTGTTCATATACCAAAGGTCTATACCATGGATCCGTACAGCTAATGGTCCTCGCATTTCCATTGTCTAATAAACTTATTTTAGTATAGCATGGTTGATGCGGTTCAACAAAAAATATCTCAAATTAGTTTCATGACTTCTTCTAATAAAAATGACCATGCTCGTACAATGGCAAGGAAACAACGTAATAAGTACATGCCGCATATTGAAACAATCTTCGATATTATTAAAGGTCCATTTATACACTAATCCCAGCTTAGAATAAACAGAAGGAAAAAAAAAAATCCTCAACCCTTGATCCTCTCAGGTAAAGGTTTCCTTTTTGATTTTTATTTAAGTTCTTGAACATATGACCTTGGGAAGAGTCCTTTCTTCATTCGGAGTTTACCCAGCCACCAGTTTGGATCCGTGCTGTCGAGTAGATCCACGATATCGCCTGCCCTGAGTTCCAGTTCGTTGTCATCAAGCGGCACAAAGTCGTACAACGCTTTCACCTATTCGCGAAAATGAAATCATAAATACAGAAATTATTATCTAATAGTTATCAGGTTTGTTGTTTGCATAGACTATTATACTGCTCTGATGGCCTTCCAATATCCGGGGGCAATTTTCTGCTGCTTCAAACATGGCGGTCGATGTTGCTATGTGCAGGATTAGACGAAAATGCTCGCCAAATAGTACCAAAATGCACAATGAATGTAATGGTTTGATTCATGAATACCATGTGCCCAACAATCATCCAATCAAATTGATAGGATGATTTAAACTAACCAATCAAGGCAGGGCCTGATACTTCACAGAGGCAACAAAGGCGATTGCCTCCATACTCCCTGGTCATTGCCTTGGTGTCCTTGAAATGCTCCAACAGAAGTGTACAATTTCCTCATTGGGTGCCCTTCACCGAGGAGAAAATGCCTTGGCGCCCTTGCCTTTTCAAAAATAAAGCATACAGGCCTGCAATGATGTTGATTCCAACCTACCTTGGGTTTCTGTTCAACTGCTGCTTTCTGAGGGAATTGGGACTTCTTGCCCCAGGTGTTCTGCTGTTTAAAAGAAGCAAAAAAAAAATCCCACCAAACTTAATAGGGTACTAAATGGGATCACAGTTTGACATCAAGGATGGTCAACATCCACACCAATTATCAACAATGGCTGATGACAGGGAAAGTTTACCCTGGGGAACTGGGAATAGTTGGCAGTAACTCAATCTGTAAAGTGCCCAATATCATAAAGCTATTAAAGGCAGTGGACACTATTGGTAATTGTCAAAGACCAGTCTTCTCAATTGGTGCATCTCAACATATGCATAAAATAACAAACCTGTGAAAATTTGAACTCAATTGGTAGTCAAAGATGCGAGATAACAATGAAAGAAAAACACCCTTATCACACGAAGTTGTGTGCTTTCAGATTGATTTCGGGACCTCAAATTCTAATTCTGAGGTCTCAAAATCAAATTCGTGGAAAATTACTTCTTTCTCAAAAACTGTCACTTCAGAGGGAGCCGTTTCTCACAATGTTTCATACTATCAACCACTCGATCCCCATTACTTGTTACCAAGTGAGGTTTTATGCCAATAATTATTTTGGGTAATTACCAATAGTGTCCACTGCCTTTAAGCAGAAAATTCTGCTCAGCAAATTTCTTCTCTTTAAAGCCATTGGACCCTTTCGGTAAACAGTATTGTCCAAGGCCCACACTTCGTGTACCACAACTTCTATATCAAATAACAAACCTGTGAAAATTTGGGCTTAATCGGTCATCGGAGTCGGGAGAAAATAACAGGAAAACCCACCCTTGTATCCGCGCGTTTCGCCGTGTCATGACATGTGTTTAAAATAAATCTGTAATTCTCGTTAACGAGAATTGATATTGTTTTACTGTTTTCTCAAAAAGTAAAGCATTTCATGGAAAAATATTTCAAGAGAAGTATTTCACCACTACCTTCTGTAAACCCTGTAAGTTATTTGTAAATCTGTGAACTTTTTTTTTCTTTTCTGTACCGAAAGGGTCCAATGGCTTTAAGCAATAAATTAGTGGGGCCCCAGATGCAACAGCGTTAACTGCATGTTTTTTTTCTGTGCAGAGCAAGTTTTTGTTCTTACAGGCTTAATGAAATAGACCGATCCAGTAGGCTCCGCCCACGACGCACGTGTGAGCAAGAACACGTGGGACTCTCCAATGCTTTCTGCACAACTCTGCCGCGTGCGCAAGATGCGTGCGCAAGATACGCGCACGCATGTCGGACCTTATTTGCGTTGTGATTGGTCAATACACAAAAAGGCGGAGCTTAAAGGATTGGGCGCTGAAGCGAGGATTCAAGTTTCGTTGAAGATAAAAAACAATATTTTCACTTTCATGATTCCAACAACCATCTTGAAATGTTTCAGGACGGTTGTATTCTTTTCAAATGAACATTCAAGGGGCTAGGAGAGTTTGTTTCTAATCTTGAGAAATGTAAGATCAAGTGTCTTTTCTTTTTCCTTTGAGCAAACATCTAAAGCTGAGAAGCAAAGCATCCTTCCATCATCTTGAAATGACTCACCGACTGTTGATGGTGCTGTTGTGGTTGCTGCTGTGGAAGTTGAAACTGCTGCAGCTGTGCTGGATGTTGATACTGCTGTGGGGGTTGTTTATGCGCCACTCCATTGGCACCAAAAGCACCATGAGAATCCTTTGGCAAGAAAAACAAAATTCAAAATTGATTTATCTGACCGCAGTCTTGGGTGCTCCGTTACAGAAGGCCAGTGCTTCTCTGGATGTCACCCCCATTCATACAGTATTGTTCTTTAAAGCCATTGGACACTTTCGGTGAACAGTATTGTCCAAGGCCCACACTTGTATCACAACTTACACATAAAATAACAAACCTGTGAAAATTTAGGCTTAATTGGTCATCGGAGTCGGGAGAAAATAACGGGAAAACCCACCCATGTTTCCGAACATTTCGCCGTGTCATGACATGTGTTTAAAATAAATCTGTAATTCTCGATATGGAGAATTGATGTTGTTTTAATGTTTTCTCAAAAAGTAAAGCATTTTATGGAATAATATTTCAAGAGAAGTCTTTCACCATTACCTTCTATAAACCCTGCAAGTTATTTGTAAATCTGTGAACTTTTGTTTTTTCTGTTCTGAAAGTGTCCAATGGCTTTAATGTATGATACATTTTGTTTTGACCATTAGTCAATATTTATCTGTATGTATGATTGTATGAATGGCAAAAAAAAAAATATATTATTACTATTATTATTATTACCTGTCCATTGTTCTTCTTCACCATATCTTTGAGTTTGATGTTCTGCGTGCGACTGACCGGCAAGATTCGGAAGTGATTCACAAGGTTATTTAATGTGTCAAACTTCTCCACCCACAGGAAGTATCTGCCAGCCTCGTCCACCATTATTTTAAAATGCTGCACTCCTGACCCAACCCTGAAGGGAAGAAGAGGCGGAGGGTAAAGTGTCAGTTTGTGTGTATGTACAAAGTACCGCAGGGTGAGGGTGTGTACATGCAGAGAACCACAAGGTGTGGGTAAGGTTTGGGTAAGGGGTGAGGGTGAGTAGGTATACACATTCAAAGTACAAAGTACCGCAGGGTGAGGGTGTGTACATGCAGAGAACCCTGAGGTGTGGGTGAGGTTTGGGTAAGGGGTGATGGTGAGTAGGTGTACACATTCAAAGTACAAAGTACCAAAGGGGGAGGGTGTGTATATGCAGAGAACCATGAGGTGTGGGTAAGGTTTGGGTAAGGGGTGATGGTGAGTAGGTGTACACATTCAAAGTACAAAGGGGGAGGGTGTGTATATGCAGAGAACCATGAGGTGTGGGTAAGGTTGGGGTACTCGGTGAGGGTAAGTAGGTATACACATTCAAAGTAAAAAGTACCGCAGGGTGAGGGTGTGTACATGCAGAGAACCATGAGGTGTGGGTGAGGTTTGGGTAAGGGGTGATGGTGAGTAGGTGTACACATTCAAAGTACAAAGTACCAAAGGGGGAGGGTGTGTATATGCAGAGAACCATGAGGTGTGGGTAAGGTTGGGGTACTCGGTGAGGGTAAGTAGGTATACACATTCAAAGTAAAAAGTACCGCAGGATGAGAGTGTATACATGCAGAGAACCACAAGGTGTGGGTGAGGTTTGGGCAAGGGATGATGGTGAGTAGGTGTACACATTCAAAGTACAAAGTACCGCAGGGTGAGGGTGTGTACATGCAGAGAACCATGAGGTGTGGGTGAGGTTTGGGTAAGGGGTGATGGTGAGTAGGTATACACATTCAAAGTACCACAGGGTGAGGGTGTGTACATGCAGAGAACCACAAGGTGTGGGTAAGGTTTGGGTAAGGGGTGAGGGTGAATAGTTATACACATTCAAAGTACAAGGTACCACAGGGTGAGGGTGTGTACATGCAGAGAACCACAAGGTGTGGGTAAGGTTTGGGCAAGGGGTGAGGGTGAGTAGGTATACACATTCAAATTACAAAGTACCACAGGGTGAGGGTGTGTACATGCAGAGAACCACAAGGTGTGGGTAAGGTTTGGGTAAGGGGTAAGGATGAGTAGTTATACACATTCAAAGTACAAAGTACCACAGGGTGAGGGTGTGTACATGCAGAGAACCACAAGGTGTGGGTAAGGTTTGGGCAAGGGGTGAGGGTGAGTAGGTATACACATTCAAAGTACAAAGTACCACAGGGTGAGGGTGTGTACATGCAGAGAACCACAAGGTGTGGGTAAGGTTTGGGCAAGGGGTGAGGGTGAGTAGGTATACACATTCAAAGTACAAAGTACCACAGGGTGAGGGTGTGTACATGCAGAGAACCATGAGGTGTGGGTGAGGTTTGGGTAAGGGGTAAGGATGAGTAGTTATACACATTCAAAGTACAAAGTACCGCAGGGTGAGGGTGTGTACATGCAGAGAACCACAAGGTGTGGGTAAGGTTTGGGTAAGGGGTAAGGATGAGTAGTTATACACATTCAAAGTACAAAGTACCACAGGGTGAGGGTGTGTACATGCAGAGAACCATGAGGTGTGGGTAAGGTTTGGGCAAGGGGTGATGGTGAGTAGGTATACACATTCAAAGTACAAAGTACCACAGGGTGAGGGTGTGTACATGCAGAGAACCACAAGGTGTGGGTAAGGTTTGGGCAAGGGGTGAGGGTGAGTAGGTATACACATTCAAAGTACAAAGTACCACAGGGTGAGGGTGTGTACATGCAGAGAACCATGAGGTGTGGGTGAGGTTTGGGTAAGGGGTGAGGGTGAGTAGGTATACACATTCAAAGTACAAAGTACCACAGGGTGAGGGCAGGCCTGATACTTCACGGAGGCAACGGAGGCGAATGCCTCCGTTGCCCCTTGCCATTGCCTTGGTGCCCTTGAAATGCTCCAGTAGAAATTTAAAATTTCCTCATAGGCTGCCTTTTGCCAAAGAGAAAACGCCTTGGTGCCCTTGCCCTTTCAAAATGAAGCATACAGGTCTGTGAGGGTGTGTACATGCAGAGAACCACAAGGTGTGGGTAAGGTTTGGGTAAGGGGTAAGGATGAGTAGTTATACACATTCAAAGTACAAAGTACCACAGGGTGAGGGTGTGTACATGCAGAGAACCACAAGGTGTGGGTAAGGTTTGGGCAAGGGGTGAGGGTGAGTAGGTATACACATTCAAAGTACAAAGTACAAAGTACCGCAGGGTGAGGGTGTGTACATGCAGAGAACCATGAGGTGTGGGTGAGGTTTGGGTAAGGGGTGAGGGTGAGTAGGTATACACATTCAAAGTACAAAGTACCACAGGGTGAGGGTGTGTACATTCAGAGAACCACAAGGTGTGGGTGAGGTTTGGGCAAGGGGTGAGGGTGAGTAGGTAAACACATTCAAAGTACAAAGTACCACAGGGTGAGGGTGTGTACATTCAGAGAACCATGAGGTGTGGGTGAGGTTTGGGTAAGGGGTAAGGATGAGTAGGTATACACATTCATAGTACAAAGTACCACAGGGTGAGGGTGTGTACATTCAGAGAACCATGAGGTGTGGGTAAGGTTTGGGTAAGGGGTGAGGGTGAGTAGGTATACACATTCAAAGTACAAAGTACCGCAGGGTGAGGGTGTGTACATTCAGAGAACCATGAGGTGTGGGTAAGGTTTGGGTAAGGGGTGAGGGTGAGTAGGTATACACATTCAAAGTACAAAGTACCGCAGGGTGAGGGTGTGTACATTCAGAGAACCATGAGGTGTGGGTAAGGTTTGGGTAAGGGGTGAGGGTGAGTAGGTATACACATTAAAAGTACAAAGTACCACAGGGTGAGGGTGTGTACATGCAGAGAACCACAAGGTGTGGGTAAGGTTTGGGCAAGGGGTGAGGGTGAGTAGGTATACATATTCAAACCGGGGACCTATAACAAAATAGAGTCCATGGTTCAGGAAAGGTCCACAGTTGGAAAACGTGTACAAAACCAATCAAAATGTTGCAAAAAAGTTAAGAGTATAAACAAAGGAGGGACAATAGGAGGTCCACAGTTGCAGGCGTATACAAACTGGGGGGGGGGGGGGGGGGTGAGGGGGGTGATTGCAGAGAACCATAGAGTAAGATGGGTAAGGGGTGAGGGTGTCTACATGCAGAGAACCACACCGTGAGGGTAAGGGGTGAGGATATGAGAATGCACCAAAGGTGAAAGTAAAGCACAAAGAATCACAGCACAAGGGTGAGGAGTGAGGGTATGTACATGTAGAGTACTGCAGGGTCAGGGTAAAGAGTAAGGATATGTACATGCAGAGTTCCCAAGGGTAAGGGGAAGGGGTGTGGGTACGAGGTGGGTTTGGTTACGAGGTGAGGGTAGTTTACAAAGTAAACAGGGCAGTAGTAAGGGTGATGTGAAGTGGTCTAATGGTACACATAATAGGGGGTGAATGAGGGGTGAAGGTGTGTACATGCAGGGTAAGGAGTGAGGGTATGTAATTGTTTGTGCATAGAAGTTGAGAGCAAAACTAAGGGTGATGTAAAGTGGTCTTGTAGTATATCTAATAGGGGGAAGGATGAGCTCTTAAGACACTCACTTTACTGACAAGGAATAATCCCCGGGTGAACTTTCACTTTCTCTAATGAGAAAAGCGCCGTCTGGCTGGCCGGACATCAGCATAGATTCAGCTTGTGCTCTGGATAGCCCTCTGTAGAACCACCTACACATGGCAGTAAACACAAAACTGTTAAAAGGATGTTGATACTTTTTGTAGATCAAGTTTTTTTGCCATGACACGAATCCCTACTAAATGTGAATGAAGAAGAATGCATGCAATTAAATTTAGGTGAAAATCACAGAGCAAAGTTTTCAGGAGAGTCGCGTAAATCTAGTCAGTATTGCGCACTTAGGTCTGAGCATGTGCACTACTGGGAAGAATTGCAAAGAAGGACCACCCTAAAGTCTTCCACTGCAATGGAATTTGAACCACTGCCGGCAGACATAAAGTTCTCATCCTTGGTAAGTTTCTGCAATGGCAATCTGTGAACATATTTTGAACAGTGCACAGTCTGTAGGTCGAAAAAAAAAAAAGATGAGACTTTTACGTACTCTGGAAGAGTGATGTAATTCCTCGGGACCATTCCTTGCTTGCCATTTAACTCTGCTTTGATCCAATCCTGTTCACTCAAATCTTGGTTGCGGGGGTCGACAATTACCTGGAGGGGTAAAAACAGAGTAGGATTTTAGCTAAAATAAAGGGCAAAACGCGTACATTCATAAATTAGGGCAATCATATTGCTCACTTACAATACTTCCATTAGTCAAAAATCAATGGATTTAATTTTGTACCTCCATGCCCCTTTTAAAAGAAGTAGCCTCTGTATTATCTCAAAAACATGGAAAGATCGATCGCCCCTTGGGAACAAGGTTGCAGAATCGGTTCTAAATCAAGTTTGTGAAACACAAAAGATCAACTTGTGGCTCAACTGACTATTTCTTAAAGGCACAAGTACTTTGTATTTACAGAAAATGAATGCTAACAAAAATGTAGGCCTATGACCTGACATTTCGACCCCAACAGAGTCTTTCTCGAAAGCTAAATGACAACACAACTAACATGAACAGGTAACTAAGTGTAACATAAGCAGTGAAGTTGAAATACATGAATAGAGAGACCGAGAGAGTCAGAAAGCACACATAAAAAATGCAAGGGGTTTGAACATAAACGACAGATACATGCAAGGAAACTTATTGTATATATTTTCTTGGCTTGTTTGAAACACCTTTTTAAACTGGTTTCAATTTTCCAGGAAACCATTGTGTAGATCAATCAGTTCTCATAGCTCAGAGCTTTTTAATTTATCAAGGTACATGGCTCAGTGTATGCATTTTGAAATACATGTACTTCCAGGTAGGAAATACAGAGTACCTTTAGTTTAAAAGCCCTTTGTACTGGTTTCAATTTCAATGATTACAGTTTTTCATAACCAGAACATTAAACCAGACCGAAACCATCTTCTTTCATTAGTTGTACTCTTAGAATTTGGACTTCAAAAGCAAAGGAATTTAATTATCTTTAAAAAGGTATACCTTCATTATCTTTGACATGGTACAGACCACTGCACTAGTTCTAAAAAATAAATCAACAATTAGTACACTGACTTACATGTACATGTATGAGTTAAATAACATTTTGGTAAAATTCCAGAAAAAGAAGAAGTAGACATTGCAATTCAAACTCTCATTTCATTTCATTTCAGTTCATTTCATAATATTAACTTGTCACTTTACTAGCCATGAACCCCGTGGAGAAAAGACAATATAGGAAGTTTCAATGTCAAAAAAATGCTAAAAAAACTCGCCTCTAAGGTAAAAGGATTTTCCGTGGAGTCTGTGAATGCTATGACCTGAGTTCAGTGGTACCCACTGTCACCTTGCTATAAAGGAGGTTGGATTTGGCATTCTTGTTGTAGATACCGATGAGTTTTTTTTTTATTTTCTCAACATGCGGACACTATATTCCATATATTGAAAACTTCACAGGTGTCTTTTATTTTACACTTTTGTCTGTAAAACAGCATGACATTGACAAAAACCAATCTATGACCCTAATTGTACAGGACATGTACCTGTAAATAAGCCTTATACCACAAGCCACCACGGAGGACACCAATTAGAGCTGTGACTTGTGTTGCATCATATCCCCCCCCCCCCCAAGTATAAGAAAAACACTCAAAAATCATAACATCAACTTTCAACATCAAACAAACAAACAAAAACCACAAAACAATCCTGCAGCAACAACATTTTCAGAATATGTTTTGGGTCTAATCATAGGCCCTTTTTGAAATCATGGCTTCGGCTTTGGATGCGGCTTCAGTCTCCGTCCTCTCGTCTGAAGCCCTGAGCGCGTATGCGCAAAGCACGCACAATTGCCAAAACAATGGCAGAGCCAAGCTAGCCTGAGCCGAATCCAAAGCCAAAGCCGTGGTTTCGAGAAGGGCCATAGTGACCAATAGGGCCATAGGGAAACAGACTACATGTACCTATAGATAACCTCTGGTCATAGAGAAGGTTTGATGGGTTAAAAAAAAATTGGGAAAATACCCTAGTTTGTGTAAGCCCAATAAGGACTGCAGTGACAACCAGGAAATGGACTGTATTAATAAGATGAAACAGTTAACTCTCGTTTAAGTGTATGAGACCTCTGACTGATAAATTAAATTACCTTTCATATGGGGTTTAAAACAGCCTTTTCCCTTTTACATGTAACTCTTTCTTGGTGCCCTTGCCCTTTCAAAACGAAACATACAGGCATGCAGTCCAATAGAACCAAACGAAACCAAGCCCTAAGTGAAGTGCAAATTACAACATACCTTAAGGACATCTCGTTGCTTGAAACTTAGCTCATCCCCATCCCTAGCTTCAAAGTCATAGCACGCTATGTATTCTATATTCAATGTCTGCTTCATTTTGAACATTTGTTCTTCGCTTTCTCTGTGTTACTGTTTGTCAGCAGCCTATCAGGAGAGTGGAAATACAGTCAGCATTCCACGTTCAGAGTTGATCCACTTATATTCAAAGTCGGACTTGCGTAATCTGAGGAAGAAACAAAAAATAGCTTTGTTGGCAATGAACGACAACTTCTCCAGTGTCGGATACATTTCAATGTCTCATTGTGATGAGCCTCTGACCAACCAATGTTTATAAATGAAAAATAGTGAATGGCCTGAAGTGTTGACCCTAGCAGAGTCCTTATCGAAGACTATATGACAATAAAAACACATAAACAAGTATTTCAGTCGAGTCATAATGATTCAGGATCTTAACATACAGGCCCTAAGTTGTTACCCATATCAGATCAGAAAATATGCAGTATCACACTGCATTTTATGACTAAATAGCATTAAAGGTAGTGGACACTATTGGTAATTTGTCAAAATAATTATTGGCATAAAACTTTTCTTGGTGATGAGTAATGGGGAGAGGTTGATGGTATAAAACAATGTGAGAAACGGCTCCCTCTGAAGTGCCATAGTTTTCGAGAAAGAAATAATTTCCACGAATTTGATTTTGAGACCTCAGTTTCAGAATTTGAGGTCTCGAAATCAACCATCTAAACGCACACAACTTCGTGTGACAAGGGTGTTTTTTTTTCTTTCATTATTATCTCACAACTTCGATGACCGATTGAGCTCAAATTTTCAAAGGTTAGTTATTTTATGCATAATGTTCAGATACACCAACTGTGAAGGCTGGACTTTGACAACTACCAATAGTGTCCACTGCCTTTAAAAGATGTTAGTTTTGCATCAGGGACAAATATAGTTTGTTTTTACCCTAATACAATGATGTAAATGCTCACTGTTTTACTCAGTATTTTCCAGAGATCTGTGAAAAAAACAACTTAGGCAAATCACTCAGGTGGGATTCGAACCCACGTCCTTTGCACTGCTTTCGAGCAGATGTCTTACCATTAGACCACCGAGCTGCTCGGTGGCTAGAGGCAGTTCGAATCCTAAGTATGTGTTAGCAGTGAGTATCACAACGATAACAGATGACTGTTAGGTTGAGAGTTTGAATCCAATCCATATGATTTGCCTGTGGACTTTCACTCAGGAAAGTACAGAGTATGCAGTGCTGACCGATGTACATTGTAAGTAAGGGTAAAAACAAACATCACATTGGTCACAATGAGCGAAAAATTGACTGTCAGATTCAGCATCCTTTACCAAGTATTATAAACGTCTGGCACTCCTGAAGTAGTATTGAAGTAGTACACTATACTGGACAGAATAATGGATTGTAAACAATGGAGACTTTATCAACACTCCAAAATGGTTTATAATGTCAGGGAATTGGGCATTTCCTGCTGATTAACTTAGCAATATCTAAATTTACATCACAGGTAAAGTGACTTTTATGAACAATCAGTTCATGGTTATATAGTTTAACTAATTTTAATTGTTCATATCAATGTATGACTCAGAGCCAAACGAGATGTTTACTTTATTCATGCTGTCGCCCAATAAGCCACTTGTGAGTTAGATTTGAATAATGTCTGGTACAAAGTCTTGTTTAGTCGCAAGTTATCGCTTACATTTGAATTCCTCAGACTATAGAGACAGTTGATACGTCAAATGGTTCAGGCAAGCTTTTGTATAGCAACCTTCAGATGAGCAAACCCTGGTACCATTGTGCCATGCACATTCATTCAGAATTGTGTGCCGGTGTTCACTGTCTCTTGGTCTTACGTATACGCAAAAGCTTGCCCCGAATCATAGGCCATAGCAACTGTAATATAAGCGGCAACTTGTGATCAAGCATGTCATTAAACCAGACAATAATCAAATCTTACACGCAATGGCTTATTCAGTGTAATGTAGGATAGTCTGTGAATACTGTGTTGTCAAGGCTTGAAGTTTGCACTTAAACACCTGCCCAAGCCAAGTGATTTCAGTGTCCGGCCAGTAAACTCAAGACAGGACAAGTCCGGGTGATCTTGGTTTTTGTTCAATTCAACATCGTTGTCTCAAAAGAATGATGTTAAAATGTTGAGTTTGAGACTCATAACTGGTTTCCAATTCTGTTGAGTATCACCAATAGTCTGTAGCATTATTAGAAATAAAGGCCCTCCCCTTCGGGTCGCTTATAATGCTAACTTTTTCTTTTCCTGCCAGTGCAGCTACAGTTTTTTCACAGAACACTGGAAAGTATGTTGCGATAAGGTAACCATCCTCTCGACGGGAGGATGGTTACGTTATCGCAACTATGGAAAGTACTGCGTATACACATCTATTAAAGGGTAAAACCATTGAGCAATGGTAAAAAAACAAGGATTAGTGTTGTTTATCCATGATGCAAATCTACAAACAATTTAATATAATTATTATTATTATAATAATTAGTTTAGTCAAACTCAAAAGACCGACTGAAAAAAAAGAGTGAAACTTGAAAGATAGTAGAAAACTGTAATCCCTTGAAATATTTCTGTCTGAAATTTCATAATTGATGAGAAATAAATAATATAATTTTGAGTTTTGAGTGTATAGCGCAGTGAGCGTTTAATTCATTTTTGTTTTGGTATCGATGAAATACAAAATTTGTAATCTGTTTTTCGCTATTTTCTTGTGACTCTCAGATGGCCGATCGATCTCAAACTTCTACAGGTTTGTCAGTTTATATCTGGTGGATTACATAAAGTGCTTACACTGCCAGCAACTGTTTTGCTAGCAAAACCCATTCTGTAATGTTCCTTTAAAAGAGAAAAAAAAATTGAAAAAGCCATTTCAAAAACGAGGACATTACCCAGCCCTCTACGACTATGGAGGAAGCAAAACACTGTTTTTGTTGTGATATCACTCTATCTCTATGCTGTATGCAGTGGAACGCCACATTAAATTGTTTTGACTCATTCAATTAAATTGGTTCGTCATTTGACTTTGAAAATCACAGAAGAACGAAAGCAGTAATCATTGTAAACGCTAAAATATGAACAAGTATCAAGTTATGAATGTAAACAATTACACAATATTTGGGTTTTTTATCAATAAGTATAAGAAAACAGTTACTTACCGCAGAAGTCGCGTAAGTTCAGGGTTTCCGAAACGTAAATGGAGTCTATTTACGTCATGTGCAGTAGAAAAAATTGACAGTCTGGCACTGCTCATTTCGCAAGTGAAGACGCTGTGCGTCACCTTCAAAACGAGTGTAAGAATAACTTACAGTCTGGATGCAAGACCATGCGCTAAAAGTCATTTCCTGTTTATGGGCCCATTCGAGAATGGGCAGTTGGTGCCGACCTACAAAACACATTAAAGGGGCTGCTTCATCATTATCAAAATCAACCCTTTAACGACTGTACATGGAATTATGAACCACCCCAGTTCCCGGTAAGTTCTCCATATAGTTGATAGGGATCGGGGAATGAGTGCACGAGGGGAGTAACTGGATGAGAGTTCATAGTTCACTGGCAGTCAAGCCCGTTTATCTCGACAACCCCTTTTTGGACGCCCTGTCCTTACCCTTCCTGGCTTCATGTCCGACTGAGAGCCGCGTTGAAGAAAAGCAAATTCTTACTTTCAAGTTGTAGATGCGGTCAGGGCCGGGAACGTACCAGGAGACCAGTGTAATTTTCATTTCCTAAAATATTAATCATGGGGGTGGGGCGGGAAAATGGGCTTCCCCCAATGACGTCCTATGGAAACCTATCATTGGCCGAGAGTTGCAAGCGCGCGGCTCGTACATACACGCATGTACGCGTGCACGTTACCATGTCATAAAGTTGCTAAGCAGAAAATATACTGCTTGACAAACTCTTTGCTTAGCAAAATATGAGTGTGGCACCAGAGTCACAACAAATAACGTGTTACTTTTGGATGGTTACCTGTTTGACCTGTTTATGTTAATACTTTTCTTAGCAGGTTTTTTTTCCAGCTTACAAGCTTTAAGAAACGGGCCCAGGGGCCCGAAAGTAAATAATTAACATGTCATGTAAACAAACAAACAAACAAACAAACAAACAAACAAACAAACAAACAAACAATCAGAGACAATTTGTGTGGTATATAACTCGATATTACATTTATTTTTGAATAATGTTGTTTTTTTTTTTCAAGAAAATTTACTATCCATTTTATCCATTTTTTTTCCAAAATTAGTTTTGTCACATTGTAGTGTATATCCGTTTGGGACTCTGTACACGTCATCATTTCAGGGGACCGTATTATACTATTAGGTAGGTGTCATATAAACATCGAAGTATCATTGACAGATGATCAAATTCAAAGTACTATCAATATAACAATAACACCCCCTTTCCTCCATGACTGCGTCCGACCATGACAAGTGCTTTAAGTCTGACCAGCTTTTGGAGACAATGAGTAAACTTTTAACAACCCCCCCACTTTATTGTTTTGAAAAGGTGAAAGTCACCTACCGAGACTAAAGGGGCCAGCACCTACTGATATTAATATGCATGAATACCATGAGCAATGTACGGTATAAACATCATCTGTACCTTTATTAATCACCCACAGTTCAAGAACAAAATGCACAAACACTACCGGCCCAGCAATGACTCAAAATCTGTCACCCTATTCTATTTATGGACAATTAATGGACATCAGTGATTATTCTATTCTTGGGCTCAGAGTATGCTGTGACATGCCGGCCCGTTCAAGGACACGAGCCACATTACGGAAACTCTCTCTCAATAAAAGGGGAAAGTGTAGACGCCCGCTCCAGTATTAATAATATTGTTAAAGAAGTGGATGGTTGTAAAAACACTAAGAAGGAACTTGATCAAATCTAATAATAATGCGACTTGTACAAAAAAGTGTTTGTATTTTGGTTAAAGGGGCTGTGTCGTCATGGTCAAAGCGGGTATATGGAGAAATAGCACGCGCACCCCGTCCGCATATTTTTTCTTCTTCTGCATTTTAGAATTGGCATCCTCAACATTTTTCCTGATTTTAATTCAAGGATTCCCTTTTATGAATCTATTGAGATTTAAAAGTACAACGAAAGTGGCAATTTCGAAGTCAAGAAACGTAAAACGTGCAGTGATTGGCTGAGAGTTCAATTCCATGCTTTGATCATGACGATACAGCCCATTTTAACATTCTTTATTATTTTTTACAATATAGACACAATTTGGAAGATACATCAAAATGGTCGTTTACGTGGAGTAAATTAGCACTTAGTGAAGTTGACAAAATTCAAGGTTTATCACAATTATTATGAGCCAAGCAATACATATAAGTGATAGGTTCCGGCATCGCCAATACGTGCAGTAATTTTTCAATTATTATTTATTTGGTCAATTCCAGCTCATACACTACACGTCACTTGCAGTCTGGGATTTTTCAGTTAAAACAACCGGAAACTGAAGTCTTTTCGTCGAAATCCAGGGAACATTAAAGTTGCATGCGTGACCTGTTGTTCGCCGCCGAAATACTTATTTTGCTTAATTTATTTTTTAATCTGAACGAATTTTGACAGGGTTATGCTATTTCAAAACGAAAAACGTTCATAAAAATGTTCAATTTTGTTTACACATGGCCGATGAACATGAGATAATGTTGGGGTTCGTTTATAGTTTGTCGTTTTTCATTACCACATAACCACCAACAGTTCGGTCATACAATAACATGACAGTTATTCGTAACTACATGTATTTAAAATGTTAAGCTAAATTTTCGGGTAACATAAGCAAGCACCTCTTCCCTAAAATTTATGTATGAGAGGAAGAATTATACCACCATAAATTTAATCGCGAAATGTGTTAAATTGACACTGTAACCAATATTGTAATTTATCTAATTTTAACTAGTTAACTAGTTTATAGCCAGTTACAGAAAGTTAGAGTTACAAGTATAGCACTGAAGTGTCTTAAATCCACGTTTAATAAAAACAATCAAATTAAATAAAAATAAACACAAACATAAAACTAACATGTGTCATGAGGTTATACAAAAATAAGGATTTGGCTATATACATCTTGCATCTAATTTATACAAACACTTTTAGGCTGTATCTATTTCTTGGTATTGCTAGAAACATCTTTTACTAGCTGGTTTTAACTAGCTGGTTTAAAAAACAATTAAACTGTATAAACTCTTTGAAACTTTGTTGTTACAGGGTTTAGTAGCAATGGTGTGGTTTTTGTTTATAGCAAAACTAAATAAAACCATTTGGTTTGTAAATAATACATCAATACAGAACTAACACTCTTTAAATTTCTGTTCACACAGAAACCCCTGTATTTATCCGGAAAACAAATCCATTGATTTAAAATTAGTTTTAAAAAAAATACAATAAAAAAGGATGTTAGTTGAAGCTTGTTTTAAATTGATTTAACAAATTCCACATCTTCTTCTTTACTGTCGTCACTCACAGCCTGATGAAAATTAAGAACACCAGTAATTTAATCCAGATGTCATTGGTTCAAATCCTGCTCTATTGAATTTGTCTTTTTTCAACCTCAAATAAAAAATAAAAATAACACCTACATGTAGAAACATACCGGCAACACACATAACAGTTTGACTTTTCCCAGTGGTGGACTGGGCTTCTATATCCAACTCCAAAGGTCAACACAAACCCCAAATATATAATATGGAAAGGTTTGCAGTAACACCATCTAATGACTATCTCTAAATGAGTTGGGGTGGTTCGAAAAAGAACCATTGGTTTCAACTTGATGTTTTGATCAGTATGCTCTGATCGTCTTCTGGAGAAAGCAGAAGTGTTAGCAGAAGTGTTCCATGGTGTTACCGCAAACATTTCCATATTGTATTTCCACCATGCAAAGTTCCAGGTCCTGCCAAATATGTAGAACACCATTTTTGCATGAGGGCAAAATGCCTTTGCAGTGGAGGAAAGTTTTGAAAAGGCTACAGTATCACACATAAGGGTATTGCTGTTGCTAATAAAAAAAATATTAGTAGTAACCAAAACAATTTCCTTATATTTTCCATGCAACACTAGTTGGCAACGGTAACATCAAATATTGACTAGAATCTACAGTGTATAAATAAATTGTCATGTGCATATTATTATTTTCAGCGACCATTTTAAGAGCTTTTGTTGCTACAAATCTTGCAGGGATGTCTCCTTAGTGCACCATTGGGCATAGAGGAACGACACCACAGAAATTTACAACATACAACAAACAATATTTCATAAACAGTCGGAAAACATATAGCAAAATAAACAAATGGTAGCAAAATAAATAGTTAAAAGAGTAAATCTAAATACCTTTCGAAAGGTCTAGGTTTGAATTCAGTAACAAAAGCTACATGGAAATTACATTAAACTGGATGAAAATAGCAAACCTACCAATAAATGCAAGACTTCAAATTTACATATTGAAATGCTTTTGTTCATAATACAAAATCTAGGGCACCATAAAAATGGATGAAACTGTAATACAAAAACTACCCAAAGTACTTTTGTTTTCATTTTGACATCTGTCTCAGTCAAAAATAACACCCAAACTGGTGTTGAACCAATTCACCCACCATCAAATACTTTTGGTTACGCCATTTGGGAAGTCAATGTACCTGTTTGTTACACAGTGGCATTTACGAGCTTACCATTTATGTACAATTCGACTCCAAATCTTACGTGTTTAGCTGGACAGTAGCCACATTTCACCATGGTGCACTGAGCAAATGGCCAGAACTAAAGAAAGCCTTTTTGTTTAATGTTGAACCTACGTATTATATTGGCAGGATTTTAACAGTTGCATAACACTTGATTTACTGATAAAAATCTATGACGCGTAGAAGAGGCGGATTGGCTTAATAGCGTTAGTTTGTTGCCTTTTTCGTACAAATTTTGTTTAGATTAACACAAAACAAATTCTAAGGAGTACTAAAAAGTACTAATGAGTTATTTACCAGTTAATGGTTTTTTGAATTTTTTTAAAAACTTATTTACCAAGAAGGCTGACGCTTTTTTTCTTCTTATGTTTCTTCTTCTCTTTGTGCTTCTTGTCCAAACCTAAACAGAAATTAGAAATCAGAAATGAAATGAAACAAAACGAAAAACAGAACTAGAGACACACTGGGTCGGGGTGGGGGAGGGAGGGGATGGATGGGGGAGGGGGGGGGTTTGGATAAAGGGGACATCAAGAGATAAGAACTACAAATTGTAGTATATGAAAATTAAAACACGATTATATAGAATGGGTAATGACATATAAATATATTATGAGCTACACAAGACCAATGACTACAATGAAAAAACAATAAACAGAAACAAATAAAAGAATCACAACTTTGTATAAATCATAATAACTATTGATATGTTCAGAGTAAACAAGAATGAAACAGAACATTAAAAAGAGCAGTATACATCTACCATGATCTATAACAAAGGTGAACATGAATACTGTCAGATTAAGAGATAGAAAAAACCGTAAATCAACAACACATTGATCCTTTAAAAAAAACGCTCAACAAACAACACAAAAGAAACTTGGACAAAAAGAACATGAAATACTTTTTTTATGAAAACAGCTACAAACAATCACTGCGGGGTAAACAAACATAAATCTCTCAGAGCGAGAATGAGATGCTTGGGAACGAGACTAATTAAGATGAAGCCAGACACAAAAGCATCAACAGAAACAATGTTTGCTATTTCGATTGCGCCTGGGATAAAAATAAGTAATTTTTAGTTTTCTTTCACAACACTGAAAAGTCTGTTACACTGTTCAAAACTGAAAATGGAACAAGTTTTTGAGTGAAATCTGGAGTGGAGAGTTCATCAGAAGTATCAGTAAATAACGCTGTAGCAACAATTAATTAAAAAAATACATTAGTAAACTAAACGAGTCACTTAGATTATTTAACATGATTTATGCACGACTGTTAAATATTTTGACTTTCATAGAGATCATATTTGAGCTTGTAAAATTTGCACTGCATTTACAAGCTTATGCAACCAACGAAAAGATTCATGTCAACTAACCCATAATAAGGTTTGAGTCCTTTCTGTATTTAAAACAATGTATACAAAATAATTAATTTAAAAGTAACTTTTACTTTCATGCTGTATAAAATATGATCATAAATTCAAAATAAAAGCAAAAAACTTGCCAAAGTAAGTTTGTTTTGAATGCATCACACTAGGGCATACTAGTTTCTTAAATTAGTGCATCAAAAACACAATTTGACCTTAAAGCCCATCTTTAAATGAGTGAACACACAGCATGCCTTACTACTCAAGAAAACAAATCTGCAATAAAATATTTAAAAACTTGTGATTAACAGCAAAACGGCACCATTTGACGCCAGCATTATTTTGTTTTCTGAGCATGTTTTCTGCATTTGGTGGTTGCTATATGAACAGTCACAAAGAAATTCTGCATTTGTTTTTTTTTTTGCTCCAGAACAATTCGGACAAATGATTGTATCAATTGGCTGTAATTTTTCCTCTGAAACTACAGATTCTTAGCGTAAAAAACCTTTTTAAAGAGGGGAAAGTTTACCTGCTTAATCTATTGTTTCGAAACATGAAATACCTGTCAAACACTAGAATTCAGAAAACACACATAGAACAAATTACAACGGATACTCATTATAGAACCGGTACAACACTGGGCAATAGCATCAATTCAGAAAGTTAGGATTTAGTTTTTCAAAACTTTTCTTGCAAAGTATGCAATATAAAAGCCAGAAAAAATCTCAGTTTGAGTTTTAAGAAACTAAGGAACTATTCTGGTACAAAAATCACTATCAGTTTCAAACTTGTATAAATTTGTATATGTTGCTCTGAACCTGAGGCACCTTCTCAGCCATTTTGTTTTTATTCCCTCCAGATACCAAGGTAGTGTTTGAAACAATGGCTTTGTCTACCTTTGGCTATGGTTAAATCCTCTGTAAATGCCTAATGCTTGGAGAACATTGCCAGGGCCAACCAAAGAGCATCAGCCACAGCCAATCAAAGAGGCTCAACTCAGAAAGCACAACCTGATTGGTTGGGCAAAAGTTGTCTGAACCAAGTAGAACGTGCATCAAATTAAGTTGTTGTAGCAGCAGCAAGAGCATTTGACATGTTCATGTGCTGCAGCATCTTAAAGGGTTGCGACAATGCATGCTTCTTCCTTTTTTATTTTGTGGTTAAATTTGTCAAAAAAGCAGAATATAAAACGACTGCATGCTTCTTAGAGACAATGTTGTACCTCTCAGTTTAACAGCATACGTGGGAAGTTAACTGTAGACCACAAATTTAAAAGAACATGCAAATACATTACAAAACTAAAAACATTTAAAACCTAAATAACAATTCATCACCCGAGTCCAATTCCATGGATCTGTTTACCGTAAAACTCTGTGCTTACTACAGGGCCCTGTGAAAGCACATAATTCTAGGGGGCCGTAAGTGCAGAATTCCGCTGTAATCACAGCCATGAAAATAAGACATGCACACCTTTATTATAAAAAGCATGCAAACGAGGTGTGATACATTATTATTTAAAAATCTACAGATTGGAGGAGACAACTGTAGACCACAATTTCAAAAGACATGCAAGGAATGCGAGTAACACATACACTAGTTTTGATTGGCAATGCTCATTTTGTTTTAAATGCAGCAACTGATAGGCCTATCCCAGCATAAATTACTGGAGAAGAAATAACATCCAGATTCATAGACTTGCCCAGTCCCTCCGAGCCTGTCGATGTTGCGCCATCTACTGGTGATTAATACACAAACTAGCATCGCCAATCAAGACTGCACTTACACGTTAGCCCGATTAATTCTCCCTGCGAATGCGAATGCGAGGCGAATTTTGACATCACATATGGATGTTTTTCGCAGGAAATGTTTTGAAGAAGTTGAGCACAAGTCAACTCTTGCGAATTATTCGTTGCGAATTTGTGACGTCAAAATCTGTATCACATTCGCAGGAAGTATGAACCGGGCTTAACTCAAACCCACAGAAATATTTCTATAATGTATAGTGCACACCAACATTGCGCAACCACTTTACAATCATACAAAGGACACCTTCAACTCGTTCAACAATAACCAATAAACGCATTGTTTTGGGATATGGAATTCTATGGGATATGATCAGCAAAGCCAGTAATGAACGCCTATGCCAACCAGATGGTTGCAAATACAAAAAAGTGCCAGAAACTTTTGTTAGTTGTTGTTGTTAAATGAACTTTACTTAATCCCCAATGGGTATGGGTGAGTGATGCCAATGGCCCAGTTACCGAGCTGCTTAAGCAGAAAACATTGCTTAATAATTTCCTGCAAAGGACAGTGTATGTAAAATGGCTGCTACCATATTGTGGTAAGAGTAAGTTTGTTGTGCTTAATAGCTACTTATTGAAATTGGGCCAATTTAGTATAGAACCAATGTTAAACACAAACTTCCCAAGGCATGTCTCATTCAACTCTTTAACTATCCTCCATCAAATGTATTTCCCAGACCCTAGGACGATAGCTGTTCTTAGTGCGTAAAAAACATGCACATGACCTCAGCATGACCTCAATGCATTTCGCGTTATTCACTGTGGGAGTCTTTTCCTTTCTACAGACCAGTTGCACAACTTTGAACGCAGCTCTAATGCGCATCATTTTGGGAGTCCCAAAACGATTTTGACTCCCAAAATGACGAACAGGAAAGGCGCGTGTGAGTGTGCTGCACATTGTGCAAGGGGGTCTACAAAGTAGCCCCTTGTTTTTGTCCGTTTGCCTCACAAACCTAGACACAATCTCCGCTATACCTACCGCTCTGCTCCATCATGATCTGAATGTCTTGGTCCTCCGCCTCTTCCCTCTTCCTGTCATCCTCGAGCCTCTCCACGATCTGGCTCCTCTTGGTCACAACCTCCACCAGCATCTCTAAGAGTTTCTCCTCTCGCACCACGTCCGCGTCCGTCTTCTGGTGTTCGTGCTTGTGCATGAGGCAACGAAGCTCATACTCAATCTCTGCCTGCTGGAGCTCCAAGTCCTGCATTTGAGCTCTAGATAAGGGGAAAACAATGAAGAGACGATAAGACAAAGTTGAGTGATAGAAGTAAGCTAGAGCTGAGAAAAGCAATTTGAGGCGGCCCTGGACGCAACTCTATGCTGAATATGAAAAAAACAAAAAGTACCCTCTACCTACAATATACATCTAACTGAGTATTTATGTTTAGTTTCTATGTCAACCCCTGGCTCGATTTCACAAAGTACTAAGATTATCTTGAGATGTGTTTTCAATATCACCATAATGGCTTCTATTGTGACACCACACTGTGATTATCAGTTAAGATTGGTTTTGCATGGACCTAAGCCATGAAGTTGGGTCCTTGTCATATACACAAAATTTACAAAAGTGGAGTAAATTTGAGCTTAGAAAAGAATAACGTTCAGCAAAATTTTGCATGAAAAGTCAGCTTCCTTTTTGTTTTTTATATTCCACCCCTTTTGATGAAATAACAACAAAGAAGTTGTTAAATCTGAACAACTCTTAACAATGGAAATCTAAACACATTTTGGTATGCCTTGCAATGTGGCTCTCTCAGTTGTTTAAGCTCTGAATGGACACAATTTTACAAATGTTAGAAACTCACTGAGCAACTAGTTCTCCTTCTCGTCGAACCAGTTGGTTCTTCTCATTGACGAGTGCAAACCACTCGATGAGTAGATCTTCATTGTCTTGTCCCTCACTTCCTGTTGACGAGAACAAATGAAAACAAGTGAAGAAGTGTGTTGTTGCTGTTGTTTTGGGGGTTTTGTTTTCCCCTGGAATTTTATTCAAGCAACTTTAATATACAAGACTACACAACCTACTGGTAAAACCAACTACTTTTAGAACAATACGTAAAGAGAAATGGCAAATGGCAAAAACAGGAAATTTTATGAAGTGCATGGCATTTAGTTAGTACATATACCAATACAAAAGGCCCCCATTTGCACTGTTGTTTATATTATACTGAAACTGGCAAACAGTTAATACATGAATCGTGTCCAAGATTTCTGAGGGCAGGTGTCTGATTGTGAATGTGGTTAGTACTTGCTAGCACCAGCGAACAGGGCTCCAATAAAGGGAATTTCAAATTTAGAATGGGAGAAATGTATGACAAATTCATTTCAGAAACTGGGCAACTAAGCATGTCCATACGCCGCTCTTAATATTTATGCATGAGTTGCGTCACAATTCTAACCCAAAACAAGTCAAGCCATAGGTGCAGCCAGTGCAAGTGGTACGGTACGTGCGCCTATAGCCTGCTTTTGGATAAGAACTATGACGCCATGCATGAAAATTAAGAGAGGCGTATAGATAAGGAAAAGGCACGTTTTACTAGCCGTGTGGGCGACTTAGAAAATACGAGGCCTGCCTGTCGAAATGACCTGGGTAGTTGGAGACTTGCCTTTCATATCCTCCCGTAGCTTCTTCTCAAGGGAAACACCCTTGGCTTCTTTCTCACGTTGTCTGATCTCGATATCCTTCAACTCCTTCATAATGACTGTCGGCTCCATGTGGTCTTTACCAACCTAGCAGGGAACCAGGGAAACAATTAAACAGGCTGTGTTTTAAACAGACAACTTTAGCTGAGGCTACACTACATCTACCTTCCCATTATTTCCTCTTAGCCAATCCAAAAGACAAAACTTAACAAAACAAGTTTAAATATTCTGTCATGGCTCTGTTAGTGATCAGCAGAGTGCAGGAGTCCCAGTCTTGACACTTGTATCGTAAAGCAAGTTATCGTTGCCATTAATTTTCAGAGTCATTACCAAACGCATACAGACAGATCCTTTAAATATTGATTGGGTGTTTATGCAACAAAGTATCTGACTTCAGCCAGAGTCATAACCAAATCAAGACAAGATGCAGCCGATCATGCTCTGCATCTCTGTGGATTCCTTACCTCTCTCTTTATGGGTGGGGGTGCAGGAGCTCGCTTCCTGGATGCCTGCGTGGGCGATCGGCCAGGGGGTCTGGGAGGCGCTGTCAAAGGCCGTGATGGCTTGAACTAAAACCCAAAATACAATTCATTTGTTACTTCTGGAAGAGCTTTTGCAGAATAATTCAGTCAAGACTGTCTTTTGTTCTCAGGTCCACACTTGGTATGTAATGCTTAACCAAACATACAAAACTTAACCCATTATAGTTTAGAGAGTCTGAAGAAGTAAGTACAACTTTGTCACACTGTCAATCCTTATACCATTTTAGTTTTAACTTGGTTTATCTATTTAATAACAATACACCCATGTTTTCGATAAAGTGGATGTTTTTTCCCAGTGGGTGTTTTACAATGCTAATTGTGTACCTTTAAACATGTTTAAATAATGCAACAGAAATACATACTTTTGTTTTGTCGTTAGTAGCGTCAGTAGCTCTACGTTGTCTCGGAGATGGAACTGGTCCTTCCCTGTCTTCCACCTTCTGTGCACCTTCAGAGAGTTTTCTCCTTGGTGCAGGGATCGGTGAAATCCTGCCATTGTCCTCTTTGTCTGGAATGATGTGTTTCTTGGTTCTGGGAGAGGGCACCGGTTTGCTACCCACAGAATATGCTCTGGGCTCATCAATTCTGGGCTGGAACGGTGGAGGCCTGTCTGGGTGCACTTTACTCTCTGAGGGTTGCCCGTTCTCCTTGGGTGGTGTAGGGGCAGGTCTGCTCTTCGTTGATCTAGGCGGGGCTCTGGCTAGCCCTGCAGCTCCTGCGGTTTCGGAGGGTGGAGTCTTCCCTGGACTTTCCATGGGCCTACCCGGTATTTCCTGGGGCCTGGGTGGGGCGCGACGTTTCTGGCTTTTCTTCAGTGTGTTTCGATCACGCTGCATCTCTCGTAGTATGTCCTGTCTGGTTTTGACCTTGTATGACCCCTGTTGACTGGGAATCTCGGATTGGAGTTTGGTACCGGCAGGGAGCGGTGGCCACTGAGTGACAGGCCCCCCTTCAGTGGGTTCATCGTCATCAGCATCCCCGAATGGATTCAGATCATTGTCGTAATCCCCCTTCTCTTTTTCTTCAGAATCAGAGTCATCGAATGGATTCTTGTACCCTGTGTCTTCCTTCTCAGGTTGCTCTTCATCTTCACCTTCATCATCATCACCAAATGGATTAAGACTCTCATCATAGTCCCCAGACTTTGACTTTTTCTTGCTCCCGGTCTCTGCCTCTGGAGTACCTTTTGTGGGTACTGGAGAATCCTTTCTGATTTCTGGGCTATCATTCACAGGCTCTTTGGAATTGTCCACTTCTACGGTAATTTGTATTGGGGCAATATCAGATTCTGTGGCAGACGCGGTGCTTGCAGTGTCGCCTTCTACCCTGTCCTTGTTGAATCCCTGACAGAAGGAATCAGAGAGGTTTATTACTGCCTCTTCATCAGCCCCACTGCTGTATCGGGAGCTTTTCACCATCGACGATCGATTATCTGCTTCGATTTCATTGGCAAATTGTTCAGTGTCCAAACTACTTGTTTCTGAAGTACCCATTTGACTAATGGAACTCAAGCTTGTTAGGCTTAGGACGTCAGAAGAAGTCAGTATGCTATCTCTGTTAGCCGAATCCATAAAGGGCGATTCTGGTTCACTTGTTTTGGTGGTCACAGACAAGACTTCGTCATGCCCATTTGGTTCAAAGTTGATATCTTGGCTCTTAGCTTGATCCTGTGTGGTCAAGTCCTTACGTGATCCAGATGGGCTGTCTTCCCGAGAATCTCCCTCATCGGCCAGTTTCTGACCTGTGTTCCCTTCCAAAGCATCACTCAAGTTCTCTATTGAAGCTGTGCCTGGCTTCGAGTTACCTCTAACAGCAGCAAGGGAGGCCAACAGGCCAAGCCTTGTCTCCTCATCCTTTACACCATTGGGGCTTATTTTCTTTGGTGTCTCTGATGACGACCCAAAAGGGTTACTATCTTCTTTTTGTGGCTGCTGCTTTGTCATTTGGGATGCAGGCATTGGACTGTTAAATCTCTCTCTTGATGCTTTACTTGCCAGCAAGTGTGGATGCATAGGTATAGCTGAACTAGGTGGAGATACCCGATTTTGAGGCTGTACACCTTGAGTTGTAGACTTTTCAGACAGTGAAGCTGCATTTCTTTCATCTTTGTCTTTCTTGACAGGAAATGGTTTTGTTCCTTGTTGAGTGTCCGATATACCATTTCCTTGGCTTGGTTTAGAAACCTCCTTTGTTGCTGCTGGTGTTGCCCCTTGCCTCGTCTCCCAAATGCTACCTCCTTGGTTTTCCTTTACCACAGCTGGTTTTACCCCCGATCTTGTCTCCCATATCCCACCGCTGCCACTGTCACTCGGCTGTTTGTTCTCCTTGGCAGCACGGCTGGAGATGTTCGATCTCAGTTTCCATATGTTGTCTCCATGCTGCAGGCACTCAAACTGCTTGGGGTCGCTGGTGCTCTTGTACGAACCAGGCCTCAGTGTTGTTCTGCATTTGTTGCAACGGAAGCAGTTACGGTGGTAGATCTTCCCATCTGCTACCTGCCTCTCCATGAGGTAGACCTTCTTGTCACAGATGCCACAATTATCTCCACGTGATGGCTGCTTACTTGCCTGTAAAACAAATAAATCAAATGGTAACAATTGATCCATCAATTTAAAGGCGTACCTTAAAGGAAGGGTGTACTTTCGGTAATTACTCTACAAGATAAAAACTTGGCAGAGCACTGGAGAACTGTTGATATTATAAATCATTGTTAGAACGGCAGTCTTTGAAGTTGTGTAACTTTACCCAAAAATTTGAATCAGAGAAAGTCATCTGAAACACGCAATTCTATGCAACAAGAGTGTTTTCTTTCATTTTGTTCCTGCAAGGACTGGGGCTCACATTCACTAAACACTTAGTTGAGTTGCCACTGTTGCCATAGTGATTTGTATTGTGACAACACACTTTTTTTTATTACTCGGCAATTAAACATGATTCTCAGTTAAGATCAATGTCAACTCTTAGTGAAATTGGCCACTGGTACAGTTTTGGACAAAAATGCATCGATGCACATTTCATAGATAATTTTCTCTTGTCACAAATCATCATGTGGAATCTGTTTTGTGGCTGGTAACCTCATTCTGGTAAGCATTATTTGTTTGTGCTTAGCTGCTTGTTGTGCTTAAGCATCTCTATGAAATTGGGATCTGATGACGGCAACAACCCCCAAGAAGAATTTACCCCTATTCCTCCAACGATTTATGAACATCTTTGATTTGAGTACTTACTACATGGTGTATGGAGGAGTCCTCTGCTGCTCTCTTAGAAGGCGTTCTTGTCTTGGGACCGCCAGCGTCCTTCACTAAAACAAAATATTCAAAAATTCCAATTATTAATCATAAAAGTGGGGCCCTGTCACAACAGTGTAAACTTAATGTAATTTTGGCTGGTTAACTATTTCTGCAAGCAATACTTTTCTGGGCGTAGCAAGTTTTTGTGCGTACAGGCACATGAAATTGTCCCCTGATATTTTTGACTTTATCAATGTAGAATTTCTTGCAAGCTTGACTAACCTGGTTTCTTATCTTTGAAGTAGTTGTAGTACTGTGAGACGTAGGTCATGACACTGAGTTTATCTGGAACAGTCATGACTGCCATATCATCAGGGTCCAGTAAAGCAGGAATTCCAAGCTCCTGTTCGGCAACATCAAATGCCTACAAACAATTCAGAGAGGGAAAAAAAAGTAATATTGAAACTGGTTGTTAAAGGTATCATACAGGATTGGTTAAGCTGACAAAATAGTCACAGACTACAGCTCCTGTTCGGCAACATCAAATACATACAATCAGTCAACAGAAAAAAATAAATGTTGTTAGTTGAAGGATTGGTTGAGCTGACTAAGTAGTCACAGACAGTGTTAATGTCCAATATTCAATATTTAACCCTTTCGTTATTTTGGTGAATTTCCCCATATGGACAGTGTGTTTATTTTGAATTGTTTACTTAATTTTTTTTGGCAAATGGTGACCCCCCAAATAACAAGTCACAATAGCACCCTCAAGAGTCCTCTTCCCCATTCTGAAAACTGTGTGGCCGTGCAATTCATTTCCTTTTCGATTTACAACTTCTTTTCTGAAGGGATTCAAAAGGACAGTTGAGGGCATTCATCACATACAAAATAAATTGAAAAATAAATTAAATAATCTCCTAGCCTATTATCAAGTAATACATGTAGGCCTACAGTCATGACAGTGTGGCATAATATAAGTAAACAGTTTTTATTACACATGCGATCATATTTCATCATTGAGAGCTTTTAATACACTGACAACAATATGCGCTTAGCGTATAAGGTGCGTGGGCGTGTGCACTGAACCGCACATATCACATCTGCACACATCCATGGACTGTACAGTTATGATAATGGTGGAGAGCTAAAAGAATATGTTTTGTAATTCTTGTAGACAAACCTGTCACATTAATAATAATAATAGACCGTTTTTATATAGCGCTTTTCACGCCCGAGGGGGTGTCTCAAAGCGCTTCCGACAATATTACCCCGGGTCACTGGGCCTTAAATCATTCCTTAAACCATCTCAGCTCCCTGGGGAGTATACAGCCTGTGCGCAATATATGCGCTACTCGGCTAAATCAATCACAAGAACCATCTCTGCCATCACAGGTACCCATTTACCCCTAGGTGGAGAGAAGCAGTTATAGTTAAGTGTCTTGCTCAGGGACACAAGTGTCACGACCGGGATTCAAACCCACACTCTGCTGAACAGAAGCATCAGAGCTTGAGTTTGGTGCTCTTATCCACTCGGCCACGACACATTGTTTACAAAAAGGGTGACCTTGAACACACATGTAAATATAAAGAAAAAGAGTTCCCACATTCAAACAAGGGACCTATAACAAGAGGACATTAGGGTCCATGTTGGGTGAAAATCACTAGTTGGAGCGTGTGTACAAAACCAATGGGAGCTGTTGTCAAAAAGTTTTAAAAGCACTAACAAAAGTGTGACAATAGGGTGTCCCTGATTTCAGGTTTTTAAAGGATTTTACACACTTGTGTGTACAGAAATGTATACGCCAGGGTATTCCTGGATACAAAATTGAAATATTAAATGTCTAAAAATTATTTGTGTTTCATATAAATTTGTAAATGGCGTTTCCAACCTCCAATGGGTATTTTCATGTCAAATTTTTTTCACAAATAGAATTTTTAAAGAATATTTGATTTCATAAAAACAAATAGTTGTTTTCTCATTGTCAATACACTGTATGTGCAAGACTTGAACAGTCTTGTTGATGTAAATCGTATTACTTTATCGCATTAAAGCCATTATACACTTTCGGTACAGAAACAAAAAAAAGTTCACAGATTTACAAACAATTTACAGGGTTTACAGAAGGTAATGGTGAAAGACTTCTCTTGAAATATTGTTCCATGAAATGCTTTACTTTTTGAGAAAACATTAAAACAATATCAATTCTCGATAGCGAGAATTACCGATTTATTTTAAACACATGTCATGACATGGCGAAACGCACGGAAAACAAGAGTGGGTTTTTCTGTTATTTTCTCCCGACTCCAATGACCGATTGAGCCTAAATTTTTACAGGTTTGTTATTATATATATAAGTTGTGATACACGAAGTGTGGGACTTGGACAATACTGTTTACCAAAAGTGTATAATGGCTTTAAGGTCTCACAAATGTCACTCCATGTACACTTTAAGTACACTTATTAAATTATGAATGTTCAAAGTAATTTTGCACTTTGCGCAGCCGTGTGTGTGTGTGGTAGCACTATGGCATGTCACTATTAAACCATTACCATGACATTGTGGAATGTTTACATTGCAACACACACAGCAAACATTCAATCAAGTATAAATTGTTGACTGTTTGTTCTTCTTCACACATGAAATGCAGCCATATTATTGCAACTGAATGAGGAAACGTAAAAAACTAAGCAATGTATGAAAAATTACTTAAATAAAATAATATCCAACATGTCCAAAAAGGACAATGTGGCATCCACATTAAGCACTAGAGTTTATGCTTATCAAGTACAAACATAAATTTGGTGTTTAAATGTACATTGACATTTGAGAAGCATTAGAAAAATCAAGAAAGACGCTGTTAAATTAAAACAGGCATTAAACGCAAGTGACAGGCATGACATTTGCCCATTGAAAAAAGGACAAAGTAGTACAAGGGCTAGTCTACATATGTACAAATGGTAAAGGCTTGTATACTTTTCATGATATTTAATAACCATTTTGTTGAACTTCTGTGGGCAAACAAATTGGAAATCAGACTAAAGTGAGACAAATATTAGGCCTACATGTATGCCCAGACTGGAGTAAGTATTTTCTCTTCACAATCCCCAATTTCTGTAGTCATCCTATCCTACGCACAGTGCCGTCGTCTGTGCAAATATCCAGCCCAGTTCTGTAATAGGGCACATGGCAGAAACAAAATATTGTACATGGAAAGGTTCAATCTAAATCTTAGAGATTCTAAAAAAGTGTATTGACCCCTTGCACTGAGGTCACATGCAGTTATGTCTGCCCATGGTCTACCATTTTATGAGTCAGAGTGCATGTTAAGAGCTTGTAAACGTGCGTAAGACACCTAAAGTGCGCGTTACACGTACAACACTGCACAGGGAAACTGACCACAAAATGGCGAAACCAAAGTATTTAATGTTGTGAATTGTGATGACTTCAGGGAAATTGGGTCAAATTCTTCAGAACCTCTATTTTCCAGCATGCAACCAAAAGATTTTGATCAGTCTCCAGTCACATCATGCTGAGGGCTTCCCATACACACAGCATCGCATTTAATATCTGTTTGTTTGAGTGTGGAAATGGGATCATATGGGGATCACATGGCTTATCAGAGGGAGGCCAGGACAGACAGTTATTTTTTCATAAATCAGCAGGACCTTGTTATATTATTTCCCAAGTGCTACTTCATGTACCTATATAGAAATTGATAATATATTTTCAAGCCTAAGCTCCTGTTCAGTAATATGCTGCCACAAAATATTGTTTTTATATATATTTCTAAATAACTACTTTTTCCATTTTCGTGAGTATGATGACTATTTTGATGACCATTTTGTAAACTGTACATTTCAGTTTTTAGTCGCTGTGTTGCAGTATTTTTAGTTAACCATTGATAAAAATACATGTAACAGTAAAACAAAAACCAACCCAAAATGAGCACTTTAAAGGTATAGGGTCATAAACTGTTTTAAAAAACCCCATAATTCCGAATTATAGGTCAAAACTTGAATATCGATAAAAAATCACTTGTGAGAAAACAGGAAAAAACTGTCACATTATTTTTGTCAAGAATGAAAAATATATCCACGTTTAGAGAGGTACATGTAACAGCGAGTACCACAGCATCTCTGGCTGCAGCATTCAGGATACACACCACAGAAACTTCAAATTCCATGTGGCCTTAAGGCGACCTTTTGGTGTCTATTTTGAAACACTTTAAAATATTTCTAATCAACGGGTCACTTCAGATGGCAAGTTTTGCAAGATGCTTATCTTTATAGGCTTTGAGATCAAAACTACACATTTTTTGGGGGTGAGTCAAATTACCAAACTACGACCCTACCTTTCAGGCAGGACCTTTGGATGCGATCAAGCAAAGAACTGCATCAGACCTGGAATTTCACATAAACCATAAAGGCCATGGCCTCCATTACCTTGGTCTTGGCCTACAATGCCCTTTCAAAAGTTTCCCACAGACTTTAAGATTTCCCAATGGAAGTGCCCTTTACAAAATGAAAATGGCATTGCCCTCACAAAGGTGATATTCCAGGCCTGCTGCATATAATATAGTTGAGACCTCTCCATTGACACTCTGATGATAAAAAAAAGACTAATTCCTGCAATTATCAATGTCTACATGGTCCAACTGGTTTAATCATGCTAATAAAGTCACTTCCTTATAAAGTTCACCAAGTACTGTAAGTTACGCTGCAATGGACATTATGTCAAATATAGTTTAAATTTGCGGTATTGCCTTTCGGGTTTTGGTTTCCACTTCCCACAACAGCTTGTTTACAACATGTTAAAAGGACAACCACACATGCCACCAACATGTAACTGGTATATTTACATATGTACAAACATTATATTTGTGTGGGTTTTTCTTTGGTTAGCTATGACACTGATGTGCATTTATTAAGTTCTGTATACACAGCACTTTCCCAAAATTTATGAACAAAAAATCCACAAGCATATCACTCGGGTGGTATTTTAACCCACAACCATGACAACCTTTGTCAGGCAAGTAGTACCTGTTGAACTTATTAAATTACATAAAGAGTACAATAATTGTTCAAATCCTGTGGTCAAGGTAAATGTCAGAGTTCCATAAAGGCAGAAGAGGGGTCAGTGGGAGGGGAAATTGGCAAGATCCCGCTCAGAACCTTTGCCCCTTTCCCCCAACTGCACAATGTCTGGTCACATTCTCATCTACTTTGGTGAGAAAATAATAACAATTAGGCCTACTCAGAGCTTGATTTGTATACTTTTTTTTGGGGGGGGGGGGGGGGGAGGGGGAGGCAAATTCACAAGACCACAGGGCTAGGTGGCAGTGGTGGCCATTGCTCTCAATGTCCTGATCTTTGCCCCTTTGAAAGTTTTTTATCTACTTGGCTTCTCAGAGACAAAGAGTTAGGCCTATTTATTAAAACTCAGAATGTTAAATATACCTCCGGAATTTGTTGTAAGTTATCAGAAGTAAATGTATGAACTGTTCTTTATTTGTATTTGAACGAGCACTAATTTTATCTGGAGTAATACTCAAAACATTTGTTTTGTTTTGAATACCGACCCGCAATTCATATTCTCGCTTGTGCATGGAAAGTACCCTGTGCGTGTAAATTAAAGTGGCTGTTGAAGCTTCTAAGCCTTTAAAAAATTAGAAGCAACTATTTATTTAGATGTTTCCCAGGGACAAATGTATCAACTAAAAAAAACTTTCACTTTAAGTGCAAGTCAAACAAAATGGCTGCAAGGCTAAAGGATCTGTAAACAATGTTTATGACAAGTTATTTCAATAAATCATATTTAATGATGCTTAACGGCAAAATATATGAACATAAAAATTTTAAAAAAATGGATGGTCTTTGTCCTAGAAGGGTCCTGACATTTCAAATAAAATTCTTTGACCATTTATATGAGATTCGAGGCATTGAATGGTGAGGTATCTAAATGTATGTATTGCGGTAACACGTAGCTATTAACTGGCTGTGTAGATTTGTTCTTAGAGAACTTGCTTGCTATTTATATTGCTGCGGAATAGATCTCAGAATTCAGTAGACTACTTAGTTCTGACTACAGTCCTGCTAAGTAGTAGTTAATAATCAAGAAAGTTTGTTTTTAAACTGTAAATATTCTCTCACAACTAAATAGTCTCCCGAATTCCGAATACTACCCCAAGGCAGTAGAAAAAATAGCAAAACAAGTTTTGAAAGAACAAATCTACACAGTAAGGTAAATATGCAGGTATGGGCTACACAAATATACATAGAAACTAAATTTAAAGTACCAGTATCCTTCTTTTTTAAAAAGGCAAGTTGAAATTAAATTGTTGCTCATTCATGCAATCATTTTTTACAGGGAAAGTGTCACTGCTATTTTAAGAGAAAACGAGACTGGCCTAAATGTCCTTCAAAACACAACACTCTCTTGAATAAACAACTGTAATATAAATAAATTGTAAAACTAACTAATCATTGAAGTTAAGGAAGTAAAAAAAAACCTAATGTAATAGATTTCCAAATGATGTAAAAAAAAAAATGATAGAAGTTTATGGAATGGAAAGAAAAAAAATACAAATAGAGCGAGGGAATAAAACAGCAAGCAAGTCAAAGTTGACTCACTGTATCTCTGGACAATGGACATGAATTAAATTTTCTCTTTAAAGCCATTATACACAGATTTACAAAAAACTAACAGGGTTTACAGTAGGTAATGGTAAAAGACTTCTCTTGAAATATTACTCCATGGAATGCTTTACTTTTTGAGAAAACATTGAAACAATTATCAATACTCAACATCGAGAATTACGGATTTATAGTAAACACATGTCATGACACGGCGAAACGTGCAAAAACAAGAGTGAGTTTTCCCGTTATTTTCTCCCGACTTCGATGACCAATTGAGCCTAAATTTTCACAGGTTTGTTATTTCATATATAAGTTGTGATACACGAAGTGTGGGCCTTTGAACAATACTGTTTACCGAAAGTGTCCCATGGCTTTAAAGGCATAGTACACCTTTGATTTTTTGAACCATTTGATTGTTTTTCCTTCAGAAAATGTAGATCAAACAATAAAGCTAATCTAAAGTCTGGAGTGAATATGTCCTCGCAGGAAGAACAATCCCTAATAGCAATAAACAATCTGAGAAACATTACTGACAGTAACGCTTATTAAATTCAAATTTTGGGGCATAAAAACTGATAACTTTTTTGAACAACCACATTCCTTCAAAATGAAACTCTCAAAAATGCTTTAAACTCGTAACTATCGAAAGCTGCTGTAAGCTTTAAACCACAAGTTTTTATTGCTATTAATTTTAAGAGTGATTACCAATGGTATACATGTACCTTCCCTTTAAGTGACATACAATACAACAGGATGCATGGTATATAATGTACATGTGTACCTCTTCCGTATCAACATATATAACACAACCACCAGCTGTTTACAATGTATGTATAAATTTGCCGTGCCTGATCATCATGCTTCCTGTGCCCAATTTAAAACTTAAATTTGCATCGGGGATAAAGAATATTAATTTTGGTTTTTACCCATACACCGATGTGTGTAAGCACTGTATACTCAGAACTTTCCCCGAGTCCTGTGAAAAAATATCACAAGCATGTTACTCGGGTGGGATTCGAAATAGGATTCGAACTGCCTCTAGCTGCCGGGCAACCTCGGTAGTCTAGTTGGTAAGACACTGCTCTAGAATTGCAAGGGTCGTGGGTTCGAATCCCACCCGAGTAACATGCCTGTGATATTTTTTCACAGGACTTGGGAAAGTACCGAGTATACAGTGCTAACACACATCGGTGTATGGGTAAAAACCAAAATTAATAAAATTTAAAACTTCTGCTTTAAGCACAACAACCTTTCTCAAGCATAGGAAAAAGGTTACCGGCCTAAATGCCACTTGTCCTGTGTTCTGATTATAGCTGGTTCCCAGTCAATCTTCCCTAAGAAGGGAGTATTAGTACAGCAATATTTTCTGCTTGCGTTATTTTTTGAACAGCTATTTCTACAGATTCAGAATGGAACTTACCAATGCATTATTCTGTCGCACATTCTCCTTCGACAAGGAATTGAAATCTCTGAAAGAGAACAAACAATGTATGAGAAGGTTAAACAGGTTGAAAAATACATGTACAGACAAAATATTTACAACTACAAGTTTCAGGATTTGTTGTTTTGTTTCTACAGGTTAACCCTGGAAAGCGCCCGCTATATTTTTTTGAACGTGGACTTGTGGCTGGGTGATTGCAGTCACTATGGGGTTTTGCGCATATAATATATGAGTTCAGAAATATGAAAAATTCGTTTTTTATTCCTTTTCTAACTTCCTATGGATGCTACAAGAATCCTAAGGGAATGTGGATGGTATTTATATAATTTTGGAATATTATTATTATTATTTTTTTGTACCATACAAAAACTGTATAGTGACAGCAATCACCAAGACACGCACTTATGGACTAACTAGCTTAGTTTCAGTATAGATGCCCCAGTATAGGATAAACTGAAATAGCAGGGCCAGTGGATTTTTTTCTCCAGATGTGGCAGAAGAAAAACCAATTGGTCAGTGACAGCTGTCACTGTGGTGACTTGTTTGAGGGTTAAAATGCTGCATTGATGTTTTTGAGTTTTTGTTTATGACCACAAAGTCCAAAATTATAAAAATATTAATATTTGAACTTACTGTGAAAATGTACACATTACGCTGCATGCACTTCCCTCTAGAGGGTTTATGAAGTACATACATGTACATGTAGACTTTATCGCAAATATTAGATATGCGCGAATTATGCAAGGAATGAGGTGCATGCTGGTCTAGCTAAGTTTGATAGCGAGCTAGACCAGCATGCACCTCATCAACAGTTAGCGCTTGCGCAACGGGTCTACATGTATCATGTACATCAGTTCTTTTCTTCAAGCAAACTTGAACCCTAGATTCAACCCATAGCAACAAGAGGTGTGATAGTAACCTATATTGCATCAAAAATATCACCTCCTGCGTATTGCGATGTTCTACTCAAGTAACACCACATATTGCAGCGTTTTAACCTACACGCAAAACATACAGCTGTTCCCATACGGCATATTGTGTTAAGTTACGCGTCAAGTTTTCTTAAAGATAAATTTGTTGTCACGTGTGCGCTTGTGGAATATGGCGAGTACAGTGGGTCTGCGACCTGTATCCAACCTCGTCTTCAGCGTTGTTAGATATGGGACGCAGAAGCACTATTTTTCTGTATTCCACTCGTGCTTTTGTGATAATTAATAAAGCATGGGGGTAAGGTTCCAGGAATGTATAACAACTGGCCCATAAGATAGTACAAGAATATTAATTACCAAGGCTTAAAATATCACGCTTGGTACATGTACAGACACCAGAGCTGTATAAATTTGTACGATATCCTTTTTATATTATACAGCCAACAGCTGATTTACTTGTAGTCAACAGCTGGCGTGGGTGGCTTTTGAGCTTTCAACCGGTCAGACGAACATCCTGGGCCCAATTTCACAGAGCTGGTTAAGCACAAATATACACTTAACCCAAAAAAATGCTGCTAACCAGAATAAGGTTACCAGCCAAAATACCATATGTAACATATTCAATTTGTGACTGGTATCCTGTTCACTATTGCTAAGCAGAGTTTTTTAAAGAGGATTTTGAAATTGGGCCCAGGGCCTGACCTGATCAAAACAAGATTTCTTGTGACAGCTCAAAAGATTGAGAGAGTGATAAAGTATAGAATGAGTTAACGTGAGATGACGGCAACTGGATGGTTTACATACATGTAGTCTGAGGTAGTCTATGACTAAGTATCAAAAGTGGAAATGATGAATTAAGACAGTAATGTCATCTCCACGAGTCCACTTCAACTGGAGGTTGGGAGGGGAAACGCATTCTCAGAGTTTATAAATTATCCTGTCAGCTAAAAATAGATGCATTGTTTTCACAAACAGTTGAAAATTAGTTTTTTCCTTTTATTTTGTTTTCAAAAGTTAAAATAAACAATTGCAGAAGTTGTTAAGAGAGTAATGTGATCTCCACTATAACTGAAGGTTGGGAGGGGAGACCATTTGGGTGTTTTAATAAAGTATCCTGTGAGCTGAAAATAAGTGCATCAATTGTTATCATAAACAAGATTAACAGTTTAAACAAGTTAAAATAAAAAAATGCACAAATTGTTAAAGGTCTCACATTTCGTCCCTAGCACAATCTGTCACAAAGTTTTATTTCATTTCACTTCATTTATTAACTCTGGTTTTGAAGACAAGGACTCTAAAAAAAACTGAACTTAATCACTATGCTAGCCAAGAACCCCCTGGAGAGATGGGATGTCAAAGAAGGAAGTTTCAGTTTCAGGGAAAACCCGTGCAATTAGGTAGGAACTGAAACCCAATCCACATATTGCCCCCCCCTACCAGAACGTATTCACGTTCACTTCAGCATTGTCGCAATAGAACCTTACTCAATCCCAATCAGAACGCCTCCCCCCCTTTACTATGACCAGTGCCCAATTTCATAAAGCCTGTAGGCACAAAAAAACTTGCTAGGCAAATACAAATCTTCCTCAGCAGAAACAGTTGACCACCAAAAATTACATAAAGTTTACCACTAACAAATGGCAAAGACATTTTCTAAGCAGTATTTTTTGCTTAAACAGCTTTAATGACACTTGGCCTTGGGCTGTGCTTACCACATAATGCGCTTGTGACCCGTCACACACTTTACAGGGCGCCATAAGTGCAGCATTATAGAACCAAGACATTTGGCCTATGTCATATGTGGGGCTAGTATGTATAGAGTATAGTTGTAACTAAGCTTGGGCGATATCGATTTATTTTATTCACGATATATCGCCGACAATATATCGCGATATTCGATATAATCGCGATTAATGAAATTTGACATCATCAGTCTTAAAACTCCAAGTGAAAGTTGTAGAAGAGACAGTCCTAGTATAAGAGAGGTGTTCTAATGACCTATTCTTCTGGTTTTACTCCAAACCTATGGGGTATCAGCTAGCAAATACACCGCGATATTTAATCGATATATCGATATATCGCGATATATCGATATTTCGATTAAAACCAAATCCATCCGATTCCAATATCGTGTCCAAATTAATATCGCGATATTCGATAATATCGTGATATCGCCCAAGCTTAGTTGTAACAAAAGGCTTTTAAGCAATTAAATGGCTCGTGACCACAAACAAATATGGAATTACTTAAAGCCATTGGACACTTTCGGTACAGAAATTTTTTTTAAAGCTCACAGATTTACAAATAACTTACAGGGTTTACAGAAGGTAATGGTGAAAGACTTCTCTTGAAATATTATTCCATGAAATGCTTTACTTTTTGAGAAAACATTAAAACAATATCAATTCTCGATAGCAAGAATTACGGATTTATTATAAACACATGTCATGACACGGCGAAACGCGCGAAAACAGGAGTGGGTTTTCCCGTTATTTTCTCCCAACTCCGATGACCGATTGAGCCTAAATTTTCACAGGTTTGTTATTTTATATATAAGTTGTGATACACGAAGTGTGGGCCCTGGACAATACTGTTCACCGAGAGTGTCCAATGGCTTTAATTTACATTTTTATTGCTAGAATTACCCAAAAGATATGTTAACACCTGCAGATAAGTCAACATTCACTCCAAGTGGTCTGGCTGGCTAGTTCAGTGTTAAAAAGCATCCCTTTTTAATTTTGAAATTTGGACAAGGGAAAAAGGTGTCGACAGACTAGTGAAATGACATGAGCTACATGTAACTGGTCCTGTTGACTAGCCACTGCTGCAGTTTTAAGGGCAAACCCTGATTATTTTTCTCCAAGGTGCTTGATTAGCCTATACTTTGAAACTCAACAGAATTAAAAGATATATTTATCAACATTTTAACATTTTTTTTTTTACTGACTTGAAAAACACCAAACTTTTCTTGTCATGAGTCTTCTAGCCTGAGGCTAAAATAACCAGTCTAAAATTAGAGCCTTACATGTACAAACAATGCATTTGACTCAAAAATCATTACATGTGTACAGTGCACCCACTACATCTCAAAAAAAAATTATCAAACAACAAGACAAAAAAAACTTACATAAAGAAGGTCTTCCCCATTATGTCCAGAGGTAGAGTAACTTGTACAGCGTAGATAACGAGCCAACAACCTCAGTACACAAGTTTATTTATGAATAAGGTGCAAACTGTGGGAGACAATTCCTACATTGACATAATTCGTACATTCGTGGATTGCCGATATACTCAAGGAATTCCTTCATGGATTAACTCAGAAATCACCGACGCCCTAAACTCACTGACCGGAGTGACCGAAATTATGACAAGTGTTAAACAGTTGATTGAAGAAAAGGTAGATGAATGGCTTCCTTTGCATTGGGGAAGAAAAGCCGATCTGGTGTCATACTTCCTGGCGGCAAACTTCAGAAACGACCACCAATCCTCAGAAGATCACCCACTGTTTACCAACTCTAATTACCAAAGCAAACTGTCACACTACACCTGAAACTGGCATTACTCTGTCCCACCAGTGCTGTTGTTGAAGAAACCATTCCTCAGGAAACTGTCTTTGATCTGCCAAGAGTTTCTACACAGGTCAGGTCTCAGATGTTGTCAGACAACTTCACAAGTTTTGTAAATCTGGGAGACAATTTCTTGAATCTCATTGAGTTGATGATACACACAAAAGCATTGACGATGATGAAGAAGCAAAGGTTGGAGAAATTCTTGAAGTACAAAACCGTCAGATAGACACGTGTACAGTTTGCTTGCAAATGGCACAAACTAGCACCGACTGGGGACGACCAACCTGTACAAAGATAGAGCTGGCAACATTCCCATTAATGCAGTAGTTAACAAATTGAGTACAGCCTGATTACTGATTATGTTCATTACCAATAACCAACAGCTGAGGGTTATAGAATGAGTGCAGGTGTCTGCATCAGTGAAATGCAGAGAGCTGGCAGACTAGGTAAGGGGCGACCCACGATGAGCTGGGAGACTAGGTAGGGACGACCTTCGATGTCGCCCGTTTCCTCAGACGAAACCAAGACTCGGACCTTCCAAGCTTTTAAGTTTGTCAAAATGTCCTCAAAATTTAGCACAAGGCCAAAATCTTGTCACCGGGGGGTTGTGAATCATCACTGTCCAATGACATCAGGGGACCATTTTTAACAGCTAGCGCTAATAAGGTAATTCTCTGCTAAGCAGATTAATAATATAGCACCAGTCGAGGTGCATGTATATCATTTGGAATATTAGCTGGTAGACAACAGAAGATTAGTAAGCGATTTAAAGCCATTGGACCCTTTCGGTTCAGAAAAAAAAAAAAAAAAAAGTTACAGGGTTTACAGAAGGCAATGGTGAAAGACTTCTCTTGAAATATTATTCCATGAAATGCTTTACTTTTTGAGAAAACAGCAAAACAATATAAATTCTCGTTAACGAGAATTACGGATTTATTTTAAACACATGTCATGACACGGCGAAACGCCAGAAACAAGGGTGGGTTTTTCCGTTGTTTTCTCCCGACTCCGATGACCGATTGAGCCTAAATTTTCACAGGTTTGTTATTTGATATAGAAGTTGTGGTACACAAAGTGTGGGCCTTGGACAACACTGTTTACCGAAAGGGTCCAATGGCTTTAAGCTTTGATAGAGTCTTATTTTGCAAAGTGTCTCCTGTGTGTCTGATGAGGAATGTCAACCACCTTGAGAAATGTACAAGGGAGACAGTGAACATGAGCAAAGTGGACCCTGTGTGTCTAATGAGGAATGCTAACCGCCTTGAGAGATGTACAAGGGAGACAGTTGACATGAGCTGACTGCATGATGTCCAAGACACTTGCTTAGAAAGTCATGTGAGAGCATTACATAATTCAAGGCAGGAACCTAATCCTGTCACACAGGATATCATGTTCATTAACTTTATCCTTGGGGTGATAAAACGCCATCTCTTCCATACTCCTGATGTTTCTAGTCTGGGCTTATCATTTTAAGGGATAAACTAGTGAGCTAAAGATGTCTTTAAAACCAGGTCTTAAAATATTGAGACAATTACAAGACCTGGATGAATCGACAGCAGTGGCTTTATCTATAGTGTGGTTAGTCTTGGTGCAAGTCGTTGTTATTCACTATCACTCAACTATCGCGATCCCCGCTCCACTTCTCCTCGCCGCGCACACTACCATCAAACATTAGCGAGCGCTGTTGCAGAAACTTCCAGATCGCCACACCACACCACAATCTTGCTGGTAGGATCGCGGCTTACAGAAACGCCCTCTATCGGTGGAATAGTCGTGACAAGTTTCTGCGTTGAGTGTATGAGGCCTATGGTATTACCACACAGGTTTTACCAACTCAACAAGAACGTCTTGCAAGACTAGTATGCTTTGAGGGATGGTCATGGTGGTTCTGGTTGCCTCATGTGACTGATTCAAAGGATGCAGTGTTAAAACTGGGCTGTTCCCCTGTTTCTTGCCTTTAAGGAAAGACAAGTAACCAACTCGATGGTTTAGTTGGGTGAGTGTATGCTACAAGGACTGGCGCTGTGCAACACAGGTGTTTTTAGGCCGAGGTAACCAATGTGAATTCCCCTTGTGGGAGGCAACAAGCACACCTGCCTCTTCACACATGGAAATGGATCGTAATGCCAAATGTTGCCTGCAATGGTCACATGCACCAGGGCGACACCAACCAAAAGGTAAGGATTGCTAAGGAGGTTAGTGGTGAAGGCCCAGTTTCTAGCATTTATTTTGCTGACAAGACATGTAAATTGTTGTCTGTGGTGTTTTGAAGATAAGATCAGGGCCCGATTTCATAAAGCTGTTTTATGTATAAAATACTGCTTAAAAAAATTGCTCTGCTTACCATCCAAGCAAGTTTTTGTGCCTACAAGCTTTATGAAATTGGGCCCTGGTTACCAGTCTTGTTAATTTATCTTTTTCTTGTGCATTTTTAATTGTGTTCTGTAGTTTTAATCATTTTAATGTAGGCCCCTTATTGCACGATAATCTTAAATTATTATTATTTACTAAAATTATGTATAGTAATATTTTGAGGAGTCACATTGTCTGAATTTGTCTAAACAGTATCCAACTCTGGATAACAATTTCTGGTGGTTGACATTGCAGTTACAAACTCTTCACTTTCACTTGAAATTGAAGTTAAATCCACTTTTGAGATTACAGCAGATGCATTTATCTGCACTTCAGAATTTCGGTACTTTTGGTACGACACAAAACACAAATGCCATGATTCACATTAAACTTACGAAGTTTAAAATTAATGATGGTAGAAAGCTTCCCTTAAAATAATACTTGCTGAGGTGCAGTAGTTTTTGAGAAGTGAGTAAAACAACTTCACAAGGACTCTCCTGAAACATTACGCAACTCTCCTGACATGCCTGAAATATTGCCCTGTAATTTTCACCTTTTTCTTAAAAACTTGGCCACTAGCGAAGCTGAAACTTCTACAGGCAAATTATATTACATACATTCATGCACAATGAGTAGGGATTCATGTCATGGCCAAACCTTGATCTACATAAGGTATCAGCACTCAAGTCATGATTTGTACATAAGTTATTAACAAATGTTTTATTTCAACAAAAATATACTCACATTAGATCTGGGCGGTAATGATGTAAAATGGCACAGAAAGCCAGCCCATCCTTCCATGATTTCTGCATATTGGCAACCTTGACGTCCCTGTAGCCTTCAGTGGTTCTCTGGGCCCACACCAACAGGGCTTTAGTCCCTGTCAGGGGCATCTTGAAGGTTAGGGTGGCACTTCACTGGCGTCTTCAGTCAGTAATGATCCTTTTGTATTTGGTGTCTTGCCTCAAGAATGCTTGCTGAGAGGTTAAAGGTACTATACAGAATGGGTTGGGCAGACAGTCTTAATGTTTTGTGTGATCAACTATACATGAAAAAACAAACCTGTTAAAATGTTGGCTTAATTTTGGCCGTTGTGTGAGTCGCAAGAAAATAGTGAAAAACCAGGATTTTCAGCATGTCAACACATTGTCCTTAATTTTGGTTTCAACAACCGAAATGCATTTTTGTTACCTTTTCAGATACATTTCTTTCTTAGATCAATAATGACAATGACTCCTTTTCAGAGGGAAATATTTCACAGAAAAAGCGGTTTTAGTATGAACTTCTTAATCAGTAGACCTAAGCCTTTAGACTACAATTAAACAATGAATTTGTTTGTCCTAAGTACAAATCCTGTATAATACCATTAAGTATTTGATGAAAGTTTTATAAAAAGAGAAGTGGGTAGGCATTCTCACAATTGAACAAAGGTCACACAACGTTTCTCTTTGTTAAACTTGGTCCCCATAGGAGATTCTTTACCACCAGGAACAATATAACGACAATAGCAAGTTCACAAAACTGTGCCTGCTAAAGTGTGTGGCTTTTCATGCATTAAGAGTAAGAAAGCTCAGGAAGTATATTTCATAGAAAGTGCAACATATTGTGGTTTCAATAAGTAACTTAAGGTGTAGATTCCCTTGAGAGTTTCACAGCCTGGTTGTCTTTCATAACATATAATTGTTAAGAAAGAGCACCTTCATTCTTCTCCATGAGAAAGCTTGAGACAATGAAGTCTGTATCTGTATCTGTATTGATTGTTGAGCCAGCAAAAAAATCTAAAGACACATCACACCAGCTTTGCGCATTGTGTGGATGGGATGGCTTAATTTTTGAAGTGCTTAGTGAGGGTGTCCTTGAAGATATCTAATCTTAATGAGTTGCTAGTAATCCAACTAATGGGTAAGGCATTCCAGTCCTTGATGGTGGACGGAAAAAACTGCTGCCGTAGATTTTGTATACAGTATTAGGCCAAATAAAAAAATATACCAGTTGATCGTCCCCGCCCGCATCCTTTTTTGGGGCCACATCCTTTTTTTTTTATTTACTATTTACAATTTTTCGAATTTTGTATAATAAAATGAGAAGTCAAAAAACGTGCGATGCGGCCTACTACATGTAGAGCGACGAACTGCCGAGCCGCGACCGAGTCAGACTAAACCATTATGTGAGAGGGGTGTTACAAACCCGTGCGTGGGCACTTTATGCGTGAACGGCGGGTATTTGTAAACAAACAGCGCATGCACTGCCACACGGGTTTGTAACACCCCTTTCACAATGGTTTAGTCAAACTCGGCCGCAGCTCGGTAGTTCGTCGATCTTCATGTAGTAGGCTGGTGCCTGATTTATAAAGCGTTGAGCATATTGAGAAGTCAAAAAACGTGCGATGCGGCAGCAAAAACAACAGTGAGTACCGAGCAGAAAATTGCATTTTTTGACGATGTTTTTAATTTCACTCAACAAAAAGGAAATGCAAGCATAATGAATGTATATTGAGTATGAGGGGAAAGTTTGGGTAATGTAGTACTAAAGAAACTTCAGTTATTGCTGGCTAACGGTCGTAAAACTTTCACCTATCAACGCTGATTTGAAAAACATGTAGCGTTAACGAGGCCCAAAATGTTAGACCCACGGGGAGCCTTTATAGTTTCTAGAAGAACTTAGCGGCCATCTTGAAAAAAAAATAGTAAATAGTAAATAGTAAGGCCCTCATCCTCCTCTTTTTTGAAAAACCCGGACGATCAACTGGTGTTTTTTATTTGGCCTTATGTGAAATAAAACTGAAAGTGCCTCTAATATTATTATAGGCCTACAACAAGTACAAACAGAAAGGACTTTACATCAATTATAGTTCACAACAGGATGACCATATGTATCAAGTTTCAATTCCTGTGTTATTACAATTACATTCCATAAAGCTGTCTAACTCTAACTAAAATTGTTGCTTGGTACATGTAGGAGTCTATGCTGAGCAGGACCCAACTTCTTCATAGATTAGAACTGCTTAAAAAAACACCACCAAAAATGGCTAAGCACAGCAGATAAATTGTTATTTTGATTTGATAAATTTGTCATATACATACAGTTTAACATGAGAGACAATATGACAGTAAACACTACACCAATTCTTCCCAAGAAGTTCGATGTTTACACCGTCCCGGGGCGGGGCGGGCAGGGGGGGGGGGTACAGACAATACGGAAAGTAACGAGCGTCTCAAGACTGAACTACAAGTAAAATGCAACGAAGGCCGGCCGCCGACATGGCCGAGGATCGACACTCCTTCACTTTTGGCTTGAACCATGTTGAACTTAAATGACCTCTTACTTATTACATACTCAAATTATATCTTCAACACTTAAAAACAATAAACGGAATAATTTGTTTATTAATTGTATTAAGATATTTGCACATTTGTTACGACATTCCAAAGTTTTTACTTACCTTTTCTTACAACCTTACGTGAGACTGCCCTGTTATTAATATCACGAAATACGAATGAGATGTCACCGAACGGAACCTAGCACAGTAATGGGCCCGAAATAGCCAGCCGCGTATTCCCGGAAAAAGCCAGCCGTGTATTCGGAAAATAGAACACATACAGTACAGGGAGGTTCAATATTCTGAAGATGAAGATCTGTTTTATTCGAACGAACTTTGAAATACTAGCCATAAACCACAACTTTTTATTTGATAATATGTCAATTTAATAAGTATTTATGATTAAAAAACAATGAAAAAAGAAATAAACTTTTAACAAGACGTCACAAAATGACCCGCAAACACAAAGGCAAAAATTAAATCGTTTGTGTTACACTGTGTCATTAATATACTGTGTAAATACATAACTATAATTTGAAAATAATTTGTACCCTTCATTAAGACAAAAATTTGCTTTTTTATTCCAGAATCTGCAAGACTGATATACTGGGCGGATCAAATTTTGGAGCTGGCCAATTTGGTCAATTAATTAGTGGTTAATTAATCACAATAATATACGCAATTTTCAATATATTTTAATACCGCACTAACAATGCGGTTGACTTAAAAACAATTTGAAAAGAATTTGTACCCTTCATTAAGACAAAAATTAACTTTTTTATTCCAGAATCTTTAAGACTGATATACTGGGCAGATCAAATTTTGGAGCTGGCTAATTTGGTCCACTAATTAGTGGTTAATTAATCACAGTAATATACGCCATTTTCAATATATTTTACCGCACATAACAATGCGGCTGACTTAAAAAACAATTTGAAAAGAATTTGTACCATTCATTATGACAAATATTTGCTTTTTTATTCCAGAATCGTGAAGACTGATATACTGGGCGGATCAAATTTTGGAGCTGGCTAATTTGGTAAATTAATTAGTGGTTAATTAATCACAATAATATACGCAATTTTCAATATATTTTACCGCACTAACAATGCGGTTGACTTAAAAACAATTTGAAAAGAATTTGTACCCTTCATTAAGACAAAAATTAACTTTTTTGTTCCATAATCTTTAAGACTGATATACTTGGCAGATCAAATTTTGGAGCTGGCTAATTTGGTCCACTAATTAGTGGTTAATTAATCACACTAATATACGCCACTTTCAATATATTTTACCGCACTAACAATGCGGTTGACTTAAAAACAATTTGAAAAGAATTTGTACCCTTCATTAAGACAAAAATTTACTTTTTTATTCCATAATCTTTAAGACTGATATACTGGGCAGATCAAATTTTGGAGCTGGCTAATTTGGTCCACTAATTAGTGATTAATTATGCACACTAATATACGCCACTTTTAATATATTTTACCGCACATAACATTGCGGTTGACTTTAAGACAATTTGAAAAGAATTTGTACCCTTCATTAAGACAAAAATTTGCTTTTTTATTCCAGAATCTGCAAGACTGATATACTGGGCGGATCAAATTTTGGAGCTGGCCAATTTGGTCAATTAATTAGTGGTTAATTAATCACAATAATATACGCAATTTTCAATATATTTTACCGCACTAACAATGCGGTTGACTTAAAAACAATTTGAAAAGAATTTGTACCCTTCATTAGGACAAAAATTAACTTTTTTGTTCCATAATCTTTAAGACTGATATACTTGGCAGATCAAATTTTGGAGCTGGCAAATTTGTTCCACTAATTAGTGATTAATTAATCACACTAATATACGCCACTTTCAATATTATTTTACTGCACATAAACAATGCGGTTGACTTTAAAACAATTTGAAAAGAATTTGTACCCTTCATTAAGACAAAAATTAACTTTTTTGTTCCAGAATCTTTAAGACTGATATACTTTGCAGATCAAATTTTGGAGCTGGCAAATTTGTTCCACTAATTAGTGATTAATTAATCACACTAATATACGCCACTTTCAATATTATTTTACTGCACATAAACAATGCGGTTGACTTTAAAACAATTTGAAAAGAATTTGTACCCTTCATTAAGACAAAAATTTGCTTTTTTATTCCAGAATCTTCAAGACTGATATACTGGGCAAATCAAATTTTGGAGCTGGCCAATTTGCTTCACTAATTAGTGGTTAATTAAACACACTAATATACGCCATTTTCTATATATTTTAATACCGCACATAACAATGCGGTTGACTTAAATACAATTTGAAAAGAATTTGTACCCTTCATTAAGACACAATTTGCTTTTTATTCAAGAATCTTTAAGACTGATATACTGGGCGGATTAAATTTTGGAGCTGGCCAATTTGGTCTACTAATTAGTGGTTAAGTAAATCACACTAATATACGCCATTTTCAATATAATTACCGCACATAACAATGCGGTTGACTTAAAAACAATTTGAAAAGAATTTGTACCCTTCATGAAGACAAAAATTAACTTTTTTATTCCAGAATCTTTAAGACTGATATACTGGGCAGATCCAATTTTGGAGCTGGCCAATTTGGTCCACTAAAAATTAGTGGTTAATTAACCACAGTTATAGATGCCATTTTCAATGTATACGCACAATTGCATAGGCGGTGGACATAACAAAAATCGGAAAAAAAATTGTACCCTTAATTAGAGGGGAAAAAAATGTTTTCTTAGTTCCAGAACTTTGAAGATTGATATACTGGGCGTATCAATTTATTTAGCTGGCAAATTTGGTCCACTAATTAGTGGTTAATCAACTATGCACAATATTTCCTACAGAACAATCTCTTAAAAAAATTATTGTTCCCTTCATTATGATAAAAAAAAATTGTATTTTTTAGCCCCCAATCCTCCAGACTTAATATAGCTACTAGCAAGTAAAGTTCTGCACGATCAGAAGAATAGCTGTTGAGGTTCTCTTTGAACTAGAAGTTACATTTTCATATTTAAATTAAAACAGTTTCCCTTATGAACCAAAAAGAATTCAGACTTGAACTTGTTTGACATTATAACCAAGTAAAGGCCTGAGCGATTTTGACTAAGAAGATGGCTGCCCGAGGTCGGTTGGAGCAGTGAAAATGGGGTAAGACTAATTGAAGCTTTGGAGAACACCATTAATTTGTTTTTAAATTGTTTCACGCCCCCTTAATGTAAGCTTCCTTTGGAACATTTATTAACTTCTAATTTAAAATGGTCCTGACATTAGCAGAAAAACAAAAACAACATCATATTGGGCAAAAAATATATCAAGGCTAAAGCAAAATAATTAGTTTTGCATTTCAAAGTTATCGGGTGCTGGCCTTTACTTTAAGAAAGAGTAACAACGCACTGAATATGAGCTATTTCAATTAAGAAAACACATGATGTAAATAAACTGAAAATACATGGACAAAACTCATTCAAAGGACAACATAACTGTGCTTAAAGTCACCTGGAAATTTAATTTTTATTTTTTCAAACATTAAAAGTAGATGTTTAGTAACAATAAAACATTTTTTTTTAGTAATTGTTTGTCATGATTTATAATAATATGTTTAAAAAATAGTTAAAGTTGTTTGGGGGTTACTCCGCCTTCCCCTTTTGTGACGTCAATCGAGGCAGACTTTGCCTTTATGCGTAGAGTAAACACACGTGCAAATAACATGCAAGTCCAAGTCATTGAGTTCGTACGTTTTGAAAAAGTTGTTTTCTTGCATTCGTATTAATGCTGGATGCAGCAAAACAACTACAGATGGGGTCAGTCTGCATGGTTGGTCAGACTCACAAGAGCAATAGTGCCTAGTGGTTCGGTCCGACGTCTTTTTCAGCACTGTGCAGCATTTTCTCTTCAATATCGCGCCTCGAACAGCGCCCTCTCGGGTCGGGCCTACTCTTAAATTTGTAAATAAGATAAGAACTAATTTTTTTAACCTTAGTTAACTGTTTATTCACATTCCACTCATCAAAACACATAATTATATTAGTGACAAAAGCTTTATTTCGACAAAATACCACTTCCAGGTGACTTTAAAGGAGCTAATTCACAGTTTACTCATAAAGCCATAACTCATCTTTAAATTATTCTCATTCTTTGCAGTTATCATTTAATCGCATGAAGATGAATGACAGAAAACCCTCGTTTACTTTTATAAAAAATTTAAAAAACATTGTTTGGCAATGGAAAAAATGATCTTTGTTAGAATAACAACTTAGATTAGTTGAACACCAAATGGGGGAGCCTTTGTATTGCCTTATTCGCATGATAACTAAGGGCCTTGCCCTTCATACAATTTCTTGTTTTGTGTTGCCATTTGCCATTTTTCTTTACATTATTGTTTTAAAGTAGTTGGTTTTACAAAACAGTTTGTGAAGATTTGTATATTAAAGCAGTTTGAATAAAATTCGAATTTGAATGCAAAATTGAATTCGTTGCACATGAAAAAGAAAAAGCATACTAGAAGCAAAATCATGTTCGCTTCGGTGATTCTTATTAAATGCATCATTGTAAATAGGTAGTAGACATTCAACTTAACGGTCAAAGTGTAGTCTTGAATGCCTATAAATGAAATAGAATGACTAAAGCGAATCTGCACGAGAAAAACGAAATCACGTGTGCACGAAAACGAAATTGAATGCAAGAGCTAAAAATAAACCCTAGTTTATTTTAGAGCATTAGAGGGAAAAGCGTGAATTTGACTGCAATAAAATGCAATTGAATGCATGTTTTTTTGCTGAATGTGGCTGGGAAAACCTATTCTTATACAATAAAATTATATCTAGAGAATATTACATCATGTGAACATTCTCGTAGAATTTCCAAGTTGGTGGAACTGTGTTGACCTACATACTGGCATTGTTCAGCCACCGGTAAGGTCTCATGTTACAAACTAAAGAATATTCTTCAGTGATTTCGAGAAAGTAAAGCCTTGCCTGAACAAACAAAATGCAACAATAATCATGTCTTTTTCACGCACGATGATATGCAGCAGGCCGTGTGTGTTGATGTGTACTAACCATCTTAGATCACGTGATGTTGGAAGCGCAATCGGTCTATTCAGCCACCGACGATTGTAAGATAAATAACAAATGGCGTACGTAAAAGCTGTGATTAATTAACCACTATTAAGTTGACCAAATTGTCCGGCTCAAAAATTTGACACGCCCAGAGTAAGCCCTATATTAGTCCACAAGGTTCTGAAATAAATTTAAAAAAACAAACATTTTTTTTTTGTCATAACGCATTTTGTGCGTATTAAAGATTAAAAAAGGCGTCAAGTGTGGTTAAAAAACCACTAGTTGGTGGACCAAAATGCCAAGCTCAAAAATTTGATACGCCCAGTATATTATTCTATACAAGGTTCTGAAAAAAAAAAAAAAAATGGCATTACGATCAAGGGTACAAATTATTTTCTAATCTTGTCTTGCAACGCCTATGCAATGACGATTGAAAATGACGTCTAAAAATGAAGGGTACAAAAATTATTCTTTTCAAATTGTTTTTAAGTCAACAGCATTGTTTTATGTGCGGTATTAAAATATATAGAAAATGGCGTACATTAGTGTGATTAATTAACCACTAACTAGTGAACCAAATTGGCCAGCTCCAAAATTTGATCTGCCCAGTATATCAGTCTTAAAGATTATGGAATAAAAAAGCAAATATTTGTCTTAATGAAGGGTACAAATTCTTTTCAAATTGTATTTAAGTCAACCGCATTGTTATGTGCGGTATTAAAATATATAGAAAATGGCGTATATTAGTGTGATTAATTAACCACTAATTAGTAAACCAAATTGGCCAGCTCCAAAATTTGATCTGCCCAGTATATCAGTCTTAAAGATTATGGAATAAAAAAGTAAATTTTTGTCTTAATGAAGGGTACAAATTCTTTTCAAATTGTTTTTAAGTCAACCGCATTGTTAGTGCGGTAAAATATATTGAAAATTGCGTATATTATTGTGATTAATTAACCACTAATTAATTGACCAAATTGGCCAGCTCCAAAATTTGATCCGCCCAGTATATCAGTCTTGCAGATTCTGGAATAAAAAAGCAAATTTTTGTCTTAATGAAGGGTACAAATTATTTTCAAATTATAGTTATGTATTTACACAGTATATTAATGACACAGTGTAACACAAACGATTTAATTTTTGCCTTTGTGTTTGCGGGTCATTTTGTGACGTCTTGTTAAAAGTTTATTTCTTTTTTCATTGTTTTTTAATCATAAATACTTATTAAATTGACATATTATCAAATAAAAAGTTGTGGTTTATGGCTAGTATTTCAAAGTTCGTTCGAATAAAACAGATCTTCATCTTCAGAATTGAACCTCCCTGTACTGTATGCGTTCTATTTTCCGAATACGCGGCTGGCTTTTTCCGGGAATACGCGGCTGGCTATTTCGGGCCCAATACTGTGCTAGGTTCAGTTCGGTGAAATGTCATGAGTGCAATACCAATTGGAAGAGTCCATTTTCTGTTGTAGGAGTGTTTGCGTTGTGGTGGTTCTTTTAACACAAAATTTATTGGAGATTAATCCAATCTTAAAATATTTTTAATATTAAGAAAACTTTCAATTTAGTTTCAAAGGAAAATGTTTCTGTGGCGTTGCTAACGAGTTATTTAAAAACAATCTTAAATCATAAAATAAACGCCGAACCCCCCTTCAAACAAAAAGTTGCAACTGTTTGTGCTCTATCGTTTCCGGTTTTGAGAATCTTGGGTAAAATTCAAGATGGCTGCGCCCATGGCTGGAAAGTTTGATGGAAATCTATGTGATATTTTGCAACATGTTCAACAGATAGACACATTCCTCGATGTTATGTTTGAGTTCCTGTACAGAAGGTAACTTTTTCAGTGTGCTTGTCTAATCCGGTTTTAAGTTTTAGCTCAATAAGCTCACGATTTCAGACTTTCTTTACCAACATAAATTGTACACGACGAACTTACGAACCGAATTCTTACGAACGACGAACGCCACTCACCACCTCACGCCAGCCCATGCCCAACCAAAGCCCGTCTGTCGTACGTTGGTTGAGATGTTTATACACAAAAGTATGGTGGCCCTGAAGGGACACAGCCAGTCGTGAATATTTTCGCGACGTCGTATATTTATTCACGACAAGTCGCGAATATTTTCACGACTAGTCGCGAATATTTTCGCGACTAGTCGCGAATATTTTCACGACTAGTTGCGAATATTTTTTACGACGTCGTGAATAATTCTGCGACTAGTCGTGAATAAATTCGCGACTAATCGTAAATATTTTTTCCAGTAGCTTGAGTGTGTAATTCTTACACGGCACGCGTAGAGAGCCAATCTATGACGATTGTAGCCACTCGGTTATGTGTAATGGGCCCATGTTTTATCCAGTAGAATTGTTATCATAGTTCGAAAAAACAGTGTCTGATTTTCATCAATATTTCGGGGGTTTTCAAGGTTGAATTGCTCCAAACCCAAATAATTCTGAATGCTAAAGGGATTAATCTTTCAGTTAAACTTGGTGGGGGATTACGTGATGCGTTGCACCCTGCCGTGTCGGAACGAACTCGCGTTTCAAGTTGGAAATAACAACGCAAATTGCTCTAACATTTCAGGTAAAGATTTTCAAATTTATTTGCTGAAATTGTCAACACATTATAATTAAACTTATCATTGGGTTGTTTGTAAAATTTACCTATTGTTGATCCGACTACGCCGGGGTTAAAAATAGATGTTTTCATTTCTTAAAAAAAATAGTTGTTTTCATGAGTGGGTGAGACGTCGCACTTTTAAAAGTAAGTTTTTCTAGCGTTTGTGTTTTTCAAAACGGGTCGTAAAATTTATGGTGTCAAGGTCATCGAAAATTACATATTATTTTGGACAGGAAGGTCGTATGATCATGATTTTTATTTTATTTAAAATGTTGAGATTTGCTTGTTGGGATTATTATGATATAAACTCAAAAATAAAATGTACTCGATATTCATCATTAAGAAGGAGCGGGTGACATATAACGTTATGTTTTATCTGAAAAGTGAAAGTGCCAACGTTTATTGCCTAGCATAGGATAGCCTACTCCTACTAAAGTACTAGTAAAACTATAACGTTAGGCCTAGGCCTTCCGTAAGGGCCATACGTCAACGTTAGTTTTGTTTAAATAACCCACCATCGATTTGCAAGAGTCGGAATTCTCCTCCGGATCCATCATCATCGTACGGGACAGCTTTTACTTAGTATTACTAAGCCGTCAACGCGAATACAGTAATTACACACTCAAGCTACTGAAAAAATATTCGCGACTAGTTGCAGAAATATTCACGACGTCATGAAAATGTTCGCGACTAGTCGTGAAAAAATTCGCGACTAGTCGTGAAAAACTTCGCGACTAGTCGTGAAAAACTTCGCGACTAGTCGTGAAAAAATTCGCGACTTGTGAATAAATTCACGACGTCGCAAAAATATTCACGACGTTGCAAAAATATTCGCGACTTGTCGTGAATAAATTCACGACGTCGCAAAAATATTCACGACTGGCTGTGTCCCGTCAGGGCCACCATACAAAAGCCCCACTTTTTGTGGCAAAGCTTGAAATTACATGCACAGTGCACCGGGGCGGGGGGGGGGGGGGGGGGGGGGGGGGTGGGATCCATACCCTGCCACCGCTTTTTTAATCTTCTTATCTAAGAATTAAATTAATTTTATTATTGTGAAATTGTATTCCTTTTGTTTGTAAACTAAAACATTTTTTTTAAATGGTACCACTGGCAGAACAAAAATAATAATATTATAAATAGTAATAGTGGCTTCCATAGATACACCAAACATGACTGTATCATGATCATGATGTATCAAGTGACGTGGAACATCACAATAACATCAATAATTATATCATGATGCATCAGCAGTTATTGTTTGTTTATGTTTATACCACCAACAACGTTGATGCAAATTTCCCTTATCTTTAACTTTCAGGACAGACTTCTATAAACTGATGCGCCATGAGCACGACACAATGGGGTTGCCTCCAGGAATGGCTAAAAAGTTAGTCATGAAGGTGAGATTGATCTTATTCTCTGAAATATCTGTTTTCTTTTTGTCTACATTTTATTTTTCACAAGTGTTATTTACCTTGTAAGTGTGGTGCCACCTTGTGTCTCAATCAAAAGTCCCCAATGTGTCTTGTAGATTTAGACAAATATTAAGTCATCTTTGGCTAGTAGTTCAGTTGTTACGGAGAAAACCCATAGCAGATTTTCTTTTTAAGAGAAATCACAATTTTCATTATTTTTTGCTTTATCTGCTAACCAGGCTTTCACAAAGTATGAGAAAATTGGCAAAGGTCCTCAGCTTGAAGAGTTGGAGAGTTCTTTAATGGGTAAGACCATTTTTATTTTTGAGTCCATTTGTTTTTAAAATTATGAAATACATTAAAAAACAACTTTGTAATATTATTTAATTAAGAGTTGATTGACACAAAATGTTCTTATATATGTTATTTCAGACTCGGGGGTCTCCCTTAGCAGTGTTCCTTTGACCAAATGGCAGTTAGAACTCCTGGGAACACCCCAAGTAGTCCGAATGGCTAGATCAGTGTTGAAAACATTTATATTTCTTGAAAAACAGACAAGTGAAATGTCAAACTAAATAATAATCCTGCTGGCAAGTCACAAACCAAGTTAAGGGCAACTCCCCTGCTTACATATATTATTTGTTCCTTCATAAACCATGTTTTTTGTTTGTTCCCTCTCTTTGTCTGTTGACATTAAAACAAAATTTTAGCGGCTGTGCCAAGCCCAAGCAATACAGTTGAGATTACGGAACTGCCTGATGTTGAAAAACCTTCAAGCAGGGAAGTTGAGAGAAAGTCGGAAGACGTGGGAGAAAGAAAAGAAAGACTCACAGACGAGAAGAATGAGGACAGAGGAGAAGTTGCTGGAGAAACTGTGAAACAAGATTTGTCATCAACGACTTTACAACAAAAGAGGTACATGCGTGTGTCAACATATTTTTTGTCATTCTTTGTTCAACCCAAAATTAAGTTTGAATTTACCCAGTCGTTTCCCTTGTGGTCTATAATCTAAAAGTCAAATAGTTTTAACTCTTTACATTTTTTATTGTGGGTTGAACAAAGAAAACCTAACTGGAGCAGGATTTTCAGAACCTTAGACCCCCAGATTATCCTGCCGGTGGTCTACCAACTGAGGTTTCTAGCCCTTTATTTCTAATCGATAAGGTAAATGAATTGCTTTGATTCCAGAACCAGTGCAATGATATCATCAGCAGACACCTACAACGGGGCGTTAAGGGAAAAGTACGCCTGGGCTCAGACATTACATGACCTTGATGTCAAGGTGTTTGTTCCAGAGACACTGAAGAAAGCCAAAGATCTCAAGGTGGAAATTAAAGAAGATTCAATTAAGGTAACATTGGGAATGAAGACGAGGACTTTTTCTGTCTTTGCTGCTGCAGTTCAGTATGAATGTATGTTCAAGTAGTCCTACAGTTTTTTCAAAGTCTTCACTTAGGCTCTGACTCCGAACTCAGTTTTGATGTCGATGCACCAGGTAAAAGGCACATTGCTTCAAAAAATGACCAAGCAGGAGCAGAAAAGGTCTCACACTTTGAAGAGCATGTTGTTTAAAGAGCAGAGCCATTTTCTAAATAACACTTGTTATATTGATTGATTGATTGATTGATTGTTATTTATACTTAGTTTTGTTATGTAATTGTGATCATGTGTCATTGAAGAATTATGTGGAGTGTATTTTTATCTTTTAAATTTTGTATATGTGCAAACTGAGGAAATTATTTTCATACTGGCATGATGAATAAATAATTGACCTGACTTGAATTGAATTGTGCAGGTTGCTGTTCAGAGTCATCACGCGGGTACGTCAGAGCCCCAGGTGTTAATTGAGGGCAAGCTGACAATGAAGATCCGCTGTGATGAATCAATGTGGAGTCTGCATCCTGGCAGTTATGTACAGGTGCGTTGGGAGTGTGCTGTGGAAAGTGAATTCTGGAAAAGTTGTTCATTTTAGAATCTGAATCGCTGAAACTAACAAAATGTCCTGACATCCCTTGAAGCTCATCGCGTGATATGCCTTAAATTAACTAAACAGCCATGTGAATGCGGCCAATGTAATTTTCATTTCAGGCACTTCCATTGGAAGAGTCTTATAGTCTGCACAACACTGTACATCATATTTGCACATGAGTTTTTATTTTGTTTGCCCCCGCTCAAACTTGGACAGCGCGCGCACCAACCTCACAGTGCGTTATATTTATACCATGAAGTCTGCACTTTACTTTGAAGAAGAAGAAGAAGAAAGGGGCACCAAGGCAAAGACCAGGGCAACAGAGACCATGGCCACCATGTAATTCTGGACCTAAAACCTCTGAGAATTATCTTCTTATATCGCACCTAAATCTTGTTCCTTTAAAGGCACTGGACACTATTGGTATTACTCAAAATAATTGTTGGCATAATGGTTGAGAAAGAGGTTATTTCTCACTCAAATATTAAGAGACTTCAGGCCTGAACTTTTTTTATTGGCAATTGAAAGCACACAAATTTGTGCAACACTATTTGTGTGTCACTATTCTCTTGCAACTTCAATGATGAATTGAATCAAAATTTTCACAGGTTTGTGATTTTATGCATATGTTGGGATACACCAAGTGAAAATACTGGTCTTTGACAATTACCAAAGGTGTCCAGAGTCTTTAATGTTCATCATCTCTATTCTGATTGCAGCTCAGCCTTGAGAAGCACAAGGACGCCTGGTGGCGTGCGGTGGTGCAAGGAGAACCAGAAATCGATAACAAGAGTATCTGTAACGTCCAGAATGTCAGCGATATGGATGAGGATGCCCAACAAGACTACCAGAGAGTCATGTTCGACATGGAACAGAAGAGACAAGGAAAACCAACAATTAAAGAAATGGTAAAACTAACTTTTAACTTTTGCTTTCTTCATACCAAATTGGACCTCTTGGCCCAATTTCAAAAAGCCTTTAAGCAGAAAATGTTTTGGTTAAGCAAGAAATTACAGAGGTACCAGTGACAGCAATTTTAACTTTATGATATCTCCACGGCAGTGGAATATATAGCAAGACAAATTTTCAAAAGAACATAATCTACCCAGCAAGTAGATACACATGGTGTTACTTCAAACCAATATACATTGATACCTGAAAATGCAATTCCTGAAATCCTATACAGGAAAATGGCTGTTTGTTATTAAATTTTGTTTTATTACGTCCGTTTATTTCTAACAGGAGACACAGGAAATTCTACGGAAAGCTTGGAACACTGACGGTTCACCCTTCAAGGGCACCGAGTTTGATCCCTCCACATTGAACATTACCACATGATGTTGTTTTCGCATATGTGATTAGCATATTTGAATATTCATTAGGTGAGGTTTGCAGTAGCAGGGTGTGTAAATCTATTTTGAGTAGTGTTGGTTCTGAAAAGATCCGATGGTTGACAACTCAAGAACCATTACTTCTCAAAAGAGATTTACACATTGTGCTACTGCAAACCTCAGGCCTGATACTTAACGGAGGCAACGGAGGCGATTGCCTCCTTGCCTCCGTGTCCCCTGGTCATCGCCTTGGTGCCCTTGAAATGATCCAGTACAAATTTGCAAAATCATCATAGGGTGCCCTTTACCAAGAAGAAAATGCCTTGGTGCGCTTGCCCTTTCAAAAACGAAGCATACAGCCCAGAAACCTCATTTTATTATACTCCCACCAGACCATGCAAAGTTCCACATCCTACTTAATGTTCTTAAAAAAGTACTGAAATTCGTTGAGGATACACCCTGTTGTTTTGTAATCCATTGATCCACAAAAAGAAGAAAAACATATCTTGTGTGACCAACTTAAAGAATAATTTATTTCCATGCAATGTTTTTCTTTTTATTTGAAAAAACAAAAACAAATTTGGTTACACAAAGTGCACATGTTTTTAAATGCTGAATTACAAAGTCAAACAAAGCTGTCAATTTCCATCACAATTAGTGCTTGAGGTTCTTTTGGGAAAGAAAAAAAAAATCATATTTTGAGATTTATTTGTACATATGTATGATCAATGTGAATTCTTACTAAATTATAAATTTCCAAACAAATTCATATCATAAAAGATATACTTTTGGTGAATATGCCTGGCAATAATGGTGACTATTGTACCTACCAAAAGTGCGAACTGAGTTCTGAATAACAATACAGGTACCTTTTGAGGATGCTGGGTGGCAGCAGACTTAATAGGTAAGTCAAATCTAACTTGCAAATGGCTTGTTGGTCCACCGTCTTTAAAGGAACAGGTTGCCTTGGATTGGTTTATTAAAAGCGTTTAAAACCGTTTGTTATGAAATGCATATGGTTAGAAAGATGTTATAAAAGTAGAATATAATGATCCACACAAGTATCACTCGAAACTGTACGGTTTTCCGTTTACGTCGCGAACTATCACGGTCGGCCATTTGTGGGAGTCAAAATTTTGACTCCCATAAATGGCCGACCGTGTTAGTCGACAGGGTAAAAAGAAAACCACGCAATTTCGAGGCATATTTGTGTAGATCATTGTATTCTACTTTTACAATATCTTTCTAACCATATACATTTAACAACAAACGGTTACAGAACGATTTTCAAAGACCAACTTGACCGATCCAAGGCAACATGTTCCTTTAAGCTTGTACAAATTAATCAGTCTTAAACTATAGCACTTTGTTAACAGACAATCTATACTCAAAGTGGACTTGTGAACAAGTCGTTTAATGTTTGTCGTGGTGGTTGAAAGGCTCGCGACTACGAGCAAATTTAAATGGGGCACATTCAGGAGCAAGCATTATCGCGAAAGCAGTTTAAACATGCGAGAGTATGTACCGTGACAAACATTTATTTGAATTGTCAACAAGTCGATACTGAAAATTGTTCATTGGGCTTATTATTAATCTGTATGATAACATGCCAAATTCATTCCAAAAAGTCCTAGGCTTTTCTTTGTACATAAATGTATATTAATTGTTTATAGCTCACTGCTTCAAGTTGTGCTTCAAAATAATGAAACAGTCAAATAAAATATCGCAAGCAAGTCGAGTGAAATCCATCGGAAGTTAAATGAAGTAAATTAATGTCATGTTTGTTTATGATTGTCCGCACTCGACCAAGAGATGTTGCTGATTAAGATGTCCAACAGTCTTTTAGGGTTTAATTTCCAGTTGTATTACACATCATTAACCTTAAAATGGTTTAAAGGTCATTCTCTTTGATGCTGACCTTTCCATATCAGCTTTACCGAAGCAGTCTCGGTAATCTTCACTTTTATTCCCAGCTGGGTTTGTCTCCACCGTAAAGACCTTCCCTAGAGGTCATACCTTATCTAAGATAACTGACCTGAAGTGTTTGCTATCCAGTCATCCTCTTTGATTCTGACCTTTCACCGAAGCAGTCTTGGTAATCTTCACTTTAATTCCCAGCCAGATTTGTCTTCACCAAAAAGCCTCCCCTTAGAGGTCATATCTAATCTTAGATAACTAACCTTGTTAAGATAACTGACCCTTACGGGTTTGCTGTCTAGTCATCCTCTTCGATTCTGACCTTCCCATGGATGTCATATCAGCTAACCGACTTTGTCTGACCTTCTGCATTCTCTTGCTCCTCATTTGTCATTGAATCTGTTTCTGGGACGATGTCCAGGCTCTGACCTTTTGCATTCTCTTGTATCTCTTTTGTCGTTGAATCTGTTTCAGAGACGATGACCTTTCCTCCCTTGAGAAGGCTCTCCAAGTTGAGGACGGTCTCCTTCTCAACCCTTTTATTCCTGTTTCCCTGCATCTCCTGGATGTACTCAGTGAAGAGCTTCTTTAAGGCGGGCAGGCAGAGGGGCAACTGGTCAAGCTCTGAGAATGACACCTGTCAATAAAACAACATAATAATGATGATAAGAACACTTTTTTTCACGCGACTGAAACCATCAAGTAAAGATGCTCACGGTGCAGACCCTGTCCCCCTCCCACTAGGGACCCTGCCTCCTTCCCCTACGGACCCTGTCCCCTCCCACTAAGGACCATCTCCCTCCCCACACTTACCCTCATGTTGTCAAATGCCAAACCCACTCTGTGACTGAACTCCTCATTGAAGAATGGGATCTTTGGATAGCGTTGGCTGAAGTGGGTCAGAAGGATAAATTTGGCATCCATCTTCTGTCCAACATCGATCGCTTGAGAAATCATACTGAGAGGCAAACAACATAATTGAGGGGATTAATTTATTCAAATAAATTTAAAAGTATCAATTAGCCTCTTGATTTCTGCTTAAGCTGTTCAAAGGTTAAAGCTATAAACATCTGAGTCCATTTCATGGCGCTGCTTACTGCAAATTTTGAACTTGCGGTCCCCTGTAAACGAAACAATTGTATCAGCACTAAGCAGAGCCATAAAATTTGACACTAGTAAAAGAAGTATTATTTAATGAAATTACAAGATTTGCTGATTTTCTATCAATTCACAAAGTGCACCGGCCATTAAATGAAACGGGAAGTGTTTAGTTTATGTGATGGGTCAGTGTGTTTCCTGCCCTTTTCCTGGCCACAATCTTCACATGTCCAGCCCGATGGCCAGTTCCATTTCTCTGTGTGCAAGAAGTGTGTACTGTTTACATATAAAAAGCAGAGTCTAGTATTCACTGCGAACCACAAAAAAAGAACAAGGAACGAGGAAATTTCATATGCCTGGTTTATGTGACCAGTAGAAGTACCGTAGTTAGGTTCATTGTCAATAAGTACCACCAGTGCTTACCTGTGGCGTTTCTTAACTGCCTCAGCATCCAGACCATCTTCTAGTGTAGCTTCATGTATTAAAACATCCGCATCTTTACCTAATAAAAAGCAACACACAAATCAAATAAAAAAATGGAATTCGTGCATTGGTGATATTACTAATTATTATGGCTAGCTAAGCGGAAGGCTTATTAAATGTCCAGGTTGAGGTGCTTCGGCCAGAGCCAAGTTTCATACAGCTGCTTAGGCACACAACAAGTTTGCTTACCATAATAGGGTTTATTAATTTTGGTTTTTACCCATATGCACCGATGTGTGTTAGCACTGTATACTCAGTACTTTCCCCGAGTCCTGTGAAAAAATATCACAGGCATGTTACTCGGGTGGGATTGGAACCCACGACCCTTGCAATTCTAGTGCAGTGTCTATATGGGTAAAACCAAAATTAATATTCTTTATCCCTGATGCAAATTTAACATCTATCATAATAGGGTTATCGGCAAAAATAACATTCCAAATGATGTCATATGTCACTGGTTGGCAGCTTGTTTTTGCGTGGCCTGGAAATTTTTGTGGCTTCGTAAGCTCTAGAAAATTGAGCCTGGTTCATACTTCCTGTGAATACAAATGCAAATTGTTGCTGCCAATGTTGAGCACAGTCATAGAGTTATATATAAGAACTAGAGGGCACACTGGCTTATATACGCGCCCCGGCATGCGCGCAGGCGGCCATTTTCTAAGTTGAACAAAAAGGCATTGCTTAGCGTGTGTTTGTGCAGCCATTTTGTAAGTTGACAAAACAGGATCGCGTCAGCGTTCAATAAACACAAACTCCAATGTGTACTTCATATTCAACGTGCATGCAGAATGGTGCACGTGCTTTCTCGCGGTCCCGTCACGTTTGTGCAGGAAGCATCACCAGTGTGCCAAATTTGTGGCGTCAGACTTCATATCACATTCGCAGGAAGTTTGAACTGGGCTTTACTGTGCAGTGTGCATGTTAGGCAACACAACATCTGTTGTGGTTTGAGTACAATACCTGCATGGACAAGGTTATGACTGGGCATGCAGTCACCGGAGTAAACTAGCTTCCAGCCGTCTTTGTGTTTGATCACTAAGCCGTGGCTGTTGAAACAATGAGGCACTGGAACTGTCTTGTACTGGAAACCGAATGAAATAAGGCCATACAAATTGAAAATCACACTTTAAGTTTTCAGTAGAAATGAAAATAAGTTTCTCTTTCAGTTTCAAAATCATTTAGATTGTTTTTAATTAGCCTGAAAACTTTGTAAAAACTGATAAGTCATAGCGCCAAAATATCCCTGAAAAGATGCTCCAGGCGCTGTACTAAGTCATAAAAATGCAAAAATTAAATCAATAAAAACATTCAAAAAATTAGTTAAAAAGCAGGACAGTTCTTTCAGAACTGAGAAGTCTCCTGAACACCCAAACAATCTACTCCGCGGTAGTAGTATAAAGCAAGACAGTTCTCTAAGAACAAACTCTCCCTGGCAAGTAGATACACACATGGTGTTACCACAAACCGAATATATACCAAAAAATTACTGTCAACAATTGCACTTCAAAACTAATTAACGCTTAAGCGAAGAGAGTCTGCAAAAAGACAAACGATGATCTCTTAAAATGAATTTACCTCTGTCAAATCAAGTCTCGCTAGTAGAGACTGTTCATGCCTGGAAGAATCCTCCAATTTACCAGACAGTGATTGAAGCTCCACAAACCTATATTAATAAAGGAAGAGCAGCCATGCTTGAAAATCCCCCGAGCTGAATAAATACACTTGAGAATTTCCGAGTGACCTTCATGTACACATTTAAGGCTTTTTGATAACAACTGTTCATTTGGCAAATTATTAGAAAGAAACTTTGTTTCTTTTAGGCAATCCATTGGGTTCCAGCTTTCTTTTAATATTTTTCAATTTTGCCTGTGAAGGTACTTTTTTTTTTACAATTTCCTGTGAAATACAGTAAGTATGATGAACTATACCTCATCTGTTGAATGAAGGACTCGCAGGAGGTGTGATAATTATTCAGCCATATTAACATTCGCTTTGGTCCAACCAGGATCAGATCTCTATTAATGTCTCCTCTTTCCATCTTCATCATGCAGGGAAACAAAAACAAATATTAAATTCACTTTAAAGGTATAGAGTCATAGACAGTTTGTTGTCATAGACAGTTTGTTGTTTGTTAGAAAACTGTGACAATTAAATGATAAAATGCACCAAGAGAAGAGAAATGTTTTCTTCAAACTTACCTTCACCCTTCTCCACTCGCGAAGAATTTGCATAAGGCCCTGCAGAAAAGTTACAGAAAATTGCACAAATTTACTTCAAGAATCTGATCAGTCTTTTCTGTTTTTAAAAGAACTCTTAATTTGGGAGGCTGATCAGCATTAGTGCGGCTACAACGTGTTAGAGCCATAGGCATGCAGGCGCCTTTTGGTACCCAGCCATATCGAGCCATAAAAAACACAAAACCCAGCCAGTATTATAATTTTCCGGAGGAAGGTAAACCAGAAAGAAGACTTTGTGGCATAAGAGAAAACCAACACACAACTCTATTAACATATGGCCCTAGCCGTGAATCGAGCCATTGCCACAGTGGTGAGGGGTGAGCGCTTTACGCACTACCAACCCATGCCAACCAAAATACAACATGAAATCAAAAGTTTCTACGAAGTTGAGCACACTTACCCCATGGTGATCCGCATGAATATGCGAAACAAAAATGCTCTGCAAATTAGCCAAAACATCATCAGTTCGGTCGCCATAGAAACGCTGAAGTTGACCAAACGTACCTTCACCACAGTCCAATATCATGGATTGCTTTTGACTGCAAAAAAACAGGAAAAAATTTAATTCTGAATGCAAGAATTGATATTTGCATCTGAACGGATGCTGAACTGAGCCCAAGCCAAGGTTTTAGAAAGGCCCCAAGACTGTGTCCAAACTAGTGGCTGTGGCTTGATAGTCACATGAGCATGACTGGAGTATACAAACCCCATAGAAACACCCATAGCAACAGCCATAGCTGTAGCCACAGCCGTCAATTTGGACATGGCCTAATCCACTTTAAAATTTAAGGTCTTTCTGAAACCACAGAAGCAGAGGTGAATTCTGAAGCCGTAATTAATTATGCCGTTTCGAAAAGATCCTTTCAGTTTCATCATACCTGATGTTCAGTAGGATACCAGTGACATTGCGTTCCTTGTTTGGCATTGCCGACCCAGTGCCAAAGAAGACTAATTCCGGGTATTTCGCAGTCTCCACCGATGGTCGCTGCTTAAGTTGATTACCAAGCTCCTCCTGAGTGTCTTTGAAGCCTGGCACAGCCATCGCTTCCTGGATGAACGGTTCATTGCTTGGTGATTGGATGAACTCCCTGTAAGAAGGAGATCATTGGATAAAAAGCGCATTCATTCAAACCATCTAATAGACTTAATAGATGTTAAATTTGCATAGGGTTCAAAGAATAATAATTTTTGTTTAACCCTTAAAGTAAAGCACTGTACACTCTACTTTCCGCAGTTCTGTGAAGAAAACAAAAATCACAGGCATATTACTCCAGTGGGATTCGAACCCACAACCTTTGCAATTCTAGACGAGGGTAAAGCCAAAATTAATATTCATCTAAGAGACCTTATGCATTGACACCATCACACTGCTATCTTAGAGGTAAAACAACGACAAACCATGTGTTCATGTCCAGCTGCAGCACAGTGCTGTCCGATATTATTAATCAGACATCCAATCTTTGTGTTGGATCGATGGATTTTTACGCAGGTCACAATAAGCGCATTGTTTTTAGTACTCACCTATCCCAGCCTGTATGAGGTCTAAGGTGGTATCTCATGTAACTCTCTGCCTTGCAAACCTTTGCATCTTTCATCTACAGAAAGCAAGGAACACGGTTGTCGAAATATTAGCTTAAAAAAACATCTTTTGAAAAACCTTGAAAGAATCTAAACAAATAATATCAATATCAACTCCTTTTCAATCAGTCACTTATTTCTAAGATGTAAAGCAAGATTATTCTTTGCTGGCCAAACGTTTTATGCGGCTAGGGCACCGTTTGAACTTGTGATGTCACATGCAAGGGCAGGCCTTTGACCTCACTCTTAAAGGGGCACAGCAATTTCCCTCAGGTAAAGGGCTCTTCTATGAGGAAATTCGAAATTTGTATCAGAACTTGGCTAAGGGCACCACAGTAAAAGCACAGGGCACCACAGCAATTACTGTGGGTGTAGTGGGTTATTTGGAGGCCTCCAAGGGGTCTATAACAAGAGCTGAGAAATCAAAGGACTATTATAATAATAATTTGAGGGGCTAATCATCCTTACTCGCAGCTAAGAGCTGAATTGTGAAGGACGCAGGCTACAGCGTGTTCGAGAAGCAGGCATGCAAGGGCGCCTTTGGCTGCCAGTCACATCAACCCATTATGACCACGGAGCACAGCTAAGATGGAAAGTGTTTGATTTTTCCCGAGGGAGGAAAACCGGATGGTGCGGAAAACCCTCAAGGCACAGCAGATAACCAACGCACAACTCGACTCACATATGGCCCTAGCTGGGCACCGAACCGGGGTCACCTTGGTGAGAGGCGAACGCTTTACGCACAAGCCAACCATACCACCAAAGTCATACTCACAATTGGACTGCTGTTATCACCTATTGCTTGTTTGCAACTGCCGGCTTCATGGACAGGAAGGAGGGGGAAGATGCCAGGGTGGACGAGGTTGAGTTTGGCTTGAAGCCGTCTGCAGCTCTCGTGTGTTACCGCCCGGCAAGTGCTATTGAAGACAATGTGTTCTGTGGCTGGACCAAACCTACGGTAAAGAAAGGTAGATAAATCTGTGGATCAATTAATGCTAAAATTAAGGAGTTAAAATGAAGGGGTTTGCCCCAGTGTTCCTCGTTTGATTGGCAGCATATTGCGCCACAGCACCTTGTAAACCCATGGTGCTATGTAAAAGGAGTAGATCTCATTATTCAAACGTAGTCCCACATACCTTGCAGGAAATACTGTATGTTAAAGCGCCTTGAGTGTCACTGAGTGCCGGATAAGCGCGCTATATAAGAAGCCACTATTTGTGTCCTCAGAGATGATGATGTTTTTAGTTTTACCTGCTCATCCAGCTTTGATATCTGTGATCATTCAGGACGGTTTCCGGGCACATGTGAATCACCAGCGAGACTGCGCTGTCACTGGCATCAGCTTGGTGTCTGAGAGAAAGAACAGATTCACTTTAGTATCACCATAAAAGGCACTGGACACTATTGGTATATACTCAAAATAATTGTAGCATAAAAACTTACTTGGTAGCGAGCAATGGAGAGCTGTTGATAGTATACAACATTGTGAGAAACGGCTCCCTCTGAGGTAACGTAAATTTTGAGAAAGAAGTAATTGCTCAGTAAAATATTTGAACTGATTTCGAGACCTCACTCGTGAGGTCTCAAAATCAAGCATCTGAAAGCACGCAACTTCATGTGACAAGGGTGTTTTTTTCTTTCATTATTATCTCGCAACTTCGACGACAATTGAGTTCAAATTTTCACAGGTTTGTTATTTTATGCACATGTTGAGAAGACAGGTCTTTGACAATTACCAAAGGTGTCAAGTGTCTTTAGAGGCATGGCTATTTTTTGTGGAAATGATACTTTTGAGAAATGAGGAAAACAATGCAGTGAAAATAATTTTTGTCTCAGTTTTAGCATGTAAAACATATCATTTTTGCCATAACTGGTAAATACGTTTTACATGCTAAAATAATGTTTTTCTCACTGATACAAAAATTATTTGTGTGACTTGTTTCACTCACATCTCAAAAACCACAGCACCTCAGCAAGTAATATTTTTAAGGGAAGCTTTCTACCATCATTATCGTCAAACCGTGTAAGTTTATTGCAAACCTGTGGACATCGCGTTTTGTGTCCTATAAAAAGTACCCAAACCCTTTAACTATCGCAGTTATGATAGAAACGAGTGATACATTTTAAAATTAATAACTGAGTCTTGGTACTGTACACACCTTGCAAGGCCTTCATTGTTGGTTACAGATTCCACAAACTCCTCCGACGGACACTCTAAAACTGCAAAGAAAATAAAAGCAAACCTTTGAATTTTTTTATTTTTTTTATTCAACATCCAACAGCGCAAGCGCCAATTACAGGATGGATAAAAATATTAATATTAAACATTATAAAAACAGTTAAACATAACAATAAATTAAGGAAGTAAACAAAACATATAAGTACACGCATGGCAAGAGGGGAAAACCCCTAAAAAGAACAGACAGAAAACATGAAAGACCCAAAATGGACTAATCACTAGGGTGGCAAGATGAGTGAGATAAGTGGCACCATTCATTGTATTGAATCCATTGAGATGAATTAATTACTCAGTGTGATTGATTAAAGCACCATACAGTAACTTAGCACCAAAACTGTTGGGGTCTAATTGGTCACATGTAAAGCATGATCAGTTTACTTGTACAGTCCTCAGTCCAACACCATACAGTAACTCAACATCCAAACTGTTGGTGCTCTGACTATGGTGGTTAGCCTGGTCCCATGTAAAGCATGATCGGTTTACTAGTACAGTCCTTAGTCCAACAACATACAGTAACTCAACACCCAAACTGTTGGACTCTGATTATGGTGGTTAGCCTGGTCCCATGTAAAGCATGATCAGTTTACTAGTACAGTCCTTAGTCCAACACCAAACAGTAACTCAACAACCAAACTGTTGAACTCTGATTATGGTGGTTTGCCTGGTCCCATGTAAAGCATGATCAGTTTTCTAGCAGTCCTGAGTCCAACTAAATCAAACAAAACATTTTGTGGTTCTGCATACCTATGAAGGTGATTCCAGGTGTACCTGGGTCCATAACATCCTCAGGTTTGATCTGGAAAAAAAAGAACAATTATGTCCAATTAAAGGCAGTGGACACTATTGGTAATTACTCAAAATAATTATTAGCATAAAACCTCACGTGGTAACGAGTAATGGGGAGAGGTTGATAGTATAAAACATTGTGCGAAACGGCTCCCTCTGAAAGTGATGTAGTTTTCGAGAAAGAAGTTATTTTCAACGAATTTGATTTTGAGACCTCAGAATTAGATTTTGCTGTCTCAAAATCAAGCATCTGAAAGCACACAACTTCTTGTGACAAGGGTGTTTTTTCTTTCATAGTTATCTCGCAACTTCGACGACCAATTGAGCTCAAATTTTCACAGGTTTGTTATTTTATGCATATGTTGAGATACACCAAGTGAGAAGACTGGTCTTTGACAATAGTGTCCAGGAGTCGATTTCACAAAGAGTTAGGACTAGTCCTAACTTAGGACTAGTCCTAAGAGATATCAAAAACATACAGCTAGTCCTAAGTTAGGACGGGTAACTCGTCCTAACTCGAGATAAGACTAGTCCTAACTCTTTGTGAAATCCACCCCAGTGTCTTTAACTCTTTTAGTACCAAGGTCCTACATGTACAATCTATTTTATGTATTCTGATGGTGCCATTCTCATACCAGAATAACAATTATAATAATAATAACCCTTCAGTTTTGATTTAAATGGTTTCAGAATGGTTGGAAACAGAGTTCCTCAACACAATACTCACTTCGACTCCATCATCAGTTGTCACAGATTTACCACTCTTGAGAATACTGTACGCTGGACCACTGAAAAACGATACCATAAAAGCTTGGGGTTATAATAGTAAATATGTATTTATTTTATTTTAGTTTTTTTTTTTTTTTTTTTGTTTTTTGTTGGGGGGGGGGGGGGGTAAGCAACATTGTATTTAATATGGTTATCACATATATGTAAGAACACACTTTTTCTTTAATGCAGCGATGTCTATACATGGACCACAAGGGAAACTGACGGGGTAAATTTGAAATAATTTGGGTTTAAACAAAGCAACATTTGCTAGAGCTGGATTAGAACTAACAACCTCCATTCCATAGGACTAGATATCTCAGTTGGTAGAGCACCGGCACGTTAAACTGCAGGTCACTGGTTCTAAACCAGCTCTAGTCAATTTGTCTTTGTTCAAACCCAAATGATTTTATGCAAGTCTGTATATACATAAACCTGCACAATAATAAGCACTGATTCTGCTTAATAGCAGACAAATAATTTACCAGCCAAAATGCTATGTGATGTGAACTGGGCCCAATTTCATGGCTGTGCTTACCGTAAGCACAGAATCGGCGCTTACGGAAGCAGGGAATTCTGTGCTTACGGCAAGCATATTTCACGGGTTAGAAGAATTTGGGCTTCTGCGCGTGCGTACTTCACGTTACTAGGCATTCTAGGCTTATAAGGCTAGCGCAGAAATTCGGAGCTTGCACTAAGCGGAGAATCGCGATCGTAAGCTCAGAATTCGGCGGTAAGCAGAGCCATGAAATTGGGCCCTGATTCTGACTAGTTCCCTGCTTATTTTTTCCTAAGCAGAATAATAAAAAATTCACTTACGGTCTAAGTCCGAGGTCTAGTGCCTTCTTCACAACGATACGCCCAGGTGTGTCATGAAGCTGTGGGCAAGAGATAAGAAAAGTTACTGTCATTGCAAAGTGAAAGGGCTGACTATGATCCAAATTGTGGTTTAGTTGTTAGACTGCACGACTTGCAATCACATGGGTGTGGGGTTCAAAAACTACCAAGCTAAGCGCTGATTTCCCACTGACTAGAATAAGTATTGTCGTTTAGTTACTGGATCACTATTTCTTGATATGCACCACTCATAATCATAGACGTTAAACCTATGTTTGTATGAGAGAGATTGGCTGTTGCCAGCTTGGTGTTTATATCACCTTGTGGGTTTACAGAGTTCCCTTGATGGGAAGATCAGACAGACAGACAGACAGACAGACAGACAGACAGACAGACGGACAAGGGTTCGGAGGCATGTTGAAATGGTAGCATTTCCAGCTTTTGGCAACCCCTGGGGTTACAGACTCCAAGGAGCTTTTGGGGACAGTATTCTCAGCACGAGAGATGTAGATCAAAGAGCAAACATTCTTATTTGAAGTAAACAGCAGCTATGAAATTGGGCCCTGATTATAGGCATCAAGAAGACTCTTACGTGATTACCTTGCATACGTAGGCAATGGTCAAATCTTCAAGCTCCATCTTTCTCCTCTTTGCACCTGTATACAGAATATAAGAACAATAAACATTTCAGGGTTCGAATTTGGGGGGAAAATCCACAAGAACCTGCAGGACTTTTCGCTCAAAATGTTTACTGGGCCAGAAATACCTTTTGCAAGTGAGAATCAAAATGAGATAAAACTTCCTGAGACAGTTTAAGATGCATTTAACTACTTTTATTTGAAGACTCATCTCATTTGTCTTTATGTGTATTGAGTCTACTTCAGTGTTGAATACCATAACGATAGTTGACTAGACTTCCAAACGAGTCATTCCAGTGAGTTCGTCACTGTGTCAGTAGTCGACTAAATGTGCTCATCAAATGCTCATCAAATGCTCATCAAAATCAGTACAAAAATGCAAGAGCTGCCCTCCCTTCATCCAACAACTCTCTTTCCTCACCTTGTTGTTAATCAGCCATCTTTGAGATGATGTCAAATGGATCCTTAAAATAATTTGTGTTTGACCAAAGAAAATTTTATTAGAGCAGGATTTGAACCATCGACCTCCAGAGACCACCAGCCTAGGGCTATGGAAGAGCACCGGCATGTTCAATCGGAGGTCGATGGTTTAAACCCTGCCCTCACTCAAGTCACTCATTCCTCACCTTGCTGCTGAACGGCCATCTTTGAGATGATGTCAAATGGATCCTTGGCTTTCCTCTTGTTTCCAGAACCCTCCTCTTCCTCCTCCAGACCTTCCTCATCACTCCCAGATAAGCCTTCAGCTGAAGGGGAGTCTGCCTGGTGACTTGTCAAGGGACTGCTTGGTGGGCTGATGTGACCCTTCTGACTGTTACCTGATGGGAGGAGGGGGAAAGCAGGCAAAAAGTTATGTTACCGTTTTTTAAGAAAATAAACGTAGACACACATCCCTAATGTCCACTTGACAGATTTCTTCTGATAGAGTGATGGTGACTAGAGCAAGCCAGTCGAAACGTTGAGACCAATTAAGAACTTACTCTGCAGTATTGACACTAATAACAAGAAGTCCCCTCAATCACCAGTAGTGGTCCCAGCAAATCTTCTACCTTCTACCCAGGTTTTGTATATTCAGTACATTTATTTCAATGCTGTCATACAAAACAATAATACAATAGCGTACATTTATGTCAAAATAAAAAACAAGCAATATAGTATGAGGTATGATTAGGTACACAATACTTAATAAATAAGCAGTAATTTAAAGACAACATTTAGGTGTAAGAATAAGCAAAATGCTTTTGTGCCCTAACCTATTGACAGAAAAACATGATACCAAGGAACATAAACAAAGACAAAGACAAGGGACAACATGATCAGACGATAGGTGTAGGCCTACAAACAACACAAAGGCGAGTCATCATTAAATGGACTCGTACTATTAAAGTCATGAATTATAAGGTTATAAGGAATATATGCATTTGAGTAGTAGACAGTAAATAATAAGCAGGACAGTTCTTTTCAGAACTGAGATGTCTCCCAAATTCCGAAAAAATCTACTCTGCTGTAGTAGAATATAAAGCAATTGACAAGTTCTCACAAGAACATAATCTAGGAGGTAAGTACTACATACACACCATGGAATGCCTCATATCCCATATTGACAGATTTTTCCCTAAGAGCTATCAAATGCTGTCCTGTACTTACTGTGTATGACTATCGGTGTGACGGCCATGATTTCATTTAAGAAGGAGCCATCTGTGTACGGTTTCACATCTGCAACATCAATTCCAAAAATAGATCACATGAGTTTTTATTCAAAGAAAATCAAAATGTTTTGATAAACTTTTATGAAAAAGGTATTGACAGATAAAGGTATTAAATCCAATATTATAAACCACAAGGGAAACTAACTGAAACTAACTGTGTAAGTTTTAAACAATTTGGGATCGAACAAAGAAAAAAATGACTAGAACCAATGACCTCCGGATTATTGTGCCGGCTCTCTACCAACTGAGCTATATCTAGCCCTATGTTAGCGGGCTCCCTATCGATAGATTTAAGACAAACATTCCTACCCATTTTGATTGTCTCATGCTTAGCAAATATCTGAAGAGCTTTGCTGAATTCTTCCTGAATGGGGGAAAGAAAAAAACAGAAGATTTATCGATGCAAATGCAAGGAACAAATTGTATTTCTGCAAGGGCATTTCTCAAACCTTGGCTTGGGTTACGGCTAAAATGCGCCGTCTGATGTTCAAACCACTGCGTGCAAAATAACCGCTGTATAGGCCTGAAGACTGGGTTCGTAATCGCTGCATTTCCACTGTGTATGCAGCGCGCCAAGCCTAAGCCGGAAACAGAGCCCAAGCCGGGGTTTGAGAAAGGCCCCAAGACTCGGAGGTGCTTTCTCCACCAAACAAAGAAGCATACCCACATGTGGTACCCAAACATATCCAAAGACCATCATTTTTAACCTCTATTCTTTTGAAGCAATTCTTTTCATTCTAGAAATACTTGCTACTGCATGTGTGTGGTACACAAAAGTTTTTTGGGGGTTTGAACAAAGAAAAGATTTTTTTGTAACAAACACAGATGTGTTAAATTATTGGAAATCTTACCAACTGTGGAGGTCCGTACAATGACAGCTTGGGCAATCCAACATTCTTCAATGTAATCATCATCCCTGGATAAAGTCATAAATTTGTGAACAAAATGGAAAACGATAATGGTTGTTGGAGCGATGCCTATTTTAAAATAATACTAATACTACTACTACTACTAATAATAATAAAAGTAATAATAACTAGTTCTTATATAGCACATTTTACAATAAGGTATCAATGCCATGATCAATGCGTTTTACATTAATGCCCTGGACATTGTGCCAATAACATTCTTTTAATCTTTCTCAGCTCCCTGAGGAGGATAAAGCCCGGGCTGCAGTTGGCGCTCTAAAGGCAGGCCTGTAGGCCTATGCTTCGTTTTTGAAAGGGCAAGGGCACCAAGGCATTTTCTCCATGGTAAAGGGCACCCTTTGAGGAAATTACCATGTCTTTTACCAATGAGAAACTGCTTAAAGGAACTTGTTGCCTTGGATAGGTCGAGTTGGTCTTTGAAAAGCGTTTGTAACCAGTTGTTATAAAATGCATATGGGTAGAAAGATGTTGTAAAAGTAGAATACAATGATCCACAATTGTTTTTCTTCTACCCATAAGCATTTATAACAAACGGTTACAAACGCTTTTCAAAGACCAACTTGACCGATCCAAGGCAACGTGTTCCTTTAAGTCCTTTCCAGAATGAAGTATCAGGCAAGTGCAAATAGCCAGTGATTTTATTTACCAATTGATCCTCCAAGGTTTTCCCATGTCATTCTGGTGAAGAAAATATGCTCCAGTCTGGACATGTTCTTCACTCTGTAAGTGTAAAATCACATTAAAATCATTTTATGAAATAATACAAGTTTCATAATTCAAGCTGCTCGTAAAAACTGACAGACTTAGCAAACTGTCTCAACTATGACCTTGTAGTATGGTATTTAGATGCTAGTTTTTTTTTATAATGATCTTGGTGCACTGAAAAAAGTACAATTGTCGTTCTTACAAATACCCTTGCTCAATGCTATTTAAAACTGTTGAATCGTTTAACCCTTATTACAGACCCAATTCCCTCCATCTCCAATAGACCGATCCATAAGCTCCCAATCACTACCCATTGCGCAACCAAAAGTCTGACACTTTTAAAGTCCGACATGCGTGCCTGTATGCTTGGCGCGCACGGCAGAGTTGTGCAGATTGGCATTGGAGTCTGGAGAGGCTCACGTGTTCTTGCTCACATGTGCGCCGTGGGTGGAGCCTATGGAGTTTATTGCCAAAGTGATTGACTCAGAAAAACTGAGGCTGGTAGGACAATATTGCGTCTCATAGGCTTTTGACATTCTTCCAATCTTATTTAAGTTTAAACAATTTGGTGTGGAGTGCGTTGAAAAAGGGCATTGGAGGATTTAGGGTTAGGACGCACTAGTTAGGACACACACTTGCCAAACTGCCTAGATCATTCACCTTGAAAAGTAAATTTAAAAGAGCAATTTCAGCAAGAAGTCTCGATTTCCATTTTGATTTACCTGTTTTCAAACATCAGTCTCTGTGTTCCTTCACCGCAGTTGAACAGAAATCTGAAAAAGACAACTTTATTAAACTGGATTCGATTGGAATGAATGTAACCATGTGTGATAATTGGGTAGGCCCTAAGTAAATTTGTTGGAAAAAGGTGGTTAATATAGTTAAAAGTGTTTAAACTTGCATGGAATGCAAGCATATTAACAACAATGCCCAACACGTTCAAAGTTTTAGGTAATCAATCTTACAAGTTTATAATCCGCATGCTAATAAAGGCTAAAACTGCGTTTCAGATTTCACCTCATGATTTTCATATTATTAATATTATATTTTTATTCTGCTAAATTATGGTTGTAATAAAAAATAAAAAATAAAAAATGCATCCAATAACATTTGTATTGTATAAAATACTCTTCTTAGCCCAAGACAATGGCTTTTTCTACAATAGATTTATATCTACCTGACAGAAGCTGCTATGACCAGCACAGAGGGTGGACAATCAGCAGTGCCACTGCCAATCACTTGGACGGAGACGTTCCCATTTCGGTCCAGTTTTAACCCTCCTCCCTGCTCACTATTCCCAGCCAGGTTACGCTGTCGCTTATTGTGTTTTTTACGAAAGGACTGTCTCTGTATTTCGGCCATCTTCCCTAATGGAGAGGTAAGAAAGTCAGAGGCGGCTGTAGAACTAATAAAAGGGTGACGGGTTTGGTGAAAAGTTCCCACAGTTCTGTTTGTAAGTCGTGGGTACGCAGGCTCAGCAAGACGGGCGACAGTGCCTGCTGCAGACGACGACCACGGCCGGTGTTGCGGCAACAACGTGCAGTCAAAATGTGTAAGACGTGCTTCAAATTTGGCACCAGGTATTCTCACACTCCCCAATGTAGTAGTGTTAAACTTCACATTTCTCCAACAGCACAAGGGTCTTCTGAAGCTGGTCTGGAATGCACAACTTGATACAGCTCGTAACTTAAGTGAAAACATTCGTCTAATGTCGAGTTGTTTTTTGGCATAATTGCACCACTCTTGCATGTGTTCTATTTTGACGAACGTTAGCAAACGGCTGTTGGATGTTCAAGAAAATTAAACGGCTGTTGCATGCATCGCACATAAATGAAGTTGCTTCTCAGAATGTGTGATCAAAAGAATTGGGGGTTCCCCAATGAGGTTGAAATAATTATGACCGAAGATGGTTACATTAAAAAATTAAAATAAAAGATAGTTTTTAGTCCATGACATACTGGTTATATGCTGTCCTTCAACTTATTAGTCAACAGTCTGAAAAATAAATTGGTGGACACAAACACAAGGATCGTGAACTATAGGCATGGATGACGAAGATAACGAATTGTTTCCTCCAGGAGACAGTCAAAGCACACTGACTGAAACGTCGAGCAGTACAAACCAGCTCTTCTTATAGAGCCACCACTACTTACAAAGAGATTTTACATAGTGTCACCGCAAACCTTACTTACTTAATTATTTCCTATATCCTGTGCTTACCAGTTATCACGCTATTATGCCTTTTTCTTTGAATTGGGAAAAAAATAATGATGCAATATATCAACCGATGCCCTAATTATCTTCATTTGTTAATACGAAGTATGCAAACATATATTAAAACTTGATGGACATTGAAATGTTCACACCACACACCGATCTTGGATGACTTCAACTGGCCCCATTTGTTTTGCGTTTTTCCTATTTTCACGGCAAACAAGAAAGTATGGTTTCCCGGTGAAGCCATACATGGAAGAAACATCTGCAGTGACTACAAGTGTTCTTTGAGACTCTGTGTATGACTGTATAGCCAGCAGTTGCCTTCATTTTATTCAAAATATTTTTTTATTAAATTTTCAAAATTACCATGGTAACTTGCAAAAAATTTAAAAAAATTAAAAAAAATAAAAAGTGTGAATAATTACTGGCTTCAAAATCTGATTTCTATTTTTTTTTTCTCTACTTTTTTTCTTAATATTTATAATAAAGCGTATTAATAAACAGTGATAATTGAATCAACAAGCTGATGTTTAAATTTTAATATAAATAATAGTATTGATACGAGGGTTACAAAATAAAAATCTCAAAAAATATTAGAAAATGATATAAGGCACATGGCTTCTTTAAGCCTCTGTATTTTTCTTTAAGAATGCTCAGCAAAACATTCAGTCACATGATTTTGATCATCATGAATTGTGAATTGAAATAGCGTTTGATGAAACTTTTTCGGTGGGCAAATATTTTTTTATGGCCTCAACATTATGACATATTTTTGTACCTTGTAGAAATACCTAAAATACCAACTTTTTTGCATTTACAAGTGCAAATGACCAGTGGAGCATTACGTGTTTCTAAGTTTTGGTCAAAGAAGAGGAGACTCTTTGCTTGGCAAATAAAACCACACAATTTTTGTCTAGGGACTGTTTACATCGCGCACAGAGAGGTAAAAGATTTGCCACGATATTAGGGACACCTCGAAAACAGGACCTCCTACGATAGACCAAATTTTTCCCTCCCGAGCATTAGATGTCTCGATCTCGGGAGATGAGATCTTTGCCTCAGAAAGATGAGATCTCAGCCTCAGACTTAGAGGTCCTAACTCTCAAAATCAGCAGTCAATGAAAAAGTGGATATCTGCTAAAAAGCAGAGATTTCACATGCCAGTCCAACACTGCCCTCCTCCACACCCTTAGGACACCAGCCCCACACCCTTTGGACACCAGCCCTGCACCCAAGTCTCGCTCCTTGTAAAAAGAAATTTGTATTTAAATGACACCGAAGAAAGATTTATCGACAAGGCTTTTTTTAAGGTGTTCTCCCACATGGTTTAATATTTAATCATGCCTGCAAATCATATTTACAATTATTTTAATCGACTTCCCATTCCAGAAAAAGAAAACAACGAAACATTCCTGAAGAAATCAGAACCAAGAAATACTTAAAAAAAGTTCTGCATCAGTACAGACTTCCAAAGTGCTTTGAACTTGGTTATCATCCCAGACAAAAAACATACAAAATTGTTGACACATTTGACACATGTATACAGTGCATTTGATGCCAATCTGTAAAATGACCAATTAACAGACATCAATCTATCAAAATTATTTACATTTTCCATATTATTCTTCTCAGTATTCCATTGTGTATGCAGAAAACTCAGTTTTATGGAAGATTAGAAATTCACTTTATGGAAGATTAGAAATTCACCCAAATTTCTTGTCTTCCACAATATACACATCTGATTAACATATACCCGTGTGGAATTATAATATCTCTGAAAATAGTTTTCAAATTGTTGACCCCCTTATTCTCATTTCGCATCAAATTGCCCAAAAAATAGTCTTCCTTGAAAAATACAAAGCTTATTTTACACCAGCCCCCAGAAACAAGCATTGAAGACATGGTGTAATATTTCATATTTTTGACTAGGTTTTTATCTTTTTAAGGGGGCAGTTCCTTGTAATGTATTTTCCTCAACCAATTTTGTTTGCTTTGTAGTTTTTAACTGCAAGTTCGCCCTAAGCAAGGCTTAAAGTAGCTGTTGTAAGGGGCTACAAGTAGAAAAATATTAAATATAAAAACAACTCCTGGGAGCTGAAGGTAGGAATTGATATTCACCAGGGAAACATCCACCAGGCAAGGAGTTCCAAAGAGATGCAGTAATGACTCTGTTTTACATTTCAGCAAAGCAGGAGATGAACATTCATTTTAACCAAAAGGCGAGTGTCCCTTTTCAAAAGATAATGAATAGACCTTATGCATTGACGTCATCCAGCGGCCATCTTAGTGGAAAAACGGTGACGAAACAATCGAAACGCACAGATTTGTACGCGCGGCGCACAGGGTTGGCCAATGAACAACCTCCTTTTGACCTCTAGGTGAGGGCGCCCTACTGAAATGAAGTCATGTGCATAAGGTCTATACTAAAATCTGAACCAAAAAATAAAATTACTTCCTCGTTGGGTTACAAAATGTATCAGTGGACCTGCATTCTTTAATGAAGACCAAATTCACAATCATTCCGTTGACGGAGGTTAAACCTCCCTACGTTAATTTTCTTCACAATTAAGTTTTATTTCTTCAAAATTATTTAACACAATTTTAAGTGAGTAGAAAAAGGAATCACAACAAAAATTACGAAAAGGCAAAACTAATTTAAGAAACCAACCCATCCGATGCGGATATTCTTTCACCTCACAAACCAATTGACCCAATTCAACAGAGTGCAATTTCATAATGCCTGTAAGCATATAAAAACCTTGCTAAGCGCACACAAATTTTGCTTAAAGAGAAACTGGTTACCAGTAAAAAATTCCATAAGGTTAACATTGATCTAATTCATGCCCCACTTATGATTTGCTCAGCAAAGCAATTTGCTAAGCAGTATTTTCTGCTTAACAGCTTTATGAAATTGGGCCCAGATGTCATCACCTGCGATAAATCTTTGAGTCTGCGAGTCAAATTACCAGTGTGTTACTGTGCAGTGCGCATTGCACGCAGTTAGACACACATCGTATCTTACCATGCAATTTGACTTCCAAAGCGTAACATCAGAGCATGGGGTTTATAGCAGGACAGATAAGCCATTTATAGACTACAAATTCCGATTTGACCATGAAATTAAATATGCGGGTCCAATCAGAATTCACGTACCATTACTTTTGGTCTGAAACTTCCAAATGAATATCTTGATTCTCTGCTCTTTACAAAAGGGGAAAGACCTTCACCTGAATTAAAACTAAGATCTGTGTTTTATATCATAATACTTACATAAACCTGTTACTTACTTGAAAGTCTATAAATTTATGGTAAATATATTTACAAATGTACAATTCTGGTGAAATTAAGAACAATTTTGTCCATGACTTCTATAAGCCGTTTAACAAAGTGTTTGAAGATATAGATCTAACTGAATAGTTTCAATTATACTAACAAAAAACATGTCATATTTAATTTGAACTTTGACCCTCATTTGTATGACAACTAAAGTAACTTTTATACAGTAATAACTTAATGTATTCACCTAAACAAACGAAAAAGAAAACAGCACATGCAAAATGACAAATAAATAATACACATCAGCAGTATCTTTTAGGACTTAGATTTTTGAAAGTTTTACGCATCTTATTTGAATTGCGACTAATCATAATTTACCTTCTCAATTCGAGTACCCTCACTCCACTGACCCCCCCCCCCACCCTTCCCACCTTACATTTCTTGAACTATTTGCACAAACTGAAATCCACCCAACTTTTGCCAATGTCCCAAACTGCCTCGCAGGGCGCCTTTACAAGGCTATTAAAAAATCTAATCAAGTACAAGTTTTTGGTTTTTACCTCATACATTCACCCACACCTCTGACCCCCACCACGTCCCTGACCCACCAAAACAAAAACCCCAAAACCATCCACATCATGATCCTCATTGTCTACTCGAGACACAGTTTCCAGTGTCATGCAAGTCTCCAGTTTAACATTACAAACCTTCCTCACATTTAACAGATGTTAAATTTTCGTTTTGCATCGTTGATAAAGAATATTAATTTTGGTTTTACCCTTACACAGATGTGTGTTGGCATGTATACTCAGTACTTTCCCAAAGTTCTGTGAAAAAAAAAACACTGTCATATTACTCGGGTGGGATTTGAACCCACAACCTTTGCATATCTAGAGCAGTGTCATACCAACTAGACATCTGAGATTGACACCTTCCTCTGGTCTCAACGAGTTGCAGCCAGCCTTAGGTGAGGTTTTCCTTTAAGGTTTTGGAGGCTTAAAACCTCTTGAGCCTCCTCCCAAACTATTCCTTAAATGTTTTCATCTTCTGCAGGAAAAACTTCTCCAAGACGTCCGCACATTGGTAGAAAGAGGAATCGGAGGGATTGTAGTAGCGACAATTGTCAAAGATCTTGCTGATGTCGGTGTTAAACTCATGCAGCTTGGTGTAAACTTTCTTGGTCAGGTTCTCGTGAACCGTGGCGAGGTCTGGATAAAGGAACAAAGAGTCAGATTTTAGTTTCTTTTTTCTTTACAAAGAGGGTCAGAACTTAACATTTTTTTTCTTTTCCAGGGATATATCAAAAAAGGATTTCTTAAAAAAAAAATATGGTAGTACATTGACATAAAGCCTGTTTCGAATCTCCTGTGGCTTTGAGGAAATTAAGTGGTTTCACTTTACCCATACACAAAGAAGACTAAAGGGCTTTGTAGCTCACCATTTTACTGGACCAACATTTATTTTACAAGACCTGCTGTCGATTTCACAAAACTCTTCTCAACTTAAGACTAATCTTAGGACTTAGGGCGAGTCCCAACCCTTCACTGTAGCATGCAGACCTTAAGATTAATCCAAAGTTAGGACGAGTTACTCGACCTAACTCGAGATAAGACGAGTCCTAACTCTTTGTGAAATCCACCCCAGATTCAAAATGAGTTGAACAAGCACATAGAGAAGATCTATCTAACTTGTCATGCTACTTCGATATTCAACATAACTGAAAGATATATCTGATTCCTTGCCAACATTTTTCACAGAGACACTATACAGTGAGGTTTTACTGTTATTAGTCAATTGAAACACACAAGACCGACGACCCTGTCCAGTTGTGATTTCACTGGCCCAAAACTAAAAGTACTTGCCTCTGGCATGCGGTCTAGTGTTAAGTACGAGCCCTGATAATGTAATTGTTTCCCTTTTGTATTAAAGGCAGTGGAAACTATTGGTAATTACTCAAAATAATTATTGGCATAAAACCTTACTTGGTAACGAGTAATGGGGAGAGGTTGGTAGTATAAAACATTGTGAGAAATGGCTCCCTCTGAAGTACCATAGTTTTTGAGAAAGAAGTAATTTTCCACGAATTTGATTTTGAGACCTTGGATTAAGAATTTTGAGGTCTCGAAATCAAGCATCTGAAAGCACACAACTTCGTGAGACAAGGGTGTTTTTTCTTTCATTGTTATCTTGCAACTTTGATGACCGATTGAGCTCAAATTTCCACAGGTTTGTGATTTTATGCATATGTTGAGCAAGTGAGAAGACTGGTCTTTGACAATTACCAATCCATTTTCTTTAAATCTACATCATGTCACAATAGCAGCTTCACAATAGCATGTTTGTGTAGATTCAAAGGGGTTTCATTGCAGCAATAATTCTCACAAAAACACACAAATATAATCATTTCGGAAAGGGGTGTGGGTTTCTGTTTGTCTTACCCATGGGTTCTTTGATGATGTCATAGTAGTCTGGTGCATCAAGCTCACTCACTGGGTCTAGGAATGGCCAACCCATCTTATGGCTCTGAAAACAAAACAATGCCAACAGGCTTGTATTAATACAGGGTACAAGACCAATCCATTGTGGATGTCCTGAACAATTATTTTACACACTTTATAGATAATGATGGTAAAAGGCTTCCCTTAGAATATTACTTGCTGAGGTGCTGTAGTTTTAGAGAAATGAGTAAAAATGTCATGAAAATAATGTTCGTCTCAGGAAACAAAAATAATTTAAACATGTACAATCAAATTTAAGCAACTCTCCTGAAACATTGCTCTGTGATTTTCACTTTTTTTTCTCTAAAAAACTTGACGAATGATGAAGCTGAAACTTCGACAGGTAAATTATATTACATACACATCTTCAATCACAGTGAGTAGGGGTTTATGTCATGGCCGAAAACTTGATCAACAAAAGGTATGGAACCCTTTAAGACTTAGTGTCTTACCTGTAGCTGGCGGACGACTCTTCTGAGCTGATCATAGTCCTTGCTCTCCAGGGTTCGCTGGTGGACCTTCTGGGACTTTGCCGACTTACAATTTGGACAGATGTAGTTCTCGATGACCTCTGCCTCTCGCTGGGAGATGTTGACACAACGACCGTGGAACCAGTCATTGCAGCGATCGCAACCGATGTAGAACCTGCAGATGATGACAGAGGGCAAATCATTTTGATTTGTCTAGATTTTAAGATATTGGTATTTCCTCAAAATAATTGTTAGCATAAAAACTTACTTAGAAACGAGCAATGGAAAGCTGTTAATATACAACATTGTGAGAAACGGTTCCCTCTGAATAACGTAGTTTTTGAAAAAGAGGTAATTTCACACTCAAAAAATTTAAAGGCTTCAGCTGAAGACCTTTATTATGCAACTGAAAGCACACAAATTTGTGCAACGTTTTTTTTTCTGCTTTCATTATTCTTTTGGTAAGACTAGTTCAAGATAAGACTAGTCTTAACTCTTTGTGAACTCCACCCCTGGTCAAACAGACGACAGTAAACACTCACTGTGATTCATCGTAAGGCTGTCTGCAGAGACAGTACAGGTCTTCTTCGTTCTCTTGCCGGCGTGTATTACACTCATCGCATATGTAGTCATTCAGGCCCTCAGCCATCTCTTCAGATATATTGACGCATGCTCCGTGGAACCAGTTCTGGCACATGTCGCAGCCGATGTAGAATCTTTGAAACAAAAATGCCACGGTTATTTTTTTCACAAGACCCAGAAAAAGTATACAATGGTTAACACACACATTGGTGTCTGGATTAGACCAATTAATAGTCTTCATCCCCATTGCAAATTTAATGTTTATTAATTCATTGCACCGGTGTATGGATAAAACCAATTGGAGAGTCTTAACCCTGATTCAAAACCTAACGTTTATTAAGTCGTTGCAGATTCTACTAACTTAAAACTGCCTCTAGCTACTAGGCAATACCTGTGTTCTAGTGGTAAGACATCTACTCCAGAATGTCCAAGGTTGTAGGTTCAAATCCCACTCAGGTAATATGCTTGGGAATGTAATGAGTACATCATGGCATCTTTAAAAGGCAGTGGACACTAATGGTATGGACTCAAAATAGTTATTAGCATAAAACCTTACTTGGTAACAACAAGTAATGGGGAGCAGTTGATAGTATACAAATATTGACTGCTTCGAGTGCTATGGTTAAAACTATGACTCCCGAGGTGATCCCCGTAGCGTTCTGTTTTCCCGAGGCGAAGCCGAGGGAAAATAGAACGCTCCGGGGATCACCGAGGGAGTCATAGTTTTTAATCATTGCACGAGTAGAAGCAGTCAGTATTTGTTTTATAACACCCCAAACATTTCTAAATACTGTACTATTATTATTAAGTTACAGACCTGAATGCTACAATCCACGGACGACGCGAATACAGATTGCAAACACTTTTGCTGAATGTGTTGCATGTCGTGTCGTGCAATCCGAAATGGTTACAGACTATTAATTTATCATACTCGTACACGCAACGGACGTCTGGGTACTGCACGCCGTGTGCTAGTCTGTCGGACTAGCGCACGGCGCCATGTGCTAGTCTTCGGACTAGCGCATGGCAAACCGACGCTCTATCACACGGCCGTCGTCTAGCAAAACTAAGATATGTCATGTGACGCGCTCTAAACCAATGAGCAGGCACAATACTTGCAAGGGGTGTTATAATATAAAACATTATGAGAAACGGCTCCCTCTGAAGTAACGTAGTTTTCGAGAAAGAAGTAATTCTCCAAGAATTTGATTTCAAGACCTCAGAATTAGATTTTGAGGTCTCGGAATCAAGCATCTGAAAGCACACAACTTCAAGGGTGTTTTTTCTCCTCATTATTTTCTCGCAACTTTGACGATCAATTGAGCTCAAATTTTCACAGGTTTGTTATTTTATGCATATGTTAAGATACACCAAGTGAGAAGACTGGTCTTTAACAATTACCAATAGTGTCCAGTGTCTTCAATACGATTTTAAGTATCTATAGCGGAAAAGGTCTGTGATCTAGTGGTAAGACATCTGCTTCAGAATTTAAAAGGTTGTAGGTTCGCATCCCACTCAAATAATATGCCCAGGAACATAATGAGTGTGTCAATGTAACTTTTAACATGATTTTTAATTATTTATGGTAGGATGCAATCAAGGAAGTTGTAGTCCGAGACGTTTGCATCTCACGGTTGCCCTCTCTGTGACTTGAACATCTCTCAAAATTGATAAGGCGCATTACAAATTCCTATTATTGTTATAAATGTTACTATTATAAATATTAGTATTATTATTAACTATCTTACTTTGCAGCATCATAGGGCTTCTTGCAGACGCAGTACAGCTTCTCCGGGTCTTCCTCTTCCATAACATCTTGTTGACGTCTATCCAGCTTTTCGTGTCTCTCCTCCTCCTCTACCACAATGGACTGTTCCATCTTCTCCTCCGGCACTCTGGCAATCTCTCGGACCACTTTCGCCTTCTCCTTGGTCGCTGATTTGCTCGTCTCTCGCTTGGTGTCCTTCTTGGAGCTGACTTTGGGCGTCGGTGAGGTGTGGATCAGCTTCTTCTTCTTGGGTTTGGTGACATCCGTAGGTGTTTTCTTGGGGGAGTCCTCCAAGAGTTTGCGTTTCTTAGTTGCCTTATTTGTTTGCTTGATGTCATCCTAGATTTGAAGAATAGTTTAAAGTGTGAACTCATTTGCAGTAAGGTGAAAACAAATTGTTGTTTTATCTTAAACACTTAAGACACAAGTGGTAGGACTAGATTGAAGGATTGAGGGAAACGTGCACCAGTCAAAGAGTTTCAAAGGGATATAGTACATGAAAAAGCGTTGTTGGAATGGCTCTTTGTTCTACATCTCGGCAAATGAAGAGTGTATGGGTAAAAAACAAGCCGAAAGTCTGGATTCACCCTCAACATCCTGTGTTTTTGTACAACAGCGCCTACGGTGGATATCGGCGCTTTAAAATTGTCCATTCTTATTATTAAAAACTAAGATGTTTCAGGAAAACTTTAAGTGATCTAAGTACCTGGGCTTCCTTCAACATGTTCTGTTCCAGCAGCTCTCGCTTGGCCAAGATCTCCCTCTTGAGGGCCTCCTTGTGTTTGTAGAGGAGACCCACCATCTTGGTTGAGGCAAGCCGCTGCTTCTTGTCTGCCTGGGTCTCCTCTTTGCGTTTGCGCTTGAGGTTCTGGCGTTCTTCCCTCTCGACACGATCCAGGAGACTCTTCATCACTTGCTGACAAGACAGCATTCTGACAAAAGAAAAATTACAACACTGAATAATCTCGGATAAATATTTTTCATTTCAAATGGTTTCAAATTCACTGATGATTCCCGACACAAAATTTAAATACATTGCAATAAATAATCTTATTAGTAGGAGGAAAACAGCTCTAAGAGAATGCGGGGTGTCATGACCCAGCAGATAAGAGCACCGAACTTAAAGTCTGGTATTTCTGTTCAGCTGAGTGTGGGTTTGAGTTCCGGTCTTGACACTAGTAACCCTGAGCAAGACACTATAATTGCTTCTCTCCACTCTGAGGTAAATGGGTACCTTTTAGGGCAAAGTTGGTTCTTGTGATTTATTTAGCTAAGTAGCGCATATTTATTGCACAGGCTGTACTACTCCCCAGGGAGCTGAGATGGTTTAAGGAATTAATTAATGGGCCAGAGAACAGGGGTAATAATGTTGGAAGCGCTTTGAGACGCCTTTTGGGTGTGATAAGTGCGATATAAAAAACAATTATTATTGTTAACATTACTGTTTGTTTTACCTCTGGTGGTCAGCCTTCTCCTGGGGGCTCATGAGGCGCTGCTTTGCTCGCAGCGTCTCAAGCTCAGCCGCCTCTCGGATCTGTTGCTGCTGCTTGGCCATCTCCCGCTGGAACTGCAACTGCAGGTGCTGGTCCTCCACTTGCATGTTAGCGATCTGCTTCAGCTGCTCCTGGCGTTGGGCAATAGTCTGCAGCTGCTGTTGCTGCTGCTGTTTCTTCTGCTGTTTCTGTTGCTGTGGGAAGAAGGGGAATAACAGTATGGTTTGAATAAAGCAGGTGACTTTCCGAAAGAGAAGCAAGATGCAAGATCCACTTTGTGCGATTAAAATTTCCCCTCAATCTGTCCCTCTGTTGCGAATTCTGTCGTCTGTTGAGGTCGGTGAGGGTATTGCAGTACTGATATACTTAGAAAAAGGGAAAACGCCGTTTTAAACTACTATATTTTAAATGTAAATACCTTTCTCTGTGAACTGGAGGACTTTTTGGACGGCGACTTCGGTGTCACAGGCTTGGGTGTCTGTGCTTTCAAAGACTGCTGCTGCTGCAGTTGTATCTGCTGCTGTTGAGCTACCAGTAACTTCTGCTGCTGCAGCGCCACCGCTGCCTGAGAAGTGAGCTGTGCTGCCGGCTGGACCTTGGTGGCCGGTGCTACTACCGGGGTGGTGGTGGCAGGGGCTACCTTGGCCTGGGGTAAACTGATCTGGTGGGCCTGGGTTTGTTGCTGTAGAGCTTGGATGGTGGCTTGGATGTTGACTGGCTGGGGAACCTGCGACTGTTGACCTGCAATGTGAATAATAATATAATAATTTATATTGATTTATATTTTTTTCCATGTCATTAAATGACACTAGTGCATAACAAAACAATTTGACAATGATTTAAAAACCTAACAACTGGTAAAAGCAAGGAAATACCACAGTCCCCCCCCCCCAAAAAAAATGAAAACACATGACCCCTACAGGACTTCTCAAACAAAAACAGTTTAGATTCTTCGAAATTAAAGAATCACTAGATTTGTAAAGAATGGCTACTGTTGGATTCATATTCTTACAAGCATCTATCAATTATTAATTTATGAGGGCATCAGGTTGACTCAGTGGATTTCACCTCTGTGGACCCCGATTGGAATCCTACCACAGAAGCCTTGTATGTGGATTAGATTTTCAGTCCCTACCTAATGGCGTGGATTTTCCCCCATTTACCTTTTTTTCTCCCAAATCTAAAACTTAATTTTCTTCTTTTATGTAATTAAAATCCTGTTATATTGTCGCTTCCGCTGTAAGATATGTAATCAAATTGGTAAACAAACATAACGAGTGCAAAGTTCTGTGTTGCGTTCCAAAGAAAGAGTCAACTGTAAAACTTAACATCAGAAAGTGATACTGATATGACCCTTTTGTAGATTTGACCCCAGTCTGTGTTGGCTCATGAATATTTATGAGGTATAGTAACTGAGCTGGGCCCAATTTCACAGCGCTCTTTTCAAAGCACAAAAATTAGCTAAACTTCTATGTCATGTTGACCCATTTCACCTGACGTCATCTTGAATGCGCCATACTGGTGGGCAATTTCACTGTGCGTTTTCATATATAACTCTATGCATAGAGTATGCTGTGCGTTATGCAGTGAAGTGCGCATTTTAAGCGACGCGGCGTGATAAACGTAAACCTAACTGCCCACCAACATGGTGAGCGTGGCATCAGTCGCCACGTGTGACGCGTGACAAGGGGTCAATATACAGTTTGTGACAAGTATCCTGCTCATTTCTGCTTAGCAGACAATTGTTAAGCAACATTCTCTGCTTAAGCAGCTCCATGTAATTGGGCCCTGATGGAAATCTTAAACTGACCTGGAACAGTTGCAGCGTTGGGCGTCAATACAAGTCTCTGCAGAGTGGTTCCCTGTCCCGTCGTTGTCTGAATCAACTGGGCAGCAATCATCTGCCCGGTACCCTGCACCTGAACCTGAGCTGGAGTGATCACAAAGCGCTGTCCCCCGACCATGACCGACTGTGCCTGGGCGGTGAAGACGTGTGCCTGCCCGGAGATCTGGGTCTGGGTGGGGGCGACTGCGGGGGTGGTGGTGGCTCCGGGCGTGGTCGTTGGGGTAGCCGTTCGGATGATCTGGGTGGAAGCCGGTACCTGGGTGGTTAGTTGGACTGCTGGTTTACTGCCGGAGACTACATTGACAGCCTTTTGTAAATTGGAAAAAAGGAAAATGAAACAAAATAGTTTCTGGGAATCTGCTTTGGAAAAAGACGATACGAAATGGAGCTTTTAAACTAAGTTTAAGTAAAGCAAATTGTATTAGATTTTTATTCCAATTTCCAATTGTTGTAACATTGCCTCTAGCCATCGGGCTAGCTCGCTGGTCTTGTTTTTCATCAATTTATGAGGGGAAAAAAGAAGAAAACTACAGCACATTGTTTTCAAGAGAGTCATGTAAATTATTTGTACATGCTAAAATATTGTTCATCAATTGTTTTACACATTTCTCAAAAACTACAGTACCTTAGCAAGTAATATTTTAACTAAAGCTTTCTAACATCATCTTCTTTAAACAATGTAGGTTTTATGCAAATCTGTGGAAGTTTGTGTTTTGTGCCATACAAAAAGTAAACAGAGCATACTGGCTACACACCTGCCCTTGTGCCATAGTAGTGACTTGACCGACACCAGCCTGGGTTGTCCGGACGTACAAGGTCCGCCCAGTAGTCCCAGCTATTTTGGGCGTGACCGCTGCAACCTTCGAGGTGGAACCTGCATAAGTAGGGAAGCGATTGGCATTGACCTGGAGACCTCCTGCTGTCATGATTGTAGGGGTGCCAACTAATACAAGAACAAGAAAGGCGTTTAGTTATAAATTTGACTGGCTAAGAGGAACAATTTGTAACTTCATAAACAAAAAACTATCTCATATAAACTATTTCCTTTTGGAAGAGTCACCAAGGCCAAGACCGGGGCAACAGATGTCATGCATGGCCTCCGTTGTAATTCCAGGCATGGATGGGATCATCTTTTTAAAACTCCAGAGACAAAGTATGTATAAATTTGTTTAAACAATCCATTTCTACATTTGAAATTACAAACAAATTGCTGATTGACAAACAAATTTAACATTATATATTTGATTTGCAGTAACACCATATGTGTATCTACTTGCCAAGTAGATTATGTTCTTTGGAGATCTTGTCTTGCTTTATATTCTAATAAAGCAGAGTAGACTTCTGGAATTCAGGAGACTTTTTTTAAAAACTACTACCTGGGCGGAAGGTTGAAAATTGACCGAGACTAAGACTTTAGCTTGACATTTAGCCAACACTGCTTTAACGTTTCCCGTTTCACTTACCCGTTGCTCCAGTAGAAGCGAAGACAAACTTGGTTGGGTTCGTCGTCACCTTGAGCTGACCCGGTTGAATCTGGAGGAGCTGGGGTCCAGACAGGCCGCCCCTTTGCACCTTGACCACATTTTGGGCAACGTCCTTGGCGCTGATCACCTTCTTAGGTGCCTGCTTGCCCGAAAGCATCGTGCCCCCTCTGCCCTTCCTACTGGGGGTGGAGGTGATTGAGGTTGTTGAGATCGTGATAGGCGCTAGGATACGCTGGGTGCCCTTGATGGTAGGTGTGGCCGAGATGATAGTTCCAGACGCTGGGGAAGGAGCAAGCTGTTGGAGTCTCTTCTATCAAAGACAAAACAAAACCCATAAATGTTATTTCTCAGTACAACCACTTGTTTTTTTTCTTGTGACATGTTTACCGTAATTTTCGGATTATAAACCGCGCGGCGTATAAACCGCACTTCCCCAAAATATACAAAAAAATATTTAGGTGTCGGCGTATATGCCGCGCGGCGTATAAACCGCGACCCAAAAAAAAAACGTGAAATAACTAACCTCAAAACACGAAAGTGAAGTACGCAAACCTGCCGCGTTACGGGTGATTTTTTTTATCTCACACTATCAGTCCTGAGTTATACTTTTTTCCATCAACAACCCTTTTCAAGAATTTGCGATTTGATGATCGGCTGTGTTGACCATGTTTTGTGAACTTCTTTGGCAACAAACTGTCCGTGAATCAAAGATCGGTCGACAACGCACACCGAGAAATAGTTGAACTTTGCCCTGCATTGCATCGCCCTCTGTTGACAAAAGTTGTCCACGTTTGATTAGACTGGGCCCCGAGCCTCGAAGCGTGGGTCAGACGTTCAAGCTATTTGTTGTACAATGGGCAGCCGCTCTACTCGATCCGTCCGAAGTCTAGCCAAGATTTTATGAATGGAACTATCACCGGCCAATCAACAACGGCCAATCATCAAACGGCCAATCACCGCATGCGTACACACAAAGGGGCCGTGCTTGTTTGCGGTCCTCTTTGTGGCGATGTACAGTGACAGGCGGGCGGCACATCAGTCAGTCTTGTATAGTTGCCGCAATGTGGGAGTTGCGTTGTAATTAGAGTAGAAATGTATTGAAGTTTACACTATTGATCGTATTTGAAATGATCTATTATAGGATAGTATTCTTTTTGTAAGCTGGCAGCACCCCCTTTGCGGGACCACATTATTGTTTGTGTTGGATAATTATTGATGAAAGTTACAACTGAAAATACGTTTATTACTGTGATACTGAAAAACCCCAATAACAATTTTAAAAATTGACAAAGTTAAATCTTACTTTATTTGTAGGTAAGTGAGATCGTGTTGCAATAAAAATTAACTTCAGACAGTGCGTTGACTATCGTTTCAACATAGGATTCGTCTGCAGAAGCAGTGATAAAGAAACAGTGCGAAGATTTATATCCAAGGAATCCTTTGCCTTCCGTTTTGTTTAAATAGAAAATAGACAAACAAAACCAAACAGTCCTTTTCAGGGCTACCACAACTCAAACGAGAGTTGTCTATGACTGTTGTTTCTGTTTACAATGTATAAAGGAAAAATTTTTAAACATGTAAACAGCTCCTAAAAAAATTCCTTTATAAAATATAAAAGAAATAATAATGGGGATGGCTAAAGTTGTTCCCTCACTTTTATTGTATAGCGGTAGTAATGAAACAAAATGCGCTACCTTATTGTTTGCGTAATCATAAGAACAGAGGATTCACTTTTATTAAACATCGGAGTAGACGGGAAATAAGGTTGAAATGGGTCTTTCAATAAGGGAATTAAAGAAAAGTGGTTGTTTCTCCCACAACGAGGATCCACAACAGATATTGCAACGACGGACGGGCGGACGGACGTAGCGTGTGTGTAGTAATGTATCCTGCAGCGTGCACATTAAGCACATGTACAATGCTAGCAATCTGTTAATTGCGCTGCTCAATCTCGAAATTGCACAACAGATGTTGGGGGCACCGTCTTGAGCGATGTTCGCCGACGGGTTGCGCTACGCCCTCATATTTGTGCCGCCTGGAAATAAAATTCCCATTGTTACTGGACTCAACAATCAGGGCGGTTTGAAAACGTTTTGTTTGACCCCCGGCGCGGCATAGTTCTTTGCGTACGTCCATTCACCATTCTGCTGTTGCGGTGTGCGTGGTTGACCTGAAGAAACCGCTGGCTGACACGAGTGTAGTCTGGATGTCTGACGTCAGTAAAGATCGTGGGATAAGTAGACAGGGGACGAGTCTATTTCGCTGAGACACGAGTATAGCTTGAATGTTTGACGTCAGCATGTAGAGATCGCTATGATAAATAGACGGGCACCAGTCTAGTCTAGCCCGAGTTGCGCTTAGAGGGGGAGCTGAGAGCGGTTGATAAACGTTTTACAAAGGAAACACGGAATACAATTGTGGTGGGATTTTCAACAGGATTTTGTCATCACACAGGCAGGTTTTTGTTCTCGTTGAAGAAAATAAACATTATTATTAGAATAGTTTACGAACGATCTTTCTTTTAAAAAATGGCGTTTTTTCTCTTAAATATTTATACGTCGGCTTACAAGCCGCCCGGAGAATAAACCGCAGGAGTTCAAAAAAATGTCAAAATCAACATATAAACCGCGGTTTATAATCCGAAAATTACGGTAGTAACGAGCGGTTGGGTTTGACTGGGCAAAATATTCAAGTAATAAACAACAAAGGAAACTAACAGGATAAATTTCGACTCCTGAAGACGAGTTTGTTATTGAAGACAAGCAGAATATACTGTTTGAAACGTTGAGACCAAACCGGCTCTTTTTAGAGCGAACACTTCCTCAAAAGAGAATTATTACATGGCTGTACCTTCACAAAAAATGCCTTCAGGCTTGAAGTCTTGAGAGAGAAATTTCCTCTCTCTCAAAAACTTTGTTACTTTTGGGGGAGCCGTTTCTCACAAAGTTTCATACTACCAACACTTCTCCATTGATCATTACCGAGTAAGTTTCTAGTTTTTTAAAGTAATTACCAAAAGAGTCCAGTGCCTTGAAATGGCATTGGGGGAGGTTTAATAAATGTGTGTACCTGCTGTCCAGATTGCCTGGTGTTTTTCAGCTGTTCTTCTAACTGTTCTTTGACCTGTTGTGGTGTACTGACCGTTGATGATCCCCTGGCGCTAGAGCTGTGCTTGGAATCCTTGGCCTTGTTCTGCTGCTGCTGTTTCTCACGAGCTAATTTTTTCATTCTGAGGAAAAAAAGTTATTGTACCACAGGTTTCAATAAAACAGACTTTAACCCCAAAATTGGCAAAACTAAGATTATTGTAAAAATAAACTATAGGTAATAGTAAACTTGCAGGTACAAACATGTCATATTTATCTTTTGAGGGAGTGATGGCTCTGAAAAGAACCATGTCATATTTATCTTTTGATGGAATGTTGGCTCTGAAAAGAGTCGGTTTGGTCTCGCATTTCGAACAGTGTACTCTACTTGTTTCCCTCGTAAAGATGAGCAGAGTATACTGTTCGAAACTTCAAGACCACACCAGCTCACCCTCAGAAAAAAATTATTACATGGTTGTACCTTGAAGTTTTTATTATTTATAGCTTATTCTTATCCTTCACACCATGCAAAGCTTCATACATCACTTAAGATCATAGTGATGATGAAGGTGGGTCAATAAACATAGTGAATTCATAATCTGAAGGACAAGTAATTTTGTATAGTTTGTGAGTTTTGCCATCGCAAAGGAGATCTTGCTCTAATATTCAATTTGTCTTGCTCTTTATCAGAATCGAGGTGGATTTCCTCTGGGTCCACGTGACGCATACTTTATTGCATATTTTATTGCATATAATGTGTATGTTTGTAATGCAATTTTTACTCCATTTGCTTCCTTTTTTAACTCTTGTGTATTTTAAATCAAATTGCTACTTCTGCTCATGTTTTTATTCTGTTTTTAATGCATTTAATTTAAGTAAAGTTCAGTTAAATAAGACTTATGACATCTGCTTTTAAATATACATATTCATAAATATACATATTCATGAGGACTACAAACCTCTCGCCATACTGGATAATCTCCCACAGTTCCATCTCTTCCTCCCTGACCCACGTCTCGATAACCTGAGGGCCCTTTGGCTTGATGGGCTCTGGGGGCTTCATTGGCGCCGAGCTGGAACGCAGACCCGAGCGCTGGGGTTTGTGAACAGCTGAAAGAATAAATGTTGGACAGGAAGAGTTTAGACCTCATTGGCAACTTCTGGAGTTAAACGCTTCAATAAGAGCCTCGGGGAACAGGGCTCAATTTCATAGAGCTGCTAAGCACACAAATTTGCTTAGCATGAAAATTCTTCCATGATAGAAACAGGATTACCAGCCAAATTTCCATTTGTTGTATGTTGCTTCTTACTGGTATTCAGCTGTCGCTTGCTTGTCCTAAATTCACATGGAAATTTGGTTGCCATTCCTGTTTTTTCGAAGGGAGAAATTTCATGCTAAGCAAATTGTTTTGCTTAGCAGCGCTATGAAATTGGGCCCTGTAGCCTCAGCCCAAGAGAAGTAGTTCAGAGAGGAACATTTCTTCATCAGGCATGATATTTGGTCCTTGGGGAAAAAAAGGAGAAACGTTATATCAAGTACAAGGGCTGAACTACATGCAATTATGGTGTGTTGTTTGTTGCTTCATGTTTATTCATTAGCAATAGTCATAGCCAAGGAACGCAGTACACTGGTTCCTGTGGGTCTTTTTTATAATCTTGATTCAGTTGTTCACAAGACACCATTCTGTAAGGAAATGTTTTTAAAGAGAGATAGTTTTGTACAGCGCTGGCTGCTCGCTTATCTTCATCACAATGTTGTTTCCAGACTTGATAAAGAACTCTGTGTGTCACACATGGAAACAACTAAAGTTCAGAGAAAAATTATCATAATCAGTGTTGTGGCCATGGTGGGCAGTGCCGGGCACGCCTGACCAGAACTAACAAATTTCCCCCAAGAGTCTGAGCAAAATAAACTGTGCCACCCAGCACAGGTTTCCTTAATATTGCACGTCAGCAATTATAGCCCCCATAACTAAACATGAACAATTTTGTTGAACCGCTTGCCCTTGGTCGACTTAATTGGATTTAGAGCCCACCCACCACTAAAATTGGTCTAGCAACAACACTGATCACAATAATCGCAATCAACTTACCTATTTCTTTGTCATCCTTGCCCATGGGAGAGAAGATCTGCCTGATGAGATACTCCGACCTCAGCCCAGACGGTTGGATGTCTCTCTTCTTGCAGATCTCCGTGGTTATCCTCTCCTCCTCCGTCTCTATAGAATGAGAGATCCCATGAAGAGGTTTCTGAGACATGTCCTCCCACCTGATGCTTGCCCACAGGATATGCAGCATCAGTCCCACGGCCGAGAAGGAGCTCACCGTCTGAAGACGATACCGCCAGCATATTCTGAAGGTTGGCCTTGGAGAGGGGTACGGCCAGTAGTCACCGCAGTTCTTGAAGTTGTAACTGAATCCCTCCACTTCGTAGCGACCCCCTCTGCGGCAAAGCTTCTTCAGCTCATGCGGGGGCAGTATAAGGATGCTCTTGAGCTTGCTGCGGGTCGCAAACTTGCGACACATTGGGAGAGGCTTGGCTATTTTCTTCTGGGCGGCTTTTCGAGCTGCGTTTTGAGGCGACTTGGTGGTGAGGTGGTAAGGGTCACAGACCCTGGGGCGTTTTGGCATATCCCTGGGATTCTTCAAGTTCTCTTCGATGAATTTGATTTTCTCGTTGATATCGGCGAATGAGATACTTATGCCGCCGACCGAGGCAGCCGAGACCGTTATAGTTGCATTGGATTTTGAACTGGATTCTTTGCCCATGAAAAGTGAGGAGGTTGCTTCGGATTTAGTTATGGTCCTGGTGAAAGTGGAGACCTTGGACTGTGTAGTTCTCATTACTGTACTTGTTGCCACTGGAACTCCATTATTAGCAGTTTGTACTTTTGTACTGTCTATGATCTCCTTAAGAGTCTTCAGGGGCTTTGGTACAGGCTTAGGTACAGGCTTAGGGACTAATGTTGGAAGGGAGGCACTGAGACTGTTCTTAGAGGGGATGGCGGTGGGCAGGGTCTTTTGCGGGATCGCTGTTGATGTGGTGGAACCTTTCTGCGCATTGGCACTTACAACACCTTGTTGGGAGATATACACCACCTTGGGTCCAGATGGGCCTTGCTGCATTATCCCAACCCTTTGCTGCTGCTGCAGCGGTGAAACTCCCTGCTGAGCGATCTTTGGTAAAATTGACACATTCCCCTTGCCGGACTGCACAAGGTTTGCCGGCACTGGCTGCACACCTTGGACTGATGAGGAAACAGTTTGTTTGGCAGTTGTTGCTACTGCGGTATTGACACTCTCCAAGGTCTTACTGCCTTGGGTAATGTGAACTGTCTTTTGTGGGATCTTTGATTGTTCCTTCGAAATGACCACGCCACTAGCAAGTTGGGATATCTTTTCACTTATCAACGAATTGCCCTTGGCGTTTGCTGGTTTCTCATTGAGCATCGAGTCTGTGGTGTTTTGAGCCCGAGCTGAATTTACCACTTCCACCTTTTGGGTGGTCACTGTTGGCGCACTGGTACGTGGGGTCTTACAGACAGTGGTGTTGGTTGAAACTGGAGCAGCTGGCACAGCCGCTACAACAGCCTGCAAGCTTGCGTCTTTTATCAGCGCCGTGTGCTGAAAATCTAGCGAGTTTGAGACTTGCTTAGGCTGTTGATAGGAATTAGTTATATCATGTGTTACTTCCCCCACAACTGTGTTTATCCTCTCTTGATTATTTGTTTCAACACTTGGTGTTGTTTCTTGCTTGACGGTAAGATTCTGATCACTACCAACTTTGACAGGAACCTGTGTGATTTCATTTGATGCAATTGGTTTTTCGCTCATTGGTGTTTCCTTCTGTTGTTGTGCGTCATTAGCTGCGGTGGTAGAAGGCATGACGGATGCCTCACTTACAGGGAGAGATGATTTGTTTGGGGATGTGGAAGAGTTTGTTGTCTCTAGGACTCTACTGCTCCATTCAACAGGAACTTTGCCCTCCACTGCCTTCGGGGTGCTGTTGTCAACAAGAGTTTCCTTATTACTATCAACTCTTTCAGCAGACTGGCCATCCTGTGTTAAAATTTTACGGGAACTCTCATCAGCAGCAATAGACTCGGAGGATGCCGCAGGATTTTCCTCTTGTTTGACTGCAACATTCATGCCACTGTCACCTCCGCCACTTAGTTGACTGGATGTGTGGATCTGCTGAGAAATGTTTTCCTCAACCGAGGGTTTGTGAGGAGTTTGTAGGTTCTCTTTCAGGGAAGAGAACAAGTTCCGTTCACTGTTGACGCTTTCTGGATGTGGAACTGAAGCTTCACAGGAGATTTCCTTTGATTCCTCGACATCCATAGGTACCACAGGATCACCTATCGATTGTCGCGTTGCATTTTGGACAGGTTCAATTTTAATCGAGGCTTCAACATTCGTAGGCACAAGTAAACTCTTTGGTTCTAAACCATCCAGAATGTTTGACTTCTTTTGCGATTCCAAACAGTTTACTTTGTCAGAGAGTCCTTTCTCCAAGTCTTTAAGATGGGAACTAGCGACAACAGTTTCACTTGTGGTGCCCGTGTTTTGGTCTGAGTTATTGGCAAGTGTCTGTGAGGGTTTGGTCACATGAGACTGTAATGCATTTTCTCCGACGTGGTTGATTTCCTTACTATCTCCAGCAGCAAGTGCATTTTGAGCAATTGTAGGTGACGAAGAAGTTACACCTTCTTTTGCAGCTTGATCAACGAGCTTTAATTTCCCTGTCTGACTTAACTTAAACACCTGGAGGTTTTTGTTGTCTGGCTTTTCAAATCCCTCTGTGAGAGTCGGTTTGGAGGAAGAAAAATCGCCCTCCGTGTCCTTCTTGGTAGACAGGACCGGCAAATTGTGCTGGGCATCGTTTATAACAGCTGCAGGAGGATCGTCAACCCTGGACAAACATTTCATTTGGCTGATCCCATCCTCCCCACAACTGTTGTTCACATTTTGAAGTGATGGATTTAAAATATTGCTTGAAGTAACTGAGCATGAAACTGGTGGTTTGTCTAGGGCGACAGACTTTTCATTTGTTTCTTGCGAAGGATCAGATTTTAGAGCTGCTGCTGTCGCAGGAAGTTTTTTAGGTGAGGAAGTCACATTCGGTATACTACTAACACTGGCCAACATATTCTCATAGACGGCCTGATATGAAGGAGGTACCTTGGAAGGACTTTGAGTCGGGGGCTTCTGTGACTGAGGAGAAGAGAGGGAAGCAGCCTTTGGTTTTGAATTATCCTGAGAAGACGATGGTATTGCTAGTGATGGTTGGTTTGTAACGGCAGTTGGTGCTGCTGGTAAGACAGGTGTATTCAGCTTGGTCTCACTCTTCTTTGCATCAATGTTATTAACAGAAACAATTTGACTTCCTGTTTCTGTCGGCTTACCTCCCTGTGATGGGGTAGGCCCGACTGCGATGCCACCCACTGTTGTAGTGGGTGTTCTCACTGGTGAAGACAATTGTGGCATGGGTTTCACAGCAGCTGAACTGCTGTCTACCGGTCCAACTATTGGCTTTGCATTGGCTAACTCAGAACATAACTGAGGTTGCTTAACAGAGGTTGCCTGGGGACCACTTTGAACTACAACTACTGTGCGTTTTACTTCAGAGCTCAGGTCTTTCATAATTGGTGCTCTGTTCTCCTGCTTGACTACTAAAGGTTCCGATTTGACCGCAGTAGACTTTGCCTTGATGTCCTCTTTCCTACTATCCAGAAGCACTTTCAGCCTGTCCTTCTCCTTCAAGATCCGCTGGTAGGTTTCATACTTCTGCACATGAGACTTGTGACGTTCAATGTCAGCAGCTTCCTGCTTGACCCTTCTGTCCAAGAACCCCTCTAGCCGTGAGCGGTAGGCGATCTTACGATACAGTGTGTGGTTCTTCAGGCCTTCGCTGATGTCAACGTTGTCCCAATTTGCCTTCAGAGCTGGTCTACCAGATGTTGTTGCTGTTTCCTTATCCCGTTTCTGAGACTCCACTGTTATTGTTTGCTCTGTTATCTTTTGCTCTGTTTTCTTCTGCTCTGTAACTTGAACCGGTTGGCTGGTTTTCGAAACCTCATCCAAGGCTCCTTCACCTGGGGTTTCTTTACTCGCTGTTACGTCCATTGGTTCTACTGCTTCTTTACTCTGTTCCACAGTGTCCGAGACACCTTCCTTCTTGCTGCTTGGCTGCTCTTTCTGCAGAGAATCCGAGGTCTCCTTAGTAGGTTCTGCTGTGCTTTCTCCTACCTCCATATATTCTGCAGTCTTGTCCTGATCAGCAGAAACCACTGGTTCCTCCCCTTTGACGATTGGAGGTTCCTTTGACGTCTCAACAGTAGGCTCTGATGAAGGTTGAACCGACTGCTCCTTTGCAGACTCCTTAGATACATCCATAGCTTCAGGCTCCTCAGCATTGCCAGAAACACCGAGATTGTCCTCCTTGGTTTTTAAAACGTCTGTAGGTGCTAGATCCTTAGCATCCTTTAATGATGGATCTGTTTGTTCCTCTGATGGAGCTTTCTGTTCTTCTGAGTGATTTTTCTGTTTGTCTGAGTGAGCTTTCTGTTCCTCTGGATGAATTGTTTGTTCTTCTGACTGCTCTGTTTGTTTCTCTGAGTCAACTGTTTGTTTTTCCGGTCCATCTTTTGGCTTTCCCGAGTCAACTATTGGTTCCGAGTTAACTGTTTGTTTTTCCAGTTCATCTTTTGGCTTTTCTAAGTCAACTGTTTGTTTTTCTGAGTCAACTATTTGTTTTTCTGAGTCATCTGTTTGTTTTTCCAAGTCAACTGTTTGTTTTTCCGAATCAACTTTTGGATTTTCCGAGTCAACTATTAGTTTTTCCAAGTCAACTTTTGGTGTTTCCGAGTAATCCATTTGTTTTTCAGAGTCAACTGTTTGCTTTTCCGATTCAACCATTTGTTCCTCTGAATCGGCTTGTTTAGCAGCAATTTCAGCTGATGATCTTTCTGCAGTATCCATGGGAACAGGCGAGTCCTCTCGCACTTTCTCTTCAACGTCCTCCAAAGATTCTTTGATTGGTTCTTCTTTCTTTTCTTTGTCCTTCAGATCATTGACCTCGTTCTCAGATTCCACACTAGCCTCTGTTTTGTCTGATGACTCTTTCATTTCAACTTCGGCTGTTGAAGCCGTTCTGTTCTTTCCCCTTGCTTTGCCGTAGGCGTGTTTTATGACTGTTGTTTTCTGTTGCGCCGAGTCTTTTTGTCCCTGGATGCCATGTTTGTAGTTTAGTTCCTCTCCAAGTACATGCTCTGGGTGAGGTAACAAAAAAGTGGGAAAGATGGATTAAAGACACATTTCTAATACAATATATACAGCTTTGTTGTCCGGTTTAAACCAGTAATCGCTGGAATTTGTTTTTGCAGGCAGAAGGACACCTGATAAACCAGGTTTTCAAAACTCTCCATGGATGCTTTCAGCATGTAACAGTTATGCAATTTTTTTGCTTATGCTATTCTATTACAGGCATCCTCCAGAGGCAGTCGGAGCATACTGATCAAAACCTTGAGTTGTCAATCAACGGTTCTTTTCAGAACCAACACTACTCAAAAGAGATTTACACATGGTGCCTCCGCAAACCTCATCTAATTTCAAATCCTACTTCAGTTACCTATATAAAATACTGTGTGTGCCTGTGAGAAGGGCGAGAGGATGTAGTTAAAAAGCAGGATAGTTCTTTTCAGAACTGAGAAGTCTCCCAAATTCCTGAAAAATCTATTCCGCGGTAGTATATTATAAAGTAAGACAGTCTGAAACACATGGTGTTACCACAAACCAAATATATACAACCAGCGAGTAAAGTAACAATTTGTGTACATACCTTCACCGTAGGCCTTGATGCTACGTATCAGACTGACTCTAGCTGGGCTAGGGGGTGGCAGAGTTCGATTTCTCCTGGTGGAGCTGACCCATGCCCATCCATCACCACCAACGATACGGTACTCTTCTCCTTTCATCTTCCACACCTGAAACAAAAAACAAATCACACTCCAGTTTTGAAATTTCATTATTTGTGGAATGCATCTGCGGGCCTGTATGCTTCGTTATTGAAAGTGCAAGGGCAGCAAGGCATTCTCTCCTTTGTAAACGGCACCCTATGAGGAAATTGTAGATTTCTACTGTGGCATTTCAAGGGCACCAAGGCGATGACCAGGGGGCATTGAGGCAATCGCCTTAGTTGAGTGAAGTATCAGGCCTGCTGCATGATTATAAAGGGCTAACTTTTGAAATAATTCTGTAGCTGCAGTCATTTCAGCATTCTCCCCAGACAGGATTCTGCCGGCCAAATGCTACTTAAAACACCAAGATGGTGGGGGTGGCTGGTTTAGAGTTGAAAAGCATGCAGTTTAATTTCCCCAGTGTGGGATAATAAAGTTCTTATCATATCTTATCTTATCTTATCTATCAACATAAATTATGAAAAAGCTGGGGCACTATTGAAATAATAAGATAACTGGTCCGGCTGGCAACTTATTGAAAACAACAAGGCCAAACCCTGGACTTGAAATCAAATTCACAAAAATCATCTCGTAACACCATTTTGAATGCTTCAGATTGCACAGTAGGGGGCTTTCATTTGCAGGAAGTATGAACCGGGCTTTAGCGAGATGAAAAAGTGAGAGACAGAGAGCTAGCGTACCAAGTGCTTGATGGGGAAGGTGTACTTGACCCAGCGATTGTTGGGATTCTTGTAGATGTCATCCTCCTCGTCCTTCCTCTTCTTCTCTTGCTTCTTCTTCTCCTCCTTCTCCAAAGCTGTGGTCCGGATCAGCCGGATGTGCCCCAGGCCGTCTGCCCAGACTGGGGTGTACAGGACAGGCTTCATGGCACACTCCAGGATGGAGAGGGCAAGGGCAAACTCCTGCGGCTTGTTGCACATGTGGACGGCCTTGATCCAGTTGTTGCGGTGGACGGCCCAGTTGGAGTGCATTAAGGGTGCCTGGAATAAAAATCAATGTTGAAAGATTTTCTTGTTAAAGTCAGTAAAACACTGATTCTGCAAGGCTGTTTTGCCACATGAACGGACAAGCTACAATTTCAGTAGTAGACCACACAAATTGCTCAAACAGCCTGGTTTTTCTAAGGAAGCTAGAATTGTATTAAGTATCATGCTTCATGCCACGAACAAGCATTTCCAACCAAAACTCAGAACTGGGTTTATTTGCTCATTAAAGGGAAGGTATATGTTCGGTAATCACTCTTAAAATTAATGGCAATAAAAAGGTTTGGTTAGAAGCCTACAGCAGCTTTAGATAGTATAAAGAATTTTGAAAACAATAATTGCCCTTTTAAGTAATGTGGTTATGTAAAAAGATGCTGTGACTGGTACCCTACTCAATTCTTTCTTGGCAAAGAAATTTTTAAGCAGAATTATCTGCTTAACAGCTTTATGAAATTGGGCGTAGGGGGGTTTGAAAAGTTACCTGGATTTGACTCTCAAGCTGTGTTATGGTGAGCCTCAGTGTGGATACGATCAGCTGCTTGTTCCCATACACCGTGCCGTTCCATCGCAGCTTCTCCGAGCTGTTCAGGCTGAACTTGTGGGCAATGTACCTACGTCGGTCGCGGTCCTCAGCGTGCTGGGGTTTGTTCAAGGCCAGGTTGTTACTGCTGTACTGGTTCTTGTAGAGTTTGTAGTTGCCCTCCAAGCCCAGACGGAACATCTTATCTGGGTTCATGCTGCGAGTCGTTACGGTGGAGACGGTCACCTGTAATTGACATTAGAAGTGGAACTTTTAATTAGTTTTAACATCCCCCTCCCAAAAAAAAAAGCCAAATATAAATTCATATTTCTCACAGGCTCAATGTAAAATTGTGATGTTTCAAGACAAAGAGGGTTATGCATCAACGTTTGCTGTTTCGATTCAAAGTATGCGTGTTAAACGTAGAGTACACACGCCACAAGCACAAATTCCCTACTTACTCGTAAAATCAACTTGAAGCTCGGAAATCCCTGTTTCCATAGCACCAATTATTTGCTTACGGTAAGCAGAGCCATGAAATTGGGCCCAGGTCTGAACAAATCAATTTATTTGTGTTATGGTTCTTAGCGAAGTAAAAAGATACCAAAAATTGATTGGATACTGATGACAAATAGGGGCCTTCAAAGATTCCTAAGAGTGCATTCAGAATTGAAAAAACGAGGAAAGAAAAAGACAAACCTCCTTTTGAGTTTCCTCCTTCTTGATTTCCACTTTCTTAATCTGCCCCTTAGCGTTGATCACAAGACAAGAGTCCTCTTTCATGGTCTTGCTGGTAAGGGTTATGCCCCCAGGTGACGTCTTGGTGGCGTAGGTCAAGAACGGAGTGGTCTTGGGCGGAGGTGGTTTGTAGTTGGGGTTGCGGGATCGAGTCATGATGCCTATCTTGGCAGGCGTCTTGCCAGAGGAATCCTCCTTCTCCTCACTGTCTTTGGCTTCACTCTCCATGGCTTCAGGGTCCTTGTCTTGATCTGATTGCGAGGAGTTTGTTCCCGCTTTGGTTTCCTCACCGTCCGCCTCTTTGCTGCTGCTGTTTTCACCAGTATCCATAGGTGTGCCTTGGCCATCACCTTCTTGACTCAACTTAGGGGTTTCCGTTGCAGAGGTTACTGCGATTGTTTTGACTTGGGTGACCGATGTTGTCGTTGTTGTTACAGCGGTCTCCGTGGTGACAGCTGTGACCTTCACACTGCTATTGCTGCTTTCAGTGTCTGATGTCGTTGCGACTTCCATCGTCTCAGTCACCATTTTACTTTGTGTCACCGTCGTGGATGAGTGAGTGGTCTGCTCTGTGATGGATACAGGGACCTCAGACTGATCGACATGAATGTCCTGACTAATTTCCTCTGAGCTTTCCTGTTTAACTTCACCTTCTGATCTCACGCCACTTTGTTTTACAGTGTCAACATCAAGTTCCATCGGAGAACCTTCAGAGTCGTTCTTAACAGTCTCTTTAAGGTCATCAACTTTTTCTTGATCTGTCTTTGTCTCAGAAGAAGCCTGGGAACCTTCAGGCAGTTGTGTCTCTTCAGCCCGACTGTCAGCCTGAACCAAACAAGCCTCCTCCTCAAACGGTTTTGCTTCCCTTTCAATCTCTGCCTCCTCACCCAGTCTCTTCTCTTCCGCTTTCCTCCTGTCACTTTCCTCTTCAGTTATTTGCTCCTTTTCTTGTGCGATTAGATTTTCTTCTTCCTTTTTCCTCTTTGCCTCTTCTTCCTCCTCAATCTTCTTACGCTCTTCCTCCTCCTTGGCAGTCCTCGCTGTAAGGATTTCATCTGTAAAATAAAACAATAAGATCAGTTTGAATGATATCCGTTTGTGTATTTGTTTTTCATTTTTAACTGTTTATTTTTATATTTCTTGTAATGCGCAGTAGAGTATATTGATATAGATGTTGCATAATATGAATGTGCGTTTTTTTGTTTTTTTTATCTGCTTCAGGGGCGAGAGTCACAAAAATGACAAAAAAAGTATGAAAGTCAGATCCAAATCTTTAGGAGATTTTAAATGTTCAGGTCTGGAATTTTATCCTTCAACACAATGAAATGGCCTTGCCCTTTTCATTTTGCAAAAGGCACTTCCAAAGGACTTTTGAAGGACACAAAGGCCAAAGCCAGGGGCAACAGAGGTCATGGCCTCCGTGGCCTGAGTGTAATTCCAAGCCTGAATGTTGGCTTTCCAAGTTTATGAGGACCCTAGAGTTAAAGATTCCAATGAGCTTTGGAACAGTATCCTCAGTGTTAGAGAAGTATATCAAAGTGCTGGATTTCTTTACATCTGAAGAAAATAACAGCTACTTTTTTCGCCAGGCAGAAAAACAAAACCATCCGACTTCAGATGAATATTTGAATTTTTTTTACAACCCTCCTGCATTTTTCTTAAATATATAGCAGATCACTGCACATACTATACAAAAAGGATTCAGTGCTAACAATTTACTCTGGACCACAGGCTCGATCGAGGCCAGTGATTTTAGAATCAGGCCAGTAAACTTGTAATTTTTTACTTCAATAATAATACCACAATGGGTAATTAAAATCTTTAACTAAAACAACATGAGAATTTTTGGGAATGAACAATTCTGGTGCAGTGAAACTTTTGAGCTACAAGCCAAGTGAGAATATTGGTCTTTGACAAAGGTGTCCAATGCCTTTAACAAGTAAATGTGCAAACTGTTACTTTCTTTTGTTTTACATACCTGCAGCTCTCTGTAGCTCTGACCGCTGGTTTCCACGAGCGCTATTGGTCAGCACTGCAGTCTTATCCACATGATCTGTGATCTCTGGCAGGGACTCCTGAATGGCTCGACACAATGCCCCTTCCCATTCCAGGGGGTCAAGGGTGGATATGAGCTCTTCTATCTGGGGCTTGCTGCTGTAGTACCATATCTGGTCCTCACCCTCCCTGTGGAAAATAAACACCAACAATCATAAATATCATGGTCACTTTTATTTCATTTAAAAATGTGTTTCAGAATTTTCTAAGTTTCATTCAACTCGACATAACCATGCCAAAAATGTTGTCAATGGGGAAAACAGGCCGACAGGGCCTGGAATTTCATCTTTGAGAGGGCAAGGCTATTTTCATTTTTGATATCTTTAAGTCTTTTACAAAGGTAAAAAGCCAGAATGAATAATTCACCAAGTTAAAAATTCAAAGATTTTGAAACAGTCTAGATAGCTATTTAAAGATACAATTAGCTTACACAATAATACGTCGACAGAGATGCCAGTACTTCCTTCCGTGTCTGTCATATCCAAGTGGCTCATGACGAATCAACATTCCACTCTTCTCCACATCTGAGATACAATCATAGACGCCGTCTACACGGTGCTCCTTACAGACAGAGCACAGCCAGTCATCCTCGGGGACCTCAGTGAGAGGTGGGTCGACACACTCCAAGTGGTACACCGCGGTGCAGGTCTCGCAACAAAGAAGATCTCCGAGCTTGTGGCAGGCCCGGCAGTGATCATCGTATGTGATAGCGCCCTCGCTCAATATCTCCTCCCGCACCTTGTTGGAGGCGAGGAACTGATCGCAGAGAAACTGGAGCACTTTTAGTTTGTCGGTTGCCATGGCGAAAGGGTAGTTCTCAGCCTCAACATGAGGCAATACATGAAGGAACTCTTTGTCACTCTCGATGTAGCATCGGACCAACTCTGGCCAGGTCATGCCGTCAAGGAAAATCATCTGAATGTTGATACTGTCACGGACATCGTGGGGTCCGAATGTTGTACTGTTGCCATCTTCCTCCCTCATGAGGGCCCGAAGGAGGCAGATGTGCGATTCAGCGAGCAGAGTGCACTGTTCCTCACTGCTTAAAGCCGCACAGAAATCCTCAAATCGAAACGGGGACAGCCTTAGCTGCTGGTGAAAGTGTCTCAACACCTCGTACACAGCAAACGCGATCATCAGATCATTCCTGTCAATTGTCAGGTCATCGGCACTCTTGGGCAATTCCAGAGGGGTAATGTCCTTCTCTTCTAGCCAGGATGGAGAGGGTGGGAGGCTCAGTCTCAACTTGGAGCGCCTGCTCGGAGCACTGCTTGCCTCGCTGTATGAACTCTCCTCAGAGAATTCAGAAATGTTTCCCTCATCGTTGGACCCTGAACCTGAAGAACGCGACTCAAGGTCACTGTCTTCTTCCTCGAGCTCAAGCTCATCTGGACTGCTGTCCCCCTCTTCGTCTGAGCTGAGTTTGGGCTTTTTAGCATGTTTTTGTTTTCGCCTCCCTGATCCTTTCTCACCCTTTGTTGATGGCACTTTTGCAACCCGTTCACTAGAAATCACCTCCTACATCACACAAAAGAAATAAAAGAAACAAATAAGTATTTTAAGCTCCAAGAACAAAGAAACAATTGACCAATTTAAATTGAACGCTCAACTTATTTGTTTACTAATTTTTTTACAGCTTTCAAAAACAAATGTGGATAAAGGGTCATGCCGTGTCAAATCACCCAATGGGTTAAACCCTACCCTCTTCAAATTTGCTCAAATTTGGTTAATGGGGTAATCGTGGCTCAACAAGCTCAAATTTCAAATTTCAGCTCCATCCGATAAACGGTTTTCGCGCTACGGCATGCTCTTTCTTGTTGATTTCGGTCAAAATGCGCCTGACCTCTGACATTCAAACGACCGTAAATCGGTAACCTTTGTGTCAAATTGGTTGAAATTGGTGTCTTTGGAAAGGAAATTGTGTAAGCTTTCTAAATATGTCTTCTTCTTTTTTGTAGGAACACGTTTAGGTATGATAACCTTTTGACCTCTACTTTGACCTTGAATTTGACCTTGTGGATCACGTGACCCGGCAACGCACTTCGGTGAAAGTTTACCCTTATACGTTTTCTCCACAATATAGAAAAATTAGAAATACAATAGTTTTGACTTGCCTTCAGGCTCCACTCAAAGTTGCCCTACTTGCCTATTCCTATGCAAAGTACATGTACATATACATACCTGTTCATACGCATGTATATCAAGCAAGGCTATGGTCCCCAAGCAAAATCATGACATACATACGTATGGACATGGTATCAAATTTACATGTACTTTTACAAATGCACAGGAAAAGTGAAGTAGGACAACTTTGAGTGGAGCTTGAAAGCAAGCCAAAAATATTATATCTCTAAATTTTTGATATTGTGGAGAAAACATATAAGGGTAAATTTTCACTGAAGTTCGTTGTCGGGTCACATGATCCACAAGGTCAAATTCAAGGTCAAAGTAGAGGTCAAAAGGTTATCATACCTAAACATGTTCCTACAAAAGAAATAAAGACATATTTGGAAAGCTTACACAATTTCCTTTCCAAAGACACCAATTTCAACCAATTTCACCCAAAGGTTACCGATTTATGGTCAGTTGAATGTCAGAGGTCAGGGGCATTTTGACCGAAATCAACAAGAAAGAGCATGGCGTAGTGCGAAAACCGTTTATCGGATGGAGCTGAAATTTAAAATTTGAGCTTGTTGAGCCACGATTACCCCATAAACCAAATATGAGCAAATTTGAAGTGGGTAGGGTTTAAAATTGCCTTTTTGGGGGGTGATTTGACACGGAATGACCCTAAACCAGCTGTAATTTTCATCTGAAAAACAGAACATGACACAATATTTGACGCTTGAAAGCAAAACTGCATCAAGTTCAATGTTTTATGTCAGGTACTATATATTCTAGAACCTAAAACAGAATAAATCCAAACGATGCAGTATTGTCTAGAAAATATGGCAAACCTCATTTGTTTGATGGAATATATGCAGGTTATTAAAAGATGGCCTTGATATTGTTACAGATTCAACACTTTCACTTGCTTTGCCCCCACCCCCAAAAAAGTCAATAAATAAAACAAATCAATCAATCACTCAAGTCGAGGCAAGACAGCGGTATATCAAGCCTGCCCAGTCAAGATGGCCCAAAAAAAGTTTCTCATTTTAGTAAATAATACTTTTTCTGTTCAACATGTAGCTGAACAGTGGAGGTGGAATTCGGCGTCTTTAATTTCTGTAATTTCAATGTCCTTGTTAAGTTTTCATAATAAACAAAATAATTTCTAAGTCAAATTAGTGCCAAGATACTAAGTTTTCTTTTATAATATATATATGGGTTACTAATTTGTTTAATACAACCTTGACAATATTAAAGATATAATAAATACGTTTAAGTTGTTTACATGTTGTCGTTATTCACCAAGTCGAGCTTAAGTTAAAAAGTGGAGGTGAAATTTGCAATCATGCATCTAATTAAATTAGGGCCTACCTCCATAAAAAAATACAATTATCCTTGTTATAAATATAAGTTTTTATATCAAAACAAAATTTAGTTTTCTTGTTTAATATCTGGATTACTAATTTTTGAAAACAACCTTGCAAACAAATAATAAATACGTTAATTAAGTCGTCCAATTGCTGTCGTTATCAAGTCGTGCTAAAGTTAAAAAATTTAATCACAATATTAATAAAATATGCGTAAACGAATAAATCTGCAAATTCTGTTTTATGGATTGTAATGATCACCCTATCACCAGCATGTCCCTGGATATATTTACCTGAATTAACCTTTTGCTTTTTCTGGCTGCCTCCCTTGGCGTTCTAGGTGATTTGGTCACAGAACTTGCACCTCTTCCTCTCCCCCTCCCACGGCCACGCCCACGACCTCTACCCCTGCCAGAAGTTGAAGATGGGGAGGACATGTAACTTGAGGCCCTACTCATCGGGGTACTGCACCTCGAGCTGGAGGGACTTCCACCGGGGTCCTCTTGATCACTGTCCCCGTTGCTGGCTGCTCCACCACGGCCAATGTTTCTTCGTTTGGCGGCAGGCGATGGTGTTCTTCCCGCTCCTCGACCAACGACACCGCTCATAATGGATTTCGGTGGTCTCCCGCGCCCTCGTTTCATCATTTTGCTCTGATTTTTTGGCACCGAACAGAGCAACAGTATATTACCCGTGCGTTGAGATGGTTTCAGGGTCTGGATGCTTTACGGAGTGGCGGTATTTTGGAGTTTATAATCCCGCTTGCATGTTAAATCTACGGTCATCCGCCATTTTCCAAAGATTGACCACGTGACCTCATTTTCTTCTATTCTTTTACACAGCATCCCGCACTATTTTTTAATGCAAGCAGCATGCATTCTTGTTTTTAATAACTCTTTCGAAAGTTCGCTCACTAAACAGCCTAGAAGAGTTTTCTGCCAGCCGCGAAAAACCACAAAAAGTGTAAAACAATCGCATAAGACGTATATTTTACATGAAAATATGCACCATACTATGATTGGTTGAAAAAAAAATATCCGGGCCGATTATAAAAAACAAAAACAACCCACTAGAAATAACCATTCTATATTCATTTTTGCATAAAACAAATAAGAAATCTATCCCGACAATATCGTTTCCTCTTCCTTTAGTTTGTGTCGGGTCTTGTAAGGAAATGCCGTATTGAAGCAAAACGTTAGAAAACACAAAATAAAAACAGCAACATAGCCTAGGAAATGTCGTCCAATCAAAAGCGAGGTTAGAAACAGCCGATTGCCTCGTATGTCAGAGTGTGGATAATTTTCTACGCATTACATGCTTGTTTTGTGTGTAGGAAACAGTTACGCGCGGTGCACACTAACACATGGGTTGGGGTTTTGTACACATACAGGACATGTGTACTTCCTTTCCGTACTTCTCTGCCATACTCGGGCCGTGTTGTAACTCAATCGCTTCTCGAAACGATGTTCCATATTTAGTTGTAGAACAATGAATGGACCAGCAATGTACAAAGTTGAGCCATATTACGACTTTGATAAAACTCCAGTTGAGCTTCCTACGTGCATGTTTAAGATGGAAAGTTATCACGGTGACAAAACAGGCGAAAATGAGGTAAGCCCCCTCGCCTCGAATACCCCTCGCCTCTCTGTCTGTCTCTGTGGTGCGATTGCTGACGAAACACCTTGAAATGCATGCTACATTCCGCCGGCCGGCCGCCTCTATACACGGCGACTGGGCGGGCAGGCACATAGTATAGAATTAGACCGGCTGGACGGTGTTCAGACAACTTCACGTTTATTCAAACATGACTTAGATTTTAGACCTTGATTAGTTCTTTGTTTTCCCCTATTTGTTACCGACCTTCATTAAGCAAACTTCAATGTTCAAACTGTTGCTTGTGCATGGGATATGTTCAGAGATTTACTTCATTTTCATTTGGCTTTGCTTTTTCGTTTCTTTATTTTTAGTAATTTTCAAACTGAAAGTGAAAATTGAGTTTGGTTTGTCGTTTTTTTTCTCTCTTTCTGTGCAAAATAGAACCTAGGTCTACCTAAAATTTCAAAAATGTTATCCAGTGAGAGAAAGGAAATGCCCCCCTCCCCCCCCCCCCCCCCATGGCTATCATTTAGTCGTTAATAATATTTTAACATTAATTAGTTATTTAACCTTATTAATGACTGAATAAATCTAATTCTAATCTGGGGTAATTAAATGCAAAACATTGTGTGACCTTTCAAACAATCAGTGATTAAAGTAAACTTGACATACACTTTGTACTCCCATTCTTTCCGCTACATATTAGCGGAACCATGGAGGAATAAATTAGTTTTATTCCTCCATGGCGGAACGGACCTCGTTTATTTGTTTTATAGTTCAATATGTAGAAGTATACTAATGGGATTATGGTTACATTTGTGGACATGATCATATTTTTTAATTCACACCGAGACCACAAATCTTAAGAATATATGAGTTTTGTTTATTTATAAGTGTTTTTCTTGTGGGGTTTTTTCATCAAGGTCACAGAGGATCCGAAGCTTGTTGAGCTGGAACGACGCCAAGAGCATATTCTACAAGAGCTGAGATCTCTCGAGGGTGAAGTCTCATCTCTTGCCATCAAGCTCAAACCAGCAGCACGTGCAGTTACACAACAATGCACAAATTTGGTAAATAAAACAACACTTGAATTCAGAAGAGTTCTCCACACACACACACCCTCACAATCACATCAATAACAAGAAAAACAAAATTATAACAATAACAACAAACAAACACCATCTCCCAGGGAAAGGTAACTCCTCACAGTGAAAAACAATGAAGATTATATATTCATTGAAGTTATGACTTATGTATGTACTTTTGAAGAACAAAATAATGATAAGGAACCAGAGAATATCACGCTAAAATGCTCAACATTTTCATATTGACTTGTTAGGTGATCATGACCCTCCTCTTGGCAGCCCCTGCTGACATTGGTATTTTTTATGAACCAGTTTTTATTTTAAAATACCTTTTTTTGATACTAATTTGATAGTTTTTGAAATGTTTATCTCAACTAAAATTCTGAGATCCCTCCATATTTCATTTCCAGATTTGTAGTTGTTACATTGGAAATTCAGTCTGTGTGAACTGTATCGTTCGCAAAGTTCCTAATCAAGATTTCAGGAATTCATGGATAACCCTCCAATTTATACACAAAAGTTGACATTTAACATCATAAAAAATTCTGTGTTACTTTTAGGGAGGGATAATCCACGATATCGTTGTCTACGCCAACCCAGCCCAGCCACCGCATTCACTGAGCGTACTCTTTGAAATGCTTAGAGAACGCTACAGGTGTCGATCTTCAGTGCATGTGCATTCATCTGTAAACTCGCTACCGGACAAGCTGTGGGGTTGCCTTGGAAATGGAGTTAAACAGTTGGACAGATCCGAAGCTCAAATATCACTCACGTTGATATGGAAAGATGGTAATTTTAATCTTGTTTTATTATTATTTTCTTTTTGGGGGATTAACGGTTTTAGAGTGTGTGTGTTTAAAAAACTGCTCTACAAAGATGTGCATGCAAAAACTTCGTAAAAGTTGTTCCTTCCCAACTAGTTAACAAAATGTGCAAGGTGCAGGTCTGGAATTTCATCTTTGAAAGGGAAAGGTCATGTTAATTTTGCAAACAGCACTTTCATTTGAAAGTTTTAAAGTCACTGGGGAACTTTCCAAGGAGCACCAAGGCCAAGACCAGGGGCAATTCCAGGCCTGAAGATGGATATAAAAAATTGTGCATTTAGATAACATTATCTTCCTCTTTATTTTGTAGTGTCCCATGGTCCTATCATGATGGTAGCTGCACCTTCCCAATCGCCCATCCATGGGGAGGCAAACATTGCCCGCTATGTCACCCGACTCCTCAACCCAGGTTTCGATACAACAGACATTGCCCTGGCGTCATCAGTCGACCAGTGGTTGGATCTAGCAACGGGGGCTCTGCTAAATGGTAGCTCCAAGGAGAAAGCCGCAGCCGTTCGCTCGATGAATTCACGCCTCGGAAAGAGGGACTGGCTGGTCGGGTCGTCAGTATCCGTCGCAGACGCTGTCTGTTGGAGTGCTGTACAAAGTGCAGGACAGGTGGCAGGGGCACCGGCTAATGTACAGAAGTGGTTAAAAGCATGTGCTACTCAGGATTTATTCAAAATGGCAGCTTGCTGTTGTTAATAATGAATACCTTTGTAGTACCAATACGTATAGGCCACTTAAGATACTATTACTTGTTTCTCTCAATGTCAAATCTTGAAAAAAAAATGTATAAAACAGTACAGCTGCAGGCTATAGTGTTACTGGCCTGGACTTACACGCAGGTGCAGGGAGTCCATGGCCTGTGTTGACAGTTGACACTGGTCTTGGCCTTGGTGCCCTTCAAAAGTTTACAAATGACTTAACGATTTTCCAATGGAAGTGCCCTTTGCAAAATGAAAATGGCCTTGCCCTTTCAACATATTCAAAATGAAATTCTGGGCCTGATGTTGAAGTGCATTATTTTGTTGTTTGTGCATAAAATGTTGTTTTAATCAATGCCACTTGTTTGATACATTTTGAATGCTCATTTTTGTTTTAAGTTGCTTTATTTTTAAAGGTTGAGTTAGTCATGGTAGGCTTGAAAAAAAACCAAATCGTTTGCAATTTAAAAAAAGATAATTCCTGTTATTGAATTTTTAAGACAAACATTGTATGTGTATTAAAGGCAGTGGACACTATTGGTAATCACTCAAAACAATTATTAGCATAAAACCTTTCTTGATTACGAGTAATGGGGAGAGGTTGATAGTATAAAACGTTGTGAGAAACAGCTCCCTCTGAAGTGACGTAGTTTTCAAGAAACAAGTAACTTTCCACAAATTTGATTTCAAGACCTCAGATTTAGAATTTGAGGTCTCGAAATCAAGCATCTGCAAGCACACAACTTCGTGTGACCATGGTGCGACGAGGGTATTTTTTATTTCATTAATATCTCGCAACTTCGACGACCGATTGAGCTCAAATTTTCACAGGTTTGTTATTTTATGCATATGTTAAGATACAACAAATGTGAAGACAAGTCTTTGGCAGTTACCAATAGTCTCCAGTGTCTTTAAGACAGTAATTGACATTATAAGTGGTAGCAATATGATAAAGTTTTCAATGACTGATTAAATGGAATGTTGTTGTAGAGAAACATATGTTAATAAATTAAATATAGTAAAACTTACTACATTTCGTTTGTCATTGAATCTTTTCCCAACAAGGAAGGGAAATTCCGTTTGTCTATAAATAACTTAAATGTTTAATGTAGGAAGTTCCCCACTCGATAATTTTCACTTTTGTTTGTTTTAGTGTTTTTGTTTACAATATTCACAGAGTTCTTTAAAATACAACATTGTACAATAAGCATGAAGACAGGAATCTGATAATATCATATGAGGAATTGTCGAGGATAGCACAAAACAACTAGAAAAGGCTCATTTCCATTGCGGTCCTCATAATAAATTGGTTCAACCAACTTCTGTGACCCAGCAATACGTAAGCGCTACAGTGCGCCCTCTTACGGCATGATTTAACCAACTTGGCTGCAGTTGGTTAAATCATGCCGTAGGAGGGCGCGCTGGAGCGAGCAAAGATGGCGCCATCCCAGAAGAACATTTATTTTGGTTTATCCTATCCTTTTTGTGAAGCATTTACAACCCGTGTATCACATTGAAAGGTTGCAGTTTTTATGAGAAACTGATTGAATCAGTTTCCTTTTATAAAAAAAAAAAGAAGCCTTACCATAAAATCAATACACAAATAGTACAATTTTTCTGTAATGAGGTGTTTCAACAGCGTCGTCTGCTCGGCATTTGTGGTTTGTTTATTTTGGTTACAAACCAGTTTTTGTCACCAAACAATAAACAATGAACAAACTTTGCCAGCTGAATTGAAGGAACAAATTGCTTTGGTTGGTAAGTATGAGGTTAAGTATTTACATTTTTCAAACCAACCACTTGACACATTTAATTAATGATTTATATATTAAAAATATTGTTAAATTTTAAAACTTTACTTTATTGTAACTAAACCTATTCTGAAACAAATTCTGCGTTCATTTTTCTTGCACGTCAAGGTAAAGAAGACATGAATGCAGATTGCTGTAGTGTAACTCCAACTGATATTCAATTGACAAGATCTACTATCAAAAAGGGCTTTCACAGGTAATTCATGGCATAGTAATTTTAGTTAATAGTTTGTTTACAACAATTCCTATCTTATTCTTAAGCATATCATGATCTTGTATTTTATTATTTAAATCACTATCAGTATCATATCACTTTTTATTTTACTTTTTAATCTAAGTTCTTTCAATTCTCAGGATTGATCTTGTTGTTTAATTTATTCTGTTTTTGTATCGGGCCTTAATTGGGCCATATTTAAGCCACTTATGGCAGCTCTAGCCTAGGGCTAAATCTACTCCTAGAACTATGAGGTTCATTTGGCTATGATCTTCACGAACAGAAACGATAGCCGAACGAACCTCATAGTTCTAGCCTAGGCTAAATCAACCTCTGAATTATCTGGCAAGAAAATCAAATACAGTAACCGAGTATGGGAATATACAGAAATATTCTCAATCTGTTTTCGCATAAATTTTTACCATAGGTCCTTTTGTTGGTTGGTAAACATTTAACAACAGCTAATTTTATATGAAAAGAAAACTCATCTCACTACAACAATATTTTTTCCCTTCTTCTAGGGACGTCCAAACCTCATTGCGAGTGCTTCTTGACCCCAGACACAGATGCACAACATGTCGGCTTCTGATTATAGAGAGTCTACCCAAGGGTCTGTTTGTTGATCTGTACCAGGCAGAAGCTTCTGCCCTGTTTGGCGGTCCTCAGGTACACAATCTCACTCCGACAGAAACAATAGACTAGTTTGCAGGGCCCAATTTCAAGCTGCTTAAGCAAAAAATTCTGCTTAGGCAAAATATTCCATGCTTGGTATAATCAGAATACCGGCCAAGACTCCACTCAATTGTTATGCTAAGTAAACAATATAGCTCAATACTAGTCACAAGCAATGTATATGGCATGACATTTTGGCCAGTAACCTGTGTAAAATTAGCAAGCTATTTCCGTGCTTAACCAAATTTTTTGCTTAAGCAGCTCTATGAAATGGCCCCTGGTAGTGCCCTAATAATCAGGCCTGGAGTTCAATGGGGGCCCTGACATTACGTTGCCCCTGGTTTCCATTGCCCTAATCTTTTTTGCCATTTTTACAGTTAAGAATCTTCAATGGAAGGACCCTTTGCAAAATGAACATGGCCTTGCCCTTTCGACATCTTCAAAAATTAAGGTTCAAGGCCATTCTCCTAAATTTGTTACTTATGGTTATGCAAAGAACTACATATAGATAAGTAAGGTAAGAAGAAGTCACTAACATACATCACAGAGATTCTCTCTTGTAAGATGTATTAATTTTTCATTTAATTTTCATTTCAAGACATTTATTTCCATTCTAACAGAGAATCAAAATAACAGTAACGGACAAAACCATAGTCATGGGGCTGGTTCCAAATGGTCAACCACAGTATAGGCAATCAATGGTTGACCAGCCTGGGTTTGAGTCAAATTAGTAAACCTTTTGTTAACCATGGATCACACCTGAACTTTCTTCTAGATGTTCTGTCTCAGAGCTGTCCCTAACCTATCAAACCACTTACTGAAACTCACCACAGAAATGTGGTGGACCTAAAGCAAAACCATATGTAGTGGATTATGTAGGATTTATGTTAGTTTGGGTTTAATTAAAATATCAACATATTATCCGATTTCTCTGTAGATTTTGGCATTTGAGGACATTGACCTTGAGAAACCAGCCTACCTCTCCAGAGCACACACCATCCTTGTGTATCCTCCTAAAGTATCCTATATAACACCTTCAAGTCCATCCCATCTACACAACGACAATGATATGGTAAATTTCACTAGTGAGATAACGGTCCATCTAAGGTACCACAGGCCATCAGACCAACCAGAAAACCAATCTGCCACAGTGACTTTGCAGGCTCCATATCTCTTAATGCGTTGCAGAGGTAAAATGCTTTCTTTTCAATTTGATTACAAAATGTTTTAGCCTTCCCTCATGAATTTTGTTTGTAAAAGCTCAGTATTAATTACAAGTAAACCCCATTTATTCATGCAGTTCAATTCATGTACATGCATGACAAGTGCATGTAAGTATTCTAGCATGGCTGCGATAAAATAGTGTCGATATCTGAGCAGGGTCTGATAAACATTCCAAGGATTTATCTTCAACAATTTAAAATCCGATCTTACAGAAGTACCAAGCGGGAGATCTTCTACAGCTACAGACAAGACTGGTGGCAAGACTACAGTACAGCTCTACAAAGCTCCTTGTGATGGAACAAACAAGACACTCTGCAACTGGCAACTTCTACCTCTGAATAACAGGGTGAGTGCATGTTTTCTTGGTGAACAAAATTAATAATTTCAAATGCCACAAAACTGCCAATGCCTCATGATTTTGAATTTTTGAGACTTTGGAACCACCTGTTAAAAAAACACTATATAGTTGGCTCAATACTACACAAAAGGTCACTAACTGCAGTTTCACATCCGCAATCATCATTGAAGGTCATTAAAAGAAAAAGCACATTTTATTATACACCACTTGAAAAAATCAAAATCAACAGATAAATACTTAACTTATACATTCAATTTTTCCATACAATAATACTTTGAAGACCATTTTTGATCAATAAACTCGATTTACCAGGAGCCCAAAAATGTATTTTAAAAAATGTCTGAGATCCATACAAATGGCACTAATGATTATTGTGACAGGCACCTTTGCATAGCATGTAAAAATTCAAATTAGTGTAAATGGTTTTGTGCTTAGAGGGATGAAATGTGGTTCATAAAAGCACATTCTTATAATAAAAAAAATAGAGACAACTTCAAATTTCGTTTTTTTTTTCTTCTACAGGAGAGCAAGGAGCTCTACTTTGATGTTGCAGTGGGGCAGACGAGTCACACATTTGTTGTCATCACAGTTACTATACTAGCCACTGTACTAGGCACAGTCAGTCTACTCTTTGTCATGAGCCGAAGTACTGAAAAGAGCAAGCCAGACTGAGCAAGCAGTGTGTGGTGGTGTACTCGATCGACAATACCACCATCTTTCTCCCTTATAACAGTGGTTCACTCTGGCACCATGCCAGTAAAAACACGTGAGGACCATTCCAAATTCATTTTAAGTGGTCTTTCTGGCAAATTCAATGTTGAAAAGCATTCCTTTTGCATTTGAAATAAGGACTAGTGAAAACGCTGGTGGACTAGTGACAAATTGGCCAATCACTAAAAAAATGTTTGGGGTAAACCCGAAAACAGATAAAACAACGTATTGGATCAAACCGTGATAAATGTGGTTAATATTCCAAGAGTAAACCATTTTGAACCCTGGCTCATTAATTGACTCCCATAAATGGCCGACCGTGTTAGTCGACGAGGTAAAAAAAAAACCATGCTATTTCGAGGCATATTTGTGTTGATCATTGTATTCTACTTTTACAGCATCTTACTACCCATATGCATTTTATAACAATTGGTTACAGAATGCTTTTCAAAGACCAACTCGACCGATCCGGGGCATTGTGTTCCTTTAAGTACATATTGGATGATCAGTTGGCCAGCGCCAAGGTTATGGAAATAGTTAATGGCCTGACTTGTCGACCCTAGGAGTCTTTCTCGAAGGCTAAATGACAACACAACAAACATGAACAAGTAATTCATGTTTGTTGTGTTGTCATTTAGCCTTTGATTAGTTTCCTGTTCATGTTTGTTATAGTTTTTTTTTTAAATGGGTAAAACAATTTTGTTGAGGTTGAAAGACCCAAACTTGATGTTTTTAAAAAGCGCGTATAATGGGGGTTTTTTTTACTTTTTTTTTTTTTTTTTTTTGGTGCGACTCCAAAAATCGCTTGAGCTTAACTTTCACAGACGTATTATTTCACGTGTATGTTGGGTTGGGTCACACTAGACACTGCACACCAGTAGTAAACGAAAACTTAAATCTTTCAGAACCTTTCTTCATAGAAGCGTAACATGTTTATTATTATTATGATCTATCTGTGCTTCATTAAAAGAAAAGAAATCACAAAATAAACAAAAGTATATTTGTCAGTCTATTCAATGTTAAAGTTTTAACAGCAATTTAAATTAGACCATTGTAACCACTGACTCTACTTGACATTGCAACTTCTTATTGTTTCCCTTAAATAAAAGTCCCATCCCATTGTGTTGGACACACACAAAAGTATTATTTCTTTCTTTTTTCGTATTGAAACACAATCAATTAGCAAAATCCAGAATTTTAATGGGTCCTTTGATGAACTAGAAAAATTAAATTGGCGAGGTAACTTTGAGTGCATCCTCAAGAAGGAAGTTCTTGAGCTCAATGAATGCAGGTCTTGAACTTTGTTCTTGAAAGGGCACAGCAATTTTCCTTTGGTAGGGTAAGGGGCACTTCAATGAGGAAAAACTTAATTGGAACTTTGCAGGAGGCACCAGGGCAAAAGAACAGGGCACCACGCCAACAAGCCATTTGCATGTTTACTACAATGATGCGCTTGAGCACAAGTTACCACTTCAATTTAAATCCTCAGACTACATGTATTTAGTCTCTATGTGTCACATGATTCAGGGCAAGCTTTTAGTTAGGACTTTGCGTTAGAGATGGTGAACACCCGTACACAATTCTGAATGAATGTGGATGGCACACAGGGTTTGCTCATCTGGAGGGTGCTATGCCAAGGTTTGCCCTGAATCATTTGAAATAGCAACTGTCTCTATTGTCTATGGAATTCAAATGTAAGCCGTAACTTATGACTGAAAAGTCATTGTACAAGACATAAGTCAAATCTAAATCGCAGATGGCTTAGTGTTGTGGGTACTGTGGGTTATCATGAGGCCCTGCATCAACAAGAGTCCTATCTATCATCCAAGGAAGAGGTGTCAGAAGTGTCTCCTGCATGAGTCTAGCAAGCTCATCTTTGTCAATATTAGCAAGGAGTTGTTCCCCGAGTTGCTCCCCGAGGTGACCCCTTTCATGTTCCTCAAACTCATCTATCCCGTCAAAACTCTCGCTGCAAATCTGGCAGATGTAAAGAGACTTGAGCATCTCTAAATGACCCTGACAATGTCCGTCCAAGGTAGCCTGGTCCTCGAATCTTTCATGGCAAGTGTCGCATTCAAAACTGGCTTCTTTGGCATGTAGGGCTTGATGGTTTTTAAGATTCACCTTCTGGGTGAAACGCTTACCGCATGTATCACACAGAAAAGGTTTTTCGTCCGCGTGGACTTTTCGGTGCGTTTTGACGGCGCTCTTTTGGGAAAAGGTCTTGTTGCAGATCTCACAGGTGAACGGTTTTTCTTTGGTGTGGACTCGGCTGTGTGCGAGAAGCTTGCTCTTGCTGACAAAGGCCTTTGGGCAAGAGTCACAGCCGAAAGGCTTGACGTTGTCGTGAATCTTCTGGTGGCCACGGAAACGGTCAACTGTCTTAAAAGATTTCCCGCAGTCTTTGCATAAGAAGGGATTCCTATGGACTCTTTGATGTTTCTGCATGTTGGTTTGATTACGGAAGCCAGCACCACACGTATGACATTTGAAGGGCGTTTCGTTAGTGTGTTGCAAATGATGAGTCTTCAAATTGCCGATCTGGGAAAAGGCCTTTCCACACCAATGGCAGAGAAACGGCTTCTCCCGAGTGTGAGTTCGCAAGTGTTGCTGTAGGCCACATTTTAGTGAAAACTCCTTGGAACACACATCACAGACAAACTGTTTCTCTTTCGTTGCAGACATTTTGGGTGGTTTCTGGTATCACCAGTTTATTCTGATTAAGTGAAGAGTTTCACTTTTAACAACAGGTTGATCTCTTATCCTACCTCCTTTAGTCAAAACTTTTCAGTCGGGTTTCTTTGTTCATTGTTGACACAGGTTGACATTACATCAAATAAATTTCTTATAAACTTAAGGGTTGATGGATACAAACTCATTGTCAATCAATTGTGAAGCAAGACATTGGTTTTATAGCTTTCTAGTTATCTAGCAGCCACAAATTGCAGACAAATCCATAATGAAATCAAAAGAGGTTCATGGATTTCACTTTAGACTGCTGCAGCTACTCCATCAAGAAGAAAGCCTGCAGGATAGTGGGAAAGAACATTTTAAAACAAATTTAAATAACTTTTTTTTGTGTTAAATCCATTGGACCCTTTTGGTTCAGAAAAAAAAAAAAGTTCACAGATTTACAAATAACTTACAGGGTTTACAGAAGGCAATGGTGAAAGGCCTGCTCTGCAGTGTGCACAGTTGAAGGTATTTGCATGACACCCGCCCTCTATTGCTCAATCCTTCTTACCCACATCATAATGGACTGTTCCAAACACGTTTTTTTTTAACCAAGATGGCGTCTGACCGCTTTCCATGTTAGTTAAGTTTTTTTCTTGTTAAAAATTCACACTTTTCCTGAAGTTTTTCCATTACATTTCAGTTTATATTATAAAGCACACATATAGTTCTAATTACATCTTTGGTTTATTTGCTGTTTTTTAGGTATTTGAAACTTGTTGTCGACGTGTTGTCGGCGCTCTGGACTTGTTGTCGGCGTTTTCGGCTTGTTGTCGGCTTTTATTTAGTAGGACCGTAAACATTCCATGGAGAGGACCATATCCTGCCAACATTTTTCATAATGATACGTAAACATTTCCAAGATGATCAATTGCATGTAGTGTGTCGAACAATGTGGTTTGGCCATATTTATGGAGCTGCTTATGCATTTATTTATTTATGCACTGCTGTGTGCAAATCCTATCAGTGGGAGATATCCCATCAATGTCATCTTGATGTATTGTCATTCTGCATACGTGCATGATGTGTGTTCTGTCACACTGTCAGTGTCACAACTTTGATTTTCATATTTGACTTGGCTTGGGAACGAGTTATGCCATTTTTATCTCCAAGAAAATAAAACATATTAAATACATGATATTAACAAAATCTTATCTGATACATTACTAACGGAATACAACTCGTAACTCACCTAATCGTTCGGCCCAAAAGGTAGTTTTCTGCAGCTCTGCTCACACAACTTTGGAACAACATCGATCATTACAAACATTTGAAACAGCGCCCTCAAGCGGCAGCTGTACTATGTAAATAAATAAGGGGGCGTGGGGGAAAAGGTTTGTTAGGGGTGGTATACAGAAAGTCGTGTCTACATAAAAAAAGATATGCAAACTACTTATAAACCACATCTTAGGGGCGTTTGCCAGAAAGTTGAAATTCGAAACCTTTTGACAGCACTTGATGTGAGAGTCAAATAAAAAATTAAAATAATAAAAAAGCAGGGGAGAAAAGAAAACAAAAACACAAAAAACAACAATATTTTGATAATTTCACATATATTGCAACAAATGTCACACATTTGTTTGTTCCTTTTAATAAATACTTGAGAGGTGTACTTCCTTTGAAGAGCTAATGTGGTAGTTTTCTTTGCATTTCTAACAAAACAAAACAAAAATTAAAAAAATTCCGAACAACCAATGTTAGAAAAAATCCGAGACAATTATACAATTGAATTATATGGAATTATCTGAAACATTGCATCAAAATGCAGAAGATTTTTTTTTTATGAATTAATTTAATTTCAGTAATTTAATTTCAAGTTTTTCAAAAATAATTAATTTTATCAAGTTAATTTTTATGAAATCTGTTAGAAATGTGTTTAGAAGCGAAAAGGGGACTAGCTCTGGCCAAACTTTTATCAAATTCTTCAAAGAGAAATTAGGGTATTTGTTTAGAAAGTGAATAGAATTCCAAGCGTGGAATTGTTTCTTTCAGAACACATGGAGACTAACAATAGTCCATTGGGTCTCTTTTCAGAACAAGTATAGTTTCCCTAATGCAAAAATATACTCAGCGAAAGTAGAATAAATTAAAAGAGCAAGACAAGTTCTCAAAGAACAAAAGTGTTCAGTTTTACAACCAATTCACAAGAAAAGTATGGTATACCAATGCAATCATAGTATTTATTTGCTTTTGTTGTCCCTTGCCCATCTCGGGGTATATTGTCTTGTATTTTGCTTTGTACTATTATGGTGAATAAAATAATAATAATAATAATAACAAATTAATGCTACAAAATCAATCAACACAAAGAAAAGCACAATTACATTTATGGCAAGACCATACCACCGCCAGGACTTTATGTAGAGGCTGCTTCAGAGTAAGTACACTTTAATGTAAGCCGCATCCGAGTTAGAAGTGGCTACTGCCGGATTGCTGAAAAGGCTTACTTTTCAACGTATTATCACTGAAGCCGACAGCCATAGCCGTAGTCACTTGATACGGACACAGCCTTATTTCTTGGTCAACTTGTCAGTCTGATGTCCTCCTCTTGAATCTCAATTTTAATACAAACCTCTTAGAATTTCGTTTAATAGAAATTAAAGAAAACAAACCAAAAATAACAAAAAATAAAGAGTGTTTACACTCTGAAGAAAAGCAAACAAACATTGACAAAAAACACCATAAACTTCAAAAGTTTTCATAAGAACAACAGTAGAGACTCCCCAATGAAACAAACACAATCTTTGTAACTCACTTCTTACAAATTGGCTCGACCGATTACCAGAAGCAACACTGAGCTAGAAAGTTTGAATAACTGGACTTGGCTGTTATCAAGTTCTTCAAAGACCATAGCGAAAGGACCACAACAAAGACCAAGGTCTTGTCAAAGCAAAACGTTTATGTCTAAAGTAATGACTGTGAAGTCAAACAAGTGTTTGGGGGCAAAATTTCATAGGTACTGTACACGTAAAGCCTGATTCATACTTCCTGCGAATGCGAAACCAATTATGACATCAGAAACTTGCAACAGTTGAACTGTGGTCAAGTTTTGCTTCGGGTTCGCATTTGCAGGAAGTATGAACCTGACTTAAGCGAGCTTTGGAACTAGCCTGTGTGTTGCAATGACGTACCAACACGACACTACAAGCTGGTTTCACAGTTAAGTCACACTGACCACATGTATCCAAATAGGGTTTTCTAAATGATTTTCATGATTCGATACATATATTTGTCAACAAAATCTGATCAGAAAATATCGAGATACAAAAATCATAAAGAAAAACATATTACTGATAACTATGGTCAAGGGAACTTGAGTAATATGAAATTCTGTACTCTTCGAGTACAATAGATTCTGTACAATGACATAAAGAAAAGTTTGGTTCCCCTTCCCTGCCCCCCCCCCCCCCCCCAGGCACAGGCTATCTTAAATCTCCACATGATTCTCTGGATCAATACACTCCCACCACAAATCTGAAAATCGAAACAGTTACACACACTGTAGATACACTCCAATGTAATACAATAATAGTTGACATGTGCAGACAAACGTGAATAAAGGAAATAAGTACTACTATCGGTTTACAGATTTTGTTTGTGTAAGGAGCCATTAAGGGGCCAATGTTTATAAAATAATTCTTCTAAATTGTGGGTGGGTCAAAAGAAATAACTGAAAACCTAAATTTCAGTTTTATTAAAAAAATATGTGTATTTTTTGTACAAATGGAAAGAAGACAAAATACCTAGAAGGCCAAGATTGTCATTAATCATTCCTGATTAAACTAAATAATTTTAACATTGACTCTTCTTAAAGGAACACGTTGCCTTGGAACGGACGACTTGGTCAAAACAAAGGCATTTGTAACCGTTTTTTATATAATGCATATGGTTGGAAAGATGTTTTAAAAGTAGAATACAATGATCCGCACAAGTTTGCCTCGAAATTGCATGGTTTTTCTTCTACTGTGCGAACTAACACGGTCGGCCATTTATGGGAGTCAAAATTTTGACCCCCATAAATGGCAGACGTGTTAGTCGACAAGGTAAAGGGAAAACCACGCAATTTCGAGGCATGTTTGTGTGGATCATTGTATTCTACTTTTACAAAATCTTTCTACCCATATGCATTTTATGAAAAAGGGTTACAAACGCTTTTCAAAGACCAACTCGACCGATCCAAGGCAATGTGTCCCTTTAATGGACCTTAAGGGTATTTGCCTTACAATGAATTACTTTGAAAAATAGTGAATACATAAATGGCGGAACCAATTTATCGTGAGGATGACTTGAGCCAATCGACCCAAATAAAAAATGCTTATACTGGGCCAGGATCAAAGTCCAAACACTTTGGTGTTGAGTTTAACCATAGAGTGGAGGATATTGGAGGACTTTAGAAGGGTCTCTGGCCAAATAAACTAAGAGCAAGTTCGAGTGTGCGTCGTGGTTAACTAAAGGTTGACTGTTTTGTCTCAAACCTAGGCTGGTTGACCATTGGTCGACTACTGTGGTTGACCATTTGGAACCAGCCCAAGGACCATGGTTTCTTCTGTGGTCCTGATAGCCTGCTCCATGCTAACATGCGTAAAGCGCTGAAGGGAACTAACGACAGTACAGCAAAAAGGCAGAAGGCAATGAAAGTGTTGTATAGCACTGTGGTACCGATGACTGACTAGACTTCCAAACAATTCGTTACAGTGAGTGCGTCATCACTGTGCATGTACGTTGGTGGTCAGTGGTCAACCACAGGTCGACTGAAATGTGCGCATTCGAACTTGTTCTAAGGGATAAGGGCTACTCAACAGCCTCTTGAGAACACACATTTAGGAACTCTCTCGCTACTAGTCTTCAACAGGAACGTTTTTGAAGAGATGCGACATCGACTCGCCGTAGTGGATGCGACGAATGGACTCAGCAATGACAAGACTGATGTCAACAGAGCGTACTTTGGTGCACTGGAAACGCTGGAGGTCGTGGGGTACTGTATTAGTGATCACAACCTGTAAAAAGAGACAGTTGAACCAAAAGGGGGAGCATTTTGTTTAACTTTTTTCCATCAAATGATTTATAAATTGTTAAACAAGGTGGAAGATACACCAAAGCCTATTAGTATTTTTGCTTTGAAAGACAACCACTAAAGTGAGCTGGTCTGTATTGTTGTGAAGCTAAAGGTGTTTGTTTATGAAAGTCCACATGAGTAGGATTTGAAACTTTGCATGGTGGAAATACGATACAGAAAGGTTTCGCGGTAACACCATGTAATGACTATCTCTAATGAGTTGGGGTGGTTCTGAAAAGAACAACTCGACGTTTCTATCAGTATGCTCTGATCGTCTTCTGGAGCAAGCTGGACTCTGATGCTCCATTTCCCTCCTCTATTTCCCGCCTTCGTGCATCACCAAGCTATCCGCCTCCACAGTACTTAAGCAGCGTGCAGCATCAGAGTCCAGCTTTCTCCAGAAGACGATCAGAGCATACTGATCGAACGTCGAGTTGAAACCAACGGTTCTTTTCAGAACCACCCCAACTCATTAGAGATAGTCATTACAGGGTGTTACCGCAAACCTTTCTATAAAATCCACATGAATAGAATCGTAAAATGATCATCAAATTATGTGAGAGTTGCACTTCAGTTACACAAGCAAAAGATATCTCTGAAAATATGAGTACCTTCTTGAATTTAAACAACGAAACAATCTATAACTTACCATTTACTTTATTTTATTTTAATCTAAATGCCTGTGAATAATTGTTAATGCTAAAAATAAAACTTGTACAGTTATTAGGGGCTTTTTCCTGTTTGTTTGTTCTGACACCAATGCACAAAACCAATACTGTAAGTGTAGTTAAATTGAATTGCACATGTTAAGCACAGAATTTGCCAAAACAAATGTTGAACCTCCAAAGATCGCATTCGGGCAAATTTTTGAAATTTGAGTTGTGTCTGTTTGTATGCTGCCCTCAACACAGCCAGAGATACAGTTGAGTTGTTACCCGCTAAACGCAGATGGATTTTGACGCCCTTGATGAACAAACCTGTCGTTTTTTCAGCCGTTTTCTCAACAAGTAGGAAAAGTATTTAACTGAAACTGTGACTTTTATTGTATCTTAATTTCTTGATAATTTTGCATATAATTCAGCAAAATATTAACCCCATCGTGACATGGTTATTGGGTTCTTTTGTGTGCTATGCTACACATTTCTGAGCCTTTCCGAACTGGGCCCAATTTCAAGGCTCTTCATACCGCTGAATTTTGCGCTTACGTTCACACGCACACTAGCCCAAATTCCCTACTAAACTGTGAAATACGCTTGACATAATAAGCACAGAATTCCCTGCTTCAGTAAGCACCAATTCTTTGCTTACCGTTAGCAGAGCCATGAAATTGGGCCCTGGTCAGATGAAGTCAGCTCAAACTAGCACCATTTTAAATGAGCATCAAAATTTATCTGAGTTTTTAAAACTTTTCCTCAAGAGAAAATGCTTCGTCCCATGAACCAATGAAAGACTAACAAGCACAAACATAAAAACAAGAACGTTCAAAATCGATCTGGTTATTGAAAGTTAAAACTAAAGCAAACTAAAGTATTATTGATAAAAAATATTAAATAAACGGGTGTTTTCATGATTTTTTTTTCCAAAAATTAAATTCCATGGAAGTCTGAATTGCAACTTTAGTAGGGCCACCAAACTTATGAGGAAATATAAAATATTTAACTTAAAAATGTATGGGCAATTGGAAGGAATTTTACTAGGACTACCAAAATTATGGAACAATAAAACACCTTTACTAAGCCACAAAATTGCAATCTGCAAAGTTGCAAGCCACAAAGTTGCAAGCCACAAAATTGCAAGCCACAAGTTGCTAGTTTCAAAAATGCTAGCCACAAAGTTGCAAGCTGCAACCAAAGCAATGTTGCAAGCCACCGAGTGGCCATAGAAAAACATTTATCACAAACTTTTTAAAGAGCAACGGAGGCGATTTCCTACTTGCCCCCCTGGTCATATGCCTAGGTGCCCTTGAAATGCTCCGGTAGAAATTTACAATTCCTGATAGGGTGCCATTTACAAAGGAGAAAATGCCTTGGTGCCCTTGCCCTTTCATAAAGAAGCATACAGGCCACACAGTAATTATGAGGTGATTATGGCTGACTGGAGTTGCCAACAGTGAGAGGGGTTAAATTACAGAAGTGAAAGATCAATTGGAACATGGATGAAGTTATGTCTATGTTTGTGAAGGGTTAGTCACAAAGTGTGGTGAGTGCTGTGAATGTAACGATGCGTGCCTGGAATATGACATAACTGTTACAGTTTGGTTGCTAGAATTAACCCCAATATTGCTTCCTATTCCCATGTAGACTTAAACCTTTCTTTAATGACTTATGAATGACAGAAACCCAATCAAACTTTCACACTCGGCTTTCTTGAAAAACAATTTTGCAAATTAATTGCTTATAAATGCCCTCTTTCTCTGGCTATTTGTTGTCCTTGTCGATAACTGATATGGTCTACACCTTGTGCAACTACTTAACAGATAACTAATATGCTTGTTTGAAGATGGTGTTTTTTACTACGCATACATCTCAGAGGGATTCTGGCATCAGCGTCTCAAAGAGAACATCAGATCGCCAGTGAAATATATAAAGCATTTCTCATCATCTGTATGCTCACAAAAACATCATTTAAACTTAATAACAAAAGTATGACGTGTGCCTCAAAATGACACTGTTGTGGCATAGTGTGGTACGGGGTGGTTGTGGTATGGGGTGGTTGTTGTGGCAAAGCGTGGTATGAGGTAGTTGGTTGTCTTGAGAAACACAGTGATATAATATCAGTTATATAATTGAGTAGACTTTTCCTTCACAAGAAGTTGGAATTATCCAGACATATAATGTGCAAATTAATCGTGTTAATCGTAAATGGAGGTTAGTCAAATACACACACACCCACCACACACATAAATTGCAGCAATATACCTAGACATGCCAACTAGTCCTCCATGGAAATATTGCGGAATAGATAGGACATAGATTCCTTGTGGAAGATCCGACGTACGGCTTCACACAGGGCCGGACTGATATCTATAGTACGGATTTTATCACTCTGTAATTTCTGTAGATCGTGTTGCACTGTGTTAGTGACAATAACCTAAGAAACGAGGCACAGTGTTAGAAACAAACCTTTCAGGAGAACTTTTATAAACCAAAAATAACCCTTTTTTAAAGGTTAAATAATGACTGTGCAACTTTTTCAAAATCTATGTTAAATAAAACCAACGCTATTAACTCTAATTCTCTAAACCATATACGAAGAAAGTTAACCAACACTTGGTGAGAAACGTTCTGTGACCTATTTGATTGGATAAGAATAAATAAGGCGGTTTTGCATAAAATTAGCATGTTAAAGAGCATAATCACAAGCTCATGAAGAAGGCCAATCTAAAAGGCAACATTGATGACGGAAGCTTGCTTGATTGGATGTTGAGACATAAGTGGGCGGGCCATGCATAAAATTAACATGTTAATAAGCATAATCACAAGCTTAAGAAGAAGGCCATCCTAAAAGGCAAAATTGATGAAGGAAGCTTGCTTTATTGGATGGTTGGATAAAAGTGGGCGAGACAATGATTAAAATCAGCATCTGATTCAACAAAATGAAACTGTATGACTACTGCAAGTCTAACTGAACCAGGGCTCAATGCAATGGCTGTGCTTAAGCAGAGGTCTCCACTTACAGAGTCTACACTGGCTGCCCTGACACACAATGAAAATTCTTCACTAGACTCTTCCAGGCAGAGTCCTGAATATTGGGCCCAGATTAACAGCTTAAATGTGGTTAGCCTTAATCAGACTTTGGCCCTTAGAAGCAGGAAAACTTGATTGGGCACAAGGGCTCGCCTACATGTCGGATTTCATGTTTCATAACAGAGTAATGCCAGGGCTGGGTTCTTATTTTGGTGGGGGGGGGGGAGGCACACAGAATTGGGGTCTGATTATTAAAAGTAGAAGAATATGATGCCTGTTTAATGGTTTAAGATAAGTACACAAGAGCAGGGCAACATAACTTTGACCAGAAGAAGGGTGTGGGTAAAGATTTAAGCATCAAGAATAGCATGAGGTATTTAACCCTTTTCTAAAAATATTTTTCATTAACAACAAGATTGTGGGTGTTTCCCTTTCTAGAGTTGCATCTTTAAATTACCTCATCAATACAGGATTCTTCGATTTTCTTTGGGGCGTCTGCCGACAGGATGCCGTGGGTGGCCATTACATAGATCTTGTAAGCTCCTCTTTCTTTCAAGACGTCGGCAGCGGCAACGAAAGACTCTGCCTCATCAATCATGTCATCCTAAGAAAGGAAGATGGTCGTTAATCTTGCAATTAGCTTAACATTAGGTGCTCAATAAATATAATTATTTATCAATGGGTCCTGCAAACAATTTAAATGAATGTAGTTGTTTTATCGGCAGGCCTAATGCTATACTATTGTAAGGGCTGGTTTCCCTTAGTAGAGGGCACCTCAGTGAGGGAAATTTGTACCGCAGCATTTCAAAGGGCACCAAGGCAATGATTGGGGGAATGAGGCAATTGCCTCCATTACTTCAGTGAAACAACAGGCCTGCATTGGGATATAAACTTAACACACAAAAGCAGTGAAAAATATAAGATTTCACCCTAAATGAGTTATGCAATGTCTACTCTGATGAGATGACAATAGATGACATAATTAAGAACTCACTCGGTGGTAGTGAAGTTAACATTCCATCCTCTAAAAGCTTAAGTATATTGGTCCTGGCCGATTTTCTATCTTCAGCCCAGGTGGTAGTTAAAAGCCCGGACAGTTCTTTTCAGAACAAATAAGTCCACTTAATTCCGAAAACCTGAAAATCTACTCCGCGGTAACAAAATATACAGCAGGACAGTTTTCTAAAGAACAAGTTTTCTAAAGAATAAAGTCTACCTGCAAGAAGATACACCATGGTGTTACTGCAAACAAAATTGCATACTGAAAATAGATGTTGACACCTCACCATGCATACCTCAAATCCCATAAGTACCGTACAAGATTTACAACATAAAGTCATCTTGTGTTAAACACTCACCACAATGATGGCAATACGACCTCCGACATCGCCAACGACATCAATAGGAGGTTTCTCTTTAGGGGTGAACACTGTGCACAAAGAAACGAAACACACGTATATCATTTTACTTTTATCCTAACACTTTGCTCAAATGTTATCCTTTTCAACAAGTGTATCATAATTAACTTCATGTAACTGTCTTGAGGTGCCTTTTTTTTGGAGGGGGAATTGTATTGATTGATTGATTGATTGATTGATTGATTTCAGGGTCTGAAGAACCTTATCTTTGTAGATAATAAATCGCTGCATCAGCGCGATTTTGTTTCTCAGTTTTGTACTGGCGTTATATTGAGTTCAAATTTTTGCAGATTCGCTATTTTATGCATATCTTGGGATACACCTAGTGAGAATAATTGTCTCTGACAATTACCAAGCATGTCCACTGCCTTTAAGGCAGACTCGCAGTGGAAGTGTTTTTTCTTCTTTGGATATTCCAAAAATGTACACAGACACAATATAGTCTACTTACATGGGAGCATATCGAGACTGTGCCCAGAGAATGTCCTGACTGTCGGCGGTGAGTGCCTCCCATCAACCTTGTCCTGCTCAGGGACCTTCTGCTCTCCATGGATCACAGCCAGACCGAGACGCAACCTCTCAGCAAACGACGTGGCCCTCTGGGCTGAAGCTGGGTTTCTGGCGACGATGACGGCATTCCTCCAGTCTGGTATCTGTAGGTTTTATTTTACATTACGTGTTTGTTTTATTTAATTGACTGAAAACGTTTGGTAATTGTCAAAGACCAGTATTCTCACTTGATGTATCCCAACATATGCATAAAATAACAAATCTGTGAACATTTTTGCATCAGTTGGTCCTTATAGTTGGAGAAAATAATGAAAGAAGAAACATCCTTGTTGCACAAATTTGTTTGCTTTCAGATGCTATTTCTCACAATGTTTTATACTATCAACAGCTCTCCATTGCTCGTTACCAAGTAAGTTTTATGCTAACAATTATTTTAAGGAAATACCATTAGTGTCCAGTGCATTAATGCAGTTTTATTTAATGATCTGCAACCCCCCCCCTCCCTTACTCACATGTTCCTGGATGTACTGTAAGATGAAGGGTGATGCTCGGAGATTATCAACAGGGACATCAAAGAATCCTTGGATCTCTTTATGATGCAAGTCCATCGTGATGATGTGGTCCAACCCTACAAAGAGAACAAGCAAATGAACTCTATAAGCAAACTTAATATGAACATTATTTAGTTCTGCAGGCATGATATTTGGTCATTGGAAAAAAGTAGAACAACTTTTTTTTTGAGGTACAACGGCCGACCTACATGTACACCTAGTGTAGGCTCTAAAAGGCTTTTAAGGCCTTATTAATAAAAAAAACTCTGATTTTTCAACGGGCAAACAAAAAATGAAATTAGACTAAAGTAGGAAGTATCTGTATGAGTAGATGTGGGAGGAACAGAACCTTTTTTTCAATTGGCCGACACATTTTTACAGACAACCGGCTGGGCTATTTTGAAATTGTCTTTGTTTTTTGTCTAGATCAATAAAATGTATCCACTTTTTTTAATTTTTAAGGGAGACGTCATCTAAAACAGAAGCGGGCAGGGACGCTAAACATTTTGTATTCCTTATTGTTTACCAATCCTAACCTGATTTACAGAGCATAGTGGCTAGGAGCTTGGCTACAATGGAGCCTCTTTTCCTCATTTGGCTCTGCTTGCTGTAGGGAAGGTATGGGATGACCCCGACAATCGAGTTAGCACTTGATGTTTTACAGGCGTACGCCATGATCAGGAGCTCCATTATGGCGTTGTTCACGTCCCTAGCAAAATAAAAAGTATTCATTTATTCAAGAAGGTTTTTTTACTGGCACAAAATTATATCACTTGCAAATATTTTGTTTACTAAAGGTACTTGTTTTTCAACGATACTAGACAATACAAAAATAGTTCCAGATTGGCAAGGAGAAACAAAAGCAAATTAATTACTGTGGTCCATAGACTTGCCTCCCCACATCTGGTTGTAATATAGGTAATAAACCGAATAATAAAAAATATATAACAATTTATCAACAAAAAAGGAAAATGAACTATAAATAAAAACATGTTCATGTACATCCAAGGTTAACGACTTACAATATGGTTGGTAACTTGTTTGCAACAGTTAAGTCTACAGTCTAACTTAAATATAACATATAAAGCATGATATTTGAAAGCAAAACCAGTTTTTGCCAGAGTGTAAAATGGAGAAAGGAGAAACAGAAAACTGAAGAAAATTGTAATGTGAAATTCAAATGCACAAGATATGAATGTGAAAGAATTGATGAAACACACAGGTATAAGCTTGAAAAACAATGAAATTATTAATTAGTATAATCAAATTCACTTAATAGGTAAATAAGCAAACAAATTTGCAAGTATAAAACAAAATTAATCAACGAGTGTTGTGTTGTCATTCAGGCTTCGAGAAAGACTCTGCTGGGTTCAAAAGCTCAGGCCAATAATGATTGTTTGCAAAACCAATTATCAATAACAAATAGTAAATAATTAAGATGAGTCAACTCACTTTGCTCCCGTCTGGATGACAAACACATCTTTGCCTCGAACAGATTCTCCAATGTCAACTTTGGTTTCTGCGTTAAGAAAGGAACATGAGTTATTACAGAAAGGAAATAAATAAAAAACTAATTCACACAACGTCAGAGGCTTGATTTCACTGAAGCCCTTTTTGAATCTACGGCTTTGGCTCCAGATTCGGCTCAGCCTAGCTTGGCCTTGGTCCCGCAATTGTTTTGAAAATTGCATTAAGGGCTTCAGACAAGAAGAAGGAGCACTTTGCTTTAAAACCATTATACACTTTCGGAACAGAAAAAAATATATATAAAAGTTCACAGATTTACAAACAACTTACAGGGTTTACAGAAGGTTATAGTGAAAGATTTCTCTTGAAATATTGTTCCATGAAATGCTTTACTTTTTGAGAAAACAATAAAACAATTATCAATTCTCAACATCGAGAATTACGGATTTATAGTAAACACATGTCAGGACACGGCGAAACGTGCGGAAACAGGGTGGGTTTTCCGTTATTTTCTCCCGACTCCGATGACCGATTGAGCCTAAATTTTCACAAGTTTGTTGTTTTATATATAAGTTGTGATACACGAAGTGTGGGCCTTTGGACAATACTGTTTACCGAAAGTGTCCAATGGCTTTAACAGTTCAGATTAATCTGCATTTAATACCAAACTTTGGCCCTTTGTGAAACTAGTTTCACAAAGAATGACTTCACATTGATATTTTAACTAAGCGAACACAATATTTAACCCTTGGCAAAAAGCAGGAAAACTTTTTTGAGGGTAGGACTCAATAACCTTTAAAAAAAATTCACAACTGTTTCAATTTTGAACAAACAAAAAAAGTCTCAAGAAAACAAATGGATAGTCTTTTGACAATAAGCACATATATACTGTACCTTTATTGTCCTGGAGGTATACATCTACATTGCCAAGTTCAACACCAAGACGTCTGAAATTAAACAACAAGAGAAATTACATAGAAGTTTGGTTAAATAACCCTTCAATACTAGGGTGCATAAAGTTCCACAAAGTACCGTCTCTTCTAAGCTAGCATTGGATGCATGAGTTTCTATTGATTGTACAGTCCAACCCAGTTACATACAGCTGCCTAAGCACAAAAAGTAACAGACCACAACAAAATTGTGCTTACCAGAATGAGGTAACCAGCCAACCGACTGTACAAATAACAATGTCACATGCACCATCTTTGACCGGTATCCTGCTGACTTTTGCTTAGCACAAAATTGTGTAAACATAATTGTCTGCTTAAGCAGTTAAGTACCTCTATGAAATTGGGCCCAGGTAACAACAAAATCTTTCAAGTTTTCACTTAATGACAAATAAATTAAAATGGAGATTTCTGTTTTTCTAATTGCTTGGTTTAACATTTGGATTTAGCATGGTATCAAATTTGCACAACTTTTTTCCAACACACTCTGTTCTGTCTGGCAGGTGCGCTAATCGCAGACAGCAATAAGTAATTTATTTGATGTTTTTCTGATAAACTATTTTTGCTTTTAAGATGTAAGTTAAGTTTTAGATTAACATTGACAGGTAAAATGTTAATTTAGGTAGGACAGGTCTGAACTCCTATAGAAAAGCAGGCCTTTTTAGTAAGTACTTATTGTGTTATTTGTAACTAAATTAACGCTCTGTAATTACACTTAAAACTTATTGTATATTGGCATTGCCTATTTATCTAACTAATTAAACTTTGTTTATTTTACAGAAATCTCACATCCTTGTTTGTTACATATTATTAATATTATTTAATGTAAATCAGTACTGAACTTCCTGAAGGTAGGCTAGCCGTTGGATCACGGAGCAGCATGGACTGAAGACTTCAAGAGTAAAAAATAAAGAAAATTTTAGTCAAATTTGTGTTCGCATTGAGAAGCTTTATAAGCCAGGCCGTCAGTGCAGTGGCATTGACTGACGTCCTACCAGGGCTAAGACGAAGGTAGAAATGTCATCGTCCAGATTTCAATCCGAACGTTTTCATTATGGGATTGGTTTGGCAACAATAAAACTTACTTAATTCAAATAAGAATGAAAGAAAGAAGAGAACATGTTCAACTTTATATATCAAATAATAAATAAGAAGAATATAAATTTATTTAAATTTTATATTTAAATTTAATAACTAAATTAAAACTTTACAAATGCCAAATGTGCAGGTCTTTTCTTTGCAACCATCCATAACGAACATGGGAACTCATATAAGATGTGCCTTTGGTGGATCGAAGGTACTGTTGCAGTGCAACTTGCACATACGAATAAGATCTAGAACTAAACAAAACAAAAACAATATTTATGCAGTCACTACAGTAGATATTGACTTGTAACATGTGCTCTGTCACTGTTCTGTGGCTATTCTATTTATTGAATTGATTGTTGACTATTGTTTAAAAAAAACTCACGCTGCAACGAGGCGCGACAACTCCGGGTGAGAGTTGCCAGAAATGACGAGCAATGCCCCACGAGACATATTGTTCATAGCATGGACAGCGCGACGGGATTTAACCTGCACCGTCTTCAACTGCTTAGCTCGGAGAGAAATCTTGACGACTCTTTTCACCTTTTCTTGACAGAAAAATGTTTCTCGACGCAACAAACTTCAACACCGACCTCAAGATTCAGCATTTGACCTCAAGTGTCAAAGTTCGATTGAACCGGATTTGTTTCCTAAACATAAGCAACCTCACATCTTAAGTAATATTCGTTTTACGTATTTTATTGTATTAATTACATTATTTAAAACATAATGCTATATTGTTAATTACATATTTCAATAATAAATTATTTTAAATATAATTTATAAACTTTAAATCTCTTAAATAGCAGAATACTTATATCAAGATTATCAGTTTTAGAAAGAGGTACCTGGTTAATTTCACAAGTAGCCAATCACGTTAGAGTAATGTTAATTACGTCATTTTCGCGCGAAAGAAACACATGGCACACACCTCCATCCACTGGATTTGAAGAAACAGCCCATCACCGATGGATGATGACTGACTGCCTGCTGAGCTATACTGTGTCACAATAATTCTACCTCCATGGTCACAACAAGCAAGATTTTGTAGTTGACAACACAACCCATGACACTAACAGATTACCAGAATCACAGCTTCAGTCTTACTCTTAGTCTTAGGGAAAGGGAGAGAGGATCTTGTCAGCTTATTGACTTTTGGGGCTAGTGTATGGATGTTTATATTATAGTTTCAAATAAAGCAAGAAGAGCTTTAATAGCTCTATGATATAGACTTAGCTATCTTACTATAAGTCAATCACATTCTTTCCTGACCAACTGACTAGGGACTAGTAATAATACCGTCTATAAATTAGATAGGTCGCCTTATTAACCTAATATAACTCTATTTTCTTAAATCAAAATATTCATCTCCGGATTGATTCAAAATGTTTCGTAAACAATGAAAATTTAATGTCTGTAATTTCTAGATTATTTAAAGCTGCATCGTTACAAATATCAAAAAGCAAACCTTGGGAAAAACTTAACATCTCAAATATGAGTTCTAAGGCCCGCCCTACGAAGGGTAGTTCAACATCACCATACTTTGAAGATAACCAAAAGAGGTTGACAAGGTCCCAACAAGCCAAACTCCTATTAAGCGGTGCAGACAAAAATGAAAGTCGATCAAAGAGTGCACCTGAAACTACAGGTTCTAAACCCCGCATCTCAAAACTTAAGAGGCCATACACATCTGTGAGATATGAATCAACTGTCCAAGCCCCGCCTCAAAAGACCAAACAGATTTCTGGCACAGCGTATCAGAAACACTCTAAAATCGAAGATGCTTCTGAGATGGACCAAAAAACAACTGATGGAGATGAGCTTCAAGATGAAGATGCAGGTGCAAAGATGAGAGCAGAATCTAAGAAGGCTGGATGGGAACCCAAGGACTGGATGGAGATGCTAGACAACATCCGAGAGATGAGGAAGGAGAAAGATGCCCCTGTGGATTCTATGGGAGCAGAGAAGATATGTGATCATGATGCACCACCTGAGGTAGTACCTATTCTAAGAGCTATGTGGTTCGTTCCGCTATCATCTCCGTTCGTGGAGACGCTAGCGGAACGAACCTTTTAGTTCTAGGAGTAAGGTAGCCCCATAATAAATAATGCTGTTGAGCACAAAGTTTAATGCAAGGTCAAAACAAGTCCGGGCAAGTTTCGCTTGCAAACTTGCATGGGTTACAACTTCATCAGTACCAAACTCCAGACTTGAGTTGGGTAGTCATGAGAATTTGACACTAGGCCTGCACCTGAGCTTTGAAAGACGAGAAAAGACCAAGATGAAATCTGTCATTCTTTTAATAATTTGTGCTAATGTGTTTTCTTTTTTAACCAAATTTGGTTACATATCTTACAGAAGAAATGGGCGGTCAGGTTGGTGTAGTGGTATCTTGCCCCGCCTTCCACCTCTGGGACCCCGGTTCGAACCCCGGGGGGGCACTGAATGCAGATTAGGTTTTTCAGTCCCTACTTGATTGTGTGGGTTTTCCCTGGAAAAATTCTCTGTGGGGAGTCCATCGGAGTTGTTGGGAGTCTGTCGGAGTTGTGGGAAGACAGTTAGAGCGCCACACAACCCTTGACGGACAACTCACAACTTTGAGGCAGGCTGTCCTTTATGAAACACCAGATGAAAATGATATATTTGTTGTGAACTGCAGGTGTTCCGTTACCATGTTTTACTCTCACTGCTGCTGTCAAGTCAAACCAAGGACCAAGTCACATCAGCCGCCCTGGCAGCTCTGAGGAGTCATGGATGCACGGTGGACAACATCCTCAAGACAACAGATGAGAAACTTGGAGAATTGATTTATCCAGTTGGCTTCTGGAAAGTGAGGATTCAAACTAAATCTCATCATTGTTTTTTATTAATCAAGTAAATCAATTAAAGGCACTAGACACCTTTGGCAACTGTCAAATACCATTTTTTTCACTTGATGCGTAAAATAAATCTGTGAAAATTTTGACTCAATTTGTCATCGTAGTTGCAAGAGAACGATGACAGAAAAAATACCCTTGTTGCACAAAATTGTGTGCTTTCAGATGCCTTAAAAAGGTTTCAGGCCTAAAGTCTCTAAAAATTTCAGTGAGAAATTATCTCTTTCTCAAAAACTACGTTACTTCAGAGGGAGCCGTTTCTCACAATGATTTATACTACAAAAAAGCTCTCCATTGCACGCTATCAAGTAAGTTTTTATGCTAACAATTATTTTGAGTAATTACCAATAGTGTCCAGTGCCTTTAAATTAATGTCTTGATCTGTTATTCAGAAAAAGATTTCCTACATCAAGAGAAGCTCACAGATCATGAAGGATCAATACAAGGGTGACATACCGACCACGCTTGAAGGTCTCGTCAAGTTGCCTGGCATCGGACCCAAGATGGCGCATATTATCATGGACATCGCGTGGAACCAGCTGACCGGGATTGGAGTGGACACCCACGTGCATCGGATCTCCAACCGGCTGAAGTGGGTCAAGAAACCAACGAGTTTGCCTGAAGAGACCCGCAAGGGGCTGGAAGAATGGTTGCCAAGGTGAGGAAAGGCTCCTCTTGTTCCCCGTCTTTGTGGAGTGTTAAACCCGGTTCATACTTCCTGCGAATGCGATATGAAATTTGACGTCACAAATTCGCAATGAATAATTCGCACCAGTTGACTTGTACTCAATCTCTGCGAAAACATTTGCTGCGAAAACAGCCATGTGGCGTCAAAGTTCGCTTCGCATTCACATTCACAGGAAGTATGAACCAGGCTCTAAAGTTAATTATTTTGGGTTGAACAAATAACCGTCTCAATGCGCTTTAGGTTAGTACCCTGGTCATTGGGCCAATAACATCTTTAATTATTCTCAGCTCGGTAGTATACAACCTGGGCAACCGTAGCGCTCCAAAGGCTTTTTCATACCCAATATCAACCTCTACCCTTGCAGGTACCCATCAATTATAGTAAAGTATCTTGCTCAAGGACACAAGGCTCACAACCGGGACCCGAACCCACACTCCGATGACTTAACCACTGGAACTTGAATTAGATGCTCTTAACCACTCATCCACGACATCCTACCTGTAACTCTAAATCTTTCTACGATTCTATCAATTGTCAAATGATGGTTTGTTTTTCTGTCATTCCCCATCCAGGGAGCTATGGAGTGAAGTTAATGTACTCCTTGTAGGTTTTGGACAGCAGACTTGTCTTCCAGTCAACCCAAAATGTTCCGAGTGCTTAAGTAAGAACATCTGCCCATATGGGAAATCTGCTCTTAGATACGGAAGCCCTAAAGGAAAGAATACCAGCCCAAAGAAGAAGTGATAAACTGAACTATAAGCAACAGTTGTAGCCGCAGCTGAAGCCGTAGCCGTAGCTGAAGCCACCAATTCTAGTACGGCCTTACTTGTGTTATGGAAACCAATGGAATCAGACATTGTGTATTGTGAGCGGTTTTCATGAACAACCAGATTTTTAAAATAAATATTTGTAGTCAATGAAACGTACTGACAAAATTTCCCTTTAAGGTAGAGCTGCTTAAGCTGACTTACTTGCAACGAAATGACACACCAAAAGGATATTGCTCAATAATTTTCTGCTAAGCGAAAAAGAAGTCACAAGAGGTACATGTGACATGGCATTTTGTCTGGTAAACGTATTCTGGTAAGCATAAGGGTTTAGTGGTTCCCCTACTTTTTGTGCTTAAAGGGACACGTTGCCTTGAATCGGTAAAGTTGGTCCATGAAAAGCATATATTTGTTTGTAACCAATCTTTCTAACCATATGCATTTTATAACAAACGATTTCAAATGCTTTTCAGACGAACTAGCCAAGTCATTGTGTTCCTTTAAGCAGTTTCATAAAAATGAGCACTGGACTTATAACTCCCAAGGCTCAGTAAGAATTAAACAAACTACACAGACACTTTTTTAAGCTTTACAAAATTTGCACTTTATTTTCTTATTTATCAGCAGAGAATATTATTTACAACCATAACTTATTCTACTTTTACTCGAACATCGCCACACATGCAGTTTCTTCAAATTTGCACAAATTCTTCTCTTTACAAAATTGTTCACAGTAGAAAACATTTCAGGGATTTTTAATTTTGTTGTAATAAAAGTGAGAAGAAAAAAAAGGAAACATAATTTACGATTGAATACAATTAGCTTGATATGTTATGAACTGATCTGTTTTATTGCCCAAGCAAAAAATAGTACTCGCGTTAGCTTTAACAACACACCAATTAATAATTACATAAAATTTGAAACTTATTTTGTCTCATTATTTCAAAGTAGTACTCACAAATATACAATAGATAGAATAAGTTAACCAGAACACACACAAAAAGTAAACAAAAAGAACAACAGAAGTAAGAACTGATTACTGCAAAAACACTTCTGTGTAAGAAAACAGACATTGGTGGTTCGAGTAATAGCACAACATCCTTAATTTGAAAGGTGTTGCACACCAAATATAAACAACTTTATAGTAGAAACGTTCCCAGTATTTAACGGTCACATTTTGTCCTGGTACATAACCCAAACTGATTATTTGGATTTTGTTTTCATCAGAAGAACTTTAAAAAATAATAGAGCAACAAATATATTTCGCCACAATGTTGTGACATACAACAAAATATATTTGTTATAGGAAAATGTTATGATATGTTGGGTAATATTGATGAAAATAGAGAATGTTTTGGATGCTGAGCTGCTAACATTTACCATCTTGCAATCCGGGATATTTTTACACTCGACATAAATAGGGAACAAGTTTGTTGATCAGAAAATGGAAAGATTGGTGTGGGTTTTTTTGGTGAAATTTCTGCAGAATCAGGGAAAGTTGGCAGCTCTGTGGATGGTACAACAGCATTTCAAGCAAAATCAATTCTTAAGTCAAGGAAAAGGGTGAAAATTTGACTAATTTGAAGCAAGCTTTACTACGAATGATGTAACGCTCCCTGTCAAAAAAACTGTGAACTTAGCTAGTTTCGTCTTACAATATTGCCTTTTCAATGATATGTACACATTTTTAAAAAGGTATCCTCGCATTGCATACAACTGATAGCCAGTACTGGATCAACCACGAAACAAAAAAGGAAAAAACACTACTGCATAAAGATTGATTTCAATCTGGAAGTTATCAAATTACACTTGAAGGAATTTCATATTAGTACTGCTGAGTCCAATATACATCAGTGTCTGTTACGGTCAAAACAGGGGTTCAGTGTAGAAGAACTCTTAGTTCCTTTCCTTCGTCCTGGTTCCATTGCTGTTCAGACTTTACTACTGTGCAACCAAACCGTTCTTTTAGTGCCTATATTATCTGAGGTCGTTTTCACAAAGAGTTATGATTGATCTTAACTGTGTATCAATCTTAAAGGCATTGGACACTATTGGTAATTACTCAAAATGTTTGTTATCATAAAACCTTTATTAATTCAGAGTAATGGGGAGAGGTTGATAGTATAAAACATTGTGAGAAACGGCTCCATCTGAAGAGACGTAGTTTTTGAGAAATAGGTAATTTTCCACGAATTTGATTTCGAGACCTCGGATTTAGATTTTAAGGTCTCGAAATCAAGCATCTCGAAATCAAAGCACACAAATTCGCGTGATATGGTGTGACAAGGGTGTTTTTTTTTCTTTCTTTCATTAATATCTCGCAACCGATTGAGCTCAATTACCAATAGTGTCTATTGCTTTAATTGCTAATCAAAATGTGATGTCACAATACAAATCCCTGTGGAAAACAACTCATCTTAAGTTAAGATGAATCTTAGAGCTTTGTGAAATTGAACCCATGTGCTGGAGTTTCAAGAATGTTGAGAGTTTTTGAAGAAAAATGGAATTCTGTCGGTGCTCCCAGGGTTTTAATCCCCACAGAGGCTACCACCTTAACAATGGTGGGGGTGTTTGTGTGCTTCAATAACCCAAAGAGCTATGCTGTCCAGGGTCTAGTACAATTTTTCAAGAAATCAACAGGAGTAAAATGAAAACTATATCCCTTCTTAAAACGGAAATTTAAAGGAACAATCAAAAGATATGTAACAATATACATTATATTTTGGTTCTACTTGGTAAGCCTACAGCAGCAACTGCTTTTGTAAAATAAATATTTACAGCAAAGTTAACGATATGTTCATCTCTTGGTAAAAACAAACAATGACAAAAACAAAAGGACAACAAACAACTCTCAAAAAAAAATGATAAACAATTTGAAAGAATGAAAAAAAGAGTTGCTTGTGCTTTAAATTTAAAAGTACCCACATATCTTATCTTCCACAGCAATGACAACAATTTTTCTCTTGTACTTCTACAAAAGAAGAGTAAATCTACAATGGAAATAAAAATGAGAAAAACTACAAAATAAATTTAACTTCTTGTCTTTAGTAATAAAAAATTGGTGGGTTTCAAAGAAGTTTTGTTGCTTTATTGGGTATACAAAACGTTAGGGAAGGGGAAGTCTAAAATGGACAACATTAAAGGGAAGGTACACGTTTGGTAATTACTCAAAACAAATATTAACTTAAAAACTGACTTGGTAACAAGCATTGGAGAGCTGTTGAAAATATAAAACATTGTGGGAAACGACTCCCTCTGACGTAACGTAATTTTTGAGAAAGAGGTAATTTCTCACTTAAATAATAAAAGACTTCTGGCTAGAAGTCTTTTATTCTTATCTGAAAGCACACAAATACGTCCAACAAGGGTGTTTTTTCTTTCATCATTTTCCCGCAACTTCGATGACCAATTGAGCCCAAACTTTCACAGGCTTGTTATTTTATGGTTATGATGGGATACACCAAGTCAGAAGACTGGTCTTTGACAATTGCCAAATGTGTACCTTCCCTTTAAATACAAGGTATTTATTAAAATATAAAGTTTCATTCTTCTATCTAAAATATGGAAAAAAGATGAGAACTTCTTGGTGTTTAAGATGCAAATGGTACGATTCGTAGAAAGATCTATGTGAACAAACAAAACAATGCAAGGGAAAATAAATTGGTTGACTCTAAATGGCAATCGGTACCTGCGACCTCACTTGACCTCAACTATGACAATCATCATGAAGGTAGAGTGAGGTCGCGTCTACTATTTACCCTTTAAGAGTTGACTAATGAATCAAATCTGATTTACATCAGTCAAAATTTGACCTTGGTCATCAAATCGATGAAAATTTGCCAACATCTCAAAAATTCCGACCAATGGCTAAACCTGATTCTGCTTCACAGGGAAAGACAATCAGTGGATTTGAAAAATTTGCATGGTGAAGATACAATCTTTGAAGAACCAGTGATGTTTACAAAACTCTTTTAAAAACTACGGTTGATTTAATTCTACGGGAACATTTAATTAGTCTTTCTTTGGAAGCACCTTGATTTAAAAACTGACGTTACTAAAAAAGTGCAACCCTTAAGATAAAAGTGTTTTGTTTGTATGTAAAAGACAGGCACTGGTGGGTAATCCAGAGGGAATTTGCAATCCAGTCGTACAAAATTTGTTTAGATGACTGTCTACAGGGGGCCTTAAAAATGGTTTTCTTGTCTTGCATATTGGTAGAAAAAAAAACCCATAGAATTCTGCAAAGTGGAAGTACGTCCAAATGCCTTAGGACTTGTTTGCCTAACATAATAATAATGTTGTTAATATACCCCCCCCCCCTTAAAAACTAACTTAGACCCCGCTCATCATATGAACTACCTAACAACCTCACAGCCATTGGTTTTGATGCAAGGACTCGCCGTGAGTCTCTGCCACTTAGTTTTAAAGCCAAGCACTGACCGCATACAAATCACGGCTCAAATTTGAGGGGGAAGTCTGCATAAACCACAGGGTTTCTAACCTGTTGAGGTCAGATGCAATAAAATCTCTGATCGCTTCCTTTAAAAAAAATACATGACCAAACCGAACGCCAAACGGTGCCCCAGTTACATGCAGTACCACTTTTAAAAAGTCTCATCACAATATTGATTTAAAACATGACATAAATATCTTTAAAAATCAGTAATATTCCAGTTTCATCAATTTTTCAATAAAAGTCAAATTAAAAAACAACTGAATATTACAATTTTTGAAGATTTATAAAAGTTTTGGCAAAAATTTGCTATACAAATGAGGAGAAGCCATGTAGGGGGGCGCGAGACCCGGCCGGCATCCCAGCAAGGCCGTTGACATGAATGCTGTGCATATCAGACTCACTATCGGTGTAGCTATAGGCTTTGGGTCCCTTCTGCCTTCTCCAGGAGTGACTAGGGAAGGTAGGCACGTTGGTGTAGTGGTTGACAAAGGAGTGGGGGTCTTCGGTGTACTCCACATCACTCTCAGAGGCCTGAAAGGAGGGGGGGGGGGGGGAAAGAATGTTTCAAAGTTTTACGATAGAATTTGAATTTTTTGACAAGGGCTTTATGGTTATGATTCGTTGAGATCACTAATTCAGGCAGTTAGAAGTGTGCAATGTAGCCATCATGCCACCATCTTCAAGGCACTGGATACTATTGGTAATTGTCAAAGACCAGTATAGACCTTATGCATTGACGTCATCCAGCGGCCATCTCAGTGGAAAAACGGTGACAAAACAATCGAAACGCACAGATTTGTACGCGCGGCGCACAGGATTGGCCAATGAACAACCTCCTTTTGACCTCTAGGTGAGGGCGTCCTACTGAAATGACGTCATGTGCATAAGGTCTATTCTCACTTGGTGTATCCCAACATGCACAAAATAACAAATCTGTGAAAATTTTCACTCAATTGTTCATTGAGTTGCGAGAGAATAATAAACAAAACAAAACAATCAAATGACAAGGATCGGTGAGTATACATAAAAGTATTTATGCACAGTACAAGCAGGTTTTGAACGAACATTGTGAACACTGAAAAATGTCCTTGATTGTTAAAGGCAGTGGGCACTATTGGTAATTACTCAAAACAATTATTATCATAAAACCTTTCTTGATTACGAGTAATGGGGAGAGGTTGATAGTATAAAACATTGTGAGAAACAGCTCCTTCTGAAGTGACGTAGTTTTCGAGAAAGAAGTAATTTTCTGAGAATTTGATTTCAAGACCTCAGATTTAGAATTTGAGATCTCAAAATCAAGCATCTGAAAGCGCACAACTACGAGTGACCATGGTGTGACAAGGTTTTTTTGGTTTTTTTTGTCATTAATATCTTGCAACTTCGAAGACCGATTGAGCTAAAATTTTCACAGGTTTGTTATTTTGTGCATATGTTGAGATACACCAACTGTGAAGAAGTCTTTGACTATTACCAACAGTGTCCAATGTCTTTAAACAAGTTGGATTTAACTGCATGCATTCATACTTGACATGACTTCACTGAAAGATGTATTAAATCAATCTAAAGGCCACGTCACACGAGGCAATATTTTCAGGCAACTTGGAAGCAACAAACTGCACTGCATGCACAAGGAACACTTTGGCAGCACAAGAAGCATTCTTCTTGATGAAAACCTCACTATCCTCAAAAAAATAAGGAGTCAACTAAAATGTGATTGACTTCCTTCTTGAAGATCGCCTAACTGGGCCCATTTTCATGACTCTGCTTACCGCCGAATTCTGAGCTTACAATCATGATTCCCCGCTTACGTGCAAGGGCCGAATTTCCGCGCTAGCCTTGTAAGCATAGAATGTCTAGTAACGCGGAGTACGCACGCGCAGAAGCCAAAATTCGCCGCTTACCCCTGAAATACGCTTGCCATAAGCACAGAATTCCCTGCTTCCGTAAGCGCCGATTCTGTGCTTATGGTAAGCAGAGCCATGAAATTGGGCCCTGGTTGCTTTTAAATAGTTTCGAGTGACATGGGCTTTAGAAATCAAACACTTCTCACTTTACAAACCATTGTCATCTAATTCTATGTATAATAATGGGTCAGGTTAACCATTTTATTTCTGATTTGTTTTGCAAGAGGGTCGAGTAGGAAGGGTGTTAAAAAATAGGGCAGGGCGAGGGGTAGAATTCGCAAAGAGCCAACCCCTGGAACCCACGACCTTCACATTGCTTGACGAACAAGTTTATGTTTATCTATCCATAACGCATGTGGCTGCCCAAGATGGCGCAACAAGTTCTATTGCAGGTGACGTCTGGGCCCAATTTCATGGCTCTGCTAACCGTAAGCAAAGAATTACGGAATCAGGGAATTCCGTGCTTACATCAAGCGTATTCAGAAGGTTAGCAGGGAATGTGATGCGTACTTAACGTTACTAGGCATTCTACAATTACAAAGCTAGTGCAAAAATTTTGCTTGGTCTTGCAAGCGAAGATGATCGTAAGCGCAGAATTCGGCAGAGCCATGAAATACGGCCCAGATTAGTTAGGTCATTAGAAAAGAAAGATAAATCCAAAATTACCTTTGAATCGTAAGATGACTGTAAGAGCAAACCGCGAAAGGGAGCGGAAATTTGAACATGTAGAGAAAACAAAATCAAACCAAACAGGGTTAGTTAGAAGGCATTAATAGTCAAAGTTATTCAGACACTTTTTGTACTTATTTTTTTCACAGCACACAGATGCGAGAAAAGCTTTTTTTTAAATGGTTTTCCCATAATCCAATTTCATTGACTAATCCATCCTTTATGAAAGCATCTAGCATCTAGCAAGACAAAGAGAAACTGAAGCTATTTTTAAATACTTTACCTTGTATTGTTTTGGGGTTTTAAAAAAAGGGTTTTCGGGAAAGAAGTGCTTATTTTTTAGCAAAGGTTAAAAAGCAAAATTTTAAAGAGTCAAATAGTTGGAGAAAAAAACAAATTGAAATAGAAACATAGGGTGCATTCGTTTAGCTTCCCTGGGTCTACCCCGCGGTGCTCACTCGGGTGAGCCCCTGACAAGAGCTAATCGAACGATCACACTCGCCCTCTCGTGGTGACAGCATCCACCTTGGCCACCCCAAGTGACCCACTCCACAAGCAGGGCACTGGTGCTGACCGGGGTGAGCCCCGTCAAAGTTATTTAAACGTACCGGCGCAGACCGGGGTCGACCCAGGGAAGCTAAACGAACGCACCCATTAAAGGGGACGGTCATCACATCAGGGCCCTGTGGTTTTACATGGAACTATTATTTCTAACCCAGTTACTTGCACGCTGCACAAACTGGCGCTGTCACAGCCAGCGTGAGTACGTATACACATTCAAACATTCGGGGACCTATAACAAAAGAGGACAATAGAGTCCACGGTTCGGAAAAGGTCCACAGTTCAAAAATGTGTACAAAAACCAATGGGAGCTGTTGTGAAACAATTAAGAGCATAAACAAAAGAGGGACAAAAGGAAGTCCACGGTTGCATGTGTATACAAGCTTTTGTATGCGCATGCAGTAACTGGGATAGAAATAATAAATTCCATTCACAGAAAAATCCAGAAAATGCCATGCATGGGTTGCTTAAAAACTGACCTGAGAATCCGTCTGTGATTGCAGATCTGCCTTCTCAGTAAGGCTAGATGTTTCTTCCTGGTCAGGTCTCATCTGTCGATGGACAGCCTCGTAGTGCTTACTTTCCTCTTCTTCTGAGTATTCTATACTTCCTGGACTAGGTCTTGGTGGTGGTCTAAAGAAGGAACGAGCGGGGCGAAAAAATAGTTGGAAAGATCAAACCACCTGATGTTTATAGTACCTGGGGTCGATTTCATGGAGAGCTTTAAAGGCCGAGGACACTATTGATATTTTTCAAAGTCTAGCCTTCACAGTTGGTGTATCTCAACAATGCATAAAATAAAAAACCTGTGAAAATTTGAGCTCAATTGGTCGTCAAACTTGCGAGATAATAATGAAAGAAAAAAACACCATTGTCACACGAAGTTGTGTGCGTTTAGATGGTTGATTTCGAGACCTCAAGTTCTAAATCTGAGGTCTCGAAATCAAATTCGTGGAAAATTACTTCTTTCTCGAAAACTATGGCACTTCAGAGGGAGCCGTTTCTCACAATGTTTTATACCATCAACCTCTCCCCATTACTTGTCACCAAAAAAGGTTTTATGCCAATAATTATTTTGAGTAATTACCAATAGTGTCCACTGCCTTTAATCTTGAACTGTGTATCAATCTAAAAAAGCTTAAGCATTCCCAGGTCAAAATTCTAGTTGAACCCAGAAACTGGGGTCAACTGGTTTCAACTGGGGTCAACTAGATAGTGTCCAATTTCCGTATAAAACCAACTGGTTTGAACTGTGTTCAACCAGGGTTCAACTATGTTTAATTGTATAAAACAACTGTTTTTGTACAAATTCCATATTAAACCACCTGGTTTTAACTGTATTTAACTAGTTGATCAACTGGTTCTAGTTAAACCCAGTTTAACTAGATCCACCTGGATTTTTGACCTGGGCTGTGCCATATTTCTCCTACACTACTAAACATACCTTGTGTATGAGTTAGTCCTTGAATATGCCCCGTTCCTGGATCCGCCCCTGGCCCTGCCCCTCCCGGCACCCCTTCCATTGGTTCCGCTGTTCTGCATCTCATAGGCGGCTGAGAATCCTGCATCATCTATACTCATTTGTTCCTCTTGGGTTACTCTCTTATGGGTTTTACGATCTGAAATTAAGAACACATTATCATAATGACTCGTCTTCATCCTTACTTACTGCACTGGACGCCTTTGGTAATTGTCAAAGACACGCATTCTCACTTGGTGTAACAAAAACTATGAAAATTTGGACTCAATTGGTTATCAAAGTTGCAAGAAAAAACACCCTTGTAGCACAAAAGAGTTTATGCTTTCAGATGCATACTTAAAGGCTTCAAGCCTGGAGTCTTTTAATATTTGAGTGAGAAATTACCTCTTTCTCAAAAACTACATTACTCCAGAGAGAGCCGTTTCTCACAATGTTTTATACTATCAACAGCTCCCATTGCTTGTTACCAAGTAAGGTTTTATGGTAACAATTTGTTAGAGTAATTACCAATAGTGTCCAGTGCCTTTAATATAGGTTTTCTCGGTCAAATTCGGCAAATCAGCAGTCAATTTCATTTTCGTGCGTTCGAATTAAAGCTGTTTTGCCTCTCCAGTTGTTACTGCGTTTCAAATTCAGAATTCGGCCACTCAGTTTCGTTTTGAGTCGAGTCAAATTCCTTTAGCACTCTGTTCAATTTAGCGTATCGTCATTCTTTTTCGTGACACACACGCCCCAAGAAGCGTCTGCGAATTTGAATGCTGCTTTAATGAATTGTTAAATTGAATGACTATTTTGTTAAGTCGAATGACACAACATTACATTTGACTAATCATAAAACGAAATCGAATGACCCTTTTCAGTTGCATTCGATTTCGCGCGAAATAGAATCGCTTGGAGGTTAAATTGGCTGCTCATTTTCCGAAACTGACCGAGAAAACCTATACTTGACTGGAGTAATAATTGACTCAAGCTGGACTTGAATCTGTGATCTCTGGATTAACATGCCGGTGTCGTAGGAAAATCTGTCCCCCGGCGATTCTGTCCCCCGGCGATTCTGTCCCAGCGGCCTTCTGTCCCCCCCCCCCCATATATGGGAAATTAACATGGAGGCGGTTGATTCAAGAGAGGGCGCTATCAGAACAAGTTTGTACCCATTTCGCCATATGGGGGGACCGAATCTCTGGGGGGACAGAATCTCCTGCCACACCGGGCGCTCTACTAACTGAGCTTCTCTAGCCCTAATGTTGGCAGTCTCCCTTGTGGTTTATTTACTGATAAAAGACAGTCAAATGATAACTGACCAATACATTTAGTGCAAGTTTAAGTGTGCACCATGGCTGGTCGCCCATTGGTTGACTACCGTGGTCGACCATTGGTTGACTACCTTGGTCGACCATTGGTTGACTACCGTGGTCGACCATTGGTCGACTACCGCGGTCGACCATTTGGAACCAGTTTTATGACCATGGTTTCTTCTGTGGTCCCGATAGCCTGTTGCATGCTAATATGCGTAAAGCACAGATATGTGAACCATTTAATTAATCTTATCAAACAACTATTTATTTCTTTATTTCCAACTAATACATTGCCTATGATTTGATACTGATTGTGGTTTTGAAACTGTGGAAATAAACTGATTGATTGATTGATTGATTGATTGATTGAGAGACACTACAGCGAAAATGCGAAATGAGATGGAGTGTTCCCGATGGTAGACAAGACTTTCATGTAGTCGTTCAAGTAAGTGCGTCACTGCGCATGTTCGCTGGTGGTCAGTAGTCAATAATGGATCAACTAAATACGCGCACTCGAACCTGCTCTTAGCTGTTGAAAAACTTAAAAGGGAAAATTGTTTCCCATACTGACCTTTATAGAGACGGCTTTTACCGAGCATACAGAGAGTTGCAGTGATGAGAATCAAGACAATGAGTACCACCAATCCAACAATGGCTAAGAACCACATCTCCTCATAAAACATCTTCTGGGCAACTCCGTTGGCTGATGGAGGTCAAGACACAGAAATAGAGGGAGATATAAATGATTATTAGAAAATGTCTCAACACTGGCTGAGAGTGGATTAGTCAATTAGACGAGTCTAAACCAGGCGGCTATGACTATGGCTATGACATCTTCCAGGGTTAGGTCTTTTCAGTTATCCCGCCATATCCACTACCAAAGCCATCAGATCAGATGCGGCCTCAGTCTACAATGAAACAATATGACTCTCCTGAAGAAGAGCAGAGTATACTGTCGAGACCACACCGGCTCTTTTCAGAGCCAACACTTCCACAAAAGAGATTTACGTACCCGCAAGTTTACTATTTATTTATAGTTTCTTCCTATTTATCCGCACCATGCAAAAACAATACTTAAGATAAGTAGGATTTAAAACTTTGCATGGTGGAAATACGATATGGAAAGGTTTGCGGTAACACCATGTAATGACAATCTCTAAATGAGTTGGGGTGGTTCTGAAAAGAAACATAAGTTTCAACTCGACGCTTCGATCAGTATGCTCTGATGACTTCTGGAGAAAATACTTAAAGGAACGTTACAGAATTGGTAAGAAACAAAAATCGTGAAGATCACTGATTTACATAAAACTTACAGGGTCTAATGATGATGATAGTAGAAAACATCCCTTGAAATATTTCTGTCTGAAAATTTATATTTGATGAGAAATAAATAAGCTAATGTTTCATTAGGAGTTTATCGCTCAGTGAGCGTTTTTCCATTTTTGTTTTGGCATCGATGCAATGCAAAATTTGTAATCGGTTTTCACAATTCTCTTGTGACCCAGATGGCCAATCGACCTCAAACTTCTACAGGTTTATGTACATGGTGGATACATAAAGTGTTTACACTGCCAGCAACTTTTTTGCTAGCAAAACTGATTCTGTACTGTTCCTTTAAGATGACTCTGCTTTATCTGTGCCTGCTTCTTCAGCATTCCTTTCACACCCTTCCGTTCATGAGAGAAGCTTCAAGACCTGGGCCCAATTTCATAGGGCTGCTTATAAGCAAAAACTATTGCTGAACAATTTTGTGCTTAGCAGAAATGAGAAAAACACCTGTGACATGGTAGTTAAGGTAGTATTCTTATTCTGGTAAACATAAATTTGATGTTCTTAGCTACCTTTTGTGATTGAGCAGCTCTATGAAAGCACCATAGCACCTTCCTGCAACTTGACACTTCCATGTATGTCTACTAACAATCTTATGAATATTTTCTTTGCATTAATATTAGTAATAACACATGATCCTATACCAATTCCATACAGCTGTCATGCAGATTAAATTACTGATGGAGCATTCAACTATGCTAAGCAGAGTGAAGTTGTAAGCAGCTAACTGTTCATGCTTAGCAAAACACATCTCCGCAAAGGCCAAATTCATAAAGCCATTTAACAGAAAATACTTCTTAGAAAATGTCCTTGCTGAGCAGAGAATGAGTGGGGCACCGGTCAAAATAACCTATACTTCATAGCATTTTGGCTGGTAACTATTTCCGCAAAGCAAGTTACTTCTGTGGGAAGCAGTTTTCTTTTCTGACAGCCTTTTTGAAGTTACATCCAGTTGCCCTGGTGGAAAAGCTCTGCATAGAAACTATATGAAATTGGTACTGGCTAATGTTATTCTCTGTACACAAAACATACTTTATTGGCCGAAGCCTTTCATATACAAAGTATCACAACATCGACGCTTCTTGTTATTGTGACACATTCGTATCAGCAATGTATATGTGTGTGCTAATATTTACTTCTAACTGAATATAAGCCAATTGGGCTACTGGGTAGATACAATACATGTATATTGTTAGTACACAACTTATCAATCGTTATTACTGGGTATAGTTATACACTTATATAACAGACAACGTATGCCAAACTCTACTCCAGTGTATACAGGAGAACCCTGTCTAAAAAATAAAATTTAATTCAAAGCCTGTTTTTACAATCTTCTTAAAACAATCTTATGTGCTCATTAATTGACGGACATGCACCATTCATATATGTCCAATGATGCAATGCAATGTTAAATATTATTTCAAGAAACAAGTGACATAAAAGCATACAATCCACGTGTATGTATATATCTATTAAAAAAATAGGGGAACACTTGATACATGCAGTGAGTGGATGGTTGCATGTATATACCTGGGTATGGCTCGTCTGTAGTGCCTGTGATAGAAATAAGTATCAGACAAGAGATGTCAGATCAAGGATCCGAGGAGGGGGTAAAGAGGGGGCAAAGGGGGATAAAGGGGGGTCATTGTCAAGATCAGGCATGATATTTGTGGATATGTAGGAAGAATTCATCAAGTACATGGGCTTGTACATGTACACATAATGTAGGCTCTAATAGACTTTTACGGCCTTATTAATGACTATTGTTCCTGGGCAAAAACATTGGAAGACAGACTAAAGTAGGAAGAATGTTGTGCCTGAAAGATATAAAGAGGTACCCCTTCTAGATTCTAGCATAGTTTTGGAATCTGGGCGTTGGGCTGAAGTGGACCTGGAGAGAGGCAACCGAGTATACACAGGTTATTTTTTGTTTTTATTACTATTTTGTGTTTTCTCACACAAAACTCAATATCCCAAAAAAAGCTTCAACTGATTTGATGGGTTCTGTTAGAACAAAACCCCAAATGGTTGATGGATTAGTTTTTATGTGCTTTTTGGCAAACATATGGTGCTTGAGAAGTGGAAGACAAAAATAACAAATTTTATCACACAGAAAGAAATCTATTGAAGCGAGAAAGTTTGTATTCACCTGTACATAAAAAATAAACAGAGCTTTGAAAATGTGCCTTTAAAAATGCCTGCCTGCTGTTGTACAAGACCCATATGCCTGGTCAAAAATACTTCTTAGCTGGGTCAGTCCTTGTGCTCACCGGGGCAATTGCCTCAATGCCCCTGGTCATAACCATGGGGCAATTCAACTATTCGAAATTAAAGCAACATCCCTAGCCGTGACACTTGTGTCCTTAAGCAAGACACATAACCATTGCTTCGTACTTCGGATGGGACGTTGGTCCCATGTGTTATGTAAACGCATGTAAAAGAACCCAGTGCACTTATCGAAAAGAGAAGGGGTTCGCCCGGCTGTTCCTGGCTGGATTGGCAGCATATTGCGCCACAGCACCTTGTAAACCATTACATGGTGCTTAAGGATTAGGTCTTATATCTCAAAATTCGCCCCACTCCTTGCAGTAATGATACCTGGCGCTTTGTATCCTTTGGCAAAAGGCGCATTATAAATACGGTTATTATTATTATTATTATTATCACCCAGAAGTATGACCTGTCTTACCTGGTGTAGCATAGAAGTCTACCGTAGCCTTAGGGAAGCTAATGCTGTGTGCATTCTCTGCCATGATGCGGAATTTATAGTTAGTCAGAGCCTTGAGGTTGATGTAAGAGACACTGAAGGACTCCACGGCGGGGCTCACTGAGTCCGTTAAGGTCTCCCACTCAGCAGAGCGATCTGGGTAACAGAAAGGAGAAAAAAATGCATTGGAGAGAGACTCTACCAGAGTTCAATATCATAGAGCTGCTTAAGCACAAAATACTGCTTAAAAACTGCTAAGTTTAACGATATAATATAATAAGGGAATCAATGTGTGGTGAAGAGGTTTTCAACTAGTGGTTTAAACACAACGAGGCCTAGTTCTTGATAGTTTTACCTAGACGAAGTGAGATCCACCCCGGTAAATAGTACATGATTCTATGAGCTACAAGAGCAAAATCCTCAGTAGGCAGTAACTATTTTATTCTTTTTAGTGGTGACTGTATTTTTATGTAAGCAATAAGGCCAAAGGAATTTCCCTTACAGGGACAATAAAGTTTTATTTTATTGTACTAATGTAAAAATTATAAAATGGGGCCATGGTTTTATCTTTCAAAGGAAGATCTTTGAAAAAATATGCAGATCCTGAAATCAGATTTAATCCTGATACACTACACTCTGACGGGTTCATGATAATTACCTTCTTCTTGGTATTCGATGATGTAACCGATGAGGTCAGAGGCACCAATGTCTGATGGACGAGACCAGGTCATTGTCAAGTATTCTGCTGATGGCTCTAGCTTCAACATCCCTGGTGGACCAGGAGCACCTGATGTGTGGAACAGAAACACGTAAAGCCATTGCACAGTGTCAACAGGTTCTTCTTGTCTATAAATACTCACTAGCGGGATGCCGTGCTTCGCGCGGCACCCCGCTAGGATATAAAAATCCTTTACACAAATATTTCGAACTGTGGGTGAGGGTGTTATACGCCTCTCTCAATATTTATGCATGGCGTCATAATTCTAACCCAAAATGAAGCTATTTCGCACGTCCACCACTACTTGCAGTGGCTGTACCCACCTCGTTTTGGGTTAGACAACGTACCTTATGCATCTAGAAACTATAAGGCTCCCCCGTGATCCTTATAGGGGTCTAATATGTTGGGCCTCCCTAACGTTACACGTTTTTCAAATCAGCGTTGATAGGTGAAACTGACCGTTAGCCAGCAATAACTAAAGTTTCTTTTGTACTACACTACCAAAACTTTCTCCACACACTCAATATACATTCATAATGCTTGCATTTCCTTTTTAAAAAACATCGTCAAAAATGACATTTTTACGTCCCACGATACATAGCGTTGCTACAGCACTATAAGTAAAGGGAGTTTTTGGAACATGCTGTGTGCCACAAATCTAATTTATCTACTGTTTTTTTTTTCGGGGGGGGGGGGGGCGGGGGTGGTAAGAGCGTAGGCCTCTTTTTAGTTTATTCTCATCTGAATTGGTCTTGTAAACTTTCTGGTCAATAGGCTGCATGTATAACGGGAGCACTTAACGTGAACGTCAAAAAAGTGTTTTGCAGGCAGAGATGCCAAGGCTAGCTATGTGTGAGATTTTTCAAAGCTCAACCCCCATCCCCCCGGAAAAAAATTGCCAGTTTAAGAAGGCCTTTTTAAATCGCCGCCCAACCTTTTTTTTTTTTTTTTTTTTACAAATTAATAAAACAATGTGAAATTTAATTGTGGACAAAAAGTGTTTCATAATGCATCAAAAGCCTCCTCAGAATAATTAAAACTCACTTGAGGTACACAGGAGATGTTGATGGTAATGTGGAGGTTCGATTGTGTCAGATTATATCCTTCCAAACTTGAAAAAAATAGACTAAAAATGATGTCCAAAATCAATCGCTCACTTCTTCTGCCTGTTGTGTCTTCGCTAGTGGAGCGCATTTCAACGAATTTGCTAAAAGAATCGGAACAAACTTGTGCGCAATAAGCGTTTTGCGCTCTGCCGAATTTGAGCTGAACCTACTGGATGAGCAAAAGCGTGCGCAATCTGCAAATTTGCGCTCTGTTTGTACAAATTTTGTACACAAAATGTCGTTAATTTTTTTTCCCGATCTCGCCCCAATAATGGTTGATGTGCGTGTGAGCGTGAGACAGAGCCCAAATGCGTGAGTCTCACGCCTAATGCGTGAGACTTGGCAGGTCTGGTTTTGTTTTATTGTCACTTTGGGCTTATTGCATCTCGCGAAATTTGAACGACAAACGACACAATTTCTGACCGCGTTCATGTTCACGCTGCTCTAGGAACAAACCTCCATACATCCCATATCTCTGGAACCCTATATCGTACAAACTAAATAAAAACGATACACTCGTCCCCACTCCTTAATTTTCTCTAACTTATTTCACTTTCAGAAAGCATGTCAAGTCATGTTTAGGGTTTGTTATGTCCAGTTTGGGTCAATAGACAAACTCCTAAAAATGTACCCCATTCAGCCGCACGAGGTCTCTTTTGTTAATATTATCTCCATCAGTAACCAACCCGACGGGCCGATGGCTAAATTAATCTTCATAATGGATTTGGCAAAATGTACATTCTGAGACCTGACCGACACACTGCTCTAACCAATTTTGTGAATGGACTTATTCAAAAGGAAACTTAATGTCGTTTTGCTTAACAACTTTGACCAAATGCAAAGCAAAGTTCTTTTTTTTACAGCTTCAAAACAGCCTTTGACGTGTGTGTGTAAGTTTCACCATAGAGTAAGGAATGGTTTCACAATTCTACCGCCATGGTTAAACTCTGAAACTGCAACATTATACCTCCATGAACAGACCGTATTCTAAAACGGTATTCATGTACCCATTTGAGTTTACTGGCAAAAGGTCCAAGGTCGCCACCCACTGTCAACCTAAAGTGGTCCCACGGCGACCTTCTTCACCAAGCAACAGGTGGCCTGTCTCAAACCAGACAACACACCACTCACAATACACTGACCAGAATGGCTCTTTGTGTAAGGCCCCCCCCCCACCCCCAAAATGTTATTAATTGTAAAGTTCCCTTAGACACCTTCCAACCTATAGCCGGCCCTACCCAATGTTTCCAAATTATTAAGCTTCCGTTTGATCCCATCCTTGTTCATCATGATAATTCTCATGCCGTTTGGAAGTGAATGCTTTTTTATAAATATTCTCCATTTAATCTTTTCAACAAATGAGTCACCCGCAGAAGGATTTCTAGGAAGTCTGATAACAACGTCGACCAGTGGTTGACACATGGTCACCTGCGAAACATCAATCTACGGTACTTAATCCATTCAATGCAAATTCGGTCAAATTCGTGAGATTGGTTTCGGATTTGTCCTGGCACCCAGCCTCTTCGACCCTTTCGACCCTGCGCGGCAATGAATGGACCAATCCGGAGAACCATGCTTAGTACAACACAAAAGTAACCTGACCAAAAAGGGCGGATCGAATGGCGGGTGGGCGTTCAAGGGGCAATGAATGAACCAATCCGGAGCACCATCTGCGAAACACTGTCCAATGAGTCGCCTGTCAGAAAGATTTCTAGGAAGTCTGGTAACAACATCGACCAGTGGTTGACGCACGGTCGCCGCCCAAACTTCCTCCAATCACATGACTTGTAAGTGCGAGTTTGGATCCGGGTTTTGCAGACTTGCAACCCGACGTCTGAAACCACACAAACGTATTGAATTCCACACAAACAACCGTGTTGGATTCCACAAGGATGCCATACCACTGGACCTTCTAATTTTCAATCCAAGATGGCGCAGGTTACGCTTTTAATAGTATAGATAGTGTCTTGTCTTTAAATACTCATAGTGAGAAACGCACCATAGAAACATATTCTGGTATGCGCAGTGGCTTCTTATATAAGTGCTCATATCCGTCACTCAGTGACGCCCAAGGCACTCCAACATTCAGTATGTTCCTGCAAGCTTTATGTGGGACTATGTTTGAATTATGAGACCTACTCCTTTTACATAGCACCATGTAATGGTTTACAAGGTGCTGGGGCCCAATATGCAGCCAATCAAACTGGGAACACGAAGGCGAACCCCTTTCTCTTTTCGATAAGTGCACTGGGTCCTTTTTCTGTGCGTTACAAAACACATGGGACCAACGGCTTTACGTCCCATCCAAAGGATGATGCATCATGGTTAAGTGTCCGGCTTAAGGAAACAGGTGTCACGACTGGGACTCGAACCCACACTTATCCCTACAAAGCTTATGTAGTTTACTACTTACCCACTTGAGGTCCAGTTGTAATGTTGGCCTCTGCATACGGACCGTAGCCTCTGGCATCGCTCTTTGCCTTGACTCGGAAGATGTACTTGGCAAATTCTCCCAGGTTGTCCACGCCATACATCAGCAGTGGTTCATTAATCTCAACCGTTATAGTTGATATCTCGCCTAAAATATAATAAGGAAAACATTATTTAAATAAAGATTTTTTTTTTTCTTTGCACAATTTCCATGCAAATTATTTTCCCCGAACCACAACTTAAAGCAGGGTATACTTTTGGTTATTGTCAAAGACAAGTAACCTCACTTGGTGTATCCAAACAGACTGTGGCATGTCTCAGACATTGTTTGAACTTCTGGAACCAAGTTGGTCCCAAACAAATTTAGTTTTAGGTGTGTCATTCTGCTTCTTAAACTACTTTGTTCAATGTACTATAAATGTCTATAAAAATCATATCAAATTTTTGGGAAAGTAAAATTTAGACATAAAATATAAAAACAGGAAAAAAGAATTTAAAAAAGACGACAAAGAAAACCAGAGAATAATACTTTTAGTTCAAACTGTTTACTCTTTTTCAAAAGACGTGAGACTTGCGGAGTCTATTTTGAAGTAAAATTTTTTTCAATTTACAGCCAACTTTGAGAGCCATTTTGTTCTGGCAACAACGTTTGGCTACAACATTTGACCCGTACCGTCTATTGGTGTGACACTCTCATAGTACACCTGATATCCGGTAATTCTGCCGCAAGGAAGCTCCGGGGTTTCCCAGGTGACGTTGAGAGAGGACATCCGGATCTGACGGAAACTGACCAAAGATGGTACGCCAGGAGCTGTAAAGAGGAGGAAATAATAAAGATGTGGTTCAAAAAACAGAAAGGACTTGTTTCAAATTTTTTTCTGGGCCTTCAGGTTTGGGCTCCCTTTGATATTGAAGTACATAACTTGTACAGGGAAACTGTAACTGTTTGATTATTTAAATATAGTTACATACAATAAAACTAAACTGTGAAAACTCCATATAAAAGGCGGTTGTATTTTGGGGGTATTGCCAACATTTTCGGAGCAGAAAGAATAAAACTGTGCTTAACTGTTTTACATAACCACATTACTTCAAAGTGTTCATTAATGTTCATATATACCTTCCATTTAAAGGCAGTGGACCAAATTTGAGCTCAATCGGTCATCGAACTTGCGAGGTATGAATGAAAGAAAAAACACCCTTGTCACACGAAGGTGTGTGCATTGAAATGGTTGATTTCGAGACCTCAAGTTCTAAATCTGAGGTCTCGAAATCAAATTCTTTGAAAAAAACTTCTTTCTCGGAAACTATGGCACTTCAGAGGGTGCCGTTTCTCACAATGTTTTATACCATCAACCCCTCCCTATTACTTGTCACCAAGTAAGGTTTTATGCTAATAATTATTTTGAGTAACTACCAATAGTGTCCACTGCCTTTAAAGGAATATCAACTACAAACATTTCTTGTGGTGTTTTGCATATCTTTCATCAGAACTTCAAGTTCATATCAGATCTCAAACAAACAAAAACGTTTGCATATATAAACGGCACTCACCACTTGTGGAAGTTGTGCCTGAGGTCTGCGCGCTATCTGGTCCATCGCCAGCCGAGTTGAATCCAATAACAGTCAGTGTGTAGTCTGTGTAGCAATTCAGACCCTCAAGGTTGGCTTGGGTCTCTTGGCTCGGGAAGGTCTTGGTGCGTTGTGTGCCGGACTTGTCCGATGTCTCCCAGTAGGTGATCTATCCAATACAGATTATAATTTAGGACTCAATCTCTACTCTTTCCTTGTAATATTAGTCTGGATAAAGTCTGAATAATAATTGGGAACAGCGAATGGCAAACGTATAGCTGTATGGAGACTTAGCTGATAAGATCAGGAACTAGGGAACAAGATTTGCTGGGCAATGTAGTAAGAGCAAGATTTCAAATTTAAGCAGTTACTTGTGGTCAAGCAAGTCATTTTATCAGGCATTAATCCAATCTAACTCGCAACTGGTTTATAGACCTAATGCATAGACGCCATCCAGCCGCCATCTTAGAGTTAAAGCGACAATGATATAATGGAAAAACACAGATTTGTACGCACAGCGCACAGGATTGGCCAATGAACAACCTCCTTTTGACCTCATGGCGAGGGCTCCCTACTGAAATTATGTAATATGCATAGGGTCTATTTTTCTAAAACAGTGAACTCTTACCCATCTTCACACAATTAGCCAATAATAAGACACATACACAGCTCATGGGTTTATGTTGGTGTATTTCGGCACAGCGGTGCCTGCCTGAGACCAGGCAGCCATGGTTGCTCAACCGAACATCAATAAGAGGCATAAACAGCTCATGGGTTTATGTTGGTGAATTTCGGCACAGCGGTGCCAGCCCGACACCCAGCACCAATGGTCGCTCAACCGAACACTATTTCAACTTCTCGTGCTTACCTTATATCCCTGTAGCCCTCCATTCTGTGAGTCTAAGGATAGGGCATCCCATGTGACCATCAATGAGGACGGGCCTGTTGCTGATGCACCAACATTACTTGGAGCTGCCGAGGGTACTGTAAGAGAAGGTTGGACAAAACACGCAAACGATTTATTAATTTATTAATTTATTAATAAACTTACAGTTTAAAGACAAAGTTGTGTGGTTTTTTTTCATTGTTTACCCCTTTATTTTTCTGTGTGCTTACTGACTCTCTCTCTCTCTACGAACTGTGTACCTCTAACCTTAAAGTGGCCGTCTGGCCTTGTGAGTTGAGTGATATCTCATTTTTATTATTATTAAAAGAACAAAACACTTACTTGCGACTCCAACATAATCAGTAACTGGTAGACTGTATGGCCCTGCTCCCCTGACATTGTAGGATCTAACTTTGAACTCATAGTCTTGGTATCGGACTAGATTGGTCAGGAGAAACTCCAGCAGGGCGGGGTCGGTCGTCACTCTCTCCAACGAGGCAGCGTCGTCATTCTGGAGCTCCTTGTAATAGATGCGGTAGCCAAGCAGAGGGCCGTTATGAGTGTCAGTGGGTGGAGCCTATGGAAATAAACACATGGTAGTTGATTTAATAGATGGAAATTTGCATCGGGGATAAAGAATATCAGTTTTGGTTTTACCCATATACACCGATATGTGTTAGCACTGAATACTCAGTACTTTCCCCAAGCTCTGTAAAAAAAACACCAGAGCAATATGACAGGATAGTTGCTTTAAATGATTTATACGCATGGTAAGTGGAACCCACTGCTGGTTTCAATCCTGCATAGTTGTAAAATTAACCTGTGAAAATTTCATGGTCACGTTTTTGAGATATTGCTAAAAATCTGGAGCAGTTATGCCTGCAATACACGATCTGAGAAACTCTGCTGTCAGTAACGATCTCAGATTTAAATTTTAAGGGATAAAAAGTGATATCTTTTTCTATAACCACAAAACTTCAAAATTCTTAAAAAGCTTTCTACTATCCAAAGCTGCTGTACTACTTACTAAGTAAGTTTTTATTGCCATAAATTGTCAGAGTCACTACCAAACGTCTACTGACCCTTTAACCCCAAAAAGAGACTTTGACAGATAGAGTTAATTTCCAGGATATATCTTGACAAATCCAAGGTCTGGAAATCAGGCTTGGACCTGTTCACTTACTGTCCAAGACACCATGACAGACGTTGGAGTAACTGGAATCACTTCTTGGATGGAGGGCTGCCCATCAGGAACTGTAATCATACAAGATACAAAATTACATTCTTAAAATTGATCGAAACAAAAGTTGAGAACAACAAAACCTTCCACCCAATCGTGGGCTCTCCTCATGCACAAGCTTACTTATCTTGCTGATTCCAGTGAATTTTAGGTCAATACGTACAAATTACGGCGGATATGCGAACATTTAGATTACACAGTAAGGTTTTATAAAACCAAACATAACTACCCAGTAAAAATCTTTAGGAGGACCTCGTTTCAAGTCAGCGGGCTGCGTCAAAATTTAGGTTAAAGATACACCCCCACTTCAGAATAATCCTAGGGAGAACCCTCTCATCCCAAGAAACTGATCATTAAAAAAGTAATAAACACTATCCCTTAACAACCCAAAGCCTGTACCCGTTGAGATGGACATGTGACTGACAAACCAGACAACTGGGAAAGGGGCAGGGGGATGGAAAGAGGAGAGAAGGAGCTAAATTATAGAGGGGAGGAGGATTGATCCACAAGGGGAGGGGATTGAGGGAGGGAAGGGGTACTGGGGAAAGGGGAGACACACACAAAACAGTCTTGATATTTTTACCATCTTGATCCGTCGAGATCTTGTCGGAGTCATCACTGTAGTCGCTAGGTCCAACATCATTATGTGCTCTAAGGCGAAACTGGTACTCTGTGTACGGTGATAACCTGTGCAGTAGGGAATAAGGGTTCGATGAAACTTTATATTAATAAAAATTATAACAATAACAACAAACGCTTTTCACACCCCAGGGCGTCTCAAAGCGCTTCAAACATTATTGTAACCCCCCTTGGTGTTCTGGGCCCTATTTCATAGCACTTCGTTGTCTAGCCTGTTTCACTCCACTGCAGGAGGAAAGCCTCTGCGCTGTCTGTTGCCAAGCCCCTATAGAGCGCTTAATGGTAAACCAATTCTTTTGCTAACTGTAACAGAATTTTTTTTAAAGTTTTTAAGCATAAACGTATTTCACAGGTTAGAAAGAAAATAGGGCGGTCATCTTGCGGACGTATTGTTACGTCATTCATTCACAAACAGTAAGCACAAGTTAGCATGGCTTTTTGTGTGTTAACGCTAAGCAGCACTATGAAATGGAAATCTTACAGTAAGCACAAAGTCAGCCAGTTAGCAGTGCTAATAAATTTGGCCCAGACCAGATACAGTTGCAAACCCACCAAAGTGTTACACTCTATGGAAGCACAACACCCAAATTCTTGGACTCTTACAAGATTGACACATGCATAGCCTATGGCTTTCTGTTGTTGCTTTGCATTTATGGCCTTTGATTGGCAAACCTAAGTCGGCAAAAAACACTTACTCATCCACAACATAAAATATGACTTCTGGATCTACGTCGATGGCATAATCTTGGAAGTCTGCATCGCCCTCTTTGACCTGGATGCTGTAAGACCGTAGAGGGCCATTACCGTCCGACCCGGGGGTCCATGAGATGCGAGCTTCTCGGCTTTGGATGTGATCCACGTTAGGCTGGGATGGGGCAGTAGGGATGGCTGAGGGTAAAAACCAAACATGGGAGACACAAGTTACAAATATGTCCCCCCTTTCAAGCCTTGTTTATAGGCAATGTGACATGTGACACCACATGTTTATACTAGAGCCATAGAGCAGGCACGATCAGGGCTCAATTTCATAGAGCTGTTTAGCAGAAAATAATGCTTGACAAATTTCTTTGCGGCAAACAAATGGGGCACCAGTCACCCAATTCATACTTTAAGTAGTTTTGGCTGGTAACCTGTTTCTACTAAGCGAGACTGTTGTGTGCTTAGCAAGTTTGTGTGCTTACAGTCTTCATGAAATGGAAGATTACATAAAATCATTTTGTAGAGATTTGCATTGTCTGATTTCATTAGACGTTTGACTTGAAGAAAGGTGGCACATCTCAAAACTTGTTCAGCTGGTTTTTTTTTATGACTCTTGAGTTAGTATGGCAATTATGACACAAAATGTATGACACTTATATGACAAAATGTATGACAATTATGACACTGTATGAAAACACAGCCTTTCTCTTCAGGCTTCATGAAATTTATACCAGATTTTGATCCTTCTTTGGAAACTTACTCCTATCATTGGTGGTGTACACGAGGGCTGTGGCATCCTCGCCCCAACCTAGCCTGGTCTTAGCCGTGACATTGAAGATGTAGAACATGTTTGGTAAGAGGCTTGATACGGTGAAGTCTTGGTCCATTCCTACCTCGTTGACCTGGCTAAAGCTATCCGGGTATCCCATCTCTAAGTGACTCACCTGGAATGAGACAAACGGACATTAATAAATAATAATAATAACAAGTTCTCATATAGCACATTTCACAATAATCAGCAGTTAGCTTGGTAGGATTCGAACCCGCAACCTTGTGATTGCTAGTCCAGCAGTCTAACCACTGGACCACACCGAGCTTATACATTCTGATTGGTCGAAATGTGATCATGTGTTTTACTGGTCTTAATTATTATTTTTAGTTTCTGGTATTAAGACCAAGCATGCCATAGGAATTGAAATTAATCACTGTAGGTCACAAACCTTAGGAAACCTGTTTGGCTGCTTGGAATGTGGTCCAGAAACACCAGGGTTAACCCCTACTCTTCCATGATAAGTCTTCTAGGTTTCATTAAAAATCAAACACTTTCGATCTTGGCTGTGCTGCGTGGTCATAATGGGTTGATGTGGCTGGCAGCTGAATGCGCCCTTGCATGCCTGCTTCTCGAACACGTTGTAGCCGCGTCCTTCGCAATTCAGCTCTTAGCTGCGAGTAAGGATGATTAGGCCCCCCAAGTTATTATTATTATTATTATTATCATTACACGCACTACAAGGGACCTACAGCTATATATCCCATCCAAAGGACAGAGCAACTATGGTGAAGGCTCTTGCTCAAGTGCCACAACCAGGACTTGAACCCACACTCTGCTGATCAGAAACACCAGAGCACGAGTCCCAAGCTCTCAATCAATCTGCCATGACACGCCACTAAATAAGAAAAGTTGTACCAACCCGATAGCCCACTATCTCTCCATTGGGCTGCATTGGAGACTGCCATGTGATCATCACCGACGTATCAGTTACCACTGGAAATAGGATACCAGTGGGTGGTCCCGGAACTGTTATGAAGAAGAAAAGCATGATACATGATAAAACAGGCCCCAAAAATTAACCACAGCAACTGCTGTAAGCACCAATGTCAGTTTCCTAACAAATCGCATACAACAAGCAGGACAAAGGTCCCCGGATCTGAAGTTCAGCCCCTCAAAAACGAAAACTACACAACTCTTGGGCCTGACCCTCTTCTTAGACATGTGAAAAAGTCCAGTCCAGGATATCAAGGACCACTGGACACGTTTGGTAATTATCCCAACATGCATAAAATAACAAACCTGTGTAAAATTTTGGCTCAATAAGGTCATCGAATTTGCCAGAGAATAAGGAAAGAAAAAACACCCTTGTTGCATTACTTTGTGTGCTTTTATTGTTTGCGTGAGAAATTACCTCTTTCTCAAAAACTGTGTTACTTCAGTGGGAGCCATTTCTCAAAATATTTTATATTATTTTGAGTAATTACCATTAGTGCCCAGTGCCCACTACCTTTAAAGCCTAGGCTTGGTATTAGAGGTTTTTATCCTCTCTGAACACCCCGACATTGAGGATTCTACTTGAAACCTACCAGATTCTTCAGTTTCCACAATCACTGCCTGGCTGGATGTACCGTCTCCCATGCGGGTGTACGCTAGTACAGTCAGAGTATAACTTGTATACCCACGCAGCCCTGTCACCATGCCCGTTGAGGCGTCTTCACCTGGTACGTCCAGGACCTCTGTGCCCGAATTACTCTGTTGGTACATGTACAGCACCTGCACAGTGGGGGAAAAAATACAGATATTATTTCTAGGCAAACTACTATGTCAGGTTTTAAACCACTTTAAGGCCCAATTTCACAGAGCTCCTTACGCAGAAAAAGTAGCTAAACACAACACACATTTGCTTACTAGAATAAGGTTACCAGGCAAACTACTATGTCATGCGTACAATTTGTTACTGGTGTCCTGCTCATTTCTGCCTATTAGCAGAAAATTGTGATGCAATATTTTCTGCTTAAGCAACTCTAATGGCACCCTCGGCATCGCCTCAGGTGTACTAAACAACATGGACCCCGTCACAGCGTGCAACAATTATATAATGTTGAAAATCAGCATATTCGCCAGACAACAACTGAAAGCATAACCTTGTAAGATAAGGTTTAAAGGCAGTGGACACTATTGGTAATTACTCAAAATAATTATTAGCAAAAAATCTTTCTTGGTAACGAGTAATGGGGAGAGGTTGATGGTATAAAACATTGTGAGAAACGACTCCCTCTGAAGTGACGTAGTTTTCGAGAAAGAAGTAATTTTCCACGAATTTGATTTCGAGACCTCAAGTTTAGAATTTGAGGTCTCGAAATCAAGCATTGGAAGCACACAAGTTTAGAATTTGAGGTCTCGAAATCAAGCATTGGAAGCACACAACTTCGTGTGACAAGGGTGTTTTTTCTTTCATTATTATCTCGCAACTTTGACGACCGATTGAGCTCAAATTTTCACAGGTTGGTTATTTTATGTATATGTTGAGATACACCAAGTGAGAAGACTGGTCTTTGACAATTACCAATAGTGTCCACTGTCTTTAAGGCTATGCATGGAGGAAAATACTAAGTAAGTAAGGTTAACGGTGACATGATGTAGTGGCTCTGAGAAGAGGCCGTTTGTTCTGTTTGACGTTTCAGTCAGTGTGCTTTGACCGTCTACTGGAGAATGCTTGTCTCTGCTGTGTATGTGAGCTTACGTAGGGTTGGTTTTTTTTTTTTTTTTTTTTTTACCTTGTATCCGAGAATAGCTCCATTCTGATCAATCTTAGGCACTGGTCCCCACGTGACTGTAATGGTTGTAGCACCGGTGGCCTGAGCAGCAACGTTAATCGGTCCAGAACTAGGCACTGCGTTGAGAAGGGGATAAGAGTAGACAGGAATCAAGGAGAATTAGACAATACTGTTTTCAAACAAAACTACACTGCAAAGTTAGTTAAATAAGTTATGTTGCTAAGCTATGATTCCACAATAAAACTATCTCAAATGAGGTATACCACAACAATGATAACATCTCAAATGAAGTTTTTTGTTAAATGTTTTAATTTTGTTAAATAGTCTAATTTTTTACTAACACAGATCGCGCAATGTTCTAAGTTCGCCTGAGTTACTACTACCTCTGTGCAAAATGTTTAAATTCGTGCAGGGGAACAAAATTTGCCATGAAAAATGGCTTTACTTCGACACTGATGATAACTTCCAAACTGATTTAGACCATCACCTCCCACAGTGGAAATATTTGTCTCAAGGTCAATTTACCCCAGGGCTCGCCCTGACACTAGCCAGGTCTACATTGTTGAGTAAAACCTGCTAGGGCCTAGTAAACACCACCTCTCCAACTGTCCCTGTGAGCTACTAGAAACTTTGCAACCTACTTGCTTAAAATGCTCAGATTTTTTTCATTCAGATTTGAATAATAAATGTTTTAAATGTGTTCATTAATACATCAGAAAGATACATTTATGACAACACATATTTAAAATCAGGGCTACTAAAACTTCCTGGGGGCAAGCTAAACCTAGACTTTTATTAAGCCTTACTGGCTACTTAACAAAAAGCTTAGAGCAAGGTCTATTTACCCGTATCGCTGGTTCTCTCAATAAGGGCGCTACTGGCTGGTCCCCTGCCCTCCTCGTTTCTAGCCTCGATCTGCACTGAGTATTCAGTCCACTCCTGGAGACCGGTGATGATGTACTCTCCAACGTAAGGGTCAGGGAAGTAATAGCTCCCGGATGGAGGGTCAGGGGTCATCGTGTTGACCTCAGTCCAGGATATGATGTAGCCGAGGGGTTCGCCACTCCATTGGCTGTCCAGAAGTGGCTACAGGGAGAACAAAAACACGATTCAAATTTCATTTGATTTACTTTAATCTGACTGTGAAGCTGAGGATTCTCAGAAAAAGCGAACTTAGACACTGTACTATTTCAAGAACTCATTGGCACAAGACAAGGAATTATCAGTTTCTGATGATTCAACACATTCTTCAATATCAACCTTCACATTGTTCTAAATTGTCAATCCATACAAATTTGATGTAGACTTGTGTCTAGATAGATTTCTCCAAAAACTTCATCTGGAACCATTTTTGACCAGGGGCCAGTTTCATAGAGCTGCTATAAGAAAAAGAAAAAATGGTTGACACAGTCCTCCTCGGCAAAATAAGCAGAATACCAAGTGGTACATTGATATGGCTTTTTGTTGTGCTTAATTATTTTTGTACATATAAGCAGACGCATGAAATTGAACCCAGAGAGATACAAAAGAAATAACTATAAGGTCAATCCTCATGAGCTTACCACCCAGCGCACTCTCAGAGTGGTCTCACTAGTGGCACGGACTGTCACCTCACGTGGGGCGATTTCCGGAACTGCAAACAAAAACAACAATTTTGACAATAACAGATGACGAACTCTTGATCAGTTTTTACAAATAAAATTTTCAACATGTACATGTATGACTGAATGCTTTCAAGTAGATGGGTATTCTGTGAGCATTTTCTTTTCTCCTGAAGACAAGCAGAGTTTACTGTTCGAAACGCTGAGACCAAACCAGCTCTTTTCAGAGCCAACACTCCCTCAAAAGAGAATTATTACATGGTTGTACCCTCAAGTTTACTATTATTTGTAGTTTATTCTTATCCGTCACACCATGAAAAGCTTCAAAAGTCAATAACATTTACCGTGTCAAAATATTACTTATTGGTCACTGAGGGTTTTCTTGTTCTTTTAGGTAATAGGGGTCGGTCAAATGAATAAAAAAAAAGTGAGGGGGTCAAAACACTTTGAATTAGAGAAGGAGAACTTTGAAAACTCACTATCTTGCTCAGTCTGTATCTGCTCAGTGCTCTCACTCGCTGGACTTTTCTCGACGACGTTCTGCGCCCGGAGCCTGAAGCTGTAATCCATGTACGGGATGAGCTCGGGTATTGTGAAGCCATCAGCGTCTGGGTCGTGGTGGTTGTAGATTACCAGCCAGTCTTGGCTGGTGCCCACCATGGCCTCAACGATCCATGTAGAGATGCTGGTGTGACCTGCGAAGCCCGGAGTGAACTTGATATCCACACTGCGGGACTTGATGTTGGAGAGGGTTAGCCTAGTGGGTGGGCCGGGTGGCACTGTGGAGAGAGAGACAAACAAAATAGTTTATTATTTATATATTTCTGGCAATGAAATCAAGGATGCCTCGTAAATGAACTTAAGCATTGTATCTTGCAAGCCTGAGAAAAACTGTACACAATGGTGCTTGCTATGTGAACCAGAAACATTGGGGTAAACCCCTACTCGTCCACGATAATTGTTTGTGGTTCTTTAACGTGCACTACGAAATACTAGTACACAGGACCTATGGCTTTGGGGGGCCTTGTCGAAATTCCCCATCTGAAGATCTGAAGGACAAAGCAACTAAAGACACTGGACACTATTGGTAATTGTCATAGACCAGTCTTCTCGCTTGGTGTATCTCAAAATGTACTTAAAATAACAAACCTGTGAAAACTTTGTGTGACGCTTGTCACACGAAGTTGTGTGCTTTCATCAGATGCTTGAATTACGAGACCTCAAAATCTAATTCTGAGGTCTTGAAATCAAATTCGTGGAAAATTACTTCTTTCTAGAAAACTCAGTACTTCAGAGGGAGCCGTTTCTCACAATGTTTTATACTATCAACAGCTCCCCATTAATTGTTACCAAGTAAGGTTTTATGCTAATAATTATTTTGAGTAATTATCAAGTGTCCACTGCCTTTAAAGTATCTTGCTCTAGGACACAAGTGCCACAACCGAGACTCAAACCCACAAACACTTACCTGTCTATTGAATTATGTGATCTTTAACGTTCAAAGAAAAGTGTGCAAAGGAACTGTGTACTGAGATTGTGTAAGTATTCTGAAAGCAAGACTTACATGGTGGTACACCAGAGCTGAAGACCAGTTCGGTGGGCGGGCCTGCTCCCACTGATGTCAATGCCCACATGGTTAAACTGTACATGGTTGTGGCTGTCAGGCCAGTCACCGTGTACTGGGTCTGCCCGGCTAGTAATCTGATTGGCTGAGCCGTGCTGTCAGTTATGTTGTACTCCTCCCACTGGATCTCATAGCCTGAATATATGAATAAATAATTCATTATTCAAAAAGTCCTTAATTCTGCTATTAGAGACACTCAAAAAATGCTTTCCACTAAAATTGAGCCGGGTAGTGAGCATTATCTTTATCTTATCTTTATTATATTATCTTTATCTTATCTTTATTATATTATCTTTATCTTATCTTTTTACAAACTACTGTCAACCAAGTTCCAGTAGGTTTCAAAACACTGCCCTTCAACATGACAGCTTCAAGTTTCTGTTCTGTAAAATTATTTTAAAACATTTTTTAGCTGATAATTTTAAGTTTATTAGTCCAGACATTCTCATATTATACAAAATGTTATACCAGAGGTTTTTGGTCCAAATCACGCTCTTGTCGAGTTTTTTTGTTCAGCCCCAAAATAATTTAAATTTTACCCAGTCGGTTTCCCTTGTGGTTTATACTTGAAATTATACAAAATGCATGCTTAAGATGGCTGTAGCCTTTTTTCAAGTAGTTTCAGTTTGTTGTATCTTTACCTGTAAGGATGCCATTGATTTCAGTAGGCTCTTTCCATTTCACCTTGAGAGACGTGTCTAAAACATCCTTCAATTCGAGACTACCAACCGGACCAGGAGCTGAAAAAAGGAAACATAGATGTGTTATTTTGTCTTGTTCATGTTTTTAGCTTTCTAATCATAGTCTTTTTTCCTATTGTTGATTATATTATTATTGTTGATTAATTTGTGCAACAAGGGTGTTGTTTCTTTTCCTTATTCTCTTGCCACTTGGATGACCAGTTGAGTCCAAATTTTCACAGACTTTCACAGGTGTCCAGCTGTCTATTTCACCAAACTCTTCCTAACTTAGGATTAATCTTAGGACAAGATCAGTTCCGTATCTGAAGACATTAGAAGGCATTGAACCCATCCTAAGTTAGGATGGGTTACTCGTCCTAACTCCTGGCGTTTCGTGAAATCGGCTGCCGTGCATTTAATGCAGTAACTGCTACGGTCAAAACTATTTTTTTCCAAACACTGTTGATAAATGTACTTTCTCAAAGATCCCCTAAGAAAAACAGAGTAAAAGAAAAATCAAATGAGAAAACTCACTGTCTTGTTGAGTCCAAAGAGTGACCGTCGGACTAGCTGGACCGTCTCCTGGTCCAGTGTAGCACAAGACACTGGTCATGTATTCAGTGTACTTCTTCAGACCGGTAATGGTACCTTCTTGGATGATGTTGGTTGGATCGGGAGCAAATCTCACCTCAGTCTTGGAATCCTCTTGTCCTGCTTCCCAGGCTTGCAGCTTATGACAGAAAGAATCGAGCACAGAATGTTAACTTTTGTTCTGTAAAACGCTACATCCAATCATAAAGATCAATCAAACGTTACCCCAGGGGATTTGTGAAGTTGAGTTTTAGCTGGACTGTTTTAAACATTTGAGCCTAAAATGATAATAATTTAATAATAATAATTAGTCCTTATATAGAGAATTTCACAAAAACCACCTCAATACGCTTTACATTGAGTCTGATTGGCTTTAAATAACAGGCCCAACTTCATAGAGTTGCTAAAGCACTAAATTAAGCCAAGCATAAAACAATGGACCCTTCCCATAAAATATGCTAATTACATTCACGCATGCGTACAGATCCTATTGGTTGGTAAACGCCATAGAGTTGTGCACTAGGCAGACGCGCAATCACATCTTCGTCACGCAGCCATTAGCTATTTACAAAACAGCGCAATGTTCCCTCGTTTTGCCAACCAAAATGTTAGTGCGCACGCGCTATGTGCAATTTACATATTTCATGGGAAGGGTCTATTGAACTTGCCATTAAATAGTTACCAGCCAAAATACCATGTCAAACGTGCACCAATACCAAATGTGACTGGTTTTCAACACAAGAACCTTCCTCTTGTAACCCAGCCCCAATTCAGGACAGATTTCTTTATGCTTACCTTATAACCTTGGTTGATGCCATTAATACTCTGAGGGTCCGGGGCTTCCCAGCGGAAAAGAATGGCCGTTGAGCTTATCACATTTATTCGTGCATTTCGGGGGGCTTCAGTTGGCACTGACAATTAAACAGCATTTGATGGGTATTATTAGCACAAGTTTTATCGTAAACTTATTAATAAGTTGGTTTTTAAGAGCACTGACTCTATTTAACTCTTGTAGACTGGTCGCTAGCAACTGGTTTAAACCCCTTCAAGAAAAAAAAGTTAAAAACGAAAGTTTCCAGAATGGGAAAAGAGCACTCTTGGTAAATAATTATCACTGTGGTACAGTGGTTAGACTGCAGAAATTGCAATCACAAGGTTGTGGGTTCAAATCCTATCAAGCTATTAGCTGATTTCACAATGGCTAGAATTATTATTGTCGTCTAGTTACTGAATCACAATTTCTTTGTTTGTTCAATCCATAATCATAGACATTAAACCAATGTTTATATGAGAGAGATTGGCTGTTTCCAGCTTGGTGTTTTATCCTGAATCACTGAATCACAATTTCTTGATTTGTGCAATTCATAACCATTGACTTCAAACCAATGTTTGTGTGAGAGAGATTGGCTGTGCCAGCTTGGTGTTTATATCCCCTTATAAGAGTTTGTCGAGTTACCTTGACAGGAAGAATCATCAAAACAAACAAACAAACAAACAAACAAATGATCGCTCAGAGCATCCAATATTAAAACATACCTCCCTCCTTGGTGCGTTGCCTGACTGAGGGACTGAACACCCCGACGCCGGCCCCATTGTACGCAGCCACTTGGATCTCATACCGGTCCCATGTTGAGAGTTCGGTCAGTGTGAACGAGGTCTGCCGGACGCTGGTAATGTTCCTGACCATAAAGGGTATAGTGTCGTAACCACTCAGCCTGAAGCGAAGGATGTAACCCTGGAGAACGCCGTTCCAACTATCCTCCGGAGGCTCCTGGAATTTTCATAATGAAATTTTATAGAAGTTTTATGCTTAATCTTTGGAGTATACTGCAGGAATTTCATAAACGAATGTGAAGAAATTCTGATTATTCTTTTTCTTCTTATTCATTTATAGTGCAGCCTTCATTTTTGAAAACAGTCGCACTGCCAGACACACCGGGCGAACCCTTTTTGTTGCGATAAGTGTGTACTGGGTCTTTATGTGCTTTGATACAACGCACGGGGCTTCAGCTTTACATGTACATCCCATCCGAAGGACGAAATAGTGGCTTAGTGTCTTCTTGCATTCGGTGCTCTTAACGGCTCGGCAACGACACTATTTTGGAGAATACCAAAGAACTTGGGAAAGTACAGAGTACATGCACACAGTGCTTTCTACACATCAGTTTAAGGGTCAAACAAAATAATAATGCTTAATCTGATGCAAATTAACATCTATCAAATTGTTGCAGTACCCACTGCTAAGATATAACATTTGATCACAGCAATTCAGTTGTAAGACATCTGTTCTAGTATGGTAAAGATTGTGGGTTCGAATCCCACCTAATAATGCCTGTGGATTTTTGTTTCACAGGACTCGGGAAAGTACCGGTGTAAGGGTAAAAACAAACAGTATTCAGGATAGACTCATTGCAGTACATTACCTGCCATTCCACAATGATGGTCGTTGTAGAGCTTGCACTGGTGACAATATTATCAGGAGCTTCATCTGGCGCTGTAAAAAGAAGAAAACGATCAATCACAACTTGTCTGATTTAATCACAAGTTGTCTGATTTTTTCCCAGCAGGACAACAATTTGTACATTACACTTATTAACAATGATTAAAGGAAGAATATCATCAGAGCCACCAACATATTGCATCTTGCAATCAGGGAGATTTGGTCCAACAATATTTAGAATCACATTCAATACTAGAATTATGTTCAATACAATAGGGAACAAGTTTCCATAATCCAGGGAGGTTGTCCAAATTGTTCAACAGAACATGGAACATGGTTTTCAGGGATTTCGAGGGAGAGTTGGCAGCTATCTTTCTGTAAAAATGTATATACTAAGCGCCTTGAGTACCTTGTTGGTAGATACGCCTGCTATAAAAGACTTTGATATCATTATTATTATTATTAGCTCTTTATCATGCCTGGGTATTCCAGAGGATTCTGGTCAGTTGGGGGCAAATCAAGACTCTTTCTCTCTTCCACACTTACGTTCCTCCGGAATATGAAGCACCGTTGTTACATCGCTGGTCTCTCCTCTACCGAGCCAGTTCTCAGCGGTCACTCTGAACTGATAGCTCCTGGATGGGATCACGCCCACTATTGGGGAAGTGGTCAAACTGGGATCAATGTTGGAATCAATCTCTCGGAAAGATGACTCTAAAACAAGATAAAAACCATTCAGAATTTAATTAGCCTTAGTTTTAAAAATTTGTTATTATTATTGTTAATATTTTTTGTATTACTGTTATGTATTTGGCATAACAATAAGAACGATACAAAATATCGGAATAATAAAGCAAAGCCGCAAGGACAATACACCAATGGCACATTACTGGAATTAAAAAAAGTTAACTAAATAACTGTGACTCGGAAGCCTTAAGGCCCAATGCCAGTGGCTACATTCAAATTCCATAACAAATCTAAGAAAGTCGAGATTACAAAATGCAGCATCAAACTGTTTACATGAGATATTATGAGATATTGCCTAAACAAGGCTGAATGGCCACTTCAGGGTTGGGCTTCACTTAACTGATTTGGGCTATTGACCCAAATCGTCACAAGACCCCTACTCCTGTGGCAGATACCCCCTTTACAGTCTGTTAGGATATAGGCCTGGGTATCCTCCATATATTTGTCCATGATGCAAAAATCTCAAATAATTTCAATCAGTAGCTCGGTCAGGAACACTTAATTTCCTTACCGTCCTCTTTCTGCTCGATGATGTAGCGTAGAAGCGGAGAGTTGCCGTCAAATGCAGGCACCCAGCTCAGCAGGATGGTACGGGAATCAGTAGGGCTGATTGTTGCCATGACATTAGTTGGCATCTGAGGAAGCTCTGCGAAATATTGGGGGGGGGGGGTTAAAAGTAACGTTAGAATAGCCAGCTTTGGAACTTGAAAAAGCGAAAAAAGGTCCAAGCTAGAAATATGTGATTTGTTTATGGTAAAATACCTTAAATATGGGCTCCATGGTTAAGTTCAGTTTTGCTCCATGGTTAAATTCAGTTTTGCTTTGCAGTCACTTTTTCATTTGATATTCTTTCAGAGTGAAATTTAAACATCCAAAACAAATATTTGGTCTGTACATTTCAAAGAGGAAATCTTTGACACCAGTCAAAAGGTCAAATTTAATTCTGCTTTGATCGAATGTCATCAAAATTCAGCTATCTAAAAATTATCCGTACAACAATGTACAGACAGTAAATGAGAAATGTGACATCATAGATTGGAATTTTTGGAAAATGGATTGGAAAATGCAAACAAAATATTAATAAATTTTGGGATATTTTTTTTTCGAGAAATACACAGTAAAATTCTCACCAAGTATCGTCAGCGTAGCACTCGCCGCATCGTCACCAGCCACTGAAGTGACCACGCACTCATACTCCCCCTTATCACTCCTCCTTGCCTGTGTGATCTCCAATGAGCCGGAAGGCAGGAGGTTGACTCTACTAGTTGAATCGGGATCAATAGGGACCGAGTTATGGTACCATATAACGCTGACGGTGACTGCAGGGTCACGGTGCACCACGCAGTCCATGATGGTCAGGAGGCTGAGCTGGACCTCGGTGTCCTCTGGACGAGTTTGGATGAACGTCGGCACTGGAATGTGATCAATAAGTTTAACGTTAAATTGTGTTAACACCCATGTGAAGATTTGGAATGGGTTTTCTTTTTTGCAAAAATGATGACTATTAATTTTACCCATACATCGATGTGTGTTAGCACTGTATACTCAGTACTTTCCCCGAGTCCTGTAAAAAAAAAATCAAAGGCATATTACCCGTGTGGGATTCAAACCCACAACCCTTGCAATTCTAGAGCAGAGTCTTACCAGAAATGATGAAATTCAAACACAAATCCTGAAGTGCGACCAAATTTAAACGAGTTAACAAATTTAACATTCAGAAATCCACCAACATTAGAGCTCAGTTGGTAGAGTGCTAGCATTTTAATATGGAGGTTACAGGTTCAAGTCCAACTCTAATAAATTTTTCTTGTTCAACCCAACATAATTTAAAATTTAATAAGTCAGTTTCCCTTGTGGTTGATTAGTTGAGAATTTACCTCAAGGCAGCCTTTGTATTTATCCAGGGATATTGGAGTGCTGGATAGACCAAAGATTAATGAGGATCGCACATTTCGACTGGGTGGAGGAGACTAATCTAACTAACTTACAGTAAACAGTGAGTCGCACAGTTGCATTGATGGTACCCACACCATTGTCTGCTAGACAAGTATAGTCCCCCGTGTCGCTTGCCTGTGTCTGAGTGAACACCAGATCACCAGACTCCTGTATGTAGTCATCTGGTACTGGCAGGGCGCCATCTGTAAATAATGAGAAGGACCAGTTGAATTTATTGTATGTGACTGGTGTTCACATCTGAACCTTACAGTACAGTAGGGCCTGGAGGATGCTGGGGGCTCCTTTCCTCATCCAGGCCCAATGTCATAGAGCTACTCAAGCACAAACAATTAAAAAATTATGCTTACCAGAATCAGGTTAACAGCTAAACTACCATGTCACTATGTACATGTACAATTTGTGACTGGTATATCCTGCTCAATTTTGCTTAGCAGACAATTGTTAAGCAATGTTTTCTGCTTAAGCGGCTCTATGAAATTGGCCACTGGTGTGGTAAGCAGTGCCAAGAACTTAGACCCAGGAGAATTGCGGTCAATACTCGAGGGGAACAAAACCCCAGGGGAACCTTTGGCAGGATTCAAACCCAGGACCTTCTGTATAAATCGGTTAAAGAATTAGTACATCATTCCTGATGTGCTTCAGAGTTTTCAGTCCCTACTTTATTATTATCTTACCTCTTAACCATGAGATGGTTGGTTTGGGTGCTCCGGTGGCCTGGCACTGAATGGTGGCCGGCTGGCCTTCAATCACGGTGGTGTCGTTGGGATGGCTGGTAAACGTAGGAGCAATTTCTTCAGAAAAAAATGGGATTGATTAGATAGAAATAACCAAGCGGTCATAAAAATCATATTCATCATCATATCCGTACTCTAAATCAACACCGTAATTCTAACTATTTCAATTGTTTTTTCATTCTACAATTTTTAGGGGATACTTTTCGCTTTAATTTAATTTAATTTCGGTTCTTCACAAATTGTTATAATTGAAACTATCCAAATCGTTGAGCTAAAAACACTGTATAAAGTTAACCCTCATCATAAAGAGCACTGTTATACAGAGGTTCTGCTTATAAAGAGTACATTCTGAATTCCTGGATCTCATTTCTGCTTTGTGTTTCTTTGTGTTGCAGTCCTCTTAAAGCATCATTCCTGTTATACAGAGGCAATTGTGCCAGTCACAGCGAGATTGTAATACAAAAATTTCAGCAGGTAAATACTGGCGAGGTTTATTTTAATAAAACAACATTGGAAGATTGTCGCCCAAAAGTATCGTTTGTGCAATTATTGGCATGATGTCAGTGGTGTTCCCTTCTTAATTACCCCATACCCTAGCAGTGGTGCTACTTTCTGATATATAGGTAGATAATGGTTTATTATTAAAAAAATACAAAAAAGACATCACAACCAGGAGATTGAATAGCATCTAAATTCTTTAACCACTGCTGCTTTTATGTAACTTTATAAATTTAACCCAAGGTCATGAAATGAACCCTCACCTCTGACCTGCAACCACGTGTCTTTGATGTCTTCCCCTGCCTCGTTATTTACCATGCACTGGTACATGCCAGCGTCTACTGCCTCGGTGCTTCGGATCTCCAGGGTACCGCTTTGTAATACCTGGTGGTGAAATATCATTTTTAAAATCCAAACCCTTTTCAAATAGGATTTAGGGTTTTCTCCCTACAATTTTTTTGCAAATTTGTTATAATTGTTATAGTTTGCATCGACCTAAATCTTTGGACTGAAAGCACTGTATTTAAATGAGTTAAGGTTTAGAGACCTCAGATTTAGAATTTGAGGTCTCGAAATCAAGCATCTGAAAGCACACAACTTCGTGTGACAATGGTGTTTTTTTTTTTTGCATTATTATCTCGCAACTTTGATGACCCATTGTGCTCAAATTTTCACAGGTTTGTTGTTTTATGTATATGTTGAGATACACCAAGTGAGAAGACTGGTCTTTGACAACTACCAATAGTGTCCATTGTCTTTAACCCTGGTGTTTCTGGTTCACATAGCAAGCACCCTGTTTACATATTTTCTCAGGCTTACAAGCTTCAGCTATTAAGTTCTTTTATGAGGCATCCTTGGTTTCATTACCAGAAATATACAAATAATCATAATAGTTTAGAAAATGATTTGAAACCAAAAAAAATATATAAAATTAAAAATCAAGAATTGAAAGTCTGTACCTGGAACCTGCTGTCACCGAGGGCGGTAACATCAACGGCATTACGGAACCATGTGACTGTCGGACGGGAGTTTCCTGTTGCTGCGCAGGGTATTGCGACATCACTGCCGACGGAACTAATTGTGATATCTTCAAATGTCGTGACGAATGTTGGAGGAACTGTAAATCAAGATACAAGTGCCAGCATGAAAGTCAAATCTATCTGGTGAAGACATCACATTCATACTTTCAACCTGTCCGACGTGCTCCAGTCAGCATACAAGCCTACCACTTAATTTTAGATCTTGTCTTTGTGCCACAAAATTCAAATCTCTTATCAAACTGATTTTATGTTTCAGGTTTTCAAGGACTAATTTAGTTGTGTCTGTTTTTTGGGTTGTTTTTTTCTGTGCCTTGAACACCCAGCAGGGTGGATATTTGCGCATTATAAGTCTTTATTATTATGTTGCACTATCATGACACACATTGCTATTTAGTGATAGTAGTAACTTTTTTCTTTTACTATTATATGCATGACTACTCAAATTGTAAAAGCTGTGCTTTACACTGCAAAATGATTGATTAAGAACTGTGCACTCGGTACTTTCCTGAGTCATGTGAAAAAAATCCACAAACATATTATTCAGGTGGATTCCAAACCTAACCTTTGCCATTCTAAAGCAGATATCTTACCACCAGACCAGCGAGCTTGCCTAGTAGCGAGAGGCACTTTGAGTACTATAGTTTAGCAGAGGGTACTGATTTGCCCTTTTTGTTTTGATTTTTTGGGGTTAACCTGTTTCAACAAACAACGTCTACAGAAGTTGAACAATTGCAGAATTCTCCACACGAGACCATCTCATATATTGAATTGATGCAAAATTCAATTCAGTACTCACATTTTCTTGTGAGACTAGTAAATGTGTGTCACATTCATGTTAAAGGTTCAATGGGTCGCTGAATTGTAGGAATTCTTTTAGGCGAGCCTTTTTTGAAATGGACCTCTCCAGGGTGTACTGTTTGTAAATTGCTCGTATTAAATGGCATCGAGACAGGGAGAAAGGTATCACTGCTTAATCGTCAATAAATGGCACTGATCCGAGAAAATATTTTTATTTCCAATAAATGCTGTTGTGAAAGTAAACGTCAACCCATAATACAACCTCCAAATTCAACAAACACAACAACAAACAATAAACAACAGTAGGAAATTCAAACTGATGGGGAAGCGTGTGGTTATGAGAAATGTAACAACGGATCACGAAAGAAGCCAACATGAGTAGTATCAACACAAAACAGCATGAACAAACTTGAATCCCTGATTGCGATCTAGAAACAGTTAGTGCTCGGAAATACCACTGAAAATTTCTGAAAGAATTTCTAAGTTGATACCAACTTTGTTCATCACTGTTTATTTATCCTGGCCCCCTTGAGTGATTTACTTGATTTCTTTTTTCATCAAACAAATTGGATTTTGATTATGGTGGTGTGCCTGATCACCATCTTAATCAGTTGCAGTCCTCTGTCCAACAAACTCATACAACAAACAAATTCATGCCGGGGGGGAATTCACATGGTATTTGGGAAATGGTATTTGTGAAAAAATTCAACACTCCACATTACTTTTCCTACCAAATTTAAGACTTATGTTGTTTTTTAAAGGCAGTGGACACTATTGGTAATTACTCAAAATAATTATTAGCATAAAACCTTTCTTGGTGACCAGTAATGGGGAGAGGTTGATGGTATAACAACATTGTGAGAAATGGCTCCCTCTGAAGTGCCATAGTTTTCGCGAAAGAAGCAACGTTCCATGAATTTGATTTCAAGACCTCAGATTTAGAACCCGAGGTCTCAAAATCAACCATCTAAACGCACAGAACTGTGTGTGACAATGGTGTTTTTTTCTTTCATTATTATCTAGCAACTTCGATGACCAATTGAGCTCAAATTTTCACAGGTTAGTTGTTTTATGCATATGTTGAGATACACCAACTGTGAAGGCTATTCTTTGACAATTACCAATAGTGTCCACTGCCTTTAATGGCAGTCTGTGATTATCCTTTATAAATACTAAGTTGTTGTTTTTTCTGCCAGGGAACAGAAGCAGGCCTGACATCCACAGCAGGACCCAATTTCATAGAGCTGCTTGAGCAGAAACAAATGCTAAGCAAAAGAAAAGAATACATTTTACCAGCAAAAATACTATGTCACATGAACCATTTGTGACTGGTATCCTGCAAATGTTAGCTCAGCAGAAAAGAGTTTAAGCAATAATGTCTGCTTATAAGCAGTTCAATGAAATTGTCCCAGATGTCCTTCAACAAATCTTCCTGAAAATTTATGTTATATATTCCTACAATACATGTATGCGTCCTTGCATCTTCACCAACAGATTCCAGGCCAAACTAACAACGTGCATGCAATATAAATCAAGTGCAATTTAAACCAAGTGCAATTTTAACCATCACACTGCAATGTGGTGAACCTTAAGAAACAAAACAAAACACAGTGATGCGTTCACACAAAAAAAAAAACCAAGCTCACAAAATTAAAACTTTAAAAAAAATGGCGGAAAAACCAATTTGAACAGCAGGTCACACAAGGTTTGGCAGCACGGCCACTTACCGGGATCTGAAGAGCATGAAGTGCATGCGGCGATGGATTGCGTTACATGCACAAGCAAAAAATATGTGAGCACAGCCAGGGGGAGGGGGGAGGGGTGGAAGCGTCAAGAAAGAGTAATCATAATGTTAAAGGTACATTCACACTAATGATTAAAAACTGTCTATAATACTTCCATGAACTATGTACTTAATAAGAAGCAACTAGCAAAAGAGTCCAGTCGTGGTTTTCACCAAACTCTTCCTAACTTAGGATTAATCTTAGGAATAAGGTCGAGTTGCGTTCAATATCCAAAGACATAGGACTCATTGAAACCATCCCAAGTTAGGACGAACTTGAGAAAGGATTAATCCTAGCGTTTTGTGAAATCAGCTGCAGCATCCTCCTGACGACGATCAGAGTATACTGATCCGAAAGTAGAGTTGTCAACCGCAGGTTCTTTTCAGAACCAACACGACTCAAAACAGATTTACACATGGTGAAACCTCACACAACTATGAACTTAGAAGAACACTACCAGGTACTTTCTATGATTCAAAACAAGATTGAAATGAGAGGATGTCTACATGTACATGTAAGGTGGAAGGTGGTGCTAGCCGGTTAAGACTAATTACATAGAAAAACAACTGCGTGAGTTTTCAGAGCAACAACTACTTCATCAGATGCAATTAAGGGGACAAGCCAAGTACATGCTATTAAATAGTCTATAGACCGTATCAAATAACCCCTTTGTTGCTATGAAAGCGGCCATTTTGTAGGGCAGGCCGTATGCACGTCTAAACGCGTACATCAATGAAGCACGCAGCACGCAGCATTCCCGATTTGATTTGATACATCCACCCGCACAAAGATGCCATGTTGTGGGCAGGTGTTTGAATGGTAACATCATATTCAAAACAGTCTATAGAAAGTGGCTGAGGCATTCATAGTCTGGTAACCCAGAAGCACTTACTGTATAGTGTAAGATTAGCTGAGGCACTACTGGTATGGTAACCATGAGGCACTTAATGCATAGTGATAATAGTCTGGTAACCCAGAAGCACTTACTGTATAGTGTGAGGTTAGCTGAGGCGCTAACGGGCTGGAACCCAGGAAGACTGGCTTCACATTCATAGATCCCCACGTCGCTCTGAGATGGACTTCTGATGAGTAGCTCAAACAGTTCACTACCGCCGGTGCTTATTACCACACTGTTATGCTTCCAGGTCATCTCAAGATCAGCGAGTGGCCTGCTCATACAATAAAGATATTTATATTAGTAATAAGTATACAGTGTTTAGCTTTGTGGACAATGTCTCATCTGCAATCCCATCAAAATTGAGAGGGGGTGGGGGAGAGAATGTTAGTTGTTAAAGGGGAAGGGAACAGGTAATGTTTATAGTCACGTTGCGTATGGGTGGCCTAAGCATTTTGGCCGGGATTGTAGAGAGCTGCCACCTACTTAGGGCTGAAACAGGGTTACCCCCTTCACAATCCTTAAAGAAGTTAATGTAGCCACGGGCATCATCCACTAGGAGCCTGGCTGGTAGAGCAGAGTGCACTTCCTTCCCAACTACTTTCCTTGGTTTCACTGCCATGAAAGGCTCTTGAGTGATGAGATTTAACGAATAATAAAATTCTTGAAGAGAGCTTCTGCGCCAGGGCTCCCCCTTTTGTCTAAACCATGTTAACACAGAACCTCCCTGATGTTACATTATCAGGTTTGCAGACTCTTTGCACCACTAGAAATACAAAACTACAGATTTACTTCTTTCTAGAAAAGCTAAAGGCTCAAGGAGATGTTGAGAAAATCATGAAAGCAGGAAAAAAATCCTGGCTCTTGTTGCACTTTTTTTCTTAACTGTGAAATGATTTATCATAACATGTTAAACTTCCATAAACTCCAACAATGGTTGTCTGAAGGTCAGCAAGTGGCTTTGTCCACAAAACACTCACAGTACCTGTTCAGATTCTGGCTGTAATCATTTAATTGCCCTTTCTAGTGCGTGATGCATACAGTTTTGTAATTTCCCAGTAGAAAGCATATTCCATTTTGACAAACAAACCTTGCATTGACGATACACTCCATCCTGGCTATTGTCTCTCCTTGGGTGACTATGATGTTGCTTGGTGGTACAACAATCGTAGGGGCTACAGTGGCTGGAGTTGACCCTGGCAAAAACACAAAAGTATCTGATGTTACTTAGGGGAATCAATAATAACTCATAAAAGGAAAATATTTCAGCAACTTTTCATGTTGGATATACAATCTGGCTGAAGGTGTACCACAGCAAGATGGACATAGGAATATTTTTAGGAGTAAAGCCCAGTTCTTACTTCCAGCAAATGCAAAAGCGAAGCGAATTTTGACGTCACATGGCTGTTTTTGCAGCGAAAGTTTTGCAGGAGTTGAACACAGTTCAAATTTATGGCGGTTTTGAATCAGTATGCCATAAAGGAGCCAATTTCGTAGAGCTGCTTAAAAACAGAAACTTTTGCTTAACAATTTTCTGCTCAGTGCAAACGAGCAGGACACCAGTCACAGATGGTACATGTGACATGGTAGATTGATTGGTAACCTCAATCTGGTTAGCAAAATTGTTTGGTGCTTAGCTCCTAAGCAGAAGTGAAAACTGTCTTATGGGCCTGTGTTTCATCACCATACCTTGGACTGCGAGAGTGATATCCGAGCTGACAGCAAAGTCTCCTGTGTCTATGCTCTCGGCTTTACAGGTGTACACCCCCTGGTCTGAAGTGGAAGAATCTAAGATGACCAGACGGTTGTCTATTGTAGTTTTCTTATTGGCGTCGTTGTAGATCTCCACACCATCTTTGCGCCATGTGACAGTGGGTAAAGGATAACTTTCTGTTTTGCAAAAAGGGATGAAAATAAAAGATGACAATTTGTTTAAAGCATTAAGCTAGATAAAACGCTAGATAAGACACACAAGGCCTGAAGGCCACTTCAAGGTGTGGGCTACAATTTTTTTTTTCCAGAGGCCGTTGCAACCTACTCCTAGGGCTGAAACAGGGTTACCCCTTTTACAGTCCATACGGATGTGAGCTTGGGTATCATAAGTCCGAAGCCTGGCACGTCTTTAAAGGCAATACTCAAAATCTTCAAACTTGAGATACATGTAGAGCGGGTACCCCTGGCATGGGTTAAAAGAATCTCTATGCTGTAAGAAGTAAAAGAAGTGAGATGGGTCTTATGAATAGTTCTTGCACAAACATAAGATGCAGCTTCTGGCTGCACGGTTGAGTTTAACTCCTTAAAAAAATTGCGGGCCTGGCCTCCCCTACATGTAATTCTAGACCCAGAACCTCTCAGATAGCTCAAGGAGATTTTGAGAAAATACTGAAATCAGGCAAACCCCTGAGAAATCATATAGCCTTGCTCAAGAAAAACGTGGTAAGCGTGTTAACGTGGCCTAAAATGCGCACTACACTGTAGAGCACACGGTGACAATGACTCCCCAACTGACACAACCAAGATTGTTGTGATGATGACGTCAGGTGATTTGGGTCAAATACAATGAGCAAAAAAACAAACAAAACAACAAACAGCAAGCATTGTGTTGTGGTGGCTTACCTATACTCGGGCAAGACAGAAGTGTGGCCTGGCCTGCTGTAGCCGTCTCTGTGGAAGGACCCCCAGAAAAACTCTCCAGATCTAATGGATAAATTAGAATTGGGAAACTGCCAACAATACTGTAATAGATAAATCCAATTCTATTATTACCCAGCTAGTTTTCCTTGTGCCTTATTAATTAATGCATGTATTTTACGATATTTTTCAGCTATTTTTAATTAGGTTGTAGCAATTTCATAATGTTATTATTTGTATAATTATGGTATGTTCAATCAAACTAAGAGCTGGTCAAATTTATATTAAGGCACACAGGCACCCATGTGAAATAAATCATTTAGAAAATGGCTGGTGCCTGCAAAAAAATGCTGCATACAACCAGGGGCCAATTTCATAGAGCTGCTTAAGCAAAATATTTGCTTAAGCACGAAAATAGCTCGCTTATTTTACACATGTATGTTACTGGCCAAAATTTCATGCCATATACATTGCTTATGACTAGTATTTAGCTGTTGTTTACTTAGCATAACAATTGAGTGGAGTCTTGGCCGGTAATCTGATTTTACTAAGCAAAGAATTTTTTGCTTAAGCAAAATGTTGTGCTTAAGCAGCTCTATGAAATTGGGCCCTGTCTAACCGAGCATCCCTCGATTGAAAGGACAGTTTATTGTGTATCTGGCGTCAATTGTTTGGGGTTACATTTAGTTGCCATCCCAAACAAAACCAACAATGTAACAGGCCTGGAAAGGAAAATTTTCATTTTGCAAAGGAAATTTTCATGAGACAATCTTAAAGTGTATTGGAAACTGTGAAGGGGCACCAAGGCCAAGACCAGGGGCAGCAGAGACCACGGCCTTGGTGGCCTCCATTTAATTCCAGGCCTGATGCAATTTGCCTATTCAAACCACTCATTTCTTACAAAATTTTGCTTGGCAAATACTTGTGTAAAGCATTTTTTTTTTTGTACACGTCACATTTTCTGCTTTGAAACAGCTCTCATAAAACACAATTGATTTTGTTGTGACACATCAAGAGATACACTGTGAGTGGTGTTTAAAGATTTGCATGGTGTGGACAGTAAGAACAATAAAAAAGTAAACTTGCCGATACAACCATGTGAAAAATCTCTAATGGAGGAGTGTTGGAAGCACTGGTGTGGTGTCACCTTGTGGTTGGGCTTTCTACTTACAAGTAGGTAAGGCCTGGGCGACTAGTGAATTTTACTTATCGACTAGTCGTGACTTATCTTTAAATTCCCAAGATGCATTGCGACATAATAATTGCCACAGGTGCAATAGTAAAATTCATGCTGAAACGATTGAAGGATTGTGTCACTGATGTCTATTTGTGTTTCGTCAAAAAATTATGTTGTCGTGAATAGCTTAGTCGTGAGCGCCACAATTGGTTTACCGAACAGGTAGTCGCAACTATTTTTGTAGTATCGCGACTATCTTGTAGTAGTCGTTGCGGCACGATTAACCGGGTAGTTGAAAAACTATAGTCGCGACTCGACTAAGCAATCAATAGTCACGACTACGACACTAGTAGTAAGGCCTACTTACAAGCGACGTAAAGATCAGCGCTCCGGCTCATGATGGTTCCCACTGGGTTCCTGACCAGACACCTGTACTCCCCAGCGTTCGTCCTCTGAATGTTTGTGAGTATGAGTGTCCTCATGTCTGAATCATAAGCACCAAGGGGCAGGTCGTCCTTCAGCCACTGGTACTCCAGAGGAGGGTCTCCGAGGGCACGACATTTGAGAGATTCACGGTTGTTCTCCACTGTTGTGTCGCCCTCTGGGTGCTCTGTGATGTAAGGCTGGACAGCTGTGATTCAAAAAGAAATAGACAGTTGTAAAGTTGGGTCAATGTGATATAATCTATCTTTGCTCTACCAGATGGGGGGAAACTGGCAAAAAGACAACCCCTTTTGACCAAGAGCAATCACCATCAGGAGGTTAACTACAGGATAAAGCATAACAGTTGAACCACAGTACAGGCCTTGCACTTGCTCTTGAAGGTGCACAGCAATTTCACATTGCTAAGGGCGATTCTATGAAGAAAATGTAAACTTGCACTTGAACTTTGCAAAGGGCACCACAGCAAAAACACAGGGCACCACACCAATTGCTGTGGGTGCCGTGGGTTATTTTGAGGCCTGGCACTAGCATGCACCTCATTCCAGAGCTAACATGTGCATCAAAAGTGAGGTACCGTATGTAGTAGGCCGATAAATGTATGCACCTGATGTCATTTGAGTAAGGCCCCTCACCTAGATGTCAAAAGCAGGTTGTTCATGGGCGGATCCTAGCTGCTGCGCATTTCCTTAGTTTTATCATCAGTTTACCTCTAAGATGGTGGCTGGACAACGCCAATTCATTAAGGTCTATTATCAAATCAACTATTTATTCTGTTATATTGGAAATGAAAAAGGGTAATGTTAATACCAGCACTCTAAAATTTATCTTCACTAAAAAATTTGTCTTAGTATCTTTTAAAAGTGGTGGCTTCTAAAAATTGTTTTAATCTCTTAATTGTCGGTTGGTGGTTAGTGCCAACAAAGAGGAAATACAGTATAATTTTCTCAATGTAAAGACAAAGTGGTGTAACAACTGATCAATGCACACGTCTATAAATATTTAATTTATAATGGAAGCAGGTGTGCACTGAATCCAAAGTGTTATGAAATTTCTAGGTGGAATCCATTAACAGGGAGGGTGTGAGCACTCTTCAACTAACTTAATAATTAAAGCATTAAAATAGGTTTACACACTGGTGATTCACACAGGCAAAACTAAGTAACGGCCTCACGTTTCAGACCTGTACATGTAGCTGAGTCTTTCTGGTTTAGCCTTTCAGAAAGACTCTACTAGGATCAAATGTGAGGCCATTCAATAACTCTTTTCCTTTTTTTCTTCCAATTATACCATACATTTTGGTTGGTGAGCAGTTTTCAACAGTTCAATATATTTTCTCCTTTAAATCTGCTGATCATTCTTAGTGTACAAAACAATTTATGCAGAAGGTAAACACAGTCAAAACTTTAATTTTACATACAAACCATTTTATTGATGCACATTACCTACGAATGGAAATCCCAACTTAACTTTTTAAACATTGTTCACAAACTAACTTTGATGAAACAATCACCACTCTACTTATCTACAATCAACTTATCTACTCAAATTAACTCTCTCTCTTATTAATATATTTTTTTTTTCATGAAATAAAAGCTTCACAGCCTTAAGGAGGCTGAATTGAGTTTTATTTTTAAAATGACAAATAGCATTTAACAACATGAAAGGTGGTTTTCCATGCAGAGGATACACAATTTGTAATAAACAAATCCCCCTAATGTTGTAATATTTGCCACTTCCACATTTATGTCTGGCACTCCCGCTACCACACCCTGCTCTCCACAATAGACTGTGCAAGTCTCGCGAGAAATTGAAATTCCGGGACCATTGTGGTCCCAACCTAATGGAGTTTTACGTTGGGGAGATTTTGTTCTGTCAATAATTTTAGTTTAACATAAGTTATATGACTCTAAAAAGTGAATATGTTCTTGGGAATGTAAAAATAAGTGATTAAAAACAGAAAAGTAAAATCAATTCAACAAATTAACGAAGAAAACTAAAGAAAAAAACTTGACCTCCAGTTTCCGGTTTACTCTAAACAATTAAGAATATTACCCAATTGACGTTCCCATTATCGCTGAACCTATGTGATGATCGCACCAATTGGACGTGATTCACAAACGGGGTTTGTTAGAAAAACCATCCAGGTCGATGTCGAACAGCGATCCTCGTCCCGATAAATGTATAATATTTACGTTAATTTAAACAAAACAATTATTATGTACACGAATTAAAATAATAATTATACAAAAAGTATGTTAAAAATAATAATCTTTAAGAATTTTTTTACAAATAACAATTTCAATACAATTTGGTTTTGTACAAAAATATACTTTTTTTCGAATTAAGTTCTCGTTTTCGCTACGTGCGAGACTTGCACAGTCTATACAATGAAAATATGGACTCCCTCCACTTAGACCCATAACTTGTGTATCAAAGTACCCACTCATGTTCAAACATTGCGTCAAAGAAACCCCAAAAAGTTGGAAAAGAGTTTTTGTCATTCCTTTATTCAAGAACTAAGGCACTTATCTCCTACAAAATTCCGATAACTCAACACAAATCACTATAATTTATTCTGTTAATACCAGCATGTACACAAAACGAAGTATTTACAGAGAACTGATCAAAATACGGTTATTTAAAAAGGGTTTTCAATGCAGAGGAGACACATTTTTTCACTAAACAAATTCCCCCTAATGTTGTAGTATTTGCCACTTCCACATTTATGTCTGGCACTCCCACTGCTACTCAGTGCTTGCCACACTATAATGTAGATGTAAACCCCCTCGGAGACCATTAATTTGTGTATCAAAGTCCCCCACTCATGTTCAAATATTCCATCAAAGAAACAGGTAATTGTAAAGTTGGGAAAAAGTGTCTGGAATTTCTTTATTCAAAACCTGAATGACTCTCACAAACACTCCTAAATTCCGGATTAGTGTACATACTGCAGACATAACTCAACACAAACTCTCTACTATTCTATTACCCAGTGTGTACACAAAATGAAGTATTTACCGCTTACTGATTAAAAACGATTATTAAAAAAACCCAGGCAGGACAAGAATAATAACCCATGGTTGGGTTTAGGAGTGATACCCGCTACACGTCCATAAAGCCCAAGGTTGATCTATCTTTCAACATGTACCAAGCACAAAAGACAGACAAGAATCTAGCTTGGACTCGTCACAAACACACCTGAACGGGTGCTTTCACGTTATCTACGTATGATACCAGGCTAAGTTGGAGTGACAAAAGAACAGTGGTATATCCAGCCTAAGCACTTGGCCTGCTAACCTGACACTAGAGAATTTATGAAAATTTTCCTGTTCAATGGCTGGCGGCGGCATATTTCGAGTGCCCGATCTAACGCACCGTATCATAATTTACCGCTTGGTATGAAATCGCACAGAATTGTTTGACGCAGTTAACAAATATCCGAGTTGCTAATTTTACACTAATAAGATTTTCCATTTTGCCGACACATTCAGGGTGATGGTCAGGTTGCCCTGTAACTTAATTTGGGTGGGTTTGGTGTCCAATTTGAAAGCGACTGATTGAAAAATAATTGTCTTGTAAATGAATGGATTTGTGAATAAGGGGGAAGGGGTTTAGAGAGGGCAGGGTATTAATGGTTTTGATTCACTCACCGTGTACTAATTATTATAGCACTAAGCCTGGTTCATATTTTCTGCGCATGCAGATGCAATACGAATTTTGACGTCACAAATTTGCACCAAAAAATTTGCATCAGTTGAAATGTGCTCAACTCGTGCGAAATATTTGCAGTGAAACCAGGGCTCCGGCTGTGATGTCAACATTCATATTCGCAGGAAGTATGAACAGGGCTTAACTTGCTGTTTTGTATGTTTTCTGTTAGGACTAAATGTAAAAACCCTTGCGTCATGACACAAAGTTTAAAGGCAGTAATTATGTGGAATATGGGGGTGTGTTATTCATTGCAAATACTGTACAAACAAACAATTTCACAGGTGTGTGGTTTTGACTGTTAGTTAAAGGTGTTGTACAAGATTGGTAGAGCTGACAAAATAGTCGCAGACTACATGTTTTGTGTGATCAACCATGAAATAACAAACCTGTAAAAATTTGGTAAGTCGGGGAAAACTAGTGAAAAAAACCACGTGCACAATGTTCAGCTTGTAAACAAATCCAGTCCTTAAATTTAGTTACACATGTAACAACCAACATCAGCTGTTTTAGGTTTTCAGATAGAGTTTTCTTGAATATGACTTTACTTCAGAGCGAAAAAATTCACACAAAAATTGTTACCAGTCCTAGTATGAACTAGTATGTTATGTTATAAATCGCTAATTAAACAATGATGTTTTTTATATCAACGAAATCATGTGTAATACTTTTACATTTTTATGTGATAACAAGAAAGCGAATTTCAAAATGAAAAAAAAAAATGAAAATCAAATTTGTCTGTGAATAATTCCACAGGGAACTAACTGCAAGTAGATTTTATTGGACACGGTCTAGAAATTATGCAAAAAAAGCTATCGAAAAGTAATATCAATTGTTCCCATGTGTGCTGAAGTTTATTGTAACAGACCTCGAAATAACGCACAGCACTATAGCACTTGATGTGACGCCCAGTGCTTTTAATTTAGTGCCCTGTGCAAGGTTCCATATAATACCTTGTACATAAATTTGTACATTTTGCTCATTCATAAAGAGAAGGAAATTGCTGTGCCCCTTCAAAAGTGAAGAGTGTTGTAACATTGTGATCTGAAACTGTTTAAACATGGGAACAATTAATATTACTTTTCCATAGTTTTTTTTGCATAATTTCTAGACTGTGTCCAATAGACTCATTTCAGACCACTTAATAGGAGATTTTTGCAGACACTAGTTGGCAGTAGACTCACCAGGTAAATCCGTTGATCCTGGAAATAAGCGCATGCTCAGAATTTTGAAAACAATATAAATTTACCAGGGGGCGATTTCACAAACAGTTAGGACTAGTCCTAAGAGATATCAAAAACGTACAGCTAGTCCTAAGTTAGGACTAGTAACTCGTCCTAACTCGAGATAAGACTAGTCCTAACTCTTTGTGAAATCTACCCCAGGCAATTTGGCTGCCACTATGCATTCTAACATCTCTAATTGTCATTTACATACCGTACAGAAATAACAAATGGAATTCTTGATCAAAATTTTAGTACTAATGTGATTTTGTAAACATTAGAAATTTACCTTGTAATTTTGCTGCCACTTAGCATGCTAACATCTCTAATTGTCATTTACATATGTACAAGTTGTAGTGTACAGAAATAACAAACAGAATTCTGGTTCAAAATTTTAGAAGAAGTACAACACCACAATCACACAGGCAATACTTTGCTCGACTGCTTAATTTAGTACGATGACTCTTTGTCTAAACACTCACTGTCTGGCACTTAAAAAAACATATCTGGGTTAAAACAATACTGAAATATTGGGTCATCAATTGGCAACAAAGGGATGGAAGATCTCACCCGTGGAAAAGTTCACTGGTAAATATTTACTGAGCAAGATGGATGGGCATTGTGTGTGACTGGTAGGCCGGGTGATTTTAATAATGGTGTCAAGTGGCACAATGTATACACAATATTTTTGGGATGCCAGCAACTGTTTTTGTTTTGTTTTACCCCATAAGTTCTGCAGTTAAATTATGTTACCCCCAAAAATTGTAATGATGAATTAAAACTGGCTGTCTGTGCTTTATAACAGAAATCTTCATAAGAATTATGTGATGAACTGTAATTTGAAATTACTAGAGAAGAGCCCAGTTCGTATGTTTTTCATGGGAAGCCAAATTTGAAACCACAAATTTGCAACTCACAATTTGTTAAAATTGAAACAAAATCAATTCATGTGAATTTTGAAATCTAAATTTTTCTTGCATTTGCATGCTATACGTATGTGTATCCGGTTTTAACAACTATATCTGAAATCTTACCGAACACAAGTCATTTAGCAATAAAGAAACTATGCCCTCTCAAATGCACAAACCCTGCAAGTCTCCTGCCACATACAATTGCTTCAACAAAATTGCAGTTTAACTGATACAAATGTTTGAATACACGCAAAACTTTCCCAGTCAATTAATTTATTTTATTAATTAGCTTCGGATTCAGTAGGCTACATCTTTATGAAGAGCTACTAGATTGACCTTGGTTTGAGGTCATCCGGAGTTCAGTCTGACCCAAACAGAAGAGAGACTGTGGCTGGCTTTATCTTGAGTGGGTTTGGATGATAAGGAGAATTGAAACAAACAAATTTAGTTCAGCTCACTGCACACTGCCCTACAGCATCCATACTTACATCTAATTATGCTTACACATGTACATCAAGCAATCAATAGTCTACTTGGATGAGAGAAATGTGCCAAAAAACACATCAACATTTCCATGCAGACCCCTCAAAGCTACCAGTGTGCTTCCCATGGGCCAAATTTCATAGAGATACATACATGTAGCAGTACATATTGCTGCTTAGCAGAACTAAGCAGGATACCAGTCATGGTAAATGGGACATAGTAGTTTAGCTTGTAACCTTTTTCTGGTAAGCATAATTTGTGGCCCATGACAGGTTTCTTCCCTTTGTTTCAAAGCAAAGGGGAGCCAAAAGTTCTTCTCTATCATGGTGCCTTCAAAAGAAATTTCTTCATCTGGTTTAATAGGCCTATATTTTGAAGACTATGAGTGGTAAATCTAAAGTTGAATCAAGTGAATTTGTACCTTAATCCGATCATGGAGGTAGGATTCCATGATCCGATAATGTAATTCAATTCACCAAATATCTTTGTGAATTGGCTTGACACACCACAGACCAAGGACCATGCTAAATATGGTTTGACACATTTCGAAAACCCTGGTCCGAACCGATCTAACGGTTGTTGTGCTTCTTTCTTTGTCCATAGAGCAAGTCTGTTCCTTGTTCTACGCTTTGTTCTGACAATGTCTTAGAAAATGATTAAAGATGACTTTGGTTCAGTAAAGGTCAATAAAGCTACCTCATCTAAAATACCTGAATGTTTCAAAGCAGCTCAGCATGAGCTAAATTTCCACCTTCTTCCACTACGTTTGATCAATTAGATGCGCTATATATACACAGTTGTTGCTTCGTCATTGATCCCTTGCCGTTCCAGGCCTACTTGAACTGTAGTGCCTTCCACTTTAGGCTAGAACCATGTGGTTTCTTTAATGCATCGCCTACTGTGTGTCCTCCTTATACATCATTCATTGGGTTTGAAATTCTGCACCGAGAAATATGCAGGTAACTTGCAGAGTAAACACAAAGGCTAATGGGGGCATTAGAGGTGGCACATGAAGGCTAACATTGGTAATGGAAAATTGCAAGTTGGTGAAATACAGTGCTAAAACTATTCTAAAATGTTACTTGAGGCACTTTCTTGAAAAATTCCTGTTTCAGAATGCCTATGTCTCTTTAGCTTCACTTAACAAAGAAATGGTATTAAAGAAGTCCACCGATTTACAAACCTCAAACCTTTTTTACAATCTAAGAATATGCTTGCTTCTTTTTACGACTTAATAATAGTTGTTGTTGTTGTTGTTGTTGTTGTTGTTTTTTGAGTCGTTAATACCTTTTCATTGTATTGATTAAGTTTCCATCGTAAATTTCACAATTTCCCTCCAACTTCCAGGTAATAAAAGATAGAAAATCCTTCCCCTAGCAATTTGGTTTTAATAATCTTGCACGGGTCTGCTCATTCACTTGCTTGCTCACTTTGCTTAGACCAAGGGGTGTCCTTGGATCACAATGGTTCTCCATGCCTTGTTTTGCCCCCCATTGCCAACACGAAATCTACTGAATCCAAACCCATGTCCATTTTAAGTAATATCACTATCAGTGCAACCTACATTTTACCTTTAAGTTTAAAAGAAAAAAAACACTGATGCAGAATCCCCCCCTCCAACTTCACTTGATACATTCCTCAAGCTGTAATTTCCCCCATATTTTTCACAGTGGAGTCCTAGAGCCTGGGCCTGAGGACAGAGATGACTGAAGAGAGGAAGAAGGAGAGCATTATTGCAGCCTTTTTCTTGTAAGGCCAAGTAAAAACAAAATCCAGTTAATCGTCCCCTCCCTCATACTTTTTTGAGGCTGCATCCGTTTGATTTTTTGTTACATCTTTTTTTTCTTCAAAAAGACAAATTTTCTGTGTATTTCTCATAACTAACTAATCTGTTTATGAACTTAACATTGTGACTTTAAACTAAAGAATGGGTGGCCAGTTTGAACTAAAATGCTTGACAGCCACCTTTGATAGAAATAAAATAATTGAAAAAATACGAAGGCCCTCATCCTCCTCTTTTTTGACAAACTTGGACGATCAACTTTTTTTGTTTTTGACTTGGCCTAGAGACAGTGTACTAATCAGATCAGGCAAGAAGAAAGCAATACCAGGCCAATGAGTTGATACCCAACACGCACTGTCTTTATGGCTGAGAGCCTGTAATTACCAGAAATTTCAAAGTGGCTTTTTCAATCAGTAGAAATGGGGCCAGACATGTGCAACGCCGATGACAAGTTTATTACTAATGGGAAATATCATAAATGAAAGGGCATGTTGTTGTCTACTTTTCTTGCTGAATAATTTAATGGTCATATTTTTTATTATTTCAGTGTCAAGTTTCTGCTCCAAACATGTTTTGTAAAACCACACAATGGTTTCAAACATCCGTTTGTTTTCTTTAGCTTTCAATTAAATGCAGTATTTCTTTCCACACTTTCAATTATTAAGGGTCAAGTAGTACACAAGCACAGTGTGGTAAGTGTTCATATTGAGTATATTTTTTATAGACAATAGTTAAACATAACTGTGTTTTCATAGAGTTTTTTCCATAAACCATAATTGTTGACAAGGTAGCGTTATTTCTATCATGCATATAAGCATGTTTGTGTTGCATTACTCATATTATACCACAGTACGGATATAATTCAAAATATTATATCCACAGTACACTAAGCCTGTGTACTTAAGCATAACAAGCAAAGCAATCAAATGCATGGAAATCCCAAAGACAAACCAAACATTGTGCATTGTGAACATGTAAAGCATACCACAGCCAGTTGTGAGTTAGATTTTAAAAGTGTCTGGTACAATTACTAGCTCTTAGTCAAAATTTGTTTTTAATTCCTCAGACTACAGGCAGTTGCTATGTCACAAGGTTTGAGCAAGCTTTTGCATAGTTATGTAAAAGAGACCGCCAACACTGATACACATTCTGAGTGAATGAGTGTGGCACAAAATGGTACCAGGCTTTGCCAACTAAAGGTTACAATAGAAAAAACTTTATCAATTAGAAAAACCTTGCAGCAACATTTTCTCTCTTTTTTCAGTGGAATCAAATTTGAGTGATCAGTTGGTAGTTCAATCAAGTCGTTGAACTACATGTAGACATTTATTTAAAATCTCGCTCACAAAATGACTAATTACAGTACAGCCCTGGGCCCAACTTCATAAAGCTGTTAAGCAGAAAGTACTACTTGACACATTTCATTGATAAGCAAAAATTAAGTGGGGCACCAGTTGCAGCAATGTAAACTTAAGGTAATTTTGGCTGGTAACCAGTTTCTGTTAGTAATAATTTCCTGTGCTTAACAGGTTTTTGTGCTTACAGGCTTTGTGAAATTGGGCCCTAGGTACAATGTTATAAAAGCGCAGACCTAATGTACATTAGTTCAAGGTGTTCTACCACAAAACAGGAGGTTAACCACAAACATCATCTACAAATAAACCAATTTCTGGAATTGCCTTGATTTGTACCTACCACGGCCATACCACGGCCATACCACGGCCATACCACGGCCATAGCCGTTAAAGTGCACCATGCACTTTAAAGGGACACGTTGCCTTGGATCGGGCGAGTTGGTCTCTGAAACGCCATGTTGTTGGGACAAGTTTTTTACTCCATAAATTTGCCGACCATGTTAGTTCGCAAAGTAAAAGGAAAAACATGCAATTTCGAGGCATAGTTGTGTGGATTATTATATTCTACTTTTAAAACATCTTTCTAACCACCTCGATTTCATAACAAACAGTTTCAAATGCTTTTCAAGGCTGAACCCGATCGATCCAAGGCAACATGTCCCTTTAAAGTGCCAGACATTATTCAAAATATCACTTGCAAATGGCTTATTACACCAAAAAAAGCCCTACATTACAATGGTTACAACTACTAGGGCAGACCCAGGGCTTACATAGTTCAGGAAGAGGTCTACCACAAAAAAACATGACCGCAAACAAAAACCCATAATAATTCAATTGCTGGAATTGATTGGTAGGTTAGGATCCACGCTTTGGTGAGCCAGTGGGTAGACACAAAGGAATTCTCAAGAAGGGAGAGGCGATTAATCCCATTCAGTCAGTGGCCCTCTACCTGGATGATTCATAGAGATTCTCTGTACTTCACAATGAAGAGGGATTTCCACTATGCTCCAGGGGAGGTTGGAGCCATGTAAACACTGTATTAATAGGATCTTAAAGATCTCAATGGGTGTTATTAGGTGGGGAGAAAAAAAACGAGTTTAGCGTACCGCCCGCTTCCTTTTTAACTATCGAGGCTGCGTCTTTTTTTCTTTTTCTTTTTTAAAACGAACAAAAAACAGGATATATTTTAACGAACGCAGACATCAACAAAATAAAAGTTTGAAAAATAGCCAAGCTGGTTGTCTTCAAAAATGTGTCAAACAGCCATTTTAAATTTAAAAAAAAAAATTAAGAAAAAAAACCTCCTTCCATTTTTCAAAAAAGGCAGGACGCCAAACATGTTTTTTTATTTTTGCCTTTTTAATTACAAACGTATTCTCCCTGAGCATCATTGTCTGGGTTGATGAGACCGAGACCATAGAGAAAGGACCACAGACCTTTCTCTGATGCCACTTGTCTGAATCCAAGGTGTTAGGGATCATACTCTTGTTTACTTTAATTTACCATCAAGTCCTTCATGTGATCTGAAGGATAATTAGATCACATAAATCAACAGGAATGATCTGTTTTGCTTGATTATTTCCACAAAAAAGTGACCACCGCCTGGTGGTACCAAGATCCTTTCTCTGCACAGGAAAACTATAGATTGTTCCGGATATACCCCAATGTTTGTGTTTTGGCTTTGAGCAGCATCAAGCAATGAAACTTTCCTATGCAGCGAAGTGCCTTCACCCTAGTTGGATATACATGTAGGTGATAGAAGCACTATGTTTTCGGTATTCCTCTTGTGCTTGTGTGATAACTTTTAGTACTTTTACTTTAAATTTTCACTTTTCGTATAACTTTAATTTTGGCTTAACTTTTACTTAATATATTTTTTCTGCTTTTATCTGTAAGTGCCTTTAGACCCCTTGTATAAAGGTGCTATACAAGTATTTCATTATTTGGCCTATTGCACAATATGTACATTATCTGATTATACTTATATATGTAATTTTCACTGTAAGTGTAAGTAGTTAGAAGTACCTTTATTTATTTTTTTAACCATGTATTATTTCTGTTTCATATTGAATCCAATTTGAGATTAAACGTGATCTTAAAATCGCTTAACACTTTGTGGTTATTTTGATCAGCCATCCGGTTTTAAATCTGAAACTATATTTCAAGTAGCCCTGCCCCGAAGCCAAGCGACTCAAATGAACTGAACGGACCTATACTTATTTCTATAAAAGGAAAAGGGAACTTTCTATCATTGACAACGAATACTAAAAGAGACATCATCCTTTTTCACAACTGTCATCACCTATCAGCAACAGCAATCGTAATCTATATTAACTGGTCTCCCCTGACACGTTTCTTAATTGCTAACTCTCTGATTCCATCCATCAAACACCAGGCCTGATACTTCACAGAGGCAACAAAGGCAATTGCCTCCATGCCCCCAGGCCATTGTGCTCTTGAAATGCTACAGTAGAAATTTGCCCTTTACCAATGAGAAAGTGCCTTGGTGTCCTTGCCCTTACAAAAACGAAGCATACAGGTCTGATATACCCCCCCCCCAACAAAAAAATGTCCTCAAGTGGTCTCCTGGTCTCCTGGTAAATCAGACCAATCTATTTGATCATTTGCAGTACTCCCTGCTAAAACATAGGATTCGAACTGCCTCTAGCTACCAGGCAATCTAGGTGGTCTAGTTGGTATGACACTGCTCTAGACTTGCAAAGTTCGTGGGTTCGAATCCCACCTGAGTAAAATGCCTGTGATTTTGTTCACAGGACTCGGGGAAAGTACTGAGTATACAGTGCTACACATATCGGTGTATATGGGTAAAAACCCAAAATTAATATTCTTTATCCCCATGCAAATTTAACGTCTTTCAGAACACTCTCATTTGAGACAATATTTATTGAGAATAAAATATTCCAAATACCCCCCTTCGATACATAGATCTTAAAAATCATAACGACATCACATGATTATTATTATTTATCACACCAAAGCGTCCCACTCCCGTGAGATTACGCGTGAGATTACGCGGCCACAAACCAACAAAAATGTGTACTATCCATTTTTCAATTCACTCGGGGATACGTATGGGTTGGTTTGGACTCTACGGATACAGTAAGTCTATTCATGTGAGCTCCAGCTTGGATCTGTAAATCAAGCTGAAATATCTTATTCTGGACATCTGTGGTCTAGCATAAAATGAGTTTAAAGGGACGATGCAAATGGGTGATTTGGACACACTCACTCAAAACTGTGTAGATAGCAAGAAACCTCATAAAACTGAACCTAGTTACTTTCGCATTGTTTGAAAAAAAAAGACAGCAAGAGGATCACATTTTTTAAAAGTGATATTATGCAGTAATGAGAGCACATGTACTTAGATGTCGTACTATGTACATGTAGGTCCAAACTTCAAAACACTGCCTCGTGAACATGTAATTTGTCTCTGCAAACAGGTAGAAACTTAACTAACAGAATAACAGGAATTTTTGTCTGTGATCGGAACATACATAGCCTGAAGGTCTATAAACAGTATAGCCATGTCTTTTTAAGTAAACATTTATCGTACAAAGTACAAGATACATTGTACTGTAAATATACTACAAGTACATCTTTAAAAGAGCCAAAAACCCACTCACAGCAGGTAGAAATTCTTTATACATGTGGTTGCCCAAGCACATGTTTGTTAATTACTATGAGCGATAGCCAAACCACAATTTCCAGGCAGTTTTCAGTCGCCACGGCACTACAAATCATCATAACCCAGAACATTCTCAGGTGGTAGTCCTCAGCTTGATATTATTTTTTATTACAGCCGTAATGTGAGGTCATATCTGGTGTTTTCAAAAACACAAGAAGGCAACTCTTAGACAGTAATTATAAGGATTGCTAGAAATGGTGAGAAAAAGGGGTGGAAATTTGTTGTTGACTTTCTCAGGAAGGTGTCGATGTGGTTAGGTAGAATCAGGCCTGATACGGAAGCAATGAAGGCAATTGCCTCCATGCCCACTGGTCATTGCCTCCGTGCCCTTGAAATGCACCATAATAAATTTACAATTTCCTCATCTGTAGGCTGCCCTTTACCAAGGAAAAGATGCCTGGGTGCCCTTGCCCATTCAAAAACCAAGCATGCCTGCAGAATATTGTGTTTCTAACAGGCATTGTGTGTACAAGACAACACGTTTACAAGTAAAATATATAGGAGAGTACATTCATCAACATATTTCGTACAACATATTGACATTTACAGGAAGAAAATGGAACTAGGCTAGGCATATCACTCTGCCACCAGATGGAGCGCAACAAGCAAGGCGTAACAAAATGGGGATGCCAACCGAAACAGATACATGTAAGGAGATGCAAGCCAAGTCCTAGGGCAGTGTACATTGGTAACATTGACAGTAGAAAACAAAGACCAATACAAAAAGTAAATCATGCCAAGGCATGGAACTGGAATGTGATGGATTCTGGCTCAGTATTCTTTGGCGTAAAATAATTATGCTAATTGAGTGCGGCCAGCCTGAGGGTGCAAATACATCAGGAGTCAATGCACGATACGGCAAATCAGCCAAGCCTGATGTCTCCATATAAGACCCAACCAGCAAGGTGAAAGCCAATAACAGCGCAGTATCCAGAGAGTTCACGATCTAATTAAGTTTGTTACCAAGTACCAGTATCTTGTGCTAGAGTGTATGGAGTGGGAGGTGCAAGGAATGTTCTTATTGAACGAAGATCAAGGCCCCATTTCAAAGAGGTGCTTTAACACGAAAAGTAGCTAAGCACAAACAAGTTTATGCTTACCACAGGTGTGATACTTCACAGAGACAACAAAGGCAGTTGCCTCAATGCCCCCTGGTCAATGCCTTCATGCCCTTAAAATGCTTTAATAGAAATTTACAATTTCCTCATAGGGTGCCCTTTACCAAGGAGAAAATGCCTTGGTGCCCTTGTCCTTTCAAAAACAAAGCATACAGGCCTGTTAACGGACAGGGTTACCTGCCAAAATACCATGTCACATGGACAATTTGTGACTGGTATCCTGCTCATTTCTACTAAGCAGAAAATTGTTAAGCAATGCTTAGTGTAAGCAAAGAATCGGTGCTTAAAGAAGCAGAGACTTCCGCGCTTACATCAAGCGTATTTCACAGGTTTGCAGGAAATTTTGCTTGTATGCATGCATTTCCCACATTACTAGGCATTAGGCCTATTTGCTTGACCCCCTTACACGGCTAGCGCATACATTCGGCGCTTGCACAGTAAGTGGAGAATGGTGATCATAAGGGCAGAATTCGATGAAATTGGGTCATGAAATTGTGCCCAGGAGGTTAGTTTCAAAAAGAGCTGCCACGCACATAAAATTGCTGAACAAAATCAGGCTATCCATTAAAGTCAATTTGCAACACAAAGTTGTTAGTCACAGCCAATTTTTCTTTCACACGTTCCTAGGATTCACGCCCTTAACTTTCAGTAACTAGCCATCAGGACCAGTTAGCTTGTCATGTCACTACAGTCCATCAGCTAGAAGGTATTATAACACCCCTTGCAAGTATTGTGCCTGCTCATTGGTTTAGAGCGCGTCACATGACATGTCTTAGTTTTGCTAGACGACGGCCGTGTGATAGAGCGTCGGTTTGCCATGCGCTAGTCCGAAGACTAGCACATGGCGCCGTGCGCTAGTCCGACAGACTAGCACACGGCGTGCAGTACCCAGACGTCCGTTGCGTGTATGAGGATGATAAATTAATAGTCTGTAACCATTTCGGATTGTCCGACACTACATGCAACACAGTAGGTAAAAGTGTTTGCAATCTGTGTTCGCTTCGTCCGTGGATTGTAGCATTCAGGTCTGTAACTTAATAATAATAATACAGGTTTTAGAAATGTTTGGGGTGTTATAAAACAAATATTGACTGCTTTTACTCGTGCAATGGTTAAAAACTATGACTCCCTCGGTGATCCCCGGAGCATTCTATTTTCCCTCGGCTTCGCCTCGGGAAAAAAGAACGCTCCGTGGATCACCTCGGGAGTCATAGTTTTAACCATAGCACTCGAAGCAGTCAATATTTGTATACCATGAAATGGCATGTCCATCTTTAGATCCATATAGAGTTACAGATGAAGCTTTTGGGAACAGTATCCCCAGCACTAACAAAGTAAAGAGCCTGACTTCTTTGAAGAAAAATACAGCATTATTGACCACGTAGATTTTAAAAATGCTAAATTCAGATTTAGAATATTTTGCTATGCAAAAAACGCTTGACGAAATAGAACAGATAGTAATTTAGAACAGTTTGTATCAATTACATGTTGTGTACCATCATCATCTTCATCAGCTATGTAATCAATCAGCATCATTCAGGCCGTGTCTACCACTGATCATAGAGTATAGAAACTACAGCCTTTTCATGTTTCTTCCGTTATTTCCTGTCTACTGCCAATCTAAACTACTGTAATGTCATCCCATCAATACTCCTCTATAATTTCTTGGTCATCGAAGTTGCAAGAGAATAATGAAAGAAAAAACACCCTTGTTGTACACATGTGTGTACTTTCAGATGCCTAAACAAGACTTCAGACCTGAAATATTTTTATATTTTAGTGAGAAATTACCTCTGCCACAAAAACTAAATTACATGTACTTCAGAGGGAGCAGTTTCTCACTATGATTTATACTATCTTGCTCATTACCAAGTAAGTTTTTTATGCTACCAACTATTTTGAGTAATTACCAATAGTGTCCAGTGCCTTTAAACACTCAGCGGTATATCATTAATTCCTGCTAAGACAGTAAACCATCTCTCAGGTCAAAGATGGGCTCCTTTGGTTTTGTCGTTAAATTACTCGATATGTTTCTTCAGCAGGTTTGGGCACGCGCATGAATGGACCAGTGTTGTTTCAAGCTGTCGTCCAGCCAGAGTAATGGCTGCTGAAATAATGTAACTTAGAACCCACATGGAGTGTGACATTTCAAAAAAGTGCATCACATCTTCAACATGTGCATTTTGAGAGCCTGGTTTAATATGTTTTCATGTTTCAAATTATATTTCACAGGGTAATAGCTTCTCAAGGCGGTACAAAGTAGATTGCACTGTGTTGTTATGAATGTTCTTTGAGTCTTAATCGTTTCCTAGAAACACAAGTTTATATCTGAGATTATAGTGGTTAGCCCCTAAAATAACAAGTACATGCTTTTAAATTAAAGGCACTGTGGACATGTTTGGTAATTGTCAAAGACCAGTATTCTCACTTGGTGTATCCTAACATCATGCACAAAATAACAAATCTGTGGAAATTTTGGCTCAATTAGTCATTGAAAACTCAAGAACATAATGGAAATAAAACCTTGTTGCACTCATCTGTGTGCTTTCAGATGCCTGGAAAAGGCTTTAGGCCTGAAGTCTCCCTCAGATTCAAATATTTTATTCAGAAAATGCCACTCTGTCAAAAACTACATATTTTAGAGGGAGTCATTTCTTACAATGTTTTATACTATCAATATCAACAGCTTTCAACTGCTTGTTACCACTAACACATAGTACATGTACATTTTATGCTAAATTATATTTTGAGTAATTACCAATCGTGTTCGGTGTCTTAAATCATTCATAAAAACACACGTTTACATCTGAGATTACAGTGGTTTGCCCCCCCCCCCCCAAAAAAAAAAAAAGAAAAAAAATAATAATAATAACAAGTGCATGCATTCAAGTTTAGTACTAGCCTTTTCAGCACAGTGAATGGGGTCACGGGTATACAATCTGGACCAAAATCTGAAGTCCCGAAGGCACAGGAACTGAACTTAACCCTAGATCAAATGAACAAGTCACAGACACTACGATATATGAAACCTCCCATAGGCAATGAAAATACACCTTACACCTCCGCTCAATGGCACTTGAAGACACATGAATATTTGTTTGTAGAAGTGTAAAGGTAGACTTATTCCAGTCCGATGAACTCTCCGTTTTTTAATTGAAGGATAAATTGATTATTAAATCACTGTATAACAATGCCATGAATGTACTCAATGTTTTCAAGTGATCCTTCTTCAACCGGCCTTTTTAGTTTATTGTGAAAACGAAAAATAAACCAAACCCCGAGAATCTACTTTTGTAAAAAAAAATTAGGCCTACTCCACGGAAGGTAGTACGGTAAAATAAAGTCAACTAGGCCTACCTGCATGTATATGCATGACAGATCCATGCGATTTTCATTAAAAAATCCGCATAAAGGGGCTTCCTAAATATGGAGGTCAAACCTATACTTTCAAAGCATTCCAGCATAAAAATACTTCAATCAACAGCATAGAAAATGCTTCCAAAATGTTGGTTATAAAAGGGGAGAGCAGTATCCATTCAGTAACCAAACTGATTAAAAGGGAAATCTGACATTTGAATAGAAGAGTGCTACAATAATTTAATAATTAAATATGTAAATTGCACATAGCGTGTGCGCACTAACGTTTTGGTTGGCAAAATGAGGGAAAATCGCGCTGTTTTGTACACGGCTAATGGGTGCGTGTCTGCTTAGTGCACAACCCTATGGTGTTTGCCAACCAACAGGGTCTGTACGCATGCGTGAATGTAATTAGCATGTTTCATGGGAAGGGTCCATTAGTTTGGCCTTCCTTGATTTCACTGCAAGTTGTATAACCAGTAAATCCTCTACGACAAGCCAAGAGTGTATTATTAAATCATGTATGTTTCTCCTAGTTCTTGCTCTTTTTCCCACAGAGCCCACAGCGACAAACAGGACAGAATTGGCGTTAATCGGGTCAACTGGGTAAGACTTCATCCCAGGATTCGTCCCTCTGTCAACGCTACAGCTGCCACACTATGAGCAAAGCCTGCAAACACCCAGGAGTATAGGGTCCAGGTCTGCATCAAACTCATTCATCAGACTCTTTGAGAAACAGAATCTCACCAACATAAAAAAGTAGGATCAGTCATATTAGAGCAAACAGGAAGTTTGGAAAAGCTTCAAAATCTTTTCTTTTTTTTTTTTTTGAAAATGGGTAGGGGTCACAATGAGTATGTTTAGCTGTATTATTAAACTGTTGAAGACTACCAGGTAATATACAACAAATGTACATTTATTTTACTAGTAGTTTGGCTCAAGACCTTTCATGTCAATGATTATTTTTCTGACTGGTGGCACCCCGAACAAAGATATTGACAATCTAGATAGCTCAGTTGGGTTTGGTTCAAATCCAGCTCTAGTCAACGATTATTTTAAATTGGGAATCTACATACAGTTGAAACTTATTGTAAACCAAGCCTAAGGGAAAATGTTTGTGAAATATGTATGACTTGCAAATTAAGGGATTTTTCAGGTTTTTTCCGGACTCGAACCATATTGTGACATTAAGGAAACAATCAGCTTTCCATGATGAAACAGGAATTACATTTACAACAAATATACAAAGTGAAAGTAGAACAAACTGTAAACATCCACAAGTTTTGAGTACGACAACGAAACACTAAGTCTATAAATGCATTGTTTATGATACACAGAAGCAAATATAGAGTTTCCATCTTTTAATTTCAAAAAGGAAATGACATGATGAAGCAGAAACAAACAGCGTATAAAGAAAATTAATAGAAAGCCAAAAGGAAATATCTCGAGTCATTCTCACGTGGTCGATCATTGAAACTTTCTATATCAATTTGGTAAAAATTAGTGTCTATAAGCGGAAACAGATTGTAGTGAACAACACAATAACCTGCTGATGAAGGCCTTACTTGCACTTTTTTTTTCTAAACCTGGGTCCAATTTCATAGAGCTGCTAAGCACAAGAAATTGCTAAGCATGAAATTTCTTCCCTGATAAAAACAGGATTACCAGCCAAATTTGTTACATAGTGCTTGTTACTGGTATTCAGCTGTTGTTTGCTTATCCTGAAAATCACATGGAAATTTGGTTGGTAAACCTGTTTTTATCAAGGAAGAAATTTCATGCTAAGCAAATTGTTGTGCTTAGTAGCTCTATGAAATTGGGCCCTGATCTATTCCACAGTAGGAGAAGTCTCCCAAATTCTAGCCTTGCTCAAGGCAGTCGCATTATTCGCTCCGAAAAGACGCAGCTGTAAACCCACCCGCCGTATACCCTGTGCATGGTGTGTGCGATCACACCGAATGACCAACCCGTATACACACTGTCACGTCGCACGAATACTGTTCACACAAGTCATCGCACTCGTACACCACTAACCGCATGCGGAGGCCGTCAGGCCGACAGCCTTGTCGGATCTGTATCTTCCCGTTTTAATGTGTTGTATTGAAAAAATTCCAATAGTGGACGAAATTGGGGGGGCTCGAGGATATGCTAGTATGCAGCTCATGAATATGTATATCGTTCGTCAGACCTATTAGACAACACAGGATGCGAGGCAAATGAATTATTCATTTTGACGTCCAATCACGCACTTCCCTTATCACGACCTTTGGACCCTATCATGCGTCCGTGGTGGTGGTGTGTGAGGTAAACATGTCTCGTCTTTCGCGGGCATTATGGTAATGAGCTGACCGTGGGAACTCTTCGCTTATTATAGTAATGAGGTCAGTGGCTTCATAACAGATCCTACAAGGCTGTCGGCCTGACGGCCTCCACATGCGGATAGTGTACGGGGGCATCGTGTCGTGCGATGTTACGCACAGTGAATACGGGTGGGTTTTACGCACAGTGAATACGGGTGGGTTTTTATACAGCGGCGGTCTTTTTTCGGAGTGAATAATTCGACTGCCTTGAGCAAGGCTACCCAAATTCCGAAAAAATCTACTCCGAGGTAGTAGAATAAACAAGACAAATTCTCAGATCAACATTTATCTACCCAGTGAGTAGATACTAAAAAAAAACGGTGTTATCACAAACCAAATATACCTTTATTCCTGGTGTTATAATTTGTGTGTAGGTTCTCAAACATTTACGCATCCTTTTTAATAAGTTAAATCTCCAGCATTTTGTACACTCCCACATCTGTTGAATTAATCTTAGTGTTATGTATAAAAAAGAGAGTAGCCAACCGTAATGAAGTCAACATTTAGGATTTGGCTTCGAACAGAAGGTTATTTCGTTATATCCGGTCTCCTTAGAGAATGGTCATAAAAAGCAATGCAACGTCCTCCCTCCATCATTTCATGTGCATTCAAGTTTGAATAACCCTGGTTTAGTGCTTGAAAGGTTTTTATCTATCCGTGCAACAGATTGAATTAAATTCCTTCAGATGTTTACTCGTCTATAAAAGGGAAATATCTTTATTAGGTACATTTTTGTGCAACAGTGCATTTTATGTTATTACCTTCCTTCTCGGCTATGATCTAATTTTAGGACAAGTCACCATTCCATTTAGGAGTTGGGTATTGATACAAAATAATGTAAAAGGAAAAATACGAAGCCACACCTTATTACGATATGTAACAGTAGGAAATTTTGATGGCTGGGAGAATGGAAAACTCACCGAACAACCCAAACACTACATTTGGATTGGAGGTCTAGCCAATATTCAGCCATAAGCGATGTGAATCTAGTGAGATTTGAGTTGTGATTTAAAGCTACGTAGAGAGGGGCAGTTGATCGGGAGCATAGAGAAAGGATCAGAGTGAGGATTGAAAGACTGTCTGTGGGGCAAGGACATTTTCATTTTGCAAAGGACACTTCCAATGAAAACCTTTAAAGTCCATGGAAAACATTTAAAGAGGCACCAAGGCCAAAACCAGGACAACAAAGGAACCAGGACAACAAAGGGACATGGCCTCCAAAAATACCCTTTCAAAATCGAAAAGGAGATTATTTTAAGAAATCAAAACAAAGCTTCTTTGACTAAGTATGACAGCAGTTTGCCTAGTCTATCCTGTAGAGAAATATGATTTGTGGTTCATGGTTCAATGAAGGGTCTAGACTAATGTGGCTCAACCCCCTGGTGTATAAACCATAGAGCTTTGGGTCCAACCACAGAGAAAGGAACCCTCCGACACAAACTCTCCACCTTGTACCAAGGGCTCTCCTCTAGTAAGTGCCCCTGGTCATCAATGAACAGATTCATCACATTTTGTTTGACAGAGGGATTTATCATCCACATTCAACATTCCCCACTGGTGAGTCAACAGCCAATGATGACAAAATGTGGGGTTTTTTCTAGGTGGGACAGCTGTATGATGAAGAAACATTTTTGAATGTTTCTTTATCACACTCTATATTTAATTTTTGTTTTACCCATATACATGTACATGTACACCTCTGTGAAAACAAAAACCATCATTGGTGTATGTATGGGAAAAAACAAAATTAATGATCTTTATCCTCGATCCAAATTTTCATCTATAGTATTAACCATTCTATGTTCAACAACTAACAGAACAATAGTACAATGCATCGATGAACATATGACGATGGTGTAATCTGATTACATATGGGTGAACACACACCAAAAGTACATTATGCATGTTTCAATGTGCCATGACAGAGTGTAATCTTCCCCTTGTTTGGGGGACACTGAACAGAGATTGTTGACACTCTACGAAGGTCGTTAAAAAACATCTGAAACGAACACTGACTAATGTACTGTGTTGGTGTTTGTTTTTGCATCATTGAACTATTTACTACATTGCAGGGGAAAATTAAGTAAAATTATAAAACGTCAAGACCATTGTGTGTTTTTCGGGGCAGAGTATTATGGTTATGTTTAGATTGTACTACATTTTTCCAACGTATTCCCATGTACAAATAAGTTGATTAACCCCATATTGTACAATGCTCTGCCTTCTTTTAAGAAAAGAAGAATTGGGGTTGAACAAAGGAAGAATACGTAAAATTACTGGCTACGGCCACAGAACACAGTCCAGATGGCAAGAATGTCACATCAGTAATTTTAGAAGCACTGTTCACAGTCACACACAAACACACTGTTTTTAATTAACCCCTGTTTTCACAATTTAGTCAAAAATATTAAATTATGTTGTTGAGATTCAGTGCAATTAGTGAAAAGTAAAATATAAACTTCTCAATCGGGCAGGACAAAGCGTTTTTACACGCTCAAGAAGTGATTTTCATTATTTCTACTCCCAAGATTTGACGCATTCAAGCTGAAGAATTAGCTGGTGATTGCCACACGTAGAAGATGAAGTGCCATCTGGTCTTAATTAACCAACATCAAATGGTCTTAAATGGTTCATTTACAACTGGATAAATAGAATCTTCCATGTGTATGTACACTGTACAATATCTGCCTCTTGGGCGCGAAGCAACAGGGTTGGCTGGCTGGCCATGGCCGCTTCACTTAAATTTCCATTGTGTTGGGCAGATTAACGAAATAAGACACAAAGAACATTCTCAAAGAACAGAAATGTATTGTAGGTAGAGATGGGAAATGTCATTAGTTTTGTAGACCTACAATGGAATTCTTATAAAATACTACATAAATGATACACAGCGATTGTACGTAAGTGTGGAATTTGATAACTTTGGGGAAACTTTGAAAGGGATAAAACAAAAATATGAACTAAGGGGAGTACACAATTCCACATAAAAATAAAATAAACTGAGCATACATTCTTTTGAAAAACAAATTAATTCCTTCATCAATTTTATTGACCATAAATCTTGGAGCAAATTATTGAGGTTACTGAGTAGGGATAGTGTCTCAAAGGAGAGCATATGATTCATGGATCTAGGAGAGTCGAACAAAAGGGGCTTTTGTGATTCCAGTCCATATGTTTTCATACATTATTTCATTTCCCAAACCACAAAGGGCTCTGTTGGCTGGCCAAGGGTGAGGTTCAACCAATATTTAGTGCATGTTATTTGTTGACATAAATTCACACTCTCTCTCTGGGTCTGTCATCAGGTCATTCCTTGTGGGACCATGATGGGGTGAAAAAGTGACTGTCTAGCCTACATCTGTACAATCCATGTATGTATGTAAGTGTGTAATTTGATGGTGGAGGAAAAATGTACCTACTACACAATGTGCTTCTGAAATGCCCTATATACACACTATCTTCAAGAGGATCTGTTTTAAAGTATTCATACATGTAAGGAACTGTACTTGTAGCTGAATGTCTCTTTATCTTTAAGTTAACTTGATTCTTTGATTCTGATTGGTCGATCCATGGCAACAACAGTGTGATATTAACCCATACTGCACGATCGATTTCACAAGCTCTTTTTGCATTGTTTTATATGTAACTCCACATATTAAGATACATGTATGGTGAGTGCAACCCAAAAAAAACACAGCCCAAACTTGATACTAACATATCTGTCAAAAATGAAAAACAAAACCTAGTGTATGTGAGATTGAGAAAATTTACTACTTGTTAAATGTTTAACCCTTAAAATGCCATGTGTAACCAAAATGTGTCTTGTGAACAGATTTTGCAAATTCCACAATCAGATCCATCTTGTACACATCATTCCCCATGGTATGCATTTGTGGTTGAGACTCAAGACTGCTCAAGATCAACCCCCGCACGCATCATACAAAACCGGAGTCCCAGGGTTAAGAGATGCGAAACAGGTGCAGCGTAAACCAAACCATGCCCAGGAAACCATCAATTCATAACCCTATTATCGTGACAGAAGTATGGTTATGATTTCCTCCCTCTTGGTATTCATGTTTCTACTAAAGACATTCATGATCCGTGGGAAGATGGGGAGCACTGTGAGGTAGCATTTTCTTCTCTGCTCTGGGTCGGACAGCCTGGAACAAATGAGACTTCTGGACCATGTGCACTTGGATTTTCTTACCATCTGCTACACTTACAAATCATAGAGCAAGGTCTGGTCCTTGCTATAACTTTTCAGAATGAAAATGGAATTGGTATCAGGACAGGGTCTAATTCCACGACGAAATTCATAATGCAATGCATTTATGAGGGCTATATTTTTTCTTTCTCCAAGCCAGACATGAGTTTTTACATCCAAATCGTTCTTCCATGTCAGTATTTTTCACAACTGGGGGGCATTCTGGACCTGAAGTTTGGCCTGAGCGAACTAAATTAAAACAAAATCTGCGGACTTGGTGCTTATCTTTTGAAACTTCCTTCCTTGTCTTCTCTCTATTTGGTTCTTGACTAGTTCATACATGTACAGTGATCAGGTTCACTTTTCTGAGAGTCCTTGGCTACACAACCAGAACAAATGAAATGTATCTTACAACACACTAGTCCAACTCTAAATCCATCAATCACTATTTAAAAGGAAATTTATGGTGCAATTCTATCAAAATAAAAACAATATTTTTACAACTGACAGGTTTGCAATCAACATCAGTAACACTATCCACCAAATTGATTTCAGGGTAAAACAATTATTTCATTAAATGCAAACACCCCACTAATCAAACCTACTACAGCCTAATTCTTCTTGTATTTTCACAAAATGACAGTTGTAATCAACATCACAGTGAAACAGTATCCATCTTAAAGTTATTGATTTCATAAAATACACACATTGTATGGATACATGATTAGATTGTAACTTGTCGTTAAAAAAAGCCATGTAACAGAATACAACATTTTGATTTCCCAGACTGTTTTTTATCACTAAACGCTTTTATTTCCCCTGCCAAAGCTTCATACATGTGTAATCTCCCTCATGACCAGATATGGCTGACCCTCGATAACCCTATGAAAGATGACCCCCAAAAAATAATAACTTTATTGATTTCATAAAATACACACATTGTATGGATACATGATTAGATTGTAACTTGTCGTTAAAAAAAGCCATGTAACAGAATACAACATTTTGATTTCCCAGACTGTTTTTTTATCACTAAACGCTTTTATTTCCCCTGCCAAAGCTTCATAATCTCCCTCATGACCAGATATGGCTGACCCTCGATAACCCTATGAAAGATGACCCCCAAAAAATAATGACTTCGGTATTCCCCTGAAGTCATTGTGTTTCACCTTGGATCCTAAAACACTTATAGATTTCACCATGTGGGCCTCCCACTGCAATAACCCAATGCCTCTGCGGCTAAACTACGATTGATAGTTTTCGATTTCAGTTTCTTCTGAGATTTAACAGCTTCAGGACTTTGTAGGTACAGTGTATGTATTATGTTACTGGATACACCTGTGCGTGTGCACAATGTATAGACTGAAGTCAATGACCTTAATTTGCAAGATGCTTTTTTCTCTTGAATTTTTGTTTGTGTCTGAAGATGCTATACCTACTTGATAATGAATGATGTGTGCAACATTTATAGATCATCATATTGGTGTATTTTCGATGATGTTCAACATGTACTGAATATGTTACTACTTCTAGCACTAGGCTGTATGCACGTATGTGCTGTGGGTTACACACAACTGTAAATTAACCCCTTGTGTCAAATGTACATTGACTAAAAGGAATTGACCCCAAAAATGGTGGAAAGTATATATTTTGCACATTTTACGGAGGTGCATTCGTCTTAGCAAGGGGTCAATACATAAATAAAAAATTTGCACAATGTATCATACATTATCCGCTGTACAGTTTTGTGAATTGTAAAAAGTCTCAAGACAAAATTAGAGCAAGTTTTCAAGAGTTGCTTCTGCCGGACACAACTGATGAACTTTTTAACAACACAGTTCAAATTGCGTTTTAGATTTAATTGAAACATTGTTACTTTGCACAATTACATTGGTCATGTAGCCCACTTCCCATTGGTAGAGTGTGCATTGCTCAAGATTGTCCTTATGATGTGTTATTTTATTTCCAGTACAGCCTTTTTGTTGACTTGTCCTATTGATATTACAGTGAATTTTGAAATAATATGACACACAAAGTTCAAACAGTTGAACATTGGTCTAAACTACAACAACGTGGGTGTATGCAATTATTGTGTACCTGGCTGTACACAAAGGAGATTGAAAATAAACAATGAGAGCAAAGACCGTGACAAAACCATGTTTTGTATGTCAAATGGCAGGAAGTCTAAAATGATTTGTTCAATTTCAATTGGAATTGTAGATTTTTTGAAAGACTACCGTCGCTGAACACAAAGGAGATTGAAAATAAACAGTAAGACCATGACAAAACCATATATTTCTTCTGTCAAATGGCTGGAAGTCTAACAAGATTTGTTAAATTTCAAGTGTTATTGTAGATTTTTCAATTTACGTGTACGTGTCAATAAACTTGAAAGATAATCGTAGACGATTGTGTCAAAAAATCTCTTAATGAAAGATGCTGTCAAACAAAGTATCCATTAGGCACACACATGACGTGTTAAATTAGTTTATCACTACATAAAAATCAATATCAACACGATGTTGGATATGTGGCCATCAACTATGATGCTCGGGGTGGTTTTTGCAATTAGGGGCCCGAGATGTACAGATGCGATCAACGATGCTCATCGTGCTGTGAAACTGAAAAGAAATCAATTGAAATTCTGTCTGGTCACACATGTGGGGAAAACTATGTGGTAATGACGAGTTGTTTATGAACTTGCACGCTTCAGCTTTTGTAGACTTGAGAGAAGGAATGTAAGGACATTAGGCTCAGAATGAAAAAAAACAACTGATGATTTGGATCATTGGATGACTTGGTGAAAAACAAAATATTTTGAAGCAGTATCAACAGACTTTGTCACGCTACAGTGGCAGCTGCCCATGGGATACATCCGTTCAACATTAACAAACATGTGTAATTCTGTACGTGTTCACATCAACACGGATAAAGGATTTTGATTACAAGTCTTCTGCCACGGGCACTGCCACATATACTACACACAAGAGGTTTCCATGATGTGAGCCCTACATTAAAGCTACAGAAACCCCTCAGCTGAAAAATCTTGATACAAATGTAATATTAAGCACATTTTTCAATTCAGGAATTTTTGTTTATCTGTAATTCAGAGTTCAATTCAGAGTTCAATTCAGACAGTTTAGCAAACCAATCTTAACCCATATGCCCACCGTTCAGAATGAGCCGAGACTAATTTAAATTGCAGGTTCAAAAATTGAAGCATACAGGTATTGTATTTTATCTCCATAAAACATGGGCATAAATTTAAAAGCAGAAATAAAAATGTCAGTTTAAGTATGCTGCCACCATGACAGACTATGACAATCGTGTTTTGAGAATTTCTAATGCAGGCCCTACCAGCAGAAGGATATAATTTTTCCAAGGCACTCATATACACAGAATGGACTGTCAGAGCTAATGTACAAGTTTTATAGAAGAGCCCTGCTAGGAATGAGTCATACAGGTTGACACACACACAACACAAGGCAACTCCCTTCATCACTATGTGAAGAGTAAAATTATGATTAGCAACAACACACACTTTACTCAAAACCACAAGAACCTCCCACACTTGTAAGAACAACAAAATATCTGTATTGATCAATGGAGGAGGAAGACGTCTTCTGCTCAACAAATCAAATCTGAATCAATCACACTTTCCACAACGCACGTTTCATCTTACACGAGACAAGGCGACTGCTGTCACACCCAACCCACTGAGAGAAGTATGTGCTGCCTTGGCAACCGAGATGCTCACTGGGAGTTCTACTCCCACTCAGCTTTGGAGCAAGAAGGAATCCCTTTGTCTGACGTTGTGTGGCATTGGATCATGACTGCTGGCTAGTGTTCAATACAAAGCATGGATACGGGGAAACTTGAACAAGGGCCAAGAAAATTGTATTCAATTTATTTTTTTAATAGGTCTATCTTGTTATAAAAATACAATGCCCAAATTTGGATATGATTTGTTCAGTTTTATACCCCAAACAAACAGGAGTTTGTTTTATAAGGGAAACAAAGGCAGCTTTGCAAACATTAAACACTACATTGTACCTACAACACTGATACAAGTTGTGCATACACTTACACTTACAGTTTCCCACAAATCTTAGAAACATTTACAATCCACATCACCATTTTACATTTATTCCAATTTCTATGAAAATGAAAACCTAACAAATTACAATAAAAATGTTGATGTGCAAAGGACTAATACTGCACCACTTGATTACAATTCAACCTCTGTGGGCCTACTATAAGCAATAGTTGGTCACTCCATACTGTGACTCCAACAATCCCATCCAATAAACAACGTTCTTCTTTATGAATCAAGTGCATTCTCCACACGGCATTGCAACTCCTAAACTAAAATATACACCTCGCATTCTTGTCTTACTCTAATTTGTTGACTGAAAGACTCTATTGGTGCCCTGAACAGTACTTGAACTCTTGTCCGCAGTGAAGGGCTGGCTGTATTATTTAAGCATGCATTCCTACAACACAATGCTATAAATTTGTAGTAATAATTCATACAATGTCTGATCCCTACATGTATACAGGCAGTGGCGGTTTATAAAATTTATAAGCTGATCTACATTTTATAGCACCACTGCAGATGTGTACAACAACTGGTAGTCTACCTTACGAAAAACAGTCTCTGTTGAACAAGATCCACAGTAAAACAGAACAATCTTTACACTAAAGTCTTGCAAACTCAGAAGTTTTACGAAAAAGGTGGGGGAAAAAATCATAGAAAAACAAAAATATGGCTCAATCTAATCAACAGTCAATACAGTTGAGGAAAGACAATAAATCTAATATTAACTCCAAACAATATTTTTTTATAAAACCAGAGTTTACAGAGTGCCCCCCCAACCCAACCCATAATAACAGGGGTGAGAAACTACATGTAGGATCAAAATGTTAAAGGTCTGTTGACATGATGGCATTTTCCCGCCTTATGAAACCCCTGGGGTTTAGATTTCAATGAGCTTTTAGGAATAGTGCCATCAACATTAGATTAGAGAAGAGCAGAATTTCTTTGAAAAGTGGAACAAATTATTGGCTGATTTTCTTCACCATGCTGACTTAAACAATTCTGAACTCAAATAAAAGTTTGAAATTTCTCATACGTGAAACAATAAAGATCTTTAAAAAAAAAATAACATTGTGTAGGCTAATCATTTTTATAACACAATATACAGTGTAGTGTAGTGCGTGTACTTTTTCTGAGTGTATATTTTTACTTTAGTCTGGTTCTTATTAATCATGTTGCTAACTGCATTGTATGCCACCAATGTATACTCAAGGGCAAAGTTGTCATCACTGATTTTTCAATGGCAGACCTTCAAATGTTCAATGTAAACAAGCATCCTGTGTCATTGAAAGAAATTCTACTAAGTACTCTATAGTGCAGATTACCCTTGTAAAAATGTATCTAGCTTTGAGTGACTGAAAAAAATTCTATAACAGTTAATTTTTGAAAATATTTGAATTTCATCGAAAGGTAACTTGGTTCAAAACAAACTCTATAAAACTCAGTTCCTTTTTTATTTTGTTTATTCTGGTTTTGAATTCCTTATCCTCAATTAATTAAGTGTGATTATTTTTTACAGGTTGAGTTTACAATCAATCCAAAAGGCAACTGTGAAACAGACAACATTAATCATTCAATCTGAAAAATAAATAAAACTTGTCTGTTTTCCCCCTGATCAGCTGATTTCTGAAAATTTGTAGGGATGAGTTATTTTATGTCCTTTGTATTTTAAACCAGTGCCTTGAAAATCTTAAGATCACAGAAGGACTAAGTTTCAATTTATTCAAGTTTTATAAGTGTGAATTTTTTGTGGGTTGGGGTAACTACAGGTGCTGAAACTGATTAACCTTAAAGGAACACGTTGCCTTGGATCGGACGAGTTGGTAAAAACAAAAGCGTTTGTAACCGTTTTTTATATAATGCATATGGTTGGAAAGATGTTTTAAAAGTAGAATACAATGATCCACACAAGTTTGCCTCGAAATTGCGTGGTTTTCCTTCTACTGTGCGAACTAACACGGTCGGCCATTTATGGGAGTCAAAATTTTGACCCCCATAAATGGCCGACGTGTTAGTCGACAAGGTAAAGGGAAAACCACGCAATTTCGAGGCATGTTTGTGTGGATCATTATATTCTACTTTTACAACATCTTTCCAGCCATATGCATTTTATAAAAAACGGTTACAAACGCTTTCCAAAGACCAACTCGACCGATCCAAGGCAATGTGTTCCTTTAAATGTTTGTAAAGCATTGTTTATGAATGGTCCACTACATTGTACACAAAATTATGTGACCTTTCTTTTGGGGTAAATTCTTATGTTAGAAATGATTGTCCATACAGCCGTGGATAACTCGTACAATGACAACTTAGTTTTGTTTGACATACAGTTCAATGTAATGCTAATTCAGTATTTCTTTTGTTTTCAAGCAATTTTCTTTTTAAACATTAAATTTTATATAATATGCATTGCAATGACCACTGGCAATGACCCACATGAACATGGGATGATTGGAACACAGGGTTTTTAATTAAGCCCCAACCCCTCCCCCATCCTTTTCCCTCTACTTCAACACTAACGATACCAGTTGCACTGATTGTAACCATTATCTAGGATTTTGACTTGTCTGTCAGATGTTTGCACCAGATTTTGGTTTCATACACTACTTCGGTTTGCTTTGACTCATGCACACCTTGCAGTGCAGCTCATCCTCACCTATATAGTGTGAGTCTGCACTCTAGAGGAAGTTGAGATGAAGAGAATCCTTGCCTCGATCCTCCAGACGATCCTAGACCAGTGGGTCGTATTATACGAGTCTAACGTTTAACTCTAAGGGTTGTGACCAAGAGCTACGATTATCACAGCTGCGGCAATGCTACTGACTACTACTAGTACTAGTTCTACTGGCTGTGATAATCAGAACTCCGACTTGAAGGTGCCCCTAATCTTAGAACTACTTCTTACATAGACCCAATAACTGGGGCCAAGTATTCTTTTTTAACAAATGTTTACATCTGCGTCCAGATGCAAAATGTTTTTAAACAGCGCCCCAGTTACTGACTGGGTCTATAATATTTTTATAATGCTCTGACAAAGCAAAGGGATGTGACCAGAACTATGTTTTTTTACAATGACCATAAATCAGATTAGTTGGGTCATATCTTTTATTTATTTATAAGTCTTATATTCGTGCAAATTTTTATGACATTTGTTTATCTACATTTAAATGCCCAATTGGATACATATTTGAATAATTAATGTTATGATAAAGGCAACCAACGTTTGCACAATCTTTACCCATGCTTTACCTATCTCATGGGCAATGCATTTTTTTGGTCTAACGTTAAGACTGTCGATAAACAAGAGGGATCTATCCTGCCACAAAATTGTTCACTCTTTTTTACAAAAAGAGAGGGTATTTCATTGAGGTCAATTACAATTGATACTATATTTCATATCAAATAAAAAAGTGGTGGCGTGATAAACAGAAACTTTTCCAACAAGAGGACACAATTTTAGTCAAACAATTAATTGATTGAACTAAACAGATTATCTGTGTCAATTTGGAATAGCTACAACAAACCACTAAAATTTAACTATTTAGATTTTTAATAGAATATAGCCCCATATATAGGTTCAGGACTTTATTAATATTATTACTATTATTAATTAGAATACACTATTCCTGATACAGGAAATATACAATACTTTGAACAGGATGCAATAGATTTTATCATAACAATATGACACTGGTGGTGTTGTTAGTGGTGAAGTTGACTTAAAAAGTTGATTGTCAATACTTACCACACGAGGAAATCCAAATGCAACTGTGTAAAAACCAAGCAGCGAGCATCCATGACCACAAGTTACTACTCCCGTAAATCCTTGCATTCAAATTCGAGTCCAGTTTTTTGCAGAGAAAGTTTTTATTAGTTCTCCGAATACAGTTTCTATCACTTGCCATGTTCTGTTTAGTGTCAGTCCCAAACACCAGTTGATGTTTTACAGGGAACATCATGTTCCTTCTATAAAAAGGAATTCATGTAGATATTGCAAAATAACTGTTGTATGATTGATTCAACAACCAACCAACGAAGTGACCGTGAAGGGCGACAGGTCGTATACCGTGAATTCGTTCAACAACACCCGTTGCAAAGTGAGCGTCGACCACTGCTCTGAAAATTCTGTTCGTCAAATCATCAAAATGGACAGTCCGTGGTGTGGTGGTGGAAAGAAGAATCACACTCACAAAATCACTGATTCTTTTCAACTACATAGTCTACTTTCAGTAACTGGCAATAACAAACTAACAACTCACGACACTTTACAGCAAAACGTCTATCTCTTCTTCTCCCAACAGTTTGACTCATGCATGAGTTATTTTGACAAAAAATACCGTCTGCAAAATCCACAATAAATTACACAATGCATATCCATACAACACACACGGACGGCCGGCAGATCGCGTATTTAACGCACGGAACGAACGCATCAATTACCACTGTTATTTTTTTGTACACGATTTGCCCAATAGGTTTCACTGGTTCCTGAAAACCGGTGCCCGCTGTGTGATGAATATTCATTAGTTTTAAAGTTCGGCAAACACCACCAGAAAAACACCTGTAACCTGTGAGGAGACCAAAGAAACTTATAAAACTGTTCAAGAATCTCAACCTTTTACACACAAATGAGATACTTCATCTGTTTTGTTTCAGAACAGACTAATTCGTTTTATCGTTGTGAGGACATGCATTACAAGTTGGAGCTTTGAATAAAGTGGAAACATTTGTTTTTATGAGTCCGAATGGTGGCGCTATTTACAGCGGCTTTAATAACATTGAAGGTGTTGAAAACGCAGTCTTTTGCCTATGAAATTTCATTTTCTTTGCGAATGTATTGCTAATATCATCAAAAATACAATTTAACACTCGTTTTGAAAGAGTAAATTCCTCCTAGTTTTCAATAAACACATAATTATTTCAACCTGTTAAAATGTCGCAATCAGAAATATTGCTTAAAACGATTGCAGCAATCGATATAAGCGCTCTATTTGATTCTTAAAGAAGTAAAATGCTTTCCCAAATTTGACAGTGCCAGGCATGCGCCTACATGTGTAAGCACTAGGGTCTCAAAACGATTTTACAAACAATATTTTTGTGATCTGCGGTTGGAAACCCAACTAGCGATCCTGCATAATTATTTTTGGATAAAATTGTTTGAACTCGATTGTATTCAATGATCCCCCCCCCCCATGCAACCTCTCGTCGTGAGAATATAATTAAATTAAGGTATAATATAATTAAGGTATTCAAAACTATAATATTCAAAACTATAATATCATTAAGGTATTCAAAACTATCACTCTCGGACATTAATTATTTGTGCTTACAAACTATTTTGTTTGCGGTAATTGGTATCTGAAAATTACATAAAATTAATGAGACAATAAAAACAAAGCTTCCCATCCTGTTCGTGTGACAATCAATAAAATAAGCAAAGTATTTTGGTACGATCATTCTGAGGTCTCAAATCTTACTGTAATTTTCAGTATTTATTTATTTTTCAGTCTTAGAGGAAAATGTTTAGATGTCTGAGCGATTAAAGTAGCGAGTTTTCATATTATAACTATACGACATTAAATCAAAGAAAGCCTACATGATCCTTTTGGTGTTTGTTATTGAATTGAGAAAAAATTGTGAGATAATTTTAATTTGCGAGTATTCATCAGATTGTAATTAATAACATAATTTTGAGGCAATAAATCAAAGAAAGTCTATCTCCAATTCACCAAGGACACTAAATTTATATTGGTTTTTATTATTGGGAAATGAAAAATTAAACAATGTAAGACTATCTTTTTCATCATCGTTGAACGTGATCAGAAATACTCTTCAAATAAATTGCTTTCAAAAAAAATGTGTTATCTTCATTAGAAACCCCATACTATTAGTATACTTACTGAATACGATATTTCATGAAAAGGAAATGGAGTGTAGCGATTAGTCTCTTTAATTGCACAATTTTTTTTTTTTTAAGTTGATGTAATTGTAAGCTATAGTGGTGGGGTAACTTTATACCAAAGCGCAACCGGCGAGGGCGGCGCATAATCAAAACTAAATGAAAGTAGACTATTACAAACTTAATTGTCCACTTTTGAATGAAACCCAATCAGATCCACCATTGAGGTAGAATTAATTCTTCCTGGATCCACTTATATGCAATGATTCACGTTTGCTATTTTGTTTTATTTTGCATATGCATAAATGTCCTCCGGAAAGTATTGCATAGAGGACATAATTGAAGCGTGAAGTAGAAGTAGTAAGCAGGTTGAAGATTTCGAACGTTATTTTATGATCCTCTAGCACTCGAGGGAGGCCACCAGGCATTGCTGATCTATTTAAAAGGGGCCGCAAGCCAAAACCATTTTTGGATTGATGTTCTTAATGCTTGGTGCAGCTTTGTTAAGTGTCATGTACCTGCCAGTCAAATTGACGCTTTGAAAAATGTGTTGTGGCATAATCAGAATATTATGGTCGGTAACAAGCACATTAACTATAAACACTGGGCCAAAAAGGGTGTGAACTTCGTGTGTGACCGTTTTGACTCGCAAGGTGTGGCTCTTTCTCTTGTGGTATTTCAAAGGAAATTCAGGGTCAGAACAAATTTTTTAGAGTACGGGGCGTGGTCAATGCAATCAAACATTCCTTCCGTAATGTACTGAATGGAGAAACCTCAGAAATTGCTCGCCCTTTTTTACCATTTAATTTTGAGACTTTGTTGATGGGCATAAAGGGCTCCACCCGTCTGTACAGTGTTTTCACCTCCAGCAAAAAAGTTGTGCACAAGTTTATTGTTAAATGGGAAGAAAAAATGTGCGTGATTTTTCCGATTCCTAAATGGCACATTTTCTGTGGTTTACCCTTTAACTGCACATGTGACACCAAGTTACGTTGGTTCCAGTTTAGATTGGGTGTAAACTCCTTTCTTTCTAAAATTGGTCGGAAGAATTTTAATCTGTGTACTTTTTGTAAAATGGGAGAAGAGACACTAGTCAACTTGTTTTGTAATTGTAAGGTGTCTCTGTATTTTTGGCGTCAGATAAAACACTGGTTGACTAATACACTGAACATTGACATTAATTTTGACAACACGACCAAGCTGTTTGGTGTCCTTAATAGACAATTTTTAATGGTCTGCTCTCAATTTAATTCTCATTCTTTGCCGTTTTCATATTTATCGGATGAAGATGAATGACAGAAAGCCCTCATTTGTTCTTATCAACAAGGAAATAAATCATTATTTTGTAATGGAAAAAAAGATCTTTGTTAAGAATAACATTACAAATAGTGCAGTCTCATTTACGCATAGCGCGTCGCACGTCGATCACACCCGGCCCGAAACTGTTGCGCACAACGTATAGGGTTTCAAACTTTACAGACAGTTGGCGAAGAAGTTGTACATTTTAAAATTATTGCTACTTCATATTCTGTTGAAGGCATTATTAGTCAATCATTTCGTGGTGTTTTGATGTTCATATCTTAAAAGAATCCACCCGCTGTAATCAAAATTCAAGTTCATGTCACTTCATGACCCGTGTTACGTTGTAAGTAATGAGGGCGCGCTAGAATGCTTGCTCTATCGTCCCCGATGCGTTGTGTATAAACAACCGTCATGTTCTTCACGAGCACCAGTGAATTTTTGCCACACAAGTACCAGGTACTTCAGATCACACAGAAGATGGTGCCAGCTTTTTTTTCTTCTTTCGTTCAACTAATGCACCCGCTACCCGAAGTTTCAGTACAGGTACCATACACATGACCTACTTGCAATGTGGCGTACGCAAAATGGACCTGCTCCACTCTGCGTGTGGGGGGTTTCAACTGAAGTAACATACCGGAGGGGCGGAAACGCGTGCATCAATCCGCTTCATTATTGTATCATTTTGTAATAAAATATTATAATGTCACCAAATTTAGAGGCTGGGGTGTTGTGAGTGACAGTCTTATTTAGCATTTTTTTTAGTCTACATGTTTATCATTATGTTCTGGGGTAAAACAAAATGTACACTAGATATTAAAGAATCACACAATAAATTATATCAATTTCTCCTTTCTTAGAACATGTAAAAATTGGTTTAATCAAGCATCTCTGAAAGTTCATCAAATGGAATTGCTGTAAATAACAAATTTAAAACACTTAAAAAAACTGTACACTATTAAAGAATCCAAAATAAATTTTATTTCAATCAATTTCTCCTTTCTTAGAACATTTAAATTGGTTAAAAAATCAAGCATCTCTGAAAGTTCATTAAATGGAATTGCTGTAAATAACATATTTTTAAAACACTTAAATTCAATTCATGTAATGAAACTGAAACAATAACCTTAATTTACAAATACATGTACTTATACTCACATAGAACACAAGTAATGATGCTTTTATGTTACACCTTGTTATTTTTACTTATTCAGTTGGACACAAATAATTTTGCGCATTCCTGGTTATTTTTTACATGATTTATCTTCTTTTAAAAAAATTTTTTTTGAAGTTCACTTAGTCAGCTAGGTCACTTGCTGGATTACTTGAGTTTCTATACACAAACTACTACATATGCATTGTACCGGTGTATCTTTTGGCGTCTCCTCGTACAAAACCGAAGGTCAAAAAGTGGCCACGATGGATCTGATGCTCATGAAGCTCACCATCCCATCCTTTTACGAACTCCAGCAGTGGACGATGTTTTGTCAAACTTAACTCAATTGTATTGTCAGTCACAAAACAATAATCGCCTAGCTTGTTCAGGCAACGAGTATCCCAGTCCTTGTCGAATATACCACTTAAAACAGTATTTGAAATTCGAATTCTTCTGCGTTTCTCTCCAAACAAATGCTCAAACACATCAGGATCACAATCCACGTACAAAACTACCTTTGGATCGTTCTTTCGGCTTGAGTCCAACTTGTGCTTGATTTCCACTTGAAGATTTTTGCAGAACACAGATGCTTTGATGTCAACAGGAGTTTCTGCCACTCTCTGGGAACTTCGAAGAACGACGTCAGATTTGCCAATCCACTGGTCCCAAGCCTTTGAGTAACCAATGAAGTGAATACGGTACTCTGTTGCGCTTTCTTCTGTGATCTGAAATAAATTCATGTCAATATGAAAAATGAGGTATTTGTTACATGAAGTTTATAGTAAAGAAAACACTGATCTGGCCTCCTTACTACTTTTGTTGTGCCTGGGCCTGAGTAAGGCTAAGTGTTTTCAAAATTTATCTTAATTTCAGATATTTCAGAAAAAAAGAGAGAAAAAACAATAGGCCTAATTAATAATAAACAACAAACATATGAAATAAAAGCATAATAACACTAACAGTAGATTCTAAAGATTTGAACATTTTGTCCAACAGATAATTATTAAATCTGCTTTTTTTTTGCTTAAATTAAAAACAAAACAAGTCACAACAACCCACATGCAACTGCTTACACAGCCGGCAGCCAGTCACACACACAACGTCCCTCTCTTTCTGAACAACCTACCCCTGTGCAAAAATGGTCCGTTCCACAAACTTTTGAGCGTTGTCAAGCTTGCTGTGTGTGTGTATTAAGCGTGCCCTGAAACCATAATTTCTAGCAATTTTTAACGAAAGAAATACACAAAATTACAAACCTCTATATCAAAAACTTCTGTTGGCCGCCACTTCACTGTATTCCTCTGCCGTCGAAATCCTTTTAATTCAGGTAAACTGTTCAAGTTTCGATAAAAACCCGGATAGTATTTAGACCGAATTTTGCGAGTGCTTCGCGGCATGTACGCCATTGGAGAGAAGCGCGGTTTCGAGCACTCATAAACTTGCCACTGACACACACTGGGTTTCTGCCCTCGCGCGCTTATCAGAAGTCACGCTGCACGCGCACCGTGCGAAATTGAGAAGCGACTTAGTAAAGTTGAATACTGACGGTCAATGTGAGACTCGGCGTGTGCAAACAATTTGTAATGACAACTTAGATAAGTTCAATACCAAATGGGAGCATTTTGTGTTGCTATGTACCAACTAAATGCCTTGCATAATCATCAAACTTCCTGTTTTTGCAATTTGCCATTTCTCTCTTAGTATCGTTCTATAAGTAGTTGGTTTTACCAGTAGTTTGTATAGCTTTGTACATTGAAGAAACTTGAATAAATTTCCCCCTCCAGGAAAAAAAGAAAAAAAAAAGAAAAGAAAAAAAAAAGAAGTAGTAAGCAGAGCCGTTAAGACATAAATAGCGCCCCCATTTGACTTGACCTGGACGAGCATGTACCTGGACGACTATGTAGATAAATTGAATTGGATACCGATGAGCACCCGTCTATTTATCTTACGCAACTTCGATGCGGACTTCTGCTTTTAGCCAAATCTTTCCGTTCACAGTTATAAGAAAATAATACGGAAATAATCCAACATTTTAATGGTGTATGTGTTTGAAAGAAACATGACTTCATAAGACCAGTAAACTGTTGTGAACCACGTCCAGTAGCACATGGAAAAGTAAGTAACCAGCAGCACCCATCTCGTCGTAAATATAAAATCGTATGTCCGCAGTATTTACTTCTAGAATTAGAAACTATGTAGTTTCTAGAAAGTAGAAGTATTGAACTTCTAAAAACATGCATGAACAGTATTACTATATTAGTTGTATTGTAAGTGTATTGTCTAAAAATAATATTGTTGTATTGTATGTAATATTATGTAATTTTGTTGTAAACAGTTGTAAGATTTTTTTTATGTATGTCTTGTGTTGATCAATTCATTCGATGACGATTAAGGTAGACCGGAAAAGTTTCCGTATGGCACCACCACTTTTTCATTCGATATGAAATAATTTTAGTATCTACTGATTTTGATGTGTGATTAGGCCTATTTACCTCAATGCGATTGTGATATCCCTTTTTGTGAAAAAGTGGTGGCGCCATGCGGAAAGTTATCCGACTGACTTACATTGGTTTACTTTGGTGTTGAGCCTGGAAGCTACAGCTTATGTGCCCCTCTATACTGCATTCCCATTGGGATCACGTTGAAGGCGGTATTTCAACGGGTGGCGCTTCCAATGATTTCGCTTCCAATGACTTAAATTTAATGAATGGCTGTTCCCATTTATTCCATCAATTATCATAAATTCATTAATCATTAGTGCTGAGTTTTAGATGGCATGCAATACTTGAACAAGGTGATGCATATCTGTAAAGTAGCCCTTGCACGCCAGTTTCCTTTACTGCTTATTTATAAAATTATGAATATATTATATGCAGTTACATTTTCAATCTCAAAATAAGCTTATCATGCCTATTAATTGATAATTCTTTTGTGTGTACACCTTTTCAACAGATGACAACAATGGCTAATTTTGCAGGTCAACTGGGTCGTCTCTGGACTGTCAATGCCCCCTTTACCATCACAAGATGTCTGACACAGCTGAATGCACGCAATCTATCTGGACTCTGCAACACTGGAATGGCACCTTCATGTTCGCATAATGCAGCTACTACCAGAACTAAAATGTGTCAAAACCTTAGCAAATCAAGTTTACTTTCTACTACACGAAGCAATGAACCTCTTCGTTTCTGTCACACATTACGGAACATGCACCCAAAAGGTCCCACACCCAGCTTGCTGTTTGCATCTGAGTTGAGATATTCAAGGACGGTGCATAGAAATGGATTTTTGGCTTTGTTTGGAATGAGAACAGCATCTTTGCAGTGTCGACGTTTGATTTCCAGCGGGCAGAGGGATGCTTGGAAACGACGCAATCGTTCAGGGATGCTCTATGCAACAGCTATGGTTGTTTTGGTTGTTGGTTTCTCCTATGCTGCTGTACCTCTCTATTCTGTTTTCTGTCAGGTAACGTCCCCCTAAATACTTGTTCCTCCCTCGCCCCCTCATTCCTTTTTATTTTAGTCTATTAGGGATCTATGCAAAAAGCATATAGTCGATGGAGTGCACATTAAGTAATTGACTGCCATCGTTAATGAAAAAAATTGAAAAGTGCATGCTTATTTACTATAAAAATCGTTTAATTTGTGGCGTTTTTGTGTAGTTTCATGACAGACCTTCTCATTTGTAGGACCATATTTTTCGCTGGTTTTATTTCTTGAGACAAATTTACATTTGTTCAATCACTACTCTTTTACAACCGACTTTAGATGTTTTTTGCATGCCAAACCCTTGAAAAAGGACAGGAGCAAATAAAAATAAAGTTGAAGACCTAAAATTTACTAAATCGATAAACTGTTTTTATTTTACTTTTATTTTTCTGACACAGGCTACTGGTCTAGGTGGTCAGATCACACAGGGTCATAACATTGACCTAGTTGAAGACATGGTACCCGTCCGTGGTCGGCCGATATCCATCCGATTCAATGCAGACACAGCAGCCAGTATGCAGTGGAACTTTAGACCACAGCAGTTGGAAATCAAGGTAAATTTGTCCTGTCCATTAAAAAAGTTCCTGTTCATTTGATAATGGCGGCTTTTCATTTCCCAAGCAAATTAGTGTAGAGTGTCCAATAGACTTTACGCGTATGACATAATCTGTGTAGGGTGCTCTCATCTACAAGTCAAAAGGAGGTGGCTCATTGGCCAATCTTGTGTTTCCGTTGTTTCAACATAATTTTACTTGATGAAGATGGGATGCCGTCAATGCAATCGTCAGGTTGAATTTGAACAACATCTGGTCAAGAAAATGCACAAATTGAATTTCTCTGACTAAATCCTCTGTTGGATCGCGGGGACATCTTTTGATTAACTTTGATTAGTCTCAACATTTCAATATTCCATACATCGTCTCATCTTTTTTGGTTTGCAGGTTGTGCCTGGAGAAACAGCCCTCGCCTTCTACTCTGCACTCAACCCCATGGACAAACCAATCACAGGCATCTCTACTTATAACGTGGTGCCATTTGAAGCGGGACAATATTTCAACAAGATACAATGCTTCTGCTTTGAAGAACAGAGATTGAACCCACATGAGCAGGTACAAAGTTTTTTTAATGGTATTGAGCGAGGCTCAATGGCCTAGAGTTCCTTTTGCAGATTCTTTGGTTTTATTACCAAAGGATAAGTAAAAGATTTAAAGGCAAAGTATAAATAAAGGAATCAATGTGTGGTGAAGAGGTTTTCAACTAGTGGTTTAATCCCAACGAGGCCTGGTTCTTGATAATTTTACCGAGATGAAGTCGAGGTAAATAATCAAGAACCAGGCCTCGGCGGGTTTAAACCACTAGCTGAAAACCAATTCAACACACTTTGATTCCTATTCATAAATACCTTTTCGGTCAAAAACATCAACACTTTTTGGTCAAAAAGTAAAATAAATGCAAACAAAAATTATAATTGTTCAATGATTTCTTTCAACACAACACCCCTCCAGCTATGAAATGGTAAAGCCCTCCGCCGCCCTCGGGTAAACAACTCCTTATAAGGGAATGCTGTGCGTGTCGCGCGTATCGCGTGATGTGGCACAGCTGTTTCAGCCGTTGCTCTCGACCAATTGGAATGAAGAAACTGTCTTATAAGAACAGGTGCAAGCTCACGTGTCACGCCCATGTTTCAACACTTTGTACTGGTCATAAACAAAGGTTTATACACACCCACGTGACGCGCTCTCCACCAATAGGAATAGCGAAACTTTCTGAGGTATGAGATATTGCTGACAATCCGGAGCAAATAATGTCCAGGCAGGAAGAATATTCCCTATAGGTAAACACAATCTGAGAAACAATACTGACAGTAACGCTTCTCAGGTTCGAAAACATACAACAGCATTACTTAAAAGTGGTGGAATGTTTTTTCAGAATGATTTAAACTATTGAAAGCTGCTGTAGGCTTGTAACCAAAAGTTTTTATTGCCATTAATTTTCAAGAGTGATTTATACCAAACTGTTAACTTTCTCTTGAAAACAAGCATTTCAGTGCAAATTAAAAAGATAACGAAAGTTTTTTTTATGCAACCTTATATTCGTTTTCTTTTCTTCCCTTAAATTAATAGACAGATAGTTATACCGTTTTAAAAATTGTGGCCCTTTGCATTTGCTATCTCTCCCTCAATCTGTTTAAAAGAAAGTGTAATAGTTGTATTAACCTATCCTTCTACATTTCTTTGATACTTACTTTTCCAGGTTGACATGCCAGTGTTTTTCTACATTGATCCTGAATTTGCTGAGGATCCCAAGATGGCCAAGGTTGACACTATCACTCTCTCCTATACATTCTTTGAGGCAAAGGAAGGACTTGTCTTGCCCGATCCATTCACCAAGCCAAATGAAGTGTCAACATGATGCCCACACAACCCAGCCACAACACAATATTAGATTATTAAACAAGCCCTTTATGGTTGAACAAAGAAAACATTTACTCGAGCGGGCTTTGAAGCTGCAACCTTTGGATTAAATTGAACATGCAGGCGCTCTACCAACTGAGCTATCTAGCCCTATGTTGGTGGTCTCCCTATTTTGTCAATATCTTTGTTCGGGGTGCCAGTCAGAAGCCATTAAACCTGTAACTACAGTATAGCCAGGGATCACACTCAAGCTTACAATACGACCGGGAAGCAGCAAACAGAGGGAAATTTCTAGGGCTAAACAGCTCACTTGGTAGAGTGTTGGCACGTTAATCTAGAGGCCACAGGTTCAAGTCTTGCCTATAGTAATTTTGTCTTTGTTCAATGACAAATTATTAGATAACAAACAAATTTGGACATGGTCAGAGTGGTGAGACAATCTCCAGATATGACTTTGGGTAGAGCTGTGGCATAAAAAGAAAATGTATACATGTACAGATGGGCTGTGTAGTGTGGAAGATCCTCCTTTACCGGAGTGAATGTAACTAATGTAGGATAAACTTTTTTTAAGTGATAAAGATTTTTACAAATGTAGGGGTACAAATTATAAGACCTTTATGACCTTGTGAATTAAAAAAATATATTCAAATTAATACCCGGATTAGCTCATGATTTTCTACATTTTCAAGCAGACATCTGAATCAACGGTGCACAGTGCTTCAAATCAAACTCCAAGTTGATTTAATATTTTCCTGATGCTAGAGTTGCATTTCATTTGATTGAATGTGTGGGCCAAATTTCACAGAGCTGCTTACATGTAAGCACAAGATGCTAAGCCCAAATAATTTTTGCTTACAAGAATAATTACCAGCAAAATTATAATATCTGAACATACTGTCTTTGACTGGTTTCCTGCTTAGTTTTCTTAGCAGAAAATCATCAAGCAAAATGTTCTGCTTGTTAAGCAGCTATAGGAAAGTGGGCTCTGGTATATTGATACTTGCAACTCGCCATGCTACTTGGATAGTTTATGCATTTCACATGTGATTTTATAGAAATAAAGTTGTTTGCAAATGAAGACCTAGACTACCCGTTTGCTTTTGGAGTTTGACTTTATAGCTTGTACTTGCATTACTGTAGGTTGAATAGTTTTTGTGTTTGTATTCTTTCAGTTTTGAACAATAAAGCAGTAATTAGGAGGGGGTGGTAAGATTGGTGCAGTGGTGTCTTGCTTCGCCTTCCACCTCTGGGACCCCGGTTCGAATCCCACCGGGGCACTATGTGGATGGGGTTTTCAGTCCCTATTTGACTGTGTGGGTTTTCCCTGAAATAACTCTCTTGGGTTTTCCTCCCACATCTTAAACTGAAATTACTTCAGTGTCTTCTCTCTTGGCTCTAATGAGCGTTGAGAATAGATATCTAAATCCAAATTATTAACAGCCAGAGATGTCTCTCTCAATTTCCACTATCTATTCTGCCTGGATTTGAAGAGGTTCCATGCAGCACATGAAACCAATCATCTGTGATTCAGTGGCATAACCAGACATTTACAATTGGGTTGGGGGAAGGGGGTATTGTGTATTAATTTGTACATTATTTGATCTCATGTGGGGGTGGGGGGTTGGAGGGGCAAAGAGCATGAGTGTGTTCATATTACTAGGATAAATGGGGGGGGGGGGGGGGTTGTACTTCAAGATGGGAAGCAATGAACATTTGTTAAGATTACAGTTTCCATGATTGAAATCGTTATCAACCATCAACTTTGCTCTCTAAGTTTCACTTTCTCATTTAATAAGCTAGGGGAAATGTTGCATTCTGATTCAATTATTTTTTTTCTCTGCCAATAAAGCTGTTTGCTCGTAAGATTAGAAGTCTGGTACATTACTTGCTTATACTACAAAGTTGCAAAGTTTCGTAAGCGCAGCAGATGCACAATTTTGTATGGATGTGTAAGGCACAATGGTACCAGGGTTCGCACATCTGGAGGTTGGCATTATAATTAAAAGCTTGCCCCAAACCATTTGACATAGCATTCGACTCTATGGTCCAAGGAATTCATATTTTATCGGTAACTTGTGACTGTGCAAGTCTTGTACAAGACTTTATTAAAATGTAACCTTGTTTAAAGGCAGTGGACACTATTGGTAATCACTCAAAACAATTATTAGCATAAAACCTTACTTGGTAACGAGTAATGGAGAGCTGTTGATAGTATAAAACCTTGTGAGAAACGGCTCCCTCTGAAGTGACGTAGTTTTAGAGAAAGAAGTAATTTTACACAAATTTGATTTTGAAACCTCAGATTTAGCAAGCATCTGAAACTTTGTGTGACAAGGGTGTTTTTCTTCCATTTTTATCTCGCAACTTCGACGACCAATTGAGCTAAAATTTTCACAGGTTTGTTATTTACTGCATATGTTGAGATACACCTAGTGAGAAGACTGGTCTTTGACAATTACCAATAGTGTCCAGTGTCTTCAGAGAAACTTGGGAAACAACAAAAAGTACTTTACAAGATCATATTTTATTCTTAAACTTTTATTCACAATTCCATGTCGTACTATGTACAAGATAACACAAATTCAATTACATGTAGTACACTTTACCAGAAACAGCTAGTACTTACATGCCTTGCATGATTCCAACTTAAAAAACAAAACTATACCAAACAAAAAAACAATCAGACTTTTAAAATATCGTACATGTAATCAGCAAAATAATAGAAGTCCAAAATGCTGGCAGTAATATCTTTTTCTGAATTCCAACAGGAACACAAAGTAAATTAATGGTGTACATTGTAAAAACATAGGCAGCAACAAAATATTAGAACTCTAGGTTTCTTGTAGGCATTAAACATCAAGGGTTGGTAAATTAAAGGACAAAATCAGTTTCATAATCATTCGTGAGTATTCAACAAAACTTCACCGAGTGTAAAGTTATTACCAAAAGTTAAGTTCAGCGAGAGATGTTTCAACTACAACAGACAGGGTCCAATTTCATTGAGTTGCTTATTAAGCACAAATAGTAGCTCAGCACAACAAAATTATGCTTATCAGAATAAGGTTACCAGCCAAACTACCATGACGCATGTACAATTTGCGACTGGTATCCTGCTCTATTCTGCTTAGCAGACAATTCTTTAGCTGTATGATATTGGGCCCTGGTTGTTCCTTGCATATGCTTGGAATGCATGGACCCAATGTACACCAATGGGTCCTTATTGTAGGGTTTGTGGCACCTGGGGGTATTGGTACACAACTGCTTCTCCCTCATCTCAATTTGTCTTTGAAATTCTCAGCATAATTTTTAATACCAATAGCAGCCGAAACCCACACATACCAACTACTAAAACACCTCACCAAAACATGATGATACCTTTCTTAAGCCTTGTTCAGAATTCCTGCGAATGCGAAATGAATTTTGACATTAAAATTTTGCAATGAATCATTCGCAGCAGTCCAGTTGTGCTCAACTCTCTCGCAAATTCGGAGCGAGGGCAGAGTTGTGATGTCAAATTCACGTCAATTCGCTTCACATTCACTCAATGGCAAGAGGGGAAAGAGCCTCACCTGCAATCCACATCCCCTGCTATTCTTTTAGACACAGTAAATCTTATGATTATGATGATAAAAACAAAAGCTTTACATATAACATAAATTTGACAATAATGATCTCCTTGAAAATTATATTGCAACTTCAACTGTGCAGCTATTCTTCATTGTGTATTCCTTACTATGAAGTTGAAAAGAACAACTTTCCACAACATACACATATTGCAAATAATACCAATCAACGCAACAAACTAACAAACAAACAAAACCCATGACACTTTATCCGGAAATTGCCAAAACAACCTCGAGATTCTTGGAACCCCAGTGTTTTTAATTTTCCCTGTGTGGAATAACAAAGTTCTTATCTTATCTTATCTGAACACAAGGGGACAATTTCCATTTTTAGTCAAAGAAATCTGCTAGTCTTCAATACACACCGTGAGTCATGTTCAAATTTCAACATAAAACTTGGTGAAAAGAAAGAAAATCCAGTTAGGCTAGTTTGTGCATTTTAGGCTGAATAAATTGCGTCAATGAAAACAAAATTTTGTTCATCTTGAAATTATATTTCAGCTCGCACAACTTCTCTGAAAGTTAGTAATGCTTTTAACTTTTTAATCAATGAGCTTTCATACAAAAATAACATCATTTTCCTCTGAACAAGTTTTTACAGATGCTGTTTCAAAATGAAAAACAAACAAAACTTTCATAAAAAAGTTAAACAACAAACATGGCACAACAAATATAACATGCAAAAGTGTACATTGCCGATGGTGGCGGGATGTCAACAACGGCTCTTTTTAGTTTTTAGCTAACTACCACTTATCTTTGGTGGATCTTTTTTTCTGTGCAATACCTCAAATGAAATATGAAACTTTCTTAAATCTATAAAAATAGCCATTTCAAATTTAAATCAAAAATCAGACCAAGCACCTTAAAGTTTTAAGGACAAACTTATGATCCTTGTTAAAACATTCCAGCTCTGACTTCTATATCAAATCAACTACAGCGAAAGAAAAGTAAAGTAGCAAATTAGATTGAATTAGGAACAACATTGTCTTTCCATTCTTGATTTTTGTCAAATTAATATTACTAAAGTCAAAACAAAAATCTTGATTTAATTTCTTGATTAAAAACAAAAAGTCTTTATGTTTAATACCAAATTATAAACCCAAGATCATAAAAAATACCTCATTTTCAGCTTTTGTAAAATTTCATAATGTGCCCAGCTTTTTAAGCAAAGTAGGGTGAAAAGCACAGATTGATACAAACATAAAATCTCCAGAACATATATTTTGAAATTAACACCAACTGTAAAGTGCCATTATTATGTCATTCGGTAATTATCTATTCCTTTTTTGTAAAACATTTTTGACTTCTCTCAATTCTGGTCACATTTTTATTTTTTGGGGGCTGATAATCTTTTTTGTACACACAAAACAATGAATGCTCTTTTTAAACATATCGGCTACTTTTTTGATAAGTCAGGAGGACTGTTGGCTTGACATTTCTTTTTTAAATTTGCTAGAAAAAAGAAAAGAAAAAGAAGAAGAAAACTTCTGGTTTTATTATACTTCTTAGACAGGTCAGGAGGGGTTACCTACTAGTCGGTAAGAAATAAGACTAGAGTGAGAGTCAACAAACCAGATAATTTTTTCTTTTTAAATGCAATTCCTTACTCCTTTTGTTTACTCTTCTTCTTCTTGCTCTTTTTGTGTTTGTGTTTATGCGAAGATACCTTTTTGGACTTCTTACTAGTCTTCTTATGTTTCTTGTGCTTTCGGTGTTTCTTGTGTTTCTTCTTTGAGCTCCTTTCCTTGCTGGGGCTTCGGCTTGGGCTACTCTCCTCGCTGGAGCTGCTTGAACTCTCTTCTTCCTCGCTGCTACTGCTGCTGCTTGAGCTCTTGCTAGGACTCCTCGCCTTCCGGCTCTTGGATTCCTTCTTCTCTACAACTGGACTGACTCTCCTACGCCGCTCTGGGCTCTGCTTCCGATCCCTTGAAGGGCTTAATCTTGCCTCTCGCTTGGGACTTGAATACCGTTCCCTAGAAGGACTGTTTCTACGATCTCTTCCCGGACTTGCCCTTCTTTCTCTGGTGTTTATCTCCCGAACAGGACTATGTCGTCTCTCCTGTACTGGACTTCGCCGTCTTTCTCTACTTGGGCTGCCTCTTCTGTCTCTGATAGGGATATGGGTTCTCTCTCTGGTTGGACTTGGTCTTCTGTCTCGAGGTGGGCTATCTCTGCGATCTCTAACTTGACTCACCCTGTCACGAGGTGGGCTTTCTCTGCGATCTCTAACTTGACTTCCCCTTTCTCGAGGTGGGCTATCTCTGCGATCTCTAACTTGACTTCCCCTGTCACGAGGTAGGCTTTCTCTGCGATCTCTAACTTGACTTCCCCTGTCACGAGGTGGGCTTTCTCTGCGATCTCTAATTTGACTTCCCCTTTCTCGGGGTGGGCTTTCTCTGCGATCTCTAACTTGACTTCCCCTTTCTCGGGGTGGGCTTTCTCTGCGATCTCTACCCTGACTCCCCCTTTCTCGAGGTGGACTTTCTCTGCGATCTCTACCTTGACTCCCTTTTTCTCGGTTTGTTGGAACCCATCTCTCCCTCACTGGGCTTCCATGTCGTCTGTTTCTAGCAGGACTGATTCTAACTTCTCTACTGGGGCTACGCATCCTTGTCTGTTCCCTTGATGGGCTCCTGTGTCTTTCTCGGCTTGGACTGCTTCTTTTGATATGTGCAGGACTGCTCTTTCTGTCTCTTGTTGGGCTTCGTTTCTTAGCCGGCACTGGACTGTGTTTTCTGTCTTTTGCCTTAGGACTCGATGAAGTTCTAACAGGGCTGGTCTTTTTCGGTCGAGGGCTTGATGGAGCTCTGATAGGGCTAATTCTTCTTTTTCTTGGTGGACTTGTTTTGTTTTCCTTCACCTTTTTGTCCTTTTTGTCCTTTGCTGGACTTCGACTTCTTCGGTCCTTGCTTGAGCTGGGTTTCCTTTCTTTAACAGGGCCCTTCTTCACATCTGAGAGACTTTCAGATTTCTTTTCGCCTTCAACTGGTTTTGTAGTCTCTTTCTCTATGTCCAATTCTTCTTCATAATCAGGCTCAAAGGTTTCTTCGCTGTGTTCCAAGTCGAGCAGCGTTTTTGGTGTCTGGGCAGCTGATGGTCCTGGTGATGGCTCTGATTCATACTCGTCCTTGTCCCACCGTGATACAGGGACTGTCACAGTGATTAGATCACTGTTAGCGTCATCTGATTGCATGCTGATATTCCTCTCAAGTTTAGGTGTCACTAACTTTTTATCGTCACTTTCCTGAGGAGTGTTTTCAGTTTTGTGAACTGGGCTTTGAGCCTCTGATTTTATATCTTTTGATTCTGTGTCCATGTCTTTACTTGGAGTCGATTCCCCTGTCTCCATGGGCTCTTCCTTTGGTTTCATAGATCCGTCAGAAAGTTTACCAGGAGGCAATTTACTTTCGAGCTGATCAGAAGGATTTCCCCAATCGGTTGAGGCTCTGTGCCCTCTTGCTTGGACGACAAGCCTCTCATCTTCAACTGGTTCTTCTTTGATTTCTGTCTTTATCAAGTCAGTGGTTGAGGAATCCAGACCAGTTTTTAGCGGGGCAGGGCTACCGCCCACTGAGCTTGTGCTCGAGTAATCTGCTATGATGGCTGATTTTTTTGAAATATCCATCTCTAATTGGTTCTCCTTATTTAGAGTCTTAGGCAACTTAGTTTTCTTAGTCTTCTTGCCCTCCTTCTTTGATTTTTTTATTTGTTCCTTGTCACCATCAATCTTGGCTTTCTTTGCTTTGGGTTCGTCCAAGTTTGATGGTTGCTCCGTACCGGATTCTGATTTGGCACCAACCTTTCTTTTCTTCTTTTTCTTTTCATCCTTATTCTTCTTCTCCTTCTTAACCTTAGTGCCATCTTTGTCCTCGCCAACATTCTTGGCTTCGGAGTCCGATTTCTTACTCTTCTTTGTTTTTTTGTGCTTTGGAGATTTCATCATTTTGAGAGCGTCCGAGTTTTCCTCCACGACGTTGGCATTCTCTTTATCAACTGTCTCACCCTTGTCATCATTTTTGTCTTCAATCTTAGCAGTCTGTTTGTCATCTGGTTTATCCTCTTTGTGCTTGTGCTTCCGTTTGTGTTTTGAGCTTGAATGTTTTCGCTCACGTCCCTTTTCCTTAGCTTTGCTCCTCTCTCTGTCTTTGTCTTTCCTTTCCTCTCTTTCCTTGGATTTCTCCGTCTCTCTACTCTTGTCTCTTTCATGCTTGTCTCTTTCCCTGCTCCTGTCTCTTTCATGCTTGTCTCTTTCCCTGCTCCGATCTCGACTTTTACCTTTTTCTTGGCTCCTCCTCTTATCAACATTTTCCTTATTTCTATCTCTTTCTTTGACCTCCTTATCCTTCGATCTCTCCCCATCACCTCTTCTATGCCTGTCTCTTTCTCGGCTTGTTCGATGAGGTCTGGAATCTGATTCTCGAAACGGTGAGTGGTTTTGACGCTCCCACGATTGTCTGTCAAATGGTGCATCATGTGGATCGCCTGGGGCAAGAGGTGGCATATCTGAATAGCCGTCGGGGTACTGGTTTCTATATATATTATATTGTTCATCATGAGCATCTGGGTACTGTGCATGTGGTCTCATATCAGGTCTCATGTCAGGTCTAAAATCTGGTCGGAAGTCAGGTCTGAAATCCGGTCTTCCATTAAAGTCTGGGTTGTAAGAAGGTTGATCATATCTCGGGAATCTTTCCTCCGGGAAACGCTGAGGAGGAAAGTGCTCCTCAGGATGGGCTGGTAGCATAAGTGGTGGCGGGTAGGAATGCATAGCAGGAGGTTGTTGGGGGTCAAATCGTTGATCGAAGCGTGGGTCGTAACGAGGAAATGGAGAATGGTCTCGTTCGTAACGAGGAGATCTCTGATTGAAAAATGGACGGGGTGATCTGGGTCTATTAGGAGACCGTCTCTGCACGTATGGCTTGGGTCTGAGTGGAGCTCGTATTCTAGGAAAGGAGCGTGATCTTGATCGCCGCTGTCTACGAGGAGACAGAGAACGGTGCCGGGAGCGAGATCTTTGCCGCGGCGACCGAGATCTCTGCACTGGCTGCCTTCGCTTGTTGTCTCTTGACCTGGACCGCGTTCTTCGACGTTGTCTTGGTTTTGATATCGAGCGCGATCGAGATCTTCGTTTGACTTTGTTCCGAGATCGCGATCTGGACCTAGACCTGGATCTGCCCCTAGAGCCGGATGGAGATGAGGACCTTGATCTTGAGCTTGAGAAGCTTGACCAGGAGGAGTGGCTACTGGAACGAGATGACCTACTGCGTGACGGGGAAGGCTTTCTCTGTTTTGGGTTGCGTTTGTACTCCATCAGCTCTTGTGCAAATGCATCCATGGGGTCCAGTTTTTTAGGTTCTTCATGTCTGTAAAAAAAAAAAAAAAAAAAACAAGAACAAAGATAAGTACAATGGCTATGTGTTTTATTCTATACACTAACACACCTTTGTCCTGTTGTTGTACAAATATGGCAAACAAGACTGAAACGGCTGTCATCATTATTTGTCATTAAATGCAGCTCGATGTGAGGCAAGTCTGAGTGTCCTGAGATTCAACCATACCATTACAGTTTTTGGTATAAATGCAAATACAAATGCATTGAGTATTCAATGCAAACACACATTGGTGTAAGGGTTAAACTAAAACTCAATTTTCTAACGTGACAACATGAAACTACGGAGCAAACTATGAGAACCTTTTTTTGCTTTTTGGGGGTCAAGCCATGGTTTTTTATTGTAGCAACAATATTTTCAAAGGAAAACGATTACTCAAGAAGTTTTGTCTTCCCCAGAATAGCAATGTGAAGCGATTAAACAGCAATTTTTGGATACAAGGCTAAATTTCATGCTTAAGCAGAAAATTTTGCTTACAACTTATGTGCTTCACAAAAACTAGCAGGAAACCAGTCAGAAATGGTGCATGTCAAAGGGTATTTTTGGCTGGTAAACGTATTCTGGTAAGCAGGATTTTGTTATGCTTAGCTACTTTGTCTGCTTTAACAGCAACTCTATGAAATCGGGCCCTGGTTGTTTGTAAGTTCTACTTACTTAAGTCTCATTTTCTCCTCATAGAATTCCTGCTCCGTCAGGGGCCTAGTTCCAGGTCCAGCTGGTACAAAAGGAGGTACAGTCGGAGGTAGTGCAAGGTCAGGAGGTGGAATCCCTTCAATGATTGGAGAACCTTGTAGTGGATGTGGACCAGGAACCATGGGTGGTACAGGTCCTGTTGCAGTAGCAGGAGGCATGTTTGGAGGCGGTGCACCAGGTGGTGGTCCCTGGTTTGGTGGTCCCTGGTGCGATGGTGGCGGCCCTTGTTGGTGAGGCGGAGGCAAGGGTTGAGGCGGTCCCTGGTAGTTTGGTTGCGATGCCGATGAGGGACCTTGAGGTGGTGGTGGGCCTCCATGTTGTGGTGGGGGACCAGGGTGACGCTGTGGAGGGCCTTGGGGGCGAGGTGGTGGGAGACCTGGCCCAGGGGTTCCTTGGAAAGGAGGGTGCTGGTGAGTATAAGGAGGTCTTGGGGGCGGCGGGCCTCGAGGTAATGGACCATGTGGGGGACCTTGCTGTGGAGGTCCTTGGAATCGTGGCTGCTGTTGTGATGGGCCTCTTGGATGAGGGCCTCTTGGATGGGGCCCTCTAGGAGGGGGGCCTTGGTGTGGGGGACCTTGGTGTGGGGGACCTTGATGAGGGGGACCTTGATGTGGGGGGCCTTGATGAGGCGGGCCTTGATGAGGTGGGCCCTGACGAGGTGGGCCCTGATTGGGTGGGCCTTGGTGTGGAGGCCCTTGGTGTGGGGGGCCTGGATGTGGAGGGCCTTGGTGTGGGGGACCTGATGGAGGTCCTTGATGGGGAGGGCCTTGATGAGGTGGGCCTTGGTGTGGAGGGCCTTGGTGCCGAGGACCTTGGTGTCGAGGTCCTTGATGTGGGGGTCCTTGGTGCGGAGGTCCTTGATGCGGGGGTCCTTGCTGCGGAGGGCCTTGGTGAGGGGGTCCTTGGTGTGAAGGTGGAGGGGGACCATGTGGTCCCATGTTTGGAGGGGGTCCACCATGGTGTCCAGGAGGTGGCCTGTTATCATAGCTGGGCCTTGGGCCTTGATGATTAGATGGTGGACCTTGGTATCTGGGGCTGGGGTATCTTGGACCACCGCCATGACCATCCATTGGATGTCTTGGCTGATTGTTCATGCTGTGTCTAGGTTGGTAGTCCGACTGAGGTCTTGGGCCATTCATTCTTGGCGCACTCAATCTTGGTGTGTATGGTCTTCTCTCAAGTACAGGTACTTGTTGCTTGGGCTGTCAAAGAAAAATAAGCACAAGGTACAGATTTAGTTTTCATTTCTAAAGACATTGTCACACGAGACAACTTTTAAGGGCAACTTGGAGGCAAAAACTGCAGTGCATGCCACAAGAACACTTTTGTACCACATGAGTAAAAGAGAAAGTGTCAATGGCTAAAAAAGACATTCTTAAACAGTCTTTTCCAGGGGCTTATTTGGTTTAATTGGCTGGTTATTGCACCACAACACCTTGTAAACCTTTACACGGTGCTATGTTAAATGAGTATATCTCATAATTCAAACATAGTCCCACATAACCTGCAGGAAAAACTGTATGTTTTGAGCGTCACTGAGTGACAGATATGTGCGCTCTATAAAAAGCCACTGCTACTATTTTAAATTATTAGAATCAAGAGTCTAAAATTTTAATAGAAATAATAATAATAACCCTATTTATAACGCGCCACAACACTTCCACAAATATTTCCCTTGAAATAGCTTACCTGGTCTACATCCGGCTTGGAGTTTGTCACAACTGTGGACACTGATGACACAGGTGCAGGCTTTGGCTGGGTACGTGGGGGAGGGGGAGGGGGCGGTGGCGGGGACACAGGCTTCACTGGACGACGTCGAGGTTTCTGAACAATCTTCTTGACGAAACCCGTCTCGTTTTGGAAATCCATGGCATTCTGTGCAGGGTGGAAACAAAACGTACATACAAAATATAATTTGTGCCTTATTTCTCAGATTTATCATATTTATATTACTTTATATTCCAGCTTTCAAAAGTTAACCTATTCACACCAGCAATGATGATATAAATATCTCACCTGTCTGAGAGCTTTGTTGGGGATGAGGGAGTTTGGTGACACATCAGTCTCTTTGCAGGTCGGACATTCATGGTCGTCAGTCTCCAGCAGATAGTTCCTGATACCTTAAGTCATCAAAGAATGGATACAGGTTAAAACACCATCTCAGTGGTCTGGTGGTCAGACATTTCGGCCCAATTTCATGGCTTTCCTTACCGCCACATTCTGAACTTACAATCACCATTCTCCACTTAATAATAATAATACTAATAATAATAATATTAATAATAATAACCCGTTTTTATATAGCGCTTAACACACCCGGAGGGCGTCCCAAGTGTGCAAGCGCTGGATGAGTACACTAACCAAGCTTCAAGCGCAAAGCCTGGTTATACTAGGAACCAGTTTTTTTTATGGCTCTGCATACCATAAGCAACTAATCAGTGATTAGGCAAGCAGGGAATTCAGCGTATACATCAAGTATATGTCACTGGTTAGCAGAGAATTTTTGCTTGCGTGTTTGCATACTCCACATTACTAGGCATAATCCCCCGACACAGCTAGCGCAGAAATTTGGCGCTCACCATGCAAGCCAAAAGTACTGATTGTAAGCGTACAATTCAGTGGTAACCACAGCCATGAAGTTGGCCCCTGATCATTTTATAGTGTGTTCCTTGAAATATACAAGGATTCTTCAATCAAGTTCCATACTTCTCCTCATTGAACCCAGGTCTCGACACTCCTGGGGTGACAGGTATTTTTCTTCACGCATCTGGAACTCTCTATCATTTAATCTTAGATCTTGTCTTTGTACCACAAAATTCCAATCTCTTTTCAAAACTTATCGTATGTCTCAGATTTTCAATTCTGTTTTCTTTTCTTTTGTTTTTAGTTTTTGCTGTCTCCAGCGTAGTCACATTCCTTGTATCAAATAACATTAATGAATGCTAATAATCATTATGCAAATAGGAACCAGACTATTTTGTTCTTCCAGCCTCCGAATGGGTACATTGATATCCAATGGGGAAATTTCAAGATGGCTGCACCAAGATTAAGGTCTATAGTACACCATCCCCCTTGAAGACTTCTCAACTTACATTCATCACAGAAGCTTTCTCCACAGCATGGAATCAGCACTGAGTCAGTCATGAGATTACTGCATAGAGGACACAATAACTGCTCGGGGATTTCAACCTTTTCCTCCTCATGCTCTGGGGAGTTGCTCTTCAAGAAAGGATGTTTCTCCTTCTTGATGGTCTGGTAGGCGTTGCTGTGGATTCAAAGAAGATGGATGATAACAACAATACTTGTATAGCCCAGGCCTCTATGATTCATTTTTTGAAAGGGCAAGAGCACCAAGGCATTTTCTCCTCGGTAAGAGCACCCTTGAGGAAATTGTAAATTTCTACTGGAGCATTCCAAGGACACCATGGCAATGATGACCAGGGGGCATGGCAACAATTGCCTCCGTGAAATATCAGGCCTGATAGCCCCTAACACCTCCAGAGGAAAGTCTCTAAGTGCTCAAATGGAGTTTTTAATATATCTACCGATTTCAGATTTGCAATCATGATTGGAAAACTTTGGGAGTGGAAAATTTTGGGAGTGGGAAGGGGACACTCTTTGCATGATCATTGCAGGCCTGAGGCTGAACATGGAGTCATGAACTTGAAACCAGTAACCGCATGTGCGCACGGTCACCCGCAACAGAATGAGGGCGTCCTCTGCGATATTCAGCAAGCATGCGCGCCTGTGCAGTAACTGGGTTAGTGTTAATAAGTCCATGTTAAGCCACAGGACTGCCATAATCATGACGATAGTACCCCTTATCACACAACACGTGTCCCCCCCCCCCCACCCCAAAAAAACCACAAAAAAAACCCCATCATTTCTCAAAGTTTGCGAATTAAATCGAACTGCTTTCCTTGTAAAAGAACAGTTATTCCCAATTATTCCTTACAAAATGTTCACAAACATTGAACAATTTTGTCGTAGGTCCTGACCAACTACAAAAATATTGTTGAGCAAGCAGAACTTTTTCGTGAAACCTTGTACACTCTTTAGCGTGAAATGATTTTACCGACCTTCCATGAGTCATCGGACTAATAAAGAAGCATGAGGACATGAATGTGCGACCGTGGCTACTTCTAGTTCTGTTTGCTATTTCTAGGGGCAACTTATGATACAATGCATGTTTATAAGCAACAGCCACTAAATCAGAGGCAGCAAGTTAAGCAACTTACTAGTCTATTTTGGGCACGGCATAGTGACCCGAGCTTGTGAGCTTGGCTCCTTTGGTGGAGGGGTCCTGAACAGTTTGCATAAACTCTCTTGGGATTCCTGTGCTGACTCTGGGGAAGCGTGGGTTGGAGTAAGCTGGACGTCCAGGTTCCTATACAAATAATTAGTTTAAAAAAAAAGAAAAAAAAGAAAAAAGATTTTAATTAAAATTTTCCCGCTGCTAAAATATTGGATTCGAACTGCCTCTAGCTATCAGGCAATCTCGATGGTCTAGTTTGTGAAACACTGCTGTAGAATTGCAAAGGTCGTGGGTTTGAATACCATCCGAGTAATATGCTTGTGATTTCTTTTCACAGAGCTCGGGAAAGTACGGAGTATTCTGTGCTAACACACATCAGTGTATATGGGTAAAACCAAAATTAATCTATTTAATTTTTGTGTAATCCCGGATGCAAATTTCCATCTACTAATAATTACTGCTTTAACATCACGTTCAGGCAAAAGTGACAGGTTGATTAATTTGTTTTGAGGTTTTATATTGTGGTAGGGCAGTCTACTACAAAGATGATAGAGCTATACAATGGCTCAAGATGGGGAACTGGAGCTCTATCTATTGTTTGAACGTGATATACTCATGAGCGCCATTTCAGCAAGCAAAAGTTTTTCGACTCATTGAAAGCAATGTTCATTATTGTTTCATAAAAAGAGTTGCTTGCTAAAATGGTGTCCAGCAAACACTTCACATTTGATTTTGAGTTCCATTTTGAGCTCTGCCAACTGAGCTTAACAAAATGTATAGGGAGGCTGCCAATAATAGGGCTAGATATCACAATTTGGAAGAGCTCTGACACTTTAATCTGGAGGTCACAAGTTCCAAGTCCCAATCAAGTCCGTCTTTCTTTGTTCAATCCAAAAAAGTTTCAAATGATACATAAGATTTATTATTATTATTATTATTTATTCGGCATAAAAACACATACAAAGTACAAACATATACAGAACAAAACAAAAGCCAAGGACATATGCCTGGAATTAAAAAAGTTTACCTAAAAACTGTAGCCCGAAGGCCTTCAATTCCAATATCAATGGCCATCTATTAAAAATCTATAATTATTTACAATAAATCTATAAAGACATTAAGAACATTAAGACAAAAACTAAAAGCAGGGACGCAGAATGAGTAAAAATGCAAAAAAAGCCCCACCCCCTCCCATCAGGCAAATAATAAACTTAACCAGCAATAAAGAAACATTAAAAAAAAATTGTAAAATTTGATACAATTCAGAATAATTCAAGACACACTCCATGGTAGTGCAGTTAATTACGATCTTATATAAGCTAAAGTCCTAGTCCCAGCCAATTTTCTATACCTTCCGCCCGGGTGGTAGTTAAAAAGCAAGACAGTTCTTTTCAGAACTGAGGTCTCCCGAACATCCGCAGTAGTAGAATAAAGAAAGACAGTTGTTTAAGAACAAACTTTACCTGGCAAGTAGATACACACATGGTGTTACCGCAAGCCAAATATATATATAATTCAGCATAACTTTTGAGACAATCTTACCGATGGTGGCCCTCTGACTGGACAGTCCCGGATGAAGTGACCTGGCTTACGACATCGATTACATGTGTAGTTCTGGCTGGGACGGATATTACCTCCACCACCATATCTACCATATCGCTCAAATCTGTGGAAATATAAAATGTGAAAGATAGCATTGAAAATTAAGCACTTTACAAAGTTATATAATTTGTTTTTACCCATCCACCAAAGTGTATTGAGCACGCCGCATTCAGTTCTTTTGCAAGTTCTGTAAAACTTTTTTTTTACAGAGGCAATCACTTGGGTGGGATTCGAACCCACCACCTTTGCATCGCTATAGCAGATGTCTTACCACCAAAGTCATTTGCCTGTGGATTGTTTTCACAGAACTCCAGATTACAGTGCTGAATACACATTGGTGTAAGGGAAAATGAAAAACTATATTCTTTATCCTGATGTAAAACTAACGCCTATTATACAAACAAAAAATATCAGGACCAGCATTGGTTGCATTATCAAAATCCATTCAAACTCCAAAGCTTACTCCCCATGAATTTTGACTAGCTACAGTATTGGTAGAATATTTTTAATTGATGTTAAATTTGTATCTGGGTTTAAGAAAATTAATTTTGAATATTATCGCCAAAGTCTTGTTCCCTGTCTCCTACTTACTTTGAAGGGTCGTAGTCATGATAAGACTGGTATAGGGCAGCCTGGATTTTGTCAGCTTCAGAGGCGTTAGCATTGGCAATATCATGAGTCTGGTGAGTAAAACAAATCATTTGAAGTCTCTTAATTTAGTCATCACATTACATTTACATATAGTGCAGTCTGTATGGATTTAATAAAATTGCTTATAAGCATTTTTCACTTAACGACCCAATCTCATAAAGCTGTTAAGCAGAAAGTACTGCATGACAAATTTCTTCGCCAAGCAAAAATGAGTGGGGTACCTGTCACAACAATGTAAACTTCATGTAATTTTGGATGTAAATCTGTTTCTGTTAAGCATTTCTTTTCTGTGCTAAGCAAGATTTTGTGCTTTATACAGGCTTGATGAAATTGGGCCCAAGCCTTTACACACCCCTATCTTGTCCGCCATTTTTTTGAGTCAAAACATACACAAAGGAATTGACTCACAAGAGATTGCAAACAGTGGATGTGCATTGTTCGTAGGCTTGTTACGCAATGCTAGGGCTCAATAGACCCTACTCACTGATGTTACATTTCTATGGCAATGCAGGAGGTCTGCCATGCTGGAACGTTTCGAATTACGTAGGACATGAACAAATAGTGCCATCTAGCATTGTGTTTCAGAGTACATGATTGCGCAGTTTTAGTTATGTTATGTGAGTGTGCAAATACTTCAGCATGGCAAGCGATAAATAGTGGGTCATCTAAGAAGTTTTTTTTTTATGAAAGGCCCAAAGATTATGCATTTGGCTATTTTTTCTTTTAGCATCCACGCTCCACACTCCATTTTACGATCATAGAATTACTCATAAAAATTAAAAATGCATAGCAACAAAATATTGTGTTAACAATTTAAGCTTGGAGCTGAAAGGAACATTGACTCAGTGACTCCTTAGGGTTTTTGCGCTTAATAATTTTAAACACGGAATACATTAAGTTCAAAGCATTGCTTACAGGCTCAAGAAATAAAACTTGGTGTCAATAAATAATAATAAAAACATTCTATAAAAATAATGTCTACCTTCTTGAGTTGGTCAACCGTCAATCTAGTAGCATCTTCACCCTGCACAAAGTGAGTTCAAATTGAGAGAGATACATGGTTTTGCAAAGATAAAACACACCAGAAAAACAAGGGGGAATTATTTTATTTCAAATTGGTTGGGAGAAAGATTGTTAGAACTAACTAAATTAAAAAAATTATAACAGGAAAAAGTTTGCTCTGGTCGACTCTTAATGGTAACTAGTAGCATCGACTTTGCTAGCATAATATTAATAGCGTAATACGTACTAATTAAAGTGAACAATATATCTTCAATGATGAAGGCATGCAAGGTGTCTGCTACTAGTTACCATTTTAGAGTCTACTATTTATACCCATATAACATGTATAAACTAATACCACTGTACTGATGATGTCATCGTCATGGTTTGTTAACCGTATTACTTCAAGGGTGTACATAACATTGGTAAGAGTACAAATATGAATGTTCATACAAATTTGCACACAAGTCCTTGGTATACAGTTGATCATAGTGGGAAACTACCTTAGAAATATTTTTGCTTGAAATGCGGGTAGGTTTTGAGAAGTTAGTAAAACAAATAGTTTTGATCTTGCAAGTCCAAAACTGAATGTTTGTAATCTGTGAAAATATCTAAGGTTTTGTCATGCTTTTTCCTTGTTACTTCAAAGATTGACTATCAAAGGTTAGTAGTAAGTTGTTCATGTGTAATGTAAGGTCATCTCTAGTGTGGGTACTGGTCTTTGACAATTACTGATGTTACATTTGTGTTTCAAGTGCTCTAATACTGGGAACTGCATTTCAAACAAATGTTTAGAAACACTATGGTTTTCCATTATTCTGCTAAATGGTATTAAACTCTGCTGCCATCAGTACAGAGTCTAATGGTTTCATGATTGCTAGAAATATTCAGTAATGAAAAACAGACTATCTTGTGGCTTTTAAAAAAGGCAGCGCACCAATTCCCAAATTGCGAAATGGAATTTCATGTTGAAAAACTGGGTTGTTAGCTTTGGGCGTCTTTTAATGACAATGATAGTACTAAGCTCGAATACAGCGCTTTGTAACACCCGATGGCCATCTCTAAGCGCTCATTATTTTTAGAACAATTATGCATAACTATGTTTGAATTATGAGAACCATTTATACAGCACCTTGTATCGGTTTTACATTACAAGGTAATGTGGTGCAATCCGCGACACATTAGTGGCATTCACCAAAAGAAATAAATGCACTGGCTTGAACTGGTGAAAGTTGCGAAACCAAAACCTAATAAGAAATTTTATCTGTGTTTAAATGTCTGAGGAAATACAATACAGTGGCATCTTGCAACTCTTGAACAGTGACGTGAATATATGACAATCTCTACAGTGTCTTGTTAATGTGTGCTCAGCTGAATTCTGCGGCCCACTGCTCCACTTACAAGCTACCTGTAAATAATCTTAAAAGTTAAGACTTCTTTGTTTCATCAAAAGGAGCTTACAATACAATTAAGTACTACATTCGTATGGTAAAAACAACATAAACATGGTTATGGATTTATTTTTTGCAGTAGTTTACAATTATTGTCAAGGTTCCATACAATTTTTCTTCCTTTTGCCTATGGACACTTTGAGGTGTTCAATTTTTACACCACAAATTTTTGGTTAGTAGAACCTTAACTCTATTTGCAGTCATTGTTTTCTGGTTTTACCGCAACCCGAACTACATCTTTTTTTTAAATCCAAGATTTGTTAGTGTTAAGTATTTAGCTATTTTTAAAACTTCTGGCATTTGCACTATCTGCAGAAAGATCTAGTTTAAGATAACTGACACGTTTTCTAGTAAGTTTAAAAATACCCTTGAATTGAGATGCTCGTAAGTTTTATCCGAGTACACATCGCTGAAATCGTATTTTAAAATTCAATGACGTAATAGGGGCCATTCAGATAGGCTAATCAATGTTTGAAAATTCTATTAAATTTAAAATAAAAAAATTCCCTCAAAAAAGCAGAGTACGGATAACCTGAAACTCAAACTAAATTTCATCACAAATTAAATTTTGATTAAAATGATAAAGAACTTTCTACACACATTATCAAATTTAAATGGTCTCACAAAAGGTTCTGAAGTACAACAAATTTCTGAACAATGTTAGCGTGAATCGATCCACACTCTCAGGTTCTTGCTCTTCCATATGTTGTCTGACACATCTGCTCAGGAAAATTTCACGCGTATAAAATATTTATTTTCTTTGTTGAGGCTCTTTGTGTTCTTGGCTGCGGCACTTCTGTCCTTAGACACGACACTAGGCCTGAGCTGCTCCGTTTCTTCAACTGAACCTCATGTTAGGTTTCAAAAAAGAGATCCCAAAACCATAAGACACGAATTGTTTCAAGACACGAAAAAGTTTTATCCAGGTATGAATTTTGCACCTATGAAAAAAGCCTATTTCGAAGTCCAATACTGAGTTCATCTCTCAAGCCACTGTGGTCCAAATTCCAAGCCATAGAAATTCACAGATCTCCTGCCCTCATCCATCTGCACCAATGTGCTGCCCTCAAATTCAAAAGACATTGTTTGCCAGAGTCAATCTTGATGGCACTGCAGGTCGTCAACGAAAAAGTTGCCTAAAACACAAAATATCTTCTCCATCAAGAAACTTGCAACAAGTGACACACCCCATCATTCCAAGATTCATGCTTCAAGAATCAAATCCAGAATCAATAAGAAAAGGCCAGCTGAATTGCTCTCCACAACCGTTTTGCATTCATTTTGATGTCAGAAACCATCAAACATTGAACAACCACCAAAATACAATCGAACCATCACACATCAGGATACTCCAACTCATCAAATTGAATGTCTGCAAGCTCCGTATTCCATCAACAGGCAAATTAACTAATTTCACTGCATATTTCAGAACAATACTTCCCAGCCTTGCTACCATGGGCAGCGTCTCTTCACTAAGCCCTGGAAGGATGTACGTGAATCAACACTGATTGGCTCTGAACAAGGGTGACTGCTTGCGAGCAACCTTGCTAAAAACATTCGAGCGCTTGTATGACGCGCATGTTGAAATGCAAGGATTTTGACCAATTCCATTTCAATTGAATCACGTTTTTACATGGTCACCCTAAACTGCATACAGTTGGACATGACGATACCAGAATTGAGCGTGCGCGTAGAGTTGATCGGCCACAGGTCTGAGCAAATTCTAGCACATTTCATTTAATGACTTCCAGGGATTATGAGCGGGCAAGTCATGTTTGGAAAAATGGCGCGGTGAGATCGATCAAGCCTTGGAATGAGGTTTGTGTGCCATGATCCATCAAGCCATCTCACTATACTTTAAGTGTCAATTATGCGAAAGCCGTTTGATTATGATCAATAATCATTTGGCCTTGCAAGTGTCATCTTGATTGACAGTAAAAAATAAAGTAGATAGCAGAAATAAGGGTTGACAATAAAGGGATGGGTTCAGGGATTTCAGATGTTAGAAAGGAAAGAACAAGGAATTAAGGGAACTTCTTTTGAATCACTAGTACATGTGCATGTACTGACATATTTGTGGTAGTAATCAGAATTGCATTTGGTTTGAATGTGATCAAGGATAGATTCAGACACTAGCCTGGCAATTTTAAGTCAATAGTGCTGCAGGATAGTAAACTTGCATCTAAGGCAGCTACATGTAAGAGGTACCAGGTCAAAGATTTGTAGCCAAAAGTACCTGTTCTAGCAACTGACTTCACCACTTACGACCAGAGAACTAGCATGCAGCTCAACTATTCAGGTCAGGTAAAACGTCTTTTGTCTACACTCGGAATTCTGGAACGATATTCCTTTGTGTAGCAGGCACAGTGCATACACTCAGCTTTCAACGTTAGTTTTCCCAATATAAAAAGGGACAAAGGGTACTGGAACATGCATAAAATCTCCCTTTTCTAGGGGTTATTGTGCAAATCCTATTCCAGACTGTTGTCATTTCTATATACAAACAAGTATTGGGAGAAATAGATAGGCTGCCACCATTGTTTATCACTGTATTTGGCACAAGGGAAGGGAAGGCGGAGATTCAATTATACCACAACAGCAGCGGCTTATGGCCAGGGTTTTGCGATTCGTAGTCTTCGCATCTAATACCTTTTCAAACAAGAACAATAAATTCCAGTGCAGTTTAAAAATCAAAATTATTTTGGGAGTTACAACAAATTACTGCGGTCTCGAAAGGAATGTTACATGCACAGGTACATGTAACAAGGATCATATTGACAGTTAAATCTTGCTGCCCCAGAGAAAAATGATTCAATCTTTAGTTTCAGGTCCCAATTGTCATTACCTGAGTTTGTGGATTAAAAACAGAAAAACTTAACCCAAGAGTAGTTCAAAAAGACTTTTCTTTCTGAACAGTTTTTCTTTCTGAAGGTCTGGGCGAAAAACATTTTCTGTACATCGGTAAAAGAGGATCACAAAAAAAATGCACAATATATTCAGGAGAATCCAGTATTTTCCTCCTGCAATTTATTTCTCATTTTTCAAACTTTCATTACAAATACTCACAATAATCAAGTAAGATCTTCTACATCAATAAAATGAATCCAAAACTTGAAAACAAAACATATGTTTTGTTGTTTGTGCACAACAAAGCCAGCAAAGTAGTGACAAGCAGAACTGAAAGTGTTTATGAGTAAGTATTTTGTATGCGTCTATTGACCCAAGTCACCTGACGTCATCATCACAACAACCTTAGTTGCGCCATTTTGGGAGTCATCTTGGGAGTCAAAGTCCCTGTGCCATGTACAGCAAAGTTTGCATACAGCATAGTGCGCATTTGAGGCATTAAGCCGTTTCCAAATTACGAGCTGATTCCCACAATGGCAAGGATGTCTAAAGACTGTAGCCGGATGTGACGTTGGTGTAAGGGCTAGAAGTTGTAAATATCTCAATCTTGTATAATATATAAAACAATCAATGACAACAACAGACTTGCTTAACTCAAATCAACGCAGTGCAAAAACTGTTATCACATTGATCTTTATCTTTGATGCAAGAATTACACCATATTAAGTACGACTTCCTTACATACATATTTTAAAAGTAAACTTCACAGAACTGACACAGTGAATAAATTAAACCCAGGAATTTATATTGCTCTTTGTGATACAGAAAAGTGCAGGACAATAATAAGAGTGTTTATAACAGCCTCCCTGCAACAAAGTCATTTCTGTATTTGCTTAAGAACGTCCAAATCCATCACATTCAAATTTCAGAGTTTCATTAACTCCAGCAGTTATGTATGTAAAAATGAATAACAGAACTCTAGATTATTTTAGTGGATTCAAAAAACTGATAACAGTTAGGTTACCATGGGGTGTATACAACTCATACAATAGTTAACAAATTGGTAAAAAAGATATAAGAGAAGATTCAAGTAAAATGGACATAGGTCATGCAGCCCACAGATTTAAACACTTTTACTTTAAACAAGCAGTCACCAAGGATAAACCTTCCCTTGATTAAATTGTTTTTGGAAAAGTCACATTGACTCAATAATTTTGTGCATCACAAAACACAGAAGTTTGAGTACATGTACATTTACTTTGCCCTTAGTTAAAGTTAAATCGATGAAATTAAAAACAAAACCAAACAAACAAAACAACACAAAATAAATTGTTCAATTCATCCTGATTAAACAAATCAAAGTGAAAATTGATATCCTTATTCAAGCAATATTAACCTTGTCAAACCTTCCAGACCAATTGCTACCATAGTATAACCTTGTCAAACCTTCCAGACCAAATACTACCATATTAACAAGATGCGGACTGAAAACCATGGATTTCAAGGGTCAATAAACACACACATTTACATATTTTGGGGCAACAAATGCTATTTTAACTCTTTCAGTGCAAAGGTAGTTCATGTTACCATCCATTTTATGTATTATTAAAGTGTCACTATAGTACATGTAGAATATTTTTATGAACTCAACAAAAGTCGTCAACCGTGCATGTTTGACCCATAATTTTATCACAAGAGGGCATTATCACTCAAAAAATGTTATTGCATTTGGGATGTACAAAGGCAAGAGAAATACGCAAGATTCATAATTAGTCATTAATAACAATGTTTTGCATGATACTCCTACTTATAGGCAGTTTTGCTTTTGTAAATGCGCCCCTTAAAGGCAGTGGACACTATTGGTAATTACTCAAAATAATTATCAGCATCAAACCTTACATGGTAACGAGTAATGGGGAGAGGTTGGTGGTACAAAACCTTGTGATGAAACGGCTCCCTCTGAAGTGACGTAGTTTTCGAGAAACAAGTAATTTTCAACGAATTTGATTTCGAGACCTCAAGTCTAGAATTTGACGTCTCGAAACCAAGCATCTGAAAGCACACAACTTCGTGTGACAAGGGTGTTTTTTTCCTTTCATTATTATCACGCAACTTCGATGACCAATTGAGCTCAAATTTTCACAGGTTGGTTATTTTATGCATATGTTGAGATATACCAAGTGAGAAGACTTGTCTTTGACAATTACCAATAGTGTCCACTGCCTCTAAAATTTATACTGGAGCATTTCAGAGCACCAACGCATCGACTGTGTTGCCTCTAAGAAGTATCAGGCCTGCAATAGGTCCAGTACACATGTAAGTTAATTAACTTTACATTAACAGCTTCATACTAGGCAAGAGTAGTCTCTAAACTAGTTACTGCGAAATCAAGGACATCAATGGTAATAACCTGGGTCCATGTTGAATGCATTTGTAGCTTTGCATGGAGTGAAGAATAAGAAGAAACCAGAAATACTAAATTGTAAACTTGCATGTTATAACCATGTATAACATCTCTTCTGAGGGATTGTTGGTTCTTGGGACCACACCGGCTCTTTTCAGAGCCAACACTCCCCTCAAAAGAGACATTGTACATGGTTTACCTGCAAAATTACTGTTTGTGACCCACTCTGTGAAAACGAGTCAGATGTCACCCAATGCATTATTGAGTAATGGACAAAAGAGGAAAATTTTTCGAAGGCACAACGCAAGTGTGATCGGCAGCCGAAACCCCATGGGACACAAGACCCACAATGGTACCCTAGAAAATGTTGAGGTTTATTATGTTGTTTATAATTATTATTATGTTGCCAGGCATTGTATTATTTTAGCACCAATCATTTTGTTTTAATCGCGGAAATCCGCGGACGAGTTACATGCCTGAATAAAGCTATGAATACAACAATTTTGTGATCATATACATATACTTTAATCTAATTTGTATCCTTTTGTGCGAAACGGTAGTTTAAAACATCACTTTACTTGTGATTCGTTTTTAACAAAAAATGATATACTGGCTAATATAAAATGGGAGTAACTCAGCAACGCGTACACCCCAAAGCTTAGACATAATATACCAAATAAATGCTGCTGGTGTGTTCTTTCCAGTCATGCATGTCTATTTATCAACATCTGACTCATTTTCACAGTGGGGTCACATTTAGTATTTCTAGTTGCTTCTAAAGGTCCATGTTGTTCAACACTGAAAGGCCAGCAAGCATACATATTATTACTATAAGGCCACATTTCTTAAAGCCATCTAGCACAGTATACCTTTCTACAGCCACTTTCACACTTCACAAATACCCTGGGAAACTCAGATGACCTTTTCACATTTGAATTGCTACCCTGGTAGGTTGCCGGAAATAGCCATTTTCAAGGAAACAGCTACAGTCCCTGGGCCATGCAGCAATAGACATACCCTCCCCCATAGACCCATTGCATATGCCGTCACTCTCAAAAAGGAGGCAGATCATTGGACAATAGCTGTTCTCTGTGCGTAAAAACCTGCACATGACTTCTCGCATTTCACGTTATGCAAGGGGGAGCTATTGATTTCTTACACAACACAGAATGCACCTCCGAACAATACGCATAATTTTGGGCGTCAACTGTCTTTTGTGCATGTTTGTACATGTATACGATTTTGACACCCAAAATGACACACAGGATAGGTACATGTGAGTGCGCTGCGGGTATTGCAAGGGGTCTATAGATAGGGGCAATACGCGTCATCGACCGCCATCTTTGATGTATTAATAAGCGCGTGACTCTAAGCCAATGGTAGCTCTTCACGCATGCACAGTTCATCAAATATGGTGGTCTATTCGATGTTGTTAAACCCAGCTGGAGTACAGGCCATGCGATGCATGCCAACATTGATTGGGAGCTGGGATATGGCCGGTGTTGTAGCTCTGCTTGGCAGTAGAGTTACGCAAGATAACTCTGTGGTAGCATTCCAAGTGTTCATTTCCCCCATTGGCCATATGTGAATTACATTTAATGTGAAGTAAACATGGTCGAAAATTTCCTGAGGAATTTAACTTCAGTAGTGTGAAAAGGGCTTTAGCAGAGATAAGTTACCACCCAAAATAAATTATAAAATAGACTATTTGTGGCTGGAATCTGTGATACAGCATACAATTGTGCCTACAAGTATGAAAGTAAAGACTATGAAATGTTAATAATGTAAAACAATGGGAACGTGCATGTGTGTGTGCACGCAATGCATAACTCTCGACCCAAAATTTTAGCTAAATATAAAGTCAAATGCAATTGTTTTAGATAAAACATTTCAAGGTTCTGTGCAAATGAAATGGGCTAACAATAAAATAACATGACTATTAGATATATACCTTGGCCGAACGTACGTGTATAGCTTCGTGGAACGCAATTATGAAGAAATCTGCCGATTATGATGATATCTGCATCCATCCATCCATATCAAATGATGTTGTTTTGAAGAAGCCACAGAGTTCAAAATTGTTCATTGGTGACAAAAATGCACACTTCGTATTCAGAACAGAGCAATTCCATCGATAAAGATTTAGATTCTCGCGATTCAAGTAAAACAATTGCAGGATTCCGTCCGAGTGTGATGTAACTAGTATGATGGTACATTCCGGTTAACACGCAGTGGTCGTCTCCGTTTCATGAGCATGCAAGTTAACACCGATAAAAACATGCAGCCTTAACTACATGTCGTATTTATTTTCAAGCATTCTTAACATCCAATGAAGTAACAATGTAGCACCTTGTCTTAACTTTAAAGCAAATCTTTTAAATAACAAACTTTAGTCCGAAAAACCTATCAGTTTCTAAAGAATCAAGCAAATCTTTCCCCATAAAAAAAAACCCTAAAATGTTGACAAATAATTGGAAACAAAATAATGTACTGCTTATACTTTTATTGTTCACATGACTGAACTTAAAAACTCACGATGCATTGAACATGGCCATATTAATTATTGTATAAAAAGAACAGGACATACTCATCTGCAACTATGCAACTCAGGTCAGGGAATAGGGAAATAAAGCAGAAATGTGAACTTGTGTGTATTTTTTAACAAGATATAGTGGGCAATTGTTAACATTATTTCAATCAAGTACAGCTCGACACAAAAGCATATTACCATCATAAACTAACCGTTACATCTGCATAAATTGTACAATATTGTTATTCAGTACTATATTTTGTTCCACGTGCAACAAATAATGGATGTCCACCACCACTTATCCCACCACCAAAGAAAATAAAAATAAACTCTCCGTGTTTGTATCATGCTTAATCAGAATGAGAGCACTTTCTAAATGCAATTCTTTCATGGACATTTTCATAATAAAAAACCTGACGTTTGTTACATTAGTGCAAAAGAGGAGCGAGTATATGTAACTCATTATTTACAAAAATATATAAATAAAATCTTTCAAAATGTAAAAAGAACTTTTAAAAAAATTTGAAGAGATTTCAAAGCCAATTTCGTAACTTTTTTTGTGGTGCAGACCAAGGTGGGTCTTTATATTGTAGCTTACTTTGATCATAACAGTTTAAAGCATACTCATTTTAAAACAGCAATAATGGGTTTCTTCCACATTTGCCCTTACCACCAGTTTTGATGTATTTACCAGAAAATGCCATAGATGTAAGATTACGATTGAGAAACCATGTAAAAATGTACTGTATGATTGTCATAAAATACGAACTATTCACAAGTTTTAATATAAAACTTGCCATTAATAATTATTTCTTAAAAGTCTGTGTCAACAACATTGCATAGAAATAACAACTTGACAACAGTTTTGTACAAATGTATTTAAATTAGGTATTTTTCAAATACTTCTTTTTAAAGCTCAATATGAGCTACTACTCCTGGTGTCCAAACTGACACAAAGTTTGTTACACAGGCTGTCAAGTTTTAAGTAATTTATAAAATTACTAAAAAACCCAGACTTAAATAGCCTCAGTTGTTAAATACCACGACTGTTTCAGCCAATTATGCACACAATGGCACAGTAAGCAATGTCAGAAGGCATATAAAAAACACAGTAAAAAAAAAAAAAAAAAACAAAACAAATCCTTTCTTCAATCTAAAATTGTACAAAAATAGCAACAGAAACACTTCTCTAATAATCATGTTGTAAAATAATAGTATGTATACAGGAGAAAATTTGGCGTAAAAAAAGAAAACACCATTTGAAATAAATATTAGTACAATCAGAAACAAATTCAGTTTCACTGTACGACTCCAAGCAGTCTTTTGGCAAAAAAATAATAAAGCAATTTTAATAAATTTATTTATTTATATATATATTTATGTTTGGGGTAGGGGGTCTGGGAAAAGTAAGATTATATTAAAGTGAATATGTTACAGAGCAGGCCTACCTTTAAGTGAGATATAGCAACGGATACCTACTTGTTTTCTTGGGGGCAACATAATAACACTTAGACAATGAGAAGGGAAAGTGAGCGTCATCACGACTAATACGTACTGGTTTCTGCTGGCCGTCGGTCCTCGTAGGCTCCCTGCCAAGAAAACACAAACATTTATTTAGAATTTAATTCAGAGATATTTGAAAGACATCATCATCCAAAACTAGGCAGTGGCAACCCTCATCCTATAACGCTGTCTTGTAATTTACCCCTTTGCATATGACGACACACTCACAAAAATTGCCCTCACTGAGGTCAGAGGAGGCAAATCTTTGGATGATAACGATTCAGCCTCTCTGTAGCATTTCAAGTTATGTAAGGGGTCTATTCAGTCTATGCCTAGTTAGTCCCTATGCAAGTTCTTCATTGATAACTTTATTGCTCAAATACGTTCCAGCTTTGATAAAATTGGTTAACTCAAACAAGTGCGCCTTTTTGCGAATGTTTTTATGACTTCAAAAGTTTTAAAGACTGAAGTTCTCATCTTTTTGTAAGTAATGAGAGCATGCTTACTCAAAAAACAAGAGATGCAAAATTTGTTTCTTATTTCTAAGCAGAAATGGAGAAAAGTTGAAAGAAAATATTGTAACTTACGCTGTGATGTTGGCCCGCAGTCCACCGATGGGCACTCGCACTACCACTACTGAGGCATTCTTTGGGATCAAGTCATCATTACTGATATACTCTGTAATTGGAAAAAAGAACACATTGGAAAATCATGAAGTGTTTTTCAATTCCAAAATTATTACTCAGAAATAAGGATTCTTTGAAATCAACAAGGTGTCAGTGGGAAGTTTTTAAAAATACTTCTAGCGTAAAAGTTGGTTTAATCCAAGAAAAAGTTTGCCGAGCAAATACAGATATTTTTTGTTTTAAGAAGCTGTACCCTAAAAATTCTTAAAGACCATACAAAATGGTACCAAAAACTTTCACCATTTTAAACAATGTATATTTATAAGTAGAAATAACCAAAATTTAGTCATGTAAAAATTTTTATGTTCCCGAAAAAATTTTATGAAAAAGTGCTTCGGGTCTGCTTGCGCGCAGCCGAAACTCAAACAAAAGCCGTCGGGTGCATTTTGAGAAAGGCTGGAAAGGTGATGTCACTGGACGTGGTAGATAACCAAACGACTGTTTACTGCGCCGCATATAAGCCTTGTAGTACATGGTGTACATGTGACGATCACGCACCACACATCATGCACACACACAACATCAACACACAGCCACAGTAAAAAAATAAAGCCAACAAGGTCTGAAAGCGAACTTGATAATGAAGAAGTATTAAATGCAAGCTGTGAACAGTTGTACTGTTAATCATCTCCATTCGATGAAGATGACTCTGAAGTGGAATCTGAGGAAATTTGGGGGTTGGAACCCTATCAGTTTGAGCAAGAATTAGCCGACGGCGATGAAGCTGCGGGCCCGAAGACACATGATAATAAATGTCGAAGATCTTGAACACTGGCGGGACAATACAGAATGGTATACACAGGCCTGATACTTCACTGAAGGCAACAGAGGCGATTGCCTCCGTTGCCCCTTGTCATTGCCTTGGTGCCCTTGAAATGCTCTAGTAGAAATTTACAAAGGGCTATGGTAAATTTCAAAACTGTAAAGACTACAAGCATGTAAAGTGAAAATGTACATGTGCATGTCGCACAGGGTCATGCATTGTGTGTACTGTGTGCCAGAAATGTGGTTAGCGTTTTGCTGCACCTTCAAGTGAATTTATTTTATCCAGAGTCGTAAAAGTATAAACAGCGTGTAACTTAATGATCAGTCGGGCACAGGCTTACATGTGATGCAAAACATTTCAAAAATTGTTCACAGGAAAAGTTCTCTCAGCTTGCAAAACAAACTCCGGCCATCTGGCTTGGTTACAATGGTGTGAAAGCCAGGAAAGAAAGATGACTTTTCCCACGATAAAAGTAAATCTGTATTTTTACCTTCTCTATTCTGAGCGTTTGTGATCTGAAGGTCAAACTCTGCCCTGGTTATTTTCTTCTGGGCACATATAGCCTTCTTGAGATCCGCCAGAGAAATGCTCAGCCCATCAAACGTGACCGTGTCATACTCGATGCTACTCTTGAACTTGTAGTGAACAGACGACATCTTTCACTAATTCGTGCTGCTGAGGCTCGATGTTCTCCCTGTGAATTAATCATTTAAAAAATCCATGCATTACTCCTAAATGCAATTCTCATCTCATTCAGTTGTCAAATACCAGGGTTCTCCTAGGAAGTTTTCAAAACTATGGGTCATTCTGGACCCACATTTTGGAAGTTGGGATTAAGTATACTGAATTGAAACAAGTTCAACAGGCCTGGAATATGGCACCCAATGCCCTTGTATTAGAACCCCTTCAACAGTTCCCTATAGACTTTATAATTTTCCGATGGAAGTTCCCTTTTGCAAAATGGTCTTGAATTTACCTTGAGCAAGTTCGAGTGAGGTACTATTGGTTGATTTTGCCTGGTTACCTATGCATTCAATACATCCTGGGTACCAGGCAAAATAAACCAATGGTCGACTATAGTGCCTCACTCAAACTTGCTCCTTATTGTTTTTAACTTGGGTGCAGGGATGGAATTTCACTACGAACAAGACATTCATTGCCATCATTGAGTTTCATGCGCCTGTGATGGCCCGTACAATATATTTCCACCATTTTTACTCCCCATTTTTGCACCATAAAAGGACTGCAAATCTAAGAACAAAATTGCGATTCTAATCTAAAAGATAATGGATGCTTAAATAAAGTCTAGACACAGACTCGTTGCACATTATACATGTTTTTCTAAGACTTTACTTGTGGGAAGGCAGCAGCAAACAGACTGTGAGAATTCATCCAGCACTTTTGCATAGCAAAGACTGAACATGTTTTGTGCACACTGAATGAGAACAAATTTGTGGCAAAGTTGTGATTGTTGAGAAGCAACTGATAGCATTTTGCTCTGCTATACAAGGATTTGTTTGTAATTTCAACCCCAAAAGTTGCCTCCATAACCTTTTTGTCTTTTTCAATTTTTTTTAAGTGTCCTTCAAAATTACAAGGGCAAAGTGGCTTACAGGTGTGATGGGGGGTTTTAATTTTTTAAAAGCCCTACTTTTGCAATCTGGGCATTATATGGTTCAATATTTATGTATTTTTGTGATCTTCCCGGTCCAAATCTTCACAACAAGTATTTTCAAGTTTACACCAAGAGGAGAAAAATTAAGTTCGTTCACAAAATTCCTTACGTCTCACTTTGATTTCAAACTGTTAATTTTATCTTAGGATTTAACAATAAAAAAAGAAAAAAAAAAAGAAGAAAAAAAAAAAAAAGGGATTTTTTTTACTCACTTAGGGTTTTCTCACTGGATATTTTTATTACAAAACTTACAATTGGAAACAAATTCTTTATCCTGCCATCACTTGTTCACTAATTTTTATTTTTACAAAAAGAAATATCTCATTTTATTCGTGTCAGGACACTTCATCCCTTTGCCACTTCGTACCCTGGACACTTCGTGGTGACTTTGGACACTTCGTACCTTGGACACTGCGTACCTTCTTACAAGACACTTCGTACCTTCTCACGAGACACTTCCTACCTTCCTTCCGTACTAATTCGGGATTTCTGCATCGTCGTTTATGATTATTTTGTGCTTTGTGATCAGATTATAATGAAATAAGAGCAAATCAAACCAATTGTTACTATTGTGTTGGGACCAAGGAGCCATTTTGACGATTGCGTGATTGTTTGACTTTAAAATATTTGTAAAAAATATTGGCGGAAGATGTTGTCCTTGGCCTAATTAACTTATACAAAATATTAATTTCACATTAAAAATGACATTCACATATTCAAACAAAAATAACAATTCATAAACCCTATAGGGCCCAACTCCTTCAATATCCTCATTGCTGAAGTGTATGACAAAGAAGGATTTGGGTTGTTAGTGATCTGCAGCACAGGAGGATTTTGAAGGCTTTGGGACACTATGAGTTTGTATGAGGATGAGATTAAGAAGGACTTGGGCTATTAGGCCATTTTTATAAAGGAGGATTTTGAAGGTATTAGGTCTCATGTAGCTTGGCCAAAATAGGATTGTGAAGGTTTTGGGCTCTTACCATTGGAGACCTAATATCAAATATAATACACCAAGGGCCCCAACAAAGTCCTAAACTAAATCATAAACACATAAGGATTTAGAAGGATTTGGGATAGTATGTTCATTTACAATAAGGAGGATATTGAAGGATTTGGACACTTAAGGTTTATGACAACTTCAAACTGAAGGATATTGAAGGATTTGGGCAGTATGTTTCTGAAGGGTTTGGTCTGTTAGGGTTAAGTATTATTACCTTTTATCTCAACGAACACTGAATTATTGAGGAATCCACATTTTAATGAAGGTACGAAGTGACTCAGCTGATGGTCACTTCGTACCCCACCTACGGTACGAAGTGACCAATTTAGTTACGGTACAAAGTGTCACAAAGGTACGAAGTGTCCAGGGTACGAAGTGGCAAAGGTACAAAGTGTCCGACATCCCATTTTATTTAATAATATGAGATACTATTTTATTTAATAACTTATGAAAAAGTGGTGGCAGGATACAGAAACTTATCTGAAAAAGTCCAACAATTAATAACAAAAAAAGGTGTTTGTTTAGTCTTCAGTTTTTTAGAGATACTTGGACTTTTTGAAAGATTTAAAACAAAGACAAGAGGCCAAACATATTAAAAGAGACAAAGAAAAATGAACAAATAAAAAATAAACAAATTAAAAATTATTTAAAACAAATTCAAACATTGTTTGAGTAATGAGTGGTGCAGGAACACCCAAAAGAGAAACAGAAAAAGCATCTGCTTTACAATTTATTTGACGTCACAATTGACCTATGACCTCCTGCATCAGTACACAGAATGAACACAGAATCATGTCCAATATTATGTTCACCTTGCTTGGCCTTTTCGAAAAGTTAGAATTTGGGAAAACGGCAAACCATTCAAAATCCTCAGTGTTAAATTCTGTGAATACAGTCCCTACGATCAGCAGGCCTAACGCAGCAAACAAACAAACCATCAAAATCATAGATAAAAGTAAAACACAGACAAAAATGCGAATCATGAAAATAGGACTCGCTCGACTCCGTTTTTGTTTGTGCCTTCATTTCCCTGTGTGTTGTAAATGGGCCATCTTGCGTCATATTTATTGAATGAAAAGTAAAAACAATTTGAATTTTGCAGTTTACTTACCCACTATTGAATTATAACTGAAACGTTACTGAAGCGTAGAACCCAGTGGTATATCAGCCATTCCTTTTTGGAGCCATTTTCTTGTTCCAAAAGGTATATTTTTTGTAGTAAAATGTCGAAAAACTGTTGTCCCTTGATCTGCTTTTGCAAGACGTCGAAACTTCGCTGCAGATGGAGTAACGGATTTCATGATCTCAAAACGCAGGGCGAATTGGATCATTCCATTGCTGTTTCAAGGGGGTTGATTTTTATCGATTTAAACGCCTTTGTTAAATTGTTGTTTTTTTAATAAAAGCAAAGGGATACGCTTAAGCTATTAAATTTTTCGAGTTATGTTCGAATTGAGTCTGCAAATCATTTGTTTAAGTATTGTTTGCAACAAATATAATCTAGTTATGGTATTATTATGTTAACGAAAAAGATCTGAAATAGTAGAGACCATTATTTGACTCGCAAGGGAGCCCTCGCGCGGTTTCCCGCGAACATTCTGTCCGTCACCCAAAATGGCGGACGAAGAAAAGGAGTTGTGATGACGAAGAGCCAAGTGCAATTTTTAGGTGAGTATTGTTTGAGAGACATCTGTTCGACGTTCACTTTCGTTATAGCTAAACACTCAGTGGACATTTGGCAATGGGGCAGTGTTAAAAGCGCTTGTTATTGAGGTCAAGTGATGGTGCAAACCCAAGATTTGATGATGTAAATATTGCAAAGTTTTAACAATACAAATAATGTGCGTCACGTACACACAGTGGAATCCACTAAGTGACACACACAGTCAATCAACAGTGCATTGACAGCTGTGCAGTGCATTCAGTTGTTACAACATCGCAATAGTGTGTGGGTGTATTTTGATGCATAAAGGCTGAAGAATGACTAGGGGCAGGGACTAAGTAACTGAAAGGAGTGAAGGAGGTGGAATTATTGAAAGGAAATTTTTCTGGGAAATTTCCCTGCCCTGTCAATTTTTATTATTTTATCGGACTGGCTGAGAAAGCATTATTTTCCCTTGCTTTGCCACTTTTTTGGAACCTTGTTTTTTCAAGATTGCTATTTTAATATGTTGAATGAAATGATAACAATAATAATAGTATCAAAGTATTATATCAAAGTTTTATAAGTGTCTTGCTTATATAAACGTAAGGACACAAAGTCACAAGTGTCACGGCTGGGGATTCGAACCCACACTAAGCTGATCAGAAACACCAGAGTTTGAATTCGATGCTCTTGTTTGAACTTAACCGCCACGACACTTCTGCACAATTGAATGATAATGTACAAAATTGTGTTTACTTAAAATGTCTAAAGGTGTTTCTAGGCCTGGGCGAATTATTTGAATATCCGGTTAATGGCGAATAGGTTTTCCTATCCGTAACCGCGAATGCCTTTTTTTTCTGAACCGGATATCCGCATAGAGCGCGAATACCTATTTACAAACTGGATAATTCTGTAATTACAACTGAGTAACCGGATATTCTTTAATATCCGAATATCGGAATCCTTATGAAACTTCTATTAAAAGTATTTAACTCTGCTCACCTCCGTGAAGAGTTAAAACAATGACATTTCTGATGTAATTTGTTGAAAGATTACAAAGTTTTCCTTCACGTAGAGTCAATCACGATCAAAAGAAAAAGCAAATCGCCATCTTTAAATTAGATCCGGTCATTTTTATGAATGAACCGAGTGACACTGTCTAAAACTAATATCAATCCGCCCATAAGATCTCATTCACAATTTTTTTTTAATAGCGGCCTCTAGCGGCAAAAAAAATATTTGAATATCCGGTTAATTTCAGATAGTTGGCCAGCGGTATCCAAATAACAAAATTTCACTATTCGCCCAGCACTAGTGTTTACCCTATTTCTGTAGGTACAAAGCTAACTTTTTTAATGTAAATGTTTTGAAACTAATGCGGGAGGGGGTTATACTAGTAATAATATATTCATGACGAAAAGTTAAGATGTTTAAATGAGGTGGGCGGTTGGTTGATTAAATATTGCTGAAATCATGATTACTTACTGGGCTTCGCAAGAAATAGTTTTAACAGCCAGATAGCAATGCTATGACTGGTCCAGCACCCCACCCCATTCATTTCTTACTTGGCCAAGAAATGTTTACAAACAACGGCTCATGAAAAGGCATGCTAACCTTTTGTTGGTGCTAACTTCCTAGAATGCAAGCATCTGAAAGCACACAACTTGTGCAACAGGGGTGTGTTTTCTTCCATTATTCCATCTCAACTTCGACGACCAATCGAGCTCAAACTTTTAGGAATCATGGGTCAGTTTTTTTATGCATGTTTAAAACTGTTCAGATACTCCAATTGAGGAGTACCAAGTGCCTTTTAAGCTGACACGCTCATGTTGTCGAAGAACCCCCAAATATACATTTTAACCTGAAACAGAGCTTTGTTCGGGGGGGGGGGGGGGGGGGACACACACTTTTGCTATCTTTGAAATGTTTTACAGTACAAATATTATTTTAGATTTGTTCAGATAAGGCAATGTACTACAACAAACCTGTGGGTTTGTAGATTTAATTATTTGCACAATGATTTAGGATATTTCTTTGGGCCAGTGATTGGTGATGGTTTAACCTTTACATACAGTGAGCTTTTGGAAAAACTTGTTTAAAGGTTGCTTCAAAGGTCCACTAAATATTCTCACTAGAACTTGCTCTAAGTTTGCAAACATTAATTCGTAGGAGGTGAATATTTGTTTTAGTTGTATTTTATTTTAACAACCAACTTCTGTAATTGCCAATGATAGGAAGGGATCAAACATTTTAAATATTACAAGACTTTACAATTAATGATAATATTACATCAATACATTTTACTAAAAAAGGTTAAAAACTGCTCAATGGAAATCATGATTGAAAACAAAGGTACAATTTAAGTAAAACCCCTCCCTCAAATAAACAAAAAACAAACAGCAAACGAAAAAGTGAACAAACAAACAAAACATTCACAAATATATATAAATTAGACTGGACTACTACTTTAGCTTATAGGATCATATTAACTGTACTGCCGCGGAGTCAGTTCTGAATTGGTCTCAACTCTACCTAGCAAGTAGATACACACATGGTGTTACCGCAAACCAAATATACATTGATACCCCACCATGCAATTCCTCAAATCCTATATACTGGTTGTATAGTTATGTATCTGCTTTTATTATTTATTATTGCTTTGTGTTCTATTTTATGTTCAATCTATATTAATTTTATTGTGTACCCCAGATGTGGAGCAACAGATGTGGATCATCTGTATACAAACAATTGTAAAAAAGACAAATTAACTCAACAAAACAAAATGAAACTAAGATTTCCAACAAGTGGGTATAAACAAATGAATTTAAAAGGTCACCAATAAAATTTCTCCAACACTGAATCATCATCCCAAAAATGCATTGCCTAAAAAAAAAAAAAAACCTTATGGCCTTTCAATAAAATCTGCCACAGCAGTATAATAAATCTATTTTTTGTTTTAAAGTTCTAATACATACAGTGCCAACCATATACCAAACATTGTTTGTTAAGTGTATGCTTCCAAACATCTAACACATTTACTGCACTTTTCTTTGAATTTATCATAATTTAAACTATTTTAAATACAATACAATCCTATGTTACAACATAACCTTCTTTGAAAATAATATATTACATGTATTTAGTCCAACCAATGCATTGTTGAAGTATTCATACAATACAGTAAGTCTAGATTGTGGTTTGTGTTTGATACACAACATTTTCTTGATCTATCTGTGCAGAATTATCAGCACAGAGGTAATGGTTGTAGTATCAATATCTCTCAGCTGGGGAGAGGTCAAAGGTGAACTGCATTGTTCCATTCTTCTTGGTTGGCCCGAACTAGTGGTGGTGGTGTTCTGAGTGAGGTAGTTCCTGGAATTGAGCAAGCCACAACATGTTTTCGTGATAGAAACCTGTGTTGGATTCAACCACACTCACACTAGGCAGGCATTGTGTAGACTGTAGGAGAGTTGTTTGTTTCAGATACAAACAAATCTTGTGCACTAGTGGAGCAAGTACATTGTACACTCCTTATGGTGGTAGCATACTGACTATGTAACCTGTGACATAACTTGTTTACACAACGGCAACAGAGCCTGGACTTCTTCCAGTCATGATTGGTGCAAAACACAAGGGAAGAACACTCATAAAATCGTGTATTTTAAATTACACTGTGATTTGTATCTTGCAATATGAAGAAAACATATTTATATTAAATATCAGACTGCTGTTATGCAATTATTACACAATATGTAGAATTTCCCATAATGTTCAGTGGAATGTGCAAGGCCACTCTTTTTTGTGTTGTAAACAAATGTAAAATTGTCTATGGCAGGGTTGAAGTCATGTGGAAGTCTTTCACCATTACCTTCTGTAAACCCTGTAAGTTATTTGTAAATCTGTGATATATATATTTTTTTTCTGTTCCGAAAGTGTATAATGGCTTTAACACAATACATTGTATTTGTTGTTTCGCCGAATCACCATACATTTATATGTGTATTTTTTTTTCCTGTAACAATTGATACTCCTTATCATTAGCTGTATCTCATATCAATGCATAGTGGACAATGTTTTGATTTATTCTAGGGGAAATCGGTGCTGGGTGGCATAATGTATAGCTTTAGAGTGCTTGGCAAACATTGTGAGTCGTGGGCAGGCCCACCCAGCATCGCCCACCCTGGCTACAACACTGGTATATGGGTCTTCCTTATGGGTGCAAATACTAAACATCAGCTTTTATCATTTACATATTTTCTTGTGTGCTTGTATGGTAAACTAAAGAAGGATGAATATGTTATGAAGTTGCATCACCTATTCTTTTTCGCTCTGAAAAGCCCCCCATGTTAAAAAAAAAAATTCTCAAAATGCATTTTGACAGATGATGATGTTAAAAAAGAAAATGTTGCATTTAAAATCTATATCGCTATTAAATACACAGTGCTTATGCTTCGGAAGGCAAGGCCTTTTTCATTTTTCAAAGAGCACCTCCGTTGGGAAATTTTAAAGTATATTGGACACTTTTGAAGGGACACCAAGGCCAAAACAGTGTAATTTCAGGCCTGTTGTTTGAAGAGTTCAGTGCAGTTCAATAAACTTTGACCTTTTTTGTATTCCCTGCGCAGGTTAAGGTGGCATACTATGGATAGCAGGCACAAGCAGATCCATGACAAGGCAAATGACCGCTACCTAAGGCAGCAGTACCATGAGGCAGCCGAGCTGTTCTCCCAGGCGCTGGGGTGCATCCGGCCGTCAGCCTCCAACCAGCACCGGGAGCTCCAACTCTCATACCTCAACAAACGCTCAATGTGCTACCTCAAATTGGTAAGGGACCTCACGGTGTATAATCAAAATAACAATGCCACTGTTACTATTAATTTTGGTTTTAATATACCCACACACCGATGTGTGTTAGCACTGTATAATCAGTACTTTCTGTGAAAATTTTTACAGACATATTACTCAGGGGAGATGCAAACCCATTGACATATTTTGTTGTAAGGTAAACCAACATTAACATTCTTTATCACTGATGCAAATTGAACATCTATTAAATTGTTGCCGTACCCTGCCTGCTAAAATATAGGATAAGAACTGCCTCTAGCTACCAGGCAATCTTGAGGGTCTAGTTGGTATGACACTCCTCTAGAATTGCATAGGTCGTGGTATGACGTAGTCAAAATGGTAACTGTGGAGATGACGTCATCAAAATGGCGCTCATTGGTATATGACGTCATTGGACGTGAAAGCAATTTATATTTTATTTGTCATTTTACCCTACCCCCTTCTCCTGTTTACACAGGAGCAGTATGAGGAAACCCTTACAGACTGCAACCAGCTCCTGTCCCTATCACAGAACCGCAGCGGTACCGCGAAGGCCCTCACCCGCAAGACTCAGGCCCTGTCCAAACTGGGACGGATCAAGGAGGGGTATGAGGCGGCCAAAGCCTGGACCATCGCTGAGCCAAAGGTTTGTACTAGTTGACTAGAGTAAATTGTAAACACCCAAGCAGATTTGTGTCATTTTGAAACTGGGCCCTTTTGGCATTTCACCATGCCTCGTACTTTGCTTTGGGTAGGCAGCATTTATGAAATCAAAATATTGGTTGCTCTGTTTAACAAAAACCGTCTGCTTACATGTTTTTATTAATGGGTCCCCTTGTAATTTGAATCTTGTAAAGAAAAAGCGGTTACCGCCTGAAATGCTATGCAATGTACATCTCTTGACTGGTTCTCTGCAAGTTAATGCTTATAGCATTTACTGGCTTTATTAAATTGGACTCTGCAATGTTACGATATGCGTGTACTTTGTTTGAACTGTTTAAAGACTCTGGACACTATTGGTAATTTTCAGAGACTAGTCTTCACAGTAAGTGTATCTCAACATATGCATAAAATAACAAACCTGTGAAAGTTTGAGCTCAATTGGTCGCCGAAGTTGCGAGATAATAATGAAAGAAAAAACATCCTTGTCACACGAAATTGTGCACTTTCAGATGCTTGATTTCGAGATCTCAAATTCTAAATCTGAGGTCTCAAAATCAAATTTGTGGAAAATTGTTTCTTCCTCAAAAACTATGGCACTTCAGAGGGGGGCCGTTTCTCACAATGTTTTATACCATCAACCTCTCCCCATTACTCGTCACCAAATAAGGTTTTATGCTAAAAATTATTTTGAGTAATTACCAATAGTGTCCACTGCCTTTAAAGTAGCTGGTGAAATAAAAAATGCTTTAATGAGTCTTTAATTGTTATGAGTGATGTTGCTCAGATTCTAATGGGCATTTCCTGCCTTGTGTGTTAATAGCAAAGCCTTGTTTTCTTGCTATACATAGGACCATGAGTAATTGGAACTCGGAATGCCCCCCCCCTCCCCCTCCCCCCCCTCACCCGCAACCCTTTTAATGCTCTCCTGTCTCTCTGGTTTGCAGAACCCACAAGCATCCAAAGAAATGAACAGACTTAAAAAAGCATGGCAACACATGGGGGTAAGCCATTTCCTTCTATAAGAGTGCTCCAGTAACAGAAACTCAATGCGATTATTCTCGGTGTAATGCATATTTTGTTTTACCGTTACCAGAGCTGTCAGCTCTCCCTGATCTTTCAGAAAATTTCCTGTAAATAAACCAATCTTTCCCTGTTCTGTCGAACAAATTTTCAAATCTCCCTGAGATTAAAATCTTCCAATAATGTTGGAAGCGTTTTGAGATGCCCCTCTTGTGTGTAAAGCGCTATATATTTCTATTATTATTATTATTATTATTTGGGAAACTTTGTTCCTGTAGATGGATTGCACATAACACCATCAACTGCCATCTTTGATGACAACTAATGGATAAGTGTAATGTGTTGGTGCTGCACATGACTCTCAGCCTATGATAGCCTTTCACTTGACACATTTCAGTGGGGCCAATGGAAGGGGTCTATTGTGTTGAATGTATCACCTCGACTGTTGTACACAATCTCCCTGATTGCAAGATTTAAATGTTGGTAGTTCTGCCTCACATTGATATGTAAACAGCACTGTAAATTTTTTTATTTTACTCTTTCAGGGGGCTGTAGAAAAAACTGTAAATAATGTAGGAAGCACACACACCACAACCACCAGACCCCTACCAGGGAAGAGTAGGACAGTCCACACTAGTGCTAGCAATATGGGGACAGGGGCAGCACCATCGCAAAATAGGGAGAGGAATGCCAGCGGGGAGGGGAAACAGAAATTAAGGACCTCAAAATCAGCAGGTAAGTGTAGGGTTCAGGTAATTGCAAATTAGTTGTAAATTTAGCGTTCATCCCAACATCCAATGTTGTTGGTCTCATTTGTTGTGTAATGCACCTAAAACACTTACTAAAAAGAAGATCGATTCCCCTGGTGTTCCTGGTTTGATTGGCAGCATATTGCGCCACAGCACCTTGTAAACCATTACATGGTGCTATGTAAAAGGAATAGGCCTCTTACTTCAAAAGCGTAACTCCACAATACCTTGCAGGAAAATACAAAGTATTGAAGCGCCTTCAGCATGACTGATGTATGGATACAATCGCTGTATAAGAAGCCACAACTATTTCCTACTCAATGTTTATAAACCATCTCACAACCTTCGATCTTGAAAATAGTTATCTTCTTCAAGAAGTAAAATCTTATCGCACCTGCAGCCGGTTTTAAGAAAATTTACGCAACTGCGTAAGTCCACTTGCGCAACGTTTATGGGACGCCATAAACGTTGCGCAAGTGGACTTACGCAGTTGCGTAAAGTTTCGTGAAATCGGCCCCTGGAGAGACAGATCATTTTCACATTAAAACTTCCAATACTATTCGATTGTTCTTAAAGTCTCTCAGAAACACACCTCATTTCAAAAGCATTACGTCCTTCTTAACTGAGGTTTCTCTTGATGCCCTTCCCCCTTTTTGGTCTCTTCCTTTGTTTCAGTGCCATGTCCTTCTGGTGGACTTGTGCACCTTATAAAGATCGTTATTATTATTAATATTATCATTGTCATTCCTGTGCAGATTCAAAGTTTTATTGTTCATACTGTGATGTCCAATGTGCCACTGACGTCGACCTTCATCTTCACTGCATGGGGCAATCACACCAGGCCATTATCATGTCTGATGATGGGAGGGACTGGAAATATCGGCCCCCACCCAGGGGCATCACGGGGGTAGACTACATTCTATGCTTAGAGTAAGTCATGATCTTTGGTTCTGTCTTGACTCCAACGGGAGACAAGTGGATATACTAGGTGGCAGCAAGCGCTATTCAATAAATGAGGTGCATGCTGGTCTACAAAAGTAGCTAGCGATCGGACTTGGTCACTAGCTAGACCAGCATGCACCTCATTCCTTGCCCAATGGGCGTGTACCGAGTATTTGCGATAAGGTCTATGGAAGTTTATACCTTAATTATATCTGCTGCCATGAAGTCTCAATCCTATGAAAGAATAGAAATTGTATAAGGGTAAGATAAATTGCACTGTTGACAGTGACTTGAACTTTAGCATTATACTTTAGTCACCCATTACCATTTAGTCCAGGGCTCAATTACATAGAGCTGCTTTAAAAGCACAAAAAGTGGCTAAGAACAACAAAATAATGCTTACCAGAATAAGGTTACCAGCCAAACTACCATGTCACATGTACAATTTGTGACAGGTATCCTGCTATTTTCTGCTTAGCCGACAATTCTTAAGCAATATTTTGTGAGTAAGCAGCTGTATGAAATTGCCCAAGTGAAACTTGTTACTAAAGAGTTTGTATGTTTTTTGTATGTAGCCGCAACAAATGCCGCTTCGGGGATCAGTGCACAGCGGCGCACTCCGACGACGAACTCGGGGAGTGGAGAGAAAGATACAAGTACAGGGAGATGAAACTGAAGAGAGCTAAAGAGAAACAGCTTCATGGCATCAGCTACGCCGATCAACTCTTAGAGAAGTGGATGACCTCAACTGTACCTCTAGACGTGGTGGGTGTTGAATGCTCTATTATTTATGTATAGGCGATGTGACCTCTGCCGTCACTTGAAAACCGTAATATGATTCGCTCGCATACTGCCGAGCAAAACTTTGTGTTTTGGCAGTCGGCTAGAAAGTGTATGCAATCTTACCATGACTACGCGTCTTTTTGCCCAGCGAAACATGATGTATACAGTGTTTTTATCAACAGAGGGCGGTTTGAATGTAAACATAGGTCACATTTCTATTTATTCTCTTTACTGTGAGTATTCACTCCTGTGCGCTTATTATTTATCTTTCTGGTAGCGCCTAAATCTTGCTTAGCAGAAACTGGATGCCAGCCAAAATTCTATAAAGTTTACACTGTTGCAACTGGTGCCCCACTCATTTTTTGTTTTATAGCAAAGAAATTTGTTGGTCTTGTGTTTTTCAGTTGAGTGATAGTACGTTAAGCCCAGATCATACTTCACTCGAAAGCGGATGTGAAGTGCATTACGAGACGCAAACAATTGGGTACATGCTACTTTCCTAATTGTAGGAAAATTCATTAAGCTTTTGCAATTTGTGCGAAGAATGAACCAGGCTTCACTGTATTTAATTTTTTTTTTTAAGTTACTCTATGGAGTCTACTTCTAGATTAGTTTGTTTGACATTCTACCTGGTCTTCTTCATGTTTGTTTTAGGTTACGGAGGCTTTAGATGATGTGAAAGTGACTGTCAACTCAGGCCTGAACGTCTCTGTTACTTCAAAATCTTCTGTACACTCATGGGTTTTCACCCTTCACTCTAAGGTGAGCTTTTCAAATGTTTTTTTTGTTTTAAAGGTATATTTTAAAGTTTATTTTCATATGTTTATTTATTATACATTTTTATTTATTTTAGTTCTATATAATTTTAAAATGTTATACATATTTTATTTTTTATGGTTTCCTTAAATATTTATATATTTATTTTATTGAATGTTTTCATTACTTTCTTATTCCTTATTTGATGATGCCTGTTAGTAGCAGTTAACAGCAGCTGTTGGTTATCAATAAATAAATAAATAAATCCAGGGGTTATTAAACTGTGGGAGTGCCATCATTTCAATGTACCTCATAAGATCTGGATCCCAGTTATAACTTTTTGTCAGCAATGACTCCCCTGCCAAACAAGGCCCGATAGGTCTAGAGTGATGGACTCAAGCTCTGTAGTAATTTGTACAGAATTTGGGTTCGAATCTTGACTTGGTCAGTTGGGACACCTGTGTCCTCGAGCAAGGCACTTACATGGTTTTACTCTATGGTACATACTTAACTAACTATTGTTAATTGATTTAATGGTTAAAGGCAGTGGACACTATTGGTAATACTCAAAATATTTATTAGCTTAAAACCTTACTTGGTAACGATTAATGGGGAGAGGTTGGTAGTATAAAACATTGTGAAGCGGTGTAGTTTTTTTTGTTTTGAAAAAGAAGTAATTCTCCACGAATTTGATTTCGAGACCTCAGATTTAGAATTTGAGCTCTCGAAATCAAGCATCTGAAAGCACACAACTTTGTGTGACAAGGGTGTTTAAAAAAAATATTATTATCTAGCAACTTCGATGACCGATTGAGCTCAAATTTTCAGAGGTTTGTTATTTTATGCATATGTTGAGATACACCAAGTGAGAAGACTGGTCTTCGCCAATTACCAATAGTGTCCAGTGTCTTTAACTGTGTATTTTGTTGTGATTTCCTGTACAGTGTTTTGAGATTTTTTATAGAAAGCTATATGAAGAATATATTGTTCTTATTAGTATTATTTAAATATTTGATTATTTCTTGCGATTGTAGCCGTCCAAGATGCTTCATAGGATAGCTCTCTTGTATGACATTCACCGGCCTCATTTTAGCATCTCCAGCGTGTCCCTCGGTGATGCCAAGCGTCAGGTTCCTCAACAGTTGTCGGATAACTGCCAGGAATGGACCAATCTGAATAATAACAACCAATTTGCGGGTGAGTAACATCGTGTATGAGAAATCCATTTGTTTGTTTGTTTGTTTGTTTGGATGATTCTTTCTGTCGCAGGAACCTGGCAAACTTCCACAAGGGGATATAAAGGCCAAGCTGGCAACAGCGAATCGTTCTCATACAACATTAATTGATTGTCTATGATTGTGAATAGCGCAAGTCATTGTGAAATCAGCGGTTAGCTTGGTAGAATGCGAACCTACAACCTTGTAATTGCAAGTCGTGCAGTCTTACCACTGGATTACTGTGACCATAACAGAAGCAGTCAAGTGGAATGAGAAAACCACACAGAAAAAGCAAGGGATGAACAAAGAAGAGGGTTACAAAGGCGAGGGGGTAGAGGGAAGGGACTGATTGGATCACGAGGTTGGGAACACAAAAGTCAAAATCAACATTGGGGTTTATAATTCTTGTAATTTCCCCCTTTTTGCATGGTTCAGGTAAATCTAAGGAGAGACTGTATCGCATCAAGCTGCAGTTCACGTCTCAGATCTTCGGCACATTCCGTCAGTCTATCGTATTTGACTTTGGCAGCGAGCCGGCGCTGATGCAACGCATCTCCGTGGACGCCGTCTCCATGGCTTGCCAGAAGGAGCTGGAAGACGTACGGGCGACGCTGACGTGCGTGAGCGAACGCTGGGACGCGAGCAACAAAAGCATCGAGGAGTTCTCACCGAAGGTCCCGTACGGGATGGAGGAAGACAAGGGCTTGCTCAGCTTCTACGTAGCACCTCATTCTGCCGAGGAACTGTTTCACAACTCTGTGCTGAATAAGACGCTGACGAAGAACAACTACAGGGCTAAGATGCATGACTTATTGAACATTGAAGAAGTGGCACGCTTTAAGGACCTCAGCAAGTGAGTGCAGTTTTCAATATTTACTTATACTCATTTTATATGTTTGTATGTCACAAAGAAAACATCACTAATCATTTCCCAATCTCCTTAATTTTAGTTACCTGATTTAAGTAGCCACTAAGATCAGGCAAGCAACTTTTCAGCTGAACGGGGTTCATTTCACGGTCTTGCTTACCGCACAGGGTTCCCCTGGGATTTTTTAAGTTTTGAAAGTTTGTTCCTCTGGTAGTTTTTATTTATTTTTGTGTTTATTTTGGCTTTAAAAGCCCTACTGTGCTATCTGGGGTATTCTAAAAGGTTTATCTCAATGTTTTTGTGAACTTGATCTGAAGTAAAAGAAAATACATATTAAATGTTTGGTTTACAGATTCAACATCCGAACAACCCTCCAGCTCAGCTCCAGTTTTCACCTCGTCCCCTCCCGCAATGTCGGCGCCCGCTACTCAGTCGATGGGCAACTCTTCGCCCTCCTACGCCTGAACGACGAGCTCTCCGAAGACACCAGAGGGGGCAAGCTCATCCTGAATAGCTGCAGCTCAGTTCTCTTAGCGCCCACGCAGGAAGGAAAAAGCCCCAGGGGGAAGGGGGCTGAGAAGGCAGTCCCTGAGGTGGTGTATGAGTGTGCGATAGCGGAGAAGGGGAAGGGCGAGATCTACCTGACGATTCCGAAGAAGTGCGTAGATGAGTTGAAGCTGACGACGGATATGGAGATGAAGGTGGAACTACAGTTCCAGCTCAATAGGTACTGGATATTAAGTCTTTTTTTCTTCTCATTTTAGGCATAAAATGCTCAACTTTGTGAGGTTTTTAACATTCTGTATGAGGGAAACCAAGGCCAAGACCAAGACCGTGTTGGCCTCGCTGTTATTGGAGGCCTGCTTCGTTCATCCTGTAGCTGCAGAGCTTGGATGTGTGTGGGGGGGGGGAATCCAAATAACCTAAATGCTTGTAGCTAAACATGTTAACTGGGGCCTTTCTCAAACCTCGGCTTAGGCTCCGGCTCAGGCTCCGCGTGCAGGTACAAGCAGCAATACGCGCTTTAAATGCAGGCTAAAGGCCGAGCTGCGCACACAGCGCGCGGAGCCTAAGCCTGAGCCAGAGCCCAAGCCGTGGTTTGAGAAAGACCCCTGGCCAATAATCACTTGTTCAAGACAACAAGCAAACTTCCTGACACAGTTTAACACGCTGTTTTATCTCATTTCTCGAGTGTGTGATATTGAATGGTCAGACAGAGTTAGGGTTGAATACATACTGTGCAGATAATATCATATTGCAGGCCGGCATAGCATGATATGAAAATATGGTCAAACAGTAGGAGAGTTATATATTTGGTTTACGGTAACACCATGTGTGTATCTACTTGCCTTGTCTTTCTTGATTCTACTACCGTGGAGTAGATTTATCGGATGTCCTGGAGACTTCTCAGTTCTGAAAAGAACTGTCCTGCTTTTTAACTACTTCCTGGGCGGAAGGTATAGAAAATTGGCTGGGACTACTATTTTAGCTTATAGGATCATGAATAACTGCACTACTGTGAGGTCAGTTTTTGAATTGGTCTCAGATAAGTAGGAGGGTTAATCATTTGAATAATTCACACTCTTCTGTTGACAGGTTACCCCTATGTGAGATGCACTATGCAGTGGACAAGCAGCCGGACATGACTCTTCTGTTTCCCAATGTGAGGAACGCTCCCAACATTCCGTGGACACCAAGCAAGTAAGCCCAAAACAGTCCAAAACAAATGAGCATAATTCCGTGCAGTAACAAGTTTTTTATATATCAAGTAATAAACCTCAAGGTAAACTGACTGGGTAAAAGCCCGGTCCCATTGCAGCGATAACGAAAACGATACCGGCGCAAAGAAAACGCATTCCATTGGTCGAATTGCTTCTCGCAGAATACGCACGCGCTCATTCAACCAATGGAATGTATTCTCTTTGCGTCGTTATCGTTCTCGTTATTGCTGCAGTGGGACCGGGCCTTTAGTTTTAAATAGTTTGCGTTTGAGCAGAGATACTTTACTGGAGCGGGACTTCCTGCCAACCATCTCCGGATTAACTTACTGGCGTTTACTAACTGAGCTCACCAGCCCTTTTTTGGCAGTCTCTCAAGTTTCATATGAAACTAATTAACTTTATACATCCTTGATGTTTTAGTGAACAAAATTATTTCAATATTTTAGCCAGTTAGTTTCCATTGTGGTTTGTTTACTTGACTCAGAAATCATGTTAGATTTTGACGGGAATGCATTCAAACGATTAACTATTTTCTAATTACAGGCAGTGGGACCAAAGCATGGACCCTCGTCTTAATGCCAAACAACGAGAGGCCATCATCGCCATGACGTCCCCGCTCAACAACCATTTGCCACCTATATTCCTGGTCGGGCCGTACGGGACGGGGAAAACGTTCACGCTAGCCCACGCCACCAAGCTGATCCTGCAGCAGAAAAATACCAGAATTCTCATCTGCACACATTCAAACAGGTAATTTTGCTGTCATATATATTTGTATGTTTTTGTGGTCATTTCGTTTTGTTTGTTACTGTATTTATTCATGTATGGTTGTATGCATTTATGATTTAGTTATTTGTTTGTTTTTTAATTTATCTTTATCTAAATTCAATTCTTAAACATTTACGAATTTAGTGTTATATCTGTAAGTAGCAGCTTAATTTACTAGTTTTGTATTTCCCTTTCCTGAATAAATTGGCTGTTCGTTCGCAAAAAAGGTTTGTAGGTACTTACAAGTTTCATCATCTAAACAATATATACTCTTTGTAGGTGTTTCCAGTTTGTGAGCTTTCTTATGCAGTTTCATTTCCTTTTAAAATATATTTCTTGAGTTAGTATTGATTGGAAATGTTGTCAATATTTAAACAGTGCTGCTGATCTGTACATCAAAGACTACCTCCATTCTTACGTTGAATCTGGGTTCAATGCTGCGCGCCCTCTCCGCATCTACTTCAAGAACCGCTGGGTACCAACGGTCCATCCCCTGGTCAGACTCTACTGCATCATGTCCGAGGCCGGGGATAAGTTTCTAATGCCGTCCAAGGAGGAGGTGATGAAGTCCAGGGTTGTCGTGGCAACGCTCAGCACCTCGCGGTTTCTGAGTCATCTGGACCTTGGCCAAGGTAGAGACAGTCATTTCTCATTTCTGAAAATCTTGGGGCTATTTCTGAAAATCTTGGGGCTATTAAATTTTCTTTGTATTAAGGATGAGTGCTGTCCTTAAAAAAAAAAAAAAAATCACCAGTCTGCCAAAATCCCTCTGCGAGGTAGAAATATACAAAAAAATTATAACGATAAAAACATATACCCAAGATGCACCTTTTCACCTTGTAAACCTTTCAAGGGGTTGTATTATCTGTTTGTTTGTTTGTTTATATGATCTTCCCATCAAGGGAACTCAGAAAACTCTCACAAGGGGATATAAACACCAAGCTAGCAACAGCCAAACTCTCCATCATACAAACATTGGTTTAACGTCTATGATTATGAATGGCACAAATCAAGAAATTGTGATACAGCACTTTATTATAGTCATTGTAAAAAAAGTTGTTAGCTTGGTAGGATTCAAACCTGCAACCTTTTAATTGCAAGTCCTCAGTCTAATCACTGGACCACAGTGACCATGGTTGGTTTGTCTCATGAAATCATTCTTAAGAGCCCCTGCCTGTAAGAGTGTACCAAGTGGTGATTCATGGGTTCTCAGATCTTCTTCTAAACAATTAGAGTGATACATCATCATACCAAACGAATAAATCCAAAATTTTAGTTTGCTGACGCTTTCGGTTTTGGAGTTACCAGTTATCAAAGTTTGGGCCAAAAAGCCCTCGAGAAACGAATAGTACATTCCCTGTAAACACAAAAATGTGCGCCAAGGTCATCCCAACAAAAGTAAAACATTTTTTGAAACCTCCAGTTGGGCTCATAACAAAAGTAAAAAAAAAATTGGGATCTCGTTGGCGCATCATGTTACGCGCACCTGAACCTTTGACGAACAGTGCCCTCGTGCCATTTTCAACGCCTCATAACTCAGCGCGCCTATAAGATCCCATGAATTAAACAAGTTCAAATGAAAGAGCTTGCATCCCTTAAACAAACTTAAGTGCAAAGTGCGTGGGATGTCGTTGGCGCAGAGAGATAATAGAGGTCAAAGTTCAAATTTTACCAATATATTGCGTTTTCGCACCTCCGTCACTTCGCGCGCCAACAACAAAAAATTGTTTTTATGGCAACTGGGTATTGGAACAGTTTTCATCTAATGACAAATGAAAAAAGAATCTTGGGATCTCTGCAACTTGCATGTCAAAAGATTTTTTGAAAATTTTCTAAAGTATTGTCATTCCACACATTTTGGCCTAAATTGGCACAACATTCACTTTTTTCATCACTGTAAGCATCTATGCCAATAAGATCCCATCAATATTTTCTTGTATTTGGTTAAGTTGAGTGTTCCTTAACAGATTTCAATTGAAAAATAATTGGGATCATGTTGGCCCACCAATATACCAAAGGTCAAAGGTCATATGAAACTACACTACTGCCTATTTCGGGCGATTTTGCGTCGTCTAGAAATCCACGCGCCAATATGATCCCATTAAGTTGTCTGTGTTTTATGATTATATAGATTCTCAGCAACACATAAAAAGCAAAAACCAAATGGGATTTGAGTGGCGCTAACAAATATTACAGATCAAAAGTTCACAATACATGCCTATACACATTGTACTTATGCATTGCTGTGGCAACCGAAAGTGAGAAATATCCCCCAATTTCAAAATGTTGGCAAACCATGAAGGGGATAGGTCTCCAAAATGAATTTTGGTCAAGATATAGACTGGACTTGTCTTTACAAATGGTTTTAGTTTAATGTTGGTTGGTAACTGTTGCTAAGGTCAAAGGTTACAAAGAATATGGATGTTTTTTATATTTCCGTCAAGAGCCAACTTCAGAGCCTTTTCAAGATTTTATTTAAAGAACAAGGGCTCTATCATTTCAGTTTGGGACAGCCACTTATAATATCTAGGCACATATGGTTGTCCCAAATTAATTATAGAGCCCATCCTTTTTTGATAAAATGTTGACAGGGCTTCGAAGTTGGTTCTTGACAGAAAATGTATTACAAAACACCAATATTTTCTGTGGAGAGCCAACTTCAAAGCCATGTCATCATTTTATCAAATGAACAAGGGCTCTATAATTAATTTGGGACAATCACATGTGCCTAGATATTATAAGTGGTTTTCCCCAACATAAAGGAAAGAGCCCTTGTTCATTAAATAAAATCTTGAAAAGGCTCTGAAGTTGGCTCCTGACAGAAAATATAAAAAAAACAACATATTCTTTGTAACCTTTGACCTTGGCAACAGTTACCAACCAACATTAAACTAACACCATTTGTAAAAACAAGTCCAGTCTATCTTGTTTTGGAGACCTATCCCCTTCATGGTTTGCCAACATTTTGAAATTGGGGGATATTTCTCACTTTCGGTTGCCACAGCAATGCATAAGTATAGGCATGTATTGTGAACTTTTGATCTGTAATATTTGTTAGCGCCACTCAAATCCCATTTGGTTTTTGCTTTTTATGTGTTGCTGAGAATCTATATAATCATAAAACGCAGACAACTTAATGGGATCATATTGGCGCGTGGATTTCTAGACGACGCAAAATCGCCCGAAATAGGCAGTAGTGTAGTTTCATATGACCTTTGACCTTTGTTATATTGGCGGGGCCAACATGATCCCAATTATTTTTCAATTGATATCTGTTTAGGAACACTCAACTTAACCAAATACAAGAAAACATTGATGGGATCTTGTTGGCACAGATACTTACAGTGATGAAAAAAGTGAATGTTGTGCCAATTTAGGCCAAAATGTGTGGAATGACAATACTTTAGAAAATTTTCAAAAAATCTTTTGACATGCAAGTTGCAGAGATCCCAAGATTCTTTTTTCATTTGTCATTAGATGAAAACTGTTCCAATACCCAGTTGCCATAAAAACAATTTTTTGTTGTTGGCGCGCGAAGTTATGGAGGTGCAAAAACGCAATATATTGGTAAAATTTGAACTTTGACCTCTATTATCTCTCTGCGCCAACGAGATCCCACTCACTCTGCACTTAAATTTGTTTTAGGGATGCAAGCTCTTTCATTTGAACTTGTTCAATTTATGGGATCTTATAGGCGCGCTGAGTTATGAGGCGTTGAAAATGGCACGAGGGCACTGTTCGTCAAAGGTTCAGGTGCGCGTAACATGATGCGCCAACGAGATCCCAATTTTTTTTTTATACTTTTGTTATAAGCCCAACTGGAGGTTTCAAAAAATGTTTTACTTTTTCTGGGATGACCTTGGCGCACGTTTTTGTGTTTACAGGGAATGTACTATTCGTTTCTTGAGGGCTTTTTGGCCCAAACTTTGATAACTGGTAACTCCAAAACCGAAAGCGTCAGCAAACTAAAATTTTGGATTTATTCGTTTGGTATGATGGTGTATCACTCTAATTTTTTGGAAGAAGATCTGCGAACCCATGAATCACACCCCCCCCTAATTTGGTACATTCTTACAGGCAGGGACTCTTAACAAGCTCCACCGGATTTGATAATTTGGTGGTCGGAGTGTCTATGGTCCGCATGGAGAACTCTACATGTTTGCTATTCTTCTTCTTTGTTTTACTGCAGATTTCTTCACACACATCCTGATCGATGAGGCAGCGCAGGCCATGGAATGCGAGACCATCATGCCGATGGCTCTAGCCAATCAAAACACTCGTATCGTGCTCGCTGGAGACTACATGCAGGTGAGGGTGTATGATTGGCTAGCCTCTGGATTGCAGCAAACTTTGTTAAACACACATATTCAAATCCTACACATGCCATCTTTTGTAAAGTGTGCTTTAGTAGGAATGTGAAACTTAGCACTCCTTAAAATTTAGAGCAGACTTTTAAGATGGGGGTCAAAGGGGGTCAAAGTAATGCTGATTTATAGTAAAATTTAGGAAGAGATATAAGAATCACATGTTATATGATTATGTCATATGATTTGAGGCAGGCTACAAAAGAGACGGCAACAGATCCAAACACAGTTTTGAATGAATGTATATGGCTCAATGGTACCAGGCGTTGCTCATCTGGAGGTTGCCACCCAGAACCATTTGACAGAGCAATTGTCTCTGTAGCCTAAGGAGTTCATATTTAAGCTGTAACTTGTGACTAACAAAGTGAGTCATTGTACAAGACTTGATGCAAATCTAACTCGCAAATAGCTTATTGAATTGAAGTATCCATTTCTAATTTGCTCATACCATCCACTCCCGTCTTGATCCCGTCGACAGATCAGTCCCGAGGTCCACTCATCCTTTGCCAGGGAGCGCAACCTCCACATCTCCCTCTTGGAGCGTCTCTACGATCTCTACCCCGCCCAGCATCCTTGCAAGATCCTCCTGTGTGAGAACTACCGCTCCCACGAGGCCATCGTGCAGTACACCTCCAAGCTGTTCTATGACAACAAGCTGCTGTGCAGCGGCAAACAGCTGCCCCACAAGACGTGGCATCCGCTCACATTCTTCACGGCGAGGGGAGAGGACGTACAGGAGAAGAACAGCACTTCATTTTATAACAATGCTGAGGTGAGTAAGAAGTTATCTTTATAAAAAATTATTATAATTTGGGGTTGACAAACAAAAAATTTACTAGAGCGGGATTTGAACCAACGACCATTAATGTGCCTGCCGTCTACCAACTGAGCTATCTAGCCGTATGTTGGCGGTCTCCCTATTTTGTCAATATCTTTATTATATTAGTAATAAAAATGTACATTTATATAACACTGGTATCCAGTACTTTTAACGCCCATGGTGCATGAACATTACTACCGCGATCTTTGGGCAACTTATTCCTTACACCCCCCTCACTGGGAAGTGTATAGTTGTGCTGCTAACTAGGTAGTGACCAAGCTAAATCAATCACAAGGACCATCTCTGTCCCAACAACCAGGGTTACAATGTTCTGGCACTGTGAGCGCCAAAAGATGCAGAGACCAGCACTTTAAAACATGTATATTATAATGCGCGTTGGAACATCTTGATATGAAATGTGCGCAGTGTAAATAAGGGAATCAATGTGTGGTGAAGAGGTTTTCAACTAGTGGTTTAATCCCAACGAGGCCTGGTTCTTGATAATTTACCGAGACGAAGTTGAGGTAAATTATAAAGAACCAGGCCTCGGCGGGTTTAAACCACTAGTTGAAAACTGATTCAACACACTTTGATTCCCATTCATAAATACTTTTTCGGTCAAAAACTTCATCACTTTTGGGTCAAAAAGTAAAATAAATGCAAAATTTTAATTGTTAAATGATTTCTTTCAACACAACACCCCTCCAGCCATGAAATGGTAGAGCCCTCCGCTGCCCTTATGAGGGAATGCTGTGGGCGTCGCGCGTATCCTGTGATGTGGCACAACTGTTTCAGCCGTTGCTCTTGACCAATAGGAATGAAGAAACTGTCTTATAAGAACAGGTGCAAGGTTGCGTGTCACGCTTGTGAATTAACACTTTTTACCGGTCATTAACAAAAGGTTTATGCACACCCACGTGACGCGCTCTCCACCAATAGGAGTAGAGAAACTGTCTGGGGTATTTATAAATAAATGATTTAACATAAATTTGTCTCTCCTTCCGTAGGTATTTGAGATCTCTGAGAGGGTTTCAGAGCTTCAGAAGTCCTGGCCGGTCGACGACTGGGGTAACTTAGACGAGATGAGCATCGGAGTAGTGAGTCACTACTCAGATCAGGTGTTTCGTATCAGGTCCGAGTTACGCAAACGTCGTCTGCACAATGTGTCCGTGGAGAGAGTGATGAACGTACAGGGTAAGATGGTGGCGCTGATATCTTAAGATTGGTTCCGGGCGGTTAAGAGCACTGAATTCAAACTCTGGTGTTTCCTGATCAGCAGAGTGTGGGTTCAAATCCCCAGCCGTGACACTTGTGCCCTTAAGCAAGACACTTAACCATTGCTTCTTCCTTCGGATGGTACGCTAAGGCGTTGGTCCCATGTGTTATATAACGCATGTAAAAGAACCCAGTGCACTTATCGAAAAGAGAAGGGGTTCGCCCCGGTGTTCCTGGTCCGATCGGCAGCAAAATTGTGCCACAGCACCTTGTAAAGCCTTACATGGTGCTATCAGAATTAGGTCTCATAATTCAAATCTTAGTCCTACATCTGGCAGGAAATACTGTATGTAACAGCGCCAGGAGCGTCACTGAGTGACGGACGTGTAGGCTATATAAGAAGCCACAATTATTATTATTATTATTGTTTTTCTGTAATAATCCATTTGCTGGTGGCTGTTGTGGCTGAGCGTTTAAAAACACTGGACTCAAGCAGAGTTGTTTTAGCAGAGAGTGAGTTCGAGTCCAGGGCCCAATTTCATAGAGCTGCTAAGTACAAAAATTAGCTTAGCATGAAATTTTTGCCGAGATAAAAACAGGATTACCAACCAAATTTCCATGTGATTTTCAGGAACAGCTGAATACCAGTAACAAGCAATATGCAACAAATGTAAATTTGGTTGGCAATCCTGTTTTTATCTAGGAAGAAATCTCATGCTAAGCAAATTTTGGTGCTTCCAAACTCTATGAAATTAGGCCCTGCTCATTACACTCGTTTCCTTTATAAAGCAAAGCATTATTTTTGCTCTGCCTTCAGATGGGAAGTAAAGCCGTAGGTCCTGTGTGTTGTGTATTGCATGTAAAAGAACCCAGTGCACTTATCAAAATAAGAATTGGGGTTTGCCCTGGAGTTTCTGGTTTGATTGGCTGCATATTGCGACACAGCACCTTGTAAACCATTACATGGTGCTATTTAAAATGAGTAGGTCTCATACTTCATTGTAGAATTTTTAAAACTGAACTGTTGGAAGTACACAGTTATCATGTTCAGCGACTTGTTGTGTTTATTCCAGTGCCTTTTGAACCCGGCCAATGACTGACATTCAAAATTAACATCAATAGTCGGTTCAGTTGTATTTTTTAATTGACTGTTGTGTTTTGGGCATCCAAAGCAAATTGGATGTAAAAGTAATTTAAGATTTGGATTTTACAAGAATTCCTAAACTGAATTTTTTTTTATACATCGCAATTCTAGGCAAGCAGTTTCGAGTCCTGTTCATCAGTACAGTACGCACCCGCAACACGTGCAAAGCCACCACCAAGACAAAGTCACCCAAGTCCAAGAAGAGGGGAGAGATGAGCACATCGGAAGATGAAGAGGATGCTGATTACGGGTTCTTGTCCAATGACAAGCTTCTGAACACTGCCATTACTAGGGCACAGTCCCTGGTTGCGGTAGTGGGAGACCCGGTGTCACTCTGCTCCATTGGGAAGTGCAGGTAATAAAGGTTTTTAGGATTTCTTTTTACAAAGATACAGACAGTCGGCCCTTCTACAATCTGTAACTTAATGATGCAGCTGGTTCTTGCATGGATTGCTGATAATTTAAGTTTTTTATAGTTCTGATTTTGGGCTGATTTGATCCTAGTTTAGATTTACAGCTATTTTAATAGATTTGGAATCTATCAAACAAATTTTAGAAAAAAAAGGTTTTTTCATTTTGCAACTTTACTAGTAATTTTGTTTTCAATTTAAACCACCTAACAAAAATATGTATTTGCATATTTAATTGTTTTTTTTAATATAATTTTTCTGTAGAATCCTTTGGGAGAATTTCATCAAAGCTGCCCATGAGAGTGATAGTCTCTTCGGCATCACCTATGAGGAGATCCGAGCCCAGCTCTCTGGTGTTGAGATGAAGAAGACCTACAATCTGAACCCTCTCGCTAAGGAGTTCATTCCACAAGCATTACGGAACCAGATGACTGGTGCCCCCATGATCCAAGGAGCTGGACTCCATGGAGCGGGACTACCAGGCCATGGACTCCCAAGAGGAATGCTCTCACCAAACCAGTCTGCAATCCCAACGTCACTCACAGCTGGAATGAATGCATCCTTCCGAGCAATTACTGGAATGCCCTACGGGCCTGGAATGGTCCGTCCAGGTAGTCCCATCCCGACCTTCGATCCAGTGACCGGTAGGATGTTCATGATGCCTATGTCGTACATGATGCCCATGCATCCACTACGTATGCTCCCAGGCCACCAGCTATACCATCAGGGTGCTTACATCGACCCCAGCACGGGGTTACCCATGGTCATGCCACCGTACGGATTCCCACACATGATGCGCCACTCACCAACGCACCTGGCCAGTGGTTCCTCACCTCAACTCTCCCCGAAGCAGCAGTCTGACAAGTCATCCCACCCGGGCTCTCCGAAGGAATCGCCCAATGCAAACTCTAACTGGCAAGCTGGGGCATCCCACGCGCGGGAGAGGAAATCCAGCGGCTCGGAGGCAAGCAGCACTAAATCGACGCTGAGCGAGCAGCAGGAAACTGTGGCCAAGTTGCAGGAGTTGAGAATCAATGAGGAGTATAACTACTACCTGAGGACGATGGGACCTGATTATGCAAGTAAGTTCCTGTCAAAGCATTCTCCCAAGCAGCAGCAGCAACAGCAGCAGCAGCAGCAGCAGCAGCAGCAACAGCAGCAACACCAGCAGCAGCAAAATGTGCATCATCAAACTGGAGCAGAACAACCTGGACAGCCTCCACCACTTGCAGTAGCAGCTGAGGCGCTGCACAGGATGACACATTCTGGTCGGCCGAATCATCCTGCCCATCATCCACTAAGTCCACAATCCTTGCATCAACACCATCTTCAGCAAATGCGTCTTCATCAGCAGCAGCAACAACATCAGCAGCAGCAACACCAACAACAGCAACAGCAGCAACAGCAGCAACAGCAGCAGCAGCGCTCTGGTGGCTTGCATCCTGTGCCGACAGGTGCAACTAACGCACAACAACATGCACCGCGACCTGCTGTGCAACGACAGCTCTTCGAGAACAGCCATCCACGCAATACTGAGCCATGGAGTGAATTCAACGGCACTTTCAAAGGAAATGCTGCCGGTCAGGAAATCTTGAACATGCTGCAGCAGGGAAATAGAAACAAGATCCCAGAGGAGTATGAGAGGGAAGTGTTACAAATGAGCAATGTCAAACCTCAGAAGGAACAAATGGGGGGCTACGGGTTGGGTCAACACCAACAGCAGCAGCAGCCGTTCCCCCAGAGCAACAACGATATGCAGTATGGCATCAACAAGCAACCAGAACAGAGTGTGTCGGGTCAGCCCATAGCATTAAGGGCCAGTGGAGTTCACATGCCTAGATCGATCTATGCCCAGCAAAATAGCCACCCACCTATGAGCAATCCACGGCAGAGCCAACAACCCCCGGTTAGTCCCAATCTGAACCACATGGTCAACAACACAGACCGGTCCAGAAACCCTTCAGGTCAGAACGCTGGATTCTTCTCAACCGAATCCAGCTTCCCACGGCTTGGGGTGCAGCGGGACCTCTACCACGAGACCTCCCAGGAGGACCAGCCAAACTTCGCCTTCAGGAATGAGATCCCGGCGAATCACCAGGCGGAGGACCTAGGCCTAGACAGAGAAGAACCAGAATGGGTAAGATCTAATTCAGTTGTTAATAGCAGGATGTATATGAACCAGGGCGGGGATTACGATTACACACCAGCAGAGTCTCAGCAGCTGGTGTCGGCACTGCCGCCACCGCAGCATGACGACCACATGGGGCTCAACCCGAATCCAGGTAGCCGCTTCAGCCCGATCGGCACTGGTGCTCACCTGGACAGCAACTCAAAGGATGACATGCAGCCTTTAGCAGCATCAATGTCGTACGCCAGCGCTCTGCGTGCCACGCCGAAGCCCAAGCTCAGCAAGACGGGATTCCCTCTCGAGGACAGAGGCAAGACGGCCTCCCCCTTGATGCTAATCAAAGACCTCGGTAATCGGCAAAACAAAGATGGGTATTATTCCTACTTTAACTGACTAGATTTCAGAATCCCTCTTGTTTCTTGGTCCTTATCATGTGATGCTTTTTCACAATCTTGATTGCACATGCACTTGTTCTTGAAGAGTGGGTGCTTATGCCTATAATTTGATAAACCCCAGTGTTGTTCATAGTTGGGCCCAATTTTATGGCTCTGCCTACTGCCACATTATGCGCTTGCGATAACCATTCTTAGCCTAAAGGGCAAGCGCCACATTTCTGTGCTAGCTGTGTAAGCAAATGATTCCTAGTAGGGTTGAGTTTACACATGCACAAAAAAAAAGACTTCTGCTAACCTGTAAAATATGCTTGGTGTAAGTATGAATTTTCCCGTTATTTGCTGACAGTAAGCAGAGTCATGATATTGGACCCTGATGTCTTTTGGATGATCTATAAAAGATTGCCCTTTGGTATCAGTTACTCTGAAGCCTTCGTTGAAATAAGTAGTTTTGTATTTTTGCGCTCAGGATTCAGTGAATATCGTGGCAAGATTGTGTCAAAACCTTTATCATATGAAACTGTCTTTGGAGCAAATATAAATAGCATATGAATAATTCTCAATTCGTTGTGGAAGCTGCTATTAATAGAGAGTTTCTCGCTTTCGACGACGGATGGTTCTGCGACAGTTAGTAGTTTTCAGCCAAATCTTGTTTTCAGCACAATGCAGATTCATCCCAAATACTGTCGTAGACATTGAGGGACAACCATCCTCAAAGCTGATGCATGTGCAGATGACGCCAAATGTCATTATTACCGTCGCAAAACCATTCGTTTCATATATCACATGAAACAGACAGAGTATGACAGGGTTTTGAGCAGACTGGCCGATTCAGTGTCCGAGTGTACGTCATGTCCAGCATTTATAACTGTGGCTAACTGCAAATTTTTAACTGAAGAATCTGTATATTGGGTACAGTTGTACTTATGTATTACTACAGCTGGACAGTTTGTACATTGGAACAACAGGAAGCTTTTTATAAAACAAAATAATCAAGTATGTACATGTTCATGTATTCTATACAGTGTGGTTTGGGTTGCATTGTAATACCATATCTGTACCAGGTTGTTTGCTGTGGCTCTTGAAGAAACTGTACAGGAATTAATTTTCAAGGTGAGATATACCAGATATAAAAATATAGAAACTTGTTTTCTCAAATCTTGCGGAGAAAATACTTTTGAGAAGCTGTGTCTGAATTTGCAGCTACGGCTATGGCTGGATCCCCAAGACAACATGCATTGAAGCATAGGCTGCCCTTAGCAAAACCCCTTAGCGAAAGTTGCAGCCAGAGCTGCCATTTCAATCTTAGCCATAAACTGCTACGGCTATGGCTGGATCCCCAAGACAACATGCATTGAAGCATAGGCTTGCCCTTAGCAAAACCCCTTAGCAACAGTCACAGCCACAGCTGCCATTTCAGTTAAAGCCATAGACTGCTACGGCTATGGCTGGATCCCTAAGTCAACATGCATTGAAGCATAGGCTTGCCCTTAGCAAAACCCCTTAGCAACAGTCACAGCCACAGCTGCCATTTCAGACACGGCCATGAACCGATATGAAGTATCATTATGCCTCTCTGAGTATTATCATGTTGTGGAACCAGGGGTTGATTTCATAGAGTTAAGACTAGTCTAATCACTAACTTTGCACTAGCCTTGAAATCGACCCCAGGCCCAACTTCATAAAGCTGTTTAGCAGGAAATACCTCTTAGCTCAGCAAGAAAATGAATAAGGCACCAGTCGCAACAATGTAAACCTTATGGAATGTTGGCTGGTAATCAGTTTCTGCTGAGCAAGATTGTTTGTGTGCTTAACAGGTTGTTGTGCTAATCATCGGCTCTATGAGAATGGGTTCTGATATGTATAGATTATTCCTGGTGTGATTTGCAGGAAATGTTTGCTTCAGTTAAGAGTACTTTAAGGGACCAAGTAATTGTTGAAAAGCGTAATATATGAAACCATGTATAACTGCTGCATAGGAATAGGAACACAGTGCTTTATGTCATTGTTTGTAGGGTTTCAAACAAGAACGGCTGCTTTTCTGTGTATAATGGCAACCTATTATGGACATTTTAGTATCAAGTGTACTTGTTGTATGAAGTTTTTCTGACTTCAATTTTATAAAAACGGTTTGGGTATCAACAAGTTAGTCAGTCTAGTGAAAAAATATGTACTTGTTAAAAGCCGGTGCATTATTTGTAAATATTGTATATCTTAAAGCAGGATTGAATATGTGTTTGGTTTTTTCGCGGTACAGTGATGCAAAAGCAAGAATTATTTTACTTTGGCTAATTAAGAGGACAAGACGAGTTAAGAAGCGATGAGCAAGGTTTGTATTTTGAGGAGAAAAACTGTAGCATTTTGTAAATAACGCTTTGTTTGTGAATAATAATTTATTTTAAATATATTCTCAGATTTTTTTTGTTTATGTGGAGGGAAAAAAAAAAAAATGAAAAAAATGAAAAATAATAAAAAACAAAAATAGCTTTGCTGTCGTGAATATACTCGGAAAGTACTTGGGTAAAAAGGATTTTGTAGTTGTGTATGTAGGGAAGGGGAAAATTGTTGATGTGGAAGTGTCAGTATTTTGTATAGTAGAATATAGTTCTGTTCTAGCTTGATGCCTGCTTTATTGAATTACAAATTTTGGTTCTACTTTTATATGTATTTCTATAAAAATTAGTTCTTCAATTGAATGATAAAAAAAAAAAAAAAGATTAAGGATGAAAAAAAAAAAAAAACATCTTTTTGGTAGTTAATAAAGAATTAATGCTGTCGCTGATGGAGAGATGAGATTGAAGCCATCATGTTTGTTGATATTGTAACTAGAAGAGTTTCTAATGCATGATATATATTTTCAGATACTTGTTGAACTGTATAATTATTACACCAAAGGGGTGGATTGTACAATACACCAAAGGGGAAAACAACAGCTCAATATTTACTAACAATTTCTTTACTGCTTCTTTAAATTTACAGCTTTTCTTTTTCATGTACTGTCACGCAACAGGATAAAAATATTTTATGTAATGTCTGTTAAATAGTGGATTAAGAAAGATTTTGGAAAAAGGTTTTGTTTCTTGTTGGTCTGGCACAGGTAATTAGAAATTTTCAGATGTTTTTTTTATTTGGGTTGAAGTGTGGTTTTCGTCAGAAGAAATGTTACATGTTTCAGTAGGTGTATATATGGCAACAGGTTGCATTTATTGTGTATCCCAAACTTCTGTACCTGTCTTACTTGACGGCAATTTGAATGTTAGCTGTGTTAATTTAATTATGCATTTGTCGATGTATATTATGTGGATCAAAAAATAGATATGTCATGCAAAATCATATGCAATAAAGACGCATAAATTTGCATAAATTAAATCCACTGATTTCAACAACCCCATAAGAGACTTACTTTTTGATAATAATACACGACACCCTAGAAGCAAATGGTAGGAGCAAGGGTCAAAGGTCATCTCTTGGGACATCACAAATGACCAGGATAAAGACTTCAACTAAAAATTGCAGGGTTGAGGTTGATGTATATTATAAAAGATAAATAATAAAAATAATATAAAAATAAAAATAGCGTATGGAAACTTGGTCCTCGATTAAGGTTAGTAAGGGTTTATCTTTATTAATGACCTTTTAATATGAAGGAAAGCATTTTTTTCTGGAGGACTCTAACCAGTAGATTTAGAACAGATGTAATCATAGGCTTTTCCAATTTCCGATTTATTGTAAAAAGTGTATTTTCATTTTTTGCTTCTTAAAAGTCTAATCGGGCTAGTCAAACTCGGCTCGTAGGTAATGAAAAAAAGGTAGCCCAATGGGCTAATCAACATTGCTCCAGGCAGCTTGGTAGGCTAGTCAAACTTGGCTCTAAGGTAGCTTGGCATGCTAGTCAATTTGGCTCATGGGTATTCCCGCCGGTCTATTAATTCTTGGCTCTTAAGTATTAACTAGTCAAACTTGGCTCTTAGGTGGCCCGATTGGTCTAGGCAAACGTGGCTTTCTGGTCGCCCTTTCGGGCTAGTCAAACTCAGGGACTAAGTAACATGGCAGTCTAGTCAAACCTGATCAACCTACCTCTTAGAAATTGTGATATATAGTTGTCATCTGATTTGCTGTTCAAAATTGATGCAGGCTCTAGTCAAATGCACGACTGACCAGACCAAGGGACTAGTACAAATTTAAAGTGAGCACAAGAGGTGATGAAACTGTAAAAAATAAGAATGCAAACTTTTAAAATACGGGACTTGTTTAAAGTTAGTAACTTGCTCGGAAACATTCAATAGGAAAGCAAGTTGAAATGACTAAGCACCTAAAAGAAACTTGCTTTAGCAGAATTAGCATATCGGCCAAATTAAAGGTTGTTGCAACTGGTATCCCACTGTATCTTGCTTAGCATAGACACTTTGTATAAAGCAGTATAATAAAACTGGGCCCAGAGCTTTAGTGAGAGAGCCTGTTATTATTACACAATAGGATTTCAGTATAGCTATACTTAAAAAACACTTTGGTATCCCTAAAAATCATCAAAAGAAAAAGTTGTATTTCCATAGTTGTAAAGTGTGTTTTTGTTTTGTGAGAATGTTGTGGTCTTGTGAGATAAAATAGCAGACCCCCAGGATTTCATGTGCTTTTTGATTGGGGGGGGGGGAGGGGAGGGGTAGGGGTAGGGTAATTTCCCGTTGATACTTCTAGAATTTGCACACATAATATGCATGTACAAAAATATGTAAATATTCTATATAAATATGTAAAGATGTAACGTGTAATTTGTAAGAAAAGAAATAACAAACAAACAAAATATATACAAGGACAGTATTAATTGGAAAGTGGGAAAGGTGTTTAAAGTGGCTTTAAAGTAAGGCTCACTGTCTGTTTCAAACGACTGTTCTGCATTATTGAGATGGTTACAAACGTATTATCAGGCGTGATATTCTCTCTACTTTCGTCTGATTTTCATTTTTTTGGCCCTTGGAAAAGGTTAGAAAATTGTGATTAAATAGCCTGAAAAGTCTATTAAAGGCAGTGGAAACTATTGGTAATTACTCAAAATAATTATTAGCATAAAACCTTACTTTGTAACAAGTAATGGGGAGCTATTGATAGTATAATACACTGTGAGAAACGGCTCCCTCTGAAGTAACGTGGTTTTCGAGAAAGAAGTAATTTTCCACGAATTTGATTTCGAGACCTCAGATTTAGAATTTGAGGTCTCGAAATCAAGCATCTTAAAGCACACAACAACGTGTGACAAGGGTGTTTTTCTTTCATTATTATCTCGCAACTTCGACGACCGATTGAGCTCAAATTTTCACAGGTTTGTTATTTTATGCATATGTTGAGATACACCAAGTAAGAAAACTAGTCTTTGGAAATTACCAATAGTGTCCAGTGTTTTTATTGCCTACACCTGACTGTAGAGTAAGTCAACCTATTAATAAATACAATTTTCCTACTTTTTTTTCCAACGACCAGATATCATGCCTGTTTAATGTTCCCACAACCTTGTGTTCCCACAACACTTGTATGTCCCTAATCCTAACCCTGGCCCTCACCCTAACCCTTACGTGTAGATTATAAGGGTTTATCAGAACATAGGGGTGTCGGAGCATAGGGGTGACAGGTTATAGAGCAGTCATCATTCAGATAGAGGTGTACGGAGCCAGTGGTTGGCCATTTTGGAACTCCAGGATTGTAGAACGACAGGATTTTATGTTCATAGGATTTCTATGTTCACAACTTGTTGTTGGCAATGGGGTCGATAGGGAGCTCCAAAATCAGTGTATGGCCGTATCTGAATTGGTGTTAGTTATGGCTGCGGCTGTTGTTAAGGGTGTTGCTAAGGCTGGCCTATATTTCAACGTATATTGATGCAGAAATTTAGATGTAGCCCTAGCTGTAGCCGCCCATTTGGACTTGGCTATACACTTCATTGGCACACATGTAAGCATCATTTCAATGGGTCACGGCAACAAATCACAAAGTATGTAAAACAGCTGGCATAATACAAAAAATAAATATTTATATATTGTAAAAAAAAAAAAAAAAAAATAGATTAAAAAATAAAGCTGCTGTTTATATCTGCGCTATGGTTATACAAAAGTAAGACGATATGTATCATACAACCATCTTTGTGAAATTTCCACATTTACTTTAAAATTTCATCTTCACACTTTCATTTTGAGATAATTTTGTTGGATTTAGGTGTACCCTTTAATTTCATTTAGAGATGACGGTTCTGTCAATAAATGTATAGGGTTCCCCAGCCCCATTAATATTTAAAGAGGTCGGTAGTTGACCCTGGTTTTACACAGAAAAATGATGCAATAAGAATTTAACAGAACCATCTGTAGTTTTTGGGTAACAAACCGTATAGATTTTGTAAAGTTGTCATTGGACCATTTAATATGTTAATTTCCCTCTGAACCCCCCCCCCCCTCATTTTCAATTCTTACTCCTTTACCCTATTTTACTTAGATTGGTGGTGTCTCATTTAAAAGGACTTATAGATGCAAACAAAAATATGTAAACAATAATAGGTTACTCAGGACTAAAGCATAATTTGCCTTTTTCTGAATGATCTTTGAACTTTACTCTTTGTACATTATGCTAATTGGCTGTGTACAAAAATTAATCACTGACAATGTAGAAGGGTTTTAGATATTCCCTATTGTGATTGTAGTTTTAGGCATCTCTTTTTTGTTGTTACTGACATTCTGTCCAATTAATTGAAAACCATATACTGAGTTAGATTCTATGTATTACATATGAACAAAAATTATATTTAAAAAAAAAAGGGAGAGGAAAAAAAAAAAAAAAAAAATGGAAAATAGATCAAAACGTTGACTCGGCAAAAAATCAACCTTAAAAAAAAAACAATAAAAAAACGCCCTAATTTACATATGATTTCCCTTCAAATTTATATCTTCAGTGTAAAAATGAAAGAAATTTCTTTGAATGTTTGAGAGATTATTATTATTTTTTTTGTAGGGACAAAAATGTAAATATAGCAAAAACAAATTATTTGGGTTGGATGTCTGAGTTAGTATTCAAATAGTATTAGAGAAAATTAGTATTACAATTTATTTTTGCAGATAACTCCGTAAATTATAATGATGTTTTGTTCTGGTGGGCAAGTTTAAAGGAAAAATACAAAGAAGTTTAATTAACTCGGAGGTATACATCCAAAGGTTATCACCCATTTTGTTGAAAAGGTTTTCTCTATTTGAGAAAGTGTATGTGTAAATATCTTCTGTTTTGTGTGCTCTGTGTTTCTAGATGAATAATATATAAATGTATATAAAGCCCCATTTTCTTTTGGAAAGGTAAACAAAAATGTCTTACTTATTTTACTAATTTACTTGTTGTTAGTAGTTTGAATTCTTGCATTTGGGTTTTTTTGATTGAAGAAATCAGTTTAAAACTAGAAAAGCTTTCTATTTCAAGCCTTAATGTAGAAGTAAAACGCAGCTTGTAAATCCAGCTGAAAAAGTCTTGATATTAATCTCTTCGCGTTTTAATGTGTGTTGTTTAACCTATTTATATGTATCAGTGATTTTATTAGCTTATAATTGTGCTTAGATAAGTTGGGTTGCAAAGATGTTCACGAAAAGAACTTCACATTTTATTAGAGTTTTTTTGTTTTCTTCTTTGACAGCATAACGTTGCTTTCTTAATGACCATCGGCTGTTTCCAGCTTCTAACGGGGACTTTGTTTGCCCCAAAGCTGTTGTTGTGTGATATTGACACCAAAGAGGTGATGTACACAAAATAGCCGTAGGCTTTTTGAAGCAAACCATCCTTTTTGGGGAAAAGTGTACAGAAAAACCCAATTGTATATAAACCTCAAAATCATAGATGTAGATAGATTGTAGATGGACATTTCTAGAAATGTACGTTGTATATATGTTCTAGTTTCTTATACAACTTAATTGTGTAAATTGTAAATGTATAATTAAGACTTATCTGAAGCGGATCGTGTGCCACACTTGACTGCAATGTTGCACTGTCATTTTTCCGGACATCAATCGAATTTGACTTTTAAAAATGGCGTTCGATTTAGCTTTGGAGTTTTTGTTGGCATTTTTTGTTTGTATTATTGCAGTGTGGCGATTAAGTTTTAGATTTGTTTAGTATAATAATGAACAGGTTTTATTTTGGAATTTGTATATTTACATGTAGTTTAGTGAAAAAAGAAGTTTTTAGGTTTTTTCTTTAAAGAGTATTATACGAAGCTCTGTTGCAAAGGGTGATACAAACTAATTCAATTGGTGTTGGTTATATGGACAGTGACAAGTATAAGTTGAACGAAACAGTTTCATCATTTCATGTTCTCAAAAGATTAATGCAGGAAGAAGGCAATTCAGGTGATTAAGACGAAGCCTGCCATTGGCTAAAAGAGTATGCTCAAAAGAGATTAAGCCAATCAAAACAAGCTTGACATTTTTAGATCATGGGTTTTGACCCCAAACTCTTAAACACCCGTATATGCACGTTTTCATTATCAACCACAGGGCCAAATATACTGCCAAATATGCTACTGTTTCAATGCGTGAACTTTGAAGAAATTAATGACTAGATATTGAAAAAGTATAAAAATCAAGTTTATACTAACTTTGGTTGCAAGGTGTTTATTTGTTCGTGGTGATGAAATTGAAAAGTTTGTGGCATCGTGGCAATATTTTGGCATGGTTAATGCAATTGAGAGACTGTCCAATTGAGTGATCTTTGTGTAGCATGATTATAGCTTCTTCATGGAGACTGCATAGCCCCCTTGCATGTGACATTACACGCTCCCTGGGGTAAAAAAGCGCCCTCACTTGGGTAAAAAATGCGTCCTCACTGGGGTCAAAAACCCGCCCTCACTAGGGGTGAAAAAGCGCCTTCAATGAGGCAAGTGATTGGACAATAGCTGTTCTTTGTGCGTAAAAAACGTGCGCTAGAGTTCAGCGTCCATGTAGCGTTGTGCGTAATGCAAGGGTTTTATTTCAGCTAGACTTGATTTATTTGTACATAAATGGGCCTATTTTGGGATACAGTCCTATACATTGTTGATGACTGCTGTGTATTAAAAGTAAATGCATTCAAAGCATTTTTAATAATCAGCATTTTAACTGTACAGTGTATCGGTTTTTCACCCTTTTTCGGGGGAGTTTTGAGGGGGTGTGTATTAAAAGGTGTAGCTTTAATGGCGCTTGTATTTAATGGTTCCCTGCATAGGTGATGCCGCGTAAGAAACTGGCTGAACGCCTGACCGCAAAAAACGCGGAATTTCTGAAACGGTAATGTTTGACCAGGTTGACATGGAGGACTGGTTGTGAGTGGGCCTACCAACATTGATATTGTGCCCAAAATGCTGTAAGAACAAATTATTGTCTATGAACATTCAGCACATTTTGATCAGTTGGAGAGAAGAGAGGTACCTTGACCCACTTTCAAAAAGCTGTTTAGCAGAGAATACTGCTTGAGCAAAAATTGAGTGGGGTACCAGCCGCAACAATGCAAGCTTATGTCATTTTGGCCGGTAACCTGTTTCTGCTTAAGCGTTACTATTCTGTGCTCAGCAAGTTTTGTGCTTACAGGCATTATAAAATTCGGCCATTGGCCCACTTTCATATTAAGCAGAAACTACTGCTTATAAAGTATCTTGGCTTAGCAAACAATGAGTGGGGCACCAGTCGCAACAATGTAAATTTCATGGAGTGTTGGCTGGTAACCTGTTTTTGCTACGCAATGATTTTCTGTGCTTGGCAAGTTTTTTTGCTCGTAGGCTTTATTGAATTGGGCCCTGTGAAGTGAACATATTGTTTCTGATGAACACTTCTTGAAGCCAGTTCCTGCTAAACACAAAATAGTTGCTGGATTATTTTCTCAGAATTAACTCAAAATATTGAGGGTTGGCAGGTTGACTCGGTCACGGCACAATTTCATAGAAATGCTTAAGCACATAAAGTAGCTAATCACAACAAAACTATGCTTACCAGAATAAAGGTTACCAACAAAAGTTTCAGTGACTGGTATCCCCTCATTTTTGCTTAGCAGAACATTGTTACACAATATTTGAGTGCTTAAGCAGCTTGCCCCAATTTCATCAAGTTGTTAAGCAGGTAACTTGTTTTTGCTGAGCAATATTTTCCTGTGCTTAGCAAGTTTCTGTGCTTACATGCTTTATGTAATTTGCCCAGGGCCATGAAGGTGGTCCCTGGCTGAGATTGACCTTTGAACTCTATGTCATTCTGAACCCTATGTCCAGTGGCCATATGCAGTGAAGCGCAAACTTCTTACTTATTTTCGTGTGTGTGTGTGTTGTGGTGTACATAAGACATGTAGAACCAAACTAGTAAGTCATGATGGATTAATATGCAGCATTTTCAAAGTGAAACTCTTGACATTTGTCAAATGTTATTTTTTAAACTTTGGGAATAAAAAAGGTTTGTCTGATTCACATAATTGTTAACTTTTGTATTGTGCTTTATTCCTTTATCGAATTTGCTTTATTAAATCACAAACCCATCATTTTTCAATTTTGTGTGATCACTATCAATTGGTAATTACTCAAATAAGTTGTTAGCCTAAAAACTTACTTGATAACTAGCAATGGAGAGATGTTGACTGTATAAAACATTGTGAGAAACGACTCCCTCTGAAGTTAAAGGTAGTTTTGCGGAAAGAGGTAAAATTTCACTCAAATAATAGAAGACCGCGCCTGTGTGACAGGATATTCTGCCCCCATATGGCAAACTGTGTACAAACTTGTTATGATAGCGCCCTCTTCTGAATCTTCCTCATTTCCCGACCTAGGACACCTGACATGAAGCCCTCTTTTATTAGACATCTGAAAGCACACACATTAATTTGCGCAACAGGTGTCTTTTTACTTTCATTATTCTCTTGCAACTTCGTTGACCAGTCGAGTCCTAAATTTCCCAGATTTGTTATTTTATGCATATGTTGGGATACACCATGCCACCAAGTGAGAATACTGTTCTTTGACAATGCTAAAGGTGTCCAGGGGTGGATTTCACAAAGAGTTAGGACTAGTCCTAACTCTATGTGAAATCCACCCGGTGCCTTTAAAGAGCAAAATGACATTTGAAAGGATCGCATGATGATGGTACACTGTGCTCTTTACTGTAAACCGGAATTCCACATCGTTAAAGACACTGTACACCTTTAAGAATTGTCAAAGAACAGTCTTCTCACTTGGTGTATCTTAACATATGCACAAAATAACAATTCTGTACAAACTTGAACTCAATTGGTCGTCGAAATTGCGATAATAATGGAAGACAAAACACCCTTGTCACACAAAGTGGTGTGCTTTCAGATGCTTGACTTCGAGACCTCAAATTCTAATTTAGGTGAAGTCTCGATATCAAATTCGTGGAAAATTACTTTTATCTCGAAAATCACGTCACTTTAGAGAGGGAGCCGTTTCTCACAATGTTTGATACTATCAACAGCTATCCATTGCTCGTTAACAAGTATGTTTTTGTGCTAACAAAGATTACCAACAATGTCCAGTGCCTTTAATTGAGCGGTTATTATGGTCAGAACTTCTTGCTCCGTCCTCCGTGGTCCCATTGAGCAGAAGGTGATGAGGTCTGAATGGGGTGTAAATGATGACCCCCACAATTAGCCAAAAGTCTCTCCATGAAAAGCAAGATTGTTTCCATTGAGATGGATGTCAACCCTGGAATGTTATTTTAAGAAGCTTCTTTAGTCAACGGAACAAAACAGGGCGACATTTGTTCGGCTTCAGATGGCTAAATGTTTCGGGGGATGGGGGACGGACATAATTCTCTGTTGAACATGTTCACCCATTCGTGAAAACAAGAAAAAGATGTTCCAGTTCTCCTGGCTGTACATACCAAAATATGTAAGGTTTGCGGTGACCTTATGTAAGAAATCTCTTATTGTGAGTAGTGGTGGCTTTGAGAAGTGCCTATTTATCGACAGTGTTTTCTCTGACCGTTTTCTAGAATAGTGTATTACATGGTGATACCGAAAATCCGCCTAACATCGTATTTTGTCCACCAAATGCGCACCAAAATATGCCGACCTGGCTCTCACCCAATCTAGGGTGAGGCAAATCGCCTTGGTTACGCCGCATAAACAGTAGTCAAATTTACTCTCGTTTTGTTTTTGTTGTGTTTCTGTTGATTCAATTTGGTGTGTTTGGAGTTATGTGGACAACAATTGCACACAACATAAGAATCCATTACCTGAGCGGACTATCACGCGGCCATTGTAGTCTATTATTTGGGCAACACTTATTTTGAAGCACCAGAAGTGGTTTATTGTAAACCAAAAGACCTTTTCAATACATCTCTGATGCCAAGCTGAATAAATAGTGACGGACACATGCTCGAATGTTGTGTGGTGGTGGGGTGGTGTTCACAAACAGAAAGATGATCCCAAACAACGGCCCGAGTATTTTGAAACCATAGAAAAATGGCTGCCAAAGGGAGCGATAACTTTCTTAAACTTCCACCGGTTGATGGTGCCTGCGGTGGTACGTACGCCTCGGGCCCCAGCAGGCCCCTAACCAAGTCGGTACCGGACATCCTGCCGGACTTACCTGATGGGAGACGGCCGTCTAACGTCTCCAACCCCTCTGGAGATGGCCAGGGTCCACGGAGAAGAAGCAGCGACGGGAAGGCTCTTGCCCCCCGTGCGACCAGCAAGCACCGGGCAAAGACAGAGTCCCTCCCCCGTGTTAATGAGACGACCGCTTCGAAGCTCGTGCCGAGGTTTGCACGATTTTCACGGCGAGTGGCAATTGCTAGGAAGTTGTTCAAGTCACTTCGTCCAATGGAAAATCCGACGGACACGAAACAAAAGGTGATATTTTCCCCCAGTTTTAAAATAGTATAGTATCTAATTTACCTCAATGAGATACCACTTTAGTAAAAAAGAGTGAAAAGGTGGTGGCAATATTATCCAATCTTGTTTATTATTCTAAAAAAGCTGCCTTTAAAAAAAATGCAGGATAACTTTCTGTACGGCGCCACCACTTTTTCACTAATTTGTACAAAAAAGGATATCTCAATGAGGTAAATTAGATACTATATTATTTCATATCAAATGAAAAAGTGGTGGCGCCATACGGAAACTTTTCCAAAATGCATTAATACCGGTTTTACATTTTCAACCTATGTTTGTATATTTATTTATAATTTATTCATTACTTTGCATCTTCAACCGTCTCACAATCCTGTCTAAGATTTTTAATTAATGTTGTTTGTTTAATTTAACTTTGCCTTCGGCAGCCAAATTGAATTGTTCTAATAAACCACAATTTATAATTAATAACGTGCTTGGTCCTATGGCAACACACTAGAAAGACGGACACTTCAGTATTTAGATGCAAACCGTTGACATTGATTTTATTCCAAATGTTCCATTTATTAATCTGTGATACTCTCAAACAACTACAAACAATGGTTCAAAGAGAGATAAAATTTAGAGCGCATCTGTGATTTTTTTATTTTTTATGGAAAGTTTATTTAAAAGATATGGGTACTTTTTGTAACCCAAACTATAATGTCCACAGATTTATATTAAACTGACACCATTTGAAGATAATGATAGTAAAAAGCGTACCTTAAGATATGAGGTGATGTAGTTTTTGAGAAATTGGTAAAACAATAAAGTATATTTTTGCATGCTGAAATAATTTTCGTGACTTGTTTTACTCATTTCTCAAAACTACAGCACCTCAGCAAGTAAGATTTTTTAGGGAAGCGACTTTTAACGACCTAATTTAGAAAACCTCAAAAGTTTAAAACGTTCAATACACAAAAAAAGACAATTTAGTCACGAATGATTTGCCTTGATCAAAGACCCGTGGGTCATAAATGGTGGCGTAAACGGGGTTCGAACCCACAATTAATGCAAATGGCAGAATTGTAAATTTGTATCTCTCGCTCGATGGATGGAGAAAAACTATGATAAATATAATTTTTTAACAATTAAATCCTAACAATGAAGCTGAATGAAATTATAGAAAACGTTAAATAGTTTGAAACCAAACATTGAACAAATCCACCACAACGATGGAATCTAATAAAATTTAAACGACATGAAAATTTCTGTTTTTCAGTTCAGGATTTTAAATTATCGTTTTATGAGTGCCGCGAAAAGAAAATGTATTAGTTGCCCGAACGCTTTTTCAATTAATCATTTTATTTGTTTACAGTTTTCATCTTAGCACAATAAAAACATATTGACCAGGAGTAGCGCAGGGATTATAAAAGTATAAAACTGTCGTCAAAATAATATGTGTCTTCCACAAATTTCGTTAAATTATTTTGTTCTTCTCTCTAAAAAGTATCTTAGGGAAAAATAATCTATGTGAAAAGGTATGTCCATTAAAGCTTATTTAAAAATCGTTTTTCTACATATTTGCGTAAAATATGTTGAAGTATTGAAATGAGTTGAACTGACTTGTTTTATTCATTAGTATAAAAAGCACTTGAAATTTAAATTCCAATTTGGTGGATTCTATGGTATGGCCGCCAAATCTGATACGGCTTAAAGACCTTGGACACTATTGGTAATTGTCAAAGACCAGTCTTCTCAATTAGTTTATTCGAACATTATGCATAAAATTACAAACCTGTGAAAACTTGAGCTCAATTAGTCATCAACGTTTGGAGATAATAATGAAAGAGAAAACACCCTTGTCACACGAACTTGTGTGCTTTCATATGCTTGATTTCGAGACCTCAAATTCTAAATCTGAGGTCTCGAAATCAAATTCGTGGATTTTTTTTTTCTCGAAAATTACGTCACTTCAGAGGGAGCCTTTTCTCACAATGTTTTGTACCATCAACATCTCCCCATTACTCGTCACCAAGTAAGGTTTTATGCTAATAATTATGTTGAGTAATTACCAATAGTGTCCATCTCCACTGCCTTTAAAGACAAAATAATGTGAAACATGGTTGTATATATGATAATCTCTCCTGAAAGTGGAAAGCCTGCCCCTAAAAAACACAGCGGCAGTGCGTAACTCTTCAAACCTTTACGTGTAATGATGGCGCTTTTTAATGAAGTCTGTTTGTTTTACTCCCCGCTTGCTGTTCATCAACTAACAGTGAAATCAGCCTCTCACTCTCAGCTCTGGTCCTTTTTTGATAGATGTGTATTTACTGATCGGATAATACTCGTACGGGTGGTTATTTGCTCTTGTCAGGTTGAGCAGAGTGGAGACAAACTGCTTGGCAAACTCAAGGAGATGGGCAGTACGTCACCATGGCCATCAGCAGGGCTTATAGAACTTTATGATTGGATATTTTGTATTGGTCCTATTTGACTGAGTGTATGCATTTTGTAGTGTGCCATTTTCAGTCAGCGTTCTATCAAAGATTTAGATAGTTAATATGAACAAGTTTTCAGCGCGTCTACTATACCCGCAATTTTATAAATTAACTTTTGGCATTATTACCAAAGGTGTCCAGTTTGACATTATTACCAAAGGTGTCCAGTGCCTTCAAGATCACTCTTGATTGCCTCTTTGTCAAATCGTACCCTGGTTTGTTGAGCAGAAACCGAGGGTGTGTCCTCGGCTGGATTGTGTGTACAAAACAATATGAAGAACAAAGGGGAGGACAAAGTCTTCTCGGAGAATTGAAGAAATGGGAGTCTGCGTGTCGGGCGTTGCTTGTTGTGGATGTTATTTTGTTTTTATCCTTTCGTTTTATAGTGCGCCCTACGAAACCCATTACAAAAGCTTAATAGCCCAAATGCCTGACGGGACATTAGTGATTCATAGTGATTCAAACAATTATTGCCCCTCCCATGTTATGCCTATAACAAGACACATTAACTACCAGCCATTTAAAGAAGTAATTTTCCCACATGCTGTTACAATTGTCATGTTGTTTTGGGGTGCTTCAAATAAAACTTTCTTACAATATTCAAATAAAACTGTCTTACAATATTTGATCTGTTATAGTTTGCCAACACTTGTTATGCTACGAATTTTCCAATAAACTGCAACAATGATGATAAACATGGGATAAAACTGATAGGTTTAGTTACAAATTGTACAGGGTTTGGCTATTTTCGCTTAACAAACACTCATTTGTCAACATTGTTGTTTTGTCATGGTGAAAGTTGGTAGCTACAGCAAAACGCCGAAGGTTGTCAAATTGCTTTATAGTTCGATCGTTATTGTGACACGAATTCAATAGGCCCTTCCTGTAATTAGTTAGTTATGTTGTGCTTGTCAAAAGTTGACCCTTGGGCCAATTTCGTTTCGACCATAAAGGTAGAAAACAAAACATAGTTTGACAACATATGCCTAAGTGTTGTGTCAAGAAGGTAACAAATTGTCCCTCAACGGTGTTGAAGTGACGCGTGCCTCCCTATGCGCTATACGTCTCTCTAGGCGCTAGACGTATCGTCCTCGTCAGGGGCTTTCATTGCCCACTGGCAGCAGACATCTTGAACAACAGTTGCTAAACAGTTACCAAAATTTTGCCCTTTTGAACAAACCATGGTTGACCTCGGACATTGAGGGCGTCTATAGGTTGTGAAAACAAACTAACATCGCACAAATGTCACTGCAATCAGCACGGGAAAAGTAGTAATGACAAATAAATAAAGGAAGACATTGGTTTAAGTGTATGTTTGTCACCTTCTTGGAATCGAGATAAAGGTCTTTACATCAAAATGACGACTCACTGGCATCTTTTATATTACTGGCAAGTGTTCATCAGTTTATGTTGTGTTGATGTTGTTCTAAAGTAATGTAATGTGTTTGTTTGGGAAGAAGTGTTGTTTTGTGTTGCAGCAATTCACAAGAACAAAGTAATTAGCAAACAGTCCTTCATGAGTGTTTTCAAATGTGTGTTCCGAACAAGTCATTTAATGGAGGCACTCAGTTTTAATGGGGGTGACTTGCTCCCGGCTCAGCACTCTTTCTCCCTTACTCTTGCCCCCCCCCCCCCCCACCAAAAAAGGGGGTGTCAAAGACAACTACGTGTATATGTTTGTTTTGTTTTTTTTTCGAAATTAAACAATAATTTCCCACAACCTTACTTTCGTAAGAATGAAAAGGCACCAATGTTTACATCAGCTAATAAATTATAACGATATACAGGCTTATGTCCTGCCCAGCACTCTTGTAATGGTGTTTTCTCTTGGCTTTGTGAAAGGCCCCACCCAACTACCCCCGTTGTTGCCCTCCCACCCCATGCTTAGATGTCTAGCTTAGCCTCTTAGGTAAGCCAGTTAGGGAAGAAAAGTTAAATCACTGTTGTTGTTAATTAACCCAAATTAATTACGGTACTGTGCATATCGATAAGTGTTAATTGAGATATTTTTTTCTATACAACACAGTACATTGATTGACTCGAAATCCTTATGTCATTTTTTGAAATGTTTTGTTGTTGCCAGTTTTTTTTTAGCCGGTTAGGGAAACGCCAGACCGGCGTTTGACCTTCAATTATTTTGGAACTCAAAAGACCAGGGGAACCGTCAATGACGAGATTACAGAAGCTAAAAATGTCCCTTTCTTGTTTCCAGTCTCGTCTTGTGGTACCTCTGAATATAACGTGTTGCTCTTCCTTAAAGGCACCGGACTGGACTCTATTGGTAATTACGCAAAATAATTGTTAGCATAAAAACTTACTTGGTAATGAGCAATGGAGAGCTTTTGGTAGTATAAAACATCGTGAGAAACGGCTCCCTCTGATGTAATGTAGTTTTTGAGAAAGAGGTTTATTTCTGAGAAAGAGGTAGTTTCTCACTCAAAAAATAAAAGACTTCATCTAAATGTTTGAATGCATCTGAAGGCACACAGATTTGTGCAAACAATGGTGTTTTTTTCTGTCATTATTCTCTTGCAAATCGATGACCAATTTGATTCAATATTTTCACAGATTTGTTATTTTATGCATATGTTGGGATACACCAAGTAAGAAACTGGTCTTTGACATTTACCAAAAAGGTGTTCATGCCTTTAAAAGAGGGGAGAAACTAGCACAATCAGTTACATGTATTATTAGCAACAGTAATCCCTATTGTAAGAAAGAACGCCAGGGGGCACGGCGGGTCTCGCCTCCTTCGTTACTTCGGGGGCTGAATGATGCGTTCCTTCCCACAATGGATCCCGGCTTGGCAAGGTTGTTTATTTAGCAGTTGTACGGGGTTGGTTGGATGTTTGCTCTACTCCCTGAAGAAGGGAATAGTTTGTGTGCATCCCTTTTAGCTCCAAATTACACAGACGAGCTGTCAGTTTGCTGGTTGCGTGGACACAGTGGGTTCGGTGTTTAAACTAAATAAAGGCATCATAAAAAAACATCTCCTTTGGTTTATATACGGTGAGGAAACAACAACTGTGTGTGTGCCACTCGCCTCTGATTTGAGGCCAAGCTAGCTTTTCTTTAGTCACTACACAACGCTACTTGTGACAGGATTTGACAGCATGATTTCATTGGCGTTAATGTTAGAGTAAATGTGAAGTGCAGAACCGTCAGTCATGTAAAGCCAACCCCAAACTGGATGTTTGCTTGAAGTGTGATGAGGCAGTCGGTTTGCCCGGACGCTGTCTCGCAGCAGAGCGGCCACAAAACCGCCCGGCCTAAATCTATGAATGCTATCCTGGGATAACTCACTCTGAAGAAGGTGCATCATTCGCGGCAGAGACGATGAAGTAATTTGACCAGCCAAGGTGGTAGTTTACTTGCAGTATTATAAAGGATTGCTCGTCATGCTTAATTGGAACCGGTAATATGACGACTGTATCTGGTTTATGATTTATGCGAAAATGTGTAGGCCTACATACTAATTTATGTGTTATTCACAGCTATAGGGAAGTGATACTTTGAACGCTTTGAAGTACTGTAACTCGCCGCGGGAGATTTCTGGTCAACATTCGACACTTCGCTGTGAAGGGTGCTCCGATTCAGACACTGTACAGTCAGTCAAAATATTCGCACGAAGACTGGAAAACTGTCTTTCTTATACGGAGGAAAACTGAGGTGTTTTGTCAAGACGCTTGATACCCTATTTTTCTAAAAAAAATGGATGATGAGGACGGTTCGAGGGTTGAGAGTTCGGTGGCTTTGTCGCCAATCGAGTCTCGACTCCCAACACCTCCCGGAAACTCTAGATTCGCTGAGGTCACCGTCTCGGCACTCCAGACGAACCCACAGCTCTCCAGCGCTCACCTAGCAAGAAGGACCACTCATTGGCGGCAAATGGCAGCCGAGGAGGAAGCCCGGAGACTTCAAACGCCGCCTATACCCGTGGAGAAGACCGCACGAGACACTGCCGAGGAGACGCGGTCTCTTGGGACACCACCCTTACCGACTATCGTTACGCGAGACGGCACAGGTAACCGAGTCAGGTCCGGTCGACGATCGAGGGTCTCGGTGCATCCCTTAGGACCGAGTTTAGAGTTGAAAAAGGCCTGGAAGACCGAAGCTATAGAGAGGTTAGCAAAGATGGAGAGACCGCACTCCATACTGGACAACTCAGACACGTCTTCGGTGATGTCACTTGAAGACTTGAAGCGACGGATTGCGGAACGACCACCCATCGTGGTCATGATGAATAATCGCAGAGCAAGAGGTGAACTCCTTAGCTCTCAGAGGGAGCTTAGACGGAGCTCTATACCTCCTGGATCACAAGACCCACCAAGACGCCGTAGATCGCGATCTCTAACCCCGAACAGGGGCGACCTCCCGATGTCGTCGCAGCAGCAGCGGCGCTCTTCTAGCTCCAGCGACCCGTCTTCGCTCAAACCCAACCGGCGTGGATCCGGTGACCTACCCGGTCACATGGACAGATCGATGTCAAAGTCCAACTCGCTGAGTGGTCTAGAGGCTTCATTTCCCGAGGAGACGGCGGAGGAAGTCGACCCAACGGTTGGGTTATCGGCAGCCTCAGCCATGTACGAGAGACGCAGGTCCGTTGCCTCGTCACTGATGGACTCCACCGGGAATCTCTCCTATGCATCGAGGAAATCGCTGCGTCGAGGCTCGTTAGGAGTAGCCGACGCAATCACAGAGAGACCGAGTCGGTTATCAAAACTCTCCGAATCGTCTGATCCAGTGGAGGATAGGAGACAGTCCCTCGGTAGACGGAGAGGCTCCCATCAGGATGTGGTATCGAGAGGGGTGAATTCACTCTCGATTGCCGGGGAAGTGGGAACTATGGCTCTTCGCCCACCGCAGGGATCGCTTGGTAGAAGACGAAGATCCAGGGCTCCAGCCTCCTTGGCTGACGACATCAGCAAATTTGCAGAGATGCAAAAACGACGGGTGAGAACTTAGAGAGTTTTTTAAAAGTATGTTTTATTGTTCCAAAGAGGAGAAAATAGAGCTATCTGTGCAAACTACGTACCAACCAAATGACCTATGATGTTTCTTAAGGGCCTGACGTTTCGACCCTCGCAGAGTCTTTCTTGAAGGTTAAATGATAACACAACAAACATGAACAGGTAACTTTAAGTGTAACATAAGCAGTGAAGTTTTAATGAGGCTGACATAAGCATTCAGAATATCCCTTGTACATCACAACTTCATCACGTTAAACCAGTCTGGGTGGTGAATAGATTGGGTGAAACAAATCTTCATAAATCAATAGGAATATTGTCTTCATCGTGATGAAATATGTATTAGAATGTCTTTAGCATTCACAAAATGCTGCGTTTTTTTTAACATTTCAAGAGGCAAGATGCTTTTTTGACGTACTCGTTTTTGGTTTTTTTGCCCCAAATAATCATGGAATTAAACAAAAACACCCCATCACGGAGTGATACTGAAAACAAAAATCTAGTTTTAGAAAAAAGAGACTTTGTGTTACTGTTAAAAAATAAATGCACAAAACCCGTGTTTTCGCAAAATATATTCGAAGAAACAGCTCAATATACACCGAACATTCATTTAATAACCCCTTTGTAATTTAAAGGTAAGTTTTTTTTTGCATTTTTCCCGAATCTTCACTTTTGACCTGCCTAAACTGTCTGCATAAGTAATTAGAAATAAATTAATAAATACATAAATAACAAAATAAACAAATAAATAAAAAGAAACAAATTTAAATTAATAAAGACGGTTGCAGTTAATTAGGAGGCACACCTGCCTTTCTCCAATATTTTCTGCATAATTTCTTCTGAAGGGTAGTGTATATAACGTCCCTCCAAAATGACTCGTATATTTCGACCTCGAAATCAAAGTTCAAGTTTCTTCAGTAAATCCCCGATGATGGTGATTAATAGGTTCTCAAACTTCATTAATGAGCCAGAGCATTATACAATTGTTTACTTAGCTGGTATTGTACGTCTCCATAGAAACTGTCTTTTGATATTTTCATAGAATCGTGACAAATTGTCTGATTGAATTTCTGCCACAATCGGTGAAAGTAAACCAATATCATTAAAGGAGCATGTATTTGGCACTTTGGGCTATAAAAGGCGTTTGTATTGAAATGAACATGGTTGAAAAGGTATTTCAAAAGTAGAATAACAATTTGATTCAAATAAATATCCCATTAAATTGTTGTTTTTGGGGTGCAGTTTCAGGGCAGAATAAGGACAACAGTAGATCAAAATTCCTGACTCCGTAAAAAATGGCTGACCGTATGTTCCGCTTGTATTTAACAGCAGGTTGAATTCAGAACAGCAAGTTGTGCCCATTAAATAAGATGCTGTTCTTTAAAAATGTCAGTGTGTGTCGTTTTAATGCCAATTTATGCCTGGGCGGTTTGTAATTTTATTATTAACTTTAATACTTCCAAATTGTTGAGTTTGATTTATTTTGGTTTGATTTCAGATTTCTGGGCTGAAGAGATTCCGTCGGGCGGCCAAGGTGGTGCAGCTCTGTGTGTCAATGTGTCAGAAAAGCTACCTGCGGTAAGACTTGCTTCGAGAAATTAATTGTTCATTTATATATTACTTCTTAAAGGTATTACACAGGATTAGTAGAAATGACAAAGAGTCACATATACAGTGTTGCTGTATCTCAACATAGTTATGCATAGATTAACAAACCTGTGAAAATTTGAGCTCAATCGGCTATCGAAGTTGCGAGATAATAAAGGAAGAAAAAACACCCTTTTCATACGAGGTTGTGTGTTTTCAGATGCTTGATTTCGAGACCTCAAATTCTAAATCTGAGGTCTTGAAATCAAATTCCTGGAAATTAAAACCAACAGCTCTCTCCATTACTCGTTACCAAGTAAGGTTTTATGCTAGTAATTATTTTGAGTAGTTACCAATAGTGTCCACTGCCTTTAAACATTGAGGAAGAAAATATGCCTTTATGCCTTTAAGAAAGCGAAAGCAATAAACTATTAGTAAAGTTCCGTGTGGCTGCCTTGAGAACACAGTAACTCGTAAATTAAAGATGTATTTAAGAACATCACACCAAAATAATCTCGATTCTGGATTTTTTTTTTCTTTTTGCAGAGCTGAGAAAGAGAAGGAGGTATTCATGTCCTTCGACTCCACATCTAGTCTTCTCGGCGGACAAAGACTCCTGTTTGACCCGGCGTACTTCAAGGCAGACCGCCAGGTAAGTTTACCCCAAAACTCGCTGCACATATCCACGCTGTCTTAATTTGTCATTCGATATTTTTGGTCGGTTTGTTTTCGAACTTAGAACTTGAGAAACATTCTGTCCTTCAAGTAATGGTACATCGTGTAATGTTGCTTCAAATTACGGTACATTGTGTAATGTTGCATGTGTTTGGGGGGTACAATTCCTATAGGTTTTGTTTTAATTAAAGGGGCGGTACATGGCTGATGTTTCGATGAATTTAGTTTTATGAGAATAACTTGTTCAAAAAGTTAACAAAAAGGTAAATATGATTGGCAAGAATACAAAACATAAATGTAAATTATTTTTCTGAAAGGTAACTGATTATTTTGAAGTACTTACCAGAACAATGTTCTCATAAAATATTCAAGAAAGCTGTATCTGTGAACCCGGCACTGGGTTTCGGTTTTTGCAACCACAATTACGGACAACGTAATGAAAACTATGCCTCTTTTTCACTACTTTACTCCTGACTCACGCAACGAATTAAAGACACTGGACACTATTGGTAATTCAACAATATAACAAACCTGTGAAAACTTGAACCCAATTTGGTCGTCGAAGTTGCGAAAAAAACCACCCACCATTGTCACACGAAGTTGTGTGCTTTTAGATGCTTGATTTCGGGACATCAAAATCTAATTCTGGAGCCGTTTCTCACAATGTTTTATACTATCAACAGCTCTCCAGCTCTAACAATTATTTGGAGTAATTATCAATAGTGTCAAGTGCCCTTAAGCCAAAACTTGGGTTGTTATTTCGTGTTTAGGGTCGAACACTGCAACTATTTTGTCAGCTTTACCAATCCTAAATATAACAATGTGTACACCTTTCCCCTTCTCGGTAGAAATGGATTAAATGCGTGTTTTCTTCTTTTCCACAAATGTATAGGGTCTTAGGTGCTCCCTATATGGTACCCCTTAATTTGTGCACAGAAATTTAAGGCCATGCGTTTCTGCTTCATTTGTTTCGGGGTGTTTTTCTGGTGTTTAATTCAGTTGTGTATTGGTTTAATCCAGGATTGGTTTCCAGCCGGTCTGTAATATGATATGTCCCGTTGCAAAACGTGGGTCTAGGGAGGAAAACAAAATCCCAAATAAAACCAAGGTTCTTAATGTAATTTCCGAGCTAAAATACATCACACAAAATAAGAAAGAAATGTGTTCTTATCAAATAAGAAGCTTTTGGCAACCTCTTTACTTCAAATTTGAATGTCTATGTAAATCCTATTTGAAAACAGTTGTCCTATAAGTTAGGTATTATCGGGTAAACATGTTGGTACTTTAGTGACACCTTTCGGTTCCAAGGACATGTTTGACAAGGAAGTTAAGTTTCAATGTAGCGGTGGCCTTCGTCTGGTCCCCTGTTTACACAATGATGCTGTTACCTCTTTGTGATGAAGGACCACATCACTCCCCCACCTAAAATATCGGTGTGGTCTATGCTCAATTGAAAAGGGAGAAAGACAAAACTGTAATAGACCTTATCGCAAATACCAATGCGCAAGCGCAGACTGTTGAATGAGGTGCATTGTGGGATAGATATGAATCAAATTTTGCTACCAGCTAGACCACAATGCACCTAATTCCAAGCTTTACGCGCGCGCCCCAGTATTTGCGAAAAGGTCTATGCAAATGTGTATATAATATTGCTTGAATATCGTGTATATTAACCTGTTTCTCCAAACGCCCAATGAATACGTCTTATCTACAGTAACCAAATGGTGAAATATTTGGGCTTCGTCCATGACGTCACAACAATGATGTAGTAAAAAAGGCGTCCGGGTACACAATCATTCACATCGAGGGCGACTTGACAATAAATGTAATTTGAACTGAGACTTTCAAACTGTATTTATTCTTTACCACTAATTCTACAACTTTTAATTATTTAACTTCTTATACTAGTTATAAAACTAATCACAACGATTTTGGAAACTGTAATTGGCCCTCGTGAAAGACCGTGTTCGAATGGATAGATTCGGCAGTGGCTACGTCCAGAATGCCGAAAATTCCTATTCTCTAACATTGTCGTTGCAGCTAACAGCCATAGCCGTAGCAGCAGTCAATTGATTCTGACACGGGCCCAAGAGTCTTACGACATGCACGAAGTGTTGTTTTAAAGTCATTGGACACCTTTGGTAATTGTCAAAGACCAGTGTTCTCACTTGGTGTATCTCAACGTACGTATAAAATAACAAACCTGTGAGTGAGCTCAATTGATCGTCGAATTTGCACAAGAATAATGTGCAAAAAAACGCCCTTGTTGCACATGTGTGTGCTTTCAGATGCACGCAATAAAAGGCTTCAGCTGAAGTCATTTATGTTTTGAGTGAATAATTACCTCTTTATAAAAAACCACATTACTTCAGAGGGAGCCGTTTCTCACAATGTTTTATACTACCAACATCTCCCCTATGCTAGTACCAACTAAGTTTTTATGCTTACAATTATTTTGAGTATAATTACCAATAGTGTCCAGTGCCTTTAATATAACAAAAAAAAACTGATTCACCCTGCTCTCTATGTTTGCAAATATTGACCCTCTAGTTTCTCCTTATTGACCCACTACCTGCACTTCTATGTGAACGGAGTACTTGAAAAGAAGAGCTCAGGAGGTGCAGTTGTGGAGATTCTGGAATGTCTTCCAGGTTCCTTGAGAGGGGAGAGTGTTTGAGTGAGACGAACAAACAAGGCCTGTTTCATGAAGGATTGGTTGTTATTTGTACAAACTGCTCGTGTGGACTATGGTTATATCTATTGTGTTTGGAGGCTCCCGAAAGTGTGGTAACCACGCTATACGCAAGCTGGTGACGACATCACTTTATGTTGACCACTAAGCATCTTTCAAACCATTTGTATCATTCACTATGATAAAAATAATAACATTTTAGATCTTTTAAAAGTTTGTTTATGCGCATTTGAAAAAAAAAAAAAAAATTTGTAGCAAATTATAACTCACAAGGGAAACTGACTGGGTTTAACATATTCCGCTCTAATCAATATTTCTTTGTTTAATCCAAAATCGTTTAAATATTTACCCAGTCAGTTTCCCTTATTGAGTATAACTTGCTATTTGAAATAAAATGTCCCATCCCCTAAATGTGATCCCCTGGGTACCGCTTCCCAGGTTGTATATTATCGCAAACTTTGGTGTGATATTATACTTGACTACAAGGCAGTTGTATGGCTTCTGACTGCTGGCACCCAGAACAAACATACTGACGAAATAGGGAGACCACCAACATAGGGCTAGAATTGACAACATGGAAAGACCGCTCAGTTGGTAGAGTATACCGGCCCGTAAAACCAGAGGTCGTTGATTTAAATCCCACTCTAGTAAATTTGTCTTTGTTCAGCCCCAAGTCATATAATTTAACATTTTGTATTTATGTATATTTTTTTAATAGCAAAGACTATCAGAAGAAACCAAACGGATATTGAATCTGACCCCAGAGGAAAGAACTGATGACCTCATCAAATACGTAAGTGCATCTTTCTCCAAATTGAGTACTATTTACTTATTGGGTCAAGCCACTCCATTTTGTGCCTAGCACTGGTAATCGATTTCACCTAACGATCGCTCAGTAGATTGATGGTGAATTCTTATCATTTCTGGTTGTCGCATACCCTAGCCTCAACTTTCCAGACACTATTAGGTTAGCTTCTACATTTACACTGGACTGGGGCAAGGTTTCTTTAATTTATGTTTTTTTCTTTTACTGACATCACACACGGCTACTGACTTAATCCTCAATTTCTTAAGCACCAGTTGAAACACGACGATTTTCTTTAAAAAGTCGACAATTAAGATTTGAATTTAAAGATTTGAATTTGGAAAAAGCCCATTTCTGATTCAACTCCTGGTCTTCAAAAAATATTGTAACATTAGGACGCACTTTTACACACTTTACATTTTACATTCAAAATGTGACAATGTTTGATGTGTTTTGGAACAGATTGAAATAGCGCTGAGGAACATCCGGGCTTTTGCGCAGTATCCACTCCGTATGCAGCATAAATTATGCAAAGTAGGCTGGCTGGAAGTGTAAGTACACATTTGAAAGGAATTTTTCGAACAGCTTCTGACTGTAATTTTGTTTTAGTTGTAAATTTAACTTATTTAGTGCTGAGTCCGGCTGCATTTTGTTTTATTGTACGAAAAAAAACACGAGTTGAATTTAAATTTATTTAGACGCACCAACAATTTTCTTAAAGTTATTAAGAAGGGAGAAAACTTATATTTCACAGTCTTCGATGTTCTGTGAAAAATATAAGTGAAGTTTTCCTTAATAAAATATAAACTAGGCGTAAGCAGTGCTTTGTTTGCCAAATGTATTAGAGGGAAAGGATAGGCTTGGCTTTGTTGAAGCTTTTTTTTTATATTGCAGATACGAGCCGAAAAGGGCGATTCTTCGTCAAGGTCACTCCCCACATGGTTTTTACTTCATATTATCCGGTGAAGGTAAGAAACACTTAAAGACACACTTAAAAACACCCTTGGAAAGACTTTGTAAAACAGTTGCTACTTGGTCACGTGAAAAACCCGTAGCGCCCTCTCTAGCCACAGTGCAATACATGAGTGGACGAGATGACATGAATGCAACAAACTGTTTGGTTTCTGTAGGGTCAACGCGTAGATAATTTGGAGGTTCATTCATGGGGGCCGCGATTGAGCGGCACGGGACCGTAGGGCTGGGGTGGCTTGGGGTGACTTTGGGTGGGGGATGTTTCCCTTATGGGTCTTCCAAAATGTTGGAACACCCTCCTCCCGTCATCTTACCTTAAACCCACCACCTGTGATTCGATTGCCTTGCGATGAATACGGAAAACCTTTTACACAACCGTTGAGAACAAAGTTCTTTTGATTTAAAAGAACAATGACAGTTTTTGGTTGTCCCTACCTAATTCACTAAACAAATCTCTTTCCTTGTTATTTCTGTAGTCATAGTAACAGTACTGGACACCAAGAAGGGTAAGCGAGTTGCTGAGACGGTAGCTACGCTGAAACGAGGAGAAAGCTTCGGGGTAAGAAACTGAGTCCAGGGAGGTCGATTTCACAAAGAGTTAGGACTCGTCTTAGCTCGAGTTAGGACGAGTAACTCGTCCCAACTTAGGATTAATCTTAAGGTCTGCATGCTGCAGTGCAGGGTTGGGACTAGTCCTAAGTCCAAAGATTAGTCTTAAGTTAGGAAGAGTTATGGGAAATCGACGGCAAAATTGATTGAAAATGTCCGACCAAACATCCCAAACAGTCGACGTTTTAAATGTGACAACTTGTTTTCCCTGTAAGGTTTGTCCTATACTGATCATGTACTATGTTTGAGTGGACAATAATTGTTCGGTATACAGTTAACGATGAAATTGCAATATCCTTAAATGTATGTGTTATAAATAATGCACAATATTGTCGATGGGCAATAGATTGACTACTGTAATTGTTGTGTTCAAAATTCCTGAGTGGTCTTAAACTTCTTATTGGCTTATACCGCGGTTTTGTTATTCCATGTCAGGAATTGGCTATCTTGAACAGAACGCAGAGGGCGTCAACCGTTATATCCCAGGACAGAGTTGAACTTCTCGTCATATCTGTGGAGGTAAGACACAGTCGACATCAACAAACCGACCCCCTCCCCCCCCCCCACACACAAGAAAAAAAAAACCAAACAAACACCTCTCATTACTCCAAACAAACAAATAAACAAACAAACAAACAAACAAACAGACAAACATCTCAATGGACAAAGAAACACAAACAGACAAGCAATCAAATATTTAAATACTTATCACAAACAATTGCCCAATAATGTAAAAAGACAACACTGTTATTGCAATGGTGTGGACGTGTGTTAGTCTTACTCAGTGTTTCAAGTTCTACATTCTGTCTAAAGGTTCACATCACTCCCCGCAGCAAGGTTCTCATAAACACCCTTACGTTTGAGAGAAAGGTGCAAGTTGCTTTCTCAAGAAGACGATCAGAGCATACTGATCGAACGTCGAGTTTAAACCAACGGTTCTTTTCAGAACCACCCCAACTTATTAGAGACAGTCATTACATGGTGTTGCCGCAAACCTTTCCATATCGTATTTCCACCATGCAAAGTGTCAAATCCTACTTAAGTTGTTAGTTGTTACATCTCCAGTTTGTCTCCATCATTCGCACAGGATTTTGAGGATATCTTCATGCTGTCCGGAGGCATAAAAAAGGTCAATGATCCCGACCAGCACGCCTTCCTGACGTCACTAGCGTGTCTAAAACACTGGCCCCTTCAACTGATTGAGAGCCATCCAAAAGACTGCCGCTTCCATTTCTTCAAGTAAGGGTTTAGTCCTCTAAAACATCTACCCATCCAATAATGTGCTCAATGCGCTTGGAGAAAGAGAAACACTTTTTAAAGGCACTGGGCAGGTTTGGTAATTACTCAAAATACACTGCATGTGCCCAATTTCATGAATCTGTTTTTTTAAGCAGAAAGTTCTGCTTGTCAAATTTCGTTGCTTAGGCAAAAAATGAGTGGAACACCAGTTGCAATCCTGTAAACCTTTATTGAGTTTTGGCTGGTAGTCAGTAGTCTGTTCAGCAAAATTTGACTGTGCTTAGCGACTTTTTGAATGCTGACCGGTTTTATAAAGTTGGGTCATTGATTTATTCCAAGCACGCACTGTTTTTTAATTGCGAAACATTACACTATTAAGAGAGTAGTTTCAAAACTTTCCCTTTAAAACAATTCATAAGTGTTAATCTATACCCCATAGTCTTTTTTTTTAAAGGCTTCACTCCTTTGTTTATTTACTTTTTTTACAGAGATGGAAATGTGTTGATAAAGGACAGTCTCTTTTCAGAATGGATCTACATCATCAAGTCGGTATGTGTTGATAAAAGTAGCCGGTGGGGGGGGGGACCTGGGCACCTCGAGCATCCCCCCACACACACCAACTCGGCCCAATTTCATAGAACTCCTGAAAAAGGAAATATTACTTAATCGTTTTCTGCTAAGCATAAGAAGGATATACCAGTCTTATCTCGAGTTAGGATGAGTTACTTGTTCCAACTTAGGACAAGCAATACATATTTTACATCTCCTATTGCTAGTCCTAACCTATGACTAGTCCAACCTCTTTGTGAAACCGACCTTGCCTTTGACTTGCATGCAAACGTATGTTTTATATGTAGACGTCTGTTTCCCGAGGCAATGCACTTAATATGTCACAGAGCACATAATATTGATTTATGCCTTTTCAAATAAAAAATATGTCCAAGCGGGTTAAAGTATTGCACACTGGAACAAATACAGGGCAATATGCAAAAGAACATGAACCTGCAGCCGATTTCACGAAACGCTAGGATTAATCCTATTTCGAGTTCGGACGAGTAAAAACTCGTCCTAACTTAGGATGGGTTCAATGCGTCTTAACGGATACGGAATTCAACTCGTGCTGAGCCATAAGATTAATTAGGAAGAATTCGGTGAAATCGACGGCAGGCCTGCTCTCTAACAAAATTATATCACAATCAATTGTTGTTTTGTTTTAAATATAATCGCCATAATGTGACAGTAACAAATAGGATCTGATCGAAACGTTTAGCCGTTATACCACCGATTCTTTTCAGAGCCATCAAAACAACAAAGCTACAAGTACAAGCTCACTTGTCTTTTTCTTCCCGAGAATGTCATGAAGGGAAAGGCTTAAATGGACCCAGTGTTGGTCCCGTTTCCCTTTACCAGTTCTTAGTGAACGGTACGTGTGAGGGCACCAGCATTTTTTTTCAAAAACACAAATATTAAACCCCCGTGAGTTCCCAGCACTTTTTGGCACCGCAGTTAACAAAACGAAAAGGAGTGTATAGCCCGCACCTTTTTGGAACATGCGTTTCCCCACGATAGAGTGTTTTTGCAATTTATAAATTTATGACTAGAGGTACAAGAACTTTTATTCTAGAAGACCAAGCAGAAAATATTCAACATTGAGTGAATGCCGACAGAACATAGAGGACGAATTCTTAATGTGAGGTCACTTTCATTGTCAGTTCTGATAGTGAGTGTGTTCGGTTAGGCAACAAAGGGTAAAATGCACGCGACGTTTGCCTTATATTTTGTATATAGACAATTTTTACATCTGCGGGTTGGGGTGTGGGTGTTGAGAAGGGGTGGGGAAAATTAAGCAAACAATTCACATTAATGATGATGGGACTCTTGAAACTCGTCGATTCACAGGGTGGAGAACAATATTTAACAATTTTAACTTATTTTGTCTTTTTAGTTAACATAAGTTATAATTACTAACGCTGGCACCCCGTGTATTCACAGCTTCACTGAAAAAGATGCTTTTAGCAAAACAATCATTACAAATTTTAATACACAATATAATCTGTGTATTCCACCGTCTTCTTCTTGTGTTTGATCCATGGACCAAGGCGAACATTGAATTGAATAAAATGTGTAGTTTATTGACTTCAAGCCACTTGATGGTATCCTTGTCTAGATCTCTGAGTCCCTGTTCGCCTTTTGGTGGTCTGAAGTCAGTGGAGTTATGCATTGCACCGCCCATGGCCAATTTCAGAGCCGCTTAAGCACACAATTCGCTTAAAGACACTGGACACTATTGGTAATCACTCAAAATAATTGTTAGCATACAAGCTTATACTTGGTAACCGATGGTCTAAAACATTGTGAGAAACGAATCCCTCTCAGTAACGATAGTTTTCGAGCAAGAAGTAATTTTCAATTAAAATATTTGATTTCGAGACCGTAGAATTATATTTTGATGTCCCGAAATCAAGGATCGAAATGAAGGATCATTGCTTGTCCTGGTATTTAGCTGCTGCTTACTTGGCATAGTGGAAGCTTGGCCCATAATCTGATTTTACTAACCAAGGATTTTTTTAAGCTTAAAGATTCTATGTCAGATTTCTGGCCCCAAACATTAAAAAATAGATTTTTTTTAGTGATTGGTATTTCAAAGAGTATCACCCGCTCTAACGAAAAAAAGTTAACTTTTACTTTCAATGGTCAGGAACCATGACAAAAATTTTAAACGTTTCTTATAAAACACATAAGAATTGGTCACGTGATATATTGTCGGGATCCCAACAAAAACTAATTTTGAGCACTTTATTTCACTGCTACGTATAATTGGCGGACTTTTTCGAGCAATGGCTCAAATGAAAGCGTGTAACTTTCTCAATCCCCATCAAAATGCCTATTGAATTTTAAATCAAATTTTTGGGGTCAAGTCGGCCAAAAATCTGATATAGCATCTTTACGCAAATGTTGTGCTTAAGCAGCTCTATGAAATTGGGCCCCAGCTCAAAATGCATTATGCGAAAAAAACAGCCAACTTGTTTTGACAAATTTATCTGATTGATTCTGTTGGTCTGTTTTTGTCAATGTATAGGGGAGCTGCTCAGTGCTAAAGAAACTTAAGAGAGTTTCACCCTCGATCCCAAGTCGATTGAAACGGAAGACATCACCTGTACCTGGAAATAATGGTTCTGCCTTAGGTAAAATTAGAGGTTGAACAATATTTTTAGATCGTTCGAGACTATTCACCATAAAGGTTTTGTACACGATTTGTAGAGCTGACAGATTATAGTCGGAGAGGTCGTGGGTTCGAATCCCACCCAAGTAATATATGTATATCACATAACCCAGGAAAGTAATGAGTTTACGATGCTAACACTGTAAGGATAAACCAACATTAATAAGTCACCGTGTTCATGTTTTCTTGTGACAACAATTTAAAAGAAAAACAAAAACTTGTACAAATGTGACAGCTTTAAATTCGTTGTGTAAGTCAGGGGAGAGTATCATAAAAACCATGCGTGTCAACACATTGTCCTTCTGGTTGTGACAACTGAAATCAGTTGTTACGTTTTAGACATGTTTTCAGACACAGGTTTTTGTATTAAGACTTTATTTTACAAGAGAATGTTTGACAGAAAAGATGTTTCCTTAATCGAGCTTTATAATCAAATAGATTTATTCTGTAAAACAAAACAAAAACAAACAAAAATGGGGGGAAAACTTATTTGAGATTCAGTTTTATTGAATAAGACTTCATTTCAGAGGGACATATTTTTTATAAAAGAACTTTGTATGATTTTGGACACAAATGTAAGGGCACTGGACACTATTGGTAATTACTCAAAATAATTGTTAGCATAAAACTTACTTGGTAACGAGAATTGGAGAGCTGATGATAGTATAAAACATTGTGAGAAAGAGAGAGTTCCCCATTCAAGTAATAAAATACTTCAGCTGAAGCCTTTTATTATGCATCTGAAAGCACACAAAGTTGTTCCTCGAGGGTGTTTGTTTATTATTTCATCATTATCTCTTGCAAACTCGATGACCAATTGAGCCAAAATTTTCACAGGTTTGTTATTTAATGTATATGTTTGGTTACACAAGTGATAATACTGGTATTTGTCAATTACCAAATATGTCCAGTGCTTTCATTAATGAAATGAATTTCGAACATGTAACCATGAAGGAAGAAAATTCTTAATTGATGTAACTTTGTAAATCACACTAGTTGTAATTATTGTTTTGTGTCCGACCGCAGCATTGCCAGTAACAACCGATACCTCTGACCACACCCTGTTGTCACCGATCAAGAAGAAACTTCGACGTCATAAGAGGAACCATACATGGCCGTCCATAAAACGACCAGGCCGGGAGGTCGGGCCATCACCGGGAGCCGACGACACCGGGCTCGGGCTTCGCAGTGACGGGGGGACAAGGAGAGAATCCACGGTGGTGGAGGGCTCCACCGTGCTACCGGGTCAGGCGACGCAGACCCTGCAGCGAAACCCAAGAGTGAGGAGCTTACACTGTCGAGTTTCCTATTTCTAGTTTCAATTTAAAAAAGCTCTTTAATGGCTGATTTTTGTAAGCTTCCATTTAAAGGTTTTGCGCGAAAACAAAATCAAATCCACAAAATGATAGCTACAATGTAGAAATTAAGAATGAATTATTGTCGGGACCCTGACATTATCTCACACGTCCAAAATTAATTTGTATTTTCCCAAGTTTTTGCATATTTTTCGTTTTGAAAGGGCATTATCCGTAAAAAGACATTCGGAGAATAAATCTACGCACCTAAATTCTTTCGCTGAAAACCAAAATTGAGCCATACAAATGTGAACCAAAAAAAGTTCGAATCCCACCCGAGATGCCTGTGATATTTTTGTTCAGTATACAGTGCTAAGACACATCGGTGTAGGGGTAAAAGCAAAAATTAATAAATGTTAAACAGTCACTTAGTTTTCAGATTGTTGTAGATTTTTTGATTTCTTACCAACTTTACAAAGAACCGGTAAAACATGTTTTCGAAAGTTCTTTTACATTTTTCCCTAAACAGAAAGGAATGTATTTGACCACTGCAAGGGATTTACCGAGGATCGCAACCCTCAACAAAGAAAACAAAGGGGTCAAATTTCACGCTGGAAGTGAAGACTACTCGGAGGGTGAGTCTTATATGACGGGTACAATAATCTAAATGAGAGTTTAGAATGTTGCTTTTTTACTTTTTTACATCGAATGTGCCCACCTAAAGAGCTTATTCCGTTTTTTTGTGTTTTCAAATGTGATCACCGAATATATGAACATTACACATGCCGACTCTGTGCTGTAATTTTTACAAACTTTCTGATGTGAATGTGAAAAGAAAAAGAAGCAAAAAGTACATATTGATTCTGCATTGTGTTGATATATATGTTTTTTTTTAATGTTTTGTAAAAACAAATGCGTAATCTTTGTTTATTTTCTAAGTGATGTGAAAGATTAAAGCGCTGTATAAATATGCTATGTTGTATTATCATTGCTGAAAAATTCGCTTTGTATATGGAACATACTCTGCCAATCATGGTATTCGTGATAAAACAGTTTTGTTTCGTTTTCAGTTTCTTGAATGTGTTGATCTTGGTACTCCTGGTCAACTACTCAGATCGTTCTGACAAACCTTTTGTCAAGATGGTCTGATGGTCGTCCATGAGTGTCAGGGTTATCCTGTTTCCTTGAATATATGTTTATGTGTTTATGTACCGCTATTGTCAATATAATTTGTTTTTTGTATTCTCTATTTGTTGATGTGTTGTTGAAATAAATGGATAAATGAAATTGTATCTATTTTTGTGATATTCATGATTGCAGATGAGCAATCAGACGTTGAACCAGAGACATCAATCATTCAGAGGCGAAGAGAATTCCATTCCGATCTAGACAGTACTAGAATGGTAAGAAGGTTTGGAATAGCTCAAGACATTGGGGGGGGGGGCAATTTCAAAATGTCTTACTTGATTCGCTTTGTTTTGACGAATGGTGTTTTAACGCTACAAGTGGCTCCCTCCGAAGTATAGGTTTTGAGAAAGAGGTAATTTCGCACTCAACTGTTGAAATACGTGAAGACCTGAAGCATGTTATTCGGCATCTGAAAGCGCAAACAATTATTGTGCATTAAGGGTGTTTTTTTATTCATTATTCTCTTGCAACTTCAATGACCTTATGAGTCAAAAGTGTTCACAGATTTATCATTTTATGCATTTTTTTTGATACACCAAGTGAGGATACTGGTCTTTGACAATTACCAATAGTGTCCAGTTTCTTTACCGGTTTTCAGCTAAACATTTAGCATCTACGTTTGAAAACATGGGCAAGATACAGCGATGAAAATCCCATAGCTAGGTTTAATCTGTTCTTGTTTGTGTTCTTTGCAGCCACTCGAGAAGACGGAGGCCGACATTGACCCGATGTTTGTAGTGGTTCAGGTCCTGACCAAGGGTGCAGTATTTGTAAGTTTGAAATTTCACATTTTATGCAGCAGAGCCCAATTTTACAGAGCTGCTTAGAATATTGCTTATCAATCTATCAGCTAAACAACCAGATTGCACGATATTCTGATCAGTCACAGTATGGTAGTTGTGGCTAGGTAATTTGGCTCATAACCGGTAAGTACAATGTTGTTGTGCTCAACTACTTTGCATGCCTTTACGCAACTCTAAGAAAATGGGCCAAGTTCCTCCAAGCTATCGATTTCTTTAAATTGAAGTCTTAAAGGGAAGGTGCACAGTTGGTAATTACTCAAAACAAATTAAATCTGACTTGGTAATGAGCATTGGAGAGCTGTTGATAGTATAAAACATTGTGGGAAACGACTCCCTCTAAAGTAACGTATTTTTTTTAAAGAGGTAATTTCTCACAAACATATTAAAAGATTTCTAGTTTTTTATTCGTATATGAAAGCACACAAATTCATCCAACAAGGGTGTTTTTTCTTTCATCATTTTCTCGCAACTTTGATGACCAATTGAGCCCAAATTTTCACCGGCTTGTTATTTTATGCTCATGATGGGATACACCAATGAGACAATTACAATTTGACAATTACCAAACGTGTACAGTGCCTTTAAAAAGACTACAGCCTAATATTGCATAAGCACAAAAAGCAGCTAAGAAAAACAAAATTGTGCTTACCAGAATAAGGTTCCAGCCAAACTACCATGTAACATGTACAACATTTTGATTGTTATCCTGCTCATTCTGCTTAGCATGAAAATGTAAAGCAATATTTTCTGCTTAAACAGCCCTATGAATTAGGCCTCACTGGACAAAAAAACACCCTATCTCTTGACAGGATGTCAGGCTTTTATATCGTAGCGCTCATTTTGTTTATTCCTTCTTCATGCCAAACGTCTTTTCTTCCTGAATGTTGTGAATCAAATCAAGACAGTTAAGTAGCCTGGTGCTATTTATAAGCACATCCCTTACGGATGGTAGACGGGGTACACGACCAAGATGGCTACCCCTAGAACGACGTGCTAAGAACGCATGATGAGTTTCAATAAAGGAGTTTTATATAATCCGTTCCGGAAAAAAGTGACATTTTAAACAAGAAGAAAAGGAAAGTAAGATCTATGTTTTCAGTCAACTAACATCCTTTCTGTACGTAAAAACCCAGGGTCTTACGGGTGTAGTGTTCAGCGACCAGCCTAGTCTGAGTCTGGTTAGCAATGGTGCTGAGTGTATTGTCATCAATAAGAAGTTCTATCTTGAGCACGCCACGGATGAAACACTGAGGACGCTCAGAAAAGAGGTAAGCAACAACTTAAGCATCATCTCGGTCAGGTAAATGTGTTTAGCAGGATTGATGAGCAAAATAAACACCATTGAAAATTGTCTAATTTTAGACTAAAAGATAACTGATTATGAGGTTCATCTCAAACCATTTGTTTTGGCACATGTTTGTTATTTTATGCATATGTTGAGATACACCAAGTGAGAAGAGTGTGGTCTTTGACAATTACAAATGGTGTCTTTAAATACAAGTGACAGCTGATTTCGGTTGTTACAAACAACTATAAAGACAATGTGTTTACATGCTGAAATTTTTGTGAGGTTTTCAGTATCCCCTTCCGATTCACAAAACGATTTAAGTCCAATATTCCCAGATTTGTCATTTCAAATAGTTGATCACTCAAAATATGCGAGTGTGAGTATTTTGTCAGCTTTATGATGAGTTGGGAGAGACGAGAGACATGCTTTGGTATGACCCCAAAATAAGTTGTGTAGTTACTACCTGAATGCTTACACGTTTATGCGGATGGTTATCTAACCAAAGTATTTATTTTGAATTGCCCGTGATGATTCGAGGTCAATAAAAGTATTTCGAAGAAAAAAAAAATTGATCTGCAAAAGCTCGAGGCGAGTTATGTAGATTCAAATATCGGTGGTGTCCGTTTGTGAATGCTGCGGCTAGAGATGCGGTTGGTACCCGCTGTTGGCCGCCATGGTTGATGACACTTGCAAGCGTGTAAGTCTATCATTGGCTGAGAGTTGTGTGCATGCAGAGCGCATAGGCGTGCCATTTTTTCTATTGTTTTTCTGTTGTCATCAAAGATGGCAGCATTGCTCTCTATTATATAATAGAGATCAATGGATGGCAGTCAATGACGTCATTTGTTATCAATTTATTGTGGATGGGTTTGCGTTATTGACAAAAAATCAGATACGGTTTTCGCTGTTTTTCCAACAAGTGAAAACATTGTATCTTTCTTCAAAATTGTGCGTATACATCAGCATTATACATTGAAGAAAAAAACAAACACCAAAAACCTATAGCCCTAATAGACATATCAATTGACAGAACTGTAAAAAAAAAACCACATCAAAACGTATATAAATAAACAAATAAATAAAACACTCAAACATTGGCTAAATGCAATGGAATTATGACCCCGGGTTATAAATAGGCCTACAAGTAATTTGCATAATTGCCATATTGTTGTACAATGCTTGAAGCATTGCTAGTGAAACAAATAGAGACCATATTGTTGTAGTTTTTAGTGCGCCAAAGGAATCTCTTTTAACACAGCCCAAACAATACACATTGATTCGATATTATGACAAGAGAAGAGAATGCAATCCCTACAAAATGCTTCGACCGTATGTGCTTTCCCAACACAAAGGCAATATAACCAATTTATTACCAAGAATATGACATTAAAATTGGGCTAACAATGGTGGATGAGCTAATAAGAAATGTTGTTTTTTAATACCAAAGAACACGTGGTAAAAAAAAAATAGGTTGGTTCAGATAATCACGTTTGGGAAAAGTGATGGTGGGTGACAGAGGAGTTCCTACACGGGACTCATGCACCCAGCTGCCAATTAAAAAAAAAAAACCATGTAAGCAGCCATTTTGTGCTTACGGAGCATCCCTTGGCTTTTCATAAAGCTGTTTACCGTAAGCAAAGATATAACAAGGACAAGATCTACCGTAAGCAAGGGAAAATGCTCAGTAAATAATGAATTAGTATTAAGTGTACTTAAATAATCTCGACACACAAGTTCGTCCGCAGCATTCCAGAAAATTAACAAAATGAAGGCCCTGTTTGGAGAGATGATAAAAGCAAATTATTATAGTTTATTGGGCATCGTAAAGATCCCATGCTGTATGTTTTTTTTTTTTTTTTTTTTTTTTTTTTGGGGGGGGGGGGGGCCTACAGGCAGTGGACACTATTGGTAATTGTCAAAGATTAGCCTTCATAGTTGGTGTATCTCAACATATGCATGCAGTATAAAACCTGTGAAAATTTGAGCTCAATCGGTCATCGAACTTGCGAGATAACAACGAAAGAAAAGAAAAACCCTTGTCACACAAAGTTGTGTGCGTTTAGATGGTTCTAAATCTGAGGTCTCGAAATCAAATTCGTGGAAAATTACTTCTTTCTCGAAAACTACGTCACTCTAGAGGGGGGCCGTTTCTCACAGTGTTTTATACTATCAACCTCTCCCCATTACTCCTTACCAAGTAAAGTTTTATGCTAATAATTATTTTGAGTAATTACCAATAGTGTCCACTGTTAAAGGCAATGGATGCTATTGGTAATTACTTGGAGTAAAGATAGTTGCTATGCCCCAAAAATTTGAATCTGAAAAGCGTTACTTCATTGAATTTCTAGGTCATGATTCGGCCTAAAATAAAAGTTCCATATTCAATAAATTATTAAAGCCTTAACGGTAGTGGACACTGTTGGTAACTAAATTACTCAAATTAATTTTTAGCATAGAAATTTACTTCATGGTAACAAGCAATATAGAGCTGTTGATAGTAAAAAAAACATTGTGGGAAACGGCTCCCTCTGAAGTAACGTAGTTTTCGAGAAAGAAGTAATTTTCTACGAATTTGATTTCGAGACATAAGAATGAAATTTCGAGGTCCCGAAATCAAGCATCTGAAAGCACACAACTTTGTGTGACAAGGGTGTTTTTTCTTCCATTATTATCTCGCAACTTCGACGACCAGAGTAAAAACAAAATGTCACAGGTTTGTTATTTTATGCATATGTTGAGATAAACCAAGTGAGAAGACTGGTCTTTGACAATTGCCAAAGGTGTCCAGTGTCTGTAAATAATTTAATATATTGAGGTTGCGTTTCTGAATTGGTTACCTTAAGCTCTTAATACACACTGCACCTGTAGGATCTATAGACTGCCGAAGACAGTGACCTTGCACCTGTGCAATTGTCCACCCTCAGCACTTAAACAATAGCAACAATTAGTTAAACATACAAGCACCTAACGAGTAGATAGAGGCGGGTCGACACGCGACGGGCCGGCACGCGACTGGCTCAAGAGGCAATTGAACGGGCGAAGTTATTGAACCTTTTGTTGGAGCGTTTTGTCCTTCCCGTTTACATGAAGAGTGTTTACAATTTTAATATTCTGAAGTGTCTTTATTTCGCCACCTCACTCTTCCTTGCTGATGTTTGGACAATGCAAGGGGTTTGGATCAAAAGAACCATCCGCGAAAGGGGACAAGGCTGAAGGGGGGAGGCGGATTCACGTTTTGCAATAGGTAGACAGTATTTCTTGAGATCATTAATTATTCAAGAGATTCGTAACAAAGTGAGGTGTTAAGCATCTGTAATGAATGAAATGTAATGCGTTGGATGAATAAAAAAAATAAATAAAACAGTAAACAACAAAAAACATATCCATATGAGTAAGCTTCATATATGGCTGTAAGTAACCGCATGAATGCCCCCACCACCCCATTGAAACACGTTTCACGGTATTAATTGACAGCCACTGTAGGTAATAACTGCAATGCCGCAAAAGAAAGCACAGCTACCCGCTAATGTGTTGATCATTGGGCCGTGGCGGAAAAAAACAATAGATTATTAACAAGTTAAGATTAATAATCATCATCAATAAAGACTGCCCCCAAAAAATGAATAATGCCTTCCTCCCCTGTGAGACTACCAGTAGAATTGTTGGAGGTATGATGGTAATTGTTCCTTAAAGCGGCGGTCCCAACCCGCCGTACGTGCAAGTGCGTGCTGTCTACGTGCAAAAACGTGGGCAGGATTTGGGAATCCGTACGTGCCGAGTACGTGCCGAGTACCGCCTCAGTACGGATTTGGGAGCACGCAGACACGACGTAGCACTTTTAGTGCATGAGGAACTTTCTCTGCGTCACCCGTACGGATTCACCCCCAGTACGGGTGACGTGCGTGCCCTCTACAGCCAACGTGCGCACAGCGCACTGACTCCGTGAGTCTTTTTGTTTTCTCTAACGGTCACTTGCACGAGTACGTAAGCACGTGCTCCACACTTACAACACACGTGTGCGCACTTATTTCTGCAGTATACAAAAAAACGAACCGTCGGACGAGTGCCATCATTTCGTCTCAAAGATGCCGAAGAAGACACAGAATAAGAGGTCGCTGCATCTGCAGCTCAAAAGGCAGCGGATACGGCCAGAGAGGCCCAACCGAAACGGGCCACGGAAGATGAGAGGGCTAGAGAGGATGAGGAAGAGGGGAGGAAGAGTGAAGAAGAGTCAGATGGTGACGCCAGAGAGTCTGATCATGTGAAGGGTGCTGGTGGATCGGAGAGTGTGTCACAATAAGAACAAAAACATTTTACTATTTGTTGACACAATTAATACATAAAATTAAATTATGAGTTCATGGAATAGAGTCCATCAAATTAAATCATGAATACCATGAGTTCATGTGCTCAAAACAACCCGATCTTGCCATGCTAGGTGGCCCGAAGTGGAGAACTTTAATAGTCCGCCAAATAGTTTCTAAATACACAATTGTACATTTTACATGTAATATTATCGTACAAACATATAATCATTCATTTTTTAAATTTCAGAATATGTTAATTGAAAAAAGGAAACTTATTAATGTGTAAAACTTACTTTCACTTTCAGCTGAAGTTCGTCCTATATATACCCCCCCCCCGACATCGGGCGAAAAGCTCACGTTCATCGCACTTGCACGCACTTACAACGTGCGAGTGAGTAGGGACACCGTACGTGACCAGCACGTGTAAGTACGGCCTCCGTACGACAACGTGGTAATTGCAAGATGAGCGTACGTTGTAAGCACGTTGTAAGCACGTTGTAAGCATGTACAACTCACTTACCACGTGCGCAACGTACGATGCACGCAACCGCTCACGGCCAGGCGTGGCGTGCGGGCCACGTATTAACACTTTGCGCAAACCGTGCGAGTGACGTGCGTAGACGTACTCCCTCCCCACATTTTCAGAAAAACGTGGCGGCCGTGGCCTCCCCAAAACACGTACGGACAAAAAAACACGCACGGTGGGTTGTGACCGAGGCTTAAAGGGGCGCATCACAGATTGTGTACGAAAAAGCCTTTGATGCTCAGGCTGTTCGAATCCCATCCAAGTATGCATGTGAAATGTTTTCACGGAACTCGGGCCGGTAAAGTACTGACTATACACAAGTCTTACTGGTGTAAGGGTAAAACCAAACAATACTGCTTAAGCAGATTAATCAATAAAGACAGTAGGTTACAATATTAATCACAATTTTGTCTCCATTTCTCCGTTTCTTGTGTGGTTACCATCTCTGTCATAATTTATGTTTGGTGTATGTCCATTTACATGTCACCGTTTCTATATCTGTCAATTTGATCCATCCATTATCTCAAACTGTCCTTCCAAAATACAAATGTGAAACCCTCCCTATATTTTCACCCCTCTATTTTACCCCTCATCTCTGCTGTATGTATGTAAAACACAATAACGAACACACACACTTCACCTTATGCTACCTTATATATTTGTCACTATCTTTGTCATGTTGTCACCTTGGTCCCCAAATATTTGTCACCGTGTCACTGTCAATCAATGTCGCTGTCAATGTCCATGTCCTGTGTGCCTGTTCTGACTACAGGAGGTACCCTACCCCAGCGAGGATGAGCTGCAAAGTAAGCTACAGCAGTATATGAACTGGAACGCCTACAGGCACAACACCTTCTTCAGCACATTGTACGACAGTCGCGACCACAAGACCGACAGGGTACAAGTGACAAAGTCGATTGTGAACAGATGACGCCTCGGATTCGAACACATATATCGAATCACTTCTGCTGATACAGCCTTCTCGGTATATGGACCAAAACTCTGGAATAAACTTCCTAATCACATAAGGAACACAACATCATTCAATACATTCAAGGCACTTCTGAAAGCCCAACAATTGTTTCAGGAGGCCTACCTACCATCAATGACTTTTTTGTATTTTTTTTTCTGCGCCTCAGTGTCTTTGAGCAAATCTTTGATTTAGGCGCCATGGTTGGTTGATTGATTGATTGATTGATTGATTGTAGCACTTCATGTAAATCACAATGATTTGAACCCATGTTTGATATGAAGTAATAATGGGTTGGGGTACGTCTCAAAACTTTTTTCTGATGTAAATTTTTTTGTACCTCTCGAAATTTCGTGGAAACTATGACACAAATCGTCCAACCAGGCAAGTGTGGTATCTTGCCAGCCGGCAAATGCCATGGAATTTACAAGGTCACTCATTTCTAAGCAGAGGCTAGTTTCTAAGCGGCTATTTCTAACAGAGGCTAGGTAAATATTCATGCAATACAAACCTTATAACAAGAATTTGTGATGTCTGATGCATAATTATGTTATAATTTATACAGACTGAGTAGTTCATGCAAATGTTTTTTTTGTTGGTTTTTTGAAGTCGGTGTAAACTGCAAAGGAAGAATTATCTCTATTTGTTTTTTTATTATGTCATAAATTAATATTCAATACCGGACTTTAAACCCAGCATTAGCATCTATAAAATGTTTACGATCAGATGCATCCAAATTTACAAGTCAAATTGTCCAATTAAAGGGACAGGGTACTTTTTGTAGGACACAAAACACAATATTCACAGATTTAAATTAAATTTAAACTTTCTGAGGTGCTGTAGTTTTTGAGAAATGAGTAAAACAAGTCACCAAAATTATTTTAGCATGTAAAAGGTATTTCTCGTGACCTTGTTTTACTATAAAAAAGAATTAAACTACAGCACCTCGGCAAGCTATACTTTAAGGGAAGCCTTGTTAATCTGTTGACATTGGGTTTTGTGTTACAAAAAGTACCCCAATCATTTAATGGTTGGTATCATCAAGGATGTTTTAGACCTCTCAGACTATGCGTCGTGAGAAATCAACCAAATATAAATGCAAGGTATGTTTAAAAAAAAAAGATATAGCAACAATTTTTTTGCAATGTCTATTTGTTTACGTCGCCATTGGGAATTATTTATATGATAGTATTATTACGTTTTTTTCTCTCGGCAAAGTTCAATAAACCTCACTCAAAAATTCAAAAAACAAATGCAAAGGTAAGAAAACAAAATCACCAAAAAGGTACAGTGAATAAGGCAGATTGCAGACGAGGAGGTAAATTGTTAATAAATTCCTTTCCAAATGGTTTTCACCAATACTATAAAATATATTACTTAATATAGAATTTATTATTTATTTATAATTAAAATTGTATAACTATTTTTACTATTAATTTTGCTGTATATACGTTTTCAATTGTTTTTGCAGTTCGCTTGCATGTAGATATTTTATACACTGGTTTGCATATTTTTCCCCTTTTGCTGTGTCATTTATTTGAAAAAGGGTTCAGATATGACATTATTTGGTGGTTATTGTATTATTTCATACCAGCTGTTTCAACCTGATTAATTCAGGTCAGCATTCGAAAGATCGTCTCAAAGGGAGGGCGGTATACTACAAAAATTAATGGCCATAAAACTAATTGGTAAAGAGCACTGGAAACATATTAATATACTATAAATAATAATGAGGTATTTATAAAGCGCTCTAACTAACAGGGGAAAGTACCACAGCGCTGTACACACAATTAACAAAAAGCATAGAATAAACAAAATAAGCAAACAAATCATTGTTAGAAACGACACCGTTTTAGTGAAATAAGTTATGAAAAAAAAAAAATGATAAGAAAGGTTTTTAGGCATGAATACTTTCTCGGGCTTCCCGATATATTGTTAACATAACCGCAGTACTTCGAAGTAAAAAGGTTACTCAAAATACATTCTACAACTCTTGTAGTTAATTGCTTAAAAGCAGTGGACACTATTAGTAATTACTCAAAATAGTTATTGGCATACAACCTTACTTGGTAACGAGTAATGGGGAGCTTTTGATGGTATTAAACATTGTGAGAAACAGCTCCCTCTGAATTAACGTAGTTTTCGAGAAGGAAGTAATTTTACACGAATTTGATTTCGAGACCTCAGAATTCGGTTTTGAGCTCTCGAAATCAAGCATCTGAAAGCACAACTTCGTGTGACAATGGTGTTTTGTTTTCTTTTGTTATTATATCGCAACTTCGAAGACCAGTTGAGTTCAAATTTTCACAGATTTGTTTTTGGTGTGCATATGTTGAGATACACCGAGTGAAAAGACTGGTATTTGACAATTACCAATAGTGTCCACTGTCTTTAATTAAATTTTAATTGTCATTAGTTTTCACCAACGTATACACACATGCACACTGGATTTAGTGAGTGATGACGTAATAAAATTTTCTTTAAATAGCTGTGTTCTAAGAGCTGTGTTTTATGAGAATCAAAGTTACGATACTAAGTACATAACAAATAAATAAACTGTGCATTCGTAAGACATGAGTGTTTTAGTTTTGTTTGGCGTGGAATAAGGTGCATGCTGGTCTAGCTAGCGAACCAGTTTGGTCCCTTGCTAGACCAGCATGCACCCCATTCAACAGTTAGCGCGTGCGCAATGTGTATTTGCGAAAAGATCCCTTGGGTCAATTTGGGAAACCTCTACCGGGTTTTCACACGTGTTCAAAAAACCGTGCGTGAGTGCCCTTCTCTCTATAATAGGTTGGTAACCTTTTAAATTAAGGGAAACCATTTAAATACATTGGACACCTTCGGTAATTGTCCAAGACCTGTCTTCTCACTTGGTGTATCTCAACATGTGCACAATATAACAAACCTGTGAAAATTTGAACTTAATTGGTCGTCAAAGTTGAGAGATAATAATGAAAGAAAAAAACCCTTGTCACACGAAGTTGTGTGCTTTCAGATGCTTGATTTCGGGACCTCAAAATAAAATTCTCGGAATCAAATTCACATATTTTAGTGGAAAATTACTTCTTTCTCGAAACAGACGTTCAGATGGAACCGTTTCTCAATGTTTTATATTATCAACCTCTCCCCATTACTCGTTACCAAGTAAGTTTTTATGCTAACAATTTCTTGAGTAATTACCAATAGTGTCCATTGCCTTTAAATGGCAAAAACTTGCAAGCGTCTAACAACACTCTAACATCACCGGTCTCGCTAGGTAGAAATATCGCTAGAGTTACCCGCACTTCTCAGGCGGAGCTTGGGTGGCTCACGCGTGCCCAGCAACTCGGTCACGCTTCGGCTCAGGAGTGGCATTTTTATTAGAATACTCGATGAATTTAAAAAATAAAAAATTAAAATCCAATATGTAGGCTATATATAAATATGATCCCGCCCGATAAACCTCTATTCGAATTTTAATTGTTATCCCGGTTTTAGGATTACTCGATAATGTTCAATCTATTTTTGTTTTCGCAATTTGTTTAAAAAAAGAATTGACGATAGGAATACGTTTACATATTATTGCATAAAACATTCTCCGCGGTATAATTATTTTCTGAGTTAAGTCAACAGCATAGTCAACATGATATACTGGGAGCATATTTATATTAATTAAATACTAGAGATTGCTGCGAAGCTGAAATGAATTTGAATGCTGTTCGAATAGATTGTTAATTTGAGCGGTTATCTTTTCTAATCGCGTAGAACAATTTCTTTTGGGAATTGATTGTCTGATTTGAGGATTTTTTTATTTGACAGAAAATATAATAACGCGATACTTAAATTCAGGGAAAACATTTTATGCAATATTTTAAGTATCACGACATACAAAAACAAGTCAGTTTTCGATTTCAACAATATTTATTTCCAATTTACAAATTTATATTTGAAAACATAACAACAGAGGTATTTTGTAAATTCGTCCTGAGAACCACACGACTTTGTGCAATTAACTTTTTTTCGAAAATCCAGCCCCTATCTTTCAAACCAGCACAGTTCACAGAGTGTTATGAAGGGTAATTTTCAAAATAATTAGGTAATTTTATCCCACACTTTAACATATATTGTTTCTCCACAAGACACTTCATTCAAAAAGCTGCAAAAACTTGTTTTTCCCTGCAAATTCATCAATTTAATACCTGGCTTATTAAAGTACGTTTGTCACTTGCATCATCAGCCAACACACACAAATAGTACTTCATTCAACAGTTCCCTTGTAGTTAAAGGCAATTGACACCTTTGGTAATTGTCAAAGACCTACATCCTCACTTAGTGTGTTCCAACATGTTATGCATAAAATATACAACTCTGTTAAAAATTTGACTCATTGGTCATCGAAGTTGCAAGAGAATAATGAAAGAAAATTCATGTGTTTTTATCTGCCACATTAAATGCTTCGGTTGAAGTAATTTGTTATTTTGAGCGAGAAATTACCCCTTTCTAATAAAAGTATACGTTGCTTCAGAGGGAGCCGGTTCTCTCACAATGTTTTATACTATAGCAACAGCTCTCCATTGCTCGTTACCAAGTAAGCTAACGAATATTTCGAGTAACTACCAATATTAGCCAGTGCATTTAAACAAGATTATTTGAATGCATATTATAGGCCCCACCAAAAGATAATACAATTTCGCAACAAACAGTAGAGCAATAGGCTACTCAACAACTGAAAAAAATTAATAAATTGTGGTGTAACTGAAGAATTGTGAAAACGTAGTCTTGATTGTCTATATATGAAATAGAATGACTAAAAAGTACCAGAATTATATTATGTCTAAATAGACAGGACACCTTTATTAATTGTCAAAGCCAAGTCTTATTTACTTGGTGTATCCCAAAATATGCACAGAATAGCAAACCTGTGAAAATTTGAAGTCAATTGATCGTCGAAGTTGCGAGTTAATAACGGAAGAACAACCAACCTTGTTGCACAAAATCAGTATTGGCCCATTGATATCGAGACCTCAAAGTCTCGAAATGAAATTCAAATATTTTAGTGGAAAATTAACTATTTCTCAAAAACTATGTTACTTCAAGAAAGTTTTTATGCTAACAACCATGTTGAGTAATTACCAATAGTGTCCAGTGCCTTTAAATGAAAACAAAATTAAATGCAGCAGTAGCTAAAGAAGAAACCTTAAACCTTAGTTTGAATGGACGAGGGGAACAGTGATTGAAGTTGAATTCGTTTTAATGAAAATGAATTATTTTTTTTGCTGAAGTTGACCGGAAAATTCGTTTCTAAGTGCATTACTCCCCCACATACACATTTTCTCGAGAAATGCAACAATTACCAATGACAATTGCCTATAAACGTATTTTTTTATTTTTAAAAATGTCTCTCAAAATGTTTTTACTTTATTTTAAACTCGGATAGTTGAAAAGTCAATTGTGATAAAAAAAGGATCTACAAAAATAAAAAAATGTTTTGTTGTAAGATCCTTGCTCCATTTTCAAATCTTACGACTTTAAGAAAAGTAGAAATGCACTTGTGACTTGGTTCCTGGGCAGTTTGCGTACATCTATCATAATGTAAAGAGAAAATCGTTAAAATTTTGACTAGAACGTATGGGACAAACCAAATAAATGAATAAATAAACAAATCAATACAACAAATATAGTCCCTTAATGAGTCATTGACCCAGATGACACACTGTACAATTGCTGGTTTCTTTGTTCTTAGTTCTTGTTTCATTATTAATTGTACTCAATAAGGGTATAAAGATTGTTCCATAGTCATTATTTCAGTATGCTGTTGGTAATAATCACCCGAATTAAAGAGCGAGCACTCGGAGCCGTCGGAACTCGTCGGCGTGCGTGCGGAAGGCCGGCTCAAAACGACCGGTTTCTCGGATGACAGGCGACAGTCGGAATACTCCCCGGGGTTCCGGAGTATATCCTCAAGAGTCTGAATGTAGTTCTGGGCCAACACCAGCGTGGAGATCTTAGAGAGTTTCTGCCGGTGAGGGCCTCGCTTAGGCTTCTTGAAGGGAAGTACCTGCCGGAGTCTCTCAAAGGCATCGCACAGCATGTGCATTCGTTCTCGTTCTCGTTCGTTGATGCGGTCCCGTCGCTCGCCGGTGGATCGCCGCCCGGTGTCGGCAGCTCGATGCTGGCGTTCGCCGTGCTGCTCGTGATGACTCGTAGTGATTGCAAAAGATGCTTCTGTCCCGTATTTACACGCACTGGCGTTGTTTACTTTCAGGCGGGTGTGTAGCAACTTCTTCGCCGTGTCGAAACCATCAACGCCCCGCTGGCTTGCGAAGCCCGTCTCGGAGGTACCACCCATGCTCGGTGATGATGCATAGTGGAAAGACGTAGGGTACGGGTCAGGTATACTACTCTGTTCCGTCACGTAGTTATATAAGTCAAACTGTGAGACGTGTGGCTGATGGGTCAGTGGTTCGACCACCGGGTCATAGAACATCATGCTCTCGGCTGTTGTCTGCTCACAAGAAGTCTGGTAGTCAAGAAAACTCATCATCATCACACACTTCAGTCGAAAAATAATTTGAGCAAACTTTTGTTGGCGAAAAATTAAATTCAGTCAGCAATTTTTTTTTGTAGAAGAACTTACGAAATAATTACCAAGTTGAATCCAAATTTGACAAGTAGTCTATTTCTGCAATGAACTCGCAAAATAATTGCCGAGTTGAATCCAAATTCACTCAGCAAACTACGTTTGTCAAAGAACTCGCAAAAATAATTGTCAAAAGTTGATCCAAATTCAAAGTGGTGTTTACTGTTGTACCTCTTTTTATTTTTACATCGTATTGGGCATGGCATGCGTACCACTGACATATCAATATATGCCGACTGACGTCACTGTCTGCTGACACCATAATCATCTCAGCAGTATTATGATTATTAATAATGCAAACAAAAATTAACTCACCGCCAATTAAATTTTATGAGTGGGGAGTGGCCAAAACTGTCATACAAAAATGCACATTTTGAGGGCGTACCCCATATCATCAGTGACGCGTGGCGCAGTACCACCATGATGCCCAGCATAACGTACCATAATTTGATTATAGAAATACATAATTATTGAGCAACAAATTAATAATTGTGCAGGTATCTCGTGGGTTAACGTAGAGACAATCGATCCACGGTGTTTTTCGTATAGGGGACATGTGATTTGTTAAGCGAGATGGAGTTTTTCCCACGGGATAAATTGCTAGCGTGGTGTATGCGTGTGTGGGAGTCAGTGCTCTGTTTTCCATTTAAAGGCAGTGGACACTTGGTAATTACTCAAAATAATGATTATCATAAAACCTTTCTTGATTACGAGTAATGGGCAGAGGTTGATAGTATCAAACATTGCGAGAAATGGCTCCCGCTGAAGTGACATAGTTTTCGAGAAAGAAGTAATTTTCCACGAATTTGATTTCGAGACCGCAGATTTATAATTTGAGGTCTCGAAATCAACCACCTAAAAGTTTTTTCTTTCATTATTATCTCGCAACTTCGACGACCAAATGAGCTCAAATTTTCACAGGTTTGTTATTTTATGCATATGTTGAGATACACCAAGTGGGAAGACTGGTCTTTGACAATTACCAATAGTGTCCAGTGTCTTTAAGTTTCGAAAATTAAAGGTTGATTTTGTAGGGCTGCCATGCTCTTACTATTGTTTACTTTGGAGGGATAATGTCCCATAGAAACATATTATTTTGGGGTTGGGGTTAAAAGGCACTGGACACCTTTGGTAATTGTCAAAGACCAGTGTTCTCGCTCGGTGTATCTCAACATATGCATCAAATAATAAACCTGTGAAAATTTGAACTCAATAATGGAAAGAAAAAACACCCTTGTCGTACAAAAATTTCTCAGTTCTTAAATTAAAGCTGCTTGTCTCCCTGTCTACTCGGCTCAACTTTTGTATTAAAAACAATTGTTTACTGTAAGAACTATTATTTCTTTATTCTATACAACGAAAGGCAGTGGACACTATTGATAATTACTCAAAATAATTATTAGCATAAAACCTTACTTGGTAACGAGTAATGGGGAGAGGTTGATAGTATAAAACATTGTGAGAAACGGCACCCTCTGAAGTAACGTAGTTTTCGAGAAAAAAGTAATTTTCCACGAATTTGATTTCGAGACCTCAGATTTAGGTCTCGAAATCAACCATCTAAACGCACACACCTTCGTGTGACAAGAATGTTTTTTTCTTTCATTCATATCTCGCAAGTTCTATGACCGATTGAGCTCAAATTTTCACAAGTTCGTTATTTTATGCATATGTTGAGACCCACCAACTATGAAGGCTAGTCTTTGATAATTACCAATAGCGTCCACTACCTTTAAGTTATTTAAAAATACAGAACAATCAACAAGAAACAATTTAAAATTTGAACACTAGAGACTCATTCTGAAAGTGGCACAAGGATTTGTTTTGGTGTGTATTTTCCGCAAAGGTTTTTTTTCGGGAGACGGCTGGTGCTCTGAATCATTGTAAATGAATGTGAAAAAAAACCTTGGTGGCTTGTCATCATATTTATGAAAGCATCAATTGAGCTGTTTATTCTTATCACCTAACCCCCTTTCAACCACAAAGCACCGATGCACTTATATACAAGTTCTCTAAGAATGCGCAGACAAACAATGATAATAATAACTATAATAATAATATGAATTTATAATGCGCACTTCTCCAGAAAACCGATCCAGGCACCTACACAAAATGATTTGCGCATTTTGGCTGTGTTAATCAAATTAACAACTCTTTCTTTATTTGATGGAAGCGGTCTTTAATATAGTTGTAGATACGATACTCCATCTTCATCAGTCCTCGTAGCTTCTCTTCAGCCTCTGACGTCAGTTGTTCCTTATGCGCCGATTTGGTCGCAGTTGTCTGCTTAGCTGAAAATAATATTAAATTCAATAAATAATTATAATGATACCTAACTTAACGTAGTGAGTGTCATTCAAGAAGGCATTTCAAAGTATTTTAAATTTTGTGTCCCCATAGTTTGTGTCGTGTCGTAGACTAACTTTATGGCAAATACTCGGTACGCGCGTGTAATTGGGCGTGAAATGAGTGTATTCTCAATTGAATGAGGAATGAGGTGCATGCATATCAGTAGTCATCGTGCATAAAGTACAGTCTACATTTCTTGCAAAATTGCTGGACGAAATCGTTCCCTGAATGCGAGACACAACTAACCTGCCTTAGATATTGGCTGTTTATACGCAGAATATGTATTGCTGAACAAATCTGCGAACGCAGTATAGTTGTTGGTGTTAAGTTAGGAGATGTCCAAAGTTTGCAATGCTAGAGAGGGGGGGCCAGAAACCATAAGATTATGTTTATATTTGAGTTATGTACATACATTTTTATATTTGAGTTATGTGCATACATTTTAAAAGAAACCTACTTTGGGGCAGGGCAGGTCCTCAAAAGTAGTATTGTCTGTACGACTTGAACATTTTGAAAACTTGTGACGGCCCCCTCACTGTCCCATATTTCATCCATTGTTTTATTCTCATTTACCATTAAAATTCCATATGTCTTGTATGTCCGGAAAAAAAGAACCTTCCCGTTTTGACTGAAGATTCTGCGTTTATCACCTTCAACCTGCCAGAAAGAATGTAAAACAGGATTATGACCCTATATAATGAAAATGACATCTACAGTTACAGTGGAATCAGCTTAACAATTTCCGCATGAACGAAATTGAGTTTGTTTAGGGAATGTAATTTCATAAAGTTAGCAACATCTAATTATTATGAGTTACACCTACTTATCACCATGTTACTTTATACATCATGTGGCCCCTATTCGCCAACAGTGAGATCGTACAAGAAAGCTGGTGACATGACTTTCACATCTACCGCGGCTCGTCTTTGGAATGAACTTCCGATCAGTTTTCGTGAAGCGCCGTCTTTGTCTGTTTTCAAGCGGAAATTGGAAGCTCATTTGTTTCCGTGATTCACTGTTTTCTTTGTTCCTCTTCTTTGTAAAGCGCTCCGTTCTTCGTGGGGCGCTTTAGTAATGCTTGTTTATTATTATTATTATTATTATTAATTGCTAAGATCGTCTTGCTGGTGCGAAATTATTTGGTTTTACCAAGAACGCTCATTAATTTTACAAAGTGGTACTGACAGCAGAGAACAAAATCAGGCGAAACCTGCATTACAAAATCCTTCTAACTGCTAGTCCATGTAGACACAAATTTGCGTTTGGGCTGTGCATACGCACCAAGTACCTTTCAAACTATACATGGAGCTTATTCTGTCTGTGGCCAACACTTAAAGGAACACGTTTCCTTGGATCGGTCGAGTTGGTCTTTCAAAAGCGTTTGTAACCGTTTGCTACAAAATGCATATGGTTGGAAAGATGTTTTAAAAGTAAAATACAATGATCCACACAATTATGTCTCGAAATTGCGCGGTTTTCCTTTTACCTCGTCGACTAACACGGTTGGCCATTTTTGTGAGTGAAAATTTGTGTGGATCATTGTATTCTACTTTTAAAACATCTTTCCAACCATATGCATTTTATAACAAATGGTTACAAATGCTTTTTATACTGCCAACTCGTCCGATCCAAGGCAACGTGTTCCTCACGTTGAGATAGGGAGAAGTGCTTTTATGAAATTTGTTGGATAATGCAGATACAGGAGCTTTTCAAATGAGTTGATAAATAATGGTTTTGCATGCACAGAACGGTCTAACTGAAATTGGTAGGAAGGCCCTACAATAATTTGAATAACGCAAACAACTATAAAAACATTTTGTGTTACCGTCGCGAATTTGACGACGACATGACGAAATCCCTTTCAGCTGAGTTGTTGTTCAACCAGGCCCCCCATCGTACGGCTTCCAGTTTTAGGGATGCGAATGAAAATCACCTTGAGATTTACCTTCATACAAAACAAATAATAAAATAGCAGACACAGGATTAAAAAAAAACCATAATCACAATTTTACAGCTCGGGAATGTCTCAGTTGTGCGAAAATGGCTTATAGGTAGGTAATTCCCGGGAAATTCCCGGCTGGAACTTTTGGTCGATCTTTTCACAATACAAAACAACTCCCTGGAACTTTCCGAGAAGTAACTTATTCCTGGGAAATAATTAACCCTGCTCAGGGGTATGGTTAAGGAAGTTAAACCCGGGGTAAAACGTTTTTCGTAAATCGACCGTGCATGTTCCTTGGATGGATAGTGAGAACGGTTGCTGGGGTGGCGGTGGGGTTAACTAAAAACTCCCGGGATGTTCCTGTAGCGTGAAGAAGGCTTAAGTGTATCATAAAAAGTCAAGTGGAAATACGTGTAATGAATGGAGTTGGATAGCAAGCAAAACAAAAACAAGGGATTGGCCTAAAAACAATGAAATATAGCGAGACAAAAATAGTGGGTGCGGTTGAAGGGAAGAGGCTGGTTTGACCACAAGAAGATGGAAACACAAAGGACATTATCAAGGGTGGGAAAAGGGGAAAAAAGGGGGATATCTGTGGAGATAAGGAGATAGCAAAACAAAAGGTTTATAAGTAATTTCCTTTTTGGATGTTCAGACCATGGGGGTTGAATGGTCTGAAGTTTTTTGTCCCCCTTTTTTTTTTACTTACATCGTCAGTTTTGGGTTTCCAAAGCAAGGAGGACTCCATTCCTGCATCAGGTTCGAGTGTGGTATTTCCATTCACCCAGTCTGCTAGTAAAATAGTAAAAATTGAATTAAAACAAAAGTTTCACCGAAAAGCTAATACTATGATTTGGTAGGCCCATATCTGACCTTTGCTATTATAGCAAAATTAGTAAAATTCACTCCAATGCACGGTCTTGTAGGGATAACCTAGCGAATCAGTTTTTCTTCATTACAAGGCCAGTACTGTTTTAGCAAAATTAGGTTAAACCTTTTTAAAGTTAAAACTTTTATCTTAAGACGGACTGGCCGTCGACACTTTCAACATGCCTCTGTGGAAAGAAATACTGCGGTCTCACATAGTGTAAAAGCTAAATATTTAACCTAAAAAAAAAACAATGTTAAAAACAAATTTTTGGTTACTTATAGAACCTTTTAAAAAGTTATTAGCTCTGTAAAGCTGGCTGTGCTTCTCTACCATTTTGGTCATGCGCTCTGGGCATTATGTAGTGTCTAGCCCTCTCGTGCGCAATGGCCTCAATGGAGGACACATACTATTTCACTCACTATAACACATCCAAACAAGCTAGAACTATAGTTTGTATACCACCCTGTGCAGTAAAGGCCCCTGCATCTGTTTGTCGCCATCAAGTGGCAGATAGAACTGACCTATCAGTGAATGGTCATCTTGTTTACTTAGTTCAGTGGTCATTCTATGCACGTCGAAAACCAAAAGTTTTCGCGAATATTTTTCAGCTTTCTTGCAAAGAATAGCTGGTAAAAAAAATATTATTGGTTTTCATATACTCTATACAATCTATCTGTCAACATAATAATCTCAAATCATGTCACATTTGTGAGGGGTCAATCGATTTATACATGTCCTCATTTGAGGACATTGCGCCATACTGCACCAAAAATTGCAATATGAACAGCGCCCTCTATGTCCTTTGTTTACACACATACCATAGTAAAGAGGGCGGGGCTGCATAGGGAGGGGAGGGATTAAGGGGAAAGGGTGGGTAGGGGAGGGGAAGGAGAAAGCAGACAAATCATTTCTGAACAATCAGTTAACAAGTGTTGACCCGATGAGTGTATAGATTGTAAAAATCCATTGCGAATTCATGAGTTATGATTTTTCCAAATATTAAACTTTGATTTATGACGTCATCATGACGTCATCAAGCTTGTATCATCTTGATGTTCAGACTTAGTTGTCTGACAAGTCTTAAGGTTAAATTCAATTCCAATCTTGAGGTTTGGTGTAGATAAGCCCCCCAAAACACATTTTTATAGAAAATATACAAAGACAAACTTTGACTTTCCGGTACGACCGGAAGGAGAGGTCATACGATTTTGGCGTTTAATTTGTAAACGTTGCCCTTGTCTTGATCTATCATATGCCCAAATATGAACACTATAGCTTCCAAATTCAATAAAATACAGCGCATAGAAAAAAATGTCTTTTTTTCAACTTAAAAAAACCCTGTTCATTCGACACCTGATGACGTCATCATCACGTCATGACAGCTGGTTGATAATGGGGTTCAATTGTCCGATGAATTTGTTAACCATTTGTAAATCTCTTTTGAGTAGTATTGGTTCTGTTTGCCGCAAAACCTCTATTATTAAACCCATATTTAGTGCACTACCTACTATTGATTTGTATATTATCATCAATAATCCTGAATAATCACCCACAAAATATTACACTCTCTAATTCTTCCCAGCCTTGGAATAATCTCAATACTTTTTGATGGACGCAGCAGCAGAAACCCACGCTATAATACTAGGCGTTCTCTCCAACAGTCACGGTCTGCTGCGCTGAAATTGACTATTTCCAGCATTTGAAAGCGCCTCTTTTGTTTAAAGTTGGGGTAGGATTACCTCGCTCCTATGCATCTTCAACGCAACGGTGATTTACCCAATTTATCAACAAACAAAAAAAACACCACATTAGTACATTTTTTTTTGCGGAAAATGGAGAACTCAGATGTTCAGAGTTCCCCAGCTGGTGGACATTTTGCTGCGGTGGTGCTCGCTCTTGATGGAGACTTCGGCACGGGGAAGAGGAGCGGGAACCCCCACTGGCTCGCCGGGCGGCCCCTGGAAGGTTTTGCCGTGAGATCGGCGCTTCTCTCTAGGCGTAAGTTCACACGAAAACCTGTTGCGCTAATGTATTACTGGAACATCGCACATGCACAGGCGTTGTCCTATGCAGGCTAGATAATTATTTAATCGCTTGCCTAAAATCCTGCCAATTTCAGCAAAATATCATCAACTTGCATTCAAATTCACGCATTTTGTATCTAATCAAACATTCAATTTCGTTTTAGTGTACACGATAGCAACAAGAATGTAACAGTAATGCCATATTTGTTTTTTTTGCCAGTAGCCTTTGGACTGATTGCATACGGCCTTCTCATACTGGAAAAGAGTACTGTGTCTGGAAGAAGGGCTTATAGCTTTTCACCCTTTTTCTGCTCAGACAACCAAATCAATTACCAATTTCAAAATGCATTATGAGTAGAAAGATGTTGTAAAAGTAGAACACAATGATCCACACAAACATGCATCGAAATTGCACGGATTTCCTTTTACCTCGTCGACTAACACGGTCGGCCATTTATGGGAGTCAAATTTTGGACTCCCATTTTTTGACTCCCATAAATGGCCGACCGTGTTAGTTCGCGCAGTAAAAGGAAAACCACGTAGTTTCGAGGCAAACTTGTGTGGATCATTGTATTCTACTTTTAAAACATCTTTACAGCCATATGCATTTCATAAAAAAACGGTCACAAACGCTTTTTATAGACCAACTCGTCCGATCCAAGGCAACGTGTTCCTTTAATGGATAAACGTGCTGTGACGTACCAGCCTTCCATTTTCTGTGTTAGGATTGGTCAATGATGATGATACATGATTGCATTATCAACGGACTGCATGTAGTGTACGTGAGCATTATGTGGTGTTTACATGTACATATTGTTGTATCGGTTTATTCATACATGTGAATTGACTGCGAATCTCCGTGTGATATTGAATGAACGCGAGGTCAAAGGTTTATATCTGGCGTAGTTAGCCTTTTTGGGGTATGTTGGCGGACATATTGTCCAATGTTTGGTTTGGGTGTACACAAACAAATTTACCCAAACCCAATAGTGTATTCGTATCTGGCGTAATGCACGTCCCTCGAAGTGTGACGTCAGGCTACGTCATTGGCATACTTTAGACAGCGATTTAAATATATATTTTAAGAGTTTTATCCTTTACGTATAAATTATTTGTATTTTTGTATTTTTATGTGAATTGCCAAATAAACAACAACAACAACAACAACAACAACAACAACAACAACAACAACAACAACAACAACAACAACAACAACAACAACAACAACAACAACAACAACAACAACAACAACAACAACAACAACAACAACAACAACAACAACAACAACAACAACAACAACAACAACAACAACAACAACAACAACACCAACACCAACACCAACACCAACACCAACACCAACACCAACACCAACACCAACACCAACACCAACACCAACACCAACACCAACACCAACACCAACACCAACACCAACACCAACACCAACACCAACACCAACACCAACACCAACACCAACACCAACACCAACACCAACACCAACACCAACACCAACACCAACACCAACACCAACACCAACACCAACACCAACACCAACACCAACACCAACACCAACACCAACACCAACACCAACACCAACACCAACACCAACACCAACACCAACACCAACACCAACACCAACACCAACACCAACACCAACACCAACACCAACACCAACACCAACACCAACACCAACACCAACACCAACACCAACACCAACACCAACACCAACACCAACACCAACACCAACACCAACACCAACACCAACACCAACACCAACACCAACACCAACACCAACACCAACACCAACACCAACACCAACACCAACACCAACACCAACACCAACACCAACACCAACACCAACACCAACACCAACACCAACACCAACACCAACACCAACACCAACACCAACACCAACACCAACACCAACACCAACACCAACACCAACACCAACACCAACACCAACACCAACACCAACACCAACACCAACACCAACACCAACACCAACACCAACACCAACACCAACACCAACACCAACACCAACACCAACACCAACACCAACACCAACACCAACACCAACACCAACACCAACACCAACACCAACACCAACACCAACACCAACACCAACACCAACACCAACACCAACACCAACACCAACACCAACACCAACACCAACACCAACACCAACACCAACACCAACACCAACACCAACACCAACACCAACACCAACACCAACACCAACACCAACACCAACACCAACACCAACACCAACACCAACACCAACACCAACACCAACACCAACACCAACACCAACACCAACACCAACACCAACACCAACACCAACACCAACACCAACACCAACACCAACACCAACACCAACACCAACACCAACACCAACACCAACACCAACACCAACACCAACACCAACACCAACACCAACACCAACACCAACACCAACACCAACACCAACACCAACACCAACACCAACACCAACACCAACACCAACACCAACACCAACACCAACACCAACACCAACACCAACACCAACACCAACACCAACACCAACACCAACACCAACACCAACACCAACACCAACACCAACACCAACACCAACACCAACACCAACACCAACACCAACACCAACACCAACACCAACACCAACACCAACACCAACACCAACACCAACACCAACACCAACACCAACACCAACACCAACACCAACACCAACACCAACACCAACACCAACACCAACACCAACACCAACACCAACACCAACACCAACACCAACACCAACACCAACACCAACACCAACACCAACACCAACACCAACACCAACAACAACAACAACAACAACAACAACAACAACAACAACAACAACAACAACAACAACAACAACAACAACAACAACAACAACAACAATAACAATAACAATAACAATAATAATAATAATAATAATAATAATAATAATAATAATAATAATAATAATAATAATATTATTATTGCTCTTCTATTTCCAGAGGTAGATGGAATAGTAGTCATATCAAGCACTTCGGTACTCCTTCAACCGCATCACGTGACCGAAGCCTGTCGTCTGATTGGTGAGGGCTACGATTCCGTAGTGAGCATAAGCAATCGTAACCAAGCAATAATGTGTCGAACTGAAGACAATGTAACAGGTGAGTTTCTGTAAAAGAATTAACAGTGGGTATAATTCTGTTTCTTTTTACACTGTGATGCCTGTTTTATACAAAAATTTATAATGTAAAATGTATATGTGTATTCCATTGCTATTCTGGCAGGTAAGATACCACACTGGCTCTAAGAGAAGGTTTATAACTTTCCAGAGCTATTACAACATTGCAAAAAGGATAGAGCGTATAAATGTATGTGAGTATAGGGTCGAACTTGAACACTCGAGATTTCTTCAGTTGCAAAATTTCTCCGTAAAATGAACGTTGTGCTTTCTTCCAATTAGCTGCGTATATACAACTTGTGCATTTAGGAAGTCCAAGTTATGTGGCTCTTTTGCAAACGTCGTGACGTAAACATCGTATAACGTCGTCAAGATGTAGGAATTTACTATATCAATGCCGTGAAACAGTTACGCTTTGTTTAGAGCCTTCGTTTGATATTTTGTTTTCCTATTTTTCAAACTAACTCAGAGGATCCAGCGATGGAGTCGTCGGATCATCGGGTTCCCCAAGGGTCACTGATGGGTCCAGTTATCCAGCTAGAGGGGTTTAAATGCAACGTGAATGGCCTCTTCTTCTGCGCAACTCGGGAGGTCATAAATGGCGGACGAATCATAGGAGACAGGTTTGGAATGTTCACAGTTTTAAAACAAACTTCATTTTCCATGGACATTTCGGTAGGAAAGCACATTTAATATTAACATAATATTTAATATTTAGCATTATTCAATATTAATAACACACACTCAGATGATTTTTCAAACAGTGTCTTACGATCCCTAAAAAAAATGTAAACATTTAAATTAATGTGAATCCTTTTTCTCTTAAAGGCAGTGGACACTATTGGTAATTTCACAAAATAGTTATTTGCATAAAACCTTTCTCGGTAACGAGTAATGGGGAGAGGTTGACAATATTAAAGGCAGTGGACACTATTGGTAACTGTCAAAGACTAGCCTTCACAGTTGGTGTATCTCAACATGCATAAAATAACAAACCTGTGAAAATTTGAGCTCAATCGGACATCGAACTTGCGAGATAATAATGAAAGAAAAAAACCTTGTCACACGAAGTTGTGTGCGTTTAGATGGTTGATTTCGAGACCTCAAGTTCTAAATCTGAGGTCTCGAAATCAAATTCGTGGAAAATTACTTCTTTCTCAAAATTTATGGCACTTCAGAGGGAGCCGTTTCTCACAATGTTTGATACCATCAACCTTTCCACATTACTCGTCACCAAGAAAGGTTTTATGCTTATAATTATTTTGAGTAATTACCAATAGTGTCCACTGCCTTTAAACATTGTGAGAAACAGCTCCCAAAATCAAGCATCTGAAAGCACACAACTTCGTGTGACAAGGGAGTTTTTTCTTTCATTATTATCTCGCAACTTCGACGACAGATTGAGCTCAAATTTCCACAGTTCTGTTATTTTATGTTTGTCGAGATACACCTAGTGAGAAGACTATCCTTTCCACAATTACCAATAGTGTCAAATGTCACTTTAATAGAGCTGACCTGGAACATGTCTCGTGTGACATGGAACCTTACACTTTCATTAAAACTCGTCCTCTTTTTCTTTTCTAAGGGTCGCCAAGGTAGAAATCGATACCAAGTACACACCCAACTTGAATCCCAACCACGACTCCGATTGGCTGCTGATGGAGCAACGAGTCATGCGCATTGGCTGTATGGATAACGATAGTCTGGTGCCGGTTTGTCTGGTCGTGTTAGCTGGCGATAGCGTTATTACTGATAATCAAGTGTACGATGGAGAAAACGGTAACCAGTAAGGTTAAACCGCCCTTAAGGGGGCTGCATGCATTGGTGATTACTCTGAAAATTACTATGGCAATAAAGAGTAACTTGGTAAAGCAGCTTTGGGTAATAAAATGCATTTTGAGAAACTTTTTACTTCGAAATTTACTGCTCTGGATAAAAAAAAAAAAATTATTTCCTAAAGATTGAATCTGAGAAGCGTAACTGACAGTAAAACTTTTCATATTGCATATTTCTTCACTGGAAACAAGGGATAGGTCTATTCATCAAATGTCACCTGTTGACGTCCAATCCACATTGCATGCAACAGACTACGTAATGGGCCTATGCGGGTTTGTCTGTGTACGGAGTGACCTTGATTGATTGTGTCAATAATGCTGTGAATGATTGTGTCAATAATGCTGTGAAAATCAACAGTTGTTATGCATAATTTATTGCACCCCTTACGGTAATACACGTGGTAGTGTATTGAATTGATTTCATAATCAGTTAGTCAACAACTTTTACATTTTGTTTGGCGTCGAAATGCTGACGTACCATAGAAACATAATTAGCACACACATTCCATTTTTAACATCCGGCCCTGTGGAGACATCTTTTGTTCTTTCCTTTGTCCTTGTAGTTTCAGAGCCTCCTATAGACTTTGTACACATTCAAAACTCCTTGTGGAGCACCCATGTCTTTAGAATAACCCTACGGAGTCCTCATTATTTTCCCTTTTTTTGTTTTGTCATTGGTCACCACAAGGTAGTGAAAATGAAATCAAGAAAACACTTTATATCCCCTTGGGGAATTTGCCGAGTTTTCCCTTGTTTAGGTCGCCTAAACAAAAATTACAAAGTTTTTAAAAGTCTATTTTCGGCCCGCCAAAAAGCAGCCTATAACACTTCTACGCATTCGTGTAAAATTTAGTTTGCCTCTGCAGTAGAAGACGCCAGTTTAGTTGTGCGAACTTATATATTATGCAAAATATCAGTCAGTGATTATATTGTGCTGGCAGATGTTCATGCTAGCAATGAATTATCATATTATCTGTGAAAATGATGGGCATAGTAAAGATTGTTTTAATCAAAGGCACTGGATACTATAGCTATTGGAAAGTTACTCAACAAATTTGTTAGCATAGAAACTTAATACTTGGCAAATTGAGAGCTGTTGATAGTGTAACACTTTGTCTGAAGTAATGTAGGTTTTAAGAAAGGGGTAAATTCTTACTCAAGTATTAAAATGCTTCGAGCCTGAAGTTCTTTAATATTTGCTAGGCATATGAAAGCACACAAATGTATGCACAAATTGTGTTGTTGTTTTCGTGCAACTTCGATGACCAATTGAGCCAACATTTTCACAGGTTTGGTGTTTTGTGCATGTGTTTGAATACTTGTCTTTGACAATCTACCTTGCAGGAGGTTGATTCAAAAGAGGGCATGTATCAAAAGAAGTTTTAAATAGTTCGCCGGGGGGGGGGGAACACATAATCTCCTGCACCGTCTTATTTACTAAGTGTTGTCCCTTTTCGTGCATTTAATCAAGGTATTCGGTACAGCAGTTACAATGTGGGTGATGTTGAAGGGATCCGGATGCTCCTGGAAAGAGAAATCGAAGTGCAGATAATCACCGGTGAGCCTTAACTCTCAAAAAATGTTTGTTTTTTTTTTTTGGGGGGGGGGGGTTGTTTGTTTATTTGTTTTACAAAGTTGCATCCCAATGCAGCGAATAAGAGCAGGGGACAATTTCATAGAGCTGCTTAAGCAAAAAATTTGCTTAAGCACGAAAATAGCTCGCATATTTTACACATGTTACTGGTCAAAATTTCATGCCATTACATTGCTTATGACTGGTATTTAGCTGTTGTTTACTTAATAGCATAACATTTGAGTGGAGTCTTGGCCGGTAATCTGATTTTACTAAGAAATGAATTTTACGCTTAAGCAAAATTTTGTGCTTAAGCAGCTCTATGAAACTGGGCCCTGTTCGCGTTAGGGACTATTAGGAGCGTATCTGGAACAGCGACTTCGGCTTCAGCTGCAGCTATGGCCCTTTTCGAAACCACGGCTTCGGCTTTGGATTCGACTCAGACTAGCTTGGCCCCGCGGTTGACAATTGCGCGTGTTTTGCGTATATACGTGATCGGTGCTTCAGCCGCGAGGATGGAGCTTGAAGCCGAATCCAAAGCCGAAGCCGTCGCTTCGAAAGGGCCTCTTATATCTCAACCATCTTCCCTCAATATACTCCTTTTTCCTTTTCTCTTGCCTTGGTTGCCAGTCCATTATTATTGTTGTCCATCTTTTGTTATTTCTTCTCCATTGGCAGTGCTTTGTTGTCCTGTTATGATGTATCTTAAACCCGGTTCATACATCCTGCGAATGCGAATGCGAATGCGATACGAATGTTGACGTCACAAATTCGCAACGAATAATTCGCAGCCAAATCTTATTTTTTTGCCAAATCTGGGCAATAATCCCCCATTTTGCATTTTAGTAATGTTGCGAATTTGTGACGTCAAGATTCACTTCGCATTCGCAGGAAGTATAAACCGGGCTTACCTCTTGTTTTTTTCTGTATTTCTGTGCATCTATCCCTGATAAAATGGAAAAGCATAGTATCATGAGTAAAAGAAACCAATTTCTTCGTGATGTAATTACCAAAACAGTATTAACACAAATTTTATTGACATCAATTTCGTAAAAAAAAAAAAAAAAATAGAAACGGAAAACCTCGTCGTAGAAAAGGTTGCTGAAAAAGTAGGAGTTACGACGTCAATGCTGTGTGCAGCGGATAAAGCAGGGACACTAAACACGTGGAGACTGGAGAGGAGACTAGGCTGGAATCGTGTGGCCTTTATGGGTGGGTTGAAATGTCGAAAGTCGTATTCAATTGACAAACATCTCTATAGACCACTTTTGCCATTTTTTCCTTTGACAGAGAGCGCTGTATGTTATAACAATAGGTCACATTATCTATTGCTCTATTCCTCGAGATTGGGTGCGTTCGATCATGGTTCGATTAGCTTCCCTGTGTCGACCCTGCGGTTCTCACTCGGGTGAGCCCCTGACAAGAGCTAATCGAACGATCACTCACTCTCTCGTGGTGACGTCATTGCACCTCGGGCCAGCCCCAATTGATCCGATCTACATGGCACTTGGGGCTGACCAGGGTGAGCCCCTAAAATGACGTCAAAGCTATTATCGAACGTATAGCGAGGGCAAGTCGCGGTCGACCCAGTGAAACCAGTCGGACGCACCTCATAGGTGCCTGTGTGGCAGGGGATTCTACCCCCTCACACGTGGAGACACTGCACCCACCCCCCCCCCCCCCCACATACAGCGAACGACGTACAAACTTCTTCTGATAGTTCCCTCTTTTGAATCGCCCTTCTTCGGATCATTACTAATTTCCATAATGGGGGCAAGAATCTCCGGGGACTGTAGATTTCTTTATATGACACCGGAACCAACCGAACCGGCCCAAGTCGAATTTTTGAAAAAGCTCAACTATTGCTGATCTTCTGATTTGTTTACACAGGGGGAAACTCTGCTGGTGATCTCGACTGCCTCCAGCGGGTCAGTGATGGACACGGGGCTGTCCCTTGCGATGCCGGGCCAGATGCTTGCAGAGCGGCTACCTTCGTCTCCCGTAAAGCCGGTGGAAGGGGAGCACTCCGGGAATTCTGCAACTTTCTTATTGCACTGTTGGACAGAAATAATAACAATACGGAGATGGAAGAGGCTCACCTTTGAAGAATAATTCAGTTGCCTGAAATCTTTATTGCAACTTGCCAAATCATAATTTCGTTTTTAAATTCACCAATTTGCGGCAGAATATTCGAGAGGTTTGATTTATAAGAACACTTTTTTTATTTGGATTGTTGAGCCCTTTTGATGCAAAAAAGTGCGAAAAAATGTTGGATAAGTTATCATCTGGGACGACTTTTTCTTAAACTTTGTCAACCTCGTTTTATACTATCGACAAGTTTGGGTTGTCTGATATTGTGTTTGGTCATTTCTAGTAAAGCGCTATGACTATGTTCTTTGGAATAGCGCTGTACAAGTAAGTATCTGTTCTGTAAACATCATTATAAAGTTTAAACACTTTTAGTCATGACGTCCTCATTATTTATTTCAATGTTTTCTCCAAAGTGCAGTGCCCATTGGAACCAAAGTCATTGATATCCTAAAATGGACTGTTCCACGTATCCACAACGCGCAGCGCACATGCACGCGCGTCTCCTGTCCGCCATTTTGTGTGTACATGCAGCTCAAATTTTCACATGTTTGTTTATGCATATGTTGAGAGATACACCAACTATGAAGGCTATAGTCTTTGACAATTACCAACAGTGTCCAGTGTCTTTAGTCAACAACTGGGAATACGGGAATAATTATGAACTTTAATAACGTAATATAGCTCCTTTGTATACTACATGAACATTCTGAGGGAAAACAGAATGTTTTTTGTAGGTAGTGAAATTTTAAGTATTTTCTTAGAGCCTAGGAGTGAATACCTTTGTAGCCTATTATGCAACTTAGAGCAGCAGACTTGATTACAATAATAGCCAAATGACTGTAAGTGCATTTGTAATCTATGGTTATAGAAAATAATATAACAGTACAAACCTAAGAAATTCAACAGCTCATTTCATTGTACCGCGCGGCTGATGTACTGCCTAAATGCTATTAATCGAGACAAAATGCCAACGATTGATTGCAGACATTGAAAATGTATAACATTCTGACAAAATGACTCTTCAAATTAAAATGTTCTGAGCATGATCAAAATAATCAAATGCAGCCCTCCACATGATTGATTTAAAAAAAAATTGGCACAGTAAAAAATATGGCTAATCATTATATGATTTTTTTTAGCTCCAAGGGTGGATGAGAATTTGACTAAGCTTTCTTGCCGCAAGAACTACATTTGTACGGTGAGGGCGCACTGCTCTGTACGGCTTGTTTTATAGTTGGCAATTTTACAAAGTTTCTCACAGCTCCAGGATGTGGTCAGGCGACTTTGGCTACCCGAGTTAAGGGTTTTGTTTGTTTGTTTGTTTTTTTTTTTTGGGGGGGGGGGATCATGACGTCATTAATGGTCGAAAAATTTCCACCACAGAAAGTTAGCTCGTCAGCGCCTTGCTTTAGACTGTCCACTGGGTTGGGGCCGAGAGTGAACACAGACAGTTACTTTATGGGGGGTCCTGGCAACAGAGGGCGCTATTGAAGATAAAACGAGGAGCGGTCGGTTTATTAACACCCGTGTTTACATTTTATGGAAGTACCGAGTTACTTAGACATGACAAGACCCATTCATTGAGGTCACCGAGTTTAAGTCACACATCTATTTGTGAGATTCACTGCCTCCGTTTTTTGTTCACGAGAAGTAGAGACTGTGGTGGTGTGTTGTGGTGTGGTAAGATTCATTTTTTTTGTATTTTTGTTGGGTCAGTTTCAACGCCGAACAGAGCGAGAAAGAGCTCCCTCACGGCCTCACACGCCTTTTTAACAACTGAATTGCAATAGAATGCAGCTTTTTATGCGCCCAATCAGGGGCCTTTTTATTAGTCTCAAACTCCGGTCTTGGCTTCAGCCTCCAACTTGGGCTTGTGCGTACACAGTGGAAATGGAGTCAACTCAAAATCAAACACTAGCCCACCTTGTTGAGCTGTTAATGGCTCAGCTTTTAACATCGGTCTCATCACCACTGTCGCCATTACATCGGTCTCATCACTGTCGCCATGACAATGTCGCTATTACAATGTAATGGCGACAGTGATAAAACCGATGTTAAAAGTGGAGCCATTAACAGCTCAACAAGGTGGGCTACTCAAACACCAGCGCACGGAGCCGGAGCCCAAGGCGAGGTTTATTATATATGCATTGACATTACTTCTAGAAACTATAAGGCTCCCCTATTTCTGGAAACTATAAGGCTCCCCATGACCCTTATATAGTGGTGTAATAGTTTTTATAACACCCCTTGCAAGTATTCTGCCTGCTCATTGGTTTAGAGCGCGTCACATGACATGTCTTAGTTTTGCTAGACGACGGCCGTCGGTTTGCCATGCGCTAGTCCGAAGACTAGCACATGGCGCCGTGCGCTAGTCCGACAGACTAGCACACGGCGTGCAGTACCCAGACGTCCGTTGCGTGTGCGAGTATGACAAATTAATAGTCTGTAACCATTTCGGATTGCACGACTCTACATGCAACACAGTAAGTAAAAGTGTTTGCAATCTGTATTCGCGTCGTCAGTGGATTGTAGCATTCAGGTCTGTAACTTAATAATAATAGTACAGTATTTAGAAATGTTTGGGGTGTTATAAAACAAATATTGACTGCTTTTACTCGTGCAATGGTTAAAAACTATGACTCCCTCGGTGATCCCCGGAGCGTTTTATTTTCCCTCGGCTTCGCCTCGGGAAAATAGAACGCTACGGGGATCACCTCGGGAGTCATAGTTTTAACCATAGCACTCGAAGCAGTCAATATTTGTATACTAGAAGTACATTGACGTCATCCAGCCGCCATCTTAGAGGTAAAACGATGACAAAACAATCAAAACGCACAGATTTGTACGCATGGCACACAGGTTTGGCCACTGAACAGCCGTTTTTTTGCCTCTAGCTAGGAAGGCGCCCTACTGATATGATTTCATGTGCGTAAAGGTCTATTCTAACAATTTGTCCTCTCTTTTTTTTTCAAAGCTACTTCAGGCCTTCTTCTTATTGAGTGTTGGTAAACGTTTGATGTACCCAACTTTATTCATCCGACCAAGAAATTGCACACGGATGGCTCGCCACGGTCATCATCATCGCCACCATGCAGCTCACCACCATGCAGCTCGTCACCACCATGGAGCTCATCATCACCATGCAGCCCACCACCACCATGCAACCCATCACCACCATGCAACCCATCACCACAATGCAGCCCAAGGTGGTGGTTTACCCAGTGTTGGGATCCAGTTCTCGCGTGCTGGGCGGCTATCCATTTTTTTGTCGATGTGCATGGGAATGTTCGGCGGCGGTTTTATATTTATTGGGGGGATCTTGATGGTCACTGGGGATACTTTAAAAGGTAGCATCATCCTCAGTTTGGGATTACTCATGGCCATTTTCTGTGTCATCTTTTGCATACGGGGTCGGAAACAACAGACGAACATGGCAATTGTGACCCAACCAACAACTGGGACCACAACTCTTGGATATAACCCGTCAGAGACACAGCCGGCTATCGTCCATCCGCCAGCGGTGGGGGCAACTGGCGTTTATGGCCCCGGGGCGGTAAATAGCTACCAGGGCCCGCCTGTTCATCAAGGACAACCACAAGCTTACCAAGCACAACCCCAAGAGTATCCGCAAGTTCCTCCAGTACAATTTCCGCAAGTTCCTCCTGCACAGTATCCTCAAGTTCCTCCTGCACAGTATCCGCAATTTCCTCCTGCACAGTATCCGCAAGTTCCCCCAGTACAGTATCTGCAAGCTGGAGCTCCCTACCCAACTCAGTAAGGTTTCTTTCCTATCTATTAGGACAGATTTTTTTAGAGGAAGGCACTGTCTTGAACCATGAACCCATCAATTTTACTCAACCAGCTCAAGTTTTCTGTGTACGGTTCACTGTTAAAGGATTTGGGTACTTTTTCAAAATCTCCATAGATTTACATTAAACTTACTATACAGGGTTTCAAGATAATGATAGTGGAAAGCTTCCCTTCAAATCTTACTTACTGAGGGCTGTAAGTTTTGAGAAATGAGTAAAACAATGTCATGAAAATACGTTTGTAAATGATTAAAATAATTTTCGTCTCATGAGCTGAAAATTATTTTCATGACAATGTTTTACTCATTTCCCCAAAACTACAGCACCTCAGCACGTAGTATTGTCAGGGAAGCTTCTACTATCATTATCTTCAAACTGTGTAAGTTTAGTGTAAATCTGTGGACATTGTGTTTTTTGTCCTACAAAAGTTACATAGACCCTTTAAACAATATTTTTTAACTTGTTAAACCATTATACACTTTCGGTACAGAAAAACAAACAAGTTCACAGATTAACAACTAATTTACAGGGTTTACAGAAGGTAATGATGAAAGACTTCTCTTGAAATCGTATTCCATTAAAAATGCTTTACTTTTTGAGAAAACATTAAAACAATATAAATCTCGATAGCGAGAATTACAGATTTATTTAAACACATGTCATGACACGGCGAAACGTGGGGAAACAAGGGTGGGTTTTCCCGTTATTTTCTCCCGACTCCCATTACCGATTGAGCCTAAATTTTCACAGGTTTTTTATTTTATACAAGTTGTGATACACGAAGTGTGGGCCTTCGACCATTCTGTTTACCGACAGTGCTCAATGGCTTTAATCAGTTTGATATATTCTGCATTATCAAAGGTTTTTCTGTGTTGAATCTTCTATTGCCAAAAGAGCAATTCAAATTATTGATGGATAATGAAAAAAATGGCTAATGATACACTTCAAAAATCGTTGTGTTCATTTTTTCCTTGGACCTGCTGTGCCTTAGGAAAATAGAACACTCTGGGGATCACCTCATGAGTGGTAGTTTTAACCGTAGTACATGAAGCAGTCAATATTTGTATGGACCTTTATCATGGTGCAGTCAGTTTGAATTTCTCCCATTGATATCAATTTAACCAAACCGAGGCTGGAATAACAAAATAGTCTGGTGCCTATTAGAAAAATTATTATTAGCATTCTTTATTGTTATTTGATATGAAGAACATGACCAAGATGGAGGCAGCATAACAAAGGTCTATACTATTGCCTCTTGAGAGTTTCCATACACTGTGTTTGATAATGTGTTTTATTCATGTAGTTGTATTTCATTTGTTTTATCGCATTCCTTGCTCATTGGCTCTCTTTATTTCCACAGAGCACCATATCCCCCGCAACCGGAAAGTCAGGAAGCCCCACCCCCATCCTATGAGGATGCTGTTAAGCAACAGGTAATAACAGAATGAAAAGGGTCACCTTTAATAGACCGATCCATTAAGCTCCGCCCCATTGCGTATTAACCAATCACAACGCAATGAAGGTCCCACACTAAGGTCCGACATGCATGCGCGTATCTTGGTACGCGTGCAGCAGAGTTGTGCAGAATGGCATTGGAGAGCCCCACGTGTTCTTGCTCACACGTGCGTCGTGGGCGGAGCCTACTGGATCGGTCTATGGTTTGATACTGTCTACTGCTTGGGGGAGGGGGGATGGGTTGTCGTTCTGAGTAGTCTATTCTACAAACTCCAGCTCTGTAATGTAAATTATGTGGGCTTGAATCCTGACATGGTCAGTGGCAACATCTGTATCCTAAGAGCATCATTGCTCCACTCCACCCAGGAATATAAATATGATGGTCGCAAGGGCGTTAGATCAACGCATTACGCAGTTTAAAGAGGAAACCGACGCCTAAGCGACCAATGAAAGGGCTTTCTAGGTTGAATTAGGTTGACCACTGGTTTCATGGCTTGAAATAAACACTTGAGCACAAGGCCATTGTCAAGTAATTTTAATAATTGGATCAGAAAGTCACAAAGAAACAATTCCAATTCAAAAGGCTATATTTTAGGTAGGATCATACATGAACTTTGGTAATAGCCCCGAAAAAAAGTAGTTGTCTCCTGATATTATGTACATTTATAATGGCAGTAAGTATTCTGCAAAATTATTTCATCAAAGTGTGATCCCTTTTTGTTATAAAAGGTAAACACTGAAAAGTAAAAACATACTTCTGTTCTCAGATACTATTGATTTTTTTTTTTTTATCTTGCATATTTCTTTAATTGTTTGTAATATTTCGCCTGTATTTGTTGCTGATTTTAAACTTATTTTGTATACCTTTGTTGATAACTCTTCTTTTTAAATTGTACTCTGTTAGCGCCATGGAACATTGTTTTCGTTTTATATTTATTTTATTATCCTAGACATGTGGTAAAGAGAATATTTCTTCAAACTTTTCTTTAAAGAATTATTAATTGTCATATTATAAAATAATTATGATATTTACGAACCATAACGTGTGCACACATCTACAGTAGAGTGCTCAAAGCACATATTTTTTATAATTATGTGGGGGAAAAAAATTATATATATGTATATATATTAGAAAAGCAGAACTAATTGTGAAAACATGTTGGTGCTTTTGATATGCATTTTATGGTATTAATTACTGTACTAATATCTCTGAAATATGGCATGGACCTTTGTGCTTTGTTTGTTTTCTTCCTTGTTGGTCATTGAACAATGTTTAGTACAAGTGTTTTTCTGCATGAAATGAGACCTAAGGTATTCCTTGACACAAACTTATAGAAGGGAAACCGTTCAATGTATTATTGTCTTTGAGAAAATAGTTGGAGTGTATTCATTGCGTTTTTGTACCATGTTTAAAAACCTAACACTAATCAGAAATAGTATAGACTAAAAATTAGTATTAAAAATATTTATCGTCTTGATAAAAAAACATGAAATTTGTCTTCCCTGTGTATTACAGGAGAAAAGTATTATAATATATACTAAATCGTTGGTTGACTGGGCTACACACCCCTATGTTAAAAAAAAAATGTAATTTTTTACGTTAGGGTTTAGGGTTAGGATTAGGAAAATACAACAGTGGTGTTGCCCTAAAGCGTAATGCCCGGAACATTGAAAAACCCTGTGGTTCCCACTGCTGCTACAATGAAAAGATTTGAATTGCCTTTGGGAGCTATCGGCAAGATATGGTAAAGATGTGTTCTCTAGAATGGTCAAATGTTGTGGGTTCGAATCTCGTTCATGTTATCATGCCTGTGGATTTTGTTTTATTTTATAAGGTTCAGGAATGTACTGAATGTATCCCTTTTAAAGGCAGTGGACACTATTGGTAATTACTCAAAATAATTATTAGCATAAAACCTTTCTTGGTGACCAGTAATGGGGAGAGGTTGATGGTATACAACATTGTGAGAAACGGCTCCCTCTGAAGTGCCATTGATTTTGAGAAAGGAGTAATTTTCCACGAGTTTGATTTCGAGACCTCGGATTTAGAACTTGTGGTCTCGAAATCAACCATCTAAGCGCACACAATGTTTTTTTCTTTCATTATATTATCTCGCAACTTCGATGACCGATTGAGCTAAAATTTTCACAGCTTAGTTATTTTTTGCATATGTTGAGATACACCATGGGTGAGGGCTAGTCTTTGACAATTACCAATAGTGTCCACTGCCTTTAAGATACAACAGTGTATGTGTAAAAACATAAATAGTAAGTATTCTTTATACCTGCATGCAAGTTTAACATGCATGGATTGGCAATGGTCATCTTATAAGATATAAGCCAAGAGTTATGCTATATGGAGTGGGCGGGGCCTCTCCCCTCCCTTCCTCCCGGCAAGGATATAAGCAGACCTTCCCATGAGTTTGAACAGTTCATAGACAATAAAGTACGTCCGATGTCATTGGGGAATTATGTTTCTCTTGAGAGATGCTGTCCCTCATTTTTTGCAGATTATAATTATTAGCTGAAGGCGGTTGATTCACAAGAGGGCGCTTTATCAGACGAATCCCCACACTACTGTTAGGGCACTGGCCTAGTGACCAGTGTTTTGTCTGTGTCTTTTTCTTCCATTCTGTGCTTTTTAACATGTGTTCTGTGCCTTTTATCATTTTGTATGTGAGGGGCGCAATATACATTTTTAAATATTATTAGTTTGTAGACACTTCGCGGGTGGGGCGGGGCTTCGCTCCACCCCAGCGGTCAGGTCTATCAAGGACCGCTGGGACTGGCTAACCAGTGTGCAGATTCTTGCTCAGGAAGTACGTCATGCGTGCAGCGCTTTTTCTACGGTGTGGTACGTGGGTGTGATGCAAGATGGGAATTAGCCTTTTCTTGATAGACCAATGAGCGTGCTTGATACGTTTGTCCATCCCAGTTGAATCTCCTGCCAAACGGCGTCATTTGAGGAGTTATAATTAATTAATTGACCTCTGCATTTTCATAAGTAATCAAACTGAGCAATTGGAAATAATAAGATTCAAGATTTGTTTTTGTGAACTAGTTGACTCTAAACACATAAGCATTTAAAAACTACGACTCTGCTCCCAACCTGCACGGTCCTTGTTCTATGGTGAGTAATACATTATTATATAACTGACATACAAATCCTTGTCATTTGATTGGTGGAACTTACTTCACGTGACATTCACTGTTACTATCCTCTCGTGAAATGGAACAGTCCAGATTTTACCTTGCGATAATATTCCTCCCATTTCTACGGTGGCTGATCTCCGCCAACAAATAAACACCTTTTCAGTAGGGCGTTATAACGCCCTAAACGGCGTTATAACGCCCTAAATTACGGTGTTATAACGCCCTATTTCTCAATTAGGGCGTTATAACGCCGTAACGCCCTAAATTACGGCCGTATTTTAGGGCGTTATAACGCGCTATTAGGGCGTAATAACGCCCTAAATTACGGCGTTATAACGCCCTAATAGTGATCATTCGTTTTACACGTTCAAAGCACCGTCGCACGTCCAGATCTTGCCAATGCCCAATCACAAGCTCGATACTGAAGGCTCCACCCTACTCGGACCGTTGTCTTTGTTAAACGCTATACATATTCATGTTATTCAATAGAGCAGGAGAGCTGGAGGCATGTGTGTAAGCCCCAGGAAAATTTTCTTATTGTCTGCTCCTTGTAAAGCATGCAGGTAGCGGACATTCACTCACAAGGTGATTTTAGCATTCATTGCTAAGCAAGCAGGGTGTGTAAAAAACATGCAACAATAGCCTATACAGTATAATACCACTACTTGTGAGCTCAATCCAACATGTGCAAGTCCCTTTGGTTGGGCAGTTGGATCCTAACAATGTAGGTGTGCTCAACTTGTAAAGAGAAGGTCTGCTGTTCACATTCAAATAAGATTACGTTCGTCTGTAATGATATTCAGGACTGCTGTTCACATTCAAATAAGATTACGTTCATCTGTAATGATATTCAGGACTGCTGTTCACATTCAAATAAGATTACGTTCATCTGTAATGATATTCAGGACTGCTGTTCACATTCAAATAAGATTACGTTCATCTGTAATGATATTCAGGACTGCTGTTCACATTCAAATAAGATAACGTTCATCTGTAATGATATTCAGGACTGCTGTTCACATTCAAATAAGATAACGTTCATCTGTAATGATATTCAGGACTGCTGTTCACATTCAAATAAGATTACGTTCGTCTGTAATGATATTCAGGACTGCTGTTCACATTCAAATAAGATTACGTTCATCTGTAATGATATTCAGGACTGCTGTTCACATTCAAATAAGATTACGTTCATCTGTAATGATATTCAGGACTGCTGTTCACATTCAAATAAGATAACGTTCATCTGTAATGATGTTCAGGACTGCTGTTCACATTCAAATAAGATTAGTTGGTCACTTACAAAATTATATTCCTTTTTTCTTCTCTTTTTAAACCCTACTTTGAATGATCACTACTGGATTTTGGAGATTCAATCCAACATCTGAGTGATATGAATATGGTGTTTTTGTGTTTGCACATAATAACAGTAAGTAAGGACGCTGGAGTATCAGCTTTAACAGTTAAAAATAAATCCTTATGTTATTCGGCCACAGTGACACCCAACATACTTCACCCAGCCCCTTCTTAACATACATTTTTTTGCAAAATAGTTTAGGAGGGTACTTAAAAATAATTACAAAATGTTCCCCTTTTCGCTTTTTCCTTTGGTTAAATTTGGCTGGGCACTAGTTGACAACAGCAATTCTTAGTAAATCTTTCCTTAATAATGAATGCTAACACTACACTGTCTTGTGAGTGATTGTCCGCTACCTGCATGCTTTACAAGGAGCAGACAATAAGAGAATTTTCCTGGGGCTTACACATGCCTCCATCAGCTCTCCTGCCTCTATTGAATAACGTATACATGAATATGTATAGCGTTTAACAAAGACAACGGTCCGAGTAGGGTGGAGCCTTCAGTATCCAGCTTGTGATTGGGCATTGGCAAGATCTGGACGTGCAACGGTGCTTTGAACGTGCAAAACGAATGATCACTAGTAGGGCGTTATAACGCCGTAAAATTAGGGCGTTATAACGCCCTAATTGAGAAATAGGGCGTTATAACGCCGTAAAATAGGGCGTTATAACGCCGTAAAATAGGGCGTTATAACGCCCTAATTTAGGGCGTTATAACGCTGTATAGGGCGTTATAACGCCCTACTGAAACGGTGTTTATTTGTTGGCGGAGATCAGCCACCGTAAATTCCACTCTGAGCCACTCAATATTTGTATACTATTGTTTGTAGCAGAGGGCCGCTGTATCTGTCCGTCCCCAGAGATTTAGACTGGTCCCCTGTCCTTTTTCCGAAGTAGTTTTACAGAACCAGTGATTTCGATGTCATATGAGTTTCATGACAAAATGATCTTTCATTTTCGTGCAGTGACGTAAGCTTTCTATATCAGCGTTTTGACTGGTCCGAGGTGACGTTTGACAGTTGCACTTTCGGCAGATTTTCAGGCTACTGCGAAACCGGTTTTCCCCGCGCTGCCGGTGCCCCCATACGGCGGGCGCTAACTCTAAGAGGACGCTATCAGACGAAATCTCTACGCGATTCGCACAACAACGGGACAAAATTATCCGTCTTTGAGCTGACATTGCGGTGGTGCGGTGAGTCATGGATTTATTTTGATAGCGGGTGTTTTTTATGACATTTCCCAATTGTTTCTAATACTAGCGATTGGCATGCTTGCATCAAGACAGTCGGAGTTTTTTCATTGGAAGAACCACAGAGATCAACGACTGTAGAGACTTCTTGCTTAACTGTGGACCCTTAGTCAAGAAAGCCGCATGGACCGTAATTGGCTTATTCGTCATTAATGGTGAGTGCACAGGGGTAATGGTAACACATGTATAATGAGTTTTAAAAATCCACTGTGTTATTTCACGGAGGTAGAAATGTTCATGACAAACCCTTCATTTTCGTATAAATTATGATATTAAGACGTCCCCGGATTTTCCATTCACTTCGATACTGCATGCATGCAGTATCGAACATACAGGTCTAAGCATTCTAGTTTGCAATGTAGAGAGCGTCGATTACAGGCCTTGGATTTCATCTTCGAGAGGGCAAGGCCACTTCCATTTCTGAATTTATTCTTACATTGGGAACTTTTAAAGGGGGCACCAAGGCAAAGACTAGGAGCAACAGAGGTCATCAGCTTAGCATTCGTGACTTACATAATATTCCAGGCCTGAATCACTACAATACTGGGGGGGGGGGGGGGCTAATTTCCAAAGTGAAAATTATTCAGTGGGACATGTTATCCCAAAAAGTGTGCGATTGACTTAATGTTTTGTTGTCAATGTTAATCTATTTGGTTAGTGAAATGGTGAAAAGGCAGTGACGAGTCAATTAAACCGAACAGCCAAATAATGGCCTGTATATTTTATCTGTACCTAGATATTTAACTCTATTATATCTTGGGCGAACTTTGGACACAATGCTGTTGATATTGTATTAACCTTTGCGACACCATGGGGCACAGGTCACCAACACTTTGAACCAATGTTTCCATGGTATGTGCCCTCTTTAAAGGGGGGGGGGGTTCACATTTGTTTAGTATCACTCTTAAAATTAATTGCAATCAAAACGTTTGGTTAGATCTACAGCAGCTTTCGATTATAAATAATTTTGATAAACAATTCACTTCGACGTAATGTATAAAAATAAGGTACACATTTCAGTTTTATTGTATGCATCTGAATTTATATAGGATTATAGTATGGTTCCCCAACGGCCAAAGGTGAACTTTGCCTTTAACCCATGACAAGAAATCAATGATATTTCTCGGGTCACACCATCATGAGTTCATAAGGTAGCCTGCATTGCTCCGTACACAACAAACCACCGATCGTTGAGCGTTGGGTCGGGGTCAACTTTAGGGTTCAGAACAATATTTGTAAATAATTTTAGATGTGTGCCCCCGGTGCAATCTACGTCATTATAATCATTATAGCCGTTTTCACACAAAATGTTTTGCACACATTTAAAGAAAAGAAAACAATCGAAAAGTGGCAATATTTTTTTCTTGTATGGAGGAATAAAAGCAATGAGCCTTTTTGAGATATGATGGACACTATAAGTGCACTGTTTGGTTTGGGTGTATTCAGACCAAATTAACCCAAACCTGTGCCATAGTATTTGTACATGCACCAATTATGGCTTATTGTAAGATTGTTGTAAAGTTTAAAAAGGCAGGTTTTATATTGAGTATGGTTACCATGTCCGGTATAAGCATAGGCTTGTTTGCGATCATGGGTGATGTATTAAAGGAACACGTTGCATTGGATCGGTCGAGTTGGTCTTTGAAAAGCGTTTGTAACATATTTGCCTCAAAAATTGGACTCCCATAAATGGCCGACCCGTGTCGACGAGGTAAAAGGAAAACCACACAATTTCGAGTGATACTTGTGTGGATTATTTTACTCTACTTTTAAATTATCTTTCTAATCATATGCACTTTATAACAAATGGTTACAAACGCTTTTCAAAGACCAACTCGACCGATTCAATACAACGTGTTCCCTTAACATGAATGAGGTGGTTATACCATGGAGGTAGACTCCATGGTTATACCATAGAGAATTGTCCTTTCTCTATGGTTATACCATGGCCCCATGGTTATACAGTACTCCTGCTTTTAAACGAAAGCATTTTGCGAATCGTGGCCATGGGAACAGTAGCACAGCTCAATGATAACAATGTTTATTTGACCTCGTCCAAGTTGTGCGGGGCCTCTCCATGCAATACAATTAGGATTGGCAAGCTCTATGGTTGGGAAGTTGCACATTCTGTAACGCATGCATTTAAATTAGTATTGAGAAGTTCTTTGAACCCGTTTCCCAAAACCAACGGTACTTTCCCTTTGAGTTTAATAAAATGATGTCATACAGAATAAAGTTAATAACAGTGACTTTATTTCGAAGAACAATGTATATAGCACTATGCATATTCGTCGTGTGGGGGGGGGGGGTGGGGGTGCTGGTGGTGGTTGTAACAGTATGTGGGAAAATTACTTCTTTAAATGGCTGATAGTTAATGTGCATTGTTATAGGCATAACATTGGAGGGGCAATAATTGTGTGAATCGCTATGGTTGGAATGTCCCGTCATGCTTTTGTAATGGGTTTCGTAGAGTGCACTATAAAACCAAAGGAATTTTATATTGTGGTTGAGATTTGCGTTGCGGGTGCTGAGAAGGGTACTGTTTGGGTGTGAACCAGCGGACAGCTAGGCCAGCGTTGAGGCTGTGTCGTGTCGAACCGTCTAGCACGGGTAGGGGTCCGGCGGGTGTTTTATAAGGCCCATCAGCAACGCAAATCCTCCCGAGAATCTCGGACCCAAGGATAAGCGGTGTCGAAGCCAAAGGCATTGTGAGTAACTTTAAACTAATTTTACTGGGATTTAATCAAGCCAAGGGTTATTCACTAAAAATGTCCCTTGTTCTAAAATGCATGCAGCCATTGACTATTGTTTTGCCTAAAGAGTTGATTATTGTTTGCCTAAAAGATTCATCGATAAACTTTCGTTATAAAAGCATATTGTTGTTGTTTAATTGATCTTTCGGGTATGGCCATTGTGAAATTTGTGAAGGCGTAGCTTTACCGGGTTTAAATAGAATTGTTTTTAGTAAAGGGCTTCCTAATGTAACATTTACAGGAGTTTCCGTGACACTAAACCACACTTGGTCTGAACGGTCCTCTGGGGCGTGGTCAACCTTCAGCGGGAAGACTTACGTGGGGCTACCGATGGTGACAAGGGGACGGGGTCCACTCTTCTGAGCGAACTTATTTTCGAGACTCAATCAGCCGTACTACAAACTCTATGTCGCCTTTCTGCTGTTTGTTTATTTTTTTAGGGAAACTTTCATTGTATTAAAGTCTGAATGTAAACTTATTTACTTATGCATGAAATTCATATTGTACGGATTGCCCTAAGCTGTGGAGGATGTAAAGGTGCAAAACTGGAAGATTGTTAAAGCTAAATTATTGTGGGGTACTTCTATTAAACTGTAGTTTCTTTATTATTTCTAATCTGGTGTCACTGTGTTCCATTCTTGTGTCTGGGTTTTATGTATGATATTGGTCTGAGTAGAGTGGCGCAAGGTTCCACTCTGCGACAGTGGTTCTGGTCAGCACTGGGTGAGCTTTAGTCTAAACGATTAGAGTATATTGACTTGGCTTGGAGACCAGCCGCGTGTCGACCTCCAAAACGCGGCACGAAACTCACACACATAAGGTTTATGGTTAAACCATTCTAATCGGGGACCCCATCTTTTGGGAACAACTCCCATTGGTTTTTTTCATGGTTTGTGTGCATACTCTCCAACAGGGGACCTTCGCCCAACCGGTACACAATGTCATCTTTTGTCATAGGTCATTGTCTTGAGTTTACCTACACGCACCCACATACACAACCGATCCTGTAAGGGGTCCTGCTATGGTTGTTTTATTAAATAATTCTCTTATGGGGTCAAGGTTGAACAGACAATTTCCTTATTGGAGTCCATTGTTGGTTTGGGTAAAATACCCCACAAGAACACTCCCGTAAGCCCTCATACACAATCACACAAACACATGATGTAAGCCGAGGACATCTCCTATGATCTCCCAATATTTTGTTTTTAACCAACAATCTGTATTTTTTTTCTGAAAAGGTGACCGCATCATGATGGCAACAGGCACTGGACAGACGGCAGGACTTTGGAAGCTGGCCGGTGAGCTCGGGTCGAGTTGGAAAGCAATCGCAAGGAATCTGGGTGTTACCGAGGCGCAAATTGAGAACCTACTCGAGGATGTTCCCCGTGATTCGCACAAGAGGTGTTACAAGATGCTCCTGAAATGGCAGAATAAAACACACCAAGACGAAAGGAAGGAACAGCTACGGCAGGCATTCGAGGCGGAAGGCCGTACGGATTTTATTCAATTGGGACGTCAATCCAACTGGTTTGAAGGTACTTTTTAATTTTTAAAAATTCAGTTTCAGTGTGCAGTCTGAAAACGAATAATATCCATTCCATTATGATAAAAACATAGAAGATTATTCATATGTAAAACAGACAATTATTAACCAATCATAATCAATTTACAAAGCGTCTAAATCAAAAGTTTGCTCGAAGGCGCTGAGGCAAAGAAGAAATTATTAAGCCATTAATGGTCCTGAAACAAGTGGGCTTTCAGAAGTGACTCGAACATGGTGTGTCCCCGATGTGATTTGGAAGTTTATTCAAGAGTTTGGGTTCTTATAGCTCATGCCATGACGCGTCCACTAGTGTTCAACTTTAACCACATGCCAACGTTAAACGGGCTGTGTCGTCATAATATAACCAAACAAATTTCATTAGCTGTACATGGAATTATTAACTCTTGTTCTCACCTATTATACAGCTCGCTCGCGGGCGCTCTCCGTGGATTTGCGTGTGTTAGGGAAGGAGGGCGTGCGCCTGCAGGGGTGAGAGTTCAGAATTTCTTAAACAGCCACAGGCCTGCTTTGTTCAAGACGGCATAGCCCCTTTAACCAACAACCCCCATTTTTAACAGGACATGTTTTTTTAAACTCTATGTTTTGGGAAATTCAAGTAGTCTACTCATGTCATGATCATTTAATAAGTGTGGGTTTTGTAATCGACGATTTTTTTTTTCAACGAACGTTTTTCAATACGATCTATAATTGTAATGTATTTGACTTTGATTTTCTAGGCTTGAGTGAGCAACTAAACAGAGATCAGTTCATCGAGAAGATGAAGATATTTGTAAAGAACAAGATGAGCAAGCTCCCTTTGATTCCATGGGTTTCAACAGGCTGTGTCAACGTAGATCAAGTCTTCACCAACGTTGTGCTCCTCATTGAGTTTGCCACCGCATTTCTCCCGCTCAAAATTCCCTTGGAGTCATACAATTCCATCTTTGACACATTGCGTGACGAAAAACTGGGTCTTATCAACGTGTCACCTAATCGAATTCTTCTCCTTGGCCGTACGGGCAGCGGGAAAACAACCCTATTGACCAAGTATGCTTTTGATTGGTGCATGGGGAAGCAAGGCTCACTTCTAGCCGATACGCCAGTCGTCATTGTGCTTCCAATGCGGAAACTTGATCAGCACAGTAACTTAGGACAAGCTGTCTTAGACCACATACTACCGTCTGAAACCCGATTCACTGCTAGTGCCATTGAGAGGTTTTGCGCAGACAACCCCGATGATGTGGTGATCCTCCTGGATGGCTACGATGAATTCAGAGGGAAGGGACTCAAGCATGAGAATTGTGGCAATATTGTGAAAATGCTGAGGAATGAATGTTTCACTTCTTGCCGTGTGGTGGTAACCAGCCGGCCTGGACGAGCTGGGGATTTCCAGAATGAGTACGAAAACTATCGCCACATAGAGATCACAGGTTTCTCACCCAAGGACATTGACGAATATGTTTATAAGACATTCCGAGGACCACAAAAGCCTCTTGGAGATAAGCTCTTGATGTACCTTGAAGAAAATCATCTGAAGACTGAGCTGGCCTCCCTACCACTTATGCTCACTGCATTCTGTCAACTGACAAAATGGACTGATGGAAAGGATTTTGGAGAATTGAACACCATCAGTAAGTTATACGACCGATTGGTAGAAAGTGTGTTCGCGCATTATAAGAGCAAACCAGGTCAACAGATGAACATCACAATACAAGAACTGTTCCTTGAGCTCGGGAAGGTTGCCCTTGAGGGCTTTCTCGGCGGTCCCGAAGAAGAGATAATCTTCTCAGAAAGTGACTTCTCAAGTTCCAACGGTACACAGATCATCGAGCAAGGACTTCGTGTTGGTTTCCTCTACAGAGATGAGGTTTCAAGCTTTCGCCCACGGAGCTACAAGGAACTTACGGAGTCGCTCTCGGCCAAACTTACGGAATCGCGCAAGCTTTCGCCAGACAAAAATATTTCATTCGTCCTGAAAAGTTTTCAAGAAAAATTTGCAGGAAAGCATCTGGCGTATCTGTGTGATGGTGATGAGAGCAGTTGCCAATTGTTTGCTGACTACTTACAGAAAGTTGACAACCATCAGCGAGTTCTGGACTTGGCCAACATTTTGGTTTTCGCGAGTGCAGCTAGCAAGAACGCTGCACACTCCATCATGTCTCATGTCACGGATATATTCCAGTTCGAGCAAGGTAAGAACATCAAGCAATATCTGAAAGGGAAGCTCCACTTCAAAGAATGCCAGAAGACACAGCGTTTGATTGAATTCTGTCTTCAACTTAACTTTGAAGCTGGTTGTAACGGTGCGTTTAACCACCTTTTCAACTCTCTCTTTGGTGACAAGTGCCATATACGTATGGTGGAAATATCGAGCTACGTAGCTAAGGCTCTTGGTTACCTGTTTTGCCATAGTTTCCAGAAGTCATCCAATGAAACAAGAAGCGATGCCAGCTGTTCAAGTGAAGTGGAGAATGTCTTATCGGTCAGAAGTGTCGAGTTGATTTGTGTAAGGTTAGAGTCGAGCACAGAATTCCGGGAGTTCCTGAACTGTTATCATGGATCTGAGGAACTCATACAGAGGTACATGTCTGAAAACATCGACTCTCAGAGAGAAAACGTTAAGAAGGCCCAAAACATCCGTGAGGTGCTCCAATCAAGTGGAGAACAGATGCCAAGTTATCTGCTAGATCGACCAGACTTGACATTTTTCTCGGTGCTTCCTATCTGGCAGGATGTAAGACGACGTCAGGTTGATGACTTCAACTTGGGCTTCCTTCTTCCTGCCTTCAATAAGTGTTTCCTGCAGGAGTTGGTGCTGAACGGAATGCGCTCAGAAGATTGCTATTGGTCTGAAATGTTTAACATGATGAGTGAAGGCTCTTTTAGTGAAATAATAAAGCTGACACTTAGCTTGAATGGCCTGACCAAATGCCAAACCGCTAGCTTTGCATCTTCGCTGAAGTCAACACCAAAGCTGAAGTATTTGAAAGTGTCCGGAAACCAAGTTGGAGAAGACTTTGTTGAAAAGCTTCCACCATTAGCTGATGTTGAAAACATCATCTTAGACAAGGCAGAGATGTCATCTGATGCGATTGTGAAGCTCTTCGAAAAAGTAAAGACGTACCCCTGCCTCACCAAATTGGATCTGCGTAGAAGCAAACAGATGAATGATGCAGCCACGCACTCTCTGTGTAAACTCCTCGACGAGAAACGCAACTGGAAAGAGCTTAGGGTTTCCCTGTATGATGTCAACGCATCAAGCCTGGTTCTCCTTAAGGACAAGCTAGCTCTTGCTCATGGACTTACTCACGTGAACCTCGTACATTCTCCAGTACCAGACACCGTGATAAGCTGCACAGCCTCCATACTTTCTGACTTACCTAATCTTGTAGACCTAAGGATATCAGGGATACCCCCATCTACATCGATGTGCTCGCCAGAGACGGTCAAGCTTCTCACGCAAAAACTGCGTAAGACACAGCGACTTCGATTCTTGAGCATTCTCTACGTGAAGATGACTTCGCTGGACTTTCTCAGCATGCTCAACGCCTGTAGATGTGTCGACTCGTTGAAAGTTTTCAGGTAGGATTCGATGCACTCAGATCCTCACAATCATGGTCCCAAGCCGTGGTCCCGTAGCTGAACATCAAATATTTATTGTTTTCTGAAAGGTTACCTTTTGCCATAACTATTTAGGGGTATCATTGGGAAAGTGGTCAGGATTATAATGGCTGGTGAATTTTTATTTATTTAATTTTTATTTTTATTTTTATTTTTTTTATTTATTTATTTATTTATTTATTTTATTTTTTTTTTTTTTTTGGGGGGGGGTCCAGAGGTAGCCCTTCTAAAAGTAAATGGTTTCTGTGTTTGATTTGTGTACGCGCTGTGCACAACTCTAAGTCAATAGTAGCCTTGCACGAGTCCACATTTTATCATAGATGGTGGTCAATGACGTCATCCTGTGCAATCTATATATAACTCAATCCCGCAACCAGCCCTATTACTAAAACAAAGACGGTCGTATGATTACTACCATGTTTATTTTATACGCAGGTATTCTAGACCCTGTTTGCCCGAAGGTGAAGACGTTGAGCGAGAATGTAAGAATGCGAAGGAGACGTTTCTTCAACTCTGGGTGTAGACTCCATCTTGCTATTCCGAGTGATGATCAGTCTACCCGCAGAACAAACTTTAAAGGCTTTCAGAAGAAAAACTCTTCGATGATATCAGTCAACATTTATTTTAGAAGTCCTATAAATCTTAACTTCAAGGGACTGCTGCCTTCAATTATAAGGCAGCCATTCGTTTGATTTATAAATATTCGATCCGTTTTTCTTTTTGAGTTTGGGGTGTGTCGATGTGTTTGTTTGCTCTTTGTACCCACCGATTTCCTGGATGCTAAAAACTATAAATAAAAAAAACCCATTGGTATCTCAATAGACTGTGTAATTCTCGCGCTCACCGGAGCGAGAAAACACCACAAACGAAGAACATAGTTTTTATGAAATCAAATCTATGCTTTAAAGCCATTGGACCCTTTCGGTAATCAGTGTTGTCCAAGGCCCACACTTTGTGTACCACAACTTATATATAAAATAACAAACCTGTGAAAATTTAGGCTCAATCGGTCATCGGAGTCGGGAGAAAACAACGGAGAAACCCACCCTTGTTTCCGCGCGTTTCGCCGTGTCATGACATGTGTTTAAAATAAATCCGTAATTCTCGTTAACGAGAATTTATATTGTTTTGCTGTTTTCTCAAAAAGTGAAGCATTTCATGGAGTAATATTTCAAGAGAAGTCTTTCACCATTGCCTTCTGTAAACCCTGTAAGTTATTTGTAAATCTGTGAACTTTTTTTTTTTCTGAACCGAAAGGGTCCAATGGCTTTAAATTATTCTTTATGCCAAATCTGAACAACATCAAAAATTATTACAGCTTCAAGTTATTGTTTCGATTCTAAAACAAAATATTACTATTAATGGACACAGGTAAAACTCTGGGACTAGGATGTTAAGTTGATCTAAAAAATTTTGAAACCCCCGTTGTAAATCTACGCCCGAATGTGAAACTACTATAAGTGGAAAAGACCGAGGAATTCATGGTACCGCATTTTAGTTTTTTGTTTACTCAAAATAGTTATTATACCGCAACACACACAGATAATTGTTTTTCGATTGATGGAACACGCGTCACTTGCCGCTCAACTGCCGCGACGCTCCACAAATTTAATATTAGAGTCCAATATCGAAACTTAATGGACGCTTCGCAGCGTCGTTTCTAAAATATTCGTTCACTGCCCGTTTGTCCAAACGAGGAAAAGTCGTGTCGGGGTGAACAAGGTTACGTATCTACATGCTATAGTCATCCACGTTGTCTATGATTGATTAACGGCACTGGACACGTTTGGTAATCATATAATTAACATTTAGCATAAAAATCTTACTTGGTAACGAGCAACGGAGAGTTTTTGATAATATAAATCATTGTGAGCAACGACTCCCTCTGAAGTAACGTAGTTTTTGAGAATGGAGTAGTTCCTGATTAAATTATTTGAATCTGAGAATCGGGTATCTGTTTACTCACAAACATTTGTGTGACAAGGGTGTTTTTTCTTTCATTATTCCCTTGCAACCTTGATGACCAACTGAGCCCAAATTTTCACAGGTTTGTTAATTTAATGCATATTATGTTGGGATACACCGAGTGAGAATACTTGTCTGTGAAAATTTTTAAAATTTAAATGACGAGGAGCTATAATTGGAATATTCAAGATGTGGTCTGAATAAATTATGCAGAAATAATATAGGCCTACTTGTTAAATAAATTCAATAATATTTGTATTACTCGACCCATTTTGGTCTATTTTAATTAGTGGAAATCAAACCAGTACAGCCGTCTTTGTTTTATCTTACATTCCGACTTTTTTTTTGCAAACCTCACGCTTATTTGAACATGATGTGTCACGTAACGTTTCCCATCAGCCATTTTGAGGTATGGTGGGCTGTGTGCACTCTAAAAACTTCCGGGTCAGAATTGCTGTGCTGTTTGACCCGGAATCCATGTCAATGTGACCCGGAATCCGTGTCATTGTGACCAGAAATTTGGTTAAAAGCGGAGATTTTGACTCCGATTCTGGGACACATTGACAAGGATTCCGGGTCAGACAGAACCAGAAATGGGTCTGGCCCCCTGGGACCCAAATCCGGGTCAATTCTGACCCGGGAGTTTTTAGAGTAAGGACACAATAATAACTATGCAGCACTATTATGCAGTTTGGGTAAAGTTGTCTATACACACCCAAACCAAAGTAGTACCCTCCATATCATATAAATACATAATATGCATACGCATTATTCCTATGGTGGCTTACCATATATCTCTTGAAAAATTTGAGTAGGCCTATTATACCCACGAAATTCGAAATGGTCAACACTGATAACGTAGAATATGACGTTCACTAAAACATTCATAACTTCGGAATGTTCAATGTTGGACCTAACAAAATAGGCCCAAACATTGTACTAAACCATCCTATAATTTAAATGAGATGATACAATACAATACATTACAATGGGTTTTTATATAGCGCCATTTCATTTAGACCACACTCGCTTTAAACGAACAATAGCAATGCAGATAATACAATGGGTTTTTATATAGCGCCATTTCATTTAGACCACAGCGCTTTAAACGAACAATAGCAATGCAGGTAATACAACAAATGAATAATAAAGCAATAAACAGACACTAAGGAAAAAGATGTTTTTTAAGTGCTTTCTTGAAAATAGGCAGTGAAATTGAGGTGCGTATTGTGATGGGAAGATGGTTCCACAGTCCTGGAGCGGCTAAAGAAAATGATTTAGATGCAGCGGATTGAAGAGATTTGCTGCTCGGTTTATTTTCAGCAAGACGGGTTTTGTCTGATGCTGAGCGAAGCCCAGCCCTAGTTTGAATGTGAAAAGAAAAACAAGATGAAAGATATGCTGGTGCAAGTCCATTTAAGAATTTATACACATGCACCAATATTTTGAACTGAATGCGCTCTTTCACCGGGAGCCAATGTATAGCTTTTTGAGAAAAGGAGTTGCATGATCATGTTTAGAAGCACAAAATATTAGTTTGGCAGCCCAATTCTGAAGATGTTGAAGTCTATTAATTTGAGTTGTGTTCGCTCCAAGTAAGAGTCTTTCGTGACGCTAGGTGGCAGCAGATTTACCAGGTTTTCACAAAAAAATGAACGCATGCGCAGAGCAAAGATACAGTGAGACTTTAGTCTGCTGCCACCTAGCGTTCAAAGCCTCCCATTAGGAAACAATAACAAAACTGTCCCAGCTTGATGAAGAGGAGACAAATTCAAACCTCTTGATATGAATCCTTTGAAGCGTTCTGGAAGTTTCTGGATAACCTCGACGGCCTCTGAGCGAGAAGTAAAACTGGCAAAGACCGATGAGCCTGTTCCTGTCATTTGAGCCTTGGCGAAAGAACCCAACCACTCTAAAGCTTCCTGAACTTTGGGGTACAGTTTACTAACGAGCGGCTGACAGTCGTTTGTTCCTCCATTTTTTAATATGATATCCACTGTCGTAGGGGGCGTATTTCGAATAAGGTCGACATGTCCAAAGATACGGGCAGTGAGAACTTGGCATTGGGGTGAGACGACCACGTACCAACGCTCTGGTATAGTGACTGTAGTCAACTCGTCACCTATTCCCTCTGCCCATGCCGAGTGGCCGTGTATAAATATTGGGATGTCTGCCCCTAGAGTCGCCCCAAGTCGCTGAAGTTGTCCAATTGTAAGGTGGGTCTGCCATAGTTGATTTAACCCGACGAGGGTGGTTGCAGCGTTGGAACTCCCACCTCCTAACCCTGCGCCGATGGGTATGCGTTTGGTCACCTTGATTGTGGCACCGAGGAACTCCACGCCGCATTCATCTTGAAGGAGTTTAGCAGCACGCAGGATGAGGTTATCGGAAGGACTGACGCCTTCCATGGGCGTGGCTAGTTTGATCTCTCCGTCCAGTCTTGAGGTGAAAGCCAGTTCATCACAGAAGTCCAGAAATTGGTAAAGGGTTTGTAAGTTGTGGTATCCGTCCTCGCGCCGACCGATGATGTTCAGCATGAGGTTTAACTTGGCAGGTGCGGGAAGTTTCAGATGGTTAAACCGTATCATTGTGCTAGTTTGCGGGTTGTCCCGTCTGCAATCTGTACATCAAAATTGCCACTGTCGTAGTGATTCTTTCAATTGGGAATTTTGTTCTAAATCGATTCCAAAAAGGAAATCCTTAAACAAACTCAGGAACACTGTCGAGGATCATGGCAATTCTATACCACAGGCATAATTGCTTCCCCTCTCTAGACACACTGCCTCAAAAACCTTGTGTTTGTAGTAGAAACTTCTAGAACGGATACTGCTGTGGAAACAAATGACAAAACACAAGTGAAAAGAAGTTGGCAGAATTGTTGACAATCCCGTCGATTTTCATTCTATCCTTGTCCTCCAATCAGTTGACTTTTTACAATCACTCGTCTCTTCAACCACAAAGCAAACCCACCACTCGACTCGACGTAAAGGTGGAGTGCACTAAATTTACAAAAATTATCCACACTCGTAATATGTACCAAAATGATTGTGTCACTGTAAACAATATAGGCCCATATGAATCCGTTTGTTTTCATGGTAAACATGTGTATATTGTTTTTTAAGTCTTTCTTGTATCCTTACCTCATGGAGCTATATACCAACCCATCCACCATTTCCAAACAGTTATGTCGCCGAACCAATCAAGGAAATAACAACAATTCAACAAGCACAACAAATTGTTGGCCAATATTTTGATATTTCTCGTTCGGTGTAAATCCAGGGGGTTTTCCCCGGTCGATTTAAGTTGTATACGCCCACACGCTCTGCATTTGAGAGGTAGGTCATACAGCGGACACAGCTGGTCTTTTCCCGCTCGAAAATTGCTGTAGTGTTACCACGGGTGATGGTTATGCAGCACACTTTGCCGTACATTTGTTCATATTATTAGAGGTCACCCGTTAACAAATTTGCATGCCACACACCCAATTTTAAAACAGGGCAAAGGGCACCATAAGAATGCGCGTGCGTGTGAGATTTACCGACATTTACCGACAAGAGAAAAACCCTTTGACAAGTACGTCGCTACCTATTCACTTTGTAAACAATTTCCAATGAACACATGTGATAAGAGGTCAATAAAGGTAACTGTAGACACGGAAGCTGACGTAGTGGTGGTGTCCCATTACGCACGCAATGATTGTTTGTTCATGAGTTTTGCAAAATGTCATCAATCAGCATGCGAACAAGTCTATTAGGAGAACCAGAATAATTTTGTATGAAAGAGTTGATTTTTAGGACCCCCTCATCACAAACTGTTTACTATGTGGTTCTGTATCGCAATTCTTCTTGTCGGTAATTGACGGTACATGTCGGTAATTACAGAGGGATCGTGGCGGATGTGTGACCTCGTGGTGTTACATGACGTTTGTAGGAAACGGTCGGGAGTCCGTCAAAAATGAGTGACCATGAAAGATGGAAACGGTCCTTCCATACCTTGCTGATACCAATTCTACCTCCATGCTGACTGCATGACACAAGTAAACATTACTACGGCCCAGACTGGACTGACTAGCAACATGTGCATGTGTGTGGTGTATGACCCATTGAGCTTTGGGCTGTGTAGCAATCAACGGATTTGAACAACAATCTCAAACGTCAATAAAGTGAGTAGACCATGTACTCTGTAGAGTCTGATTACATTTCCCTCAACATGGTTTCATATCAACTTCTAGGGTGCATTTTGAGATCATGCTTTGATTGAGGTATGAGGGTTCTGATGAAATAATTTATTTTTCAATTTTTTGGAAAATATGGCAATTAGTTTTTTGAAAATTGGGCCACGCATGTGTGGTCTAACACAGCTCATATATAATTAGCAACTAGTGTTTAATTGCATTGATATTGAAAACCAGATTATAAGAGCCTCGCCTGCACGACCGTGCGACTCCAAAAACGGGAATGATGACAGTATTCATGGCCAAAGTGGTTATAATGGGTTCGAATCCTCTATAGCTAACTACTGATTCACAAGGACTATAATAAACCTTGTCGTCTAGCTGAAATAACATTTCTTGATTTGTGCAGTTTACATCATAGACGTTAAACCAATGTTTGTATGAGAGAGGTTGGCTGTTGCCAGCTTGGTGTTTCCCCCGGCGCGGTGGGAGTTTGCTGAGTTCCCTTGATAGGAAGATCATCTTACAAATATTATGACGGACCTGAAGGGCATCGCACATCGCTAGTCGTAGTATGCTTGCAGACGTATACGATATCGTGATTTGTTTTTGGGTGAAATCAGCTGTGTTTTGTTGCACATTGTGTTATCTTTCAATTTTACCAAGACAATCGTTTTCAAGTTGAGTTTCTCACTTAAGTTTGTAAAGAATATACAGTTTTAGTGTAGATTCGTAACAAATCTACAATGAAGTGTAGATTTGTAATCTTAATCTACAGTTGAGTGTATAGATTCGTAAAAATAGTCACACTTTCATCAATAGAGTGACGTCACAATAATGGTTAAATCGCAAATAATGTGCGCAGACAATGTGCAATGTTGTTAAAGGAACACGTTGCCTTGGATCGGACGAGTTGGTCTTTGAAAAGCGTTTGGAACCGTTTGTTATAAAATGCATATAGTTAGAAAGAAGTTTTATAAGTTTGACTCCATAAAATGGCCCACCGTGTTAGTTCGCGACGTAAAAGGAAAACCGTGCAATTTGGAGCCATGTTTGTGTGGATCATTATATTCTACTTTGAAATATTATCTATCTAACCATTTGCATTTCATAACAAAAGGTTTCAAACGCTTATCAAAGACAAATTCGACCGATCTAAGGCAATGTGTTCTTTAAAGGCACTGGACACTATTGGTAATTGTCAAAGACCAGTCTTCTCACTTGGTGTATCTCAACATATGCATAAAATAACAAACCTGTGACAATTTGAGCTCAATCGGTCACCGAAGTTGCGAGATAATAATGAAATAAAAATAACCCTTATCACACGAAGTTGTGTGCGTTTAGCTGGTTGATTTCGGGACCTCAAGTTCTAAATCTGAGGTCTCGAAATCAAAGTCGTGGAAAATTACTTCTTTCACGAAAACTATGGCACTTCAGAGGGAGCCGTTCTCACAATGTTTTATACCATCAACCTCTCCCCATTACTCGTCATCAAGAAAGGTTTTATGCGAATAATTATTTTGAGTAATTACCAATAGTGTACACTGCCTTTAAATTAATCGCAAATAGTATTGGCGATTTGCGATGTTCCTTCAGCGGGTCACCATAGAAAAGCTATTTTGTCAGTACTATACAATTTGCAATTACTCTTTATTTCCTTGCAGTTTCACAGGATATTTTGACCGCATACATGTATACTATCCGTATTTTGATGTGCAGGATCTCAGCGTACGTCCGTAAACATAAAGGCTGCACAGCACTTGTTATTGTACAGGTTGCACCAAATAAACAAGATTATATTCTTTTCACGGATATTTGAAAAGTGGAAAAACCCACCGTTGTTCGGTGAATGACTCATTTTTTGTCTGTTGATGTTTATGATGGATGATGCGCAATTTACCATGCCGCACTGCTAGGCGGGTTGTACTGCGGCCGTGCTATACACACACAAAAAACACTGTATCGAATGAGTTTTTATCCTTGCACATTGATCAACATTGATCAACAAGATTATATTATTTTCACGGAATAGTAGGGGTAAGCCTACACTAAGTGTGACATTTGAAAAGTGGAAACCCCATCATTGTTCAGTGAATGACTCATTTTTCTGTAGGTATTTGGCTGATGCGCATTTTACCATACCGCACTGCTAGCGTATACTATAACGGCAATTTGGGCCATGAGCCCTTGCAAATACACACTCAACTGTATCGAATGATGTTTTATCCGCGTTAACATGTTTTAAAGCTTGTCAACAACTTTATCATGTTAACCTTTCAAACTTAACGACACAAGAAAGGATTGTGGAGTAATAGTCCAAATTTTTTGACAGCTGACTGATCTTAAAGTCAGTCAACAGAGAATTATACTTAGGCCTACATCTAACATCGATGACATTAAATTTTATGGTTTGCGGTAACACCATAGGCCTATATATATCTTCTTGCCAGGTAGAGTTTGTTCTTTAGAGAACTGTCTCGCCATATACACATGGTGTTATCGCAAACCAAATATATATTGATACCTCATCGATGAAATAATCACTTTTATTCCAATTGCAGGTGTCTGATTGTTAATACTGAGACCAATTCTTCAGAGAAATAATTATTATCCAATACAATATGGGGAAATAGCATTTGCGGACCTTTCAAAACAGTGTTGCTTGTTTGACAGCCGCAACCGAAACAAGTCTGAAATGAACGAACATAAATGCCCCCCCCCCCCCCCAAACCGTAAACACTGGTTGTTGTATTCTCTCAAACTTGATCACTGGGTTGGATGTAACGGTCCACACTATTGCAATGACGTCACCACGCTGCCATCTTGGAGGTAACGCGCGTCGCTCGTGATGGGTCAGTAAGCAACAGTCCGGCCAAAGACGCCCGAACTCGAATAACGTCGAGTTCATAATGTCTTACTAGTGATCATTCGTTTTACACGTTCAAAGCACCGTAGCACGTCCAGATCTTGCCAATGCCCAATCACAAGCTGGATACTGAAGGCTCCACCCTACTCGGACCGTTGTCTTTATTAAACGATATACATATTCATGTTATGTTCTTTGAACGTGTAAAACGAATGATCACTGGTTGGACGTGCCTGGTTTTTTATATAAGTTAAAACGAATGGAAATAAATACGAACTCCCTTCAAGTTTCATGTCTTACTTTTCTGTATGAAAAGGTGACCGCATCATGATGGCAACAGGCACTGGACAGACGGCAGGACTTTGGGAGCTGGCCGGTGAGCTCGGGTCGAGTTGGAAAGCAATCGCAAGGAATCTGGGTTTCACTGAGCCGCAAATTGAGCACCTACTCGAGGATGTACCCCGTGATTCCCACGAGAGGTGTTACAAGATGCTCCTGCAGTGGCAGAAGAAAACACGCCAATCCGAAAGGAAGGAACAGCTACGGCAGGCACTCGAGACGGCAGGCCGTCTGGATTTGATTCGATTGTGGGCGAGAGCAGAAGGTTTGTCCAGCTCCTTATTTTATGTCAACTTCAGTTTTATGTTGCAGTGTGATTATTTACATGACTTATCTCCATGTCATAAAAAAACACACACACATTTATTTATTGATAATTTATTGATATTATGATTAATCGCAAATTAATCGTCAGATTACACTTCCCTCGTAGTTCAGTGTTTACATTCCTGATCCTAAGATGATATTTTCCAGCACGAGTTTCCGATTGTATGATTATTTTAAAAATGATAATAATGCCACTGTCCAAAGAAAATTATCAAATTTTGACAGGGGGAAATTGCAACTATAGTATTGTGAAGCTTTTGTAAATACCAGGCTCTTGTTTTCATCTACCGGTAATCTGTAGATGGATTGCACATGACGTCATTGACCACCATCTTTGATGTAAAACAATGGAAAACTGCATGCGTGTGTACGCGCTACGCTCGACTCTCGGCCAATGAACGTTCCCGTGTGCACGTTTCATCAAAGATAGCGGTCATTGCAAGACGTCTATTGCCGTTAAACGAAAACAAGTTGTGGCGGGATGTTTTTGTAGATGTCTCTGTGAATTTTCAATACACCTTTCTGAACCGTAAATTTCATTTTTTTTTCAAGGCTGGAGTGAAGAACTTAACAGAGACGAGTTTGTCAAGAAGTTGAAGACGTTTGTAAGGAATAAGATGAGCAAACTCCCTTTGATTCCATGGGTTTCAACAGGATGTGTCTACGTAGATCAGGTCTTCACCAACGTTGTGCTCCTCATCGAGTTTCCCGCTGCCTACCAGCCGATCATAAGTCCCTTGGAGTCATACAATTCCATCTTTGACTCGTTGATAGACGAAAACCTGGGTCTTATCAACCTGTCCCCAACGCGAGTTCTTCTCCTTGGCCGTACGGGCAGCGGGAAAACAACCCTATTGACCAAGTATGCTTTTGATTGGTGCATGGGGAAGCAAGGCTCACTACTAGCCGATACGCCAGTCGTCATTGTGCTTCCAATGCGGAAACTTGATCAGCACAGTAACTTAGGACAAGCTGTCTTAGACCACATACTACCATCTGAAACCCGATTCACTGCTAGTGCCATTGAGAGATTCTGCGAAGACAACCCCGATGATGTGGTGATCCTCCTGGATGGCTACGATGAATTCGGAGGGAAGGGACTCAAGCATGAAAATTGTGGCAATATTGTGAAAATGCTGAGGAATGAGTGTTTCACTTCTTGCCGTGTGGTGGTAACCAGCCGGCCTGGACGAGCTGGGGATTTCCAGAATGAGTACGAAAACTATCGCCACATAGAGATAACAGGTTTCTCACCCAAGGACATTGACGAATATGTTTATAAGACATTCCGAGGACCACAAAAGCCTCTTGGAGATAAGCTCTTGATGTACCTTGAAGAAAATCATCTGAAGACTGAGCTGGCCTCCCTACCACTCATGCTCACTGCATTCTGTCAACTGACAAAATGGACTGATGGAAAGGATTTTGGAGAATTGAACACCATCAGTAAGTTATACGACCGATTGGTAGAAAGTGTGTTCGCGCATTATAAGAGTAAACCAGGTCAACAGATGGCATCGACTGTTGATGACATCACACTTCAAGAATTGTTCCTTGAGCTCGGGAAGGTTGCCCTTGAGGGCTTTCTCGGCGGTCATGAGGAAGAGATAATCTTCTCAGAAAGTGACTTCTCAAGTTCCAATGGTCCACAGATCATCGAGCAAGGACTTCGTGTAGGTTTCCTCTACAGAGATGAGGTCTCAAGTTTTGTACCACATAGCTACCAGGAACTTACGGAATCGCTCACGCTTTCACCACACAGAAACATTTCATTCGTCTTGAAGAGCTTTCAAGAAAAATTTGCTGGAAAGCATCTGGCGTACCTATGTGACCGCGACGAGAGCAGTTGCCAATTGTTTGCTGACTACTTAAAGAAAGTTGACAACCATCAGCGAGTTCTGGACTTGGCCAACATTTTGGTTTTCGCGAGTGCAGCTAGCCAGAAGGCCGCCCGCTTCATTATGGTTCATGTCACGGATATATTTCAAGTCCAGCAAGGCGAAAACATCAAGCAGTATCTTGAAGGGAAGCTCTACTACAAAGAATGCCAGAAGGTCCAGCGTTTGATTGAATTATGTCTTCAACTTAACTTTGAAGGTCGTAGTAACGGCGCATTTAACGATATTTTGAACTGTCTGTTTGGTGACATCTGTCATATTCGTTTGGTGGAAATACCAAACTACATAGCTAAGACCCTTGGCTACTTGTTTTTGCATAGTTTCCAAAAGAAGACATCTGATGAAGTTACAGGAAGTGATGCCAGCTGGCCGGGTGAAGTGGAGACTGTCTTATCGGTCAGAAGTGTCGACTTAAGTTTCGTAAGGTTAGAGTCGAGCACAGAGTTCCGGGAGTTCCTGAATTGTTACCCCGGTGCAGAAGAGCTCATTAGCAGGTCTTTGTTTGACAGCATCGACTCACAGAGAAGAAACGTCATGAAACCCCATGAAATCAGTCAGCTGCTCCAGTCTACCGGGGAAGAAAGGCCAGGTTATTTCAGAGATCGGCCGGACTTTACTTATTTCTCAGTCCTTCCTATCTGTCAGGAAGTACGACGGCGTCAGGTTGATAACTTCAATTTGGGCTTCATTCTTCCTGCCTTGAAGAAATGTATACTGCAGGAGTTGGTGCTGAATGGTGTGAAGTCAGAAGACTGCCACTGGTCTGAACTGTTTAGAATGTTGAAGGAAGGTTTATTCCGTGAAATAACGAAGCTTATACTTTGCTTAAACGGTTTGACATCATGCCAAACCGCTAGCTTGGCATCTTCTCTGGAGTCAACACCAAAGTTGAAGTACTTGAAAGTGTCCGGGAACGAAGTTGGAGAAGACTTTGTTGAAATGCTTCCACCGTTAACTGATGTTGAAAACATCATCTTAGACAAGGCAGAGATGTCATCTGGTGCGATTGTAAAGATCTTCGAAAAAGTAAAGACGTACCCCTGCCTCACCAAATTGGATCTGCGTAGAAACAAACAGATGAATGAGACAGTCGTGGACTCAGTGTGTAAACTCCTTGACGAGAAACGCAACTGGACAGAGTTTAGGGTCTCTCTGTATGATGTCAGTGCAGCAAGCCTGGTTCTTCTCAAGGACAAGCTAGCTCTTTCTCATGGTCTTACTCACGTGTACCTCGTGCATTCCCCAGTACCAGACACAGTGATAAGCTGCACAGCGTCCATACTTTCTGACTTACCCAATCTGGTGGACCTTAGGATGTCAGGAGTTATTCCATCAGCATCTGTATGTTCGTCGGAGACGGTTAAGCATTTCTCGCAAGAACTGCGTAAGGCACACAGACTTGAATTCTTGAGCATCCTCTACGTGAAAATGACCTCGCTAGACTTCATCAGCATGCTAAACGCCTGTAGAGATGTCAACTCATTGAAAGTTTTCAGGTAGGCATAATGATTGTATTTTTCTGGTGGCTCATACATTATAATTATTTACGGTGGCTCTCATACGCCATTTTTTATATAGAGAGCTCGTAATTATATCGCCGTTATTGGGTTGTAACAGGCGTCCTATTGACGCTATATAACGCCATGATTTCACACGGGTGTTGGCTCATATTCGCCTTGAAAACCTTGAAAACTCATATTTGTTTGGCGTTTAATGGCGTAGATCTCAATATAAAATTGCCAAAGTATCGCCGTACTAATCGAGATATGACGCCGTAGTATTGTCAGTTGTTTTCCTTTCTGCAACTTTTATAAGAAACTGCCGGTGTGTCCGCTTATGGAGCCATTGGTTCACAAAGTATGCGCCATACTGGATTGTGTATGTCTCCTCCGGCACACTTTTCACGCGGCATCTGCTTGATTTTTGTTTCAGCCTCGAAGAACGTCCGTTGAGTTTGTCAAGAGTATAGTTACGGTCTACAACAACCCTTGTGCTTGGCCAACCTCAATCATATTAAACAATGGTTGACTATAACGTATACCACTGTAGGGTCAGCCTTTTCTCCTGGTCACGATCATGAATAAATTCTCTATGTCGAATTTCTTTGCAGGTATTCCAGTTCCTGTTTGCCCCAAGGTGACGACATTGACCGAGAATGTAGAAAGGCGAAGGAGACATTTCTGCAACTCTGGGTATAGACTCCGTCTTGCTATTCCGGTTTATTTTATTTTAAATAAGACTCCATGGTTTTAGCTTATTTTTATGAAACATACCTTTTGGGCTTATTGACAACATTGGCCGCCATTCTTGAGGTTAGAAAATGAAACCCATTGCCTCATGACACATGAGTGCGGCTATATGTGAGCAACCCTTGCCATATATTTATTTTCAAATCGCACATGAAATAACCAAAATGGCGTAGCCCATGATTATTTGTTACGATACTTGTAAAATCTTACCTGATTCAGGTAGGACTCTTCGACCCCCAGTTACAAGATAAATTAAACTATATTATACTTTACGCTGCATGCCTTTAGTGTGCTGACTAGCCTAGTTTTATGACAACAGTAATTTTGATATTTACCTTTCCAGAGTTTCACTAAAATTCTAGCCAAAATTTTGCCTTAGCAACCTTCATTTTTGCTTTGAGAGAACATGCCGCGGATTTTCACCTGATTAACTTTATTTTACTGTATGTATAAATAATTATTTTTGTTAGAGTATATTTGGAAACTGTTGGCCAAAATGCTGTATATAGTTGTATTAATCTGAAAACGCATCGCCTTTGCCTGTAGTTGCAAATTGTTTTTCACACTGAAATAATAGCCATTAATTTGAGAAACTTTCAGGTTTTTATGCAGAAGAACATTATACTTAAAGGGTCTGTAAATATAAGCGTTTGGATAACTCTATAAATTTAATGTCAATACAAACTTTGGCGTTGTAATATTTAAGTAGGCCTAATAGGCCTACACACATCAGCTTTGGATACTAACATAATGCATTTCAGATTTTCGGCAACATCTCAAAACCGCTATATCCACCTTTTGTCACACGGTTAGTTTAAACGTCATGCAGGCCATTAACTATTTTTTGCAGGTTAATTTTACGGTAAATTTCTACGACTATAGTAGGATTTAAAAAAAAACATTTGGGTTTTATTAAACGTACTAGACAGTTTATCCATTCTAAATGGTCGAGAGGGCATCACGTGGGGGTGTTTGAACGGATGATATAACACCAGAAAAAAGTGTTGAAACATGGGCGTGACACGCAAGCTTGCACCCGTGCTTATAAGACAGCTTCTTCATTCCTATTGGTCGAGAGCAACAGCTGGAACAGTTGTGCCACATCACGCGATACGCGCGACGCGCACAGCAATCTCCTTATAAGGAGTTAGTTGTTTACCCGAGGGCCTTACCATTTCATAGCTGGAGGGGGGTGTTGTGTTGAAAGAAATCATTGAACAATTATAATTTTTGCACTTATTTTACTTTTTGAACAAAAAAGCGTTGATGTTTTTTGGACCGAGTCAAAGAATGAATGGGAATCAAAGTGTGTTGAATCGGTTTTCAACTAGTGGTTTAAACCCGCCGAGGCCTGGTTCTTGATAATTTACCTCGACTTCATCTCGGTAAAGTTATCAAGAACTAGGCCTCGGCGGGTTTAAACAACTAGTTGAAAACCTCTTCACACACATTGATTCCCTTATTTAAAGGGTGAGGACATAAACGGAGATTGCAGTATACCACTTTTACGGTAAGACAATAAACAGCCTAATAATAGGGTATTTTTATACTGACATAGTATTGGTACTTTCTGTGAGTTCTCTTGAAAAAAAAGAGGAACTTGTATTCATCTTTAAATGTATATATAAAGTGCCTTATATAAGGAGAATGGACGAGAAAGTGTAGATTCGCGGATAGAATGTACGAGCCGAAGGCGGGTTTACTGTATATACCTAAGATTCTATTATTTTATTAATCATGAGTGATGTCACATAAAAAAGTTAAACAAAATTAATCAAATGCCGTTTTGAATATTGTACTATAAACATAAAACATTTTTGCAAAATGTATTTTCATTGTAAGCTAAATCTGAAGATAGTTTATATTACAACAAATACTGGCTGAGACATTGTCAAAACTTGTGTGTGTGTCAAAACTGTATATAGTCTATAATCTATATATCGTCTGTAAACGACGATTAAAAGTGGCAGCCTTGTCCAGGGTTCTTTTACGAGCACCGCTCTGAATTCACCTGGGGCCAATTTCATAGAGCTGCTTAGCAAAAAAAATTGCTTAAGCAAGAAAAAAGCTTGCTTGTTTTTCACATGTTACTGGCAAAACTTTCATGTCGTGACTGGTATTTAGCTTTTGTTTACTTAGCATAACAATTGAGTGGAGTCTTGGCCTGTAATCTGATTCTACTAAGCAAGGATTTTTCTGCTTAAGCAAAATTTTGTGCTTAAGCAGCTCTATGAAATTGGGCCCAAGTGTAACGCATGTATCACAAGTTGAACGACGAACTGCACCTATAACATGCAGTACTTGTTATACAGTATACCGTGGTACCAGATTTAAAGTGCCGCGCCACGTATGCAGTTCGTCTTTAACGTGATGTGATTCATGCTGGCATACCTTCATAGAACTGCTCAGCACAAAAATTTGCTTAGCATGAAATTTCCTCCTTGATAAAAACAGGATTACCAACCAAATTTGTTGCATTATTATTGCTTGTTACTGGTATTCAGCGGTTTTGCTCATCGCGAAAATCACGTGGAAATTTGGTTGGTAGCCTATAGGCGTGTTTTAATCAAGGCAAACATGATGTCATGCCAAACAAAATGTGCTTAGCAGCTCTATGAAATTGGGCCCTGTGATTTCAGAGCGGGGTGCTATGGAAAACCTGAAATCTAGTGTACAATTTTGGAACTTTGAAGGGCATTATTTCAAATACTTATCATGACGTAGTCACGAAATCTAGCATAAAAACGATGGTGTTCGTGTATGACCAGCCATACAAATTTCTGTGGATTTGATTTTTACACAAACATCTTTTTGTTTGCATCGGGTTCTCGAACCAAACGAATCGGATGCATTCTACATTGTTAACGAGCATTAGTATTGAAAATAAAAATAAGGCCTACTTGGCGGATATACAAAAATATGAACTTCTGCAGCCTCGGTTATTTCGGACTTTAATTTGGTGTGTTTAATTCAATCGTTTTTGTTAGTGTTAAATTGTTGTCATTTTGTTGTTTGTTGTTGCTTGTAGGTAAGCTGGTAGTTGCTGTTGTTGTTGTCGTTGTCGTTGATGATGATTATGATTATGATGACGATTTTGCTGCTCAGCTGTTGTTTTTATGCTGGGCCCATACAGCAATCTAAAAATTAAAGAGTTGAATCCACCAACACTTTCGAGAGTTCGGTGAGTGAAAACACTTTGAAATTGTTGAGTCCAGCATTGTGTCATAACTTATATATAAAATAACAAACCTGTGAAAATGTAGGCTCAATCGGTCATCGGAGTCGGGAGAAAATAACTGGAAAACCCTCAGCACGTTTCGCCGTGTTTATGATATGTGTTGAAAATGAATCCGTAATTCTCGATAAAGCATTTCATGGAATAATATTTCAAGAGAAGTCTTTCACCACTGTACCTTATGTAAACCCTGCAAGTTATTTGTAAATCTGTGAACTTCTATTTGTTTTTCTGTTCCGAAAGCATTTTTAAGTAAATAGTCAACAATTTAAGTTCCAGTTTAACGTTTAAAAAGCTGGTCCGCAACAATTCCAGGGAACTTTTTTGAGAAAAGGTTGAATTAAAGCCATTAGGCATATACACTTTCGGAACAGAAAATAACAGATTTACAAATAACTTACAGGGTTTACAGAAGGTAATGGTAAAAGACTTCTCTTGAAATATTATTCCATGAAATGCTTTACTTTTTGAGAAAACATTAAAACAATTATAAATTCTCGACAACGAGAATTACGGATTATAGTAAACACATGTCATGACACGGCGAAACGTGCGGAAACAAAGGTGGTTTTTCCAGTTATTTTCTCCCGACTCCGATAACCGATTGAGCCTAAATTTTCACAGGTTTGTTATTTTATATATAAGTTGTGATACACGAAGTGTGGGCTTTGGACAATACTGTTTACCGAAAGTGTCCAATGGCTTTAACGCTTTGCGTTGGATCAAAAATTGTAAATGCTAGATTTAACAAGTCTCCTGACGATGACTAGAGCAAGCTAGTCGAAACGTTGAGACCAATTCAGAACTGACTTCGCGGCAGTACAGTTAATTACGATCCTATAAGCAAAAGTAGTAGTCCAGTCTAATTTCTATACCATCCGCCCTGGAAATAGTTCAAAAAGCAGGACAGTTCTTTTCAGAACTGAGAAGTCTCCCGAACCTCCGATTATCTACTCCGATCCACGGCAGTAGAATAAAGCAAGACAGTTCCCTAAATAAGAACAAAATTACTCTACCTTGCAAGTAGATACACACATGGTGTTACCGCAAACCAAATATACATACATTTAACAAACAAAATGCTGGATCCACACTTTCACAGTGTTGTATCACCGAACTACTCCAAGTGTTGGGTTCGACTTTTTAGTTTTTAGAGTGAGGGAAGTCTGCAAAGGGCCGGTGAGTATTTTGAAAGCGCACGATATATAAACAATGTATTATTATCACAGAAGACAATCTTAGCCTAACGAACTGACCCTGTGCCATGTATAGTAGCCACAGGTTTGTGTGATCAAGTAAATGACGCCTTCTTCACGCCCTTTCTATTGCCATGCCCAAGGTTGAGAAAACACGAATGTACAAAAAAGATAGCCACAGTTTTGTTATGACACATTTACAAATTTTGTTACAATGGCAGTGGACACTAATGGTAATTGTCAAAGACTAGCCTTCACACAGTTGGTGTATCTCAACATATGGATAAAATAACAAACCTGTGAAAATTTGAGCTCAATCGGTCATCGAATTTGCAAAATAATAATGAAAGAAAAAATACCCTTGTCACACGAAGTTGTGTGCATTTAGATGGATGATTTCGAGACCTCAAGTTCTAAATCTGAGGTCTCGAAATCAAATTCGTGGAAAATTACTTCTCGAAAATTATGGCACTTCAGAGGGAGCCGTTCCTCACATACCATCAACCTCTCCCCATTACTCGTCACCAAGAAAGGTTTTATGTCAATAATTATTTTGAGTAATTACCAATAGTGTCCACTGCCTTTAAAAATTCGAGACATTTTGAACATCTTGAATTGAATGATTTGCTGGCTTACGGGACGGCCACCGTGCCAACCAGTGCCGTTTGTGTTTATCAATAGAAAGGTCCGTTGCAAGTTGCCAACCCCCTTATTCTAAATTGAGGGCCATAATTCTGTACCTCCATAGAACATTTTGTGTTAAAATAAAATAAAAATTCTTTGGTAAACGAAGACAAATGCGAACAACGACCCCCCCCCCCCAAAAAAAAAAAAAAAAAAAAAAGTCAACTGCCAAGCAATAGACGCGTTTATAAACTGACAATACAGTTATATTTTGATGCGGCACTCTACTTATGAATAATTGATTAATTGAATTAGACTGGTTTGACTAATCGGAAAACTGCGCTATACAGAGGCACGGACGAGACCGAAGTGTATACTCGGCAAAAAAGTAAACAAAAGTTGACGTCCCTAGCAACCGCATAGGGAGCGATCAATTTACTACACGGTACCGCCATTTTGAATCGATACGTTTTGTGTAGGAGCGCTCGCGGGAGGGCAACGGGTCTACCGAAGAGTTTAAAACTCACGAATTTCGTCTGGAAATTTTCAAATTTCCCATGGTAAATGCTGACGAACGAAAGCAGAAAATGTGTAGACACTACTGATTGCAGCAAGAAGTTGTGACAATCGTCTTATTCGGAAGAAAAATCGTTTTTCTTTTCGGACTAAAATTATACTCTTTCAAAATCCAAGATGGGAGACGTTGCCGATGCAAGATTCGAATTTATCTCAGATTACATTCTGAAAAGTTACAAACTGAAGCCGGACAAGTGGGCAAAATGTATTGGTGTAGAGGACAACAGGATTCTAATATTGGAATTCCTTGAAAAAGCAGACATTCCACAGCTAGTTTTCACTGTAAATGCAGCCGGTTTGATCACACCGTCCTCTGAATTTCCACAGTCGCTGAAGAACAACAAGGCAATATATTTTATTAAGAAGAGTAGGGAGGCCCTCGGTAAAGACAGCTTCAAGCAGAATGTTGTGTATGGAGATCTGTCATATTCACCATTGGAGCAGCTTTCTGCTCTTGTGGATGAGGTTTGTATTTTATTTGTCTTAAATTCAAAGTGAAATCATTTTAGTTTACACCATTTGTTTGGTTGACATGTTGGAATTGGACTTGGCCTAATTTATTTCTGATTGGATGGGACAGTGGGGGAATGTGGGACCAGAAAGGGTTTCCAAGTTTTCGTATCCTGCCATTCTTACTTTTTCAAAGAGTATTTAAATTAATTAACTTAACAAATTATTTGTTCCTTTTTTTGTAAAAATTAGTGAAAAAGCGTTGGCTATGGCAGGATACAGAAACTTTTTAAAAAGTTTAAAACTGAAAGTGAAAAGAATTGTAAAACAAAATTGCAAAATTTTTACTTAGAGATATTCTCTGATGTTGCCGTCGTTCCACACATTTAAAATATTTAATTACAAACCCCATGAAATTTACATTTCCATTTGCATTTCCCTTCCAATTTCTTCTTCAATGTTCTTCTTGTCCTCTTCAACAGGTTCTTGTACCCCTCTTGTCACATCCATGAAAAAAAATTTAAACAGCTTTAGGAAAAAATTAACGACCTCGCCACCAACTTCAGTGGTTTTTGAGTTAATTAACGGCGGATAAATTGGTGGTGACGTGCGGAAAATAATCCGTGATTTAACCTCCACAAAATTGCAATATTAGATAAATGTTTCTGATGCTGCCGCCTTTCCAAATATTTAATTTCTTTATCCTACATTTGCGTTTCCATTTCCCTTCTGTTGCTAACTGCTTCTTCAATGTACTTCTTGTCCTTTTCAACAGGTTCTTGTACCACTCTTGTCAAATCCGAGAAACCATGAGCAGTGGCCGTATGTTGTCTCTCAAGATGTCTTGAGACACGTTCACAATCTGAAGAGCAGTGTGTACGTAGTCGCTGGTCAGGTTAAGGGGAAAACTCTCCTCCCTCTTCCAGTCGGCTCAGAAAAAGTGGAGTACGCTGCAGAAGCAGAAGAAAAGTGAGCTCTTCGTCATTACAGTCTTACAGTTTTTCGTTGATTGTGGCTTGTAAATTGGGCCTAATACAAGCAAAACACCTCTCTTAATATTCATGCATGACGTCATAATTCTTTCCCAAAATGAGGCTAAAGGCGCATGTCGGTCACCACTTGCTGTGGCTGCGCCTATGGCCTTTGGGTTAGAATTATGACATACTCATGCATAAATATTAAGAGAGGCATACAGACTTTGCAAGTCTCGCGCATATATGAACTTTGAAACCTGTTAAACTTTTTTTTTTGCAACAGACCAGTGATTGTCAACAGGGCTCAATATTTACTTTGGACCACAGACCTTGGTCTTGTGGATTTCTCCCTTAAATTTGAGTCCTGCTAGCAGAATAAATTAGTAGTTTTTACCAATGTATTTAGCATGTAAGCTACATAAAGATGGTAGTGTTTTTTTTCTAAAATTTACAAACCCTCCCCTTTTCAACCTTTTCTCTTCAGAGATGACTCGTATGACAGGAGTCTCGTCCACTCTATCGAATCGGTCATCATTGATTGGACACATCAGATCCGAGATGTGCTCAAAAGGGACTCTGCTCAGCCCCTGCTGGAAGGTCTGAACCCAGGACCCCATGTAGAGATCCAATTCTGGAAGGCTAAATGTGAAAACTTGGAGTGCATCTTCCAACAGGTACAGTAAAGGCAGAGTCACACTGCAGCGATAACAAGAAGATAACGATCATGACGCATAGAGAACGCTCCACATGGAATTCGCACACGCTCATTCAACCAATGGAATGCGTTCTCTTTGCGTCGTTATCGTTCTTGTTATCGCTGCAGTGGGACCGGGCCTTGAGAGGCATTACCCTCAGATATGAACAGATAGGAAGTTCACGGGCAGTCTTCTTTGGATGAAATATTAAAGGAACATGTTGCCTTGGATCGGACGAGTTGGTCTTTAAAATGCATATGGTTGGAAAGATGTTTTAAAATCAGAATATAAAGATCCACGCGTGGTTTTCCTTTTACTGTGCGAACTAACACGGTCGGCCATTTATTTGACTCCCATAAATGGCCGACCGTGTTTGTCGACGAGGTAAAAGGAAACCCGTGCAATATCTAGGCATGTTTGTGTGGATCTATCATTGTATTCTACTTTCACAACATCTTTCTACCCATGCATTTTATAAGAAACAGTTACAAACGCTTTTCAAAGACCAACTCGACCGATCCAAGGCAACGTGTCCCTTTAAATTATCTCTCAGGCCTTCAGCCTGGTACTTTTCCTCTGGTATGAGGCACTTTTGTAAGGAAAGGCTCACTTTGTTTTGGAAATTTACATAGGACAATACAGCAGAAGCATAGGGCACCACAGCATTTGATGTGAATACATTTGAGAACTAATCTAAGACTAATACCAAGATTTGGGTGATGGGGGACATTTAATCAATCTTGGTCTGATATTTTTGTAATGAAAATCGTAGATGCAAATGCTGTTCATTGTGAATAGTTGTGTATATAATAAAGCATGTTCTTCTAATTTTGTTGGCAATATTTAACAATTTTTTTTAATGAATTCTCAAACTACAAAACAACGGGATACCTTTGATTGAAATTTGATCTTTTTCATCTTTGTATTCCCCATTTTTTTCCTTTGAAGTATAAGGGAGGATGTGTAGAGTAGATAGTGGTTGTTTTTTCGGTTGAATTTATTTTTTTCTTTGAGGTCTGTGCGGTCTCTTTTGAAACTTTCATTGTTTTGTTGTTGTTGATAATAATAATAATAACAACCGTATTTGATATTCTGACTATTTATTTTTATTGCTAAATAATGTTACCTTGTTTTAATTTGACAGCTTCGCGACCCAAAAGTGCGCAAAATGAAACAGCTCCTGGAGAGGACAGAGAGTAGCTACCTGCCATCTTTCAAGAATATTGAAAGGGACGTAGAAGCTGGTACGTAGAATAAAAGAGAGAAATAACACAACATAAAACTTTTCTGCTGTTTCATTGGAAAAGATGGTGCAAGTCTTATACATTTTCGAAATATAAAATTGTTTGCATTGTTTCTTTGAACAATTTTCCTTTCTTCAAACCATAGCACTCGAGGAGGCCCAAGACATCACCACCTACCTGAAGCCCCTGGCTAGTCACATCGAGGGCTTTGAGGAAGTGGATTTCAATGAGCTACTCCCTAAGCTTGGCCCTCTGATGCATGTAGTCTGCCTGATCTGGAGTAACTCCCAGTATTACAACACAGCACCAAGGATCATCGTGCTCCTACAGGAGATCTGTAATTCACTCATTGATCAGGTGAAAATGCAGGGCTTTAAATTTCATTGATATTGGTGGAAAATATTATTACATAGATATAGATGTTAAATTTGCATCGAGGATAGGGTTTTTTATTTCACAGAACTCGGGAGAGTACTGAGTATACATTGCTAACACACACCGGTGTATATGGGTAAAACAACAAATTTATTACAGATGTTATTTTTGCATAGGGTTTTTTAGAATATTACTTGCTCTTACCATTACACCGATGTGTATTAGGCACTGTATTTCGAAATTTTAATAAACTGCCTCTCCTTCAAAATTTTAACAAACTGCCTCTCTCCTTTGAATTTTCTTTACAAACTGCCTCTCTCCTTTAAATTCAGTGCCGCAATTTCCTGTCGCCCGATGAGATCTTCAAGATGGAGTGTGAAGAATCTCTGGAGAAAGTCAAAGGTGCCCTCATGGTGCTTCATGGGTTTAAGAACCTCTATTCCGAGCACCGTGACAAACTGAAGGACTACTTCAAGGATGGCAGAGAGCCCATCCTGTGGGAGTTTGCCTCCTCCATGGTGTTTGCCCGTATGGACAAGTTCATGGAGAGACTGGAAATACTGGAGGTAAGTCTGGATTGATGAAGTAAATCAAGTCTCACCTTGTTGGAAAAATGTAAAAGTTTACTACCCAGTTTACTACCATTTCAAACAAAATACCTTTATGTCCCCCACTCACACAATCGTTGCATCAGTAAACTTACGTTTGTGAAGCTTGACACGTTGTCTGAGATCATAGTACCGAGCTTGTTCAATAGACCGATCCATTAAGCTCGGCCCCATTGTGTATTAACCAATCACAATGCAACGAAGGTCCGACAAATAAGGTCCGACATGCATGCGCGCATGGCAGAGTTGTGCAGAAAGGCATTGGAGAGGCTCACGTGTTCTTGCTCACATGTGCGTCGTGGGCGGAGCCTAATGGATCTGTCTATTGTTTGCATAAGTGCAGAGTGTTACTCAGTCCTTCAGTGAATTTTGTTGTGCTTTCCCAGAAGGATTGGCTTTCTGTTGAGATCTTCGCCATGAATTTTTGATGTAAAATTTTGTTTTACATGTGATGCACTATGACTTCACAGATGGCAACATGTGTAGTGTAATATAAAAATGGTACCTCAAAAAAACATGCAATACAAGTCATAAAAGTTATCTCATTTTTTGTTTTTATTTGTTCTAGAAACTTTTTGAGACCACCGTTGAGTTCAGCAAGTTGGAGAAGACAGAGATGGGAGGCATGAAGGGAAGAATGCTGAGCGTTCAGGTAGAGAAGATCCATGAGGAGTTCCTAGAGTACGTCAAGGTCTTCTCGGAGAGAAGCTACGATGGATTGGACCCACAGTGCCAGGTAAGACGCCTCGGTCAAAAAAAAACATTCTAATTCAAAGTACCTAATCCAAAATTAGGTTGACGGGAATATGACTATGTGGCTTAGGAAGGGTAAAGGTCATTTCAGTGTCACGACTAGTGTTGGTTCAAGACGCTTCTGTTGTTTATTATCTTACTACTTAGGTTAATTTTCATCACTGATAGCTTCTCAAATAGAGGGCGCTATCAACCAGGAACTGCTATTCCCCCTGCTATTAATTGTTTTTTGTTTTTTTTATGACAGGAGTTCCTTGATGATTACAATGTCTTTGAGAAGCAAGTTTATGACTTAGATCGACGTCTTGGATCTCTGCTCTGCCAGGGATTTGATGACTGCTCTGGCCTCGAATCTATCTTTAAGGTAAGTCGGTTGCCCTAGCACATCTCCTTTGAGTATAAGGGCTACTTCGGCCACAGCTACATCTAGATCAGCGTGTCTGCCAGTGTTGAAGAGTAGGCAGACGTACGCGATCTAGCCGTAGCCTTAGTTGGACACGGCCTTATTTCGGACAATGCCTTACTTCTCTCCCATGTCAAATAAGCTTATAACAAACTAATCTTGTCGACTTGGAAAGCACTTCGTGATCAAGCCCCAGTGTATTGACCCAATTCACCTGACGTCATCATCAGAATAATCTTGGATGCGCCATTTGGTGGCCAATGTCACTGCGTTGTTCAGTGAAGTGTGCATTTTGGGCGACGCAGCGTTTGCACGTTAACCTAATGCCCACCAAAATGCCCACCAAAATGCCCACCAAAATGGTAAGCGTGGCACAGTCGCCGCGTGTGATGTGTGGCAACGGATCAATATAAGAAATAGTGTGTTCATACCATCCTCGGCACAATCTGAGATCATCAAAGAAACTACTGTTGAAGATTCCTAGATCTCAAACTTCATTGGGTGAAACAAGCAGAGAATTAAGAGCAAGGGTGCTGGACCCTTTGGATGCTTACTCCTTTTTTGACTGCGGACCCTTCTTTACTTTGTTATCTCAATCAGAGAATCTGACTTGTTTTGTCAACTCAGGAAGTGTTAAACAAACAGTTGTTCTATCCGATCTAATGCGCTGTGTTTATGATGTAGTGGTGCCCTATTAATGTTTGTATGTGTGTACTTCCACAGATGCTGGACTGCTATGGGCCGATGCTGGACCGTCCAGTTATCAAGGATGACTTTGAGCCAAAGTACCCCGTCCTCCTGTCCATGTTCAACTTCGACCTGGACAGGGCCAAGGAAATCTACGACATACAGATGGGCCAAATCGGCCAGAAGGACGGTCGGGCCCCACTCAACAAAAACATGCCCGAGGCGGCCGGGGCACTCAAATGGTCCATGGAGCTCCGCTCGAGACTAAGCAGCCCCATGGCTAGTTTTAAGCACATTGAACACCCGTAAGTAACTTTATTCACCCCCAATAATCTCTTTTGAACATTTGAATAATTATCATATGGAGATTTGTTTTTTATCAAGTCAACTTTCACATATAATTCAAGTCATTGTAGTCAGCTTTCACAGTAAAAGAAAACAAGTACTTTTCACTCTGACCTTGGCCCAATTTCATAGAGCAGCAAAACGGCTGATTTTGTTCTTGCTGTGAAATTTCATTTCATAAGCGCTGCTAACAGTAAGCATAGGAAAAGCCATGCTAAACTTCCGGCACTTACTGTTGGCGAACGAATGATAGTGGACTCGCCAGCTGTACACCAAAACCTTGAGCTAACCTGTGAAATATGCTTTCACTTAAGCATTTATCTGCTAGACTAAGCAGAAATTTTACCTACCGTCGAGCAGCTCTCTGAAATTGGCCCATGATAGTGAAACCACTTTATTTGGTTTCAAAGACTTCTGACAGTTACTCTTAATTTACCATTGCCAGATGGCAAGATGTAGACTTTGAACCTAGATACATCATAGGTGTATAGATTGCACTTTGTTTCATTGAAGCTACTCTCAGATCATCTCTGGCTCACAGGCATTGGCTCTGGCTCTGGCTAGATTACTCCATTCAAACTACACTTCTACAATGCCAGTAGCCGAAGTCTTAATATCTGTGATATCTTCTTCTACTACAGTCTTGCCATTCATACTGCACTGATCATCAACTGCATGCCTTTGCACTTGGAATGAATACTGTGAAAGGAACTGTACACCTTTGGCATATCACATAATTGTCCCCTTCATTAAGATAGTGAGAGGCTTGTTTCATTTGAATATCAATAGTCTATGCCTAAATGCTTGTACTGTACCCTTCCCCAACTCAAGTTTGCTCTTTCCCCTATCAGCATGATCAGCACGAATGATAATTTTGAGAAACAGTTTTCCAATATCCCCAAAATAATATTATAGAGTTCAAATCTCCTTTATACTGCAGAAAGTTCAGTAACAAATAAAACAAATCTGTCCATGTTCTGATGAACACATTTGGGAAACTCCCTGATTGTGGAAATTTGCAATCTCCCTGATTGCAAGGTACAAATATTGGTAGTTTTGAAAGTTGCCAATAGTTTCACACAAGTTTACTGAATGTTATCAAGAAAAACCTGCTAGAATGGGGAAGAAGCTTTTCCTGTTGGGCTTTTTAAATGAAGTACATCACACACCCAATATCTAATTTTGCTTAAAATGTAACCATTAAATACAAATTTTTAATTATTCAATTGATAATACAAGCCAACTAAACCTTGGTGTCACTAACCAACGGTGTACAGACCCTCTGATGTGCAATCCGACGTGAACTGCATGTTCTTAAACTATTTGAGTACCATCCCCCATACTATGTTTTTCTGATTTTCTGATTCTCACATTGCATCCAACCATTTTGCATGTCGCTTCTTTGATTGATATCTTGCGGTCCCCTCTCATCTTCTTTGAGCTGAGCAGAACTGGAGTCAAGAGGTAACGAAAGACGGACGGACATCCGCCATTAACCAAGCACTCCTTGGATTTAATTTTGTTCTTTTTGGATTTGTTTTGTGGTATTTTTTTATGTTGGGGTCCAAGCATTTTCCATTTCGGTGCTCAACCATGAATTTTAATTTCTCACCTGTAAAAGTTGCAAGTTGAAAATGGCACAATTGTGTTGTTGAGTGGCAGGATTTTGCCACAGGGAAAAATTATTTTAGAAATATGATTGCAACTGTGCAACATGCAAATTAAACAAAACAGCTAGCTATTTTATTCAGTGAAACCATCAATGCAAGAAAATCAGACTACTCAAATGGCTTATGTAGTGAAAATGCCATTATCGCACATTTGGGCTGCAGACTTGAGCAAGAAGTTATCAAAAAATTTCAGATTCAGAATTTTTAGGTACATGATTGAGGCACAAATGGTTCATTCATCAGGACCCTACCATCAGACTCCCAAGTTTATCCCCTTTTGAAGCGTTTATTATTCCTTGCTTGCTTGCTGTCTTTGCTTTTGGGTTTTTGTTTGCAGTCATTTGGTTGTTATTTGTTTGAATTCTTTTTTGCACAGTTTTGCATGTATTTCCTTGCTTTTTGCACGGTTTTATCCAGGTGAAGCTCTCCTTTAAAGGTGTATTACTGTTTATGCACATGCTCAGACTTTTCTATTTTTGCTTTGTATGAGTAACTTAAACTAAATTGGCACTTTCTTGTTTACCTTTCTTTGTTTTTAGTGCAGTGGGTTAAGGGGAGAATACCATGGTCATTCAGAAACACTTGGAAGTATTTTGCTGGTTGTGTTGGGTTATTTCTTGTTCATCATTTTGTGTTTACATTTTAAAGGCAGTGGATACTATTGGTAATTACTCAAAATAATTATTAGCATAAAACCTTTCTTGGTGACGAGTAATGGGGAGAGGTTGTTAGTATAAAACATTGTGAGAAACGGCTCCCTCTGAGGTGCCATAGTTTTCGAGAAAGAAGTAATTTTCCATGAATTTGATTTTGAGACCTCAGATTTAGAACTTGAGGTCTTGAAATCAACCATCTAAACCGATTGAGCTCAAATTTTCACAGGTTAGTTATTTTATGCATATGTTGAGATACACCAACTGTGAAGGCTAGTCTTTGACAATTACCAATAGTGTCCACTGTCTTTAATAATGAAGCAATGTGTTTAAGTCTTTTCTAAAGATTTTGTTTTCTTTCTTCAAGAGGGTTTGGGGGAAACTACCTGTTGGTCAAGGAAGGCTATTGGGGTTGTATGCTCAATGACATACTTTGTGCTGGGTGTTGGACCTGTGGATTTCTTTACAGATGTCTTTAAACATAACTATGGAAAGCTCATGATTTTAAGTTTTTATAAGTGTTTTTGTTTTGTTTTGTTGATTGGTTTTGTCTCTTGAGTCAACTGTTACATGCAACTATCTCGCCGCGTCATTTTTTTATATTTGGCCCGCTCATGTATTTTACCTGCAAAAGAGGCCTCAAGTCAAAGAGCAACTGATCCCCTCTCATTAAACTTTGATCTTGTGTTGTCTAACTGTGTGTAGCTTAGGGTGGCTGTGTAGAAAACATGATTCATTTTAAAAATGGAATTGCATCAAAATACTTTAAAAATGGAATTCCATCATAATACTTCGATTTTCACACACTTGTACTAATAATAATAATAATAATATCGAAGTCTTATATAGCGCACGTATCTACCAAACAAGGTACTCAAGACGCTGAGTATGTACAAACTTTCAGAAAGATAGGTTATTGCAGTGATAAATTTTGAGACCCAATTAGTTAGCACCTTATAAGGGTTTACAAGGTGCTACGGCCCATACAGCAGCCACAACCAGGACCACCGGGGCGAACCCCTACTCTTTTCGATAAGTGCACTGGGTCCTTTTACATGCGTTACACAACACATGGGACCATACTATGCATCCTACAAGCGCTAAAAAGTTGTTAACAAGCATGCACGCTAAGTAGTCACTTTTGGGAGCCAATCAGCACTGTTTTTCAGTACGTCCCTACCAGGGGTTAATGACAAGAGGCACACATTTGGTGCTCTGCCCATGGTTTCAATGCTGGGAAAATACCTTCAGACAGTGGTTGGGTTTGAATTTATGATCGACATTCATCTCAATGTATGTTTTCAAATGAAAGACCTTTGTGGACTAAACAGTAATGATGAACTGTAATAATGTATGCACCTAAAATTATAGAGATAAAATAACTGCACACTTCTTAATCCTCTTATTGGCAATGCATGTGAGGTGAAATGATTTCACAGTGTTCTGGTTCTTTGGTTTTTATATAACAACGGTTCATTTTTGTGTTATTGATATATTGTTGGTACTAATTTTTGCAGTATGTTTACAGAGCCCAAAAGGTCATTCTTTGGAAGCACTTTTCTATGATTACTTTATTGTCCTGTCTTTTAAATGAGATGGATAAAAAAAATTCACTAATTGTTTTCTAGTTAACAGGGTTGTTTGTTATCTTTTCAAACCTGTGTATTTTCTTTCTTCATTTTGAATGGTCTTTGTTATAAAGAGGCCATTTTAGTTGATGTTTTTTATGAAAGGCCTACAGAAATTTACCAAATTAAATGTGCATTCACTTAAACGTAGGGTCATAGATTGGTAAAGTGCAAAAATTAATGAACGTAAAAACTCACTTGGTGAGAAGCTGTTGATAGTTTCAACTATTTTTTAGAAAGGATTCCCTTAGAAGTCAGATTATTTTCACTTCAAAACTTTTGAATCTGAGAAATGATTCATGCATGAATTGATTCTCAGATTGCCGAGGGTTGGTGTCCGTTTGCAAATGCTGTACAGCCAAAGATGCAGTTGGTACCAGCTGTCACCTCGATAAATGTGGATGGATTCAAAGATAGTTGGAAAATATGGTGAAATTTTCGTCGCTGTTCTCTCAGGCAGTTTTGATACTATTCAACTGAAACTTTCACATAGTGACTTTTATGATCTTTTCTTATATCTTTCTTTATAATTTTGCCTATGAATCAGCATTACGATTACAAAAACCAATCTATGACCCCACCTTTCAGCTCACAAAGAGAAGTTTTTTGTAAACAATCGAAGATAGTGATGTTTGTAAGTTTATGTCTAATATTGCAGATGTCAGTGTTTCCCCTGCTCGTTCAAACATCATGAGCCCACCCCGCTAGATTTTTTGACCAACTGGCTCATATTTTTGGTCAATATCACCACCTCTCTGTGAAGATTCATCATAAAGAAAAATCTAGACCTGCACATTTTATGTCATGTACAAGCCTTATTTTTAGCATTTTTGTTTCAAGACCTGAAAATTTGTATGTGTAGATGGAGGCGTATATTGTGTGAGTTTACAGAATGCGTAAAGTTTGTAGCATATCCCGCTCAGTTCATTAGCCAGGGGCAATACTGGTGGATGTAATATTTTTGTGATGCTGTAATGTTTTTATGACCTCAAAAGTTCACTTTGCTAGATAGAATTAAGAATGATACAAGGGTAGTGCACCAAAATTGATTATTTTTTATTTACCTTTGTCTTAGGATCATCCAATCTGAAGAGGCCAATACGGTGTTTACTAAGTACGAAGAAATGATGGATCTGCTGAGCAAGTAAGTTTCTTTCCGATGGAAGTTACTGGGGAATGTTTCCATTCATTGCCAGGTTATTATTTAAGACCAAAGCAAACCAAAGGAATTACAAAAGTAACAAATGAGATTTGGGATTTCAGAATGTACTCTTAAAGCCATTGGACACTTTCTGAACAGAACAAAAATTAAAAGTTCGCAGATTTACAATTAACTTACAGGGTTTACATGTCATGACACGGCGAAACTAGTGAAAGCAAGGGCGGGTTTTCCTGTTATTTTCTCCCGACTCCGATTACCGATTGAGCCTAAATTTTTACAGGTTTGTTATTTTATATATAAGATGTGATACACAAGTGTGGGCCTTTGGACAATACTGTTTACCAATGTTGTGTGATTGCTTTAAAGCGGAATGTCTTTATATAAGCGGTTTTCATATTGAGGGTTGACTGTATTTAAGCAGTCAGTGCTAAATAACAGCTGGGCTTGGAAGTAACCAATGACCACTAGCCATGAGTTTCTAGTTTGCTTTAAGCATTGGTCCAGTAATAACCCCCTCCCCATGTTCAATTCCTATCCTACTAAAAGCTAAGTGTTCTTAATGAATTTAATTTAATAAATGACAGGTACAATGACATGGTATATAAAGAATGGACAGCAGGAGTAGATGAAATCTGTAAAGTCAACCTTAACCAGCCTCTTGTGACACGAAACAAAGACACAGACCTCATCAGTGTCAACTTTGATCCTAAGGTAAGAGCAACGCCCAGTTTCATAGAGCTGCCTGAGTACATAAAAATGAGGCTCAGCAAAAACATTATTTTGCTTACCAGAATATGGTTTGTAGTAAGGTTTATGGTAATACCATGTAATAATAATCCCTAACTGAGTTGGGGTGGTTCTGAAAAAAAAAAAAGGTTTCAACTCGCCTAAAACACAAAGTTGTATGTACGATTTACAACTGGTATCCTGCTCCTTATCGCTCAGCAGAAAAATTTTAGCAATATTTTATTCAGTGTATATGGGTAAAACCAAAATGATTAATATTCAATATTTCTCGCTTAAGCGCCTCGGTTTTTGGTTTTGAGAAATTGTTTTTTTGCAATTGGTCAGATGTTTTTGTCTGTTTTGTCGAGTTTGATTTTGTTGATTCGTATAAAACTAAAATCTGCTTTTTCTTGACAGCTTGTTGCCGTCCTCCGTGAGGTAAAATACCTTCTGATTCGAGGGGAAGAGGGCATCCCAGAGAGTGCAGCAGGCATCTACGCCAAGCACGAAACCCTGAGGAAGTTCACCGCCAACCTAGACCTGACCGTTGCCTGGTACAACAAAGTACGCGAGACAGTTCTGGAGGTGGAGTTCCCCTTGGTCGAGAGTCAACTGGCAGGAATCGACCAGCAGCTCCAGAAGGCCGAGAAGGACCTGAGCTGGGAAGGCGACGGGGTCTGGGAGTACATCCAGGAGACGCGGGACCAGGTGCGAGACCTGGAGAAGAGGGTGCAGAAGACCAAGGATAACGTCGACCAGATCAAGAAGATCATGGAGGACTGGTCCAAGACGCCGCTGTACGAGAGGAAAGAGCTGAAAGATATCGCCCTTCTGGCGCTGGACGACAGAGAGGAGAGGTTGAACAAGAGGTACGGGGAGATCACCTCTACTGGCGAGAAGATACACAGTTTAGTTAAGGTAAGTTGTAGAGCGTCAGGATGTTGTGCCGGGCCCAGTTACATAGGGCTGCTCAAAGCAGATTATATTTCTTTACTAATTTTTGCTGTGGGCAACTAAGTAGGACCTCCTTCAGCTGTCTTAATAATTCTTCATCTTTTTATTTTAAAGGAAAACTGCGAGCTGTTCAAGGCAGACCCAGCCACCGACACATGGAAGGCGTACATCGACTACGTTGACGACATGCTGGTTGATGGCTTCTTTGCCTGTATCAACTGTAGCATGACCTACATGCTGGAAAATACAGACACCAAGTGTATGTCGCCACTCTTTGAGGCTAAACTGGAACTCCAGGTGTGTGCCGTTTGATTTTTGAATCATGACATAATTATGACCTGCTCAAATGAAATGATAGTCGATTTTCTTTTGTGTTGCTCATTTTTATGATCTCTTTGGAGTATGAAAAATAGTATATGCTGTTGCAAACTTCTTACCAACCAATGCAAATAAATAGATTGTGGTCTAACAACACAGTAAACATTAACAGGCATACTGGTGTAACAAAAGCAGTCAACTGGAAATAAATGATGGAGATGAAAGTACACAAAGAAAGCAGGGAGTGAACGAAGAGGAGGGTATTAAAAAAAGAGGAATTGACTTGTTTCATAAAAACCTAAATTTTATCGGGTGTGCGAGAATTTCTGTAGCCATTTTCTGTGACCTCCACATATCAAACATCCTCTGATTCTGCTTGTCAAAACTGCTACTTAATGTTATTTTTGCTATACTCCATAGTTACATGTACTTGTCGATATTTTTCATGGAAGTACGGAAACAAATAAGTATTTGAATTTAATGGAATTAAATTGAAACCCTGTACGCAGGTCCCAGACATGGTCTTCATGCCATCGTTGGACTACGGTATCGCCGATGGGTTCTATGACCTAGTCGAGATGCTAATCAGTGATATCTACAAAATGGCGTCCCTCGTCAAAAGACTGGCCGAGCACAATGGATCTGAGCACTACCAGGTGAGTTTTATATGCCTTAGCTGAATTTGCGGCTATGGCTTGATCATCACGCCTATTTTCTATACCATCCGTCCGGCTAATAGTTAAAAAAGCAGGACAGTTCTTTTCAGAACTGAGAAGTTTCCCGAACCCCCGAACATCTGCTCCGCGGTTGTAGAATAAAGCAAGACAGTTCTCTAAGAACAAACTCTACCTGATACCTCACCATGCAATGCCTCAAATCCTAAGTACAGTACTTCTTAAAATCTCAGCTTAAAACACATTTGATGTCTCAGGCCTTTGCCCGCTCATTGTAATTGCATTTTCATTGTCATTGTCATTTGCCATGTATGTATTTGTAAGTTTTTAGTATCCATTCATATAGGTGCCTTGAGCACTCTTAGGGTAGATATGTGCGCATTAAAAAGTTTTGTTATTAATATTTTATTGTTATCTTTTGTTTTTCAGACTGACTTGGAGGAGATGCTTGACCTCTCCGACATGAGGCAGGAGCTGATGGACCGAGTCAACACCATCATGAACAAGGCCCAGGAGTACCGTAACTCCTTTGATAACTACGCCTATCTGTGGGTGGACGATCGTAAGGAGTTCATGAGGCAGTTCCTTCTGTACAACCACGTCTTGACCACCGAGGAGATCGAGGCACACGCTGAGGATGGGGTACCAGAGTGTCCCCCGACGTTGGACCAGTTTAAGGAACAGGTTTGTTTGTTTGTAACTGAACACTGGAGTTCATATATATAAGAACTAGAGGGTGCACTAGCGATGCTGCATGCACAAATGCATCGGGACCGCAAGGAGACACGCGTGCCATTGTGTTAGATGAACGTTGTACGCGCAATATATGCGAAGTACACGTCGGTGTTATAGATATAGAATATGGTCGGTGCGCCCCCTAGTTCTTTTATATAGCTCTATGTGCTGTCCCAATCAACCATTGTAGGGGATTTTTGATAACGTCTGTTGAAAACCAGGGGATTGCAGGGCTTCGAGCAACTCTGGACTGTCAGTGATTTTAGCGTCGAGGCTAGTAAACTCACAATCCGTCACCCGGTGGCCTTGTATTTTTCGTTTCAATTATATTCAACAAATTTGGAGTGCTATTTTTTAGTCGAGTGTATATTTACTTTTAATTGCGTTGTTGCATCACAGTTTTCATTTGCTCTGTACTCAAATTAACCTCTGTCTGCAAGGAGCTTCTTATAATATGGAAATTTTTGCGATAACACCATGTAATGGCTATCTCTAAATGAGTTAGGGTGGTTCTGAAAAGAACCGTTGGTTTCAACGTTGGTTTCTTTTAGTTAACCAGTACTATTGATAATTGAGAACCATTTCTTTAAAACGTTATCCTCGTACGATCTTGTCTGTCAGGTTGACTCCTACGAGAAGATTTACAGCGAGGTAGATGAGATCGATGCGATCCATATCTTCGATACATGGTTCCGAGTTGACGGCAGACCCTTCAAGCAAGCCCTGCTCAACATCATCAAGAAATGGAGCTTCATGTTCAAGCAGCATCTCATTGATCATGTCACCAACAGGTTAGTCTGATTATCCATTTGTCAACCTCAATCCGCCTTGTCCGTGGCATTAATGCCCCCATCTCAATTTAAAAAAAATGTATTTGTTTTGAATAATAAAAATAATAAACTGGTGTTATAAAAGTCCCAATGCTCTGAACAAAGTCAATTGAGAAAAAGGAAACAAATTTAGTCGGTGTTTAACAAGTGAGTTTTGAGAAAGTGTTTAAATTGATTTGGAGTTTGTGCGTCAGTGATGTTTCGAGGGAGTTTGTTCCAAAGAGTGGGAGAAGACAGAGAAGGCACGTTGGCCATATGACTTTGTCGATGCCGATGAACAGACAAGAAGAGACTGTAATTGGGAGCAGAGATTTCTTGAAGGCTTATGTTTATGAATAAGTTCTTGCTTGTATGTTTTTAATTTGATCTTCATGTTACAAAGAAACAGTTCTACTTAAATGAGCAGAAAACTTTGCTTACTGTTTTCAGCCGCCCTGTGAATTTGTCCTCATCTTGTTGCCTTGCTTAAATGACCAGTTAGAAACTAATGTTTACGCATAGATTGTGATGATTTTATTTCTAATGCGGTGTTAATAAACTGCCTTGCAATATAATAAAGACTAAAAGGTTCCAACTTCGCGTTTTATTCCTTTTCAACCCCCAGCTTGAGCGAGCTGCAAGAATTCATCAAGTCAGCCAATTCCGGCCTGACCACGCCGGTAGAAGAGGGTGACTACCATGGTCTAGTGGATTGTATGGGTCATCTGATGGCCGTTAAGGACAGGCAGTCGGCCACCGATGAGATGTTTGAGCCTCTGAAGCAGACCATCGAGCTCTTGAAGATCTATGACCAGGAGATGCCTGAGGAGGTCCACACACAGCTACAGGTTAGACTTCCTTGACCAGGAGCCAACTTCATAAAGCGCTTTAAAGCATAAATAACTGCTTAGCAAATTTCGTTGCTATGGAAACAAATGAGTGAGGCACCAGTTGCAACAATGTATAACTTTATGGAATTCTTGATCGAGTAAACATCCCACAAGCAATTGTGGTTGAGTATCATGCACAAGATTGCTCAGCCACTGCATGGTAGTTTTTGTCAAAATCTATTTGAAGACCAAGTGCTGCTCAACCACACTGATAATTCTTCAGGGATGAGATTGTTCAGACTTTTGGCTGAATTCAGACTTTTTATGTCGGCCTGGTGAAGAAAATCAGGCAATATTTTTGTCCACAAATAAAGAAATCCTGCTCATTGGTCTACTTCTCTAGTGCTTTGGACACTGTTTCCAAAAACTCCGCGGAATCTATAACCCCAGGGGTTACCAAGAGGTGAAAATGCCATTATTTCAACGTGCCGTTGAATTTGTGTTCAAGTTTCAGACTTTTTTGTAAGTAATGGCTCTCACCCCTGATTCTTTCAACCAATAACAAAAAATAAAATTGTTTTGGGTGATGCTTTTTGGCCTGTGTTTGATTGATTTAAAGTAAACCTGAAGCTGCTTGGGTGCTTTTTCTCAAAGGTTTAACCACAGTGTTATTGTGTCATTTGATACCAATTTAGGAGCTTCCAGAACAGTGGAATAACACCAAGAAGATTGCCATCACTGTCAAGCAGCAGGTTGCGCCCTTACAGGCCAATGAGGTCTCCATCATCCGTAGGAAGTGCACCTCGTTTGACGTAAGTCTGGGAACCAGATCATATTCTATAACCAATGTTTAAAACCATTTCACATTGATTACATTTTGGAAACCAGATCACATTCTATAATAAAATATAAAAAAAGTTGCTGTTAATCATGCGCAGACCATTGAAACGGTCCTCTGCATAATTCCCTTTTTAAGCTATTTTTAGCATGTCGGTTTTCTGAAACTGAAGGAACCTTTTTGTCTTTGTTTCTCAGGTCAAGCAGCATGAGTTCAGAGAGAGATTCCGCAAGGAGGCACCGTTCATCTTTGACTTCAATGATCCGTACAGAGCTCTCGATGAAGTAAGTTAACATAAAAAAAAATTGATTGTTATAATACTTAAAAATGTAGATATGTATACAATAAAACAAAATCTTGTAAAAATCTCAATTAAAAAGATGGTAGCTTTTTTTGAGATATCGCTGAAAATTCAGAGCGGTTATGTCCACGTTGGAAGAATAATCCGACTTGGAATATGCAATCTGAGAAACTTTTCTGACAGTTCGGCTTATCAGATTCAAATTTTGGGACATAAAAACTGAAAAAGTAGCACCATTTTCTCCTTAACTAATGTTACAATTTCGCTTCTGAAGTATGGGTCAAGTTAATTTGAGGATGTTGCCAGAGCTAGACACTTGTGTTCAGACAAGATTTTTGATTTGATATCAAGCAAGAGTATCTCTTGGCAATTGATCCTTTACAGACAATATAGAAGTATACCATCAAACCCTGCCTTTTTTATGTTGATGGAATTTACAAATCGTTTGTTGTTGTTTTATTTCATTGTAGTGTCACATGACAATCTTTGAGATGGAGACCCTCATGGCGCAGCTTCAAGAATCAGCGAGTCTGTTTGAGGTGAACGTCACTGACTACAAACAGCTCAAGGCCTGCCGCAAGGAGGTCAGGCTACTGAAAATCCTGTGGGACATGATCGTCATTGTCCGCTCAAGGTAAAACACTAAAAGAGAAATATTTTGTATTTTTGAAGTTTTGGCATTAACAGTAATGACTACTGGACATAAAAGCTACCCTTTCGTCAGTGATTGAAACATTCAAATGAGCATGGCAATCCATTTTCTCACATCATTGCTATAAGCGTCATATATTTCATGTTTTCTCAACCCCTGCAGTATCAATGACTGGAAGACAACCCTCTGGCAACAGATCAACGTAGAGCAGATGGAGATCGACTGTAAGAAGTTTGCCAAGGACATCCGCTCACTGGACAAAGAGATGAGAGCGTGGGACGCCTACGGCGGGCTGGAGTCGACCGTTAAGAACATGCTGACGTCACTCCGGGCTGTGAGTGAGCTGCAGAATCCGGCTATCAGGGATCGGCATTGGCAACAACTTATGCAGGCCACAAAGGTAATGTGGCAGTTTTTGTTTTGATTCACATCTTGAATTTGCGATTTATAATTTTTGTATGCAATACTTAAAGCAGTATTGAGTAAACAGAGTCCAGCATTCTCTTGGAGACAATCATTTTATGAAGCATCCAAACAGAGCAAGCGCCAATAACAGGATGAATAAAATTATTGAATCATTGAGTTGTCAACCACTGGTTCTTCTTAGAAACAACACTTCTTAAAAGAGATTTACACATGGTGATCTAATTAGACTTCCAACACACAAAGTTTCGAATCCTTCCCATACAAAAAACCCCCAAATCAAACAAAAAATTCCCTTTATAATATTGCAAACAAGACAGTAAATCTTAAAATTCCAAACATTTATTTTGATACAGGTGAAGTTCATCATGGACGAGGAGACCACCCTAGCCGACCTCCTGGCCCTCAACCTGCACAACTTTGAGGACGAGGTACGCAACATCGTGGACAAAGCCGTGAAGGAGATGAGCATGGAGAAGGTCTTGAAGGAGTTGGATACCACCTGGTCTACCATGGAGTTTGAGTACGACAAACACCCACGGACGGGGATACCGTTGCTGCGCTCCAGCGAGGAGCTGATTGAGACGCTTGAGGATAACCAGGTAAAGTTGATCGGCTTAACATGGGTCTTTGAAATTGGATGTCTTGTAGCTCTTTAAAGAAAGTTTCCCCTACCGCCCACCTAAATTTTAGAGTATTCACACAACTCTTTTCAGAGAGATTTGATTACATGACTTGCCCATCAGATTTACTATACATTTTTCAATTGATTTTTTAAAATTAATTTAAGCCAATTTTCATTTATCTCAAAATATAACTGTGCAAAATAATAAGCACAGAAGAAGGGGGGGAGATTTTATCTATGTTCATCCAAAAAAAGAGTTTGAGGCTGTCAAAAGCCAGAAGGCTTGTAGAAGAGAGCCTAAATATACAGACACTGTTTAATTTTGTAGATACTGGAAGTAAGTAAGAAAAAAATTAACATGTATTTAATCATTTTTTTGGAGTGTTGGCTCTGAAAAGAGCCAATGGTCTTGACATTTTGAAAAGCATACTATGCTAGTCTTCTGGGGAAATAAAATAAATACATGTACATGAGTATACTCCTGAAGGCAAGCAGAGACGTATACTATTCAAAACGGCAAGACCACACTGCCTTTTTTTAAGATCCAACATTGGCCCAAAAGGGATTCAATACATGGTTGTCCCTCAAGTTAATTTTTTTTAGTTACTTCTTATTTTTCACACCATAAAAAGCTTCTGACACCACTTTCCATATACCACTTTTTGTTAGCACCTTGTTTCTTCTGTACTCCCTCACAGGTCCAACTTCAGAACCTGATGACCTCCAAGTACATTGCCCACTTCCTTGAGGAGGTCTCCGGCTGGCAGAAGAAGCTCTCCATCGCAGACTCTGTCATCAGCATCTGGTTTGAGGTGCAGAGGACGTGGTCTCATTTGGAGAGTATCTTCATCGGGTCAGAGGACATCCGCAACCAGCTCCCTGAAGACTCCAAGCGTTTTGATGGAATCGACACAGATTTCAAGGTGCTTTTGCAGTTTTAATATTTTCAATATCACAAATATGATTTGAAACATTACATGGTTGTAGTTCGGTTTGAAAAGCTGTTTTAGAACATCATGGAAAGAAATGTATTCAGCTATAGGTCCATTTTTGGTTCGAATAAAAAAATAAGTACAAAACAATCTTCAAAACTTTAAAAATGGCTGCCAATTCTTTGTTATAATTTTGTCTTAAAGCCATTGGAAACTTTCGGTAAACAGTATTGTCCAAAGGCCCACACGTCGTGTATCACAACTTATATATAAAATAACAAACCTGTGAAAATTTAGGCTTAATCGGCCATCGGAGTCGGGAGAAAATAACGGGGAAAACCCGCCCTTGTTTCCGCACGTTTCGCCGTGTAATGACATGTGTTCAGAATAAATCCGAAATTCTCAACAACGAGAATTGATAATTGTTTTAATGTTTTCTCAGAAAGTAAAGCATTTCATGAAATAATATTTCAAGAGAAGTCTTTCACCATTACCTTCTGTAAATCCTGTAAGTTATTTGTAAATCTGTGATTTTTTTTGTTTTTTTGTTCCGAAAGTGTATAATGGCTTTAAGGCAGATCTATGGCGGTCCTACAGCCAACTATCTTTCTCATGAAATAGTCTGACTGCATGCCAAATGCCATGCTTGCATCATCAAAGGCACAATTCGACCAACAATCTGCTGTACTGTAATAATAATGAAGCCTTTCAAAGCTCACATATTCACCATAAAGTGCTCAAGGCGCTATACATTCTTAATTCCTAGTCGTTCGGCCAATTTTCAAATAATTTCTGAAACCTTTTCAACTCCCTTTGGAGTATACAACCTCGACGGTCTTTCAGTAGCTCAGGGATGGATTGAACACAATTGACCCCTTGCACGCGCATCACACGCTGCGACCAATGCCACGCTCACCATCTTGGTGGGCAGTTAGGTTTACGTGTATTAACGCCGCGTAGCCTAAAATGCACACTTCACTGCATAATGCGCAGCATAGAGTTATATATAAAAACGCACAGTGAAATTGCCCACCAGTATGGCGCATTCAAGATTTTTCTGCTGATGACGTCAGGTGAAATGGGTCAATACCAACTCAGCCCTCACAGATCCACATTTATTTTACCCTTATATCTCCTCTTAACCTATCCAGCTGAAGATTTCACATTCCTATGAATCACAATTTAAAGTAAGATTTTTCTAACACTTTACTTTTTATTTTTGAACAGGATCTGATGGCAGAAGCCGAGAAGACTCCCAATACAGTACAGGCAACGAACAAAGACGGCTTGTTTGAGAGACTAGAAGCCCTGCAGTCAAAGTACGTATCAAATGTCTCCCTGCTCCTTAAGATTTTCATGAAATAGGCGAAGATTGCTATCACAGAGGTGAAAGACTTGGCCCTTGATGTGATCAAACCATCAGATATCTAGTTAAAACTATGTAGAAAGTCTGTGATCTCTACATGAAATCTACTCAATAACGATAATACAGCATTTATAAGGCACATTTTCCTGAAAACAACTTTCCTGAAAGGAAAGATGCGGGTCAAGTAGAAGTTTAAGTTAAGTTAAATTGTTGTCACATTGTTGAAAAAGCAAACATGAACTAGTTTGTTTTAAGTTTCTGCTGGAAGAGAGTGATAACTGTGCAATCGTCTGAGGTCTTCCAGAAGTGACTTCCAAAATATGCAGCAGACGATTTAGTGGCTCTTGAGGAAGACCAGCAATTGGGCTGAATACAAAAGTCAAGTCTATTTGCTTTATCTCCATACGAAAAGGGAACTTTTCTTCCAAGTTTCATGACTTTACATTTTTACACAATCTTACCCCTGTTAAATGATTGACTTGTTCTTCCTATAGTTTGACCATCTGTGAGAAGGCCCTCGCGGAGTATCTAGAGACCAAGCGTCTCGCCTTCCCCAGGTTCTACTTTGTCTCTTCAGCTGATCTGCTGGACATTCTGTCTCAAGGAAACAATCCAACCCTGGTAAGAATCAGTTACAATTCTCATTGGAATTATGTTGGATCATTAGTGCTAGGGTTTACCCTTCATTCAAACGTTACAGAATTGGTAAGAAACAAAAATTGTGAAGATCACAGATTGACATAAAACTTTACACCGTCTAATGATGATGATAGTTGAAAACATCCCTTGAAATATTTCTGTCTGAAATGTTGATAAATAAATAATCTAACTTCGCGTTTGGAGTTTATCGTTCAGGAAGTGAGTTCCCGAGCCTGGATGCTGTAATGGACAACAAATATACAACAAATAAGTTAGGCCACCTACAACATTGAACACTCTTGACATTTGCATCAATATTTCATTCATCCCGATAGGTGCAACGTCATCTTGCCAAGCTGTTTGACAACACTGCTAAGCTGAAGTTTAAGCAGGATGATGATGATAACGACACTAAGGAAGCCCTGGGAATGTACAGTAAAGAAGGAGAGTACGTGGAGTTTGACAGTCCATGCGAGTGCTCTGGACAGGTATGATTTTTTTAATAATTTTTTCGGCGTGTGTTTTTCAGGGTTTTTCCTGCTCTTAAAATTTCTCAAAACCGTCATTGAGCATTCAATTTTCTTGAAAGAGTTAAAGAAATAATCCACATTGTGTTCAAGCCTGCAGTTTTGTATTTCTGGTGATGCACCGAGTCTGTAAGCCTGGGTCCACTTTCATGAAGTTGTTAATAAGCAAAAAAACCAAAAAAAAACCGATGGGGCACCAGTTGCAACAATGTACTAAGCAAGTTTTAATGCTTACAGGCTTTATGAAATTGGGTTCTATTAGAATTAGAGGGAACCCTGGCCTGCAATCCATTATTCTAGGATTTTTCACATTTTGTCACATCTCATCCCTGAGTTTAACTGTCCTCCTTTGTAGATGCAGATGCTACCTCCTATTTCTCCTTACAGACCAACATGGTTTACCTGCTACTATTATTTCTTGTTTCTGTTTTTCCTACTCAGGTTGAGGTCTGGTTGAACCGTCTGATGGACACCTCCCGCTCCACGGTCCGGAACCAATTCAACGAGGGTGTGAATACCTACGAGGAAAAGCCAAGAGAGCAGTGGCTTTATGACTTCCCTGCCCAGGTGGCCCTGGCCTCTACCCAGGTCTGGTGGTCAACAGAGGTTAATATTGCCTTCGCTCGTCTGGAAGAGGGCCATGAGAATGCCCTGAAGGAATACAACAAGAAACAGGTATGGAGATATATTTGGTTTACGTTAACGGCCTGCTTACTTTTGCACTTCATAGTACAATATTACTCACATGTGAGGCTTGTATTCGTATAGGAAGAAGAAGATGTGTGTATCTACTTGCTAGGTAGATTATGTTCTCAGAGAACTTGCTTTATATTCTGCTACCGCGGAGTTGTTGTTTTTTATGTCGGGAGACTTCTCAGTTCTGAAAAGAACTGTCCTGCTTTTTAACTACTACCTGGGCGGAGGGTAGAAAATCAGCTGGACATCTACTTCTGCGTGTGGATCGAAGAGATTTTTTTTTATTATTAACTTCACTACTGCAGAATCAAAATAAGATATATGGGGACACCTTTGGCTTAAAAGCCACATCCAAACTCAAAATAGAAATTCTCGTATTTGTTTTCTGCCTCATGAATTTCAAATCTAGAACCCTGACTTATCTTCCTAAATCTTTGCCTAAACAGATCCTGCAGCTGAATACCTTGATCCTGCTTCTGGTTGGTGACCTGTCTAGGGGTGACAGACAAAAGATTATGACCATCTGTACCATCGATGTACACGCCCGTGATGTGGTTGCAAAACTCGTCCTTAACAAGGTTAGATAAGTCCTTTCAGTTATATGTAACTCTTGTTTCTTGTTTCTTGTTTGTGTAGAATTAATCAGAAGTGAAGTTTCAAAATGAAATAAGAAACCTTCTTGGGGGGTGTTTCATGTCATGTTCCAGTCATAAAAGAATGTTCCTGTGGGCACACACCCATAGTCCATCTCCTGCCAGAATGTTTCTCTAGACTGCATAATTGTGCCGAGGCACTTGAGCAGTCCTACACAACTGAATAGCCGTATTAGTATTTTGAAAGTTCTAAGCGAAAATGAATGGTCTATGTTAATACACGCTCAATACTTATCCGATCTACTATACTTCCATATAGAATGTTTTTACCATTCGATTTTTGAAATGTTCCCTTAACCAAAATGACCCAGGGTATGCATAAAGAAGGTAAATGGTCATGCGTTTTGACCCTTGTTGAGGATTTTTCAAGATTAGTTGTTTTTGACCCCAGTAGAGTCTTTCCTAAAGGATAAGACATTTTGATCCAAGCAAAGTCTTTCTTCAGTTGAGAGATATTAATGAAAGAAAAAACACCCTTTTCACACAAAGTTGTGTGCTTTCAGATGCTTGATTTCAAGACCTCAAAATCTAATTCTGAGGTCTCAAAATCAAACTCATGGTAAATTACTTTTTTCTCGAAAACTATGTTACTTCAGAGGGAGCCGTTTCTCACAATGTTTGATACTATCAACAGCTCCCCATTACGCGTTACCAAGTAAGGTTTTATGCTAATGCTTATTTTGAGTAAGTACCAATAGTGTCCACTGCCTTTAAAGATAACACTTTTTGACCCAAGTAGAGTCTTTGTCAAAATCCGACACTTCATTCTAGCAAAGCATTTCTCAGAGAATATTTTTTTTAAAAGACTGCTAACATCAAAACCACTAGCCATCAACCTATTTTACATTTTCTTTAATTGTTGCTGAATGATTATCTCTTTAGATTGAGAACGCTCAAGCCTTCCAGTGGTTGAGTCAGTTACGTCATCGCTGGGATGATGATGGCAAACATTGCTACGCTAACATCTGTGATGCCCAGTTCCGCTACTCCTACGAGTATCTCGGTAACACGGCTCGTCTGGTCATCACCCCTCTCACTGACAGGTACATTTCAAACTTTGCAATTGTATATATTTGTTTTGCGGTAACACAATGTGTGTGTCTACTTGCTAGGTAGAGTTTGTTCTTTGTAGAACTGTCTTGCTGTATATTCTACTACCGCGGAGTAGATTTTCGGATTTTCTGGAAACCTCTTGGTTCTGAAAAGAACTGTCCCGCTTTTGCAATTATACTCAACTCATTAAAGGCAAAGTATAAAGAACCTAAAGAACCTAAAGAATGGCCCTTGAACATGAGTGAAACATTTCTAAAGTTAATATCGACAGTATTATTGACACATTTCTGGTGATTATTACCGTTTTCTTTGTTAGAGGTATTTATTAATGGTAATGACAATGTGGGGAGCCGGTCTTCACAGCTCGGTCCATTACAACTGGCGGTCCAGCTATCAACCCAGTCATTACCATGCAGTGAAGGCCAGCTTCCCACACAGTTATTCCTGAGTTTAGATTCAGTTGTTTGAGGTCTTGAAAAATGGATGCAGCATTTAAAGAATTTTCAAATCAGCCTAGAACCAAATTACGTGTGACATGTGTAAGGGGGTACAGCTGTTTCTTCTCTGCTGTATTCAAATGTTTTTTGTATTAAATTTTGTTAAGGGTAGCATTAAAAAGGTTTTTAAAAACTTTTACGTTTTAGTAAATTTAAAGTGATTTCAATAACTTTAAAATGTTAAACTTGAGTAATTCTGATTTCTTTTTTTACAGATGCTACATCACTCTAACTCAGTCACTCCATTTAGTGATGAGCGGTGCTCCTGCCGGCCCAGCAGGAACCGGTAAGACTGAGACCACTAAGGATCTTGGCAGAGCCTTGGGTATCATGGTCTACGTCTTCAACTGCTCCGAGCAGATGGACTACAAGGTGAGAGGGTTGACGATGGACTTTGACCCATGTTCATGACTTGTTGTTAAGCATAAAAATTGCACCTTTTTGTTTTATTAAAAAAAGATTATTAGCACAAAAATTTTATATTAACTTGTTCAAGACAAAGAATCTTGCATTCTTAATTAATGTGACTAGTAATCTTGTGAAACAGATAACGGTTTGGCTTCACAAAGCGCTAAGATTCATCTCAAGATAAGTTGTCAATTAAGAGTGATTTGCAGTAAAGATCAATCTTAGCTCTTTGTGAAATCGATCCAGTGTTTTACGAGTGGGTAGTTGCAACATTGTTTTTATGTTAATATGAATGTTTGTATTTGCCAAGCACCTTTGAAAAACAGTGCTTTACTAAAAGGTTCTACCAAGATAAACAAGAAAATAATTCCCCCCCCCCAAAAAAAAAAAAAAAATGAACAACTATATTAATTTATTATTGACTTTTCAAACCTGTATTTCCGTTATTCTATGTAGTCCTGTGGTAACATCTACAAGGGTCTGTCTCAAACTGGAGCCTGGGGATGCTTTGACGAGTTCAATCGTATCTCCGTTGAGGTGCTGTCTGTGGTGGCTGTCCAGGTAAGTTGTTCATTCTTCGTGAAACAAAGGTTTCTGCAGATCCTTAAAAAGTATTTAAAAGTCTTAAATTGAGCTGTCCAAATTTAAGGCCTCCAAAAGCATTCAAAAGTATTGACTTATTTTAGGTCGTATAAAATGGATGTAGCGTTTGATGAGTTTTCCAATCAGCTCCTTAAGAACCAAATTATGCTGCTTGTAAAATATAAGCAAGTGTGAGCGGGCTGTTTCTACCCTGCTTTTACACTTATTTGTTTTCTTGAATTTTGTGAAGGGTAACATTAACAGGTATTTCAAAGACCCCATGCAAATTTAACATCTATTAAAAACTCATTAACTTATCTTAATTTATACAACCCCCACCCCTCTCCCTCATCCACAGGTGAAGTGTGTCCAGGACGCTATTCGTGACAAGAAGACCAACTTTAACTTCCAAGGGGAGGAGATCGTGATGGTTCCTACCGTTGGTATCTTCATCACCATGAATCCCGGCTACGCTGGGAGGACTGAGTTACCTGAGAACCTCAAAGCTCTCTTCAGGTTGGTCATTTTACACTAGTTTTCTGGAACGATTTTGGGGTTAAACGAATACATCAACTATAGCGCAAATAGAACCAGCGACTTCCAGATTAACCTGTCGGTGCTCTAACACCTGGGTTAATTTACATACAAACTGACTTCGTTCTTGCTCCCTAAACTTGTCCATGCAAAGCTTCATACCTTATTCTTTTTGTGTTTCTGGTTTATGTACAGACCATGTGCCATGGTGGTCCCTGACTTTGAGTTGATTTGTGAGATCATGTTGGTGGCAGAAGGTTTCCTGGAGGCTCGTCTACTTGCCCGTAAATTCATCACACTGTACACACTGTGTAAAGAACTGCTCTCAAAACAGGTAAATTTTGTTACAAGTTCATTACAACGGGATACTAGGGGGCAGCAATCTTATTACTTGACTTGGTAATTACATTGTTCTTGGACTGTTCTTGAAACTTTAGCCAGTTTCCCCTGATTCTGCAGAAAGTTCTTTGAAAATAAACCTTTTTTGCCATGTTCTGATGAACAGATATGAATGATTATGGACACTTTTCCCCCATTAGTATGTTGAATGTAGTTCTAAATATCTCCCTAATTGTTCTACAAAATTCTCTGATTGCAAGTTACAAATGTTGGCAGCTCTTTGAATTGAAATTAGAAATTATTAATATTTTTAAGATTCTTTTTGCTGAAGGTTCATTTACTCTTTTCAATCACGAATTACCTCCCAATGCTTCATCTAACGCCCTTAATTATTTATGTCTATACCTCAGGACCACTACGATTGGGGCTTACGTGCCATCAAGTCCGTACTCGTGGTGGCCGGCTCCCTGAAACGTGGCGATAAACAGCGTCCAGAAGACCAGGTCCTCATGCGAGCCCTTCGGGACTTCAACATCCCCAAGATTGTGACGGACGACTTTCCTGTCTTCATGGGTCTGATCACGGATCTGTTCCCAGCCCTGGACGTGCCCCGTAAGAGGTCCCCAGACTTCGAGGCTCTGGTGAAGAAGTCCACGCTGGATCTAAAGCTCCAGTCTGAGGATAATTTCATCTTGAAGGTGGTGCAGCTTGAGGAGCTGCTTGCCGTCAGACATTCTGTGTTCGTCATCGGAAACGCTGGAACAGGGAAAAGCAAGGTAAAAGCAGGGTGCATAAAACATCGGTTGCTAAACATTTGTTTTCCATGTTGCAAATATACACTCGGTTATTTAAAAAGAAGGTCAAAATTTAAAGATAAACACAAGATAACAATTTATTTGTAAAAAGACACATAAGAGACATTTATGGACTCTGGTTCTGAAGACAATTCTTGTATTGACAGTTTGTTCCCAACATAAAAACCAAACATCACTGGTTTTGGGCCATAAATAACTGAGAATGTATACAAAATTTGATTTGTTTTTCTTTCTTCAAAATTGTGGGTGGGTTGAAAAGAGATTTTTGTTTTTTATGAAGAAAAGAAGACAAAATACCCAGAGGCCAAGATCATTAATTTTATTCCTGATTAAACTACAAAGTAAAAGTTGTTTGTTGTAAAGCCATGTAAAGCCATTATAAACTATTGATGTTGGAGACCTCTGATCTTAAATATCTGGTTCCATTTAAGAAATATTTGGTTAATTTTTTTTTTTTTTTCACTAATTGTTGACTATTCTAAATGGCTCATTAGATGGCCTTTGAATTATGTGACCCTTGACATTTTTATTCATTTCTGATCAGCAGAGTGAGAATTCAAGTCCCAGTCGTTGCACTTGTATCCTTGGAGCAAGATACTTTACCATAAATATTTTGTCATTCTGAAGGAGCTAACTGTTTTATAATTGTCTTTTTGATTATCAGGTTTTGAAGGTTCTGAACCGCACCTACACAAACATGAAGCAGAAACCTGTCATGCAGATCCTCAATCCTAAAGCAGTGACCAACGACGAGTTGTTTGGAATCATCAACCCTGCTACACGAGAATGGAAAGATGGTCAGTAGATGTCCTTGCCCTATTTTAATCAGATTTCAAGTTTTGTTGACAACAAAAAACTGATTGTCCTCTCTGAAACAAATTTCCTTTTGTCTAAAATACTATTACCGACTGGCTTGACTGTTAAAATTATTAAAAATTCGTAAGTTAAATTTTCCCTGAATTCACTTTTTGTGTGTTAAAGTTTAAGCAACTCAAGCTTCACCACTTTCTGTGAATTTCATCTCATGGTTTTGCTCGATGTTGATGGACTTGTTCTGCACTTTCCAGGTGTTTATATCCCCTTGTGGGACTTTGCCGTGTTCCCTTGATGGGAAGATCATCTATAAATAAACAAAAAACTAAAAAATAGAGAAAAAGTGGGAGTGAGAAAATCAACTTGACAAGAAAGTAATCTGAAATCCCTCTCTTTCAGCCCTTCATCCTCTCCAGCAAAATTCAAATAATTTGATGAAATCTCCATTTTTCACTGTCCAGGTTTGTTCTCTGTGATCATGCGAGATATGAGTAACATTACTCACGACTACAACAAGTGGATCGTACTGGATGGTGACATTGATCCCATGTGGATCGAGTCTCTCAACACCGTCATGGACGACAACAAGGTAATTATTCTATCTCGGCAAATCGTCCTGACTGGTTTCACACTCGTTCCTCATTCTGGTTTTTCATTCTTTTTACTTTTTGGGGGTTAACTCGTTTTTATGACCTTGTAGAATGTTAACAATCTGTTGTCAAGCGAGTGCGTGGCAACATATTCATTTCCTTGCGGTGATTCTAGTTTTTGTTTTTAAAACATGGATTGATGAAACCAGGTGTTGTACTGTAAAACCAAATTGAATTTAACGGGGGTTATAAATTTATTTCACGGAGTGATATCTTTCGCAAGCAGTCCATGATTAGAAACTACAGGCCTTGAATTGTCACTCTTGAAGATCCACAGCAATTTTCCTCACAGGAAGGAGCCCTTCTATAAAACCCAGTTGTTTTTCCATTATTATATTACTGTTTTCTTTTCAGGTTTTGACGTTGGCCAGTAACGAACGCATTCCTTTGAGTCCATCTATGCGTCTACTGTTTGAGATCAGTCATCTGCGTACCGCCACTCCTGCCACTGTATCCAGAGCTGGTATCCTGTATATCAATCCATCTGATCTGGGCTGGAACCCGTGAGTACAAAACTCTTCTTTTTCTTTTTTCTTTTTTATAATACTGGTTGTAAAGCCAATGACTCCCAGAAAAGGAAACTTAATCACTATATGCTGCCAAGAATCCAATGGAGAAAAAGCAAGGAAGTTTTTACCTTTAGATGTGGGAAGAAAAAATATACAGAGATAGACCACATTTCATCTGAGGTTAATGTCGTTTGCGACATCCTGCAACAACAATAATCATTATAATTATATAAACGTATGCAAAGATACCAAAAGATACAATAGGGGAGGGGTTACCATTATATGCGCCCTTAGCCAAGATCCTTTGGGTATATTGGACTGCTAAATAATTTAAAGTTAAACTTAATAAACTATTATTCATGGCTTCACATTTGTCTCAGCATTGAGGAATGTTTATCAAATCCGAAACAAATTACAGGAAACTTGAGAAAAGTCTTGCATCGTTGGCTTGTAACAAATAACAATTTCTCAAGCATGGATGTTTTGTATGTAAAGGATTTTATAATATTGTTTGTGACAGCTTGCGCTTAACAACATGGCTTCACATTTGTCCCAGCATTGAGGATTATTTGTCTGTTCTTAAAACAAACTGCAGGGAAACTCGAAACAGTCGAAACATTTTGTAATTTCCCTGGTAACAAATTTAAACAGTTTCTCAAGCTCGGATGTTGTGTGTGATTAAATGATCCAATCGGATAAACTTTTTTATTTCTGTCTCCAGGATTGTAACCAGTTGGATCGAGACGAGAGAGGTGCAGTCAGAGCGAGCCAACCTCACAATCCTCTTCGATAAATATCTCCCACCGGTGCTTGATACCCTCAGAATACGCTTCAAGAAGATCATTCCAATTCCAGGTAATAATCAAGTCCACCCCCCCTCCCTTATGTTAGACCATTTCATATATTGTATGGGATTGGTAGTTATTAAAATATCTCTTGAAAATAAATTTAACTCTACATTACATTTGGGAGGTTAAACATTTAATAAAAAACTTCTTTTTTTTAAGCCTTTGAGAAAGACTAGTGTCGAAATGTCATGCCAATAGCTATTTTTTTGCATTTATGCATAACGTCTAGTTGAGTGGTTAAGCAGTTTGCAGCAGCTAATTCTATTTTCTCATTCTCTGTAGGGGTTATATAAATAAATTGAGCTTACAACTAATAACTAACATTTTTGTTGCAACAGTTCAAATAATTTATGAAAATTTATGTTAATCTTCTGTTCAAATTAAACTGGTCGAGGATTCCCTCTCACTTTTTATCCTGATGGTACAATATCAAGTGTTTCTCTGCCAAATTTTGTAAATCAATCAGAAAATTACTTCCTCAAGGACTGTTATAAACTCATTATTGATGAATGTTTGTTGACCTTGCACCGTACAGAGCAAAGCATGGTGCAGATGTTGTGCTACCTTCTGGAGGTCTTACTGACGCCTGAGACCACCCCACCAGACTGCTCCAAGGAACTCTACGAGCTCTACTTTGTCTTTGCCTGCGTCTGGGCTTTCGGTGGTGCCATGTTTCAGGATCAGGTCAGTGCTAACAGCTGGTTCATTGAAAACAATATCGTAACCCATAATGTGCCTCAACTGGGGCGATTTCTGTCGAATAACAACTAGTTACAGGAAATCCATTACATGCTGGCAAAACACAGAAATGAAGCCCTGGTCTTGCAAACCAGGCCCCATATTCAAAGAGCTGCTACCATGCACAACAAATTGAATTAAAATGTTCTGCTTAGCATCAAAATGTGGGTTACCAGTCACAGAAGGTGTTGGTGACGTGGTGTTTGGGCTGGTAACTTTAATCTAAGTCTAGTGCACTTTTAAGCTAAGTAGCTACGCACAACAAAATAGTGTTTACCAGACTCAGGTTACCAGAGAAGAAACGTTATCACTCACATATGCATATCTCTGACTGGTATCCTGTTAATTTTGTTTGGCTTGGTGGCAATTTGTTAAGCAATCTTTTCTGCTGAAACAGTTTTATGAAACTTTGCCCCTAGTACATGAGAAAGCTTAACTACTTTTGGGCTTTAGCAGCTCTGCCGATTTTGGCCAAGTAGGTTACTCTCTAAAACTTTATCTAAATCTATAACAATGATATCAAGTTTTCTTCCGTTTCAAGAAGCATAATCACATAGATCCCAAATCAATCCATAATTATTGACTTTTATGTCCATCTTTTAATAATCCACTCTTTTGTACGCAGTTGGTCGACTACCGTGTGGAGTTCAGTAAGTGGTGGGTGACTGAGTTCAAGACCATCAAGTTCCCAGGCCAAGGGACCGTCTTTGATTACTACATTGATCCCGGCTCCAAGAAGTTCATCCCATGGACTGAGATGGTGCCCAAGTTTGAGCTGGACCCTGAAATTCCTCTACAGGTAGGGACGTGTCCGATCAGCTCAAAGTTTTTTGTTTATATATTTTAAAGCAATTTAGGGGAAAGAGTGGTAAATGTTCCAAATTCAGGTTTAAATTTGTAATCAGCTTTGGTCATTAATACACTTTAAATGTTAGCACAGTGAGTGCATGCCAGTTGAGATACGCAATCCATTGGACAAGGCACACAAAACCATAACATGGAATTATCTTGTTATGAGCTGTTGTGCAGGCTCTGCAAAAAAGAACCACTGGTTGAAAAATTTGAGTTTTCACACCTTTGGATTGTTTTCGCTGTATGTAATCCAGAGGCTAGCTGTTGCTGAAAGCAACTGCAACAAGAGGCTGAGATAGTAAGACATGTTATATTCACATCCATACAGAGTCTGCCTTCGAAACTTTGAAATGTGAAAAGCGACATCAATATACCAGAAATATCTTGTATAAAAAAAACAATTTTCTTTAAGTTCACTGTTTTGCCTTAGAAGGGCCCATTGGTTGAGGCTTTCCCAGTAAAGTTAACACCATCTTTTTGCCCCTTTGTTGCTATGAAGTTTTTCAGTTCAATGTCATTGATTTGAATGTGTTCAATCCGCAGGCTGTCCTAGTACACACCGCTGAAACAACGCGTGTTCGGTACTTTGCGGATCTGTTGATGGCCAAGGGTCGCCCGGTCATGCTCGTCAGTAACGCCGGTCTCGGTAAGAGCGTACTCGTCGGTGACAAACTCAATGCGCTGTCCGAGGACTACATGGTGGCCAATGTACCCTTCAATTACTACACTACGTCAGAGATGTTGCAAGGTAAAGTACTAGGGTGTATTGGAACTGGGGGCTGATAAGGCCAGTGCCCAATTTCAAAGAGCTGCTAAGCACACAAATTTGCTTAGCATGAGATTTCTTCCTCGGTAAAAACAGAATTACAATCCAAATATCCATTTGTTGCATATTGATTGTTACAGGTATTCAGCTGATGTTTGCTCATCCTGAAAATCATGTGGAAATGTTGTTGGTAATCCGGTTTTTATTGAGGCCGAAATTTCATGCTAAGCAATTTTTTGTGCTTAGCAGCTCTATGAAGTTGGGCCCAGGTCTGAATCGGCGACTTTGGCTACAGCTATGGCTAGATTGCACGCTCTGCCTATCCTTCAACACTGACAGACGTGCTGATCTACATGTAGCTGTAGCTGAAATCACTGTTTCGGACACGACCTATGAATCCTGTATCATGCTGTCATCATCTTGGTTCCCTGAATCCATAAAGAGTAATGAATGCTAATATTTCTTTCACAAAAATGAACCAGACTGTTTTTCTTCCGGTCTCGTTTGAAAGAAAATCAAGATAGCCACATCATCATGAAGGTCTATAAGCATTAGACATTGATAATAAAAACTCTTAGAAACTTGATCATTCTTTTCTAGTTAGATAGAGTTTTGTCCCATAATAGTTTGCCTTACAACCAGACAGATTGAGCAAGTTTATTTTTCTACTGACCATTGCTGCCATAGATTTTAGATATGACACTTTGAAAAATTGAAACACAACGTTTTGGTACAGATCCAGTGAATGATGGCATTGCACCCCGTCCCTCAGCCAGATCGAGTGGCCGTGGCCTTCGTGAAAAAACAAAGAGACTTTAGTTATACCATTCCATCTTAATTTGTTTCTAGGTGTTCTTGAAAAGCCCCTTGAGAAGAAGGCCGGCCGTAACTTCGGTCCGCCGGGCAGCAAGAAGCTGGTGTACTTCATTGACGACATGAACATGCCAGAGGTAGACACCTACGGTACCGTGCAGCCGCACACCCTCATCCGTCAGCACATGGATTACAAGTGCTGGTACGACCGCACTAAGCTGTCGTTGAAGGAGGTTCATAACTGCCAGTATGTGTCGTGCATGAACCCAACGGCCGGTAGTTTCACCATCAATTCCAGACTTCAGGTAAAGAAGAAGAATCGGCAGAAGTTGTATTTTATCAATATAAACCACAAGGGAAACTCACTGGGTAAATTTTTAAATGATTTTGGGGGTTGAACAAAGAAAGAGTGGGATTTGAACCAATGACCTCTGTATTAACATGCCGGCGCTCTACCATTAACTGAGCTGTCTAGTCCTATGTTGGCGGTCTCCCTATTTTTGGCAATATCTTTGTTCAGGGGTGCCAGTCAGAAGCCATTAACGGTTAACTGCCTTGTGACCAGGGATCACACCCAAATTAAGATACAACCTGGGAAGCGGCAGAAGTCGCATTTGCTTAGCTTTTACTGACATTGATGTGTAAATTGTTTCATGTTTTTATCCCTTGAAATGAATATTCGAATCTTGAGGAAACGAGCCCAAATTTTCACAGATATGTTACTTTGTGCACATGTTGGGATACACCAAGTGAGAACACTGGTCTTTGACAATTACCAAACGTGTCCAGTGCCTTCAATGGTCACAAACTGATTCTTCTTTATCTACAAACAGCGTCATTTCTGCGTCTTTGCCTTGAGCTTCCCCGGAGCGGACGCCCTCGTGCACATCTACAGCAGCATCCTCTCCCAGCATCTGGGGCTGATCACAGCGCCCTCTTCAGTCCAGAAGATGTGCGGCACTGTCGTCCAGGCGGCCCTGGACCTCCACAAGAAGGTGGCCCAGACCTTCCTGCCGACTGCCATCAAGTTCCACTACGTCTTCAACCTCAGAGACCTCTCCAATATTTTCCAGGTTAGGATTGTGTTTCTGTTTGCTTAGCGGCTCTTTCTGACAAAGAGCATCTATGACCTCAAATTTTGTTTTTTATTAATACCTGGTTATTTTTCAATGATTTTTTACGCTGTTGTGACAGCAGGATGGCAAGCCAAGTTGTAAATGTGTGGTGCGAAAATGTTTTGGATTGAAAAAAGAAAGATAAGAAAGCAGAAACAAGATGTTTTAATCCAAATTAAACAAAGAGAAAATGGTCATGATTGTCAAAATCAGATCGATAGCATTTTGTGGAAAAAAATTGTGTCCGAATTTTTGTTAAGCATGTTATTGAAAAGATGCTATTGTATGCATGGCTAGAATGCTGGCCGTACATATAAATTTCACTGATGTGCTGTAGCAGCTTCATAGAAACTGGTCCAACTTCGATAAACTTGTCTGACATGTACATCTTGGCTTTACAAACAGTGCACAACACCGCACGCAAAATACAGACTGTACACGTTACATGGTATTTTGGCAGTAATCTTAATATCTGGGTAATTTAGGTCCTGAAATTAGGCCCTGCTTTGATAAATATTATATTTAAGAATGACCTGGGAAATGTGTGTTCTGATTTACTCCACAGGGTCTTTTGTACTCTACCTCCGACTGCCTGAAGGCGCCAGTGGACTTTGTGCGCCTATGGCAACACGAGGCCACTCGTGTCTACGGTGACAAGCTTGTTGAAGATAAGGACATTGAGACGTTCAACAAGACCATCAATGACTTCAGCAAGAAGTATTTTGAGGTAAGTCGGGATGTTCTGCTAGTTATCCAGCACTCTTGCAACAAGTGGCAACAACCCTTGAATACCATGCGGGTGGTTGTTCGTATGTTCTTACTTTCTCTAGTTCTGCACAATGTAATTAGTGTGTCGTGGCTGGGCAGTTTAGTACATCGGACTCAAGTTCTTGTTGATGTGAGGTTCGAATCTCGGTCATGCAATTGTGTCCTTTAGCAAGACACTTAACTATAATTGCTTCTCATCACACAGGGGTAGGCCTGAATTGGTATATGTGAGGGCAGAGATGGTTCCTGTGAAAGCTTAGAGCGCTACAAACTTCTTAGCACGGGCTGTATAATCCCCCAGGTAGCTGAGAAATAGTTCATGGTTTTCACCTATTTTCTCCTGACTCGCACAAAGGATGAAGCCCAAGTTTTCTCACCTTTCTTATTTCATGATGGTTGATCACACCAAAACATAAACACTGTCTACAACTATTTTGTCAGCTCTACCAATCCTGTCTAATATCTTCACTACACAATACAATATTACCTAATTAAATTATCATTTTCCTTTTTATCATCTCACTCTTGCCCAGGATGTCGATGAGCAAGCGATGATGGCCAAGCCTAACATCTACTGCCACTTCGCCAGCGGCATCGGTGACCCCAAGTACCTCTCGGTACCAGACTGGCCAGACCTAAGCAAGCTCCTGGTCGAGGCCTTGGATAGCTACAACGAAATCAATGCTGTCATGAGCCTGGTGTTGTTTGAGGACGCCATGCAGCATGTGTAAGTCTTAAAATTGCATTTGAAATTGTTGATACTTTCAAAAAGTCACTAGACGCAAAGATTTCCGAGTCATTTTTCAAGCCCAATATTGTGGCGTGCATTTCCAGGCTGAGCGGTCAACCGCATCGGACTCAAGCTCTTGTGTTTCTCATCAGGAAAAGAAGAACTGACTATCATTATCAATATCAGTGTAACAAACTTCCGTGAAAGTTGATTTATAGGTGTTCTGGGATACAAATACTTACATGAGTCATTGTGAAATCTTTTTTGTCAATGTTTTATTCCATGTTACAACAATGTGCTTTTCTCTTTGCAGCTGTCGTATCAATCGTATCCTGGAGTCGCCCCGAGGTAACGCTCTTCTTGTTGGTGTAGGAGGCAGCGGCAAGCAGAGTCTTGCTCGTCTGGCTGCGTACATCAGCAGCTTGGAGGTGTATCAGATTACATTGAGGAAAGGTTACGGCATTCCAGATCTCAAGGTAAAGTTCAACATTTCTATAATTTATAATAATTTCTACTTCTTAGTCACTAAAACAAAAATTGAAAGTGTTCTGAAAGGTAACAGTTGACACACAGCAACAACCTAACACTATGTTTTATCTTGTTAGGTGTTGCCACTTGGCCTTTGAGAAAGCCAGATTTGGGTTGTTTACAATATGTGTGATTTATAAATACACCACAGGTGTTTGTGTTCATAAGCAGTTAACAACTTTTAACTTTTTTTTTCTTTCTGATAAAGCTTTTCCTTTCGAGCACGTCAGTGGTCAGACTGCAGTTCTTTTGTTATCAAAGTAAAAACAAAAATTTGCAATGAAAATTTGATTTTTGTCTTGACCCATTAGCTCGACTTGGCACAGACCTGCCTGAAGGCCGGCCTGAAGAACATTGGAACGGTCTTTTTAATGACAGACGCCCAGGTCGCCGATGAAAAGTTCCTGGTCCTCATCAACGATCTCCTTGCTTCGGGAGAGATCCCGGGCCTGCTTGCTGATGACGAGATTGAGAATGTCATCGCAGGTGTTCGCAATGAGGTCAAAGGTCAAGGGTTGCAAGACACACGTGAGAACTGCTGGAAGTTCTACATTGACAGGTTGCGACGTCAGTTGAAGGTAGGGAGTTATCAAATGTTCAAAAGGATAGGGGAGGATTGTAATTTTGTTTATTGCTGTTTATATACAAGTATACAATAGAAATTGCCTTGTATCTCATGCTAACATTAAAATACAGAAAATATTGTTAACAATTAAGGAAAACATTATTTATTGAGACATTAACAAAATAATAGTTTATACAATTCAAAATTACACCCAAATTACATATTACTTATACAAATAGATGAATAAAGCATTCAAAAGAAGCATGAGCTCATTAAAAGATCAGCCAATCATAAAAACCACAAAGATAAACATATGAAAAGTACCCCTAAAATAAAACACGCACACTAGCAAACATTCCCTGCTAACCTTTAAAATACCCTTTTTCCTTTCCCAACCAGGTGGTTCTTTGTTTCTCCCCCGTGGGAAACACTCTCCGTGTACGAGGTCGTAAGTTCCCAGCCATCACTAACTGCACTAGCATCGATTGGTTCCATGAGTGGCCACAAGAGGCCTTGGTGTCTGTCAGCAAACGATTCCTGGAGGAAGTGGATCTCCTTGGGGTAGGTTTACTTTTGGATTTGTGTTGTTGTTGTTGTTTTTGCTGTTTTTGTTCTTGGTGTTGTTGTTCTTCTTGTTAATGTTTTGAGGGGTTTTTTTGTTGAAGAAATACACATCAGGTGAAAAGAATGTGTCTGACTTTTTAGAAAAATATGTTAACTATATAAGTTATCACACAAGCGCGAGTGGAATACGGAAAAATATAGCGCTTCTGCGTCCCATATCCAACGAGGCCGAAGGCCGAGATGGATATGGGACGCAGACGCGCTATATTTTTTTGTGTTTCCACGAGCGCGCGTGTAATAACGTATTTATCTTCAAGCAAACTTGGTGCGTGATATAGAACACACAAGACGCATGGTAGTGATATTAGCCGTGCAATATAGGTTTTTATCACCACTCCATTCTGCCAATCTGATTGGAGGATTAGCGCGAACTTGAAGATAATATTTTTTTTTTTTTTTTTGAATAGAAGAAAAAAACATATATAAGTTTTGTTACAAACGTGGCCCCTTGAAACAGACACATGTCCCCAGTTGTCACCTAATGGCCCAATTTCATGGCTGCTCAAGGACACAAATTACCTAGGCACAAGACAATATTGTGCTTACCAAAGTTAGATTACCAGCCAAAAGACCATATCACACGTGCTGTGTAGAACTGGTTTCCTGTCCAATTTTAGCTAAAGCAAGATTTTCTGCATCAGCAGTTCCCTCAAATTGTAAATCAACAACAAATTTTACGAAGAAAAATCAAACATAACGTGTTTCTGTCTGGAAAACTAAACAAGCAACAATGAAGTTTTCATGGTAATGTTTTTGTGTTAACTCTTCTTTGTAGCCTGAACTAAAGGGTTCCGTTGCCGAGTTCATGGCCTTTGTGCACACCAGCGTCAATGAGATGAGCAAGATCTACCTGCAGAACGAGAGACGCTACAACTACACCACGCCCAAGAGCTTCTTGGAGCAGATTAAGCTGTACCAGAACCTGTTGGGCCAGAAGAGTAAAGAGTTGACTGCTAAGATGGAACGTCTGGAGAATGGTCTGACCAAGCTTCAGAGCACAGCACAACAGGTAGGGAATAAACTGAAAGAGGCTATCTTTAAGAGGCTATCTTTGCATTTGTATATATCTGTAAATTGTGATTATATTCTTGTCGTATATTGTTGCTATGCCTTTCTTGTATGTATTGTATAGTCTTCTTTACGCAGAGAAGACAAATTTCATGTTTTTTATTTTATCATGACAATAAATATTTTAAACTGTAAGGGGGGAAATATATTGTGGCCTCAGGACCATAAGTTGAATAGAGCAAGCTAGCCAAAACAATGAGACCAATTAAGAGCTCACTCCACAGCAGAGAAGTTAATAACCAGAAGTCCTCTTGATCCACTGAGTGGTAGTCCTGCTGATGTCCTACCTTCCGCTTAGGTAGTAGTAAATAAGCAGGACAGTTCTTTTTAAAACTGGGAAGTCTCCAGAAAAAAAGAAAAAAAATAACTCCTAGTGGACTAGTCCTAAGTGTTGAATAACTCCTAGGACTAGTCCTAAAAATAGGACTATCTCTGTGAAATGGATCCCTGTGGACACATTTGTCATGAAAATACCAATCCGTCACTTTAAACGATTCCTTTGGATTCATTTTGGAACACCAGGTGGACGACCTGAAAGCCAAGCTGGCCTCCCAGGAAGCCGAGCTGAAGCTTAAGAACGAGGATGCAGACAAGCTGATCCAGATCGTCGGAGTAGAGACAGAGAAGGTCAGCAAGGAGAAGGCCATCGCTGATGAGGAAGAGAAGAAAGTGGCCGCTATCAACCTGGCCGTCTCTAAGAAGGCCAGGGAATGCGAGGAAGATCTGGCCAAGGCTGAACCTGCTCTCAAGGCCGCCCAGGAGGCTCTGAATACCCTCAATAAGGTACCCTCCTTCTTCCCCTACTCCCAAATTTCATTTGAAAGGTTCGGGTTAGAGATTGGTGTATGTCACCGATATGCTGATTTATAGCTAATTTATCAAGCAAGATAAAGTAAAAGTCATATGAAATTTAAAAATAATAATAACCAGTTTTTATAGAGCGCTTTTCACACCCGAAGGGCGTCTCAAAGCGCTTCAAACTTCAAACTTCATTCATTCCAAAGCCATCTCAGATCCCTGGACAATTTCAGCTGAACTCGGTTCCTGCGTGCTGAGAAAACAGCAAAAAGAAGTTCACACCTTGTAAATGATTACATGGTGCTTAGAAAGCAACAGGTCTCATACTTCAAAATGTAGCTCCACATACCTTGCAAGCAAACATACTGAGTGCTTTGATACGCCCTTCTTATGATGAAGCAAGTGCTAAGTATAAGAACCCAGTATTGATAGTTACGAGGGATGAATGATCCAGTATTAAGTGTGAATGTGGATTCTAAACCAGGGTCTAAAGAGATAACATATACAGCGAAGTTTCCACAAACTAAAGTCCACTGAGTACAGTTTCCATAACTTCCTATGTTTTCTTCCATTCCAGAACAACTTGACAGAGTTGAAGTCTTTCGGTTCGCCACCGTCCCAGGTAGTCTTTGTGTCTGCTGGAGTGATGGTACTCCTGGCTCCCAATGGGAAGGTACCCAAGGACAGAAGCTGGAAGGCAGCCAAGGTTATGATGGCCAAGGTAATTAGTGAGAAAGAAGTAATAAAATGTAACAAGGGAGGTTGGGCAGAAACATACAGATTGTAACTTTATTTGCTGTTTCTCCATAATTTCTGCAGTCACACCATGTACATGGAATGCAAATTTGTGATTAAATAGCCTGAAATTTCTAAAATAGCCTACATGGGTCTTGTCCTCAAAAAATTATTTCTTTATTGTAGTTACGAGATAGTTAAAGTCATACTATTACTATCACTTTTGTCCTAGCTTGTTGTTCTCAATTGTGCATTTGTATTTAATGTTTATACAAATGTTTTATATGTATTGTGTGATTGATCAGTTTCATGAATGTAATACAATGCAAATTCTCTTCTTGTTTTTAGTAATATTATATTATTGCTGGGTACAATCTACGAGCAATCAACAGTTAACCACTATTTTAACATCTAAGTTTTCAAGTTTCTTTGGACTTGACTGCATTGACATTCTTGTCTTGGTTTTTTTTAACAACCCTTAAAGGTGGACGCCTTCTTGGATCAGCTGATCAACTACGACAAAGAGCACATCCCAGAGAGCAGTCTGAAGGCCGTCAGGCCCTACATCGATAACCCAGACTTTGATCCCGAGCTCATCCGCAGCAAGTCAAATGCCGCTGCTGGTCTGTGCTCTTGGGCCATCAACATCGTCAAGTTCTACGAGGTGTACTGCGATGTGGAGCCCAAGCGTCTGGCTCTGCAGAAGGCCAACGATGAGCTGCAGGCTGCCCAGGACAAACTCACCATCATCAAGGCTAAGATTGCGGTAGGTGGAAATAGGCATCGACAGGGATGTGATTTCTCTGTTTTAAATCGAAGATCTGGGGTTTTTTTTTACCCCGCCTCCCAAACAAAAAAACAAAAAAAATTAAAAAGAAAAAAGGGGAAAATAAATATTTATTGATCTAATTCATAAGAAAATTAAGATAAAACCATATGGAACACCCCAGATTGCAGAGTAAGACTTTCAAAACCAAAGATAAATGAACGTAGGCAGACTTCGCACCCTACAGCTTCTCGCTCGCAAGCACTCACTCTTTGCGCTCAGAGTTTAGATTGTTTTTTTCTTCAGCTGTCTGTCACATCCCTTCATCAAGCAAAAGTATAGCTGAGTGATCTTTGGCACTTGCGTTTACAGTGTTCTTTTCATGTACAAGCTAGCTTATGGGCAGATACTCACAAATTGCAGGTCGATATACAAGCTTTTTTTTCCCCTATTTTTTTCTTTTAGATTTATGGTCAAATTGACAAAAAAACTTTAACATGAACCATTTAATATGCTGCACATTGCACAGTAGATCTTAATTATGTTTTGAATTCCCTTAACCGTTTGTGTACACTCGGTGTACAAGGTTTCTGCACTTCCAAACACACATTTAAGTCACGTGCTATTTGGGAAATCACAATGATTTTGCAATGTCAAGGCAATGTAAGTACAATGAGTTTGAGTACAGCAATGAAACTAAAATGACGCAAATGTTGTCTTGATTTCCCTCCAGGAGTTGGATTCCAACTTGGCTGAGCTGACGGCTAAGTTTGAGAAGGCAACGGGAGACAAACTGAAGTGCCAGCAGGAAGCAGAGGCTACCAACAACACTATCACACTGGCTAACCGCTTAGTGGGTGGACTTGCCTCTGAGAATGTCCGCTGGGGAGAGGCCGTGGCTGCATTTAAGGAAGCTGAGAAGACATTGCGTAAGTTGGACACGTATTCAGGAATAGACTAATCCATTAGGCTCCGCTCATGGCGCACGTGTGAGCAAGAATACGTGAGCCTCTCCAATGCCTTTCTGCACAACTCTGCCGGGCGTGCCAAGCATACACGCACGCATGTCGGACCTTAATTTGTCAGACTTTTGGTTCTGTAATGGTTGTGATTGGTCAATACGTAATGTGGCGGGGCTTACTGGATCGGTCTATTGGGAGTGTCGTGGCTTAGAGTGGTCTAGTGCACTGGACTGGACTGGTTTTGCTAGTGTGGGTCTTTGTTTCGAGACACTAGTCCTGGGTTCAGATTATGGCACTTGTGTCCTTGAGCAAGACACTTAAACCAGCTTGAGCCCCAACGGCAACTTTAGTCGACTGTGCACTATACCCTTGCTTGAGCCCCAATGGTGACATAAAGTCAACTGCGCACTATATTTGGTTTGTGGTAGCACAGATTGTGTATCTACTTGCCGGGTACATTATGTTCTTTTGAGAATTTGTCTTGCTTTATATATTCAACTACTGCAGTGTAGATTTTTCAGAATTCAGGAGACTTCAGTAACGCTTCTCCAATTAAAATGTTTGGGCATAAAAATTTAAACCTTTTTACATAACCATATAACTTTAGAGTGAAATAATTCTCAAAATTCTCATGCTGTCGATGGCTTCTGTAACGCTTCTAACCAAAGGTTTTATTGCCATTCATTTTAAGAGTGATTTTGAAATGTTTACCTTCCCTTTAGTCATCTGTTAAATGTTTTTGTTGTAATATTCAGCTGGTGATGTGCTTCTGATTACTGCCTTTGTTTCCTACATGGGATGCTTCACTAAGAGCTTCCGTCTGGAACTGATGGACAAGATGTGGCTGCCGTTCATCAAAACACAAAAGGTAAGTTGCAAGGAATTCATTTACTTTTGACAGCAACTTTGTCTTTCTCCTCAAATCTTTTGTATTTGTAGTTTTATGGGGGTGATCGAGAGAATGTGAGCATCCCCAGACAAAATTTAAGGGTCTTCGCTGTTATTCTGATAGCATTTTTGTGCATCCCCAAATAAGTTCACTTTGTCAAATCACACTTTTTTTTCCTCTGTTCAAGATTTATTTGACAGCTTTTTTTTTTTTTCACTACATTTTTGTAGTGCATTTGTATCACTCTGTTAAAGAAAATTTAGGAGAACAAAAAATCCCAGAAATTTCCCTCATGTGCATTTCCAGTTAAATCCACTTCATCAAACCACCCTCTTTTTCCATCTTTTCAAGTTTGTTTGAACGGTGTTGTGTTTTTCAAAGCTCTGGGTTTTTTTTTATTGGTTGTGTTAGAGAACATAAAACCCCCCAAAAATTTCCCTCATATAACAATTCCAGTGAGGTACACTTCCTTTAACCACCCTCTCTTTCCACTTTTTTCCCGTAGACTCCGATTCCCACCACCGAGGGCCTTGACCCACTCAGCTTGCTGACGGACGACGCCACCATCGCCAGCTGGAATAACGAGAGTCTACCCAGCGATCGTATGTCCACAGAGAACGCCACCATCCTGTCCAGCTGTGAACGCTGGCCGCTGATGATCGATCCCCAACTCCAGGGTGTCAAATGGATCAAGACCAAATACGGGGAGGATCTGAGGACCGTCCGTCTCGGGACGCGTGGTTACCTGGACGTGATCGAGAGAGCGATCGCCAACGGAGACACAGTACTGATTGAGAACATGGAGGAATCGGTTGATCCGGTGTTGGATCCGGTACTGGGACGTAACACCATCAAGAAAGGAAGGCGAGTACTTAATGTGGGATTTGAGGCATTGCGTTGTGAGTTATCAATGTATATTTGCTTTGCGGTAACACTACTTGCTGGATAGATTATGTTCTTTAGAGAACTGTCCTGCTATATATTCTACTGCCGCAGAGTAGATTTTTCCAGTATTCAGGAATGGTAATTTCACTATGTGCATGAACCATTTGAGAATTGTCTTTGTCACCCTGTAGAATGTCGTGGCTGAGCGGTCTAGCGCACCAAATTTTCACAGGTTTGTTATTTTATGCATACATGTTGAGATACACCAAGTGAGAAGACTGGTCTTTGACATTTACCAATAGTGTCCAAAACTGTCTTCAAGCTATCCTGCACAAGGTACACAATCCATGACACTTCCAATCCATTTTGGCTTTGCTTTTTTTCTCGCAGATACATCAAGATTGGTGACAAAGAGGTTGAATACAACCCTCTGTTCCGTCTGATCCTTCACACCAAGCTGGCCAACCCTCATTACAAACCAGAGATGCAGGCCCAGACGACACTCATCAATTTCACTGTCACCCGGGACGGCCTCGAGGATCAGCTCCTCGCTAACGTGGTGGCCCAAGAAAGACCTGATCTGGAGAAACTTAAGGTACAAAACCAACTTTACAGTGATGTGATTTCTATGTGTTTTAACCGGAAATCTTTTTTTATTTTTTTTTAACCCCCACCCCCAAAAAAGTAATAATAATTATTTTCAGGGAATTTGACAATCCTGACAAGGTCGATTCATTTATACTCGCTGGGCTTCCGCTGCATACATAGCGTGCGAAACCCAAGCAGGCGACGGGGCAAAGCTGAGGTTTGAGATGGCTCCAGGTTAGCTCGGTGGTTTTTCTCCGTTTTTTGGGTTACCTTGTTGGACCCCAGTTTAAGTCCTTCCTTGTGCAGCCTTGCTAGTGGATTTTCATTCCATATTTGATCACTTGGGTTTTCCTTGATTTCCTCCCAAATCTGAAGCAGATAATTTCTTTAAAGTTTATCATTTCGTTTATTGGCACAGGGGCTTGGGTGTGTAATAAAATGTATAAATCAATAATGAATTAAAAGCCAAGCAAGTAACAAATCAAAAGGCAAAACCAAATAATTTATCACAAAGCTAGGTATACAATACTTTGCAAATAAATTACATGTGCAGTTTAAACATTGAACAAATTCTCAACCACATATCAAGTTTTGACTGTTCTCTCATTTGGATTTAAGAAAATTCTCATTCTCTTCCCAATCAGTTGGACCTGACCAAGCAGCAGAATGATTTCAAGATCATCCTGAAGGAGCTGGAAGACAATCTCCTCTCCCGTCTCTCCTCGGCCGAGGGCAACTTCCTGGGTGATACCGCCCTCGTTGAGAATCTGGAGACGACAAAGCGCACCGCCGCCGAGATCGAGGTCAAAGTAGATGAGGCCAAGATCACGGAGGTGAAGATCAACGAGGCGAGAGAGCTGTATCGTCCAGCCGCCGCCAGGGCATCCCTCATGTACTTTATCCTGAACGATTTGAACATGATCAATCCCATCTACCAGTTCTCGCTCAAGGTGGGTGTTTGTTTTTTTCTGATCTAAGAAACCAACTTGTGGAAAGATGCGGTCCATACCTGTGCTGTTAGTAAAGGGGTAAACAAATCTTGCCCAGACGAAACGTCAATACAAAACCGGCTCTTTGTAGAGCCAACACTCGCACAAAAGAGATTTACACACGGTTGTACCCGCAAGTTTTCTATTTACTGATAGTTTCTTCCTAAATCGTGGCCCATTTTCATAGAGATGCTTAATTACAAAAAGTAGCTTAGCACAACAAAATTATGCTGAGCAAATATAAGATTACCAGCAAATTTGAAAAACTTCTAATTATGTAAACTTTGTCCCTGTTTTGTTGAATGTAACTCTACATATCTCTCTGATTGTTATAAGAAATCTCCCTGACTGTAAGATGCAGTTGTTGGCAGCTCTGTGCACTACGTGGATGATAGTGTGATACACCTCGGGTAGTTTTAGAGTTGTGCGCTTAATTCTTTAGAAATGTTAAATTTTCAACGGGATAAAGCATCTTAATGTTTGGTTCATTTACACTAATGTTTGCTAGCAATGTATACTCCCTGTGTACTTTCCTGAGTTATGTAAAAAAAAAAACATAAAAATAACAGGCATGTTACTCTGGTGGGATTCAAACCCACAACCTTTGCAATTCTAGAGCGGTGTCTTATCATTTAGACCACTGAGATTGCCCAGTAGCTAGAGGCAGTTTGAATCCTTTACTTTTGCAGCGGGTACCGAAATGATTTATACAGATGTTAAGTTTGCATCGGGGGGTGAGGAATATTAATTTTTGCTCTACCCTTACACCAATGTTTAATTCTTTTTCTGCTACTCCAACCTTTACAGGCTTTCAACGTAGTATTTTCCAAGGCTATTGAGAGAGCAGAACCATCGGATGAAGTCAAGGAACGTGTGATGAATCTTATTGACTTCATCACCTACTCAGTCTTCATCTACACCACAAGAGGTCTGTTTGAACAAGACAAGCTCATCTTCACAACGCAAGTGGCTCTCCAAGTAAGTTAACCCTCTCATGCACAATTTATTTGAGTAATCATAACCCAGGTCGAAATTCCAGTTGAACCTAGTAAAACTGGGTTTAACTGGAACTAGTTGAAACCAGTTGATAAACTAGTTAAACACAGTTAAAACCAGTTGGTTTAATATGGAAAATGGACAGAAACCAACTGGTTTATAATTTCAACCTAGTTGAACACAGTTAAACCTAGTCCAAACCAGTTGGTTAATATGGAAAATGGACGAGTTTGGTCACTTTCCAGTTGAACCAGTTGACCCCAGTTAACTAGGTTCAACTGGAATTTTGACCTGGGAAGTTAGACATTAATTGTGCAATTGCTCCTTTTGCACATAGATACCCTTTCAGAAACAGCTCACAATACAATGTAGCATCTTAAAAAGTCCTGTTTCACATTCTTAAAACTGAGTGGCTATGCAATCTTAATTTGTCCCTTTACAACTATTTTTCATGAACATATTTTTTCTGGAAATCAAATGGTTTAAACAAAATAATTATACCTATGAAGAAATGTAAAAAATAATAATACTCATTACAATTCTTTTAAAATGAGTTACAGCTTATATATTGAAGTACAAATAACTTGTTGATTATTATTGAAACCCAATTAAAACTCTGGGACAAAGATATTTACTTGCTCTTAACTTGTTAAGAAACCCCTTTTGTGAATCTACGCAATATGCAATTTAACAAATAAATTTAATGCGTATCGCAGTTTAATCAGGGCGCTGGCGCCCCAACAACCAATGAAAAGTCCTTTCATCCTGGGCAACCAAAACATGCGATAACATAAGTTTCAAAGAATACTATTACCCTTTTCCCCACCTGAACTTTATCTAAGATGGGTTTTTAAAACCTTGGTTATATTTTTTTGAACTTTTGCCTTTTTTAGATTCTTCTGATGAAGAAAGAGATCAACCCTATTGAGCTGGACTTCCTGCTTCGTTTCCCGTCTCAAGTCAACGTCACTAGTCCAGTGGACTTCCTCTCCAACCCAGCCTGGGGTGCTATCAAGGTAAGCCAAACATATATCCGAGAGGGTGTTGTTGTTTTCAGGCTGGTGCTACGGGTCCTTACTCAGGGCACTGTTCCCGTGGCAGACCACAAACCACCTGTGGACACCGTGTACCGGGACTCTGGCCTGTAACAGGAGGAGCTGCGTACAGCAATGGAAGACCATTGGTTTGGAGGGCCATTATTCCCTGCTCCTCATCGACTGCATGAATGTTGTTGTTTTTAAACTAAGTGTAGAATTAGAAGAACTTGACATAATTGTGTCAGTTTCTTTGGCATAGTATTTATTTCCCCCTTAAAGAATGTTGGTACCTTTGTAGATCAAGTTTTTGGTCATGAAATGTATCCCTACTCACTGTGAATGAATATGTATGTCATATAATGTACCTGTAGACATGGTAGAAGTGTCAGCCTCATAGTTGTCAAGTTTTTGAGAAAACAAAAGTGTAAATCACGGAGCAATGTTTTCAGGAGAGTCAATCCATCTGAGACAATTGTTTTGGTTGTAAAATTGTTTCAATCATTTCTAAAAAGAAATACAGCACGTTAGTAGATAATATTTTAAGGGAAGCTCTCTACCATCATAATCTTTAAACCGTGTAATTAAAATGTAAATCTGTTGACGTTGTGTTTTGTGTCAAACAAAATGTACTCTGACCCTTTAAACAAAGCACAAAACGTGAAATAGAATAATACTAATATCTTTGTGACTCAAAGTATCCTAATCTCACTTTGTCCATGATAGTCGCTAGCTGCAATGGAAGAGTTCCGTAATTTGGATCGTGACATCGAAGGCTCGGCCAAACGATGGAAGAAGTTCGTGGAGAGTGAATGCCCAGAGAAGGAGAAGTTCCCCCAGGAGTGGAAGAACAAGTCGTCCCTGCAGAAGTTGTGCATGATGAGAGCTCTGCGCTCGGACAGAATGTCATATGCCGTCAGGTACAAAACATTGAACCCTCATCGTGTCTTTGTCAGGGAGAAGTTAACTCTTCCACAAGTTGATCGGTCGCTAGGGAACAATTTATAATCCCTTAAAAAAAAAAAACAGTTGTAACATGAAAATAATAAATCGTATGGCCACACAACTTTCAGAATTTGAAAGAGGACTCCCGTTGTGCGTTGTGGCATGGGTTTTTGTGAGGTTTTTTTTTGAGGGGGGGGGGGGGTAAACAGTTAGTGTCTACGCACTACATATGATCAGTTTATCACTGATATAAATGATACATAAAAAGGTTAAACAAGCGGTAACTCGAAGTACCACAAGTATTTACCATAAGGCATTCAAGGCACATGAATAAACAGGAAAAAAAACAAGTTTTGTATCTCTAAGATATCAGTGTGATGATGTCAGTATTCAAAGGCTTTTAGTCTTTAGGGTTCTATGAGAACAAAATAGTGTATGTTAAATAGTGCACGACTGTTGAGTATTTTACAGTACTAATGGCACATTCCCAGTCAAATTTTGTTATGTTACCATGCGTTTGTTGTTTCAAGGTTTCAATTGGTACAGTACCAATGTTAATCCAATGGTTGCAGATTTTAATCCTTCTTTGGCACGGTTGGCTTGTGCGTAAAGCGCTCGCCTCTCACCAAGGTGACCCTGGTTCGATTCCCGGTCGGGGCCATATTTGAGTTGAGTTGTGCGTTGGTTCTCTGCTGTGCCATGAGGGTTTTCCAGACTATCCGGCTTTCCTCCCTCAGGAAAAAATCAAACACTTTCGATCTTGGCTGTGCTCCGTGGTCATAATGGGTTGATGTGGCTGGCAGCTGAATGCGCCCTTGTATGCCTGCTTCTCGAACACGTTGTAGCCGCGTCCTTCGCAATTCAGCTCTTTGCTGCGAGTAAGGATGATTAGCCCCCCAAATTATTATTTTGATCTTTTTGTTCATGTGGTTTGTGTTTTTTCTGTTTCCTCCTGATTTTCAGGAATTTCATTGAGGAGAAGCTCGGCCCTAAGTACGTTGAGAATCGCGCCGTGGAATTCTCCAAATCCTTTGAGGAGACCGGACCGGCCACTCCCGTATTCTTCATCCTCTCTCCGGGTGTGGACCCGCTGAAGGACGTAGAAGCTCTCGGCAAGAAGATCGGCTGGACGTTCGACAACAAGAACTTCCATAATGTGTCACTTGGACAGGGCCAGGAAATTGTTGCAGAGCAGAGCATGGACCTCGCCGCTAAGGAGGGTCATTGGGTCATCCTCCAGGTCAGTTTAATCGCATTTTGTTTCAATTTTTTGATAAAAACAAGGACCCAATCTCATAGTGCTGCTTTTAAGCACAACAAAAATACTAAACACAACAAAATTATGCTTATCAGAATAAGGTTATAAGCCAAACTACCATGTTATATGTACCATTTGCGATTGGTAACTAGCTCATATCTGCTTGGCAGTGACCCAGCCTTATATTAGCTTTAGCCGCCAATTCGCACACGGCCACTTTTAGGAAGTACATGTAGCCTCCTTTGTTATAGTAAAAAAATACAGTTGCAAACCTTTATATTTGGTTTAAATAATAACTTGCAAAGTGTGCAACTTTTAATCATGTCCAATTTGCTGTGTCATCCTGATTTACTGTAAAACTGGCCTCTGCCGTTTCACTTGTTTTCTGGATGAGAACTTTCATGCAAAAAGAGAGAAAAACCAAATTAGAAAATTTGATATTAAATTCTGTTTTTATTTCTTGCAGAACATTCACTTGGTGGCCAAGTGGTTGAGTACCCTTGAGAAGAAGCTGGAAGCTACCGGTGAGGGAAGCCACCCTGACTACCGTGTCTTCATGAGCGCTGAGCCCGCTGGCACCCCAGAAAGCCATATCATTCCACAGGTTCGTACCTAGTCACACCCGTTATGTCTAGTGTAGCAGTGGGTGGAATCTGGTCTAAATTGCGGTTGTCTACAAACGCTACTTCAAGGTCTTATGTATGAAGTACTGTTAAATATGGCTCTGGTTGTAATAATGGTGAACTTTATTTAGACGCCATTGCACTGAGTTGTAATTAAAAAAATAACATGATTTTAATATGGTAAAAATGGCAAATCCAATGCAAAAGAAAAAAAATATTTCCACAAGAAAATACATACAATAATTATATTAAAAAGTGAAAGCTATATTCAGGTTGAATACTCAGGAAAATGCAACAATAATGCAATACTGACATTAAAACTTCTCCTATAAAAGTATAAAACTAGATTGAATTGGAGTTTAACAATCATATTAATAATAATAGTATAAATTTCACATCATTTGTAAAGGCACACTGAATCTAATATAAAATTGTATGAAGAAAAACTCTAACTGACTATTTTTGTATCTTGATTTCAGGGTATCCTTCAAGCCTCTATTAAGATCACCAACGAGCCTCCGACCGGTATGTTCGCCAACCTCCACAAGGCCCTCTATAACTTTGACCAGGACACTCTAGAGATGTGTGCCCGTGAGGCAGAGTTCAAAGCCATCCTCTTCTCTCTGTGTTACTTCCACGCCGTGGTGGCAGAGAGGCGTAAGTTCGGCCCCCAGGGCTGGAACAGAGTGTACCCGTTCAACACCGGTGATCTGACGATCTCGGTCAACGTGCTCTACAACTACTTGGAGGCTAACTCTAAGGTTTGTGGCTTTTTTATCTTGAGGTTTTGAAACTTTGCATGGTGGGAGTATAATTAGGTAGCACCGTGTGTTAAATCTCTTTATAGAAGTGTTGGTTCTGAGAAGAATCGGTGGTTGATAACTTAAAGTTTCGATCAGTTTGCTCTGATCGTCAAAATGTTAAGTTGTCAACAACCTGGTTTTTTTTTCAGAACCAACATTACTCAAAAGAGATTTACACATGGTGCTGCTACAAACCTCACCTAATTGAGGATTTTCATTATTCTCTCTGCAATGGACAATGGTAACCTAACAGCACTAGTCCTACTAGACTTGAGTGCTGCTTTTGACACTGTCGATCACAACATCCTTCTCTCTCGGCTCCAGAATCACCTTGGCATAGAGGACACAGCCCTAGCATGGTGCAAATCGTATCTCTACAATAGAACTCAGCATGTATGTATTGGCACCGCAATATCCGACCCTGTTGTTTTGAACTACTCTGTGCCACAGGGGTCGGTACTCGGCCCGCAGTGGTTTACGCTATACACTTTACCGATTCGTGACATCATCCTGAAATTTAATCTGAATTACCATGTGTACGCAGACGACACTCAGCTATACATCACGTTTAAATCTTCTCAAGAAAACGCCAATGCATCTATTGCAAGACTTGAGAAATGCATCCAAGAGATTCGACGTTGGACACAACAAAACTTCCTGAAGTTAAATGATGATAAGACAGAGTTCCTTCTATTTGGGTCACGTCAACAGTTAACTAAGGTTTCAGTGCCATACATCTCCATCGGTGATGCTCGGATAGCTCCCTCGCTGAAAGCTCGGAACTTAGGTGTTATTTTTGATTCATCGATGACACTTCAGCCACACATCAACAACATTGTTCGTTTATCATCATATCACATCAGGAATATAGGTAAGATTCGCAAGTACTTGGACAAAAGTGCCACTGAAAAGGTCATTCACGCATTTGTTACTTCTCGTCTTGACAACGGCAATGCTCTTCTCTACAGTCTTCCTAACAACCAGATTTCCCGACTTCAACGGCTCCAAAATACTGCTGCCCGCATTGTGACACTGTCTAGAAAATCCTGTTCTATCACCCCCGTTCTGAAACAACTACACTGGCTCCCTATCTCTCAACGAATCATCTTCAAGCTGATGCTCATTGTCCACAAAGCTCTTAATGGCAAGGCTCCCCACTATATTTCTGAACTGCTTCAAGTTTACACTCCATCAAGGAATCTTCGATCAAGTTCTATGCTTCTCCTCATTGAACCCAAGTCTCGACACTCATGGGGTGACAGGTCTTTTTCTTCAGCCGCGCCACGCATCTGGAACTCTCTACCACTTAATCTTCGATCTTGTCTTTGTACTGCAAAATTCAAGTCTCTTCTCAAAACTTACCTTATGTCACAGGTTTTCAATGACTAATTTTGTTGTGTCTGTTTTTCTTTGTGTTGTGTTTTGTTTTTCTTTTGTTTTTGGTTTTACTGCGCCTTGAACACCCAGCAGGGTGGATATGTGCGCATTACAAGTCTTATTATTATTATTATTATATTTTTTTATTGTGACCAGGCACTTTAAGTGACTGCCCCCTCTTAAGTTAACTAATTGTTGACTTAGCAGCAGCCCACCTGCTGAGGGTCTTATTTCCCAGGGCATGGTCAGTGTGGTCAGCCCCAGCTCTACCCCAGGTATAGTGTAGCTATTGTGCAACTAAGTCATTCCATTTCAAGTTATCATTGTGTGTACAAGTCATCTTCCAAGAGTCTCAGAGCTATTCCAGTTTTCAGAGTTATTCCCATCCTTGTTATACTTACGCATCAACCTTTTTTTTTTATCTTTTGTGCTTGTGAATAAAATACTTGTATAAAGAACCAATCTTGTCGGGTCACATTATTATTTTTTTGCTCTGTGGAGAGGTGAGGAGTAGAGCAGTCAAGCATTAAACTCCACCAGGCCTTTTTCCGCTTGAAAAAAAAATAAAAAAAATATTTCAGTGCAAGAAATTATGTTTCTGTCACCCAAACTATTTCAGAATCTCCTTTTGTACCAATGCCACCGATACGTACAAGTTCTCTGTGAGAGATGCAATCGTAAAGCTAAACCAAGATCCTTTGGTTTCCATTTGACCAATACGAAGAGCGTTGTGGTGAAGCCAAGGGGCACTTAAGATAAACCTTGGGTTAATTCGAGAATTGCTCCCAATTTGGTACACGTTGGTAATTCCACAAGATATTTATCCCCGTGGTTGTGTATTCTCTTCACTGTACTTTTAGGTGCCATGGGAGGATCTTCGTTATCTGTTTGGTGAGATCATGTACGGAGGTCATATCACCGATGACTGGGACAGAAGACTGTGTAGAACCTACCTTGAGGAATACATGCAACCGGACATGGTAAGTAATTCATTTTACATAGTTGGGGTTGAACAAAGACAAATTTACCAGAATGATCTCTTGATTAACATGTCGGCACTCTACCAACTTGAGTAAGGTACTTAATAGTAATAATAACTTTTGATTTATATAACGCCTAATAACTAACACTTCATTCTCTAAGCGCTTTACATTAGTGCCCTGGTCATAGGGCCAATAACATCCCTTTTTAATGTTTCTCAGCTCCCTTGTGAGTATACAACCTGGGCAACAGTTTATATCGCTCCAAGGGCTTTTTCATTCACAATATCAACCTCTACCCTCGCAGGTACCCATTTATTCCCCTGGGTGAAGAGAAGCAATTATAGTAAAGTATCTTGCTCAAGGACACAAGTATCACGACCGGGATTTGAACCCACACTCACAATTACTTAACCATAATTGCTTTGAAAAAAGTTTTGAAGGTAGTGCTTTCTGCTCTACCAGCCAGGCTCCTAGTTGGTAATACCCATGTCTACATCCCTGTAAGCTGTGAAAAGGAGTAACCCTTATTCAACCCCAGGAGTAGGTGGCAACATGCCCCTGGTGGCTTTTGGTTTGGAGTGATAGCCCAACTCAGTTAAGTGTCACCCTTTCCTTGTAGTGACCATCCGTGGATTTTTTTTTTTTTTTGGGGGGGCCATCTCTCATCCCCCCAAAAACCAGAAATAAACTTATAATTAATTATTAGGCAATTTTACATATAAATACAAAATAACAAATACTTTGTACGAATAGAATAACAAGTTTCCACTCTGACCTCAAACCACAGCTCGACGGTGAAGTATACCTGGCACCAGGCTTTCCCATCCCACCCAACTCGGACTACGTCGGCTACCATCAGTACATAGATGAGATACTCCCACCCGAGAGCCCCTACCTCTACGGGCTTCATCCCAATGCTGAGATCGGCTTCTTGACCACCACCTCAGACAATCTCTTCAAGGTGGTGTTGGAGATGCAGCCTCGAGACAGCGGTGCTGGAGCAGGCGGTGGAAGCAGTAGAGAGGAGAAGGTGAGGTTCTTTTCTGCCATTTCATCTTGAAAACATGCTTGGTTAAAGACCTGCCGTCGGTTTCACCAAACTCTTCCTTACTTAGGATTAATCTTAGGACTTAGGACGAGTTAAGTTCTGTATCCAAAGGCGTAGGACGCATTTGAACCAATCCTAAGCTAGGACGAGAGTTAAGACGGGTTACTCTTCCTAAACTTGAGATGGGATTAATCCTAACCTTGCAGTATGCTCAGGCAGTCAAAATTAAGGGACATTGCAATTGATCTCTTGTCCATGAAGTCGGAAGTAAACCTTTGTAGCCTAGACAAATTTAAAACAATCTCATGTACTGTGTGAGCGTTTTGGTGGGATTTGGATAAACTGTTCAGTAATCAAACCTTCCTTTGAAATTCTACCTAAACCTTGATTCTGTTGATGGGTTATTGAATGCTGTTGCTCGCTTAATCAGTTGATTGATAGGTTTGGTTGATGCATTGATTGATTTATCAATTGTTTGGTTGGTTTATTGATTTCTTTACTAATTGTTTATTAATGTATGCCTGTTTTTACTTACTTTGTAAATGCTTTTTAATGAAGTTTTAAACTGGCTGGTCTAGACTTTTGGTTCTATTATATTTTTTATTTGGCTGATCCTGTACTTAAAATTCTTGTTCAGAGCCTGTGAATGTTTATCTTTTAAATGGTTTTGGCCCTATATAAATGTTTTTATTATTATTATTATTTTTATTATTATTATTATTATTATTATTATTATTATTATTATTATTATTATTATTATTATTATTATTATTATTATTATTATTCTTATTACCTATAAACAGATCAAATCCCTGCTGGACGAGATGACGGAGAAGCTGCCGGATGAGTTCAACATGTTGGAGATCATGGGCAAGGTAGAGGAGCGAACCCCGTACATCGTGGTGGCCTTCCAGGAATGTGAACGTATGAACATGCTGACCTCTGACATGAGGCGCTCGCTCAAAGAGCTGGACCTCGGGTTGAAGGTGAGTTCCTCCTCCCCCCCCCCCCATTGCTTTACAACCTCTGTCTCAATATTGACCTATGGATGTTCTCACCCCAAACATAAGATGCACACTCATAGAGCTTGACATTGGGTTAAAGCCATTATACACTTTCGGTACAGGGAAAAAAAAAATCACAGATTTACACATAATTTACAGGGTTTACAGGAGGTAATGGTGAAAGACTTCTCTTGAAGTATTGTTCCATGAAATGCTTCACCTTTTGAGAGAACATTAAAACAATATCAATTCTCGATAGCGAGAATTACGGATTTATTTCAAACACATGTCATGACATGGCGAAACGCGCGGAAACAAGAGTGGGTTTCCCCCGTTAATTTTCTCCCGACTCCGATGACCGATTGAGCCTAAATTCTCACAGGTTTGGTATTTTATATATAAGTTGTGATACAGGAAGTGTGGCCGAAAGTGTATAATGGCTTTAAAGGTGCAGTCCTTCCTGTTACCCCTCCCTTTCTATTACAACCGTTTTCTGATGAGATGTCCCAGGGGATAATGAGACATCACTTGGGGATGTGCCCCTGTTTGGTTACAAGGTTAAGATATGATTAGATAAGATAATAACTTTATTATCCCACACTGGGGAAATTAAAACAGGCCATGATTCAAACAGTACAGAACAAAACGCTTAAAATTATTTTACAATTAACAGACAGATGAAAATATTAATTTAGAATATCAGGTATAAAAAATATGTATCTAGCATGGATTAAACTTTATGCACAGCAATATTTATGTTCAAGGTAAAATGTACACATGTTGTTCATGCGTTTATAGTGAGCCAGAGAGGAGAGTTTGTTGTATTTATGTTTAGACAACAATATGAAGTACATAAAAATCTTGAACATTTTGGGGGGTTTGATGAAGTGAATGATGTCTAAAGCTGTACATTATGCCTGTGTTTATTGTGCACGTTTTTTATATTTCTAATCTACAGGGCGAGCTCACTATTACATCGGACATGGAAGATTTGAGCAATGCGCTGTTCCTGGACCAGGTACCAGAGACCTGGAATAAGCGTGCTTACCCAAGCATGTTGGGTCTGTCGGCCTGGTACGCCGACCTCCTGCTGCGAATCAAGGAGCTGGAAAGTTGGACGGCCGACTTTGCCCTCCCCACCGTCGTCTGGCTCGGCGGCTTCTTCAACCCTCAGAGCTTCCTGACCGCTATCATGCAGTCCATGGCTCGCAAGAACGAGTGGCCCCTGGATAAGATGTGTCTGCAGTGCGACGTCACCAAGAAGAACAAGGAAGACTTCAGCAGCCCACCCCGCGAGGGGGCCTACGTTCACGGACTCTTCATGGAGGGCGCAAGATGGGACACCCAGATCGGCATGATCGCCGATGCGCGCCTTAAGGAGCTAGCCCCTAGTATGCCCGTCACCTTCATTCGCGGTATATCGGTCGACAAACAGGAGACGCGTAACATCTACGAGTGCCCGGTTTACAAGACAAAACAGCGTGGGCCCACGTTCGTCTGGACCTTTAATCTCAAGTCCAAGGAGAAGCCAGCTAAGTGGACTCTAGCCGGTGTAGCTCTTCTGCTCCAAGTCTAGAGAGAAATGGAATCATTACTTCTCAAAAGCTATGTTAAATTTGGAGGTACAAAATAAATAAACTCTTTGATATATTAGCATATTAACGAAAAACTACTTTACAGAGGGGATGGCCATGTTTACTTCCAACTTTGCCATAAAACAAATACAAACAAACACAACAAAATTTAGACATACAGGAAAAATACAAACTAAATTCTTGAATCAGATTTTTCACAATCACTGGAGGATTTGTAACTAGCAAGTTTTAACATTTTGATGTTAACTTTTAGGTGACCAAGGGAATAATTGACTATGAAGGGATACATTGACCTCCAGATTAACAGGCCTGGGGTGGATTTCACAAAGAGTTAGGACTACTCTTATCTCGAGTTAGGACCAGTTACTCGTCCTAACTTAGGACTATCCATGCAATTTGTATATCTCCTAGGACTAGTCCTAAGTTAGGACTAGTCCTAACTCTTTTTGAAATCTACCCCTGTGCTCTACCAACCAAACTATCTAGCCCTATGTTGGTAGTCTTTGTTTATATAGTTGTAGTTTACCCAAGTTTACGCTATAACCTGAGAAGGACCAACACAGGTATCACCTTCAGAAGATTGTTGTGAAACATTTTGTGTGACCAAATTCAGCAAAACTCTCTTCCAAGCAGCCTATCTTGGGGTGCTTGATGACAGCATTATTGAAAAAACAGAGATACACGTCATTCTTACCCATGTAAAGGGTAAATAAAAATGTTAAAACATTTTAAAACATTCAATGAATTCTAGAACTTCTTTGGTTATATGTATATATTTGTTGATGTAAATATTCCAAATGCTCTTGAGTTTAACAAGTTTCCATATCGCAGTTTTGGGATGAAATGTTAAGTTTGTCGCTACACTAAAACAATTCAAAAATGTAAAATTTGTGACTTATATGCACATGGTTTTTTTTTTAAACTAATTAAGGTGATTCTGCCAGCAGGGTTATAGCCCTGACTTCAATCCGAAAACATTTTTAAAAAATCATTCCAAATTTCTGAATTTAAATTGCAATGTTTTCTATCAAAAAGTGTCCTTTCTCTTGTACATGAATAAACTTGCCTAATGATACTGTATCTTCATTCTAGCACCCCAGTTGTGCCTTTAAAATTTTTAACAATGAATTTTTTTACACCTGAGAATGTATGTCGAGTCCACGATTTTGAAAATTTGAAAAGCAATAATTAACCCTAGGTTTGAGCCATTTACTGGGATCCTTTGTAGCTCTTTAATAAAACCCAACATCAATATGGTAAACTAAACACCCAAACTGTTCAACTCTAACTATAAGGTGGTTGGTATGCCTTGTAATTATGTGTCAGTTTAGGAAGTGCAATCCTCATCAGTCCAACTAAATCAAACAAAACATGCAGTAAGATTTTGAAGGGGTGAGGTGGTTGGGGTATTAAGAAAGGCGGCCATGTTTACACAGGTTTCAGTAGCAGTTCTTTACCAGAAATGTATGGGTACTTTTTTGCGTGTTTTATATTTGTAAAAAAATAAAGAAAATCTTAAATGTGTTCAAGATGCAGTCATTTGAAAACTCCATCCATATTTGTGGTTTATTCGAGCTAACTTTTTGTCTTTGTTGAAATCATAAAAAAATATATATTGAAGGACAAACTTGGACCATTCATTGTACAAATTGAATATTTGCGTTTAAAAGGTTATCTTCTTTTAGTTGATGCCTAATTTGTTCTGTGTTAGAAATGCCGTCCATATGCTTAATCATTTTGCTCATTCAGTATGAATTTCATACATAATCTTTTTAAGTTGGTTTCAGTTTCGTACATGTTATACAACTTATAAATCAATAATCACAATATCGTTGTGTGCCCTGAATAATAATTACCGTTTGTTGCTCTTCAAAACTGTGTTTCCTTAAAAACGAGTATGAATAAAGTATCTTTGTTTATAATGTCATCAGGAAAGTTAAATTTTGCATGGGAATGGAAAAAATTATTTCTCAGGAGTAATTCTAGCAACAAAAACCAATAATCACGCTCTACTGTTTTGGGGTGTTTTTACTCCCCTTTTCAAAAAAGCTTTTTTTGGTGTATGGAGTTGTACTTTTTGTTCAACAGAAAAGGTTGCTATAACTCCAAACCTTCTTTAGGGCACACAGCAAACTACATTTTTGTGATTTTTTTCTTCCAAAGAGCTGTTCTCAGCGCATTTTCCAAACATATTTTAATAAAAATTAATGTATTTTAAGACAATCCGTCCGTTCAAACGTTAAAATAATAAAAACTTCTTGTTGGTTTTCAGAGTAATTTTTTGATCCGTCCAGTTAGAAATAAAAATACACTCTTCCAGTTTTCTGCAGGAATGACTGATTCTTATTCATTCCATATTTTTTCTATATATTTTATATTTTCAAAAATGCACAACCATCTGTTGCTGAGCAGTTGTTTAGCAAATTCTGTGTATAATGTTTAGAGAATGTTTTGTTTGAAGATATAAAATGTGTCTATTAAAATGTGTTATTTAAAAAAAAATACTATTGTTGGATTTATTTCACCATACTTAAATGCACTGGACATTTGTCAAAGACCAGTCACTTGGTGTATCTCATTAAATGCATAAAATAACAAACTTGTGAAAATTTGAACATTCATTGGTCGTCCAAGTTGCGAGAGAATGGAAGGAAAAACGACCTTGTATTCTTTCTGAAGCCTTGAACTTTGAGACCTCAGCTGAGGTCTCGAATTCACTTCAAATATTTTAGTGAGAAATTAATTCTTTATAAAAAAAACTACATTACTTCAGAGGGAGCCGTTTCTCACAATCTGTTATACCATCAACAGCTCTCAACTGCTCGTTGATACAAAACTGTTTTGAGTAATTACCAATAGTGTCCAGTGCCTTTAATATGCCCCCAAAACAAAAAGAAGCCATTTCGTTTGACTTGAACTCTGGTACCATTCAGAAAGGCTTTTCAAAAACATAACCAAAAAGATCAATATTTCCCCAGAATAAAGCTGATATCCTTAAAACTAAAAACGCATCAGTAAAGCATATTCTGCAATATCTAAGAGCATAATATCGCAATTTCAAGAATGGCCCTTATTTGATTCAAATGCTGGACTTGCTCCTTGTGAATATTCCATATTTGACAAAAAGTTGAAAAAAAAAATGCTGGAGCGATCATTCAATAACAATTTGACCCGAATTTGATAAAATTCTGGACTTACCCCTTGTGATTTGTTTGAATTTTGACCCAAATGCAATACAAAAATGCTGGACTAATTTGGGTTTTAAATATTTAAGTCAACAACTAGATTTTCATCTTTTGTTAGCATTTAGACTTTTAACGGTACACATTTTGATTTTGTTCAATATTTGATCATAATTTGGATAAAAATACTGGACTAACTTGTGAGTTTTTCAATATTTAATTAACAGAAACTCTATTAAAATTGGATTTGATTTTTAAAAAAAAGCTGACCATACCAAAATCTTTAACCAAAATTCTGTAAAATGCTGGACCTCTTAAGATTTTTTAATTTGGCCCAAATTTGATTAAAATGCTGGACCTACCCCTTGTCATGATTTGAAATATTATGAATTGTAATAAATTTTACTGTATTGGTTTATAATCACCATACAAACTTTTGCTTTAATATTTGCAAAGATTATGAAAACAGGACAATATTGATTCCTCTAAAATGAAAACAGAGAGAGGGCGCTGTTGTACTTTTTTTGTAGTATTGAGGCGTGGTTTGTTTGTATCATCTACAACATGCCATGCAGTTACCAGCAGTGCAGTAGTTGCCATGAGTCACATTGTTCACATAAATGTCGAAAAATTAATGGTCTAAGCGGGAGCCATTCGATTCTTTGAGAACACAGTAAGTCTAGCCTGTAAAGCTTAAGTACAATATATTATTTTCGGAGTATTGGTGGTGGTCACTATCACTATCAGTCACCTACGGGTATCACCTACTCTAAGATCTAATGAGTGAGACTGAGGGAGTAAGTAGACATGTTGTTCCAGTCTCAGTCTCCTCATTGATTGCTGTTTGTGTGGACAATAGTATACATTACCATTACATTAATTTAGTTTTTTTTATAACGTAACCCCGACGGCGAAGCCTGAAGCTTGCGGGAGGAGGATTACGTTATCGCAACTATAGTTTTATTTGCAAATTGTTGTTCTATTCTTGGGTTGTTGTAGTAGTTGTTTAATCTTAATTCTAATCTCTTCTTAATCTTAGTCTACTCGTAGAAATAACTTATTTATAACTAGACTAGCTATACCAATTCCTCCATGGCTAGACTATAATGAAGCCATTGTTGTTAGCTGTATGAGAAAGGCTCGTTTCAAAATTTGTCAATATTGGTCGCAGTGTTAGTGTAGTACGGACATGACCTGGTTGCGCTTTAAAAAAAAAATGTAACCCTCCCCCCGACGGCATAGCCGAGGCTTCACCGTTGGGAGGAGGGTTAATATTGCAACTAGACATGACCGATAATGAGGGATTTCGAAAAAAAGTAGTTCAGCTCCCAGTTACTGGGTCTAATTCATTTCTAGACATGCTAGAAAATAGTCTAGAGCTACACAATGTGATTGTCGTCTAGTTATTGAACCACAATTTCTGAGACGTTGAGTTCTTCATCTCCTTTTTTTTGGGACCCGAACATGCACAAACAGATCCTTCTGACTCTATAATGTGCAAAGAAAAACATGTTATCCTTTGATTTTGAACACATTTAATCTTCACATAGTGTGTAAATTTTCAGAATGCTTTAATCATTTCAGTTTGTGGGGGTCCAGGGAACATACTGTGGCGGGACCGGGGGTTGGGGCCAAAAGGTCTGGTCTCGTTCGACGGGGACACCGACTCCCGGGTTAATTATCACACCCCAAAATATATTTATGAGCCCTGGTGCTCAGGTGAGCGGCTACCCAAACACCAGGGGGGGACTAATAACGAGCGGCGGCTAAAGCCTGCGGGCGGTTCGTTTGGTGGAGATTTACCACCACCTAGACTTAGATTAACCTCAAATTATAAACGAGCAGTTAGGAAACCTCAAATAACCTCACGAGGATTCATAGGTTCCAAGGCACAATTAAATGGTTTATTTCAAGTACAATAATCAATAGATAATTCACAGGTTTATAATCACAACACAACCCAATAACCTCGCCTTATAATAATATCAGGCCCTTAGTCAATGCAATCAATAAATGCACTAAACCTCATACAAAAGTTATACACAAGTGGGCCCAAGTGACAGGTGAACCTCACACCTCATACAAGTTACACAATCTTCTCAAATACAGACTATGCCTCACACGGCGTAACTTCTAACCCACAAAAGCTAAGCAGGAGGGAAATTCCCCAGGAACCTTCCAGCGATAAACAATGTGCCTCACCGAACCACATACAAGTCGTGAATTCCCCGGGCTACACTCAACCGTTTTCTCTACCCGAGATGCGGTTATTCGCCCTCACACAACCTCAGTATTCGCAGTTCCCACGTAAGGAAACACAACACACGCTCCCGTTCCCAAATTTCCGGTACACAAGCTTATTAGTTACCTCGCTCTTCTATCTATACGGTCGGCGGTTCAATCCTCGATCCATCGACAACACAGCAACACGTAACCTCACTCCCTAAATGCTAGACTAGCCCAAGAGCAACACGTGGAGAGATAAACTTCGAGATCAGATAACACAGCACGCCGCAGAGAGAGAGAGAGCATGCCTTCAGCGCCGCCTGTTTTATAGCCAACGCGCAGACCCCACGCGACGCAGAAAAGGCGCAGTAGACTGGCCACAGTCCACCAACTACACTCAACTTACACCCTGTTCCGCCACACAGGCCCCAGCTAAGCTTGGGCCGTCCCGGTCCAAACAGCTTAAAACAAACAAACCTCAGGAACAGGCATAATATTAAACACTAAACTTAAACATTAAAAACCTCTTATACCATAGAAACATGCGAGGTTTACTAACCCTCACATCTACTCATTTATACATCCTCAACACATGTACTGGTCACCACAGATCCATGCCTTCTCGTTAACACAAGAAAGTCATATGAGGCCTACCTCAACCTCACAACTACTGTTCTAATTTAACCAAAAAGATAAAAAGTCATCCTCACAGTGGTGAGGTTTATCCAACTCCTATACAAAATTTTACATTACAAGTCATACAGAACAAACAGTAACCCACACCTCCAGTGAGGTCACTGTCTGGATTACACAATAGAAATATTAATTTTACTATGAATTAGCGTCTTGATCTACACCATTATCGAATCCACCTTAATCAGAGCATGTACATTAATCACATATATTTATACAACAATTATTAAATGCCTTAGGTTTCTTAACCTTAGCAATACAAAAAATACAAAAGTTAGCGGCCTCAACACTTAAACAAGAACACTGTGATTTATCTTAAAATTTTATAATAATCAAAATATAAATTTGACAAAAGTACTGCACTGATTTTTCACAAAATGTTATGCCGGCAAGATAATGATAATTTAGTCGTAAGTTCACTGCTCGTCTCTAGGGGTCCAAAGTGTAGCGGGAAGGGTCCACTGGTTTGAGAAATACGCGAGTGATGTTCTCGACGTCGACCAACGTGTCTCCCAGGTAGGTCTTTCGGCAGAGCGTTTCCTCGACACGGGCAAACCGGGTCCGTCTGGCTGGTACCTCCGGCGGATCCACGGAGTCCTCGCCATTGTCTTGGCCTGGCTCGGGAGCAGCGCTCTTGGACGAAGATTCGGACACTGTCCCTGGGGAAGAGCCGTCTGTGTTTGCCACTGTCACTTCGTGGCAGTGGCCCCAGCAAGTCCAGAGCCACTCGTTCCATCGGCTCGCCGACCCGGTATTGCTGCAAGGGTGAACACGCCTCTTTGCCGGAGACTTCCTTTGCCCACACAGAATGCACTGTCTAATGAACGACCTCACATCAGCGACCATACCCGGCCAGTAATATCTCAGTTTGAGCTTGGCCAGCGTCTTTGTAACGCCCAAATGACCACTAGCCCGACCACCATGTAACTCTAGGAGGACAATCTCCCTTAGCTTCTCTGGCAGCACAATGCGCCACCTGATCGACCCTCCATCATCCGACTCCCAGCTTCTACATAAAACATTGTCTCGCACTTCCAGCTGGTCCCATAAAGACCACAGAGTCTTGTGTACCCTTGAGGTGTCCGACACAGCCTCCCAGAGAGGCCGACTGCTCGACTCCTCCTTTGCCCGTACAATCCAATTGATACCAGGGTCACTTAGTTGTGCTTCCCTGACTGCTCCCATAGGCATATGTGGCTCAGCAAGTACGCCCCTAACCAATGCCTCGGGAGGTTCAGAGTCTTCCACAACTTCCTCATGAACCTCAATTGTCTCAGGTTGCATAGAAACCTCAGTACCAACTACAACCTCTTCGTGGTAATCCTCACTGAGGTTCACCTTACTCCTCTCATATAAGTCGTACAAGTGCTTAGGCAGGTTGTCATTAACCTCACCAGCACCTACCTGACTCAGCGGAACCACCGACTCAACCTCAACAGTCCCGACTGTGGTACCCTTCCGCACTACCCGTGCATCATCACTGGGATTGAGGATTCGAAGCGGTAATACCTCACCCTGAGGTTTAACCAATGATCTGGCTAAAACTAAACCTCGTTGGGCCAATTCGCCTCCACCCTCAACAGGCTCAATGATGGCAGACCGAAGTGGTATCTCGCCAGTATGAATAATCGACCCAGGCACCACGGCCTCATGTCCGGATGCTATTTCAGTTGTTTCCGCGACAACTACCCTGCCAACAAATGGCTCTCCTGCACTACTTGTGCACCTCACTCGTTCTCCATTCAACCTCAACTCAAGACTCTGGAAATCTAAGTTCCCACGGGTTGGCAACAAGAAATCCATTCCAAGTATACCCATACACTTGATGTCTGCGAAAACTGCCTTAACCTGATGGACAGTTTTACCCACCTGAACATCCACCGAGGCAACACCCATTACGGCAAGCGGGCTGCCGTCCACCTGCCGAATATTAATCTCCTCGTTGATCAGCACCGGCCTCTGTTCTTTGGCCATGCTATGGTACACCGAACCACTAATTACTGTATCTGTCGAGCCAGAGTCGACTAGAAAACGGCATTTAGTGCCCCTCACCAATCCATTAACAAACAACCCAAGTCTAGGCCGAAGGACAGAAAAAGATTGGGTCGCCACCGGCTCTTCTTCCTCTGTAACTCGCCTCTTCTTGGCTGTATCTAGTTCTTCTTCTCTTCCTCGTTTGGACCCTTGGGTACATCCAGCCTTTCCGTGGGCCCCCCGGTCGGCTGGTCGGCGTTTCCCGAACGCCCCTGCTTTTTTTCGAGGTTCAGTGCACTCCCGTATGAAGTGCCCAAGCTCTCCGCAATTGAAACACCTCACACCCTGGCTCTTCCTCATCTCAGGCCTCTGTGAAAACCCTTGAGGTTTATCACCTCGACTGTTCCAGCCTGGGCCTTTTTTGGTCAATTCAAACAATAACTCCACAACCATGTCCATCTTTTTCAACTGCTCACTAGCACTGCCCTCCAATTCCTGGAGACGCTGTTCGGTGCCAGAGTCAACGGCCCTTGCAAACTTGGCAGGCCTACGTTCCTCTCTTCTTTGACTTTCAACCCTTTCGATGCTTTCGGTTTCGAGAGCAGCCTGGATGGCTTCATCCAAAGATTTTGGGCGCGCACGATAAATGCCTTCTCTCACCACTTGACTGTCCACAGCATCTATGAAATGGTTTTTCCCGAGGCGCTCTCGTGCCTCCTCAGAAATCTCAGGGTAGGCCTTCACAGTCAAATCTCGGACCGCCTGTCCCAACTCTTGAATAGTTTCTTTCGCACCCTGTCTTCGATGCCTGAGCTCCACCAAATAATTTTCGGCCTGTTGACCAGGGCCAAATCTCCTTTCAAGGAGCCTCACCAGTTCACCATAGGTGAACTTCTTCTTTGCTCCATCGCCAAGGATTCGGAGCGCATCAGCCTGGAGGCTCGCAGCCAGAAACTCGGCTGCTTGCTCATCGCTCCACTGATTAACCTTTTTACAGGCCTCAAAATGCCTGTGGTAGTCGGTCCAAAGGACCTTACCCTTATACCGGTCGGGGGTAATAGTAGGACGGCGGGGCCTGTCCTCTTGAGGCTGAAAAGAAACCTCATCCCCAACCAACCTTGCCTCTCTTTTGAGTGGCCATGGACCAGCATGAGGTTTACTAACCTCACTGTTTCCGGGACCCTCTTTCTCCACATAAGGATGAGTCAAAAAACTCAAAACCTCATTGTGCAAACCTCGTTCAGTGGCCGACTGAACCTCGGTGTTTAGAAAAGGGTTCGTATTTGAACTGTGCGACGGAAAGGGGATAGACCTCTGATGAGGTGTACTCCCAACATGCCTTTCACCCCTTTCAACCAACTCAGGGGACATCCCAACACTGGAAACTTGCCGTGCCTTTAATGAGGCAAAGTCGGCGGTATCCTCTGGCAACTTAAAGAATATTTCCGTGTCGGCCTCGCACGAAGGACGATCCCTTACTCTAAGGGAACCCTCTTCCATGCCCTCGGGCTGACCCTTCCGCCTTGCGGCCTCCAGTTCGGCCGCCAACCGTTCTCTCTCCCACTTTAACCACTGCACCTCCATTCTGGAGCGACACAGTTCATCTTGGAAAGAACCCTGTTCATCCACACCTCTAGAGGTGACCCTATCTGGTTCTCTCCTTCCACTCATACCAGGTTGTCTCTCACTACGACAATCTCTACAGTAAACCTCAAACGTGTACCTCAGAGAGGTTCACCAAACATGTACAAGATAAACCTTAAAATAATGCACCTCAAAATTACAATTGCTCAAAAATATCTACAGGAAAATCAAGTCTAGGAATCCCACTTCTGACACCATTTGTGGCGGGACCGGGGGTTGGGGCCAAAAGGTCTGGTCTCGTTCGACGGGGACACCGACTCCCGGGTTAATTATCACACCCCAAAATATATTTATGAGCCCTGGTGCTCAGGTGAGCGGCTACCCAAACACCAGGGGGGGACTAATAACGAGCGGCGGCTAAAGCCTGCGGGCGGTTCGTTTGGTGGAGATTTACCACCACCTAGACTTAGATTAACCTCAAATTATAAACGAGCAGTTAGGAAACCTCAAATAACCTCACGAGGATTCATAGGTTCCAAGGCACAATTAAATGGTTTATTTCAAGTACAATAATCAATAGATAATTCACAGGTTTATAATCACAACACAACCCAATAACCTCGCCTTATAATAATATCAGGCCCTTAGTCAATGCAATCAATAAATGCACTAAACCTCATACAAAAGTTATACACAAGTGGGCCCAAGTGACAGGTGAACCTCACACCTCATACAAGTTACACAATCTTCTCAAATACAGACTATGCCTCACACGGCGTAACTTCTAACCCACAAAAGCTAAGCAGGAGGGAAATTCCCCAGGAACCTTCCAGCGATAAACAATGTGCCTCACCGAACCACATACAAGTCGTGAATTCCCCGGGCTACACTCAACCGTTTTCTCTACCCGAGATGCGGTTATTCGCCCTCACACAACCTCAGTATTCGCAGTTCCCACGTAAGGAAACACAACACACGCTCCCGTTCCCAAATTTCCGGTACACAAGCTTATTAGTTACCTCGCTCTTCTATCTATACGGTCGGCGGTTCAATCCTCGATCCATCGACAACACAGCAACACGTAACCTCACTCCCTAAATGCTAGACTAGCCCAAGAGCAACACGTGGAGAGATAAACTTCGAGATCAGATAACACAGCACGCCGCAGAGAGAGAGAGAGCATGCCTTCAGCGCCGCCTGTTTTATAGCCAACGCGCAGACCCCACGCGACGCAGAAAAGGCGCAGTAGACTGGCCACAGTCCACCAACTACACTCAACTTACACCCTGTTCCGCCACAATACTGTTCAGCAGACCATTTAGAACAAGAATTGTACCCCCAACAGTTATTACCCGTAATTCAGTCTGTCTGCCTTCTGATTGTACCCAGTCAGTGGTTCCAGCATAATGCATATTAATTTGTGGGCTGCTCAGACAGAGGGTTTAAAGCAGCTCTATGAAATTTAGCCCGGACTGGACTGCTTATGTTCTACCAAGAAAGACCATGAAAGATGCTTTTGTCATTTGGATTTATCATTTAAATTGTTTGTATTTTCACAGAGTGACCTGTCTCGAATATGCCTTTTTACCAACGACATACAAAGCGCAACAGAACAATTCACTCAGGCTCGTGCGTGTGACATTGCATCTTCACAAAGTGATCTCTCCTGAAGTATACATTTTTTCCAAGTAACTTTTATTGTGATAATATTATTTAGTTAGGCATTTTGGGGTAAAAATGTTCTTTTTTTCTTCAATTTCTAAAAGTGACATAGCAGCATAGCAGTAATACATATCAGCATTTTTGTTTTACCCATATGCACCGATATGTGTTAGCACTGTTTACTCAGTACTTTCCCGAGTTTTGTCATCAAAATCACAGGCATATTACTCGGGTGGGAATCAAACACCTGACCTTTGCAATGCTAGTGCAGTGTCGTATCAACTAGACCACCGAGATTGCACCATAAAGCTACAGAGGCAGTTCTAATCCTATTACATATCCTAGAAGGGTAATTTAAAACCAAAATGAATAGGCCTATATATTCTATCCCCGATGCAAATTTAACATCTATTAAACTTAGCACTAGTAGTTAATAAAGGGGACAGCTTTTTTTGAGGGTGGGGGGGGGGGGGGGTTCTTGCCGGCAATCTATTATCAAAATGTACATTTTTACCAAATGCCTTGAAGCCCTTAGTCATTAAACAAAAAAGGCATCAGATTTAACTACGGGTGCAAGTTTTATTGGAAAAGTAATGCAGTGATACTCTATTACACTTACAGGGCAGTTGACAGAGATGATGGCAGCCTGATGAAGTTCTGTTGCTGCATTTCCAACCACACAATTATAAATGTTATCATGATGAGATTCTATTGCAATGATGATCATGTTTTTCTCTCTTTTGAAGCTACTTCAGGCCTTCTTGTAGAGTGTCGGTGAACGTTTGATGTAGGCCTACTCAACTTTGTTCATCCAACCACTAAGAAACTCCAGACGGATATGACGCCCCAAGGTGCCCCACCCCAAGGTGCCCCACCCCAAGGTGCCCCATTCCAAGGTGCCCCATTCCAAGGTGCCCCACCCCAAGGTGCCCCACCCCAAGGTGCCCCACCCCAAGGTGCCCCACCCCAAGGTGCCCCACCCCAAGGTGCCCCATTCCAAGGTGCCCCACCCCAAGGTGCCCCACCCCAAGGTGCCCCACCCCAAGGTGCCCCACCCCAAGGTGCCCCACCCCAAGGTGCCCCACCCCAAGGTGCCCCATTCCAAGGTGCCCCATTCCAAGGTGCCCCACTCCAAGGTGCCCCACCCCAAGGTGCCCCACCCCAAGGTGCCCCACCCCAAGGTGCCCCACCCCAAGGTGCCCCATTCCAAGGTGCCCCACCCCAAGGTGCCCCACCCCAAGGTGCCCCACCCCAAGGTGCCCCACCCCAAGGTGCCCCACCCCAAGGTGCCCCATTCCAAGGTGCCCTTCCTCCCATACACGTACCCCAGACTCGTAATGCCGGGAAGCCTTCCATGATCTTGGGAATGGGCCTTTGTATGTTCGCCTTGTTCTTCGGACTAGCCGGGGGAGCCATATTGTTAGGTGGCCAGGGCACTGTTTTAGTAATTCCAGGTGCCATCATGTTCGTTATTGGTGTCATCTGTGCCATTTTCACCGTCATATTTTTCATGCGGTGGCAGAAGCAGGAAAAGGAGAAGAAAAATGCGACCCAACAATCAGCTTTGATCAGAACTCTTGGATTTAACTCGTCAGGGACACAGTCGGCTATCGTCCATCCGCCAGCGGTGGGGGCAACTGGCGTTTATGGCCCTGGGGCAGTAAATAGCTACCAGGGGTCGCCTGTTCATCAAGGACAGCCACAAGCTTGGCAAGTACAACCCCAAGAGTATCCGCAAGTTCCTCCAGTACAATATCCGCAAGTTCCTCCTGCACAGTATCCGCAAGTTCCTCCAGTACAATATCCGCAAGCTGGAGCTCCCTACCCAACCCCAACTCAGTAAGTTTAATTTACAAAAATGGGCTCGGAATAGAGGAAAGGTATATGTTGCACCATGCACAGATTCTGTTCAATTAAATACTAGACTTTATAAGACATTTAATTTTATTACTCTCCAAAAAAAGAAGAGATGTCATTACTCGCACAAGTTTAAAAAGCACAAATATTGCAAAAGAAAAAATGCACATGAATTTAAGAATATTGTCCATACACACCCAGTCAGGCCATGTAAACTACCAGATAAAAAAAAATAACAATATTTATACTACACATTTTTTGAGATAATTTGATTAATTATTGAGTTATTTTGAGGGGAAAAGGGGGAACACTCAATTTCCTATGTTAACTGCTAAACAATTTTGTTGTAAACTGGTTAAAAAGTACGACATAATCTGCGTTATAAACAAACAACATAATGATTGATCTACCAATTTGGTTTTTAAATAATTGTGTTATAGAATGATCATTTTGAAGCTTGCTTTCATATAACTGATAACTTCCATAATCACTGTTATTTTTTTCTATTCAGGACTCTAATAACTCTTTTGCACAATGGATTAAGGGTTGAATGACCATGATAATAAATCTTCCAATCATATTTTACTTTTAATAATTGGTTACTATTTTTTGATGCAATACGACGCTATTACAGAGCCTACTTTTTCACATCTGAAAGAGATCATGTTAAGGTTTTAGTATTAATTGTTTTACAGTCATTGTAAGATGATACAACTTCGTATGTTATGATTATAAGTCAAGCTTTATTCCAGATAATGAGAGTTGACTGTTACATGGGGGCGGCCATGTTATAAGGTGACACAATGCATTATGGGAAGTAAACACTAGACTTGAGTCAGTCTGCTTATGGCATACTGCTACAGTCATCACTCACACAAATTAGACTTGTGGACAAGTCTGTCCTGAGTTTTCTCGCAAGACTGCTGTGGCCCCGCAAGACTACTGCTCTTACGACTACGGTCCCGGCAACCAGCAGTTGGCGCGAGAGCAGTGATCTAGCGAGGGCACCGCCACAACTTGACTATCTCACCCTGGCAGACCATTAACGACTTGTCCACGAGTCTACACACAATAATGACTTATTGACTCTTTGTCCCATCTGAAGGATAAAGCGAAGTGGTTGGCCAATAGTGACTTTCTTAAGTGTCAAGACTGGGACTCGAACCCCACACTCACACACACACGCTCATCAGAAACACAAAAGCTTGAGTCTGATGTGCTTGACTGCTTGTCCACAAATCTACCCACTCTCTAAAAAACTTCCCCATCTCACATTGATAGTTTATGTGTGTAGTTGCTGAAATTGCTGTTTTTCCTTTCATTTTACCACATTCCTCGCTCAATGGCTTTCTTTGTTATTTCCCCAGAGCACCATATCCTGAGCAACCCAACATTGAGGCAAAGGAACCGTCAGCCCCACCCCCATCCTATGATGACACTTTCAAAAAATAGGTAATAATCTAACAATGGGGACACCTGTATTGTTTTTTATCTTCAAGTACGCGCTAATCCTCCAATCAGATTCGCAGAATGGAGTGGTGATAAAAACCTATATTTCACGGCTAATATCACTAGTTGCGTCTCGTGTGTTCTATGTCACGCGCCAACTTTGCTTGAAGATAAATACGTTATCACACGCGTGCTCGTGAAAATACGGAAAATGTTGCGCCTCTGCTAATATGGTAAACTAAACACCCAAACTGTTCAACTCTAACGAGTCGACGATTTTGAAAATTTGAAAAGCAATAATTAACCCTAGGTTTGAGCCATTTACTGGGATCCTTTGTAGCTCTTTAATAAAACCCAACATCAATATGGTAAACTAAACACCCAACTGTTCAACTCTAACTATAAGGTGGTTGGTATGCCTTGTAATTATGTATCAGTTTAGAAGTGCAAACCTCAGTCCAACTAAATCAAACAAAACATGCAGTAAGATTTTGGAGGGTGAGGTGGTTGGGGTATTAAGAAAGGTGGCCATGTTTACATGGGTTTCAGTAGCAGTTCTTTACCAGAAATGTATGGGTACTTTTTTGTGTGTTTTATATTTGTAAAAAAATAAAGAAAATCTTAAATGTGTTCAAGATGCAGTCATTTGAAAACTTCATCCATATTTGTGGTTTGTTCGAGCTAACTTTTTGTCTTTGTTGAAATCATAAAAAAATATATATTGAAGGACAAACTTGGACCATTCATTGTACAAATTGAATATTTGCGTTTAAAAGGTTATCTTCTTTTAGTTGATGCCTAATTTGTTCTGTGTTAGAAATGCCGTCCATATGCTTAATCATTTTGCTCATTCAGTATGAATTTCATACATAATCTTTTTAAGTTGGTTTCAGTTTTGTACATGTTATACAACTTATAAATCAATAATCACAATATCGTTGTGTGCCCTGAATAATAATTACCGTTTGTTGCTCTTCAAAACTGTGTTTCCTTAAAAACGAGTATGAATAAAGTATCTTTGTTTATAATGTCATCAGGAAAGTTAAATTTTGCATGGGAATGGAAAAAATTATTTCTCAGGAGTAATTCTAGCAACAAAAACCAATAATTACGCTCTACTGTTTTGGGGTGTTTTTACTCCCCTTTTCAAAAAAGCTTTTTTTGGTGTATGGAGTTGTACTTTTTGTTCAGCAGAAACGGTTACTCCAAATCTTCTTGAGGGCACACAGCAAACTACATTTTTGTGATTTTTTGCTTCCAAAGAGCTGTTCTCAGCGCATTTTCCAAACATATTTTAATAAAAATTAATGTATTTTAAGACAATCCGTCCGTTCAAACGTTAAAATAATAAAAACTTCTTGTTGGTTTTCAGAGTAATTTTTTGATCCGTCCAGTTAGAAATAAAAATACACTCTTCCAGTTTTCTGCAGGAATGACTGATTCTTATTCATTCCATATTTTTTCTATATATTTTATATTTTCAAAAATGCACAACCATCTGTTGCTGAGCAGTTGTTTAGCAAATTCTGTGTATAATGTTTAGAGAATGTTTTGTTTGAAGAAATAAAATGTGTCTATTAAAATGTGTTATTTAAAAAAAAATACTATTGTTGGATTTATTTCACCATACTTAAAGCCACTGGACAATTGTCAAAGACCAGTCACTTGGTGTATCTCATTAAATGCATAAAATAACAAACCTGTGAAAATTTGAACATTCATTGGTCGTCCAAGTTGCGAGAGAATGGAAGGAAAAACGACCTTGTATTCTTTCTGATGCCTTGAACTTTGAGACCTCAGCTGAGGTCTCGAACTCACTGCAAATACTTAAGTGAGAAATTAATTCTTTCTCAAAAACTACATTACATCAGAGGGAGCCATTTTTCAATGTGTTATACTATCAACAGCTCTCAACTGCTCATTACCAAGTAAGTTTGTATGATACAATTTTTTTTTTCAGTATTTACCAATAGTGTCCAGTGCCTTTAATATGCCCCCAAAACAAAAAGAAGCCATTTCGTTTGACTTGAACTCTGGTACCATTCAGAAGGGCTTTTCAAAAACAACCAAAAAGATCAATATTTCCCCAGAATAAAGCTGATATCCTCGTTAACTACAAAGGCATCAGTAAAGCACATACTGCAACATCTAAGAGCATAATATCACAATTTCAAGAGTGGCCCTAATTTGATTCAAATATGCTGAACTTGCTCCTTGTGAGTATTCCACATTTTGACAAAAAGTTGATAACAAATGCTGGATCGATCATTCAATGACCCAATTGATTAAATTCTGGACTTACCCCTTGTGATTTGTTTAAATTTTGACCCAAATTCAATCAAAAATGCTGGAATAAAACATTGTTAACGGTACACATTTTGATTTTGTTCAATATTTGACCACAATTTAATTTGATATAAATACTGGACTAACTTGTGAGTTTTTCATTATTAAATTAACAGCAACTCTATTAAAATTGGATTTCATTTAAAAAAAAAAAAAAAAAAAGTTGACCATACCAAAATCTTTAACCAAAATTCTGTAAAATGCTGGCCCTCTTAAGATTTTAGAATTTGGCCCAAATTTGATTAAAATGCCGGACCCCTGTCATGATTTGAAATATTATGAATTGTAATAAATTTTACTGTATTGGGTTATAATCACCATACAAACTTTTGTTTTAATAGTTGCAAAGATTACGAAAACAGGACACTATTGATTCCTCTAAAATGAAAACAGAGGGCGCTGTTGTACTTTTTGAGGCGTGGTTTGTTTGTATACAATAAAATATGCCAGTTACCAGTAGCTGCGGCTGCTATGAGTCACATTATTCACATATTATTTGTCGAAGATGGTCGAAGCCATTCGATTCTTTGAGAACACAGTAAGTCTAGCCTGTGTAAAGTTTACGTACAGTATATTATTTTCGGAGTACTGGTGGTGGTCACTATCTCCTACTCTAACTAAGATCTAATGAGGGAGTAAGTATCATGTCACCTCTCTCAGAACTCGGTCTCACTCTCATTGATTGCTGTTTGTTGTGTGGACAATAGTTGCAATTTTTATAACGTTATCGTAGTTGCGATAACGTAACCCTCCTACGCCGTCGGCAGGAGGGTTACGTTATCGCAACTAACGTTATCGCAACTATAGTTTTATTTGCAAATTGTTGTTCTATTCTTGGCGGGTTGTAGTAGTTGTATTCTATCTTAATTCTAATCTCTTGGGCATATTTTTTATAGAAATAACTTATTTATAACTAGCTAGACTAGCTATAGACCAATTCCTCCATGGCTAGACCATAAAGCCATTGTTAGCTGTATGAGAAAGGCTCATTGTTTCGAAATTTGTCATTATTGGTCGTAGCGTAGTACGGACATGACCTGGTTGCATTAACGTAACCCTCCCCCCGACGGTGTAGCGGAGGCTTCGCTCCGGGGATCACCGAGGGATCACCGAGGGATCACCGAGGGAGTCATAGTTTTAAACCATTGCACGAGTAAAAGCAGTCAATATTTGTTTTATAACACCCCAAACATTTCTAAATACTGTACTATTATTATTAAGTTACAGACCTGAATGCTACAATCCACGGACGACGCGAATACAGATTGCAAACACTTTTACTTACTGTGCTGCATGTAGTGTCGTGCAATCCGAAATGGTTACAGACTATTAATTTATCATCCTCATACACGCAACGGACGTCTGGGTACTGCACGCCGTGTGCTAGTCTGTCGGACTAGCGCACGGCGCCGTGTGCTAGTCTTCGGACTAGCGCATGGCAAACCGACGCACTATCACACGGCCGTCGTCTAGCAAAACTAAGACATGTCATGTGACGCGCTCTAAACCAATGAGCAGGCAGAATACTTGCAAGGGGTGTTATAACACTGTTTACTCAGTACTTTCCCGAGTTTTGTCAACAAAATCACTAGGCATATTACTTGGGTGGGATTCAAACACCTGACCTTTGCAACATGCTAGTGCAGTGTGGTATCAACTAGACCACCGAGATTGCACCATAAAGCTACAGAGGCAGTTCTAATCCTATTACATATCCTAGAAGGGTATTTTAAAACCAAAATGGATAGGCCTATATATTCTATCCCCGATGCAAATTTTACATCTATTAAACTTAGCACTAGCAGTTAATAAAGGGGACAGCTTTTTTTGTGGTTGGGGGGGGGGGGGGTTCTTGCCGGCAATCTATTATCACAATGTACATATCCTAGAAGGGTATTTTAAAACCAAAATGAATAGGCCTATATATTCTATCCCCGATGCAAATTTAACATCTATTAAACTTAGCACTAGCAGTTAATAAAGGGGACAGCTTTTTTTGAGGTTGGGGGGGGGGTCTTGCCGGCAATCTATTATCACAATGTACATATCCTAGAAGGGTATTTTAAAACCAAAATGAATAGGCCTATATATTCTATCCCCGATGCAAATTTAACATCTATTAAACTTAGCACTAGCAGTTAATAAAGGGGACAGCTTTTTTTGTGGTTGGGGGGGGGGGGGGTTCTTGCCGGCCAACTATTATCACAATGTACATATCCTAGAAGGGTATTTTAAAACCAAAATGAATAGGCCTATATATTCTATCCCCGATGCAAATTTAACATCTGTTAAACTTGGCACTAGCAGTTAATAAAGGGGACAGCTTTTTTTGTGGTGGGGGGGGGGGGGGGGTTCTTGCCGGCAATCTATTATCATAATGTACATTTATACCAAATGCCTTGAAGCCCTTTAAGCCCATTAAAGGCAATGGACATTATTGGTAATTGTCAAACACTAGCCTTCACAGTTGGTGTGTCTCAACATGCATAAAATAACAAACCTCAATCGGCTCAGTCGGTCATCGAACTTGCGAGATAATAATGAAAGAAAGAACACCCATGTCACACAAAGTTGTGTGCGTTTAGATGGTTGATTTCAAGACCTCAAGTTCTAAATCTGAGGTCTCAAAACCAAATTCGTGGAAAGTTGCTTCTTTCTCGAAAACTATGGCACTTCAAAGGGAGCCATTGCTCACAATGTTTTATACTATCAACATCTCCCCATTACTCATCACCAAGAAAGGTTTTATGCTAATAATTATTTTGAGTAATTATCAATAGTGTCCACCGCTTTAAACAAAAAAGGCATCAGATTTAACTACTGGTGCAAGTTGTGTATATTGGAAAAGTCATGCAGTGATACTCTATTACAGGGCAGTTGACAGAGATGATGGCAGCCTGATGAAGTTCTGTCGCTGCATTTAGACACCGTACCACACAATTAATAAATGTTATTATGATGAGATTATATTGCAATGATGATCATGTTTTTCTCTCTTTTGAAGCTACTTCAGGCCTTCTTGTAGAGTGTCGGTGAACGTTTGATGTAGGCCTACTCAACTTTGTTCATCCAACCACTAAGAAACTCCAGACGGATATGATGCCCCAAGATGCCCCACCCCAAGGTGCCCCACCCCAAGGTGCCCCATTCCAAGGTGCCCCATTCCAAGGTGCCCCACCCCAAGGTGCCCTTCCTCCCATACACGTACCCCAGACTCGTAATGCCGGGAAGCCTTCCATGATCTTGGGAACGGGCTTTTGTATGTTCGCCTTGTTCTTCGGACTAGCCGGGGGAGCCATATTGTTAGGTGGCCACAGCACTTTTTTAGTAGCCCCAGGTGCCATCATGTTCGTTATTGGTGTCATCTGTGCCATTTTCACCGTCATATTTTTCATGCGGTGGCAGAAGCAGGAAAAGGAGAAGAAAAATGCGACCCAACAATCAGCTTTGATCAGAACTCTTGGATTTAACTCGTCAGGGACACAGTCGGCTATCGTCCATCCGCCAGCGGTGGGGGCAACTGGCGTTTATGGCCCTGGGGCAGTAAATAGCTACCAGGGGCCGCCTGTTCATCAAGGACAGCCACAAGCTTGGCAAGTACAACCCCAAGAGTATCCGCAAGTTCCTCCAGTACAATATCCGCAAGTTCCTCCTGCACAGTATCCGCAAGTTCCTCCTGTACAATATCCGCAAGCTGGTACTCCCTACCCAACCCCAACTCAGTAAGTTTAATTTACAAAAATGGGCTCGGAATAGAGGAAAGGTATATGTTGCACCATGCACAGATTCTGTTCAATTAAATACTAGACTTTATAAGACATTTAATTTTATTACTCTCCAAAAAAAGAAGAAATTTCATTACTCGCACAAGTTTAAAAAGCACAAATATTGCAAAAGAAAAAATGCACATGAATTTAAGAATATTGTCCATACACACCCAGTCAGGCCATGTAAACTACCAGATAAAAAAAAATAACAATATTTATACTACACATTTTTTGAGATAATTTGATTAATTTTTGAGTTATTTTGAGGGGAAAAGGGGGAACCTTTTAATCTGCGTTATAAACAAACAACATAATGATTGATCTACCAATTTGGTTTTTAAATAATTGGGTTGTAGAATGATCATTTTGAAGCTTGCTTTCATATAACTGATAACTTCCATAATCACTGTTTTTTTTTTCTATTCAGGACTCTAATAATTCTTTTGCACAATGGATTAAGGGTTGAATGACCATGATAATAAATCTTCCAATCATATTTTACTTTTAATAATTGGTTACTATTTTTTGATGCAATACGACGCTATTACAGAGCCTACTTTTTCACATCTGAAAGAGATCATGTTAAGGTTTTAGTATTAATTGTTTTACAGTCATTGTAAGATGATACAACTTCGTATGTTATGATTATAAGTCAAGCTTTATTCCAGATAATGAGAGTTGACTGTTACATGGGGGCGGCCATGTTATAAGGTGACACAATGCATTATGGGAAGTAAACACTAGACTTGAGTCAGTATGCTTATGGCATACTGCTACAGTCATCACTCACACAAATTAGACTTGTGGACAAGTCTGTCCTGAGTTTTCTCGCAAGACTGCTGTGGCCCCGCGAGACTACTGCTCTTACGACTACGGTCCCGGCAACCAGCAGTTGGCGCGAGAGCAGTGATCTAGCGAGGGCACCGCCACAACTCGGCTATCTCACCCTGGCAGACCATTAACGACTTGTCCACGAGTCTACACACAATAATGACTTATTGACTCTTTGTCCCATCTGAAGGATAAAGCGAAGTGGTTGGCCAATAGTGACTTTCTTAAGTGTCAAGACTGGGACTCGAACCCCACACTCACACACACACGCTCATCAGAAACACAAAAGCTCGAGTCTGATGTGCTTGACTGCTTGTCCACAAATCTACCCACTCTTTAAAAAACTTCCCCATCTCACATTGATAGTTTATGTGTGTAGTTGCTGAAATTGCTGTTTTTCCTTTCATTTTACCACATTCCTCGCTCAATGGCTTTCTTTGTTATTTCCCCAGAGCACCATATCCTGAGCAACCCAACATTGAGGCAAAGGAACCGTCAGCCCCACCCCCATCCTATGATGACACTTTCAAAAAATAGGTAATAATCTAACAATGGGGACACCTGTATTGTTTTTTATCTTCAAGTACGCGCTAATCCTCCAATCAGATTCGCAGAATGGAGTGGTGATAAAAACCTATATTTCACGGCTAATATCACTAGTTGCGTCTCGTGTGTTCTATGTCACGCGCCAACTTTGCTTGAAGATAAATACGTTATCACACGCGTGCTCGTGGAAATACGGAAAATGTAACGCCTCTGCGCCCATATCCAACTAATCCTTCTGCCTCGTTGGATATGGGATGCAGAACACTATATTTTTCCGTATTCTATTTGCGCTTGTGTGATAACTTATAGAATCATGATATCAAATGGTCTATTGCATTTGGGGAGGGGGTGTTTGTCAAAGGTTGTTGACTCAAACTCAATAATGTACAGAATGTGGGTTGGAATTCTGCCCTTGGCCCAATTTCTTGAAGCTGTTGAGCAAAAAAATACTGCTTGACAAATGTCTTTACTCCGCAAAAATTTAGCAGGATACCAGCCACACAGCAATACAAACGTAATTTTTGCTGGTAACCTCTTTCTGTTTTAAATCGATACTTTTTTGTGCTTAGCAAGTTTTTGTGCTTACAGGCTTTATGAAATTAGGCCCAGGTCAGTTGCAACACTTAAATTGTCCTTTAGTATAATTACTTTATTTAAACCAGGGGTACAAATTGCGATTTACAAATTCTCTGTTGTCAAAAAATGCCAAAGAAACGGGATAGAAACACCAGCCTGATGAGTCATGTTGGCTCTGGACCGACTTTACTTTATTCATCCAGGGATGTTTTTGGACGGCCTATCATAATCCCTAACTGCATGCCATGACTCTGTTTTGACAGCTTTTATACTAACTAGTTGCAATGAACAGATCCCTGAAACATTAAAAAGTGGCCTACCAGGACAGAGTTAGTTAACTTTGACACAGTTTAAAGTCCCTGCTGGGTTCGAGAACATTATCCCCTTGTTGCTATGAATTCATTTTAGCAGTGAACAAAGATCCTGTATCAAAATGTAGATTCTGGCTGAGGTATTTTGAACATGAGTGAGATTGTAGCTATATACAAGCTCTTAGCGCCACTTAAAAGGAGAATTTTCAAAATCGTTCTTTTAGTTTCTTTCATTTATTATTTGTTTTAAAGGCAGTGGACACTATTGGTAATTACTCAAAGTAATTATTAGCATTAAACCTTACTTGATAAGGAGTAATGGGGAGAGGTTGATAGTATAGGCGATGTGACCTATATTTACATTCAAACCGCCCTCTGTTGACAAAACACTATATACGTCATGTTTCGCCGGGCACCGAGTTGCGCAGTCACAGTAAGTTTGCGTACACTTTCTAGCTGGCTGCCAAAACACAAAGGTTTTGCCTGGCGGTATGCGCGCGAATCATGTTATGGTTTCGTGTGATGTCAGAGGTCACATCGTCTATAAAACATTGTGAGAAACGGCTCCCTCTGAAGCGTGTAGTTTTTGAGAAAGATGTAAAATTCCACGAATTTGAGTTTGAGATCTCAAAATCAAGCATCTGAAAGCACACACCTTCGTATGACAAGGGTGTTTTTTCTTTCATTATTATTGTGCAACTTCGACGACCAGTTGAGTTTAAACTTTCACAGGTTATTGTATTCATGTTGAGATACACCAAGTGAGAAGACCGGTCTTTGCCAATTACCAATAGTGTCCAGTGTCTTTAAACATTCATTACTCATTTTTAAGATTGGATTTAAAGGCTTTTGGATTCTTGTCGCAGTAGCTAGGCTTACTTTTATTTATCCTTGTGAGTTGCCATCCTATAATGGGCTTCCTTGCCTCATTGTTTTTGCTGTTTTTGCTTGATCTGTTAGTTTTACTGTTTCTATTTCAACATCAGTAATGATTTTTGGTTTCCAATTTGTACTTGGTGTCGCAAATATTTTAAATTGTACATAAATTATTACTTATTTCTCTCAATATATAGTAAATTGTATCTGAAATGTTGTACCTTGCATCTCATTTTTAAATTATTACCGAATAAATATTAATAATAATAAAAATAGTTAAAGAGAAGTGCTCACTGAAATTTTACCATAGTGTCTATGATAAAGCCTAGAACTATTTAGACTCTTTATTTTTAGTTAAAGGAAGCTTCATACTCTAAACAAAACTGTAATTTGTTTTTAAATATTTATCTGAAATTCTATTTGTTAGATTGTAACAAGAATATTGCAAAAATAATTCATCTTGAGGTGCCCCCTCCTAAAAACAGAGCACACACAGACAAAGGAAACATGGATCTGGTCTACAGCCGCGTTCGAATTGGACTTTTTGGTCTGGTAACTTAAACTAGGGAGTGTAGGTTACATGCTAGGTCACCTAGGTCACCATTCCTGACCAGATAACGGAAATCATGTGACAGTATTGTTCAGTTACCGGAATTGTGCAATCGCATTTGCGGCCCGTTAAGTTAACATTGTTAAGTTAATGCTACTCGAATTGGCCTCTTCTGTTCAGCCGTAATTTACCACCCCGGTAAGTTACAGACTGTTTGCAATTTGCGGCGGTAAGTCCAATGGGAACGTGGCTTAAGATACTTGACCATGGTCGAGAGAATATTTTCTTAAAAGTTTTCTTTTTAATAGTATTTAACAAAGCTTTTTATGTCCACTAGCCAAAGAGTGCTCAAAGTGCCTTCAGGAGAAACAAAAATTATATATAGTATAGAAAAATTACAAAAACATGTTTAGGCCTATTTTATTGTGATAACTTTTGGATGCTTTTTGAATATATTTGGTATGGTATTTCTCTGAAATAAGGCACCAATACTTTTTATTTTTTCAGGGAGTTAGTTTTTCGTTAATTTTTCAATATCAGTGTACGGGTAAAAACACAAATAATATTTGCTGACCCCGATGTAAGTTTAACATACATTGGATTGGCAAAGATCATCTCATAAGATATGAACCAAGAGTCATGGGGAGGGGGTGGGGCCTCCCTCCCTCCCTGTCTGCATACTTGATACAGCTTTAATGTGTACAGTGCATTTAGTTAGAAAACACACTGTGGTCACTTGTCAAAGTGGTTCATGTTTGGATGTAAATATTTGAGGACAATTTTGTGGTATACCATCTACCCCATTACGAGAGTTCTTTGGAGTTATTATGTGCAGTGGTGAATTGATCACAATCAGGCTGGAGGTTGGGCTGGATTTTTAAGGATTTAGGATGAAATTTTTTCTTCAATCCCAAACGAGGTGGAGGATGGACCCTTCCCATGAAATATGCTAATTACATTCATGCATGCGTACAGACCCTGTTGGTTGGCAAATGCCATAGAGTTGTGCACTAAGCAGACGCGCAATCGCGTCTGCGTCACACACCCATTAGACGTGTTCAAAACAGGGCGATGTTCCCTCATTTTGCCAACGAAAACGTTAGTGCATAGGCGCGCTATGTGCAATTTACATATTTCATGGGAAGGGTCTATTGCAAAGGAATGGGGTCAGTAGATGTATAGGTCATAACAACAACTGCTTATTCACAGGGTCAGGCATTCTAAGACTAACAGTCGAGTAGATGACTGTTAGGATAAAGGAATAAATTTTAATTAATTTTTTTTTTATATTCTTTAATATTTGGAGGGATTGGTTCTCACTCTAGCCAAACTGCCAAGTCTCAGAAGTTTGTAGCGTTTTTTAGTAATGTAATTAATAGCGAATGTTTTTACACCATTTGGTTGATCATCAGCGACTGAAATACAGATTGACTGAAATACCCAAACTGGTATTGGGGGAAAAGTGGTATGTGTGAAGTCTCACACACTACATGTGGGGAATTTAAAAAAAAAGATAGATTGATAGATAAAATGGTTTATTAAAAAAACTGTCCTCGCAGCACGAAGGCCGATTTACAATAATTTTACATTTACAAAATAATACAAATTGCAATTAAATAGAGTAGAATTCTATTAATGGAGCCACACTTTGACATTTAAAAATATTGACATGTAAAATTAAATTAACTCAAATAGGGTGTGGCAATAAACCACTTATCATTAGACAAGAATGGAAAAGGTTTTTATCAAGAAAAAAAAAATCCCCTTATGATAGTTAACTATCTAGTTTTTTTCAAGATGGTTGTTGAGACTGTGAATGGAAAGTACTAATTAAGCATTTTAATATTTAGATTAATATATTGAACAATATAGACGATGTGACCTATGTTTACATTTAAACCGCCCTCTGTTGAAAAAACACTGTATACGTCATGTTTCGCCGGGCAAAAAGACACGTAGTCATGGTAAGCTTGCATACACTTTCTAGCTGGCTGCCAAAACACAAAGGTTTTGCCCGGCGGTATGCGCGCGAATCATGTTATGGTTTTCGTGTGACGTCAGAGGTCACATCGTCTATAGGTTTAAATTGTACTTTGTTGAATATGTATCCTGTGTTAAACAGATATGTCAGCACAGGACTGACTTGAAAAAATAAAGGGTCACACTGCCTTTGGATGTTGCGAACTATTAAAAGATATATTCAAGTGTAGGGCTATGTGATTTACTCATATTTTATTTTCAATCATTGTTATTAGCAATTTGTATTGACTTGTCATAATGACAAAAGTCTTTTGGGCATTGTCTTTCTGTGTGGATTTAATCAGGGTAAACGGAAGACTGAAATAAAAATTAATGCCAAATATTTTTTCTCTACCTAGAATCACTGAATTTGTGTATAGTATAGCAGTTTCGTCTGTTAAATACATATTATTATATTTGTATAAACTCAAATTGAGACAGATTCTTGGTCCATGGGGAATCATGTAGTAGGCACTGCACTGATGCCTTTTAAGTAGCTTTGGCCCTTTAAGTATCTTGGTCATGGATATCAGCTAAATTTGTGGATTGTTTTTGTATTGGAATATATATTAAGCCAACAACTGAGAAAATAATTCATAGGGGCCAATTGTTTTATCAAATTTGTATTCAATATTTGGGTCTGCTAAGCAGAAATGAGCCGGTGTCAGATGCAATTGTGTCCGCCATGCAATACTGTCCGCTCCGGACACTTTTGCATAAGTATGAAATCGTGTCCGGGGCTATGCCAAAACCGTCCAGTGGACATGTACATGACTGTACCTAGACCAATTAGACGCGCACCGGGCACGCAAGTGTTTGATGCCATTTGATGCGGTGTCTTCAAAAGACACCGCGCAGTTGGTAAGTTTCAATCGAGGGCGCTACCAGGGCGTCGGATTGGTCTATATGCAGCATGAATATTCACGTGTTTTATGAACGGCCGAACATTTCCCATGTCATTCATGACATGCACTTAGCTTGTAAAAAAAAATGGTGAACGTGTTCCGTCGACCAAGGGCGTTTAATTTACTGCAAGGACGATTTTGCACGGGGGCGGACACAATTGCATTATGCAGCAGCGTCCGGGCGGACACGATTGCATGTGCAAAACCCTCCGGCGGATATTATTGCATATACAATACCGCCTCCGGATAGTTGCATAGAGGACATAATTGCATGCGACACCAGATACCAGTTACAAACTGTATGTGTGAAGGTAGTTTGGCTGCCATCCTTAATCTGGCAAGCAGGTCTATGAAATTGGGCCCAGGTTGGACTCCTCAGTTGACTAGTGTGGTGGCACTTAACTCTTACTTTCAGGGCTAGAGGCCTAGGTGTCCAGAGAGTGAACCTCAATGGAAAAAGATTATTATGAAGAAAACTTTCCTAAAGAGTGTAACATTGTTTTGATGAAACTTTGGCTAGTACACATGTAAAATAGTAAAATTTAACTCTCTTTTTGTCCGAGTGGTGTCATTTTTGCTCTTTTGAGAGTGAAAGTCAATCTGTACGGTCACTCTTTTTGAGTCAAATTGGAGCGAGTTTCACTCTAAATCAATTGAAAGTAGGGCTACACGTCTATTTGTCCGCCATATAGCGGCCCTTTGCAAGAGTGGTGGGGCCTATGGCGGACAAAACTGTTGGTTTTCACTCTTTTACATAAACAGATGACTTTGCACACAAAAACACATGATGTTGTTGACAATCACTAGGCCGTCATGTTCACTCCATTCATACAATAAAACATAGTTTTCTTAGTTTGGACATGTTTTGATCATAGTTCGCCCCCAGCCCCGGGTTTGTGCTCAACCCATGAACCCCGTCACAGCGTTCGACATCCGTTTTGTTATAATGCCTACCATAATTCGATTGCAGGAAAACAAATGTCAAGTGAACACAATCACTATACTGTTTGTTTAATTTATTAGCCAACAGTTGGACAATTAACGTAAACCCTTTCATAGGAAAGTACCTAATTCTTTAGACCCAGTGACTGGGGCGCTAGATTCCCTTTTTCCAAATTTGAGATGACCGATAATGTCAAAATTTCGAAAAAAGGAATCTAGGGCCCCAGTCACTGGTAGTCTACTAATTCTTATAACTTATAACTATATACAATGAACCTTGGTCAAAGATTGTATTTCTCCGACACATCTTTTGGAGTTGACCATAGGCTAATTTCTATAGCTGCTTATACACAAGTACCATTGTAGCCAAGCACAACATGCTTACCAGAATAGGGTAACCAGCCAAAACGTCATATCACATGTACAATATCTGACTGGTATCCTGCTTATTTTTTTCTCAGCAGAAAATTTAAGCAATATTTCTTCTCATATGAAATTGTGCACTGTTGTCATCTATAAACATTATCATGAATGAACAAGACAAATGAAGCAAAATCGCCCTCTTGTGACATTAAACCATTAATCAATTATTTGAAAATTTATATATCTGTATCTGTATGTGTACGTCACAGAGACCAGACCTGTCATAAAAGCAACGGGGTAAATATAATTATTATTTATTTACACATCTGAAATAACATAATAATAAAGAACAGCAATTTTACTTTAGGAATCCTACTACCGCAACATAAAAATGTTATGTTCACAACTTTAAATACAACTTTGTCTAAAAATAGTGCAAAAGTTACAAAATGTATGTCTGAAACAGATGCGCATTTCAGGGTTTTGTTCTTGCGGCCGACCCAGCTCTATAGAATTACTTGTTCTGCTTGTCCTTACACGAAATAATTATGTTAAGAGGAACACGCAATGATCACCGAAAATTTGACAAAAACAAGGGAGCAACATACAAAACAAAAGTTTTAGGAGAAAATGAAATAAAACACTATCCTCGGAGGTGTGTTACTCCGAAAGAAAAATTAATGAATCTCCAAGTCAAAGACCTTTTATTATTAAATGCACTGGAGACTATTGGTAATTACTCAAACCAGTTGTTAGCATAAAAACTTACTTGGTAACAAGCAACGGAGAGCTGTTGATAGTATAAAACATTGCGAGAAACGGCTCCCTCTGAAGAAACGTAGTTTTTGAGAAAGAGGTAATTTCTCACTCAAATATAATAACAGACATCAGCTTAAGCCCTCCATTATGCATCTGAAAACACACAAAGTAATGCAACAAGGGTGTTTTTTCCCGGGTTTTTTTCTTCATTATTCTCATGCAACTTCGATGACCAAATGAGTCCAAATTTCCACAGGCTTATTTTCACAGTTATTTTATGCATAATATATTGGGATACACCAAGTGAGAATACTGGTATTTTGACATCACCAATCGTGTCCAGGGCTCGATTTCACAAAGCACTAAGATTCATCGGATTGTCTGTGTTGTGTATAGTGACGTCACATTTTACCCAGAAACTATGCTCGATCTGCAGTTCTAGGATCAATCTCAGCTCTTTGTGAAATCCACCCCAGTGTCTTTAAACAATAACTAAGAGCAAACTCAGCAACACAACTGCGAACATGACTCCCATCAAGCGGCCAACACCACCGAACAGGGTCAGTGCACTGCTCTTTGATGGCTTGGCCACTGTTCTGGTTTTAGTCGGGTACGTGGTATTCTCCCAGCCGTTCATGATGGCCTCTCGAGCCCCCTTCCAGGGATAGGGTCCGTTCAGTCGGTAGTTGGGTGGGTAGGCTGGACCGAAGAAGCAACGGAGCGCTAGTTTGGGGTCCGTCAGGACGAGTTTGGTGAAGTTTGGCTTGACTCCGATCTTCTCTGCGATTTCGTCCGAGTATGGGACAGGGGTAAACTACAATGTAGGAAAATAGAGACAAAATTCAACATGTGAAGAAAATAACAGTATAAACGGAGGCCCGGAGGCCGTTACCTCTTTTGTCAAAATGTCTTAGCATTGGTGTCCGCATAAGTTTCTCTTTTAGGCTTCAATAATTGTTAATGGAAGTGCCCTATTGCTAAACGAAATTGACCCTGCCTTCTGGAAGATGAAATTCCAGGCCTGTGCATGAAACGTGGTTTATAAAAATGAACACAACGACTCGATTGAACACTTTAAGGTAGTTGGTATCTGTTGGTTTGCTGGGTTAAAAGCACATACGAGCCTTCGAGAAAGACTTCTTCTTCAAAGACTTCTTCTTCATCTATTATACCATAGGTCCTTTTGGTTGGTAAGTTGTTTGCCACCTAATAATAAATTATTTTCTACTTCAAATAAAGTCTCAACATTTTTATTCCAATGTTATTACAACTTTTGAACGATGACAAATACTTACAAATATGCGATGCCTTCCAAATTTCTCAAAAAACATATCTTTCCTCCTCTTGACATCAGTGAGTCTTTCTTCGACGTCTGGTAACTGGACGTTACCGAGGAAGACCTGAGCAGCCCAACGGGACTGTAGCTCAAATACCGGGCTCTGTGCTCCGGATGTTGCCACGTACCCGACTGCTGCAAGCGTTGGGTGCGTACGACGGGCGGGCCAAACGTGCATGTACAACTCCAAATCTTCAAAGGTCTCTGTAAACAAATGAGAAGTTTTGTTTTAATGTTAAAGCATGCAGACTGTTGTCATTTTGAAGAAAGAAAAATCAAACCCAAGTAATGTTTTGTATCCGGTTGTCTACTAGGTCAGACTGGGTGCGTATGGGTTTTAATCTTAAATCCTTGTGCTGCTCAGGTCTTCCTCGTGGAAAAAAAAATGACTGGGAAAGACCCACTTGCGGGACCCGCGCGGCGAAACTGGAAGAATATGGACTGTATAGGGGAGATCCAAAAATAATGAGAAACGGAAAAAACGGGCAAGTGCATACGATTTCACAAAAGCACGGTGATTTGTGTGGGGACCCTGCCCTCCACTTACACTCCCCGTACACAACATTAGCGGCATTTTATACACTATGATTTCTAGTGGGGTTGCCACGCGAAGCGCGGCATCCTGCTAGTGTGTAATAATAATTGTCTAATAATTTTTACTTTTTTTTGTTTTTCTGGTGCTTTTAAACTTGTCCAAGCAATGTGATCTCTTCTTTTTGGAGAGTAATACAATTTCGTATGTCTTTGTCTACTATCGTGGCTGTGGGTTCCATTTGCAGTATTTTCTACCCCTGTGTGTGAACCACATTATACGTGATGCAAAACTAACAAACTGGTTGTATCTTTGTTGTTGTTGTTATTATTATATATTTGGCAGTTTTGATACAAGAAAACAGCATGCAAGAGCAACCATTAGAAGCTCAACTGTAATTGCAATGCGAGGAACTTTGCCGTTGAACGGAGAAACCCGATCCCTATTGGAACTTCTACGCAATCGTTACTTAAAGGAACACGTTGCCTTGGATCGGTCGAGTTGGTCTTTGAAAAGCGTTTTGTGACCGTTTATTATAAAATGCATATGGTTAGAAAGATGATGTAAAAGTAGAATACAATGATCTACACAGATATGCCTCGAAATTGCGTGGTTTTCTTTTTACTTCGTCCAATAACACGGTCGGCCATTTATGGGAGTCAAAATTTTGACCCCCACAAATGGCCGACCGTGATAGTTCGCGACGTAAAAAGAAAACCGTGCAATGTTGAGAGATACTTGTGTGGATCATTATATCCTACTTTTAAAACATCTTTCTAACCATATACATTTCATAACAAACGGTTTCAAATGCTTTTTATAGACCAACTCGTCCGATCCAAGGCAACGTGTTCCTTTAAAAAATAACATAAATATATAAGAGAGGCGAGTCACTCGTTTGAACACTTTGACGAATGCAAATAATATAATAAATATTGGTCTGAGGATGATCCACAGAGGCCTGTGATGCTCCAACAATTATATGTTTTCAAATTGTGTCAATTACACAATCAGACGATCACAAGACAAGACATTGTGTACGATGAAAGACCGACTGTGGACAAACGTCCAACTAAAAAGAGGCACCCTAAAAGTAAAAACAATCCATCACTTACCACCAATGATCTTTTCCTTTAAGTACGGGAACTTGAAATCGTACCCGGTCGCGAAGACCACGGCGTCCAACCCCTCGACCCTGGTGCCGTCCTCGAACACGACTCCCCCGGGCGTGAACCGCTCAATCCCCGGCTTACACTTGATCGCACCGCACACGATACGGCAGTGTATCTCGTCATTCACCATCAGGTAACCGTCGAACAGCTCTCTCTTGCACCTCATGCCGAGGTTGTCGATGTCGAAACGGTCCTCGAAGATAGTCTTGGCAATCTTGCGGGTGACGGCCTCGGGGACCATGCCACGCCAGCGACGGTTGGCGAAGGAGTCTGTTGGGACACCCTTGGGGCCGAATCTCCCGACGACCCACGAGCCGTCTCGCATACTCAGATACACCTGCAACAATGACACAAGGGAACTTTAGTATCATGGTGCGGCCGCTTTTATTTTCGCCCATTCAAATTAATGTAACCAAACCGAGAATGGAAAGAGAAATAATCTGATTGCTGTTTGTACAATTAATATAGCATCCATTACTGTTGTTGGATATGAGGAACATGACCAAGATGGCGGAAGCATGCACGGTCTATGTTGAGCGCCGCTTTACACAGACATTGCCATGAAAGACTTCTCCCATAATATTTCAGTTGATCGAAAAGTTGTACACGTCACTTCGGAGCAGCCCAATCACAACACGATGGATAGCAAACGTCACTGCACGTTCATTAAATGAAATCATTGCATTCAACGACAGAAATCAATGGGTCTGTAAAACCAGTGCCTGCCTATATTCTTCGCCGACAAAGACAAGGGGTAAAGACTAAGGGACCATTCTACTATTGTATATTTGGTTTGCGGTTTAATGTGTGTATCTACTTGCCAGGTAGAGTTGTTTTTAGGGAACTGTCTTGCTTTATTCTACTGCCGCGGTGTAGATAATCGGAGGTTCGGGAGACTTCTCAGTTCTGAAAAGAACTGTCTTGCTTTTTAACTATTACCAGGGCGGATGGTATAAAAATTAGACTGGACTTCTACTTTAGCTTAGAGGATCGTAATTAACTGTACTGCCGCGGAGTCAGTTCTGAATTGGTCTCAACGTTTCGACTAGCTTGCTCTAGTCATTGTCAGTCTACTATTATAACCTTACCTGACTGGCATGGCGGCTCGTGTCTACAGCCACATCCCCTGCAGAATGTGAGGACCCTGAAAGAGTAGCAAAAATGTGGGGAAATAATATATTACTATTCCTCACGCTTTTTGGGGTGTGTTGGTTGAACTATTCATTGTGCCTTCTTTTTTTTTTTTATGGGGGGGGGGGCATAAGAGGGCAAGGGTTCTGAACCCGAACCCCTCGGGTAACGCCATTGGTCATTGTTCGTACATCAGATGAGTAAACAAAATGTTTGACTTGCCTACAACCAAGACTGTTTTGCCAGCAAACTGTTCACCGCTCTTGAATTTACAACTATGCACAATCTTCCCCTTAAATTCTTCCATGCCTGGATATCGAGGGATGAAAGCCTCGTTGTAGAGCCCGGTGCTGACAATCACGGCGTCGAAAACCTCTACGGTGACACCGACCCCCTCGTTTTGATCCCTCGGCCGTGAGGTGACCACCCATCGCCCCGTGGCCTCGTGGTCTTCGCTCGGTGTCACTTCCACTACTTCCGTAGCGAGTCGGATGCGCTTCTCTAGGCCGTGGTGTTTGATGAAGTCTCGGTAGTAGGTAATGAGATGTTTTGGGGTGAGGTACGGAGGATACTCCTTGGGGAAAGGGAAATCGCTTATGGCCATCATTTCTTTGCTGGAGTTTGTGACGAGACATTTGTAGATTGAACCTCCGTTGTAATCATCAAAACTGTCCATTTCTGGAGTCTGCCATACGCCTCCTGATAAGAAAGATGTTATTTCAGTGAATGTTTTCCATCTTTAACTCAACAATGGGTTGAATTGAATTAAAATTGTATTTGTTAGTGGACGGCATGGTTCTTGGCGGTTGTGGAGCATGGTGGTGGGTTGATGGTGGGGGTTGATTGGGTGGGCAGCAACCATTTTAGGGGCTATTCTGCACAATTAGATACAACCACAGCTGATTTGAAAGCATTGAAATTACTACATGAAGGCTTAAAACAATTGTGTTTTTTATTCTTTTAACTTTTAATAGCACAGATTTGAAGTGGGTGTAGCCGGGGCGCCGGAGATCAGTTGGGGGGGGGGGGGGGGGGGGGGGGGGTCGCCCGGTAGGGTTGTCATACAGCTAAACATATAGATGATACCACGGATTTGAACGAACTTTTTAGATACATTGACACAAACACACCGTTAACAAAATAACAGTCTGGACCGAGAATCGACCTCGGGTATGACGTAAAATGCAGTGAAAGTTCAATGAGACTTCCCTATTATTAATAATTTCACGACAACTAACCTGCTTTGTCACCCCGTTCGAAGCAGACCGGTTCCAGGCCGCACTCCAGGCAAGACTTGAGCGAGAGGAGCCCGCTGACTCCTCCTCCGATCACGGCGACTCGCTTCACTTTCGGCATGATGAAATTAATCTTCAAACGTAGAACACACTGTCTTGCTAATAATAATGTTTAGCTGTACCTCCTCTCAGTGTATGTAAGGCGGATGTGATAGTATCTGTGGTAGAAATACGGAAACATTACTCTCTCTCGCTCTCTTATGGTATATACGTTTGGTAATTACTCTAAAAGACTGTGGCAATAGTAACTCCATCATTTTTACTTAAAGGAACACGTTGCCTTGGATCGGACGAGTTGGTCTATAAAAAGCGTTTGTAACCGTTTTTTTTTAATAAAATGCATATATGGTTGGAAAGATGTTTTAAAAGTAGAATACAATGATCCACACAAATTTGCCTCGAAATTGCGTGGTTTTCCTTTTACTGTGCGAACTAACACGGTCGGCCATTTATTGGACTCCCATAAATGGCCGACCGTGTTAGTCGACGAGGTAAAAGGAAAACCACGCAATTTTGAGCAATGCTTGTTAGGATCATTGTATTCTACTTTTAAAATATCTTTCCAACCATATTATGCATTTTATTTAAAAAAAAAAAAAAACGGTTACAAACGCTTTTTATAGACCAACTCGACCGATCCAAGGCAACGTGTTCCTTTAAAAGAAGTTAGAAGTACAGCAGCCTTGGATAGTATAGTGCATTTTTGAGAAACATTTCACTACGGTTATGGACATAAATATCCCTTTTTATTCGCCAAAATTTGAATATGAGAAGCGTTACTGCGGTAACGCTTGGCATATTTGTATTCCTGTAGGGATTATTCTTCCTGAGTGATGGACATCGCTCCGGAGTTCCGGCGATTTCTAAAACAAAAACGCGAAATTGGGTTCATTTCATGGGTTACGACTAAAGATTATAGATTGCCGCCTTGCGGCGCTCTATGGTTACAACTATACATTTTAAAACAACCGAACGGTTGAAAAAAATAAAAGTTTATTTCTCATAAGACAGTGGACACTATTGGTAATTGTCAAAGACTAGTCTTCACACTTGGTGTATCTCAACATATGCATAAAACAACAAACCTTTGAAAATTTGGGCTCAATCGGTCATCGAAGATGTGATATAATAATGAAACAAAAAACACCCTTGTCACACGAAGTTGTGTGCGTTTAGATGGTTGATTTCGAGACCTCAAGTTCTAAATCTGAGGTCTCGAAATCAAATTCATGGAAATTTACTTTTTTCTCGAAAACTACGGCATTTCAGAGGGTGCCGTTTCTCACAATGTTTTAAACCATCAACCTCTCCCCATTACTCGTCACCAAGAAAGGTTTTATGCTAAGAAATATTTTGAGTAATTACCAATATAGTGTCCACTGCCTTTAATAATGCACGCACCAACTAACTTGTAAAGGTTGAAGGGCACCAGTTTCGCATGCCAAAGTGAACGCTCGACTGCTCTGTAAAAGCGTACAATGTATACAAAAAATCCGTAACATTTACACGGTGATTTTACCTGGCAGCTATAAAGTGCCGTAAATTTCACGGTGGAAGTTTGCATACTACCCATTCAAGGCACAATTTACAAAACTTCCACTGTGAAATTAACTGCACTTTACCTGGCACCCTAGCTGCCAGGTAAAGCACCGTAAATTGTACGGATTTTTTGTATTTACAGTGTTATGCAAAATAACAACAGAACCTCTATGTTGCTGCTACGTTTATAGTTTGTGTTAGAAAAATACAAAATTAAGCTGGACTGCAGCTGGTATTACTTTCAAGCAAGAAACTTTTGCAAACTTACATAATACGGGTTAAAACTGCCTTTGTCTTGAACCCAGAAAGTTGACACGTCTCGCTCCCACAGTAAAAGCGTCAAGAATGAAAGCAATCCTTGGCTAATTTCACTTTTTTTCTTCAGAAGATCCGGGATGTTTTGTAATGCATGAATGACCACAACACTAGTTAGTCAAGCTGGACTCTCTCTATGTCATACATATTCATGAACGACAATACAATGGGTGTATTTTTAATGCATTACAAGTTTTTTCTTTGGGTGTGTTTCAGTGGATGGAACTGGATAGGACTCGCTGGAAATTCAGTGTTCTGAATCCAGCAGGATATTCAACCTATAACAATTCAAACTCCGATATATAGAGGCATGCATAGACCTAGGTCTTACTGAAAAATAATTTTCCGGGGTCTCGCTTGAAAAAAAGGTCCGTTGGCTATCCAAAATTATTTAAACGGTAACAATACAGGACGTTTTTATTTCCAATTGAGTGAAAATAGGCACCAGTCAGACTTGCACTGCGTGAAAGTATACTATTTTTCATTTTAACCAGAAAATAAAAGATATATTTTGTGTTTCCATTTGTCAGCAATGGGACTTTATCTCAACCTCTGGTTTTTTGTGGTTTTTTTTGTCAGCAGCAGAATATTTCTGTTTTGTCTGTTTGGAAAACTCTACTCGAGGAGTTCCGAAGATTATTCACTCACCGAACTCGTTAAAGGCAAAGTATGACTTTGGTTTTGGGAACCATTTTATGATTTCTTTTAAACAATTATTACTATTCATTATAAGTGGTTTATTTTATTTTATTTTTGTTTGAATAAAAAAGTAATCAAAAGATCGACACCATTCAAATTTACAAAGGTTTTACAAAGTTAATTAAAAATAGGAATTAACAATAAACGGGTTTAAACAATACACACACACAAAACAATTGTTACTAAAAATAAAAATAAATCAAATCCCATATAAAATGTAGGGGTAGGCCTACATTCATTAAAAAATAACCTGTGAACATTTCATTTCAAAAGGTGATCGCGTTTTTATCGTCAAAAATCCGGCGCAATACTTATGTCCTTTATGTACTTATTTTGGGGCAAAACAACTTATACATTTTTTACATTACCACACTATTTTTATTTGTTATGCTTCTTACCGAAAGTTTGTTTGTAATATATTAAATTCAAGACTGATTTTCAAACGTGTGCCATCCTTTTAAAGTGACTGTGATAAACGAGTTTAAACTTTTCTGTCCTAGAAAAATGTCACCGGTTAAAAAATTCAATGAAATTTGGGGCCGGGTGATTTGCTGAAAAAAACGACGCAATTACACGTAAAACCACTTCTACGACTTGTGCGTATATAACATCCTTGAGCGCATAATAAAGTCTGTGACAATACAAAGAACAGGATTTCGGACCACAATACCCACAGTATTTGGTCAATACAAAAAAATACCCAGAAAAGTATTCAGTCAATACAAAGAAAATTTGTCACGGAAGAAACGGGGTAGCCCCTCTTAGCAATTCAACTCACCTGATACCCGGATAAATATAATGCCCTGAGAAAAGAATTAGTTCAATGATTGTCTTTTGACCGAATGAAATTTGTTTGCTCATTGACGAAGACAAAAGTTGGGACCCCGGATTCAGATCCCCGTCTCTGAACGTATAAGACGTTAGTATTTCCTTGTACTAAAAAGGGAAATCCCCTGTCCCCGTCTGTATTTGAGAGAGCAGAAAGCGTGTGAAGAACAGGTGTGGTTCCAAAGCGTTTCCTCCAGGTTTAAAGGCACTGTACACGTTTGGTAATAATAATTGTCAAATACCAGTATTCTCACTTGGTGTAATCCCAACAAATGCATAAAAAAAACTGTGTAAATTTGGGCTCAACTGGTCATTGAATTTGCAAGAGAGTAATAAAAGAAGAAGAAAAAAAAACACACTTGTTACACTACTTTGTGTGCTTTTAGATGCATAATAAAAGGCTTCAGCTGAAGTATTTTATTATACGAGTGAGAAACTACACCTTTCTCAAAAACTATACGTTACTTCAGACGGGAGCCGTTCTCACAATGTTTTATACTATCAACAGCTCTCCAATTAAGTTTTTATGCTACAATTTTTTTGGGTAGTTAGGCTACCAATAGTGTCCAGTGCCTGTAAGTGCTGGTGCTGACAAAATATAACTGTTATTTCAACTCGTCTAGACGAAAGACGTATGTCCTATAGTGCTAAAAGGGGGAAGTTTCCCGTCTGTTTTTGACAGAGAGTCACGAAGAAACAATCAGTTCCCATTGTGGTTAAGTGGTTATAGACTGCAGGAATTGCAATCACATGTTGTGGGTTTGAAAGGGGTTGTCCCCCATAGTATGGGAAAATAACATGGGCCGAAGGAGGACTCATGTTTCTCTATCAGCTTAAAAAAGAACTCGATGTTAGCGACGTGACGATAGTTCTTGAGTTCGTCTGGATTCAGTGACCGCTTCTTAATGAGAGGGTTGAGTACAGTATATATGCTTTAGAATACTTGGGAAAATGCCTGTAGTGAGAGACTTATTTATGATGCGTGTTAAAACCGGTAGAAATATGGAAACATCTTTAAGAAGCCAAGTGAGTACAGGATCCAATATACAACTTTTTGTGGCAGCTTTGTTAACAAGCTAATAACATCTTCTTCAGACACTTGACTGAATTCAGGTAGTTTACATGTTACACAAACATTGTGGGAATCACCACACGTTACACTTGATTGAACATGTTACATACTAGAATAAATGTTAGCAACCTTCTTGGAAATACACTGCAAAGTCATTACTTAAATCTTGTGCACACTCATATGCGGGTAAGACTTTACTTGTATTATTCAAGAGCCCATTAACATTTTTAAACACAGTCTTTGTATCAGAAGCAGATTGCAGCTTTTCCGAAATGGGCTGCTTTTTAGCTTCCTCTATCCTGCAATTGACTGTTCTGTTTTGTTCAATATAAAGCTGGTGATGAACTTCTAGACGAGTCATGCGCCACTTCTTTTCACACTTTCGTCGAATTCTGCGAGCTTCGTGTATGTTTGAGTTATACCAGGGTTGTCTAATTCTTGTTTTACGAGTTTTCATAGAGACCGGGAATGGTCCAAGGAATTGATTGTGCACTCTTCAAATGCCTCCGTCAGACAATCGACATTATCAACTCCAACTATAATGTCGTTAAACTTCAATTTCAACTCTTTCTGAAAGTTGGCTGTATCAATATTGTGCGAAAGTTCCGATTAGTAGTAACTTGTTTTGGGTTTTCTGCTTTGTCCAGCATGAGCTGAAAATCAACAACATGGTGATCTGAAAGCCTAACACCAACTGTACAGTCCATGATGAGATTGTCTTCAGGTCGAGACAGAACCAAGCCCAGTGTATGGCCACATATATGGGTTGCCCCATGAACATTATTGTTGAAAACCAGCACTCTCAGCAGTTTCCAGAAAACGGGTGACGTCTGTTTTCTCCGGGCAATCGACATGAATGTTGAAGTCTCCCAACAGGACGACTTTGCCGGCTAGCGAGTTCACGCATAAATTAGAAAGTTCGCAAAGTCATCAAGAAACTGTGAACTCTTCAAACCATTATTTCTGGATGGGGGAGGTCTGTAGAGCAGGATATAGTAGATCTTGCGTCCTGTGTTTGAAATGATTGTGTACTTAAAAGTAGCGGATTTGAAATTGAATGGTATAATCTGAAAAGTGATTCGTGAGTAAAGTTTTTCCCATAGAAATTGGTGTTCGTGCAATTATTATGTACATGCATAATTTTGCCTCTTTTGAAACACGATAACCTTTACTTTAACATTTAACAAAATTGTTCGATGTCAATTTGAATGTAATGATATTGACAACCTCATCATGGGTATTTTTATTTGTTTCATTTCTGACCAAACATGTTCTCTTCAAAAGATGTGCCTCTTTTGTGTTCATTTTGAAGAGAACATGTTTGGTCAGAAATTAAACAAATACAAATACCCATGATGAGGTTGTCAGTATCGTTACATTCAAGTTGACATTGAACAATTTTGTCAAATGTTAAAGTAAAGGTTATTGTGTTTCAAATGTCATGGAGTACCGTAGAATGGTGCGTTACAATTCGATTAGCTTCCCTGATGGGTCGACCCGGTCTGCCCCTCAATGTTTGAATAATGTGTAACATCGTTAGGAACAGCAGATATGTTTTTGGTTTGCATTTATGATTTGCGTTTATGGCTTTCAATAGTAATTTTCAAACTCGGTTGACAGAAACTTGGGCTGGCATGTGACGTTACAATGGGGAAAAAAGTTCGGCAACCTATAACGAATCCATTCCAGACGTCAGACACAATTGGGCTTTAACTTACAGTTCCAGACAAAACACCTCTAGCACTTTCCACAATATACAAAACCCTTTTGTGTGTGTAGTCCGGGATTGTAGGAAAACATTCTGATTTTGTAAAGTTGTCAACAATGGATGGGGTCACAACACTCAGAAAGATCCGGGTTGAGTGTACACACTTTGAAGACAGGTATAAACAGGGTAACAATGTTTCATTGCAACAGGTACTTATTATAGTCACGGGAGTCAGAGGCTCTCTAAACAGATGAATACCTTAAGGTTTTATACAGAAATGGTAATAGAAAAGAAAAAAAATTGTTGCAGACAATTTCGTTCATGTTTTATGTGATCATCCGTGGAAATAACAAACCTGTGAAATGTGAGGGATTTAAAATTGAATCGAATGAATCAATTGTAGTAAGAGAGAAATCCAGTTAAAGATTATTTTAAAATAAATCCTAATAATCTAAAATTCAAATATTATAAAAGGTTTTTATTTTTTTCAAAAAAATTACGATCCTTTGTATTAACATTTCAATTCTTCTCATTTTTTTTTAGAGTAATAACTTTTTTTTTTTTTTACTTTTAGTTCCTCCCAATAAGTCAGGAGAAAACAATGAGCAAAATAATACACACTCACGAACATGAATGTAAACATGGGTCATGAAGATGAGCAGAGTATACTGTTCGAAACGTCGTGACCAAACCGGCTCTTTTCAGAGCCAATTACATTCCCTCAGAAGAGATGTTATACATTGTACCAGAAAGTTCACTGTTTAGTATTTATAGTTACGTCTTGTCCTTCTTGTCCAAAATCAGGTGTTGTATGTGCAATTTTGTTTTGAGGTTTTAAGATAGTGTTCTCGAATAATTATGACCTAATTTCAGAGGAAAATATTTAAACGAAAAAATAGCTATAGGGACCTACTTCATAATCAGTAAGTTTTAAGACTGTTTAACAATGATGCTTGTTGTTCTTACGAATCCTGTATTAACCATTCTGTAAACAATTTTCTCAGCAAAGCGCGCACTAAACCGATCAGATTTCCATTAAAGGCAGTGGACACTAATGGTAATTGTCAAAGAATAGCCTTCACAGTTGGTGTATCTGTAACCCGGAAAAAGGGTACACTTTGAAAAAGAATGAATAAAACTAAATAAAAATGCTAACTATGGGGGCACTCGCTTGAACTAATGAGAGAAACCAAGATCGGATAGGGCTAAGACGCGAGGAGATGCAAATAAAAATAGGAACAGTGACTCAAAATGTAGGTTTCTCAACAACAAAAATAAAAAAATAGCTTTATTGACTATAAACCAAAAACCTTTAGACCGAAAACTCTTGACCTAAACCTTCTTAAATTAAACCAGTCAAACCTAAATCAGGATATCTAACTGAAACTCAAAAACCAAAACTAAACTAGAGTAAAACTAAAACCCAAACACAGTTAAACCAGATTAAAACTAAAACACAGTGCCAAAGAAAAGTTACAAATTAAAATCAAAATGGCTTTAGGAAACCTGTGTAAATAAAACAACAAGAAATACAATTGATTAAAATACAGTTCTATCAAGTTTAGGAAGAACACATGGTCTTTAAAAAATGCAATCCAATGTTTAAGAAAAAGTAACTTCCAAAGAATCACAGGAATATTACAATTTGTCAAGATATTTATACAATAACAAATGAAAGTATATGCTTACCGAGTCCAGAATAGCAGAAAATACACTTGAAGATGGCAAAATTACATGGTGAAGAAAAACAAAACTTGAAGAAGAGAGCTAGAACACATGTGCTCCTTGCGCTGCCAGGCTGCTATCTGATTATAATTATATACAATGCACTGGATGGGTGACTTCACTACCAAAGGATTAGGAACTGTTTACAAACATGTAACAAAAGACTTCTAAGAAATAACAAACTACATGTACAGGGGTGCAATAAAACAGGAAAGGGCAATTAACTAGAACCTGGAATTAATTAACTTGAATAACAACACAATGAATTTTCTACCCCTACTACACTCACCACTACTTAAAACCATTGTTGTCCTCAACAATGTTAGTTTTACACAAAAAGAAACTGAAATGAATTCACAGCAAAAATGAATTTAATACAAAAGAAAACATAGATACAAAAATCAAGGCCAAAAATAACTTAGACGAGCCAAACGTATTAATTCCCGGAAACCCTTAATGTTGAATAAAGCCTGTATACTATGTAAAATCGGCCACATCATCGTCTTGGGCAAAACCTCCAACACCGGCTCCTCCTTGCCTTGCCGATAGCACAATGTACCCTCTTTGATTTCGAGGTTGTCCCAAGAGTGCAACAGCCTCTTGACCGCTCCTGGTTCACGTTTCAGCTGATGGGGGCTGGGCTGCTTTTGACCAGAAGATTTCAACTCCACGACTCTGGAGATGACCGTATCTTTAATTTGGGCTGATTTCACGTCAGGGGGAGGAGTTGGCAGGATTGCTTCCTCTACTGCTGTGGTCGAATCTACCTGTTGAAACGATGACGGGCTATAATAAACTGTTGTTGGTGTGGATTGGCCATCAAACTCTCGCCATTGCCTCTGGCAACTTCGGGGTACTTTACTGCACCAAGCAGAACTTCTCCTCTGGCGGTGACTTCCATCCATCTGCATCTGCAGGCTTACCAACAGTTCTCCTTGTCGTTGCTGCTGAGCAACGATGTCTCCAAGGAGATCCTTCACCGTCTCTAACAAGCTCCTCTCCTTAGCAGGCTCCTCCATCGACGGAACTGAAGGTCTTTCTACCGGTTGTGGGTCAAACCCACACATTTGAAGAGTGGTCATAATGGGCACAACCACTGGTTGCAGTATACCCTCATCCCAACCAAATCCAGGGGGTGGTTGCAGGATACCCTCATCCCAACCAAATCCTGGGGGTGGGGATATACATGGCGTCCCATCTGGCAAAATGGTGGAACTCGGCCGTTCAACCATAGTGAAATAAAATGCTCCTTAACTCTGACACTGTGTTTGTAACCCTAAAACTAATGACCGTCCCTACTTTTTAACAAGACCTGGCTAAGTTCTTAAGGAACATAAACCCTACCCGGATTCTCCACCAAAAAAAATGTAACCCGGAAAAAGGGTACACTTTGAAAAAGAATGAATAAAACTAAATAAAAATGCTAACTATGGGGGCACTCGCTTGAACTAATGAGAGAAACCAAGATCGGATAGGGCTAAGACGCGAGGAGATGCAAATAAAAATAGGAACAGTGACTCAAAATGTAGGTTTCTCAACAACAAAAATAAAAAAATAGCTTTATTGACTATAAACCAAAAACCTTTAGACCGAAAACTCTTGACCTAAACCTTCTTAAATTAAACCAGTCAAACCTAAATCAGGATATCTAACTGAAACTCAAAAACCAAAACTAAACTAGAGTAAAACTAAAACCCAAACACAGTTAAACCAGATTAAAACTAAAACACAGTGCCAAAGAAAAGTTACAAATTAAAATCAAAATGGCTTTAGGAAACCTGTGTAAATAAAACAACAAGAAATACAATTGATTAAAATACAGTTCTATCAAGTTTAGGAAGAACACATGGTCTTTAAAAAATGCAATCCAATGTTTAAGAAAAAGTAACTTCCAAAGAATCACAGGAATATTACAATTTGTCAAGATATTTATACAATAACAAATGAAAGTATATGCTTACCGAGTCCAGAATAGCAGAAAATACACTTGAAGATGGCAAAATTACATGGTGAAGAAAAACAAAACTTGAAGAAGAGAGCTAGAACACATGTGCTCCTTGCGCTGCCAGGCTGCTATCTGATTATAATTATATACAATGCACTGGATGGGTGACTTCACTACCAAAGGATTAGGAACTGTTTACAAACATGTAACAAAAGACTTCTAAGAAATAACAAACTACATGTACAGGGGTGCAATAAAACAGGAAAGGGCAATTAACTAGAACCTGGAATTAATTAACTTGAATAACAACACAATGAATTTTCTACCCCTACTACATATCTCAACATATGCATAAAATAACTAACCTGTGAAAATTTGAGCTCAATCGGTCATCAAAATTGCGAGATAATAATGAAAGAAGAAAACACCCTTGTCACACGAAGTTGTGTGCGTTTAGATGGTTGATTTCGGGACCTCAAATTCTAAACTTGAGGTCTCGACATCAAATTCGTTGAAAACTACTTCTTTCTCGAAAACTACGGCACTTCAGAGGGAGCTGTTTCTCACAATGTTTTATACCAACAACCTCTCTCCATTACTTGTCACCAAGAAAGGTTTTATGCTATAATAATTATTTTGAGTAATTACCAATAGTGTCCACTGCCTTTAAACAACACTGGCTTCAATAATTCAATATTAATCAAGAACAAGAAAGCAATGAAAGTCGCAAAAGTTATAGTCACGCTATAATATCGAACGAATTGCAAAGCTAACTGTAAACACGTATATCGGGTCAAAGATCACAGAACGACAACGGCGCATAATATACAAATATTGACTGCTTCGAGTGCTATGGTTAAAACTATGACTCCCGAGGTGATCCACGGAGCGTTCTATTTTCCCGAGGCGAAGCCGAGGGAAAATAGAACGCTCCGGGGATCACCGAGGGAGTCATAGTTTTTAACCATTGCACGAGTAAAAGCAGTCAATATTTGTTTTATAACACCCCAAACATTTCTAAAACCTGTATTATTATTATTAAGTTACAGACCTGAATGCTACAATCCACGGACGACGCGAACACAGATTGCAAACACTTTTACCTACTGTGTTGCATGTAGTGTCGGACAATCCGAAATGGTTACAGACTATTAATTTATCATCCTCGTACACGCAACGGACGTCTGGGTACTGCACGCCGTGTGCTAGTCTGTCGGACTAGCGCACGGCGCCATGTGCTAGTCTTCGGACTAGCGCATGGCAAACCGACGCTCTATCACACGGCCGTCGTCTAGCAAAACTAAGACATGTCATGTGACGCGCTCTAAACCAATGAGCAGGCACAATACTTGCAAGGGGTGTTATAATATACAAATATTGACTGCTTCGAGTGCTATGGTTAAAACTATGACTCCCGAGGTGATCCCCGTAGCGTTCTGTTTTCCCGAGGCGAAGCCGAGGGAAAATAGAACGCTCCGGGGATCACCGAGGGAGTCATAGTTTTTAACCATTGCACGAGTAAAAGCAGTCAATATTTGTTTTATAACACCCCAAACATTTTTAAATACTGTACTATCATTATTAAGTTACAGACCTGAATGCTACAATCCACGGACGACGCGAATACAGATTGCAAACACTTTTGCTGAATGTGTTGCATGTCGTGTCGTGCAATCCGAAATGGTTACAGACTATTAATTTATCATACTCGTACACGCAACGGACGTCTGGGTACTGCAAGCCGTGTGCTAGTCTGTCGGACTAGCGCACGGCGCCATGTGCTAGTCTTCGGACTAGCGCATGGCAAACCGACGGCCGTCGTGTAGCAAAACTAAGACATGTCATGTGACGCGCTCTAAACCAATGAGCAGGCAGAATCTTTGCAAGGGGTGTTATAATAGGAACCTGTGCTCTTGTACTGGAACGTGAACACACACCATGGGCGCCATTTTATTAATGTTATTGATAACATGCAGTGGTGATTGTCTGTACCGCATACAAAAAGTTTGCTGAAATGGTGTCCGGTGCACATTTCACATTTCAGCCCGAGTTGTCTTTCAATCGAAGTGGAAGAATAAACGCGAGGGGTTTTCCAAATGTGTTTTTCATTTTAAAGACTGTATAGTATTTCAGCAGATCACAAGGTTACAAATCGAACATAGATATTTCCATGCGTATGATTATTTTTACCATTATTTACAATAACTCCATGTTTCAGGCCTTCAGTTACATGTTGGCCTTGGTGCCCTTCCAAAATTGTCCAATTGACTTTCCAATGGAAGTGCCCTTTGCACAATGAAAATGACCTTGCCCTTTCAACATGTTAAAAAAAAACTCCAGGCCCGATGTTTTTTTTTTTCATCAATAATCCCCTTTCATCCATATTTATTATCAATATCTTCAGATCCAAATAGTTCTTATTTACAAAAGAGGATTAAGCAAATTATAAAATGTTATGTTTAGTTTCTGCTTTTTGTATTGACCCACTGGTCCATAGAGGAAACCAAGTAAACACGCCACTATTATGTACCACTGTGTGTGTAATGCAGAATACGCTGTGAAATCATACGAAATACACCTTGGTTGAGAGGTTGTAGCGTAGACGATTTGTATAAGGTCTACAAAAAATTAATTCTCCTAAGCGTCTTCGATGTATACCCGATTTTTCACTTTAGATTTAAGGCTCTCCCACGCCCTTCTTCCAAGGCAAAATTCTTAACCCAGCAACAGAAGTCTGTACAAAGGCTCTTGTCCAAAAATAATGTGGTATTGCCTGGTAATTTTTTGAAGTTTTCCCAAAGCCATGTTTTCAAATTCCCATGCAGAATGTAACCTTCCTTAAATGCCTTGTGGCAGAAAACTGATCAAACTTCCACACTCAGTTGTCTTGAAACAAAATTTTGAATTTATTATCTAGGCCTACGCCCCCTTTTCGGTAACTTCCCGGTCCGTCCTTCTTCCGGTTACCATGACAAGCTATTAGGAGCCTATGAAATATTTGGCAGCAAATCAGAAACAAGTTGAATAAAATTACGTTAAAGGCACTACACATGTTTTTTAAATTTTGTCAAATACCAGTATTCTCACCTTGTGTATCCCAACAGTATGAATACAAAACTAACAAACCGGTGAAATTTTTTGCTCAGTAGTTAGTCAACAAATTTGTAAGAGAATAATGTAAGAAAAAAACATCCTCGTTGCATAACTTTGTGTGCTTTCAGATGCATTAGACCCAGCAGTTTACCATTGAGTTAGAAATTACCTCTGTCTCAAAAAAACTACGTGACTTCAGAGGGAGCCGTTTCTCGCAATGTATTACATTGCCAACATCAGCTCTCCATTGCTCGTTACCAAGTACGCTAACAATTATTTTGAGTAATTACCCATTTCGATTTCAATTTCAATTTCAATTCACTTTATTATCCACGATGGGAAATTCATTTCGGCCTTTAATACAACAAATTTACAAAATGTACATAAAATTATTATCTACCATAAAACAGACAAAAAACACTACAAGCCACACAAGTCTATAAAAATATATATATATATATATATATAATGAATAGGGTAGATGGCCTTAGCTTTCGATCCAATCCGGACCTTCTTCAGAGGCATAAAACAAGTACAAACAAATACATATCCATTTATAGAAAGAGAGAGGGGGAAAGGGATTAAGGGAAGGATCCAGAAAGAAGCGGGAAAATAACAGCCAATCAAAGTTTCTATTTCAGAGACAATGTTGGTGGCTATGAACCAATAGGAGTGAAGTGGCGAGGACAAAGGATGTTTAGAATGAAAGGATGGGTTACTGGACCATAAAAGTGGTAAATGTATTGTTCGACAACAATGCAGGGAGACATGAAAGGGTAGGATTAGAGAGCAAGTTGCATCATGATGCAACTAATATATATATATATATATATTACATGAAAAGCTGAATTTTAAAAGATTTATTTTACAAAAATATTACAGAAAATCTAATTATGTAAAAAAATAAACCCCAATTATAGTGTGAAGTGCCTTAAATAGTGTCCAATGCCTTTAGTGTCCAGTGCCTTTAACAGGAAAAGAGTGATAAGGATTCAAGGTTATGCTGAAACATGAACAATGCTTCTACGCTCTGCTAAACATAGCCCTATTCATGTCATTTGTCACGTTTTGGGTGTTTCCGACCCGGATGCCTTTTCTGCCTCAGTAGTGTTAGGCCGTGTCCGAAACGACGACTTCGGCTACATCTACGTCTAGATCAACGCGTCTACCAGTGTTGAAGAATAGGCAGACGCGCGCGATCTAGCCGTAGCTGTAGTTCGCAAAGTCATCAAGAAACTGTGAACTCTTCAAACCATTATTTCTGGATGGGGGAGGTCTGTAGAGCAGGATATAGTAGATCTTGCGTCCTGTGTTTGAAATGATTGTGTACTTAAAAGTAGCGGATTTGAAATTGAATGGTATAATCTGAAAAGTGATTCGTGAGTAAAGTTTTTCCCATAGAAATTGGTGTTCGTGCAATTATTATGTACATGCATAGTTTTGCCTCTTTTGAAACACGATAACCTTTACTTTAAAATTTGACAAAATTGTTCGATGTCAATTTGAATGTAATGATATTGACAACCTCATCATGGGTATTTGTATTTGTTTCATTTCTGACCAAACATGTTCTCTTCAAAATATATGCCTCTTTTGTGTTCATTTTGAAGAGAACATGTTTGGTCAGAAATGAAACAAATACAAATACCCATGATGAGGTTGTCAGTATCGTTACATTTAAATTGACATTGAACAATTTTGTCAACAATGTTAAAGTAAAGGTTATTATGTTTCAAATGTCATTGAATACCGTAGAATGGTGCGTTACAATTCGATTAGCTTCCCTGATGGGTCGACCCGGTCTGCCCCTCAATGTTTGAATAATGTGTAACATCGTTAGGAACAGCAGATATGTTTTTGGTTTGCATTTATGGTTTGCGTTTATGGCTTTCCATAGTAATTTCCAAACTCGGTTGACAGAAACTTGGGCTGGCATGTGACGACACAATGGGGAAAAAAGTTCGGCAACCTATAACGAATCCATTCCAGACGTCAGACACAATTGGGCTTTAACTTACAGTTCCAGACAAAACAACTCTAGCACTTTCCACAATACACAAAACCCTTTTGTGTGTGTAGTCCGGGATTGTAGGAAAACATTTCTGATTTTGTAAAGTTGTTAACAATGGATGGGGTCACAACACTCAGAAAGATCCGGGTTTGTTAAAAAAATAAACCCCAATTATAGTGTGAAGTGCCTTAAATAGTGTCCAATGCCTTTAGTGTCCAGTGCCTTTAACAGGAAAAGAGTGATAAGGATTCAAGGTTATGCTGAAACATGAACAATGCTTCTACGCTCTGCTAAACATAGCCCTATTCATGTCATTTGTCACGTTTTGGGTGTTTCCGACCCGGATGCCTTTTCTGCCTCAGTAGTGTTAGGCCGTGTCCGAAACGACGACTTCGGCTACAGCTACGTCTAGATCAACGCGTCTACCAGTGTTGAAGAATAGGCAGACGCGCGCGATCTAGCCGTAGCTGTAGCCGAATTAGCCGTTTCAGACACGGCCTTAGTTTGGACAACACTGCGCACCTGTGATAGATTAAACCATAAGCCAAGCAACTCTGATGCAAAGTGCTCTGTGTGTGTGCTCACTCAGTGATTGAGCACCAGTTTTCAAACAACTGGAAACTTTTGCGACATTTTGTATTAAATTGGCATTTACACTACACTTATTGTATGCCGTTGTAAAATTTTCTGAAGAAATAACATTTCGAAGACTTTCAAAGCTATACAAAATATTTAAAACATAATGCAGAATCGGGCGCAGTCCACGTTTTCGAGCGAAAAAGTTATCAGCGAGGTCTACGGCAAAGAACTTCTAGGTCGTCTTCTGGGACAGGGCGACGGGCGGGCGAAATGTGTCGTCGTTAACGCCGAGACAAACTGGACTGATCTGGAGGAGCAGAACCCGTGGCTAAATAGCAATGTAAGTCTGTTTGTAGTTACATTTTCTGAGTCACTTATCTAGCTTGTTTGCATTATTTAGCCTAGACCTCCACCTACTCAAGGTTATTTAAAAAAAACTTGTAAAAAACAAATTAATGTTCTCCCATGATGTAAATCCAATAGTATAGAGTATGCTACTTTGTAATGCGCCAAAATCCACCAAAATTAAAGTGCCCCATCAAGGCGCAAAGAGTGCCATCCTCGGCGCACAGTAAAGAATGAGGAAAATTGGACAAAGAATAACCGACTCGGTTTTTAGTAAGTCATATCAAACAAGCAAGTTTTCAAAATAATCTTAAAGGTCTCAACACTAGAAACATTAAGAACTTGAAGTGGTTAAGTCATTCCAGAGTGGGTCCAGTATGCGAAACAGCCCTGTGATGGTCACCAAAACACTATGCCTTTATTGGTGTCGACCTACCAAATAACGACGGTCTACATCGCATTACGGACCACTTGATTTTTTTCTATCTCGACATTTTCCCCGTAAAAATTATTGTGAGATGAAAAGTAAAACAAAATTGCAAAAAGTTCGTCGATGTTCGTCGAAACTCTGCTGATCTACGATCGGTGGGGACGGCACACTCACGGTTATTAAAAAAAATAATAATAATAATAATAACGGGAGGAGGCCAGGGGGATCTAGGCCTATACGGGAAATTGCATTATAATTGCCATCTTCAACAAATTCCAGATGTATTTTTTGTAAGGATTTCCTTTTTTTAAATCGATTTAGAAAACACAAATTCTCCATTGAAAATCACTACGACAGTGACAATCACAGACACAAAATTGCGCTTAGTTAAGGCAGTTTAATAGGTTTTTTTTGGGGGGGGGTGTCAAGCCTGCACAAGCATTTAATTAGATAAATATACAAACTTTAATCCTACAAATCTTATAAGTTGACTGGAAATATTGATGAAACATGATACATAAACGGGCACACAGGACGTACAGATGTCAGGCCCAAATGTCCCTTCTCCCCCGGGACCTTATCCGTTACCTAGCCCCCTCATAAATCATGCGGAGCTAGGATTAGGGCCCGGCGATTGAGTTGAAACTTCATCTGGTAGTGACAGCGCCCTCATTTGACTAAACTCGGCCTAGCCTTGCAACTTCTTATTTTTACGTCGTTTGGTTTGCTCTCGAGTGAGGTGTCACGTCCTTGGGTGAGAAGTCTTTTTTAACTTTTCAGAGGCATTTCATTTCAGGATATGTGCCGTAGGGCCAATCCACTTCTTATCATCGTGGCTCTATTTATGGGCATGTTTGCTTGGGAGTAACTATAGAATACAGGTACACTCGGAGCTCTATCTGTGCCTCTGCGGAGGCGGAGTCGCGGTCACGTACGTTTTAAGTAACTTGGTCGTAGCATGGAGGAAGAAAATAGCTCTTTACTACTTGATTGTATTGAGTGCGATTGATGAATACAGCAGATAAAATGTTAGGGTCGTAGGGAGTCAAAGTGTGACGTGAGTGGTGAGGTAGGTGAAGCAGCCGATAGAGGGTGTTTTAGGAAGACGTGCATAGACCTTATCGCAAACACCAATGCGCAAGCGCAGACTGTTGAATGAGGTGCATTGTGGGATAGATATGCATCAAATTTTGCTACCAGCTAGACCACAATGCACCTAATTCCAAGCTTTACGCGCGCGCCCCGGTATTTGCGAAAAGGTCTATTTGATGCAATCGTGAAGACGCGAAGCTGGAAGCGTGGAGGCGCGGAGTCGCGGAGTCGCGGTGTTGACAATGGCCGATAGAGGGCGTCTTTAGGAAGACGAGCATAGACCTTATCGCAAATACCAATGCGCAAGCGCAGATGGTTGAATGAGGTGCATTGTGGGATAGATATGAATCAAATTTTGCTACCAGCTAGACCACAATGCACCTAATTCAAAGCTTTACGCGCGCGCCCCAGTATTTGCGAAAAGGTCTATATGATGCAATCGTGAAGACGGGGAAGGTGGAGGTGCGGAGTCGCGGTGTTGGCAATGGCCGATAGAGACGTTTTTAGGAAGACGGGCATTTGATGCAATCGTGAAGACGGGGAAGGTGGAGGCGCGGAGGCGCGGAGACGCGGTGTGGACAATGGCCGATAGAGGGCGTCTTTAGGAAGACGAGCATAGACCTTATCGCAAATACCAATGCGCAAGCGCAGACTGTTGAATGAGGTGCATTGTGGGATAGATATTAATCAAATTTTGCTACCAGCTAGACCACAATGCACCTAATTCCAAGCTTTACGCGCGCGCCCCAGTATTTGCGAAAAGGTCTATATGATGCAATCGTGAAGAAGGGGAAGGTGGAGGCGCGGAGGCGCGGTCGGGCTTGCTTTCCCTTTTTTAAACAATCCTCTAATGGGGTCAAGTGTATGAGGGCAATATTAATAATTGTACGGAATTCCGGCTTTCTTTCCCTTTATTAAATAATCCTCTATTGGGGTCAAGTGCATTAGGGCAATGTTAATAATTGTACGGAGTTCGGGCTTTCTTTCCCTTTTTTAAATAATCCTCTAATGGGGTCAAGTGTATTAGGGCAATATTAATTATTGTACGGAATTCGGGCTTTCTTTCCCTTTTTTAAATAATCCTCTATTGGGGTCAAGTGTATTAGGGCAATATTAATTATTGTACGGAATTCGGGCTTTCTTTCCCTTTTCTTAAATAATCCTCTATTGGGGTCAAGTGTATTAGGGCAATATTAATTATTGTACGGAATTCGGGCTTTCTTTCCCTTTTTTAAATAATCCTCTATTGGGGTCAAGTGTATTAGGGCAATATTAATTATTGTACGGAATTCGGGCTTTCTTTCCCTTTTTTAAATAATCCTCTATTGGGGTCAAGTGTATTAGGGCAATATTAATTATTGTACGGAATTCGGGCTTTCTTTCCCTTTTTTAAATAATCCTCTATTGGGGTCAAGTGTATTAGGGCAATATTAATTATTGTACGGAATTCGGGCTTTCTTTCCCTTTTTTAAATAAATCCTCTTATGTATTAGGATTCGGCCTTTAATTTTTTCCCTTTTGGAAATAATCCTCTTTTGGGGTAATATGTAGTACGGCAATATTAAAAGTTATTAATTATTTGTACGGAGTTCCCATAATTATTTAAATAATCATCTAATGGTCTTGTGAGTTATCGTATAAAATAAATTGACATCACAGCGCAGTTGTGTATCTCGAGCCTAATGAGGGCGCTGTTGTGCATCTTTCAGAGTGCCCCCTAGGTTGCCAAATATTTATAGTTAAGCAACAGAGCGCGACCTCAACTCCAGTGTACTGTGTACGTATGAACGTCACCGCGACTCCGTCTCCGCGGAGGCGCAGTGGAAGCTTCGAAGTGTACCTGCATTCTATAGTTGTGCCTTTGCTTGAACACACATAGCCTAAAAAATGACTCAGCAAGTTAACAAAGTTTTCATCATCATTTCAATTTTTTTTTTAACAATAATTTGAATAAAAAGTCATAAATTTATTTATGTTTATTGTTAGTCAGTTTAGTAGGGTTTTTTGAGCCGGCGGACTTACCCTTGCTGTGCTTATCCGTACACTTGTCTATCTTCCATCCGTTGGAATTTATGGAATTTGTTGGGAGAGTTCGCTAACTTTTTGAATGTTTATTTGCAAGAAAATGTGTGAGGATTCCATGTGTGAACCACCAAACGATTTTGCTCTCTGCTATTGACTGACTATTGTTTACAATGTTCTCATTCTCTTGGGATCAAAATAGTACTTTTCCACGTTGTTATATATTGCGGGATCGAACAATGCAGTCACTAACCTGTGTGGGCTCGACACAAAACTTTGTCCGGTTCTTTGACATTGACAGTCCCAGTGCACAATGCATAGCATTAGCAATGTAATTTTTATGTAGGGGACAGTTAATACATTTTTTTAAAGGAATGTCTCTCTTTAGTCATAACCAGAAAGAAACAAGAAAAGTATTAATTGTGTACAAATAAACAAATGCATTGTTAGCATTAATTTAAAGATACTACAGTACAACTTGCAAACTAGAACCGAAGCTTATTAATTTGAACATAATTAAAAACAAATGCACAAAATTAAGTGATTGTATATTATATAAAGGCAGAGTAAAATTAATACCAGTTGATTGTCCGGGTGTTTCCAAACAGGGGGAATGGTGGCCTTTTTATTTTTTATTTCTTTCAAATGGTGACCACCAATTCTTCAGTTTTAAATCACCATTTATGCTCGTTACAACTCTAAAGATTAGTTAGTGTGAAATGAGAAATACACAGAAAATGTGTCTTTTTTAAATTTAAAGTAAGATGTAATGTAAGTTATAAAATAGTTTAAAAAAACATGGATGTGGCCTCAAAAAAGGATTGGGGAGGGGACAATAAACTGGATTTTCTTTAATATATGGCCTTACAGGATTTGATATGATGCTAGTTCAGGGCTTGATTTCACAAAGATTCATCTTTAAAAATTGTACAGGATTGTTAGAGCTGGCAAAATAGTCGCAGACAGTGTTCGTGTTTTGTGTGATCAACCGCATTACATGGAATAAACCAGTGAAAGTTTTGGGCAATCTGCAGGAGAAAATTTAAAAAAAAACATGAAAAACTTTCTGTATTGTATCACCATACATTTTTTATTTTTGTTATTATCTTGCAGGCAGGTTTAGTGGTGAAAACAGACCAATCCATCAAACGAAGGCAGCACCTTGGGCTAATCAAACTCAACGTAGATTACCAGACAGTGAAAAAGTGGATTCAAGAAAGATTGGGCTCTCAGATTGAGGTAAGCAGAGAGTGGGTTAAGTCCAGGTCATGGCAATTGTATCCTTGAGCAAGATACTTTTACTGTAATTGCTTTAGTTTGCTAATGGGAAATTAAGTTGTAGGTCCCCCAGTACATGTACTATGATGATTGTTTTTGACATTGCAGTTAAAGACACTGGACACTATTGGTTGTCAAAGATCAGTCTTCTCACTTGATGTATCTCAACATATGCATAAAATAACAAACTTGTGGAAATTTGAGCTCAATTGGGCTTCGAAGTTGTGAGAAAATAATGAAAGAAAAAAACACCCCTCGTCACATGAATTTGTGTACTTAAAGATGGTTGATTTCGAGACCTTAAATTCTAAATCTGAGGTCTCAAAATCAAATTCGTGGAAAATTACTTCTTTCTCGAACACTATGTCACTTCAGAGGGAGCCGTTTCTCACAATGTTTTATACTATCAACCTCTCCCCATTACTTGTCACCAAGTAAGTTTTATGCTAATCATTGTTTTGAGTAATTACCAATAGTGTCCACTGCCTTTAATGAAGTGTGTAATGAAAGCACAATTCCTTTGTATTTATAATATACCAACAGATTGATGGTGTTAAAGGCATCCTCAAGCAGTTTTTGATCGAGCCGTTCCTCCACCATCAACAAAATGAAGAGTTCTACTTGTGCATCTACTCCAACACAGTTTCCGAGGATCTCATCCTGTTCCATCATGAAGGAGGGGTGGATGTTGGAAATGTGGATGAGAAGGTTTGTGTTTCGAAAACAACGATTTTTTAACCAATCCTATTTAGTTCCTATTAAAGACAGTGGACACTATTGGTAATTGTCAAAGACCAGTCTTCTCACTTGGTGTATCTCAATTCATATACAGAATATATAGCTTCCCTGGGTCGAACCCGGTGTGTGGCGTTTTTTTCTTCCAGGACGAACGTGGGTACCTATCTGCACACGTACGCCCTGGGAAAAGAAACCTCACACACCGGGGTCGACCCAGGGAAGCTAAACGAACGCACCCAAAGCATACATGTCTGTTTTGGGACAGATTTGCTGAGGGTTTGGTGGGAGATGTAGATCAATTAAAGCCAATTTTGAAATTTGAGTTTGACTTTTGATTTCTAGGGTGTTCGTCTACCACTGGGGTTGAAGAACAAGCCAACAGACCAGGTTATCAAAGATGTACTGCTGAAGAGTGTTGACGATGCAAAGAAACAGTGAGTAATTCCAGAAGATGCATTATGACCTCAGAGTTAACTGATGATTGGTAGTGACGATGGTACAGTTATGAAGGAAATTTGATCATTATCGTCATGGTGAAGCCTGTACATGCAGTGCACTTAGTGACTACATGTTTATTGTTCGTTTCCATTGTTCAGCATCTTTAGTGACTTGGTGAATATTTTCTTGTTACCGGTTTGTTTTGTCTCCTTGTCTGTAGTTTGTCTGTTTAGGCTCTCTTTCACAAGTCTTGGCTTAATCTGACAGCCTCATACTCTCTTTATTTTGGTGTACAAAATATTAATAATACATAACCCTTATTTTTGTTATCTTGAATCTTTCAAAATTTATCTTTATCCCAGGATGTTGAGCAATTTCATTCAATCTCTCGTTGAATTTTTCCGAGATCTTCACTTCACTTATTTGGAGATCAACCCATTAGGTAAGATTTTGTTAGCCTTTTTTAGAGACCTCCCAAATAAAATAATAGACTTGCCTGTTTAGCCTCACCCCCTCCTCAAAGGGAAGGTAATCACCCATTGATTAGAAGCCTTCGAAAGTAGAACCTTTTGAGAAACATTTCATTTTAAAATAATGTGGTTATGTAAAAAGATGTCAGTTGTTATGCCCCAAAATTTGAATCTGGATCTATAATTGCTTCGTAAAAAGTTTGAAAGGTAGTGCATTTTCCCATTTTGCTCTACTAGCCGCCCCTCGTGGATGATACACATGCCTACATCCTTATGGACTGTAAAGAGGGTAACTAGAAGTATGTGGCAATGTGCGCATGGTGGTAGATGATTTGGGTTGCAAGCTCAAAATCAGTTAAGTGTAGCCCTCGCCTTTAAATGGTTGTCCGGTCTTGTGATTTGCAATATCTCATTAAAAAAAAAACTAAAAGGTCTATGTCTTTCGTTTATTTGTTAACCTTATATACTTTTGCAACTTTGATTCTTTTTTTTCATGAATATGATAGTGGTGACAGACTCTGCGATCCATGTACTAGATGTTGCAGCCAAGCTGGACGCCAAGGCAGCCCCTCTGTGCAAGAAAGAGTGGGGTCAACCTCAATTTGCTCCAGCACTGTCTCGTGAACTTCTTCCCCAGGTAATCTAAATTTCCACCAAAAAAGAAAAAAGGCCTTCGAGAAAGACTCTCTGCTAGGGTCGAAACATCAGACCATTAATTATTTTTTTCTTTTATACCCTCGGTCCTTTTGGTTTGTAAGTTGTTTGCAACAGCTTATTCTATTTTTCACAAACAAAGACAAAGAAAAGATGAACAAACTTGTGAGTTAAACATCTGGTTTTGACCGTGTAAGAAAGAAAACATAGTTTTCTTCATTCACATTTTCCAAAGCGTGTACCAGTATTCTGACAGTCTTTGAGGATTTAATGCTCAATTTGGATTTGAACTGAAAAAATTGACTGGTGCAAGATTGTTAACCAACAACCTACGGATTAACGTACAGGCGCTCTACCAATTGAGATATCTAGCCCTTTCATGGTTCAAATCTTACCCCAGTCAATTTGTCTTTGTTCAAATCCAAACTATTTTTAAAAAACTTACCCAGTCAGTTTCCGTGGTGGTTTATTATTTGATTTTATGTTCAGTAAGATTTGTATTCCTTGGTTTTTGTTCCGATTACAGGAACTAGAAATCGTGAAGCTCCAAGCTGGCACACCTTGTGCCATGAATCTGACCATCCTGAATAAGGCTGGTCGCATATGGAGTCTCATCTCTGGGGGTGGCACCTCCCTGGTGATTTGGTATGTTGAATCGAGGGCCCAATATCATTGCGCTGCTTAAGCACAAAAAGTAGCTAAGCATATCAAAATAATGCTTACCATAACTTGGTTACGTACCAGCCAAAATGGCATTTCTCATGTACAATCTGTAACTGGTATCCTGCTATGTTTGCTTAAAGCCATTGGACCCTTTCGGTACAGAAAAAAAAAAAATCACAGATTTACAAATAACTTACAGGGTTTACAGAAGGTAGTGGTGAAAGACTTCTCTTGAAATATTATTCCAGGAAATGCTTTAATTTTTGAGAAAAAAAATCAAACAATATCAATTCTCAATTACGAGAATTACGGATTTATTTGAAACACATCTCATGACACGGCGAAACGTGCGGATACAAGGATGGGTTTTCCCGTTTTTTTCTTCCGACTCCAATGACCGATTGAGCCTAAATTTTCACAGGTTTGTTATTTGATATAGAAGTTGTGGTACACAAAGTGTGGGCCTTGGACAACACTGTTTACTGAAAGGGTTCAATGGCTTTAAGCACAAACAGTAGCTAAGCATATCACAATAATGCTTACCAGAACTTGGTTACCAGCCAAAATGGCATTTCTCATGTACAATCTGTAACTGGTATCCTGCTATGTTTGCTTAACAGAAACTTTGTAAGCAATGTTTCTCATCAGGCAGCTCTTTGAAATTGAGCCCAGTTCTTCTTCTTCCTTTCTAGTACACATGATTGAAGATAGTCGCACTGCCAGGCCAAACACCCAAGGCAAATCCCTTCTTTGCGATAAGTGTGTACTGGGTCTTTTACATGTGTTGATAGATTTGTTTTTACACACGAGACCTACATTTGTTAGTGAGCAATTAACAACAGTCCGTTAACAATCACTGATTTTAATTGTAATACAAGAATAATGAAATTGGTTTGTTTGGTTGACTTTTGTTTTCTTAAGCGCTTTGTATCGATTTTGTAAAAACAAATTCAAAAATAGTTGATATTGTTATTATCAATTGATGCAGCATATGTTCAAAGTATTCTGCACCAAAATAGTCGCTTTTCAAGATGCCACTGCAAAAAAAAGATAGTTAGGCTGTGCTACCTTAATTAGTACATTGGAAAGTCATGCCAAACGATTTACATTCATCTACGATAGGACCATGTATGCTAAATTTTGTGGGAATTTGTTGGATATGCCTCATTTAATCTTGTAAATATTTCTTTCAATCTTACAGCGATATAGCAGCAAAGTTAGATGTTTTGGATGAGTATGCTTGCTATACACAGATCTCAGGGAAACCCACAGCCGACCAGTTATACAAACTCAGCAGGACTCTGATCGATCTGATGTTGGAAGTGCCACACCCTGATGGCAAGACGCTGATCCTCAGCAGCGTTAATGTCGACCTTATTGTCATGATTAAACTCAAGATTGGACCTGTCGTGGTAAGGCAAACCTCCAGTATTTCCATTTCCATCTTGAACACAATTCTACATGAAAACAAATGAAATGAGAAAATAGAATTAGCTGTTGCAAACAACTTGCCAACCAAAAGGACAGACCTACCAAGTCTCACGCATTAGGCGTGAGACTCACGCATTTGGGCTCTGTCTCACACTCACAAGCACAGCAACCATTTTCTCACGCATAAGGGCCAGACCGGGAAAAAAAAAAAAAATTAGCGTCATGCATTGCCAAATGGCGCTCGTGTGTACAAAAAAACGCAATCTACAATGTTTGCACAATCTTCAGATTGCACGCAGTTTATCAGAATCATTATTTTTTTTGTACAAACTTTGTACAAACAGAGCACAAATTAGTAGATTGCGCACGCTTTTGCTCTTCCAGCAGGTTCAACTAAAATTCGGCAGAGCGCAAAACGCTTATTGCGCATAAGTTTTTCCCGATTCACTTAGGAAACTCGTTAAATGCGCTACACTAGCGAAGACACAACAGGCAGAGGAAGTGAGCGGAGGATTTTGGACATCCTTTTTAGTCAATTTATTTTTAGTTTGGAAGGAAATAATCTGACACAATCGTACCTCCACAATAACCATCAACATATTCTGTGTACCTCATTTTAGTTTTAATTATTATGAAGAGGTTCTTGATGCATTTCTGATTATTTAAAAAAAAAAAAAGAAAGTTGGGCGGCGATTTCGAATGGCCTTCTAAAACTGGCAATTTTTTTTTTTCGGGGGGGGGGGGGGGTTGAGCTTTGAAAAATCTCACGCATAGCTGGCCTCTGGACTTGGCATCTCTGGAATTGTGTATGGTTGTGCATATTCCCATTGACTTGTGTATGATTGTGTAGTTTCCCATTGACTTGTGTATGGTTGTGTAGTTTCCCATTGACTGGTGTATGGTTGTGTCAATTCCCATTGACTTGTGTATGGTTGTGAAGTGTCCCATTGACTTGTGTATAGTTGTGTAGTTTCCCATTGACTTGTGAATGGTTGTGTAGTTTCCCATAGACTTGTGTAAGGTTGTATAGTTTCCCATTGACTGGTGTATGGTTGTGTCAATTCCCATTGACTTGTGTATGGTTGTGAAGTGTCCCATTGACTTGTGTATAGTTGTGTAGTTTCCCATTGACTTGTGTATGGTTGTGTAGTTTCCCATTGACTTGTGTATGGTTGTTTAGTTTCCCATTGCCTTGTGTATGGTCGTGTAGTTTCCCTTTGACTGGTGTATGGTTGTGTAGTTTCCCATTGACTTGTGTATGGTTGTGTAGTTTCCCATTGACTTGTATATGGTTGTGTAGTTTCCCATTGACTTGTGTATGGTTGTGTCAATTCCCATTGACTTGTGTATGGTTGTGAAGTGTCCATTGACTTGTGTATGGTTGTGTAGTTTCCCATTGACATGTGTATGGTTGTATTAAGTGTCCTATTGACTTGTGTATGGTTGTGTAGTTTCCCATTGACTTGTGTATGGTTGTGTAGTTTCCCATTGACTTGTGTATGGTTGTGTCAATTCCCATTGACTTGTATGGTTGTGAAGTGTCCAATGACTTGTGTATGGTTGTGTAGTTTCCAATTGACTTGTGTATGGTTGTGTAGTTTCCCATTGGCATGTGTATGGTTGTGTAGTTTCCCATTGACTTGTGTATGGTTGTGTAGTTTCCCATTGACTTATGTATGGTTGTGTAGTTTCCCATTGACTTGTGCATGGTTGTTTAGTTTCTTATTGACTTGTGTATGGTTGTGTAGTTTCCAATTGACTTTTTTAGTTTGGAAGGAAATAATCTGACACAATCGTACCTCCACATTAACCATGAACATATTCTGTGTACCTCATGTTAGTTTTAATTATTATGAAGAGGTTTCTGATGCATTTTTGGGGGGAGGGGGGTGGGGGGGTTGAGCTTTGAAAAATCTCACGCATAGCTGGCCTCTGGACTTGGCATCTTTGAAAGGACTGAGGGTATTAATGCAATAAAAATCCTTAATGGCATGACGGTCACAACAGCGCCCTCAAGAGTCCTCTATTCTGTTCTGAAAGCTGTGTGGCCGTGCGATCTTTATTTTTTCATTTTACAACTATTTTTGTGAAGGGATTTAGACCGACCGCCAATGACCAGTCAGCTTAAGAAATAATAATGTATTCATAAATACCTCGGACAGTTTCGCTATTCCTATTGGTGGAGAGCATGTCACGGTGTGTATAAACCTTTATGACCAGTAAAAAGGGTTGAAACATGTGCACCTGTGCTTCTTAGACAGTTTGTTCATTCCTATTGGTCGAGAGCAACGGACTGTTGTGCCACATCACGCGTTACGCGTACAGCATTCCCTTATAAGGAGTTGTTTACCCGAGGGCCTTACCATTTCATAGCTGGAGGGTCGTTGTGTTGAAAGAAATCATTGAACAATTATAAATTTTTTGCATTTATTTTACTTTTTGACTAAAAAGTGTTGATGTTTTTTTACTGAAAAGGTTTTTATGAATGGGAATCAAAGTGTGTTGAATCGGTTTTCAACTAGTGGTTTAAACCCGCCGAGGCCTGGTTCTTGATAATTTACCTCAACTTCGTCTTTGTAAAATTATCAAGAACCAGGCCTCGTTGGGATTAAACCACTAGTTGAATACCTCTTCACCACACATTGATTCCCTTATTTATAACACGCCTTTTTGCCAAAGGAGACAAAGGGCCAAATAATTACTGCAAGGTGACTGGGACGAAGTTTTGAGTTATGAAACCTAATCCTTAGCACCATTTAATGGTTTACAAGGTGCTTTCGAACATGCTGCCAATCCATGTGTTTTACAGGTGCAATCCATTTGAGTAAGATAACAAAATGCCTAATGCTTCAAATGCGGGATCCATCAATGGAATTTGATTCTGGAGATTTGGAGTCGTCATTGGAAACTGTAGTTGAATATTGGTTTGTTTTTTCCTCATCCAGGGACTTGTTAAAGCTTTGCTGGAATCCAAAGAAGAACTCAAGGCCAACAAGATATCTTTGGTGATCCGACGAAATACTGTAGCATTTACACCCAAGGGCATCCCCACAGGGCTGGAAGAGCTAGGTAAACACTGAAAAGTGGATTATTTTCCCTGTTTATAGACCGTTTTGATTAACATCTTTGTTGCTATGAAAGTCGCTGTCTTGTAGGGCAAACCGGGCGTCTAAACGCATACATCAATTATGCATGCAGCAGTCTCGGTTTGATTTCTTTGGTGTTGTCTTGTAGGTTGTCTCAGTGCGTGGACTATCAGGCCTGTAATTACACACAGGCCACACGGGCCATGGCCCATGTTGCCCCTGGTCCAGGCTTTGGTGCCCCTTCCAAAGTTTCCAGTTCCAATGGAAGTGCCCTCTGCAAAATGTAAATGGCCTTGCCCTCTTTCAAGGATGAAATTCCAGGCGTGGGCTATGTGCATGTATTTATTTTGTTTATGTTTCGCGATCTAGGATAGCACCTAGCTATATAACAACCTAATTTTGTTACTATCAGTGATTTCAAAGAATTTGTCCACAATCCCGGCCATATCTCGTTGGGCGTCCCGTGCCCCCTTTCAATGTTGGTTCTCATTGTGGCACGGTTTTCTTCTGTGTTCCAGTCAACATTGAGCGGGGGGACGGGAACATAATGTTAATTGTCAGGGGGAAATGAACAGGTAATGTTTATTGTAACGTGGAAAATGGGTGGCCCAAGCATTTTGGCTGGGATTGTAGATCACTGTGTTGAATCTCATCGTGTGTTTGATCTCCATCTCGGACTTCAATGTCTTGTCTACACGAGAGCTTTATGATTCACATTTGCCATTTTGATCATCCTGCAGGTATACCCATTCACGCAGTCTCTCTTGAGGTCAACAAAACCCAAATCATACAATTGGCTCTGGGATTAAAAGCTAATCCAACGCAAGAAGGTGATTCAACTAAGATCGTGTCTCCGCCACACAAGGTAAGTCCACTCACATGTCTGATTCCCCAGTGTTGCTGTAAGGCCACATAAAAAAAACTAGTTTTTCATCCCCTCACTCATCCTTTTTAGAGGCCACATCCTCTTTTTTTTTTTCTTTGTATTTTTCTTTGTTTTCTTTGTTTTCTTTGTATTTCTCATCTTTTAAGAACTTGTAACTACACAAAGTAACTTGACCTTATGTCTAATGGTGAATAAACTGACGAGGAGCCTGGCTGTTTTACCAACCATGGCCCAATTACATACAGCTGCCTAAGCACAGAAAGTATCTAAGCACAACCAAATTATGCTTACCAGAATAAGGTTACCAGCAAAACTGCCGTATCACATCGTCAGCGTTTTCACGAAGTAGCACTCTACGTGCTTAAGTTGTTTTTTTTTACATTTCTTACATTTCTGTTGATAATGCATGAAGACCTACAACTCCATAAAGTTTCAAAGCTCAGACAGCTTTACTTTTTTAATTAAGCTAATTAGTGTTTTCAATTTTTGCACAAATGTGGCATTTTTGTTTTCACGAAGTAGCACCCGAACCTCTGTTTACCAATGTAATGCATGACGCACTCAAGTCAAAGCGAGGTAAAAATGTTTTCACAAAGTAGCACGCAAGTTGTGTGAGTGCACGCGCACTGACCTTGTTTCATAAAGTAACACAACATGCTGTGTTGAAGTATAGGCGCGTGCTACTTCGTGAAAACGCCAAAAAATACATATTTTGCTTTGTTTGTTTTCACGAAGTAGCACGGATCTTCTCTCGTGTCTACTTCATAATTAATTATGCAAATGAGTCAAAATAAGATTAATTGATAAGTTCAAGTCATCAAGTATCTACATTGAGAAATTTAAATGGAAATAGTTTGAAGTTTTAAAGGGAGGCGGGTTTCTAAAAAGTGTTCAACTTCAGAGTCCGTTTTCTCAGATTGTTATTTTTTGCTGGTATAGCAATGAGTGCTACTTCTTGAAACCGCTGATGACATGCGCAGTCTTCGATTGATATCCTGCTGAATCCTTGCCTAGCACAGAATTGTTAGGCAAAATCGTCTGCTTGAGCGGCTCTATGAAATTGGGCTCTGACTTATTTTTGGGGGCTGTCCTTTTATTGTTGGTTTATCACAGCATGCAAAGAAATATCACTTCTTTTTCCTTTGTGCAAAAACTCCTCGAGTCGGGCCTTTTGGTCTTGGTCTTAGACCTTTGGTCTCAGAGCAATGATGTCATTCATTGATAACAAGTTTCTCTTTGTATGTCTTTTGCAGATGGTTGAAGCAAGTGGCATGTGCACCGATCACCATGAGAAAAAGTCAGTAGATGTCAACAAATACAAGGATCTATTCACTTCAGAAACTAGGGTTAGTGAGTTTACAATAAAGTCACCTTTCTTCGCTTTTAATTTTACGTGTTCTTTGAAAAGTTGAACTCGCAGTATGTAAACAAAGAGATTTTCTGAGGTTGTTGCCAATTCCATTCCCCTCGCTACTTCGGCACCAGACAGACCCTAACATTTCACAAATTTTTAAACAAAAGTCGCATAAACTTATGACCAATGAGAGGCTCAATTTACTAGAAAATGCTTGGGGGTTATTACCCATAGGTAGTAACTCTGCTAGAAATTATTTTTCTATCAATGTCCAACTTACGTGGAATATTGGTTATTTGTTTTTTACTGATCTTATTACAGGTGATTGTTACTGGCATGATGGTCCAAGTGGTACAGTCCATGTTGGATTATGACTTTGTCTGCGGACGCAAGACTCCATCAGTTGCTGCTATTGTTGATTCAAGCTGGTAAGAGTCAGGAGTCCAGACCCAATTAAAGTTACTTTATATTGGTAATCTCTGAAGTAACGCAGTTTTCGAGAAAGAAGTACTCTTTGACGAATTTGATTTTGAGACCTTACAGTTAGATTTTGAGGTCCCGAAATCAAGCATCTGAAAGTACACAACTTTTTGTGACAAGGGTGTTTTTTTTCCACCGTAATATTGCAACCTCGACGACCAATTGAGTTCAAAAATTTTCAGGTTTGTTATTTAAGTGCATATGTTGAGATACACCTAGTGAGAGTACTGGTCTTTGACAATTACCAATAGTGTCCGGTTTCTTTGAAGGCAGGGTATACTTTTGGTAATTGTTAAAGACCAGTATCCCCAGTTGCTGTGTCCCGACAATTGCATAAATCAATTAAATTAAATTAAATTTTTAACTTTTTGACTTGCCCATTCACGTGTCAATTTTTTTGTATAATAGTGTTGATGGCCAAGAGGAATGGTTCTTATGGGATGAAGGACGTGTCAGCATTCCAGGTAAATACCTTCAAATGTGTTTTCCTTTTTCTTAGCCCTTTTTTACACTACTCTATTCTCCGGGGTTAATAATGGCCAACCTTTTCACACTATGATCTATTTCGGCGAATGAATAACGCTGGTGTTTTTGTTTTTTAAACAGTTTACAACAACATTGACGCAGCATTGAAGAACCACCCAGACTCCAGCGTGTTCCTCAACTCTGCCTCAGGCAGGGATGCTTTCCACTTTGCAATGGTCGCTCTGAAGTGTAAACAGGTATTAAAATGATTTACCCATCGTTAAAATTTGCTTTGGTGTAATTGTGAGCTTGGGAAGTTGAAATAAAAAGTGTATGTAACAACAAACTACAGTGGGTGCAACACAAGTGTGTAATACCCTTCATGAACAAACGATTATTTTACAGTATAACGTAAGCTGCACTTCCATTATCTATAGGACTTTTCCTGCTTTATTTTCAATGGTCCACTCATAGACAAGTGAGATTTTTGGCGACCAAATCAAGCAAAACTAATAACAGTAAACTAATTATATTCATTTTAGTTGGCTATTTCTCCTAAGTGAAACGAAAACAGTTTGAGCATGTACAATGGATTCACGCGACTCTCCTGAAAACATTGCTTTGTGATTTTCACTTGTTTTTCTTAAAAACTTTATGACTTTAAAAGGCTTTATGAGGCTGAAACTTCTACAGTCAAATTATATTACATACATCTTCATTCACAGTGAGTAGGGATTCATGTCATGGCCAAACACTTGATCTACAAAAGGTAACGAAACCCTTCATCCCAAAGTTTTCCGTTTTAAACCAACCCCGACACAATGACTTTTTTTCAGATTCGCTGCATTTTGATGATGGTAGATCACATTCCAGACCAACAAATAAGAGCTCTGATTCTGATGGCAAAGAACAATGACTCCTTGATGATTGGTCCATGTACGGTAAGCATGCTCAGATCAAACTTCCAAACTTTGGGTCCAGCTGTGAAGAATCCTGGGGAAAATCCTGAAAGCTGCTTGTATGTTTTTTATTAAAATTTTTATTGTGGCTTTCTGTTAAGGTGGTTTTAGGGGAGTGTATATTATCTTGTTTAAATGCTCTACCTACTGTAAATAAGGGAATAAAAGGGTAGCGACGAGTTCTTAAACTGCCGTTTGAAACGGGCAGGGTCGTTGCCATGCGATAAAGGCCCGAGCCTTTATCAGGATGTTTTCTATTGTTTACTTTTTTGTTTAATCTCCCTGCACTTGTTCCTTTGTTACTTTGTTTCGTTTGTCATGGCCAAATAAAGAACAATAAATTAGAATAATAGTGTGATGATCTTGGTACTCTCGGTCCGTTGCTTAGATCGTCTTGACAATCCCTTTGTTTCATACTCTGTCAAGATGGTCAGGTGGTCGTCCATGAGTGTCGGGTCATCCTGTTTCATCTAATTCGTGTTGATGTACTTTGTATTGTAATTATAATATATGTTTGAAGTTTTTGTTTAAATAAATAAATAAATAAATAAACAAAAGACACTGCTCTAGAATTGCAAGGGTCGTGGGTTCGAATCCCACCCGAGTAAAATGCCTGTGATATTTTTTCACAGGACTCGGAAAAGTACTGAGTATACAGTGCTAACACACATCAGTGTATGGGTAAAAACCAAAATTAATATTTTTTATCTCCTATGCAAATTTAACATCTGTTATGAATATCACCTCTGTACACAGCCGGATCATCTAATGCAAGTCAACTTCATCAAGCCGGGCGGTTTCGGCTGCAATAAATTTGGGACTATCGGCGGCAGCTTAGACGATATCTTGTCCATGAAGTTGTATCGACCGGGAAGTGTTGGTCTGGTAACCCGCTCTGGAGGCTTGTTCAGTGAGTTGTTCATGGCCATCGCAAGGAACACAGATGGCCTTTACCAGGGTGTTTCACTGGGTGGTGGCAAGTGAGTTATAGTGTAGGGCTGTGTCCTAAACGGCGACTTCGGCTACAGCTACGACTAGATCACCCGCGTCTGCCTATTCTTCAACACTGGTAGACGCGCTGATCTAGACCTAGCTGTAGCCGAAGTCAGCGTTTCGGACACGGCCTAATAATCTTGGTTAGGTTTGGGGCCTTCTTCCTCACGTACGTAGTAGTAGTAAGTTAATCGGGAGGGCTTGAACTTTAACTTGATGTCGAATAATTAAAGTTCGCCACAGAACAAACAAATGACACAAGTTGAACTCGAAAGTAAGTTGATGTCACAATACACGATTTTATTAAGAGTTCTCTGCTCAAACCCTCCTGTTCTCCAGTCTAGCTCAAAACTAAACTCTTCTTCTTACATTCCTTTTCTTTATTCCAAACCTTGTTATTAATTACCTTCTAAATCACAATATTCTTAATTCCAAACCAACCACGCTCGCGCTTAGTATTTTGCCCGCGCTTTGCAGTTGGTTTAGGGTAGATCACTACAATAATAATAATTTATTGAACTTCTATTGCGCTCTCTCAAAATGAACTGGGTAATGAGCGATGGAGAGTGCATAACAAAAACAATTCCAGTAAGAAAAATGAAATTATAAAAAATTAATCCATCCGAAAACAATTAAACCAATCAAATTCGTAAATCCATCCGAAAACAATCAAATGCGAGTTCCGCTACTATTTCCCTTTGTGTCACTGTAATATTGACTTTCTTGGTTGAAGGCACTGTACACGTTTGGTAATTACTAGCATGAAACTTTACTTGTACGGTATCCAGCAACGGAGAGCTGTGTTGATGGTATAAACAGGCATGCAATACTTCAGCGTTTTCACGTTTTTTGTGTTTTTTTATGTGAAAAGGAAAAAAAAAAGGCAAAAAACACCTTTTTTTTTCTTTCTTTTTTTCCCGTTTTTTTTTTAGCCTTATATATGCCTTGCATTAACAGTGTACAACTACAATCATGTACAATAAGCCTAGTACATGCTAAAAATGCACCTAAGAGCATAATAAACCTCAACATTTTCTAGGGTACCATTGTGGGTATCATGTCCCGTGGCGTTACAGCTGCCTCGCTCCACACTTGCGTTGTGCTTTTGGAAATGTTCCTGTTTAGGGGAGTTGCATGCCTGTATAAAACATAGTGAGAACGACTCCTTTGGAAGTAACATAGTTTTTGAGAAAAATCATCTTTTCGTCTCGTTTAATTAGAGCATTGAGAATATTTATCAACATAATATTGAATGATTTAGGTACATCGGCTCAACCATGATGGATCACCTGATGTTCTTGGAGAACACTCCCGATGTCAAGATTCTGTTGGTCCTTGGAGAGGTATGTTTTTTTTTTAGATGGTGTCCTTCCCGATTTGATTGAAGTTCATAGCTTTAAAGGCATTGGACACGTTTGGTAATTGTCAAAGACCAGTCACCTCATCTATGAATAAAATAACAAATCTGAAAATTTGAACTTACTTGCTCGCACAAGTTGTGTGGTGTCAGATGCTTCACTTCAAATATTTGAGTGATAAATTGTTTTCTTTCTCAAAAAAATATGTCACTTCAGATAGAGCTATTTCTCACACTGTTTTTATACTTCCGACAGCTCTCTGTAGCTCGTTACGAAGTAAGTTTTTATGGCTAACAATTATTTTGAGTAATTGCCAATAGTGTCAATTGCCTTTAAGAACCTGCAGGGTTTGCCTTTTGACTTTCTCAGTGACTAGCCAGAAAGTTGGAAAGGTTTTGCATTCTGCTCTACCAGCAAGGCTTCTAGTGGATGACACCCATGCCTACATCCTTACCGGGTAACCCTGTTTCAGCCCAAGGAGTTGGTGGCAATGTGCCACGGTGACAGTTGATTTAGGTAGACAGCCCAAATTAGTTAATTCGTCGGTCGTACCACAAACTGACCTAACTGACTCAAATCACACATTTTTGCAATTTTTTTTTTTAAAACAAATTATTGACAAACTCAATGCTGTTAACATTATCAGCAAGTTTCAGTGCCTAATATGTAATTACACTAATTAGTAAGAACGACGCATCGCTAGATTTGCCATTTTGTCTTTTACAAAGTGACCTATCTAGATACGTTGATTTACCAATGGTTAAACTATGCGCTACAGCGCGCGCGATTGTGGCGCGCGTGAACATTTTCGTACCACGAAGTGACCTAACTGGGGAGCGTAGTATTTTCACAAAGTGACCGATCTGTTTGGGAATTAATTACTAATTAAAATAGTTGTAGGGATGAAAACACATTGATAGTTCTGTATGAATAAGGTATTCAGCTTTGTTTTTGTCATAAAACAATACACGTCTCGGAACACGTTTTTTAAAACAGTGAACGAGTTAGGTCAGTTCGTGGTACGAACGACGAATTGTAGCCCTCACCTTGAAGTAGCCATCTAGCCTTGTGATGTAAGGCGATCTCTCACCAAAAAAAAATCTTGATGGGTAGTATTTTTCGGAAACAAATCCAAATTGGCCCTTGAATGATGTACACATTTTTAGATTGATTCAAAGTTCAATTTACATCTTTTGACCTCTGTGTTTTTCAAATAGTTCGGAAGCTGTACAGAATATGAGGTTTGCGAGGCCATACGCAGCGGCAAGATCACTAAACCGGTTGTTGCCTTCTGCATCGGGGAAAGTGCAGAATTGATCAAAAATGAAGTAAGTTATGTAAGAGTGAATTGATTTAATTTCAAATAAGGGCCCAATTTCATAGGGTTGCTTTTAAAGCTGGAAATATTGTTTAAAGGGAAGGTACACGTTTTGGTGACACGTTACATTGTGATTTGGCTGGTTACTCTGGTAAGCACAATTTTGTTGTGCTGAGTTATTTTTTGTGCTTTTAAAAGCAGTTCTATGAAATTGGGCCACGAATTGTAGTTTGTCAAAACGACAAATTGAAAATAAAAGAGAACAGCACCAGGCAGTGCAAAACTTTGTGCTGTTTTCCGTTTTCCTTGGCTCAAGGAGAAACTTAGCTCCCTTTTTTTATGTATTTTTCTTGTTTTCTATATTTAGAGATCTTATTGTACCATTTTCTTTGAGTTTAAATGCTAGTTGTATATTTCCAGACTTTTATACAAGCTGCTTTTCCATTGTTTTGTTTGAATATTTCTTTTCTAAATTGTTTAAAGTGTATACAGCAAAATCTTGTGCAATATTTTCTTTGTATAAGTGTATTTAATCCAACTGTTTTTATATTAAGGTTGCAAATAAAACTGCTATTCTATTCTCCCTCATGCCCAGCTCCCCCAATGATCATGAGACAACAAAAAAATGCACAAATGAATAATTTGGTACATTAAAGTTCCCAAATAAGCCATTTGTGTGTTAGATTTTAATATTGTCTGGTGTTGTTTGACTTGCTTAGTCACAATGTACTTGCTCGCCCCCTAGCTGTAGTATATTAGTCTTTTGTAGTTGTGTGTGCTTTGTATAATCGCGCCCTGTCACTGTCTGTGTCTGGACTGCATAATACCTGCTGGTAATAGTAGTTTATTTACTTTTGCAGCCCCCGACCCACATGGCTTTGCTGTTTTGTTGATTGATCCATTTGTTTTCAATCCACAGTTAGTTGCATTAATTGCTGTTTTGTCCCTTTTAAGATGTTTAGACTCTAAGTGTTTCTGTTCATTTTGTTTTTTTCTTTTAGTTTATTTTGTTTGCTTTCTTGCTCATTTTTTGTCTTCAGATTTATTATTATGTGCATCTATTTATTTACTGTACATTTTGTGATGTTTTGGCCAAATGAATATTAATTACAAATGAAAATGAGTGAATATGTCAGACTGTTCTATAGCATGTAACATGTACTAATGCAAGGGATCTTTGAGATTACAAGTCATCTTTAATGGCAAATCAAAGATGTAAGCAGTCTATTCGTTCAAACTAATGATTCTTCCATAAATACTTTTCCCTTTTTTGTCAAATTCTACCAGCCGGGCAATTTTGGTCATTCTGGAGCAGGTTATGATGTTACCATGGAAACGGCAGTTGCTAAAAACCAAGCATTAGCCGAGGCTGGTGCAGTTGTTCCAACATCTTATGATGATATCCCCAAGAAGCTTGCGTAAGTAAAGATGTTAATGAAGGCTCCCGCGGGGGAGTCCCAGGGAAATCTGTCTATATGGGAAATTAACATGGGCTGTAGGAGGATGATTCAAAAGAGGGCGCTATCAGAAGTAGTTTATACTTGTACCCTAGAGTTATATTTAAGAACTAGAGGGCGCACTGGCCTATATACGCGACACGGCATGCCCGCAGGCGGCCATTTTCTAAAATAGGCATTGTTTAGCGCGTGTTTGTGCGGCCATTTTGTAAATTGAAAAAACAGCATCGTGTAGCGATCAATAAACACAAACTTCAACATGTGTTTCTTATTTAACACGCGTGCAGAATGGCGCGCTCATGTCTCCTTGCGGTCCCTTCACGTTTGTGCAAGAAGCATCACCAGTGCGCCCTCTAGTTCTTATATATAACTCTATGGCCTGTACACAGTTTTTTTTTCCGGCCACACCTGGCTTTTAACTGCCACCACAAACAGACCTATACATAATGCATCTTCTTGTATACTATGTACATATACTTTCTTTTTTTTCTACAGCAGAACAGATTATTGATGACTCTCTTTAAAACCAGGGCCCAAGGCCCAATAATGAGCAGTATATTAGTCACAAATTGTACATGTGACATTGTATTTAGGCTATTGTGTTTAGCATAATTTTGTTTTCCTGAGCTTTGCTTAAAGGGATGGTACACATTTGGTAGTTACTCAAAACAAATAGTAACTTAAAAACCTGACTTGGTAACGAGCATTGGAGAGCTGTTGGTAGTATAAAGCATTGTGGGAAACAGCTCCCTCTGAAGTAACGTAGTTTTTGAGAAATAGGTAACTTCTCAATAAAATAATAAAAGACTTCTAGCTAGAATTCTTTTATTCCTATCTGAAGGCACACAAATTTTTCCAACAAGGGTGTTTTTTCATTCATCATTTTCTCGCAACTTCGATGACCAATTGAGCCCAAATTTTCACAGGCTTGTTATTTTATGCTTATGATGGGATACACCAAGTGAGAAGACTTGTTTTTGACAATTCCCAATCGTGTACCTTCCCTTTAAGCGAAAAAAAAGTAGCCAAGTTCAACAAAATTATGCTTGTAAAATAAGGTTACTAACTAGCCAAAATACCATGTCACATGTCCATTTATGACTGCTATTCAGTTCTGCATGATATTTTTGCCTAGCAGAAAATTTTAACGAACGTCTGGATTTTTGTTCTCTTCTTAGCGAGGTGTATGTGCGCCTAGTCTCCGAAGGCAAACTGGTACCCAAACAGGAAGCACCACCACCCAGTATTCCTGCCAATATGAGACCAGTGAAAGGCAAGAAGAAATGAAGTGACAATTGATCTTGGTCAATCTTGCTCCGATGGCTGCCATTTTCTTCCCGGCATGGCTTGTTTTAGATCATAACTCATGTAATTCAAATGTGTACAAATATGACACCGTTTTATATGATGCAGTTAGTAAAGTGTAGGCTGCAATCCAAAGAAATTTCAAGCACCTGTAACTTAAATTAAAACCTTGAAAAACTTGAACCTTTCATACAACTGTGCTTCACTGGGGTTTTGAGTGTCAGTTGGTTTTTGGGTTTTTAATCATAAATCTCGGTCAACTTCTTTTTGACTCGCACTGTAATGTAGAAGTTAATGGTTGTTCTGCCATTATTGCCATATTTGTATTGACGAGTACATTTTGTGTTTTCACATCTAATTTCTCTACCTCTATTGCTGCTCTTAAAGACACTGGACACTATTGGTAATTGTCAAAGAATGAAAATATTAGTCAAAGAATGAAAATATTAATGAAAGTAAAAAACACCCTTGTCGCACCATGGTCACACGAAGTTGTGTGCTTTCAGATGCTAGATTTCCAGACCTCAAATTCTAAATCCGAGGTCTCGAAATTAAATTCGTGGAAAATTACTTCTCTCTCGAAAACTAGGTCACTTCAGAGGGAGCTGTTTCTCACAATGTTTTACACTATCAACCTCTCCCCATTACCCGTAATCAAGAAAGGTTTTACAATAATAGTTATTTTGTGTAATTACCAAAAGTGTCCACTGTCTTTTTAAATGTATTGTAAATGTGTTATTTTGAAAATCTTGGTTTTTTTCTCCTTTTTTTCTGGGTTTTACCCATACACTGATGGATATTACTCTTGTGTGATTCCAACCCGAGACCATTGGTTTTCTAGAGCAGATGTCTACCACTATTAACACTAGACCACTCAGATTGCCTAATTGTTGTAAATTTGTGTGTTTTATGTTAAAAAGGTACCATACTTTGTACGTTTGTATTGTCTATATTTATATTATGTATATTTTAACACAATATGAAATAATGATTTTTTATAATATACGAATTGACTTATATTCAAAGGGTTCCAGTAGTCACGGAGAACTTTATAAATAAATGGGTGTCTTAACTACAACCAAGACATGACACAGTAGGGGGCCTACTGACATGATGATACTTAATATTTTGCTAAGGCAGAATTTCATTTTGCATATCAGCGTACTATTCCTCAAGATGCTTCAGGGCTCAAATTAAATAGGCTTGTAGATGAAAAAGGGGGAAAACATGATCATGCTTGAAGGAAAAATTCCTTTTTTTTTAACCATTCAATTGTTTTAATCCGATATAAGTTATATGAAATCTAACATGATATCACCCAACTTTTTGAAGTGGTTTATAAGCGTCGACGCAGGAATAATCCAAAATTGGAAAACACAGTCTGAGAAGGTTGTAAATAAACCAATATAACTTCTTTTACTTTTTTAATGGTAGGTAATTTGTAAATAGTTTGTTACAGTGTGTGTTTAACTTATTAAATGAATTTCTATGAAAACACAGCCAATACTCACGTAATTTTTGTTTATGTTTCGACTAGTTTCAATAGTCATCCTCAGAACGAGTGTAAGTTTACATGTATTTATTATTTATTTGTCTCTGCCGTGACTGTCAAGCCATACAGTTTGAATTCTTTACAATGTATAGACCTTATGCACATGACGTCATTTCAGTACGGCGCCCCCGCATTGAGGTCAAAAGGATGTTGTTCATTGGCCAATCTATGTGCGTTTCGATTGTTTCGTCACCGTTTGACCTAAAAGATGGCGGCTGGATGACGTCAATGCATAAGGTCTATTGCATGAAATACTGATGACCACAAAACCTTTCATTGAAACCAAGAGGCTTTTATTGTACATTTTTGTATTACAAAACATTCTACCACAATGACTGACCACCAGTGGTGTAACTAGCATGGGGTACATGACACCCCCCCCCCCCCACCCCATTGATGCCCATGCACCTTGGGGGAAAAACCCCACTTTACTTATACATCAGCCTAGTCGTCAGACTCACACTGTATTGTAATACGGTTTGCACCACCCCTTGAAGAAAATGGTTTATTCCTTCAATCATAAAATTGCAAATTAGCTGTAGTCCACAAGGTATAATAAACCCACCATAAAATAGACGAAGTGAACAGTGCTGTTGACCACTTAAAATTGTATATACAATTTACCAGTTAGCAATAAACTGAACATTCACTTGTCATTATTTAAAAAACACAAGACCACTGAACTTCCAAGGGGCAAACTACAAACCGCCCACTGAAATAAAAATAATTGCACAATTTGTAACATGAAGAAGGTGCGTTAAAGCTTTGTTCAACGATTACCTTTGTGCCCCTTGGTTTTTGCCTTGGTGCCCTTGAAATGCTACAGTAGAAATTTACAGATTCCTCTTAGGGTGCCCTTTACCAAGGAGAACATGCCTTGCGACCCTTGAAATGCTCCAGTAAGAGCAAGAGCAAGACCACTTACTTCCAAGGGGCAAACTACAAACTGCCCACCGAGATAAAAATTGCACAATTTGTAACAAAAAGAAGTGTTCAACGATTGCCTCAGTGCCCCTTGGTTTTTCACCTTGGTGCCCTGCAATGCTCCAGTAGAAATTTACAAATTCCTCATAGAGTGTCCTCTACCAAGTAGAAAAAGCCTTGGTGCCCTTGCCCTTCAATTAACGGATCATACAGGCCTGTACACCAATCACCTGTCTTTGTCCTCCTTGCTCAGTCGGTTAAGGGCTTGAGACAACTTAGTTACTCGCTCTAAAATTTTACCCCGGTCGTCCTCCACTAACCTACTGCCACACTTCTGCATGAATTTATCCGGATGCCATAGAAGTTGCTGAGACCTCATGAACCTCTTCATCTCCGTCTCGTTATTCTTGTCCACGTCGCACATGAGAACTTCCATCATTTTATCCGGATCATCATGACGACACGGCCAAGGTAGATTGTCATATCCTATCGAGTCTAAAACCGTATCCTCTCCGTTAAACACTTCCGCACATCTTTGTAGATACTCCTCCTTCTGTCTCAAAAGTTTCTTGTGGAGACGTTCCGAGCGCCTCTGTCGGTACCGCTCGTGCTCCGCCTGCAACTTCTCTTGGAATTTCCGCTTCTCCTCTTTGTGCTGATCCCTTTCCTTGTCTCTTTTGGTACGGTGGGTTCTTCTTGATGGGTTGAATTGTTGCTGCTGTTTCTGATGGTGCTCTGAGGCAATCCTGCTGGCCCATTCATCATATGATTCTTTGCTTTGACCATTATATCCTATAATAATAATAACAATAGTTAATTTTTTATATAGCGCTTTTCACGCCCGAAGGGCATCCCAAAGCGCTTTACATTGTTAACCCTGGTCAGTTGGCCTTAAATCATTCGTTAAACCATCTCAGCTCCATGGGGAGTATACAGCCTTGTGCAATAAATTTGCGCTACGCCACATTTTGCAAGAATTTTCTCATTATTTGTTTTTAATTAAACACTCGCTGAGCTATAAACTCCAAACGGGAAATTAGTTTTTTACTTATTTCTCATTAAATATGACATATCAGACAGAAATATGTCAAGAGATGTTTTCTACTTTCATCTCATTAGACCGTGTAATTCTGTGATCTTAGACAAGTTTTTTCTTACAAATACTGTAAGTAATGTTCCTTTTAGTATCATCATGTAGTTGTCAATACCAAACAACACAGATTCATATTGATTGATTGATTGATGTACCTTGTTCATCCCAAGTGGTGTTTTCTTCCCACATGCCTGCCGTTTCCCACTCTTCCTGTACTCTCGCCCGCCACTCCGCCTCTTCCTTCCTCTTAAGCTCCTCCTCACTTGCCTCTGCAGAATCTTGGCTCAGGTGCTGTTAAGAAAGACAATAGTCATAAACTTTACTATACATACAGTTGAATCAAAATTTTAAAGATGCACATTTTTTCAAGTTGGTTAAAAATTCATAATATTGTTTTTACAAGTAACTGAAAACAAAGGTTAAAAAGTCTTATTCACTGGTTTTCTTTTCTTATTTATTTAAAGTTCTTTTATATTCCATGGTTAAATTTTCTTTTCCCACAAATACTATACAATTTGTATTGCCATAATCTACATTATACTAAAGAACTGGAAGAAACAGAAATGCCCAAAATTAAAACTCAATTATGGTTTGGGTCAACCTGGTCCCGGAGGTTCAATACTATCGCAGTCTTACATTGATGGCCATGAGAGATAGCGAATTGAACATTAATCCCCCTTTGCCCCAACACAACTCAAAAGAAATTTAGAGTTTTCAACCACCGTTTCTTCTCAGAACCAACACTACCCATAAGAGATTAAGACTTGGTGCTGCTGCAAACAACACCTGACTTTGATTTGAACCAGCATGATTTTGATTTTAATTTGATTTTGAATGGAATGTTCACCCAACCAAGGTCACTGACCCTGTTCAAATGGGTATCAAAACCATCGCAAAACTAACAAAAAATGTTCTTTGCAATGCATACTTCACTAGATTCCTGTTGCAGTTGATCAGCATCCCTAAGGAGCTGTCTACAAGTGTGCCCTCGGTTGTTAGCTACATCAAGGATGTTTGGCGGGCAACTTTTCAAAATTGGTATCACCAGGTCTTCGAAAGCTGCAACAAAACAACAACATCATTGTGATTAAGTGAACATTCATCATTGTTTAGGGGCTGGGCAACTAGTATCGAAGTCATGACTTTTGATTTCTATGTCCAGTTGTGACTACCAGTACCACTTTTAGTTAACTAATACAGTTAGTAATTGCACTGCCACTATATTACTAAAAATAATTGCACCGCCACTATATTACTAAAAATAAATGCAGCGCCACTATATTACTGAAAAAAATCGTTGCAATTCTAGTGTCAAAGTCGCAACTATTAAAGGCACTAGATACCTTTGGTAATTGTCAAAAACTCAAAGACCAGTCTTCTCACTAGGTGTATCTCAACATATGAACAAAGTAACAAACCTTTGAAAATTTTAACTAAATTGGTCGTTGAAGTTGCGAGACAATAAATAATGGAAGAAAAAACACCCTTGTCACACGAAGTTGTGTGCTTTCAGATGCTTGATTTCGGGACCTCAAAATCTAATTTTGAGGTCTCGAAATCAAATTCAAATAATATTTTAGTGAAAAAATACTTCTTTCTCGAAAACTAGATAACTTCAGAGGGAGCTGTTTCTCACATGTTTTATACTAACAACTGCTCTCAATTGCTTGTTACCAAGTAAGTTTTAAATGATTTATCCCATCATACAAAAATGACATATAGCAGCTTACCATGTCGGTGGCCATGTAACACTCTTTGCAGAGCCAGATGTAACGGAGTGTCACCCTCGATGTCCTGGACATCCACCCGGGCGCCGTGCTTGAGCAGAACGCGTAACACCGCATCGTCACCGGAGGCACAGGCAACATGAAGAAGCGTTCTCTGTAGCCGAGAAGTAACGACATTCAAGTCAAACCTGTGGTGCCTTTTCAAGAACGATTTCACTTTAATGACTTTGCCTTGAGAGACATAATCAAACAATCTCTCCGCTTTTGTTTTCCCCATTCTAAAAGCGTAGTAATTGTAAGGTGAGACAACCGGTACATACACAATCATGACATCGACAACAAAAACACAGTTCGATATCGTAACTATTGGTGGCGCTCTTCATACACAGCTCTGATTTATCGGTTATCTCCAGTCTGGGGGTTGCGCCCAGGTGTTATATCTTTTAAGTGTCCACGGGGACGAGCCTCCAAGGGAAAACCAATCAGATATATTTTCACACAAGTAAACACAGTTTCCTTTAAATTTGTACATACACATACATCAATAGAGTAAGAACAGATACTCAAGATACATCCAAACAACAAAAATAGTTTGTAAAGCGCCTTCATATCAGATCAAGGGCGCTGAAAAGAGATAGCAGCACATGCACTGGTACACAAGATGACCATGAGGCATTTCTCCCATTCCAAAGCCAAATTAATAGCCTCTATCCTATCAATTCTCAAAAAAGTTTAAAGCCACTGGACACTTTCGGTAAACAGTATTGTCCAAAGGCCCACACTTCGTGTATCACAACTTTATAAAATAACAAACCTGTGAACATTTAGGCTCAATCGGTCATCGGAGTCGGGAGAATGTAACGGGAAAACCCACCCTTGTTTCCGCACGTTTTGCCGTGTCATGACATGTGTTTACTATAATCCGTAATTCTCGTTAATTGTCGAGAATTGATAATTGTTTTAATGTTTTCTCAAAAAGTAAAGCATTTCATGGAATTATATTTCAAGAGAAGTCTTTTACCATTACCTTCTGTAAACCCTGTAAGTTATTTGTAAATCTGTGACCTTTTTTTCTGTTCCGAAAGTGTATAATGGCTTGAAGCTCCAGGTTGTGATACGTTGTTTTAATTACACAGTCTATCTAATAATTGCATGGGGAAACGTTTTAAATTATTCAACAGATTTTGAGGCTATAAAAAGTATGATAAACAGCTTTGCGGCGCGTGAAACTTTATGATTCAGTCAGTGGTGCAATGGAGATCAACTGGTAGTGCACCCTACCCCTGTGTGATACCATAGAGTTTATAGGTCCTTACTCTACATTGTATATGGTGATACGAACATCTGTTTGTAGGCTGCCACACCAAAATAAACTCTACCAATGCTAAATTACTATTAATAAATACTCGCACATTAATAATTAAAAGTTTCTCAGCCTCTTGACAATACTATCAATATTATATTATCAGACCAGTATACTTCAGGCTTCGTTTCAATTTTGTTTGGCAGGACAGCTAGCCGTTTGGGATTTCTGCCGAAGCCTGGTTTGGGTTTTATTAGTTAAAAGTTTAGGCGGTTTCCACAGTAATTAGAGGCCCTATACAGGCAATACATGTTCAAATAATAAAGTATAAGCAAGTTGGGGAAAATACTCTTTTATGAGAATGTATGTGAGCTCACTAAAGAAGCAAAGCTTGTAAGCTTGAGCACCAAACAGGTACACCCGTTGAGCCCAAACCAACCTACTGGTTGGGTAAACAGTAGAAATAAACTGCGCCAATAAAGTATCTAAACACTTACAAATTGTCAGATATATCGGAACCTGAAATAGTATGCCAAAAAATAATTATTCATTTCGAGTCACCGTTAATTTCTGCACATTTCGACACATTTTGTGTTGCGCTACGATGTTGTTTAGTGGATTTATGGACACTTGAGTGGCTTAAGGTCGAATTTCAAAAGTTGTAAAAGCCCCTATTCAAGCTAAATCGTTGTATTGTGACGAGTAAGATCAGCGTTTCTTTTGCCCACCTTTTATAAACGATTTTTTTTGTCGCTTGTTTGATAAATCGGTTGTGATGAACATCAGCAATAATTGTCAGTAACCAAGCAAAGGGGTCAAAGATGGGAGGCATACAACAAAATGGGTTAAGAGCCAGAATCCCTGATTATGATGAGATAGGGAAAGGTGGTTCAAGACAACAGGAAAGATGGCTCAAATGATCAAACAGGAAAGAGGACGGATCGTTGGTTTGATAGAAGCCGGTATGTCGATGCGAGCTGCAGCTCATGGTTACAACGTCACCAGCGACAGTCAGTAAATGATAAAATGACTACCAAGCTCAGGGAAATGGGGACGTTCTGTCAAGGAGTGGCCGTCCGAGGGTGACTTCTGCAGCAGAAGAAAGTGAACAAGTCCATAAAGCCTTACACCACTCTCAAGGGATTGCGACGCTTCTTGATCAGGAAATGGCAGGGAATTGACCAGGTACAGATCAGAGGTCTCATTGGGAGTATGAGAAGACGACTCCTTGGCGTTCAGGACAGTGATAGAGGACACACTAAGAACTGAGGATAGGATATCAGCAGTTTTAGAGTTATAGACACGGTCAATAAATTTCATGGTCAAGTAAACGAAACGAGTTTGTGTCTTTTGTCTTGATTTTGTCTGTGTGTGGTGCTTGTGCGAGTTCCCTTCTGGAATTGGGGTGAATAGGGGCTTTTGCAACTTTTGAAATTCGACCTTAAGCCACTCAAGTGCCCATAAATCCACCCAACAACATCGTAGCGCAACTAAAGATGTGTCAAAATGTGCAGAAGTTAACGGTGAATAGAAATGAATAATTATTTTGTTGTATACTATTTCAGGTTCCGATAAATCTGACCATTAATTTGTAAGTGTTTAGATACTTTATTGGCGCAGTTTAGTACAAGATTGCTGGGCTTAAAGCTAAGGGGTGTGCATGTATTACATTATTACATACATTGTGAACTTCACGGAACCCGGAGGCTCTATTTATTAGAGGTCATTTATTTAGAAAAGAAGACAAATCTTGTATAATAATAATAATAATATTCCGTGAAAAGAAAATCTGATTTATTCCCCAAAAACGAATTAGGCTACTTCACTGAACCTGTGTGAGGTATAACCAATATTTCCAAGTCAGTGCTTTAGCTGAAACCATTAGCCTTTCTCAAATAATGGTGGACACTTTAAGAGTACACTGTTTGTTTAAGGCAGTAAACACTATATTGGTAGTTACTCAAAATAATTATTAGCATAAAACCTTACTCGGACGAGTAATGGAGATCTTTTGATAGTATTAAAAAATATTGTGAGAAACGGATCCCTCTGAAGTAGTGACGTAGTTTTCGAGAAAGAAATAATTTTCCACGAATTTGACATCGGGACCTCAGAATTAGATTTTGAGGTTTCCTCCACGGGGACAGAATCTCCAGCACACGGAATTCTCTGGGACACCCTTGTTAGTTTAGACATTATTCAAATGATTGGCATCAACAAACAAAATTAATGTACATGTATAATAAATGATAAATTTGCATCGGGGAATTAATTTTGTTTTTTACCCATACACATGTGTGTTAGCACTGTATACTCAGAACTTTCCCGAGTCCTGTGAAAAAATATCACAGGCATAATCATCATCTATCATACTGTAATCCACCATGACGTAGAGCCGCCCAACCAAGGCAACGTTTTCCCTTTAAGGAGATAAAGTAAAACCTGCTTTTCTTGTAACAGAAAAGTAGAATGTATCACAAAACGTTCCCAGTGCTTCCAGGTAGCAGAAAAGTAGGCTACTTTTGAATGATAACGTTTTGGTGGTCATGCAATTTCGTGAAAATACTGGCAGCAAGTCGGTTTGGGAAGAAACACATGATTTCAGGGGTGTTTTATTCGTGGGATAATTAGCAAAATTTCAAAACCGCCGATCTGCCAAATAAAAAAGAAGTTTAGTTGTCAAAAACATGATTATTTCGAATAATTGAACCTTCAACGCCCTCTGTTGATGGTGCTATGCCCAAACTGGAGAGAATGTCAGACAACTCGTCCGTCGGACAACTCGTCCGTTCGGACAACTCGACGGTTCAGACAACTCGACAGTTCGGACAACTCGACTTTGAGACAACTCGACGGATGGCCAAGACAAGTCGATAGTTAATGTTGATCATTATTATTTACCAATTATTATTTATCACAAGAAGTGTGGTGTTCCAGTGAAGCCATACTTGCAGAATTATCTGTTAAGTGACTATCTCGAGACTTTGTGTAAAAAACAGATTATGAGATGACCATGGTATGACTCTATGTGTAGCCAGTTAGCAGTTGTCTTCAATTTATTCAAAATAAAAGATTAAAAAAAACACAATTAAAACATTAAATAAGTAAAACATTATACAGCTCTATTATTAGAAGATTTACTTTTATTTACTTTATTACCAACAACAATAACAACTCGATCATTGCTCTATGGTACAAGCAATGAAAATGCAGCGGGTTATGGTAAAAAAAAAAAAACCACCCCATGCCGCTTTTTACCCATCCCGCCCCGTGCTGAGCCCCGTCACGGCCATCCGTCGACTTGTCTTGACCCCAAGTCGAGTTGTCTGACGGTTGAATAAATCATCCGTCGAGTTGTCCGAACCGTCGAGTTGTCTGAACCGTCGAGTTGTCCGAACGGACGAGTTGTCCGACGGACGAGTTGTCTGGTCTCCACTGGAGATTCCCCAAACTAGCCCTGGGAACGAAGGGGATGGGTAGTCGCTAAAAACTTGCAGCTGCAATGTCGAATTTTACAAGAAAATTGTGGTATTTTAAATCTTAAAATCATTATTGAGGTGAGCCGCACTGTTTCAATATGACGTCGACCCCAAGGAGTTGCGTAATGCTCCAACACTTCTTTATTTATAATTCAACTCTTGGGCCGAGAGAAGGCGAGGTGAGATCATTAAAAATGTGTTGCATCTATTTCGTGAAAAAACTTTGAATCGGTGTTTATTCAAATTGTTATGACAGTTCCATGATCAAGTGAGAATGGGGGTTGGAAAAGTTTCCGTATGGCGCCACCACTTTTTCATTCGAAATAAAATAATATAGTATCTAATTTACCTGATTGATATATCCCTTTTTGTAAAAATGAGTGAAAAAGTGGTGGCGCCATACGGAAAGTTATCCTGGGGGTTTCAGGAGAGTGCCATTAATTTACTTACAACCCTTTTTAAACACACTTTGCCTTACTTGTTCAGCAAAACATGCCAAGAAGTTCTTGGCATGTTTTGCTGAAGCCCCAAAAATCGTATGCATTTAATAACGTTACGTAACCCTCCTGCGGGCTGAGCTGCCGATGATGGCGAAGACGAAGGGTTGCTACTACAACGAGCAGACGAGCCAGTTTCGAATCGTGCAGGGCGAAATGGTCAAACACGCTTCCTCCGCTGTCCTGTTTTCATGGTATTAGGCCCCTGGCTTTTTCTTTGAATTGGAAAAAAAAACACACGAAGTGCAAGTGTCTTGTTTAAAGGTTGGATCAATGATTAAAAAAGGAGTTTAGTTTTTGACACAGGATATCATAAACAATGCACTTCTTTACAATTACAAACAGGAAGAGAAGAAGATACTGTACTACTACCCAAGAAACACGTCCATCGATAATCAGATTAAGAACGTTGGCTTATGTGAAGCAGTCATCAAATTCACTGAGTAAGTATAGTTTTAAAGACAATGCTGTCGATTTCATAAAGAGTTAGGACTCGTCTTATCTCGTGTTAGGACGAGTAGAGTAACGCGTCCTAACTTAGGATTAATCTTAAGGTCTGCATGCTACAGTGCAGGGTTGGGACTCGTCCTAAGTCCTAAGATTAGTCTTAAGTTAGGAAGAGTTTTGTGAAATCGACGGCTGGACACTATTGTAGTATTGGTAATTGTTAAAGACCAGTCCTTTCACTTGGTGTATCTCAACATGCTTAAAATAACAAACCTGTGAAAATTTGAGCTCAATTGGTTGTCGAAGTTGCGTGATGATAATGAAAGAGAAACGCCCTTAACACACAAAGTTGTGTGCTTTCAGACGCTTGATTTTGAGACCTCAAAATCTAATTCTGAGGTCTCAAAATCAAATTTGTTGAAAATTACTTCATTTTCAAAAACTATGTGACTTCAGAGGGAGCTGTTTCTCAACCTCTCCCCATTACTCGTAACCAAGTAAGGTTTTATGCGGATAATTATTTTGAGTAATTAAAAATAGTGTCCACTGCCTTTAAATGAGCCAAATTTACTAGCAACCTAGTTCTGCAAATTCTCATTGAGATGTTTACACAAATTGCTTTTTGAGTTACGAAGACGATTGTGTACATTTGTGTCATCAGTGCAAAACATTCTCCTAAAACAGTACTTCCGCTGGGGTGTAAAATTGTCAAAATGTTGTATAGCTTAAAGTAGCCTAGATGTACGGCCATTTTGGTACAAGTCGCCTGTCGCTGCTATGGTCTCGTAATGATTTAAAAATCAATCTTTAATTATTTTCTTTTCATTCAATCTTGCAGGACTTTTGCCGATAATAAGCCGTGCGAGTCAATGCATACACAGAAGACGAGACACCTGTTTCTTCAACCAGAGAGAGACTTCTCAATGGTTATGGTAAGTAAAGCTGTCAAAAACGGCTCCAGAAAATACAGTAAGTCGAAAAAGATCAACTGTTGCAGTCTTTCGGAACGACTCTGGAGCGCCTTGGTTTCAGACGTCGCTCTTGTCATGAGCTGAGCCGATGTAAATGTTATGTTTAGTTCACTTGTCTGAAACCAAAATTTATTTTGGTTGACCTAGAGTCGCTCCTATTTTAATTGGTTTGGCATGACTCTAGCGGGCCTGTCTGGCCCCTACGCTTATATATAGTTTGTGTTTTTTTGTCTGTGTAGGCAATAACTGTCCCTTTCAGTGAGAAGACAAAAGATGGGAAGACATATCACGAGTATCATGAAGAAGACATCCAAGACTCTGTATACTCGGCAGTCCTCAAACATGCATATAACCTCTTCAAGGTAGGAGAACTTAAAGGAACATTACAGAATTGGTTTTGGCTGGCAGTGTAAGCACTTTATGTTATCCACCATATACATAATACTGACAAACCTGTAGAAGTTTGAGATCAATGGGCCATCTTGGTCACAAGAAAATAGTGAAAAAACGATTACACATTTTGCATGACATCAATTTAAAAAAAAAACTGAGCGATAAAACTACATGTACAAGCGGCAAATAAGTTTTATGTATTTCCCATCATGAAATTTCAGAGAGAAATAATTCAAGGGATGTTTTCTAATATCATTATCTGTGTAAGTTGTATATGAATCTGTGATCTTGGACAAGTTTTTTTTCTTACCAATTCTGTAATGTTCCTTCAAATTGAACGATTTGCATTTATAACTTTTATAATGGGTGTTGTAGAATTTATAGAGCACCTGCTACAATTTGCCCAGGAGAGGCTATTGGCAAGATCTTGGTTGTTACATAGTAGTATAGCACCCACTTCATGTACAACGCCTGTCTGTATGATGTTGGTGTGCATGCAGTCAAGATACAGTGAATTACAGTTGTTGTGGTCTGTAAATATGTTTAGTAAAGCTAGGCCGTATTTTTCTCTGACTGTGTTTTGTGCCGTGTCGTGGTTGAGCGGTATAGTTCATTTGAGTGGTCTTGTTCATCGGACCCAAGCTCTGGTGTTGTCAGCAGCGGAGTGTGGGTTCGAATCCCAGTCATTCAACAACATTTTATTTCCATTTCACAAAAATATTACAAGTTTCATACAAAATGGAGAAATCATTTAACACAGAATAAACTAATGATACTTGACGGAAAACTTGTGCCCTTGAGCCAGGCACTTTTCCCCCTTTTTTTGTTTTACCACAGATTACTTACAGGTAAGCAACGGCTCAATTTCTTTAAACTTTGTATTTTTAAGCAGTTTTTGACGGCTAAATATTTTTAAACATTTGTGCTTTTGTTTGCAGCTTTTCATGGGGTCTTTCACAACAATAATGGAGAATAACGGCATCGACCAGTTGAAGCACAGACAAGAGCACTTCTACAGTCGGGTATGGACAGATTCATTTTGAGTAACAACATTTCAGACACCTCAAATATGTTTTCTTAAAAGCTATCTCAATGGTTTATCAATACAAACCGGGACTGTTCTTGCTGAACATAAAACTGTTCATTCTTTAGGCGACAGCCGTTCCCTAATGCAGCTTCCAGACTTTTGAATAAACTGCAATCTCAAGTCAGATTGTTAGACCCTATTCAATCACTCAGGAATGGCTTAAAGACACACTTATTCTCAACCCTGTAGTATTGTTGCGTAATAATATTAGATCATCCTTTTTCTTGAGTGTTCTGTCTATCTGATGAGGTTTGATGCTTGTCACAGCATTGTGATCTACAGGCATGATGTTCTTCCTACTTGTGCTTCAAAAAATTTCCAACTTTGTTGCCTTTGAAGGAAAAAAACAGGACAAAAATGTGATTAAATAGCTTGAAAAGTGTATTGCAGCCTGAACCATGTGTATAAATAGGTCAGGCTTTGGACTCGATAAAATGTCCCTATTTCTCAAAGGACAAAATATCATGCCTGGACGTATATGACATAGTGCTTTTTAAGAAATTGCTATTGTTGAAAAAATTGTTTGGTGTAGAACTCAAACCTTCTTATGTACATCTTACCTTGTTTGTCTTAATAGTACCTGACTACATTGAGGCTGGGACACAGTGACATTCTTGAGATCCATAATGGCATCTTATTCCTCCCGCTTGACAAGAACACCTACTTGAGGATGCAGTGTTTTATCAACCTGGTGGAGGCCTCTTTCAGGTAAAACTTTCTTTATGTAAATTTTTTCACCTTTTGGGGGTGTATTGGTTGACAGAACTAACGTAGGTCAACAACAAAAACAGAAAGAATGAAAGACTCAAAACACGTCTTGCCGCTGTCGCTTCTTGTGCAGGAATGATTTGAGTTAAGCACTACCAATGCAGGATAGCTGCACACCACATCCTTAACGTCTCAGCAAACTGCAATTATTCTTCACAAACTGAAGTTATTCTGAAAGTTGAGAACTTATAAGGAAAGGAATTCGATTAATTAAAATAACTACGTAATCAGTTGACAGGGTACCTCCGAGTCAGTTGGTTACAATATAATTGCTCCAACTCCGCAGAAATACCAGTCACAGAAACCAGTCACAGATGGTACATGTGACATGCCATTTTGGCCGGTAACCTTATTCTGGTAAGCATAATTTTGTTTTGCTTAGCTACCTTTTATACTGATGAAGCAGTTCTATGAAAGTGGGCCTTGGCGGGGATTGATCATGTTTGCCACGTTCCTTCATTTTTTTTAAAGACACTGGACACTATTGGTAATTGTCAAAGACAGGTCTTCTCACTTGCTGTATCTCAACATATGCATGAAATAACAAATCTGTGAAAAATTTGAGCTCAATCGGTCATCGAAGTTGCGAGATAATAATGAAAGAAAAAACACCCTTGTCACCTGAAGTTGTGTGCTTTCTGATGCATGATTTCGAGACCTCAACTTCTAAATCTGAGGTCACAAAATAAAATTCGTGGAAAATTACTTCTTTCTCGAAAACTATGTGACTTCAGAGGGAGCTGTTTCTCACAATGTTTTATACTATCAACCTCTCCCCATTACTCGTTACCTAGTAAGGCTTTATGCTAATTATTATTTTGAGTAATTACCAATAGTGTCCACTGCCTTTAATACCTTGTAAATTGTAAAGTATTTTGTGTTTGCTTGTTTATTTCAGTCAAATCAAGTATACAGCCTTCCTATACAATGACCAATTGGTTTGGTAAGTCTCTTACTTTAAGGGCTTGGGTACTTTTTTGTAGGACACAAAACACAATTTACAAATATTGTTATTAAATTTACACAGATTGAAGTTGATGGTGGTAGATAGCTTGCCTTAAAATATTACTTACTGAGGTGCTGTAGTTTTTGAGAAATTACTCCGACAATGCAAAAAAATCATTAACGTATTTTACTTATACTGGTATTTGAATACCAACACTGGGAAATATGTTTTACATGCTAAAATAGTTTTTGAGTTTTGTGTCCTACAAAAAGCACCCAAACCCTTTGAGTGTTATATGTTAAAGGAACATGTTGCCTTGGATCGGATGAGTAGAATATAATGATCCACACAAGTATCATTCAAAATTGCACGGTTTTCCTTTTACGTCCAGGCATGCAACTCTTTCGCGTTTCCACGTTTTTTGTTTTTATTTTTATTTTTATTTTTTGAATTTTTTTAAATATGCCTGGCAACAACAGTGTACAACTACAATCATGTAAAATAAGCCTAGTAAATGCTAACAATGCACCTAAGAGCATAATAAACCTCAACATTTTCTAGGGTACCATTATGGGTATCATGACACATGGCTTTTCGGCTGCCTCCCTCCGCACTGGTGTTGTGGCCTTGAAAATTTTCCAGTTGCATGCCTGTACGTCACGAACTAACACACTCGGCCATTTATGGGTGTCAAATGGCGGACCGTGTTAGTCATCGAGGTAAAAAGAAACCACGCAATTGCGAGGCATATTTGTGTAGATCATTGTATTCTACTTTTACAACGTCTTTCTAACCATACGCATTTTATAACAATTGGTTACAGAATGCTTTTCAAAGACCAGCTCGACCAATCCAAGGCAATGTGTTCCTTTAAGTTCTAGTAGTGTAACTGGTGGTGGGGGACAGAAATCTAAAGTTACGAGTAATCTAAACACCATATTTTTATGTGCCTTTTAAGTTGTTGCTTTTTGTTTCCGCCACAGGCTAACTAGATTTTGAGCAGTCAATTGACTCGGACGTGTTCCAGTAAAAACACAGACATTACAAGCATGATTTGAACTGCAAATTGGTTAAACATTATGACCAGAACTTGCTCTTTGATAACGCACTATTTTTGAACTTGGTAGTATTATTATTTAGTAAACCATTCACGCTCTGTCTGTGGCAAGATTTGTTCTTTATTTTCTGTTTATGTTTCTTTTCTTTACAGGAGTGGTCTTGAACAGGACGATATGAGGATTTTGTATAAATATCTAACCACTAGTTTATTCCCTTCATCGTTAGACACGGAGGTGAGCATGAAACAATAACACCAGTTTCCAATTATCCCTCTGAAGGCCCGGTCCCAAAGGCCCTGATAACGAGAACGAAAACGAGAACGATAGAAATGCACGCCCTCGATTGGTTGAATAAGCACGGGCAGATTCTGCGTGGAGCAATTCAACCAATCGAGGGCGTGCATTTTTATTGTTCTCATTTTCGTTCTCGTTATCAGGGCCTGTGTGATCAGGCCTTTACTCTTGCTAAGCACATTTCCTGTGAGTAGACCAACCGCTTGAAACCTCTCAATTGTAGGGTCTGTGTTGGGTGGAGTGACTGTGGGCACAGATCTAAGCAGTGTACAACTGCCTGATCAAGATTTTCCATGTCTCTTAAATTTTGAAACAAATTATTTTAGTACTGCCATATAATGCTACCAACAATGTGTTGTGTTTTAAACGAAAATTAATAAATGTGTGTACTCTGTTGGTCGTCACAAGATAGTATCATATAGACGGTGCATGTCTTGCATGTGTTTGAACACTTTTTTGGGGGACCACTTTGGTACTACTTATGTTGCCTCACGCTTAAAGGAAACAACTCATGCATTGACTGGTGCCAATGTTATCTATCATTCAAAATCATAAAGTGGATGATACCAAATTTCCAGACAGAAGGAGGGTTGACTGTGTACTGTGTAGATGCATTCACCACATGATATCATATTGAAGGCTGGCATAATAATAATAATAATAATAATAAGACTTTTAATGCGCACATATCCACCCTGCTGGGTGTTCAAGGCACAGACATAGATGCCCGGTAGGGGACTTGAACCCCTGACCCTCAGATTAAAAATCTGATGCTCTACCAAATGAGCTAACCGGGCAAAAAGATAATCTCTTACTCTAAAGGCTGGGTCACACCAAAGTGTTCACTCCATTTGCACACATTTCAAGCTATGTTCAGCTACGTTTTTTGTGTAAAAATGAGTTTGGTGTGATGGGGCTTTTAACCTCAATGGATGGTATTGAATGGTCAGACAGTTGATCAACTGCGTTTTTTGTTATTTTATTTTCCAGCTTAAAGAATCTGCAATCAAGGCCAATCAGACATTAGGAAGTACTCACTTTGGCAAGTAAGTTAGCCCGTATCCAAATTAGCGGCTACAGCTACAGCTCCAACTGTTGCTAAGGACGTCCTATACCTCAACTCATGATGACGTTGACATCTAGCCGTAGCCGTAGCTGTAGTCGCAATTTGGACTCAGCCTTATTAATTCTAACCTTCTCAAATCCTTCAAAATCCCATTCGGGTCCAGAAAATTAATGTTTTCTGGTTCATGAAATGTCTGTTCTTAAAATCAACCTGAGTTTTTAAGGAGTGCTGGTCTTGTTTTGCACTCCACAGACAAGGTTTATTTTGGAGTTCGCATTAAACAAGTGAACACGTTAATATTATTATTATTAATTGAATTATAAATAATAATTATAATATCGAAGTCTTATATAGCACACGTATCTACCATATAAGGTACTCAAGGCGCTGAGAAAGATAGGTTGTTGCAGTGATGGATTCTGAGACCCAATTATGTAGCATCTTATAAGGGTTTACAAGGTGCTACGGTGCATACAGCAGCCACAGCCAGGAACACTGGGGCGAACCCCTTCTCTTTTTTGATAAGTGCGCTTGGTTCTTTTACATGCATTACACAACACATGGGACCAACGGCTTTACGTCCCATCCGAAGGACGGAGTAATAGTTAAGTGTCTTGCTTAAGTGACACTCCGCTGATCAGAAAACATCAAAGTTTGAATTCGGTGCTCTTAACCTTTCGGCCACAACACTTCCATGTTGGTCTGATGATGGTATCTGTTTTTTTCCGTGATGACAGATTTGTGACGGGGCCAACGGATCCAAATGATCAGCAGTCCTCCAGCCAGGTCAGACCACCCAAAATCTTTGTCAGTAACGGATCGCATGTTGAGGAATTACACCTTGTTGTATATAGGGTACGTAAATATATGATAAAGACAGCTAAATGGGTAAAACCGAAATGAATATTCTTTCTCCTGATGCAAGTTTTACATCCATTAAAATGATAGCTATTTGATGATGTTCTTGGTGTGGTGTGGCCCTGTGTATATCAGGCATGTGAGACTTCCTCTTTTCAGCTGATTTCCTCTTTTTGGGTTTTGACTTTCCTCTTTTTTTCTTCACTTTCTGTGTACAAAAGTGTAGGAAATGTATCTTTTCCTCCTTTTTTTCTTGTCCAGTTTTCTCTTTTCCTCTTTTTTTCATGGATAGTTACTCACATGCCAGGTGTATGATATCCTTATCATCCCATTTTAAGGTGTTTTTCATTTAGGTTTTAACCTTTCTTGTATGCCCTTGTATAGGTATTTTTATGAGTACCGGTATTAAAAAATTTTTAATATATTTTTATAATTTATATTTCAATTTATCGTTGTGCTCTTTATGACCAGCTGGAGAGGAGAGCCACCTGAACAGGATCTGTGTTTCTTTTAGGCAATCCTTCGGGCTCGAGCTGTTTCTTTTTCCTGCCTCTGTACAAACACAAACATTTATACATTTTTGTTTTTCAATTTATTGTTGTATTCTTACGTACCTGGTGGAAAAGAGAGCCTCTAGACAGGAACTGTGTTTCTTTTAGGCAATCCTTTGGGCTCGAGCTGTTTCTTTTTCCTTCCTCTGTACAAACACAAACATTTATACATTTTTGTTTTTCAATTTATTGTTGTATTCTTACGTACCTGGTGGAAAAGAGAGCCTCTAGACAGGAACTGTGTTTCTTTTAGGCAATCCTTCGGGCTCCAGCTGTTTCTTTTTCCTTCCTCTGTATTTGAATTGCTGTTTAATAGCTGTTTCTTTTAATGTTTTTACCTAATTAATGTGCACTATTTTTCTTTTTATCTACCCAAGAAATGAAATAAATATAAGACATAATTATACAGACAGTTTTTTGTTGATGTTGTTGGCGTGTCGTGGCTGAGCAGTCAAGTGCACTGGACTCATGCTCTTGTGTTTCCGATTAGCAAAGTGTGGATTCTAGTCTCCATCTTGATCCAATTGTGTCCTTATAAACCATTGTTGCTTAGTCCTTTGAATCGGATGAAAAGCTGTTAACTCATGTAAAATAACCCAGTTACACTTATTACTATGTGATGAAGGGGTTTGTCCCAGTGTCTCTGGCAGTGGCTGCTGAGTGCGCAAATGTCAAAGGTTTGTGCCCAGTTAGGATTTCTCTCTCAGCTTTAGACAGAGTCTGCAAAACTATAAAGATTTATAAATTCACCATGCAATGTCTCGTGTGTTTTTGTATACAGGCCCTGAGTGCAACTGTGTGTTTAATGGTAGATGGTAAGAACACTTATTTGCTATTATGAAAACTGATCATAACAGTCAAGACCTGGTCTCCAGTTTTTGGAAGGCTTTTTAAAAAGAAAATGAGGTTAAAAAAAAATTGTATCACAAATGACTGATTATTTAGGGTTGATCAAAGAAAAGTTTACTAGAGCAGCATTGGAACCAACAACCTCTGGTTTAACGTGCCAGCGCTCCACCAACTGATGAGCTATCTAGCTATCTATGTTGGACGTCTCGCTATTTTGTCAATATCTTTGTTAGGGGATTCCCCCCAGAAGTCATACAACCATTAAAACTACCATGTAGCCGGGGCGGGGATTATAACTGAAGCGGCAGCCAGGGGGTCACTTTATTTCAGAGTTTAGATAATAAACCACAAGGAAAACTGATATTGACAAAATAGGGAGCATGCCAACATAGCGATAGATTGCTAGGTTGTTAGAGGTTGGCACGTTAGACAAGAGGTCGCTGGTTCAAATCCTGTTGTAGTATTTTATCTTTGTTTAACCTGTAATCATTTAAAATTTACCTAGTGTGATTTTGTTGCAGTAGTTTTCTTGTTTGGAGTTTTGGGTTTTTAAGCACTCGCGTTTTTGTGTTTTTTATATTAGGGTCAACGATACCACCCTTAGATTGGTATAAAAACATTGATGCCTTCATCGGTCCCCAACTCAGTAGTCTAGCGTCAGACATTGGTGAGCAGTATGCAAATAGGAAGGGAACCAGGTAAGAACAAGGTGGTTTGTAAGGAGTAATTGGGTGTCGTGACTGAGCAGATAAGAGCACCAAACACAAGCTCTGGTGATTTTTGTTCAGCAAAGTGTGGGTTCGAGTCCCGGTCATGACACTTGTGTCCCTGAGCAAGATAATTAACTAACTAACTAATCAATTCAAATTGCTTCTCTCCAACCAGGGGTAAATGGGTACCTGTTGGAAGCGTTTTGAGACGCCCTTCGGGCATAAAAAGCACTATATATATATAAAAAAAAATTAGTAGTATAGGAGAAGATATGTGACCATATATACTTTGGGTTTGAGCAAAAGCAAAAAAACTAGAGCAGGATTTGAACAAATGAACTCCATCTTAACTCACCGGGGGTCTATTGGTTGAAACTATGCCCCAGTAACCTTTTCAACTCAAAATTATTCAAAATTTACCCTGTCAGTTTACCTTGTGGTTAATAACTTGACACATTATAATTTGATGCTAATCACCCCTAAGGTCTCTCAAATCGGTCTCATATTTTGAGTAAAATTGAGGAGAATATGGTACTGTACCCCAAAACCACACACTTTTTAGATTCTCCCCTACTGTTTATGCTACTAGATAATAACTTGTAAGAAATGATCTGCATTGTTACATTTTGTAATTGTAATTTTGAGCTCTATTTAGAGATCAAGGTTTCAAAGAGGCCTTAATGATGTTGTTTGTTTCTTCCCAGTAATGCAAATCAAGACTTCAAGTTTGTCTACTTTAATCAGATGAATCTTGCCCAGAAAACCACTGTGCACAATCGCAAGACGGCCAGCGCTACCATCAGCCCAGAGATGGTACGCCTCATAAGCGACATCAACGCAGATTTTACAAGGTAAGGGAACTTAGAGTTGCTTAAGCACATAAAGTAGCTAAGCACAATTAAAACTATGCTTACCAGAATAAAGTTACCAGCCAAAACACCATTCCACATGTGCAATCTGTGAATAGTATCCTCATCATATTCGCTTAGCAGAAACATGTTGCTTAAGCAGCTCTATGAAGGTGGGTCCCTGCTTGTTGCTTTGAACTTAATGATGAGGCTGTCAAGTGTGAGCAGCCCTAGGAAATGGTGTGGTGCTCGTAAACTTGGTCCAATCTCAATTTAACTGAGTTGCTTAAGGGTATATGGACTTTTTCCTAACAAAAAACACAATGTCCACAGATTTACATTAAAACTTACACAGTTTGAAGATTTTGATTGTAGAAAGCTTCCCTTGAAATTTTACTTACTGAGGTGCTGTAGTTTTTGAGAAATGAGTAAGAGTAATAATTTTTGTCTCAGTTTAAGCATGTAAAAACGTATTAACCAGTTATGCTATGGTTTTGGTATAATATCATTACTGGTTAAGGGGATTTTACATGCTAAAATAATTTTGGTCTCATGAGACCAAAATTATTTTGTGACTTGTTTTACTAATTTCTCAAAAACTACACAACCTTAGTTAGTTATATTTGAAGGGAAGCTTTCCACTGTCATTATCTTCAAACCCTGTAAGTTTAATGTAAATCTGTGGACATTTTGAAAAAGTACCCGAATCCTTTAAGCAGAAAATTTTACTATAATAATTTTCTGCTGAGCAAATATGACCATGATACTAGCCACAAATGGCGCATGTGATTTGGTGTTTTGGATGGTTAGCTTATCTCTGTAACAAAATTATGCTTTACCAGCCAAAACACCATACTACATGTGTATTCTGAAACTGGTATCCTGCTCATATTTGCTTAGCAGAAAATCTGTATGCACTATTTTTCGTCGGGCCCTGCTCATTTCCTGGACATGGGGCTGTTCCAATGTGAGCAGCTCTTGGCAATTGTGTAGCGCTTATTAACTTATACTTGTTTTTATGGATTTATTTTGTTTTTATATACTTGCAAATATGGTTGCTTATTTACCTGTTTAGTGATTTTGACTATTTTATTGATTTTTATTGCGTGTCCAGACTGTTTAGCTCCTTTAGGGACTGCTCGCCAGGGCAACTATGATTAATGCAGTCACTGATGATGTGGACAGCTGTTTGGAAAGCAGCTCCACATTTGCAGGCTGCTTGGTAACCGTTGTGGTTGATTGTTTGAAATTGCAGGTTTGAGGAGGATGGGGAAACGTTAATGAAGACGATATCGGACTGTTGGGTCGTAGGGAAGAAATCTGACCAGCGAGAATTCTACGTCGTCATCAATCAAAAGAATGCAAACCTTATAGAAATCAATGGTGAGTTTATATTAGAAGCAATCCTGGATTATTACACAGTAAAACAGTTTTATAATTTGTCCAGCAAACAGGTGTATTGAAGGCAAAGTATACAGGGTTCTGCCCAGGATTTTTTAGTGGTGGAAATGTTTCCCTGAAAACCTTTGCGAGATGAATCAGTTACATGGTAGATCATGGACTCAAATCAAAGAAGTGCTCAAAAAGAATGGCTTCGGGTACCATTTTTACTGGTAAATATCCAATTTTACATTTCGTTTAAAAAAAAATCTTTGTAACGAAATTTGCAAGTGTAATTTAAAAATCTGGAAAATGTGATATTGGGAAACAGGAAATTCTTCCAGTGGTGGTTTGGGAATCCTGAGTGGGAACCCTGAGTATTCCTTATGGTTTTTGGAACCGTTTGATTGTAGTAATCCTATATAGAGGTAGATGTATACAATAAAAACTGACATGTGCAAATTTCATTTCATTAGTGGTTATGTTCTTGAGATACGGCCGGAAATCTGGAGGGATTTATGTCCACTCAGGAAGAATAACCCCTGATAGGAGTATGCAATCTTAGAAACTGCACTGACAGTTTTGTTTCTCACGAACAAATTTTGGTGTGTAACAACTGAAATCTTTACACATAACCACATTAGTTTTTCAATGGTGTAAGCGTATGCATGGTGAGGGTGTTGCTGAAGGTTAGCAGGAAGATTTTTGTCTTGTAAACTATGTTTTAGTTTTAAAGAAACTGGACATGATTGGTAATTGTCAAAGACCAGTCTTTTCACTTGGTGTATCTCAACATATGAATAAAATAACAAACCTGTGAAAATTTGAGCTGAATTGGTCGTCACAGCTTCGAGATCACTATGACAGAAAAAACACCCTTGTCACACGAAGTTGTGTGCTTTCAGATGCTTGATTTCGGGAGCTCAAAATATAATTCTGAGGTGTTGAAATCAAATTCGTGGAAAATTACTTCTTTCTCAAATACTCTGTCACTTCAGAGGGAGCTGTTTCTCACAATGTTTTATACTATCAACCTCTCCCCATTACTCGTTACAATTAAGGTTTTATGCTAATAATTATTTTGAGTATTTACCAATAGTGTTTACTGCCTTTAATTGTGACTTTACTGATATCTATGCATGAGCTTTAATATCATTTTTTTTTCTCTCCCGCACCCCCTCCGCCCCTTTTACAGAGGAAGTGAAGAGATTATGCGCTGCACATTTTACCAACATCTTCTTCCTGGACTAAGGTAACAAATTAAGTACCATGGGACAAGCCTGGTTTGATCTTGTGTTTTTCATTTGAATAAAATACCTCATTGTGTAATATTTTTTGGAATAAATATTTACTGTGAATGTGATGATTATCTGTCAAAAGTATCGAAGTACACTTTACACATCTCCCCGATTGCTTTAAATCAAATCATTTTTAATCTGGTATTGTAAAATAGATTCTGGTCCAGTAAACATTTTGAATAATATATTATTCAAAATATTTACCTCATATAAAGAATCCTCTAATCTGATTGGTTAAAATGGAGTCATGGAAATAGCTGGACCCCCTTTTTCTATCAAGCTGGCGTCATAGTTGACTATGCTTGGGGCATAGCAATCGACTGTGCCCGCCCTGAAAATAACAGTCGCAAATAGGTTGCTCGTGCGTACTGTTTGTACGACTAGCGCTCTGTGTCCATTAGCCAGGGTTTATTATCTTTATTCGGTATATAAAAGAAATATTGACTGCTTAATAATCTGGGCACAGTTAATATTATAGGCCCTCTACTCGGTGATGTCAAGACAATGACTATCGCTCAGCTTAGCATTGGTCATAGTCGTGGTTTTGACATCAACTTGGGCCTATAATTTTAACTGTGCCCCTCAAAGCAGTCAATATTTCTATACTACAAGCCCCTGCAGTCTTGTGGATCTTCACCCACAAGTTCAAGCCCTGAACACCATTAGCAACAGTCAAAGCTGTAGCCATAGCTGCTAATAGACCAACCTTGTTCCTAAGGGGTAATTTATCTCACCGCGCCATTTTTTTCCCAGTATGCCTTGCTCGATCATAACCCCTGGAAGTGTGACTTTAAAATATCTAAATATATTGGATATTACAATTAGTCCTGTGGTTGATATGTTCTGTGTTGGGCGTAATCACGCACAGGCTGGATGCGCTGTGTGGAAAGTTGTAGTATACATACCATGGTAGGTCATAAACTTGGCGAATAGTGTTGCATAACAAAAAAGTGAATACATACATCTTTATACGCACGCGTTTCAGCATATAGAGCTTTTTGAAGACGCACGGCGTTTACAATTTTGCGCAAATATGATAGCCAATCAAAGACACAGATCGGAGTTTCCCTCCCAGGGGTAAGAGATGTGCACAGAGCTAGCGGGTGATACAGAGCGCTGCCCATGGTAGCGAGGTTGCTAATAGACCTTTATCACGCTGCCACCATCTTGGTCATGTTCCCTGTATCCAACATCAGTATTGGGATGCTAATGTACAAAAAGGAACCAGACCAATTTTCCCTTCCAGCCTCAGTTTGCTTAAATTGATTTGATTTGGATTAAAAACAAGATGGCCGCACCATGATAAAGGTCTATTCTTGTTTCCAAACACAAGGCTTGTTTATTGATCGGTCTGTAGAAGTAAACAAATGTGATACAGGCTTTTTACGGATGAACAAAAGTGGACAACCCATTTTCCCCAAAATCTGGTAGAGTAAAAACAGAATTTATTTCCACATACAGTCTCTTTTCAAAATTTTCATTTTCTGCCATCAGATATTTGGATTTTTACACTTCATCGTACACCGGCAGTCCAAAAGTGAACAAATGCAAATTTCCAAATGTCTACTAGCAGAAAATTGTAATAAAATTTTGGTCCAAACCAAGTTTCCAAAATTGGAATATTGGAACGAACATTTCGGTCCACACCAAACTCAAAATTTTGAAAGGGGGCTGTAGTTGAACGTAAATTTAGTTTTTACTCTTCCGGATTTTTGGGGGAAATGAGTTGTCCGCTTTTGGTCCTCCATAGTTTTCTTCTATGTTGATATTGTACATAGTGTACATAATGTATAATACAATTTTTTTATTAAGATATTAATATACGAAGTACAATATGATGTGCAAATATGATAACATCATCAGAAGGTTATATGATGATGGTGAATCAATTACTACATCGAGCCATATTGGCTCTACAATGTGCCGGTTCGCTCACTCACTCGGAAACAAATCTTTGTTTGGTTAAAGGATTTGGATAACACAATGTCCACAGATTCACATTAAACTTACACTGTTTGAAGCTAATGATAGTAGAAAGCGTACCTTAAAATATTAGTTGCGTGAAAATGTGGGCTCAATTTGTCATCGATTAGTAAGAGAATATTTAAAGAGAAAACACCCTTGTTGCACAACTTTGTGTGCTTTCAGATGCATAACAAAAGGCTTCAGCCGAAGTATTTTTTAATTTGAGTGAGAAATTGTCTCTTCCTTAAAACTATGCTACTTCAGAGGGATCCGTTTCTCACAGTGCTACAAAGTTAATTTTTAAATGATTTTTGGGGTTGAACGAAGAATTGACTAGAGTGGGATTCGAACCAAGCAACCTCTGGATTAATTGCATGCGCTCTACCAAGTGAGCTATCTAGCCCTCTGTTGGCGGTGTCCCGTGTGGTTTATATTGATAAGTAAAATGCCAACAATTATTATGAGATATTTCCAATGGTGTTCAGTGTCTTTAAAGATTATCTCAGCCTTTGTCTTCTTTTTTTTTGTCATTAATCAAAAGTCATTGTTTTTTAGGAATGGAGAAAAACTCAATTCTCTTAAAACTTTTTCATTATTTATTGATGATGAACAATTGAATTGAACAGAACAATTGAATTGAAAATACGCTTCTCATAAAATTAACTGTTACATAAAGTTGATTGTCATCCTTTCACTGATGTGTGCTAAGAACGGTACGTGTATACTCGGTGCAGAGTCAAGACATGTAGGAGACGGGATTTGAACCCCTGACCCTCGAGACCACCACAAATTCCCAGTGATGAGAGACCAGCTTGAATCCTGTAAGGTATCATAAAAGATTGGTAGATCTGACAAAATAGTCGCAGACAGTGTTCATGTTTTGTTTGATCAAACAGTATGCATGAAACACAAGGGCCTGTGCAATTTTGTCTAATTGGTTGTGTGAGCCAGGCGAAAAAAAAAAAAAACATGCACAATTTTCAGCGTGAAAGTCATTGTCCTTAATTTTGATTGCAAAGACCAAAATCAGCTGGTGTTTAAAAAGATTTTCAAATAAATTGTTCTTGAATATGATTTTGTTTCTGAGGGAAATATCGACCCATCACAGAAAAAGAGGAACTTTCTAATCAGTAACTTTTAGGCTAAAGTTAAACAATGATGTGTTTTATCCTTACCCATCCTCTACAATACCTTTAAAGACACTGGACACTAATGGTATTTGTCAAATTTTGTACACTTGGTGTATCTCAACATATGCATATAAAAACAAACCTGTGCAAATTTGAGCTCAATTGGTCGTCGAAGTTGCGAGATAATTATATAAAGAACGCCCTTGTCACACGGAGTTGTGTGCTTTCAGTGGCTTGATTTCGAGACCTCAAATTCTAAGCTTGAGGTCTCAAAATCAAATTCGTGGAAAATTACTTCTTTCTCGAAAACTACGTTACTTCAGAGGGTGCCGTTTCTCACAATGCTTTATACTATCAACCTCTCCCCATTACTCGTTACCAAGTAAGGTTTTATGCTGGTTTTTATAGTGTCCACTGCATTGAAGCACCAATTAGTATAGAGTACTAACTACTTATCACACATTGGTATATGGGTAATAATCAAGGTCTTACCAAAGATCCTCGATGCAGCTATAACATGATTACAAAAGAGAAACTCCATCAAAATAGCCAAATATGTTCAGTTATAACAATACAATGGTCAAGTAGGATTTGAAACTTTGCATGGTGGAAATATGATATTTTAAGGTTTGAGGCAACACCATGTAGTGGTATAACTTCTATTCGAGTTGGGGTGGTTCTAAAAAGAACCACAGGTTTCAGAATTGTGTTTATGTCTCTGAAGAAGGTCCGGTTTGAATCGAAAGCTATGGCAATCTATCCTTCTCATTTTATATTGTATTATACATAGTACAATAGTTACTGGATATTATCTGGATATAATTTTGTTTGACATTTTCTTGGGTTTAAAGTGTGCAATAGAGCCTCAAAATGTGAAGACGAACACGATGTATCAATAAAATACTACTTCTCTTTTTATCTGAAGAAAAACAATTGGTGTACCTACTTGTTTTATTTTTCTGCCTGACCATCCATTTTTGTTCAAGAAATAACTATTGCTTTTTAAATCAATTCATTCATTAATTTTATACATCATGTAAGTACAGATAACGTATAATTTGTTCTTTGGTCAATTTATTGTTATGAATAATTAATTTATAATACGTTAGATCCACAGGATAAAAAAAAACATCCTAGCAATAGGAAGATAATGTGTTGTCTAATTAGCATGGATTAATGTTTGGAAGGGGTTGAGGTGTCCAATTAAGTTGATTATTATTCAACTTACGTAACTACTTGTGTTTTGTAATCTATAAATCATGTCACATTATTTACAAATTAAAAGAGACTGGTTAATGACATAGTATGGAAATCTACATAAAAAAAAATCAGCCATTCTTCCAACGAGCTGTGCAGGCCTAATACAACTTGTGCCTGCAGGAAGTCTAGGCTTTGCCTCTTTTGTAAAAATGTCACACACGTAGGTTAAATAGTCCGTTGAAATGACCCTGTATTTTCTTGATAATACAAACAAAATGGAAAACGTTAAATTTTTGAGGCTGGCAATTCTGCACTACAGGAAAAAAATGCGTTCAGACTAGAGCGAAAGTTAAACACCACTTTTGTTAACTTTCGTAAAACACCATTTGATTGTTATCGTCGGGTTCCATTGGTATCGATTCTTGTGCTGATGTGAGTCAGCCAACTATCCATGTTATGGTCGGGCTTCATTGGTATCGATTCTTGTGCTAATGTGAGTCAGCTATCAATTGTCGGGTTCCGTGTATCGACTCTTGTGCTAATACGAGTCAGATATCCATGCTATGGTCGGGTTCCATTGGTATCGATTCTTGTGCTGATGTGAGTCAGGTATCCATTTTCTCTACGTTTCCGTCGCCTCCTCTCGGCCGACGACGGATAGTTACGATACGAACAGAACACAATCACAATCAATACGATAAACACTATCGCCAGAGTGGTACCGACTGTACCGGCAATGATGGCGGTATCGCGGTCCTCTGGACTCAGAAGTGTCACACTTTGAACCGTTGAGGCTTCCCGCCTTTTTCTACTTAACACGAGTTCAATTGTCGTCTGCTCCATGCTTGATACTGCACTGCGTGTTGCGCAGTCTGTACTTTGACGGACTACAGGTGAACGATAATGATGGACGGGTGGCGTAATGCGCACGCTTTATCGCGGCAATGTATATTTACCAGGAGTGGGACCTAGGCGTGCACAATCAGGTGGTCTGCCAATCGGTTCATCTTTACCTTTTTCGTCTTCGTGGAAATTCTTGTGTCTTCAGTGAACCACGGTTTTGCCTTGAGGAGAACAGGAAAAACCAACGTTAAAGTTAGCGTCAGAAATATGGTTATAAGGGTTGTACTCTGGTTAGACTTGACTCAAGTCCCAATCCCGTGCCATCTCCAGAAAACTACTGTTTTGTGATGATCTGCATTCCCAAGCCTGTTCCGCATTCTCGGGACCACATTTTGACCGTGTTGTTTGATAGAAAGTTGGCGTGATATGCTGAGGGACCTCTCACACGATAATAAGACTTGAATCAAGTCTATACTCTGGTGGGGTCGAATCCGCTCAGCCACGACACGCTATCAATTAATCTTGGGTGAAGTTATCTGAGTTTTTGTTACCTTCACTGTAAATTTCCAATGGCGATAAACATACTGTCCTATCAAAGTGAGATGTTATCCTCATTTTATCTTTCAGTCATATCGATATTTTCTCTCTTCTTTTTAACAATCGTTTTTGCTCGAGTTCTCCGGATGGTCAGTGGCACGGTGTTGTTTGTGTAGCTCATAATTCATGTAGGCCTAAATGGGAGGCACTGGACACTATTGGTAATTACTCAAAATAATTGTTGGCATAAAACTTACTTTGTAATCTCTGTAAGTATGATCACAAAATTGTTGTATTCATTGCTTTATTGCCTACCAGTGAGTGTTCTAAAGGTTAACCATGCAAATATAGATCTTAAAAAGAAAAAAAAAAGAAAGAGAAAAAAAAATGTTTTGTTTTTTTTCCACATTAAACTGTCCATATAACTTAATAATGCATTGGGCGACATCTGACTCATTTTCACATAGTGGGTCACAAATACAGTTACAAATAGAGTCGAGGCTTTCATGCAATATGCCGGGTGGTGCGACAAATGTTTTTCCACTTCTAATTCATTTATATGAAGGGGGAACCCCTCCCCATTAAAACTATGCTCATAGATTGGCAATATTCTCAATCAAGTCTTGTTACAACAAATAGTCATTCTTTTGCGTATAGATATGTAGATTCAATAGGGACAGTGAATACCGTCAGTGGAGGTTCCTACTCCATAATACTGGGGTTCCATATAGCTTGTCTTGTACACACAAACTGCCCGTAGCTGCAGCTCGATAAACATCTATTTTGCATATAAATTATACGCGCATCTATAGTTACAATACAATTTCCATGATAGCCATCGCCGTTACCTATATGCAAACACCTTTATATGACTGCATAGCGTAAATGTCAACCACAGAGTATTAAAGTTATATTACAGTATATCTTATAAATTGAACATCTGAATGTGATAAATCAATGATGATATGTTGTGTGGATTTACTGGGATTTAGTCGCCAAACATGAAGACCCCACCACTTAGGTCACTGAGCATCTTTATTTGTCAAGTACTCCTAAGTGCTGCGGTTACAGAAAACTACGTCACTTTTTATCAAACAAAAATAAAATTTGAATATTATAAAAGAAGCGTTATCGGTAGCGTCTAAGAAAATGTTTAGGTGTATAGGGATTATTGTTTCTGTGTTGACATATTCTTGCCGGATATCCGGCGATTTAAAAACGCAACCACCTTTTGAAATCAAATTTCAATGGGTAAGTTTGATTGTATATTGCTAGTTTATTGCTCCATGATGTACATATTTAAAGGATAGAAACATTCGAGGGGTCCAAAAACGTATACAGACCATTTACAGGGAAAGACTTGATAATATACAACGTAAATAACGCATTTTTCAAATGTCATCAAAATTACAGCTCATTGGTACCCGTTGATATTTAAAGCTTGTGACATTTAAAGACTAACAATCGACTTGGTTCAATCTCATCAAACATGAGAAGAAATGGCGATTTCTTTTTATATGGCACTTACAAGCAGAATTTACAGTTTGTATTTGAGGTGCATGCTTTACCGTATAAAGCAAAGCAAAAGGTATAGCGTAGCTTGCAGGCAGTTCTTGTAAGTAATGCAAACAAAACCACTTATGCTTGGCGCATATTTATTTTTTACCACGTCTTGATCCTGGCAGAGTATATCTCACCTTATACGAGAAGGACTCGAGACGTCAGGAAGAATTGTTGAACTATTTATCTCATTCTGGCTCTTAAAGGCAGTGGACACTTTATAGGTTATTACTCAAAATATGTATTAAAACATAAAACCTATACTTGGTAACAAGTCATGGGGAGAGTAAAACATTGTGAGAAACGGCTCCCTCTAAAGTGGAGTAGTTTTCGAGAAAGAAGTAATTTTCCACGAATTTGATTTCGAAACCTCAGGTTTAGAATTTGAGGTCTCGAAAACGCACACAACTTCGTGTAACACGGGTGTTTCTTCTTTCATCATTATCTCGCAACTTCGGCGACCGATTGAGCTCAAACTTTCACAGGTTTGTTATTTTATGCATAATGTTGAGATACAGCAAGTGAGAAGACTGGTCTTTGACAATTACCAATAGTGTCCAGGGTCTTTAAGCAATATAGCTGATTTTCCGACATAAAAATAATGGACAATGTTTTAATGGCTTAAAGATAACATTGTCCTTAGGCGTTTTACACAAAATTAATGTAAACACGTAAATTTTAGTCTGTTTTCAGTAGTGTCGTTTAATTTTTGAGTTGAACAACCCACAGGTTTGTTATTTTATGCATATGTTGAGATACACCAAGTGAGAAGACTGGTCTTTTACAATTACCAATTTTGTCTAGTGGCTTTAAGTAATTAACATCAAAGACCTGCAATATTAAATGTATTCTGTTTCACAGCAAACATTGCTCATTGTAGGCTATTGAATATAGAAATAAGCCGTACAGAAGGGGGAAAAAAATATACAGACCAAATCGACACTTATGTATCTTTTATAGGAGAGGTGTATACTGCTCGAATAGTCAGGGTCAGTGGTTAAGAAAATCATGAAAAATTCACAGAGACTTGTGTTGGTAATAATTTTGTCCTTTTTGTTGGGAAACAACAAACATTGAAATCCAGATAGGCCTACGCCTAAAACAAGCTGTTCATGATGTATGCACATAGTTGACGACCGAATACACTTCCATGGCTACATTTTCTTGGCTTTAAACTAATAAATTATTTAGAATCTATAGACTGTTTCAGAATCTCAATGCTCATGCCTACGCCTACTATAAAGCTACGGCGAGTTTATGTGCACAGCACCATAACTACCACTGACTGTTCACTGAGCATTCCTTTAAAACCGAGGGAGCGCCCCGGGTAATTCGACTTGTTCAAACTCCGTCTGTTCTCAAAATTTAGAAACACGTAAATCACGACTAATTAAAAATGTATTTTTATGATATATGTCTACTTCTTACCTTCGAGGAAAACGTTTCACATACATGAACTGGTTATCGACTTTAGAGCGCTGCTCTTTGTGAATGTTGCAGTGGACCCCTAACCGGTAAACCAGGATACCCAATTGCTATCTTCATAAGATAGCACGTCACAAACAAATGCCGTCATCTCTCCCACTTCATAGCACCTATGAGTCATACTTGCGATGTGATACCGTAGTCACAGTTAAGAGCAGCAAACACACATACACACCATATTATGCACACCGAAGACATGCACAGACGACAATCCTATATCCCACTTAGTGTGAATAATTATTTGGCGCGAATAATACAGTCTTGCAGACCTTTTTTTCTCACGTGTGTGTGGGTGGGTCATGGTACTGATTTAAAGGGGATTTCCGGCTTGAGCGACTTAGAGAAAGAGAAGAAAATGTCAACTCAATGAAGTCACCTTTCTTGAAAACGATCTCACTGACTCAAAGGATTCAGGGTTATATCTACTTTGAACCATGGAGGTAGAAATAATTCTACCTCCATGTTTGAACTGTAAGCATTTCGTTTATGCACCGTGGTCCCTTTTCCCATCCTTAATCACACTGAGTATTCATCGTGATATCTGAAATTGGAAGGATTTTATTTCTGTAACTTGTATTTTTGTTTCCTTTTTGTCTAGAATTTGTTTTGCCTCTCTTGTATGTATTCTCCTTATACACAGGGAAGTCAAGTTTCATGACTTTTATCATGACAATAAATAGTTTTAACCTTGAATTAATATGCATCATAAATAGATATTGACACACTTTGTGCATGTAGGTATTTTATGTAGATTTCTTGGATTATCTTTGTTTACTGATATTTTATTACTATTAAATCATGCCATCTTGTCTTGCTTGAAGAGCAACCGTCCTTTCCTCTTGTCCATCCTGCAAAGAAAATATCTTTTAAAAATAAATTAAAAAAATATCGGTAAAAAGTGAACAGGTTATTCCATTATTAATGACAATCTGTGCGCCTCATCAGTCTGATTATTTAAGGTCACGGATTTTGTTTGTCCGTTGGCATCGCAACCGTTTGGCTATTGTTTGTTTAATTTGGCTCACTTCACTTTTAAACAATACCAACAAATTAGGACACTAAATTATAATAGAAGTAAATGAACACTTTCGGTAAACGTGTCGACGGAAAAAAAACTACTTGCTGTAGGCCTCTTGTTGTTTACTCCACGTACCTCAGTGAAAGACTGGACTTGTAAGTTTTTACATGACATAAAACCAGAGTTACTGTGGAGTGTGGTAACAATGTTTCTTCAAAGCATGATAACTATTCTGTTTCATCTCTTGGTGTTGATGACAATGCAAAGCATTGTTATCGTCCTCTCCTCCTGTCCAACTGGCTGGGTGAAATGGCGCCAGTCTTGCTATATCTTACTCCCTGATAGGATGAACTGGATGCAAGCCGAGGCGGCATGCAAGCGACTAGGGAGCAACCTCATAGTGCCTGATTCAAAAGAAGAAAACGACTTCATCTTCGAGTGGGCAGTGAAAGGGAATGACGGTATGTGGATCGGCTGCACAGATGCTGCTCAAGAAGTAGTTTGGCTGTGTGGAGGTCAGCCTGCAAGATTCACCAACTGGTATCCAAGCCATCCACACAACGACGCAAGTTTGAACTGTGCCCGAATGACTGTATACGATAGTGGGGTTTGGTCTGATGACGTAAAATGCAAGACTGGTAAATTAGCTGCATGTGAGATGCCGGTCCCTATCGTGCCAATCTACCACACCTTGCTAGGTCCCGATGGGCGTGTCTCTCAATACTGCCCCCTCAATCACGTCGTCGACAACCTGGCCGTAGAGGGCGTGATTGCTTGTGGCTGGGCGTGTACATCAGATCCTCGATGCCGCTCCTTTAATGTTTGGCAGAGCAGCGAGAAAGAGAAGAAATGTCAACTCAATGACGTCACCCGTCTTGAGGACGATCACACCGACGACAAAGATATTAAGGGTTGTGTCTACTTTGAACTTTGAACATTTAAAATTTCGTCAACCTTTGTTTCCTCTTCTCAATGACGTCTCATCACTGACATAGAAACATGAAAAGGGACTATCTGCGGTTTGGTTTCTTTGTCTGCGGCTGTAAAATAATATAATAGATAATAATTTGTACAAATGTATAACTTTCTTCGGACATCGCCCTCTTTTGAATCATCCCCCTTCTGCCCATGTTCATTTCCCATGAGGGGCACAGACTCTCGGGGGACGTTATTTCCCTCATGACAGCGGCATTTTAAGAACGCCACTTTCCCAAAAGTACATATGCGGGAATCAACATGTGTTACATTGCAACACGGGGTTTGATAACTCACATAATAATGTGAAGACTCCCTATGTCATGAGACTCCCTATTTGAGATGATGTAGTGAAAGCCGAGGGCCGCTGAACTACTGAAGTGGAGACTAGACCTAACGTCATCTGTGTGATGTCATTGACTGCGTGTCACTCATCGTGCCATTCATCGTACGTGAACGTACAGGGAGACTAGAGACGAGCTACCGTAATTTGAAGTATCAGTAATTTTTATTCGTTAATTGATTGTACATATTTGTTGGGGTTGCTGGATAAGTAAACCCATACACTGAGAAGTGGAGGCTTCGAATGAAGAAACTTAGTTGATGAGGAGCCAAGCAAGTGATATGTGAAGTACTGTTTAAAGATAGGACTATTGCACGATTTTTAGATTGCTTTAGCCAACTGAATTAAGTGATTTAATTGACTGTGGGTTTAAGCAATGATTACTCCGATTTACCCACTGAATGTTGTACAATTGTAAACAATTGTTGTAGTAAATATATTATCTAAATTCAACATGGTCTCATGTAGTCACTTCTTCGTGTATTTTATTTAGTTTACTCGGGGTCATCACTCATTAATACTTTTTATATAATATTGTGGAAAGTGGTGACAAGCGACCAGGGAGCAACCTCATAGTGCCTGACTCAGAAGAAGAAAACAACTTCATCTACGAGTGGGCAGTGAGAGGGAATGAGGGTATGTGGATCGGGTGCACAGATGTTGCTCAAGAAGGAGTTTGGCTGTGTGGAGGTCAGCCTGCAAGATTTACCAACTGGTATCCAAACCATCCACACAGCGACGCAAGTTTGCACTGTGTCCGAATGACTGTATACTATGGTGGGCGTTAGTCTTATAGCTTAACATGCAAGAGTGATAAACTTGCTGCATGTGAGATGCCGGTCTCTATCGTGCCAATCTACCACACCCTGCTAGGTCCCGATGGGCGTGTCTCTCAATTTTGAACTTTGAACATTTATAAATCACGCCAACTTCATTTTTCTTCTCATTGACATCTCATCACAGACAAAGACAGACATTAACCGAGAGAAAGACTATATCAGCGGTTTGGTATCTTTGTCTGCGGCAGTAAAATAATATATAGATAATTGTACAAATGTATAACTTTCTTCGGACATCGCCCTCTTTTGAATCATCCCCCTTCAGCCCATGTTCATTTCCAATGAGGGGGCACAGTCTCTCGGGGACATATTTCCCTATGAACACCCCCTTTCCCCCGAAGTACATCTGGCAATCAACATGTGTAACAATGCAACACACGGGTTTATAAACTCACATAATAATGTGAAGACAAAAAGTCCATTATGCACATGGTGATTATAATTATGCGATAATGCACTCATGCACAAGCATCCAATATTATTGTATTATTCTTCGTAAGAAAGTGAAGAAATTGATTGTTAGTGTTATTATATTTTTAGGCCACTCTCAACAGTATGATTATATCACTTCACTGGTTCTACGCTCCCGTTGGCACAGCAATCGTTAGGTTTTTTTTTTTCTTCAACTTTTAGTCACTTGACTCTAACAAAACCAACATATTCAGAGGCTGACACAGAAGCGGTTGGACTCGATGAAGGTGACGACGGAGGATAAAACTACCTGCTGTAGCCTCGTGTTGTAGAACTACTCGTTGTACCTCGCATGTTTAACTCGATGCGTCAGTTTGTAACATAGAATCACAGAGTTAAGATCGGCGTATAACATTAACAAATTTCTTCAAAGCATGAATACCATTCTGTTTCATCTCTTGATATTGATGACTATGCAAAGCATTGTTATCGTCCTCTCCTCCTGTCCAACTGGCTGGGTGAAATGGCGTCAGTCTTGCTACATCTTACTGCCTGAGAAGATGCACTGGATGCAAGCCGAAGCAGCATGCAAGCGACCAGGGAGCAACCTCATAGTGCCTGACTCAGAAGAAGAAAACAACTTCATCTACGAGTGGGCAGTGAGAGGGAATGAGGGTATGTGGATCGGGTGCACAGATGCTGCTCAAGAAGGAGTTTGGCTGTGTGGAGGTCAGCCTGCAAGATTTACCAACTGGTATCCAAACCATCCAAACAGCGACGCAAATTTGCACTGTGCCCGAATGACTATATACTATGGTGGGGTTTGGTCTTATGGCGTAACATGCGAGAGTGATAAACTTGCTGCATGTGAGATGCCGGTCTCTATCGTGCCAATCTACCACACCCTGCTAGGTCCCGATGGGCGTGTCTCTCAATATTGCCCCCTCAATCACGTCATCGACAACCTGGCTGTAGAGGGTGTGATTGCTTGTGGCTGGGCATGTACATCAGATCCTCGATGCCGCTCCTTTAATGTTTGGCAGAGCAGCAAAAAAGAGAAGAAATGTCAACTCAATGACGTCACCTTTCTTGGGGACGATCACACAGACTACAAAGATATTGAGGGTTGTGTCTACTTTGAACTTTGAACATTTATAAATCACGCCAACTTCATTTTTCTTCTCATTGACATCTCATCACAGACAAAGACAGACATTAACCGAGAGAAAGACTATATCAGCGGTTTGGTATCTTTGTCTGCGGCAGTAAAATAATATATAGATAATTGTACAAATGTATAACTTTCTTCGGACATCGCCCTCTTTTGAATCATCCCCCTTCAGCCCATGTTCATTTCCAATGAGGGGTCACAGTCTCTCGGGGACATATTTCCCTATGAACACCCCCTTTCCCCCGAAGTACATCTGGCAATCAACATGTGTAACAATGCATGCAACACACGGGTTTATAAACTCACATAATAATGTGAAGACAAAAAGTCCATTATGCACATGGTGATTATAATTATGCGATAATGCACTCATGCACAAGCATCCAATATTAATGTATTATTCTTCGTAAGAAAGTGAAGCAATTAACTGTTAGTGTTATTATATTTTTAGGCCACTCTCAACAGTATGATTATATCACTTCACTGGTTCTACGCTCCCGTTGGCATAGCAATCGTTAGGGGGTTTTTTTCTTCAACTTTTAGTCACTTGACTCTTACAAAACCAACATATTCAGAGGCTGACACAGAAGCGGTTGGACTCGATGAAGGTGACGACGGAGGATAAAACTACCTGCTGTAGCCTCGTGTTGTAGAACTACTCGTTGTACCTCGCATGTTTAACTCGATGCGTCAGTTTGTAACATAGAATCACAGAGTTAAGAGCGGCGTATAACATTAACAAATTTCTTCAAAGCATGAATACCATTCTGTTTCATCTCTTGATATTGATGACAATGCAAAGCATTGTTATCGTCTTCTCCTCCTGTCAAACTGGCTGGGTGAAATGGCGTCAGTCTTGCTACATCTTACTGCCTGTGAAGATGAACTGGATGCAAGCCGAAACAGAATGCAAGCGACTAGGGAGCAACCTCATAGTGCCTGACTCAGAAGAAGAAAACAACTTCATCTACGAGTGGGCAGTGAGAGGGAATGAGGGTATGTGGATCGGGTGCACAGATGCTACTCAAGAAGGAGTTTGGCTGTGTGGAGGTCAGCCTGCAAGATTTACCAACTGGTGGTATCCAAACCATCCACACAGCGACGCAAATTTGCACTGTGTCCGAATGACTATATACTATGGTGGGGTTTGGTCTTATGGCGTAACATGCAAGAGTGATAAACTTGCTGCATGTGAGATGCCGGTCTCTATCGTGCCAATCTACCACACCCTGCTAGGTCCCGATGGGCGTGTCTCTCAATAATGCCCCCTCAATCACGTCATCGACAACCTGGCCGTAGAGGGTGTGATTGCTTGTGGCTGGACGTGTACATCAGATCCTCGATGCCGCTCCTTTAATGTTTGGCAGAGCAGCAAGAAAGAGAAGAAATGTCAACTTAACGATGTTACCTTTCTTGAGGACGATCACACCGACTACAAGGATATTGAGGGTTGTGTCTACTTTGAACTTTGAACATTTTGTTATGCAGTGTTCCCTTTCCCATCGTTAATCACAGTCACCTGGAAGTGGTATTTTGTCAAGATAAAGCTTTTGTCACAAAAATATGTGTTTTGATGAGTAGAATATGAATAAACAGTTAACTAAGGTTCTAAAAATTTAGTTTCCATTTTATTAACAAATTTAAAAGTAGGCCCGACCCGAGAGGGCGCTGTTCGTGACGTCAATCGAGACGCGATATTTGAAGCACGGCGGCTCGAAGTGTTTGCGGCACAGTGCTGGAAAAGACGTCGGACCGGACCACTTTGCAAACTGTCCCCATTTTTAGTTGTTTTGCTGCCTCAAGCAGCAATACATCAGCAGCAATACACGTGGTCGACATTGCCGGAAAAATGCAAGAAATAAACCTTTTTTCGAAACGTACAAACTCACGACTAGGACTTGCATGTACTTGCACGTACGTGTTTTCAATGTTCGATCGAGGCAAATTCTGCCTCGATTGACGTCACAAAATGGGTAGGCGGAGTCACCCCAAACAACTTGATCTATTTGTTAAACATATAAATCGTTACAAACAATTACTAAAAAAAAAAATTGTTGTTCATTAACATATACTCTAATGTTTGAAAAAGAAAAAAATCTTTTTCCAAGTGACTTTTTAATCACACTTAAACAAACTAACCATGCAATGCAGTAAACAACCGAGTAAACCTAGTAAAGTATATTCATCGTTATGTCTGAAATTGCATTTTTGAAGGATCATTGTGTCTCATTGATAGATATTGACAGACTTTGAACATGATTATGTAGATTTCTAAGACTCTCTTTGTGTATTGGAAAGTCTCGTAATAGACCACTTTGGTCCCACGTACATTGCTTTAAAATCGCGCACTTTTTGCACTTTAGTTGAATATGAGTGAGACTTGCACAGTTTATTGTGATTATGGTAATTATGATGTGGTTATAAATATTTAAACATTGTTGTTTTTTTTAATAATATTCTGCCCTCTTATAGGGAGAGTACCATGGATATTTCATGAGAAGATAAGCATATTCGAGTTTCAAACTTGAGTAAAAATCACTGCAGCTGTAGTTGGAACATGATTCTGGGTTTATAGCCTATAATACCGTAAAGTGTTATGTAAAACTCTCCCTATAGGATGGATTGAAGATGATAGTTCCGATTTTTGGCTGATTTTAACGGAAAATTTAGGTTAATAAACTGTTGATATATATACTTCAGTTGATTCAAGAAAGTTGCATTTAGTGCCCGTAAAAATCTGTCAACAAAATCTGTTAATGATTTGTGGTAGTCACTTCAAAACTGAAAATGAATTACTGTCAGGAACCTCCATCATCCATTTACAACAAATAGTGTGCATGTTGATTGCACATTGTTAGCGGCATATGCGAAAGTTTAGGTTAATTTTCAATATTTTGAAACAGCGAGCTCCATCTGTCAAAATTCGTTTACAAACATCTTTACCAAAGTTTTCAACTCTGTTGAATGAGCAAAGATAATTATTTAAAGGCAGTGGACACTATTGGTAATTACTCAAAATAATTATTGCCATAAAACCTTTCTTGATTACGAGTAATGGGGAGAGGTTGATGGTATAAAACATTGTGAGAAACGGCTCCCTCTGAAGTGCCGTAGTTTTCGAGAAAGAAGTAATTTTCCATGAATTTGATTTCGAGACCTCAGATTTAGAACTTGGTCTCGAAATCAACCATCTAATTGCACACAACTTCGTGTCACAAGGGTGTTTTTTCTTTCATTATTATCTCGCAAGTTCGATGATCGATTGAGCTCAAATTTTCACAGGTTTGTTATTTTATGCATATGTTGAGATACATCAAGTGAGAAGACTGGTCTTTGACAATTACCAATAGTGTCCACTGACTTTAAGATGTTTATTCACTCGCTGCTCGTCATGACCTAGGGTCAATTTCATGATGAGGGTAGGGGCACAATACCGAGAAATGCGCAAACACAATTCCTTGGAAAGACAAGTTGTGTTTTGTAGGGAGGCTGAATGAAATCTATAGTTTATTGTTACACTGTAATTTACTTTAGTTAAAATCCGTACCAACAAATAATTTGTTTAAAAAATTATCTTCTCTGTAAAAAAAAAATGAAGACAATGCTGTGAAAAAATACAGATAAATACATTCAAAGCATCCCCAAAAAGACATGAATAAATTGTATCATGAACTAATTTCCAAATTACTGTTATCAAGTATCAGATTTCGGACTTAACTATTAACTACGACTTAAGTTAACTATTTTCAGTGAACGATTTCGTGGTATAGCAGAGCAAAATGCTAAGCAAAATGTATCAGTTGCTACTCAAAAATCATCATTTGCTACTCAATATTGGCATTCAGTGTGCACAAAATCTGTTCAATCAAAATATTTTGCTAAGCAAAATTGCCAGATGAAACCGTTCCCTGATTTCATTCGTTTCTCAGAAACTATAGCATTTTGTTTTACCTTAAAAGGTAAAACAATATTTAAAATGTTGCCAACTTGGCAATCTACTTTACTCCATGTAACATTGTGTTAATCTAGGAATACTTCATTTTTACAATCTTTATGTTCTTGTATGCATTCTCCTTTACTTTTAATAATGGGAGACTTTGTGACGCTAGGTGGCAGCAGACTTACCAGGTAAATTTCCATTGTTTACGTAGTTCTGAGCGTGCGCACATGACCGAGAGCAATGGATTTTACCTGGCAAGTCTGCTGCCACCAAGCATCCCAAAAGTCTACCATTGACTCTATCTCTGTTGGCCCACTAGTATATTCCTCATCTAGATTTAGGGTTGTTCATTACAAAATGAAAAGAATATTATTACTTTAACCTGGGTTCTTATTTTATAAAGCTGTTTGCCAGTTAGTAAGCAAATTTTGGAGATTACTTTTAACAGAAAAAACATGTGTAAATGAGATAGTAACATCGTGCTTGTGCGTTCACAGTGGATTTGCAAAGTTACTTCGCTCATCTGGGCCCAATTTCATAAAGCCTGTAAGCAGAGACAAGTATTGCTAAACATAAACAGGTTACCAGCATAAATTACATACTGTTTACAATGAGGTGACTGGTGCCTAACTCAATTTTTGCTAAGCGAAGACATTTCTTAAGCAGTTTTTTCCTGCTTCACAGCTTTATGAATTTGGGCCCTGCTTACAACAACCACTGGCAAGCTAGTGTGTTTTTATTACTTTGCTTACTGTAAATATTGTTTATGAAACAGAAACTCTGGTGAGGGTTGCTCTGTAAGCAGAAATTGTCTGCTTACAATCTTTATAAAAATTGACCTTATTTTTTACCGCAACAGGGCTCTTCATTGGCTATTTGCATTACATCACAATATAGAGTTGTTTATTATTTTGACTGCCTGTATGTTACTTTCTTGTATCCATGGTTGAATTAATAATCATAACAAAGATGGAAGAGCTAGTTCATCTCACTAGTTTTGCATCAAGTATATTTGGTCCACACCTGACCTAGACTTGTGGACAAGTCGTTAATGGTCTGTCGCAGTGAGATAGTCGAGCCGTAGTGGTGGTGTAATGATTCAGGTTTCCGTGATCAAACACTACTTTCGCGCGATCACTGCTCTTGCTCAAAACTGCTGGCTGCTGACTACTTCTCCCCCATTAACCGTAGTCATGAAAGCAGTAGTCTCGCGGGGGCCAGCATTCTCGCGAAAAATACCGCCAGTGTCGCAAAGAATCACGGAGAGAGTCGGAACGTTATCATTTAACGACTTGTCCACAAGTCTACACCTGACCTCACACAGTAAAATCTACTGCGAATTGGGCCCTGTTCACTTCCTGAGCAACACAATCCGTGTTTGGCTGTATTTTTGCTGTCCTCGGTCAGTTATAAGCTTTCTACTTTGTCTAACTGAAGGTCCAGAATGTTGTCGTGACCTTCGAACTTGAAATACCCTTTGAACTTTTTCCCCTTGAGTAACCATGGTATCCACAATTTATCATCTGGCCACATGTCCTTGTATGGAATGCCGTCGTGTGGAAACCATTGAGGCCTCATTTCTGTAATTAAAGGAGAGATGGAATCATAAGTGGATATATTATTGATGACAAAGGATTATTACAGAATTGGTGCGAAAGAAACTCTTCTAAGATCACAGATTCACATAAAACTTACCTGGTCTAATGATGATGATAGTAGAAAAGATCCCTCAAAACATTTCTGTCTGAAATGTCATACTTGATGAGAAATAAATAAAACTAATTTCCCATTTTGAGTTTATTGCTCAGTGAGCAATTTAATCATTTTTGTTTTGAATCGATTAATCTCAAAGTTCTACAGGGTTTGTCAGTTTATGTATATTGTGGATTACATAAAAAGATTACACTGCCAGCAACTGTTTTGTTAGCAAAACCAATTCTGTAATGTTCCTTTACTATGCATTTTTATGCATTTACTATGTGTTTTTATTCCTTCACTGACAAGTGTACTTGCCCGGAAGCTAGAGGCAGTTTCATTTTTTCTTTTAGCAGCGGGCACCTCAACTATTTACTAGATATTATATTGCAACTGTGTATGGGTAAAAACACAAAGAATAGGGTAGACACAGTCCCAAATTTCCACACAAAGTGTAAAGTCGCCATCTTAACGAGAACAGAACCTGCTTCAATAACATCAAACGTTCTAATAATTGTTAAGGGAATAAAAGGGTAGTGATGAGGTCTTTAACAGCCGTTTAAAACCGGCAGGGTCGTGGCCGTGTGATAAGGGCCCGAGCCTTTATGGGCTAATGGCGAGGCCAGATCTGTCACCTCGGGGAACAAGGTTGTGCGCTAAACTGCACAAATGCTATCTGAAAACAATCGGTTGTAAACCGCTCAAGCTGGTCCTTATCAACCGTTTAAACACCCCAACGTGACGCACTCTCCACCAACACGAAGAGCGAAACTGTCCGAGGCATTTATGAATATAAATTTAAAAAGACAGTAAAACAACATCTCTCCTCTCCATCAATGGATACCTTCAGTTTCTCTTGGTTCTCCCTCGTACTTGTCACCTCTGAAGACGTGGACCTCCAAGATCTGTGGCTCTCCAACAAACTCAAAGTCTAGTCTCCCAACTTCCTCAAATTCTGTCAGTATAAGTCCGCATTCCTCCTCTACTTCCCTACAAACAAAAAAAGATTATTTGAGCACTTTCTTCCAAAAAGGGGTTAAGAACCCTCCTACTGATACACCATTCACAACCATTCAAAATTCACTAACTTGTACAACCCCATCAATTTTGTACACACGAGTGACATGGCAGTACCATTTGTGCAGGGTTGATGATAAGCTGTACTACCACTCAAAACCATAGCGTTATGTACCAGCTGCACCACCATTCAATTGAATGGTTTCAAATGGTGTATCAACTTGTTACCAAATGTAAGAGGGTTAGGAATACTATTACTTAGCAGTTAGGCAGTTGGAATGTTCCATTTCGGGAAGGTCTTACCCTCTCTGGTTGCAACCCACAATAATAAAACAAACAAACAAACAAACAAACTTTATGAGTTCTCCCCTGGATCTGATGCGGGTATCCGTTTTTATCGTAGTACAATATATCCAGATATTGCAAAACTGTCGGCATTCTGGACCCAAATTTTGAAGTTTGGCCAAAGCATACTAAATCGAACCAAATGACCTTGCAATGTTTTCTGCTTATTTATATTTGGTTTAAAAGAACCTTCTAAAGAAAGCAATCTTGGGCACTCTTAATGAGTTTATATCTAGAATGGTTTTTGTTAATTTGAACAGACATCTGAAAAATGGTTCAATTATGAACTTTATAATCAGTAAGCTTCCAGACTAAACTTAAACAATTGTTTATGTGTAATCACCATTTCTTTAGAAAAAGTTAACCACTTTCAAAAAAACTTGTCCATGTTTTTAAAGGAAAATTTATTCATACTATATGAAGAGTTTTCCTAAAGTCTTTCAAAACAAGAGGACAATGGGAGGATAAATAGGGAGATGGTCCTCATTCTTAAGATACAAACCTTTTGGCACCTTCTGCAATACTCTCCCCATGCTCAACTTTCCCGCCGAAACCGTTCCAACGATTGACACCAAAGCCTCGTTTCTTCATCCCTAACAAGATACGGGCGTCTTCCCTGATCATTACTAGCGTCAGTACTTTATTAGGCACTGCCATAATGCTCCATCAAAGGGTTGAGGATTACACCATCTGAGAAATTAAGCATTGCATTAGGTTTTATTGATTGATACCCGCATCAATGATGTTAGCTGTTGACAGACAGACAGCGCTGTGACCTTTGTGGGCGTATCGGTCGCACACACACAGCAGACTTGACTGCATGACAGAACCACGACGTCACTACTCAGCAGTATGCCCATAATTAAAGGTCACAGCGCTGTCTGTCATGTCAGCGGCATGTACAACAGCTAAATAAACATCATGAATGCTTGTCGGTACAAATTCTGATCCGTTCCGCCTCTGATTATCTTCATAAATTACACCTAATAAAAGGAGGACACACATTTGCATAATATTGTGCATGTAGTAATGAGGTGAGCATAGTGACTGACATCTGGGGAAAAAAATCTAGGCATAAAAATTGTTGGGTTCTCTTCAAAAAAATGTTTTTACTACCCTGAACTTCCGAATGAAGCTACATCATACATAGGCGTAGTGCCAAGAAGCGGAGGGAGCCAAGCGTATTGGCACATAGGGCTAATGTAGAGAGCATCGGACCAATGACCGACCCCTGTGGCACACCAGATGAAACTGTGCTACTGTTATTAATTAAGTTTATTAAAAAGTAACTGCTCTGTGCCAAGTAACACATGCATCGAAGAGTCGGGTACGTTATCGCAACTACTGCATCATACATACAATTTTGAGCGCGCTTGTTAAATCATATTTTACTTAATTGTACTACATTCTGAAACTCCTACCTATAAAAATGTACATCACTTTGATAAACGAGCAGATCTATCTTGCCTTTCCTTGTGTTGTCAACAACTTTCTCATTTTAAGCGCGACATAAATTTTACAAGGACGCCCTCAAGTTAGACCCAGTAACTGGGGCGCTGTACTCCTTTTCAACAATTTTTGACTTTATCTGTCGTACTAGCGCCCCAGGGAATGGCACAGAATTTTAACGAATACCCAGTTTTTCGCGACACCCAGCCACAAAAAATGCCTCAAAATGACAAAATGACCAAACAAACTAGCTCAAAAATCGCCTACTCTATTCTCGATACGTCTAGGATGTAACATCAGGCATTTAATTGTACTCACGATCATTTTTTAAACTCCAAATCGATGATTTTTAACTCCGCATCGTGGAGCGATCGACAAGTCTGCGATTTTCGGATGTGTATGGTAACGAAACATGGCGTCGCGTTGTGGGTGGATGTCCATCAACGGCTGTTTAATGCTACACTTGTTACAGGCGTTGCAGCGAATGCTATACATTGTACACGGGGATGGGTACAGGCGCTGCAGCTAGCGAGTGCCCACGTGCGTTCAATCATGGGCAACGTAACTTACACGGTGCCGGGTTGTTGGAAAATTATCAGAAAGGGGGTGAAAGGTTCTCAGAAAGGGAATATTGTCTGAAAGAGGGGATTTTTCTGGTCATCGCCCCCCCCAAAAAAAAAAGAAAAAAAAAAAAAAAAAGGGGGAAAAATATGATAAATATGATTTTTCTGGTCTGAAGTCTGCTGGATGAAGCTGGATGGTTCTGGATGAAGTCTGCTGGTCTGGATTTTTCTGGTCATCGCCCCCCCCCCCCAAAAAATAAAAAGGAAAAAAAAAAGGGGGAAAAAAGATGATAAATAAATAAAAAAAAAAAATTCTACAGTGACACTGGCAGCACTAAACATTATAAGAAGCAATTTAACCGTGCACAAAAATCGTAGGCCTAGATGAAGTACAGCGGTTTTTATTTATTTATCATATTTTTCCCCCTTTTTTTTCTGTGCCATTCCCTGGGGCGCTAGTACGACAGATAAAGTCAAAAATTGTTGAAAAGGAGTACAGCGCCCCAGTTACTGGGTCTACCCTCAAGTGATTTCTTTTTGCCTCAAAAAAATGTTCGGTGGAGGGCGCCCTTTAAATGACTGCTCCTAGCTAATTTCACTTCTGTCTCGCTCCGAAACTCAAGTCATATTTGGGAGCAAAAAAAAAGCACATAATTATCTTTTCGGTGGGTTTTAATTCCTCAGAAACTAAGCCAGTCTTCAGCTAGGGTTAAAGTTTGGAGACTGAATATGCCGCTTCCTATCCAAATGTTTGGACCGCAGGTAAGCCGACATCAGTAGTCCATGACTTAAAAAATAAGTTGTCCTTTAAATTTATTTTCTTTCTTCAGTCAGAGGTCCCTTTCGAAACCACGGCTTCGGCTTTGGATTCGGCTCAGGCTAGCTTGGCCCCGCAGTTGTTTTGTGAAAATTTTGCATACGCGCTCGGGTTTCAGACAAGAGGACGGAGCCTGAAGCCGGTCGAATCCAAAGCGGAAGCCGTGGTTTCGAAAAGGGCCAGAGAATCAGAAAACAGGAAAAGAACATGACGATGTTGTGAAGTGAAACGCTGAAGTGAATGACGGCAGTGTGTTGTGAGGAATTCCACGAAGTAGCCCATGAAAACAAAGGGTCCCGGTCAACTCGGTCCCGGAGTAACTATAGAATACAGGTACACTCGGACTCTATCTGTGCCTCCGCGGAGGCGGAGTCGCGGTCACGTACGTTTTAAGTAACTTGGTCGTAGCATGGAGGAAGAAAATAGCTGGTCGTACTATACTACTTGATTGTATTGAGTGCGATTGATGAATACAACAGATAAAATGTTAGGGTCGTAGGGAGTCAAAGTGTGACGTGAGTGGTGAGGTAGGTGAAGCAGCCGATAGAGGGCATTTTAGGAAGACGTGCATTTGATGCAATCGTGAAGACGGGGAAGCTGGAGGCGCGGAGTCGTGGTGTTGACAATGGCCGATAGAGGGCGTCTTTAGGAAGACGAGCATATGATGCAACCGTGCAGACGGGGAAGGTGGAGGTGCGGAGTCGCGGTGTTGGCAATGGCCGATAGAGGGCGTTTTGTAGGAAGACGGGCATTTGATGCAATCGTGAAGACGGGGAAGGTGGAGGCGCGGAGACGCGGTGTGGACAATGGCCGATAGAGGGCGTCTTTAGGAAGACGAGCATATGATGCAATCGTGAAGAAGGGGAAGGTGGAGGCGCAGAGTCGCGGTGTTGGCAATGGCCGATAGAGGGCGTTTTTAGGAAGACGGGCATATGATGCAATCGTGAAGGCTTATTTCCCCTTTTGAAATAATCCTCTAATGGGGTGAAGTGTATTATGGCTATAATAATAAATGTACGGAATTCGGGCTTTCTTTCCCTTTTTTAAATAATCCTCTAATGGGGTCAAGTGTTTGAGAGCAATAATTATTAATAATTGTACGGAATTCGGGCTTTCTTTCCCTTTTACAAATAATCCTTTAATGGGGTCAAGTGTATGAGGGCAATATTAATAATTGTACGGATTCGGGCTTTCTTTCCCTTTTTTAAATAATCCTCTAATGGGGTCAAGTGTATTGGGGCAATATTAATAATTGTACGGAATTCGGGCTTTCCCTTTCCCTTTTGTTTAAATCCTCTAATAAGGTCAAATGTATGAGGGTAATATTAATTATTGTACGGAATTCGGGCTTTCTTTCCCTTTTTTAAATAATCCTCTATTGGGGTCAAGTGTATTAGGGCAATATTAATTATTGCACGGAATTCGGGCTTTCTTTCCCTTTTTTTAAATAATCCTCTAATGGGGTCAAGTGTATGAGGGCAATATTAATAATTGTACGGAATTCGGGCTTTCTTTCAGAGTGCCCCCTAGGTTGCCAAATATTTATAGTTAAGCAACAGAGCGCGACCTCAACTCCAGTGAACTGTGTACGTATGAACGTCACCGCGACTCCGTCTCCGCGGAGGCGCAGTGGAAGCTTCGAAGTGTACCTGCATTCTATAGTTGTGCCTCGGTCCCAAGCCAACTCGGTCCCAGCCCAGTCAACTCGGTCCCAAACAAATCGGTCCCAAGTCAACTCGGTCCCAAGACCGCAACCCAAGTTATTTGAACAATATTATATTCGTTTTTTTTTTTTCGACCAAACATTATTTTTTTTTTTTTTTTTTTTAATAATTATGTAATTCGTACTGTTTTTATATTATTTAATTTTAAATGTAAGTTACTGGAAAAGAAATTAAAGAGGATTCAATTATTAATGTTTGTCAATTAATGAATTGTTGAGAGTCATACAGAAAACAATATTCTGGTTGGAAGCAAAGAGACATTTGAAGACATTTTATTTAGTTGAAAATTATTGGCCAACACAATCGGTAATTTTCAATGTTGAATACAGAAACAAATGTGTTTTGAAGGAATCGACTATTTATACCCTGAACATCGGTGCACACTTATCCCGTTTCATGTACAAAGTCAAAGGACATATTTTTTTCCAATTCAAAGAAAACACAATTACTTCCCGTCAACCATACGGACCGAGTTGACTTGGGACCGAGTTGACTTGGGACCGAGTTGACTGGGACCGAGTTGACTTGGGACCGAGTTGACTCATAAGCAAAACAAACCTTGCCCAATACTGCAATAGAGGCAAAATTTAAAGGGCTAGCTGGGGAGCTGGGGAACTTGACAAGGAGGTCAGGAGAGCGTCGTCTAATTTTTAATTTTTTTTTGCTTAGGTCTCAATTGTGAATGTAATTGCTTTGTTTGTTTGTTTAGATGATCTTCCCATCAAGGGAACTCGGCAAACTCCCACAAGGTGATATAAACACCAAGCTGGCAACAACCAATCTCTCTCACAAACATTGGTTTTAAAACGTCTATGATTATGAGTTGCACAAATCAAGAAATTGTGATTCAGTAACTAGACGACAATAATTATTCTTGTCATTGTGAAATCAGCAGTTAGCTGGGGGATTCGAACCCACAACTTTGTGATTGCAAGTCCTACAGTCTTTTGAAGATTTGGTGGGATTTGGAATCTATGAGGGATTGTTGCAGATTCAGGGATGATGAGATTGTTCAGAATTTTGGCTGAATTCAGACTTTTTGTGTGGGCCCGGTGAAGAAAATCAGACAATATTTTTGTCCACAAATAAATCAATCCTGCTCATTGGTCTACTTCTCTAGTGCTGTGGATACTATTTCCAAAAGCTCCTTTGAAGGAATAACCACAGGGATTACCAAACGGTAGAAATGGCATAATTTCAACATACCTTTGAATTTGTATCAAAGACCAAGTTTCAGACTTTTTCGTTAGTAATGACTCTCACCCCTGCAGATTATTCCATAATTTCAGTGTACTATTATTCCATAATTTCATTTCGTAGATGATGAGATGCATGGTATATTGAGCTGATTGTCGTTGCCCTTTCTTGACCTCTGCGGTTTTGATTCTAAAATGTGGTTTGCAGTAAAACCACATGATTAAAATTCTTTTGAGCTGTGTTAGTTCTGAAAAGAACTGTACATGGCTTGTACACACCTTTGCCAATACATGTACATGTACATCCCGACTTACAGACATTGTTGAGTATCACGTAGAAGTAGAAGTAGTAGAGGACGTAGAAGTGTGACTAACGACTCAACGTTACGATCAGTTTGCTCTGAATCTGATGGCTTCGGGAGAAAAGCTCAGAGCATACAGATCAAAAAGGTTGAGCCATTAAAACCATCCATTCTTTTCAGAGTCAACACTATCTGTTGAGATATTTACAAGGTGTTCAAATCACAAAACTCTTTTATTTCTACTTCATCAATGCAAAGACTAAAATCCTACTTAATTTGAGGACATTTATTAAGTGATCAACTTGTCTTTGTTCAAGTTCAACACTAAATTATGTAAGAATTTACCCAGTTAGTTTCCCTTGTAGTTTATTGCTGGATATTTGAAATAAAAGTTGCATCCATTAACAGTGATCCCTATCTGCTGCTGCTTCACAGGTTGTATCGCAAACTTGGGGTCCTACTACTTGCCGTCAACTTGCTCGTTGCCGTCAACTCAACCAATATTTATTTAAAATCCACAAAAGAGGCATAGAACTGTAAAGTATCAGCTAAAAGATCATTTTCATAAGTTTTAGGTTACAGTTCGGTTATTTTTACTACATTTAATTGAGTTTTGTCCTCGTGAAAAAATGATCGCGAAGCTGGAAAGCCGTCGGAATCCATCTTGCTTTTTCACAGGGTTTGTACAACATGGACAACAGAGGGTGCTTTCCTGAAAACAGAATAGTCTTGGCCCAAGACGTCAATTATGGATATCGCATAGTGTATTATGTACTGCGCTTCGTGTAAATTGATAGTTGACGACTTGGGTCAAGACGTAGTGGTTGAGTTGACGACGAGTTGACGGCACAAGTGAGTTGACGGCGAGTTAACGGCAAGTAGTAGGACCGCAAACTTGGATGTGATCCATTGCTATATGGCATTCACAGTACCGGGACTGTTGTTCTTAAAAAGATATTGACAAAACAAGGAGACTGGCAATGTTAGTGCTAAAATAGATAGCTCAGTTGGTTGAGCACCGGCATGTAAATCTCAAGGTCCCAGCTCCAAGTCCTGCTTTAGTAATTTAGTCTTTGTTTAACCCAAAATTATTTTAATTGTATCCAGTCAGTTTCCCTTGTGGTTTATTTCTTGACGGTATTGGTTGTTTGATTAATTCTACAGGGTCAAGTGGAGGCAATGCAGGTCGACATGCAGCCGGAGGGGAGTGACAGCCCTGAAGAATTGACCTACACAGTTGACAATCCCACAATGGTAAAATGTTATTTTGTAAAAAATGCAAACATTGTAAAAATTGTATAAAAAAAACCAGTAGACCCAATGCAAGAATTGAAAATGAAATGTAAAAAGCCAATTTCATGGAGCTGCTTAAACAGATACAAATGTTTTAATGGTTCACCAGACAGAAATGAACAGGACACCAGTCAACATTAACATGTGACATGGTACCTTGGCTGGTAACCTTATTCCGGTAAGCATAATTTTGTTGTGCTTAGTTACTTTTTGGGCTGAAGCAGCTCTATGAAATTGGGCCCTGTTTATACTTCACATGTGCAGCAAGCCACGCTCCACCCATCCCAGTTTAGCCAAACGTGTGCTGCAAAGGGATCACCCTGCTCAAGACCACAAGACACCCAAAGTATCACTTGAAATTGCGTGGTTTTCCTTTTATCTCGCCGACTAACACGGTCGGCCATGTATGGGAGTCAAATTTTTGACTCCCATAAATGGTCGACCATGTTAGTTCGCAAAGAAAAAGGAAAACCACGCAATTTCGTGGCAAATTTGTGTGGATCATTGTACTCTACTTTTAAAACATCTTTCTAACCATATGCATTTAAACGGTTACAAATGCTTTTTCAAAGACCAACTCGACCGATCCAAGGCAACGTGTTCCATTAATATATGAACATAATCAATGTTCTGTCATCTCAGGATGTGGATAGCTATGCGATGTGGTACTCTGGACTGGCTAAGATAAATCGCTTACTGTTTGTCGCTGCTCACTGTCCGACGCTGAAGATTGAAGCTTTACGATTGGCGCTGAGTTACACCCAAACCACCTACAACACACAGATGTATCAGATCATCCAGAGGAAGTTAACAGAAGCTGTGTAAGTAAAAAGAAATTCTCTCCTTATGGACTGAAGTTTGATTAGGGTTCGGACATTTCACCGATGAGCAGTTTAACCATAAGCCAACGGTGAAATCTGTTTCCAAATTTCTTTAATGGGTTAATCAAAGGGTTTTGATACCTTTTGTAAATCAAGTGTTTGGCCATGACATGAATCCCTACTCACTGTGAATGAAGATGTATGTAATGTTATTTACCTGTAGAAGTTTCAGCTTCATTAGTTGTCTAAGTACTTGAGAACAAAAAGTGAAAATTACAGAGCAAATGTTTTAGGAGCGTCTTGTAAATCCGTTGAACATGCTTAACATGCTCTCACTCACTGAGATGAAAAAAATATTTAAATATTTTAAATAGTTGTAAAAAATAACAAGTATTTTGAGTATTAAAAGCACTGGACACTATTGGATATTACTCAAAGTAATTGTCAGCATAAAAACTTCCCGGGTAAAAAGCAATGGAGAGCTGTTGATAAAACATTGTGAGAAAAAGGCTTCCTTTGAAGTAACGTAGTTCTTGAGAAAGGTAATTTTCACTCAAGTGAGAATACTGGTCTTTGATCATTACCAAACGTGTCCAGTGTCTTTAAAATTGAAAACTGAAAAGTTGTCAAAAATTTCTTGATCTTCCACAGATCCAGTACCTCCATTCTCCCAGACGCAGTCATAGGGGTCGTTCACAACGTACCGCCATTCGATACCCAGTGGGTTGAATCGACCAATAAGAAGGCAGCATTGAAACTTGAGAAACTCGACACAGACTTGAAAAACTACAAGAGCAACTCCATCAAGGAGAGCATCAGGTCAGTCACGACTTACTGCTTAAAAAAATACCTGCTTAGCAATAATGAGCAGGATCCACCAGTCACTGTACATGTGACACATGGTATTTTGGCTGGTAACCTAAATCTTATTAGCATTATTTGTTTTGCTTAGCTTATTTTTGTGCTTTGGGCCTTGTGCCCACTTTGTCGGCACTGCAAACCACAGAGAACTCTGTGCTTGCAACACATTAGAAAACGCACAATTCTATGGGCCATAAGTTCGAATTCCACCCTTGATCATTTTATAAAGCACATCAAAGAACCCAATTACACTAATTCAAAACTTTCTCTCTTTGTTGAAACATATATTGCACATCAAAGAACCCAATTACACTAATTCAAAACTTTCTCTCTTTGTTGATATAACAAAATTGTCTGATGTGCAATTCTTAAAATTTTATAATTTTAAACATATTTGGACACAAATTCGCCAGTTATGGCAGTTTTGAAATTGGAGTTTACCAAATAAATATTGAATAATGAAAATTATACGCCATTGTTGTTATTGTGTAAACCTTTGGGTTTGATTTCTCTACAGGAGGGGACATGACGACCTTGGAGATCACTATCTAGACCAAGGTGACCTGAGCAGCGCCCTCAAGTGTTACTCGAGGGCCAGGGATTACTGTACGAGCGCTAAGCACGTTGTGAATATGTGTCTCAATGTGATCAAGGTATTTATAATTTTAAAAATATATCCATATACACCAATGTGTGTTAGAGCGGTATACTCAGTACTTTCCTGAGCTCTGTGAAAAAAATCACAGGCATGTTAATACTCAGGTGTGATTTGAACCCATGACCTTTGCAATTCAAGAGCAGTGTCTTACTAACTAGACCACCGAGGTTGCCGAGGTTCAAATCCTTTTTTAGCAGTGGGTACCACAACGATTTCATGGCTTGAGATTTGCATCGGGATATTAAAGAATGTTAATTTTTTTAGTGTTTTTTACCCATATAAAAAATGTAAAACAAAAAACATTGTCTTTATCCTGATGCAAATTTCCATCCATTTAATGATCATGGTATGTTTACTGAGCTACAAAATTCCTTCACTTCATAAATACCATCCAAAAGTCCAACCATGTTTATTTTGACACTGTGCCTGCAGTATGTATTCCTATGGATTTTTAGTGACAAATTTTGATTTGTTACTTCTAGAAAAATAACAATTTAAAATATATAGATCGTTGGTTAACCCTGGCAAATCACAGAAACAGTTATTGATTACAGACGTATAAACTCGCCCTGCCTGAATGTCAAATTAATTTTCTCTTTTCAAAAATGTATATTTGTGTATTTATTTATTTGTTGTTGTTTTTTTTTGTTTTTTTAGGTCAGTATTCATCTGCAGAATTGGTCCCATGTGCTGAGCTACGTCAACAAGGCAGAAGCCACTCCAGAAATATCAGAAAGTCATGTAAGTATTTCTAAATTGCAATTTACTTAGTGTGTCTGCTGCCACCTGTAGTTTCAAAGTCGCCAGTCATTGACCAGGTTTGTCTTTTCATAGAGAGCTGCTTAAGCACAAAAAGGAGCCATATCTGAAACACAACAAAATAATGCTTCACCAAAATACAATTCCACATGTACGATTTTGAACCCATGTTTACTTGGCAAATGTTTGTGAAGTTTGTGGGCACAGAGGTTAACCCATTTTTTCTGGTTCACGTAGCAAGCAGAAGCAACTTTGTTAACAAGTTTCCACAGACTTGCGAGCTTCAGTGATTAAGTTCACTTATGAGGCATCCTTGGTTTCATTACCAGAAATATATAATAAAAACAATAAAATGCAAAGACCAGGGCCACAGAGGCTGTGGCCTCTTTCACGTAATTCCTTGCCTCCAAGAAATAAGTCAATAAACCACTTTTATTTTGTTTCATCGACAGAGAGAGTCCAAAGACAATCTGACCATCGTCACTAAACTGAAGTGTGCTGCTGGTCTGGCTGAACTCGCTATGAAGAAATACAAACCGGCCGCTAAGTACTTCCTTCAAGCAATATTTGATCACTGTGAATTCTCAGACGTGAGTCTCTCGAATCACTGAAAGAAAATTATCATGTTTTGCCATGACTGTCTATGATTGTTTGTTGTTGATAGTGGTTAAAACTTAATAAATATATAAATGGGTTTGCTAAAGCAGAAATTACTTAAGGACCATTACTAACATTGTGCATTTATGTCAATGTTGTTTTTCTCTCCCAGCAACTTTCTCCACAATTTTCTTTAGAAAATGTTTGCTTCAAACACATTGCACTTTATTTAGCTGGTAATCCGCTGGCTCAGTTTGCATTGCTCAAAATACCTCCTGGTTCACTGGTAACTTTCTTGTGCCTTGCCATACGGGAATGAAACTGCAACCCTCGTATTTAATTTCTTGTTTCTGTATTTTCCCCCTGTTCAGTTGTTATCTGCCAACAACGTAGCCATGTATGGTGGACTGTGTGCTTTAGCTTCGTTCGATAGACAGGAACTTCAGAAAAATGTCATTTCCAGTAGGTCAGTATTAATTCATTAATGCTACTCTCACACTGTGGCGAATATTCTTGCGAATATGAATATTTGAAAAAGTTGCGATTGGATAGTGAGTATGTTCTCGGTCGTCCCTCAACCTCTCCTTACCAATATCTTACTCATAATGCGCAGGCTTTACTAACAGAACCAATGGTTTACCAATGCTTAAGAATCGATGGCCAATTACCATCTTCACAACATTCGCTTAAATTTAGGAAGTGCTTTGTATTGCAAAGATGAATATTTTAATTTCACGTTGAAGTGTCCAAAATGGCATTTGGATAGTGAATATTTTCATCTCGGTCTCACCCCTCTGTCGTCCTCGGTCGGCCCTTCTCCTTACAAATATATTACGAATGCTTACCAACGCTTGCCAATGTCTTTACAATTTTTGGCATCATCTATGAACCTAAAGCTCTTGACGTTCCTTTCATCAGCCACCTGCTTCACAAGAACAATTAGAACAATTCTCCTCGTGTAACCAATCCCTCCTGTTTTATCCGCTCAGCTCATTCAAATTGTTTCTTGAGTTGGAACCCCAACTACATGACATCATCTTCATGTCCTTTGAATCTTCTTGTAACTAACCATTCTTGTTTCATTCATTCATTCAGCTCCTTCAAGTTGTTTCTTGAGTTGGAACCCCAACTACGTGACATCATCTTCATGTTCTATGAATCCAAGTACGGGTCTTGTCTGAGACTCCTGGATGAATGTCGAGACAATCTCCTCCTAGACATGTACCTCGCTCCTCACGTCAACACGTTGTACTCCCAGATCAGGAACAGGGCCTTAATACAGGTAAGAAGAACGCATATTGATGGTCAGGATTTTTCTATAGTTCAGGATATATTTTATGAATCTCACTCCAGGCACTGGACATGCTTGTTCATTGTCAAAGACCAGTATTCTCACTTGGTGTTTCCCAACATATGCATAGAATAACAAACCTGTGGAAATTTTGACTCAATTGGTCATCTAAGTTGCAAGAGAATAATAAAAGGGAAAAAATCCTTGTTGCACAAATTTGTGTGCTTTCAGATGCCTATTAAAAGGCTTGAAGTATTTTATTATAAGTTACCTCTTTCTACGAGACTTCACATGGAGCTGTTTCTCAGCTTATGTTTCTTAACAGCTCTGCATGGCTTGTTACCTAGTAAGTTTTTATGTTACAAGTTATTTTGAGTAAGTATCAATAATGTCCAGTGCCTTAATACAGGAATAGGAATATGGCTATTGTTGGTCAGGATTTTGCTAGACTTCAGGATATTTTATGGATTTTGCTTTGGGATCAACATTTTTTGAAAGACTACGTGAATCTAACATAGCCGACTGTTTACTGTAATTCTAAATATCTCCCTGATTGTTTAACAAAATCTCCATGATTGCAAGATTCAGATGTTGGCAGCGCTGACATAGCCTCATTTGGCTTGTGTTGGCTGAATAAACACACCAAAGTCAAGCTAAAAGACGCCTATCGTTGGGAGAAAAAGGAGATAAATCCACTGTGTCTTAAGTCGGATCTACACAACATCTGTCCGAAAGAGGACTTAAGCGAGTTTGCCAATTGCCAACAACGGAAGCACCTTCAGCCAAGTCTGTCATGAATCTTATAATTTAGCAGCAGTTTGCAACAACAGAACAGATTCAAATTGCTGCTAGTTTCAGGCAAGCTTTATTCTGTTCGGCAGAGGACATAAGCGAGTTGACCAATTGCAAACAACGGAAGTACCTTGAGCCAAGTCTATCCTAGCAGTGGCTTGCCACAACGTGATAGGATTCAAACTGCCTTTAACTTCAGGGCAAGCTCAGTGGCCTAGTGGTAAAACATCTACTCCAGCTGCTCTAGCTTGGCAAAGGTCAGGGTTTGAATCCTACCCTTCAATATTATGTCTGTGGATATTAAGTTTTCAAAGAATTCATGAAAGTACTGAGTATGCTTAACACACATTAGTGTATAGGTAAACAAAAGTAATATTATATGTGTTTATAGTTATGTAGAGTATTTTAAAATATTGTTATTGTACGTTTTGTTTACTCTTGTTAATGTTAATCTTTATTCATTTGTACCTTCTGAGTATTTTAGTCCCTACGTGTCAGCCGATATGTCCTATTTAAATTTTCTTCTTTGGTACTTCTCAGTATTTCAGTCCCTACGTGTCAGCCGATATGTCCAAGATGGCAACCTCATTTAACACCACCATCCCTGAGCTAGAGGATGAGTTGATGCAGCTCATTCTGGATGGGCAGATCAATGCCAGGATTGACTCGCATAATAAGGTCAGTACAGTGGGTCAGAAAGGTCATATATCAGAGTCAAATCTTGAGGGTCAAATACGTAAAATCAAAGTCAGTTTTAGGGGTCATGTACATCATCATTCTAGAAAGTGGGTTTGATTTGTCAGATCAATGCCAGGTTTGAATCGATAGGGTCAGTATTGTGGGTCAAATTTGTCAAACCAAAGTTAGTTTTGAATGACAAATTAGTTGTGTTTAGTTCAGATAGTCATATGGATTAATAGTCAGATCTATGCTAGGACTGACTAACATGGTCGTATTAGAGTCAGTTTTGAGGGTCAAATAAGAGCAAGGTCAAGTGTGCACAATGGTTAACTAAAGGTTGACTATTTGACTCCGATTCCAGGCTGGTCGACCATTGGTTGACTTCTTGGAACCAGCCTCATGGCCATAGTTTCTTCACTTCAGCCTGTTCCAAGCTAACATGTGTAAAGTAGAGGGGACCCATTGACACTATGAAAATTCCGAAGGCAATGGAGTGTTGATACCAGTTGTTGACTAGGCTTCAAAACACTCATTTCAATGAGTGCGTCACTACGCATGTAAGTTGCTGGTAATGTCACACTAGAACTTGCTCTTGGCTATGGTAAATCTGAAGGGTCAGTTTGATTGGTTAGATCAATGTAAGGATTGACTCGTAATAGTCCACAGTTGAGTCACACATGATTACATTCCAATTGACCAGGTCTTGTAACTATTTACTTTTTCTCGCTTTTCGTTTGTGTCACATATTCATTCTGTATAAACTGCTGTTCTATCATTTTTAATGCTGAATGTAAAAGCTTGTTTACTAAACGAGCTATTGTTTTGCTTGATACTTTTTTGATACTTTTTCAATAACTAATATTGTTGTTCCTAAAATGTTATTAATTCACTTATTTACTGAATGGACCAGGGCTCGATTCCACAAAAAGCTATGATTGTCGCCATTTGTATCTATTTCATTATTATGAATCGTGTGCTAGCCATGCTCTCTGTGTAAATGATTAATATTGTTTGAACTTTCAATCTTTTACCATTCTCTCCCTATATACTATGTTATTTTTTTCAGGGGTTTGGTTATTTTTTGTTTGGTCTCTTTTGTTTTTAACCTCATTTACTTTTGAGTCGTTTACTGCAACTAGACTGTTGTTGATTCCAATTTTAATGTGTGTATTGGTTAGCCGGAATCTTGCTGTTTTGACGGCAACTGGTTTCTGTTTATTCTATCTTGTTTTAGAGTTACCTATTAACTCTTATTTGCCTTTATTTAGCTTATAACTGCAGTATGATATGTGTACGATGGTGTAACCTGATGTGTGTGTATAGTTTCAATTGTTTTGTTCATGACTGTTTATACAAATGTTCTGTTTAATCTTGTAAGATTTATCTTTTTGGTATGCACTCAGTTTTTTAAATTATTATTCATATAAAGCTTTTCCTATTGCTTTACTATTACTTTTTACCATTGTATAAGGGCCCTCAGGATAGCAGTTTCAATACTAATAAGTCTTAATAAATAAATTAGTTACAATCAAACAGAGACAGTTTATCTAGTTGTGATATGTATGAAAAAATACACACAAAAAACAAACAGATGTTAAATTTGCATCAGGGATAAAGAATATTAATTTTTGTTTTACCAATTTACACCGATGTGTATTATCACTGAATACTCTGGAAAGTACTTAGTATACAATGCTAACACACTTCTGTGTATATGGGTAAACCAAAATGAATAAACAAATTATTATTTTTATTTATTTGGGGTGTTTTTTTTTGTTTTAGATTCTGTATGCCAGAGACGTTGATCAGAGGAGTTCCACTTTTGAGAAGTCACTGGCCATGGGTAGGGCATTCCAGAGGAGGACAAAGGTATGTCATCAATAGGAGCATTGGGGTCGAGAGGCGGCAAGGACATTTCTTTGATTAGTCTAATCTTTTCCGTACATCATGTCTAAAAATAGGTTTTGGTATAACAGTCTATTACACTGAGCTCAAGCTCTAGGCTCAATTTCATAGTTGCTGTTTAAGCAGAAAATGTTTGACAAAAACTTTCTCTTGCGCAAAATTAAGCACGATACCAGCCACAGATGGTGCATATGTGACCTGGTTGTTTGGCTGGTAACCTTATTTCGGTGAACAAAATTCTGTTGCGGAGAATGGACGAGAAAGTGTAGGATGTATGAGTCGAAGGCGAGAACATTGTATTCACGAATGTACACTTTAGAGTCTATTCTCTGTCTTAAACTATTTCCCCCTTTGGTTATGTAACAGGTTTAATGAATTTGATTTCTCAAAAGTAACTACACTAGTTATTCTATCTAATTTTGTACACGTTTTCAAACGACGGTTAGTGACATTTTATAATTATTTTTCAAAATACATTAGGCATCTTGCAACACTATCGAGTACAACGTCAGCTTGCTCAGCTAAAAAAATTGTGTTACTCGAGTGATTTTTCTAAACTGGAATTTTTTTTCGTAAATTGAAATATAACATATTTTCAGCTCTGTTTTGTTGCACTTCATCATGCTATCTTTCAGTTTGGAAAGACACTAATTTTTAAGTTGAACTATTTAGGCCTACTTAAATTTGTAATGAATCTACACTCAACTGTAGATTATGTTGCGAATCACAGAAATGGTTTAAGATATGCTTTGCTCCCTTTTGCATTTTAGCAGTTCTTGGCTAATTTTCATACATGTAGTTGTGCTTCACCAGATAAGAAATATTGTTCAACAAGGCCTAAGCAGTTTGCTCGTCCTTTTAATTTAATCATCTTCTTTGTTCTTTCACAGGCGCTGATTCTCAGATCTGCAATGCTGAAGAATAACATACAAGTCAAGGTAGGCACCAATTACTCATGATTGCATGCTTCAATCTTAAACACAAGAATCCCTATAAAATTCCCTCACAGTGGTCCTGATGGAGGCTTGGAGTCCTAATTTTTTTATTAGTGTTCTATTTAAGAAACTATTAATAATTGTCCAATGTAATTCTTATTTGTAAATTTATTACACTGTCCCCATCTTGTTTTTCTTTCATTGGGTTTAATCCAACTAAAATGAGCCTGGAAGAAACACCTTTTTGTTATGATATCAAGTTATAAATCAGAACTTGATATTTGAAATTAAAAAAGTTGTGACTCCATCCCCTGGCTGCAGCTTCCCATGATGTATGGTAAATTTAGGTGTGATCCCTAGCTATAAAGGCAGTTACAGGTTGAATAGCTTCTGACTGGCACCCCGAACAAAGATATTGACTGATAGGGAGACCCCCTACAAAGAGCTAGATAGCTCAGTTGGTAGAGCGCTGGCACATTAATCCGGAGGCCGTTAGTTGAAATCCTGTGCTAGTAAATTTTTCTTTGTTCAACCCTGAATCTGTTTTATTTTTATGAGAAGTAATGTCTTTGAAGAAAGATGAATGAATAAGATGGATGCAGCCAGGAAAAAAATATCTTAAATTTTTTTTTATACTTTTGTTCTTTCAAAAGGTCATCCATTTTAGGTTGCATTTTGAGATAACCCTGTGGGTGTAAAAAATAGTGTTTTTAGTATGTGCAATTCAATTGAGTTGAGTTGAGTTAGATGAATAATGACTGAGGGAAAACTATTATTTAAGTTTTGGTTTTATTCATGCTTTGGCTTGGCTTGTGAAGGACGCCCTCACATGCCATACTCTTCAAGGATTTTAATCATTGCACAAACATTCTCAGTCTAGATTTGTTATGATCTTTCTTAATACTTCCTTCCTCAACCCAAGATGTTTAACTTAGAAAACATTGGCAAAGGGCAGTTATTTTTCTTTTAAGTTTTCTTGAATGTAGAAAGGAATTAACTTTTAATATTTGCTAATAGCTGCTGTATCTGGGAATCTGTTAACAAATTTGTTTGTTTGAAAGGCTGTTAACTATAACATTGCTGTCCAAACTTTAAGACTAAAAAAACTGACTCCGATGTATGATTAGGTATTGATTTTAAATCAATTTAGTGATTACAAATTGTAATGTAATAAGGTTGTTATGTGTTTTTTGGAGAAAGAAATAATGCCCCAAAATATATTTTGACTTTTCTCAAAGAATGGAACAACTCAATGTTATTTAAATTTCCTGCAAGTTAGATTTCTGTTTGTTTTTTTTAGTTTTTTTTTTATTATAAATAAAAGCCCTTTCCCCTATAATGGTCTGCCCGTTTATCCTTGAAACAAGTTGACCACCCAATTTAAATCATTCGACTGCATGGGATGCGTATGGTGGCACAACTGTGCCGCAAACTAACTGTGTACTTTGTAGATGCATTCTGCACATGATTTCATTTATCATAGGCTGGCCTAGTTTATCCATCATTCAAAACCACGGTAGATGATATTAAATGTTCACACAGTAGGAGGGTTGACTGTACTGTATAGCTACATTCACCACACGATACCATATTGCAGGCTGGTAAAGTTACTATGTCATTCAAAACAACATTAGATGCTATTGAACAGTCACTCATACAGTAGAAGGGTTTACTGTGTACTGTGTAGATGCATTCACCGCATGATATCATTATTCTAGACTGGCATCTATCCTTCAAAACCTCGGTAGATGATACTGTATGGTCAGACAATAGGAAGGTTGATTGTGTATTGTGTAGATAAATTCACCACATGATATCATACTATTGTAGGTTGGCATACTTTATCCTTAAACCCACAGTGGATGATATTGAGTAGTCCAACAGTAGGAGGGTTATACTATAACCAACCCCTACTCAAGCAAAGCACAGTTGTTACAATTGTTTCACTGAACCTTTTGTGTGTTTCCACCCACTTCCCGTCTGCTGACCTAATATAGTTTGCTAATGTGAGTGTGAACGGAGGTGAGCACATATCCATTCTCACAACCCCGAACCCTTGTTGTTCATCTAGGGGTGTGGCCATGTGACCTAAATACAAGGGGACATTAGTAACCCCACTCAAAAGCATATGTTAATTAGTCTTTGATTAATTTCAAAACAGATCTTTTGGCGAAGATATTTTTGGTAATTCGTTCAGTAGAAGAAAACAAAATTGCTCAGGAAGTTTATTTGTAAAGTAAATTTATCTGCTAAGCAAAAGAGTTTCAGTGCACCAGTTATAAACATTAAACTTTATATTGCCGGTAACCTGTTTCTGCTAAGACGAAAATTGTGCTTTACTTGAATTTTATGTGTCAGAGCTGTTTAAGCACAAACAGAAAGAAATGTTCTTACCAGAAAAGAGTTGTCGGTCGAAGCACTAGGAAAACGCCATCATATGTATTGTGTGCAGTTTGTTTCCTGCTTATTTTTGCTAAGTAGGAAACTGTCAATAAGCACTTTTGGCTGCCTGAAGCAGTTCCATGCGTGGGATGAGATTGTTAACAATATTGGTACCATAGAGTTATATATAAGAACTAGAGGGCGCACGAGTGATGCTTCGTGCACGAACAAAACGGGACCGCAAGATGACAATCGCGTCATTCTGCACGCGCGTTAAATATGCAATACACGTTTGTTCAACTTACAAAATGGCCGCACAAACACACGCTGTGAGATAGCTGTTTTGTCAACTTAGAAAATGGCCGCCTGCTCGCATACTGGGGCGCGTATATAGGCAAGTGTGCTCTCTAGTTCTTATATATAACTCTATGATTGGTACCCACCCTATCACTTTGGAATCAACATGGCCGCACTCATATAGATATTGGTGTAGTTATTGTATTGCATGAAGTTGTTTAAGTTCAAAAGTGTCAAGTTGGAGAACACTTCAACTGCTAAATAAGTGTTAATTGTTGTTAACTAAATTGTGACTATTTTGGGAAGCACAGAAGTATCTAGCTTAGCATAAAACTGCAGGATTGGAACTAGTAGTTTGCAGTTGAACCAGTAATACTCTGTGATGTAACATGTGTAGAACGTCAGTTTGTTTTGAGACGATGTCTTTTCCTGTGTGTTGATTTGTTATCCCTGTGACTTTCCTTCTGATTGGAGTTCTTTGAAAAAATCTTCCCCACCCCAAACATTTGTCATAGTGACTTCTTGTAATGAATGTATTCCTGTGTTTGTACAATGGTGTGGTTTGTTGTGGTTCAGTCAGTTATTCTATCTATCTTTGCTTAAAATGTGTCAGAGCTCTGATCCTGTTTTAACAGCTACTTTAGCAAGACATTTTTTTAAGGGAAATTTATTTAAACTTGTTTAAAGAATGTTTTAATTTATCATTTAGTTGTAATTTTGATATTTTTTACACACTTTTTGATATTTTTGAGCACTTATTTGCAATAATCGAACAAACATCAGGCTCCAACCTCAAGGTTTTCAAATGGTTATCCAGTAGAATGAGAATCAGTATTCAGTGATGCTCTAACGCACTGGGAGTAAGACTGAGTATGGCGGTAGCATCATCAACTTAAAAATTTTTTTTTATAAATTAGAGTGTTGAGTCTTTGCAATACATTCATTCAAACGTACTGATGAAATTTCAAATTCTCCCTGCAATTTCTAAAGCCTCCCTTCCCAAGTAACTTCACAGCTTTCCTAACCACTTTCAAAGAAAACAAAATTCCTAAGCACTACTTCCTTGACTTTTCTGTAAAGGAAGAACAGAGCAGAAGTCCTTTCTGAAGCACTTAACCACAAACCTAATTAAGAATCGTATTCAGTTTCATAACTTGGCGTCACTGTACATTATGACAAAATTTTTAGCCGTTCAGATTGTCAGAAAAATGTTCATGGCCAGACTTGATTGCCGTTTTATTAAGTTCTACTCCTCTGCCAAAGTAGCAATTATTACACCCACTAGACGCATCATGTCTTAGTTCTTGGAACAGAATCCCACTGGGATTTCTTTAAGACACTTCTGCTATCATGGGTAAGATTTTTCTGCAAGTTTGAAGTAACCATTTGGGTCCATTCAACTTAAAGGGTTCTGTATGGTATATAGTTTTGTATTGCTGTGTATATAATGTGTGTTAACCACATCATATTGTTGGCATAGTTTGTCTATCATTCAAGACCTTAGTGGGTTCCATTGATTGGGCAGGCAGTAGGAGGGTTGACTGTGTGCTCCATAGATCCATTTCGGACATGCATTGTACTGCTGGCTGGTATAGTTTATATATCATTCAAAACCACAGTGGATGACATGATTGGTCAGACAGTAGGAGGGTTGACTGTGAACTGTTTAGATGCCTTAACCACATAATATCATATTGCAGGCTGGTATAGTTCATCTATCATTTAAAACCACAGAGAATGGTATTGAATGGTCGACAGTAGGAGGTTTTAGGAAAAATTGATGCTCTTGATTTTCCATAGTTATGAAAAAATTAGTTTAAAAAAAATTGTATTTTCTACAAACATAAACAAAATCAAACTCAGAATATTTAGACCCCAAAAGCTCAATAAAAAATTAAAATCAATATGTATGAAAGATTTTTTAATGTTTATAATTTGAGAACCATTTTTTTTATACTAAACTTTCAAGCATCGTCAAACTTCTTTATAAACACATCTAAATTTATATATTTTTTGAATTGTGTTGTTGGGGAATGGACACTGTAACAGTTACACAAACACATCTTCAAGTGCTTGGTAAATGTATGCATTATTCGAGAAACGTGATACAGAGAACTGCTTCGGGCAAAAGGGTAAAGTATCCAAGCAATATTGACTTATTCTCCCACTTACCTGTGGCGGAAAAAGGGCCCCAGGTCTAAATCAAAAAATTTATCGTCCCCATTTGCTACAAATTCCTCATCACCGGTTGGTCAATACACAAGGTCCGCTTGAGGAATTTTATGTAGAGTGCTGGTTTGTACTTGAACAGGGTGTGTGTAAATTGCCAGGGATGTGATTTCTCAGTTTTTTGCTGGAAATCATAGTCAGTGTTTTCTTTTTTTAAACCCTCGCCCCGCAAAAAAAAGGGGGAAAAAATTGTTGTTGTTGTTTAAGCTTGTTTTAATTTTTTTATTATATATAAGATCAAATTCATGTGCGAAAATCATAATGGAACAACCCAGATTGCCCAGAGTAGGGCTTTCAAAGCCAAAGATAAATGTACGTTAGCAGACTACGCACTAGGAAGCTTTCACGCTCAGCCTATCACATCCCTGAACTGCTAAGAAACCACTGTCGTGATATCCTTGTGTGTTCTTGGTCATGGTGATGCGGATTACCCGACGATAATTGATCTATCACGGTGAGGTTGCTTCAAAAGGAACTGCGCAGTCAAATTGACTTTACTTAGGTGTGTGCTGTGTGCGATTAAATGCGGCAAATTGCTGCCCGGCTATCGTGAAGCTTTTAGTAGTTATGTCAATGGTTGTGTAACCTGGAATGAAAGAGATGTGATGGCTGGGGGAGGGAGTGAAGTCTAAGATAAGGTACAATTTTTGTTCAAAGATTAACATAAAACTTTACTTAATAGTTGGGCAGATAGTGGAAATGTTTTCGGGGATTATGCTTTTGATGATCAACATGGAATTTGGCATGGGGTCAGAGTATGTCATGAGAAAGTGTTAGGCTGTAGGGTTGTCACGGATTTGTCCTTCGAAAAAATATAGGAAGTATAGACCTATCTTTTTTAGCCCACAGACACAAGTGCTGCACGCTGACCCGCCACTGCTGGGATGCTGGCAGTGCAAGATTTTACACATAAATATATGGGAAAACAATTTACCCAAGCCCCAATGCCTACCTCCCGAATTCCCTATCTATACCCCAACCCCAATCTCCTACCTCCCAACTCCCCTAGCCCCTAATCCCAAATCCCCTACTCTTACCCAAACCCTGATCCACTACCTCCCAAATTCCTTACCCTCGCCCAATCACCAACCCCCACCTCAACCCAAATCCCACTCATTCCAAATCCCCTACCTTCATCCCAACTCCCATTACCAACCCCCAAATCCCATACCCTCACCCCATCACCGATCCCCCTACCTCCCAAATCCCGTAACCTCACCCCAATCCCTCGCCTCCCAAATCCCCCATCCTCATTACCAACCCCATCCCCCAAAATCCACTACCCTTACCCCATCCCGGATCACCTACCCACCCTACACTCCCCCTTCCCCATTTTCTGTCGCCTCCTTCCTACCTCCCAATTCTCGCACCATCATCCTCATATTCCAAATCCCCTACCCTCACCCCATGCCCCAATCCCTACCCTCACCCCAAACCTTCCCTTAAAAATCCCCTACCCTCACAACAACCATCATCAACTACCCACCCTACACTACTCTTCCCCCTCCACAATACTACCTCCTCCTTCCTACCTCTCCCCTCTCAACCTACTCCCTCATATCCCATTCCTCTACAAACCCTCCCCACCCCCCTTAATTTGCCACACTCTTTATTGATCTACAAACCTGACACTGCAACTGTACTGCAACCCCGCCGGGCTCCAATTGTGGGGAAAACTCCAAAAGCCCTCTGGGCTTGTAGCTTAAACCTGAGCAACAGAATCAAAATGGAAAAAAAAAAACTAACTACACAGCTTAAGATGTAAACTGTTTTTGAACAAATAATCTTTTTTTGTTTGAAAAAGTAAAGAGAAAATCTATATCATTTATCTTAAGAACAATTGTAAATCAATTTCTAAAAGAATTGAAAGATGTTTATCAGAATGAAAATCCACATTTGAACATTACAACAATTGAAAAATGCAAGACTGCCCAACTCATTTGTTAACTGGCCCGGGGCTAAAGTCAATGGCCTTAGACCTGCGGTCCAGTGTTAAATTTTAAGCCCTACCTGGAAATACTGAAACACATGTAGCTTCTCAATTCCTCAGTACTGAAATATTCAGAAATTAATTACAAATATGAAAAGTGTTTTTTTTCATGTCAAAACACTAGGGGCTAAAAATTTCTATTTTAATCCATCCCTACCAGGAACATGTTAAGATTGCATCTGTCTGAATCTGATGAAGATTTGAAGATAAAAAAAAAACCTTGAATACTCATACCAAGAAAAGAAAAAAAAAGAACAAAAATAAAAGAAAAATAGTCTCAATTTATAGTCATAGATAGGATCAGATTCCCTGGGGAATGGGAAGTGTTTGTTTATTCTAAAATGGCTTTCTCTGTATGTTTAAAGCACATCATTTTTTATTTTGAAAATGGCAATGGCTCTAAGAGAGTTCCAAAAATCGTTAGCTGCGTCCAATATCATGCCTGTGCTCATGTAAGCTTACAATCGTGTTCTCACAAAAATTTAATGCAGTTTTTCTGCCCAACTGCGAGAAAGAGAAATGTCAATGCAAAAGTTCCATTCCAACCTGTAAAATACATTTGCACTGGATTTTTTACTTGCTGGTAAGCAGAGCCATACAATTGATTAATATTACTGTTTTAAAGGACAGCATGTTTGCTTAGCACAGACAATTTTGTTTAGCAAAACTAGATTACCTGACAAAGTACTGTGTAATAATATTTATACATTACCAGTGACTGGTTCCCAGCTAATATTTTCTAAGGAGTTGTTTTCCAGCTTAGCAGGTTAATGAAAATGAGCATTGGGCCCAATTTCTTAGAACTGCACAAGCTGAAATGGTTGCTTAACAGTTTACTGCTAAGCAAAACAAAGCAAGAAACCAGTTATAGGTGGGACCTGTGATGTGTTATTTATGGCTGGCAGCCTTATACTTTCTGCTAAGTAAAATTGTTTCATGCAAATTTAAGCGTGAAGCGCAAAAATATACACCTTTTAAGTTTTAACGCTGAACTATCGCGAGGATACCCTGTAGAATTGCTGCCCGTCATCTTGGGTGAAATTTGACCCATTTTTTTCTGCTCCTCAAGCAGTGATGTTTTTGCGGAGTTGAGTGGTGAGGGAATTTAGACTAAATGCCAGGCCATAGATCGAGTGCCGTCTGGGGCTCTAAAGTGCTTTGCCAGGTTACGTACTTTTTTTTCATCGACAAGTTTTAGGGCGAAGATATGTAGAGTAAATCAGACATTTTCGGAAATTGTTATATTTTATGCATACATAAATGTTTCATTTCATTTTTTTCTGGTAGATTATTTTTTGTTGTCATTAAGGGTACGTTAACTTCTTACAGTTGATTGATGCAGTTTCAGTTAAAAAATGTAAGCCTGTTGCGTCTGTCGGTAGAGTTCCTTGACCCTCCTTCTCCTATTCAATTTACCGGTAGAGAAAATAGAACTATATGTTGCAAACTGCTTACAGCCAAACAGACTATCTAGTTAATGGGCTGACGTTTTGACCATAGAAGAGTCTTTCTTGAGGTCTTAACTCGAGAAAGACTCTTCTGGGGTCAAACCTCAGGCCCAGGCCTGATAACTTCACGGAGGCAACGAAGGCGATTGCCTCTGTGTCCCTTGGTCATTGCCTTGGTGCCCTTGAAATGCTCCAATACCAAGAAGAAAATGCCTTGGTGCCTTTGCCCTTTCAAAAACGAAGCATACAGCCCTGCAGGCCATTAACTGTTTGTTTAACTTATTACTAGTCGATTAACTAGACACGTTCTACATGATCTAGTGAAAAATCTACCCCGCATGCTTGATTAAAATCGCAAATTGAAATAAGGTTGGCTCACACAAACTTGCTCATATCTTTCCTAAAGTACCTTACGAGACAATTTTAAAGAAATCTACAATTTTGGTTTAGATTGAAATATTTCCCTGGAGGATTCCTACCCGAACAATCTTTTTATAACCCTGTGCGAAAATTGCAGAAATACAGAACTCTAAAAAAAGGCCACACACACTACAGGAGCACTTTCATGGGTCGCTTGTCATGATTATCTCTGGATTAGCAAAGTAGACAAGAAAATGCCCACGCTAAGTGAGTTATTAAGTCGGGATTGTAGTGAAATGTTATTGATGAATATCCCCGAAGCGTTTAGATCTAGTGACATAATTATTACCATGGAAACTGGGAGCTCTTGGATTTCTTTTTTGTCAACAACAACAGCATTTATTTCATACTGACGTAGGGTAATGATTCATTTTCGATGATAACAGGTGACTTATATAAAATAGATGTTAAACTTGCATCGTTGGATAAATAAATTTTGTTTTTTTACCCATACACCGATGTGTGTAAGCACTGTATACTCAGTACTTTCCTGAGTCCTGTGAACAAATATCACAGGCACCTAAACGGTGAACACACACACGTGTATCCCCTCGAACCCATGTCCACCACTTGTAATATGTTTATCGACACGTTGCGCCGGGTGTTTTCATCTTGGCTTTTTAATCGCATCATCACATTATAGAAAAAAGGGTTCTAGTATGAGCGCCATAATCAGAAAGGTTTCAGACTGAAAATAAACAGAAAATAGAATCAGCTGTTGCAAACAACTTACCAACCAAATGGACCGATGGGATCAATGCAAAAATAAACGGTGATGTTTGTTATTCTAACCTGTGTAATACCTTTAAAATGAAAACAGCATTTCAATCATTCAGACATAAAAGGAAACAGACAAACGACGTGTTGTTAAAAAAAAACATAGTGGCAGCTTCCATGTTGGTACAGATTAAATTCTAATCAACCCACAAACACACACACACGTATCCCCTCGAACCAAACGTCCACCACTTGTAATATATTTATCGACACGTCGCGCTGTGGTGTTTTCATCTCGGCTTTTTAACTGCATGATCACATTTTAAGCGGCAAAACAAACAAGCAAGTCAATACTACTACCGTGATGTCAATATATATTAACGGATACGACCAGCATCCACTCTGATGTGAAGATGGGTCTGAGGACCGCATCGGTGTTGAGTGACGGGTGAATCAATACTGGTACCCCGTCTACTATCCCTGGTTTACCAAAGCCCAGGCCAGACAAGATGAGACGACTGTTTTCTCACGAGCTTCGGAACTGTTTTGTCGAGATATATTCGTTTCCTCAGGAGATGGAATTATGTTGTGTATTCTGATGAGACCAGAGTACAAGTCGCCGGTTCAGTACTCCAGAATGATTGATCCATTTTCGGGGAAAAAATTAAATAATGGATTTTCGTTTTTTAATTTATTGACACAGCTGATCTTAAAAGGTTGTAGTAAGGTTTTATGATGTAGTATTATTTACCAAAAAAAGAGCTAATGGGCTGACGTTTGGACCCACCAGAGTCTAAGGCTGAACAAATATTTCAGCCCTCGATTTTGTTGGCCTTCGAGAAAGACTCTGCTAGGGTCGAATGGTCAGGCCACTAACTATTTTTTGCATTTATACCATAGGTCCTATTTGGTTTGTGAGCAGTTTGTAACAACAAATCCTATTTTCCCGTATTGTTGTTTGGATTTGGAAAAAGTAAAATCGATTTATTTATGTATTCATGTTTAAAACAAGCATGCCATTGTTGTCTAGAAAATCTTTCAGTACTAAGACACCAACTCGGAGAGCCAAATTCCTGGATACTCGGCTGTTGGACTCAGTACTTGAATATCAGAGTACAAAACACTTCTTGTACTTGATGGCCCACGGAAAAACAACACACTTTAATGGGCCCCAACATTCAATTTCACACCAGACTTGCGCCTCTATAATGAGGCTATTAAACCTTTGGACACGCCCCCATAGCTGAGGTCAAATAATGCGCGACTATCAGCCAATGATGTCTCTTCTTTGCAAAGAGGGAACCATTTTTACGCTTTTGATCGGCTTTCGTTATAACGCCTATGTGGGAACTTCTAAGGGGAAAAAAAATCCTTACCATGGGTTGAAATAAAATCAATGACCTATGTGACTGCACAAGTGAAAAGACTGCTCCGCATTTACATGTAACACTATCAAAAGATCATGCTCACACATTAGAGTTGCCTTCAAATGTGCAAATATCCAAATGAAATAGCTTAACTTTACTCTAGCGCTGTTGTGAAATGTATTAAGTAATAATCATCCCATAAACCACAACAGTTTTCGCATTTGTTTCCAAAGAAAAGTCAAGCGGATTCTGATTCGTCTTGTTGGTGGAAATTCAATTTAACTTCATCAATATTGTTTTTAAACAGACGTTGACAGTTTTGGTCTGAGAATCTGTTTTGCCATCTCAAAATAGTGTTTGTGTAAATAATATGTAGTGACATAACTAGGGGCACAGGAGAGCCCCCCTACCACTATTGATGTTTATTGCCAATTCCCCTCATTGCCCCCTACCCTAACCCAGTTTGAAATCTGGACTTAAAACTCAAAATTACTCAAAAAATAAGTTACATTTTAGGAGCTTTTAAGTAGTATTTTCAGTGGGTTTTTTTTTTTTCGCTTATGTTTTTATTTACATGACAGTCAATGTTAAGAGTGCTGAAAGAGTGGCTTGTTAGGAATGGAAACTAGTTTCAATTGGCCGGATGTGCTCCCCTAGGAAAAAATGGTGCAGCCCCCTTGTGCCCCCTCGTAAACAGCAAATTTTTTCCTGTTCTGTATTATTATTACTATTATTATTATTATTAGTAGTAGTATTTATTATTTTTTCAGTTAAAAGCTTCTTGTTTTCTTTTTGCTTGTTTGCCTTTCAGTTGCTTTTGTTTTTTAGTTTGAGGGGTTGTTTCCTTTTTTTGTTATTTTACAGATTCAGCCCCAGGGTCAGGCACAGTCTTGAAATCAGAGTAAAAATAACCGGAAGTAAGTTCAATTTGTGTTTTTTTCTTTTCTTTTGCTTTTCTGTTTGTCTTCTGAGCTTTTCCCTCTTTTTCTCCAAGAGAATTTGTAGATATTCACTCAATAATTGCCCCAAAAATAAATAATGGCCCGACATTTCAACCCTAGTGGAGAATTTCTTGAAGGCTGAATGACAACACAACAAACATGAACAGATATAATAATTGTGACAGAAGCAGTATAAAGTGCAAAAACATGAATAGGGAAAGAAGGGGGCATAGAGCACACATAAAACAGCAAGGGGTAAACAACCAATAAAGATACAGTGGGGGTTGGAGGGATGGGGCTGGTTTGACCAAGAGTTAAAAACACAAAGTACCGAATCAAAAGTGGGGTAAAGGGAGAAAAAGTAATACATCAGTGAATGAGGCAGATATCTAAAATGGAGGATATCTGTGGGAAAAGGAGAAGGCAAAGACAAAAGGTTATTGTTTTAGTCATTTCCTTGTTGGATGTTTAGACCATGGGGTTGAACGGTCTGAAGGTGCCTTATCCTCAAATATCTCCCTTACTCAAACAGTCTTAATTGTCACTCGATGATTCTTACATTTGTAAAAGTTTATTTAGTTAATGTCAATTTATTATTATATGTCAAAATGTAAGTGACCTTTTATCTTTCTTATCTCTCTATGGTATGTATTTCCCCCGTTGGCTTTCGTGTACATGTACCTAAAGTTAAGTGGTCTAGATTCGAACATGACAGATATTTGGCATTTCGCTCCTGTTTTGTCAGCCTTTTTGTCACCTTTTGTGCTTCTCGACTCGTTCCGGGAGAAGTAAGCCGCAGGTGTGCTGCTGCTGAGCGATTGGACTTAATTCAATTCAGACAGAAACACAATAAATCCTTTGGGGAAGATAAAATTGAATCATTTCTGGTACAACGACTTCTTCGTTGGTCACAACTGAATGGGGATGTCGTATTCATCAGATTACATCTAGTGTTGTTTGTGTGTCACGTGGCTCAGCTCAGAGCAGGACTTTTTGCATAGCAACAGCCAGACGTTTTTTTTTATGCAATACACATTCGTCGAAAGGCCTCAAAATAACCCATGGCACCAACGGCAATTCACGTGGTGCCTTGTGCTTTTGCTTGACCTTTGCAAAGCTCCAAAACCAATTTAATGTATCATCGGCTTTGTAATCAGGGAGTTCCGTACTTAAGTCAAGCGTATTACATAGATGTTTGCTTGTGCACGTGCATACTTCGTGCTACTAGGCATTAAACGCTTACCCAGCTAGCAAAGAATATTTGGCACTGGTACAGTAAGCAGAGAATGATGGTTGTGAGCGCAGAATTTGGCGGTAAAGCAGAATTGGGCCCTGGTCCCACTGGATAGCCGCTGAAATTGACAAAGTTAAGCGCAAATCTTGATCTGACATTACTAGTCTGGGGGGTTTCAAAATGAAGCATTCTGTTGTCACCAAACAAGTCAGTGTACCAGACATTATTCAAATTTGAAGGGATGAAGAGTTTCATTAGAACTTTTGCGGTGATTTACGTTTCATAAATTTTCTTCAAATCTACACCCACTCCATGAATGATTTAGGAAGAAGATATTTTTAAAGTAATTTTGTTCATGATTTGACATGAGCGAAGGTATCTTCACCGTCGTCCATCCTCTTAGAGTTCTACTTTTACTGTCGGCAACGTTGGACGGAATCAATTGAAAATTGCAATCCCCTGGAGGATTCGGGGGTTTGGCAAAATTCAAAGTCACGTCGCTGTAGCCGTGGCATATTTACAATGGAAGACGGAATTGAATTTGTGGAACACTGTATTGATTTTTACATAAAACGTCGAGCGTCGAGCGTATGTGGGATTAGAAAAATTTAATTTTAGCGTCAGGGCTCAAAGTGTGTTTGGTTTTTCAGTTAAAGATCCCACTCAAGGTCTTCTGATAAAGAACAAACAAAATCACCAAACAAAAGCTGGGTTCCTTTCTGTGGTAAGACTTAACAAAAATATTGTGTGTGGATAGTATTCTATGGTCAGAATGTATTAATTTGTCACAAGCAATGGAGAGCTATTGATAGTGTAAAACATTGTGAGAAACAATTCCCTCTGAAGTAACATAGTTTTTGAGAAAGAGGTAATTTCTCACTAAATTATTTGAATCTGAGAAAGACTTCAGGCCTGAAGCCTTTCTCAGGTATCTGAAAGCCCACATATTAATTGTGCAACAAGGGTGTTTTTTTCATTATTTTCTTGCAAATTGGATTACCAATCAAGCCCAAATTTTCACCGATTTGTCACATTTTATACATATGTTGGGATACAGCAGTGCGATTCTTGGTCTTTGACAACTACCAAAGGTGTCCAGTGCCTTTAAGGTTTTGTTTTACTTCAATCCAAACTCTGTCATTTGTGGACGTTTATATCAGTCACTGACGTACACATTGGGGGGGGGGGGGGGACTCTCACAACAGTTTTCTCCTGGTTGTTCCACTTCAGAGGTCTACCTATTTGTTTGTCGCTGTATTTACAGGATTCTGTTGCTAGGTAACAGTCAAGGATACCACATAAGGCCTCCGGGGAGGCTATCAATCTCTGGTAGAGGCTTTTGTCCGGCTTCGTTGAGACGGTGGATAAACCACTGATTGCGAGGTCTAGTTGAAACTGTACCCCTTCATCCGAACCCGGCTGTAGATTGGTCTCTCTATGTCTTGCTGTTAGGGACCCGTATCCAGTCTCAGGCGGGAATTGATAATCAAAAAAGTATATGTAGATCTAGCTGTAGTGGGATTGGGAACTCGGGAGAAGGTGATTTTGTGGAAGGTGATGGGACAGAAGAGAAAATTGGTTAATCTTTTAACAAAGTAGTGGTGAATTTGTAGCAGGGGCTAAATGCACATTACGGCATTTTAAACCAAGATAAACACCAAGTAGAAAACATTCCATAGACCTCATTTCAATTCAGCGGCCTTTACCTAAACTTCAAAAAATTTGCTCCAGAATGCCCCACAGTTTTGAAAAATTCTTGGGAGCACCCTGATGAGTTTCAGGCTTGGATTTTCATCTTTGAGAGGGCAAGGTCGTTCATTTCACTTTGCACGGGCCGTCCACTTTAAAACCAGCAAGATGGGACACTTTTGAAGGGACACAAAGGCCAAGACCAGGGGCAGTAGAGGCAGTGGCCTCCTGGAGTTTAACATAAAGTAAATAAAAGACAGAAATAACACCCGTAGAAATCACTCTATTGTGGGAAACTACAAACATTTGTTCTCTATATCTTCATCTGTCTGTCAACGTCTTCCTTTACTGTCTGGAAACCTCCTTTGGGGTCCTATATCCCACCATGGTCGACGTGCAAACAAGCAGGTGCAGACGAAACCCAAGGCATACAAAAAGTCCCAGATATGTAGTGCTAGTATATGAGCGTTTATTTAGTATTCTGGCTCTACTTTTTTAGCGTTCCCAAAGAATACAAACATTCACATTATGAGGGGTAGAAGCCACTGCCCTAGAGCTATCTGCACTGCCATTCAGTTAACTTTTTTAAAGGGGCTAAAAAGCACTAAACTTAGAGATCAAGCAGTGGGTTGTACTTAAGCCTTTTTGAGGTATGGCAGACGGGATAAGAGTGTATGTTTGGTTTGGGTGTATACAGACAAATTCACCCAAACCTTATAGTGTTGTAGCATTGTGTCCGCCATATCTCAAGAAGGCTTATAGCAGCCAAGAGGACTCCACAATACTTTCAAAAGACAGTATTGTCACACCATCACTGAGGATGTTGCCCTTTAAAGTATGTTTGTTAGGCCCGTCTAACCTCGTTGCCAAAAGGAAGACTTGTACTAAGAATGGATTTATTTACCAAAGTGGATTTCATAATGGAGCCGGATATGATTAACATTAAAACAAAAAATTGCTAGGTAAGTTGACCCCCTTTTTCCTGTGGTCAGAGACCCTTCAGTATCCACTATAATACTCCAATCCATAATAACTCAACACCCAGTGTTTGGACTTGAGGAGCAATTGTTCATTTAAGCCCAAAACTCTCATAATCTAAATCTTCTTTTACTTCCCATTTGTGCTTTTCCCCTGCACCCCGCACCTGTACACAGTATGACCGACAAGCATTTACAAACAGTGCACCGACAATCTATATGTACCTATTCACATTTATTAAAGCCATTGGACACTTTCGGTAAACAGTATTGTCCAAGGCCCACACTTCGTGTATCACAACTTATATACAAAAATAGCAAACCTGTGAAAATTTAGACTCAATCGGTCATCGGAGTCGGGAGAAAATAATGGGAAAACCCACCCTTGTTCTCCGCACGTTTCGTTGTGTCATGACATTCGTAATTCTCGATGTCGAGAATTGATAATATTGTATTAATGTTTTCTCAAAAAGTAAAGCATTTCATGGAATAATATTTCAAGAGAAGTCTTTTACCATTACCTTCTGTAAACCCTGTAAGTTATTTGTAAATCTGTGAACTTTTATTATTTTTTTCTGTTCCGAAAGTGTATATTGGCTTTAAGCAACGGGCCTGATCTCATGAATCCTTCAAAGCTATGTTATGTGTAATTTAAGTTAAATTTAAGTTAATTTGATTCAGGTTAGAACTATTGTTGGTTGCTCTTTGCAATATCCTTTGTAAGTTCAAATTAGGTCGTTTAGAAAAGCACTTTGAAACCATCGTAAAAGGCAACCTATAAATGTTTAATATTTATAAAGTGCCTTTATTATTGTGGTCCATATGATTATCTACTGATTCTACTCCGCACCAGTAAAATATTAAATATGACAAATTCGCAAAAGAACATAATCTACCCAGCAAGTAGATACACACATGGTGTTGTCGCAAACCAATTTTTTATATAAACCTCACCATGCAATGTCTCAAAACCCATAAAATATTATTATTGTTATTTAGCAGTGACATATCCTACACATCCAGATAACTTTCTGAATTGCATTTGGATGATCAGGATCTTTAAAGTAAATACTTTTATACTGGTTGTATTATTAAAGGAACACGTTGCCTTGGATCGGTCGAGTTGGTCTTTGAAAAGCGTTTGTAACCGTTTTTTATAAAATGCATATGGGTAGAAAGATGTTGTAAAAGTAGAATACAATGATCCACACAAACATGCCTCGAAATTGCGTGGTTTTCCTTTTACCTCGTCGACTAACACGTCGGCCATTTATGGGGGTCAAAATTTTGACTCCCATAAATGGCCGACCATGTTAGTTCGCACAGTAGAAGGAAAACCACGCAATTTCGAGGCAAACTTGTGTGGATCATTGTATTCTACTTTTAAAACATCTTTCCAACCATATGCATTTTATAAAAAACGGTTACAAACGCTTTTGTTTTGACCAACTCGTCCGATCCAAGGCAACGTGTTCCTTTAAAATATACCCCATTAAAGCCATTATACACTTTAGGAACAGAAAAAAAAATGTTCACAGATTTACAAATAACTTACAGGGTTTACAGAAGGTAATGGTGAAAGACTTCTCTTGAAATATAATTCCATGAAATGCTTTACTTTTTGAGAAAACATTAAAACAATTATCAATTCTCGATATCAAGAATTACAAATTTTATTTTAAACACATGTCATGACAAGGGTGGGTTTTCCCGTTATTTTCTCCCGACTCCGATGACCGATTGAGCCTACATTTTCACAGGTTTGTTATTTTATATATAAGTTGTGATACACAAGGTGTGGGCATTTGGACAATACTGTTTACTGAAAGTGTCCAATGGCTTTAAAAGCACTGGACACCGTTGGTAATTGTCAAAAAAGCTTCATATTCAGATTCCTTCTCTAAAACTACACTACTTCAAATGAGTTTGTTTCTGACAATGTTTTGTAATATCAGCAGCTCTTCAGTGCTCTTTATCAAGAATGTTTGTTGTGTTTTCCTAAGGGTATACCGACCCTTTATAAACAAATATTTGCACTGCATCTAAATAATTTCTTAAATTGATAAATTACACAGGGATTGATCTCTCTAACAGTAAAACGCCAGATATATATCAATCGTCAGAACGTGGTTGTATACAGAAAGTGTTGATTTCCGTATAGATTGCACTGTGGTGTGGATTTCTTGCTTTTTCTGCTTCAAAATTCCACTCGGAGCATTTACTTGGACCCCCCCCCCAACCCTTTCTTTGCCAATGTCTGATTGCATGTGAGGTTGAATTCTTTTCACAACCCCTTTCACAATCAAGAAAGATATTCATCGGTGAGTGACTGTGGACGATTATACCAGGAAAAAATGGAAATATTCACATTGTCAGCAAAAAGACTTGAGTGAGTGTCGCAAGTTTTGAAAGACTTAAGTGTCATGCATGTTTAAAGGCAGTGGACACTATTGGTAATTAGTCAAAATAATTTTTAGCATAAAACCTTGCTTGGTAACGAGTAATGGGGAGAGGTTGATGGTATAAAACATTGTGAGAAACGGCTCCCTCTGAAGTGGAGTAGTTTTCGAGAAAGAAGTAATTTTTCACAAATTTGATTTCGAGACCTCAAGTTTAGAATTTGAGGTCTCGAAATCAAGCATCTGAAAGCACACAACTTCGTGTGACAAGGGTGTTTTTTCTTTCATAGTTATCTCGCAACTCCGACAACCAATCAAGCTCAAATTTTCACAGGTTTGTTATTTTATGCATATTATGTTGAGATACAGCAAGTGAGAAGCATGGTCTTTGACAATCACCAATAGTGTCCACAGGCTTTAAAACCGAAAGGGAATTTCTGACCAGTCAAAGGCTCAAATTCAATGCTGTTTTGATAAAATATCATCAGAATTCAAGAATAAACAAAAAAATTATTGTACTTCATACCATATATTTGAAATGAGATGCCATCAAACGAATTTAGATTGACAACAAATTGCACTTTAAGAGTGGCATTTTACATTATTTTAAAAGACTTGTAATGTTTCCCTATTCTCATAAGGACTCTATCTGTTGGGAAAATGAGTGGATCACAGAACTGAATTTGAGCTCTTTACAGTTTTGTTTAAGGCTCTCTCGAACCTTGAAAAGCTTAAAAGCCAGTCCCTACATAACTGTCAGAAGTTTAGTTAACTCTTTATGGTTCTATCCATCCTAGGATAGTTCCATCTTTGGAGACCAATTCACGGTTTCTTTGAGTGATTTTCTAGACTTGCCACTCCGAAATTTGTCATTAGAAATAATAAAAACGCAAAACATCCCCTCAGACAGAAATCATCATGATCATTGAGGAAGCCAGGTGTCTGCTACCTTTTGTTGAGGTAACTTGAGTATTCTTGTAGTTGCCCTCCGGTTAAAATATAATGGAGACGATAATTATATCCCACACTCTAGCTCAGCACTGTACTCCAGAATAGGGTTATCAAATATCACTTTGTCATCCTGACAGGAAAAGAGAAATCTTTAATGGTTTTATCTGCATTCAGACTGTTTTCTTTTGTGTGTTTGTTGAAAATTAGTGGGGCTTTCTTTCTCAAGTTATAGGAGAGGTCATCAATAGAAGCCCTGTGGGTTTATATAGACAACCCTCCCCCCCCCCTCTCCCATAGCATTCTCCTCCTATCAATTGTCATGTGAATTTGATCGTATAAAATGCTACGAGAAGAAATCAAAAAGAGAAAATAGAATTAGCTGATTGCAAACCGCTTACCAACCAAAATGACCTATAGACCTAGTATTTGCAAAAAATAGTTAATGGCCTGATGTTTGGACCCGAGCAGCTCTATTCATTCTCCTAAATTTAAGACCGCAATTCAATGCCAGTGTCTATTTTTAAATATTGTTGAATAAATAAACCATTAATATTAAGTTATTAGCTTATATTTTAGTCAATCTCTTTTAAAAAATAGAAGTATATAGCCATTACCTATTTTTTTGCGAGTACATGTATAACTCAACTAACAAACTACTTCTTCTCTAGGAACTAGTCACGTGGATACTGTTTTCAAAAGCTCCTTGAAATATATAACTGAATCGGTAACCGACAGGGTGGGGGAGGGGCTGGTTGACTGTTGGTTGATAGGCCTTAACTAAAACTATAGGCTTCTGCTTTGCTCGGGCCTCAGATTTGTTACAGAACTTCGAACACCTGGTCTCAATTCATTACTTTAAAATCATTTTCTTCAAAGCAGAAACGAGCAGGATACCAGTCAAAAATTGTACTTGTGACTTGGTAGTTTTGCTGGTAACCTTATTCTGGTAAGCGTAATTTTGTTATGCTAAATAGCTACTTTTTGTGCTTAAGCAGCTTTATGAAAGTGGGCCCTGGATGAAGCCTAAGCCATAGTCTTGAAAACGACCAGATTCTGCTGTACAGAACATATTAATTTTCAAAATCTTGTCATTATTCTTTGAAAATGCTCTGCTGAATTCCAAATTTTTTGATGTGTTGTATAATTTGCAGTTTTAATGACTTCATATGTCTTCAGGAACATCTATTAGTATGTCTTGCGCTCGTTTAATATTCCGATCATTTAAGCCGTGTGTGGGTTGCCTGTCGCCGATTTATGCGTCAATTGTTCTTTAATTTATGCAGAGAGCTTCTTCAAATTGTCTGTTATGCCATTCTAATGTAAACTTGTTGATTTTCATCCTCAAGCCAAAATGAATAAAAAAAAATTAGCAGTTATCTGCTGATTCAGCACCTCTATATCTTGTTCCCCGTATACCATAGCAATCTTGACTACTGATTTTCATTATATTCAAAAACAGAGCCAGACTGGTATCCCTCCCAGTCATTGAATTGACCAAACAAAATGGCTTTTCCCTCGAGGAAGCTTTCCTGTTAACAAATATGAACAAAATTTGATCTACGAGACTTATTGCTCAGAGTTGTTTATCAGACATAAATATTTATGTTGATGAATAGAAAAGATTAAGTTCAAAACACACTGACCAAGCTGTCGGCGCTACACTGTCCATATTATAGCAAATGTGTATGCTTAGGATCTTCTTGATGACATTTGCTAACTGATAGTGCGGGTCGACTCTTGCCGCCGGTCCCTTTTTGTTTTGTTTGCAGACCGGTTTTAATTGAGTAAGACGGTGCGCAGGGGTTTGTTTTCGCTGCTCCAACCGGGAAATTTTAATGGCACTGCCCCCGACCGGCCGGCGTTAGATCTCGGGACATAATCTTCCCCCCAGACTGATGACATCTCGTCCTATGGGAAATGATGTTTTTATTGTGCGTATATGATCATGTTGAGTTGACTGGCATGTTTTTTATGTAAACACAGGTCCTTTATGCATTTGGCTTTTACTTATTTTTTATATTTGCGGGAGAGATCGTTGCTGACACTGTTTTTTGTTTGCACTTCTTTGATAAAATTGTGAAGCTTCACATATTGCAAGAGATGAAATTAGTAAGTGGGTGACAAAAATACTATTTGTATTTTCTGCAGGGATGAACCAGTACTGAGTTTTTTAACAGTTAATTTTACTCAGTTTTTAAGAGGATGAATTATGGACTAACGGAATTATTGCTTTCTTATTCTGGTATTTAATTTTAGATATATTCTTTGTCCATCTTTGTTATTCCGGTCTTTTTTCTCTTTCTTTTTTTCCTTCTTGCTTGTCATAATTTTGTTTTATTGTTATTTTTTTATTCAACAACTATTGTAAATTAAGTTGCAAATCATCAGTATTCTACTATGATATTTAAAAAAAGGCCCATAAACCATATAGTACATTTTACACACAAGCAATTTTGAACATGATCCCTTTCCTTTGGCACCTTTTTTCATGCAAATTGTATATAAACCAGCAACCAAGTCATGAAAATAAATACCCAAAAGGGCTAATTAATAGACCTGTAAGGTAGGTACATCTCAATATAGAACGTCTAAGACATCACACCACACTGATGTCATGGCTGATCTTTCAAATGTCTTTAATTTTAATGGCACTTCCGAGAAGTGCCGGGTTTTGTCTCAAGGCATCACAGTTCATTCAGAACAAATCTCTGCTCACGGTATTTCAATCAGTTTCTAAGGGATTTGTGTGTCTTTACGTTTTTCTTATCCAGAGCCCACCAAAGGATGGATGTAATGCAGCAGATACATTAATCACAATGAGTACAGCCACGCCATGACGACAACACTCTAAAGCTTTGTATACGATAATCAGCCCTGGTGAAGCTTTCATGTTCCAAATGGGATACAAAGTTCATTTTTTATTTATTTCCATTCTAGCAAAGACATCAAAATCACTTGAGGAGAATTGGAAATGGGGGCATAACCAGAAGAGGCCAAAGCTTGTGGTAGGAATGACCAGACAAACAAGTTACCCTGATTGGAAACTCTTTTCTCCTGGTGGGGGTATCAATGGTACCCAATCGGGGGTGACAACACTTACCCAATTTAGGCTAATATGGTGAATGTGACCCAACTATCCCAAATGGGGTATACCGTTGCCTTTTTTTTAAATTCTTGTCTCCCAGTGGGAGTATTAATGGTCACCAATTGGGAAATTTAAGTTGACAACAACACCTACCCAATTTAGGGCCAACTCTAGTAGCAGGATCATTGTCACCTAAGCTATCCCAATTGGGGTATACTGTCTCCCAGTGGGAGTATCAATGGTCACCAGTTTGGAAATGTATAGTTGATGACAAACACCTACGCAGTTTAGGCTAACACTAGTTGCAGGATCATTGTCACCTAAGCTATATCCCAGTTGGGATATACTGTTAACCCCGATTGTAACCCTTGTTCAGGGTTTCAATTGTTCCCAACGAGGTACGTCAAATGTAACCGAAAAAAATTGCCATATTAATACTAACAAGATCATTGTCTCCATACCCATCCGATTGGGATATACTTTTACCCTGATTGAAATCATTGTCTCACAGGGAGGGTATCAATGATTTCCGATTGGGGAAATTCTAACCAAGACAACAACGACCCCTTCCTAAATAATGTTAACAGGATCATTGTCACCTAAGCTATCCCAATTAGGTTCTCTTTTACCCTGTTTGGAACCATCAACCCCCAAAGAGGATATCAGTAGTCCCCAGTCAGGATTTCTTTTCCTCACTAACAATTCCTTATTTCAATTTCAAACTTCACCCTTTCAGATTGTACATAATGTATTATTAATATTTCTCAGTGTTAGACTCATAATTGTGTAAAGGGAAGCAATTACACAAACGACTTAATGAAGTGTTTGAATTGTCAAAGACATTAACGTATTATTTCAGAAGTTGGAGTCCAAAAGAAATAGCATGTTGCCTCAAGTTCACACACTGTACAGTAACACACTGGAATAGCGCAACTAAGAGTTAATGTTGATGACGAAGTTGAATGCATTAGGTCATACAGGGTTTGCCTTTAACTTTTTCAGTGACTCGCCAGCATGATCAAGTCCCAAAGCTTTTAAATTTGTCAAAATTAGGATGCTGTAATTTAACTCTGAACCGGACAGCAATTTTGACTGATCCTTGGGTGTTTTACTTGGCATTGGGCCACTGTTCCATCATTCATAAAAATAGGAATGTTTCTAACACTGGACTATCCAGCCAGACTATCATTTAAAGAGAATTGTGACAGGTCCCTCATGTGTTTTATTGGCCAGCGAACTATTAATGAAAGTCACTATTTGAAAAGCTTTGAAGAAACGAGGGGCTTGCATTTACAAGTAATGAAGGATAAAATGTTGAAGCTTCTTCAGGCAATCATTTAGGTTAGAAGCTGGAGTTTTAAATATTCATAGATACATGCCATCTCAAGTATTGATGTATTTATGAAATGACTTTCATATTCGTCAAAAGATGACAATTTAGTTGGCAAGTCGATGCATCATAGAGGTAGGCGTCTGCTGTAAATGGTTTGCGCTACTTAAGGCTCCAAAACTGGCGTGTGTTTCTGTGTGATTTTTACCCAAACTCTGTAACTACATTCTTCACTGGCGTTTCTTGTAAAAGAAACTAATAAATCTGAGAGGAACTTGCAAAAATATGTGTATAAAAAGGCACAAATATTTTCCTTTTATGCGTTCATTCTCAAAGAATCGCTTTCTATGAGTTTCTTGGCCCAATTTTATAGAGCTGCTTAAGCACAAAACATAGCTAAGCACATCAGAAGTATGCTTACCAGAATACATTACCAACCAAAATGCCAATTCTCATACGCGACAGGTATGCTTCTAATTGTTGCTTAGCGAAAACGATTTAAGCAATCTTTTCTGCTTGGGCAGCTCCATAAAATTTGACTCGTGTGATAAGTGGAGCCAGTTTGTGTGAACACTGAAATGGCTGATGTGGAATTGCGTCACACTTCATGAACAGCGGGCAGTTTCATAGAGCTGCTTAAGCGCAAAAGAACCAAATATTGCTTACCAGAATAAGGTTACCAGCCGAAGTGGTATTTTGTATGTACCAGTTGTGAGTGGTTTCCTGCTTTGTAGTTTTGCTTAGCAGAAAATGGTTAGGCAGTATTTGCTGCTAAGCTGCTCAATGATATTGGGTGTATTTGCTATTAACTGTATATTGCATAACAAATAAACGATTAGTAATGACTTCAACTCTTCTGTGCTTTATTTGTCTTTGTATTAATGGGTGTATGGAGGTCTTTTGGTTGATTTGCATAAAATGTTCCACAGATCAAAACATAAAATATTGTTTTCTAATACCAGTTAAAAGGTCCGTTTTTTTTCCTCTGTCAAATTTTGTTCTTCACCTTACTGTGCCCGAATTTCACCCTATTTTGCCTGAATTTGGGATAGCAGTTGCCTCATCTGCACCCCGGTAGTTTTTATTCTTGTGTACAGTACAACAAATCAAAGCGAACAATAAGTCTTTGCGGAGAGGGCAGAGCAGTGTTCTTAGAAAATAAGGAGATTTATTTTGAAATGAAAGATTTGAGTCTTTTTATGGAAAGAAGAGAGAGGGTTCTTAGAAAATAAAGATTTGTTATTTGTAATGGAAGATTTGAGGCTGGCTATGGTGGGAGATTGATATCGAGTAAAGTCTAAATGAACAGCTTGTGGCTAATCTCACTGTCATTGAGTGTTATTTGCTAAGACCAGCTTAAGACTCCACTCTCAAACTAGCACTTTATAAAGTGCTGTTGGTTAAGAGAGTTAAAACTGAAATTTTTAACTTGAGTGTATTTTTTTGCGATTTAATTCTTATTCATTACCGGGACAGTATATCCATTGGACTAGAGAGGAGATCACGTGGCCTTGTTGCTAATCTCACTGTCATCGAGTATTGTTTGCTATGATCCTTAAGAACCATGTCATCTGTGTTCTAATGAGCCTGTCCTTAATTGATGTGCTAATAGCATGAGGGATATGAATATTTATTTTAATCTAACACTGCTTTGTGATTAATCTCTGTATTCTTAGGCTTTATGCTCTTCAAATTAGCAATTTAAAATCTGGACTTTTGTCTTTGCAAAACAGCGCCCTTGAATGGGTTTTTTTGTCAGATACTCTATCCACCCCCGGTGCCATTAGTGTTTGTTATTTTCTATCATCCTTAAGAACCATGTCATCTGTGTTCTAACGAACCTTGTTCTTAGTTGACGTGCTAAAAGCATGAGGGATATGAATATTTGTTTAAATGATAAGCACTGTAAACTAAGGTTTTCCAGATTCCTTCAATCTTCAAACGACAGCTCAAGACTCCCCTCTTCAAACTAGCAATTTAAGATTTGGACTTTTAACTTCCTGTACCGATGCGCTTGAATGACGTTTTTTATGTCAGATACTTTATAAGTGCTGTAAATATTTGTATTATTAGTCCTTATTAGTTTGTTCTTTACACTGAGATTGTCAACTCAATTGTAATTTTATGTGATTCAAGGCTTTTTGTTGACTTCAGTAAAGCGCATTGATACGGTTATTGTAAAATGCGCTATTTTCAACTAGTTATACTAGTAGTAGTAGATGTACATGCACGGCAAACCATTCATTGCTGTTCCTTACATATTGTGCGTATTTGCCATGGTTTTTTCTTCCTGATACGCCAACAGAAATTGTTTACCGCCTTGCTGCCTCCAAAAGCCATGGGTCATCCAGTTGAGGTAGACCATGGAGAAGGGAGGAACTCCTTGACATGTGGTTAATCACTTTTGCCGAGGTTGATAGAATATTTCTAATAATGGATTTTTTTTGTACAGCAATTCCCTATATTGGTCTGTTTTGATGCTTTCGGCACATGAAAGTTATTACCCCTGGTCACTGGGCCATTTATTCCAATCCTTAAACCATCCCAGCTCCCTTGGGAGTATACAGTCTGTGCTGCCAAGTGTGTTGTGCATCAAGCTAAATCAATTACAAGAAACATCTCTGCCTATTAGGTTAGTTTGATGGTGGACATTGGATATTCAAATAGGTTTGTACAGTGAATGTCTATACTTTCTATTTCAATATTGGACATTGGACATTCGCATATAATTCACATTCAACTTTCTACACAAACCCTATGTGAATGTCCAATATTGAAACATAAAGTAGACATTCACTGTACAAATGTAATGTGAGTGACCAATTTTCAAAATCAAACAAACTTTAATGTCATTCTCTGCCCTTGCTCGCAGATTACCTTTTTCGACTGGTTTGAAAAAATATTCATTTGTTTATTCGTATATTTATATATTTTGTCTTGAATTACCAGGGTGATGACCCCATCAGTTATTAAAAAAACTGTTCTCCCTGGATACATTGCATGCCAAAACAGATTGGACAACTTTAAACTACAATACAATTCATTCTTGCTTTGCTGAGATGTAGAATCATAGAGGAAGGACCAAATGGTAGAACAAAGAGTCATTCAAACTGCTTTTCTAGTCGCCCGACACACAAGGCCTTCAAGGTGTGGGCAAAAATTTTACAGTCCATATGGATGTATTTGTAGCCTGGCCATGTGGTCTAGTGCACTGAAGTCGAGTGCTTTATGGTTAAACCATCATGGTATGGGTTCGAATCCCGGTCATTGCACTTGCGCCCTTGAGCTAGAAATCTTGGCTATAGTTGCTTCTCTACACCCAGGTAAATAGGTTCATGAGAGCGTAAAGTTGGTTCTTGTGATTGATAATAGCTTGGTGCGCTTCATACTTTGTCAGCACAGGCTATATACTCCCCAGGGAGCTGAGATGGTTTTAGAATGGAATATGTTGAAGTGCCATGGCAGTCACTGAGTGATGGATTGAGTGTTATATGAGAAGCCACTAATATTCTTACTGCATCTCTCTCTGGAACTCCTTGCATAGTGCACTTTTGATCCATCCTACAATCTAGACAGATTTAAGATCAATTCCTCACCTGAGTTATTTTCATCTTAAATTTTTTTTTTTTTTTAGCCCCTTACCTTGTTTGGGGACAAACCATGCAATTGAACCAAATATATTTCAAAAATTAGCCGAATTAAGACAGTGTTTGTCCAATATTTTCATCTAATGGTAACACCTTTCCAGAAATCTTTCATTTTTTTTCTATAGAATAAAAAAAATCATCTTTTAAGGATCACCAGACAGTCTGAAATCAACTATGTTTGTTCCTTAACCCTTTTTTTCAGAACAGAAAAGAACAGTTGCATCCCCGACTCGCATAAATCACTCGCCTCAAAGTTAACCAGGGGTAGCCTGTTTTAACTTGGGCCCTGTAAGCAAATACGCCATGTATGTACATGTTCTAGAATGTGCAGGTGATATTTGTGCACTCTACCCGACCGACTGCAAATGCATATGCATGTCGTATTTGTACGTGTAGTTGAGTAAATATTTCTGGTGTTGGCCAAACAGGATCTAAAGCCCCTTTTTGAGTTGATGCTCGGAACATTTTGAGTTGAGGGGTTTTAAAAGCAGTCTTTCCCTGGAGGATGGAGGCATGTCTTAAAGGCACTGGACACTATTGTGTATTACTCAAAGTTTCAGCTGAAACTCCCACATGTGAATTTGATTGTTTCTTTCTCTATATAGTTTTGCCTCTAAATAATAAATGACCCTATCTTTACAAGGGACAAATCATTGGTTTATGATAGCGAAATGTCTTTTTAGTGGACTTGTTTTTCAGAACATGGGGGGTTGAAGGCCCCTCCCCCTTCATTTCTTACCTCCACCCAGCGAGCAAAAACAAATATTCATAAACACGTTTAGACATTTCACTATTTCTATTGGTGGAGAGCGTGTCACATGGGTGTGTATAAACCTTTGATTATGACCAGTAAACAGTGTTGAAACATGGGCGTGACACGCCTCTGTAAAATTATCAAGAACCAGACCTCGTTGGGATTAAACCACTAGTTGAAAACCTCTTCAGCACACATTGATTCCCTTAATAATGTGAGAGGATATAACAATTTTCATAAAGGGTTGCTTACATTGATCAGGGATGTGATTTCTCGTGAAAATCCGTTTATTATAAAACAAATTATAAACAAGATCAAATTCATAAGAAAATGAAGATAAAACCATATGGAACACCCCATACTGCAAAGTAGGGCTTTCAAAACACATAGATTAAGCAGGCTTCCCACTTGGAAGCTTTCGCAAACACAAAAAGTATGTGAGAAGAGATAACATGTTTCATAAAGGATTGCCTACATTGAAGGATGCGTGGGTTGTATCCAAAAACCTTATCAAGTGTCAAGTAATTTAGCTTTAGCGAATTAAACATCGTTCCCTTTCTAATGATTGATGAATATGAACGAGGGACCCAGAAGATTGGTGAAATTTGATGGATTTGTTCAAGTCAAATTTTTATCTAGTTCCGCTGTAATTTGACACTCGATATATCAAGTGTTACTAAAGCGATCTTTGAGACTCCCTTGGGGGTGATAAAGCACTCTATAAGAACTGCTTATCATTATTAATGTTATTAAACCTTGACTTTTATTCTAACTCATAAAGTGTGTACTATCAAACCAGCATTTATAAAACCACGAAGGATACAAATTTCAAATAGCTCAGGTTCTCTTTTATGTTTAAAGGGAAGCTTAAAGCTTTTTGCTCCCTGTGTTGATTTAATTCTATTGTAATCTTTGTCCCTGAATTTTTCACTGAAAATTTAAAAAAATCTCAGATAATGAGAAAAGTGTTGTCCCTAAGAATAGGGTGTCTGCTCTCAGTTTCAACACCCTATGTTCCAAAACTCCTATGTTCTGAGAATCGTATGTTTCTAAAACCCCTCATGATGCTATGGTTAGAGCATGGATTTCTTCCTTAATGGTTGGTTGTAATTCTAGGAACATGTTGGGGTGTCGGAAGCTAGGGGGTCAGTACCTAAGGGTGTCGGTACCTTGGGGTGTCATAACCTAAAGGTGTCAGAGCCTATATGGGTGTAAGTTGACGGAACCTAGGGGTGTTGGTACCTTGGGGTGTAGCAACCTAGGGGTGTTTGACTCAGCACAGCAGATCTACCATAACTCCCTGATTCTGCAGAAATTTTCCTGAAAATAAATAAATCTTTCTATTTTCTGATGGACAAATTTGACAATATCCCTGATTATGGAAACTTTTCCCGTTATATTGAACGTAACTTTAAATATCTCTCTGAATACTGTAAAAAATCATCATGATGGCAAGATGCAAATGTTAGCAGTTCTGACATAGGGGTGTAACCAACACTAGATATTGAACCATTTTGCACATTTAATTATTGAAATAAAATTTAAAAAACAGAAAGATCACTGTTAATCTGTTAAAGATCATCTTCAGCAGAACCACTCTTCAAGATAAACCTTTCTTTCTGAAATACTTGGCAACGTTGAGTAAATAACATCTGTAGACTCAACCTATTTTTCTTTATTTCCTTCTAAAGCGTGGTCCTAGAATTTGATGAAACAGAGGCCAAGACCAGGGGTAACATGGGCCAAGACCAGGGGTAACAGGGGCCAAGACCAGGGGCATCAAGGCCAAGGACAGGGGTAATAGAGACCAAGACCAGGGGTAACATGGGCAAAGACCAGGGGTAACAGGGGCCAAGACCAGGGGTAACATGGGCCAAGACCAGGGGCAACAGAGACCAAGACATGGGGCACCAAGGCCAAGACCAGGGGTAACAGAGACCAATACCGGGGGCACCAAGGCAAAGACCGGGGGTAACAGGGGCCAAGACCAGGGGCATCAAGGCCAAGACCAGGGGTAACAGAGGCCAAGACCAGGGGTAACCGGGGCCAAGACCAGGGGCACCGAGGCCAAGACCAGGGGTAACAGAGACCAATACCGGGGGCACCAAGGCAAAGACCGGGGGTAACAGGGGCCAAGACCAGGGGCATCAAGGCCAAGACCAGGGGTAACAGAGGCCAAGACCAGGGGTAACAGAGGCCAAGACCAGGGGTAACCGGGGCCAAGACCAGGGGCACCAAGGCAAAGACCAGGGGTAACAGAGATCAAGACATGGGGCACCAAGGCCAAGACTAGGGGCTACTTAGGCCTGGTCGTGTAAATTTTCTTTTAAAAATCCCCACATGTAACCGATGCCGTAGAGTGTCTTTAATGTGACTGTGCGATTTATTCCTTACACAGCGTTCATGTTTATCTAACAAATTGAACTTTGTGAGTGCAATCAACGCAGAGAGAGGAATCAGCGTGGTATTTTGCCGTAATGCCTTCTCAGATCAAAGATAAGATTGTACCATACAGCCACAGATCATTATATGCTTAGTCATGCTTGGCCTTTTATCACACCACTTGACAAAATGTACAAGTGATATTCCTTTAAAGGCAGTGGACACTATTGCTAATTACTCAAAATAATTATGAGCATAAAACCTTATTTAGTAACGAGTAATGGGGAGCTGTCAATAGGATATACATTGTGAGAAACAGGCTCCCTCTACTCTGAAGTAACGTAGTTTTTTTTTGAGAAAGAAGTAATTTTCCCTTACTTTGATTTCAGACCTAAGAATTAGATTTAGAGAAACAATTATAGACAGTTTTTTTTTTTTATTTTTTTACAGATTCTTTAAATGTAAGACTGATTTATGCAGCGCAAGGGTGCTGTGGTGCATTTAGCAGCCACTGCCAGAAAACATCCAGGCAGTTATTCCTTTTCTTAGCTATAAAGTTTAATTGCCAGCATCGCTTTCCACTTGGGGTTGGGAGGGGGGCACCAATTCCAACAGGAGTAATATTCCTCCTTAAATAATTCATCCACATCTTGCAAAATTACTGCCCTGTTCAATACTAGGTGTTTTTTTATAATCAGTGCTCTGACTCAAAATAAGAAAAAGCAACTTAGACATCCCTGTTTTGACCAGCACACTCAAACCACAAAGGCTTGATAAAGTTTATATGCATATAAAAAACTTGCAAATAAATGGGTTTTTTTCCCCTTGTGTTTTCACATTCAATGATGCTAAGACTAAAAGTCTGTATGTGCAATAAAGAAAGTTTTTTTTTGTTTACCAGCATTCTCAAATCATGACACTTAAAAACTGTACAAGTAATATTCCTCCCACAGCCCGAGCTACCCTTTATTCCCCATCACCTCACCATGCAATGCCTCAAAACCCATCAATATGATTCCATCGCTAAATTTCCATAGGTAGCAAATTCGCTGCCCTCTCGGGATATAAGTGCATTTTCGGCCATTGTTTTTAATCTGTAGTGTTGGGCTGAAGGTTGTCACGAAATCCCACTTGGGATTCATAATGATTGTTCTGACCACTATTTGACAAAGTGACCATGAGATCGACAAAAGAAGAATGGTCTGAAATGCAAGTTGAGCACAAAGTTATTAATGGATGTTTGTGTCATTAGTAAAATGCATTAGACATGCAAGGTTGGGTTTATGGGACAAACAAATGAAAGACTACTTTTGTTACAGCATTTTAAAGAACAAACAAACAACAAGAAAAACAAGACAAAATGTCCTTTTACTGGCAGGATATTCTTCCTTTTTTTGTCTGTTTCTGATGTTTGCCCTTGGAAAATCAGGAAAAAATGTTATTATTGAGGTCTTATATAAAAACTACATGTAGGTCTACATGTAGGTCAGCCCTCGTACTCGACTAAATATTCCTGCTTTTTACCCAAGGACCAAATATATAGCATGGTTGTATGTGTAATCACATTCAGGCCTGTATGCTTCGTTTTTGAAAGGGCAAGGGCACCAAGGCATTTTCTCCTTAGTAAAGGGCACCCTATGAGTAAATTGTAAATTTCTACTGGAGCATTTCAAGGGCACCAAGGCAATGACCAGGGGACACGAAGGCAATCGCCTTTATTGCCTCCGTGAAGTATCAGGCCTGTACATTTCATTGAAGAGTAAAACAGCTTTTGTATAAAGGTAGTGCACACTATTGGTAATTACTCAAAATAATTGTTAGCATAAAACCTTACTTTGTAATGAGTAATGGGGAGAGGTTGATAGTATAAAACATTGTGAGAAACGGCTCCCTCTGAAGTGACGCAGTTTTCGAGAAAGAAGTAATTTTCCACAAATTTGATTTCGAGACCTCAAGTTTAGGGTGTTTTTCTTTCATTATTATACCGCAACTCCGATGACCAATTGAGCTCAAATTTTCACAGTTTTGTTATTTCATGCATATGTTGAGATACACCAAGTGAGAAGACTTTGTCTTTGACAATTACCAATAGTGTCCAGTGTCTTTAACAAAAAAAGGGAAATGAATCTTAGCCTTTTGTTGAAAACAACAGCGAGGCAGAGCAATGGATGCAGAACTCGAGTCCGATGTGCTTAGACCACTCAGCCAGGACTCCCACATTTTAAAACCAATTTTGTTAACAAAGTGAGGTTCGAAAGATTAGATAAGAAGAAGCATACAGCACAGGAGACCCTGTGCCAGGAAAATAGATGCTTTCAAAATAACATGATTGTGGGAGGCTGAAAATGCCAGAGACTTATCTTCTTCCCTTGAAAGGATTCTTAGCAAGATAAGATGAAATGAAAGATTTGTAACTGTTTTGATTGTAAATAAGTCACAATGGAATGGCCAATGCCATTCATATTTCGTCGAGTTGAAATCAAAGGTTCTTTTCAGAACCACCCCAACTCATTAGAGATAGTCATTATATGGTGTTGCAACAAACCTTTCCATATCATTCATATTTTGTTTTGATGCATCTCTTCTCCACTTTTTATTTACATATACACCACAAAAAAAACAAAAAAAAGTATACCGAATAATTCTATGAAAAATAGTTTTATTTGTAATTTGAAAAAAACAAACAAGCACACTGATGAAATGATCAATGGTTACATCTTTGTTTTCAATGAAAATTTCAAGCATTTATTGTTGTTAACAACTGACAACTGAGTACTAACTTGAGTACTGCTCTTATATACATTAAACAATATAAACATGTATGTTGCACACACACAAAATAAAACATTTTTTTTCAATACATACACAAAATAAAAACATTTGTTCAATACATTTCCTTTATAAGTAATAAACTTTTATATTTACAGTATATTGTATGCGTTACTATATGATTATTTATATTAAGTCATAATAGCCCTTTTAATACCAGACTGCTTTTTCCCGTATGATTTCTGAATCTTTAAATGGTGTGGAAAATAAGAAATAACCAAGTGGGTACAACCATGGCCCAATTTCATTATGCCTGTAAACACAAAAACTCTCTAAACACAGAATAGTTTTGCTTAGCAGAACCAGGTTATCAGCCCAAAACTACATTAAGGTTGCATTGCTGTGGATGGTGTCCGGCTATATTTCTGCTTAGCGAAGAAATTTGTCAAGCAGTATTTTTTGCTTTATGAAATTAGGCCAATGTGTAGAGTCTCATTTGGGAGGGGTGATGGCTCTGAAAAGAGCCAGTGTGGTTTATCGAACAGATACTCTACTCACATTCTCCTGAACACGAGCAGCATGAAAATGGACACCAACCCTCAGAAATCTGACAAATTATTAATGAATGATTCAACGATTTGAGATGAAAAACTATCCAAACCATAATTACCTTCCCAGGGAAATTCTTTTTCAAAATAGTTTATACTATCAACAGCTGCAGTGCTTCTCAGTTTTTATGGTCCTTTTTTAGTGCTGGACCAGGGCCCAATTTAATAGCGCTGGTTAACGGCCGATTTTGTGCTTACTGTACAATTTCCATTTCATAGCGCTGCTAAGCATAAGTACACGAAGGCATGCTAACCTTCCGGTGCTTACTGCATGAAAATTAATGATCAAACAATGCTAACCCACGGTGAATGCGGATGATAGCCGCCGAATTTTCATGATAACCTTTGAAATATGCAAATTTTCTGCTACAGTTATCACAAAAATTTGTTCACTGTTAAACAGCACTATGACACTGTCCCCAATCTATGGCCATACCTTTAATGGCGATGGCAAATTAAGTCACACTTGTCTATCTAAAAGCGTGTCAAAAGTGGTTTAGATTTAAGTGCACGGATAATGGACAGAGAGGAAATTAAACTACCTTTTCCTCAATTCGGCCGCACCTTCAAACGTAAAGGTCAATGGCTTTTGATGCAATTTTCAAGGTGTGTACATATTATGGACAATATTTACCAAACACAACCCTTGCATCTAAACAATGTAATAACTTTACTCCTTTTCTTAATGGTCTCCTGAAGATTCCGTAGAGGAAATTTGACTACCTTTTCGTCATCTGCCCTGTTGTACAAAGGCAAAGCTCAATGGCTTTTAATGCAATTTTCAAGGTGTGTATATCATATTACAGCCAATATTTACCAAACACAACCCTAGCACTCAAACAATGTAATATTAACTTCACTCCTGTACTTAATGGTCTCCTGAAGTCATTTATAACACCTAAGCAAACAACAATTAATGGAGTCAGAATAGAAATGTTATAAAAACAACAGCTTGTAGGACAGACCTGGTGATGAAAGCCAATTATTTGTAGGTAATACCTTGTGATTGGGTTAAATATTTGAGCAATCTGATTGGAATTATCATGAAAGAGGAAAATATTGGTTCTGATAATTGTAGGATATTTTAAATCCGCATAACAGAAAGGAAAATATTGGTTTGGGAAAGCAGAGGATTTGTAATTCCTCTAATTTCCAGGAATTTACCATGACTAGAATTTCATCACCACATTGGTCAAACAATTTTGTGAAAACATAGAAAAGTAAACAGTGTGCACACTTGTCGTTTAAAAAATAAAAACAAGAAAAGTCAAATATATTAAATTAAAGAAGAAACAGCCATTCAATACTATAAGTCAATCAACCCAAACACCTCCACTTAACTCTATCCCAGCTCGAGCAAGCATCAAACATGTTTTTCTAACACAATCGCCAAATCTTTGATCTGACAGTTCCACAATGCGAAACAGCGAACAACTTGAGCGGGGGTTGTAATTATACTAGAGGTAGTGGCAGCTGGCTCCCTGGTTCCCCCGGTCCCAAGTGTCAATACCTTCCTATGAACCGTCCGTCAGGGATTGAAGAAAAGTGAGATTAGTGACAAGTCTCACTCATTTTGACTTTTGCATGACTTGCCTTTAACGTCAGGGTTTATAAGTTATTCATGAGATTCGAATGCTTTTATATCTCTGAAAACGGATGTCAATCGACCCGTGCATTTGTGTTTGTCCCAAGGTGCATCATTAATAGTTGAGAATTTTAAATCGTTTTTTTTTCCCCCCCGAGAAGGTTAGGTGAAGTATATTGCACAGGAGGTTTGCATGGATTAAAACAATTTATGAACAAGAGTTGTGCGAAAAAGAGAGCAAAATTCCTAAATTGAGTTGTCTGTATTTATTTGTTACACATCAAAAAGCACAAATAACAGGATGAGAAGGGAAATAGAAGAAGTGTTCAATTTCAGGTGTGGGAGGAAAAGCCCAAATTGGGTGGGAAAAAAACATGGGGAAAAAATTCATTCTTGTTATATTTCGAATAAATATGACTTTAAAGACACTGGACACTATTGGTAATTGTCAAAGACCAGTCTTCTCACTTAGTGTATCTCAACATATGCATAAAATATCAAACCTGTAAAAATGTGAGCTCAATTGGTCGTTGAAGTAGCGAGATAATAATGAAAGAAAAAACACCCTTGTCACACAAAGTTGTGTGCTCTCAGATGCTTGATTTCGAGACCTCAAGTTCTAAATTTGCGGTCTTGAAATCAAATTCATGGAAAATTACTTCTTTCTCGAGACTACTCCACTTCAGAGGGAGCCGTTTCTCACAGTGTTTAATACTACCAACCTCTCCCCATTACTCTTTACCAAGTAAGGTTTTATGCAAATAATTGTTTTGAGTAATTACCAATAGTTTCCACTGCCTTTAAAGGACGAGTATACCTTTGGTAATTACGAAAACAGATAATGACCATAACAACTTTCACAAGAAGCACTGCAGCTGTTGATGATGTATAACATTTTGAGAAACACTTCAAGGAATGTGGTTTTAGAGAGAGGGATTCATAAACATTTCAATCTGAGAAACATTTCTGCATGTAACATTTCTTAGATTGTTGAGTAAGGAATTTCAAAAAAGGTTATTTCATTGATCTTTTCATTCTTCAACAAAAATATAAAACTTTATTTAGAACACTTCTTCAAAGTACTTTCCACATAAATACACTGCACAAACAAAGAAAACTGAAACTGAAATAAAAATATGGATCCAAAACCAAAATTTGAAAAGAAACAGCAATCCACTGATTTTTTTCTAACATTAAATAAATATATTTGAATAACTCTATTCAATTTTCAAGAAAGGACATGAATGAACTTTCATTGTCTCTTTACAAGAGGGAAAATGCCAGTTATTATTAAAAATCATGAAATGAGAAAATATGTCACTTTTAAGTATGTCCATCAATGTATAGTACTTAGAATAATAAGCTTCTTTGCAGTTGAGAAAGTCAAAGACACTTGCTAGCTATGACCAATCCTCTAGAGTTCTATTTGCGGTGATGTAGAGAGGCTGTCAACCTCTAAATATAGCACCATGGATATATTTTAGGGTCAAAAAAAGTTTGTAAATCGGAGTTCAAAATACTCTGAGCCAGATTCCAGGTCAGTCTGACTCAGTTATCAGGTCACATCGAATGTGGGTGTGGTCCACTTGAATTCTTCCCCACATCGAACCATGTGATGTTTTCAAGTTGAATGGATTAAAAAAAAAAAGAAAAAAAAGAAGCAAACTGACCAGAAAGCAGCAGCTGTATACACACTCAAGCTCAAGTGGATTACAGGCATAACATTGATTGATGACTGATTTCATAAAGCAAGTAAGCACAAAATTGTGCCAAACTCAGAAAACTTTTGCCTTTAGAAGCAAAAATAGGTTACCAGCCAAAATATGGTAGATTTACCTTTCCTGTGATTGGTACCTAACTCATTTCTTGCTCAGCAAAGGCACTTGCAAAGCAGATTAAGCATGGAATCACAAAAACTTGCTAAGCACAGAAAATGCTTGCTTAGCAAAAACCAGCCAAAATACTGTACTAGTCACTACTACATGTATCTGGTGTCCCACAAGTGTCTTGCTTAGCAAAGGAATTTTCTGCTTAACAGCTTTATGAAATTGGGTGCTGATCTATCCACTCAGTCAAACTCTGAACCAATCGTGATGCTGATCTTGCCTGGATGAATGCGTGTCGTATGATACCACTGGTTCGTATCCAGCACAACTGTAAGAAAGACAGACAAAGGAGTAAATCATACATTGTTAATTTGTGTCCACAAAAAGTCATTTGAGTTAGTTAGGCTGATGGGGAAAATATATTAGAAAACAACTTTGGTGTAAACACCCCCTTAAAACAAAACAGAGGGTTGGTTTGGGGTTTTTCATGGGGGGGGGGGCCTTTGAGCCAGAAATTGTGAAACAAAATCTTCAAAGAGTCCTTGGTTTTTGGCGAGTGCTTTCTGTCTCTCTCTCTCTGTTCATTGAATCCTCTTACTGCTTCTATTATATGTTGTTTATGTGTTATTTGCACTGCTTATGTGTTATATGCAATATTTACTGTTTTAAAGCCATTGGACACTTTCGGTAAACAGTATTGTCCAAAGGCCCTCACTTTGTGTATCACAACTGATACAAAAAATAACAAAACCCTTGTTTCCGCACATTTCACATGTCATGACATGTGTTTAAAATAAATCCGTATTTCTCAACAACGAGAATTGATAATTGTTTTAATGTTTTCTCGAAAAGTAAAGCATTTCTTGGAATAATATTTCAAGAGAAGTCTTTCACCATTACCATCTGTAAACCCTGTAAGTTGTTTGTAAATCTGTGAACTTTTTTTTTCTGGGCCGAAAGTGTATAATGGCTTTAAAACAGCTCTAAGAAATTTGGCCCATGATGTAAATCATTTAAGATCCCGATCGTGATTTTTGTTAAAGGCAGTCAATAATGATAACTTATTATTGTTTTGATTCAAGGTAATTAGATATTGCATATTGACCCATTGCGGTTTATGATCACTAGTGCCTACTGTCTGCCCATTGTCTGTCATTTTGGGAGTCAAATTGCGAGTAAATATATGATGTGTGTCTATCCGTGCACAAATTGCTATATTACAGTTTGCAATACAAATTAACCCATGGAGATTGTACTCCCCATACGGCGCAACCACAATTTATCATCGATGATGACGCCATGCGAATTGGGTCAATTGCATAATTTAAACTGGCTTTAAAAAAACTTGACAATCGCACGATTTGCCTTTAATTTACAGTTGTTATAACAGTCTCCTGACGATGACTATAGAGCAAGCAGTCGAAACGTTGAATACAGTATGTACTTGCTTAAAAAACCCTCTTACTTCGAAAGGAAAAAATAGTTAAATACTATCATTAGGTGAATTTCTTCTCTCCAAGTACGTTTCTATGGTCATAAATTTTTAGCAGAATTTTTACACCAATATATGAGCCTATACCTTTAAATAGAAAAACATTTCATTACTTACTCTTGTTTCTTTTAAATACTAGAGGATTTACTCAGCATTCCCCCACCCCCCCAAAAAAAAAATTAATAATAATAATAATAACAATAACAATAACAATAACAATAACAATAACAATAACAATAACAATAACAATAACAATAACAATAACAATAACAATAACAATAACAATAACAATAACAATAACAATAACAATAACAATAACAATAACAATAACAATAACAATAACAATAACAATAACAATAACAATAACAATAATAATAATAATAATAATAATCCAATAAATAGTACCTTTCATCACAATTCTTGCTTCCCCAAGTAAAATAAAAAACCTGCAAAGTGGCGTGATTTCTGATCCTGTTATTGCCTGACCTAAACATGGCCTTCATGTCGGCGCAGCTAAAAAAAGAACCTCAATCGATATATTTTTCCTTTGACAAAACGAACTAAATACTGGACAGATCGTCAGAAGGAAAAGCCTTTCTTCTCGATGAATAATGTATTATGCCCAGAGTATATAAGGAAACACACTGCGAATATATTTTAGCAATATGAATGCAGGTGCATGAGCCAACATCACTAGAAAAAAACAACCACGGGGCAAGTTTGGAACATTTTACACTTCAGTTAAAGTCGTCAAGAGATTTCAGAAAAACCCCTGACCATTTCGGTGCTTCTCCAGATTGGATTTTTTTCCCCATCATCTTGTCAGTAGATAATAGCCAAGTGCCTACTTGCAATTGTCCCTCTTTGTCTCGGATTGTCTTCTCTGCTTGATCCTGACGTTGCGAGAGTTATTGGGAAGAGCGAGGGGTTGTCACGTTCGCTTTATTTGAAGATTAGCGCACTGTGTCGCAGACAGACGCCTTTCAGGAAAAAGATATATCACCTGCCTTTGTTCTCAAAAGGTTAGCCACTAGAGGACTTTATTTATACAAGTATCAAGTTACTGTGCGCAATAAAGTCAAATTAAATTCTACGTTTCGGGTTGGAGTTTTGTTTTGTTTTGTTTTTGAAAAGGGGAAGTATTTTCTTTGCTGTGTAAATGCTTTCATAGGCGCACTCATTGTTTGTTTTATTTGTGAGAGGGCTATAAATCAACCGAGACAAATGTAAAAGCATGAATGTCAACTTCATTCGACTACTCCGATTTCAAGAATGGCGATTACAATTTAAAGTTCAGCCAGGAAAGTTGCAATTTCTTGAGGTTGTGTATGAGGGCCAATCACTTTAGAGGGTGCTGTTTTGAAAGGGCATTTTGAAAAATGTTTAAAATCTAAAATCAGAACTAAATCACCACAAATTTACTGTTTCTTAAAGTCTAATTATATTGCAGTTATTCATCACAAAATAATAACAAATCTGAGAGGCTCCCCCACCAAAACCCGTCTTTGAGAAATATTAATTAGAATTAGGCCAGTTTTTCCAAAACACTTTCTGTTGAATTGTCTTTAAATCACATTACGAGTTTTTGTTTTAAGTGGCTGTATGTTTGATTCTAAATTTTAAGAATATGAATATTAAAACCTTACTAATTTGTTCTTTTTCTGCTAAAGTGGCAAATAATTGGTCCTTTGCTTTTATCTCAAACCACAAACAAATAAAATGCTTGTAATGCATGGTCTAATATGAGGTTGCTCCCAATTCTTGTGTTGTACTATTACTTCGTGGTCATTTTTAATTTATTTATTTGATTATCCAACAGCTCAATAAGCGCAAACAATGTCCAGGGTGAATAGGAAACAAGAAGAAAAAAGTTTCAGTTGTAGATTTGGGAGGAAAACCCCAATAAAAGCTATTATGAGATATGGCTAGCAGAATTCACTCTGTACTGATGTTTCTACCCTTTCTTAAATCTTTCAAGACAAGACGAGAAACATATATTTTTTGTTGAATGGCCTCATAATAGGCTACCTAATCAAGGAGTATGAAACCCTAAAGTTTCATAAAAAAAATTCAGAAACAGGCAGAGCAGTCAGTGAAGTGGTACATGGTACCTACTAGCTTGACTTAATTAAGCAACTACACTTAATGAGATTTGTAAGATAACGATCAGTTGTTGTTTGTTTGTTGTTGTTTGAGGAGTTATTTAGCATTATATTTATTTTGTTTTGGTGCTCAACAAGTAGACATGCCTGTATTAGGGGAAAACTTTCTCAAACTGATTTTCATTGTATCTTTCTTGATAGTTTTGCCTTTGCATTTTGTTGACAAAACCCAATTTATGACCATACCTTTAGGCAGAAATGAAGCTTAGCAATTTATTCTGCAAATAATTATAAGCAAGGAACCCAGTCATAATCAATAAGAATTTAAATACAGGCTGATAAGCTGTTTTTGCTGAGCAAGATTTTTTTTCTGCTAAGCACATAAAGCAGTTTATTTCTGCTGATTGGCTTCGAGCCCACTGTAATAGACCTAGGCACAAAAAGCAGCTGAACACAACAAAATCGCGATCTTCAGAAAAAAGGTACCTGCAGCAAAAATGTGTGCCATTTTGTGACTTGTCTCCTACTTAATTTTGCTTAGCAGAAATGTGTTCGGTAATGTTCTCTGCCAGTTGAAGCTTTACGAAATTAGGTTCTGATTTCAATGCAGACTCCCACCCTCTAAACAGGGCCCAATTTCATGGCTCTGCTTACTTCCAAATTCTGTGCTCATGATCATGCCCCACTTTCTGCTTGGAGGCAAGCGCTAATTTTCCACGCTAATTATGTGAGCGCAGAATGCCTAGTAACGTTGAGTACGCACAAGGCAAAATTCCCTGCTTACCCGTGAAATAGGCTTGACGTAGGCGCACAATTCCCTGCTTCCACAAGCACGATTCTATGCTTACGGTAAGCAGAGCAATAAAATTGGGCCTATAAGTAACCACAACGCAAAGTACAGATGTTCCCCACTTTGGCACTTCCTGTCCTTTGTAGCTCGCCTCAATTCCTCCTCTTGATTCCAATTAAGTTTCCTTCCTCCATGATTAAACTAAGAGACATGAAATCACGAGCCACAAACCACAAATCCTTGAACCTCCGTCCAATTTTATAAAATATTGCCCTCGGGTTCCCCCTTTTACACATAGATCTCTCGCCAAATTGGGCAATGTACTTACTTATATCTCCCGTGTTGACAGTAACCTGGAGTTCGTGACAGATATTTTCACATTCAGGCAGGGGGAGAAGTGTCCAGGTTTTTTTGCCGGAAAGCTGGGCCTGCCAAGATGGTTTCTCCACATTATCTAACTGTAAATTAAAACATATTTAACAAAAGGAAAAATTCAGGACATTTTGTTATTTTTCATCAATCTTTCTTTACTTCAGAAAGTGCTTACACACATTGGTGTAAGACTTAAACCAAAATTCATAAATACCTCAGACAGTTTCGCTATTCCTATTGGTGGAAAGCGCGTCACGTGGGTGTGTATAAACCTTTGTTTATGACAAGTAAAAAGTGTTGAAAAACATGGGGGTGACACGCGAGCTTGCACCTGTTCTTATAAGACAGTTTCTTCATTCCTATTGGTCATTAATAATCATAATCCCCCATGCAAATTAAACATATATAAAATCGTGAAATATAGGATTCTAACTTCCTCTATCTATTGGGCAATCTTGGTGGTTTAGTTGGTAAAACTAGAATTTCTAAGGTTGTGGGTTCCAATCGCACTCGAGTAATATATGCCTGTGAGTTTTTTCAAAGAACTTGGGAAAGTACTATTTAACAGTATTCAGTGCTTGTAAAACACATCGGTTAGTAAGGGTAAAATAAAAATTTGTATGCCTTTTCTCATTTCTTTTGTTTTGTTGATTGAAGAGTGTTTTTTATCGAAGTACATTTGTTTGCTTAAATTAAAAGCTCACTACTACAGGTGCTTGGATTGTTTCTTTAAGAAACGATGTCACTCCATGCCTGACTAATGATTTAATTAATTCCTTAAAATTAGATGATTTTTAAACCAGGAGATAACTTTGTGTTGGATTGAATGACACTGTCACATCTTGTTCATATTCCATACAAAATTATGTTAAAAACAGTATTCCTGAAAATTGATTTGTCCTCTCCTGCCTTTAATATGTATAATATTAAAGGTAGTATCATAATGATCAGCAAAAACACTCTATCTGAAACCCTACTTGTTACAAAGATGGTAGTAAAAGCATCCTACAAAACAATTTCATCTGAAGTGCCCCCATTGATCAGAAGTCGATGAAAGCGCGTCAACAAATTTGAATCCCTAAAGAATGCCCGAAGGCGACTTTTTGAGATTCAAATTGCCTTGGTGTCTGCTTACAAATAAGCTGCTCGAGATGCGGTTTATACCCGCAATCACCCCTACGTAACATGGTTGGATTTGAAGTTCTTTATGAAAATACCGTGACAGTTTTGTCCTTTTTTTTTTTTTTACAAGTAGACCCTGTAGGCTAGTCCTATAGGCCTGATACTTCACGGAGGCAACAAGGGCTATTGTCTCCATGCTCCCAGGTCATTGCCTTGGTGCCCTTGAAATGGCCTAGTAGAATTTTACAGTTTCCTCATATAGAGTGCCCTTTAACAAGGAGAAAATGCCTTGGTGCCCTTGCCCTTTCAAAAACGAATCATACAGGTCTGGGCCAATATAACTGAAACTTTCACAGGTGACTTATTATATAGTTCTTTTTTTGCCAATATATCAGCATTACGTTGACAAAAACAAACTGACAGTCCTACCTCTAAGAAAAAAGACAAGACAACTCACTTACAGTGGAAACATGACACCACACAATAAGTGTTTTACCCTTTCAAAAATATCAACCTTAATTTGCATGACATTTTTTTCCAGGCAGGCTTCAAAAAATGTTTTTTTTTTTTAAACTGGACAAACTGCGAAACTCTTACCCCTGCAAAAAAAATCAATGCAGTGCTGTCCCTTTAAGAGAATTTTGTCTCCATGGGAGTAAAAAAAATCGATTGCTCAGTATGTGGAACACCCAGAGCATCAAATTTTGATGAGCACTTTCAAGAAGCAATGTTTTTGCTGGCGCGACATCTGACGCATCAGTTCGTAGAGTGTATGCGGGATATTTTGGATTGAGGCAGCAGGTCACATAGCTTACGTACCACATGTGGCTTTTTTACTCTACCTGTAGGTGTTTCATTAATGAGAGCTCTTAATTGTTAATGAGAAGGGCGGTAAAATGCGGAACATCAACTGGTTAGTTAAAAATATTACCACGGTTGAAAAATAAAAATTTAATATAGTAAATAGGCCGGGTTCTTGTCACCCTGACTCACATTTTCCTCCATTTTTGTTTTGTTTTGCCAATTCAGTAAAACAAACTGCTAATATTGAATTGTTTTCGAAAACCTATTGTTTGCAAAATTCTTTTTTTTATTGGTGAGGGATTGCAGTTTTTTTATGGGGAGGGGGAGGGACCACAAAATTAATGTTTTCTGTGGGGTTTGGGCTACTTGTAAAAGAAAGCCTTCAGCATCATAAGCTTCATACAAAAATGCATACTAATACTAAAGTAAGAGTAATATTGGCTAGTTCTTATATAATTGCATATCTAACTAATGTGCTTTACATTAGTGCCCTGGCCATTGGCCAATAGTAAACCTGTAATCTTTCTCAGCCACTAGGGATTATACAGCCCTGAGGGCTCTGATGGCTCCGCTTTTAACATCGGTCTCATCACTGTCACCATTGATGAGACCGATGTTAAAAGCGGAGCCATTAACAGCTCAACAAGGTGGGCTACCCAATTACTTAATTGCAGGGTCTAATTTCATAGACTTGCCTTTAAGCACAAAGAATGCTTAATAAATGTCTGAAAAGCAAAAATAAGCAGGGAAACAGTTACAAACCATACATATAAATACTTTGGCTTGTAACCTCTTTCTGCTTATCAAAATTGTGTTGTGCTTAGCAGACTGTTTTTTACTGAGCAGATTTATGTGCTCAGCTCTATGAAATTGGCCTTACGCCCCTAGAAATTAAGTTTGATGCTCTAAACCGCTCAGCCATGAGGCACAACAGAGGCGAGAGTTGCAATTTTCACCCTAATCCCTCCCTGATCCTTACCCCTCTCCCCAGGCTATGACAATGCATTCCCCCCTCCCCAGGCTATGACAATGCATTTAGGATTAAAGGACGCTCTAAGTGATTTCTTACATGTATGCCTGCTCCAACCCCCGGTCCACCCATGAATATCCAATCCAACGCACTGGACTCGGAGCTCTCTGGCAAGAAATAAGGCCTCTGGTAATGCTTCCGTAATTTGGCCGCCACAACTGGGTCACAGTTACTCCTGCAGATGTAGTAACAAGAAAGTAATTTAATTTCAACCTTATTACATTCGATCTTATGTAGCTATTTTTTCAAACGTCAACAAAGGCTTCAATTACCGGCGAAGCGATAACTGTTATGAATTATGTCGAGCACAATAGGATTGTTATTTATTTATGGTGAGGACGTTGTACTTCTTTGTATTGGAAATTAGGTTAAATGAATTATTTTTATGGGCATGATGGAAGCTAGCAAAAGATATTCAGTGCACCAAACATTGTTTAAATATATAATTGGTTTGCGGTAACACCGTGTGTGTATCTACTTGCCAGGTAGAGTTTGTTCTTAGAGCTAACTGTCTTTATTTAATCTATTATTATAAACATTGTTTTGTTAACACAATTTCAATGTGACAATTTTGTATTTACACTTCATACAATTTTTGCTTAAATTGATTTTTGTCAATTTAGAGTATCTTGATAGATCTCAGTATTGTACCTTATTAATAAGTATACTTTTAAAAAAATTGTTAGGGCCTATATCAAAGTAAACATGATTTAGGAAAATAAATTAATTCAAATAATTTTTTTCCAAATTGTTGTTTGATGCCAAAATTCCTAATGATGTTCAAATGAAAATATAATTAAATAAAATGTGCCTAGTCAGTTTACCCTGTGGTTTATATTAGATTGAAAAGATTGTGATGAAGATCTGGCTTAAATATGGACAGGATACAGATAGTTTATTTAAATAATAATCTTTAGGGAGTATTTTATTTAGAGATTTTGTTAATATTTGTTATGGTCTAGAATTGAATTTTTGTATATTTTAGTTTTATGTTTTTAAAAGTTTTATACAAACACAAAACTAATACAAAAAAATCAATTATAATAGGCCCTGAACAATATTAACAAAATCTCTACCACCTGTCCTCACATAGAGCAAAATATTCTGTATCACACAAATAGTATTTTTTACTAGTCAAGAAATTAATCAAAATCGAAGCTACTCTAAATTTTAAATAATTTGTGGTTGAAATTGAACCCCAAATTAAATACATTTTTAGTTACAACATAAAAGTGACAGCAGGTGTAAAATAGCTCGTCTTTCCTCTTTTTGTAAGTGTCTGTTATAAAATCAACTATTACTAGCAACAAAGTTGTAAAAAGAACATTTTGTGACCTTACCAGCCGAAATACCAGTGTTTCTCCCCATCCTTCAACGCCGCTCTATCTGCCGGCATCTCAAACGCATCTTTCAAAGATCCAAATTCTGTATTATACGGAAAGAACTGACATTCCTTCTCAACAGCATCCAAAGCCTCTGGATGACTTTCATAAAGTTCCTTAAAGAAATCGTAACTAAATGTTCCCATTGCGGTCCAGTTCGCAGTTGCTCCAGTCACGAGAGCGGGACGGATGTTGTAAGCGTGTTTTGCGACGAACTCCGCCGGGGTGATCGTCTCGTACGTCGGTACCTCGGTGAGGTTGCGGCACAGCTCGCACGGAGCGTTTGGCCGGCCGATCTCCGCAAATATAAAGTTACTGCCGATTATGCACGGATCGTCAAACCACATGAAAATCTCTTCTCGGCAGGCAAACACAACAAGTCCAAGTGCAATTGGAATACATGTCAGAAAGAACCATCGAAAATTCGCTCCGATTTTACCATTGCAACAACCACTTGTTGCTGTTGACACCCCGTTGTGGTGAGCGGCCAGTGCTGCATCAACTTTTGCATGTGTGAGTCCACTTTTCACAGATTTACTTCTCAGTTTGCAGATCTCGTCAATCAGATTTTGTCGTGCATCTTCTTTACCTTTTCCGTTCCCCACAGAGTGGCTCTTGCCATTTTTCGTCATGGTGTAAAATGAAGACGTTACTCTCGAAATAATTCACGGGATATGTACCAAATTAACAGTCCATCTTTCCCCCTTCGCTTCCTGTGTGGTGTGTGTGAACAACTTTTGCACACACTCAATGTAAACAGAGACCAACATTTCCGGGAGTCAGCTTTATTTCCTTGTACGCCGTGGTATTGGAACTGCACGTGTTGTATAGCGCCCTCGCACGTTGAAGAGTTGTACAAAAAGTTTTACAGTGTGCCTGTTGTGTGTCCCCCAAATTAACACACTCTTACCAAGTACCCCAAATAATTTGGGCATTTTTTACATTTTTTAGTGGAATTTCAAGCAAGTGTGAACTTTAAACCAGATAAACATAACCACATCTTGTGTAAAGAACACCTTTTCATTGCCTGCCTGTTGTCGATCTGTTTTCTTCTCATCCGAGATCATTATGGAAAATAAGTTCATTCGAAACAGTACTTCAATTCAAGGTATACTTCAACTACCTGTTGAATAACCAATTTTACATTCTGATAGAATTTCCCATGGAGTCGAACCATTTTAATCCATTCAACAGGCTTTGTATGTAGTGATTTTAGCAACAGTTACAATTAATAACCATTGAAGATTGGGACTTTATTGCCATTTCAATTTCCAAACATAGCCACTGTGATGTCTTTAATTTGGACACTGCTGTTACCATTTAAAACCACATTTAAAACCATGAATGATGGAATTCATCTTATTTCCGACACTAAATGAAGCCCACAGCCAGGGACAGAGCCGAAGGCTAGAAATCCATTTGGCCTTTATGCTTCATGAGTAGTGCGTAAATGTATCCTACCGAGTTTGCTGAAATGTGTATGTCTCCTTGCACAACATGGAACCCAATTCCACATCTTATCTACCATTTCCTACATTTTGGGATTAAATTCCTTCGGTGTACTCATTGGGAGACTGGATCAGTGATGTTTATTTAGTGCACTGCACCTAGTAGTGCAAGGGGACAATATTCCCTCTTCAAAGTATCGCACACTACTAAACTACAGTACACACAATGCATGGCCGACATTGATTTCCGGCCGAAGTTGAGGTTTTGAAAAAGCTGTACATCTTTCCCAATGGCCATCCCAATAATACTTGATCCTAACAATGATCTATCTACTTGGCCCACTGCCTCTCATACACTAAGGTACCAACCCCGATTCCCCCAAACACTTAGAATCACCATAACAAATTCTACATCAACATAAATAATCATCACCACCAAGATACATTTATTTCTTTGCTAACGATTTATTTTATTTTTCTCTTTTTTCGTCAGACACTGATAACTTTTACACAACCGAAAGAATGGCCAGGGTCAATGTATATGACTGCCAATATCACTCAATATAAATCAACATACTATGCATTAGTGTTGGTACTGGTAGATAGCATTCTCTTAAAAATGCCTTTGTATGTTGACAAATACAGGGACACTTGTATCTTCCTTTGCAGTCAATTTGTACAAAACGCATTTGCTGAATTTTGGTAAGCATTGTTTTGAATGTACTTCTTAATCCAAAAATGGGCTTAGAGATATCTTGGTAAGCTCCAAATCCAATAAAGATATATTTCTCGAGTAATCTTTTGTGGTGGACAATCGAAAGATAACAATTGTCGTGTTGTTTCCCGCAGTTGGGGGTGTTTAGTTCTTGAAACCTCTGCTGGCACGTCGTCCACGAGCTCTCTCGAACTTCCTTCCCTTGGAGCGAACGTATGGCCTGTTGAAATAAAACAAATATGAAATATTAAACATTATCAATTGGACCCCAAAGTTAAGGAGAGACTTGAGAAAAGTCTAGAGTGCCCACTCATTGCCAGTTTACTGAAAATAGACTGAACTTTTAAAAACTACAGCAGAAATTCATATCTTTGGTTTATTACTCTCATCTCCCTCGACTTCTTGTTACAGATTTTGATCACTCTTTTTGAAAAGTTGTCCACCAGGCTAGTTCACTCTGAAATTTACTTCCCTCACTGATTTAACTCGCCCAGATTTGAAATGTATGTATCGTCATAAATATACCTTTCTGATATATGGCAGTGGTCACAATCAATTCACACACAAGGAATTTAACAAAATTTCACATCTTAAATGAAAGATATAACACAAGCATTTTAGGTTGCACAGTTTTCACTAGCCCAAAAGGCAAGTTGAGATGTGGTATTACTTTTTACTAGCCCCAAGAGTTATTACTTTAAATTGTACACCAAGTCTGGTCTTAGGGGTGAGCCCTGTGAAGTTAGAACCAAAAACTTACTTGGTGTGAGAGTGTGGAGTTCCTGGAGCCTTGCCAAAGTGTCTGTACACACCACGTGCTTTACGGGGTCCTGCAAGAGAAATACATTAATTATTCAGTTGTTAATCCTGAACAGAGAGAAACAGGGACATATTAATGTGATGAAGATTTTGCACGGCTGTACCAATCTGACCTACATCCTAATGTCAAGTAGTCTTCAAAGACCATGCAAGGGAAACTTTAAGACCATATTACGGTTGGTGTCTACAGTACACAAGTCATAGGGTTTCCTGATAAAATCAGTGTACAACAGAAATAACCCATCTGAACAGAAATAACCAATGCTAGTTTGTCGCAGTCTGTGGTACCATTGTCGGCTGTACAAACAGATGAAACACATGTACCTAATGCTAGCCCTGAAGGTACATTGTTGCAGTCTGTGGTACCTGTGTCTAGTTAAAGATGATATTGGCGACACCTAATATCATAAGCAGGGACTTCTCAGAAGTAACCATAATATCAGCGGGATGTGATGTCTTTAAAACATTCTCTACTTATTGGCCATACATAACGAGGTGTTTTTATTAAGCTCTTCTTCTCATCTATTTGATTAGCTAACAAATCCAGTTTTGAATTTCACAAGGAAGTGCTCGGTAGTGACTTTGATTTCCACATTAATTTGTTTCGCCTGTGTGAATACCTTGAAGGAGGACGGTGTTCTGTCCTTTGGGTGCCTTCAGGGCAAGCTGGTCCAAGGTCAAGATTTCTCCACCGGCTTTCAGGATTCTGGATCGTGCCCCAGCAGTCACGTGAAGAGCACACAACTGATTAGAAGAACAAAAAGTCAGTAAAATTAATTTCTTGTAAATGATAAGTATCACAAATTAGAGTCTGATACCTACAGAAGGTTTGCTAAATAAATAAACTGTTGACTCTTGGCCAGGTATCCAACAAATATGATCCTCTTGAAAACAAGAAAGTGTGGTTGACGGCTGAAGTGGATTTTTGGAGCAAAATGAACAGTGGAAAACATTTATCAGCCAATCCACAGTTCTGTTCAAACCCCCTCCAATATTTCCAGAATAATTGGGTTTTTTTTATTTCAAACTACTACCTCGATGAATTCCATGCCTCGCAGACAAACAAGTGCGACAAGGAGACAGGTTTTAAAAAAAAAAACAGACAGGAAAACCGACAAAAAAACTATGGCAATAGTAGAAAAAAAAGTGATTAACAAATTAATAATGCAAGCTGAAATGCACACCTTGAGCTTAGGGATTTCAAAGATGCGGAGATCATCGGTGACTGCACCAATAATGACGGCTGTCTTTCCCTCACGTCCCTCGGTCTTCATCTTACGGATCTACAAAGAAACACAAACAAGCAACGGAATGAACTCAGCGAGAAATATGTGAAAAACACTACATAAATTTCAAACCTCAACTCCCTTTCTCTTTTATTTACCCCTTTCAAAACCACAGGCTGAGCTTGGGCCAAGGCTTCACACTGAGTCAATCCTTCTGCATCCTGCACTTTATCGCTTTGAAGTTTGAGTGCAAGGATTTAATTAACTCATTTCTTTTTTAGTTCATGGTTGTGATTTGTTATTACATTGCGTGTTGAGCACATAGTAGAAACCAGCGTCACCCTGTGCAGCAGGTTCCTAAGTTACGCTAAACAACAAGAAAGCATAGTAAACAACTGGAAAAATTGAATATTTATTAAATTTGTTGCATCAAAGTAGAGGCTAATTGCAATAATCATAACCCTTCAATCCTCTTGACTACCGTCCGTAGGTCTGAGGGACGTTACAAGTCGAAGCCGGCAAGGTGATGATTATCGCAGTTAGCCTTGTTGTTGTAGGGCCCAGGAATAGATACTTACGAGTCTGGCTAATGAGACAGGCTGTCGGTTGGCTCTGCTCATGAACAGACGTCTAAGCACCACCTTGTTGAACTTGGAATTCGTTCGGCGAGCGAGGAATCGGTACAACTGAAAAATTTTAAATATTTATATTTAATAAGTTATTTATAAAACTAAAAATGCAAACAAAATATATATATTTAAAATTAATGGCACTTTAATTTAAGTTTCTATAAATAAATGCAAGCTAGAACGTTCGTCTTTGGTGCGCTGCCATATTACAAAACCTAAGAATTAGATTACAGTTGCACAGTGACTTTTTCAATTTTAGAATTAGAAAAACCATTTTGATTTTTTTTCTTCAGAAAAGAACACTTCTCAAATTGGATAATTTGTATTTGGAAAATTAAAAAAAGTCAAAACACTTTTTTTATAGGCTACCGAAAATATTTGTAGGGACACACAGTCCAAAACCAAGGCAACAGGGGCTATGGCCTCCGTGTAATAATTCTAGTAACTTATACGGTCAGTGTTGAAAAGTAAGCCTCCGAAATCAACGTCTAATCACGATCATTTCATGTACATACCTTCACCAAGAGTCTAAGATAAATATCCTGACTCTTGGGCTCAGTCCTGTGAACCCGTCGCTGTGTTGAGTGGTCCAAATCGATACCCTATATATCAAAATAACAAAAAGGAATACAGTAATAATTAATGTAACGATATGATGTAAAATTTAAGGATATTAAACAAAGATGGGGATGATATTTAACGATCTTTATTGTAACGTTTCTGACGTGTTGCTCACCATTTTGGAGATCGGCTGAAAAAGGTCGAGTAATGCATTGTGGGATATACATTTAGTTCACATTCATTACAGGGAGAATCCCTTATGATACGTCACTCATTAAACATGTTGTTAGTCAACTGTGAGTTTTGTAAGGCATACCCAAAACTTGTGGGCGTGGTTAAAGCATGTGTTGTGTGTGGCGGGCCTTGATGTACTTTTTAGGCAGAACAGAATCACAAAATGTAGATTATATTTGACAGTGCTAACTCAATTTACTTTACTTTAGTTGAAATTATTGTTCATGTCAAGTTCCAACTAAAAAGTACCCCAAGCTAATGATGAATCAAGTGTTTAACATTTCTTTATTTCAGCCCCTTTCTCCCTTGTCATGATCTATTCATTGTTTACCCCTAGCTTTTATGTGTGCTTTTCTGCCCTCTTCAGTCTCTTTTCTATCCATATAGTTCCACTTGACTGCTTCTATTACAGTTATATTCTAGCATTTGAATAAGGGTCAAAACCTCAGGCCTTTAAACGTAGGTCCTTTTCGTTTCGTTGATAAGAAGTTTGCAACACTCTAGCTAGTTTGCGCTATCTCATTGAGGATGAGGGTATAACCAATCCAGCTCAGATTGGTTACAGGTCATGATGTAGGGGCACAATCCATGAAACTTGGGCTCTCATAAAAAATAATAAACATCAAAATTTGAGTATTATTTGAGTGTTTAGGAGAGCATAGAACAACTTTAGGAATAAAGCGCTTTTTAAAAGATGCTGATTTTAAACCAATTTGACCAGAAAATAGTGATTAAATTTCAAACGGATTTGAGAAAAAGCATAAACAGTTGGTATTGGACGTAGAAAAACCAATGATAACAGGAGTACACTATCCCAACAATATGTCATGTCCATGTAAGCCAAGTACAAACAGTTTTGCGCAAACGTTTTTTGCAAATGTTTTTCATTTTGAGCAGCATCGCAGTTTGTGAAAAATTCTACAAACGAAAAGATTTTCGTGAGCGAAAATTGGGACATGAAAACTTTTTTCCTTATGGAAATTACTCGCCACACAATTCGATTTTTGTTTTTGCATATTTTGCGTTTCTACTAAATAACATTTTTAAACTTCCTTCAAAAAAATACACTCACTTCATATCCAAATTTATTTTGATAAAAATTTGCGATATCCATTTTCAAAAGGAGAGACTTGGACAAGTTGAAATGTGCATTCAGCACGCCTCCTTCAAGTGTATGGGTTATACATGAAAATGGTCATACTTTTAAAGATGGCGTCAAATTCACAACATGTGGTTGAAAATGTTCTCAAACAAACTGCACTCCTTGAGAAGAAACTCAAAACAACCGAGGTTACTAAAGATATAGATGTTGAGCTAGATCCTGGCAATCTCTTGTCTGTTGATCCTAACCCAATAAACGTGAAAGAATTTAGGTGAGTTGTCGGTTTTTTATTTTAGACAAGCGGCATGACTGAATTTGTTTGTGTTTTGCGGATTGTACGGCATGCACAAACGTCAATGCATCATGTGGCACTGGCATTTGGCAGTCTTCTTTTCATATGAAAACATATCATTCTTTACAAATTGAATGTCAATAAACATGACATGGAATTTGGTAGTTTAGTTAATGGGATATCAACTGTCTTCGTCTCCAATTTTATTTTAAATCTAAATAATAAATTTATTTTAATTCATTTAACATTTAAATTCAAACAAATTAAATAATTATAATATTAATTAATAATACTAAAATAGAGTTTAACTTACTTTATTAAGTTATTATAAATTTAAATTTTATCAATTTTAATTTAGTTTGTACCTGTCCCTGTAGACATTAATTTCTTAATTTTGATTGTAATATCAATATCATTATGGGCGGGTGATGTTTGAAGATGGCATTTTTTAAAATCGCACAATTTAAGTCTGCCACCACAACCAGACAACATTTGGTTGTATGTGGTTTGGACTTTGGAACTTAACCGGATTATTGTTATTAATATTGTGTTAATTATTGTTGCCTGGTTGGCACCGTTGTTGTCATCGCCAGACTAGGTCATCGCTACTCCTAGAACTATTTCGCTTTTGTCCGCTATCGTCTCCCGTAACCTCAGTCATAGGGGTACATGTACATGTATGTCTCTCACGCCAATAACGATGATGGTTCAATGAATTTTGGAATCACAAATCTCTCTCTTTTTTTTTTAATCTCGCCAAAATTAGGCTCTATGTGTCCTTTGAACTCTCATTGCAAAATTATAAATTCTTACCGTAATTCAGTCCCCAACTACTCCGTTTTACTACTTCACTACAACTGCGATTGTCCCCGACCGTGTGCGTATTTTTATTTCAAGACAAACTTGAAGAATTATCTGCACACGTTCGTCCTGGAAAGAAAATATACCCAATCTGTGCTTTGTGTACAAAACATATGGACACGAAGATGTACTTCCTTTCACACAGCGTATGTTTCACAACAAGTGATGAGAATTATGGTTGAGCGACAAAGATCATGCCGGCTTACAAAATTTGTAAGATTGTCACAAAAATGGCACACCCTGCAAGCTTAAAAAAGGACATTTTTAAAGATTGTGTCCATCAATATGAACCAAAGAAGTACAAAAAGTAGTTCTTGTACCAAGAATGTTGCTGATCGTCTCAGTTTGTGGACATAATTATGCAAATTTTCAATTTGTAATTCTTTAACAGACAAAACAGGGAGGCGTTTCTCAAATCTGTGGCAAGGGATAACACACAGCTTTTATTTAACAACATATGGAAGGTTAGTATGAATTAAGTAAGATAGGGACCATGTGATCCATGCAAGGGAAACATAAGATTTATGCTTTTGCATGGAATAAGCTATTTAGATAATGTGACCAGTAAGCAACTTTGTCCTTGAAGGGAAGGTAGATGCTTTGTAATCACTCTAAAAATGAATGCCTATTTAAACTTGGTTAAAAGTGCAGCAACTTTCAATAGAATAAAGCATTTTGAGAATCACTTTACTTTGAAGCAACTGGGTTATGGTAAAAGATACCAGTTTTTATCCCCACACAAATTTGAATCTGAGAAGTGTTTCTGTTAGAAATATTTATAAGATTGTGTGTTCCAATGGGAGACTTTTGGGACCCTTGGTGGCAGCAGACTTACCAGGTAAAATCCATTGTTCTTGGTAATGTTGCGTGCTCAGGACTACGTAAACAATGGAAATTTACCTGGTAAGTCTGCTGCCACCCAGTGTTCCAAAGTCTCTCATTGGGGGGTTATTCTTCCTGCTTAGAAACATTCGCTCCAGATTTTCAGCAATATCTCCTACCACCTTTTGAAATGAAATTTTCACAGGTTAGTTTTATTGTGTACATTTATAGGAATGAAACAAAAACAAAGTTTAAAAAAACCAAGGGTATTTATTTTCTTTTAATGAAACTCCTTGATCAAGTCTTTTCACATCCTAACAAATTGTTGTTTTTTTTTTTTTCAGCTTCCCGTTGAAAGAGTAGATGAGGTCATCTTAGTACAGGTCAGATTTTATTTCAAATGATTTGTTTTGGTAATTTAGTTATAATAATTTATGTGTAAATTTTCTGTAATATTATATTTATTTTTTATATTTCAACTTTTGAAACTGCACATAATATATTTCCGTGTTTTTCTTTCTTCCTACAAACGCATAAAAACCATAGAGGAACCATGGTAGTGGTCACTTTGGCTAAGATGTTTATTTTTTTTATCCCTTTTTATCTTTTGTGCTTTCGGCAGATTCCAGATGCAACAACAAATTTACCCAGAGAAAAACATGTAAGTATTAAAAAAAAAAATTGAAATCGTCATTACAATCTTGACACAGTTGAGCAATGTCAAACTAAAACTTGCGCAATGCTGTTTAACACAAAAGGACATAGACTCCCACAATAGACATCAGGTGAATATGTTCAGTAAAAACTTTGTATTGTTATCACAATTAGTTTGTTGTTGTTTGTTTTAGGTACCAAAATCAAATCCATTGACAAGATGGGAGCAGTATTCTAAAGTCAAAGGAATTCACAAAAGGAAAAAGAGCCGCAAAGTATGGGACGAGGAAGAGAAGGTATGTTTAAGTCATTCAATTCTCATGTATTTATTTGTATTTGTATGTAACATGCTATTGTGTTAATGTTATCCCTGCCTAAAGTAACATTCATGGACTGACTTGATTTTAATTTGTTTCTTGTTTCAGAAATGGGTTCCTCGTTGGGGTTATGGAAGTAAGAACGATGAGGAGAAAGATTGGGTCTTGGAAGTTCCTGCAAATGCAGGTAAGTCACATTGAGAAACTCGCCCTTTACTGCTTAGGATTCCGTGAACCTTTATTGGTAGTTTTGTTTAAAGGCATTGCACACCTTTGTTAATTGTCTAAGACCAGTTTTCTCACTTGGTGTATCCCAACATATGCATAAAATAACCAATTTGTGAAAATTTTGACTCAATTGGTCATCTATATTTGCAAGAGAACAGTGAAAGAAAATCGCCGTTGTTGCACAAATGTGTGTGCTTTCTTATGCCTAAAAAAGGCTTCAGGTCTGAAGTGTTTTTATATTTCAGTGAGAAACTACCTCTTTTTCTAAAACTATGTTACTTCAGAAGGAAATGTTTCTCAAAATATTATGTACTATACACAGCTCTCCCTTGCTCTCAGATGCATTCACCGCATGATATCATGTTGCAGGCTGGCATAATTAGCTATCATTTAAAACCACAGTGGATGATTGATATTGAATCAATGTCTAGTAGAGAATTAAAATGTTTCTTTTATTAGCCAGGGATCAAAAACAATCACAGGAATTTGAAGCATTGGTCTCACATCATAAAAAAAACTATAGGCTAGTTATCCTCAAATACAATACAATAAATATACAAACTTTATGCACAATCAGTATAGGAAGGTTTTAACAATTTAGTTTAGTCCATTATTATCTTTAAAATATTTTATACTTACTTTTGGTTGTTGCTAATTCGACAGTTCCTAGAGGGTTTTTTTTCTCCCATTAATTTTTTCTTTTCTCTCTCATGCCTTTTTGGTTTTAAGACAAACAATACTGCAATTTATTCAAGAATAAATTTACTATTTTTCTGTCATGATTGTATTTTTGTTATTATCACGCCAGATCCTTACGAGGACCAGTTCATGAAGAAGAGGAAGGATAAGAAAGAGAGAGTTGCCAAGAATGAGTTTCAACGTCTCAGGAACATCGCCAGAGCGCAGAAATTGAAAAGTGAGTTTGTCACAGTTTACCCCCAGTGATTAAAATAATCTCTGGACAACAACTGGCCAATAGTCCTGTAATGTAACCACTTCACGTTGTTTTTGTTCAAAACTTTCTCTTCTGCCAAGCAACAGTATTATTTTGGGGGAACTTTTTGGAGCTTCCGGAGAAAGTATAAATTTTGGTTGTGCTCAGCAGCTTTATGAAATATGGCCCAGTTTCATTTCAGCTGCTTAACCAGAACATACTGTTTAGCAATAATGAGCGGGATACCAGTCACAAATTGTACATGTGACATGGTATCTCGGCTGGTAACCTTATAATGTTGTTTTGCTTAGCTTTTCTTGTGCTTAAGCAACTCTGGGTCAAGGTAGTAAGGCTGTATCTGAGTTTGCGGCCTAACTCTGGCTGCGGCTGTTGCTAAAGGTGATTCTGCCTGAGCCACTGATTTGTAAATGACCTATGTAGGACTGATTTTTACAAACGTGTTCTTATTTTTAACATTATTTCTATGAAGTTCCTGGACAAGGTGTGAAGCCCAAAACCTTGACGAAGAAACCAGAGGTCAGCATGGCCATCCAAGCTGCCAAGCAGTCTACCGCTTCCATCGGAAAGTTTGAAAGGAAACTTGTAAGTATCCGAAAACCTTGAAGTTCATCTTGAATATTTGAAAGATGTTAGCTACTAAAGACTGAAATGTGTGATTCAAAAACAACTTAAGAACTCGAGTCGAACTGTTTCGAGTTTTTCTTTAAATGTATTTGTTTTTCCTTGCCTCTTGTTGCTGAGTGCCATGATCCAGATGGAACGGTGCTATACAAATCCTGTTATTATTATTATAATTTTTAACTAACATGAAAAGGTAATGTGAATAATTTTCTCACATCAAATTATTTCTTGTTTATTATGCGTTTTTGTTGTCAAACGTTTTTCCTAACAAACCATTTAAGATAATATAAGCGATTTTGACCTAAATTATTGCTTTATTTGATTTTATGCAGCCCAAGGAAAAGCCGACGAGACAAATGGGAAAGAAGAGAAAGGTAAGTGTCAAGATAAAACAAATTTAACACAAGGGCCTTTATCGCACGGCCACAACCCTGCAAGGTTTTAAACAGCAGTTTAAGAACAAGTCACTACTCTTTTATTCCCATTCATAAATGCCTTTTTTTTTTTGAATGCGTAATAAAGTATGAAACTCTTTAAAACTTATCCGTTTTCCCCTGTCCTTGAGCTCTGTAGTGCGTTGCATTTTTATGACTGAGACAGAAAAAAACGTATCCGAAAATAACTGGTTATAAACACCTCCAGCTGGTAATTATCAACCGTTTAAACATTCCCACATGACACGCTCTCCACCAATAGAAACTGAGGTATTTCTGAATTTGTTTTTATACACATTGTTAAAACATACTTTTCACATTAAATAATATTTCTTCTTGTAGCCCCATACCAAGAATCGCTTTAAGCCTTGCTTTTCTGTGGTTTTGTGAACAAACTGTTGCTAACTTGATTTCTTTTGTTTGTATTTGACCAGTTTGATCCAGTCTGTGGTAACATGGCCGACGAGCGGAGTCGAGAAACTGCGATACTCAACAGCATGAATAGAAAGAAACCACAGATTGATGTCACAAAGGTGAGATTAGGCTCAATTTGTTTCTCTGTCTGACCTGTATGCTTTGTTTTTGAAAGGGCAAGGGCACCAAGGCATTTTCTCCTTGGTAGAGGACACCCTATGAGGAAATTGTAAATTTCTACTGCAGCAATTTCTAGGGCACCAAGGCAATTTCCCAGGGGGCATGGTGGCAATCGCCTTCGTTGCCTCCATGAAGTATCAGGCCTGCTCTGTTTTGATTCTTGTGTTTATATTTGTGTCTCTGAAGAAGAAAGGAGGGATTCCAGAATATAAACGGTGACTATTTTGTATCTTGTAAGCGTAGGTGCAATTGCCTGTAGTCTCCTCCTCAAACTTTACCCTGATTGAATCACTGATACCACTCCCACCTCAGCTTGACTTTCCAGTGCTGCTGCTTTGAGTTTGGTGATATCACAACCTGACCATTACCAAAAGTATACCCTGCCTATAATAAACCAGTTTATGATGTTATGTTATATAATGTTCTGTACTTTTATCCTTGAATAAATTTAATTGTAATTTTTACTTCTCAGTAGTTCATTTTTAACCTCTTATTACTGCAGGTTTAAATCTAAATTAAAAGTTTTACTCCTTACTTAAATTTCAGTAATATCTTCAGTTATTTCAGTTATCTTAATTTATTTCAATGTTTACACTTAAACCATTATGCTTTTAACCATGTGCCATTTACTTTGTACAACTGTGTTCAGGGCCTAAGAGCATGCCTCCATGATTAGGCCTGCTTTATAAATGTTGGTATTATTATTTTTATTATTTTTATTATTATTAGTAGTATTATCAATTGGGTGTCATGGCCGAGTGGTTTAGGTCATCAAATTCAAGATCTGGGGGATAAGTCACCAGATGTGGGTTTTAATCCCGGTCTTAACACTGGTGTCGTTGCGCAAGTCACTTTACTATAATTGCTTCTCTCCACCCAGGGGTATAAATGGGTACCTGCGCGGGTAATAATAATAATATCAAATTCTTATACAGCGCACGTATCTACCAAACAAGGTACTCAAGGCGCTGAGTATATACAAACTTTCAGAAAGAAAGGTTATTACAGTGATGAATTCTGAGACCCAATTATTTAGCACCTTATAAGGGTTTACAAGGTGCTACGGCGCATATAGCAGCAACAGCCAGGAACACCGGGGCGTACCCCTTCTCTTTTCGATAAGTGCACTGGGTTCTTTTACATGCGTTACACAACACATGGGACGAACAGCTTTATGTCCCATCCGAAGGACGAAGCAATGGTTAAGTGTCTTGCTTAAGGACACAAGTGTCACGGATGGGGATTCGAACCCACACTCTGCTGATCAGAAACACCAGAGTTTGAATTCGGTGCTCTTAACCGCTCGGCCACGACACTTCCAGAGAGGTCACGGCCACGACACTTCCAGAGAGGTAGAGGTTGATATTATGTGTGAAAACACCTTTGGAGTGCTATAGTAGCCCAGGGTTGTGTACTCCCCAGGGAGCTGAGAAATATTACAGGAATGTAATTAGCCTAATGTCCAGGGCATTCATGTGAAGTACATTGATACGGCTATTGATAAATTAATGCGCTATATTCAAAACTAGTTATTATTATTTTTACTGTAGTTAATAATTAACCAATGGTGCCTAGTAAAACAGTAAGTCTAATAATGCAAACGTAGTCCCACATACCTTGCAGGTAAATACTGTATGTTAAAGCGCCTTGAGCATCACTGAGCGACGAATATGCGCGCTATAAGAAGCCACTATTATTATTATTCCTTTTTTTTCCCAAAATAATTTTCTCAGGCTGTCAACAAAGAGATTCAGGAGGATCAAGACTACCAACGAGCCCAGAAAGGGGAGAGGAAAAAGCCGGGCCGATCAACCAAGAAGGCGAAGGGATCCAAAAAGGCTCTGCCAACCGTCAAGAAGAGGAAATCAGGAGGAAAGTCAAAGAAGGGAAAGAGTCGTTAAATATAATCTCAGAGGAGGATTCCGTTATTCTCACATATGGACATCTTCATTTTGCTTCAGAAGGACTCTGGTGTCTTTAAGAACTCGTATGACTTTGAAGAACTCTTTGCAAAGAGTACTGATTCATTTTTGGTGACTGATCTTAGTTCAGGACCCTTCCCTGCTCTTGGAAACTTTTTGTTTTGTATTTCTTCTTCTTTTAAATTTATCTTTTTACATAAAAGTAGCCCTTCTCGCTATTGATCTTAATTCCTAATGCCTACCCATAATGATCGCAACCTTCCAGTTCTGTTTCCAGGTCTAGGGCCGGATAGCTCAGTTAGAAAAGCGCCGTTTGACATTAATCCATATGTCTTTGGTTCAAGCCCCGCTCCTGTAAATTGTTCTTTGTTCAACCCCAAGTCATTATACTTTTTTTAAGTGAGGAGGACATGTGGCCTTTACTTTACTATGAAGAATGAAACTCCCGTCGGGTTTAAAATTTAAAAAGAATATTATTACTGAATATTTCTAATTCCTCCTGTGTGAAGGAAGATGATATTTTGTGATAAAAGCTGGTTGAACAACTACGTTAACACAACTGAAAAAAGAAAAAGAAAATTCTAAATATTATCATTATTTTTTTGGTGGTTCTCTGCCTTTCACCTCTGTGGACCCGGTTTGAATCTCACTTCAGCGTAGAGCTTGTATGTGGATTGGGTTTTCAGTCCCTACTGATTGCATGGGATTTCCCCATTTGGGGTTTTTCCTCCCACATTTGAAATTGGAAATTGTCGTTTCCTATTCATCTTGTTATTGGTGCAAACTCTGCTAGCACTGAATTCAAGTTGATACAAATTACTTTGTATTATGTTTAATAAAATGTTTTGAGACATAACAATCAGATGCAAACAAAATGTATAACTTTATTTTATTTGTAATTTAAATGTTTTCATATGATTCATTTTTCTAATCCATATAATTTTCATAGTGTGTGCATCATACTGACAAGACTTAAAATATACATATTCACATAACATAACATGGTAAAGAGATAGAAAAATTACCTTGAAATATTTCTAAGGTTGGCTCATAGATTGGTAAATACAGCAAACATTTATTACCATCAAAACTTACTCTGTGAGAAGCACTGCAACTGTTTGATGTTCTAACTTGTTGCATTGCTGGGGCCCAATTTTATTTGACTGTTTAAGGAACACGTTGCCTTGGATCGGTCGAGTTGGTCTTTGAAAAGCGTTTTTAAACCTTTGTTATGAAATGCATATGATTAGAAAGATATTTTATAAGTAGAATTCAATGATCCACACAAGTATCACTCGAAAAATTGTGTGGTTTTCCTTTTACCTCACTTTGACCCCCATAAATGGCTGATTGGTTCGTTTGCAAAGTAAAAGGAAAACCACGCAAATTTGAGGCAAATGTGTGTTTCTAACCATATGCATTTTATAACAAACAGTTACAAATGCTTTTCATAGACCAACTCGACCGATCCAAGGCAAACGTGTTCCTTTTTAAAGGAACATTTTCTGCTTAAAAGCAGAAAATATTGCTCAGCAAATGTCTTACAAATGAGTGGGGCACCATCAGTTGCAATAATGTAGACTTTATTGAATTTTTGCTGGTAAGCAGTTTCTGTCAACAATATTTCTTGTGCTAAGCAAGTTTTCAGGCTTTTAGGCTTTATGAGATTGGGCCCTGGGTCCGATTTCACAAAGAGTTAATGCAAATCAGTTGAAGTTGCTAAGTAAAGTGTGATGTCACAACACAAACCATGATGGTAATGCTGACAATTTGTCTTACGATACGTTATATTGCTTAATGAAACTGGGCCCTGGTCTAAGCCGAACTCAAATGTTCGTCATGGCTTCACTTTAAACCATAATAAATCCCCAATCGGTTTCTCTACACCTTCATCCCTCCTCCTCACAGCGGCACCGATACACTTCCCAGTCTCCACTTTCAAAGTCTCATCCTCCTTCTCGTACTCCTGCAATTTGTTGAATTCCCAATTGAAATTGTGCACGGGGTTGCTGTACTCGTACCGGACGTCCTCGTAGTAGTGATGGGGTACATGGTAGCCTCGTGCGTCTTTGCTGAACGGATAGAAACCGTAGAGGGTGATGTGCTTGCAGAATGATTTAGCTACGTAGTAAGCATTGAACCCTGTTGTGGCTAGTCGCTTCATGCTGACATATCTGCATTTAGGAAAGCATGGATTATTATCAGAAAAATAAAAATGGGGACAAGTTGAACTTGTTTTAATCTTAGCTACTACCATAGAGTAAGGACTCTCTATGGTACTACCAAGAGTACAACACAATAAATACAAAATTGATAGCACCTGTCTCTACCAATAAGTTACTCGGGGTGGGGTTCAAATTTCACTGAGTAATATGCCTGTGTTTTTTTTCACAGAGCTTTTGAAAATACTGAGTATACAGTATGCACATCGGTGTATATGGGTAAAAACCAAAACTAATATTGTTTATATCCGATGCAAATTTCCATCTAGTACTCAAGGTGCTTGAAAAAGGGAAACATTTAAGACATGGTTTTGAAAGTTTTGGACTATAAGACCAATTTATGTAGTACCTTATAAGTGATGCACTTACAACTATTCCAAATTATATTAATTTTGGTTTTACCCATATGCACCGAAACATGTGTGTTAGCACTGTATCCTCGATACTTGTGGGATTCGAACCCATGACCTTTGCAATTCTAGAGCAGTGTCATACCAACTATCCTAAATTAGTGTACCTTTCAGCATGCAGAGTTCTCCAGCTATACCCAAACCTAATCGGCAGTTGATATTTTTTCTTGAGCACCTCCACAGATTGTTGGAGTCGTTTCCTGGTTTCTCTAGGTGCCATGGACTTGGCGTACCAAATCACCGTGTCGTTAAGAAACCACACCCTGTTCACATACATATCAAGGAACTTATCCCCAGGTTCTTTCTGTGTGAGATTGCTGTGCAAGTAAACCAGTGACTCGAAGTTCATCAGCGTCAAATTTGTCCTGACGCCTACATCGTCTGCGAAATCTCGCACGGGTGCTAAGTTCATACGTATTACATAATCGTAGGAGTTTATCTCATTCCCGCAGTTGCTGTGAAGGAGAACTCCGCTGTTTCCGACAATAGCGCAGTTGTTTTGGGTGGGAATCGTTGTGAATTGAGGAAAGTGTTCTTCCATTGGGCATGTCTCTCTGTCGAGTTGTCCAGTCATGGAGTCCATGGCGTATTTTTTTATACCCAGCTGTGGCCGGAAGCTCTGGAGGAATTTCATGTCCTTTGGCTCGACATCATCTTTGTAGACTAGTATTGTGAGACGAGAGCTGAAGCATGTCTTTCTGAAAACAATAAACACAAATCTTAACGGTTTAGTTGTGTTGGTTTTGTTAGAATAATGATTGCATAATTTATGATTCAGAGTTGTAGGTCTCAAGACCATCTCAAGACCATTTTGCAGTCTTGTCTCAGTCTCAGTTTGAAAAAGCCTTGGTCTTGGTCCAATTTAAAATAATAAAAGTAATAATAAAGATTTGTGATCTGCACATATCCACCCTGGGTGTTCAAGGCGCAGTATTACCAAAAAAGAAACAAGAAAACAGACACAAATTACTTGGTCCTTGGTCTTGTTAAGACTGGTCTTTGGTCTCTGTATTGGACTTCAAGGTCTCGACTACACCACATTGGTGTTATATTATGCCCCTTGGTCGGCGAAGCCACTGAAGACTATTTATTCTGGACCTTCATGTCAAAAGTCCAGGTCACAGTTCAAACAAACAACATTTTGTTCTTGAGAAAGAATTGGCATATCAACTTTAAATTTTGTGTGTTGATTAGTTTGTTGGGATCCTTGGTTTTTTATTTTACCTCTAGGTCAAATGTCACTAGTAAATTCGTACTTACCCAATACAAAACTGAAAGCAATCTATTTCAGTATTGATGCCAAATGTGATCATGTAGACAACAAGAACTGCTGTGAATACCAATGCTATCCTTAGAGCTTTCTTTATTGTCAGCCGCATTTTTTTCTCCACCATGGCGCCAACTGGGGGGAAAAGAGGGGGGGGGGAGGGGTGCGGAGAATGGTTATCTTTAAAAGGCTATTTTCTATTCATTAAAGGGTGAACACACAACATGGCAAGAACTTGAAAGTATAAAAGTTCACTTTCTATTGTGTGCATCCCTGTGGAGACATCTTTTGTTCTTTCCTTTGTCCCTGTAGTTCAGAACTTCCCATAGACTTTGTACACAAGATAGTGAATATGAAATCACAGATTTGCATACATTAGAAATCGTACTTGATTTCCCTCAAACCATTTCTTTGCCCCCAACAAAACAACAAAAAAGAAAAAAGACTCGGCCATTTAAAGTTACCCCCCCCCAAAAAAAAAAAAAAAAAAAAAAGGATATTTGCTTAAGAGCACCACATTAACAACAGGTTTGGAAAATTTAAACTGAAGATACAATCAGTTTCGTTTTACCTTCCCCTCCATGCAAAGCTACATAATTTAATAGAGTAATCAAAAAGTTGTTCTTACCTAAGAGAAATCTTGAGCCTTCATTCAACCTAAAGGAGTGTTACCTGAAAAGCTGCCATCTTGAATTCAAAACATAGAACCTTTTGGCAAGCCTACAGTATGACTCCAGGTGTTCTTTGATACACAAGTGAACTCCAGTGTTCTTTAGTATGCAGTAGACTCCAGTGTTCTTTGATATGCAGTAGACTCCAGTGTTTTTTTGATACACAAGTATTTTAAGCATGGGCCATGTAAACACTGTTGTGACTGTTAAGATATGGCGCCCATTGCTCCAATATTTACCTTGTGCAAATAATTAACTAGACTGCTGTTAATCATTAATCCAGACAAACTTGCTTATCAGGGTTAAGTCATATTTGTGCATTGATGATGTGGAATTTGACATCACACATTTTTTTCTACCAAAAGCCACAGAGCCTTGACTTCTGCAGGCCGTTTAAAGGCACTGGACACTATTGGTAAATTGTTTAATAGCATAAAAACTTACTTGGTAACGAGCAATGGAAAGCTTTGGATAGTATAAACCAGTGTGAAAAACAGCCCCCTCTAAAGTACAAGGTTTTTGAGTAATTTCTCACTCAAATAATGACTTCAGGTCTGAAGTCTTTTTAAGTCATCTAAAAGCACACACATTTGTGCAACAAGGGTGTTTTTTTCTTTCATTATTCTCTTTGATGACCAATGGAGTCGAAATGTTGACAGACTTATATGTTGGGTACACCAAGTGAGAACACTGTTCTTTGACAATTACCAAATGTGGCCATGCCTTTAATCTTACATTTTATAAATGTACACTTTATACCACAATGTGTCCAATGTGTGGCAGAATGAGCTTGCACAAAATACACCACTTTAAAATCAAGAAAAAACTTGTGAAATTGCATTTTCAATCTTACAAAAAAAAATATGTATTGAATTTCCATCTGGTACAAATAGTACAAAATCTGTAGAAATACATCTTAAACTTATTAATACTGAAAAATAATATAAAAAAATGTTATTTGTTCATGCTTTTCATGATTAAATAATTTTTATAAATTAACAACCCCTTAGCAATAAATTTTCTAAAAAGAGGCACGAAAGACTGAAATAGCAAATTTTTACGACCAAAACCTCCAGATTTCTATTTGCAATTATGAAAGATACTGTAAACTTAGGGAGAGAAGTTCTTTCAATAGAAAGATTAGACCATTATCCATATTCCAAATTTTTACGTCTTTAAAAACAATCAATCATCTCACCTGAAGAAACAATTTGCTCAACAAGTAGCTGCGTGTGACATTGGAATGGTGCAAAGGGGCAATACACATTGATATTTTGATCCAACAAAGAATTCATGATTGTTTTACAAGGAAAGACTCAATTTGAATTGTCATAAATCATGTTTCAATAATTTACATTACCAGTGCTTGGATAAATAATTTAAAATACCATATTACCCATTGTTACTTTTGATCTGATAAATGTTTCAGAAGGAAAGACTCCATTTTGCTAGGCAGAAAATGATGAATAGAGGTGATTATAACACACCTCTTGCTTCTTCTGTATTCTGGTTGGCTGAAACACGGTCATGTGGGATGAACTAATATAGGCTAGTGATCACGCGCGCGTGTTTTGCGCGCGGGAACAGTAACAGATCGGGCAATAGTCTTTGAATATAGTGCCCGCGGTAACAGCGCCCTCTCTTGACTTGAACCATGAACAACAACTGCAAAATTCCTTTTTCTGTTCTTAAATCTTATTTGACATTTAAGACCGAGCTGTGTTATAAAACATATATTGACTGGCTGAATTCGGTAACTAGTGTACGTCTATTCTCCCTCGGGCCTGTGAGGTATACTAGTTACCTTCTTGCCAGTCAATATGTGTATAATAGTGACAGACTGTGAGTTGGGGCGATTAAGGGGCCCTCAGTTGCCTTGTGGTTTCAGGGGACTTCTCATTAAACAAAAATTGTAAAGGCTTTTTTCAAACTAAAACAAAATCTCTGTGTTGGACACAGGTCTTATCGTGTCAGTTTAACAGACCCTTTCACACTACAACATTTCAAAGCGAGGAATGAACAATGTAAAAGCGCTTGATCCATGTCAAAACCAACCCTGCTCGGGAGAGGCACATGTAAGTTGAGAGTTTTTTACTTGTGTAGAGAATTACAGTGTGGCAGAAAAACGGACCAGGGGTGGATTTCACAAAGAGTTAGGACTACTCTTATCTCGAGTTAGGACGAGTTACTCGTCCTAACTTAGGACTAGCCACACGTTTTTTATATCTCCTAGGACGAGTCCTAAGTTAGGACGAGTCATATCGACCCGTGCTGCCTATGAAAGCAGTGTGGATTTGAACCGTTGTGAAATTTTATGAAGTCAAGTAAGATTAGAACCATGTCAGTTTTGGCAAAGACCATAGCTTGAAAGTGTAATAAGACCTCATGATTATTATTATACACTGCATGCACAGATCCATGTCTGGCTTTTCCATTTCAATGGGCCTCACCTCCTGAAATGGCATAGTCCAGGGCTTCATTTCACAAAGCATCAAAATCCATCATAAGACAAATTGTCAGTATCACCATAGTGATTCGCATTGTGACATCACACTTTACTAAGCCACTATGATTGATCTGCAGTTAAGATCAATCTTAGCTCTTTGTGAACAGCCCCTGATTATGCATCCAACATTTGTTTTATTTTGAATGCAGTAACAAGCACTCTATACGCTAGAGGCAGGAACAGCATTTATGGACTGTGGCTGGGCAGGCAAAGGTTTAAAGATGGTGTACGAAGGGCAGAAGCAATCAATGGCAGGAAGTCGGGGCAGTAGATGCTCTTAAACTGTAAAAACAAAAGACAATAAAAATAATGTTTATGAGAAAACAACAAAAGCATGACATACTTGAAAGAAACATAAACTTTGCATAAAAACATTTGTAAGAGATAGTTATTGACTATTTTACCCTAGCAGAGTCTATCTTAAAGGCTATAAATATTTGTGTTACATTTCTTGTTTTGCATCATTGGCGTACAACCTGGGAGGTGGGGGGGGGAGAATGCTCGGCCAAATTCAGGCCAAACAGTGGGGGAAATTTGGGAACAAAAAAAACTTTTTTTTTTTTTTTATAACTTTGAGGCGAATCAACCGGGCCCTCTGCCCACCATAAATTAAAAGTCTCTAAAGCCTATGATTTGCATCTTTCACTCTTACCTTGTTTTTCCTCAATTTTTTCTAGGGCGTCTTTTACGGTGCTATATATAGACATGCTGTCTATGTCGGCTTTCAGAAGAAGCGCTGTAATGTTCGGCTGAAAGAGTGTGTGGAAAATTAAATTAATATTGCTATGACTAGAGCAAGCTAGTCAAAACGTTGAGACCAATTTCAAGAACTGACTCCGTGGTAGTGCAGTTAATTACGATCCTATATTTAAAGTAGTAGTCCCAGCCAATTTTCTATACCTTCCGCCCGGGTAGTAGTTAAAAAGCAGGACAGTTCTTTTCAGAACTGAGAAGTCTCCCGAACATCCGATAAATCTACTCCACGGTAATAGAATAAAGAAAGACAGTTCTCTAAGAACAAACTCTACCTGGCAAGTAACTACACACATGGTGTTACCACAAACCGAATATTTATTAAATTAATATTATAAAAAGATTGCTCATGGCTGCACTGGCCCTGAGTGATTGTTTAAAAACTGTTGGGAAGGTGGATGAAATGTAAAATGTACAACTTTGTTAAAAGCACTGTGAATTATTTAGAGAGACACGTAGAGATCGACCCCCTGCTTGTTTTCCAGTAGATAAGAATAAGAAAATATAAGATAAGATAAGATAAGAACTTTATTATCCCACACTGGAGAAATTAAAGATAGCGATCCAAGTATCTGCGGTTTTTCAACAATGTAACTCATGCACCGTGATTGTCTCCAATATTTTTTTAATCAACCAATTTCAAACACAGTGAAACAACGGTGGGTTAAAAACCTTGTCCAGGACGGACAATACTTATCTGCTGGTTATCCTGGACTAAGTTTGTCAAAGTTCCGTATAGAATGTCAGTGTTTTTTGTTTCAAATTCATTTTTGTTGGTTTTCTTTGTGAACCACTTCATCGGAACCTTGGCTTGTGCTCTGGCTTTGGATCAGCCATCCGTTATGGAGCAGTGTACATTTTGTTTGGTGTTTCATGTATAAGATGGTAGCCAGAGACGGAGCCTTATAAAGCTTGAGGTTTGTAAAAAGTCTTGGAAGACTCGCCAACGCCCTTCAGGCTTTCCCTGTCATGCACCCTGTATTCAATAACAATCAAGATCACAAATTCTAACTATATGCAAAAAGGGGAAAAAGTAAAATTTTGCATTAATGTTCCTCATTTCCCTCAAAAATAAAACAATCTTACCTTTGAGCAAGCAAAGAAGAGTTCAACATCGGCCTTTTTAAAGTCATTCGTAGCATCATGAAAACCCTGATATCAGAATTAAATATGAGAACATCTTGTTAGAGCAAGAAGTGTCTTCCAGAAAAGCATCAAAAAATTTGAGATGCAACGTTTTTGCACGAACTATTTTCATAGAGATAAAAAAATCATTGAAAACATTTTTGCACGGACAAAGTCATATGAGATATACCCCTTTTATTTTATTTACAACACCATAACACAAAGTTTCTGCATAAACATTCTCATGTGAGACACATCATCATTACAAAACTGACACACAACCTTAATTCAAACTTAATGACCCTGGACACTATTGGATATTGTCAAAGACCAGTCTTCTCACTTGGTGTATCTCAACATATGCATAAAATAACAAACCTGTGAAAATTTAAGCTCAATTGCTCGTCAAAGTTGCAAGATAACAATGAAAGAAAAAAAACACCTGTCACACGAAGTTGTGTGCTTTCACATGCTTGATTTTGAGACCTCAAATTCTAAACTTGAGGTCTTGAAATCAAATTCGTGGAAAATTACTTCTTTCTCGAAAACTACGTCACTTCAGAGGGAGCTGTTTCTCACAATGTTGTATACTACCAACTTCTCCCCATTGCTCGCTACCAAGTGAGGTTTTATGCTGATAATTATTTTGAGTAATTACCAATAGTGTCCACTGCCTTTAAGTCTTCCTGGTGAAAAAAACAATAGCATTTACTTTCTTCAGATAATAAGAATCATGCTTTTTGATCTTTTGTCTCCCACTGAGTTCCTAAAGCTCCTTGAAGTAAATAGCCCCATGATTTCAGCATTCTTCCATCAATTTTGATCTTGTTTTCAGACCTTCTTGAGTCTTCCTTTTGTCCTCAAATCATATAAAGGTACCAGACCATTTCCCCTTCCAGCCTCGATATGATTACACATGAATGAATAGGAAAAAAACACTATTGCTGCACCATGATTGGTCTGGAATGCAGCCTACCTCAATGACAGTGAAGTCACGTTCAGACACAACTTATAGATTTTGTCCTTAAATCACATAAGGGTACCGGACCATTTCCCCTTCCAGCCTCAATATGATTACACAGGAATGAATAGGAAAAAAACACTACTGCTGCACCATGATAATGGTCTGGAATCCAGCCTACCTCAATGACAGTGAAGTCCAGTTCAGACACAACTTATAGATTTGTCCTCAAATCACATAAGGGTACCAGACCATTTCCCCTTCCAGCCTCAATATGATTACACAGGAATGAATAGGAAAAAAACACTACTGCTGCACCATGATAATGGTCTGGAATCCAGCCTACCTCAATGACAGTAAAGTCCAACTCAGACACGAAGCTGAGATCTAAGATAACCGGTCTAGCGTAGTCCTTCTTCTGCATGTGTTCATTGAGTGTATCAAAGATGTACTCAGCGGCTGGGTAATGAATGCTACGATCGACCTGGATAATCACTGCTGAGTTGGATCGTATCTGGGGAAACAAAAGTATCAAATAATAATCATAATATTAATAATAATACGCCATGGTGACTGACCTGAGCACTATATATAAAGAAGCCACTATTGATAACAATTATAAAGCCCTTTTCCTAAGGTTGCAAAGTGCCCAGAGAAAGACGAGGAAAAACGACCAGGCTGTTGGCAAAGGAACGTTATTGGCCCAATGACCAGGGCACGAATGTAAAGCCCATCGATACGTATTGTGAAATGCCCTATGTAAGAAGTAGTTACTATTATTATTATCATTATTATTACCTGAATTTGAGAAGTTGAATGCATATCTTGAGTCATCTGTTCCGAAGTGAGTGGCTCCACCACCTTGATGCCGGGTCTTGCCATCGAATACATTAAGATGAATAAATCCAATACCATGCCAACTCCGGTTCCGTAAGCAACGCCTATAAACATTGATGAGATGCAGGTTGCAAAGAATCCCAACAGCTCAATCTCTGCAATAATAATAAATAAATAAATATTGGTTTTCTAGGCCAATTTGAGTCAACAATAATCCATTCATAATCTAGCAACAGAGTCCAGCTTTCTTCTGCAGACGATCAGGGCATGCTGATTGAAACGAGTTGTCAACCACAGGTTCTTTTCAGAATAAACACTACACTACCCAACCACAAAGAATTTTGCCAGGGAAAACCCAAGCAGTCAAAGCTTAATCCACAAAATGCTCTCCCAACAGGATTCAAACCAGGGTACTAGAGGTTGAAGGCGAGCAGATATTGTCAGTAAATTTAGATTCTTATTAATTCTTATAAGATCTTACTATTTTGCTTATAAAGTACTTGTAAGAATCTTGTAAGAATGCTCTCAGAATTTTGAAAGATTCTTTGAAGATTCTTGTACAGTTCTTATAAGATTTATAAGATTCTTATAAGTTTCTTATAAAATTTTCATACAATTTTTAAGAATATTTTGTACTACACCAACCAGACCACCTAATCTATAAACAAAACATCCATGACTTACTTCTTAACCTCCAGAGAGCGATAACAATTTTATAGTTGACCATCTTGAGCACTGCAACAATGATGATAGCAGCCAGTGCTGCCTTAGGAATGTAGTAGAACCCTGGTGTTAGGAAGCTCAGAGCCAGGATGACCACAGCACCGGTGATAACTCCAGCTCCAGGAGTCCGGACTCCAGACTGGGAGTTGATGGCCGTCCTGTAAAAGTCACAAACAAGATGGTTTATAATAATAGTTATAATTGATATATAATGCGCGCCTCTCAAGAAAACAAATCAAGGCGCATACACAAAATGAAAACAATACACAAAATGAAAATGAAAAAAATATATATATATTAGTTCCAAGTTTGCATGAATACACCCATTTTCCCATTAGTAAACTATTTGCACCGCTACAAGCCTTATGGTTTTCTAGATGGCCCTCCGCTCAATATATGTTATTTTCATCAACACCAATGTTTTATGACTTGTTGTTTACTTGAGTGGAAATTAATAAACAACCAACAATATTGTAAACATGTAGTTAAACTAAAACGAATGTAAGTCTATGTAAACCAACAAGTGTGACTTCAGTTCCCTTTTGAGTGATGTTATTTTGCGAAAGCACCGTCTCTGTATCGAATTGTTCTTGATCTTGGTTCTACCAACAAGTTGGATCTTATAAACCTCTATCTTATGGAATCTAGAACTGTTGTGACAAAGCTTTCCCTATTACAATTGAAGCAGACATGTCCCTTATACATTACCTGGAGAAGCTTCCAGTAACTGGGTATGCAGATAAAAACGAACCTGCTATATTGCACACACCTGGTAAAAACAAACCAACCCAAAACAAGCAAATTAATACAAAGGCAATTAATTATGCTTAACTTCAGCTTTCAAAAACTTTAAAAATCACATTTTCAATCGTCTAAGCCCCCCCCCCCCCCAAAAAAAAGGGCATGGCAACATAAATCAGCTGTTGATAGTATAAAACAACATGAGAAACGGCTCCCTCTGAAGTAACATACTTTTTGAGAAAGAAGTAATCTTCCGCGAATTTGATTTTTTTAGGTTCCCGAAATCAAGCATCTGAAATCACACAACCTCGTATGACAAGGGTGTTTTTTCTTCCATTATTATCTCGCAAATTCGACAACCAAATTTTCACAGGTTTGTTATTTTGTGCATAGTGTTGAGATACACCAAGTGAGAAGACTAGTCTTTGACATTTACCAATAGTGTCCAGTGACTTTAAGATGAAAATAGGCATGACTTGAGCAGGTTTTAATTCAAAAGTTGTCCATTGGTAGCTGGATAATTGGAAGGAAACGTGTTCAGTTCGGACTGTACCTACCTAATGCGATGAATTCCTGATTAGCATCAATTCTATACTCATTCTGCCGGGCTGTCAAATGAAGAAAAACAAATTTCAAATTAGCTGGAAGATTCTGGAAGTAAATTCTTGGATAAAATATACAGCTGGTTTGAAATTGAATCTTATTATTTTGCAGCCAGCACTCTCAGAGATGCAACTTAGTTCAAAGATTACATAATAGTGCAGCTCGTTTAATATGTTCCACACCTTTGAGAGAACATATTACCCCATCACTTAGGAAACTTCATTGGCTACCCACAAGAAAACAGATTCAACCCTCAACATTTTCTTCAGTCCACAATTGACATCACTCACTTGAATATGTTTACAATAAGTGTGACCTTAAATGTACATTTATGGGACTTTCTACCAGGCAACTACATGGTAATACGGGAGAGTTTACATTTAATTTTAAAATTTCCACAAAAATTCAAGAGTTATAAAAGTTTATGCCCCCTTTCATCATATAAAAAAATGATAAAAATTAGGCAATGCAATCTCCATTGTTTTCTTCCGTTGGGCTCTGTACAAATTGTGCCTAGCCCAGGCTTGGTGGGTGTTTTGTGAACATGTGATGTCACTGGTCACAAAGTCTATAAATTTTAATTGACATGTTAGTTCCCTGAACCCACTATCATTCTCCAATACCAATTCCCATAACACTAAAAGGAACCAGACTATTTCCCTTCCAGACTCATTTTGGTAACATTGGTTTGAATGAAAGAAGGCTGAACCGAGGTCAATTGAAAAGTATTCTTACCGAATGCTTTTCCGATTGCTATGGTTTCTAGGAAGCCAATCAGTGGAACCATCGCTATTCCTAAGCCAATCACCTGCGAAGAATCAACCAATCAAGGAGTTAGTTGGTAAGACAACTTTCACAAACTATGTGAGCCATTCTTATTTTTGGCAACAATTCCATGCAAGTCTGTGTAGACTAATCTTTCAAAACCTGCACCAGTTTTGTTTAGGGGCATTCAGATTAGTGAAAATTTAAACAAATACATTTAATTTAAGAATCCACTAGTTTTGGTTTTTAAATATTGAATGGTTTTATAATACAACATATCAGTGAAGAACAAATGGACCAGATATTTAATGTCAAAGATCTCCACCATCATAAGTTTCCAATGGTTTTTCCTGGATTAAAAAAAAACAAGTTTTTAGTTTAATCAAACAAATTTTTTGTTTAATGAGGAATGAAATTGACAATCTTGGTCAGCTGTGTGTTTTTTCTTCTTCCTGTTTTTGTTATTTATTTGTTCGTAACTTGTGAGAACCTTCCGCTTATGGTTCCTGTGCAGAACCATTCCGATATTAAGTCAACTCAGAGATGGTGATGTTATTATCATCGTTTACCACAAAGAGAAACAAAACATGATAAACGCTGTTATCATACAAACATACACTGAATAGATCCGGTTTGCTAAAATCCGGAGGTTGAAATGGCGGCAATCCTTCCTTGACATTTCCAGTGACTGAAATCTTATCTCCTAATCCCTGAGTCTCTAGCGCAAACGCAATGAGTGATGTGACGAGAACAACGATGGCGTTACGACCTAGATACCAAAAACAAAAGAAGATTCTATCAGTGATTAGTATGGGTATGTCCTCGTACTACTGTGAGAAAAAACTGTTGTGCTACCAACAGGTGGTCCATATCTTCTGCCATTCCAAGGCTCATTCCTGTAAAACACACATTCCTACAGGCCTGTATGCTTCGTTTTTGAAAGAGCAAGGGCACCAAGGTATTTTTCTCTTTGGCAAAGGGCACCCTATGAGGAAACTGTAAATTTCTACTGGAGCATTTCAAGGGCACCAAGGCAATGGCAAGGGGCGTGAAGTATCAGGCCTGCGGCTAGGCTGTGACCTCAAGATCCCTCAGTACACTGACCTGTTGACCATTACATCTTCCAAACTTAGTCTAGGTTATTTCTCTGTGTTATCAAGTCTAAAATCAAGAGTTCCCGCGCCACCAAAATCCTCTAAAATATCTCAACGCCTACTCTTCCTACTGTATTTGTTCACAAAGTAGGGAGACCACCAACATAGGGCTAATTAGCACAGTTGGTAGAGGGTAGTCAAGTTAATACGTAGGTCGTTGGTTCAAATTCTGCTCTAGTAAATTTTACTTTGTTCAACCCACAATCCAAAATATTAAGTATAATAATCACCTGTTGCTATGAGCCATAAGAACTTCCATGTACACAGCTGCCAGGTGGGTGGTGTGTAGGAATCATCTTCCTCCCATCTCGTTGCACGACCTTTTAACCACTGATAGCAACAACAAAAAACCCAAAACATCAATTATAGCAAAAAAGGATGGATGGACAATATATTTATTTAGTTATTTCTTTTTTCTTTTTCCTTTGGGGTGTCATGACCGAGCGGTTTAAAGCATCAAATTCAAGTTCTGGTGGTTAAGTTATTGGGGTTCGAATCCTTGGGATGACATTTGTGTCCCTGAGCAAGATGCTTTACTATAATTGCTTCTCTTCACTCATGGGTATAAATGGGTACCTGCAAGGGCAGTTGTTGTTATTGTATTTAAATAAACTTTGGAGCGCCACAGCAGCTCAGGGCTATATAGTCCCCAGGGAGCTGAGAAAGATTAAAGAAGATTATTAGCCAAATGACCAGGGCACTAATGTTACGAATGTAAAGCACATTGATACAGTTGTTGTAAAATGGGCTATATAAGAACTAGTCTAGTTAGTCTAGATTGTAGGATGGAGGGAAACATGCACCAGGCAAAGAGTTCCAAAGAGATGCAATACTAATACATAAAATAAAACTGTTGGAATGACTCTTTGCTCTACATCTCACCAAAGCAGGAGTCTATAGAAGAAGCAGAAAGTCTGGTTTCACACTCAAACATCCTGAAAGGAGGAACCAGGTCGGACACACTGGTGGCACGTTTCCCATGAATAGAAAACATTGCATTGATTTGTATGAAAGAAAGGCAAGAAGGCCGCCCCTTCTCTCACCTGAAAAATCAGCAGAATGACCATACTCCCTAAGCCAATGATAACATCCCAAGGACTGAAAACAAAGTTGGAAATAACTGGTTACAAAAACATGGTTCTTGGTACACAAGAAGTATGGATTTAATATAAGTAATAATATCACCAACAATTTATATAACACCCTACTCATGCAGGCATGCTCTTTACGGTGCTGGAAATGGCACTTGTTAAAGGTTTTTTTTTGTCTCTGTTAAGAAAATCCAAAGGTAGCAGGAGATCAGTGAAAAATCCTGAAACCAGGACAAATCTTGACCAATCACAGCCTGATTAGTAGGGCCGTTGTTAATCAGCCCTGCTTAAACAGTCTGAATCTGGGCAACAAATCTCACCTTAAAGGCAGTGGACACTATTGGTAATTACTCAAAATAATTATAAGCTTAAAACCTTACTTGGTAACAAGTAATTAGGAGCTGTTGATAGTATAAAACATTGTGAGAAACGACTCCCACGAATTAACGTAGTTTTCAAGAAAGAAGTAATTTTCCACGAATTTGATTTTGAGACCTCAGAATTAGATTTTGAGGTCTCGAAATCAAGCATCTGAAAGCACACAACTTCATGTGATAATGTGTTTTTTCTTTCATTATTATCTCGCAACTTCGACGCCCAATTGAGCTCAAATTTTCACAGGTTTGTTATTTTATGCATGTTGAGACACACCAAGTGAGAAGACTGGTCTTTGACTAACCTTATCTTTGACAATTACCAATAGTTTCCAGTGTCTTCAAAATATAAATCTCACAAGAGATTGTGGTTATACAACTTACTTGGTTTCTTTTATATGCTCGAATGTGAGAAGTAAGCCGGTATAAAATGAGTCCGACTCAAACTTAATGCCAAGAACATGTCTGACTTGTCCGAATGCGATAGTGATGGCAGATATGGAAGTGAAGCCAGCTAAGACACCGGCCGAGATAAAACCAGTTAGAGCTCCTGTAACAATAATTGATAGTTGATTCAGTTAGTAAAAAGCTAAAATATGCAGTTTAAAATACACACGATAACACTCTGAACGGCCTGGATGCAATTTCTCTACAAAAATGGTAGAGAAATCACATCCAGGCCATTCACAGCGTAAACCCCTATTATTCCAGAATAATCACTGTTGCTCAAAAGGCTAAGGAAACCCTTTAATCATGGCTACCTTTAAACTAGGAATACAATGATAAACCCCCTACTCTTCCATAATAGCCACTGTAGCTCTGAAGCAAAGGAGACCTGTAAATCTTGGAGTCACAGGGTCTCCCTCAAACCTCGGTTTGAGCTCCGGCTCCAGGCTCCAGGCTCCGTCTGCTGATATTCGAACCAACGCATGCAATATGTGCTGCTCTAAAAATGCAGGTTAAATGCTGAGCTGCGTTTCCACTGCCTACACAACGCGTTAAGACTAAGCCTGAGCCCAAGCTGAGGTTTGAGAAAGGTCCAGAAACACCACCCTAAACCACTACAACAATACTTCCACAAAAAGTTCACTGTGTTCATATTGGTTTTTAAACATGAACAATTACCGAGCCCTGTATAAATACCACAGCAAAACCATTTTTCCATACTCACCTAAATGAAGAACACCAAGTATGAACTGAACTATTCCAGAGAGAAAGGCTAAGGCGATGGCATAGACAGGGTCATGGAGTAAGGGATTCAAGGGGTCCTTTTTGCCGAAGCTAGCCACAAGGAGAGACATGATGGCGGTGGGCCCAACACTGATGTCTTTACAGGTGCCAAGAAAACAGTAGACAAAACAGCCAATGTACGCCGAGTAGAGACCGTACTGTAGAAACAGATCAAGATGGTTGGATACTTTCTCAGTAAATATTAAAGGCACTGGACACTATTGGTAATTACTCAAATGTATAAGCAAAAAGCAATGGAGCTGTTGATATTATAGTATAAAACATTGTGGGAAATGACTTCCTCTGCAGTAGCGTATAGTTTTTTGAGAAAGAGGTAATTTCTCACTCAATGGTTATTAGAAGACTTCCTGCCTGAAGCCTTTTACTAGGCATCTGAAACACACAAAGTGCAACAATGGTGTTTTTTATTTCATTATTCTCTTGCAACTTCGACGACCAATTGAGTCATAATTTTCACAGGTTTGTTATTTTATGAATGTTGGGATACACTATTAAATGTGAGAATACTGTCCAGTGCCTTTCAGACTTTCTCAGGAAATAATGGTTATTAGTTTGCAATTCAATTGACAAATCACCCTCCCCTGCAAAATTATATGTCTCCATTACTCACAGTGAGAAGATGGAAGAAGCTGTACTAACCAAAAGGACAGCATGGTATTATGCAAAAAAAAGTTGGTGGCCTTTTGTTTCAACCCTCTGTGCAAGGATCAGAAAGTCAGGCCACTAACAATAGTATGTTTTGCACAAATAAAGACTCGCAACAAACAAAGCTTAAAGTTAATAATAAGCCATAACACCTTAGCTCAATTTCATAAAATAGATTTAAAAGCAGAGAAACGTGTTTCTAGGAGTAAACTGACACACCCCTTCCAAGCCCCTTTCAGTCACTGTATCTCTTATCCCCATGGAACATAGTCCTGGGGAGGACCAAGTATTTACCGCCCCAGAGCAGGGGTGGTCGTTATCCCCCGGGGGGCAACCCCAGGAAATAGAGTAGTGTGAAAAGGACTCAAGTCTGTCTAGGCCCCAACCCTTCCATCAATACCCCCCCCCCCCCCCCCCACCATTGCATCTTACCTGCACTGGTAACTTGGCTATACTTGCGTAAGCCAGACTCTGAGGTATAACGGTTAGCGCTACAGTGAGACCAGCTATTACATCATGAAGAAGAAACGGCAATCTGTATCTTGGCAACCATAGACTGATGGGAAAGCGTTTCTTCCAACTCTCCTTACTGCAGTAATTCCGAGCGGCTATCTTCAACCTGATCGCTTCCATCTTGGGCCAGCCAAAACGTACTACTGAAAAAATAACAACACTATTCAATAGCAGCTAAAACCAGCTATCTTCAACCTGATCGCTTCCATCTTGGGCCAGCCAAAGCGTACTACTGAAAAATAACAACACTATTCAATAGCAGCTAAAACCAGCTATCTTCAACCTGATCGCTTCCATCTTGGGCCAGCCAAAACGTACTACTGAAAAAATAACAACACTATTCAACAGCAGTTAAAACCAGCTATCTTCAACCTGATCGCTTCCATCTTGGACCAGCCAAAACGTACTACTAAAAAAATAACAACACTATTCAATAGCAGCTAAAACCAGCTATCTTCAACCTGATCGCTTCCATCTTGGACCAGCCAAAACGTACTACTGAAAAAATAACAACACTATTCAATAGCAGCTGAAACCATAATCTTTGAAATCATTTCAAGTATTCTTGAGAAAGAGAGGGGGAAAGGGAAGTATTCTGATAAATCAAAGAAAAAACAGGGTAATACTGTGCAGTATTTTCTCAATCTAAACATTTTAATTGGAGGGTATACCTTTGGAAATTACTCCAATAAAAACTGGTAAAGAGCTGCACTGGAGAGCTGTCGATATTATGGATACCCTTTGAAGTAATGTAAATGTACTTTATTTAGACCATAAAAAAAAAATTTGGCAGGATTATGGATATACGGAGAGTTTTCCAGATACGGAAAGTGTTCCGGATCTGAAAATATTTCCGCAAATGTTTTCACAGTTTTTTAATTTTATGCATATGTTGGGAATGGGAAACACCAAGTGAGGATAGGCCGAGGATAATTCTGCTGGCACTCATCATCACCATGATCATATGATCATGGGACAGAGAAGTGGTTGCCAAAACTAAGAAAATTACACCGATCCTGTCTTTATGTTTACCAATCATGATTCATATTCTTTATTATTAATTTTATGTAGACTGAATCTGGTATGATTGAACCAGTGTCCACAGCTACTTTAAATTAAATTGGTTAAAAGGTAACAATTAAAGACATATTTTTTAGGTTTAAAAAGGGGGGAGTGGCACCAAGATTCAAGAAGAAATCCCCCCCATCCCATCCCATGGCCACACCCACACTTCTTTTTGTTTTTTTTAGAAACTAGCTGTCAACGCCGCCTTAGTCGGGTTCCTTGATCCAGGTCCCCAATGTCACGTATGTAAACGGACAATACTAAGTTTAGGTACCAGGCAAGTTAAGTGGTGGAAATTTAGCAAAGTTTCATCGCCCTTAAAAATGTCTGGAAGATCGGTTCCCCTAAGCGTTATATTAGTCTCTGCAGGGTCTAAAGGAAATCGATTATTATTCAGGTATCCTTACCAAGAAGAATCAGAGAAAGAAGTTGTGCAGAAGAGTAAGTATGGCGGTCTTTAGTCAAGTAAATAAAACAGCGGCGGTCCTCCTGTCGGTGTCACATGATTTTAGCACATGATGAGAGTGTCTGGGAACTTGCATGGCGTGTTTTGAACAGGTGGTGGCGCCCTCGCTATGTTATGAATTTTGTGTTTTTATGTTTTTTTTACTTTTTTATTACAGGTAGTACGGGGGGGAGGGTATTTGTTGGTTCCATTTTTAAAACTTTGTTACCCATACCGGAAAAGTTTCCGTATGGCGCCACCACTTTTTCATTCGAAATAAAATAATATAGTATCTAATTTACCTGATTGACATATCCCTTTTTGTAAAAATGAGTGAAAAAGTGGTGGCGCCATACGGAAAGTTATCCCCCATACCTTTCATTATGATTCAGTAACCAGATTTGCCTGAATTTGTTCACGGATCCGATTCCTTGTTGGCTTTCAAAAAATTAAATCAAATGCTTGTTGACGCTGGATGGGGACGATTAATTAACGCAATATAATTTTGCTAAATTTCGTAAGCGCTGTATGTAGCTGTAATGAGTGTTAGTAACGGAAGCTTGCCCCCAATAGGAAACCGCTTGTTTACTAAATAACTGGACCCTATAATAATCCCAAGTCGTTGATTCACAGACTAAGTAAAAGAAGTGGTGTCTTGCGGCACCTTCCATATCTCTGGGACTTTGGTTCAAATCCCACCGGGGGCACTATTATGTGGATTGGGTTTTCAGTTTCTACTTGACTGTTGGGTTTTTTCCCTAAAATAATTCTCTGGGGTTTTCTTCCCCCATCTAAAACTGAAACATCTTCATTGTCTTCTCCCCTCCTTCATCCAGTTGCTGAGCAGGCCTTGACGGGAATTATCATAGATCATGGTCGATGGAGGAAGAAAAACCTCCATGCATAGATGTACTACTGTTCTATATGTACTCTAGAAGTACTCTAAAGAAGTATCAAACACAGACATCCAACCTACACATTGTTCGCTTGAGAACTCTTATTGAGTAGGATTGATCGCTGGATTTCTGAAACTTTCTGGTAGCAATTATTGTTTGAGCCCACAAAATTTGCATCTGCGAAGGAGAGTTATTCCAACAATTCTCAAAATTAAGATGTTTTTATTTTGCTTTTATTTGTTTTGCAGACAGAAAGCATAATGTGTTTGCCCAGCAGGTACCAGAAGACAATCCTAACGACTGTAGACCAACGTCGAGTATCAAACATGGGAAGTTGGTCGGGTATGTTCAGACTGTGCAAATTTTCATTTTTAAAATGGGTTGACACATTTGTTGCTTCTGACAGTAATGTTTCTCAAATTTAAATTTCGGGGGATAAAAACTGATATTTTCCATATAACCACATTACTGAAATGATTCGAAAAATGCTTTACTATCGAAAGCTGAGCACTACTAAGGTTTAATTGCCATTAATTTTTAGATTGATTACCAAGCTTATACCTTCCCTGTACTCAGTTTCACAAGTGCTAATTAAGCACTTCCTCGACACACAGTCACATTTGTAACTAGTCATTGTCATGGTGGGACAAATAATTTGTTATGAAAAACTTGTTTAAATTGCTTGTTATTTCCATTTGACAGTTACTCTGATGAAATCTTGGCTCACATATTGACCACTGGGACCGGCCTGTGTGACCATCGCTTTGAACTGACCATCGATGATGTCAAATTTGTTGGTCATCCAACTCCCATTGTCGCTGGAGGCAGAAAAATTGTAAGAGTCCACCCTTTTGTAGATTTCTTTAACCCTCCTACTGTCTGACCATTCAATATCATCCACTGTGGTTTTGAATGATAGGTAAACTATGCCACTCTGTAATATGACATCATGTGGTAAATGCATCCACACAAGAAAACACAGTCAACCCTCCTACTGTTTGACCATTCAATACCATCCAATGTGGTTTTGAATGATAGATAAACTGTATGCCAGCCTGCAATATGATATCATATAGTAAACGCAGATCTACAAAGTACACACATGTACACAGTTAGTTCTGTGCACTTGCTCAACTATATTCAACCAATGTAATCAAATGGTTTCAAGTGGTTGGTCAACTCATTTAAAAATCAAAAGTGAGAGGTTAAAAAAACTTGCAACAAAAATGTATGTAGTTGGGAATATTTTGAAAAGAACAGGCGATGTAACAGCTCTACGTTTCGATCAGTTTGCTCTAACGTCTTCAAATGAAAAGCAGATGAAGTAGCTACTGAAAGGGACAGGTTGTAGTCCAGTTTTTCACAGTCAACCAAAAAGTAACAAACACTATTTAAGTTTTGAATTAATTTTCTAAAATAAGTTTTACTTTTTTTTGTTTGGCAGAAGGGACAGGATGGCTCATCGAGACGAGAGGGTCGGACTATGGCCATGTTTAATGTGGTCTTTGTGCTTCATGTAAGAACCTTGGACCTATTTCATAGAGCGGCTTAAAGGAACACGTTGCCTTGGATCGGACTAGTTGTTCTATAAAAAGCGTTTGTAACCGTTTTTCTTATAAAATGCATATGGTTGGAAAGATGTTTTAAAAGTAGAATACAATGATCCACACAACTTTGCCTCTAAATTGCGTGGTTTTCCTTTTACTGTGCGAACTAACACGGTCGGCCATTTATGGGAGTCAAAAGTCTGACTCCGATAAATGGCCGACCGTGTTAGTCGACGAGGTGAAAGGAAAACCGTGCAATTTCGAGGCATGTTTGCGTGAATCATTGTATTCTACTTTTACAACATCTTTCTACCCATATGCATTTTATTACAAACGCTTTTCAAAGACCAACTTGACCGATCCAAGGCAACGTGTTCCTTTAAGCAGACAATATAGTGTTTAACAAGTTTCAGGAAAAACAAGCTGGAAACCAACCAAAAAATAGTAAATGACAACATGCTATTGTTCCTACTTAAAGGCACTGGACATTTGGTAATTACTCAAAATAATTGTTAGCTTAAAATCTTACTTGTTAATGAGCAATGGAGAGTTAAACAGATGGATAGTATAAAACATTGTGAGAAACGGCTCCCTCTGGAGTAACATAGTTTTTGAGAAAGATGTAATTTCTCACTTAAATATTAAAAGACTTAAGGCCTGAAGCCTTTTTTATGCAAGTGAAAGCACACAAATTTGCGCAACAAGGTGTTGTTAATGCATATGCTGGGATACCTCAAATGAGAATAATGGTCCACCCCGCATTACATCAAGAAAGTTTTTTTTTAATGGATAAAAAGTACTGACAAAAATTACATACTACTTTGACTGTGCGGTTGATTGGTTTGAAATGATCCTGACAAAAGATTTGTTAAAGTAAAAAGTGATCATTAATACTGATTATTTGATTGCAGGCAAGTGCCGATCCCTCCGTCGTTGGCTGCTATCATGATCTCAGCAAACGCCTCGTCGTGGCCCTGAAGCACGAAGAGAGACGATGCGGATATCTCAGCCATCAAGCAGTTATTATGATGTCCGCTCATGATGAGGTGGCTGCTATGCCCGAAGGTTGAATTGTTGTTTAGTTACTTCCTCGTGATGTCTCCTTATTTCTTCTTTATAATAATATTAAAGACTTGTAATGTGCACATATCCACCCTGCTGGGTGGTCAAGGAGCAGTAAAATCAAAAACAAAACGAAAGAAAGCAGACACAACTAAATTTGTCCTTGAAAACCTGTGTGGTACAAAGACAAGATCTGTGGAAGAGAGTTCCAGATTCGTCGCACACAGCTGAAGAAAAAAGACCTGTCACCCCAGGAGTGTTGAGACTTGGGTTCAATGAGGAAAAGCATGGAACTTGATCGAAATTCCTTGGGATAACTAGCATAAGTGTACACATGTGTGCTATTGTAGTCAGGGAACATGACAACATGTTGGTCTTTTTAATGTTGTCCTTAGATGCAGAAGAATCTCCATTCTACATTATGCTGATGAAGAGCAAGCTTTGTACAGATCTCAGAGAAGTTTTCATGGGGTAAGTGGAAGAATGTTGCGACAGTGCAAAAACACTGTACAGCAAGTTTGTAAAAATAATATGTCTCACACTACGGTGCTGCTAGAAAGAATAAGTGGAGAGAACAAAAGGAAGGAAGTTTTAGTTTGAAGATGGTGGAGTAGGAAAACCCCAGAGAGTTATTCCAGGAGAACCCTATGTAGTCAAGTAGGGTTCTCAAAAAACCCAATCCTCGACGGGATTTTGCTGGGTCGCCTGGAGGTAGAAAATGATGGGAAGAAACCACTTTCATCGCAGTCAGTTAGTGACTGAAAACCCAATCCACATATTGGCTTAGCGAGATTTGAACCGGGGTCCTAGAGGTAGAAGGTGAGGCAATAAACCAATACAACAACCCCAACTGCAAAGAAATGAAAAGATTAAAAAAACTTCCCCCATGTACGGGACCAACCTTAACCTTTATATAAATGTTACAAGTTTATTTTTTCATCGGAAGGTTATGCGAAAAAGGAGTGTGTCACGTCTTTATCAACCACTGGATTGAAGTCAGTTTTTGTCTCCCACACAAAGTACACAATGTCGATCAAATGTTTACCATTGAGGTAAGAATGATAATAATAGTCATCATAATATTAAAGTCTTATGTAACCACCAGTAAAGTGCTCAAGGCAAACACTTTTCATACAGAATAAGAAGTACCAAATAGTAAACTTGCAGCCAGCAACCAACTCACATGCTCCACCAGACAAGAACAGCTTGGATCCTTCCTGCCCAAAATGTGCATCCCTCAAGCCATACGTGAGCTCAACCACCACCATAGTACCAGTAGGCAAGCATTCTCCTAAAGGCGAGCAGAATATACTGTTCGAAACCTCAAGACCATAACTGCTCTTTTCAGAGCCAACACTCCCTCAAAAGAGATACTGTATTCATGGATGTACCCGCAAATTTACTATTTAATACTTCTTATTCTTCACACCATGCAAAGCTTCAAACACCATTTACTTTTCATACAGGTTTTGAACTTTATGAATTATGATACCCATTTATGGCGCACTTTGCAGGCCCTGCAAGAAACACCAGGGCAAACCCCCTTGTCTTAGTGACAAGTGAAACTGGGTTCTTTTGAGGCAGGCACAGACACAAGTCTATGCCGAATGATGATGTTTTTTCATGTGCATTAGACATTACACAATGCTACAACTTTATTAAGCCCCAACTGAACGATAAAGCAATAATGATTGAGTGCCTTGTCAAGACCAGGACTCGAACCCACCCAGTCCCGAACAAGGATATTGGAGTGGAAACATTCAAAATCCTGTGACAGATGGCACATATGACATGGTATTCTCGCTAGTAACCATTCTGGTGAGCATAAATTTGTTGTGGCTTAGCTACTTTTTATGATTAAACAGCTTTATGAAATTGAGACATGTAAACCTTAGTTTTCTAGCTTATTGTTCTAGCATCATCATCATCATTCGGCAAAGACTTCCTCAAATTGTAATGCGGGCGCGCACTCCTGGAGTCGCCGCCCTCCCCTAATCTCTTTCAATCGCTGCTCTTCTCAGCTCTCTTACACTTCTACCACTCCACTTTGTCACATTGTCTAGCATACTAAGTTTAAAATCCTACTCCTGAATTTTTTTCATTCACTCTTGAGCAGCCAAAGATCATAGAGCAGAGCCTCCTTGCGATCCGACCCTACCACGCCATCCTCCTCCTTGAAGATGACAAAGAACTCCTCGCCTCCTTGCCTAGGGACTGCTCCCCATCGATACGCCGTGCCATAACGATGTCTTCCCCCCTCAAGAGCCTTCAGCAACTCAGCCAAGACACAGATCTTGCTCTCTCTCAGGTACAAAGAATTTAAAAACATTTTGATTTCATTTTTATTTTGATCAAAATATGATTTCAGAATGTACATTTGGTGGAAGTGTACCAGAACAGCTTTTGTACACAATAAAAGAAGCTAATCTCATCTCAGCCTTTTGTTTCAACAAATCTAACCAGAGATAAAAATAAATGTTTGGCTCTGAATTTTGAGACAGTAAGTCCAAAATGTTCCTACTTATTTCCCATGAAGCAAGTTGCTCGTTAAAAGCACTTGACACATTTGGTAACTGTCAAAGACCAGTATTTCATTTGGATAACAAACCTGTGAATATGTTGTCTCAATTGGTCATCGAAGTTGCAAGAGAATAAAGAAAGAAATCACCCTTGTTGCACAAATTTGTGTACTATCAGATGTCAAAAAAGGCTTCAGGCTTGAAGTATTTTAATATTTAAGTGAGGAGTTCACACTTTAACGCAATGTTTCATACTATCGACATCTCTCCATTGCACATCACTACACAAGTTTTTTCGGCTAACCATTATTGTATAGTGTCCAGTGCCTTTAAAGTTGGTAAAACAGCTATTGTATTTGCACTTTAGAACAACATTTTATAAATTTGTTTTTATTTTTATTTGCCAAGGTATTTCAGATTGTAGGTCATCTGGTTTACTGGGGTAAAGCCACCATATTTTACCCCATCTGCGGCAGCAATGTGTACATTCTATCACCAAGAGCTCCCACATCAGTGTAAGAGTTAATTTGTTGTCTCTATTTGATTATTGTTTTGTTCAATATGCATAAAAAAACATATAAAGACAAACAAACAGCAAAATGAGTTTCAAACAGTTAAGAGGTCTTAACTGTTTGAAACTCATTTTGCCCGAGGGTATCAACAACAAAAAATAAAAAGATTACAAATTTGATTGTGTATGATTTACCCAATCGCCAATACTAGATTTGTTTTTATTTCATATCTAAAGTCAATCATCTATTAAATTCATCTCCACTGAAAGAAAATTTGGAAATTTTGTACCATTGAAAAAAAAAAAGTTGGACTGATATCTTTTTTCCACAACTACCTTACTTGGAAGTGAAATAATTCTCAAAATCCTTTATACAACTTAAATCTGCTGTACTTCTAACCAAGTAAGTTTTTGTTGCCCTCAATTTCCTTGATTACCAAACTTGTACCTTCCCTTTAACAGGACTTCACCCTACCACGAGGAGTTCCACGAGTTGACTGGGGGTGGGAATTTAACGGAGGCACTCTCTGCATTTTCCCAGCCGAATCTTTTCAGCGACGTTGTCAACATCGGAGAAAAACAGGTGACTGAGTGGGTCTGGGTTCCAGTTAGGGTTAGGGATGGGTCGTTTGAGAGGAACTATTTTTCCTTGGAGTTGGTGTGGTCTTGCAAAAAGGACTTTTTATAATTATCTCTCAAAATTTTGCTTTTGGGAATTACATTTTATTCTGTTTATTCCAACTGTTTTATTGTAAAGCGCTTAGAAACACTATGTATGATATGCTATATAAATGTTGTATATTACTATTATAATAAAAGTTTTTTATAGCTCAAAGCGCCCTATCGAAAAGCAATGTACTCCCTGAAGATGTTTTTTTGGTTTGATGATTGATTCTTTTCACTTTGATAGAATGAAGCAGAGAAGGTGAAGATTCTAATGTGGCTGCTACAGAAGAGGCTCTTAATACAGGTCAGCCATCTTAAAATGATTGTTTTTGTGTTCAAGATGCTAGGTCTGATATTTGATCGATGTGATCCCAAAACTCTGTTACCAAAAGAAAACTTCTGTACCTAAAAACCCTTTGTAAAATCCTTTTAAAGGAACACGTTGCCTTGGATCGGACGAGTTGGTCCTTGAAAAGCGTTTGAAATCGTTTGTTATAAAATGCAAATGGTTAGATAGATAATTTAAAAGTAGGATATAATGATCCACACGAATTTGACTTGAAATTGCGTGGTTTTCCTTTTACTTTGCGAACTAACACGGTCGGCCATTTATGGGAGTCAAAAATTTGACTCCCATAAATGGACGACCATGTTAATCGACGAGGTAAAAGGAAAACCACGCAATTTCGAGGCATTGTATTCTACTTATACAACATCTTTCTACCCATATGCATTTTATAACAAACGGTCACAAACGCCTTTCAAAGACCAACTCGACCGATCCAAGGCAACGTTCCTTTAAATAATGGTACTCGGGAAAAAAGAAAAAAGTAAGTTCAGATTAGCATAAAACAAGCTGAAGGTCTCCATTACTGTGTACATTGTGCGCCTGATACATGGTATGTTCAATACGGTCCGCACCCCACAATGAAAAAGCAGGTAATCAATGTGCACCTCACATGCGTTGATATTAGAACTTCCCACCTTTAAACCTTAGGAGGAGAGCGTCTTCTTTTCTTACACACTTGGTTATCTCAAAACCCATTCTTATACACTAATTCAATTGCTTATGCCTCTCTTGTAATTTGTGTCTATGTCCTCCTTCCACGCACTTACCGTCTTGATTTCAGCTCCACACGTATGTCTTCCTCATGATTCCGACTGACCAACCAGTCAAGCTTCTCGATCAGCCGAACAAGGCGTCAGGTTCGTCACCAATGTCTGCAGCCTCACTGGATAAGCTCAGCGCCACAGGGGTGTTAAATATGTCCAGTAAGTTTCCCTACCTTGTGCAGTGGTCTGGCCCCAAATTTATAGAGGCGCTGTTTGAAATTGTTTTTCTATTCAAAATAAGGCAGGATAGCAGTCACAGATTTTATATATTGAACTACATATAGTAATGTGGCTGGTAACCATATTCTGTTAAGCATAATTTTGTTTTGCTTAGCTATTTTTTGTGCTTTAAGCAGATCAATGAAATTGGGCCATGACCGATGTAACAATAAACAATGATGTCAGTGGAGTAGGGCACACTCTATATTGATCATAAACAGTAATTACTAACAAACAAAATGAATATAGTTTTTTTAATTAATATAGATAATAGTTTTTTATAAGAATAAGGTTACCTGCCAAAATGTGATGTCTTTTGTTCCATAATGTAACTGGTATCCAGCAAATTTTTGAAAATAGTTAAGCAAAATTGTCTCCTTAAGAAGCTTTATGTCGTTTAGCCCAATATCATAAGGCTGTCAAGGAGAAAAATACTACAATAATAAGTAATTTCTTTTCATCTATTATTTACTCTAGTGGACTCCGACGAGCTGAGCACCAGTCTAGATTCCTACTCTACCCTGTCTCTTGACAACGAGGGACACAGTCACAGCAGACAGAAAGTCATGGACATGCTGAAGGAGAATCTGAATGAGACGGAGCGACACTGCGTCATGAATGTTCCTGCGGCTAGGAACCCAGAGGATCTTAAGCTGTTTGCAAGGTGAGGTACCGAGTATGATGATCGTTAAGCATGGGCATCTATTGTCTAAGTCGCGACTATTGATTGTTTGATCGAGTCGCCACTAACGTGCTGCCACAACTATTACAAAAATGGTCGCGACTTCCTGCTTGGTGAACCAATTGTGTCACTCACGACTGTTTACAACAGCATAATTAACTTAGAAACACAATCAGACATCAGTGACACAATCCTTCAATCTTTTCAGCATGAATTTTTAAATGTATTGCGCCTGCGGCAAGCAATATGCGACCAATAGAATGCGTTTTCTTTGCGTCGTGATCGTTATCGTTTTCGTTATCGCTGCAGTGGGCCTTTAGTTGACAAATCTGTGCACTCCATATCTTTATGCTTGGAATTTCTTAATTACTTTGATATTTTTCATGCAGACTTTGCCAGTATTTCCGCGGTCGACATCATCTTGAGGAAATCATGTACTACGAGAATGTCAATCGTTCTCAGGTCTACATGCTCCTTGAGAAGTTCAAGCAAGTGTTGGTCATCTGTACACATCAAGATGCTGCTACAGTTGCGTATAAACAGTTCTTATGACAAGAGTGAGATGACAAGACCTATGGGTCAATTCTATGTCAGGTACCCTGTATGCAAGAGTGACAATGGAAGTTCTAGTTAGGATACCATGGAAGGATGAACAGATTGGGCTGGATTTCATAAAATGCTATGGTTTTTGTAGAAATAAGTTACCATCACCAATCATCATAGGCTGCTGCTCGTTGACGCAACAACCGTCCACTTCTCCTGGTTGTGTGGCTGGAGCAGTGGTGATTTTGCGTCGCTGTAGGGCAGCCGCAGTTAGTTCAGCTACGCTGAGGCCACACCATCTGGTGAGTCCATCGATCCAGCGGGGTTTTGGTCTTCCAACCCTGCGATGGTGTCCAAGTGGGGTTCCATCAAGCACTGCTGCTGCAAGACCACCCTGCCAGACTGCATGACCAAGCATGAGTTACCAATGCATTGATATTAATTTTCAAAAGCAAAAATCTGAACATTTCAATGCTACAATACAAACTGACAATATTATTCACAACTCGTCTGCTAAGTGCTATGAGAACTTTACCTGGGATACCTTCAGGCCTGGAATAGACCGATCCATTAAGCTCCACCCCACTGCGCATTGACCAATCACAACGCAACGAAGGTCCGACACTAAGGTCCGACATGCGGGCGCATATCTTGGCGCGCGCGGCAGAGTTGTGCAGAAAGACATGGAGAGCCCCACATGTTCTTGCTCACACGTGCCTCGTGGGCGGAGCCTACTGGATCGGTCTATTACACGCAGGTCATGGCCTTTGTTGTCCCTTGTCTTAGCCTTGGTGCCCCTCCAAATGTTTCCCAGAGATTATTCAATAAGGGAATCAATGTGTGGTGAAGAAGTTTTCAACTAGTGGTTTAATCCCAACGAGGCCTGGTTCTTGATAATTTTATTGAGACGAAGTCGAGGTAAATTATCAAGAACCAGGCCTCGGCAGGTTTAAACCACTAGTTGAAAACCGATTCAATCAACACACTTTGATTCCCATTCACAAATACCTTTTCAGTCAAAAACATCAACACTTTTTGGTCAAAAAGTAAAATAAATGCGAAAATTATAATTGTTCAATGATTTCTTTCAACACAACACCCCTCCAGCTATGAAATGGTAAAGCCCTCTGTCGCCCTCCGGTAAACAACTCCTTATAAGGGAATGCTGTGCGCGTCGCGCGGATCACGTGATGTGGCACAACTGTTTCAGCCGTTGCTCTCGACCATTAGGAATGAAGAAACTGTCTTAAAAGAACAGGTGCAAGGTCGCGTGTCACGCCAATGAGTTAACACTTTTTACCGGTCATAAACAAAGGTTTATACACACCCACGTGATGCGCTCTCCACCAATAGGAATAGCGAAACTGTCTGAGGTATTTATGAATAAAGGTTTGTTGCTCATTTTGCTTCATCATTGCTGAATATTTTTACAGCTTGTTTTAGCTGATACAAACTGGTTATCAAACAGAAGATGTCAAAGCAAGCAGGGCAGTGGTGAAGCTCAAATTTTGTCACTTCAATGGAAGTAAGTTCAAGGCTGACTGTCAAAAATAAACTTGTGTGTAAGGGGCTTTCGACTCAATGGTTTGGCAATAAAAAAACTAAGTGATGTTAATTCGAACAACCAAATCACAGACAAAGATTTCATGGTTTAATTAAAACTGCACACACAGGCCATCAAGTATTATACATGTACACAAACATATTCTTGTGAGGTAGTACAGTAAAGCCCAGTTCATACTTCCTGCGAATGCTTTACAAATTTTGACGTAGCAAATTCATAACATATAGTTTGCTTCAGTTGACTTGTGCTCAACCCTTCCAAAACATTCACTGCAAAAAAACACCTGTGACGTCAAAATTTGTTTTACATTGGCATTTGCAGGAAGTGTGCACTGATGGAATCAATTTGTCCAAGTGGTTCATGTTCATCTTATATCTTCTAATATTGCTTGTATTATATTGTATATTTTCTGTAAATAAAAATATCAATCTATTTGACTATGAATGAATTTGAGTTATGATTACTTTCCGGTCATTTTTATTACATTTTTGTTTGTTGAAGTGTATGATTTAGTTTCTTCACAATATAAAATTTAAGTGGCAACAAAGGTTGTAAAAAACATTTGAATACACGCGGCTATTAAAATTCTCATAAGTAAACTCAAGGAACACAGATTTTTGAAAACATTACAGAGTTGCTTTTGTGCAGCTGGTAGATATACAAATGTTTTTAAACTTTGAACTGTTTAACTGAACCAAATATATATTGATTCATTTTGAACACATATATGATAGTCTTCAAAATTGTTCAGCTTCCTTATCTCTCTTACTAACACATCCGTTTCCTCTGATGTAAAACCTCAAGGGTTTCTTGACCCACTCTTCAGTCGCGTAGTCAATCCCGACCCTAGGACACCCCACGATGTCCGCCTCCTTAACCTCAAGATCCCCCCTCTCCATCCATATGGAGGAATCTGACGCCAGGTTTGCCCGGTTCATCTCAGGGGTTTTGATGCACAGGGCTTCGGTGAGTTTCCCTGGACCGTTACAGAGATCTTTCGTCTTGAGTTCCTTGGCAGGTATCTTGCGCCGTCTGCTTCGGTGTCTTTGCATCACTGGGATGCCTTCCTTGGGCTCCAAGGCTCTGATGAGAACTGCTTCACCATCACCTTAGCGACAAAATAGTGGAAAAACTTGGGTATATATTGTACATCACTTGTAATAAAACCCTGCAACTGTCTAACCATTTAAGAGTATCTACTGTGGGTTTGAATGATGAACAGTACACAGTCACTCGTTCTTTTGTCTGACAACTTATCATCCACTGTATGCCATATGATATCAGATGGTGAATTCGCTTAACATAGTACACTGTTGTGCCACCAAACGTAACCCATACAGTCGATTGTTTCAAATAAATTAGGGTTAGTTTGATTTCTGATGTTTTTGCCCTTGCAAAAATCAGAAAAATTGTGATTAAATAGATTGAAAATTCTGTTAAAGCACATACCATGTGTACATGTAGGGCAGCCCTTGTACTTGATAAAATTAATTTTCCTACTTTTTTTGCCAAGGACCAATTATCACGCCTGAGATGAGATTTTTCATCACTGGAAATCCCTTATGACTCACCCCTGCTCGAAATATTCAAGCAGTCGTACATTCCATAGATGAGGTAGACATAACATACACCTGGCTTCATGTACATGGCTTCGTTACGGTTCGTCCTCCGCCCTTCATAACTGTGGCAAGCTGAATCCTCCTTCCCTAGATACGCTTCCGTCTCGACGATTTCACCAGCGATATGCTCATCGTCGTTAACCTTGCGTATTAACCTCTGACCCAAGAGTCCCTTAGCCAAGGCTTCACACGGCTGGTCAAAGAAAGATGCCGGTAATCTCTTGCTACCCCCTGAATAAGAAACAATAACATAAATTGTAGTTGTGAGAAAAACACTACAATTTTAATCTTAAGTTTTTTTATTTGATTTATTACAATGCATCAAAAGGAGTCTAAAATATAATCCTCTGCCTAGTTATTGATTTTGTATTTTAAAAAAACAGTTCATTGCTCAGGATACACTGTTGAAAAATTGCCAAGGTAGGCCTTTTACTCCAGTGTTTCTTAGGCCTTAGAACCTAGTGTTCCATAGACCCTAGGTGCCAGTGTTCCACAGGATAAGTTTAGTTTATTATTATTATAAGGCCCTATAAGCATCTGTGTTCCATAGGCCCTACATACCAGTGTTCTGCAGGCTTTTAGGTCCCGGTGTTCCATGGTCCTACAAACCAGTGCTCTGTAGGTCTCGGGCCCTGGTGTTAGGCCCTAATTACCACCAGTGTTCCATAGAACCTTAGCACCAGTGTTCTATTATTTACCCTAGGCTTGTCACTATTGTTTCAGTTTGTTTGGTTGCTTGCTTGTTTGTTTGTTCGTTCTTTGAGTCAAGTAACAAGTACGATTTCATCCAGTGTCTCACCAGTTTCCGTAGTACTTGAATCAGCTTTTGTAGTTGAGAAGTATGGGCTCTTGACCACATTGCTGCTTGTGCTTGCTGCTTTGTCTCCGATATTGTCAGCGGATTTTCTTTTGCGACTTTTAGGAGGAGGGGCCATCATCCAACAGCACAAAAATGAAAGTCCCAGTTCGGGCAGATTTGTCCCCTTAAGATGAAATGAAAGAAAACTGTAAGTGTACATTTAGGGTTGACAAAAACAAATTTACTGGAGGGGAAGTTGCCCTTTGTTGGCTGTCTTCCTAAAACATTTTGAGATAATTTAAAAAATCATTGGTCAATGAGCTTGGCGACCATTCAAGGATTTGGGGCCCAAGGAAATTCCGGCTTTTACCCACACCTGTTTGTTGCTAATAGCAATAATATGCAGAGGTATACAAGTATTTAGTAGAAATGAAAAGAAGAAAAAACGGTCATTTTGTATAATCAAAACAAAACCCAAATCCCCTGCAAGTGCAATTAACACCAGAGTTGATCAGGCTTTCAATTCTGCAGCTCAACAAAAACAAACTTTTTCAACGGGCACAACTAACCAACAAAGTTGGCATGATATTTCCTGATGGATACTTTGCCAACTACGATTTAAATCGATAGATAACGTATTTACTTAGGTTGTGAGAAATGTACTCAAAGGCTGGACAAAAAAAATCACAAAAGCAGAACATTGCTCGGGTGAAGCAACCTTACTTTTGTTCCTGTACCTTCGGACAGACACTTCAATAAACAAAAACAACACTGACTGTCATTTGAACAGTGTAGGAACTAAGGACAGTACATCATCTAGAATTAGAAATCAGTTATAACTTTTACTATACAAGTTACAAATTACAACTTACATTAAAATAATTAAATTCTACATTACACTGAGAATTGTTTCACTGAGATTTTAATTTTTTAACAAAATTTGACAAAGTGCAAATTTTACAGTACTGCTGAGACTTTTTTCAATACGGTACCACGAACAAGAAAACAAGACCAGTTCTGTTTTTCAATCTCACAATCTTTCTGCCGCCTCTTCGTTCGCTATGGTTCGCCTTCTAAAATAAAACCGAAGCAGACGACGGTTTCAACCACACATCAACCCATTACTTCCGGGACAACACCAAAACAGATGCCAAATTCATTGGTAAACATACCAAACAACAAAAACTACACGTGTTCCTGGGTACCAGCTTCGGGGAAAAAAATAATAATCTTTTTGACTGTCGTTGAGGGCGTTATCATACATGCTTTTTGACACTTTATTTTTTTTTAACGAAAGATTGATTGAGCACTAAAATTACTTCGTCCGTCCCCTCGTTCATGTCGTTCGCCGTCCTAGCTGCTGCATGCTGCGGTTGCAAGTCCGGACAAGCTTGGCTGCTGGCTAGAGCACATTTCGAGCAGGGATTGTAATGTAAAGATGCTATAAAAATCGGTGAGTTGATGAATTTATTGCTGTGACAGTTTGAGTTGAGAAAAATTTGGATTGCATTTCAGAATTGATGACATTTTGATGATTCTCGGTGGTTGGTAACAAAACGGCCGCTTAATTTTGACTGAAGAAGAGGGAATTTTTTGTGCGCGATTTGTGTGTAGGCCCATTGAGGTAACTCAAACCTCCCCGCCTTGCTCATCACAAACATAAGGCTAAGGCAGCAGAGTAGTTCCCCATCATATTGCCCCCCCCCCCCCCCCCCAATATGTTTGACAAAACATGCTGAGGGATTCAGCTTGCCACACAGCACAGAAGTTGGGCAAGTTGTAATTTAAAGGTTAATTTTTAATGATTTGTAGCAATAATTTAATATGGAATAGAAAACAAATTGGCACTTTGGAACTGTATGAGGTTCGTTCCGATTACTTCTAGAAACAATAAGGCTCCCCTGTGAGCTCAGACAATGAGGGGACCTTATTATAGTTTCTAGAAGTACGTACCGATAACGTCTCCACGTTACACGTAGTGACGATAGGGGTTCTAGACCTAGTGTACTCCTAGAACTATGAGGTTTGTTCGACTATCGTCTCCCGTAACTACAGGAGACGATAGTCGCACAAACCTCATAGTTCAACGGGAGACGATAGCTGAACGAACCTCATAGTTCTAGGAGTAGTACTAGTAGAAGTAGTAGTAGGAGAATGTCGATTGTTGCACTACACTATAATAAAGCACTTCGTTTTAATAGTGTTTCCCGACATAAAATCATGTAATTAGTTTGCAACGTTGCTATTAATAACTATTTGTTACTTTTATATAAAAATTCAGTTTTATCCTTCTTATTTGTTGATCTTGTTTTTTGTTGTCTTTCGTTTGGTTCTTTGGTTGGTTAGTTGTTTGTTTGTTGTTATTTTTTTTAATAGATTCTTTAATTCCGACCAACTTTTGGACGGTCAGTGTTTCTTATAGTTCTATCTAGGAGTAATGACCACCCCTGACCACAACAATTGTAACGGTTAATGAATAAACAAAATAACAGTGTAAATAAATAATAAATGTTTTGTCTCAAGTAATTGGATAACTAGACCTAGTACCTAGAGCATTGCTGTACTTTTTTGTGTGTTAAACTAAGACGTCTGCATTCGTGCATGTACGATCATAGATTGTTGTCGATTACATTTTTTTTTCTGATCACTGGAATGTTCTTATATTGCTGTTTATTCTCACATTTTTTTAAGGTACAATTTGTGCTTTTTGTTGGGTAGATGCAGTGGTATTAACCCACACAGCAGACTGTATTCTTTCTACCTTTTTCAGCTATCACCTTAATGAGCTCAGAGCTTTGCCTTAATAAGAATCTGTAGAAAACTTGACCCCCCGCCCCTTCCAACCCCCCCCCCCAAAAAAAAAAAAACAAAAAAAAAACAGCTTTTAAACAGAACCCTCCATTACTCCTAAAATGTTTTCTAAAATCATACAAAATTGAAAATAACAACAACATATTGCTATTGAATTTCAGACAACCCCCTCCCGCCAGGATACAAAGGAGGCAACAGAAGATATTGCCTCCATGCCCTTTGGTCATGGCCTTGTTGCCCTTGAAATGCTCTAGATGCTCTTGAAATGCTCTAGGGTGCCCTTTTCCAAGGAGAAAATGCCTTGGTGCCCTTGCCCTTTACAAAATGAAGCATGCTGGCCTGCCCCCCCCCCTCTCAACATAGGATGCACTTTGTTATTGACTGTGTATTCCCATCATGGATCAACTCAGCTGCTCAGCTGCTGGTTGAAGTAGACTTCCATGGTGTAGAAATTCACATAATTTCCTTTAAAAACAGGATATCGGGAATAAAAAGAGGCCGGGTTTGGCTTATTTGTCACTTTAAAAGCAGTCAGTAAAAGCCACTTTCAGTTTAATTCTGTTCAACCCTTTGAAAGAATATAGTTCAACATTGGTCTGTAGAAACATGAATTTTGGTTCAGTTCAAAGTCTTGAAAAACAAATTACGTACAGGTGCACTGAAACACTTTGTACATACTCAGTGTTTTCAAAGTTTCATAATTTAACCCCCTATTTAATTGGCGGCTATGGTTTTGACTTCAACTGGATCGCTACATCATCATGCGTTGAAGTATAGGATGTCCTTAGCAACACCCTTTAGCTACAGTCAGAGCCGTAGCCGTAGCTGCCAACTTGATTACGGTCTGATTATGCCTCCATACAGTTTTCAGTGTTGTTAAATCCTATTGTTTGTATTTGTATATTGTGTTTGTATGGAAATAAATGTTGATTGATTGATTGATTAATTGATTGATTAATTGATAGATTGATAAGGCATTCACTATAAGACCCCTCATCTTCAAGAGTGGTCCCCTGTTTGCTGGTTTTAAAAACAAATTTTAAAAAAATTAAAATTCATCAATAATTTGTTTTGCTTTTGCTACATAAATATTCCTTGTGAGGGTTACTTTTTATTAATACCTAGTAATAGAATTTACAAAGCATATTTTCCCAATTGTTGCAATGCGATGAGGGTAGTAATGCCAGAGAGGCACATTGTATCGAACAGGAACCTTAAAATGAAAATAGGTAATGGCTTGAGGTTACGCTTGATGAGAAACTACATCCATGTAGGAGAGTTCAATGGATGGTTGCTTGTCATTTGTTAAGTGAAGTAATTATATAGTCGGTGTCATAATTTCAGTTTAAAGGGAAGGTACACGTTTGGTAGTTGTCAAAGACCAGTCTTCTCACTTGGTGTATCCCAACATAAGCTTAAAATAACAAGCCTGTGAAAATTTGAGCCAAATTGGTCGTCAAAGTTGCGAGAAAATGATGAGAGAAAAAACACCCTTGTTGGACGAATTAGTGTGCTTTCAGATAGGAATAAGTCTTTTATTATTTTAGTGAAAAATTACCTCTTTCTCAAAATCTATGTTACTTCAGAGGGAGCCATTTCTCACAATGTTTTATACTATCAACAGCTCTTCAATGCTTGTTACCCAGTCAGTTTTTAAGTTAATATTTGTTTTCAGTAATTACCAAACGTGTACCTCCCCTTTAAAAGTCAATTCATAATTTGAATAGCCGTCAATGTTTGACTGTTATCCAAGTTTGAATCACATTGTACTAAAACTGGACCATGAAACTTCAGTTGTTTTTATCCAGCTTCATTCATAAATCTTTCCTTTGCTTCCATTGACAACAACTTGTTTGTATAATTTGTGACAAAATGTATGGTTGTTATCACAAATCGAATTGCAAAGAAACAGTTGTTTTGTTTTCAGCGAAAGTCAAAAGCAACATCGTTAATTCAAGACTTCCTCAGGGTTTGGATGAGTAACACAATGAGTTCAGTTGTAGTGCTTTTGAGCTTCGGTAAGCTCTTGGCAAGTCAAGGTTGAAAGAAGCACGAGACACCGTAGCTAAGGTGTGTATCATTGATGACACTTCAGTCTCATGTTTAAATGCTCAAGGATTTTGTTAGTTCAAGGTGCAGAGTTCAAGTTCCTTTGAATTAACGGAGATTTCATTCGACCTAGAAAAAAAGGGGGCTAGTTCAATCTTGTTATGAAGTGATGTTCGATCGATATATTAAACATTTATCTATGTGACTGGAAAACTCTACATGAAGTTTGGCTCACCGCATTTTAACTTGTGACGTCAAACCTTTGATTGAGACCCACTGACCAGACTTCGATGCTGATACATTAGTCATACACGTAGAACCACTATCTCCTGGTTCATTCTTTTGAGCCTAGTTTCAAGATGTGGACACTGTGCCAACTTGGCATGAGAACTGAAACTTTTAACGTGTTCTGTGTCATCAGAAGCATAGTGTACAATGTATCTATCGTTCCAATCTACGTAACACAGACAATGAGTTCAGTTGTAGTTCTTTGAGCTTCGGTAAGCTCTTGCCAAGTCAAGGTTGAAAGAAGTACGAGACATAACTAGGTGTGTATCATTGATGACACTTCAGTCTCATGTTTAAATGCTCAAGGAATCTGTTAGTTCAAGGTGCGGGGATTCAAGTTCCTTTGAATTAGCAGAGATTTCATTCGACCTAGAAAAAAAGGGGGCTAGTTCAATCTTGTTATGAAGTGATGTTCAATGTATAAAACATTTATCTATGTGACTGGAAAACTCTACATGAAGTTTGGCTCGCTGCATTTTAACTCATGACGTCAAACCTTTGATTGAGACCCACTGACCAGACTTCGATGCTGATACATTATAGTCATACACATAGAACCACTATCTCTTGGTTAATTCTTTTGAGCCTAGTTTCAAGATGTGGACACTGTGCCAACTTGGCATGAGAACTGGAACTTTTAACGTGTTCTGTGTCATCAGAAGCATAGTGTACAATGTACAACTATCATTCCAATCTTCGTAACGCAGACAATGAGTTCAGTTGTACTTAGTGCTTTGAGCTTCGGAAAGCTCTTGGCAAGTCAAGGTTGAAAGAAGTACCAGACATAACTAGGTGTGTATCATAGATGACACTTCAGTCTCATGTGTAAATGCTCAAGGATTTTTAAAATCAGGGTGCAGAGTTCAAGTACCTAAGAGCCGACGGAGATTTCATTTGACCTAGAAAAGAGGGGCTGGTTGAATCTTGGCATGAAGTGATGTTTGAAATCAAAAATACTATGTGACTTGAAAACTCTAGTTTGGCTCACCGCGTTTTAAATTGTGACGTCAAATTTTGAGTGAGACACACTGACGCAAACTTCAATGTGGTGACATTAGTCATAGAATTTCCATCCATCCCTTGATTCATTCTTTTAAACTTAGTTTCAAGATATGGATTGTGCCAACTCGGCATGAGAACTTACTGAATGGTCACATAGTAAGAGGGTTGACTGTGTACTGTGTAGATCATTCTGCATAGTTATCTATCATTCAAAACCACAGTATTGAATTGTGACTCAGGCAGTAGGAGGGTTGACTGTGCAATTTGTCAGTATGCATTCACCACCACATGATATCATATTGCAGGGCAGGCTGACTCAGTTTAACTATACATACACTTATATCATTTCAAAACCACAGGATATTTATCAAAATGATCATACAGTTAGCAGGCTTCGAAATAACCCAAGACACCCAAAGCTCTTTTGCTATGGTGCTCTTTAAACTTTCCTCATAGAAGTGCTTCTTACTAGAGGAAAATTGCTGTTTCCTTTCAAGAGGGAAGTTCAAGGCCTGCAGTAGGAAGGTTAAAATAAAATTTAGAAAACGTCATCATTTCATCATTCGAAAACAAATTCTGGGCAATTGATATTTAGTGTATTCAATTTCTCCAGTCTAAAAGTACTGATTATCATCGTGTACGGCGTTTTTTTTTTTTTTTTTTTTTTTAAGTCAAACTCTACGCACACTCATCTGTCTTGCAGACCAGACGGTTAACTTAACCTTACAGGTACTGACTGGCATTTGAGCAAGGGTGTGTGCAAGCCACGTTCAGTGAATCACAATTATTGTTTGCTTCATCCGTACTTGTAATGTAAGGGCACTAGGCCAACAAGGGGGGAAACTGCGCGGTAACTTATTATCAATTGTTCCGTGTCGTCATCATCCTGCGTAAAGCACAGGACGTTACAAACCTGCAAGTTGAAGGAATCTCCTGGATCTATATAGGTCCCGGTGATGATACTAGGCCCTATGACCTTAGTTTAGGATACACTACTCCTGACGACCCGGCATTACAGTCTACGTCTGATACGTGTGCCAGGCAGTGGCAAATATTTAGTGGGCAAAGTCTGACAGACAATGAGTACATAGTTTGTTTGTAAAATCGTGAAGATTGTACGTCGTTGACCAAGTACGGGTAAGTTTTACTGTGTACTTGATACAAAGTGACTTCTTAGGTTGTGCATTTTGACAATTTTATGAAGCTCTTCTGCTTGTTAAAGGAACACGTTGCCTTGGATCGGACGAGTTGGTCAAAACAAAAGCGTTTGTAACCGTTTTTTTATAAAATGCATATGGTTGGAAAGATGTTTTAAAAGTAGAATACAATGATCCACACAAGTTTGCCTCCAAATTGCGTGGTTTTCCTTCTACTGTGCGAACTAACATGGTCGGCCATTTATGGGAGTCAAAATTTTGACCCCCATGAATGGCCGACGTGTTAGTCGACGAGGTAAAAGGAAAACCACGCAATTTCGAGGCATGTTTGTGTGGATCATTGTATTCTACTTATACAACATCTTTCTACCCATATGCATTTTATAAAAAACGGTTACAAACGCTTTTCAAAGACCAACTCAACCGATCCAAGGCAACGTGTTCCTTTAATATGTGAGTAAACTTTTGATTAATAAGTAGGCCTATGTAAGTTTGAAGTTGAAAAAAAAGTATCAATTTTATAATGAGTAATTTGATTGTCTGTTACATTTTTATTGTTGCCACTTTGTGCTATTCCCCCTGTGACATGTATACAAACCAAGTTTTTTAATGGGAAGTCAAGCAGAAAAGAACACCTTCAGGAAGGAAGTTTTGATGCCACGGATTTTAACAAAGGAGTCTGCTTTTAAAGCATTAAAATATTGCTACAAAAAATAACTACAAGATGATGCTAACCACCAGTATAATAAGTTACATGATCAAATACCATTTTACATACAAAATGTTACTCATATCCCGCTTAGTTTTGCCCTGCTGTTTTAATATGAAACAGAAAGTGTGAAACACATCACATTCAGTCAGTCACGAAACTCTGTGTTGTTTGTTTTAGAAAAAGAAAGAAAAAAAATTCCATAACATTTTTATTTGTGTACCCTTTGACCTATTTCCCTCAGGTACGAATTTCTTCGTTTCAAGTTACAACTCTCATTGTTCACTGCCTATACATTGCTTTCTTTGTCGCATAAATAGTAATAATCAATTCATTTAAAACTGCATGGATCATACATTGCCAAAACTAAGTTATCATTTAAGGGGTTGGGCACAGTTTGTTGGTGTGCCCCGCTATTTTTCTAGGGGGCTTTGGTCCAATGGGAGACTGTAGGACGGTCCTTTTTCACAGTTCTCGCCAGTAGTGCGCGTGCTCAGACCATACGTGCGCAACACTGAGCATGTGCGCGCGCACGCTCAGAGCCGCCAAAAAGGACCAATATGTCTGCTGACTGTGGCAAGCGTCTCAAAAGTCTCCCATAGGTTTCAAATTCTAATATTTTGTGTGATGTAAATATTTGCCAGGGCTCATAAGATGTACTAAATGTATCGACCACTTGCAGATGCAGATCACACTGCAAAATGTGCATCTGCCATTTAGATACTGCGTAATGTTTCTCAGATCGTGTATTCCTATTTGGGAATATTCAGCATGTATATAATCGCTCCGGATTTTCGGTGATATCTTCACAATTTGGGGCAATTCCTCTTTTAAGTGATAAACCTAGGATTGAACATTAGATTGTATGAAACCAAGTATATATGGAATTACTTTCCTCTACTGAGAAACTCAAAACCTACACTCATCGTGGATTTTCCAATCGATGCGGTATTCAGCACCTACAGGGAAATCTTCAACGGGACAAAAGATGCCTCTCCTAGCAATCTATTTGTTACTCATTCCCACCCCCCTCCAACCTCAAGTCTAAAACTAGTTTAACATGCTATTTATAAACAGGCAGAATATCAGAAGGAAATGTCTCATAGCACACACATAAACTGCGTCACTTTTTCTCGACCCTTAGGGGTTTTGTTTTTTTGTTCTGAACTACATGGAAGGGAAAAAGCACTACCTTGGCAGTAATCTGGAGTTCAGCATTTAAGTTACATTTGTAAAGTTGTTTTTTGTCTTTTTGTATTATGTACTGTTTATGTGTTTCGTGACTCACTGCTAATGAGACAAGTTTTAATGCACTAACTTTTGTGGCTGTTTTTATTTGTTTATTTGAGGGGGTGGGGGCTAAAAATACACCCCCCTTGAGTCACTTTCGTGTGTAGCAGAGTTCAGTTGGGGATTGTTTGTTAATTTGAATATTTCTCAGTTTTGAGAAGACTAGTAGGCCTACATGTAGCATCAGTGTGTTTTGAATAGTCAGCTAGATGCAGTAACTGACTTGGAATTGAGTCAGGCTTGATTCGACAATTTCATTCACTTTTACAATTGAACAATAAAATGACTTTTATTAATTTAGAGAAGAAAAAAGATTTAATAGATGTTAAAAAAATTCTAGAAAAAAAGATGTTAAAATGTTGACTTTTAGTCTGATTAAATATGTCCCTTCTGTGTTGAATCCTACCTACCCATATGACAAATGAGACCGGCCTTCTATTAGTGCTTATATTCAAATAAAGGCCGGATTAGAATCTCATTTTGATTCGGTACCTGTAAAAAGAATTCAGGTTTCTTAAAATGCCAAGCAACAAAGCCCTGCTGTTTTGTGAGTGGTATTTCACCCAAATTGGAGCCCTGTTTTTTTTAAAGACACACTTGCATGGTTTAGAATGTTCTCACTGCATTGGAAAATCCTCCATATCGGTTAAGAGGGACACATGTGTTCATCTGAGATGCACTGTACAATACATGTCCATGGTACATGTATTTAATTAAAGAGAAACTGTCTCCAAGGCCAAATGTGAGTTTTGTGATCCACTTATTTTACAAAAATTACAATTCTCAAAGTCATGCCAAAATTGATGAAAATGCCACTGTGTTTGATACCCTTCAAGTGCATTTTTTTTTTCAAAATTCAAAATTTTGATAACATCCTATTTCAATGGTATACATTTTTTCACTAAGAATTTTCAGTTCATTCCTGAAATTTGATGATGCGCAATTTGACTTTTTTGACGTTGGCCAACCAACAGAGAACTAATAGTTTCTTATATCACATGTAAGCCTAACCATGCTGGCATCAGTATTATTACATGAGTGTTACACACATTCGACCGTATGTACCACCACTTTAACCGTGATCATTTTTCTAAATGGATTTCTTCTTATGACTTCACAGTCCAACCCTCGGCATCCCCCATGGGGTCGGACAAAATTATCTCCTCAAGGTTACGCATTACGCATGAACATCTTGAAGTAATGACCTGCGGAAGGCACCGTGCGTAAACGTACATCTTAGTTCAGTGTGTACGCAGGTTGAATCGGTACCCAGACACGCCTTTTGGATTTATTGGCTGTTTTTTTCCTGTTTACCGTTTGGAAGATGGAAGTAAAAAAATCATTATAGTGGTTACTTACTTGACAAATATATTATGAGGAAGGGAGTTGTCGTTGTGGTTTTTGGAAAGAATTAAAGGGAAGGTATACGTTTGGTAATCACCCCAACTCATTTAGAGATTGTTATTACATGGTGTTACCGCAAACTCTTCTATATCTTATCTCCACCATGCAAAGTTTCAAATCCTACTTGGTAATCACTCTTTAAAACAATTACTATTCCAACTTTTGGTTCGAAGTGCAGTAGATTTGGATAGTATAAAATAAAGCATTGTGAGAATCATTCCACTTTGAAGTTACAATGTATGTGGTTATGGAAAAAGAGAAAAAATTGAAAAAATGTTCCTTTCAGAATTGTTTCTCAGATTCTCAAGTATTCCAATTACAAATTATTCTTCCCGCGTGGACTAAACCACTCTGGATCTTCGGCGATATCTCAAAAATGCTACCACTTTTTGAAATTAAATTAAGCTTCCTGTTTGCTGTTTGGAAGGTGGAAGTAAAAAAAAATAATGTGGTTTATAACTTGGCAACTAATTTTGAGTAAAGGATTGTTGTTTTGGTTTGAAAAGATTTAAAGGGAACGTATACATTTGGTAACCACTACTGCTAGGATCAAAACGTCAGGCAATTAACTATTTTTTTTAAAATTTTCACAGGTTAGTTTTATTGTATACATTAATATAAGATTAAAACAATCGAACAGTTCCAAAAACCAAAGGTGTATGTTCCCTTGTGGAACCTTAAAAACATTCATTTGAATTAAACTTGTTTAAATCTCGATAGTAGAAAAGTTCTTCCTGATTCTGAGGAGAAAAAAAACGAAAACATTTTTTATCAATTTAGAATTGATTTAAAGAATTATTATAATCAGGAAGGAAGGCTCATGAAACAAATTTGATGCATGTGAGTTCGTTGTTGCAGAATATAATCACGGGGGGAAATCTGGACTGTTCCGTTTTACGATGCCCAGCAGAATGAAACGGAAAAGCCGGATTGCACGGAGTAAACATATTCTGCGACAGTGCAGAAATGAAATGCATTCAATTTTGTTTTTGAAGTAACACACACTTACATGTAGATCCTTATAATTTGAAGTTTTTGGTCACAATAAACACAACAGGAAACTCATCAAACCCCACATTCTGAAAGTTCTCAAAACCCCTACATGTAGACAACAACTTGAACTTTGTCCACCATGAGAAAACTTTGTTTGGTTGGGATGAACGGGCAGGACTGATTATTTTGAAACGCCACTGAAAAGCATCACTGTTAAGTTTCCCAAACTTTCAATACGTAACACAATATATGACTCCTATATAAAACGAGTTGTCTTGGGGTAATGGAAGAGCCAGCCAAGTTATTTTTTTTCAACAGTTTCAAAAATATTAATGTACTACATATCGTTGGCCCACCGACAGTATAAAACTTAATATTGTATGAATAACCATGTTTTTGTTTTTTTCTCTTTACAGATTTTGCTTTGGTCTTAAGCGGAAGCAGAAGGGATTGTTCTGCATTTCATATGCAACCCTAGACCTCACCGATACCAGGGAGATACTAGCCGTGCAATATTCTTTTTTTGCGGGTGACACAGAGGGTCAAGGGTCATGTCTGGGTCACCGGACTGGGCTCGCTACTCCCAGATGACGGACCCGGGGACAGATGACGGCATGGAAGTGGACGAGGCACTGTCACCAGCGCAGTCGGCCATTATACAAGCTGGCACTTGGAGGAAGTAAGTCTTACATATTTCATCTTTTAAACTAAACTGGTTACCAGCTAAAACTTGGTACAATCTACACTACGCATGACTGGTTGCCTGCTAATTTTGCTAAGTAAGTCAGCTTAAAAACGCAAACAATCGGTGAAAATGGGCCCAGGTTCCATAAGTCCCTGGCCTTGGCTCATTTTCAGGGTGCTAAGCAAATCTTTTTACTAAGGGAAAATTTGAAGGGGAACCAGCTTCAAACAGTATATTATCACATTGTAGCGTGACTGGTAGGCTGTTTCTACTAAGGTAGACTTTCTTTGCTAAGTAATGATTCCCTGAAAACTATGGATCAATTTCAAAAACAGTACCACGTTTGAACTGAATTTCCACAGGTTTCGTGTTAGTGTATCAGGCCTGGAATTACATGTACGAGGAGGCCATGTCCTCTGTTGCCCTGGTCTTGGCCTATGTGCCCCGTCACAAAGTTTTCAAAGACTGAGGTGCCATTTGCATCTCTGAAATCTCATTTTTGACGGTGTCTCGAAGTGCAAAGGCTAAGGGATATGGTTTGAGTCTGACTGGTTCATCAGAAATAAGTCTAATCTCGTTTTCTCCTAGGGTAGTTTTGCCAACGCAAAGTTGAAATTCTAGGTCTGTTGTATGTATATATTGGATTCAAACAATCCAGTCAATGCCAGTGGTTCCAAAAAACAAAAGGTATAGGCTACTTTACCTTTAAAGGATTTGGGTACTTTTTGTAACACAAAACACAATGTCCACAGATTTACATTAAACTTACACCGTTTGAAGATAATGATAGTAGAAAGCTTCCCTGAAAATATTAGATGCTGAGGTGCTGTAGTTTATGAAAAATGAGTAAAACAATGTCATCATGAAAATACGTTTTTACATGCTAAAATAATTTTCATCTCATGATCACTGAGACGAAAATTATTTCCATGACATTGTTTTACTCATTTCTCAAAAACTACAGCACCTCAGCAAAAAATATTTTCAGGGAAGCTTTCTACTATCATTATCTTCAAACTGTGTAAGTTTAGTATAAATCTGTGGACATTGTGTTTTTGGTCCCCAAAAAGGACCAAGACTCTTTAAAGTAAGTGTCAAAGACTAGTCTTCACAGTTGGTGTATCTCAACATATGCATAAATTTGAGCTCAATCGGTCGTCGAAGTTGTGAGATATTAATGAAAGAAAAAGTCACCCTTGTCACACAAAGTTGTGTGCTTTCAGATGCTTGATTTCAAGACCTCAAATTCTAAACCTGAGGTCTCAAAATAAAATTTGTGTAAAATTACTTCTTTCTAGAAAACTATGTCACTTCAAGGAGCTGTTTCTCACAATGTTTTACACCATCAACCTCTCCCGGTTACTCGTAATCAAGAAAGGTTTTATGATGATAATTATTTTGAGTAATTACCAATAGTGTCAACTGCCTTTAATACACTGCACATTATGTTGCAACAGACACAATCTTGTTTCATTGTGGGAATGTGCAGCTGGGGAGATCAGCTTATATTGATTCTTTTGGGTTTAATTGTTTAAGAAGGGACTTTGAAATGTTGCGATAATCGCTCAGCATTCTTTTATGAAAGATCTGGAGAAGTTTATTGGTTTTTAAACTGTACATGTAATTACAGGTTGTCACTGGTCATGGTGGTAAAACAAGGCAAAAGGCTGGTGTTTTACCATAAAGCAATCTCTTCATCTTAAATTGTTTTATTGCTGATTTAATTTGTATGTTTTGCCGACTGCACCTGAGACATGTTTCTGTCTTTCATACTGGGTTCTTATTTCTATTGCCAAATTGAAATATGCACATAAGTATGATTTGGATCATGTGGTGGGCGCTGCGAGGCGACTTAAAACTTGTCTATATTTTCCCAAGGTGCACTGCAAAAATTTGCCGTCTCAGCTGCACGCAAACCGCTTGAGGGCGCAATGTAATGCGAATCTCCCATATTGAAAGTGGAGAATACAAAATAGTACTTCCTTTAAGATTGGACATTGAAAGAGCCATTAATATGATAATGTGCATAATTGTTGCTTTATATTTTAGTTGAAGTGTTGTGGTGGGATAGATTTGACCTTGCTTGGGTCTATTATGCACCTCACATGGCTATGCATCATGTATACAGTATGAGGGTCTAATTGAAGGCTAATTAGCCTTCAATTAGACCCTCATACTGTATACATGATGCATAGCCATGTGAGGTGCATGGATGGGTCCCAGTCCCATTAAAGGTGTTTGTTTTTATATAGAATAATTTTGAGTCATATTTTATTTATACAAACAGGTACATGTAGTTCAGAACATTTGATGTAATTATGTAAACAAAAGGGACAATGATGCATTATGATCATGGGTGCAAAAATAGTTTCCTGCTAATTTTTCTTAATGGCCTTGATGATGTTTGTGTGCATAGAAATCACTGCTGATAGACATGCAGTGTAGGCTACATCCTTAAAAAAATGTGTGGTGTATTCTCAATTGGGCTCGGTAATAATTTTTCCTGTAAACCAGCCTTTCGGTTGCCTGTTTACAAGTACACATTCTCATTTGGCTTCATACTTTGTTGTATTGTACTGTCCATCATGTATATTTAACATTCCACACAATTCTAATTTGGGCATGGTGATCTTTTGGCCATCATTTGCCTTCAAGCTCCAATTGCTATTTAGTAGGACCCTACATTATATACATGTTCATTTGTATGGCCATACTATGGTTAATGTTGCTAGTACTGTAGGGCCTTATTACTGTAGGGCCTTTCCTACGAATGTTTATGCTGTGGCTGAACTCTAATGGTAATTTTATCAATAAATGCAGATGCAGCGCACTGCATTTACTTAAAGGTGCACTATGCTCTGAAATGTTTAGAATTGCTCCATATCATTTTAAAGAAATGTTTTAGCACTAAAACACCTACATGTAAAGTGTATTGTACACGTACTTGGCAAGTTAGTGATACAAAAATACTAAGTTTGACGCTTGAAATTCAACCAGTAGAACCCTTGCTCTATGGTCCTACCAAATAGAAGACCATATGTCCTGTAATTAAGCAAAACCAAGACAGTTTTGAGGGTTATTTAAATGTGAATCATTATATTCTACTTTTAAAATACCTTTCCAACGCTTTTTGTAGCCCAAAGTGCCCAATCAAATATGCCCCTTTAATGCACATATGAAGATTAAAAAAAAAAAAAAAAAGATTCGGAAGGGAAAGTATGTACTATAATATAGTAGTCTGGCCCCATTATGCGTAAGAAATATTTGTATTGATATACTAATGTTATACGGGGAATATGACTGATAGCACTGCCAACCTGTTTGCTACCCCCCCCCCCAATTGTTCTATAACGGTACGAAGAGCACACAGACACTGCTAGCACTACACACCAAGTGTCCGCTATACAACAATTCCAAGTATGTGCATAATGGTCCCCGCAGGTTATCTTATAGTGCTTGCTAGGAGACGAGCGAACGCAAGGCGTTAATTCAGTTCCAGCCCATATGACATTTAAGTGCTATACAATCTCCCGATGCACTGCCCATTTACCTTGAATTCCGAGCCGAAATGCGGGCTGATTTTTTTCTTTCTTTCCTAAATCGTGTGATTTTTGCATGACTGGCTCTCGATGTTCACAGCTGTCTGGATTGGTGGAACGTTATCTAATAATGTTTTGTCCGTCCCAAGATATTTTTAACTGTACTCTTGCCAAAGATTTTTGCAGCTGAGCAAATACTTTTTTTGTACCTAAATTCATTTCTGCCATTTTACGTTGACCAAACCAATCCAATCATTTGAAAAGTAGATCTACACATTTTACAATCATATAATTTTTACATAATTCAATGATCAATTTACTTTCTTTGGGCTCAATTTAATACGTCTGCCATGAATGAGATTTTGTTATTAATTTGAAATTCCTTTTTAAATAAAAATGGCGTGCAGGCCTTGGTCTCTTTTTCTAGATGAGGGGTCTTTCTCAAACCCCTGTGTGGGCTCCGGCTACCGGCTCCGTCTGTTGATGTTCGAACTTCAGCGTGCAAAATACACGCTGTGAACCTCAGCGTGCAAAATACACACTGCTCCAAAAATGATTGGCATCAGAGAAAGAACTCAAGATGGCCCTATCCTCCCAGATATTACAAATCAGACTGTATTCTCCTCAAAAAACAGTCTCAGAGCCTATTTTTATTGAGTTTACAGAAAATGGTGTTTAGCAAATTATTTCTGCTAAACAAGTATTAGCAGGGAACCAGACACGTTACATGGTGTTTTGGGGCTGGAAACCTGTTTCTGCTAAGCAAGAATTTTCTGTGCCAGGTCGAATAATTTGTACTAAACAAGAATTTATGCTTATAGAAATAGACCAAGTGCGCATAAGACTGATCGCAAGCAATCCCGCGGTCAAGTTTTTATAAACAACCACATTAGTGTCGACCCTTTTTGCTCTTGGCTAGCCTTCTGTGACTAGAATGATCCGAAGGAATTGATGTCATGACACGCCCAAATGCTCACAAGCAGCCAACCCATACATGTAGGTGCACTTTTTTTTCTGTGCCGAACATAAGCCCTTTAAAGGAAAAGTGTGTCAGGCTTCTGAATTCAAATCCTTATTCAAACTTATTAATACACAGTTATTCAAGTTTTAAACATTCAACTGTGACAATCTTGCTTGGTTGCTGGTAATGTTATTTTGACAATTTGTTGTTGTTGTTTTTGTTATTGTTGTTGTTGAGACTTTTAATGAGATGCTGGTCTACAATGTATGATTCCAGGTGCCTTAAAGGTTGCGTTTACCTTTGGTAATTACACCAAAAATAACTTGATGAAGAGCACCGGAGAGCTGTTGTTGGTATTAGAAACAGCCCCCTTTAAAGGAACACGTTGCCTTGGATCGGACGAGTTGGTCAAAACAAAAGCGTTTGTAACCGTTTTTTATAAAATGCATATAGTTGGAATGATGTTTTAAAAGTAGAATACAATGATCCACACAAGTTTGCCTCGAAATTGCGTGCGAACTAACATGGTCGGCCATTTATGGGAGTCAAAATTTTGACCCCCATAAATGGCCGACGTGTTAGTCGACGAGGTAAAAGGAAAACCACGCAATTTCGAGGCATGTTTGTGTGGATCATTGTATTCTACTTTTACAACATCTTTCTACCAATATGCATTTCATAAAAAACGGTTACAAACGCTTTTCAAAGACCAACTCGACCGATCCAAGGCAACGTGTTCCTTTAAATAATGTAGTTTTTAAGAAAAGTGATAAATTTTCACCCGAAAACTGAATCTGAGGTAAGCTTCAAGCATGAAGCCTTTTTAAAGGCATCTGAAAGCAAACAATTTTTAAATGCAACAAGAGTGTATTTTTCATTCATTATTTTCTTGTAACTTTGATGACCAATTGGGCCCAACTTTCCACAGGTTTGTTATTTTATGCAAAATGTTAGGATACACCAACATGTCCAAGGTAGGATGGTCTTTTACAATTACCAAAAGTATACCCTGCCTTTAGTTTAACTCTATACGTACAGTTTACATGTAACTGATCTTTGCAAGTGGAATTCAGTACAGTACGGCATCTGTTCATTGGCAAACCTGAGGCTAATAGAATGCGTTATCAATGAGTAGTTAATACTGTTATAGTACATAAAAATCATGCCAAACTATGAGGCCTTTTATCTTTTTAAAGTTAAAGTCGTTTTGTGCCCAGTGTAGGAGAGGTAAAGGAAAAAAAACTGTAAGCAAACAAGCAAAAATACATTAATACGCTAAATTGTGTTTCACATTACGCCCTCTGCTTTATGCTCTTCTTCCGCGCATGACAAAGTATAGGATTTGTAACCATAACAAAGTTTATTCCTTTCAATCTGAATTCTGAGCATCGAAAAAAATTGACACCAATTGCCAATCCTTCAGAGAAATTCATGCACACCGTTCGATTGAAATACTGTAAAGTTGAAAACAAAGGAGAAGTCCCTTTCTCAAACTAGCAAAATGTTTCCTCTAACCAAAAACAATGATGAACTTTACATAAACAGCCCTGTATGCTTTGTTTTTGGAAGGGTAAAGGGCACCAAGGCATTTTCTTCTTGATGAAGGGCAATTTCCTTTGAGGAAATGTAAAATTCTACTGGAGCATTTCCAGGGCACCAAGGCAAAGACCAGGGGGCATGGTGGCAATCACCTTTTGTTGCCTCTGTGAAGTATCAGGCATGCAAGACCAATAATGTATCTGATTGTGCAAAATGTTCCTTTAAAATGCCAGCAGCTCTATTTTGCCATAATGTCATGGGGATTATCGATGCAGACGAATTTGGTGGTTTGTTGTCTCCGATGTAATTCTCTTTTTACATGCTCGGACACGCAGGCACGAAGTGTTTAGCGTGCATACTCAGTCGCAACTTATCTTTATTTTTAGAAACTTTCAGGCTCACTACATGTGTAACGCTAGCAGTGATTCTTGCTCGGAATGATATAAATAGTGAAGTTTTTTCATTTGAAACTTGATATAAGGTCATGGAAAGGTCTTGTGGAAGGACGTATAAGTTCACCTTCCACCTTGAATTAATTCTCGTCACTAGTAATATCCTGCTGTATCCCGTGGTCTTCATTGAACGAATAAATTAGAGCATATTTTGCAAAGTTCAATAGCACTCAGCACTGATGGCGTCACTTTTGCTCAAAATACTCGGCTGTCAGACAAAAACATTTCACCGCTCACGCGATCAACGCATCGGCACGCTGGACTGCAGTAGTTACAGACAGGACATGCGAGTAAACAAAAAGGTTGGACATGTATGGGCGTGCCCGTGTTACCGACAGGCCTCAAAACAACCCATGGCACCCAAAGCAATTGCTGTGGTGCCATGTGCTTTTGCTTTGTTGCCCTTTGCAAAGTTCCAATACAAATTTGAATTTTCCTCTAAGAAGTGCACCTTGTGCTCCTTCAAGATTGAAACTCAAGGCCTGTACTAAACTTTGACACACTGTCTGAGATCTATGAACTGAGCTTCTTTTCTAGAACTAAATTCAGAATGCCATTGAATCTGATTCAATTCATTTTTATCTCCACATCAAAGCACATCATTTCTTTAAAGACATTGGACACTATTGGTAATTGTCTAAGACCAGTCTTCTCACTCGGTGTATCCTAACATATGCATAAAATAACAAACGAGACCTCAAATTCTAAATCTGAGGTCTCGAAATCAAATTCGTGGAAAATTACTTCTTTCTCGAAAACTGCGTTACTTCAGAGGGAGCCGTTTCTCACAATGTTTTATAGATCCCCATTATTTACTACCAAGTAAGTTTTTATGCTAATAATTATTTTGAGAAATTACCAATAGTGTCCACTGCCTTTAAAACAATTATAATTAATGGTAAAAGATGATTGACATCGGGGGTGATGACTGGGGGTGATAGTCATCACCGACAAAAAGGATCTAGTAGAACCAGGGTCAGATTTTCAAGGGCACACAAAATGAACAGAATGGTACACCCTTGGCACCACCTGTAGCCGCCAATTTGGACACAGCCCTAGTAAACAGATTGGACATTCGGTTTGCAATTTTTACAAATTGTCAAACAATTGTATCAAATTTCTTGCTCTAATTATGGCTAGTGGATACTAATTCATCTATTACAAATGCTATTTGTAGAAATTTACCGACCAATTAACAGATTTGATAGTTCTCCTAAAAATAAAATCTGCCGACATGACTTAGACATGGATTTGTCTATAAATAGATTCATCTTCATGAATGCCCCTTGTAGCCAGTTTGTCTGAACAGGTCTTAGAACTTGTCCTAGTCATCGGTTGTAGAATTTATTTTTAGACTAGACTTGCTTACTTCCTGAAAGAGCATGAACCAACACCATACTGGTACGCCGTCCCATTTAACCAGCTTGAATCTTTTTGCCCTTTCCAGAAGTTGAACAGTTATTTTAATGAGCTAAAATATGTACAGTTTTTTAAAAATAGGAATGAGTTTGAAATGTTAAAAACAAAATCCCGGTAATTTGTTTTTCACAAGCTGCTTTCTGAAAGGGCAATTTAAAAGTATAAACTTTGGTAAATTTCAAATTTTGTTCTTACCCTCCAACTCCAATGTTTGGTTAATTTTTTGTATTATTTTTGGTGTGTTAAATATTTTTAATTGAAAAATAAAAATGTTGATTTCCAATTGTATTATTTGACCATATTTTCAGGACGGAAACTACAATTTAGATTTTATTATTTTAACATTGATAGTTGAACAGATTAACATTGAACAGATGATGTCTGTAACATTCTTTGTCTTTTACATAAGAAAAATAAAATAACTTACAGTGTTTCCGCGTATCAAGAAATAAGGTCAGTTTCTGTATGTGAAATAATATTCCTTGCAAAGACATCCTCATTGCATGATTGAGGAACAAAAACAAAGTTTCTCAAAGTAATTTAATTACTAATGTAACTTATGTTTAACTCAAATCATACTGCAGCACAGCTGTTGTATCCTTACCTTCGCAACCGGAATCCCTGCAAACGCCATCATCGAACACTACCAAAGCCAGTCAAGGAGTTTTTGTAAGACAACCAGAAGTATCAGCCCTTGTTATTTATTTAATTCTCATAAACCCTTCTCAATTCATGGAGGCATGGAGAAACTCTTTACAGACACACTCTTCACGGCCATCCCTTTCCCCTGTCCCGAACTCTCTCTAGAACTTCCCATCCTAAGCCATACCATAAAGCTACAACTCCATGGCCAGACATCCACCATCTTACCTCCTCCTCGGCCAAAACCCATATGGTACTGATATCATGGCTGGAAAACAATTTTTTTCTTTCTTATCATGTGAAAATATTTGACCTAGGCATTCTGTAGCTGGGCATAATGTGCATATTTGCAGCTGCTGGTCATTCATCTCCTTGGGCTGATTCCAGCAGCGTGCCAAGGATTTCAAAACTTTTCAGCCGAGTCGAAGCGGAGATCAACAATTCTATTGTCTAGAAAGTTTTGTTTTAGCCTTGGTTTCGGTTCTTGTCACATTGGGAAAAGGTAGTTAATTTTCGTTTGCATAGAATGCAGGTTGAGATATATCAGATGCTTGCTACTGGACAAAATTATTTGTTGTTTTCTTCAGATATAAAGAAATCTCCTCTTTGATCAACTTCTCATCTGTTTCTAGCAGTTTGCCAAGGATTTCAAACTTTTAGCTGAGCGGCAGAGATCAACAATAGTTTTTTGTCAATGCTTTGTCTTATCCTTGATTTTATTGGTTTGTCACTGGTGGGGAAAAGATATAGTAGGCCCAATTCTTGCAAAGAATGCAGGTTGAGAAATTTCAGATGTTTTAATAGTCTGCCTACTGGAAGAAGTACATGTAGCTGTTATAGTTTCTTTAGAATATAAGAAATCCTGCTGTTTGACATGTTTGATCTGCTTCTCTAGATCGTAGATGAGGGTACTGTTCCCAGAAGTTCCTTGTAATTGAAAACTCCAGGGGTAATCAAAAGGTGGAAGTGCAATCTTTTCAACATTCCTCCAGAAAATTTGATCCTAGTTTCAGACCGTTTTGCCATCATTTCCACACTCCCCCCCCCCCCCTGATAATGCTTTGTCTTAGATTTGAGTTCTTCGCTTAATGAAATATTTAGTTTGTTTTAGAAAAGACTTTCCTGTTTTCTTTGTCCCTGATTGTTGCACAAAATCTCCCTGATTGCAAGATGCAAATGTTGACATCAGCCTGTAAAAACACTCCCTTAGAAAAGAGTTGTTTTAATGACATTTGACTTCCAGAGTTCAGATAAAGATCTTGTTGTGACTTTATTCGGATATTGTAAGAATACATCTTTGTTTTGATAAATCTTTGTTTTTGTAACGTTTCCGCAGACAAGATTTCTGTTATTTTGGAAACCAGCCTCATGATGAAGCTTCTGCATCCTGCTCTAATGCTCATAAATGATCAGTTTGAATTTACTTTGATACAATGCAAAACATCGCACAGGTCAAGTAAATTCTAAGTCCTTTTCGACTCGCATCCTGAAATGCTCCACAGAAGTCTTGAATTTTGCTCACTTGTTCTTAACCCCCTGGTTTTAATAATAGATGTTGAATTTGCATCGGGGATAAAGAGCATTCATTTATTTACCCTTACAACGATATGTGTTAGCACTGTAATGTGTATTCAGTACTTTCCCGATCCCTGTGAAAAAAATCACCTAGGCATTTTTCTTGCTTGGGTGGGGTTCACACCCATGACCTTTGCAATTCTAAAGCGGTGTCTTACCAACTAGACCACCTAGATTGCCCGATAGCTAGATAGATGTACATGTAGGTACGCACTGCTAAAATATAAGATTAAAACTGCTTTTTGTAGGTTTTCAGATACAATTTTTTTTAATAAGACGTCCATTCATCCAGAGGGAAGCTTTTCACAGATAAAATGGCTTGAGTATGAACATCACAGTCAGTGAGCTTTCAGACTAAAATGAAAAAATTATAGCTTTTGTCATTTCCAATAGAATTGTAAAGCATAAAACAATTTTTGCATCTGTTTAGATAATGGATTTTACTATTTTCTCATTCACATTTCTATATTCATTTCTCTTGCACACTCAGAAGTGTCCATCCTTTCCCTTGTAAAGTTGTATACAGAGCTTTGGCTCGGAGTGATTTAAAGTAAACCTTTCTCAGAACCACTTTTTTCAATATTTGCTCTGACCAAAATAAATAAGCACCGATGATGGATGTCCAGCGTAAGTAGATGTGCCACAATTCTTGTTTACTCCCAAAAGTTTCTATTGGTCAAAGGTACCAGGGGCACCTGTTTTGATGAGGTTGTCGGGATATGAGTAGCATGGGTACAAGATATAAAATTTGTGACGCCCATACTTTTTGCAAACTAGGGAAAAGGAAGGGGTAACACCCCCCCCCCTCCCCCTCCTCCCCCTCTTGGCAGCTTTTCCAATTTCAAAGGAAGTCGTAATGGTCAACAGGATGGTCGGGTTGTTTTGTTGACTAAACCGGGTGTGGTGGATAAAATCTTTTAGTTTTATCAAAAAACAATGGGTTCAGGAATTGCTAAGGAGAGACCCCTTTCATATGATGTCACAAGGTCAAATAGCACCCTCACTGAGGTTTGAGGAATCTTGAGGAATCATTGGCTGAGAGTTTTCGGTGTAGGGTACATGCCATTGTTGGACATCAGGGATGGCGGCCTGTGATTGGGGCTTATTGCATGTAAATCAGGATGTAGGGAGAAAAGACACAGAGCTCTTCAGGGCAAATTGTTTACTGGACCAGGGGTGGGTTTCACAAAGAGTTAAGACTATAGTCTTATCTCGAGTTAGGACAAGTTACTCGTCCTAACTTAGAACTAGCGATACATTTTTAATATCTTCTAGGACCGGTCCTAATAAGTTAGGACCATTCCTAACTCTTTGTGAAATTGACCCCAGAATTGATTTTACAAGACCAGCATCACAATAACGAAAACTTCATGACACAGTGTATCGTGCATTAGAGCCATTGGACACTTTAGGTAAACACTATTGTCCAAGGCCCACACTTCGTGTATCACAACTTATATATAAAATATGAAAAACTTGTGCAAATTTAGGCTCCGATTGGTCATCGGAGTCGGGAGAAAATAACAGGAAAACCCACCATTGTTGCCGCACGTTTCGCCGTGTCATGACACGTGTTTAAAATAAATCTGTTATTCTCGATATCTAGAATTTATAGTGTTTTAATGTTTTCTCAAAAAGTAAAGCATTTCATGGATTAATACTTCAAGAGAAGTCTTTCACCATTACCTTCTGTAAACCCTGTAAGTTATTTGTAAATCTGTGAACTTTTAAACACGTGCACGATGTCACGGACCCTCATTGGACAACACTTTCGGTTGCCACTTTTCATGAATGAAGTGAACGGGATCAAATCGTTGAATCATTTGACTGGTTGCCCTAGAAATATTGTGTAGGCACCTGGTGGATACAATTGCAAGGACAACATTAACTGTAAATCTCCAGAATAAGAAAAGCTGGGAAGGTGATGAGAAAATCGTCTCAACGTAAGTTATTTGTAAATCTGTGAACTTTTAATTTTTTTTTCTGTACCGAGAGTGTCCAATGGCTTTAAAGGCAAATTCTTGCTCATGAAATTGACTATCCAGGCATGCCATGTCTGTTGTAATTGTTAAGTTCCTAACTTATGTCTGACAGCTTGACTGTGTCATTGTTCATCTGTGTTTATGTCAGCTGGTACTCAAACTCATCACCTTGGGGTGTCGGGCCAAATGTATCGACTTAAAGATGCTTCCTAGGCAATAATCACAAAACCTTTAAATTTAGAAAACTTACTGTTCATGTGTAATCCCCGAGCACCAGTGCTGCATCAACTTTTGTATGTAAGTATTCTTGTCCCATGTGCAAAACTGTTCAATATACTGCTCCAGGCCTGGCCTCAATTGTCCTGGTTTTTGCCTTGTTGCCCCTTCAAAAGATTCTCATAGACTTTAAGATTTTCCAATGGAAGTGCCCTTTTCAAAATGTAAATGGCCTTGCCCTCTCAAATTTTAAAATTCCAGGCATGCTGTTCCAGCTTCGGTTTGGCTGCTTTGATTTCAATGAAGGTAAAACAAAATGGCTGTACCAAATTGAGACCTTTAGGTTTGAAAATCAAAAACTACTTTCAGTTTTACAAGTTTCACCAGGATTTTGAGAAGTGTGACAACTTTCTGATCATATCCATGGAAACAGCTAACTGTAGCTAAAACATTTTCCCCAAATGTGTCCATTGACAATCAGTACACAAAAAAAGTCTGGGATTGTGCTATTCGTCAAGTGCCATTGAAAAAAAATGATTTAAAGGCGCTGGACACCCACAGACCAGTTTTCTCACTTGGTGTATCCCAACATGCATACAAAAACAAATCTGTGAAAATTTAGACTCAATTGGTCATCAAAGTTGCAACAGAATAATGAAAGGAAAAACACCCTTGTTGCACAAATTGCCTGCATTGCTCGGTTTACTCATAGAGCAAGGACTTACACCAATGTTTTACAATTTCTATCTCATTTCTAGGGGGGAGATTAAATCAGGATGTCTGTATATTCACTTTATTCAAGACGGGTAAATAAAAAAAAGATATGTGGATGTCTTTCATCTTCAGATAAAATAAATTGTTTCATCCCTGTGATTAATTTTCCCCAGAGGCCGAAGCAGTTATATCCATTAACAAACAAAAATATCTACCCATGCAAAAACAATTAGAGCTTTACGACAAGCCAGTTATGTTCACTCACACCAATTTGTCCCTGGGCGAGACCCAGCAGTTGTTTTGATTTCGTCAGAGGGTGCTCGATCTTTTCATGTGACAGGAGTAGTGGAGATCGAGAGCTAGAGAGAGAGAGAGCGGAGTGTGGTATATGACCCCAGCAGATGGTTTGCAAGGGCACCAGGAACAGCTACTGACTGGTGGTGGTACTCTTCAAAAGGTCACATGTTTCTCCCCCGTAGAACAACTCAGGTTGTCATTACATACACCGGATGATTAGAATTGATGCTTTCTATTGCACCCTACAAACGACCAGTTGCCAAATAAAAGTTGCGTTTTGAGTGGAGCCATGTTGGTGTTACTGCATATCCAGTCCTCGTCCAGGACAACTTTCTTGGTGTTTATTATTGGGACAAGATGTGATTGGTGTTAGAATAAAGGACACATGTTCTTTGTGAGACAGACAACTTATGCTGTCAAGCCAAGGTGGAAGGTGGAAATGACGGAGACTGTGGATTATTAGGGGCATATTGTTTTGTCACCGGACAGTGGAAGTGGAGACTTTGTGTGTAGCATTGAACCGGATAGTACAGGGGTGTGGAAGTTCATGTATGTTTTCAACACAGGCACAAGGTGACAATGGTGTTACAAATGTCACTACTGTGGAGCTGTGCAACTTTGTCTGTCCTTCCCCTGCAAGAATGACAAAAAGCCGACTCTCGTTCCCAGAAGATTGGAAACAATTGGAGGTGATCATTTTGGAATATAAAAAAAACATTCGCATGAATCATGGTTGTTCCTGCTGAGTTGGGGACCACATTGGGCACATCAGTCAACCTAGTGTGTGGATTGTCATGTATGGTGGTGGTACCAATATTAAGGTACAATGTACAGTTGTAAAATGTAAATGAAACTCACATGTTCTCCCGGAGAGTTGTTTTGGATTATATCTACCCTGCAAAATTCGCTCAACTTGGAGCTGTCATCACATTGTACTATTATGACACATTGATTGTTTTGTACACAAGTTACACTTCCAGTGCTGGGTGAGGACACAACAATGTTACTCGCCAATCATTTATAGTTCATGATAGTGCATTCGGCGGGGAGTACTTAAACAAGAGCTAGCGAAAAGGTCACTTACGAAAAGAAGGACGAACTCTGGCTGTCATCTCGCTGGGAGTTGATGAAAAGAAACAACTTGTGCTGTCATATCGCCTCGGACAATTACAGAGTACAAAATTATCCAAGTGTCATTTCAGTGGAAGAATGCGACCCATTATGGTGGAAATATAACTTTTTTCTCAGCCAAACAATTTGAAGCGTCACTCGCTGGAAGAAAACAACCCATTCTAAAGGAAGTACTCACAAGTGGATGCCATGTTGTGGTATACATCGGGATGTATGTTTCTAAATGTATACCCTGTTTAGGGCCCACTTCTCCCGATTTAGGTATTCTGTAGGTCTCAAATTCTTGAACCCATGGGTGTCAACAACTCCCTTTGAGCAGTTACTCTGAGCAGTTACTCATCTACTAAGTGAGTAAGTTAAGCCAAAATCATGTCGATTTCGGCCAAGGTCATGGAGCAAAAGAAAGTGAACCGAGTTTCATTCCAGGATGTTGAATTAGAAATCTTCGGCAATGGGAATAACGGTGTGAGGAAGATTAGTGAGGAGGCGGGGGAGGAGGAGGAGGAGGAGGATAGGTCAGTAAGGGGAGAGAATGATGCACTTAAAGATTCGGAGGAAAACTTACTGGAGGATGAGAGTAAAAGGTAGATATTTAGGAGATGCTGTAGCCATTTTGTTTTTTAAATTGAAAGTCGCATCCCCTTAAGGTGAATCCCAGGCTGCCGCTTCCCAGGTTGTATCGTAATTTGGGTGTGATCCCTGGCTACACGGCAGTTAACGTTTGTATGGCTTCTGACTGGCACCCTCAAAAAAAGATATTGGCGAAATAGGGAGACCGCCAACATAGGCCTAGATAGCACAGTTGGTAGAGCGCCGGCATATTAATCCGGAGGCTGTTGATTCAAATCCCACTCTAGTAATTTTTTTGTTCAACCCTAAAGTCATTTTGTTTTTTTCTGATTGGAATCAGTGTTACCATAGTGAGACTGTAAGAGCTAAATAGTCTGACTTGCTTTTTAAGGGTGTCCATTTAATTTTATTTTTTTCTGGTTTTGAAGCCAAGAACCCAATTGTGAGAAGGAAGTTTTGGGTTTTTTTTTTCAGAATTATTCCAGTTTACAGAGCCGCCTTCTGGTCTGTGTTTTTTTCTGTGATTTTAACGGGTGGTTCTTATCTTGCTCAAATAGATGTTTAAAGTTTTCTTTTTGTGGCAGTCAGCTCCTCTAAAAAATGTGACAATTCTTGAGGGTAAAATATTTGCTTGAACGCTACAGCTAGCGATAAATAGAACATTTGTTTTCACAGGACAATATGTTCTTAAACTGAAGAGATAAAAGACCAATTATTCATTGAATAAATTTATACATGTTTTGGGGTTCTTGGAATTGAAAAAATATAAAATAATAAATTAAAAATAAAACGAAAAATATAAATAATAAAATGAAATGAAATTGTTAGAGTACCAGCATGAATGTACATTGCTCTGTAAAGCATTAGTTCAAATAATTTATACAATGCACTTTTTCACATAAATTTGTACGTATGTAGGCCTAATCAAAACTATGGCTTGAACTTGGGCTCCGGCTTAGGCTCTCCTAGCTGGTTTAAAGCTCTGTACCAAAACATACATGTTCTCAAAAGAACTGACAAAGCCTGATTGCCAAAGCCCTGATTTCAAAAAGGCAAAAGAAAAAATGTCCATGACCATGGGCATCAATGTTCACATGCATTAATTTTCACATGAGACGTCCAGGCATATTAGGTTTGTTTTCCTTTTTTTACCCTCCATTATTTTTTTTCCCCCAAATATTTTTGAATATCTTTTCTGAATGGTTGACATATTTGCAGAGATATGCCCTGGAATAATTACTCGGTTGGGCTGGGATGGGGAATGTTTGAAATACCATAGTTCCAGAAATGGTCAAGAAACTTGACGTCGGAGACATTCTGACTACTGTGCAATTTCTTAAGACACATTTTTACAGATGAATACATGCCCTTGATACACTTTGCCTTTTTCAATCAGATGTCCGATTCATTTGCCCAATTAATGAATTCAGTAAGGCTGTTTTAATAGATGTTAGTTTTGTAGTGGTAGTTTGTTTTGCAACACTGTCAGAAACAATAAATAATAATAAAACTTTATAAAGCACAAAAATCCAACAAAGTGCTCATGGCACTAAATACAAAAACAATAACAAAAATATCTACAATAACCAAAAATAAAATGTAAGCCTAAGCCGAGAAGAAATCTAGAAGATGTGGTATAGAAATGCAGTACAAATGCAATGTCTTAAAAAACATCAAAGTTTAAAAAACAAAACAAAAAACCATTAACTCAAATACCTTTTTGAAAAGATTTGTTTTTAAGGTTCTTTTTTAAATTGGTTTAAAGAAACAGATGATTTAACTAGCGCCAAACTCTTCTCTTATTTGTGTTGTTGATGCCTCTTGCAGGACTAAAATGACCAGAGCTGGGGCCTTACATGATTAACATGAATATACACAATGTCAGTACAGATCAGAGATGATATTCGTCTGATTTCTGATTTTGTGCCCATGAAAAAAAAACAGAAAATTATAAAACAGTTATTAAATAGCCTGAAAAGTGTATTAAAGTCAACACGATGTGTACATGTAGGTAAGCCCTTGTACTCTCGATAATATATTTTACACATGTTTCAAAGAAATATTGTTTTACCCTTCCCTTAAACTAACCACCAGAATTAATCTTTAAGTTTGTACATATTTGTAACAAAAAAAAAGCTAAAACTGTTTTGAACACAGTTATCTGATATTCCTCATAACAGTTGTCCCTATACTTACACTATCTCTGGCTACAGTGTGGTATTGACCTCCAGCCACAACAATAGTTTCCACTTCCTTTCCCGGCAAGATTTCCTCAAAATCAATGGAAGAAATAAAGTGTATCAAAGACCTACTTTAATGTACACACATTCATGTTGTACATGCTTTACTTTGTACAAATTTGTAAATCCTGGGGACGTATTGCATACGTGCATTGTTTTGGACACAGTAGACTGCAGGTTGGTCTCATAAAAGTGACAAATAAGTTAAGGACCCAATAGCTCAATAAAATTGCCCAATTTCTGTTGGTTGGTCACATATTTGGCTCGCCCAAGTTCAAAAACTTGCATATGAATTTTGAAATGTGTTTAGGTAAAACCAAATAGTATACACAAGGAGCTATTTAGCCCTCATCAGGATAGATTTGATTTGATTTGATTTGATTTGGTTTTAATTTATTTAGACAAAAACACGTCAAGAACATGATTAAAACACATACACAATAACAAGAGGAAGTAACAATTATCCAAGCCTATTTGTCAGATTCGTTCACAACTTTAAAAAAAGGTTTTTTATGTGTTTTATTTTTCAACACAGTTGAGACTTATTAGAATGGTTTGTATTCTGTTGTAAGTGGGACTTCCCATTCATTATAAGCAACTTGTTGACTGGGGTCAGAAGACGATGGGTGGTGCCCTTGGCTGCCAATTCCTGCTGAGACAACCATTAAAAATCACCCTCTTTCCACAACAAGTGCCCTGTTTTTCTGACCTTTGTTTTTGGGTGTGTTTTTGTTTCTCCTCATAGAAGAGAATGCATAGAACCTACTGTTTGTTCGACAAAACATAGTTCATTACACAGAGGCCTCTGTTGCCCCATCTAAAATTCACATTTGAAGGGGCCAGAGCGTGTCACAATTATGAGTCCGTTAAAGAGACTGTAGACTAATTGTCAAAGACCAGTCTTCTCACTTGGTGTATCTCAACATATGCATAAAATAACAAACCTGTAAAAATTTGAGCTCAATTGCTGGTCAAAGTTGCGAGATAATAATGAAAGAAAAAACACCCTTGTCACACGAAGTTATGTGCTTTCAGATGCTTGATTTTGAGACTTCAAATTCTAAATCTGAGGTCCCATAATCATATTCGTGGAAATATACTTCTTTCTCAAAAACTACGTTACTTCAGAGGGAGCTGTTTCTCAGAGTATGTTTTATACTATTAACCTCTCCCCATTACTCGTTACCAAATTTAGGTTTTATGCTAATAATTATTTTGAGTAATTACCAACAGTGTCCACTGCCTTTAACTAAAAACACAAATTTTTGGGGGTGAAGTTGTTATCAAGATGTTGAAAACTGTTGAAAATAAAATCAAATATTTGCAACTTCTAGAAGTTTGCAGGTCTGGTATTACACAGGGGCCACGAAGGCCGTGGTCTCTCTTGCCCCTGGTCTTGTCTTTGGTGCCCCTTCAAAAGTTTCCCATTGACTTCAAGATTTTCCAAAGGAAGGGCTCTTTGCCGAATGAACATGGCCTTACCCTCTCAAAAAAATTTCTATGCCTGGTCTTGCCCAATAGAAACCAAGGTGTGACGAGCCAGGTTTTGGATTCGAACCCAGATTCTGAAAAACACTTGAACTTAAGTCCAGTGTTAGATTGTTACGATGTCTTCTTTCTGTAGAAGTACAGCTTATAGCAGTTGGTACAAAAACATCACGTCAAAACTATAACTAAAAGGGAAAAGTTTCATGAAGTTTGTACATGTGTGAGTGTATTATTTATAATGGTTAAACTGTCTTTGTAGACCTATAAGGTGTTTTCAATCAGGTTTACCAATAGTAGATATCACAATAAAGGGCGTTAATTATCTGTTATTTATTATAAATGCTTGAAATCCATTGTTACAAGCACGTAGAAAGGAAAGAACCATGCCTCCTGATTTCTATTTTCAGTTTTCGAGGTGGCTTTTTTTTTAGTCTGTGGTTTTTATCAGCAAGGATAAGGTGGGTGGAGGATGGGTGTGTGTGGGGTAGGTATCCAGATTAAAACCATGTACCTGTAACACAATGGACAATAGTTCCATTGTTGCCATCACAAAGGAAAGCATTGTGGTCCACAGTTGCTATCACAAAGAGTTGAACAAAAGAGGGTCCGTAATTGTTTACACACGTGTTTTAAACATTCAAAGTGTGGACCTAAGAACAAAAGAAGTGCACATAATGCAGAGACTTGACACACTTTGTGGACTTTAATACACACGTCCACAAAGTGTTATTCACAATGTTGAAGTACATGTATATATGATTCTTTAAGTGAACAGAAAAAGTGAATGTCCTTACAGTGACAGCCATACATACCTGTGCTAATTTTCAGTACATAATGTAGACTAAAGGGAGGGGGGTGAACAGAAAAGGACTAATTCTAATGACTGAGGTGCTTTACAAAAACAGTACAAGGAAATTTCCATACAAAGTATGTGGGGAACTTTTCAGTGTAAGAATCCTTTTGAAGATTTTTGAGAATCTTAGCATGCAAGCATGTTTATATATGCATTTTTTGAGAATATTTGCGTGCATGTGTTTATGCGTGGGGGAGCTGGTGGCTTGAGGAGACATGAATCTACAACAGGAAACTTAAGCAACAAATGTTTTGGACAGATCTGGACTCCAGTGTCCTTCAAAGGAAGCCCAATGTTAGTAATAAGAGTACAGTTTCCTGGAAAGTGGGTAGGTGGGAGAGTTTTGTGGTTTGTTAAATAAATAAAAACATTAAAATAAAATAAAAAAGCTTAGGGGAAAGGTATGACCCCTTGCAAACATAGAGCAAGGTCACCGAGGGCTGCTGTTCAGCTGCTTTTATATTTGGGTGTCAAATTGAATGTAAAAATTATGGTTATAACTCGCCCATTGTAATAGTTGTGGCGTGTCTTGGCCCAGCATCAGACTCTAGTTCTTTTGTGTGTTTAAGTCATCAGGGAGGGTTCAAATCCTGGTCATGACACTTGTGTCCTTAAGCAAGACATTTAATAAATATAATTGTTTCTCTTCACTCAGGGGTAAATGGGTTCCTATGAGGGCAGACACAGGTTTTGTGATTGATTTAGCTTAGTGCCCACAATGGCAGCACAGGTTGTACATAAATTCTCTCAAGGGAGCTGAGATGGTTAAGGGAATAAAGTAAATGGCCAAGTGACCCAGGCCAATTTCTCAAAGAGCCAAGATTGATCTCAATTGTGTATCAATCTTAATTGCTAAGCAAAGAGTGATGTCGCAATGCAAACTCCCATGGCAATACTGACAACTTATCCTTTTAAAGATGAATCTCAGTGCTTTGTGAAATCGAGCCCAGAGGTAGTAATTATGTTACAGTGCCATGAGCGTCACTGGGTGACAGATTTGAGTGCATTATAAGAAGCCTTTAGTATAAGCATAATTGGGTAAACCTGCTGACGAAGACCAGAGTTTCGGTCGAAATATTACAGATTTGGAAACATTCCAAATCAAATTAATCAGTTCTAAACTCTCGTATCCATTTTGCGTAAGTCAAGTTAAGTCACAAGTCATTTTCCCAAGTCAAAATCAAGTGGCAAGTCAACTAAATAATATGCGACTCAAGTCTCCTGATGCGTGCCCAGTTTATAGTGACTTGAGTCAACAACACTGATTTTTTATAGTGTTGTGATCAAATTTTTAACACTATTATTAATTTTTATTGAACACTCATATCCCATTGGCTTGTTATCAGATTATACCAAAAGTTAACCAATCTGTTAAACTCATCTCTGATGTACCATTATTACACCCCAAAAAGTAAAACACGTAATCACTTTGCCTAATGTCAGGAAATCTGTGGTTTCTTAACTGTGGAAAGCAGTGGGATGTGGTGGTTACACGCAGTCTGGTGTGAAAAACATGAGCAGGGAAATGGGGAATTAATCTGTAATTAAAAACACCATGAGGCAATAGTAATATTAAAGTTTCTTTCATACTTGTTGAATCGGAAATCATAAAATAAAAACAAATTGTGCTGCATTGATCGAGTTAGCTTAGTGAGTATCTTGCCATGCCGAATTCACCTTATGTAGACTCTGGTTGGAATCCAACCTAAGATGGAGCCTTGTATATGGATTGATTGCTTGGGTTTTTCTCCTATTTGGGGTTTTCCTCCCCCTTGAAGGTTCCCTTCCCATGATGATTTTGGAAACGACCCTGGTCGAAATTTTCACTAACGGAAGATTTTGTCCTCAGTTCGAACCTCTTTAACATTTTAAGCAAAAGCAGGATTTACCAAGGGGCCTTTGTCAGTACACAAAGTTGACATCCTTTCACATGAGGTGTATTTTGTAAAATTTCGCAACCTTCAGACCTTGCTAAAATTATGCATGGGAAACTATAATTTCTCCATAATTTTCATTGTAGGTTTCGTCTGGCGCTAGTCACATTTTTATGTTAATGCCTGCAGTATGCTTTCATTTCTGATTTTTGTTTTTTACTATAAAAGTTGAGCTTCATATTGCTTTTTTGCACTGATAGATATGCTGTGCAGTGGGTTTTTTTGTGATTATTTTTACCTTTCGAAAGCTACATCTTCAATGATGGAAATTAAGGCATTAAATCTGTTTAACACGTGTCTGCTCTTGATATATTTCTTAAATCCTTGCTTGTAATAACCATGTACAGGGCTTGTTGGGGGGGGGGGCAATTGTAAAGTGCAATAACACTAACCCTCCTCATCTACAGTGTATTAATCATGTACATGTAGAAGTAGAATTGGATTATTGGACTTGCTCCAAAACAAAATTTGTTATTTTGTTTGTCATAGTTGAACATTCTGTGAGACAGCTCATAGACATGTGTTGACATAAGTTCTTAAATGTTTTTGTATTTTCTTTTTTTTCATGAGACAATCTTGCGGAGCGATGATTGTCATTCAAGCACTTAATTCGCTGTCAGTCAGTTTCACACTACTGCGCAAAAACAAACTAACACACGACTACTGTACAAATATTTTGGTACTGTCGGGTCAAATTAGCAGAGAAAGTTTTTACGTTGGACATGTGTCACACCACAGACAGAAAGAAAAACAAATCAATATTATGCACTTAACTTCTGCTGATGACAGTACATACGTATGTACGACGTACGTACAAGTTTATTGGGGATACCGCAATAGCTTAGGTGATGCACGATCAATTAAGCCCAGAGAGGTGTATTTGGTCTATTTTATTACAGACCATGTACAGACCTGTGTCATCACGTGTCGACAAAATCTGAGTCAAACAGCCAGCACTTTTTGTAGGAAATGTTTTACACCGCTCAGTTAAAGAAAATAACACAGTACGATTTTTGATCAACTTTTGATACTAAGAAACTTGTTCAGCTCTTTCATCATACATGGTTTGTCTTATCAAGTCTGTAATTTTTGTATTCATTCATGTGGTAACTGTGATCATACAGAAAGTAAAATTACTTAATTGACCAAAATGTAGAATTTTGCCTGTCAGTAATTGGCCTAGAATGTCTCAAAAGATTATGAGGCACAAATAAGAAACACATCCATGGAGCTATGTTTTCTTTAAATATTTACTTGAGAAATAGTTTGAGTGCAAAATTTCAAGTCCTGCTCTAGTAAATTTTTCTTTGTTCACACCTCAAAATTACATTTAAACATCACATTTAAGCAGAGAATTTATTTAGGTTAAATATAAAGGTCAAATACTGTATTTGGAGCTCTAATTATTGACTTTTGACACAATAACAGGCGTCACCCCATTTACATGTCCTTATTACATTATTCTCAGCAAAAAAAAAGCAATGGACAAGTAGGATGCTCTCTAATGACTCCAAATTTTCCCATTAGTGAAAGACTTCAGTACCCACGCATGTGTCAAATTAACCCATATATATGTCCCAACAGGGTTTTATGGAAAAGCAAAGAACCTACAACGTAAGTGCCCGTTTACGTGAATTCATTTGTTTTTTTGCACTAACACAGATGTGGCCAATAAATTTGTTTTTTTGCACTTGAACTGATGTGTATTAGGCACTACTGCACTTGGATGTGATTAGAACCCAGGACCTTTGCCATGTTAGAGCACTGTGATTTGCCCATTGGCTATCTAGAGGCAGTTCGAATCCCATTATTTGGCAGCGGGTTTTGCAACGATTTAATAGATGTTTATTCAGAATCAGGGATTAAGAATACAACATGTATTTTGGGTGAAGGGATGCCCTCACATTCATGTGTTCATACACTTGGTTTTTGCACTGATGTGCATTAAGCACTGTATACTAAATACCTTATAGACGATGTGACCTCTGACGTCACACGAAAACCATTACATGATTCGCGCGCATACCGCCGGCCAAAACCTTTGTGTTTTGGCAGCCAGCTAGAAAGTGTATGCAATCTTACCACAACTACGTGTCTTTTTGCCCGGCGAAACATGACGTATGCAGTGTTTTGTCAACAGAGGGCGGTTTGAATGTAAACATAGGTCACATCTTCTATTGAGTTTTGTGTAAAAAAATCCACAGGCAAATCATAGGGGTGGGATTCAAACCCACAACCTTTGCATTGCTAGATTAGATGCCGCACCACTAGAGCACCAAGATTGGCAGGTAGCTAGAGGCAGTTCTACTCCTATATTTTAGCAGCGAGTACTGCAATAAGCAACAGTTTAATATATGTTTGTTTATCATGGATAAAGAATATTATTTGTTTGGGTTTTTTTCTTTTCTGAACACCGATGTGTTTTTAAAAGCACTCAATACTCAGTCCTTTCCAGAATTCTGTGAAGAAAAATACAAAGTACTAAATACAAAATACAAAACTTACATATATTATAATATAGTTTGAAAATGCCCAAAAAACAAGATGGCCTCTTGCCCTCATTACAGGCTTCTCAATACAGAGATCACCAGGTCCCTTTAAGTGTTTGTGCTGCATGTACGTGTATCATTTAAATGAGGACTATTTTTACTCCTCCATTATTGATCGTGTTGCTGTCGCCAGGCCAGTGTACTCTCTTTCTCTCGGCTTCAGTTGCATGTGATTGACCTCCGTTTATGGACAAGTGTCTCTAAGATAAAGAATAAAGAGCCATGTACAGTCAGGGACAGTCAAATCAAATGTATTTCTTTCTGTCATTTTTGAAGGAAGTGGAAGTTCACTTTCAAAAGTGGAAAAATAATATTGTTGGATTTTTTTTTGATAAGATTTCTGGAACATTAAAAAATATTTCGTTTGATTTTTGTTTTTGAATGTTGGGAACATTGTGAGAAATATGTCAAGTATTAAATGTTGATAAGGGATTTGGAACAGTTAATAGTGATTTCATCCTCAACTGTTTACTTTACAATTAACAAACAATAAATAGGATAACAATGTATAAATTTTCATTATCATCACTTAAAAGAAATATATATAATTACACGACTCTTGACCTTGTGTCTCTAGCCTGACTATTAATACATGAATCTTGTTGTTTCTTTTCTTCTCCCAAACACAACGAGGCAATTTCCTTCCTGCTGCTCTTCCTCAACATCATCAGTATCACTACGATCATCTTTGATCTA